>NC_088853.1:55673645-58421145 GCF_963853765.1 Magallana gigas
CACCTCCCGGAAAACCCTTTTCCTCGAATCACCACCTCGAGATTTTCCTCTTTGGAGGGTATAAAGATGTGAAGGACTGCGGTCAATACACATCAGTGACCAAGATTAAAATCAACATGGGTGATGAGTACCTTGCGTTTTCTTTACTTATGTTTTCTGTTTTTAAAAGCAAAATTAGTTCAAAATCTGAATTCCTTCCTTTTGTTTTGTTGTAAACGCATTACATGTATTTTGATGCATAGCAGATATCGGAAGCTTAATATGTGCACAGAAATGCAAAAACCTGTCGTTCTTATAGCCCTAGCGTCCGCAGCTGTCATTCCAATAAAATGTATTTTAAAACAATTTGACTTGTTTTATTTATCTAAATTTCATTTAGGGGAAATTTAAACACGTTCAATCGAACGTCTATTCAAAAAAAAAAAATGAGCGGCCATGACGAAAATTTATCGGTTGCATTATTCAATTGGTGAATAATGTAAAGTAGAGTTAAGTTAGGACAGAAGTCTCAGTTCTATTGGAAAAAAACCATGATTTCAAGGTTTTTTCTTTAGAGATTAAAAGAAAAAAAAATATAACATTGTTATGATGATAACAGGATAGTTTTTTTTTATTTCATTTTGCTTTGATAATAGTGATGAAACAGATTTTGAGCAGCTATTGGGCAGTTTTGATGAATTTACTGCACAGTAAGTATTTTGTAATTGCATACCTACTAGTATGTTGTAAGATCTCACTTAATTTGTGTGTGTTTAAAACGTTCTTTTTTATATGCTGTTTTCAAATCACTTCTTTTCTTCAGTAGAAAAAAAAAGTTACCTTATTGTAATTTTATTATTAACCTTTTATCCTTTATATTTTGTTTATCTTAAAGGTCTTCCTCTACTCTTTTTAAAAAAGAAACACCATCTGAGGCAACAGGGTCTTCTCTTTTAAAGACTCTACTAACGCAGAATGTAAATGCAAAACCTACATCAAAAGTGGAGACCTTACCCACACCTTCCCTCACTAAAAATAATAGCGAGGGAATAAAAAAAGAACTACCTTTCAAAAGGTTAGGATATCTTTACTCTTTGTTCATATTTTACTTAAAGAGTATCAATGATAAATAATTTATTATTTGAGGTAATATATCTTTGAATATATATTTAATATTTAGTTACGCAACAACTACAAGTACCTTTAGTGGCTCAACATCGGGACCGGTGCATGATGAAAATTACCCCCCTCCTCAACCAGAAAAAGACACAGTGATTAATGTAGAGGACTCCATCCTTACTACACTTCGGTAAATTGTATATTAATATATAAAAAGGATATACTCATGCTTTCACTCCCATATATTCCTGTTTTGTTATTATTTTTTAACCAGTCTTCTTTTGAATTTTTTTTTTAAGACAGAAAAATGATCAGAAGTTAAGAGCATTGGAAAAAAGATTATTTGAACCAAACGTGGTTCAGGTAGTTGCATCCAGGGAGTTCAATGTCCTACACAAGTTGCAGAGGAGGATGGCTGATGATATGGAACAGAGTGAGATACTAATGAATTATCTGGCAGACAAGTATGGTGAACCAGAGAAGAAACGCGTAAAATTTTCAACTCTGCAATAAGGAAAAACTATTCATGAAAACAGCGCCTTGGAAAAATAGATTTACCGAACGACAAATCGTTTGAGAGTACTGTAGAATGACTTACATCACGTTTGCTGGTTTAATAATACAATAAATTTCGTAAAGAGCTTTGTAGTATTTTGTTAGTTTTGTTTCTCTGTCTTTTAAGAATTTTGAAAGACTGATATGAAACCGCCTTATATCAATTTGTACAGTAATGTTGATACATATTCGTGCGTAAATCTCGTTGGACTGCGGGTATTTATCCACATGTAGACAGGTTATAGGGCTATCTGAGTTGACGTTAGGTCTCGGCATGCATTCCATTTGATCATTTTTCTGTTTCTCATGCAAAACACTCACCACAATACACAGAGAGGCTATGAGTGTCTTTCAAATATAATAATTTAAAGATAGTAAAACAGATACCTTAACAGTATGGTTTTCTCCAAGTCTCCTTTGGATCTCGGATGTCCCTTACCTCGGTTATATATGTATGAGACTAATAATGACCTTATACTGTCATTGGTACCCTCAAACTGTTTTCACCTCAAACGGTTTGCCCTTGTTGTATTGACCTTGACGATTAGCCCTCAGACTGTTTTGACCTCAGATGTTTGTGACGTGACATTGCATTGAGTACATGACCTACTTTATGACCTGACCTTGACCTGGTTTTGACCTTGACCATGCCCTGACCTTGTGGGGGTGTGGTCCATATGACGTCACTGCCCCTATAGCCCACAGACTATACCCCTTACTACTCTTATCGCCCATCGTATTTTCTATTAACTGTTCTGTGAGTACCAGTTTAGGATATTCACCGTACGAAATTGTGTTTTTAAGAAGACCCGCGCGAGCACCTGTCAGCGGGGCGGGAGGAGGGGGGGGGGGGGGGACGCAGCAATGAGTTCGCTTCCACAATGAAAGGGACGACCATGTAGAAAAACTACAGAAGTGATCAATATGTGACCGATATAATCTAATCTAAGGTTGTTTAAAACTCATGTGAATATTCTTTAAAATAATCAACGAATGCCTCAATTCAGGACATTCTTTTATCGTGCTATCATGGAGTAAAATTTGAGTAACAGTTATCTATACATAAATATACAGTACCGTGAACGCGGATCCCGTATTTTCCGCGCACCCCCGCGGTCCAAATTGCAACGCGGTTTAAAACAGGTGTCTCAGGTAAAACCGCGTACCCCCGCGGTAGAGTTGTCCAGCAAATCAACACCGCCGCAGTCTTGACGATAATATACAGGTGAACAAAGGTATTGAACTGAAACGCGAGTTATCTACCTCGACTAAAAAATAATTGTCAGCTACACTACACTACATGTATAATTATATCATTTTATTCAATGGAACTATCTAGAATAATATACGATATACATGTATATATTTAAAATGTTAAATTTATAGAGTGTGTTTAAAATCATTCATCAATGCTTCTTGACGATGTATTTTTACTATTGGAAATGCGCATGCGTGAAGAAGGGCGGCAGGTACAAACTACAGGGAGTGATTTTTCTATGTATTTTGTAAAATATGCACTAAATATGTACTAGTCTGTATTCGAAATTGTCAACATACTTATGAAACAACCTGTGCCGGTCAAATGACACGCTCGAATAAACAAAAACAAAAAAATAAGACGGTCAACGTGAGTGGTAAGAGATCGCAAAAGATTCACATGAGTAATCCCTAAACCTCTGTTGTCCCAAGTCTCCATGGTATGGAATCTATAATAAACAGCAGTATTTATAACAGTTTTATTGCACAACAGGCACAGCATTCCACGACTAATACTGCAACGATGCAGCAAAACAGTGGTGTTATGTGTAACTCTTTCACCTCCTATGGGCCCCAAGGTCCCCAAAGTCAATTTGCTGGATTTCTATTGCCAATACCTGGCCAACAACAACAGCAACAACCACAAAACATAGATATCATGCAAGCCCTTAGGTCCATGTCAAGAAATATTGATCAAATGTTTGCTAAACTTAACAAACTTGATACCATTGAAAAAAGACTCACTGATCTGGAACGGAATTCCACGAGTGTAAATACAGAACTAAAAGAAATGAAGGTGAAGGTCGATGGAATTGAGAGCAGTATGTCATTCATCAATAAACAGTATGAGGACCAAAGGAATGAAATCTCGGATATCACAAAAAATGTCTCAGTTATTACGAATGCTAACAATACCATGATGAAGGAACTGAATTCTATGAGATCAGATTTTGAGAACCTAAATGAACGCCACCTTGACCACTAGATGCGATCGATGAGGGACAACCTGATATTTGAAGGGATTCTTTAAACCCAAGAAGAAAATACGGAAGAAATCCTGAAGGAGTTTCTCAAGTCAGAGATGAATATAACCTCAGTTCCACAGAGTTCACAGAATAGGAAGGAAAACCCAGGGCCGTCCCCGACCAATTGTAGCAAAGTTTGTACGAAATGAATTAATCGATCATAATTATGTTGTTATTCTTAGCCTTTATGTTATGATATTCTTTTGTCGATCTGTCTTTTGATTTCATTTTGACTGTATGCCAACATTGTGATGTCAATTAGCAGAAGTGAATTTAATAAATAAATATTTTTTTTTAGCTGCTTGATTGAGAGAAGGAGATTGATGACAGTACCTTTATTGAATTATCAAAAGACGTGGAGCCATCAATCATCAATGAATCAATGACAACATCAGGTCAACTTGTGAAAAAACCAAAGGAGGTTTGTTTGTGTCCAATATCCTACTCACATGATAATGTAGCTTATTAAACAGCATCAGTTTGATTACTGTACTCATCCATCTTTCCCCATAATAGCTACTGTACACGTACTGAATATGTATGTTGAAAACGTCTTTGGGATATTGATTAAACTTGATCATGTATATTTAATTTACTTGAATAACAAAACTTGAATATTCCACAAATTTCAGTTCCTGTAAACCTTTTCATTGATGACACCTCTACAAATGTCAGTAAAAGATGGCAACCAATGCATTGTGCCCAAATGCAATTAGCAGGTACACAAATTAAAAACCAATATCTATTAGACAATTTTTAATCTAGCCCACCTGAATCGAATGTTAAAGTGAGTTTTACTGATCACAAGTTGCCCGTCTATCAAGAAGAGTTCAAAGTTTAATGCAAGAAATAATTACAGAGAAATATTTAAGGAATAAACAGCAATGTTAAAATGTTCACTGGGATATGAACTTCGTTGGTCACGTCATCAAATCCTGTGAAGTCCAAAGGGCTTCTTAGAAGATTTGATCACAATATACCAACCAAGTTCATATCATAGAGAACATTTTACATTGCTTTTGAATATTACTTAAACATGTATGCATTTGCATTTGAGAATGGCATATCGTTCAAAATCATTAATGGTGTTTTTACGTTAACAATATTGCATGTGCGGTAATCATTGTGACGTCATTAAAACATTGAACCCCGGACAAGCAGTATTGGGTCCCCAGAACATTTCTATTATTTGTTGCCTGTGTTTTTATATATATAATCACGTACATTAATCAGACAATAATTATGATACATACAAATGCACAGACTTCGCCTCAGCAATACAACATATAAGTCGGCAATTAATCCATTTGAATAAATGAAATCGTTAGAAAAGATATAGATCAACATAATAGTTTTGATTGCAATATACTTTGGATAAATTAATTACTTTTTTTTTTCATAAACTATACGTCATATTTATGAATAGTTCTTTTTCATTGCTAAAATGTCCCTAGATTGACCAAACTTTGAAAGTGTCAAAGGTCTTATTACATTGAAACTACTTTTACTTAAAGCTGACATGAATTCATAAAAGCATTTGGTCGCCTTATTAGTTTCGATCGCTCCTCTACTGCCACCGGGGTATATATACGGGGCGAGAAAGTTACGGTCGGTTGCTTTCCGATCGAGGCATTCAGGTTGCAAGGACTTCCAAATGCATATACTGTACATTGTAGTAAAATGTTGCAATAAAGAAAACAAATATCGATGAAATACAAAATATATATATTCTTTGAAAGGATTTCCGACGTATCCGTATTATTTTGCACAGACAGTGTTGCATTACTTCGCATGCACATCGAACACGTGTGTCATTCATACAGAGTGCATAACGTCTGCATCTTCTTGAAAAACCCCGGCGGCACAACATCCAACACAGTAGCTAAAGGATAGTAAATATAAGAAAGTAACAATGTAACATCGTTTCCATCCGTTCCTACAAAAACGCCCCATTTCTAAAATCCATTGACATTGCTCGATCTGCCACATTGTATGGTTCGCGCTTGTGCGATGTTATAACATACACAGGAAAACGGTCTACAATTATCGAGGCATTTTTTAAGTATCTGCGCCTGGATTTCAGTATGTCTTGTTTCGTCGTTTATTGGATATATCTTCCAGTGCAGTGGTTGTCATGTTATTTTTGTTCAAATAGCGTTTCTCCATGTCTTTTCGTCCAAGGTAACGTGTTCGGGTGTACGAAATTCCTGAATGCGGTGAAGCATGAATAGTGCTCTCGGCCTTATATAGGGGGTGTGTAGTGATTAGCAGAACAATAGCAATCGACAACTTATATGGCGGTAGTCGGAGATAAAAGGGAAATAATACGTATTTATGAATTCATGTCAGCTTTAAAGGTCACCGGCAATAAAAATTGAACTTAGTAGTTTGTACCTTAAATAAAGTGTTTACAAGTTTCCAGCGCGGTATCTCGACTACACGCGGTATGAATTACCTGTACAAACTCGAAAGGTATCCAAAAATAGAAAGAGGAGGTGTGTCTGATTTGGAGCGATCCGATTGGTCGTTTAACCTGTGACGTCATATCTACCATAACCTAAACTAGACAATCGTGAACGAAGGCGAAAACAGCGTTAATTTTATCGTTATCATGGCTGGAATCGACTTGAACCCCGACGAAATCCAGTTTATAGTTCAACCTTACAAATTTGAGCCACATCGAGGACTAAAACAACCCCTGTCATCGTCAGAATCTTCAAGTGAGAGCGACTCTGAGCGAGATTCTGACATCGACGCTGTTGCGACTGATGAATGGTATGTATTGTTTCTTATTTATTTATTCGGCAATGAAACTTTAGAATAATAATACATTTAATTAAAACCTTTCATTAACTTAAACAAAAAATAAATAAATCGGTTAAATGAATCAATGTTAAGGAGCTTTTCTAAATCCCATTTTTGGTCCACATTTCGCAAAAATTCCCAATTGAAAGTTGAATTTAATTTCAATCAAAGATCAAAGATCTATTAAATAATTCCATGGTTGTATTTGTTTTGACAGTAATAAAACTGATAGTTTACATGCTCAAGCTAGTTAATTACTTTAATTATACCAACCATTTGCGTAAGATAGATACGCTGATTGTATAATTATGGACTAATTATATTTGATAAAAAAAACGGACGGAGAAATGTGCAGTTGGAAGTGGCTACAAAGAAATAAAATTATTACATACCGCCAATTTTGTTTGTATGTGTTTTGAATATTGTCAATTGTTTTTAGTTATGAATTAGTTGCAAAATTGGTCAGAACAAATAATTACCTAACTTTAACAACTGTAACGCAAAGTCACACCAACTCATACAAATTGTTTTAAGAACATTGCACATTTGTTAAAAAAAATTATAACATTTTGTGTCTCAACCATTTTACTGTTTTCTTAATTTGTTTTACAATTTTTATTTTTAGGTGCATCTGTAATAACTGCGTTGCTATGCATACTGCAACAGAGAGAAGATGCTGCCAGAGCTTTGCAGTTTGCCAGCCAAAACTAGTTGAAGCCAGGATAACCTGCATCACAATACATGAAGCCTTTCAAGTCAACTGCTTGAATCACCACGTCCTTGAGCTCTCCTTCTACGAGTACCTAGATTACAATGGGCCTATTGGAGATGAAGAACCAGTCCATGAGTAAGTTTGATATTTACTGATTGTCAGTATACAAGATATCTCGGTATAATTAATTGGTAAATGATAAGTAATATTTCCAAGAAAAATGTTCTATAATGATTTTACAACAAGAATCTATATTTGTTAAACTTATTCAATGTCATTGTGTTTTTTCAGACTCTACCGGTACATCGCATATCGCAGATACACCAGATGGTTGTGGCATCGCCTGGGGAAAAAGACTAGTAAGGTTATTCCAATATTAACAATATTAACTATTGACTACAATATGTTTGTGCATAAAAATCTAAGTATATCAGGACATTCAAAATGTCTATATGCATCAGTTGTTAATTTAAATAAATATGAAAAACATCAATCTTGTTGTAGTTTTATACATATTGATTTATATATAAACATATATAGACAATTAAAAATACCCAGTTCTGCATCTTATTGAACCAGATGGCATTTATAGTCATATACAATGTATGACATACAAGTTTGCAAACAGGTCAATGGTTTATAAAACTACAGATATTTACATCTCTTAAGTATCACTCGTCAATGTTTTCACTGTTTCTGATGTCAGCGGTTGAAACGTGTCCAGTATCTCCTCACTGCTTCACCTTTGTCCACTCGATTCCCAAAAGCAGCCATAGGTGTTGGGCATTCCTGACAGAAGGTCTCTTGTGCAACTTCATATGAAGGATATATTCTCCTTAATCCAAAGATTTCCTCCATCAATCTGTCCACTCTAAAGAAACATAAATAAATTACAGAAAATATTTATTACGCAAAACTTATTTCATCTTTTTGTCAAAGATTACCTTTTCAGTGTCTATGTGAGAATTACATGGAATTTTTTTATATGAATGATTTTTTTTTCATAATGAAACAACTATTACTATAATTCAATGCAACATTAATTACCATATGAGCAGGTATCCATCACAGCTTTTAGGGTGTGGTCCCCCTTCTTTGCCTTTGGATAAGCCACCTTCCAACGTAGATCACCACCTTTTGTAATTGCCTGCCTTCTTTCGGTGTTTTCATTTTGATGAATAGCAGCCAGTAGTACTATAAAAATGATATAAGTTAAGATTGAGGATACAAAACACTTTTCTTCTGGATAATAGAGTATAGACTAAGATATGAGATCAATGAGATAATGTGTAATGGTTCAACTTACAATAACTAAGAGCAGCTTTGTAATTTTTATAAGAATATTGATGGAAGAAATTTACCTTGCAACAGGACAACCGATTATCACTGTATTTTTCAATAGATATACAATCTGAACCCCAAGAAACATATATATTTATTTTATGCCTATATTTATATTGAAAATAATAGTTGGTCATTGGACGGAAGCAGTTCCTCCTGGTTGGGATGGTGGCATTGATGGATGTCCCTCGCTATGCCGGAGAATGGCCGCAGATAGGCCAGATACTATCATATTAGGGAGAGGAGGACTTTGAAATTGGTTTTTTATTCATCGGGGGTGATAATCTGGTCGCTTCACTGCTGTTCACTCGTCATTTAACTTTTAATATGCAATTAAATCTTTAAATGCTAATGTGACTAAACCAAAACAGTTTTAAATGTGTTTTTTATATTTTGAAGAGTAATGGTATAACAATAATTAAACGTTGCATCATCATCAATTTTTTTTTTCAAATTTAATTGTTTTGATTTAATCTACGCGAGAGATTAATGAAAGTACCTCATGCTACATGTAGCGATGATAGCTGAGTATGGTGATGGATGGATAAATCAAAACAAAAACCTTTCATATCGATCACAGAGAATAAAATATTATTTTTAACCAAGAAATACAATAATGTACGATATAATGTCTTTTCCTAAAATACAAGGATGTTGTTATAAATCTTTTCCTAAAATAAATAATAGAATATAAATTGTTTCGACACAATCGTAGCTAAACAAAGATTATGCGAGAAATTCAGGCCAAGAAACTTAATTAACCGATTATCTAATTAAAGGGTCTGAAAGATGGCGACCGGTTATAAAAACCATTAATGGGTTTGTCGTATGAAAAAAAAACTTCAGTAGCACAATCTAGAACCCCCAGTGTCCATAGTGCTTGGATTAGCTAGTTAGTGACCCATACACAAAAGCGCACACCATGCAGTTATGTTACAAAGCTAGCTAGCATACTTCAGAGGGTGTTTAAGGATCACAGGGGGCATATACTACAGAAAAGTGAGCTGAAGATAAACAGATTAAGAAAAATTTAATTCAAAATGGAAATGGAGTTTTGTAAAGTGCATGTAATATACAGTATCTATAGGAGTGACATATAGAAGGCACATTTAGCTTAGTTATATAATAAAGGCATAAATTATTACACTGAAAACATCCATTTAAACCATTATACATGAACATGTAATAGTGTGTAATGGTGCATGGTAAAGATATATATTGTGCATATATTATGCATGTTACATGTACAAGTTAAAATTAAAAACCTGTAAAATTTATTCACATTGTAACAGTTTGAAAGTGACTTATAGGTCAGTTGGGCCGGGTGTATTGATGTCATATTTGTAAAATGAATTTTGTAATCATGCTATATACACATGGCACTATAATAAATTATTTACTTACTTACAATCAAGTACACACGCAATCTAAATACACAACATCATTCTGTTATACACAATCTCTCTCTCATTTTTTCCCCTCTCTCTCTTACACACATGCACACAGGACATGTGATATGCTGAATATTGATCTTAGGTTTTAGCCTCATGACGTAATGGCGAGCGCAGCGCCGGCGCGAAGCGAGCTCTATCGGCAAGGCGGTGTTAATAGAAAATTCGGATTAGTTGCACATTCATTCCACGGATTTTTTTGGCGTCAGTACATCGGACCAGTAATGAATTGTTTTAATCGTCCCAGTAGTTCCCTGTAATCATGACAATTTTCACCACTTCATACTCTCACGAGAATCAGCAAGACAATAAAATCAATAACGATGTATGAGCCTAGACATACAGTCAATGGTACCTTTAAAGTTCACCTCACACTACTGAATTCAAAATCCACTGATATTCCCAAATATTGACTGACATTGTCTGACATCCACTGTACATTGACTGTACCTCACTGTACTTTTCACTGACTTCCACTGTACCCCACTGTACCCCACTGTACATTTCTACTGAACAGCACTGTATCCCACTGTACACCACTGTAGTGTCCTACTGACTTCCACTGTACCCCACTGTACACCACTGTACAGGGCACTGACCAGCACTGTACCCCACTGTACGCCACTGTACCGGGCACTGACCATCACTGTACCCCACTGTACGGCACTGTACCATTAATTTGAGAAAAAATCAGATTTTTAAATCTTTAGTATATTTTTTTTCTTCGATATTTAGTTTTATATATAGCATTATCATTATGTAACTATACAGATAACTTGACAGAAGAATGTAACAGGTCGTTAAATGTATTAAATACGTTTTCTTTATTAATAAATGTCTATTGTTATTGAATGTTACGATCATAAAATTATGATAATTCCCTAGCTATAAGGTGAAAATATTGAATTTTACATGTTGAATCTGATTTTTAAAAATTTACATGTCATTATGTTCATTCTGCCAGTCATTCGAAAATACCCCCCCCCCCCCCCACAAGCAAGGTTACATAATCATTTCTTATTGATGATATTTGACACAAGCCCTCGTTTAAATGATCGAGTTGTTAATTGTCTGTGTCTCATAAGCTGTGTTTTAGCCACTAAAAACAGTCAATTAAACACAGAATCCACAAAATATATCCATGCTTGTTTTTTTTTGTACACATGTCCAAATATCATGACGGCCCGCTTGACTACACAGGTACATTTTGTGCGAGTTAATAGCTCATTTGTTAATTGATTTCTTTTGATTAAAATATTTAAATATACATTGCAAATGTCGGGTTTTAATTTTACAAAATAACACCTACTGCAGAATACATTATAAATTTTCAACATAATCAGTGACATATTAAGCGGTATTTAACTGTATCATTAATTTCAGCAAGAAATAAAAGGAAGGATTTAAATCAAGGAAGGTTGTAACATGTTGTAATATGCGTAGCTGTACAGTTTTCTTAATATATGATTTACTTTTAAATGTTTAAGAAATAAGATACATGTATATTGAATGCCCTACGCTACACACGTTTTTTGTATAATGAGAGAGAGAGAGAGAGAGAGAGAGAGAGAGCGAGAGAGAGAGAGATTACAGGTATATCACTTTCTGAAAATATTGTATTGGTGTCATTTGCAAGCGCAGAAAAGTTCACAATAAAATCTATGTTGGAAGTGGCGGTTGTGATGCCGTAAGGGATTTTAACGTGCTTATACCTTTCTGACTCGGGGCCTCAAGTTTTAGCACTAGAAAATTCATGAGAGAGAGAGAGAGAGGGGAGAGAGAGAGAGAGAGAGAGAGAGAGAGTGTGTGTGAGAGAGAGATCCATTTATCAGAAATCGATTAGAATAATAAGATATTGATTGTCTATTAAACTGCTTCTTTTACATATCGATTATTTTTCTTTATGTCATACGTTTATTTTTGCCAACCAACTCCGTGGTTTTAGAAAAATATCTGCAAACTATAAGTCGAAAAATGAAATGTAATTATATGGATAATATCACCCCCCCCCCTGTTTCTTTCCGAATCCACTTGATACCTCTTGCAGTACTGTGTTATGTCGAAACGATTCATGTTAAGCAATCGGTTATAAAAATTGATGCATTTTTATTAAATTTTGACCTCGATGTGTAATCACTATTACCGGGTAAATAGATAATTATAATAAATCCCACTTTTGTGCAAACATTACATGAAACTAGTCCTACATGTAAGTAAATTATAATACTCTTTTAAGACAGATTTTAAATGATTATGATCCTAATGCACCCAGCAAACATAATGATTTTTTTTAATCAGAAGTGAAAATTCAGATTTTTTGTTTTAACAGTGTATTTCCCCGACGTTTACATCTATTTATTCCTAGGCCCCAACACATATACACAGGTGGTCAGTTTTCACACCTTGACACAGTCACCCGGCCGTGTGTATAGTCTGAGTGAGCCTTTCTGTTAGTTCCAGGTTTTTCGTCGTTCCCAGACAGACAAAAGATTTTTTTCTGTAGATATACACAAAGAAGGAAACAGTACACTGTCGATATAAAATATTACTTTTTAGCGTTGACTTTCAATCATTAAGAATTTTTAAGACTATCATTGAATAACGAACTTCAAATCATTTGAATCCATGAACATTATCCCGAAACTAAAGATAAATACATACTTTAATTTTTTTAATGCCAATATGTAGATTTAGCCGCTGTCAACATTACTACATGTTACCGGTAGTACTTTATTTAAATACTGAAATATTCGTACGTTAGCATGGAGAGAGAGAGAGAGAGAGAGAGAGAGAGAGAGAGAGAGAGATTTTATAGAAGATTTGAAATGTTTGCTATGATACAATATACTGGTTTCAGTCAATGAAGAAAAAAACAGAAGAAAAAATGAAAGATCGTATTAAAGGCCAAACTTTTTTACCGGGTGGTAAATCTCAGGTGAGGGCGGGGCTTAATTTCTAGAGGTGTGAAAGCCTCCGGGGCTGGAAGTCTACCTGCGATCGTGAACGCTGCTAATCACTATACACATGAAGCAAATATTACACAAGTAATAAATAATTAGTCAGAATTCGTCATAGTTTGAATATCTTTTTGTTTTAATGACCATACGACGCGATTTTATACGGAAATGTCGTCCAAGCACGTGTGTAAAGCACAATTAAAAAAATTCAGTAAACTAATTCTTCTTTAAAGATTTAAAGATTCATTGTGTTTAGCACTTGACATTGTTTAAGACGTTAATTTTAACAAATATAATTATATAAGAAAACCATTCGATAAGTAAAATATTCACTTGAATGTAAAGGCAGCCATTATACGATGACAACTAATGGACTTCGTTTTCCATGGAGTGACGTTTTCGTGCAACAAATTCCAATCGAGTGTATAATCAGTAAATACAGCTTTAATAGCTCATAAGTTTGTTTTAAAAAAGAAAATTTTGTATGCATGTTTTGGGCTGCATGCGCATTCATCGTTGTGAAATTATTGGTCATATACATTCAACATGATTCAAAAATAAATTGCGTATTTTCAATTACTGAATAATAAAACTATTTTTCTCATTTATCCGACCCTTACACAAGTCACTTATTACGGAAAGAGAAAATAAACATGTTTGCCTATTAATTAAGGTGTCGCTTATAATTGAAGAGATGCTAAAATTAAATTGTGATGCAGCAAAAATACTGCGCGGGGGGGGGGGGGGGGCTTATGTATGCCTTCCTGACTTTGGAGGAGAATAGTGGCAACATGAGAGAGAGAGAGGGGGGGAAGGAGGGATGGAGTGAAGGAGGGGGTGTATTTTTTCTTATTAAAACTATGTCACTACATGTATATCATGGGAACATTCTTAGCTGTGCAAGAGAAGATACATGTAGATGTATTACGTATACATGTGCTGATAATGAACAGTGTTCAAATTCAAAAGTATATAAATAAAAGTACCGTAATAGGGTGAAATATTATTTGAACACTGTTCGTTATCACCATATTTCATTTTTAATTTAACACAATACTTATTTTGATATCAGCGACTGGTGGTGGTGGGGGGGGGGGGGGTGAGGATTTATAAATGTTTAACATGTTTAATTTCCGACTTGATTTAATTAATAAAAAAACGCATCTAAAATTATTAATATAAAGAGTATTTCGTTTATTCATACATGTTAGGATTATAAAAAAATATATTTCAAATGGATTTAATCATCTAAAGACCACAAATACCCTTATAAGGGAATTACATAATATCTTGAACAAGGTGTCAGACTGACAATTTACAAGATTGAATATTGGGACATTCACACCTTTTGATCTACTGAAAGTATGTATACTATACACAGATACTGACTCGCTGATCTTCATGTGAAGTAAAACTTCAAAGACATTTTAAAGTCCAGACCAGTTATCTTCTCTCTTTTGAAAAAAAAGTCAGTATATTGAGCAATATGGTGGAATTTTTTTTATCGTTAAAAAAGTTGTCCCTCCTCCACATGTATGTTACATTAAAGTTTTAAAATTCAGATAATTTAAAACTATCTATAAATTGTAATTCATAGTTTTAAATTCTCTTAATTTTAAAACTTTAATGTAACATATATACTAATATTTATTTGACAATATTGATTAAATGAAATTCATTGTAAAAAAAACTAGATATTTAGTTACTAAAACATTGATTTTGAAATATATAAAAGTATTTCCCCTTTTTACTGAATAAGTTGCTATATTTTGTATGATAATTGGATTCCGAGTTTTTAGATAAATACATGCGTGGATCGGAGGATTGGGGGGGGGGGGTCAAAGGATAATTTAATTTTTTTTTAAACTTACATAGTACAACTATCCAAAATATGTCTAAGCTCCCCCAGAAAACAAGTATCCCTGCCCTTTCCCTGGAAAGAATTCTGACCGCCCATGTAATTATATATGAACTTAAAGAAATAGAAGCCCATTTTATCTCTTGTAAGCAATAGGAAAGAATCAAAACAAATCCAGATTTTGGTCTCAAATAAAGTAAATATTCAATTCATAATAACTTATAAAAACATACTAGGTACAGTGGGTTACAGTGGTGTACAGTATTTGTCAGTACCCTGTACAGTGGTGTACAGTGGGGTACAGTGCTGGTCAGTGCCCCGTACAGTGGTGTACAGTGGGGTACAGTGCTGGTCAGTGGGTAGGTACTGTGCTGTCCAGTGGAGTACAGTGGAATACAGTGGCTCTGTACAGTGGGGTACAGTGGGATACAGTGTGGTACAGTAGCTCTGTACAGTGGGTGTACAGTGGATTTACAGTAGGGTACAGTGGTTATACAGTAGATGTCAGACAATGTCAGTCAATTTTTGGGAATATCAGTGGATTTTGAATTCAGTAGTGTCAGTACACTCTCAATCAAAGATAATCGAGTGACGTCACAAAGGTTTACACATTGATCCGTTAGATTTTTTCGGCGTCAGTAAATTTTGACCCATAATTCATAGAAACAATGGTTTCACTTTGCGTACTTTTATTTATCAGGGGAGTTTTAATTTACAAAGTCAGACGACACTTAACCAACGTTAACTTTGACGTCACAATAAGGGGAAATAACTCTAACTAAAGTTATTGAAAATCTGCTAAAATTCCTCTCAAATTCTTGCAAAGCTAAAGAATGAGGACATTTCTTCAGATAGGTTTAGGAAACAGTTGTAACTTGCACTCATTTGGATGAATGCTTACATTTATTTTATTCACTACAATAAAGGTAACGTTAATTTTCAGGAACGTACACATAGCATCGTTTTTTTAAAGGGGGTTAGGCGGGTGGATGGCAGCCTCATCAAAAAAATCTTTACAAGCCAAAAAAATGAAAATTCTCAAATTCATGAAAGAAAATTCTAATACTTCAGCTCTTTAGCAGTTCAATGGTTTCTTCAATTTCACTTCTATTTATTACATGCTCCCAATCCCAACGTTGGGGGGGGGGGGTGGGGGGATTCCGTTTTCTTTTTATAATACGATAAGAAAATTTTTTAAACGTAAGTTAAAAAAAAAAATTAAATTAAATTTTTTTTAAAAGTGGAGAGGGCAACTTCATGATAAGTCGTTTTTCTATGTGCAAATTGGAAAAAAAATTTAACATGGGGGGGGGGGGGGGTCTATAATAAGAAAAAATGTCTACTGCAAAAAAGGGGTTGAACTGACGTACGTTACAATCACTTTAAAAGAGGACATAAAGTGCAATGAACATTTACATTAATCTCTTCATTATTCAAAAACAATGTATCTGAGATAGAACTATTGTTCTACTTACAACAAATCTTATAAACTATGATTAATGTAAATTTCATGAAAAATAAGTATGTTTTATTTTATTTTGCAATCAAATTAATTTACGTTGTTAATTTTATTTTTATTGATTTATCATAATACATTGTTTGAAGACATGCTGTGCTCGCCCCAACGGTTGCACCGTAAAACATATAAGTCGGTCCTACGTCATTTTGAAGTGTGATTTTGTTAGACTTGCACACTAAAACCGGTGCTTTAAACAGCAATGAAATACAAGGGCGGATCATGAAATTTATAGATTTCAGATGGAATTTTCGAGCACAGGGGTTCTTAATTTCTTGAGATCCTTTATATATACGATGCTACTGGTGGTTGGAAACAAGTTTGTAAAAAAAAATAAATTAAAAAAAAATAATCAATATACCGGTGAAAAACCTAGGTTCTTTCCAGCCCCCTTTATAGTGGGGAGAGGGGTGTGAAACTGTATCAAATTAATTTTACCTCCTTCCATCATTTGTGTAAACAAACCATAACTCATATATACATACATATATAATGTGCAAATATAAAAATGTGGCAGACCCTTATATGTTAAATTTAAAATATTGGTATACAAGATCCATTCGTAACACGGTTGCATCCACCTATACTCTCACAGTGCTTGGGGTGAATATGACGTCACAGCGGAAGTGACGCTACCTTGCGTCTGCAGTGATCGGAGGAGGAAGGATGCCTCCCCTAATGGCAGCTGTGAACATTGTATTTTTCCGACATTTACAGTTACCTGAGCATTTTTTCCCTAGCATAGTTCACGCAGTGGATGAAATGTGCAAGGTTAGTGAAATTGACATGGTAGAACTGACAAGGCTTGACCTCGGAAATTTTGGTAGAGAATGAAACGCGGAATGTGAAGTTTACGCTACCTTGTGATGAATTCTGCAATATTTTGGTTACATTGCCTGAGCAGTATTTAAAGTGAAAGGATATTTATTCCCTATTGATCTTTTAATATAATTTCTTCGGCGACATTGAATTGGAAAAGAAGGCGTGCGCCAAATTGGGGGGGGGAGTCATGCCAGGCATGACTTACCCCCTAATATGCATGAGCTAACTTAAACTGCAGAAATAAAGAGTAATTGAAAAAAATGACTAAAACAAGAACACCAACACATTCAATACCATGAAATAGAATAAATTGAACACTTACAAAAAATGAAATAAGAAAAATTAACAAATACAAGTTTCAACTGACTTTAATGAGTAAAATAATCAGGGATGCTGAAATCATACCTTTAGTTTCAACTATAGTCTGTATAACCCAATATTCATAAGGGAAATTCATGTTAGTTGACCAAGTTAGTTGGAACTAACACAACAAACAATAAAAATTCAAGTTAGTTGTCTAAGTTAGTCTAACTAAGGGCAATCTTCTTGAATACCCCAAATTCCAAGAATTAAAATATAATTCCAAATTCAAATAATACTCTGTTTCAATAACTTTCTATGTTTTATTTAATTTTTTATTACTAAAATAAACGCTCAAAGTTCTAAATTTGCAATCTTTCAATAACTATATTTAGTGTTAATTAAAGATTCAATGCTGAAATATGGTTAATCAGACAGTAGTGTTTTAAAGGACGAGTCAATGGTCGAGAAGTTGTTATATCCATTTAAATTTGATTGTGTAAAAATATCTATCATATCAACTTTTCATCAGTTGTATATATAAAGTTCGAAGTCTGACAATAGCATAAGCTTTTTACCAACCTATGAACTCTAATTTGCTTAGTCCAAGAAAAATAAGAAAATGGTTCAGGTTTACATAATATTTAATCAAAGAAATAGAGGCAAATGTTACAAACAACAGGGCCATTGGCAATACACATATGTTGAGTATACAAAATCGAAAGTCATCAAATTTTCTTGTTCAATTTTGGCCGTGTATTATTGTGTTTATTTTTAAAAATTCTGCATACCTTTGTAAATGATGTCTAATAAAATATTACTTTACAGAGACTACAGTAACGTTATTGTAAACAGCAGAACATTCAAAATGCCCACAAAAACAGCCATTCAAATATTTGGAGGAAAGAAATTTACGGACAGCATAACAATTAAGGGAATGTCGAAAGGGATTACAATCACTTATGTGTAAGTACTGAAAATGACATTTACTGTGGAATCATCATTGTTCACAGAGAACCAATCTTCGTTGCTTTTTTTTTATTTATTAAAATTATACTTATTACACTACCAACATAATTGCACTCCAACAAACCAGTGAAGTTTTTCCTACATCTGAACATTGACCCCACAAATAAAAATGATTTCACAGTGTACAGGTAACTTTCAAAACGATGAAGTCGATGGGGCTTATACGATACTGAGAACTTTATGAAGCTTTTGACTTGGTGTAACACTCAATAGTTGCAAGTTCTTGCATCTCTTAAAAATAAAATACACTGGCAATGTATTTCTCTGAATTACAAGTTAAGCAAATATATTCAGGGATAGACATCAACGGTTGCCCGATTTCCCGAGTCAAGTGAAACTTTAAACTTACTTGTCTGATCGGGCAAGCGAAAATTTTAATTTAAAAAAAGCAGTCAGCTGTCCGTAACGCAGCCTTAATGGAATCAAACAAACGCGCAAGAACTATGATAAAGCACCATTACAAAAACATCATATTAGGTACCGCATTTTGATATCATAATATCTGCATAACAGCCATAACAAACGCTTTTAACATCGCGATAGGCAACATGTCGAACTTATAGGCTATGGTTTCCAAGTAACCATCAAAGCCTGTTGGCCTCTTTTTTAAATTGAGCTTTTTTCAAATATTATTTTTATCTTATTTAGCAGGTAATATATGTTTACCAGCAGGCTTGGAACCAACTCTCCCTAAAGCAGATTACCTCGGGGTTTCCGAGGCATAGATTCGTTTCAGTCCAGAAAGAGTAGAGTTTGACATAAACAAAATAGATAGAGTATGGTTTTATCAACCACAGCCATCCTTGTCTTGAACCATAAAACCCCGTGTACACAGACACTTTTCTCGCCCCTATTCTTCTTGATGCCCAAAGATTATGGCTAATCAAACTATATTGCCCTCAACAAGGTTTCAACATAGTTGAGTTTACTTCTGTTGAGATATAAAATACAGTTAGACAGGTCCTTGATGTAAACCGGTACAATACCATTGCCGGAAGGACCCTGATACATGTATTTCCTGTTTGCAAAAATAGGATGATTAGCTGGAACCAGATGATTATCCGCCATTGGAATTGGGACTTGAGCTGCATTTTCCCTGCATTTTTACTTTCCGCTATGCTTGTGACCTTAAAATTATTCGCCTTCTTAGACAGCGTGGGATCGGCAATAGTGCCAGCAAGATAAGAGCCAAAATTCAGGAGCAGCACAGTGAAGTCTGGTAACAGAAATGCATCCAGTACATGACAGACTGCCATGGATTTTCACCAAGGCATTAAGAACCACACACTTTTGCTTCTGTACCAAAGAATCAGAATCACTGGCTGATGCATGTACATGCCCAGGATGTAATGCAGCGGATTAAAAAAGTAAAATCAAACATCACCTCTCTGATTGGATGCATTCTGAAAATTGATTCCACCAAAAGGGTCGCTAAGAAACTGACAGGCGAAAGTTTAAAACAGCTATGTGGGCCACTAATGTTGGGACTGATTATGGACAAGTAAGTATGTCTGTACTTACAACTGGAGAAGGCTATGGACCAAGTCCAACGATTCATGGGTTGATCAGACGTTATAAAGAAGCAGAAGTTCCACCCCTCATCTCCTTTATAATGACAGGGACTGCTGTGGGAATCATCAACTTAGAAGAATGTTTTCGGACTGTCAATACGGTTGGATATCTGGCACTCATGAGACGTCTGTCAGTTGGCTGCACAACAGATGCCCATGCATTGTATGCCACTTTTATGTCTCGGCTCAACCAGTATATATACTTGATATAGAAGCTTTGATAGCTGTTGGAAGCAATGCATGTCGAAAACCAGAGGGATGATTATGCCTTTCGCACATCAAGAGCAAGTGAATTGGCTATGCACTGTAAGAGAACGACTCCTTAATGCGAAAACGGCCATGGAAGATTATGAAAATAACAAAGTAAATGTAAAATACAACATTTGCAGAAGAGTAGCACGAATAGAAGGAGTAATGCGAGAAAGAAACATATTCATAAAGCACAAACGGCCAGAATACCACAAATTGAAAATAACACCAACAAATTAGATGAATACTGAAAGATATAGAAACATATTTAGGGAGGAATGTCATTCTATCATACGAAGGAAGTGCCTACCCAGGTTACGTTAAGATGTACCTTATCATGACATCTTCGTTACATGCATGAATAATGTTGCTCGCAACGAGGATAATCGCTTTTTCTGGCCAGTAATGAAAGATTATTGTGGTTACATTAGAAAATGACATTCAAATGTTGATACTTGGTGTATCAGTCCAAAAGTAGATATTACATAAACAATAACTCTTTGCCATGCCTTCCTGTTGTAGATCTTTAACATCCTACCGTAAAATCCTTTTCAAATTTCAGAATGAATTTTTAAAGTGTAAATTGATAGAAAATAATTGAATTCTATTTTAAGGAATAACATATTTTGACAGTACTGTTTTCTTAATCATATGGATACTATATGGAACTAAGAATAACCTTTATGTAACATTTAAATTGAATTAAACTTACACATTATATAAAGAACAATTTAAATTTCATACTTATATTCAACATATTAATTTTGCTTAAAGCTACAGCAGTTATAACACTGTTAAACACAAAGGGTATTCACGGTAAAAATGGCGAGTTTTATTATAGTTTTGTTTTTGGTATTGGCATACACCACCAATAATATTGTTTATGCCAAAATCCTATCTTATAGACAGTTTACAAATGTGTATAATGAATGTTACATAACTTTAAATATACACTATTTTGTTCATTTATATATCATGTATATGTAGGACTGAGGATCAAATGTAACTGTCTTCATATCATCCAAAGCTAGAAGAGTTATAGTTAAAAAGTGCAAGGATGAGGGGAGACCTTGGAACTATGCGAATTTAATGAATTTTATTAATATTTTAAAATCAAATGATAACTAAATATTTTCAAGCAAACAAGCATTTATTATGACTTTCCTTTTTTAAATGATATACATTTTAAATACTGTTTTGAAGATTTTATGATGAGGAGAATTCCGTCGTTTCGATTGACGAGTTATCGCTCTTGAATGCAGGTATAAACACTTCCGGTATAATTGAAAGTAAGCATAAAGTCAAATCCCCGCTATAATTTGAACCAAACATTATGCATTTAGATAGTAAAACAACGATAGAAGATATTCTTAATTACAAGAAAACCGATATTCAGTCGTATTTAAAGACTGAAAAAATAAAATAAGCGTCACGAAGCTTGAACTGGCGAGAAGAGCGTACGAAACAAACAAGGATGACGATGTAAATATTAAGTCTGTTGTCAATTCTGAGCCCAATCTAGTCGATGAAAAAATAGTTTTAATAGACTCTTTAAAAACCGGCTGGACTTCTGAAATACAATTAATTCCAAAAATATCTCACAATGATGTTGAAAATTACCTATTACACAGCAGTCACAGGACGGAAGACAAGGAAAAGATGGAGTGTTATCGTCAATTTATCAGAGGTTTTAACTTTTTTAAGGAAGGATACGTACAAAAAATAATGATTAACTTAATTTCCGAAGAAAGCAAATTTTGCTATATCCGTTCGAAATGCAGCCCATCTATGAAACAGGGAATGTACAACCAATGGATATTAGTGTCACGAGATTCTCCATGCACTATAACAAAGGCATATTGCTCGTGTCCTGCAGGGTATAGTATTGTTTATTTTAATTTTTTGAGAATTTTTCCCCTAGAAATTAATACTAACGTCATTTTATGTTTAAGTATGTAGTAACCAGTTGAATTATACAGTGTTTGTTATCACTAGTATCAGCACATGGAAGCCCTTTATCAAGGAATTATACATGTAGCTATATGTATACATTTATACCGCATATCATTATTAATTTAAGGCATTTAAATTTTATTGACATGTTACTTTAAAACTTTAAATTCTTATCAAAATTATCAATTTCAGACTTGGTAAGGGGTGCACCCATATTGCAGGCCTTCTCTTTTCCCTGGAAGATATAAACACAAGAGACGAAAATGAAGAGCCATGTACATCAAAGCCCTGCGAGTGGTCAAAGCCAAGCAAGAGAAAGCGAGAGGCGGACATGGTGAAAAACATTCAATTCAAAAAACTTAAATATGGTAAAGAACCTTCAGAAAAATCAAGATGTGAATTCCCCCCTCCTGTACCAAATGATTCTTTCAGAACACAATTGTGTTGTAAGTTGAGCAACATCAATTCAAATGCTGTTTTATTGCAAATGATAACACCTGAAAAAAACTGTGAAGTCATAGCGATTTAAATGTTGCTCGATTTGAAGAGGTGGAAACCTCTGAATACATAAGTTACAAGTCTGACAAATACATTGATATAAAAGAGTTGATAAGCCCCTGTTCAACAGCTAAGGAAGCAATAGAAGCAATATCTAATGTATCTCTTGACATAATTAAAGAGTTAGAAATTAGAACACGTGGTCAAAATCAAAATGAAATGTGGAAAACTGCAAGAAAATGCAGAATAACTAGTTCCAACTTTCATGATGTATATGTCCGTAAGGATTCAACATCCCCTGAAAAACTAATCGAAAAATTTGTTGGAAAAGGTCATGACTCCATAGATACCCCAGCATTAAGGTGGGGAAGAAAATATGAACCAATTGCTCGAAAAAGATACATAGCACATAAAAAGCTTTTTAACAAACAGAAAGTAAATGTAGTCGACTGTGGTTTGTTCCTAAGTGAGCATCATGCATATCTGGGATCAAGTCCTGATGGTATTGTGTATTGTGATAAAAAAGATTCAAGGAAATTATTAGAAATAAAATGTCCATACAGTGTTAGGGAAAAAACAATCATTGAAGCTTGCAAATTGAGTGGCTTTTGCTGTATATATGATGAAGATACAAATGAAATATCATTAAAGTCTACACACCGATATTACAGTCAGGTGCAAGGTCAAATGGCCATTTGCAAAATTGATACATGTGATTTTGTCTTGTACACTAAAAAAGACTTTAAAATAGTTGAGGTCTCCTTTGATGCAGATTATTGGGATAAATTAAAGAAGAAACTTCATGAGTTTTATATTGACAACATGATTCCTTCATTACTCTCTTGAGCCTGGAGGATGTATTAAAGATCCATGGAACATGTTATTGAATTCAAGTACCCGGTCCTGATGAAATAATAAATTAATGGACACTTCGATGTTAAACCTTATATCATAATCAATTAAATCTATTATTACTATAGAAATATGTACTGGTATTGCAAATTTTATTTATAGATACATATGTGAACAATGAATTTGATTAAATTGATATTGATATGCAAATTCAAGAAACACATGTACAAAAATTTCATTTGTCTTCTTATTTTCATGTTTGTTACATTAGATTTTATCAAAACTGCACATTTTAGATTTATAACAATGAGATGTGTGCATGTTTTATTTATACATTTTTGTAATAACATGATTATCACAGATACAACATATATCCTAGTACTTATTCCTACTTTACAAGAGGTGGTAAAAGATTTGTCAGAGATGCACACACAAAAAAAACTTCATCTACAATGTCACATAAGCTTATTGGTATAACTCCTTGCAGAATACGAAAGTTCTTGATCTGCTCCATTTTGCGCTCAACATGTATGCGTGCAGATGCAATCCTCCTGGTGCTTTCAACTTCCTTCTTGGTAAATTGATTTTTGGTCAGAAAAGGAGGGCAGTACAATTTAACTCCACGTTGTGATAAATCGCCCTTAATATGTATAAATCCTTTGTCCACCATAACAGCATCACCCTCCTCTAGGAGATCATATAGTCCACTTTCTCTGGTTATCTGGGTATCCGATACTGACCCACCCCAAAGACGAGATACAAAAACTACTGCTCCAATTTTGTCGATGCCAATCAAAGACTTCAGTGTATTGTGGCCCTTGTAGTTGGAAAAAGTCTGACTCTGGGTTTGTAGAGATGAAGGAGTTTGAACAAATATTTCTGTACAGTCCAAGACAATACAAGTATCTCTGAACTTCTCTAAACACTTAGGAATCGCTTTCATCTCTTTCAATGGTGGTAAAAACACAATTGTCTGCAAACACTGACACATTAACTGAATCCATGCCTTGAAGATCCTTGATATTCTTCCAGACGAAATTTTAAATCTAAATTCCAAATCTTTGAGTAAAAGACCAAGCCTTAATCGCATGAGAACCATAAAAAATTCATCCTCAATTCTAAGCTTCCTCTTGGCTCCCCCTTTCTTTGCATCAGTTTCTGTTTTCATAGCTGAAGAATCCAACACAAGCTTGTCTGCTCCCTGTTGTATTAGGCTTTCAAATAATGCTTTGTATGTGCCATAATCAGGGTGTCCAGTATAAAACAACATTTTGTCATTATTGTCCTTAATATCGTCAATGGTTATCTCTGGGAGTTCACAGTTCGAAAAGTTGTCCAAAGAGGATGGCAGAATATCCTTGCTAGCTTTGCTATCAGTAGAATCGATATCTAAATTTCGATGTTAGGGGGATGGTCCTTTCACTATTTGATGAACAGAATAACTGAAAAAATAAGATAATTAATGTTAAAATTTTCAATTCAATTTTTCCAATAGTAACGAACACTTGATTTTGTGTAAACTTTTCAACTACCATAGTCAAAGGATCATATTTCTGACATTCTCAGAATAATTGCATAGTTATGCTCATTATCTGACTTTTATAATAAATAATAAATATAAGTAAATAACACTGTTAAAATGTTCATTCAGGTTATTATGGTTACAAATATGTGCACTTGATTTTTTAAATAGAATATTTTTTTATATACATGATAAAGTATAACATGTTATTATGATACAAAGTGTTACAGTAATCACTTGTGGTCATTAACATCTACTGCCTGGGCTGGGCTTTCTATGTTCATCTTATTACTGTTCGTTGACAGTCTTACTTTAACTGATTTCACTGTCTTGTGAGGAAGGAAAAGGGTTGGAACTTGATTGTTCCAAGTCCTTCCATTTCCTTCAGGGAAGTGGTCAGAACACACCTGAATTCAATGAAAAATTTCATAATCAATAAGCATTTGGAGAGAGAGAGAGAGGCATGGAGGTGGGTCTGATTTGTTGAGGAAACTGCGTTTTTTATAACATGTAAGGTGGCGGCGATTTGTATGTGCCTCCAATGAAAAAGTTCATCATCAATAAGCTTTCGGGGAGAGAGAGAGAGAGAGAGAGAGGAGGCAAGGGAGAGGGTCCTGATTTGTTGAGGAAAGTGCGTTTTTATAACATGTAAGGTGGCGATTTGTATGTGCCTCCAATTTACTGAGAGAAATTCTTACCCGAGTTCGCTTGGGATTAAAGTGTTTACGGCTTATAGCTCTAAGCCACGCAGTGCAAAGGTGTTGTTTCTTTGGTAATTCATGCAGTTTTACCGGTTTACCAAATCTACCAATACGCCCAGAGACATTGTGACATTCTTTAACGGCACAGTAATTTTTCCCCATGTTATTGTTTATAACCGGAAGTGAACAATACCTGCACTCACGAAGGATAACTCTTGCATGACTTGACTATCGAAAATCGGGAATTGCAAAATGAAAGATTATACATGTATAAAGGAAACCGTAAAGGGGTCACTCCTGATGGAGCAAATGGGATATTAGAAGGTAAAGCTATCATTATTATAACCATTTTTATTTGAAAATCAACAGTTTCTGTCGAATTTTGTTACACCATTAAACCTGTTGTGGGTAACTTTGCATTGACAATAACACCAGTATTTTTGTCGGCATTTCGCACCAATAGCCTAACATATTAGTCTTGATTTATTGTTGTCATGAACAAAAACTATCTGTTTAGCGAATGTAGCTAACCACCTCAAAAACGCATCGGACATTGTTGGTGTAAAGTTTGGACACTACTCTCAATAGGTGTCCCTGTTGCATCTCGACAAATACAGAGGCAGCTACTGAAATTTGAAATGTTCAATTTAAGGTAATTTTGAGTTTTAAATTTGTTTTCATGCTTTTATAAAATCGCAATTTTGGTAGTTGGTTTATCTCTTCTAACCATTCAATTTTATTAGTAACAGCTTGTTTTCAAAACCATTAACATCACAAACTGATAAAATATCATAAATATAAGACGGATTCATATATTCAAATAGTGATGTAATGCGTGATGTCCATCTTGATATACCAGTTTGATTTGTTAATTTTCTTTTGAGTCGGGTGAAAGAGCAATATCATCAGCATATAATAAAATACTCAAGTTGATTTCGCCCACCTTTAAATCTTTCCTCAGTTCTTTAATTGCGCGAGATCGTTGATGAAAAGAGCAAAGAGGTTCGGTGATAAGTTGTCTCCTTGTCGTAGATCAGCTGAAGTAGAGAACCAGTCAGTTCACAACTCTCTGACTCTTACACACGATACTGTGTTTCTATAAATAGATTTCTTAAATTGTAAAAATTCCCTCGATTCAATCATGTAAGAGGAAGCAACATTGCGGCTCATATCGCATAAAAATCGCAATAGCATTTGCATTTCTTACCCAAACTTGTACGTTCATGTTTATTAAACCATTACTGTTACATGTCTTCAGCACAGGCTGTTGAATCAGCACTGAACTACAAAAGCTCCTGCGAGATTCGAACTCAGGATGTACGGATCACTAGCCCAACACTTTTATCCACTCGGCTATAAAGTGTGTTTAATCAAACGAAATGTCGTTTCGATCCGAGGCTAGCTATTTAATTATTATGTGTTATTCAACCTTAAAACGCTACTTTGTTTTAAGTAAATCAGAATAGAAATAATAGAAAGAACGAGTTAACAAAAAGACGCGTTGCTAAAAGTTGATAAGTTGTACGTCATGTATACGTAGTGACAGGGATAAGAAGTATCCGGTTGGGTTTAACTGTTTGCTAACCTGCTTAAATTTAAATATTCTACAATCTTTGATATATACGACTCTTTATAGACATTCAATCAATGTTCAAATTCGAGAATTATCGCAATGAGGATTGCAGTCAAACCTTCGTTCAATTTAATCTTTGGCGTTGATTAATGGCATATATCGTTAACCCGTACCATTGCGTGATGCAGACTAGACAGCCAGGTTTATCTACCTCATCTCTATTAGGTTGATAGCCTGTGTTATTTTAATATATATATATATATATATATATATATATATACGAGGGTCAATCAAAAAATACGAAGACTTTTGTCATATCTATGTTACTTAACGTCATATCATTACTCAAGGTAGACATAATTTAGCAATAGTTTTCAACAATTTGCAAGAAAAAAAGTTAATAAATTTCTTTATTTCTAAGAATTATATAGAATCTAATCCTGCAAAAATGAGGTCACGGCGCACGGTCAAAATGTGTGTTATGTCAACAATAAACCATATTATGTTGAAAGTAATATCTCCATAAATTGGGCTTAAAACCAAATAATATTGAAACTTCAAATTTAGTAAAGTTCATGGTATTCTATGTACCAAATAATGGCGGAATAAATTGTTTTGTCGAACAGATATTAATAACTAAATCAGATAGTCCTCTTTAGAATTGACTAAAAACATCGACGTCGCCGGACGTCACGGCGCAACGAGAAGTACAAATAAAATGGATTTAACTCAGGAAAAAGCAGATACAAGCTGTGAAAATGCTCAATGGTGCAAATAATAAGTCAACAATTATTTGCAAGTTTGTGTTTAACTGTAATAAATTTTGTGGGGGTGGTGGTCATTGTATTTTGAATATAAAACAGCCTGAAAGAGAGGGTGTTGCTAAAACGCGGAACGGAAAACGGAACGGAACGGAAAAGGGAAAATCTTATCTAATGTTATTTACTTGATAGATTTGTTAATCATGCTAAACACATATGCTTTATGTAATTTTTAATATATTTTTTTTAATTAGGAATATTGGATTATTTATTCAAGAATAATATTATTTCCTCAAAATTAACAGTGCATGCATTGACCACTATATTCTGTCCCAAAATATCCTCGATTCACATTTTGCTGAATAACTCTATACCTCAGGGTTCAATCGTTTTCTTTCAGAAGCATGAACAATTCTCATTATTCCTTCTTTAAAACGTCGATCCTCTCTAGCTCATCAGCTGGTTTCAATACACAGCTAAAAATAAAGAAGTCTACAGGGTTTTGCATTTCAACAGACCCGGATGATAACGTTGAAAAATTGTGCAAGGTCCTCTGAGTGACTTCCAAATGAAGAAAACGTGTCAACATTTCCCATTATAAATCTCCGCAAGAAATCTGTTTTCGATCCTGTGCCAATATTCGATGATAATGTGCCAATGAAGTTTTCTTGGATATTTCTCGTTTCATCAATTTCAATTGCATCTTTTACAGGTATGTGTATTTTTTATAAATCATCCAAATGTGCTGCAGGAACATTTTGAGATCGACAGACTATAGTCACAACTTATAATCGGAAAATCAAACCAGGCAACGTCTAGAGCTCTCTATTAGGATCATATTTATATATCTCCAGGAATGAACAAGTTCCAAGTAATGCAAACGTAAACAAAATTGCATAGCTAAAAATAATAGTTTCACTAAGTACCGGGTATTTTAATGTATTTTTATTATGAATGTCGTCACTCGTGCGGTTTTTTTCTTCATCCTAATGATACTGTATCGCCTGTATGATTTAAGATCGTATAGAACACCGAAAATTCAATGTTGATGTAAGTATATATATACATCATATTTGAAATATAAAAATACTCATAAAACACATGAAACGCTTTTACTAAGTGCATACGTTACGCTGATATGCCAGCAATCCTATACAAGAAAAACAAGCATTCTGAAAGTATTGCATAAGCAATACACGTCCCCTACCGGTTTGTGGAAATTGTGAAAACAATGCACTGTTATGCAGAATATCGAACCCGAACATTAAAAAATTTGAATATAAAAAATTAATTTTCTCGTTAATATGCCATCCAGACGCTACAAAAGTGTAAACTGGATCTGTAGTTTGACATTTTGAAGCTGTTCAGCAAAATTCATATTATTCCTCAAACGCATAAAGAAAAAAAGTGTGGACAACTGAAGTGGGACAGACAGACAGACGGACGGACGGACAGACAGACGACCTGACGGACGCGGAGGAAAGCTATAGTCCCCTCCGGTGGAAACCGGTAGGGGACTAATAAGTAAAAAGTTACAGCAAATTTACTCGTTTAATCATGTTAATATTTCACAATTTGTATACATTTCGTACTCAACTAACGCCAGTTGAATATAATGCTACATGTATATTTGATAGACACTTATAAGAATATCAATAAGACAGCCACATGTTGATAATCATTCATTAGATATGAATACATGATACAAAGTAAATCGTTTCTGGCCAGTCTGTACCCTTTTAAAGCGATGAACGTGATATGATATTTTCCGTTTACCGTTCCGTTCCGCTTTCCGTTCCGTTTTCCGTTCCGCGTTTTAGCAACACCCTGAAAGATAGTAGAATATCTGTAAATATTTAGTCAAAAAAGAAGTAACGTCAACCGACGTTCAGGGTTATCCTTACTGTAAACTAAGAGATACACGGTTAGAAAATGAAAACTTTGAAGAACTAACGTATGATTCTCGTACAAATGTGTGCAAATAAGATGTTTAGTGGTTCAGTGCCATTTTAAATTGTAAGGAGAAAGGCACAAGAGACTAAGCATGATATAAAGATGGGGTATATCTATAAACGGTGCGTGTTTAATCTTGACGTCATGTTTTGAACGTTACCGTGCGCCGTGGTGACAAAACATGTTGTTTTTAAAAAGGGGTAACAAAAATACCGTCTCATCAAATGGACTAAAACTTGGCATATCAATAACATAAGTGTTGGTGCACAGATTAATCCGTTTAGTTTGACTTTCATGAAAAATATATGATAAACAGCCACATTGTCTTCGTATTTTTTGATTGACCCTCGTATATGTATTTACTTCAATAAAGATAGAAAAATCACGTTGCTAATGGTATTCACTATTTGTATAACTCTCGACCCCAAGTTTTGTGTTTCTGACGTTCTTCTGTAGATTCCTTACCTTATGATTAAAGCACTTGTTCTTTTTTTCAGTGCCAATCACTGCTGAATAGTCTCTGAGCGTCTTATCTAGGTGCGCAGAAGAGTCACTGGTCAGACATTGAGAATGCTATTGCGCACGCAATTTTAGTTTCTCCTTGCCAGGGTTGCCTCACTTCTCTACAAGAGGTAAAAGCTCCCAGCTTCCAAGCCGGCCTCTGGTCTGTTGTTATCCGACGTGTTGGTCTCCAAGTACAGACTGCACATCCGTCTCCGCCTTCCGACCAAGCGGCTTACTCTCTTCACGTAACGTCGTTGTCTCGCATGCTCTCTGAATTATTTCTTCCACTCGGCCGCAGAGGGAGTTTAGTTTTTGCTACATTCCCCATGTGAAAGGCGCCTTTAACTAAAGGCAGCTGAGAGTGAAGCCCAACCGTTGTTTCAGGCAGACGAGTAGCAGGGCTTTGTTGAGGGTTCAAGTCTCCGGTACTCTAGATTTCCTGTGTGTTTGACAGCTGAACATTTCATGAGCCGGAACCTACACGTAAAACACTTGAAAGAAATGTTTCGTTAACCAATGATTCCGATCCCCCCGTGTCTTGATTCTTTTTACTACATGAAATAATTTAGGACATACTCAAATATTAATCAAACAAAATACATAATCCTTTAGGACAAAACTATACCTAAATCTTTTGGTTTTCATGCAAAGCATTAACAGAAATGGGAGGGGGTGACAGCTTCAAAGATTTTTTTTATGTAAAAACCAATAGGTGTCTCCTTTAATTTTTTTAGTTGTGCTACAAAATGCATAACAAAAAAAAAGCTGAAAGGCTCTTTAAAATATCGTCCGGAAAAAAAAGTAGTACACACAGACAAACTGTAGGGAATTTATCCTTACCTTTGCCCTCAAAATCAAGCGGGGAATCCAACATAGCACAAAAAAGATAAGTGTAACCAAGGACAATAAACATACCTTCTAGCAGATCAATGTCAAATTCTGCCAACTTAATATTAGTATCTTGTGAGCTTAAAGGAGGTTGGCCTGAAAAAAAGGAATGTCACTTTTATTTGCAACTATCGATATAAATTTTTGAAAGATTATTATCATTCAAATTCACTTCATGTTTAGCTTAATTTTCAGTGGGTATCACTAATGTAATAATTTTCTTTTGTTATACTTTCATGTTAAATACTGAAATCTGATTGATTAAGACGCAGTTAATAATATTTACTATTACCCTCAGCGTTAGCAACGCACTTGGCAACGGGTAACATTAAAAAATGTTACATGCGCGAAAATTATGCGCGTACGGTTCGCTGTAGAATTCACGTTATTCCTATATAAAAGCAGTAAAATTTTCTTAAAATTTTTTAAAAAGACATTCAGTATAACAAAATATATGTCGGTTGACAATGGTTTTCTCGGGGTGTCAATTTCAACTGTTACCCTCCCAAACAGGCACTATTTATATAATATCGCATTCTTATAGAAAATAAACCCCTTTAAGTCCTGTGAGATAAAAACCGAAAATTCACCAACCAGTGCGTAATAAACCCCTCACCGGCAAACTTCGGTAGATATTACACATTTTTTCTGTTAATCATCAGCTAAAATGACGTAGATTTTGGTATGTTTGGCATCATTGTTCAACTTCGATCTCAAATTATGGCGACAAATAATTTTATCGAAGCCAACATGGTTAACAAGCCGCTAGCGCAGAATTTTCAGAAAAAATTATAAGAGACGGAATGTATAGACACATAGCTCTTTGCTAACAACAATCATTTATCACGTGATTTTAAAAAAAATTCTTTGATTTTCTATAAGTATATGATGTAAAGATCATTACTTGGCATTTTTCATATTGCATCCCACATGTATATTAGCCTTTGAATCTGACAGCTTTCGAGCTGATACACAGCAACCTCCAGTTAACATATGATTCGATATAAAAATGCCATGTTAAAATCTATTTTGATTACAAACCCCTCTCCGTCTTTCTTTTGTTGTTATTTCACAACCCTTTCTGCAAATGAGCGGCAATCATGACGAAGAACTCGGTATGCATCGTTCCTCTCCGATGTCCGAGTATGACGTCTTGGTAAACAAACAGCTTTAATTTTCAGGAAAGATTATATGAGACTTAATATATAGGCACGGATCAATTTGTTGACAGTTATCATTTATACCATGATGTGTTTTTATTATTATTTTTCTTTTTTTTCTAAAGATATATGTTATAAAATTCATGACATGGCATTTCAATATCACATCCTATTGATAAGTCGGAGGTTGCTGCATATATCAGCAAGAGAGTTGCAATACTCGGAGATCTATGTTTACGTCATCAATGGTTGTGTATTCCTATCCAACGTGACGTCAAAATAAAACATTACATCGGTTAAGGCGGTTGATTGACGTAAAATGAGAGAAAAAATTCCGTTGAAAAGTGTTGAGTTGTAAATGTAAAGCACTTGAAATAAAAATATCGAAGAAATCATTGATCCGTGATAAAATCTTAAAGCAAAGGTTGTTTTTTCTCATTTTCTTCTGCATAGAAATCCTGTTCAATGGCTCATTTTACGATTTTTAGTGGTATTTAATCAAGTAACTGTACATGTATCAAACGTAAAACACTTCAATGGAATAAGTGTAAAACTGTTGATGACTGTGTAATAAACACGTCAGTTTCTATTCACTAAACAAGATAATTCATAAGATCTGGTAAAATTTAACAACACCTAATTTAATGCATGTAATCAGCGAAGGGCCTGGGTTCGTTTTGCAATTGCTTATGTGAGTGATAGTTTTTTTTTATACAATACTCGCTACATTCATACATACATGAATCACCAAAATATTTTTGCAAATTTTACTTCTTAAACAGAGATTTACTAAACCTAGATTATGCCTACAGTTTTTAACATTTTGAGCACTTTGTAGAGGGGAAATAAAATAAAAACTTAATAAACTGATTATACCTTCAAGCTCCATGTCAGCTTCTGCGACCTGAATATTAGAGTCTTGTGAGCTAACTTGAGGATTGCCTAAAAAAGTAAAAATATACCGTTTAACAGTTTGTTTTTTTTTTACAGTCGACGGATTTTTAATCTCATGAAAAAAAGCTTCTTTTATAGGTCAGGCAATCATTTTTCAAAGGTCAACCTATGATTAAAATTACTTAAGCGCCATCAATTTATAGTTTGATAATCTAAAATTTATCACATACTGTATTCTTAATTAAAAAAACATAAACTATATTTTTTATCCAAATTAAAACATTGATATCAAATAAAATGTAAGCTTATCTAAACATTCACATTGATTTTATTTATGAAATATCCTAACAGAGACAGATTTCTCCTCTTTGATTTATTTTATTTTATAAAATTAATTCTTTTTAACAAAAATTGATAGTAATCATAAAGCGTAGTACAAGACAAAACAAGAAGCCCATGTATCACATCGCTCACGTGAGCATCACTAGCCATACTAAAATCAGCTTTATGGGGTCATTTATAAAAAATCTGAACAATGTACTTTAACGTATTCTTTTTAAAAAGAAGAACACCCCTGCCTGGAAATTTTGATGTTAATCATTAAGCCCCTTTTGCAACAGGGTAATTTTATAGTCATATCACATATTGAGCATATCAACTTTTTTACACAGCTATTCATTTTTAATATATAAACCTGTAAATCAAACTTTGAAACCCTTGTAAATTAAAAATATTGTCAAAGGGGCCAAAGTCTAAACAATTTTAAACAATTTGTCAAAATGCTAACATATAAATAAAACAATACAATAGACATTTGAGGTTTTTTTAATACTTTAAAAGTTTTACTTTGTAAAATTGGATCTGTCAAAAGCCCGAGGCATCATGGTTTAAACAAAACTAAAGTTACTCTACCTAGGATTCTTCAACACAAATTACAGCTTTTTTTGGTCAAAGGGTTTTTGAAAAGAAAATTTTGAAAGATTTTCTTAATATCTTCCAAAGTAACTCTACCCTCGGGGATCACGATTTGAAATAACTTGAACCTACACTACTTGAGGATGCCTCTACACAATTTACATGGGGTTTTTGTTCTAGTCAAATAGTTTTTCAGAAGAAGATTTTGAAAGATTTTCTCTGTATATTCCCACGCAAAAGTTAGACCCCCATCTACTGTGACTCCCACCCTACCCCCGTTGATTAGGATTTTCACAACTTCACATCCACATTATCTAAGGATGCTTTCATCCAACATTTGGCTTTACTTGTGAAAGAATATTCATTAAAATCTAACCCATTTCTAATCAACTGTGACCCCCACCCTATCCCTGTTAATTTTGATTTTCACAAATTTACATCCATACTATCTGAGGATACTCTAACCCAAGTTTTAGGATTCGGTTTTCCTGGTGTAAGACACTATCTTAGGATACTTCAACTCAAGCTTTAGGATTCGATTTTCCTGGTGTAAGAAGATTAAGTAAACAAAAACATTTAATATTATGTTTTGAAAATCAGCGATTCTTAGTAATCACAATTGTGAATCCCCTTTGACTTATGATGCTTTGTGCCACGTTTGGTTGTAATTGGCCATAAGTTTTAAAGGAGAAACGTTGACGGACAACAGACAAAAATTAATCAGAAAAGCTCATTTGAGCTTTCAGCTCAGGTAGCTTAAAAGCAAGTTTCAACTTTTGAGACAAATGGGACGGTTAATATGTTGACCATCCAATACATTTATAGCTTAAAATTAGGATTTAACAGTAAAACAAGGTTAAATACATGTTAAGCATTTGAACTTTGGACTTTTTTTGTTGTTATCCTTTTGTTTCCCAAGAGCCCGGTGACATGTATATTGTCTTAAATAACAATCCTTTTAGGGATTTATTCTTAATGATTAATTATTAAAACTTATTTTGTCACGTCTTGAAATTTATAACAAATAAGAAATTTTTAACTGTTTCTTTAAATTTAGTAATATATTCCTGCATTCATGATGCGACTCTTATTTTCTTGAATGATGCATGCATACGGTTCCGTCTTACTCATTTTACATGTTTTGTAAGTCAAAAGTAAGTAAAAAGAAATCTTTTATATACATAGAATTACAATAACGCAAATATTTTAAAACATAATAATTATGCAATTGCGAACCACGATAACATTTTTCTATGTATTTGGTCTCGTAATATTGTTGAAATCTTACCTTCGATGTCTTTATTATTATCTGTATTTTCGAGAACTCATTTATGATTTCCTTTACTGCTGGAGGGCACTGATGGATGTGTTCATTCATGGACTCGGAGTGACCCATATGTTTATAAAACAGTTCTCGATCTGATTGTGAGACATCAAGCAAGGCGTACTCCGTGGCAATATAATGTCGCATTCCGGTGGCATTAATGCTCTTGTCAAGTTTTGCCTCGCGACATAATCTGTCGACGCAGTCCCATCCTGTTACATGACTTAAGGAAAGTTTTGTATTTGGAAAAGCAAAATCATTACTTGGATGAACACCTGCACTTTTCCTGACATCTCAATCGGAAATAATTTTCAGTGCTTTAAAGCAGTCCTGAGATAGTAAAACAGGCATAAATTTTGCCACTTTAGAGGCGCGAATATATGCAACCTTCGTTTCACAAAGAAGTCTCTTTCCAATTTCATCTGTGATTCCTTCAGCTTTGCTTTTGTCTATCCATTTATCATTCAGAGCGTCTTGCAGTTCTTCCAGCGTCATTCTGCTGGCCTCTCCACCTCTGCGCGCGTTGAAGAGAGTTAATCTGCATACAAGCGCATCTCTTAATCTACAAAATTCTTTTGTGTCGAAAATTGTGTACGGTCCCTGCTTTGTTAAAGATTCGATTGTCTCCGTGGTTTGATTTCTTAGCTTTTGCATGCTTGTTTTATCTGGGAGTTTAATTGGTGCTCGGAGTTCGGACTGTCTTTTTTATATAATTGATTCCTTGGCGTTTTTAAAGAAAGAGGACCATAAAAGATGCAATACTGATAAGAACTTATCCATTTCCTCTGCCTGATCATCTTGATGATTCAATAAATAACTGGCTTTCATTACCTCACATACATTTTTAATTAAATAGCGCAGTGTTAATTGCAGACCATTTTAAACTTTTTTTGTAATTTTATCAACTGTTAAGTTGATAATTGCCTCTTGAAGATGGCTAACGTTTCTTCGTTGAAACATTTCACTACAGCTTTTTGGATCTCTATTCTGTTTTTCCAGTATTACTTTTTTGAATTCTATAAATAGTCTAGCTATTTCTCTTAGTTTAGCATTTAGAGACAATCTTTTTTCCTCTCCTTTGCGACTGCTTGCAACGTTTTGGTATACATGGTAACCTTTCACTTTTAGCCATCCGTCATTAAGTATTATTTCTTTTTGCTCAGCTTTTGTAAAACTACCTAAATTTTTTCCCCGGTACTCAAATGAAAATGACTTATCTTCTACCAAGTTCTGAACTGGTATTGATGTTGGTGTCAATGTTCCTTCTGCTGCAGGACATACTTTTTTATGTTTGTATATAAGATGGGCGCTGAAAAATCCTTTGCATAAGGAACACATCTTGATGTTTTTTCCTTCCCCTTGATTCCGTTCTTTTATAAGATTTGAGATGTCTACTTTTTCTTTACTTAACATTTCAGCATTTGCTTTGAAAATGCCCTCTTTTCTTAGCTTGGCAAATGCCCTGTCTCTCAGTTCCTTTGGAAATGAAAGTGCATGCCGAACTTCTTCTTCATTCTTGTGCTTTGATGTCAGGTGATCTTTGATCCTGCCTTTGAATTCCCCACAAAAGGGACAGGGTCTTCTTGGCTTTCAAAGGGGAGACATATTGTTTTTGTCGACTTTCTTATTAGGGTCTTCCGTTTCCAACGGAAGACCCTTTTGTTATTCTTCGGTTTCTTTTTATTATTATTAAGGTCTTCCGTCTCCAACGGAAGACCTTATTGTTTTCGTTCGGTTTCTTTTCCCCTATTATTATTATTATTTTGATTTTTATTTCAACCAATTTTGTGTACGCGATTTCTCTAAAACTACTCGACCGATTTAAACGAAACTTTTAGGTCTGATATAGTACGATCTGAACATTATTGGAAATTTTTTTAATGATAACGTCACTTCCGGTTTTGAGTTATTCACAATTAAACGATTTTCAGAGGGTCGGCTTGTCCAGGGGTAAACTTCTAAACAATTTAAGATATTGAGTTCAAAATTTCAGGGATTGTGGACAAAAGGTTGTAGATCTGACAAGTGGTATATATATTTTCCTGTGACCAAAAGCGCCGAAGCTCGCCCGAGCTCGAAAATTACAGTTAAAAAAGCGTCGTGATTTTTCGTGGTTTTCTTTCAATATCTCTTTCCTCGATAGTATTTTGTTTTAACATGTAGAACAAAAAATCTTTAAAAAGTCAAGAGTTCTCAAGGGACATCAAGAAAAAGGGGCTCAACCTTCAAATAAGGGGCAGAGGGAGATCTAAAGTCTTTTATTGATAACTTTTTACTCTGAAATATTTTGTGATACGTTATAGAAGCAATTATGTTCATTCTAACGATATTCACCTAAACATGGCAATCGTTTACTCCTATGTTACGTAATTAGGGATTTTAAGGGGCCTCGAGTCCAAAACTTTGATGATGAATATCTCAAAATGGAGGAAAATTTTGATAAGCTATGCTAAGCTTATATGCTACACAGGTGACCGTTAAGGCCTTTTGAGCTAAAAACTGATGATCCATTCTATTTGAACTTTCTTACCTTCCACTGATACATAAACATTTAGATGTCATGTACTACATTATTGAGAATAAAAGAGTGCTTACTCATTTCATAACACAACAATTAATTTGCAGCAATTAAAAGTAGGGGTCTGTGGGGAAAAATACCAGTAGTTATTGGATTTAATTTGTAGCTAAAATATTTTCAACTTTTCTCTAACTGGAGGAGAATTCCAAATAACATTATCCTCAAACTTTTGACTACAGGCACGTTGTAAGCAAATGTACAACCTTAATTTTGAATGCTGTTGATTCATTGCTTCACTTTTTTTAATATACCGCTGCCCAAGTTTCTCTATTTTTCTTCCTTGTTGGAAGAAAGACCTGGCCCCGCCGTCACAAACTTTCCTCAAGTCAATACTCAGCCTCAAATCTGAGGTTTGACCTCAAATTTATGCACTTTTCTTTGAAGGATTTGAGTTGAGGAATGAGTTGAGGAATTTGAAAATTTTGGTGACGGTGGAGCCAGGCCATAAATTTCATTGCTTGTCAATGCATTTCCTTCATGAACTGGCTTTTGGCCATTGCTTGCAAAATGTCATATTTTCTAGGTGGTTTATTTGTTGATCTGATCTTCGACATCAAATGTTTTTTATACTTTGTATTTCAACTGTTGTCCACCGAGTTCAGCATTAAACAAGTATAGTGATGACTGGTGCCAAACCTGGGTCAAAGACGAGCAGCAAAACAAACCATGTGCAGCAAAACAATGAAGATTGTGACCATGACGCTGCGATCGTTTTCCGAATGTTCAATCTTATTGAAACAAAGAATGAACATATTTCAGCTGCAGAAACGGACAAATCTGTGGAACCATTGAATGTTGCTTCTGAAAGTGATGGTTGGTTTATGAATAGATGCATATACACAAAGAACTTTTCAAACAATGAGATTGAGAATCATACCTTTAATATAATAGAAATGACCAGAATTGAGGAGGTGTTAATCATGGGCACTCCACAGACTGGTTGTTAAAAACAACCAACAAAACACAGAGCGAAAACGTGTGCGCTATACTTTCAGTATGAAAGTTCTACCGCATCTTTTACATATGTTACGCCATGCACGCCGTTGACTCCTGCCTCTACCATCTAAACAAAATGTTCTGGTTATCAAAAAAACTGACAACCATGAACCAGTTGCGATTTATCGGACGATAACTTCACACCTTAAGGGCTTGCAGACATCAGTGAACTTTATGAAAACATCGCTGGCCATAATGAATACAAAGCTTGATGCTGCGAATAGACGAATCAGGCTTGGAAGCGGCAGGAAAGAAACTAACGTCAGTAGAGACCCCTGACCCAGCCCCCATCATCAGAAACTGACTTTAAAACAGTTGTTGATGCACTTTTTAATATCGTATTTTAAGCCTTAACTAATATTATGTAATATCCTAGAACATTTTTGCCTAATCCAAATACCATTCAGTATTACTTGTTGACAAACACAAACAGGTAAAAGAAAATATACTCACGTGGTTTGCAGCTGCCACACCAGATGACAAAACACAAGGCCTTCCATCTGTCTGGACCTTGTAGGTACATGAACTATCTGTTGACTGTCATAATGAAAATTATTAGTGAACATGTCAAATTTATCTACAGGACACACATTTGGATTCTGTAATTCAAAGACTAAATCCATAATAATTATTTGAGACCAATTATGACCAGAAAGAGATGGAAAATTAAATGTTCTTACATTTTGAATTAAATAAATCAAAATAATTTACTAACCTGTAGACGTTTTGTTGGTGCTGGCAGCAAGAAGCTCCATCTCCAATTCCTGTATTCTTTTGTTGTCTTTCAGCAACTCTTCTTTAATTTTGTCGCATTCTTTGCAGTTCTAGTAAAAATAAAAAAAAATACATATCTAATTTATAATAACAAATCAAAACAATATTCTACGAAATCTATAGTGAAAATAATTAAGTTCGTATTCCATTCAAAATACCTATTATCATCTGTTATCAACTTACAATTATTTGCTTTAATTCTTAATATTAAGCAGTTTTTTAGTGTAAAACAGTGCATTGATCTACCAATGGATGTAAATTGCAAAACTTCAATAATTTTTTTAAAGCTACATACCTTCTTTGTCTTTTGCATCTCCTCCACAGGAATCTTAGTCTGCATGCAGGATTTTCCCACAAAAATAAAGACAAATGAAAATGTGTTTCTATAGAATGATACAAAGATGCATAATAATAAAAATTGATTTTTACAAACAGATGAACAAGTAAACAATTTCTTTTAATGGGATAATTCTTATGAAGATTCCTATTCATCAATTTAAAACCTTATATCGTACCTTATCATAACTGCTATTATTTGTAACAGGGTGCTGCAAGGGGTTTCATGAGCAAAACGGTAGTTTCTGCCATATCTGCCTTGATCTTGTGGTCACCTAGTCACCTCTGGTGTGTTGTAAAACTCGTTTTTGTGCCAGTACGTCTGGGGTTGAAATGGCATCATTGAGCTGTTGGAGCAATTGTTCATCTGTGAATTCTGGTAACCATAGCACATCTGGTTCTGGTTCATGAACGTGTTTGACATCACTTGGTTATGTTACATAGCATTGTTGACAGTGTTGTTGGAGGGCAAGCTGATGATGGCTCGTTGGCTGATACCTGCTGAGAGCAACTTTAGGTATCCAGGTCAATATAGGTGCTACCTTCACTGTCAGGCGGATGTGTTGTAGTTGGATTGGGTTGAATATCATTGGAGTCTTGAAATTTATAATTAACAAGATATTTGAGCAAGTTTTATTGATTTGTTACAATTATAACAACAGTGATATTACATAACAATATATGTTATATTTTCATAATATATCTAAATCCAATTCTATCCCATATATGCTAGCCAAGTGTGAGGATTCTCGTTGTTTCTCTACAGAAACACTATGATCATCTCCATGGCCTAGCAAAGATGCATTTATCTACAAACAAAGTGTTATATTAATGATAGTCTATAGCAGCAGGGGTGTTTCTCAGAGAGTAATTTACAACAAATTGTTTGATATCTAGAATAAGTGTTCTGACGAAAGTCTGTTGTGATATCCTCAGCCGCATACATCGCATGGTACGAAATTCAAGCGAAGAAGAAAAACAGTAACCCGTCAATAACACATTGCCAAGGTATAATAAAGTATGTGAAAGTCCAAATAAAGGGGACTCATTAAAAGGTGGCCACTAGTGAGATGTGCGGGGACAATTCCATTAAATATTTTAGTTATAAAACATACTATTTTAACAAACTGTACTAATATTTTCACAGTTATAATTTTAAATATTATTATATAACATTAGTTGGGTTCTTTCAAAAAATTACAGAATTATTTTTAAGCAGCTTAATATGATAAAGTAATTTATTTTAGTTTAACCATTCATTGTAGGTGATTAAATATGCTGATTTTGATTTATTTATTTGACAAGTTAAACAATCATATTCAATACACTGAATTGTTGTATTTATATAGTTAGAATGAGAAAACTTTGATTTATTGACTTTCGTTTTTTTAAATTAAATTCAACATAAATTACCGGTAAATTATGCTGTATTGGCCATGTCTTTGAATGAGTTCAATGATGACAGGAACAGCTCAGTTTTTCCAGATGGGTCTGTTTCTTGTTTTGTTGTTCTTCTTTCGTTGTTGTCGTATCTTTTTCTCAGCATCCCAGTTTTCTGTTGACAGTTGAAAAATTGCAGATTAAAATCAGTGACAGGAATTAAATGCTATATTCTGATAAAATGATGCCTTACACATAATAATATAATTGTAAGGGGGAATTCATTTAAACATAGTTACATTCAGTTAATATTTCCAATATTGTATGCATTGGAAATCTGCGACGTTCAATGTTCTATAAATACACTTTGCTAATTCATGCGCCATGAGCACAGATACAATCGTCTTCACATGTTTTGAGTATATTTATTTTCTTATTTATGAGTGACCAGATAATAATATGATGTGCACAAATTCAAATAAAAGTTGTTGAATATTATAAGTAGCTGAGGTTTACAATTGTTCGATATGCCGTAACCCTAAAGATATGACCGAATCTGTGACTACAACAAGCTAAGTTTATGATAATTGGATTGTACAAATATTAAACGCTGTATGTTTTCATACATAATATTATTATCAGAGCTCTATGTAATGGATAAAAAATATTCATTTTTTTTTTAATTGCAGCTATCATATTGGAAAAATATCCAGGCAACTGATTACAGACATCAATTTAGACCTTGCTGATGTTGTTAAGCCGTCTGCAACTGGAATGTCTAGACAAATATAAAAATAGTCGCGCAGCATGATTTGAACAATTTGACACTTGACAATTATAATATAATCATAAGATCATGGGACTTAATTTTTTTGGATTTAAATGCGATTTATAATTCATTTTACACAACTCCATTTATTATTTTTTTGTTAATTAGATTAAACATGTTTTTATGTATTTATTTGTACTTAATGATTACTTTCCTAATTTGGAAAACTGCGAGACTTTATTTTGTATTTTTCATTTGGAGGTGATTTGGAAATCACTGAGAGGTCGATTTGGAAAGCATTCAGATATGACTTGGAAGTCATTTGGAAGTATCACGGATGTTCTAAGATTTTGTTCCAATACACCGAATTGTAACTCAGAAATTCCAAATAATGATTTCCAAATAATTACAAGGAAAGTCCAAGTGTACCTTGGAGTACTACACACGGGATGTGCGATACCATAGAGTGTTTTACTTATTATTTCAACATTTGCTTTTTTTATTACTGTGGAACCCATATGTTACATGTAAATATTCTTTTCTATATTTCTTGGATATATCAAATTGTTTGGAGTTGAAAATGATAGTTACCATCACAATTGCTCATAAAGTTTGACACGAAGCTACATATATCACGCCATACTCGATGCAGCTTATTTCAGGCTCAAACCAGGGTTAAATCATGAGAAACTGTGTACGACTCATTTCAGAACTTTGTAGACGGACAAAGTTAACCTGTGCATATAAATGTGCCTTGGGCCAACATTTTACATTATAAATAGCATTTACGTCCATTGACGATCATTTGGTCGTCATTTGGGAAGCAATGTCTGAAGTTCATATCAACATGATTGGAAAGTTTGTTAATCATAAAGGGAATGGACTAAATTTTTAATAGGTTTGGCAGATTTCATAATTTTTCCGAGAATTGAAAATTTTAAAAAGCTGTCCAAACATACAACTAGTACCATTGGGTATCTGTTTTTCCATGACGTTTATCTCATGAATGTATTTTCTATATAATGTCATGATAGTAATATTACCACTATGGTATGAGAAATGTAAAGGGATATCATATATTGTTTTGACCAAAATAACGCTTTTTTAAAGCTTTAGAAAGTCGAAATGACTATAAAACAAGATGTGCAAAGTCTGTGTGTTTATTTGGTATTTATATACGTTCATACCTTCAAGGCACATTGTCATTTTACTGTGTAAGTACATTTCTTTATGCATGTAAAGGAAGGACGACGAGATGTAAAAGGTTAGCCTACGGACATAAGGCTTCATAATTATGTATATACACGTACATTACCTTGTTTGAACTAGACAAATAGGTGATTGTTGATGTTTTCACGCTGTAGTAGATTCAGAATCAGTTATTTCGTATCGCCATTTAATTTCATGATTTGACCTATGTATGTTAAAGAGTAACAGCGCACTTTTTCGTCAATCTTGAATGTAGTCATTAGGGATAAGTTTTTCAAGAGTATGCCGTGAGCATACGTTTATTGTTTACTTAAACATGCCAGTTTTGTTTGGTTTGTTTCGCATGCGTCTCGGTGGTCTTAAAACGGGTGCTTATTCAGTTTCAGGCCACTACGTGTGGCTCAACTTTAGTCTGGTCTTCCGGCATCAACAAGTGTCGAATGTCAACTATCGGATAGCCTGGATTTGCATAGACAAACAAGTGGACACCTAGGTGCAACTCTTCAAAGTTTCTTGGCAGCCTGCTTAATTTCGGCGGGTACCGTGGTTAATTGCTTCTTCCTAGCGAGAGTGAAAGTTACTCCTTTCTTTGTGTGTTGTGCAGGGACAAAAATCGTCAAAGCAAGAAACGTAGTCTGGGGATGAAGTTAAAGAATTGTATTTGGTCTTGTCTTACTATTGTGGACCTTCAGAGGAGTGTGGTCGGTTGACACCTTGCAGGCCTGTCATTTTGAAAAAAACATTACACATTATAAATACGGAGAGAAGAAATGAACCAAGAATTCCTTGGGTGGTGTTTTTGTTTTGTTTTCCCAAAAAGGACATCCCGAGTATTTTGATTCTTTTGGACTAACACCTATCAGTTCTTGTCTTTAGACTGAACCCGCTTTTCATTACGTTTATATCACTCGGCAATTACAACCGTTAACCTCAGACATTTTTGTGTATTGTATGCAACACTCCGTTGCTCAAATTTTAAACTGGACTCCATCATTGATTTGTTCCAAGACCCAAATTATAACCATGTTTTAGTCACCCAAAATTATAATCACCTTGTTAATTTGATAAAATGAGTGCATTTTAATCATACTTATAATCACCATCTTGTAAATTTAATTAAGATAAATGTCCTGTAAAAGACAACCGAGATACATCTGTTTGCACACGTTTCTTGACTAGTCCATTTTTTATATGTACAAGGGCTGCATTCGGGGCATATCAACATGCCCATCTGATTTTGGTGGGTCTCACTGCTTGGCTGGGTGGACTCGTGGTCTTGGACTGCTTCCTCCACTAACTCTAACGAAGTTTTTATCTGCCCACCCCATATCTTTTTAAGGCCAGACCTCTTCGAGTGGCCATCACCTCTGTCTGCCCTTCCGGAACCCAAAAGTGGCGGATGTCCACCACTGAATACGCGGGGTTCACGATCTCAAATACGATGCCATCCAGGTGTCACTTTTTCTCTGACTGATTTTTTTGCGAATCCGTTCAAGCACCCGTCCAACGCTTCCTCCTATCGACAAAGGGGGGGGGGGTAACTTGGAAAACGAGACAGCTAGTACTTCCTCAATCGTCCCCGTAGATATACATTACGCGTCGCGAGAGAAGCGCACTTTATTCCAGACACCAGAAATTACCCTCATCTCGTCTGCGCAGAGACTTGCAGCAAGCGCAGTCGAAATCAAAACGAAAAAGGAAAAATTAAAATTAAAAAAAAACAAGAGAGGAAAACGCGGTGATAACTTTGATTAGCATGGAGGATGCAAAACCAATGACCAGCAACAGGAGGCATTATACTCCCTCGCGACTGGCCAAACTATCGGGACTCGTGTTGCTAGCGACCCCCTTTTTTATCGCATTTTGAATGACCGTCGATTTGTGGAACCCGGCCAAATACCCCTTCCACTTACACGAAAGAAACACAACACTAAAATGCGAGTATACTTAAACTTTTCCGTTGACCAAAACTTTACACGCAATGGTGTGCATTTACCAAAGATCAATGAATGTTCAGTTTAGAAAACTAGACCACAACAGATCGACGGGGATTCAACTCGATCCTATGCATGGGTATTATCTAAAAAAAACTTTACCCTTCATCGATAGTGGGCTGAGCGCCCTGCAATCTAGATGCGATTATTCCAGTAATATAACCTCGGTCGCGCAAGACGCTCTTTCGTGAAAAACGCCATGGATGACCTACAGGAAGGACTCCCGAAAGAACTACTACTTTTTTCATCTTCCCGTGACTCAAACGGCTGTCAACGTATTTCAGATTAGCGAAACGAGGCCCGTAGTCCACGTGGCGGGTACGGGGGACTACTTTGATTTGAAAAACAGTTGACTGTATATCAAGGCCAAAATATTAAGAGCAGACGGAACAACGTTAGATTCAGATGAAAAAGTAGGACCCGTCAATAATGTTTACACAGTTTGTTTAATCAGATTGACATTTCTCTCAACGGGAAGCAGTTGTCCAGTGGCGGAGGCGCCACCTACGCTTATAAAACCTACCTACAAAACCTGCTAAATTACGTGGAAGAAGCATGCAATCTCACCTTCAATGCTGTCTGTTTTTTAAAGACGATGCCTCTTTCGTGGATGTTAGTTCTCTTAACGGGCCTAATTCCGGTTTATAATCCCGCACAGTTTTTGTCGAACAGAACACGCCGTTTGATCTAGAAGGACCTATCTTGGAGGATGTGTGTCGTCTAAACCGTTTTGTGTTAAACGGTGTTGACGTCAACTTAAATCTATACGGACAAAATTTGTCTTTTTGCCTAATGTCCGAAGAAACAAATCCTAATTACAAAATTGTGTTGACGATGTCATTTTCCGAGCATGCAGGGTACAGGTGTCCCCCGGAATCATTGTAGGACATAACCAAACTTTAGAAAACAACACGCTAAATACATGTACCCCTGATTTAGACTGATGTCAAAATGGCATCCATTGCATCCGGACAGACTCGTTTTATATGGGATAATATTTACCTCTCTCAATGCCCTTGTAAAATTGTATTGGGATTGGTATCTACGGAGGCCCAAACAGGAAATTATCAAAAAAAACCTTTTAATTTTCAAATGTTCGATACTAGACAAATCGGGATGTTTGTCAATAATGTTAGAGTACCGGGGCAACCCTACAAAATCGACGGCGATTGCTACATTTCCGCCTACAGTAGTTTATATGACATCGTCAATAAAAAGATACTCCAGTGCATCCATCGTAAAAAACGGCTTTCTCGTCGAGCTCGGGTAAACATTGGTTGGTCCCGTCAAAGCATTCGTTTGTATTTGATAGTTTTGGAAGAAGGGAGACTCTACCCGCCCGCCATGATTCGAACATTTTTTAAGCGTAATAGTATTCAATGTACCTATAACAGTAGTCTGATATAACATAATCGTAGCAAGACTTGTGGATTATATTCTCTTTTATTTTTGCATGTAGAGAGTAGAAATTAAAATAATGCAGCTCAATTTAAAGATTTTTTTGTAGTGATACTTTTCAAAGCAATTATTATGTAAATCAAACTCTTTGTTTTCTGTTTGAATAATAATGAAAAGTCAATAATATTCTTTTTTGATCATTTTTAAAATAACAATTCTTTCTTTAACCCCGGATTGTTCTGCAAGGCATTGAAAACCCCCCATCCGTGATGATCATCTGTGGTCTGTAATGCGTACCGTCGTAGCACATCCTCGACGGAAATTTCCTCAAAGCATTTTTCTATGTACACATCTCTCAACTCACTCCAAGGCGATAGACATCCTATATTCATATGCTGTTTTTGACTGGGATGGTCGAAAGAACATCCGTGACAATTTTCCTTGCCATCTCGGAAACTTTTTCTTTGAGTATTTCACGAATGATAGGTTTCATCCTGTCCACATGTATCCTTGTTGATCCGTTCGTTATTTTACTGTGTTTTTGCTGAAAACACTGCCACTCGTTAAAGTTTAAACAGATGCCGTATCTTGTGGGAACTTCGGGTTCCGAATGAAAATAAAACACGTGCAAGTCAATAATGATGTCAGGGGCGTAGGGAAAAAATCGTCACCCTTTTGTTCCCTTCCCCGTGCCGTCTCAGATCCCATGTCTTAGCCCCCGTTTCGGAGATTTTTCTAAGTTTCTTTGCCCACTGGTCAATTTCAAAAATAATGGCAAGAAGAAGGCTCCACTCCAGTGAAGAAAATATACGTTTTTCTCTGGGTTTTTCGTATTCGACAGTTTGACTTTGTTTTGAAGAGTGGTGTATAAAAACCATGCGTTCAGTTATCTCCACGTTGTTTCTCATGCAATGAGACTCCACTCCAGTGAAGAACATATACGCTTTTCTCTGGGTTTTTCGTATTCGACAGTTTGACTTTGTTTTGAACAGTGGTGTATTAAAACCATGCGTTCAGTTATCTCCACTTTGTTTCTCATGCTTGCATTTGCTGAAGGTATTTTACAGAAAGAATAAGACTTTCACTCGCGCTTTATACTACTCAAAAAGTCGTAAAAGAAATATTACACAACAAAACCGGTATAGGTGTCAAACATAAACCGATCTTGATAATAGCCGACGCCGCACCAACCCGTCAGGCTGTCACAAAGGGCCCAGTAATGGTGTTTTCGCATTTTTTTTTCTCCGCCTTATGGATGCTTTTGTAAAAACAAGAAGAGTCAAAATATTCTTCTTATATTTCTTGACAATGATCTAGAACATTGCAATCATGACCATAGAGAGCACACATTCGAAGACCCTCTCTATCCTTAACACTTCCGGTATCATCCCATCCTCGATCGGTTATTCCTCTGTATTGCCAAAATCTCATATTGATTATCTCTTGTGCGTATGTCATGCATTCGTATATTGATCGATGTCTTAATTGTCGTTGTTGTATGCAACGCCTAGCTGGATAATAATATATATTCCATAATATTGCCCTTTCCACGCGATGCATGTGAAAAAAATGCTGCAAAGTCTGCTAGACGTTGTAAAGAACACACTGTCTGCATCTTTCTCCTTCTTTGCGTTTAATCGAATAAAAAAAACCTAATTTTTTATACTTAGTCTCTTGATGTTTTCCATGACGTGTGCTGACAAATCTTGTCTAAATATTAGCCTTACGTACCGCATTTAGTAAAATAATATACGACAATGCGTGTGAAATATGTCAATAAAATCTTTTGGGCTTTTTCTTTGTCTTTAAACAATACAAAATAATTTTTATTACGCTTTTTGCTTTTAACCAAATGTCTGATTAGTTATAGTGTACACAAATATTAACTGGTGTTCACTACAGTTGTTTTGCACTCCATCTAGAACAAATTTTGCTGGAAAAAAATTACTAAACGGTGAGTTTTTCCCACAAAAATGCTAAAAATGTCCGGCTCTGTCGTTCAGTGGATTTTGGGTTAAAAGAGAAGTACTACCTCTTTCGTAAATTGTTTTTGTTATATACTCCGATTATAAACCATTAAACCATTTGTTCGCGTCGTTTTGACATTTTCGCACGTTTCCTAGCGTTAAAGCGGTTAATATCGTTATCTTAACAGTAAATATCAGGTGTTAGTCAATTTGTTTCGTTTTATTTCAGTAAAACAAAACAGCTTTTCTTAAACAATTGGGTGGTACTGAAAAGGGCCGTCGGTCAAAAGAAAATAATTTCTCTTTTGGACAATAGCAAACCAGCTATTAATGACCCGTGTCTTCAAATCCAACAAGGTCGCTCTTAAATTGAATGACATTTCTTTCAGATCTTCTGTAATTCCTTCCGGTGACTCCGTTATCTTCTCTCGTACTTCCTCATATACAAAATAAAGTACATAGCTGGTTTTCTCCTTCTTGGTCAGCAATCCAAAAAGCGTTGTTATGGTTTGAATTCGTTGTACTTCGCGCAAACGAATTCGAAACATTTCCCAGGACTCTAGAACCTGACTAGCTAAAATATCAGATGAGCTAAAAATAAAGAAAAAAGAGTTAAGGTATTCAATTATACTGAAGGGATATTGACGAATTTTGAATCATTTTAAATAAGTTTAATATGGATTGCTAGATAACAACGAAAGTGAAATGAACCAAATTCACATGACTGACAACATATAAGATAAGAAGCCGGTCATTTTTCTCCATAATTATTTTTAAGTGTTATCTCCCCATGATGAAAAAAAGAACATTTAAATTTTGTCAAAATGTCTGCCGTAAATGTTTTTTTTTTAATTTTATATTTTAATAAAGAGAAAATTTAAGCATGTATTAACCCAGAGAGTTTTATGAATTTCAAGTTACTTTTTACAATATCTTAATAAAACATACGTTGCACATAGACTTCAATGCAAAATTTAATGTGTAAAAATAAATTAAAAGTAAAATAATATATTACTAAAACATTTCATTGAATAATTTTTATAGCTCGCACTGTCATTCGTCGCTCTCATCGGCACAGGCAGCCTCGTCATCAATGAATGTATTTTTTCTTTTATTCAATACCACCTTCCTTCGTAGTTTTGGGCGATCTGCTTCAGCCTTTCCTTCCTCTGTTTTAAGAGCTTTTCTTGGCGACTAATCGGGATCGACAAATGGAACTTCAAGCTTTCCTTCAGACGAACTGTCAGCATGCTTTGTTTGGTAAAAAAAATATAATTTTGATTTTAAACGTATGAATCATCATCATAAACATCTCTCTCAACAAGGTTTAATGTGAAGCTTTGACTAAAATGTTTTTCTAAAACCATCTCAGCAAAGTCTTTCAATTTAACAATGGTGTATATATATTAACATATTTGGATTTCTTATAAAAATAAATAGCAAAGAAATGGGATCGGTTATATTAATTATAGAATCAACATAAAATATAATAATTACTAATTAAACTTACTACAGATATAGGTTCTTTTCCTATTTCCACAATGGAGTTTTTCATGTCAATCAAAAGTTGAAATTCCTCCAAGCTCAACGTTACGGATTTTTCAGCCTTTCTGTTCCTAATGTGTACATAGCATTTCTGAGTTATTGGGAAAAAGTTTATGGAAACAAGTTTATTGCCTCTAAACAAGATATACCCACTCTCCAATACATTTGAAGTATTGCAAGATTGTTGAAGTTCGTGTGCCATGTTGGATAGTTTGAATGAATTCTTTTCAAATTCTCTCTCTTATGTAGTATATTTTTTCCCATGCGTAGCGTTAAGATTTTTATCAAATTAACCACCACCACACTTTTCCGCACTAGTAGTTCTATATACCTGTTGACCACAATTTTTTTAATGTCTGTATCTGCTTCTATTTATTCGCACAACGAAATGAAAATTGTAATAGTAAATTAAATTGATTTCTTTATATGCATCACAAACTAAAATGTAAAACAATTCAAAGGAATATAGTGTTTAAAGGGGCATGGTCACGATTTCGGTCAAAAATTATTTATCCGATTTTAACATTTACAATGCTTTAAAAGGCATTTTTAATAGGCAACCGAAGTTTGAGTCTCATTTGTTGAGTTATAAGCGAGTTACAGAGCTTACAATTATTCGCTATGTAAACAAAGCGTTTGTTTACATTTTGAGCGTTGAAGTAAACTTTCAGTTTTAAACCTAAAACGAATGTGTTAAACGTTAGGAACTGTATATCAATGCTTAAAATAAATAAAAAGATAAACAAATAAGCTGGAAAAAGATTTTTTACTAGTATATGGAACCTATGTAAACAAAAACAAGGCACGAGCCTTGTTTACATGACAAAGAATTGTGAGCCGTGTATCTTGCTTACAACTTTACTAATGACACTCAAATTTAATTTGATCATTAGAAATGCATTTTTAAAGCACTGTAAATAAAAAAATTAACCAAAATCGTGACCATGCCCCTTTAAGAAATTAACCTGATAAAAACATAATATATATCAGTAGATAAATTAATGTTTAAATTCATTAAGTTAATACATTGTTGTAGTAAAAATTGATTTTATTTTACCAATCTAAACATATCAAATAAGTCGATTAATGTTACAGGTTGGAATTTGGGTAAACGCAGTCATTAAATGAAATAAATATTTCACTTCTAATCGAATTCTAGAAATACGATAGAACATCGAATATCATATGAACGACATAACATGCATTACCACATAAAGGACGCTCTTCCTGTTTTGGTTTGTTAGTAGTAAGGGGGACAGAGTGCAGTCACTCTGCAGTCAGGATGACGTCATGGGTTTTCCCCAGGGATGACGTCATGGGTTTTCCCCAGGGATGACGTCATGGTTTTCCCCAGGGGGTAGTCTACAGTCAGGGGGTAGTCTACAGTCAAGGACTTAGCATAGCAACAATTGAAGAATGATACTATAAATATATACTATCAGGGTCACCTTAGTTCGCATAGCAACCGTTGAAGGATAATACCATAAATATCTACTATTAATATCTACTATTAGGGTCACCTTAGTCATCTGTAACCACAGCAACAGTGTAAAGTATTGCTAAAGTTAGAATTACCAAAATATTGTTTCCAGGCATGGTTTTATAACGCAGTTTTTCGTAGGGCCAGTCCTTTAATATTCGTGCAAAATTTGAAGCATTCCTTCACTTCACTTTTGTTTTTTGCATCAGAGGTAGCACCATTCCTCAACCTTTTACAGTAAGTAAACTATCGTTATACTTTTTACAAAGTTTTGAGATTCTCTATATCTTTTTGTTATCAGGAGACCCAGAGACAACAGAGATAGTACAAGATACAAGATATTTTATTTCTCAATCAAGGGTCCCGGGGGTATTTCAATATACATAAATATACAATTTAAACATTATCTTTTTTTATAATAATATAATTAATGTGTTTTATACAGTTATATATATGACCGATGTACATAATGTTCTCAGTGTCACTGATCATACACATAATACAAGTGTCCAGAAGAATGTCATTGATTACAAAACAATACAAAATGTGATGCTATACATGTACAAATTTAAATGGCTTAGTATGCATAAACATCATGACAAAGTGCAAGTCACAAGTTGTTATCGAAAATCGTTCACCGAGAATATATAACAGTAAACAGTACACTAACAATCAAAAACTAAAGAGTTGTGAACTTAACCCTTTTAGTGTGGTTGTCTACTTTGTTCAGTTTATCTTCAACAAAGTTGAAGATAATTTGAATTTGTTCACAATCAGACATCACCCTAGTCAATAGGGTTCTTAAAAGGTCGAACTGTGGTTTAAATTCTGGTTCTCTCATTCTTTTCTCAAGTTTACGAATTTTTCCCGGGTTTGTTCGCCTGTTGATGAAATATGAAAAATATACCTTACAGAGTGTTCAATTAATGCACATCTCACATTCCGTTATTTTGATTTGCAATTCTTAAGAACTCATATTTAACCTTCGTAAATAAATTAACATTAATTTTAATAAAAAATATTATAATTCAATATTGCTACTGATCGAATTGAGGTGATTAAGCATTCAAAAATAGTTCAATAACGAATATAAAATATCATTAACAAATTAAAGTGTTTATAATCATCACCTTAAGTTTGTTAATATTGAGTCCTCCACTTTGGCGTTGAACTGGCATTCCGACCAGTTGGACAGACTGTTGGAGTCGTGAGCTGGGGAATAGCTGGGATAAATCAAGTGTCAAAAATTTATTACTGAATCCTAAGACACGACAATACTTTTGAAATTACATTAAAATGACATATAATAATCCATTTACTCTGATGAGTTTGATCGAAACTTATTCATTTTTAAATACTACAAGTAGTGCTACGATGATCGAGAAAAATATTATTCTAATACGTACCCTTCAAAAGGGACGTGTGATGTACTGTCGGTTTCTGCTTTCTGATTTTTCTTACTTTCTGGGGTAGGAGTGGAAGGCCTTTAAAAAATATAACACACTTTCTGATTCCACTTAACACATTAATATTTGTATGAAAGTAGACATATTAAAATCAAGCCAAAGAAAGATAACTCTATCAAAATCTGTTCAACTCACCGCTTTGCCAGGCCCTCCATTTCTAACTCATCCCCCATTTTCATCCAAATTTGTTCGAACTCGTCAAACGATTTTGCTGAGCTAGTCGCTTCGCTGTCAATATAGAAAGTTTGTGTGCAACCCATAAATGATTTGATGACAAGTTTATTATATTAAAAAAACTTATAGATATATCAAATTTAGACCTTTTTCAGTAAAGTTTAAATAACCATTAATATTGCTTTAATTTGAAAAAAAAAACAACTGTAGGATAAGGGAAAATGAACATTACTTAAAAATTTATTTGATTTTTGTGTTATGAAGTGAGAGAAAAATTATGAACAGATTCCTTTAAAAGTTAGTATACCAAAATTTGTTCTCTTAAAATTTGATAAGTTATTATTTCACTAGCTTTATTTAATTTTGAAACGATTATCTAAAAAAATTACTTACAGAAACTGTAGATATTCTTCAGCCATTTTCTCAAGATAATAACGTTAAGCAAAACTCCGTTGTATTTATATGTCTTGAATGAAAAAATTCGGTGAGGGAATGAGGAAATAAAACAAAAAAATTAAGCGGGTTGGGAATGTTTACCACCCCAATCAGCGCTTTCTTCGTGGGTACGAGTTAAAGGATTTGACGGGTCACACAGGACGAAAAACCACCTTTAAGCAAGTCCTTAAAGGTGGCTTAAAGGTGACTTAAAGGAGCTTAAAGGCTATACGACCTTTAAGCCGCCTTTAAGTCACCTTTAAGCAAGTGCTTATAGGTCCTTAATGTCCAAACTTCTTTAAGCCACCTTTAAGCCACCTTTAATCATCTTTAAGTGGCATTTACGCTCTCTTTACACTGCCTTTACACTGTCTTTAAGTGGCCTTTAAGTCAATATTGATCAAGCTGAACAATAAACACATATATTAAATGCAAAAGCTCTTTTATAGAGATGGAAGGGGGTCATCCGAGTGATAATATAATTTCCAAGGAAGGGGGGGGGGGGTGTTCCAGGCGGTTTTAATCGTCGCTCCATTAAACACAGATCGCTATCATCAGCACCGCTCCGATGGACACAGATTGCCGTTATAAAATTCTTTATAATTGTTTGGGGGTTTCAAAATTATTGTAGGGATGAGCGCAGTCTCTGTATCTTAATATGTGCATAAAACTAATTAAAGTACGTTTGTTTCCTATAATAAATTAATCGGTAAAAATCTCTCTCTCTCTCTCTCTTTCTCTCTCTCTCTCTCTCTCTCTCAAAAGATAATTGATAATGAACCAAAAATGCATGATTTAATTTGTTAATCGGTTTAAGGTTTGTATTTTTTTTTTCAATTTTCATTATTTCTAACTCTAGATCTGCTAGATACATGTTAAAGATGAAAAGACTCTCAACTGCCTTTGTTATATCGGGCAGGATATTACTGCTTTGTTTGTCTAGACATAGTTTTGTTTGTTTGTGTATATCTAATTAGAGTCTATTGTTTGTACAACTTAAGAAAACCCCTGGAACTAACACAGAATATACAAGATATACACAACAGTTGTGTCGTGTGCCCAGGTGCATGTTTGTGTATATCTAATTAAAGTCTATTGTTTGTCCAACTTAAGAAAACCCCTGGAACTAACACAGAATATACAAGATATACACAACAGGTGTGTCGTGTGCCCATGTGCACGTCAGGGTTTCTAAAGGCGTTGAATTTTAGTATGTACGAGTATACGATAAGTCTACTGAATAAAAGTTAATTTACATTTGTAATTCATTTTCAAAGTATTATTTCCTAGCTCTGGGTTTCAAAGATGTTACGTCTACAAATTAACGATACATGTATGTAAGAGTAAAATCTTGAGGCTAATTAATTAATGTACCGGTGATCATAAATAGGGGTTGATTATTTAAATATATGTATAAGGGTAAATATGTCAAATATACCCGGCCTGGCACATCATACAATTGTATGTACAAGTCATTTGCAATTGCCACATGCAGTAAATACGTCACCGGTAATTGGTAATTTTGTTTGTTATAGAATTGATAGTTTATAAATCATGTACATACAATTACATGTAAATATTTAAAAATATTGGAACGGCGCCGCGATCATGAAAACCTGGAAATTGCGGGAAATTGAACAAATACCCTAATAGTATCAATGCATTTAATAAAAGAAATGATTTCATTTTCTTTCTTACATTTTTATAGCTATAAATAAGATGAACGTATATCTACTCGGTTTAAATTTATTAACTACATGTCAGAAAGCCTACTATAGTGAACCTAACGGTTTCCATTTAGGTATAATATATTTTTGTTCACTGAAGACCAAGTTCTGTATTTCATTCTAAATACATGCATGCATGTAATTTAGAAATTAGATATAATTGATTGTTACAAACTGAATGGTTTGTCAAAATCTTTTCAAGTAAACACATTCAATACAGTGATTCAATATCCACTGATATATAGGATATAAAAACGCTCAACTCTATGTAAGTTGCCGTGGCGCAGAGGATGTGTGGTGATGCTAGTAAACTAAGGATCCCGGGTTCAATTCTCGCCGTGGCCGGTTTTTTTTGTGTTTTTTTTTTCATTTTTCTTTCTAGAACAAAAACCGTTTTAATACCTTTTCTTTCATAAAGTTAATACATTTTGTTGGAAATTAAGCACAACATTGAATTAAACTTTTTTTAATGGCTTAAAGGTGGCTTAAAGGTAGCTTAAAGGTGGCTTAAAGGTGGCTTAAAGAAGTTTGGACATTAAGGACCTATAAGTTGTCCTTAAAGGTGGCTTAAAGGTGGCTTAAAGATAGTCTTTAAGCTGCCTTTAAGCCATCTTTACGCTTTCTTTAAGCCACCTTTAAGCAATACATATAGCTTAAAGGTAGCTTAAAGGTGGCTTAAAGATCGTCTTTAAGCTACCTTTAAACACCTTTAAGCTATCTTTAAGGAGGACTTAAAGATGGTCATTCATCCTGTGTCAAAGAAAAAGTACATCACGATAATGACGTAGATGCTCTACCCCATTAACTGAATTATATTCCCTTTTTAAAAACACCGCTGTGTCGTGACATATCTGCGCGACACACGGGACAGGAGTGATCTGCGCATTACCCTAGGGTCTCTGATTAAGTGATATTGTGTTAATTAATTCATAGTTGCTCTATTTTTTCTACACCTGTAAACACGGGTATTGTAAGTTTAAAAAAAAAGCAATTTAAGTTACCTCGTTTCAATCCAATGTAGCATCTTTATTCAACTATTTAAGAGAATGTTTATCATATTTAGTCTTTTTTTTTACAGTAAAGTTTAAATAACCATTAATATTGCTTTAATTTGAAAAAAAAAAGAAATCAACTGCATGTAGGATAATTATCATTACTTAAAAATTTATTTGATTTTTGTTTTATGAAGTGAGAGAATGTACATGTACACTACATTAAAGGGTGATATTTAACCCCCCCCCCCCCCAAAAAAAAAAAATCCGCTGTAAATTATTTATACCCACCGATATTAAGTGACAATGAAATTACTTCCAAATAGTTTGTTGTGAACAAATATTTTTTTTCTATTTTACTGATAAACCTACAAGAAAGCTTTCAACACTGTAGCGCATTTAGTCGATATTTAAAATTTACCTTTGATAAATGCAAGAAACCTACACATGCAAGAAACCTGACTTATTCGTGTATGTAAACGCATACTTGTAAAGGAAAATAACAAATTAAGGCTTATAATATAGTAATTGTATAATTCACAGGGCCTCAGTAATTAAAAAAATTATAGTCACTGTCTCGCATGTAAATGTGTGAGATTGTTTAACACACAAATGCTTTGAAACTCTTTCAACACTAAATAAATATAATTATCCCTACATACGAGAACCATTGTTTTTAGTTCCCTCAGTATCTGTTTCCCTTATTTTGATTTGTAATCAGTTAAAATGCTTATAAGGGCGTTATTAGACAAATCGCGCGAAATCAGGGTGGCCTAAATGTCACATGATGATGATGACGTTGAAATGTCCGTGCAGAATTCGCGCCGTTGATGTTAAGATGGAAGGAGGGAAGCGAACATCACATGCAGCAGCTAGGCTGATATGCATAATATTCATTGTCATTATTGAGTTCTACACATGTGTTGAAACTAGATGTCCGAGATGTCCGTCCAGTCATGGTTTGGTCAATTGCGCTCTCTACGTACAAAGCAACTGTGTTGCCGTCGATGTCAATGTCCAGATACGCGAAATTCGGGTTGCAAAGTGCGATGTAACCATTGTCGTCAACGGAAAGGCGCCGTTTCCAGTAGTGCGGAGCAAACATGGAACTCAATGCCATGATCATGAATTCGGTAAGTAAATTATGTACATATCTATACATTGCGGAATATGGGTAAGGGGGGGTGGTTCAAATTAAAATGTTTTGACCCTTTTATTTCTCATTTATGACCTGTAAGTCGTTAATTGTCTTAATGTGGACTGGTCTGGTAATTTTGAGTGATTTTTAAAAGGAGGGGGCTTATAGGGAACGATTCGTAGACTTTAAAATTATCGTGAGAAAAATTAGAACACGTGATTTAATCAGCCAATCAAATCGTTGTATCTTTACTATGGAATGTGTTTATGTAGTAAATGATAAAAAGAAGGGGAGGGGTCATCTCACAAGTCGTTCTTTTTTTTTAAATATATTTCCGGTAGTTACAGTTTCTGTAATTCTGTGATTCAATTTGCCTTGTACATGTCATGTATTTCACGCAATTTTGTAAGAAAACGTGTGAATACCTTCCTTTAAATATTAAAAGAACAATGTATATTTTATAAGTACATTAGCCCCAATCCGTTTCACAAAGATATTTTTTCTGTGTATGGTTAATGTAGCTATATAGAGTAGCCTGGGGGTAAATATCTACTGTGTATACATAAACTATAGGGTGATTTCACCATGCATCGGACACCTTTGGATTTTTCCCTTTGTTCGCGAATAAAATATCATCCAAATATAAATAAAACTTGTTTTAAAAGTTACAGGTTTTCCCCTTGCTTAAATATTGGAGAAAAATTTGTAAAATTGTTAAAAATGTAGAAAATAAAGCAAATTATTGAGGTGTTGAACTATTTCACCATGGATCGGACAATATTTACCAAGCATCGGACAGCTATAGCAGTACAGTAGAAATTAAAAATAACAACATTTTCTGGTTTTAATGCACAAATACAAAGGTTAGGAAAAATGAGTTTATTCAATTGCTATTCAGATTTCTTTTAATGTAAATCCTCAAATCTACATATAGGAACTTAGAGTAGTGCTTCTGTTTTAAAGAATATTTATCAAAAGGGGTTCTTTATCGTGCCAGCTCCTACAGGAATTTTGGACTAAAAAGGCTGTGTCCGTAAAACTCGATTTTTAAGTGGTCTGAGGAAAATGTTTGTATCAATTATTTTTTAAATTTTTATTTTACTTCACATTTAAAGTATATCACAAGGAATCATCTGTAACTGAGGGACCTACATCTGTAACTGAAGGACCTACATCTGTAGCCGAGGGACCTACATCTGTAGCCGAAAGACGAGCCCCCACATTTTGGCACAGAATTCAATTGTCACTCAGTGATGTGGGAACTGGTATTAGTCATATTATTTCAATATGGTAAAAAAAGCAATTGTTAACAATGTGTTTGTTTTAAAAGAAACAAGGATTATACAAAAAATAGATCAACGAAAAAATTAGGAAAAACTCGCTTTATAAAATGTACAGAAGTATAAATATTCGAACAAATCAAAAGATGACATATTTTCTCTTTCATATATAAAACCTCTTCCCACAATAGTAATGACAACGCTACTGAAAATCTACCAACTTAACTTGTAGCTGAGGGACCTACATCTGTAGCTGAAGGACCTACATCTGTAACTGAGGGACCTACATCTGTAACCAAGGGACCTACATCTGTAGCCGAGGAACCTACATCTGTTGCTGAGGGATATAGAGCTACATCTGAGCCCCCCACAAGTTGGCACAGAATTCAACAATCACTAAGTGATGTGGGAACTGGTATTAGTCATATTATTTCAATATGGTGTAAAAAAAAAAAAAAAGCATTTGTTAACAATGTGTTTGTTTTAAAAGAAACAATTAAGGATTTTACAAAAATTAGATCAACGAAAAAATTAGGAAAAACTCGCTTTATAAATGTACGGAAGTATAAATTACTTAAATTGTGCTAGAATTTAAATACTCTGTTGATAGTTCATGCATGTATATCTACTCTATTTTTTTTAATTTAGGATTTCTGGCTTGGGCAGTTGCAGTTACATCATTAATTATATTTTTTGGGCTGAGGAAACTTGTAAAGTTTTTGATAAATCGCTGCTGCCCGGAACTTAACATTTCGGATATACATTTGTTGTCACCATCATCATACACAACTTCAGCAGACACAGACACACCTCAACAACCTAGACAACAAGCCGCTCAGCAAGGACAACACGCCCCCGCTCCCCAGCCAGGACAACAAGCCCCCGCTGTTCAACCGGCACAACAAGCCCCCGTTCCTCAGCCAGGACAACAAGCCCCCGCTGTTCAACCGGCACAACAAGCCCCCGCTCCTCAGCCAGGACAACAAGCCCCCGCTGTTCAACCGGCACAACAAGCCCCCGCTCCTCAGCCAGGACAACAAGCCCCCGCTGTTCAATCGGCACAACAAGCCCCCGCTCCTCAGCCAGGACAACAAGCCCCCGCTGTTCAACCGGCACAACAAGCCCCCGCTCCCCAGCCAGGACAACAAGCCCCCGCTGTTCAACCGGCACAACAAGCCCCCGCTCCTCAGCCAGGACAACAAGCCCCCGCTGTTCAACCGGCACAACAAGCCCCCGCTCCCCAGCCAGGACAACAAGCCCCCGCTGTTCAACCGGCTCAACAAGCCCCCGCTCCTCAGCTAGGACAAGTCCCCGCTGTTCAACTGGGACAACAAGCCCCCGCTGTTCAACCGGCACAACAAGCCCCCGCTCCTCAGCAAGGACAACACGCCCCCGCTCCACAACAGGGACCAACTACTAGAAGCAAAACAGCAAGAAAGAAACTAATGTTTGAAAGTCAGTAAGATTTAATATTTTGATGAATGTATAGTCTGTACTTTTATGAAGTATGAAAATTTGAAATTTTGATGACGTTGTATCAAGTAATTTTTTTAATGAATGTACATGTAGTACAATGGTATTGTTTAATTAAGGACATTGACTCGTTATTTTTTCTGTTGTGTTTTCCTAGGGTTGCTTTTTATGTTTTTTTTGTATTTTTTTTTAATTTTTATTTTATGCGACAGTTTGTCTTTTACTTGAATACTGATGAAAGGAAAATTTTAACTCCTGTCTTTATTTGTTGATTAGTATTATGATTTACACATGACAGTGATTATTTGGTGATTTTTGCCATGCGCAATTGATGTTAAATGATGTTTAAGCTTTTTTATTTTTTTAAAACTGATAATTGTGATTTACACCTAACATTGATCATTTGCTTATTATAATTGTGATGTTTAAGTTATGACATTAGGGTTAATTGGTGTAGAACGTATTCCTATAGAATAATATTTAATATCCAATATTTATAGATTACAATCCTTAATATTATTTACCTGATATACAATGTGGGTTTTAAATATTTTTGAACATTTGTGAAGCTAGAAATTGAATTTATTGATATAAAAGTTGTCTTAAAGAAAAAGTTTGTACAAGGTTAATATTAAACATGTTTAGTGCTATTTAAAGATTTTTGTCATTAGACCAGTATTTTTGTTTACTTTGTTTTTTCCCTAATGTCATTTCTTAAAAATATGTTAAGTATTAAGAAATACTTAAAATCTATATTACAGGAATTTTGTTAATAAAAAGTATTCTATTTTGCTTTTTTTTTTTATTGTTTTGAATTGAAATAAATTTAAGGTAGCTCTCTACATCAAATTTTTACTTCATGACTTGTCGCAATATTGTTAGGTAACCTTGATTTCCCTGTTCAAAGATGGACAGTTGCCTTCAATTATTTCATATGAATTTTTTAGCAATTAAGAGAGAAAATGGAAAAATAGTTTTTACTGAAAATGAAAGGTGATAGAGTTTCAAGTTTCCTCTAAAAATTATGAAATATAAATAAAGCATAACTATAGAAGTAAAATGAGATATATGTTTTTTTAAATAAAAAAAATATTTGTAAAATTAGTGCATTTTAAAAATATTTTTTAAACCTATGGTCAAAATATTTTAGACATGTTTCTATCAAGTAAAACTAATATATATAAACCATATTTTAGAAAGAAATTGGAAAAAATTAAAAATATTTAAGGAAAAATTGCTAATTTTCAAGATCAAACCGATCCCGATTAAAATTTGCCTGATCCTGATCTTAATTATTAAAAAAACCTACTGGCACGAAAATAAATGAAGCTTCACCACCAAACTTCTTAATTATTGATAAGTTCATTCAATTTACAAAGGGTTTAATTAGTTATTAGCGTCATAACATTAAAAAAAAAAATGAAGAATATTTCCATTTTTTCCCTAATTTAATTCCGATCAGGTTAGTGTCTACTTTGAAAGTAGGCTTTTTTAGCTTTATTTTTTTCTATTTTTTTCCAATATCTTTTCAAAATATGTTTTTCTTATACTCAATGGCTGGAAATGACTTGGTTTTCAAATTAAAAAAAAAAATATTAAGAAAATTTGTTTCTAATTTTTAATAATTATTTTTTATTATAAAAAATACAAAGTCTTTATCGCCACTTTTAAATTATTGATAAACCTTATAATATACAATTTTTAGAAGCAATTTTAAAACTCTATCACCTCTCGTTTTCAGTCAAACCGATTTTTCCATTTTTTCTCAAAAATTACCAAAAAATTCATATAAAATAATTGAAAGCAACAGTCCGCCTTTGAACAGGGAAATCAAGGTTACCTAAAATTACTGCAACAAGTCATGAGGTAAAAATTCGATGTAGATAGCTACCTTAAGTTCAAACAGGCTTTGTTTTTCTTTTTTTAAAGTGTAGTAAAATGAATAAATTAAGGACATCATTAAATTTAATTGAATAAGTTATGATGTAATAAAGTTTTACAAATCAGTATTAATTTTTTAGAATTTTGAAGCATGCTTTACATTTATAAATATTCTGAATTTAGAATATGGCAGACAGCAGTCTATTGAAAGAAATCCTCGACTCCTTGAACGACAGTGATGCTGTGCAGTTATTTGCCGCCGCAAATGGTTTAGTTGGTGATGCTGAGGTCGAGGACCGATTAAAAGAACTCAATTGGGAAAAACACATCGAAGACTTATGGCAGGAGGTTCTTTCGGAGATGGAATCCCCTGCCAAAAAAAGTCGACCTACCCTCGCTGATGGCGATCAGCCTTCAACGAGTGTACAGCTTGGGGGCGGTGAGGATAGCTCCGATTCTGAGGACACGCCAGAAAAACCTTACTACATTTGGAAGAGGGATACGAGAACCTTTAAGAAACATTGGGTACGCGATACGACATTCAAAGTCAAATTTAACGAACAGTGGCGGGGTAAGAAATTACTAGACATACAAAACAATTTGCACGACATGTTTGACGACCTGTTGTCGCAAGCCAGGGGTCACGATGCGGATCTCGGGCGAGTGGTCATCAGTCACCCGAGTCTCAACAATGCAATAGTGGTCCCGCTACAATCCTGGGAAACTCTGAATGCAGATGCTGTAATGTCAGAAATCGTCAAAGTACTCAATTCGAACGAAAGCTTACCCATAGACGAAAGCCTTTTGGTCACCATAGGATCCATCGATTTGCCCAAAGGGGGAGGTAACCCTAGAAAACTACCCATCACTTCTCTTTTCGGACCCAAAAATAGCATAGAAAGAAAAAATCACTTTTTCATGTACAAAACGATAACAATTTATGCATGGCTATTTCCATTGGTCTGTGTTTTCTCAAAACGTGTAAAAAAGTAGACGCGGATACCTGGTCACAATTAGTGAAGAATGATTCCAATGAGGAGATGCTAGATGACGTTCTCAAACACCGTACTGTATCCAAGGCTTATTACAACAACGTCCTGAAAACGTCGAGAAAAAAAAAACAAACCGAGTTAGCGATGTGGCTGTGTCAAAGAGCAGGGGTGCCTACCGACAGATATTTAGGTCTTAATGACATCGAGCCTTTCGAAACCTTACTCAATGTCTCTATAAACGTCGTGTCCTCTAGAGTAGGAAACAAGTTCGTCAGGGTGACAAAGGATCAGGAAAAACCTCGTCTTTATCTATATCATATCGACTCAGAAAACGAAAAACACTGGCACGGGATTGCCAGCATACAAGGGTTTTTCAAAGCGTCGTACTTTTGTCATACCTGTTTAAAACCGTATAAAGATAAATCAAAACATTCTTGTGCCACTTCTTGTGAGGTATGTTTACGCAACAACTGTCCGGAAACGGATGTCCAAATGGGCTGTCGTACCTGTGGTCGAGTTTGTCGATCTCTAGTGTGTTTCAAAAGTCATAAAGAGCAACGAACAGTCAAAAATGAAAGTTATCCCCCTGCCTGTGACCTGTTTTAACAATGTACAAAATGTAGAGTCGTTCTGGAACGTGTGAAGCGTTCCCCCGAGTTACACGTTTGCGAAGAATGGCAGTGCCCTAACTGTCGAGAATATCAAACCGGGGAACATAATTGTTACCAGAAACCGTTTGGATCCGACATCGAAAAGCGAAACAAGAAATTCTTCTTTTACGATTTTGAGACACGGCAAGGTGACGTGTTCCAATGTGAGGCGGGATACAGTCCGTCTTGTGTCAGATGTCGACATTGCGTTAAAGAGCCACGTCAGTGCGTCAACTGTAGACTGTGTCAGAACTGCCGTGATCCGTCCTGTGGTTTTATGCAACACAAAGTTAACTTTGCAGTACTACAGAGCACTTGTCATCAATGCGAAAAAGAGGAATTGGTAGAGGATGCCACCTGCAGTCATTGCGGAACACGATGTGGAAAATGCTCTCGGACACTCAAAGGAGAATACGTTTCACCGCCATGTCAAGACACGTGTGGAAAAAGGGAACTGGTGTTTTCCGGGGACTACGCCGCCGAACACTTTTGCGCTTACGTCACCAGAAAGCACTGCAAAGACTCGATTTTAATTGCACACAATGCAAAAAGTTTTGACTTGTACCCCGTTTTAGAAGTTCTCATCGACCGACACTCCATTCGACCAAGCAAAATCATATACAATGGTTCCAAGATCATGTACATGCACATAGCCCAAAAACTGAATTTAACTTTCATGGATTCTCTCAACTTTCTTCCCATGAAATTAGCTAAAATACCAGAAGCGTTTGGTCTACAAGAACTCTGCAAAGGATACTTTCCTCATTTATTCAACACCAAAGCTCATCAAAATTACGTGGGCCCGTATCCAGACTTGCAGTACTACGGATACCAATTCCTGTCGACAGAAGAGCGAAAGAAACTAGAAGACTGGCATGCAACGAAAAAAGACGAGACGTTTCATTTTCGAGAAGAAATGTTGCAATACTGCCGCTCGGACGTCGATTTCTTGCGACGGGGCTGTCTCGAATTTAGAAAGTTAATGATCGACGTGACGACCATCGAAGAAAACGTTGCACAAGCAGACGGAACGTTAAAAATACAAACTACTTATGGAGTCGACCCTTTCGATTACGTCACCATCGCAAGTGTATGCATGGGCGTATTTAAGTCTTTATTTTTGAAAGGCAAGGAAAAAATACAAATAACCAAAGACGGGGACACGAAATGGTACGACATCGAACATTTAAGAGGACTGCAAGTGGTCAACGTCGAAGAAGCATCATGGGTCTCCTTAGTCGACCTTCAACATGACGAGAACGTGCAAATAGGCAAACGACAGTTCGAGAGTCCAATAGCAGTCGTTCCCTCTCAAGGGTATACAAAACGCGATAACTACAGTAAAGTTTCGATTCAATGGTTAGAGTGGTTAATGGAAAAAAGCCGTCAGCGGGGAAACCCCATTCATATTTCACACGCTCTTAACGGAGGTGAATATCAGATTCCAGGCACGAACTACAGATGTGACGGATTTGTCCCCTCTCCAACCGGAAAAGGAACAGTTTACGAATTTTATGGTAAGACCATAAACCTACATATCTTTAACATTTACCCCCTCTCCCCCTCAATTGAAGGGGGGGGGGGGGGCGGCGGCGGCGGCGGCGGCGTATCGAGTGTTGACCATAAAATACGTTTATTGTTTTCTCTCATTTTTAACAAAAAAAAATAGGTTGTGTGTTCCACGGTTGTCCGTCTTGTTACGCCGAAGATCGTCATCATCTCAGACATCCTTCCACCAATCAGACGATCCAGGAATTATATGAAATGACGAAGAAGAGAGAACGAGAGCTCAAGGATCTAGGATACAAAGTCGTCTTTATTTGGGAACATCAATTTAAATATCAACTGGAAAAGAATGCGGCGTTACAGCAGTTCGTGTCGACATTGGATATACAGGACAGATTGGACCCACGTGATAGTTTTTTTGGTGGTCGAACTAATGCCATAACATTACACTACAAGGCGGCGGAAGACGAAACCATTCAGTACTACGACTTTACCAGTCTTTATCCATGGACAAACAAATATTGTCGATATCCCGTTGGACATCCTACCATCGTCACGGACAATTTTCAAGACATCTCTCAGTATTTTGGACTTGCTAAAATTAAAATTTTACCCCCTAGAAATCTCTATCACCCCGTGCTTCCTTACAGTTCGAATGGAAAATTGAAGTTTCCCTTGTGTAGAACTTGCGCTGACAATGAAAATCAGAACGATTGCACGTGTTCCCTAGAGGAGAGGGCCATCACGGGCACGTGGTGTACTCCTGAAATTCAAATGGCTATGTCTAAAGGGTACACAATCTTAAATACCTACGAAGTCTATCACTTTGCCGAGTCGTCCATGTACAACGCCGACTCGTGTGAGGGGGGATTGTTTACTCAGTACGTCAACATGTTCTTAAAAATTAAACAGGAGGCGTCGGGATTTCCAGTTGATTGTAAAACGGAAGAGGCAAAACGTAAATACATCGAGGATTACAAAGAAAAAGAGGGCATAGATTTAGAATACGATAAAATTATGCTGAATCCAGGGTTGCGATGTTTAGCCAAACTCTGTTTGAATAGCTTCTGGGGCAAATTTGGTCAGAGGTTGGGGATGCAACAGTCCACGTTTATTCACGAAACGGAGGCCGAAACATTTTTTCAAATGCTCTCTGATCCGACCAAAATCCCCCACAATTTCCACATCGTCTCAAAAGACATTCTTCATTTAGAATGGAGCAACAGTCCTTATTTACTCAATTCGATAACAAAACCAATATCTTCCTTGCATCGTTTACCACTATGTGGGCTCGACTGAAATTGTACAGTGTTCTCGATCAATTAAATGAGAACGTATTGTATTTCGATACAGACAGTGTCATTTTTAAGACGAAACGGTCGGACGATTTGAGTTACCTTCCCATAGGTAATTACTTAGGAGAATTAACGAACGAGATCCGCCCCAAAGACGGCTACATTGTTGAATTCGTCTCGGGGGGTCCAAAGAACTATGCCTATCGCACATCGTCTGGCAAAGAAGAATGTAAAGTTCGAGGATATACATTGAACTGGGCCAACTCGAAATTAATCAATTTCGAGGCCATAAAATCGATCATCTGTACGTCACCCGAAAGTAAAATCGAGATCGTCAATCCTTGTAAAATTTCGAGGGACAGTAGAAAGAGAAAACTTCTCAACAGAGTCGAAACAAAAAACTATAAAATGGTTTATACCAAACGTAGAATTCTACCCAATTTAGATACATTGCCATTTGGATTTTAAAAGAATAACAATAACGCTAAAATGTATATTTGTACATCATTTTTATTGAATTCCGTTCACCAGTCATGTAAAAATGTTTTTTTTTATTTTCATTTCATAAATGTCAATATGCCATCCAAGGAATGTTTTTGTTCTTCTTTTTGCGTCTACCATCAGATATTCCGGGAGGTCTGCCGATAGTTTGCTTCTTGCTGACAAAACCCCTTCCTTCTTGTAACATGCTGTTTTTATCTTCTTTATCGCCCATAAGTTCCTTTGGGAAATTCGGAGTATTTTGAGTCTCTGTAGAGGACAATTGTTGTTCGACATGCTGGCCCACAAGACGGTCATACTTTAATTTAGGTACAAGTATAAATTCTTTTGCCATTTTTTATGAAAAACTCGACACGATGGGTTTCAATAATAAAGGCACCAATTCAATGTGGTTTAATAATATTCGACGTTTTTCCTTGTTGCTCACTTCTCTGGATCCCAGCTTGCGAATGTCTAATTCGAATGGTCTCAGTTCATTTATATATTTTTTGGGCAAAGGATATGTACCAGTATAAATATTTAGAGCTATTTCACTCATCACGTCGAATTGCTCGCTAGTAAAGGTTTTCATAATTAGTTTTTGTTGTGTACTGTCAGCATACAAAAGGCAATTTAAAAGAGCTCTATGCTTCTTCACCGTCTGCTTCATGATTATCAACTAAGACGAAATGTTTTAACTACAACTTTATATAGGTTGATAAATAATCATATCTTCTCCGGGGAGTATGCAAGACCTTAACTGGTATTCCCTCTTTTGTGTAGGCTCTAAGCAGACATGTAAGTACCCAAAATTTCTTCTGGTCGCCGAATCATAAGCGGCTTTGAAAAAAGAAACCTGTCCCGGTAATACCTGAGAACCGAACGTGATAACCTGTCTGGAATCGCGGTAATTTTTAAACAAAATAACATTCAGACAATTTAACGATATGGTCCTGGCATATTTCCCGGGAGGATAAAGGTTCTGTGAAAGCATCACTGTAGTCACGTTTCTATGATGAGATGTCACCGTAAACAGGTGAACACAATCTTGAGATTGAGCTATTTTTAACATCTAATCATCCAAGACCAAGATGGTGTGATTGACTCCCTCCGTATACTGTTCTATGTCTTCTTTAGACGGCAAACCTTGGTGTAATGTGAAGTTTGGGATTGACCGAGACATGTCGTCAAAGATGGGCTGGTATTCGGTGTAGGCGTAAATAATCTTGTCCACCGGAACAGAGAACATTCCGTTCGCATGTTGGAGAAGTGATTTAGTAAAATAGGTTTTACCACTCTGTGTGCAACCACAGATCAAAATAGTCGTAGGGGCAGAAAATGGAAGCAAAGCTTTCGTTTTCCACCAGTCGTTCATGATCACTGTTTCTTTTTCCTTGGCCATTCTTAAACTGAGAGCACGTGGCGTTTAACCTCATATTTATATGATAACACGTTGTACAGTTTGAACTCATTTTATTAATATCTCACATAGTCATGCATAAAATGTTTTACAAAAGTATCATTGACATGTATGTTAGGAAACAAAGCATACACCCGATTCAACGAATATTTGAAACACAATCTGGCAATTAAATACACCAATACATAAAGCCCACACCAATCAGAATAATAGGGTTGCAATGGGATTGTTTTGAAAGTACAATGCATTTTATTTTTATTGAAAAAGTTCTGTATATCGGGATTATAATCGAGTCAAACACAATAAACGCAACCCAATGTTCTCCGGGGAACGGTAAAGGTTGTGTGTTCACGATAAATGCACTCGGAAACTGAGTCACAGTTGCAGGTAGCGTGTTGCTAGCAAACACTCCTTTTACGTAACGTCTTAAGCATGGGTCCGTTCTCACAATATTTAACATCTGCGTCGAGTTCATGGTTGAATATAATTGATGTCACGTGACTTATCCACCTCAAGCAGGGAAGAAAACGTAGCAAATACAAGGGCGTTGGCAGCTTTAGTTGTAGCTTCTTTGAATTTCAGTTCCAGTCTGGTATTTCCTCGACGAATGAGGTTTAAATATTCTTCGCCAAACCCGCAAGGATCGATGGTGAAGACAAACAAAGAGTATCCCGATCCGAAATTTTCTCGGGAGATATCCAGTCCAGCATCAGAGTTCCATTTTTCCGATGCTTCCAACAGACGAGTGTAAGCTGCCACATACTGTCCCGCCGAGAAGTCTGTTTTTAGTGGTCTACCAGGTACGCTTTCTCCGTTGACGTATATACCGACATCTGTTACTCCCATGTGTTCGAAATTGAATGGGTTGGCCGAATAATCACCATTGACAGCTTTCTGGTCTACCAGAGCTACCACAATACGGTCTGGTACAGCCTGTGGGAAAATATTGTCCCAGTAAAATTCAGTCGATCCTTTGGGTATCGTGTTCATTTTTAGTTCGTTCCTTGATATCGTATACTTTACAGGCGTCGATTCTATTTGTTTACTGTGGTTCAGCAGAACGCCAGGATCAACTCGTACCTTTGCAACTTTGAACACGACATCCAACAGTTCTAGTTTGTAAGCTGCTGAAGATTCTGCAGACATGATTACAAACGGGGTGCTGGATCTAAATAGTTTGATGTAAATATCTACTCCGTTTATCAAGTACTTGTCTAGATCAAAGATATCTTCCTTCAGGTTTCCTTCAAGCTCAAAAGTTTTACTTTGCTCAGTAAAACCGTATCGTAGCACCAATCCAGCATTACCTCCGTTGTAAGCGTTGGCGTCGTCCATCTTCCCTTCGTCTTTATAGAACAATTCTGACTGCTTTTGAGACTTCAAGTCGTCTTTCCCACTGAACAAAATTGTCTTGAGATACGCTTTCCATGGATAGTTGTTTGTATTGAAGGACACCAGTTTGTTGTTTAAATAGACGTCCATCTGAGAAAACATACTTTGCAGAGGTAGATTGACGATACTCGTTTTTTCTTGTTCAGCCAAAGCTGTTCCGTCGGCTTTTAAAATCCGTGCTTTTACGTAAAATTTACTTCTTTTTAAATCTATATATTCTGCACCCGAACCCGAAACTACAATTTCGATTGGTGTGTCTGATACACCTATGCTGGATATTGGTCTTGCTTCCGTAAAATATACTTTCTCTACAGCTACTTGATTGGTAGGTGATGCAAACAGAGACAATTCCATAGGCTGAGCTATGTCTTTGTTATCACCGCTTAAAAAAGCCATATTTATTCCCGAAAGATACTCTTGTAGGCGTCAATCTTGAATTTTTTCACTTGAGCTGACTTTGTTTTCTTGACAGGTATTTGCCTTTTCTTTGTAACCGGCTTTGTTTTGATTGATTTTAGCTGCTTAGCTAGTTTACAAGACTTGGTTTTCTTTGTAGGAATGACGGAAGATCCAGAACAGGGCCTTTTTATACTCTTGCTGTGTACCTTGACGGATGGAACACCTTCTTTGATATCATTCGCGTGTTCAGTTTTCGCCCTTTCCTCCACTGCAGCTATGGGAGTCACGTGAGTTGAGTTCACGGTAGATTCTAATTGTGAGTGTGGCCTCAAAGGAATGACGTAAGATCTATGTCGTTTTCTTCCTCTTCCTATTTGCTTAGGCTTGTAGCTGTAAGGATTAAACTTCTTCTCTGCCATATTTTTGTAAAACGCTTCCCAGAGTCTGGGGTCGCTAACGTAAGTCTGACTGTTCATCATAAAACGTAAGGGAACTTTTTAAAATGAAGTGTCACGGTCACCGGTCCATCTAAAAATGAAACCAAGTTCCCTTCTCTGTCAGTTATATATATACAGATCTGTTGTAATTCACAGATTTTCACCGGAATGTAATAGGGTACAGTAAACGCTATGTTTTCTGGGTTTTCCCCAAGACATACACGTCTCAAAAGAGGGGCGTCTTTCCCCCCAACAATCGTTTCCTCACAGATATCACAACACACAAACAACTCCGATTTCTTCTTCTTTGAAGAAATCCAACTCTCTGTTGAGAATTCTGTTAATGCAACTGACCAATATCCTTCGAATGGAATCTGCTTATTTAATTGAACTCGGAAACAATTTGGTTTGTTATCAAAATAGTCAGAGCAGTCGGTAGACGTCAATACCATTCGGACGCTCATTTTGAATGAAAAAGGATAGATGAAACTTGCTCGTTTTTATTGGGCGTTTTCTAAAGAACTTTCTGGAATCCACGAGTTAAATTTACGCGGCCATCCTTCCCATTTTACAAAGGCCTCTTTTATGTTCCCCCGACGCCGTCTTTTCAACACTTTTTCAACTCTGTACAATACATCTCCTGTTTTTATGACTTTCTGAAGTTCCGATTCGTAGAAGGTACCTTCGATTGCGTCATCGTCTAAATCTCTTACTTTGTACACAGGAATCCCTCCTCTTTTATATCTGACACTCACTTTAAAATATTCTCCTGTCCATTTTTGCTGATAATCTCTTTGAAAGGGATGTTTGAGTTGTGATATTCTCACATTGTCTCCGATTTTGTACTTAAACACAGGTTTTATTCTTTTTCGTAATACTTTGTTTGATGTTTTTACGTCCTCTTCAACCTTAACATTTTTGTCTAGTTTGGTCTTTTTCTGTCTCGATAGATATGTATCTAGTCTGATTTCGTCAGCATTATCTTTATTCACATTAGCGGGTGCATTACTACCCAAGGACCTGTGTGGTCTTTTGTTATAGCTGTTCACCAGGTCTTGTAATACAGTCACATAGCGGTACGTTCTTGTCTTCATGAAATAACGATACATTAAATTTTTCATGGTGCGTATTACCCTCTCCGCATAATTTGCTTTAGTTTCGTTTTGAGTGTATATAACACTAATAGCTTCTTTTTTTAAGAAAGCTTTTACCCAACGATTTTTAAATTCGCTACCCTTATCTGTTCTCAATGTGTGCGGTTTTCTTCCTTTTTGAAAAACTGATTTCAACCCCTCAATGATCGTTTGATTTTGTTTATTTTTCAAAGGAACGATAAATAAAAATCGACTGAATATGTCTATTAACACTAGCAGAAATTTGTATCCATCGTTATGAGAAGCTATATTGCTGACGTCTGCCAAATCACCATCCCACATAGAGTCAATCGTGTCAACAACCACAATTGAGCGAGGAAATGTCTTTCGAATCAGTTTATACAGGCTGTAAGCATCTTCGTTATTTAAAAACTGTTTAATTTTTTGTCTACCAATCTTATATTTGCCCTCTGATTTTACAGCTTGGTACAATTTTTCGGGACCAGCAAATGCGCCTGGTTTACCGGGTGTATAATAAAGCTCCCGTAAGTAATCCGTGTAGTTTGACATACTTGACACAAACTATCTACATGATTCTAAGTGCACAGTTATATAGCAAAACACAAGTCTTGTTTGGTCGATTATCATTTTCTTTTTGTTGGAATACAATATTTTCATACATAATATATATATAAATATATATATATATATATATATATATATATATATGTATAGATATATATATATCCTAGCCACCAAACGTAAAATATCAATTAAAAAGTTGTCATTCAAAATCACTCTGCAGGTTCATTGGATCTTGAGTATCTCCAGAGTTGCATTCCATGGAGGAGGATAGAGTCTCTTGTGAGTCGTATCCGAAAGGAGTACATTCGGTACAGTTAAGCATTCCAAGCTGATTCTGGTGAGACTCGCTCAGCATGCAGAGTTCTATGTCTTTTAACTCCGGAACATACTCATGCATCTCTTCGACAGCATACCCAAGTCTTGCCAACTTGTTCCTGTTTAGTGTGACTCCTTTCTTTGTTGGAACCGGTTGTGTAGCGTCATCTGGTTTCCAGAAATGTCTTATGTCTACTGTAGGATTGTTCGGTGATAATGAAACGAACGCTCCTCCGCCAACATGCCACTCTGCTTCGTCATTTTCTTGTCCGACATTGTCGATGTAGCTTTGGATATCTGGCAAAAGAGCTTCAAACTTCAACCATCGGTCTAAAGGAAAGGTAACACCCTTCTTTGTGGCAATGAGTCGGCCGTGGGACTCTGCAAGGTGTCGGATATGTATGTAAAGTATCCCCTTGTAAGGCATGGCAGTGAGAAAGAGGTCGTTTACGTCATCTAATGGTATTCTACATCTTTGCTCCTGCTCGTCTTTTTTAGATTCAGACGTACCCCTGTCTTTCATGTTGATCACTAACGACCTTGCCATGGCTAACTTCTTTTCGTATTCGGTTTTTGAATCTTCATCAGTGTTCATCAGGAGTCTGGATAGGTCGCCTTGGTTAGCTTTGAGTAATGCCTTTCGGAGTCCCATAAAAGCCGTTGAACCTCGACGCAAAATAATGCTTAATAGTTTCCTGTTTTTGTCATAACTGGTCTTTTCGGCTTCTATTTGCTGTCTCATTTCATCTGTAATGATGTGCGAAGCGTATAAGTGTCCTGCTACTGAACCAGACATCATCTTCTTTACCAATGTAGAGTAGTTTGCTTTGATGAGATCTTTGTGTTTTTGCTCCATCTTGCTGACGACAAAGACTTTCAGAGAATTGGTGAATTTTCCAAATTGATTTAAGTTTATATACAATTTAGATCAAGTGGTGGTGTGTGTAATCGTATGACGTCATTGACTGTAGACTCCTCCTTGACTGTAGACTCCTCCCTGACTGTAGACTCCCAATTCCTCCTTGACTGTAGACTCCTCCCTGACTGTAGACTCCTCCTTGACTGTAGACTCCTCCTTGACTGTAGACTGCTCCATGACTCTAGGTGCTGACATTAAAATAGAATGCTGCCTTTGACTGTCATCTAGCTTAGTGTAATTTCTTGCTATTATTTGTAAATGTTTCTCCAATACAGGGCTAATGATATTTGATGCGTTTTCTATTCGTCTTTTAAAGCGATATCTGTCCAAAGCCATGGCCATCCATTCCCCTTTTCGATCTTCATAGGGAATAGGGATAACCGTTAACTTTTCTGAAAAGTGCACAGTCTTGTTCTTATTCTTCATCCCTTGATTTATTATTTCTCACTTTTCTGTGCTTTTAAAATAGAATCATCCATATGATTTACAGATGCTTTCAGGTATTGCCACTGTGCTCTGGTCAAGATAATTCCTTCATCTCCAGGTTTTCCGTTATGAAACCGTCTTATATCAATCTGAACAGTTTCATTGACACATATCCTGACGTAAATCTCATTTGAAAGGGGATACTGATCCACAAATGAACAAGTTTTAAGTGCACTGTTTAATGTAGGGCGTAAAACACGGTATATCAAAGTGTCGTCTTTCTTCTTCTTCTGGTGTAGGACACTGACAACAACGCACAAAGAAATAATGAGCGCGACCGCAAAAATCCCAGGTATAATTATTTTTATTCTTTTTTTCAACTCATCTTTTAGCATGCCTTTACACTCGTTTCCACAGTTATTTGTTAGAAGTTCCATCATGACCATTTGTTCAGTCATTTTTTGTCACATTGATTGTGTTTTTGTGTTGTCTAGCGTTTTTATACCCTCAACTCGCCCAATGAAAAATTAACGCACACATCTCTGTGTAACTTAAATCGTAAAAGTCCTTCTGGGCATAATTCGACGTTTCATTAGGTATTCTTCGGATCCCCAGCTGTCTACAACATCGTAACCGTTTTTCATTTTTTTTCTTTAAAATCATTCATACATGTCTGTTTTTTGTCAAACCATTGACTCTCTTGTAAAGTCCATTTTTTCTTGTCACTGTTTTTTAAAGCATTCCATGCTACAATTTTCCATTTGGTCTGCTTCTCCTTAGTTTCCATTTTTAATAACAAATCAGTATCATCGTTGTATTTATCTAAAAACTACCCCTAACTGTAGAGTGTCCTTGAAGAGTCCCACCTTGACTGTAGACTACCCCCTGACTGCAAAGCGCCCTTGACTGTAGACTCCCTGTAAACCCATGACGTCATCCTGACTGTAGAGTGTCCTTGACTGTAGACTACCCCCTGACTGTAGACTACCCCCTGGGGAAAACCATGACGTCATCCCTGGGGAAAACCCATGACGTCATCCCTGGGGAAAACCCATGACGTCATCCTGACTGCAGAGTGACTGCACTCTGTCCCCCTTACTACTTTTGTTTATGTTTTGTCTTCGGAAATATTCCAGTACTACACTATGTGGATGAGGATACTAGTGTTATCAACATTGTGCCATTGCTATGAGGCAAGAACATTTGCTATTGATGTAACTGAGTTCATTCGATCAACGAGCGGGATGTTAGGGTGCGATTGGCGTGGTGCGGGAGATTATGTTGATACAAATTTGAAGTTCAACACCATGGTTTTTCGACGCTTATTTAAGTCAAGATTCTTACACGTGTTTGTCACCAGAACTCCGCATTATTGAAATACAAGATGGTGATGCTATGAGGGGAAACATTGATGCACCAGATCACGTGAAAGTATTCCTGTCAACAGAGTTATGCAAGAAGGTTCGCCATTTTTTCATGCGCAAATTGACATGAATATAGACAGAGTTATCTTCCTTTGTTTTTAATTGAATTAGAAAAAAATAGAAAAAAATCCAAGAATATATAACAAGATAATATTCAGTTAAGCGTTTTATTCGAAATTCATAATTTAAAATGCATATGTCATATTCTATTCAAATATATTCTTTTAGCATCAGGACGGTGACACTTTGTCTCTTCCTCCTCCCCCTCCTCCACATGTAAGTACATGGGTTCTTTAAGGTAACGTATATATTTTATTCGCTGTGAAGTGATGTCCGCGGTCAATAACAAGCCAACAAATAAATTAAGTGAAAAACAGGTATATTCTTGAGATAAAAACTTTAAAAGGCAGACACAAACATTAACGGACCTTCGCGTGGCTTCTCTGTCGAGGTCCCCGGGAAAAGGAGGCAGAAGCCCGCGAAAAAGACGCCGAACCCGATAAAAATAAAACGGAAATTAACCCCCCCCCCAAAAAAAAAATACACTACAACCAACCCCCCCCCCCCCCTCCATTTTATGGAGGAATGTCCCAATTCCGACTAAAGAAACCACGGAAGTAACAAAAATAAATACCGTACAATCCACACACTCAACGAAACAATATACAAGAAAATTAAAACATTTTATAAGAAGAGTCCAGGGTGGCCCTTCCAAGTCTTCTCTGGTCTCGGTCCTGGTTCTTCTTACGATGGTCACCGAAGTTAATGTTCCTCTGGATGGACTGCCTAGTCCTACATATTCTACTAGCCCCAGGGTCCGTAGGCGTCTAGCTTCCCTCGGGAAATAGGGATTACCGTGGTTGGTGGCCAAACAACCTCTCAAAGTCATCCTCCTCCTCATCATCATGTTTATGGGATCCTAAAAAAAACAATTTTTTTATTTGAATACTTGAAATATATATTTATATACATAATTGTTAATTTTCTATTACACACTGGTACATTTAACACATTAGCATAATCATACTCATGGTATAACATTTTTTTTCTTTTTCAAAATCACATTTGAATTTTTTTTAACATCTTATATAAATTATTGATTTTTCATTAAGCACTGACCAGCAGCAGGTTTAGATCAGCATCAGAAATGATTTCCCATATAACAAGAGGAGAGGCAGTGAGTAGATGTTGTAGTCCTCTGTCAATGAGAAGCCTTTCCATCTTGGAACTGTGCCTGTCAACTTACCTGGAATCGCCTACTTCCATGTGTATTATGGCCTTGGTGTTAGAATCCATAAATACTGCAGTTGATCTACTTGCACAAAATCCTGAAAGCTTAATAATGGAAACATTTGTTTGGGATTTAAAATTCTATCATTTGGAATTTATTGAGCAAAACCTGATCAAAAATATTAAACACAGTTTCTAAAAAATGTAAAAATGTACAACAGGCAGATATTAGTTTGGCACTTCATCCTAAGTTGTTGTAAATGTTTGTAATTTATAATTTTAAATATTTACCAGGTGAGTCAAATCGTACATCTACAGCCACACTAAGTGGTAAACCTCCCAACTTCTTGTACACCTCTGAAATGTGCTTCTGGAACTTCTCTTCTATTGCAGTCTGTAAAAAGCATGTAAAAAAGGATTTCTTTGTTTATCTGTTTAGATGTATCATTTTATTCTATTAACTTCAAGATCAATACGAAATTAATTTTATCGGTAGTTAATATTTACCCTATCTTGTAAAATTGGCGGGAAGATCCAACAACAAGGTTTATAAATTTTGCACCTAAGGCAAATTTTTCCCAAGAAGCACCTAAAAAATATTCATAAAGAACTGTGAAAAAAACGGTATTATTATCCATAAAGTAATCAAGGATACCCTGACAGACACTGTGCATATTCTTTATTCCTTATTGACAAAAGAAGCCATGTGACTCATAGGTACATGCATATTAACAGTAGAATGGCAAAGGATTCAACATGGTATATATATCATATGGGCTAACAGTGTACAATATCATTGATTTATAATATATATGCAAATAAACATGACATATATCATAAGGAATTAACCATATTAAATTTTCTCTCAGCTTCAAAGCTTTTAATAAATATTGACAAAGTTTCTGAATAGATTTAAAGTTATCATGAGTTCACAACTGTATATAATGGCCTGTCTGATTTATGCATCTGCAAATATGGTAATAACACATCCATTAGGCAATTAGAAATTGTAATGGTAAAAAATGGTTATTAGATCCTATTTCATAATAAGTTATCTAACAGAAATCTCATTTGAAATCAATGTTAAAATTTAAAGCACAATCAAGAACATATACATATTAATATTAATTAGCTCCCTACCTGTAAGAAGCACCATGAGTTGGAGTAAAATACTAATGAAGCTTCTGCCTCCATAAAATGGTGTGGAAATCCATTTTCCTGGATGGTCCTTCTAAAAATTAATATACATAAGGATAAACATGTACATGTGGTGTCTGAACATAAATAATTAGACATTTATTCATAGAGTGAAAAATTTAATCATCAAAACCTCCAAACCATGAAAAATACGAAGACTATCAAGTCATAAAAAACTTTTAGAAACGTTTGTATACCACAACTATATTTAATTGTGCATTGATACATTTTGTATCAATTCAAACAAAATCAAAGAAACGGGTATGACAATTCAGTTAATATGATCAACAAATATTAGAATTTTATCAATAAGGAGTATTATGTAATCTTACACAGCAAAGGAATTTATACTTCACTCCTGCTGGTATCTTTTCTCCTTCGACAACTGTTGATGGGTCTATGGACTCCCCACACTGCTCACATGTTGTCCTCTTGATGAGACTTACGAGAGCACCCTCACCAACAACAAATCTCCTCTCAGAAGAGAGTATTCATCTTCATAGTTTTCTCTAGAAATACATGTATTGATACAGTTTTATATAATCATATGTAACTTATGATATTTTAGAAGAAAAAAAAACATGTACTATTACACAACTTATTGAATCATGTTATAATGGGTTCATTTATGGTAATTTAGCATACATAGTAGCAAAATAAATATCATATATGTAAACAAATATCAAGTACATATGAATGATAAGTCCAGGTTATTATATCTTCTATTTTTGTAAATTGATACATAGTTTATACCGTGTCTCATTTCACATTTCATTTCCATCTTCATACTCCTCCTTATGCTCCTCTTCCAATGATTCTTCATCACCAAATATCTCTCTTATCAATTCATTGACTTCATCATCCTCCTAGGGGGAATATACATATAACATAACAGCATCTCCTAATAGCCGGTTGCACAGAAACTAATTTTCAAAGATCTTATATTGGTTAACTATATTATCAAAATTTGATAAAGTTCATTGAGCCAACTAAAACCCTAATTAGACATTCTGAGATTTGTACATGTATTGCGATTTATATTTGCTTGAATAAAGAGGGTATGTTCCCTATGAGAGAGGAACAGACACATTCATATAACAGAAGCATCATCACGCACGAAGTATATCACATGTAAATTTGCCTTTTTGTACTATTAAATTTGTAAATTCGAAAAGATTTTAGTATTATAAAAGTAAGATGGAAATATCATGACAGACAAGACCAGGATTAGAACCTGTGACCCTGAATCTACTGGTCATGTGATCTACCAATTGAGCTTTCTGGTGTGTGCAACGGTAGTAGTCTAACCAGAGATATAAATAACATTCATGTTTATATGTCTCTGGTCTAACCATCACACTCTGCAAACACGCATCATAATTAAAAAATATATAAATATTCAATTCTGATATTCACATGCTGTATAATTACATTGTTAAATGGCTTTTGGCACTAACCATCTTCATTTAAATTTAATAATATATACCTCTGAGCTATAATTACAAGCATCTTCTATCTCCATATTCTCCACAAGTTGGTCTTCCATGTTCAAAAGATGAGAAACCTGCAAAAAATTTCTAAATTGGGTATATGATGACCAGATAAAAGTCATTATAAATATACTGGCATTGCTAATAACAACAATTTCTCACCAGTTTATTGTAACACAACTATTACTCATAAAATAACGTGCTGGAGTGAACTTATACAACATAAATACAAACAAAAACTAACTGTACATGTAACCATGTGGTATTAGGTTAGTTTTATCCCCTTCTCCTACATGCGACTATACATGTATAGTTGAAGGACTGATCCAAGGCCAGTAAAAAGTATGCTTCGAGATCGTAAAAATAATATCGAATTAGTAAACAAAGCTTAATCAAAGCTCACGTTGTAAGTAACAGCATTCATTTAAAATGAAATGCATAGTCAAGACGGCAATGAATGCACTGCGCAAAACATGACAGATATCATATAACTTATAAGCAACATTACAAATTACATGTGAATCGCGTAAATTGATGTGGGATAACATACATCTTATATATTATTTCAAAAGCAAATAATAAGAAAAGATGTTATTTTATTGATTGTGCATTGGATTTCACGTTAATAATACATAAAACAATTATATGTAACATACTTTTTTGCGTTTGGGACTTCAAAGAGATTTCCCTGTTTATAAATTACTTCTCCCCTAATCGAACTTTCGGTTTCAGAATACCGTCTTGCGCAGTGTTCACTTTATAGCAGTTCGAGCACGGATAATGGCTGCATGACGAGTTAGTTTTTATAAACTAATAAACATGTGGAAATTGTTTAGTAATAGTGTCGGAAACACTTCTTACTTACTTTGTATCGTATTCGGATGCTGCCACTATACTTGCTATCTTCTGTATCGCCAGGAATCAACTCAATGTACTTTCTTCTATAATTCGTCTATACCTGTGAACGTACGCGACCGTGTTCGGAAGAAAGAGGAATGGCCAGTGTATCTCTTTATATCCACTATGTCTGCACGAAATTTATGTTATTTTGTGGATAAGAGTGGTACTTGTTAATTTTTTGCTATTCAGTTCGGAATTCCCCTTTCTTTACTTTTGACACGTACTCCCCGAGATGTTTACATCTCGACCACACTCGCCTAAAATCAGTCACGCATATCGAACCTTTAGAGTAACCCCCGATTTTAGGACTCTAAGCGCTTTTGAATGTTCTAACTGGCTATTTAAATCGCGGCGCTTCAGCTTTAAACATATTTGGTTTGTGTTTTGCTAAGTCGTTCATGAAATCATTTACATTATTCTTTATTCGAGTTAAGAATCAATCGGATTTTAAAAACATTAATTTATTTTGGATATTTTTTTTATTTGTAGAGCATCAAAATTTACGCAGTAGTTGGAATAGAAACTAGAATCATAAATTCCCGATTTAGCTCTCTGGGAAATCGACTAAATATTTTCCCAGATAGCATGACTTTGTTGGGCCAACATTGGCTGTAGGTTGTAAGGTTTGCGTGGGCTTAACAATGTTGGGCCAACATTGGGCCAATGTACACTTGACACATCTAACTTGAGTGTCAATGTTAGTTGGGAACACAGCGTTGGGCCAACATTGGGCCAATGTACACTTGACACAACTAACTTGAGTGTCAATGTTAGTTGGGAACGCAACGTTGGGCAAACATTGGGCCAATGTACACTTGACACATCTAACTTGAGTGTCAATGTTACTTGAGAACGCAACTTCGGGCCAACATTTCGGGTCAATGTTGTAAATTTATAATCAATGTCAGTTGAGACAAGATATCGGCCCAACAATGATCCAACGTCTGTTAATTACATTTTTTATTTCCTGATTAGTTTGTTGGTCGATTACATTTATAAAAACACGCATACCTTTTCAACAGTGGTTATATGTTTATACATCTCTTTTTATTATTTTTTTTACAATGTTTTGAGATAGAATCATTACTAAAAGGTAAATATACTGTCAATAGTTACATGTACATACTCTTTATAAAAGGAAACATGTTTAAAAATGCAAGTTTAATTTTTATTCTTTTAAAGAAGCTAAAAATTGTGAAAGCCCAAAATTAAAATGAAGATATTCTGCAAATGTATTCAGCTGCATAATATTGTTCTAAAGTGTAGAATTTAAGTTGCCGATCCTGAGATAAGAGAATAGCACATTCACTGACCAAGCAATTAAGACAGAGTTTTCTCAGCGTGAGACTGGCCAGTTTCCATGGTTATTGTGATATCTGATCTGTTGGGATGGCCAAATCTGCTCCCATTTAACATTTTGTAGGACAGATCTAAACAGTTTGCTCAATGTATAGCCACAGTCAAGTGAATAAAACAGAAATGTAAGTATTATTTATCTCTAACTGCAGATATTTATTAAGTCAATTTCATTAACGTCTCAATAAATGTTTCTTTCATATATTGAATATTTGTATTTTTTATTTTAAGGGAATATGTTCAAGCTGCCCCCTTCCAGTCTGACGAACTTTCAACTTACTTTGAAATTTGATGTTTTTGAAAACCAGTGTTTTATTTGGATGACTATGAACAGTTGAAGATATAAATGAAGCAAAACTAACAGAAGAGAGTGAATTATTACTTTATTCTATTTTGGAGTAACTAAGTTTAAAAAGTGTGGATATAGATTTACCCTGTGAACATATGCTAGCTAGATAACGAACGACCGTCATTTAAATTCAAGGATTATTTTTATCATGGTTTGTGCACTCTGGATTCAAAATAAATCCATCATTTAAATTGTGATATATTGTTGCATTTGTATTGTTGCACCTATATTGGAACAACATTGACCCAACATTGTGCCAGTGTTGGTCATATGTTACGTACACTGGACCACCATTGGGCCAGTGTTGGTCATATGTTACGTACATTGGCCCACCGTTGGGCCAGTGTTGGTCATATGTTACGTACATTGGCCCACCGTTGGGCCAGTGTTGGTCATATGGGTATAGTCCACTAATGCATTTTCCATAGGCGGTAATGTTAACGTTATGGTTCATAGCTCCGGCCCTAATTTTCGTTAAGCAACGAGGGACCTCTTGAATGAAAGCTCATCAAATCGTCTCTTTCCTGTTAAAAGTTCGTGGTTTGAAGTCAGATTCGTTTTCCGGCAAAATGCGTCTGTATTGAAAAACTCTGAAAATGAAAGTAAAAGTAGGGAATTTCTCAGTTTTGGAAAGGGTGTACATCAAACAATTTCAATTCTTTTCTTCAAATGATAATTCAATTTTGGCACTTGTTTTAAAAATTGCAAATCCTCTTTTCTGACATGTGTCAAGCATTCTGATTTAAAATGTCCCAATAAATGTATATACACTCTGCAAGTATAGGGACTATTTTGCTTAAAGGCACTTCTTTGTTGTCCTACCGATTCTAAAAATAGTTAGAGGGATATACCCAATATAAAACAGTCATTGTGGTTATTTACAATTCTTAGCTTATATATTCACTCTAGACACTATAAAGAACCATGATTCCAAATTTGGAAAAATTCAATACATAACTATGGATTTTGCAGCATTGATACACATGCATGAAATTTGAAGAAACAGTCCAGTCATAATTTACCTAAACAACATATAGCTCATTGGCATTCGATGCTCTTCAAATTGCATAAATTGAGGAAACTTTAATCTCAAGGATTAAAACACATGTAAAACATAAACATTTAATATTTTACCAAATTTATTTTGTTCATATTCTTTTGAAAAAGCTCAATTATGTCTGATTTTTTAAAATTGTTGTCGTAAAAATCATGAGTTTTTCTTTAGTTACAAAAAAGAATTGTTTTCAAACACCACGAAAAAGGTAAAATAGAAAAGTATAGGAATTTCCCTATCCATCAAGGTATTACATGTAGGTATTGGTTTATAAATAATAAAGTTATATGACTCTATAATGTGAGACCCTCAATTCAGTTTTTGCTCCATTTTGATGCTAGCTTGAGATTACCTCACCTATGACGTTATAATGACGTCATAGTGATGAGTTGTTTTTACTCATATAAGTGTAATATTTGCTGAACATTTATTTAAGCCTAATTTCGGAACAAATGCACCATGACTTAACTCATTAAATATATGTCATAGGGAAAAGAAACTTGCTTATAAGGACTTTTTCTTTTACTCTTGTATATTGTTACCATGGTAACAAATTTAACACAAATTATCAAAAGACATATCCTGTGGAAGAGAGTCTACATTTAACTTAATAAGTTCAAAATCCAGAAGAACAAGAAATACCCACTAAGTCTGTGAAATATGTATAATCAATGTAAAGTTTCCCAGTATCTATAATATTCTAAATTATCTGCATGAAAAATACTGGCCATGCAGGGTACTAGTATATAGTTTTTATAGGTTCCTTCTTTTAAACTTGGACGAGTGAAGTTACAAAAATAAATTTTACTTACATCAAGTGTGGCTCATTGTTGTGTTTTATTCTTTGAAGAAGACTTCCATTTCAATTTACATGTTATCTAAAATGAAATGTTTTGAATTAAATTCTACATTATCCAACACTTTTCCCAACATTTATTTGCAATTCCACATCAAAAGCAGCCATATGTTGAGAGAGAGAAAGAGAGAGAGAGAGAGAGAGAGACGGACAGACAGACAGACAGACAGAGACAGACAGACAGAGACAGAGAGAATTAGAGAGAGGGGGAAAGATACAGAAAGAGAGAACAGATAGGCAACAATAACTACATCTTCATGCACAACACATCTATACGGCCTAAAGACCAACACCCCCCCCCCCCCCAATAACATTCAATATCAACCCCCAACCCAACATATTGATCTATTTTTTCAATAGTATGAATAAATAAATACTAGTAAATATCTACTTAAAATGATTACTGATAATTTCATTCAATTCTGATTATTACAAACAAAGATATATTTTGTGGATTAAGTACTAACCAACATGGTAGGCTTCTACATGTTAAAGGGTGCATGCCTACATCTTCGGTACATAGTCATGTCACATGCACGACAAATTAATTTACTCCAATCTAATGCAAATCTATCATCATAAATATAGAATTGGAAACTACCGGACACTAATACAATTCCCTTACGATGCAAACTAATCTTAGATAGCTGGACACTGCTAGAATGAAGTATTTTTCCTCACCGGAAACTTTCTGCTTTTCTACTTTCACTTTTGCTCGCTTGAAATGATCGCACTAAAAACCCGAAGTGATATTTCGTCTCAAAATTTATAAAAATGTCTTCTAAACTCATATATAATTGGAAACACACTTACATTTTCATGTTTTTTATGTAAAAACTCAAAATAAATTACATTCAAGTTAAAATCACAATTTCTTTAATTTAAATTGGTTTTTTGAAAATCCCGGGGGGGGGGGGGGGGGTGTTGTGATGGATATTTTCTTGGAAAATATGCTATTAAGATGATTAAACTTGTTGAACTTGTTGGAAATTTAGTTTATTCACATAAATGAGAAGATGTACAAAAGAAAAATGCATGTTTATTATAATAATTGCAAATAAACAAGAAATATGCCTTACCGGCATGGAGCTCAATATGGGTATAGTCCACTAATGCATTTTCCATAGGCGGTAATGTTAACGTTATGGTTCATAGCTCCGGCCCTAATTTTCGTTAAGCAACGAGGGACCTCTTGAATGAAAGCTCATCAAATCGTCTCTTTCCTGTTAAAATTTCGTGGTTTGAAGTCAGATTCGTTTTCCGGCAAAATGCGTCTGTATTGAAAAACTCTGAAAATGAAAGTAAAAGTAGGGAATTTCTCAGTTTTGGAAAGGGTGTACATCAAACAATTTCAATTCTTTTCTTCAAATGATAATTCAATTTTGGCACTTGTTTTAAAAATTGCAAATCCTCTTTTCTGACATGTGTCAAGCATTCTGATTTAAAATGTCCCAATAAATGTATATACACTCTGCAAGTATAGGGACTATTTTGCTTAAAGGCACTTCTTTGTTGTCCTACCGATTCTAAAAATAGTTAAAGGGATATACCCATATGTTACGTACGTTGGCCCACTGTTGGGCCAATATCAGAAGATGACAAATGTGACATTGTGCCGATGTCGGCCCAACATGTTGGGCCAATGTTGGGCCGATTAGCAAAATTACATTGGGCCAACATTTATTTGCCAACATTGGGCCAATGTAACTGGTTTTGTTGGGCCAACGTTGGCCCAACAACGTCATGCTATCTGGGTTGTACAAGCTATTGTCCAGGGGGAAAAGACGATAGCCAATATTTCACCATTCAAAAAACAATATATTGAAAAACTCCGTACAAAAAAATGTGATAAAATATTTAACTCAACTTACCATCAAACTTATGGATTTGAGCTCAAGGCGGATGCCACGGTGAGTAACGTTATTTTAACATATGTCTTGCCTCTGTAAAATTCTTCACTACGCTATTAAATGTGGAGTGTTTATCAAAAATGATAACATGATTTAAGTCTGAATATTAATCTAAATACTTTATGTCAGAATAATCATGGTAGTTGTTTGACTGTTTTTAACAGCTCGATAACACTTCATATTTCTAATTCTAGTTCCTTTAAACAAGATTGCCAAGCAATACTTTTTCTCACTGTTAACAAAGAGAAGACAAAGCTTGTTGTTCAAACTCTGGTCACTGCTAACAATCATGAGACTAGCAAGTAAGTATGCATAAGATTTCATTTATATTTATGTATTAAGGTCTCAATGTAAAAATGAAATCCAATGAAAATCTATCAAATTTGGATTGCACTTTTGACAAAGTCAAAGGAAAACATTAACAAACTAGAGCCGAGCTCGTTGCAAAGCAACGAGTAGGTCTTCCGTCGCAACTTCGTGTCGCAAAAGGATTGTCCATAAGTCTGATTAAAACACCTCCATTTCCGGACACTTGTCAGAGCCTGACAGACCCTGTATTGATAAAAGGTCATTTTACACGACCATTTCTTCTTACCAATTAGAGCTTTAGAAAATTGATTGGAACTTTTCAAATGGAGACAAAAAAAATTAATTCATGCTTGTGTTCTATGTAACCTCTAGATTGAGTATTGCACCACTCATTAAACAGATAAAGGCATATCTTTGCTAAGTAGGTGTTTATTTAGATTGTATGCAAATGTGGAGGTCAAGTGGAGATAGTCTGTTGTTGATAGGGGTCTATCAGAACCTGGCGAGTGTAAGGAGAAGGGAAATGGTTTTTAATGATACTGGATTATCAATATGATAATAGCAAGTTCAAGAAATCGAAAACGAGACTCAATTTCAAAGTATTATTTTCATACCAGGCAAGTTCTTCGTTTAACTTATTTTCAAGTTTAGAATAACTTTAAAAAGTACATCATTTATGTACATGTATATAATTAATCTAATTATAATAATAGTGTGGATGTGGCGGTGGGGGAAATGACCCAAAAATCAATTTTCTAAGCGTTAACTTAAGAGAAATTTTGGTTGAGAGAAAGGGGGGCATTGCTCCCACTGGACCATCTAAAAGGTACTGTTAGCAAGCTCACAAATGATATCCCCGCTAAGAAAGAAGTCATTACTCACGTATTTCTCTATTAGAGAATAATGGATGGTTCTTTTTCTTAAGTGAGTCAGACAAGGCAGGGTATATTTACAGCTCACAAGTAATCTTCATGTCAAACTCTAGCTTTTACTCATTTCCATTAATACAAGATATGACACATGTTTAATATGACTTTGAACTTGCGCAACTGATCCTGGGTCAAGTTCATGACACATCATCGGTCATCAGGAATCTTTACATGAAATAGAAACTCCCAATGTTTCTCCTTAAATGACTTAGGGACAAATCATTACACACCCTCAGGTCATAAGCAATCTTTGTGTGAAGTAAGAAATTCCAAAGTGGACCGGAAACAAATTTTGCACTTTACCTGCCAGTGACATTTACTTTGTCCAAATGACCTTGGGTTTAGGTCATGACGCTTCGTCAGGTAATGAGTAATATTTGTATGAAGTAAGAACACTTCCAATGTTTCTCCATCAGAAAGATATAGACCGGACACGATGTACGGACGGACAAGGTGATTTTTATTTACCCCCCCCCCCCTCAATTTATTTTCGTGGGGTATAAAACTCCTTTTCGCCCGTTTAGTGCGGCACAAAAAAGACCTATATTTTTCAATTATTTCTATTATATCACATATAAATATACATGTAAATGTATGATTTGTATGCACATTTGAGTTCCTCTCATCATCGTCGGAAAGGATAAAAAAACCCTTGGGGTCCAATAATGTCTTTTCATGGGCATTTGTCAATTTGCATCAATAAATGATTTCCAAGCGGTAAGCTATCAAAGCTTTTGAGATGTTACATGTAGATATTGAATTTCTATAGATTTAAATTTAAGGTTAGGAAAAACAACACTTTTTTATACAGTAAAAAAAATCTAAAATAGCTTTATGTACGCGTACACATAAATAAGAAGATGTAGCGAAAGCTATAAAGATTTTATTTCTTCTGTTCAAGACTTTTTCAGAGTTAACAAGCTACAAGTTAACAATCTCCCATTTTGACAAGCTAGATTAAAAATAAAATATTCAGCTGAGTCTTAGGTCACTTAATCTGCATTACAACCTCATACTACACAACTTCAATGATTTTTTTTTATCAATGTGCATATAACAATAAGTAAAATCCCCAAGAACAAATATCTATCGCAATTAAATGCATACATTTTTGAGATGCAGAAAAGTTGCTTTATTATAGTCTGCAAGTCAATTGAACTACTACAATTATTTCAAAGAAATAAGAAACTGTCGACACTTGCAGTACTCTGATGATTTAATGTCGTATATCATTACTTCTAATCCTGAGAACAAATTCTATTTAATTTTTGACTTAAAACTGTTAACTTATAAAACCAGAGACATAAATAATTTATTAAGTTATTTATGTCTCTGATAATATATATTTTATTCTGTTCATAACTACAGACGTTTAGCGTGTTCAACAGGTTAATTTTTTAGCCATATTCTCAGATTACGATATCGCACCTTTAATGTGAGGTTGATTGACATCGAATATTTAGACACTTATTGTTTAACAATTGACCGCTGCAGTGAAAGCATCCTTCCAAATGTTACTCAATTATTTATCAACTGCTGATCTGCAGCCCAGGGGCAATATTCTGAGCTATGTGCGCTGACGCGACACGAGATTTTCGGTCGCACGTGGAGCGGATTGACTTGGCATAGACTGACCGAATAAACACACGGGTGGGAAAGTGACATACATTGAGGAGAAAAATGTACACATGTTAAGTAGTCGCCATAAATAGGTATTCGCCACATTTTGAAAAAAAATAAAGCCCTTGCACTGAGATCATGAAACTGATAAACTCTAAACAAATCTTGTTTAAAAACTCATGCGAACATTCTAAAAATACTCACTAAATCCCTCAATTCTGGACAATTCTTTTATCGTGTCAGCCTCTCCCGCCAATCGCAACTTCTGGGGCCTTTCCGGCAAGCTCGGAAAAACACTTCGAATGTATTACCTAGGCGTCCATGACAACCCCCCTTTTTATAAAACTTGATATAATTACAACACATTTGATGATCTGTTGAGATGTGAGTTATACTTCATTAAAGTAAACAATATACACTAAAATATAACACAGAAACGACATACAAGACTTCTTGCCGATACTTATTTTAATGGGAAGCGACTCCATTTTGTATAAAATTCTAACATCTGGTGATGTTAATACATTCGAGGTGTTTTTCCAAACTTGCCGGGAAGGCCAGAGAAGTTGCAATTGCCTCTTCCGCATGTGTTAATTTGATATTTGATTTTTTTTTATCCTGCCTTGAACGCTTGGGGACTGTTTCATTTTCTAAATTCGGCTAAATAATGCTTCCAATTTTGAGCGCTCTCTCTCTCTCTCTCTCTCTCTCTCTCATTTTATGTGCAACCTTATGAAGACGTCAACTAATTTCTACGCTTTCTATAAAACCTCTCAGCAGTATTTAGCGGAAATATTCGTGGGTAAAGAAAAAATCTTAAATTGAAACACAAGTCAATCTTACATGTACCGGTCAAAAACTCGAATAAACAAATAGTTGGAATCATACAAAATATCAATAAACATGCACGTGTGATAAAGTACATGTAGAAGAACACGAAGCTACCGCGGATCACTTGTCCACTCGCGCGGGATCTCCTTGGCTATGTTCTAGGGGTAATCATCATTTTAAGGTTTAATCTTTGTGGTTTTTCGTTGTTTATCTATAACATTATTAGTACATGTATAGTTTTTAGAACATTTTAGAATTACAAATTCACTATTGATTTATGTCTGATGATGTTTCTGATTTTGAATAATATTGCTTTTATCAATTTTTAGAGGGGCTTCTCAATTCACATTCTAATGTTTAATTAAATAAATTGAAGGTGAACAAACTTTAAGAACATAAAATATAAACAGTTCTTGTATATATATATCTTGTTATTAGATAACCGCTGACCTCTAGGTAGTGCAGCCGCGACCGATTTCCTCGGCCGCGGATGAGGGATCGGATAACTTACGTAAAGGTAAAACACACATAGAGAGCTCAGAACCCAGGAATATTTACAATGTTTGCAGTATGATGACTAAACTCTAATTAATATAAGTTTTTTTTCCCCTTTAATCCCACAGTTGATCTATTTGTCTGATACTGCTTCAGTTCGAGAATGGCATTGCTTTTATGATTAAACAGAACGATTTCTTATTGACACTCTATCGTTTAATTCAAATTAAGAAGAGTAAGCTTTAATGTCATTGTGTACGATTCTTGTGTTTGCGGCTAAATAAAATCACATATGACAGACGCGATTCTTGTGTATTAGATAACCGCTGACCGCTAGGTAGTCCAGCCGCGACCTTGGCGATCGATTTTCTCGGCCGCGGGTGAGATGGGTTATGTAATGACGCAAACAACTAAGAATTTAGGTCGATTTGAAATGCTTGCAGTAAAATGACTCAAATCCATTTCATGGCAATTATTTTTTTTAAAATCTAGTTTATGTATCTCACTAGATAAGAAAAAGAACGTTTATATTTTCTCGTTTTTGTTTTTCTTAACGGTTGTCCACTATAGGACCTAAACAGAGGTGACTCCAAAAAGGAAGGCTGTAAGAAAAACATGTACACGTATACTTTTTAGACACTTTTTCAAATGAATCAAAGCATCCCGTATATGCTGGTACACTTTCAGCTGTTAATTTATGTACGTTATGCGCACGAAGACGATTCGCTTACTTGCCAAATGAATACAGGTACATGTAAACAAGACAAGCTTTTTATACTCATATTACGCATTACCGGTACAAAATAATTTTGTAACGACATTGATAACACAATAATGAACAACTTTTCTATCGACTGCTATAGCGAAATATTAACCATTTTAGAGTTATAAAGCGAAACCTTTTAAGGGCTCTAGACCCCTTATTTAAGGGGCCAGCCCTTTTTCAATGGTGTCAAGTGAAAGCCCTTGATATTTTGCACATATTTTGTTCTATATGTGTTTAGAGAACATTTTAAACTAAAGAGCTACATAACAAAAACACAACCAAAAATCAGCATTTTTTGAAACACAAATTCAAATTAATTTTTTGAAACTTTAAAGGTAGAAAATTGTAAAAACAAAACTCGGAGGACAACGTTCAAACTCTCTATTTTTAAGATTTGTGAAACACATTGCTAAACAGCAATGTGTTTAGAGAACATTTTAAACTAAAGAGCTACATAACAAAAACACAACCAAAAATCAGCATTTTTTGAAACACAAATTCAAATTAATTTTTTGAAACTTTAAAGGTAGAAAATTGTAAAAACAAAACTCGGAGGACAACGTTCAAACTCTCTATTTTTAAGATTTGTGACTTTGTAACACATGCTGTGAGCGGTTTCAGAGCCTTTGCGTGCACAAGAATGCCTATATTTTTGGGAAAAAGGGGAATAACTCGGTACCGGAAGTGTCGATTTAAACGATTTTCCTTAGATATTGAGAAATAGTAACTACCAATAAGCTCTGAAAATTTGAACTTTATAGGACAACAAACAAGCAAGATATTTGAGTTTTAAAAAACGTCTAGAAGAAAAAAAAGAATAAAAAGAATTACCAACAGAATTGGTAAAAGGTCTTCCGTTGAAAACGGAAGACCTTAATTAAGCTTTCAATTTTAATCAAATCTTGACATAAAACATATTGATTTATTTTTTAAAATGAAATAACATATACATGTGAACAATAATGTGTATTTAAACTTTTTTTCAGCAATGCATTTCAGCATTACCCAGAACAACGGCGGTTAAGTGAAGCAAAGAACAAGAGAAGTGGAAACAATGCTTGAGCTTGGTGAAAAGTCAAATACCTGAAAGAACACATTGAGGCACAACAACGCCAAGTCATCACCCTTAATGATCTCCACAATGTACACGAAAAAGCAAAAAGAGAAAGAAATGGAGACAAGACTGAAGAAGTATTATTGATGGATGAACTAAAAAAGCTTTGTAAGTAGATTATGAGACATGAAAGAACATCATTTTTCTGATTAATTTATGATTTTATTTATCTGTAATATCTCAACAAGTCTATTATTTTTAACTTATCAAGAATTTTTATCATAATTAAATAATTTACACAGCCAAATTGAAAAGATGAACATAAATAAGTCTTCAGGGATTAATTATCCTGCTTTGTGCCACAACTCTGAACTATCAATATTTGTTGCTACAATGCTACTTAAGTGTTTTAAGTTAAGTGAAGAATGATTTATTTACTCTGCCTGAAAATTGTTTCCCTCTGTAAAATTCATATCTTCAATCAATACAATAATTGCAGGTAAATAGCAGATCAATGACAACTATCTTTACATACCCTCAAATTATTAAAATGTAAAAATTTTATTTCAATATTTTTAAAACTTTATTTTAGTACACACACACACACACACACACACACACACACACACACACACACACACACACACACACACACACAAAGCCATTTTATTTGACGCAGCAAATATAACATTTATATAAAATTTCATGTCATTCAGGTATTTAGTATTTTTGGCCTGTTGAATGTCCCGTATATAGATCCTGTTACATTGTTTTGAGGGGAAAAAATGAAAACCTCCTCCTGGCGGCCCGTAAAAATCTAGACAACTGCGGGGAAAATGTAAAGCAAATCTAGCAAATATTTCTTTACAGCAGGATAGGCAAATTATTATCAAATCCGTATCCCCAAAATAAAACGAACTTCTTTATTGTCTACCCGAAAATGTGGCACGAAATTGTTCCTTTCTACGGAATACAATAAAGAAAATGAGCAAGAAATTCAAGAAGTGAGTGAACACAACTTCACAGGAACGTGGAAGAACTTTATGTCAAGCACCACCTTTTGTCCATACAATGTTCAACAACAGCGAGTTCTACTACAGATGTTCTTGGTGACTCGACAAATAGTAATAATAATTGGTAATAAGGTAAAGGAAATTATTTCCTCAGGAGTTATTATTTTGCAAGATTTGTTGAAAAGGTGTTGGTGGTACCAGGCCCCGGGGCCATGAAACTCAGACGAGCTTACTTCTGATCTAAGTCTCACTTTACAAAAGGAACATATAACGGTAAAGTGAGACTTAGAATCAAGGAGAAAATTGTTGACATTTCGCGTGTCCCTGTGTAGTGGAATTGATCACGGTTTAGCTCATGTAAGACTTGGCAATCTCGCGGTATAGATTTTCACCTATCCACATCATCGCGGTTTTGTGATATCAATCTCAGTCAGGTGGAAACCGTTTTCATCTATAACGCCAGTTACCTCTCGCTATTTCTTCACATTCCGATCAGCAGAGCACCGTTTTAATTTTATAATTTGTTTAAGTATATGTATGTTCATTTACTAATTGTTTTTTTGTTAATTGTATTTCAATCTCTGAATAAAGTTATCATGTTTTTTATTTAGAAAAAACCATGATATATCACAATATGTAATTTTGGGCAGTACCCATTCGTGGTAAACATCATTTTTAATACATGTACATAGTACCATCATCCAGTAAAAAAAAATGCTAGCTGTTATTTTAATCGATCTGGCTAGAGGGCATGATTTAAACCTTCAGAGTTTAATAGTACCGGTATGGTGTATTTAAGGAATAATTCTTGATATTCAAATTCATGTTATTTACGTGAGCATATAATAATGAATTATGGATACAATTGTATCTTATCAAAGTGATGGGTTGTAGATTGTTTCCCTTTTCAATATGTTTAAGATAATCTCATTTCACAATAGAATGCAGGTCTTGTGGAATTGCCATTTGGAGCTGACTATTGCCTAGTTTTATGTGGGATAATGCCAGAAGTTGTGACAGTCTTTGCTAGGAAGCTTCAGTGCTTCACTTGTCAGAAGGTACATTGCTGCCAAACCAACCATACCCATCCCTACAAAAGGCCACTACAGACACAGTTCCTGATATTGTACTTAAACTCATGAGAACTATGGTAGATGAGACCTCTACTAAGACTTTTATCTACCATACACTCTCAAAAAGATCCATACAATTTAGGATCAATGTTGCTCTCCATGCCACATTTTTAGATTCCTTTATTTGTTTAAGATAATCTAAATACTTCATTGTATATAATATTGCAAGCTAATGTTTATAAATTATTTTTAAATCATGCATGTAAATCGTGTTAGATATTAGTGGTAAATATATGCGCATCTTAATTTATTGCTTTTTAAAAGAAATAAATTCATATACAGTTTTGTCCTGATGAGCAGTACTGGCATATTGCACTAAATCACAAATTCAAATTAATGCTTACACTACATCACAGCTCTATGTAAATAACTATATATATATATATATATATATATATATATATATATATATATATATATATATATATATATATATATATATATATATTATGGACAAAAGCTTTTCGCATTTGGGATCGGAGGACGCTCTCCGCGATTGGTTCATAAATCCACCCATGTTAAAAATACAGGACGCCGCCACAGCAGGAAATGGGACACTGATTTCCCTTTCTCCAGTTGCCATAACGACTGTAATTGCATTGCATTTATTTTGCTGTTTATAAGACTTATACTATTGCATTACATTATTAGACGTAACAGTTTTTGCATCCTCAGGTCAGAGAGGCGGCAACTACGTCCTACGGGACCCAGCGGAGAGAACTCCGTCTCTCTTATGAGAAACAGACGTGCGTCCTTACTCCCTGGGGAGACAAAGCCATCAATTGCACCCTTAGAAATGATATGCTTTACACCATTAAATGCATTGTTCCGACAAACGATTTTAACCACCAACGTTGCTACAATTCTACCCTTGATATCACGTTTAAAGTAATTCAAATTTTGAATAGTACTACTGTTATAAACTGTTAATATTAAATCAGGAAAGATATTTCAAAATATACATGATCTTTTACATTCACGATTCATTATCTAAGAATTCTCTGCCTTAAAAATATCAGTCGAAAATGAAATCCTAGAAGAAGATTTATATTTTGAATATGTTTACAATGCTTTCCGATCAAATTCACACGACATTCAACTTTTAATCATGAAGTCATAAATGTGTAATTCTACCTAATACCAACTAATTTCTGAAAAAAATGTCTTTAGTATTTTTTTGGTTTTGGTCAACGTTTCGTTGCTTAGATATATTAATATGTACATAATAACTATGATTTGTGATTACACGGAATAACTCAGATTCCATATGCTTCCTAAACATACTCGGGTATTTTAATTTTTCATTATCTAATCATTCCTCATATGGGCATATTACACGCCTTATTCACCTATCGTCTTATGCAAAAAAAAGTCAATTTAAAGAAGTTAATTTAATAAATAATAATGAACCATTCTTTCATTTCTTGAAAGTGACATCTGCCAAAAATCCTCTCATACCATCCACTAAATCAATGAATTAGTCTTATAAATTTTGTATTCATGTTGACCGTGAAGAATCCCACAAAAGGGGGCCGTGATCGATGTAACACGGGGAACGTGATTTTGAAGCGGTGAAAGTAGGTCATCAAGTACTGAAAGATTTATTATGTTTATTCAAAATCGATTTTGATAACTAAAAGTATCGCACGGAAGACAGTTATTATTGAAGAACTACCCCTAGTAACATTGGGGTTGAGATATCTCTGGAAAAGCTCAAACACTTCAACAATATGCAAGTGGGGTAGGCGCCATGTATTTTATAAAATAATTCAAATCCTACCGCAGATCTTCAAGTTTTTTCGTCCAAAAATTATTCCATGTGAATAAAGAATCTACATTTGTAAAAGAAAACCAACTCACATGTGTGAATTGAGGAGAATTTGATCGAAAACCCGTGTGGCTTAGGGGGCTGTAATCGTGTGGCGAAGGGGGCTGTTTAGTTGTGTATGTGGTGTTTTGACAAGTGAACATAACAACTTCATCACCTGCTACACCACTGAACCACTAACGTTGGAAGAAAGAAGAAAGCATGTTGTAGCTGGTGAGGCATTGCAAAACATGAGTACGGGAGCTGTCAATCCATTCCAGGGTTTAAAGAAGGATGACATTTTGCTAGATCTGGAAACCAGAGGTATATGGTCAATGATGAAAGAAAATCCGCTGTTCAAGTAAAACGAAATGAAGTGCTCCATGAAATAGCTCGAACACCAGCATTGTGCTGGCTTGACCCAAAGAAGACCACCTCTCAACTTAACATTGACAGCTATGTAGCTCTAGCATGTGAGCCCCTACATGAACTTACAAATGTCACCCAGAATCTGATTCAAGAGCTACCCAATCATGTTGGAGATAACAATAAACAGTTCCTGTCTTTCAACGACAAAACTATAGGCAACGAAATCAGCTTAAGGGTCCGATGCTAGGCTTTATGATGTCAAGCTTGCGACTTCACACTTCAAAAATTTGAAGATAGTAAGGTTAAAGAAACCATTCCAAATCTGCTACTCTACTTTTTATTTGGCCTTCTTTGCAAAAAGGTATAGGGAATCCACAACATGTCCCTGAAACTGTCTATTATGCCAGAGCAGGAAGAGCGCACCTTTGGAACTCTGAGAAGATTGTCTGGGAATACTACAAACAGGCAACCAAAATATGTTGCGGACAACACCATGCTTAGAATTCAATTTCTATCCTCTCATAGCGACCATACACAAATAATTGCCAAACAAACTTTAACAATTAGCAATTCCGCTCAATTTCATTGAAAGAAGAGAGAACACGGATTCAGCAGAAGTGGCAGGGATGTGAAAAACCTACAATGAAAGCAGAGTAAACTATGTTTATCCAGCGCAAGAAGGTATTTAACCCTAACATAAAATCATTATCAAAAAGAAAATATTGACATATTTGTTTTAAGTGACATGAAATCATTGCCTTCACGTTATTCTGAGAATGAAATGGAAATTGTCTTTAATTTCTTTTTGAATAATTTTCAAACCAACTTTTGTATTTGCATATTTAACTTACTTTTTTGCAGCAACTGCAGATAGTGGAACCAAAGACCACCAGACACAAGAAGAGGAAAAGTGGCTGAGTCAGAAAATGGATACAACCAACCAGTTCCTGGTAAGCATCTTAAACATTGTGATTTCTATAATATAAACAAAATTATTAACAATCAATATCTATGATATCTGTAATTATGTCACATTCTACACTACATGAAAAAAATCTTACCTTTAAAACTAAATTTAGCAAATTAACAGCAGCTGGTGTAAAGCATTGCATCAGAAGGTAGCGGTCTCCAGGATGTTGGGCGTGAGTCGCTGGATGATGGTTGGTGTCTAAAGTATAATTTTAAAATATAATCACATTTACATATGCAGATATTATTCCTTGTAAAAACCTACAGAAAACAAATACATTCATTATTGTGTCAATTTTTAGGTCACCTGAATCACGTGACTCAGGTGACCTATTACAATGTCTCCGTCCGTCATCGTGCGTTAACAATTTGACATTTTTAACTTCTTCTTAAAAACTAACAGGCCAATCGTTACCATTTTTAACACCATCAATCAATCATACTATCACATTATAAATGTAAAATATATTAAAAAATTACTGACGGTGATACCAGGTCCTGGAGGCCAAATGGCCGGAACTCTTCTAGGGGGGCTCGCAAAAGGCGATGGCGACGCAGACCTGGGGGGCAAAGACAACCGCACCCCCGGGCCATCCTTCCGGTAGGGCATGGCCCTCCTAGCAACACTCCAGACCCGCCGGAAGAGTGCGGCCGGTCCCCTGCTGACTCTAGGTGCTGGTTGTGGTGGTGGAGGTGACAGCGTCGAGGGGGCTGACTGCTGCTGCCGCTGCTTCCTCTCCATCATGGCAACAACGTCCTCCAGTGAAGGAACGGGTCCTGGGGGAGGAGGCGGCGGTGGAGACAAGTTCAAAACCCTCCCTAAATCCTCCTCTCCCTATACTATCCAGGGGATCCAAGGGGGCATCCCGGGCCTGAAAATTAGCCACCGGCTCCGAACATATCCTAAAATACCTTCCCTGCTCTTCATCCCACCTGTTTGTAACGACTTCAATGACTCTTCTGAGGTTGGGAATATCTGTAAAAAAATTCCTCAACCCATTAGTATTCATCTTGGAGCGATTTACAAGAAATCTAGCAGACGAATGAGAGCTGGGCGGAAGTGCGCTGCTATTAATCACTAGATATGACCTCATTTTCATTTATGACGTCAGAATCTTGTACTTGAATCCGCTCCAAGTCTTAAGCAAGGCTCTACTAGCCAGGCTACCATGACAACCGGGAAAAAGCATTGCAAACTCCCTATAGAGTCTTATAGAGTGCAAAACATTTATTTTAAATGGTAGAAATTAAAAAAATATGAAATAAAATGTGAAAATTTTATTATTTTTTAGCAAACAAATTAAACATTTGAACAAACATTTATTCGTTATTTGAAATGGTAAATATTAAAAAAAATATATGAAATAAAATGTGAAATTTTTATTATTTTTTAGCAAACAAATTAAACATTTGAACAAACATTTATTCGTTATTTTAAATGGTAGAAATTAAAAAAAAACTATATGAAATAAAATTATTTTTATTATTTTCAAACAAACCAATTAAACATTGGAACAATTGTCTTTTTTTAAACACAAATTAATTATTTAACAAATGTCTTTTTACCATAGGCTCTAAAACAATTGCAGTCTGTTGAATTCTTCTTTGAAAACGAAATTGGTTATTTGCCAAAGTCATCCATTCACTTGTCTTATCTTCGTATGGTATTTCCAACACTTGAATGTCCATATTAAAATTTACACTCTGTTTTCTTCTTCTATGGCTTGAGTGTTCAATTTCAGGTATAGAAATTCCAAAGTCACCATCTTCATATTGTCTATTTGTGAAATCACTCGACGACAAGCTCTCCCCTGATGGGTGAACATGCATCTCAGGTACCCGAAGTTCTGATAATCATTGTAGGAGACGCCTGTTAATTTCTCGAGTAATTGAATCTTGGCCCCCTCGCAAATCCAATAAATTGTGGCTAGTCTTCCGGGGAAAAGATTTTCTACTGCTAATATCAACAGTATGTGGGCAAGAAAATTCAAACTGGTGATGTTCCGAGCCAAAGCTAACACCCTCAATATTTTTCTCTGTTTTTCCTCGTTCATATCTGTATTCCATTTTGTTACTAATTGATAACCCTCAAAGGTAAGACTCAATATTTCGCTCATCATCAATTTTATTTGGCTTGATAAAATTATAAAAAATATTAAAAAAGCAGTTTATTATATACCAATATTTCTCGCCTACTAAAAATGCCTTACTGAAGCATTGTAAACATTAAAATCGAAAAAATAATTGTTGACCAAAATCGTGACCATGACCCTTTAAATTTCACACTTTTAAACTTAACCTCGAAATTTCAGTTATCGTGATACTTTCTGGTCCCACGTTTGACCCTAAGGAAAGCAACCTATTAAAACGTTTCTTCTTAGTTTAGGAGGGAAAAATATGCTTTTATGGCATCGTTGGTCTAATCATACATTATTGAAAACATGTTTTCGTTTCGTGTGTGCGGTTCAGCCATCACGTAATTTCTTAATTTCAGCATGTTCAAGTTGCCAGTTCCTATACTTCCACCGGTTTGGTTTGCCATCTTCGTAATTAAAGACACGTGCAGAATTTCGCAGGTTTTAGCACCGAAGCAGCCCAAGTTTATAAACATCGGCTAAAATCGGGTTTAATATGTAAATTTTTGCATACTGATATAAAAATAATGTTTTAAATTATCATTTAACATTTTTACATTATGATGAAATGTACTATTTTTTTTTTAATAAATATAATTTGGTAAACAAGTGATGTGAATGTGACAGCAAACCGGTTTTTTTATGTGAACTGTATCCATAATCCATGTCAACCTGTATCCAGTGAAATGGAGTACCCTATATGCAATATTTTGCCAAGAAATGACTAAGTTTAAAGTCTGGAAAAGATCTTTGTGACAGCAAAACTGGTTCCTGTCGAATGCATGTGGCTAGATTTCTGAATGAGGGAAATGATATTCTTTCTGCCTCAGACTTGAAGAGAGTCTTAGAAAGTAATAATGTATTGAAAGGAAAAAGACCTGTGTTATCTCCATTGACAATGCAGAGGAGCCAAAGATAAAATCCAAAATTCCTCAGATTAGCCTTCTGAACAATTTCAGATTTGATGTGGATTCAGTTATTGCACGAAGGGCATATCAGATTGGTTGTGGACGCCTTATTGAGACCAATACTTTGAAGGATCAGCATCTTAATGTTTGAGAAATGAATGGTTTTGAGGTAAATGTTAGTTATAAAAACTATTAATCATTACTTATATAATGTTCGATTCAATATCATAAAGAAGACATACTAGCTATTTTGTCTCTGTTATATAAATTACAAATGCATTTACTATATAGTCTCTGTAGTATAATTACAAATGTATGTGCTATATAGTCTAAAAATTACAAATGTAATTTGGATTTTATTGCTTTATAGGTGTTAGAAGAATGTCCATCTCATGCAGTTGATGTTGGACAAGTCTGTGTTAGAATGAGAAACCCAAACATTCAAAATGAAATGGAGGAGGAACAGAACCAGGATCAGGGGCACCTGAATAATGATTTGTATGCATGTCCAGATCCCTATTGCCAGAAACAGTATGTGAGGTCTGCCAACCTTGAGAAACATCTAGCATTAGGCAATCACCTTTACAGGAAAGCTGAAGAAATCGGAATTGATTGTGGCATCAAAATATGGGTTGAAAAGTGTTCTACCATCCGAGAGAAATATGCTCACATTTGTGAGACAGTGTTGTCTCAGAGTGGTGATAAAGGTTTCTTTTCCCAAAGTTCAGGAGGATGGGCATTGAAATTTGTTGCTAAATGCAACAGGTTATCCTTAAATGTGAAGGAGTATATAAAGAAGATTTTTGAAAGTTGTGAAAAGACAGGAAAACGGCCGAACTATGCAGCTTTAAGTGGAGAACTTCAAAAATCTTGTGATGAAAATGGACAGCGCCTTTTTATACCATTTGAGTGGCTAACAGCAAATCAACTGAGAAACTTGTTTGCATCATATATTAACAACAAGAAGAAAAATTTAAAAAAATGAATCTTAAGGCAGCAGAACGTCAGCAGACTCTATCCGACATCTATGAAAATGTGTTTAATGCAGCAAATATTTAATTTACCTTTGGATATCTCTGTGGCAACCTGTATAACATGCATTTACATGGAAATTATCAATGTTTTATACTTTAAGATATCTGTAAAGGTGAAAAATTCCAGGTTTAAAAAAAAATATACTGTCTCAGTATGTGTATTTTAGCATGAATGTATTTCTTATTACATTTGGTATTTATCTTTTATGTTTGTGTGAGCATGGCAACTTACAGGTTACATTAGTGCAATGATTCATTTCTTTTAATGTAATGATTATTGTCAGTTCTAATTAGACACCACCAAAAGTTAATTCTCTGAAGGTTCAATGCACTGTCAGTAATATATAAGGTTTTCTAAGTAAATTAAACAAACGCAAATGGTTGTATTTCCTTGGAAACAAGTTTTTTTTTCATTTTTGTAACCAATTTTACTATAGTATTTGAAAATATTGAAATTAATATTTGCAAAACTTATCTTAGAGTAAAAACATTTAATTTAGTATTTTCTGTTAAAACCATAAAACATCAGAATTTGTTTTTTCCTAAAGTGATAAAAGTCCAAAATGAGGAAAAACAACAATTTGAAGTGTTTATGAATAACAGTAATATACGTTATGTACTTATATAATGGCGTTATTAATGACAACTTGTATTTCCTGTTTTGAAATATTCAAAGTTAATTTTCATTATTTGTTGCTGTCTTAATTGTCAAAATGATGCTGTGATATTTTAGAACATTTCTGGTATAGATTTAAATGAATTGAATGTTAGCCATTTTAACGTTTTTTTGTAAAAATGAAAATACCAGTCTTATTGGTGACCTCATATCTGACCTAGATTATAGAGTCCAAAGTCAGAAATTTTATATTGTACTATTCATGGTCTGTACTTATAGGTGTAATTGCATTAAAAGAAATTGAAGCGTTTACAGACCCCAAAATAATCCTTTGTAAGTTGATAAAATTTGAACATTTCATTAAACGTAGCAATTTGAAAAGTTTGACCTTTTTGTACTTAAACTAGATAAGTTATATATAAATGTACCTCCCCAGATGAAATGCTAGACAACATGCTTTTACCCTCCTATGTTAGTTTCTATGCATGTATAATCACCGTTAGTTGAGAGGTCCTGAAATATGTGTAGATTTCATGGTTTTTGTTCCCATTTTTGACCCCTTGTTCTATTTTTAGTAACACGCCTTTTACTCATGAACTATGCCAATCATGACAAAAACATGTGGTAAATTTTATGCCATATTAATACTATGTTGCACACCAAAATTGATATCGATACATCAACCATGCTTGTGGACTGTTTTGCATGACTTTCTCTGAGACGCTCACTTAAGGCATAAGATGGCTATTTTTTCATGTCATCTGTTCTATAACAATCCAAGGCTGTGCAGACCATTTTTACCACATGTAATGTATTTTTCTATTGTTGCTTTAAAAGCATTACTTATGCTCCTAGTCAGGGATACTTACATGGAACCACCATATGAACATTTATTAGTTCGCTCCCATGGCTGAACATATAATGCCGAAAACTGTAGCTAAGGGTTTATGACATTGGATCATGAGTTTTAGAGAGTTATTACTGCAAATTGACAGGACAAGTTACTTTGCATCTTTCATGATTTTGAGTCGCTGTTTTATGCGCGCAGTGCTTGCATAGGTTTGTCCTCTGACAAACAGTCATAACAAATGAGTTTATAACCTATGATTGTTTAGAAAACATATTTTAATTAAGAACAGATTCCATTCTTAAATAAATTCATTGTCAAATACATTTATTTACATTTAGTGTCTTCTTATGTTTTCAGTGGAAATATGCAACATTTAATTTTATACATTTACATCTACTGAGCATGATTCAGATTCCATCTATTTCTCGTGAAAACTTTTAGTTAATTCATAACTCTATAGAAATAGCCATACTGAAATCTAAATGCCCTGTTTATTGATTGGTTGAAACCTACAACTCAAAAAAATCACGGACTGAACGAAATAATCATGATGTCAGGCTTAAATTCCCACCTAACACGATTTTGCTGTTTTCTTTCCTTTCGAATATGTAATACCGTACAGAGGTACAATAAGAGTAATTCAGTGAATTTTACAATAAACCTTGACATCTTCTTATAAATCGAACTGTTGACTGTCGGCACAAACAAAAAAGGAACACAACTTGGTCGTTTATATTTTTCTCTCATGTCTTTAACAGAATCTGAATCTGCTGTTAAAGTACACGCTTTATTCATCATGTCTGCCAGTGACATTTTTATGCTACCTGAAGTCTTACTCTGACGATGGCTAAACCAAATCGTTTTACTTCGTCTTCTATTTGTACGTCCGAGTTATCGTGCTCGTTTTCTGATTTTGCATGATCTAATTAGATACGTTTTGTGGGCCGACAGTCATTATCATTTCTTTCTCTTCATCCCTATGCATCAGTGCCGTTAATTGTCTAATTGAGCTCACGACGGCATTGATTCCAATGCCTGATATAAACAAGTGACTGTGTTTTGATCGAGCAAAGGCGCCGCCATCTTTGAAGTGACATCACTTCAACTTCCGGAAACACGTGAACCCGACTGTGTGTAGGAATCCGGAACGTTGTTAGGCCTAGACGCCGTACTTCCGACTTTGTGCATTTCTGTAACTTGTCTGACTGACGTTGCCAACAAAGACTTTGATGTCGTTGACTGGCGAAGTCAACGTATAGGTAAAGCATGCGCCAAAACAGAGTCATTATGAAGAGGCGGAGAAGACAATGGCTGGCGTATCAAATTACCACTTATGGGTCTATCAGCGATTTCGAAGTCAAATTGTTTTCAATCGGCATCAACAGTAACAGAGTGTGGCAATGCCACAAAAAAGGTGGAATAAGAACCACAAATGGTTGGCATTGAAGATTCTGTGCGCACGATAGTAAGCTGCTCTGAGGCAGCGTGCCCTCCTCTGACCAATGGCGTCAGCGTGATCAGCATCTCCTGTAACCAAATAGCCGTATATATATGAAATATAATTTTATGATTGTATTCTGCTTTACGTTAATTAGTCATTAGCTTGATGTGCACTTGATACGAGATAAGTGTATAGTGAACAATGTTAAATGTCATCGACCGAAAAGGACAACTGCGTAGTTAGAATTCGTGGTGTTAGCGGAATAACCAAGAAGAATAAAACTCTCGATGATGACTTTGGAAAGCGGTCAACGGATACAAGACTCTTAATTGTAATTAACCTTTAACAATGGACTTCGTTGAGAAGTCACTTATGAACTGTGACCCGAAAGGATGTATTAACAATTGCTTATTCTATGTTACTGATTTTTATGCTTATGATTTGATTAATAATTGGTAGATTGATTTTAGACCACTATACGATTACAGTGCTTAATAAATATCATAAAACATGATCTGACTTATGATTTCAAAAGTCTAGAGAATAACAACAGAAGGATCACACATATAAATCCAATAAAGGCCAAACAGAATGAACAGTTCTCACAAAATATAAAAAGGAAACAACAATAATAAACTACACGGGTGGTCTTCTCCAAGCGAGCACTGAATTAACTATGACGGGTAGTGGCGCGAAAGCTTCTCGATATTTTCTGTGAATTAGTGGTCATTACTGTGCATGCGCTAGTTATACTGAATATTTAGCTTTATATGTACGACAAGGACGAAGGATGAACCAAATTAACCAACAAGAAAGTACTTAACTTTGTCCATTTGTAAATTATAAAAGATCTTATTAGTCGTGTCGGCCATTTCACCGTTCAACCATAGATATCATCAGGCCTTACTTTTGTGACGCGGCTCGAAACGTCAACAATGAAATGTTGCAACATTCATTTCTTGCATGAATCACCCAAGCCTTAAATTTTTGAACATTTCCTTTCTTTTTCAAGAAGATTTATGTATTGTATATTTTATACTCTTTTTTGTAGACACTGAAAGAACACGACTGACTTTGACAGGCAGTACAGGAAAAGGATCAGTTTCTATAGAAAAGACTACCAATACTAAAGAAAAGAGAAAATGGGATAAGAAAATATTAGCATATAGAGCAATGAGCCAAAACCTAAACTCCAAAGACATTTTGTAGAAAAAACATGCAAATGAGCTGTTGCCAGGTTTTTCTCTCTCCGCATACGTTCTAAGGAGGGGAAATTATTACTTGAAGAAATGACCAACATAGGAAATTTTATTAAAATTCTAAAGTTTTAGAGAGTGGGCATGGAGAAATCATACATGTACCCTTTAAGTGTCCCAGTCAAGAACAAAAAGTATCAGTAAATGAATTATCTCCATTTGAGTACTGTCTGTGGTTTTTCATAGAAACTGGTCTTTGAAAGCATCAGAAGAATTGTCATGGTTAGCCCAAGAATGACAAAAAGACACTAATCGTAGTGTTAAAGAATACTAAATCGTAGTGTTAAAGCAAGAAGTGCATTGCTTTTGCCTGTATGTGATTCTGGAAATGAGAAACTACGAGATATAGTGACACATGGTGAGAAAAGATCCATTTATTCTTCAATATGGAGAAAAACTGTTTAAAATAGAAGACAGAAAAAAAATAGACATTTTATAAGTCAAAAGATCAGGGAATTGGGAAGATTTCTGCAAAATGTTGCAAAATTATAAAGGCTCAGACCTAATTCGATGGTGACGCAAACAGAAAACAAGAAGTTGATGACATTTTTTAGTTACGCAAAATGAAATGAAGTGTTAGAGTATCGATTTTAGCTTACCAATCACTTCAAGGAAATCATCTAAAGAAGTTCTCATCAACTTAAACAGAATGTCACAGAAAAAGTATGGTATGAACTGGCTTAAGTTATTTCATGTCAAATAACACTTCTTAATCGTCGTCAAAGTGGAAAAACATCAAGGATGAAAGTTGCTGCTGAATATTCGCTTGCACCAAAAAGACAGATGAAGAAACCAGCAAGTACTTGATCCCGTGAGAAAATAAATATGTAACAATTTTTTTCGTCTAGAGGTGAAGGAAAGGAGGGGAAACAAAGTCCCTATTTTGTTGACTGATAAAACAAAAAGCATCATAGATTTGTGAATGAAAACAATGAAGAGCGTGGAGATTCTCCCTGAAAACCTTTATGTGTTTGCTGTTACAAAGAGTGTTCATTACATCAGATGCAGGTTATTTACAACCAAATTGGACATAAAGCATCCTTATGGAAATGTTAATATAAATTGCAGAATTGAAGTGCCAGTTTCTGTTCAAAATGGGGTAAACCTCAAAACTGTATTTAAAATGTGGGTGCGTTTTTGGAAGTTGATTTTAATCAACTCTCATATGCAGTTACTCTGGCAAACCAAAACTGAAACAGTGTTTGGACCTAAGCACAAAACATCACCGCTGACAAGAGTTAGTTCTTGAAAATAATCGATAAATTCGATGTAATGTACGCTGAAGCATTTTTTAAGGGAACCACACAAGCACAGTTATGACCATTGTTATTATAGTCTGTCCCAACGTATTTATGCTGCTTATTTGAACGACTTTTAATAAAAATACACATACCTGTGACAGAAGTGCAAATAAAATCGATGAAAGGGAAAATTCCCAAGATAACTTCATTCACATATTATCATTTTCCCCTCGTAAAAATTCACAGGAACGAAAACAGATTTCCTACGGAAATTTATAATTGGGAATGTTGACATCTTTTCTCAATTCGGAAGTACTCGGGACAACTCGCGCAATTTTTAAACGTTATCATCCGGGCGTCTTCATCGCAATGGAACCCCCCCCCCCCCCTAGACTTTTTATTTTTAGCCGTGTATTGATACCCGACAAGCTAGAGGTGGCGTTTCAAAGGGGAAATCTTAAGATTTTTTTTTTTTTACATAATATTGAATTAATATCGTCTGAACCTAGAGGTATTTATAAATATCGAATAATATAAGGAAATATGCGGCAAAATATCTTGGGGGAGACTATAGTAAGTATAAAATCTGCAACAATTTTTACAATGATTTTTTAAAAGAAAAATTTAAGTGTTATTTAATCATTCACATTTTACTTCATAGGGTGAAAAACATTTACTTTATACCGTATTGCAAGATTATATCCCAGCCGATGGTAGTATATGCATATTGTAGATTGCTAACTGTACAAACTGGTGCATACTATATTTAGAATGTAATGCACGCTTTTTACGCTGTACCCAAGTGAACATCTTAATAGCACGATTTTGTACAGTTAGCAGTCTACAATATGCATATACGGTGGTTTCATCAATATTCGTTGAATATCAACTTTTGAGGATTTCGTTGTTAAGTTTATCCATGAAATTAAGTGTTCACTACTAATAATTTGTATTGAAAGGATCATTGGCCACGAATTTAAGTATCCCTGAAACCATGATTTTCACTTTATCAACGAAAATTGATACCCTTGAATATTAATGAAACCACAGTACTACAGTTAGCAAACCTCTTATCTATATTTAACTTTTCTTTCAAATGGATAAGAACCCTTTCCTTCTTTGACCATTTTTACATAAATTCAAAATTCTTCTTCTTTTCATAAAAAATAAATTGCTAGCACAAGCATTTCTTTTAAAAGTTTTGAAAAATGTAATGCTTCAACACGTCATTATGTATTTTTAATCTAAAGACAAAAGTTATAAAATAATATTCTCTTGGTCAATGGTTACAATGTCCTATCCACTGTCCTATTTAAAAGAAAACGAAAAAAAAACCGCAGTTGTTATTTATTGACACAACATTAATAACACAGAATAAAAACCAACACTAATTGATTCGAACGAAATTTGTACATGTTGATACATATAGAGGTACATGAAAGATTCACAGTCAATATATCCAGTGTATGTAGTATTATACATGTAAATGAGATAAGATAGAGTCATCAAGCGACATACCGAACAAATACATGTAAAAAATCATTTCATGCATATCTTTCACAATTATAATAACGCTATGCTATGGTTATGATTTTAATGATATGCTATATTATTTTTATGATATGCTATACTAATATAATGATATGCTATTAATGAAAATTTTAAATGAAAGGCTTAATGATAAAATGTGTTATGATATGCTATGATATTTGCACGGAAACGCCTCTGTATACAAGAGTTCAACACATTTGAATTAAAATGAAAGGAAGCTAAAACCCACCACTGTTCTGTAATGTTAACATTATTTCTCGAAAATAAAATAATTTAAAAGCGAGTTAAATCATGCTGTATGCTATGTTATGGTATGATATGGTTGGCAATCATAAGATTATATGTAATGGTATCGGATTCCAAAGCAGTGGTATAAGATTTCAGTGCTCTGTTACATTGTATGCTTTGGTTATATGTTGTAAATGATCCATGTATGCTTGAACTAACTGAAGGCATAAGTACGACTTGGCCAGCTGAATTAAAAAAAAAGATACATAATTAGTTATCCGGGATGCACAAACAAATGCATGTATTTTTATACGGTAACGTTTTATCTATGACACCAAATCATTTGATGATTAGACGGGGACCACAAACACGTCAACTTCACAAAGAGTGAGATACTGAGTTGTCTTGGAGATCTGAACGAATCTTCCCCGTGGTAATGTCGGACAGTCGATGACGACCAGCTGTGACGCAGTTCCGGGACCAGCAAAGAAACCACAGGTAGTGTTGACATCTGATTCTGTCAGCCCTACAGTGACGGTAACGTCCTGCAGCCGGAACGACACATCTAAAATAAGACATTTTATGGTCATATAGGATATGTTCAGAACACTAGAACATGCTACTACACCAGTTGAACGGATCAGTTCATTATGCTTTTTGAACAATACGCTTCATTCACTTTTTACACGGCTCTGTTTATAAAATACAGCTTCAAGTTTTTTGAATGATGTGCTTGCTTTTATAATGAGGCGGTCGTGGCCTGAAGCCTTTTACTTTGCGATAAAGAGTTTAAAAGCAACATACATGAATATCATTACAGGGAAATATAATAATCTTTGTGAAAAAAAAATTGCTTTTCACTCCTAAAGTCTAGACAGTTATCAACTTTTATAAAATTATTCAACTCCTTAATTTTCTATTTAGGTATTAATTATCTGTGTTCATGCACATGTATATATATGCAGGTCTTACCGAACACGCCATCGGATATTTTATCTAAAACGACATCTTGTATACTATCAGGCATTTTGTTTTCTTTTCAGCTACATGTATTTCTTTTTCATTTCATGGACAAGTAATAGGTCTTCACTGTATGCAATCGATTGAACATGCATTACAAATTTCTCTAAACCGAATTTTAAGAAAAACTAGCTATTTTTGTACCATATATTCTTGAATAACGTACACAGTAACGGTTTTCTTTATGTCCGATGGCCAGTGATCGGCCGGATGTGGAAATTTTTAATGGAACAATTTACGAGGCCGAGTACAGTCTGAGTGCGCATGGTTTTGAGCATTTTATTTTGAGGAATGCGTAAGTGCCAAGTTATAACTTTTTTTTAAACTCGTATATGAGTCGAAATAGTGTGGTTTTTTCTCAAAATTATCATCTGTATTTTTTATGAGTATATGAGTTAAAAAGGTGCCTTTAGGGTCATAATTGGGTAAATATGTAGTATGGTGCTCACGAAAGCATCGTTTCCCAGTATTGTAAACTTCTGAATAATGCCGAAAAAAAGGAAAATTCAAAGCTGGCATAACTTCTTTTGTTAAGATTCTTTGACAAGGCATTATCAGTTACATATAAACTTTTTAATGGTTTATTTATTTTAAAAAATATATTACCCAATAAGAACTGCAACATGCAAATTATATATATATATATATATATATATATATATATATATATATATATATATATATATATATATATATATATATATATATATATATATAGTTTAAATCCACACACGTAGTATTATATGAAAAAAATCACAACACCGAAATAAACTTAACTAGTTTCATTTTAAGTCATCAGGAGTTTAACAACATGTTGCTAAGTTACACAAATACACATACATACGAATACATATTTCTTATTGTGACGTCATAAAACGCTAGTATTATGTTACCTTATGTAGCCGAATTGATTATGACGTCATAATATAAAGATATACATTAAGTACGGGGAAATAAAATTCTCCATACAAATAATAGAAATATATAAAATAATTACGGGAAACAGTTTTTATCTGATACATTATATAATTATAAGGCATTTAAAACGGGTCTATATTTGTTGATAAACAGTTTTTCTTTTGCCTCACGTTCTTTTTCTGAGGTATCCCTGAGAAACTTGTAAAAAGGAAAAAAGGTAAAATTAGGACTTTTATAATATTATACTAGCGTTTTATGACGTCACAAAAAGAAATATGTATTCGTATGTATGTGTATTTGTGTAACTTAGCAACATGTTGTTAAACTCCTGATGATTTAAAATGAAACTAGTTGAGTTTATTTCGGTGTTGTGATTTTTTTCATATATATATATATATATATATATATATATATATATATATATATATATATATATACACACATATATACACATTCACATAGTAGTATTTTTCAAATAATCATTGTTATAAAAGTTGACATTAAGGCAATAAAAAATTCTCATGTGTTTGACTTAATGGAGGTATAAATAAAACATTAGTATTAAGTTTACATTTTATCAGAATATACATGTGTTCAATACTTTTTTTATGTCTTTGTTCATATAAACATGTAAAACTTTGCCATTACAGTAGTCATTCTTACCCACTGAGTTATGTCCCCCATTTTTAGAAGGTCAGTAAACATTAGGATTTTATTATATGTATGGTACATACTGATTGGATTGGTTTTCATTGTAGATACATATTTTAAGTCATACTATTTCAGATGAAGGAGATTAACATTAGCAGTACTTAACCTGTAGGCATCATTAGTTTTTTAACCATGAACCTGTGTTTACTTTTAGAGAAATCATTGTTAAAGTACATATGTATTGTCATTTTAAAGACCAAAGTGATTATATACTTATCACCGCTATAAAATTAATTTTCTGTTCCTGACTGAACCCCCTTACATTTTATATAACGTGTGTGTTGGGTGTATTCCTTATACTCATTAGTACAGAATATCATAAAGGGGGTTAGATCCAAAGGAATCTCGAATTCCGTAGAACATATAATAAAAAAAACTGTATCTTTAATATTATGATTTTCAATATACTTACGAGCGTATTGAAAATCTCATTTAATCCTATCCGAATATTCTGACTCTTTAAACTGAGCTGATATATTGTCCCATTCATGTATGTCATCCGGTAATTGTTCACCCATTTATTTCTTTATCGTGTTACTTTATTGCAAAATAATACCAATTATACAACTTCTAATTGCAGAGAATATAAAAAAGCAGATCAACAATGATTTTTTTGGGCGTTGGGGGGGGGGGGGCGTAACCATTTTAATTTCACTTATTTGATCAAAGGTATGGACAAAAACCAAAATCAAAACATCAGTGTTCTCTTGATTTACTATATTTCGATTCAATTTATAATGTTTTTTTACACTTACCAGCGTATTGATCTTTTCCTCTGTTAAGTATTCTGACAGATATGATGGAATACACAGCCTGCAGATCCACCATCCACCAAGGATTGATGTCGCTATCAGCTGTGTTTGTACACTTGTCTACAACATTATTTGTTCCTCTGTTGCCATCAACTGCATACGAGGCGTTATACTCAAGATATGTTGATGATTGTTCGGCAGGTTTACCTAATGCAATGTTCGGCAGAACTGTCAACGATAATCCAAAAATAAGATTTTCATGATAATGATAAGACCATACTATCTACTACATTGAATGCTAAATTTACTTTGATAAATAGAGCTGTAATTAAAAATCTTCAATTTCTGAGGATAGCTAAATGACTTGTATTCAACACTTTTTAGCATCAATATGTTACATGTTGAACATTTTACACTGGTTCAATATGAACAAGAGTAAGGTTTGCAATAAAAACACCAAAATTTGATGAAAATATGCATATCTGAAAATAATGGGAACGTGGATGTTTGCTACATGCGTTTACATGACAGCCGATGCCAAACTTTGCCGTTTAAATATAACATGACATACTACATCCGGAGTATCGATTTTTTGTCTTATTTAACCTTTTTTAGTTACGCTGATAATATTTTGCCACCCAAGTTTTAAACTGATGGACGAGAAATGAAAATCGATCTTAAAAAACAACCACCAATTTTATTTTCATTTGATAATCATGTTGAACAATAAATAATTCAGTATCAAAAAAGCAAAAGCTTTTTTGATGGTTTATACGTCGCCTTAAATTAAAAATTTAACACATACTGTATACAAGGAAATGTTTGCCTCAGTTTCATTTTCGCCACTTTCCCGCCATCGTTGTCAGCGGCTGAATTCAAGACTTGGCGATTTCCATTATTTCAAATAATTTCGCTTTAATCAACTGTGTCTGGGCGATTTCAAAACATGGCGAACTGTTTGCAAGTAAAAGGGGTGGAGATAACACGGGCGGAAATCCCCGGTATACAGTAACAGTATTACTCAATGAACCCAATTTACTAATACGATATATATAAAAGTAGTAAGACTGATATACCTGATAGATCTACAGGCGAAAACACAACAATAACCATTCAAAGAAACAAGAGGGTACATATATATTAAATCATAACAAATGTATATCAAGAAACTCTAATATCACATTTTGTTTAGAGTTATGCTTGCATTGACAAGATATTTATGAAGAAAAAAATACGAGGTTGAAAAATATTCCAAAAATAAATCGATTAGCTTAGTTAAGGAACATTCTTTTGCATGCAAAATTCATAATGATTTGTCTACGTATGAAAGTCTACGAATGCATGTTAACATTTTTGTAGTAAAAACTTTATCAGTAAATAACTTTGCAGAAAAAAAAAATATTGAATATTACTACCACATTAACAGCCCTCCCTTTTTTTCTTTTTCTTTTTTTTTTTTTTACAGAAAAGACCCTTTTCGTATATTATCGACATTTTTATATTCGGTCATAATTGATTTACAGTTTAAAATTGAGTAAAAAATAATCTGCGTTTTTTTTTCTTTTCTTAATCAAAACATAGTAAAATGTACAGATTTCATAATTTTTTGTTATGGAAAAAAATAAAATAATTATCAATCATTTACAGAAGACATTTGTATTTTAAATGACGCATAAGCAAAGTTCAGACAGAGGCTAATCATCTTCCGTTTTTAATAGAAAATATTAGGTACTTTCGATTATTTGAATTTAAGAAAAAACGACGACAATGGGAGACTCAATGTTAAAATGAACTACTGTGTGCTTGGTGATTTTTTCTTTGTTCATAAAGTTTTCAAGTTAAATGCAGACCGGAGAAGGTTTGATAATGATTTTAATGCAGAACTAAACATCTTGGGAAAACAAAGAAAAGAAATTGTAAAAAAGTACAGAAAATAAAAATGTTGAAATATATGATTAATATGAAGATATTGATTTTTTCAAAGGTTTACGTCTATCATTATTAACAAAAAAATGCTACACACGCTTTAGTGGGTTATGTTGTTTGCACAGTTGTACGTGTTTTATTTCATGTTCATTGGAACAATTGTCAATCATTTTATTTATTTGCTAAATATAACAATTTACAAACATTGTGTTTAATAACACTTTCACTGCGTTATTCTTAACTGTTGGCATTGCTGGTGCACTGAATGTGGCTCAGTACTCGTGGTATCGAAAAATATTAATAAACCAGTTTTATTTTACTTGCTGCATTATTGGAAATCTTGGTTTCATTTTACATGCATTTAATACACCATCTGTTTTTCAAAACTAAAGCATGAATAATTTACCTGCTCACACATCATATTAGCATGAATAATTTACCTGCTCACATATCATATTAGCATATATGGGCGCACTTGATTTTACTAAAAGGTGTACACCGTGTACACTTTTGTAAATCAAGTGAAAAGGTGTAGCGTTTAGGTGTACACCGGGTTACACTTTTCTACACCGAGTCAGGGGCATGTGTTGTTGGGTGTATACTGAAACCAATATGGCGGACGAATGTTATGATGGAAACTTGGAAAATGATTTTAAGTAATGTAACGAATTTGACGTTGCATATAAGTTGTCGTTTGTATGAAAGCCATTAAATTTGAAATGTGTATTTATTTTATTGCATTTATATTACAAAAAAACTATTAATTGTTACACAACAGCAGCTTCTTTGTTAAAACTGCACTCTTTTCCGTCATTTTCATTCTTAACTTCCCTACAACATGTACACTACACCATTAAAGTGGATTTGATATACAATACAACATTTTTACACCGGTGTATACCGGTGTACACCAAGTGAAGCTTAATCAAGTGCGCCCATATTCACCTGTACAGACAATGTCGTATTTCCACTCCCCGTTTGACTGACAGATCAGCCATCCTGAACCAGACTGGGAGTATCCGTCAGCACACGAGGCGTGTATCCTCCTGTGTATACCAATGGCGTCCTCACGTCGTGTTGTATTCAGATCTATTCCATTTTGATCGGGTATTCCACAATCTTACAAATAAAGGCACATACACTAAATTTAATACCTAGGATAAGAGGCTAAATTTTACCTTTACAAAAAGGTACGACAATGTTTTCAATTTCTCTAGTCAATTATGGTATTTTCTTCAACTGACAGTTAGATTAATAATTATTTACATGTAAATCTAATAATTTAAATTCCTGGAAGTATTATAGTATATTGTTTTAAATTAAAACATAATACTTGTCGACAAACTGGCTTTTCTATATTTCGTTTCGATGAGTTATTTTGTTAAAAAAAGAGCTCTCTTTGATACTTTGGTTTTTGTCAATATGCATAAGGAAAACCAATAATGTACATGTACCACATGTATATTATTAATGGTATCTATTTGCATTAAAGCAATGTACCGGATGATTTACCTGACAGAACACATTCAAAGAATTTATCCTCGGAATATCTCTTGTGTTTACATGTCTGGTTGATTTTACAGGTTGAGTTCGAACAAGCTCCAGCCAGCTCCTAAATGTTAAAGGTGAATCTTTATTATTAAATAAACCCCTTAAAATCACAGTAAAATTTTAATGATCAAACGTGCAATTTATTAAATATGAAATATGATAGTTATGGATGGACTAACTGAACGTATATAATAATGTTCACATGTCCTGATAGTTTGACTTGGTATATTTGTTAGTACGTTGACGTCATAGAGCGACGCGTTTGTTTTAACAACGCCTGCGGCTATTATTACGCGCAACACAGCAAAATTTAAATATATTCTAATTAAATCAGTGGTTTAGAAAATGGGTTATTTAATACACTTTATTGCTAAAACAGAGCAGTCGAAGCCAAATACGATAAAATCACAATGTTTGCGCCAAATTGGGCACTTTTTTTATCGGCGATAACTCGGGAACTAGCCTAACACTCGCCGTATTTTTCACTTCTATTCCATTTGATAAAACAGAAATATAAACAGTTATCCTCGACTTTGTAATCATTAAAAAGGTAACTCGTCAATTAATATTCTAACTTAACGTTACCCTGCAGTACCGATCAGAACCAGTCTATTTAAAAATTAAAAAGTTCATTCCTGATTTTTAAATTAAATCTCTATCCTCACTATATTTATTTTATCAAGAAAAAATACATATCACAATAATTGTCTTAAAAATCAAATTACATTAAAATGATTCCACAGTATTGTCGCAGACAATATAAATAGTAAATAGCCATTTAAAATTGTGCTGTATATATATTTTGTTTTGGGATAGAGTATAGATATTAGTTAATATAGATTCTAACACATTTACCTTAGGCCAATGCTCATTTTCACTGTACACCCATCCAGCACTCTCCATGTACCTAGTCTCTGCTGTCGTCTTATTTTCGTAATTGATTTCACAGAAATTAGCCCCTTTGAAATAGTTGACAGATTTACACCGTGGTGTAACCAGACATTCTATCACACAGTCCAGGAAACTGAGTTCTGGGAAGGATTGAATCAGTTTCCTGTCCAGTCTGTGTCCTCGCTGAAGTCTAGAGAAGCCCGGTTGTAAGTTGCCAAAACACGGCACAAGGACGCCAATTAAAAACCAATGACATCGGATGATTTGGAAAAGCAACATTGTACTGTAGAAATATACAGTATATTTCTACCTTGAACAGTGCGAATGCGCACTTCAGAGAAATAAATTCTAATACCGTTTGAGTTTGTATTTTATATAGAGTTTGTATTTTAAAGTTTTGATTTATTGAATAATGTCAATCAATAAGCACTTAAATGTTAAAATGAATAATTAATCGGTAATCAAGAAATTTAGAAAAGATGGAATTTCGTCGCGTTTATCAATTTTAATCAATTTACCTTTGCTAAGGTTAAACATTAAATCTTGAGGAACAATTAATTGCCTCATATAATATTCTGCAGTTCATATGACATTTTATTCTCTCTCTCTCTCTCTCTCTCTCTCTCTCTCTCTCTCTCTCTCATTGTAACGGTGTGATATATTATAAGGTACGAAATACTGTGTAAAGTATTTATTTTCATTTTTCTTTAAATATACGAAATATCGGCATAATTCTGTGTTATGGTTATTTTCAGTACTTTCTTTAACCAAAAGTATATTACATGCCCTTCATTTACTTAAGGCAAAAATACATTGTAAAACCGAGGTACAATATATTTTCTTTATTTGAAAGTAATTTTTTTTTTAAAAAAAAATGTATTTGCTTTTTGTGCAATTTAGCTTTCTATCAGTCAGGCATGTGTAACTGGTGTTTCTTTAAATGTAAAGACCGAAAGCTAGAATATTTATATCATAATTGATCATACTTAATGCACTTTTAATCCACAGGTCAAAAATTAAAGATAATTTTTCACGTCTTTTATCAATCTCACATGTACTCATTGTTACATAAATCAAATATTTTAAACCTTGAATATTACATAAATCGTATTTTTATTATTTTTTAAAGATTTTAATATTTATTTACAGGCATTATATTGTTCTATAGAAAAAAAAATCACGAAAACCTTTTTTTTTTTTACCTTGAACAACTTGAATTGTGCACTCAAGAACAATAATGTGAACCGTATTTGCTTGTCTTTTTTACTGGATCTTGTAATTCACATTTTGAATTGATTTCCAAATGGGTAATCAATATCCATTGATTATTACAATGAATATTTGATAAGTAAATTATGTTATCAAAAAAATGGGAGAGATACATTTTCAATAATTTTAATCAATACACATTTGCTTGTGTAAAAGAAAGCCTCTTGAAGGACAATTAATAACCTATAATCGAATACTCTGAAAATATTTTCTCATTACATATTTATTTGTATTTCTATATAAAGAAAATAACTTCATTATATATAGAACTTAGTGACGCAACATCATATTTGTTATAAGAAGTTCAACAAGTAAGCTACATGTTAAGGTATTAAACATCAGCTCCCTGATTTCTAGTGACTTGTGTGCGGCACTTGCTATATCACAGCTCAGGAAACTGGACACTAGGGAAAAAAATATATATATATTTCATTACGTACATGTATCACACTTGACCTCTTTAAAGTTGAGTAAAACCTGATATTTGAATTTCATGAAAGCATTACATGTAAATTCGAAAACGCAGTTGAAATTTTTAAACAAATACTCTTTGAGGTCCTCAGTTATTTATAGTTTTGTATTGTACAAACGTATCGTAACAGCGCACTTGGAAGCAAAGCATAGACAGATCGTACAAAGCCTTATTATAATTTATCAAAATGACAAATGAAGGAGGACTTGTGTGCAACAAATTAACCATTATATTTACCTTTTATTATCTTTTTAGAAATTACTTAGATAATTATGTCCCCATGTTATTTACATCTTCTGCAATTGTTAGAGATTAAACGTCAATTTAATATCGTGCGCTGTTGTAGTTGACGTAAGGCATATTGCTATTTAATATAAGCTTGGTTTATTTATTGGAAAAGTATAAAGCACATATGTTAATTATTCATTACAACTTGTTTTTTCGACTCTCATCTGCAGCTGAAAACATACTCGTTGCTTCACAACGACTTTAGCTCTACTTTTGTCAAAATTATCGTGATCAATTTATCTTATCGTAAATTTCCACGAAATATTAAATATTAAATGTGTTCTATCGATGTTTCGTTTTATATTAGAATTAAAAAGCTATAAATGTTTTACCAATTCGGTACTTACACAAACAATATCAATTTCCGACAAATTACTCAATCCAAACCTTATCAGGTTAAAATACGATGCGTCCTCTCATATCTGATCTGATAGCAGTAAGGAATACAGAGTCACTTGTATTGTAAAATTAGGAGGCAGTTTTGTTTAAGGGGGTTTTTCTTTTACTTTTCCCCCCAAAAGCTTACAGTTGTTTGTGATATACTGAATAAAGCTAGGAGGGAACTGATGAGCAATGTTGACTGCTGAATGAAAACAAATTAGATACGTTACTTTTGGAACATAGTAAACGTCTCACATTTATTATGCATAAACACTCAAATAGAAAATTTTCACTGACAATTGGTAATGAATAGTTTTGAAAAGAAAATGAAATGTACGATTGAACATCTTGAAATGGTTCCGATAACAATACCTTTCGATAATTATAATATTTCAATTACTGAACTTTCATTACTGAAATATCAATCAATGCAAATTTAGAACGATCGAAGTTACATCAAAGAAAAAATAAACAATCTGGTCCAATTAAAGTAAAAAAAAAACCAAACACTTATGTCTTGCAATTAATGGCGCACTTAGCATTGCGCCAGATTTTGACTTAAGAACCTTATTTCCTGACATTTTCTGTAGATTTACTTATTTTCATAAAATTATTCGGTCAGGTCATACTAGTATTGTCGCTTTACTAGGCTAAGCCAATCATTTAAAAACGTACGACCTCGTAATCCATAGTGTAAAACTGTAGTAGGATGTTACCAACATAGTAGAACATATAAACTATCTATATTTTAGTTTGGTGTAGCTGTAAACAAAATAAAATAAATTGGATATTGGCTAAAAACTTTCTAAAAAGCAAATAATATCAAAACTTTATCTTTAATATCTTAACAGAAAAGGAATAATTAGAAAAATCGATATCAAATATTTAAAGAAGTTTTGTGTTATAATTTGTCAATGATAAACATGTAAGCTAGCACCAACGTTGTCTTCAACACGAAGATATATCAATCCTTTGGATTTCTAAACATGTATTGCCCATATTCTCCATGATATTGTGGAATCATCTAAATTCATTGGGACCTTTTTTTTGTTGATCACTTAAATATTACAGAGTCGGGGGGACGTAATTTTGTGTATTAACTTTAACCAGCATTAGGAAATATGACTTTGAAAACCTAATCTATTAATTCATGGGAGATGTTAATTCGTGGATGTGAGGTACCCATGAATTCTACGAAAATTAAGACACCATGAAATCTAATGATTCCACAGTATTTGTTTAGTCTCAATACGTACTATGTTTGACATTATATCATCCCTATATTTACACATTGTTTGTCACCGGCCCCAGTCATAGGCGTTCCCAATAAAAATAATTGAGCCCTTTTTTGTCCCTATATTATATTTACGTGGTTGAATGAAACTTGTATACATCGATTTAGGTGGAAGCGTTTTTATATTACAACGATCGAACATAAAACACTCTATAGACAAGAATCGAACTTAGGAGACAAAGCTATAGTAATGACAACTCACTCCGATGCTCATGTTGAAGTATCAGCAGGTATAACCTACTTTTTCTTATAAAAGAAGAATAGTTGTTTCTATAGAAGTCATCATCAATGTACATATTTGTAACCTATCTCTTTGACTTGAATAAACTTTGCACTCTTATCTATAAACAATTTCCCCAAATTTGATTGAATTGGTCCAGTGGTTCTGGAGAAAAAGTTGAATATGTGTAAAAAGTTAGCCAACAACAACAGAAATTTTTGATAAGAATAGCTCACCAGAGCCTTTGGGTAAACTGAGCTTTAAAACATTCACTTGGATATAAACTTGAACGGTACATGATCAATATTCTTAGAAGCCCTTTGGGCATCACAGGATTTGATCCCATGACCTACCAAGTTCATATCCCATTGAACACTACTTTTTAGCTCACCTGAGCTGAAAGCTCAAGTGAGCTATTCTGATCACATTTTGTCCGTCGTCCGTCCGTCTGTCCGTCTGTAAACTTTTTACATTTTGAACTTCTTCTCTAAAACTGCTTATCCAATTTCAACCAAATTTGGCACAAAACATCCTTATGGGAGGGCGAATATAAATTGCAAAAATAAAAGTCCGATCTGTATTCAAAGCGGAGAAAACCTTGAAACTGTAGAAAAAGGGGGTTGCATTTTAAAAATCTTCTTCTCAAGAACTACCAAGGCAAATTCAACGTAGTTTAGCATAAATTATCCTTATGGGAAGGAAAATATAAATTGCAAAAATTAAGGGGTAATTTTGTTTCAAATCTAAGTTATTACGAAAATAATAATAAATAAAAGGCGTGTTTCAATCAGTTTAATAGCTTCGGGCTCGGCATCCGGTAAAATTGGTAGGCAAGACTTGGCCTGGGCAAAACAAAAGATTGGCAGTTATTAATCTGCCAATCTCATTAAAATTTCTGGATATTTGATGGACTAGTATATTTGTATTCGCTGTAGATATTGCTGCAAAATAATGCGTATTTGGAATTGACGATTGCCGATCTGCCCCGGCATTTATTTTGCCACGGCCCGAGTTTGCATACCCATTTTACCAAGACTCGTATTCCATACTTCTAAAACGAGGTTCTTTGTTTAAAGCAGCCATGACATTATACGAAAAAGGGTCGATCTGACTATGATGAATTTGCTTGTTGTGCAACAGTTCGCGTATGAAGGGAAATTTTGAAACATGAAAAATATATTGGTGCCGATTTTGTGAAGTAAATTGAGGCTAAATATTTCAATGCGGTGACAGTTTTCACACATGACGTTGATGCTAGCTTGTTCTGATTTTCGTTTCGTTTTCATTATTTATGCTTTGTAACCTGGAAACTGTCGTCTGTATTTCGTGATTTTTACGTATCAAATCAAACAGAGACTTCGGTAAATCAAACAGTTACGTTAACTGTTTACCTGCGCAAATTAAGCAAAATCTGATGTAGGAGTACTGAAATACAATTCATTCTATCGGTAATTCGGCATTATCTTTTGCGTAATGGTAGATTTATGCAATAGGTTTTGTTGAGATGCTCGGCATTTTCTCTAGTTTATTCAGTTTAAATAGAGTTTGATATCGCTTACGGAAATATGTAGGTATATACATGTATATATATGATTCATTTCGAAAAAATAAATTGTGTTCTTTATTTGTTATACATGTAGTGCATGTTTTTTGTGTTTAGTTGTTTAAAATTTCTATTTACTAACCATATTTGAGTGTTAAGCTTCGAATTATAAGCAAGATACAGAGATTTGCTCACAATACTATGTTTGTACACAGATCTTAAAAGCTAAAGATTAAATCAAAGTACTGATAGTACTGAAAAGCGCTAACCCAGCTTCTGTATGTATATAACAGATATATGTATATAGCATTTCAGCTTCTGTATACGCACTATATTTCCTCATCACTGCATGACAGTCCCTGCAATGATGTATGTAAGCCCCGTACATTAATTTCACAATAGCCCGTAAATATTAGATTCACAATAGCCAGTGCAGTTATGTGCATAAACCCCTGAAACTGGTTCCCTAACCAGTTTAAATGATGTATACTTTTGCTTATAGGGGGCGGTTATTCGATGCACCGGAAGTTGAAGTCTAACGACAATAAAGCGCTGAGCTATGCTTAGCGCTTTAAAAAGTAAAAAAATTGTCAATATTAATTACGAAAATTTTCTAAATCTGTTCTTCCAGAAACCAACTTATTGAATTGTAAACTTAACCTTTTTAGCTCACCTGAGGATGGGGACACAATGGGGGGTCGAAGTTTAACAAATGAATATATAGAGTAAATCTTTAGAAATCCTCTTCTCAGAAACTAATCGGCAAGGAAAGCTGAAACATGTATGGAAGCATCCTCAGGTAGTGTAGATTCAAAGATGTGAAAATCATGACCCCTGGGGGTAGGGTGGAGCCACAATGGAGGGTCGAAGTTTAACATATGAATATAAAAAGTAAATCTTTAAAAATCTTCTTCTCAGAAACTAATTGGCCAGGAAAGCTGACACTTGTGTGGATGCATCCTTAGGTAGTGAAGATTCAAATTTGTGAAAATCATGACCCCCGGGGGTAGGGTGGGGCCACAATGGGGGATCGACGTTTTACATAGGAATATATACAGTAAATTTTTAAAAATCTTCTTCTCAGAAACTAATCAGCCAGGAAAGCTGACACTTGTGTGGATGCATCCTCAGGTAGTGTAAATTCAAAGTTGTGAAAATCATGACCCCCGGGGGTAGCGTGGGGCCATTATGGGGGATCGAAGTTTAACATAGGAATATATACAGTAAATCTTTAAAAATCTTCTTCTCAGAAACTAATTCGCCGGCAAAGCTGGAACTTGTGTGGAAGCATCCTCAGGTAGTGTAGATTCAAAGTTGTGAAAATCATGACCCCTGGGGGTAGTTTGGGGCCACAATGGGGGATCGAAATTTAACATATGATTATATACAGTAAATGTTTAAAAATCTTCTTCTCAGAAACTAATTAGCCAGGAAAGCTGAAACTTGTGTGAAAGCATCCTCAGGTAGTGTAGATTCAAAGTTGTGAAAATCATGACCCCTGGGGGTAGGTTGGATCCACAATGGGGGATCGAAGTTTAACATATGATTATATACAGTAAATGTTTAAAAATCTTCTTCTCAGAAACTAATTAGCCAGGAAAGCTAAAACTTGTGTGGAAGCATCCTCAGGTAGTGTAGATTTAAAGTGGTGAAAAGCATGACCCCTGGGGGAAGGTTGGGGCCACAATGGGAGGTCGATGTTTTACATAGGAATAAACAGAGTTATTCTTTAAAAATCTTTTTCTCAGAAACTAATCAGCCAGGAAAGCTGAAACTTGTGTGAAAGCATCCTCAGGTAGTGTAGATTCAAAGTTGTGAAAATAATGATCCCCAGGGGTAGGGTGGGGCCACAATGGGGGGGGGGGTCAAAGTTTAACAAAGGAATATATAGGGTAAATCTTTAAAAATCTTCTCAGAAACTAATCAGCCAGATAATTCTTTATAATTGTTAAGACTTTGGCCCCAGGACAATTCTTTGGCCTCACGAGAAGGTTCTGAGTTTGATGTACGTTTATATCCCATATATAAACTATTGTTAGGGATCTTTTTTAGAACTGCAATACTCAACATATGATATGACTATAAAATCATCCTGTTAGAAAAGAGACTAATGATTATAAACATAAGAATATCCAGGGGAAAATGGATTTTATTTATACAGGATTTACATGAATTATTGTACATTGTCCAGATAGTTTGTATTATGACTCCATTGAGCTGATTTTATCATACCTATTGTTCCTCAGGTGAGCGATGTGGCCCATGGGCCTCTTGTTATTTCTTCATTCAACTAAAAGTGACTTCTTGTATATTCTAAAATATTTCTTGCATGCAAAAAAAGTTAATTTATAGTACTGGTAAAGATTTTACTGTATGTTCTACAATGAGTACATGCCTTCATTTTCTTTGGTAGGTGTCACTTTGTGTAAGGACAAAGTAAGCCACATTGGGGACAGTAATGACACGAGTGGGAATGAGTCTGCTGGTGCATCTTCCATTAATCTTCAAACCACACAAGCAGCTGGTATATCTAAAAAAAAATACTTTAAAGTTTTATGAAATGTACATCATTTAAAACATAATGATTCTAATATGAAATGAAAAAAAAATATTACATATTATGCTATAAATCCAGCATACAAGAAATAATTATACAACTCTTTTAATATCACAGAGTAGCCCTTTGGGTTTTTCATCACCCTTCCTCTACATAGCAAATTCCGAAATGAAGTTGAAAACTTTTATTCTGATTAAAAACCATTCTTTTAAATATTTTAATTACCGGCAAACATTTTAATTTTAGCTGTCAAATTTGGAAGCAAACAAATCAAAAGATTTACAAGGTGCAAAAGGAAATTGTTTGATACTGGAACAGGTGAGAACAAGTAACAATTAAGTTTTAACTGCACAATGTCTTTAAAAGCAGACAAATAAAGCAGCAAACTTTGCTATGAAATCTTACCAATACAAGTACATTAATTTTGCAGAAGACAGGTCAGCCTCAAATAAACATTCCCCCTGCAAGAAACAAAAAAAATCAGGTAAGATATGTACTTTGCATGTTAAGTTTGAATATTACAACGTCTGAATTCATATAGTTTTCTTTATAATAACCTGATACAAATTAATAAAGAGTGCACATCATAAAGTGTAATTTGTGTAAAAGTTTGGATCCATGCTTATTCAAATTTATCACCATATTAAAATGTTTGGCACTATTTACTTTTATATATATACACATGATAGTTGCATGTAAAAATTAAATTCCTTTTTATATTTATATGATTCTTAAGATGCTGAATCCATGTCAAGCAGAATTGAGAAACTTCTCCCTGGTGATTCAACTGCTCAAGAATATTTCAAGTACAGAAGACTGCTTAAGGAAAATCCTCGGGATAAGATTTTAGTAAAATCCTACGAGGTTGCTCTTGCAAAGCTGCAGACATCCGTCAGCAAAATTCATAACAATCTCAGGAAAACCAACAGCAATAAAGATTTGTTAAAAGTTGCGGAAGATCTATTAAATCATTGGGGGATATATATTTTTTAATCTGCAGTTATCAAATGGAAAAATTAGTACATGTTACAGACATTAAAAGGATAATTGAGGAAATTTTTGTCAATTTATAACATTTCTTTTTAAATGCTAACAAAATTTCAATGTTCAGCTCAAATTTAAATCTGAGATGATGCAATATCAGTAAGACACATGACATTTACAGCAATTCTTTTTGTAATTTTACATTTTTTTCTTTAAATTTTAAAGTTCTCTTTCAAACAATTTTTTTTCTATCTGTTAGTTCATTTTGAATACAAATGAACAGTTCCTAACATTAGTCACATTCATTTTAAGTTTAAACTCTGTATAATGTAAACAAAATCATGGTCTGAGCTTGTGTCCATGTCCTCTAAGTGCAACTTTTATACTTGTATTATTGTAATAAATTAATCTATTATTTATTAATGAATAAAATTTCAATATTTATGTTTTCATTTATGTTTTTAATTTTTCAAGCAAGAAAACCATATACAATGAACAAGATTTTAAGTACATGTATACCGAAATATGTTCTAATGTTATACTTAATACATATATGTTCATCTTTTTATTTAAATTCCTATTATTCAAATTCCACAAATAACAATCATATAAATTGTTGGAATATGTAGATAGTATTATGTAAATACCAAAACAATTCCACCACTAGATATTTTTAAAAAGTAGTTTAAACCCCCATCCCCCACTTTGTGAAAAAGTATTTTTCTAACAGTTCTTCCACGGCATGACGTCATAATAAGACACGTAGAACATGATGTACCTCATTTATTTGTATCTCGTTAGCGTTTGACTTGCGCAAGGATTTCGGAAGTGCTTGGTTTTCGGATACTGTTTTGTACTACCTTAATATGGCACTCTTACTACTAAGCTAAGCACTGAATTTTTTTCCCTCAATTTTATTTCCCACAAAAAGAAACCAATTGTAAAAGTTTTCACTATTATGCTGTTTAAAAAAAAATAATCAAGTGGGATAAAACAAACATATCAGGATGTTTTACATGGCAATCTGGGATCCAGATGGCTGTTTTCTCAATGATCATTTTGGCCATGTTAAGTGTTTCGTTTCTTTCTAAACTATCACCAAAGACTAATATCAACCATTATATAAATAGTACCTGTTTGGGAGGGTAACTGTTGAAATTGACACCCCGAGAAAACCGAAGCGAAACAGAGGTTGACAATGGTTTTCGAGTGATGTCGATTTCAACAGTTACCTTCCCAAACAGGCACTATTTATTTTATTATACTAAATGTCTTATTTTCAAAGAAAATTTTACTGCTTTTATACAGAAATGAAGTGAATTCTACGGCGAACCGTACGTGCATAATTTTTGCGCATGTAACAATTCGTTGTGTTACCCGTTGCCAAGTGTGTTGCTAACGCTGAGGGTAATAGAACGGATTACCAACTGCATCTAAACCAATCAGATTTAAGTATTTAACATGAAAGTATAATAAAACAAATTGTCTATCGTATAAAAAAAAATACCAATTTAATGTTTTGACGTTTCGTCATAAGGTAATTTACTTTATTCATTGTTGACTTATTTTATCTGCGCTATTGATGAAAAGACATATCAGTTAATATGAAATGTTAAATATTTAATGTTATATTATTCTAACTACAGGTGACTTACTTACCAAGAACCAAGACTAATGTGCTCACTACAGCAAATCATCCTGAGGCTATCTTTTTTATTCCTCTTAAAAATTTTGATTGAAACAGATTCCATGCTCTGAGTCTCCGTTAGAAACCATTATCTGGTAACAGATAGAATGCCCAGCTTTTAGATTGTGACATTATCAAGGCATAGAAAAAAACTTTTATTAAATTAATGAAGATTTACATGTATTTGGACATTAACCCTTCCATCACTCCTATACTCTGTCCCAAGATATACTCGATTCACATTTTGCTTAATAACTCGATAATTATAATAAATACGTAGGGTTCAAACTCCGTTTGAAGTTTATTTAAAAGTAAGAAAAAATTTCAAGAACTCTCCTTTGAAATGCCTCCTCTAGCTTATCAGGTAAAATTGCAATACAAGGCTAAACATAGGTAATCACAGATTACAAAGCTCACCGAGACGAGACATCACCCTTATGAGACTTCACCTTTATGAGACCACCTTAATCATATTAAATGAAAATCATACTTTATGACCTTGGATATTCATGGATTCTGTTTTGACACAATATCGTATATCATCTGTTAAAAAATTGTATGATAATCATATGTTCATATGTTAATCAATACAATAAAATAAAATTAAATATTGCATCCTATCATATTTACAATATATATCATATAATACAATAAAATACCATAATAAACAATGATGAGATATGATATTGTAATGTATGATATGACATTGTATTGTGTTACAGTACCCGCAACGTTATTTTTTACAATCCTATCCTATCGTATCGTGTATCAATCCTATCGTATCGTGCGTGTATACTGTTCTATCGTGCGTTAATTCTATCCTATCGTGCGTGTATACTGTTCTATCGTGCGTTAATCCTATCCTATAGTGCGTTATTCCTATCAGGTTTTTCGTCTAATTTCAACAATTCTTCCGTTTATCCTATCGTGTTAATCGTTTCGTGACTTCTCATAAGCAAGTAAATTTATTACTAAGTTGCAACTCGTTCGGTGCGCCGAATATTTATCGAACAAGAATTGTAAAATCCTATCCAACATTCCGTCAGGATACTAATTTTTTTTAGTTCAAAATTAACCAATATCATATGTAAATCATATCTGTTAACATTGAAAATGAAAAACGACGTTCTTAGGAACAAGGTAACATATTTACCTGTATATCGAATATATTAAATCGTACGCAGAGTGTATACCTGCGTAAACCTGCGTAAACATTAACTTTTATGCAATATAATTTTGTTGCATCATATTTTACAGAAACAAAACTATTTATGATATAATTTATATTTAATTAAAACCCGAGTTGTATTTTGAACCCGTTATTTTCCGTGTGATATTTAAATTCAGGCTAAAATGTTCTCGGCAATCAGCTAGGGTGTGTGGTAATAAAACAATGTTTACAAATCGTACGCGGAAAGTGTATCTGCGTAAATATTTATTTATAACTTGTCTGTTATAAATCTTTTTTAATGTATCATTTTCTGATACAGAAAGAAATGTACTTCTGATAGATTTTATATTTACTTTATAAAGAGTTGGATTTATGTAATTAAACCCGAGTGATTTAATATCGGGCTGAAATATTCGCGGCGATCGGCTTGGGTGTTCGGTAATGAAAACAATTTTAACAATGCAGAAAATTTATTGATCATTAAAGCTCATAATTTTAATTGAAAAAAAATTAACTGGTCATTTTTATACATTCTATAAATGATGCAGCGATGATTAACAACTCGGCAATTGCTACTTAAAAGAAATTCCACGTAAATCTTTATTTGTACGTGTTCTCTCTCAAATTCTGCCATTATCAGTTTGTTCGTAAATAATATCGTTTAAAGCGATCATACGTTTATCATGAACATCGTTTATCCTTTCCTATCGTGTATTAATCCTATCATATCGTGCGTGAATACTGTTCTATCGTGCGTTAATCCTATCCTTTCGTGCGTGTATACTGTTCTATCGTGCGTTAATGCTATCCTATCGTGCGTGAATCCTATCCTATCGTTTATCTTGTAAAAAATAACGTTGCGGGTACTGTATACGTTATTGTATTTGATCAAATAATACAATATCATAATATATAAAACAATATGGTATTACATTACAATATCATATTACGTAATACATTATAACATTGAAACATATGATATTATATTGTATAATATAGTATGAAATGGTATGATACTGTATAATTTTTGATACATAATATGATATTGTATAATATGATACAATATTATTTGATACAACATTGCATTATATCAAATGATACAATATTATGTGATAAAGTAAAATATTATATAATACAATATTATATTATACATATTGTATCATATAATACAATAATATATTTTACAATATCATACAATACAATTTCATGTGATGTGATAATATATCATATTATAAACCAATATTATATTATACCAAATCGTATGATACGATATTATATAATATAACAGTATCATATTATACAATTTCATGTGATATAATTCTTTTTTACAGAAACTAATATCATATTATACAAATTCGTATGATATAATATTATAGAATATACAATATAGTATCTTAGGATACAATATTACATTTTGCAATATCTTATGTAATAGTATCATGTGATTAAATAATAAATTAATAATACAATATAATATTATACAATATTGTATCATAATATACAATACTATACATAACGATATTATGATACAATATCATAACATAATATCAAAAAAATGTATACAATATCATATCGTATCATATAACTTTTTATAATATTACATATGATATTATATTGTATCATATTAAACAATATTGTTTCATACCATACAATACTATATCATAGGAATCATGTTATATCATTTATCAACAAACACATCTATCTATCGAGCAGGTTTAAGTGAGGTAGGAGATTTCTTTAGCATCCTTGATAATGGAGATCAGGCTCTGCATCTGAAGCAACCTCTGCGTTTCATTTATAATATAGTTAAATCAACTATGCAAGCTATCATCTATAAAACATGTGACCTGTTCCAAAATAACTAAACCTCATCCAGCATCCGAAACCTATGGCTCAGATTCAGCATTCAAGCCTGTCAGGTGCATCAGTATACATAAGACGCATCTCCATGCAAGTTTGGTGAAGTTCAGACCAGTAATAACTAAGATATCATCATCAGAGGGCACTAGCAATTAAAACCTTAACCTCCTCCAGCATCCGCAACCTATGGCTCAGATTCAACATCCATGTCTTTCAGGTGCATCTGTATCATAAGACACACCATCCATTCAAGTTTGGTGAAGTTAGGACCTGTAATAAATAAGATATATTTTTTTGCATCCTTGATAATGGAGATCAAGCTCTGCATCTGAAGCTTCCTCTATGATTCATTCATACTACAGTTTAATCAACTATGCAAGTTTGAAAAAGTACTATTTTCTATTAAACATGTGACTTGTTCCAAAAAAACTTAACCATATCCAGCATCTGAAACCTATGGCTCAGACTCAGCATTCAAACATGTCAGGTGCATCAGTATCATAAGACGCATTATTCACGGAAGTCTGGTGAAGTTAGAACAAGTAATAACTAAGATATAATCATCAGAGGCCACCTGTTTCAAACACTTTAACCAGCTCTAAAAACCTTAACCTCCTTCAGCATCCGAAACCTATGGCTCAGATTCAGCATTCAAGCCTTTCTGGTGCATCAGTATCATAAGACGCACATCCATGGAAGTCTGGTGAAGTTAGGACAAGTAGTAACTAAGATATAATCATCAGAGGGCACCTGTTTCAAACACTTAAACCAGCTCCAAAAACCTTAACCTCCTCCAGCATCCGAAACCTATGGCTCAGATTCAGCATTCAAGCCTTTCTGGTGCATCAGTATCATAAGACGCACATCCATGGAAGTCTGGTGAAGTTAGGACAAGTAGTAACTAAGATATAATCATCAAAGGGCACCTGTTTCAAACACTTTAACCAGCTCCAAAAACCTTAACCTCCTCCAGCATCCGAAACCTATAGCTCAGATTCAGCACTCAAGCCTGTCTGGTGCATCAGTATCATAAGACACACCATCCATGCAAGTTTGGTGAAGTACGGACCTGCAGTAACGTAGATATTGCTATCAAAGGGCACCTGCAACAAAAACTTTAACCAGCTCCAAAAACCTTAACCTCCTCCAGCATCCGAAACCTATAGCTCAGATTCAGCACTCAAGCCTGTCTGGTGCATCAGTATCATAAGACACACCATCCAAGCAAGTTTAGTTAAGTACAGGCCTGCAGTAACTTAGATATTGCTATCAAAGGGCACCTGCAACAAAAACTTTAACCAGCTCTAAAAACCTTAACCTCCTCCAGTATCCGAAACCTATAGCTAAGATTCAGCACTCAAGCCTGTCTGGTGCATCAGTATCATAAGACACACCATCCATGCAAGTTTGGTGAAGTACGGACCTGCAGTAACTTAGATATTGCTATCAAAGGGCACCTTCAACAAAAACTTTAACCTGGTCCAACAACCTTAACCTCCTCCAGCATCTGAAATTTAGGACTCAGATTCAGCATCCAAGTCTTTCAAGTCCATAAGTAGGTCCAGGTGCATCATCCATGCAAGTTTCGTGAAGATAGGACAAGTAATAGCTTAGATACAGGACCTGCAACAAAAACTTTAACCAGGTCCGGACGCCGACGCCGACACCGACGCCGACGCCGAGGGTATAGCATAAGCTCCCCCTGACTTCGTCTCTGTGAGCTAAAAATGTGAAGTCTACAGGGAACCGGGGATTTTGTATTACAACAGATCAGACTGATAATGTTGAAAAATTGTGTATTCTGAATAACTTTCAAATAGAGAAAAGATGTCAACATTTCCCTGACCATTATAAATCTTTGGTAGAATTTTTTTTTCGTTCCAGTGAAAATTGATATACTGTGTGTTATTTTGGATAATTTTCCTTTCATCTATTTCAACTGCACCTTTTTAACAGGTATGTGCATTTGTATAAAAAATGGTCCAAGTGTGCTGCATAAATATCTTGAGACATACTATGATGTACGCTTTGAATTTGTTTACAAGAACAAAATCACACAGGGTTTTTTTTTTTCAACAGCAAATGGAAAATTCTGAAATCTTTGTTTGTCCATATAAAATGTTGAGATTTAACCGAATAACCACAAATGATAAAATGTACTTTTACAATTGTGTAAGTTACGCAACAGAACTCTGCGTTATTCCGAATTTCCCACAAAAAAGCTTCAGATCTCCAGCGTTTATATTGTATGAAACAATAGAATAACAAAACTAGAGCAAAGCTCGTTGCAAAGCAACGAGTGGGTCTTCCGTTAATGTCGGAAGTAAAGCTGGAAGTTCCTGTAAGAAGCAGAGCTCTTGAACCAATAACAAGAGAAACTAAAATAAAAAGATGAAAAAATTGAATTATTCCTGGTACGACTTAACAAAATCCGAATGATTTTAAGTACGACTTAACAAAAAATTCCCGATTTCAAGAACGACATAACAAAAAAAATTCGGATGTGTTCAAGTACGACTTAACAATTATTTTTGGTACGAGTTAACTTTACTTTGAACATTACACTATTTTTTAAACCAAGGACGCGGAATGAAAATTTCCGGAAAAATCAATTTTTAAACCCCGATATCTCTTTAATGCATTGTCCGATTTTAAAACGGATTTCAGTGTTAGATTCAGCTTAATAAGCTTTATAAAACACATATTCATTTTTGATTTGATCAGAAAATTCATTTTTTCGAAAAATTTGTTTCACTTCCGGTTTCGACCGGAAGTGACGGATTTTTATTTCCAGCCTTATTGCACATGTAAATTGCAAAATTCATAACCACAGATAATTTCAAGACTCTATCTTAAAGTGTTTTTGAGAAATGTCGCGGACAAAATGACTTTTTTTAAAGTTTAAAAATGACGTAACGTCAAAACGGAAGTGACGTTGTTATGGAAACTGTAACATCTTTAAGGCATTATAATTGCACATAATCCCTGAAAGTTTCTTTTAAGTAAGTTAAAAACTTTTTGAGTTATGAAGCCGAAAAAGAGTCAGAAAAAAAAGAAAAAGAAAAAAAATAATAATAACTAGAGCAAAGCTCGTTGCAAAGCAACGAGTAGGTCTTCCTTTAATGTCGGAAGTAAAGCTGGAAGTCTTGTAAGATGCAGAGCTCTTAAACCAATTACAAGAGTAACTAAAATAAAAAAAATGAAAAAAATCGAATATTCCTGGAACGACTTAACAAAATACGAATGATTTAAGTACGACTTAACAAAAACCTTTCCGATTTCATGAACGACTGAACATAAAAAAAATCCGAATGTGTTCAGGTACGACTTAGCAATTATTTTTGGTACGAGTTAATTTCACTTTGAACATTACGCTATTTTTAAAACCAAGGACGCGGAATAAAAATTTCCGGAAAAATCAATTTTTAAACCCCGATATCTCTGTAATGCATCGTCCGATTTTAAAACGGCTTTCAGTGTTAGATTCAGCTTAATAAGCTCTACAAAACACATATTCATTTTTGATTTGATCAGAAAATTCATTTTTTCGAAAAATTTGTTTCACTTCCGGTTTCGACCGGAAGTGACAGATTTTCATTTCGAGCCTTATTACAGAGGTAAATCGATTAAATCATTACCATTGAAAATTTCAAGCCTCTATCTTAAAGCGTTTTTGAGTAAAGTCCGGGACAAAATTACTTTTTAAAATTTTTAAAAATGACGTCACGTCAAAACGGAAGTGACGTTCTCTTCAAAACTTTAACATTTTTGAGGGACGCCAACTTGCAACAATCTCTGAAAATTTCATCAAAATCGGTTAAAAACCTTTTGAGTTATGAAGCAAAAAAGGAGTCAGAAGAAAAGAAAAAGAATAATAATAATAACTAGAGCAAAGCTCGTTGCAAAGCAACGAGTGGGTCTTCCGTTAATGTTGGAAGTAAAGCTGGAAGTTCCTGTAAGAAGCAGAGCTCTTAAACCAATAACAAGAGTAACTAAAATAAAAAGATGAAAAAAATCGAATATTCCTGGTACGACTTAACAAAATACGAATGATTTTAAGTACGACTTAACAAAAACCTTTCCGATTTCAAGAACGACTTAACAAAAAAAAATCCGAATGTGTTCGAGTACGACTTAACAATTATTTTTGGTACGAGTTAATTTTACGTTGAACATTACGCTATTTTTTAAACCAAGGACGCGGAATCAAAATTTCCGGAAAAATCAATTTTTAAACCCCGATATCTCTGTAATGCATCGTCCGAATTTAAAACGGCTTTCAGTGTTAGATTCAGCTTAATAAGTTCTACAAAACACATATTCATTTTTGATTTGATCAAAAAATTCATTTTTTCCAAAAATTTGTTTCACTTCCGGTTTCGACCGGAAGTAACAGATTTTCATTTCGAGCCTTATTACAGAGGTAAATCGACCAAATCATAAGCATTGAAAATTTCAAGCCTCTATCTTAAAGCGTTTTTGAGTAACGCCGCGGACAAAATGACTTTTTGAAAATTTTAAAAATGACGTAACGTTAAAACCGAGGTGACGTTTTCAAAGAAACTTCATAAACTTCGAGGTATTATAATTTCACATAATCTCTGAAAGTTTCATCAAAATCGGTTGTAAACTTTTTGAGTTATAAGGCCGAAAAGGAGTCAGAAAAAAAAATAAAAAGAATAATAATAACTAGAGCAAAGCTCGTTGCAAAGCAACGAGTGGGTCTTCCGTTAATGTTGGAAGTAAAGCTGTAAGTTCCTGTAAGAAGCAGAGCTCTTATACCAATAGTAAGAAAAACTAAAATAAAAAGATGAAAAAAATCGAATTAGTCCTGGTACGACTTAACAATATACGAATTATTTTAAGTACGACTTAACAAAAACCTTTCTGATTGCAAGAACGACTTAACAAAAAAAATCCGATTATGTTTAAGTACGAATTAACAATTTCCGAATTATTTTAGGTACGAGTTAATTTATCTTTGAACACAACACTATTGCCTTAACCAAGAACGTGGATTCAAAATTTCCGGAAAGCTAAATTTTTAAATCCCAATATCTCTGTAATGCATCGTCCAATTTTAAAACGGATATCAGTTTAAATTAAGCTTATAAAAGCCCCTTTGTTGCTTTATGATTTACACAGGGCGAAAAACCATCTTTAAGCAAGTCCTTAAAGGTAGCTTAAAGGTGACTTAAAGGAGCTTAAAGGCTATACAACCTTTAAGCCGCCTTTAAGTCACCTTTAAGCAAGTGCTTATAGGTCCTTAATGTCCAAACTTCTTTAAGCTACCTTTAAGCCACCTTTAAGCCACCTTTAAGCATCTTTAAGTGGCATTTACGCTCTCTTTACGCTGCCTTTACACTGTCTTTAAGTGGCCTTTAAGTCAATATTGATCAAGCTGAACAATAAAAACATATATTAAATGCAAAAGCTCTTTTATAGAGATGGGTGGGGGTCATCCGAGTGATAATATAATTTCCACGGAAGGAGGGGGGGTGTTCCAGGCGGTTTTAATCGTCGCTCCATTAAACACAGATCGCTATCATCAGCACCGCTCTGATGGACACAGATTGCCGTTATAAAATTCTTTATAATTTTTGGGGGGTTTCAAAATTATTGTAGGTATGAGCGCAGTCTCTGTATCTTAATATGTGCGTAAAACTGATTAAAGTATGTTTGTTTCCTATTATAAATTAATCGGTGAAAAAAATCTCTCTCTCTCTCTCTCTCTCTCTCTCTCTTTCTCTCTCTCTCTCTCTCTCTCAGTTCATCCGGTTATTAAACAAAATAAAGATAATGAACCAAAAATGCATGATTTAATTTGTTAATTGGTTTAAGGTTTGTATTTTTTTTTCAATTTTCATTATTTCTAACTCTAGATCTGCTAGATACATGTTAAAGATGAAAAGACTCTCAACTGCCTTTGTTATATCGGGCAGGATATTACTGCTTTGTTTGTCTAGACATAGTTTTGTTCGTTTGTGTATATCTAATTAGAGTCTATTGTTTGTCCAACTTAAGAAAACCCCTGGAACTAACACAGAATATACAAGATATACACAGCAGTTGTGTCGTGTGCCCAGGTGCATGTTTGTGTATATCTAATTAAAGTCTATTGTTTGTCCAACTTTAGAAAACCCCTGGAACTAACACAGAATATACAAGATATACACAACAGGTGTGTCGTGTGCCCAGGTGCACGTCATGGTTTCTAAAGGCGTTGAATCTTAGTATGTACGAGTATACGATAAGTCTAGTGAATAAAAGTTAATTTACATTTGTAATTCATTTTCAAAGTATTATTTCCTAGCTCTTGGTTTCAAAGATGTTACGTCTACAAATTAACGATACATGTATGTAAGAGTAAAATCTTGAGGCTAATTAATTAATGTACCGGTGATCATAAATAGGGGTTGATTATTTAAATATATGTATAAGGGTAAATATGTCAAATATACCCGGCCTGGCACATCATACAATTGTATGTACAAGTCATTTGCAATTGCCACATGCAGTAAATACGTCACCGGTAATTGGTAATTTTGTTTGTTATAGAATTGATAGTTTAAAAATCATGTACATGTACATACAATTACATGTAAATATTTAAACATATTGGAACGGCGCCGCGATCATGAAAACCGGGAAATTGCGGGAAATTGAACAAATACCCTAATAGTATCAATGCATTTAATAAAAGAAATGATTTCATTTTCTTTCTTACATTTTTATTTAATTTAATTTATAAATTAGATATAATTGATTGTTACAAACTGAATGGTTTGTCAAAATCTTTTCAAGTAAACACATTCAATACAGTGATTCAATATCCACTGATATATAGGATATAAAAACGCTCATATATATGTAAGTTGCCGTGGCGCAGAGGATGTGTGGTGATGCTAGTAAGCTAAGGGTCCCGGGTTCAATCCTCGCCGTGGCCGGTTTTTTTTTTGTGTTTTTTTTTCCTTTTTTTTTTCTAGAACAAAAACCGTTTTAATACCTTTTCTTTCATAAAGTTAATACATTTTGTTGGAAATTAAGCACAATATTGAATTAATTTTTTTTTAATGGCTTAAAGGTGGCTTAAAGGTAGCTTAAAGGTGGCTTAAAGGTGGCTTAAAGAAGTTTGGACATTAAGGACCTATAAGTTGTCCTTAAAGGTGGCTTAAAGGTGGCTTAAAGATGGTCTTTAAGCTGCCTTTAAGCCATCTTTACGCTTTCTTTAAGCCACCTTTAAGCAATACTTATAGCTTAAAGGTAGCTTAAAGGTGGCTTAAAGATCGTCTTTAAGCTACCTTTAAACACCTTTAAGCTATCTTTAAGGAGGACTTAAAGATGGTCATTCATCCTGTGTTATATCAAATTATTGATCAGAAAAGAGTTATTATAAAAAGACTTAGTAGCCCTTCAGGCCCTTAATTTGAAGGGTCAGCCCCTTTTTCTTGATATAAAAAAAAGGTCTTGCTAATATAAACATATTTTGTTCTAGAAGTGTTCATGAATTGTCAACCGTTCTCGAGATATCTAAACAACTGTATTTTAGGGGCCGACCCTTTAACCCCTTACCGGGGCCACTAACAACAAAATATTTGGTATCATATTGTAAAAAACATTATTTCTAACCACTTTTGTACTACATTGCTTTTCAAAATATTTCTCCTTTTTCAGATATTAATGCTCAAAATATTGAATTATAGCCCCTTGAAACCCCTAATTACATAATTTATGACTTAGGTATGGTACTGTATAGATGAACAGATGTACAAACAACATTTTTGCTTCTATATTTAATAACAAATTATTGTTCAGTAAAGAGTTATTGTAAGAAGACATTAGAGCCCTCTTGGCCCCTAATTTGAGGGGCCAGCCCCTTTTTCTTGATATCAAATTAAAGGTCTTGCAAATACAAACATATTTTGTTCTACAAGTGTTCAAGAAATGTTAACCATTCTTGAGATATATGTACAAATGTGTTTTAGGGGCCGACCCTTTAACTCCTAAATGGGGTCATAAACAAAAACATTTAAGGTAGCATACTGTTCAAAACATTATTTTGAGCAACTTTTGTTCTACATTGCTTTTAAAAATATTTCTCCTTTTTCAGATATTAATGATCAAATTTTTGAATTTCTGGCCCCTTGAAACCCCTAATTAAGTAACATATGACTTAAGTATGGTGTTGTATAGATAAACAGCCCAACAATGAACATTTTTGCTTCTATAATTAATAACAAATTATAATTCAGTAAAGAGTTATTGTAAGAAGACTTTACAGCCCTCTTGGCCCCTAATTTGAGGGGCCAGCCCCTTTTTCTTGATATTAAACGAAAGCCCGTGTAATTTGAAACAACTTTTGCATTACATGTTTTAACAAAATATTCATACATCAAAAGATATCACAGAAAATGTGCAAAAATTTCGTGAAAAAATTTGGTGCTAATTTTCAGGTTCAGGCGAGCTTTGAGGCCTTGAGCAATTTTCATCATTGGAAGCATGGAGGTACATCTACATACATTCATCTACAATCCCTGAAAATTTCAATCTTCTATCTTGATTAGTTTCGGAGGAGATGCGTGGACAAAATGACCCTTAAAAATTTACAAAATCGTCAATATCTGAAACCGGAAGTGACGTCATCCTTTAAAAATTTTATAATATGTAGCGCCGATCATGCTTTATCTGTCCTGAAAATTTTGTGCGAATCGGTTGGATAGTTTTTGAGAAATAGCGCTCCAAAAAAGTCAGAAAAAGAAAAAAAAGAATAATAAAGAAAAAGAAACCGTAGAATAACAAGAGGGTCTTCCGTTGGAAACGGAAGACCCTAATAATAGAAAGAAACCGAAGAATAACAAGAGGGTCTTCCGTTGAAAACGGAAGACCCTAATAAAAAGAAACAATAGAATAACAAGAGGGTCTTCCGTTAGAAACGGAAGACCCTAATAAAACATACGTTTCCGTGTTAAAACAAAAACTAGCATATAGCGACACTTTTTTTAATCGTGGCAAACACTGATGCATGCACAAGCCATTTTGAGTCAAAACCACGTGTGTTGTAAAGTAAAACTCTCCTATTGTTTAATTCACTTTAGCATTGTAAAAATGACATGGCACGCAGTATTGTTCGTCTTATACCAAAGAAAAATGAGTACCCTTTATATACCTTATTGCTCGTTTTGTCTTTGTCCCGATACCATTTGTATTTTAAACAAAAATACGTTTCTCCGTCGTCAGCTGTTTACATCTCCTTCGCCATGGCTGATCAAGCGTCGGAGTGATTCGGAGCGATAAGCATACGACAACATTTTTTCCGTAAATTTAAGCGTTCTGTTTTAATTGCGTTGTCAGGATTAACTCTTTGATAGCTAACGTAATTTGCAATTTAATAAACTACAGAGTTATACGTTTTCCTTCATATTTGTAACTTTAATCTTTGATAAAATCCATTTTATATCAGTCTTTGGGAGTCGATATATTTATGTTGAAAGTACTAGCAAATCTTCGAAAATAGGTCATTGAAGCGTTGATGGGAGGGGCTGTGTCTAGCAGCAGGTCTGAACCTTCCGGTCAGAAAAAAAATCGGATGGACAACCTTGGAACTACAGTGCCACCGACTGAAAACTGAAAACCTATTGCGAACGTAAACGTGCGCTAGTATTATAATGATTCTGTGAACACAATTAGTACCATTAAATTCGCTATGCAATTTTCTACTGATATCCTCTCTTTTAAAGCACCATTACAAGTCCCGTAAAGAGAAGTGGTGCAGTTTGTTTACATGTAACAATGGTGACTCTCGATCTCGCTGAAAATTTAACATTCTTCATTTTCCGAGGTCGGTATAGCGTACTCCGAAGAAAGTCTGAGGCAAGTAATGAGACAATATCAGTAGTAAATTGCATGCACAATTTAATGATATTAGTTGTTTTCACAGAAGTTGCATATAAATAAGAGTAATCAGTCCAAAACTATTGCAGAATTTTGTGGGCAATAAATAGACAATTTGTTCAATGGTTGGCACTGTAGCTCCCTGGTCGTCCATCTTAATTTTTTTTACACCGGGAGCTGAAGACCTGCAACTATGCTGTGTCGGACCGGAAGCATTTGATAAAACATCATTCGTTTGAAAAGCAAAGGCTTATCACACGGATGGTATACTCTACACGTGATAAAATAGTTTATAAAAACGCTTTTCATTTGTATAAAAACTGCTTGCAGTTTTATAAATAAAAACAATTAAAGCAATCATTAAATAGAAAGTTTTATTACAGATGTAAAACTGAACATTCAGCTATTGAAAATCTCACCTCAACATATACATAATTATTTGGTCAAAAAGAGAATCGTTTCGTTAAGACATCAGTAATAATAATTAGACAGAGTATCCAAACACTTCAACTTCACAAAGAGTGAGATACTCAGTGATTATGGAGATCTTTACGAATCTCCCCTGTGGTAATGTCGGACAGTCGATGACGACCAGCTGTGACAGAGTACCGGGACCAGCAAAGAAACCACAGGGAGTGTTAACATCTGACTCTGTAAGCACTACAGTGACGGTGACATCCCGAAGCCGGTCTGAAACATCTAAGTAAAAAAACAAACATATATTAATGTGAAACTGTTTACTAATAGTTCGAAAACCTGCATAGATTCCATTTTGTTCTTATATTTTCGTCTTTTTATCGCATTGTTAAAAATAAAAACGTAAAAGATAAAAGGGTATTCCCCGTTTATTTTCACGGATGTAATCAAAGCTATTCTTCACTATTTTACGTCGTTTTACAATGACGTAACTTTGTAGACTATACCGATAGTTCGTTTAACAATGTTTCTGTTTACCCTTACCTTGTCCCCACTCGTCCATTCCTCTATTGAATATTCTGAGAGATCTGATGGAATATACAGCCTGCAGATCCACCAACCACCACGGTGTTGTGTCTCCACCCGCTGTGCTGGTACACAAGTCTACGACAAAGTCTGTACCGTTGTTGCCATCAACTGCCAGATTGGCAGAGTAGTTCAGTCCAGCTTCTGGCCATGTAAACGTTGATGATTGTGTTGCAGGCTTATGGAACGCAAGGTTGGAAACAGCTGTCAATAATATTACAAAAATGCAGATATATATTGATTATTTAAAGGAAATACAATACATTGACCGTTGATTAAAAAAAATCAACGGCTTTAAAAGACCTTATTCTTTTAAAGTGTAATTTTGAATATCATGTAGAATAGACTAACAAATATTATCGCTTTCCCTTCCCCTCCTCCCTTTTCTGTCTATCTCTATTTCTCTCTTCAAAAACCTATCATCCACCTCTCTCTCTCTCTCTCTCTCTCTCTCTCTCTCTCTCTCTCTCTCTCTGTGTGTTGATATTATAAGCATCCCATTTAACATGCAGTTATAATATAAATTGAGCCCCCTAAAGTTTGTAAAATGCAACGAATTTTTTTTCCATCATTTTAACGTGTTAATTTGAGAGAGAGAGAGAGAGAGAGAGAGAGAGAGAGAAAGAGAGAGAGAGAGAGAAACAGCAAAGGATCAACTTGTTAATATTAAAATTTTAACTTTAAAAAAATGATTGGTTTATCACATACATGATGTAAAACAATGTGGTTTCAACAATAATTCCAGGTACATTTGTTCATGGCTTATTACTGAACACTTTGATTATGTGAAACATATTATCTTGTTATTTGAGAGTTTAATGTTTAAAGTATTAAACATAAGGCAAACATTCCATTTTTTAAAAACAATATTTTAATAGCATACCGCAGAACTTCAACTGCGGAGAAAATGTATTAGAATTTAAAGAACGATGCAAATAAAACAAAACCCATTTTTTTTGGTTATATAACTATAACTATAACCATATAATGGAGTTGTCTTCCTTTGCTTGTTCATATTTAGTTATTTATCATTGAATATAATGATTAAGGACGTTTTACGATCAAAATTTAACAATTATCTTTGTAATTTCTAAATAAACAAATAAACTTGTTAATAAAAAAGTATTAATTGTCTAACCAAAAAAAGTAACAAGCAGAACATTTAAAATGAAAATGCCAGATGTGGAATCAATGAAGGTTAAATATTTAAAAGTTTTAACAGGAGAAGTGAGTAACACATGGTAGATTTTAGAGCTTTTTCTTTAGTTTATATGACCACAGGGAGAGTGTTTGTTCCCCAAGGGATTGGAGATGGCAGGTTGTTGTATTTAGCCACCTTGTTTTAGTTTATCTATGAAAGCATATACTGTTATACACATAAAAATTTATTGAAAGTTAACAAATATGGGAAAATTATTTTCATCAGTCTTGCACCTTTTTAATATACACTTTATTCCTGTCGTTTTTCTTTTTTGTTAAAATTGTAGGCCTCATTGTCCATTTTTATAATATTTCTAGCAGGGAGGTGGTCGTCATTACAATATTAGATTTTTCTACTCCAATATGAAACTTAATTTAATGCATATATGAGACACCTTGACAAGTACTTGTATAGGCTATGGTACTTAAGTGACTATTGCTTTTGTTGTTGTAATAAGCTAGACTTACGAATCTTTCTTTTTAACTTAATGGGTATTTATTTTTATTGATCTTGAAATAAAATATAAGCATGCGCCAACTCTTTGTGTTGTAGCAAAAGACATATCAATGAAACAAATATATTGATTATTTTAAGTAATGAGGATCACTGTTTTATTAGTTTCATTTTATATTATGTGAACAGATTTACATTGTCTGTATAAAATAATCAACATTTAACCCACTTCGAATACAATGGACTTTCTTACTGGACAGCGTCACACATTGATCGTCTGAGGAGCACGCCAGACATTCCTGGTTCATTTCTGGTACATTTACAGTCTACAAGACGGTCACGGTTGATTATAAAAGCATGTTATTTATTTTGGTTAACATAGACATGTACATTATACGTGGCTATCTGTTAGGTTCGGTTTTCTTTTTTTAATAACAAATTTTACGAATTTCAATCGCTGAAATTTTACTTAAAGGTGTTCCTGCAATGTATTTTATGTTGTTGTTGATAAAACACACAAAGTCAATGTTCAAAAGTAAGAAAGAATTATCATTTATTTGTTCCTCCATTTACTGGCTTCAATTTGCAAGCTATGAACTATACAGTACGTGTAGGTCTCAAATTGGTATTGTAACTAAGCGTACCTGGCATTTTGGTTAATCAGTGCATTTTAACCCTGAGAAATTTCGTTTCTGATATTTATTTTGCAAAATCGCGTTTCTTGACTTTTTCTCTATGATATATCTTTCATTCAATTTAAACATTACCATTCTACCTACTAATAACTGACATTGTTTACAAGATGCAGAAAAAAATTATAATGGGTAACCAAAACGCTATGATTTAAACAAATTAGCCTCTTAACCATTTGAAGGTTCTTGCACACAATTTACAGCTTTTTTTTAAAGAATATTTTTCTATATCTTGTAAATTTACAAGAATGCTTTATTATTCCCCCTTAAATATAAGGAGCCCGTTTTCCTAACAAACTCTAATTCCTCAGGACATATGATAAAACAAGCAATATTAAAAATGTATGATCTTAAAAAAATGTCATTGATACTTCGTATTATGAACATTTCTTACGTATTATTGACCAGTCAAAAACAGAAGAGATAAAACAATACCTGATTAAGTTCAATTCTAACATAGTCGGGATTGGTTTCCGTTTTGTCGATGGCCGACACGAGTTCACACAACAGTTCCTGTTTCCGGTAGTTGACTCCCCGACATAGCTTGGGTCTGTGTCTACATTCCCGGACACACTGCTGTTGTCCAATGATCTCCAACACCCGAACAACGGGGCAACGATACCTTTCACCGGGAACAACCGCAGATGTCACTCCCTCGTACAATGATACAACACACAACAATACTGTTGTAAATGTCACTTCATTCAAATATTTACCAATCAGAAGGTGAACCATTCTGTGCTTGTTTCAGATTTAAGTATAAAATTAAATGATGGTTTTTAGGTTTTGTTTTTTGCTTTGCTTAAACAATTACACTTTGTATAATATGCCACCAGCCTAATACGTGTATCTTTTTCGCAGAAAAAATATAAATTAAAATTGAATGAATTTCTATCAAAGAACTCTCCTTGAAAAGCTTTTAACGAAATTAATAATATATATTAAAAGATTCTCTAGAAAAGCTGTCTTTGAACAATGGAATCGACAAAAAACCCAGTTCAATGAACGATTATATCGTAAACAGAATGTGATATTTTAATTGAAGTTACTTTGTTCTTTATGATATTTCTATATCATTTACAATCAATTTCCCTTATAGCTGTTCTTTAACTTCTGAATTCAAAATCTGTTGGTATTTCTAATAATTATAAGACATCGTTGCCATTTCTGTATAATCATTGTTCCCTTCTGTTAATTGACTGTACATCTACTGTACAGAGGCAATGTACTCTACTGACCAACACTGTACCCCACTGTACGAGATTCTAACAAACATTGCATTGTTCTGTCACCTACTGCAACAATTATTTTTTTATAATTTGTAAAAAAAAAAGTAACTGAAATTTAGTTTCTTCCAAAGTCCATATTTGATACCAAATCCTGGATTTTTATATTTTGTTTTTTTTTTTGCATTCCCCATTATTACTTAAAAGAGAGAACAGGCTTCTAATTTTTTTTTATTTTTTTTTTGGCGAAATAATTATTACATACGCATATTTAGAATTATTTCCGATGTAAGTGCAGCATATGTATGTAAATTGCAGAAAGTTGAAGTTGTTTGTACCATTAAGTCAATACAGTAAAATTAATATTACTTTTTTAACAATGAAAAAATATTATTACATGATTGCAGAAAGTGGAGGTAACCGTTCACTCCCGACTTCGAGCTTAGTTAGTGAAATTTATATCATATTTTTGTGTTAAGTCTGTTTTGGTTCAAAATCAACAAACTATCAACTAGTTGACAATATTTGATCTACACATTATCGGCCAATAGTAACTTTTTTATTAACGACTGGTGGTAGCTTAACAAATGCAGTACACATTAGATTGTACGTGTAACTGCCATACACATCGCAATTTATTTTAATTTTCCAACGGTGTCTTACATTTCACCAAGTGTCCCTGTAAAAACGTTACCAAGCAGTCAAGGACAATGTCTGGGAAAATGGAAAAAATCTTATATCAATTGTTGTAACATTATACAAAGTGTAATGTAACATTTGAAACATGCATTTTTTTTCTAAGCGTGTTTATTGAAACCGCACATGCCATAACCGACTTTATGTGTATACTACCCGTGTGATACACCCTCGTGCAGGTATGTTAAGGCTTCCTATAGCGATGTATAGAAAAACATTCGTCTGTACTTCATACAATATGGCGGTACACTTAACTTTGACATCACAATCTGCATTTCATTCGATAGTACTCAGGGAATGTATCGTAACGTTGATATTGAAACATTTATTAAAACTACGTGTTTCCTTTACATAGATGTTGCCGTTAATCGTAATGTAGACTATAGATCTCATTCATTTTGGTGGTAAGTATCAAATAGTCGACAGATTATATGATTTCAGTATATGAATATAAGTATGTTTACAAGGTATTGATTTTAAAAAACTGTTTTCTTACTGATCAAATAAAGTATCTAGCATTGCTGGGAATGTATCATCAGTGTGAGGATTGTAGCTTCTACAGTTATTTCTACCTGTAAAAATAGGCTGTTTTTTTTTATTATAAAACAGGATAAAACCCAATCCGTTCTGATTAGGTATTTTTAATAAGAGAAACTCAATATAAAAGTTCATAAATCCATGCATGCAGTGTTATAGATATATCACATATAGTCTAATGTGCAACTCCAACAAGTATCAGTAAGATCTCTTACATATATATAAGGAGTAAACCTGAAAGGGTAGGAACGCGCAAAGATTTTGCATTATACGGTATGTTTTAAGACAAGAATTTATCTATGATATTAATTAGACGGAGAATCCAAACACGTCAACTTCACATAGAGTGAGGGCCTCAGTTGTCTTGGAGATCTTTACGAATCTTTTCCGTGGTAATGTCGTACAATCGATGACGACCAGCTGTGACGCGGTACCGGGACCAGCAAAGAAACCACAAGGAGTGTTCACACCAAATTCGATCAGCCCTACAGTGACGGTTACCTCCCGAAGTCGGTCTGATACATTTAAAAAAAAAATATGTTGTATTTCTTAGAAAATTAATTACTTCACAACAGAAACATTTGCAGCCAAGTAATACTTGAATACTATAAAATTATACTTGCAAAAATAATTTTAAAAAACAGAATGGCAAATAAAACGTTTTTTTCCCCGTATATCATCGATTTTATATAAGTTTTTGGCATTTACAGCAAAGTAAGGTGGACTGTGTCATGCCCATCTTTATATTATTATTTAGCAATGACGTTTCTCTATAAACCTACCCGATAACGTCAGTTTGGACACTTACCTCCTCCTGCGTCTATTCCTTCGGCATCGGGCGACATAACACTCCAGGGCTTTCCTGTCACCTCGGGGCAAATATTCTGGTATGTCGCCCTCGAAGCCATGTAATATATGTATATTGTTCGGTAGGTTTACCCAATGCAAGTGCCAAGAGAACTGTCAACAATATTTGGTGATAGTGTTAATAAAATGCAAAGTAATACCGTTTATACCAAAACAAAGAAAAATTACTTGAAATAACTGTTCATTAAAATGTGCTTTCATTCAATGTCTGCAATGCCAAATTGAGTTTCTGTTAGAAATTTCAAGAACTTTATTTCATAATAAAATGCTGTCTCTATTATTTATGTCGAAACTAATTCGACTCTTATTAATTGAAAAATTTAGCTACTTTCCATTATAAACAGCTAATACTGAAATATCATGCGATTAATCTCCAACCGACTTTCGCAGCAAACATAAAGAAAGTGGTTTCCTCATGATCTGAGTTGTCGAATTCTTTTATATTATTATTAATTTTTTTGTCATGAGTAAAGTCTGTTCTGCACAAAATATGAATTAAATGATATTGATGTTATTTAGCATTGTTCATGGTTTAAGCTGATACAAAAATATACCTATAGAAAAACAGAGAACATTCCATCTAATTTCCTTATTCGTTTTCTTCAAGACTAATTTGGCAGTACTGAAACAAAGGCAAAATGTATGTGGTAGTCAAAATAATTTGCATGATTTCTGTTGATTCGTTTTTAATTTTTTTGTACGACAATTATATGACACACAATTTAAACATATTGAAAAAAGCTTTAAAATCACACCAGTTGTCATAGAGATTTATTGCAAGCAGAATAACATGAGTATAAAGAAGTTAAGGACAATTAATATTTTAGTATTATCATTCTTTGTTACTTGTAGCTCAAAACAATGACGCTTTTAATTTGTTAAGCTTCAATGTCATTTGTGAGTAAGCATTAAATGGTAAAAGGAATATTCGATAAATAAACAGTAAGTTGTGTCGTTTCTGTTAAAGTCTCGTCATTATACATTTTCTGTGGTTGAACAAAGGCTTTTAGTAGTAAATGCTTTTAAATATCATTCATAAAACATAGAAATAAGTGAGGCTGAAAAACAATTTGTTTTAGAAATTAATCAATACAACTGTTGTTTACATTATTTTTGTAAATACTTCATGATATCCCCCGCAAGCGTGGAAATATATATTTCACACATTAATATTTTTTATTTCTGTTTTTTTTTTCATTTTTGTATATTTTACGGGATATCCTGAATACATTATTATGACGAAAGTATTAGTTTAATCGTTAAAAGTATATAGAAACAATCAATATTCCACGTGATTCAAATTAATACACATCTCCTGTTTTGTCTTTCATCTTCTCAACTTCGTATCTGTTTTGTGTCGCTGTAAATGAAATGGTTCTTTGGGTAGTTGGATGTATCAAATAACTCTTTATTTCGAGCCATGTCCTGATACAAATCTTCCGTTTGAAACTTGTAAAACAAGCAAAGTTGCCCTGTCACTATACTGTTTCCTGACATAGTTATCCATTATTAAATTGATACATGAATAGTTTTGACAGGTCTAAAACAGTCATTCCCGTGTAAATTGGTTTGTTAAGTAGCAATATAACCTTCTTGTTTTTTACACCAACCAAGTGTTTGTTAAAAATAGTGAAATTTTCAGAACTTTGCTTGGCGACCCTTTTCCGTAAACCCTTTTGGTTATTGACCAATTTGAAGTTCATCCTATTTTATATATTTTCCATCGTTTTCCTAAGAAAGGGGGAATAAACTTTATAATTAGAGAAAAGAGTGTTGTCCTAATGTAACAGAAACAAGTATTGTAAACGTGCATCTAATAGTTATAATTCATGATATTGTGTATGAAGATTTAAACTTTCATCTACGGTCCATCTGTAGCGTCATAAATAGGTCAAACACATGTATTTTTGCAGTATATGCTAGTTTTATACATAATGTGTGCTGAATGCATGAATTGCTCAGAACCCTAATATTGTCTCTTTAAGCTGAACACCACTCGTAAATTGTCACCGCCACACAGGTACCTGGTATATGAACCCTTCGATTTCGTTACACCGGATTTCCAACTGAAACTCGTCGCTGAGGTATAGTATTCTTTTCGTGGTCTTTGGATTTTATGCATTTAGTTCTTATTTTATGTGCTTATTCAGTTTGTTATTATATTTTGACCAGTTTATTTGGTGATAGTATTCTCTTGGCATGAAAAAGGTGCGTAAAGCGTTATATTTTTATTGTGATCGAGTAACAAGGCGAGGCAAAATGTATGTCCACACAGGTGAGACCTCTACAGCGAAATAGTTTAAACTGCGAAGAGGTCTGCAGCTTATAAGGGGTTGTAGGGATAACGGTGGTAAGAGAGAAATACGGCGCAAGTGCATATTTACGAGCAGTGTTCAGCTTTAAGGAAATTGAGGAAATGTGTAATTTGGTGTCATATTTGAGTTGATTATGGACATACACTTATTATCATTTTGTTTTATTGTAGCTTTTTACCGAATTCAGGAATAAGTCATTGATGAGCTATCTGTCTTCTTGAGGCAGAATATTTAGTGACATCGTGCAATACAAATAAGTTATTATTTCGGAGTTAAATCTAACTGTTTTTATGTAAAATTTCACTGAAATAAACTATAAAATATTTTTTTTATCTATCATTAATTTTTCTTAGAGCTTAATTACTTCATTTAATGAAAATACTGATCAGAATACTTGCACAATTAAGTTGTTGACATACACGAAATTGCGAATGCTAGGTAGTTTGAATTGACTCGAACGAGAAATAATTTCTGAGTGTTAACTCAACACAAGTTAATTTTTCCATTTTTAGCATTTTAGAGTTACAATTTTTATTTCAAAATCATTCGAATTTTAATTATTTTAAATGCTTTGTTTTTTTTCTCACTGTTAAACTTTATTTCTTAATCGAGGAAATTTATTGGTAGCGTTTTACTTTTTAATTGTATAACCATGGCATCTAAACAATTTGACACTTTTCTGGAAATTATTTAGTTACGACAGATTGTCGGACAATAAGTTAATTTGTTAGATAAACTGACAAATTCCTCGTTCAGGCAAACCTTTGAAGATAAATTCTTTGTGTTATCAGAGCGACACTTTAGCGACTCCCGAAGATTATTCTATTTTCATTACGTCAGAAAACTTATTTACTCGTTTCGGCTTTACTTAATCTTCTGTTTGTTAACATACGTACATCGAAATTCATCTAATTGACTTTATCACCTTTTTGGCCTTTATTAATCAGTGTCAGCTCGTAGAAGAAATTCTGTGAAATTAGCCCGCTAGCGTTTAAATCAAGTAACCTGATTGGTCAATGAGAGCAATTCCAAATTAAGCCGGATGGTTAGTGAATTTACTTAATTCACTTTCCATCCGACGTTTAAGGAATAAAGAACTTGTTTTAATTTTACGGAATTGTTTCTCTTTTCCATTAGGTAAGCTTGAATGAAATGTTATATATTTTCAGTAATTTAGGTTTACATTACAGTATTTTATTATATTTTTTCTGTTGCTAATTGAGATAAATTTTAGTTTGTTTTGTTTAAAATACTTAAGAACAATGATTAACTAAATATTTCTTATTATTCGGCGGAACTATGAATTTGTCATTTCAGAATTTTAGTTTTCATTTCTATAAAAGATATTTCGCGTCATTGTTTATTATGCCATGATAAATAATTTTGCTTCATTTCGTTTAAATGTGATTTTTATTATTGAATTTCTATGTTGTTAAATGCTGTTTTTATAAAGTTTGAATTCGCCGCGTAATTATTGTAAACCTGTATGAACTCTTCAGTGCGAGAAGGTGAATTTAAGAATCGGTAGAAATTCGTCAGCTAAGTAATATTTGTAAGTTATTTCCTCTTTAATTATTTAACGACAACAGTTTTTTTTTGTTTTCTAGTTTTCTTGCATTTTATAAGCGTTATGCATTTTCATACTTATGCGGAATTATCGATCCTTAGATTATAAGCGTAAAAACGATCTCGCATTGCTGTGTTTTACTACAGGGTGTTTCGAAATATGTTTTTGTATTAATTTACTTTTCATCCGACGTTTAAAGAATAAAGAACTTGTTTTAATTTTACGGAATTGTTTCTCTTTTCCATTAGCAACCAGTAGAAAGCCGAATGGCATCCTACCAAGCTATTCCCCCAACTTAATTTTATTCACAAACAGAGAAAGTCTCTGTGTGAAATATTTATGTTGAAAGTACTAGCAAATCTTCGAAAATAGGTCACTGAAGCGTTGATGGGAGGGGCTGTGTCTAGCTGCAGGTCTGAAGCTTCCGGTCTGAAAAAAAATCGGATGGACAACCTGGGGACTACAGTGCCACCGACTGAAAAACTGTATACTTAATGCAAACGTAAACGTAAATTCGCCATGCAATTTTCTACTGATATTGTCTCTTTTAAAGCATCATTACCAGCCCCGTAAAGAGAAGTGGTGCAGTGTGTTTACATGTAACAATGGTGACTCTCGATCTCGCTGAAAATCTAACATTCTTAATTTTCCGAAGTCGGTATAGCGTTCTCCGAAGAAAGCCTGAGGCAAGTAAGGAGACGATATCAGTAATAAATTGCATGCACAATAAAATGATATTACTTGTTTTCACAGAAGTTGCGTATAAATAAGAGTAATCAGTCCAAAACTATTGCAGATTTTTGTGGGCAATAAATATACAACTTTTTCAATGGTTGGCACTGTAGCTCCCTGGTCGTCCATCTTGATTTATTTAAGACCGGGAGCTGAAGACCTGCAACTATGCTGTGTCGGACCGGGTGTATTTGATAAAACATCATTCGTTTGAAAAGCAAAGGCTTATCACACGGATGGTATACTCTACACGTGATAAAATAGTTTATAAAAACGCTTTTCATTTGTATATCAACTGCATGCAGTTTTATTAATAAAAACACTTAAAGCAATCGTTAAATGAAGAGTTTTATTACAGATGTAAAACTGAACATTCACCTCCACACATACATAATTATTTGGTCGGAAAGAGAATCGTTTCGTTAAGACATCAGTAATAATTATTAGACAGAGTATCCAAACACTTCAACTTCACAAAGAGTGAGATACTCAGTGATTATTGAGATCTTTACTAATCTTCCCTGTGGTAATGTCGGACAGTTGATGATTACCAGCTGTGACAAAGTACCGGGACCAGCAAAGAAACCACAGGGAGTGTTGACATCTGACTTTGTCAGCCCTACAGTGACGGTAACATTCCGCAGACGGTCTGACGCATCTAAATAAAAAAACCAAAAGATATATTAATGTGAAACTGTTAAGTAATAATTCGAAAACCTGCATAGATTCCGTTTTTTCCCTTGTATTTCTTTTTCTTTTATCTCCTTACTCAAAAAGTAAAAGATAAAGGTGTTTTCCCCGTTTTTTTTTTCACGGATGTTATCAAAACTGTACTACACTATTTTACGTCGTTTTACATTATCGTTACTTGAAGACTATACCGGTTGTTCGTTTTACAATGTTACTTTGTACGCTTACCTACTCCCCACTCGTCCATTCCTCTATTGAATATTCTGACAGTTCAACCCAAAATTGCACATAAAGTGCTGCTCATGTGTATTATCATATGGGAAGGGATCTCATCCTTAGTTATGAAAACTTTAATTTTCAAATGTATTACCGGAGCTACATGTGGCCTTCATTTTTGATTAAACTGGTACAAAACAGTTATTTATGGGCAAACACCTGGTGCGGGTATTACTGTCTAATGACAGCATCTAGATTATTTTTTATCAAAAGGCAAAACTCGAAAATCTTGCTTGCACCTGAATATTCACAAGTCTGTCAACTAATTCTTTGAAAGAATATTATTATAATGATGCTGGCTGTAAAATTAGTGACCCAGAGGAATCTAAATTCGTTGTCCATAGCTATTTATTGGGGTATATTGTGTGCAAGATATAGTTATGAATTACAATATTAAACAAGTTACAATAGAAATTCTAGTTACTCTTTGGTAACATGATAGTAATTTTTATGGATTTAATGTATCTTTTTTATGTAACATTTTAATTTTATTAAGTTATACATATTCATACAAGGTCTTTAGTTTGTACCTTGTTTTGTTTTTGTTTTTTTTGTTATTGGATACGGTTTATTTTATCTTAATATAGTCTTTAAAATTAATCTATTTAACATTGTAAACAAACATTTTAGGTAGACATTTTTTAGTAACATTGTCGGTGAGTACATGTATTTAGACCTTTTATGTCTCGAACTACCGAGCATGGGGAATCATTTGGATCAGGAAAGAAGATAAACATTTAAGAAGTTGGAGATCTGAGACATATTTGAAGAAGAACTTGCTGGTTTTAAGCGCATATATTAATTTTTATAAAATGCTTTCTTTACATTGACATTTTACGAAGAACTACTTGATATCCCGCGCAAGCACGAGAATTAACACTTCTTTACATTGACTTGATACCATGCTAAAAATGTTTAACACGATTTTTTTAATTTTTGTATGTACTGTTTCCAAAACTTTTCTTTATTCCTTTTCTTAACTTGTTCTATAAAATTGAAATAAAGAAAAAACAACTGCAAAAACAAAGCGGCCGAATTCTATTAGGAGCGGACAGTAATGAAATTCTAAATTGAAATTAAATTTATATACATGCACATGTACGTGGTGACTAATTTCTTTCGTTTTAACTGACTGAATTATTTTATAAATTGAAAGCAGATCAATTTTGAAATTGTTTGATACTGTTATAGCTAAAAAATCGAAGCATGCGGTTAAAAAGGAAAACAACATAACTGCATATATTTTATTGACCCCAAACAAGACAGCAACAAATTAAAACTTAACACATACTGTTTAATTATTATTCAAGTTAATTATGAAATATTGAATCAAATATCCCGATAATAGTTTATAAAAAGCTTTACATTTTATATCAACTGCACGCAGTCTTATAATTAAAGGAATTATTAAATAAAGAGTTTTGTCATAAAACTAAACATTAACCTCACCTGAACATCTATATACTAGACATTGATTGGTAGGAAAGAGAATCATTCAGATAAAAGATATCAGCAAAAATAATTAGACAGAGTATCCAAACACTTCAACTTCACATAGAGTGAGATACTCAGTGATTATGGAGATCTTTACGAATCTCCCCTGTGGTAATGTCGAACAGTCGATGACGACCAGCTGTGACAAAGTACAGGGACCAGCAAAGAAACCACAGGGAGTGTTGACATCTGACTCTGTCAGCCCTACAGTGACGGTAACATTCCGCAGCCTGTCTGACACATCTAATTAAAAAAAATCCACATAAATTATTGTGAAATTGTAAACTAATAACTCAGAAAACTGCATAAATTCCATTATTTTCTTTGTTGTTTTTCTCCTTGCTAAAAAAAATAGTAAGAGATAAAGGGGTATTCCCCGTTTTATATTCACGGATGTAATCAAAGCTGTAATCAATACTGTACTTGACGTCGTTTGACAATGTCGTTACTTGTAGACTATACCGGTAGTTCGTTGTACAGTGTTACTGTGTGCCCTTACCTAGTCCCCACTCGTCCATTCCTCTATTGAATATTCTGACAGATTTAATGGTATAAATAGCCTGCAGATCCACCGACCACCACGGTGTTGTGTCTCTACCCGCTGTGCATGAACACTTGTCTACGACAAAGTCTGTACCGTTGTTGCCATCAACTGCCAGATTGGCGGAGTAGTTCAGTCCAGCTTTTGGCCATGTAAACATTGATGACTGTGTTGCAGGTTTATTCAATGCAAGGTTGAAAGCAGCTGTCAACATAACAACACTAGATACTAAGTGATAATATTGAGAGAACACAATACACTAACCATAAAAAAAACCACGAAAAGTTATTGGCCCACAGAGCTATTACTCAAATACTAAAAAGTTTTTAGACCTTTTGATGTGTACAATTTAATATTGTGTGGAGAAAAATAACAAATATAATTGTAAAACATTATCTTATTTATCAGTTACCACACACCCTAAACATAATACCATTTATTTTATTTTTCGACGTAATTGTTAAAACACGCGCCATAATTGGTATCACAATTTACAGCTAGTTGAACAATAATATATGTGTTTGAGTTCTTGTTCTGATTTAAAACATGGTGACCTGATTTTTTTAAGGAAGACTTGTTAACAGGTAACATAGGTTACTTGAATTCTAACATTAGTACATAAAATACCATTATTGTACAGAAGCTAAAGTAAGTAATATTTCAATGAAAATATTACACATTTTCTGCAAAACGATTTTATAAAAACTGCAAATAGAAATCGATTTCATGTGACCTAGATATCCACACATAATTTTCAAGTAAACTTTACATTATGTCTTAAGTACATATATAATAAAACAGTTAATCTTAATTAGGGTGTTATATCTCTTACCCCCGCACGATTTACTCAGTATTACATTTACGTCAATATAAATATATTTAAACATGTTTAAAAACTCAGTTAAGTCATATAATGAAAACGTTTTCATTACACATCAAATAAGCCAAGGCTCCGGGATCATGAAACTGTCTTAAATTTAAGTTAGAATTTTGTCTTAAATCTAAGATTTAGACTTAGTTAAGATTGCTTACTTAAGTGGATCACAAAAAAATCTAAGAAAAAACATAGCTAAGATGTGTCTTAGCTTAAACGTCATAGTAACACACGCGATTTTTCGACCGAAATTGTTAAAAGTGGAACTCTACTTCGTTTGAAGATTCCTATCGGCTGCATCGTAAACATTTATCATACATCACAATGTTAAAAAATTATATTTAAAAGATGCTCTACACAAATATCACCATAGTTTCTTACTGGATAACATGCCAGTCATTTTACAAACGTGTTTACAAACTTTCACTTTAACAAAGGGAAATAACTTCAATAGCAAAGAGAAAACCCTAGACTATAAATAGAAAACCCGTTGACGAGGGAGCCGCCTTCTTTGCTGATCATTTCTTATTAAAAATCCAACGAGTGTTGCCATTTTGAACTTACTTAGTAACAATCTATAAACTGAAGTCTGCCTAATAGCAGTCTTAAGATTTAAGACAATATTTCAGACTTAACCCTAAGTCATTTTTTTGTGATCCACTTTAAGAACAATCTTAAAATTTATTGACTTAAGATTTAAGACAGTTTCATGATCCCGGAGCCAGGTATATGTACTTTGGGTATTTGATTTAAGGTAGCTCGCGGGTTTACCTGCTTATGAGAAAACCTACCTTGAAAATTTGTCCACGTGATCCATAGGTTTTATAGTTTTATTTCTAAAATTTATTTAAGATTCGTCTGCGCGGTAATAATGTTATCGTGTTTCAAATACAGTGTCATTAATAAAATCAAGCAACGCCATTTCAATGAAATATATAGTGAAATGCACATTTTAGCCGAGAAACGCATTACAAAACTATGCTCCAAACTTTTAAACGATTCAGACGAAATTAATTATACTCAACACAAAAACAGAGGAGATAATTATGAATCAATTTATAAAAAAATATCAGTATGTGTTCTCGACCAATTTTTCGCAAAAAAACTTTAAAGATCTAAAAGATTTATCAAAACCTTATATTTTCATTACGACGTTAGCCTGACGTCATCATTTCCTTAATTCTTAGAACACCAAAATTGAAATGCATTTATTGACAAGACTAGCTGTTTAACGCATTTTAGAACATGTAAATGCTTATTAGACATTATTGTTAATGTTATCAAATCCAATTAATGTAAGGCTGTAAAGATACAGAAAATTGCAATTTTTGTTTTTATGAAACTCTGAGTCAATCAATGCAAAAATAAAATGCCAGGCAACTACTGACATTGTAAGTAATTAATCGAATAAAACAGTTATCTCAAGCCAAAAGAAATTTAAGAATTTAATCGGTAGTACAGATTACGGAAGTTATAATTGAAAAAAAAGCGAAGTTAATGCATACATTCTATTTTAAAACATGACTTTAAATGGAAGAGTTCTAACTCACACTCATTCTTTATCTTTATAGAACAGAATGTGACAATGTATGTGACATCTTTAAATTTTCAACACTTGATATTATAAATCTTTGTATAAACAGTCATAAACCGCATATAAGCTTTTTAAAATATTTTCTTTTAAACTTCTAAATATCTCATTTGTCATTTTAAAATAAAAATATGAGTTTACTATGACGGTCAACTCTTTACGTCGATTCCTATTGTGACGTCAGCAAACCCGCGAGCTACGTTAAGTCACTAACTGCAAACATGATGCTTGATTTAAAATTCATTGCACTTCGCATAAGTGTTGACATTGCTGGCGCCGTGAACGTGATTCAGCATTTGTGATATTATGAAAAAGTACTATGCAATTAAAACAAGAATAAAACATTAATAATTAACCTTCTTTACAGACAATGTCGTATTTCCACTCTCCGTTTGACTGGCAGATCAGTCGCCCCGAACCAGACTGGGAATATACGAGGCGTGTATCCTCCTGTGTATACCAATGGCGTCCTCACGTTTTGCTTTACTCAAATCTATTCCTTTTTTATCGGGTATTCCACAATCTTAAAAAAGGGGTATATCGTAAACGATAAGTTTTTAACGTTGAAATTTTGTAGATAAATATCAAGGTTAATAAAATATCCCAGACTAGAGTCAGAAGTACAATGATTTTTCAAATACTTATTGATCATAGATTGACCCTTGGAATATTATAACAATTTATCATACACCAGAGCTTCCTTAACAAAAGATCATCCTAAGTAGTCGTCAACCTTTCCAGTCTCTTGTAATGATCTTTATCTGGTATAAATTATAAATAACAATTCGCATCAAACAATTTTTATATCTGCAAGTATATTAAGATAAAACAAAGATCACATTTTAAAAAAATGGGCATTTATAAATTTGGTATTGGATAGTAAATTCTTTTATAAAACACAACTTTCTTTGGTTAAAAAGTTGCCAAATTATTCAACTCGTGTTGATTTTTATTTGTATCTAAGACAAAGAATATTATAATATTACCTGACAAAACACATTCAAAGAATTTATCTTCAGAATATCTCTTGTGTCTACATTTCTCGCTGATTTGACAGGTTGAGTTTAGACAAGCTCCAGCCAGATCCTACCAGAATAAAACCAGCTCTTGAATCATCAGTCTTTGTAATCATAAGGCGTGCGCATTGTTTAAAGTGAACATTTGCAATAATAAAGAAATTTATTTCGACCATATACCGACATTTTTTTTTAGAAATATTTTTTTTGCAAACTGTTTAGCCATTTAATATATTACGTTTTATAATTAGATCGGTTTAGACGTTTTTATTTAAAGTGTATCTCTTTACTGATATTTTATTTTGTTATCACACGATTAAATAATTTTCTTTATGAACCCTTGCAGTACATTAATCATTTTCTTTTTTTGACTGCCAGCTTCTACACACTTAGTTCCTGGAGCTGCTGCTTGTTTCGTTTTGATTTGCGTAAATACAATCATATAAAGTAAATGTGACGCTATAATTTGCAAAAAACCCATGACTCGTAAATCTTTTATGCCTATTAAGTTTCATTTTCATTATGAGAACGTGCATTTGCGGGTCGCATATTTTTTTTATGTTTTCATTCGACGCGAAAAATAAACAGAAATCATTGTGTATTTATTTACCAAATAATCTTGTTTGTTTTTGACATTCCTAAATATTCACTTTTTCAAAAACAAATAGTTTCTTTTATGCTATTGTGATCGTCTATTTAAAACTCTCACTAACAAAGTGAGTACACTACGTTTTTCTTAACATTTAAAACGTAAAGGATCCTGGTACCGCACAAACCCAAGATATTAAACATATGTTTAATAAGTTTTACACGATTTGTACATATTTCATATATATATATATCACGTAAAAAACTAAGTTTTGATAAGCTGAGAAAATAAAATTATTCGTTGGGCAAACACATAAATATTGAGTTTCACTTCCGCTTCATAGCCGCGCAAGAAAATGTAAATACGGCAGAGTGACATATATCATAAGCAAGCGGTCTCTTAGTGAAACCTTATGTTTTCAAGAAATAATGTATTTGTATTTTGAAGATGCACTCTCTATGGATGCATACGACGGCAACCCTCGTATTTCTCACTACAGGCATCGATTAACTCCAGTTTTTTTCTTACGGCGTCAATCCCACTGTCACAAATTGTAGACGATATCGCAATCACGTGAAACTCAAATCAATGTCTAAAGCAACTCGCATAACTGAACGGCGAACGCAAGCTGAGCACACGGTCAGCAAAGTCTAAAATTAGAAAGTTTCAGGTATTGTATTATTAAGCCTCTAGTATGATCAAATTCAGTATTTTTCTTCCTATATGTGTCATACTCAAAAAGTAAATCATCTGTTTTGAATGACCCAGTCTTTTTAAGAGCAGTTGATTTGATGCATTTTCAAAAGCAACTTTTTTTTTAGTAAAGTTTTTTTATTCTGGCAGATATAATCACCTAGTGAAATCTGAATCAACATCTGAAACACTTCCAATAAGCAGATAACCAGTTTTTGCTCATTTGGTAATTGCAATAATGGATTTAGATTAAAAATATATGCGAGCATGTTTGTCTGACAGTTTGTCAAACACAGTAGATTTCAAGAAACAATTCAAACCACAACGGAGATTTTAAAATCAGTTGTACAATTGAATGTTTAATATATATTTCGGGTTATCTTGTCAAGAAAATAAATAATTTCAAAAGATCTAAATGATTTTTAAAAAGTGGCAAAGACCATACACCACATGCCTAATCAAACCCTGTTCTGCCCCAAGATATTCATGCAGCATATTTTGACGATTTTGATAAAAAATAAACATACCTGTGTAAGAAGTGCAATTGAAATCAATTATTTAAAATACGGCATGCTAATTTCATGTCTGTTGCTATGATTTATTAAGCCGTGTGTTGAAAACTTACAAGCTAGAAAAGGCGTTTGAATAGAGAAATCGTCGGATATTTTCATACTATTAAATAAACATCTTTTTACCCCTGATTTGTTTATAATATCGAATAATCTAAGAAAATGTGTCTTGCTGCACAAATATCTTGAGACATAGTATAAATAGTTGTTTTTAAGGATTCTAACACATTTACCTTTGGCCAGTGCTCCTTTTCACTGTATACCCAACCAGCACTCTCCATGTACCTTGTCTCTGCTGTCGTCTTATTTTCATAATTGCTTTCACAGAAATTGGCCCCTTTGAAATAGTTAACAGATTTACACCGCGGTGTAACCAGGCATTCAGTCACACAGTCCAGGAAACTGATTTCTGCGTAGGATTGGATTACTTTCCCGTCAAGTCTGTGCCCATGCTGAAGTAGAGAGAAGCCCGTTTTAAGGCTGCCATAACACGACACAAGGATACTGAATAAAAACCACGGATATCTGAAGATTTTAGATAGTTGCATTGTAATGTACATGTAGGATAAGGTTTCATGTAAAATAAAGTAGTGTTTTGTACCTTGAACAATTTTAAAGTAGTTTTTCGTACCTTGACGAACTTAAATTGCGCACTTTAGAAAAAAAATTAGGGCCAGTTAGATTTTGTATTACTATTGATTTTTTTTAATAAACGTTCTTGATATGTAGACTAATGGTAGGCATGAAAAGTTAAAATGAATATTTCATAAATAATCAGAAAACATGCTAAGGTGACAATGACAATACGTTTTCATTTACTTTGATCAATAAACCTCATTGTGGTTAAACAAAGCCACTTGAAGATATCTACTTTAAATAATATATGAAATGAAAAACTCAGTGATGCAAAAACTAATTGGTTTTAGAAGTTTCACAATACAGCTACATCAATACAGGTATAAAGTATCAGTTCCATGATTATACCTGCACTTTCTAAAGGGTATATTTTTGTTTCACTGGTCCGTCCGTCCGTCATGTTTTACTTTTTAACAACTGCTCTTTCATCCTATAAACCAGCAGGCCGAACTCTTGGCGCTGGATTTGGGGTGTCATTTTGTTTTATAAAAAAGTTTTTAAAAATAATCTATTAGTCCTTGGGGTTAAATAATGACGTTTTTAAAAAAAAAAAAACAAAAACCCTGGATCCTTGAACTCGTCTTATGTTTTTGCCACAGACTAGGCATAAACTGGCTTTGGATTTTGGCTGTTTCAAAAGCACTGCACATGCCCTGGACAAGATCAACTTTGCTGCACATCAAGCAAGAAATTCACACTTGTCGGGAGTAGATTCATCAATCAAGCTGAATCAAGATATGCACCCATAGAGGGTGATGCCCTGGCTTTTGCAGATGGTTTGGATAAGGCCAGATACTTTATACTTGGATGAGACAATCTCATCATCACTGATGATCACAAACCTCTTTAGAAATACTTTGAGACAGATCCCTAGAGGATATTCCGAATTCCCGACTTTGAAACCCTAAGGAGAAAACACTGCTATATCGATTTCGCGTCACTCATATCCCAGGCGTGCGGCAACCTGCAGCTGATTGCCTCTCGCGCCACCCAGCAGGAAAACCAGAACAACTGCACCTATCTGATGACATAGCCTCTATCAGCCATGCCCTTCTAAAATCTCATTTTCTTGCTAGTATAGGTTCTGACGATGACCCCGACAATATGGAAGACAACTTAGTCGCTGCAGCAAGCACAACACTCAACTCTATCCATTCAATCAGTCACGTGGGACAGGTCCGCATAGCTACTACTAGCGATACCAACATGCATCAGCTACTTCAGCTTATCGAATCAGGCTTGCCTGAATCCAGGCACGAATTCTCCCCTGCCCTACGGGAATACTTCCAGTTCAGAAAAAACCTCCACCCTTTAGATGGAGTTATTCTATTCAAGGCCCGAATTGTTATACCCCCTTCCCTTAAGCCTCTTTCACAATTGGCGCACGAGCAGAAGCGACAAAATATTCGTGCGACCAAAAAAAATTAGATATGAATCGTAAACTGTTGCCGACATAATCGCATTTAAAAAAGTTTTCGTACGTAATTCGCAAGATCTAAGCAAGCGTTGTGCGTTGTAAACGCATTATGTCTTGCGATATATCTTGCGTCTAAAGCGACTCATTAAGGATAATAAGATAGGATCGCGTGAGAGACCAGGTGATCGGACGATTGGATTGAACGTGCGCCAATGCGATCGGACGTGCGATTGTGCGTTCTATGGTAGGAGTGCTCGTGCGAGTCAGAGGGGGCATATACCGCCCATTTTTGACGCTTTTATAGTATAGTTGACACAGTTGAAAGCGAGAGAACATGCCATCCAAGAAGACACAGAGATGCAGCAGCATTTATTACATGTATTATACCTCAATATGATTATTTATTACATGTATTATACCTCAATATGATTATTCTATTATATCTGATGAGTCTAGAAAGTCACGTGACTGGGCGAGTTCATAGGGAATGAAAAAGCCGATATGAGCATACGATGTAGACAAACATGACTAAATAAAAAATATTTAGTCATAATGATTCTCTTAATATCACAAAACCAACTTTACTATATTTGATTCGAAATTATGAAAGAAAAATGAGACAGTAACATAAGAAATCAATCAATCACGACGTGTTAATAGTATTAATTCATGAATTTGAGTTTTTTCCCCCTAACATTTAAGGACTCATGTAATAAAGCATGTAAACATCACAATGAGCTTGTATGATGATATTTGGAATGTTGAGTGTTAATCGTAATTCTACTGAGGTTGCTTTTAACTAAAAAAGTGTTGATTTTGACAAAAGAAATAGTTGTACTTAGAATTTCCCCATTATTATATTTGTTCAGTAAAATATGACCTCCAAAGTTAGCAAAAGCGTTTTCTGAATCAATGTTTTGAAAATAATGAATTTATATACATAGCACATCAACTTCAGAAAACCCATTTTTTTAAATACAACAATTTCAACGGTACTATGAATGTAATCTGATTTGTGGGAATTACTACTTTTACAGGGGCGAATATAAAATGATTGGTTTATGATATGAATAATATGAAATATCTGAATTTGACATGTATGTTGTATAAACATGATCTAAGCAACTTCCATAGTCTCTTGTAGAACTGTGCATTATTTTTCTTACATTCAATCTTTCCAGATATGAACTGAGATCTCTCTGAGAAAAGAAGTCAATATTTGTGTCTCCCATGACCACAAGGGGGATATCTGTCTCTGTTAACTGATGAATAAACCTCAAAAACTTGCAAAATTACTTATGCTTGCCATATTTATTATGGGACAATAGATAAACAGAAGATTCACTGATGCATCTCGGTAATCAATGGATGCAATCACAGTCTCTACTCCACACAGAATAAATTTTCTTGGGTTAGGCAACTCTTTTTTTGAGTACAATACCATTCCATTAAATGGTCGTCCTCCACTTGCTACGTGCGCATCAAATCGATACATATTGAAACCAGGGAGTAGGAAATCCTCATCCCTATCATTAGGTACCAGTCTACTTTCTGTTATAGCAATATGTCTCCTGATTTCAGGATTTCGTCATTTGCAACATCTTTCATTTGACAGTGTAAGGATCTAGTGTTGTGATAAATAATTTTTAAATCTGATGTTATATGTTTCAGAACTGGTTAACATGTTCTTAAAACAGCATCCTCTCCTAGCCTTTCCATTTCTTTTACAACTTTTGCTGACACTGCTATTATCTGTTCGTTTAATGACATCTTTTGGAGCAGTCCGTATGAATTTGTCACCGGTAGTGGCAATGACAACTAGAATATTAAGACTAATTCTATGTAAGAATCAAGGAAATGAGAAGGGGTCTGGCCACTCAATGTCACAGATTACCTTGATTTTCATTGTGTCATCTTCAATTACACTATTTTACACAATTTTGACCTTTGAACCAAAATTCTTACTTCCGTTGCCATGGAAACTGATAGTGGTGTCATGAAGCTGAATTACACAAATAAAATCAGCCAATTTTACCAGTGTTTAATCATAACATTTTTAAATTGCTAAAATAATACCACAACAAATGTCAATAAATCTTAAATTTTCATAAAATTACCTTTCATTTTCTGTAGTTTTTATAAATATGGGATTATTATTTTTTGCCTGGCTCTTATGCAAATTTATTGCCATTTGGAACTTTGCCAAAAATTTTATTTTTCCTGTTTTTCACAGTTAAATTTGCATTGTTTGGAAAATGGATATAAAAAATCTAATTATTAGCAATAAATTGTCTAACATAGAACCTTTAATATAAATGAACACATTTATGGAGAAACATTCAAGAAAAAAATTATTATGACATAAAAATTGTATGTTTTGGCACTTTGCCAAAAATCGTATTTTTTGTTATTTACAGTTAATTTTGCATTGTTTGGAAAATGGATATAAGAAATTTAATTATTAGCAATAAATTGTCAAACATAGAGCCTTTAATAGACCAATCCACACTTTACAAAAGTTATGTCCCTTGGCCGCCATCTTTGGGGAAAAACCAATATATTTCTCACAGTAGCCTTTGTAGTTTAGAGGGTTGTAACTTCGTCATTTGACTTTAGAAATCGGTTTCCTCTGTGAATTGTGATTGCCCCAAGTTGGGGCAACCCACACATGGAAGGAATAAATTAAATTCCAAAAGATTATTTCACAGGACGCCCACACATTTGGTTGCATAAAGAAGGGAAAAGTTGTTTTTTCCCTTTTGACCTTTGGGTTGACCCCGCAAAGGGGAACAACTTTTGCAAAGTGTGGATTGGACTTTATAAATGAAAACATTTACGGAGAAACATTCAAGAAAAAAAATATTATGATATAAAAATTGTATGTTTTGGCACTTTGCCAAAAATCGTATTTTTTTCTGTAATGTACAGTTAATTTTGCATTGTTTGGAAAATGGATATAAGAAATTGAATTATAAGCAATAAATTGTCAAACATAGAACCTTTAATATGATGAAAACATTTATGGAGAAACATTCGAGAAAAAAAATATTATGACATAGAAATTGTATGTTTTGGCACTTTGCCAAAAATTATTTTTCCTGTTTTTACAGTTAATTTTGCATTGTTTGGAAAATGGATAAAATAAATAACATTTCTTCCTTAACTACAGACTTACAATTGGAACACATCATCCAAGTTTTAAAATATTTATGCAAATGCATTGATCAAATAAAAACAATAATCAATCAACTAAGTGATAATAAACATACATTTGTCATGACTAGAATTTGTTAAAACACAAAAAACTACCAACAACAACAACAAAAATACATATTACAGATTTGTTATCAGTAACAATTCTCTCCATGTATACTTCAATCGTCTTACATTTATAGATTTAACAATGTAATAACAACAAATACTAGTGTCTTGATCATTTTATTTGTGTGTGTATTCAGTAAAACATTGACATATAAAACATTCTGGTTTTTCTTACATTCAGAATCCAAATGGCAACATGTCTAAATTAGGAAGAATTCGCCGTTTGGTATAAACCATTTTATAATTTTTAGTTTCAACCCTGTTTAACAATTTTCTCTTTCTACTGTCTCGAGATATTTTACAAGGGTTGACAATTTCGATTTGTCGGTCATGTGAGGTACAGATCATCGACTTAATAGCATGGAAATTGATAAGTTTTGAGTTTGCCCAGTTCAGTGTAAAACCCCTAACTTTACATTCCTCTTTACCTGACAATGTACGGTAAGCGTAATTTTTAGGACCCCCCGAAACGAATTCGACAATGTACCCGTCTTCCGGGGAGATTTCATTGGTCAATTCTCCAAGGTAATTACCTATGGGGAGATAATTCAAGTCGTCCGACCTTTTTGTCTTGAAGATGACACTGTCTGTATCGAAATAGAGTACTTTCTCGTTTAATTTGTCGAGAACCCTATACAATTTCAGCCGAGCCCACATGGTCGTAAACGAGGCCAAGTAAATGTTGGTTGTCAAATGACGCAAATAAGGGGTTGTTACTCCATTCTAATTGAAGTATGTTCGTCGAAACAATGTGAAAATTGTGAGGCACTTTAGTGGGATCTGAGAGCATTTGAAAAAAATTTTCGGCTCCTGATTCGTGAAAGAAAACAGACTGTTGCATGCCCAACCTCTGACCAAATTTCCCCCAAAAACTATTCAAGCAAAGTTTTGCTAAACATCGCAAACCGGGATTTTTTTTAATTTTATCATACTCTAATTTGATGCCCTCTTTTTCTTTGTATTCCGCTATGTATTTTCTTTTGCCCTCTTCCGTATCGCATCCTACCGGAAATCCAGAAGCCTCTTGATTAATTTTTAAAAACATGTTCACATATTGAGCGAACAATCCCCCCTCACACGACTCGAAATCGTATTTGGAAGACTCTGCAAAATGATAAACTTCATAGATTTTTAAGATTTTGTATCCTTTGGACGTTGCCATTTGAATTTCGGGAATACACCACGTGCCCGTGATAGCTCTTTTTTCTAAAGAACATGTACATTCGCTTTGATTTTCACTGTCCGCACATGTGCGACACAGTGGAAACTTTAATTTTCCATTCGAATTGTATGGAAGCACGGGATGATAAAGTTGTCTAGGGGGCAGAATTTTTATTTTAGCAAGTCCAAAATATTGCGACAAACCCTGAAAATCGTCCGTGATGATGGTCGGATGGCCAACGGGATAGCGACAGTATTTGTTGGTCCAGGGATAAAGACCGGTAAAATCGTAATACTGTATGGTTTCTTCTGAGGCTTTGTAATGTAGTTTAATGGCATTGGTTCTGCCACCAAAAAAACTGTCACGTGGGTCGAGTCTGTCTTGAAGATCTAGGGTAGATACGAATTGTTGCAATGCTGCATTCTTCTCCAATTGAAATTTAAATTGATGCTCCCATACAATGACCAATTTGTATCCAAGCTCTTTCAGTTCCTTTTCTCTGTTTATTGTCATATCGTACAATTCTTTCATGGTCTGATTGGTAGATGGGTGTTTGATGGTATTCCTATCGTCCTATTGATAGTTGTCACATTGATCATCAAATTTCTAAATTCTAAACATCCCCGCCGTAATATATCCACATCTGACCGACAGTATTGCAACATTTCTTCTCGAAAGTTAAAGGTTTCGTCTCGTTTCGTTGCATGCCATTCTGCAAGCTTTTTCCGATCCCCGGCCGACATGAAGTCGTATCCGTAATACTTTAATCCTGGATACGGTCCCACGTAGTTTTGGTTGGCTTTGGTATTAAACAAATGGGGAAAATATCCCTTGCAGAGTTCTTGCAGACCGAAAGCATCGGGTATTTTGGCTAGCTTCATGGGTAGGAAATTGAGGGAATCCACAAAAGTCAAATTTAATTTCTGGGCAATGTGCATATACATGATTTTTGAACCATTGTAAATAATCTGGCTAGGTCGAATGGAGTGACGATCGATGAGCACTTCTAAAACGGGTTATAAATCGAAACTTTTTGCATTATGAGCAATTAAGATTGAATCTTTACAGTGTTTGCTGGTGACAAAGTAACAAAAGCGTTCGGCAGCATCATCACCCGAACACACAACTTCTCTTTTTCCACACGTATCGGGACAGGGAGGGTTCACGTATTCACCTTTATAGGTTCTGGAACATTTAAAACATCGTGTTCCACAGCAACTACAGGTGGCATCGTCCACTAGTTCCTCTTTTTCGCACATGTGACAGGAGGTCTGTAGCACAGCAAAGTTGACTTTATGCTGTTGTAGACCGCAGGACGGATCACGACAATTCTTACAGAGTCTACAGTCTAGGCATTGGCGTTGTTTTTTGACACATTGCTCACATCTGATACGAGACGGTCGATATCCTTGCTCACACTGAAAGATGTCATCTTGACGCGTCTCAAAATCGTAGAAAATAAATTTCTTGTTTCTCTTTTCTAAATTAGACCCATACGTTTTTTGAAAACAATGATGTTCTCCAATCTGATACTCCAGACAGTTAGGGCACTGCCATTCTTGACAAACGTGTAAGTCTGGAGAGCGTTTGCAGCATTGTAGAACGACCCTACATTTTTTACATTGATGAAACAAATCACAGGGAGGGGGGTAACTCTGTTTTTTGACGACTCTTTGTTTTCTATGTCTTTCAAAACATGCCTTTGAGCGACAGATCCGTCCACAAGTTCGACAACCGATTTGAAACTCCGTTTCTGGGCAGTGGTCATGCAAACAAATTTCACACGAGGTGGCACACGTGTGTTTGGATTTATCTTTGTAAGGTTTTAAACAAGTATGGCAAAAATACGAGGTCTTAAAAAATCCCTGTATACTGGCAATCCCATGCCAGTGTTTTTCAGTTTCCGTGTCCACGTGATATCAATACAGACGCGGCTTTTCCTGGTCCTCTGTCACCCTGACGAATTTGTTCCCTACTCTAGAGGACACAACGTTAATACAAACATCAAGTAAGGCTTCGAACGGTTCGATATCGTTCAAACCTAAGTATCTGTCATTGGGCACGCCAGCTCTTGCACATAGCCACATTGCCAATTCGGTTTGCTTTTTTTTTTCTCTGTGTTTTTAAGATATTGTCATAGTAAGACTGAGTAACAGTGTGATGTTTGATGACATGGTCCAGCATAGTTCCGGAATCTTCCCTGACTAAATCTTTCCACACATCAGAATCTACTTTCTTGCATGTTTTTAAAAAACAGAGACCAATGGAAATTGCCATACATAGATTGTTATCATTCTCAACATGAAAAAGTGATCTCTTTCTCTGCAAGCTATTTTTGGGACCGAATAGAGACGCGATAGGTAATTTTCTAGGGTTACCTCCCCCTATCGGCAAATCGATAGACCCAATGGTGACCAACAGATTTTCGTCCACAGGCAAGCTTTCATTCGAATTGAGTACCTTGGTAATTTCGGACATGACAACATCTGCATTCAGATTTTCCCAGGACTGGAGGGGTACAACGATCGGATTGTTTAAACTTGGATGACTCAGTACCACCCTTCCAAGATCAGCATCGTGACCCCTGGCCTCCAACAACAGGTCGTCGAACATCTCGTGCAATTTTGTTGGTATATCTAACAATTTATCTCCCCTCCACTGATCATTGAACTTGACCTTGAAGGTCGTGTCACGGGCTAGATTTTTCTTGAAGGTCCTGGTATCTCTCTTCCATATATAGTAAGGTTTTGTTAATGTGTTCTTAGAATCAGAACTTTCCCCACCGCCCCCCACCTGCCTACTTGTAGAAGGTTGATTGCCATCATTGAGAGAATGACACTTTTTTTTAGGAGGAGACTCAATATCAGAGAGAACCTCCTGCCATAAATTGTCAATGTGCTTATCTCATTGGAGTTCCCTTAATCGGTTCTCGACCTCGGCATCACCGACTAAACCATTGGCTGTTGCAAATAACTGCACGGTGTCCGGATCCTCCAATGTGTCAAGGATTTCTTTCAGTAAACTGTCTTGTGCCATACCTTCAAATTACATTTTTAAAAAACATCAATTTCATGTTGTAGAAACCCCATCTTTTTGTCACATTAAAATATATATATTCATAAATAACAACAACAACATTCATAAGAACACTTGTTTTTAATTATAGTATTTAACAGCATGTAAACAAATGACAATGAAAAACTCACACTCTATCTGAGACATTTTCTTTAAAAAAAATGTTTACAGTCAAAAATATATAAAAACACCTTAAAACATTTTTATTTAAAGAAAAATTAACAGCATGTAAGCAAATGACAATGAAAAACTCACAATCTAAGACATTTTCTTTCAAAAAAAATCAACAAAAAAAATTACAGTCAAAAATGTATTAAAACACCTTAAGACATTTTTATGAAAAAAAATTAACAGCATGTAAGCAAATGACAATGAAAAACTCACAATCTAACTAAGACATTTTCTTTAAAAAAAAAATCAACAAAAAAAAAATTAAAGTCAAAAATGTATTAAAACACCTTAAGACATTTTTATGAAAAAAAAATTAACGGCATGTAAGCAAATGACAATGAAAAAACTCAAAATCTAACTACGACATTTTCTTTAAAAAAAAAAATTAGTCAAAACTACAAAAATACCTAAAGATAATAATTAACAAATGGTGTTTTGTAGCGAAGAAAAAGATTAAAGTTTCTGATTGTAATACAGACAGAATGGCTGTAATACAGACAGAATGGCAGAAAAAGATACTATCAACTTTTGGGGTATGTTTTGACATCGACAGTCCTTTTAACACATCGAAATATAAACTTCCTTTGTATGAGCGTTGGTTATATTCCCATCGATATCATTATAACAGAAGAGGAAACCGATTTTCGATGGCCTTACTATTCTTAAATCATGAGATCCGCAGTGGAACCCGCCCCTTATTGTCAGTGATTGTGACATCGCAAGGAGCAATGCCTTACGAAAAATGTCTCCAGGTACTGTGTATCATTTTGGAAAGTTTTAACTGTATTCAATGTAATTTTATTTTTATAAACCTTTTCAACCTTCTAAATCATTTTCCTCTTTGACGAAATTTTTTATGTATCAAAAAACTCTAAAAAAAACTGTTTTAAATTATTCAGCGGGAGTTGAAACATTTATATAAAGCGTTTCACTATCTTCACTCGTGTTGTTATTTTTACATATAGATATTTGCAAGTTTCATATCAAACAGGCGTTGATGAGATTCGTTTCAAGGAAAGAAAACATGGAAGGGGAATAAAAAGATGAAATATTACGACAGTGTGTGAATTTCTTTTAAAAATTCGGTTGCACACTTGCCTAGGGACGAAATAAGCTGTTTTGTGCATTAAATAAATGTTTCATTATATAATAAAGACAACTTAAATTTCCTGCCGCCACTGGGCCATTGTTTAAACAAGAAATTAAAATACTTTTTTAGTCTCGCCGTTTTCTGGCACATGAAATGTCAATATTTTGATTGAGTTTAAATTTCTAAAGTTGTCCAGTGTTACTTTTGTATAAATCAACTTTTTCTACAACATACAATTTTAACATATGTTACTTACGGGTAGTGCTGAAAAATCGTTGGCATTAATATGCAGTATCTGATAGATACAAACTATGCATGTTCTTAACGAAAAGATTGGTTTTCAACGAACGCTGGTACATGTAGCAATCAAGTTATGTATGGCAGAATGGCACATTCATATGCATGCTGCTGTCACAAAAAATTTCGAATAAAAATATTTAAAGGGAAATGATTGTAGTTCCGCTTCATAATGAATTTAGTTAGGCAAATTATAAATTGCTACATTTACATATGACTGCCGTCATGAGAAAAGGGCCCTTCTCTTTTGACGTCATAATGCTCAGAAAACGACGTCAAAGTTGCGGCTTTGTAAACGCAGTTTTTTAATTTTCTGGTTTTTTTTTTCTGCGTCTGTGTTGTGTTTTCTGAATAACTAGAGTCTGGCCTTGTTTTAATACCGCGATTAATATTTTTGTTGTTTTTTTGTTGTACATTTTTTGTAATATTTTAAATAAAAGTCCACGATAAGAGAATTGCCATATGAATGTCTCTCTATTATTTTATCTTGGCTGTATTTTATACATTATCGGAAACAATTTAGAATTAATTTGGACCTGTTTGAAATTGGTTTTTCAGACTATGTATAAAGTTAGTGTTCGAAGAATTGGTTCAACGTTCCATCAGACGCCGAACTTAATGATGGTGTGACAGAAATAATCGCTTACAGCAGGAAGCTTTTGAAAAAGAAATCAAGTATTCAATGAAATGTTGATATTCACTGAATTGTAATTTGGAAATTTGTTCAAGAAGGGTTAAAGGAATTTAGATACCAAGCTGCCATTTCGAATATCGTATCCAATCCTTAGCTCATATAGTCAGCAGAGTTTCTTGGTTGTAAAAATAGGGTTTCAGTAGGTTGCAATTGCGGAAACCCTTTATAAACCATTTGTATCCAAACAATTTATGGATGTTAACACTATACAAAAACTTCAAGTTTCAGTAAGTTTCCATTGAGGCAACCATTTTTATTGGTGGACAGCCCATGTTTCTATACTGCGAAAACTAAATGAAACTTGAATACACTTTACCATGCCAAAAAGATGCAAAAGTAATAGACAAAAAACTATATCACTTCATTGGTCTATAAAATTTACAAATTAGAGGAATGGCGTCAAATACATAAATATTAAAAATGCAGTGTGTGATGAGTTAAATGATGTGACAACACAGAAAAAGATCATGAGGGAGTTTTTAAACCATTCGATGAGTCTAAAGTAACCCTGATATTTTAATGAAGCTCTTAAGAAAGCCAATCAGAAGTAATTATAAGGTAATTAACAGGACAATTTTAAATCAAATTGTTATAAATTTATCCAGTTTATCTTTGTCATTGTAAAGTGTTTATTATGACTAAAATGTGAATTAATACATCAAGATACGTCTTATTACTTTTTTGGCATTTAAGAATTTGGAAAATAGAATAAAAGTTTGATGTTTTCGTAAGGCTGCATGGTACTCCCTGTGTCGAAACTTAAACAGCCTTCCTTTGGCAAGCTTTTAAGAGAACCATATTTAAAGCATGTCAGGGAACTTTAGAAGGAATTCATAAAACGTCCAAACAATTAAAAGTTTTTAAAGTACAATGGAAATGCTGAGATTGGTCGGGGCTAGTTATTAAATAGCACTCTAAGATTAAAAACATTCAATTCACATTGATTTCGTTAAGTAAAAAAAGTTACGAGAATAGTCTCCACATATCCATTTAGATTAAACCCCTATGTAGCCTCAGATCCTATTTTTGTACCTAGACCACAAGAATACTTAGATTGGCTGTACAATTTACCAAACGGAGCTCTTAGATGAACAAAACACCAACTTACTTCAATTTTGAGTAAAAGAGATACGAAGAGAGTTTGCACGTATTATTTTTAAGTCAAGCCCGAATGTCCCCTCACACAATAGTTTCAATAGCTTCACAATAGCCTCAATAATCTCATTTACAATCCTTGTTTGTTGTGATTTCCAGTACTCACCCACAGCAGATACCTAGTATCCTTTCTGAAGTCTTTTAAAGATAGACTGTCCAGGGAAGCCAAATTTGTGGGGAAAAAATGGCGCAAAGTACCATTTTTCCAATTTTTTTTTACCGTAACAGAAAAAGGCAGCCGACAGCATCAAATCACCAGCAGGGAGACCTCTGTTTAATACAGGTTGTTAACACCAATTCTCTTCTATGTTCGATTTGCTACAAATATAAATCCAAATAGAAACAAGATATGAAACAATTTGGATGCCAGTATTATCCACATCATGGTTTTTACTTGTATGTTGATCTAATTCAAAATCGACGCCTTTAGAATGGTTGAACCTGAAGTATGACTATTGATAAAAATGTTAACTTCTCGTCTCCCTTTTACCATTTATTTCATATTTAATGCTGTATGGGCAGGATGAAGGGTGATTACTAGTGTTGACAGATGTAATTCATGGATTTTGTTCAATTGGTTGAAGCTTAAATGTCGGACGACCATCAAAAGACGGGGACTATTGCAAAATATAAATGAAAAAAAGAATCCGGCACCCTTGGGCAGAAGAAGACCGTCAACTGCTGCGCAGAAATTCCAAAGTACATTTATTTCAAAGTGTCCACCTAGTAAAAACGATATTTTATTAAAAGGGAGAAAATGTGAGGGCATCCGAAAGTTAATTTCAGAGAGAAGATGGCAGTTGGTTAAATATTATGTTTGGAATTTGGTTCAGCAGCATATAAAGACTGAAAATAAAGTACTAAACTTAAAGTAATCCTGCTGTAGATCACTTTGGTGTTGTCCAAGTTCTGCATATGTACCAACTACTCAATATATATGCAATGTCTTAAGAATCAAACTTGCTGACTGTAAAAACTTTCCTAGCAAAACTTGATGTTTGTTAATCATGATACTGTTTAAATTCAAAACCAACAGCACAGTGTATTTGTTCATGCTGGTTATTAATTTAGTTGTCATTGAAATGCATTAGTAACATCAAAATTTATTCCTGGATGCAGCATCTCTGCGTTATATCTAAGTGAGGTTATGAGTACAGATTACCTAATGATGAAAGAGAACAAAAACGCAGAGGAAATTGCATAATTCATCTCTCGTTTACAAATGTTTTACAGCTGGTTTGGCCTTCAGTTTTTGCTAGTGCTGATGTTTTAGAAGTAAAAAAGAGACTGAGTCTGATTTAAGAAGACCAGTTAGACTGCCAAGTATAGCGAAATCAAGAGATTGCAGAAAGGAAAACATTGTCAGACTTTCCATAGATATGCATGAAAATTTTGGCTGTAAAAAAAAATAACCAGCTACGTGATTTTGCTGTTTGTAGATTAACACTGTTAAATGCCAGGCGAGGAGGTAAGCCAAGCAGAATGACAGTCAAAGATTAGGAAGATGCCCTTCAAAGTGCATTGTTAGATGAAGCAAGAGTGAAGCATGTTGAAGATGACGTAAAAAAAGCTTTTGTGTGAAAGCAAATTGCTTACATGCATGCTTTAAAGGTAACCAAGCTATAGTGCCACTTCTCATACCAAAGGAATGCTGACAAGCAATGAAATTTTTCAACGATTACGAAATACGCAGAGTAGCAGAAATTAATAAAAAAATAATTCTTATGCTCCTTCAAACATAAAACTTAAAAAAAAAACATGATTCAGGGTGGATTGTTGTAAATAATTTATGCAGAAAATCAGGATTGGAGCGCAACACAAGTGCAACATATATGATGCACCATGTTGCAACCTCATATGTTCTGTTAGATGTATCCCCAATGCCCCCTGGCAATGAAAAACAATTACACAAGTTGGAAAATTTTTGAATCATTTGGAAGGTATTTTTTGATCATGCTAGTTTGTTATTCATTTTTTGATCATGCTAGTTTGTTATTCATTAATTTTATGAGAACAATAAACCTCCACTATCTCTATTTACAGTTATAAAGTTTGATATAATCATGTACCTAGTGTGTTAACTTTTTAGCTCAGTCGGTAGAGCGTTGGTTTTATAGCTAAATGGTCCCAATTTCGAGCCAAGTTGTTCATTCCTCCTGTTCTATTACATTGGCGCCCAACAAAATACCAACGTGGATTAGTTTAGTGTCTCATGCGAGATTTTTTAGGGATAGAAATCTCAAAAGAAAAGGGGAAGAGTTTAATACTGTGTATATAAGGCTCAGTACTGACAGGCTTCTACTTGCACTAGGGTTAATCCTTTAGCTCTGTCGGCGGTGCGTTGGTTTATTTAACTGAAGGGTCCCAAGTGCGAACTAAGTTATTATCATACTATTTTTTATATAATTTGATTCTTTATCATCAACAAAGTTTTAATGGATGTCAATCTGTGGCATAACATATTCAAGAATTTGTGACAACTTTTAACTTCACATATCCTTTAAATTTCTTTAATAATTTTTTTTTTATTAAATACTGGTATGTTTTTCTGCATTTGTTAATTATAGCCCACTGAGTCCAGCTGCTGTGTAAAAACAAACTCTTGATATGACGTCAGTTATTCGCAAGCACTTTGCTAGTTTATCAGAAATCAGTTTCCGCTCAAAGTAAAATAATGGAAAGCATGGAATATGAAATTAAATTTTTGCAAAATTAATATGGCCCTGAAAGTTTTCCTGCGTTATCTTAAAAGTGATGTTTGCAAGGTTATGGGAGCAAATTACCTAATGAGGACAGAGGACGAAAGAGCAGAAGAAATGGCAAATTTATCTCCCGTTTACATCTGATATGGCCTTCCTTTTTTGCTAGTGCTGATGAATCAGTAGAAAAAGGGAGTCTGATTTAAGAAGACCAGTTAGACTGCCAAGTGAAAAGGAAACAGAGAAATTAAGAGACTGCACAAAGGAAAATATTGACAGACTTTCCATAGATAAGCATGGGAGTTTTAGCTATACAAAATATAACCAACTACGAGATGCAGCGAAAAACTCATTTTACAACATCTCACAGTTGTAGATAGCAATGTTAGGTTTTTCTGAAAGGTTACATTACAGCAAAATAATCTCACAGTTGTAGAGAGCAATGTTAGTTTTTTCAGATTTTTTTTATTTCAGATTTTTTTATATAGCTGGTTTTTTTCTGTAGATTTTTTGTTTAATAGTTTCACTAGCTATAGAAGTATATGTTCAGACGTGAATTGATGCAAGATGAAATAGGCGCTGTATTTAAAGAGACAATTTACAAGAAATTACAAAGGATGTTGACTTTTAAAGTGAGAGCATGTCTTGTGTAGGTGTCCATTTGAAAATGTTTCCAACATTATATTTGTGTGAGATATACACTTTTTTTAACATCTCAGAGTTGTTTAACCTCTGACAGTTGTATTGTAGTAAGCAATAATGTTGTAATGTTAGTTTTTTTGGTTTTTTTGCTTTTGTTTTACTTTTTTTGTAATTTTCAATGCTATAGAATTACGTAGTATCAGTAGTCATCATTTAAGGTTGTTGATTTTGTTAACTTAAGCAGCATTATACAAACTGTAGCTTTAGCACTCGATAGAACATATTTACAAGCTGTATTATTTTAGTTCAATATAGCTCTCAAAACATGATATTCTTTGTTCTAGTCGTTACAACGAGTCAATTCTTTCAAAACTTGTTGTGTCAATAAAGTTTTCATATATTCAAAATGAATTGATCATTTTATAACTAAGTTAACTTTGATATCTGCATGACCCTTAGCTTGCTGCGTTGGGATTAAAGGTCAAAGACACATAGGAAGATGGTTTGAAGTTAGGTTAAGCAATGTTTAAGGTAGCCCCTTTAGAACTGATCTAGTGATTTTGAGGTGAAAGGTTCAAAGTTTTCTGCACACAAGAAAATACTGTTTGCTGAATATCTTGATAAATATTCATCGAAGTTCTAACATTCATAGTTCATTTGGACATAATTAGGTTTATGCGTTAATGGATACTTAATATTGTCTAATCATAGTTTTTAGAAACCTTACTCGATAGAAGCAATACTACTCTTGCAATTTTGTACGTCCCATAAATTTGGTGCGTGCACCAATGTTTTATGTATTTCCTTGTAATACATAATTTGAGGAAAACAGACAATGACTTCGAAATAACCTACTACATCTGTGTTGTATTGAAGTCTTTTTCCCCTTTTTTATCGGGGCACCAAGGGGGAAAGGATCTGATATAATTTAAATATATACTGCACATATAAGTTAACTTGCATATATGTATTACAAGTATCGTGAGAAGATATTTTCCAGAGCATCTGCTAATGAAACATAATGTAATTAAATACGTAAAATAGAGTAACAAATAAAAAATTAATTTCCTCTTATCTGCGAATTAGTTTAAGAATGACCTACCTTCCACTAATTAAAGTATGATTTGATAGCTCGACCTCAAGTTATTTGTCATGAGAATTTACGACAAAGTATTTTCATAGGGTGAAAGTTACAATCTCTTCATAACACTGTATAAATACCACAAAACTGAGTACGTTACATTTTCATCTAGACTAAGTACTTTTTGAAAGTTAATTTTAATCAACTCTTCTATGCAGTTACTCAGACAATCCGAAAGTGAAACAGTGTTTCGACTTCAGCACAAATCATTGCTGCTGATAAGACTTAGTTCTTGAAAATAATTGATAATTGCGATGTAATGTATGCTAAAGCATTGTTTTTTTAAGGAAACGTATTTATGAATACCTTGAGAATAGTCTGATTTTAAATGGTGCGAACAATTTAAATATTTTTTGTAGTCGTATATATTCCTACCCCAGAGTTAAATATAGTCTCGTTCAACTCGACGCTCGGCTGTCTCCGTAAATCCTTGTTGGAGATTTACGGTGTCAGCCGAGCGTTTAGTTGAACGAGACCAGAGTTCAATATTGCTTGGATTCATACAATTTTCGAGAAATATTTCTATTACTGATACATATTTTTGATTGAATAAATATTATCTTTAAATATTATTTAACATAATTCATATGGGGTTTCTCGACATTCTTGTCGAAAAAGTCCAAAAATTCATATTATAAAAATGTGCGTAATTCAAATTAGAAACTACATGTACTTGTCATGAAAAATAACATCATTGATTTTAAAATCAATAAACATCGACAAAATCAACTCCCGTCAGTTCTTCAGTACTTTGATTTGTTGTATGCAAACAAGGTAAGCTTTTTAAAAGGCTAATGAAGTCGGCAAGCGGTAAATGAATTTTGGACAAAAGTGAATATTTCAACAAAGAAGGAATACAAGATGTAGCGCAGTTCTCCGCCGAGCGTGCGAACTGAACATTTCGGAGTTACAACTCATTTTACTTTGGTCAAAATGAATGTATGAAGTCCTTGTATGGAAAAGTCATTGAAAGAGTTTACTAATTTATTACATATCTACGCACAAAGTCTACACATCACATAAAAACAATCCACACAATTCACACAAGAAATAATTCACGTAAGAACATCATGTATGTATAAATCCAAATCGATTCGTTATCTACTGCTACATTTCTACTACACTGTCCACTGCTATTGCTAATTATACCCCCGCAAACGAAGTTTAGGGGGGTATATTGGTTTCACCTTGCCCGTCTGTCTGTCCGTTAGTCTGTAGACGCAACTTTGTCCCCCCTATAGAATTTTTTATTACTGCATGGAACAGTTTGAAAATTTGTACATATGTTGAACACCATCTGAAGATGTGCACCTGCAATTTTTTGTAAGATCAGACAAGATTTAATGATTTTATGACAGTCTTTATTTTCCTTATCCTATATATTGTACACTAATGTTGAAAAGTAAGGAAGGTAATCCTTACAGATTTTATTAATTAATGAATAGTATTAAAACACTCTAAAATATATTTATATTAATACATCCAAATGGAGGTTTTTTGTCTTTATGTCTTAATTAATAAAAAAAAATATTTTTTATAAGTATTCTATCAACTAACAATGCAAAGTTTTTGTTTGTCAATGATAAATTCTTAGGAGCTAATAAGAACATCAAAGACAAGTGTGGCTGAATTCATTTGTCCCAAGGGAGCCATTATCTTAGCCATGGTTCAGATGGAGCATGTGTTTAGGGGAAATTGATAATCTGTAAAATGGGTGATGGTTTTTGGGCTATTTTAAAACTGTTTCATGTAAACCAAAAAGTTCTATCATTATAAGGAAATAAATATTATTAATATCATTATTAATAAAGAAGTTAAACTATTTTAAGAGGTTGTTTAAATTTATTTGTCAAGTAAATTGATGAAGTGACCCTATTGGGCATTAATTTAAATGAAATTCAAAATTACTGATATGATTGTAGTGTTTAGGCAATTTTAAAATTGTTTGTAACATTAAATTTTCTTTTATACATATTTTTACATAGTATGGTAATTATGGTAATGTTTTGGGAGTTTATTAAATTTAACAAGCTCATCAAAGAAAACAACTAATTGCATCTGTCAAGACTCTTATTAGAAAGATATTGAAAGTTTTATCAACAGAAGAGCATTGCTTGGCTACCGGTATTTCCATTTACTGCAAAGGAAGGGGTTATTGTCATTTTGTTGGTTTTTCTTTAAATCAATTAAATTTTTAAAAAAATATATCATCAGAAACATACATTTGTAAATGTATTACTGTTATAGATATGTATTTACAGTGAAATTCTGACATTTTTGAATTTAATTTTTCTTTGTTAACTAATTTTTTTTTTTTTTTTACAATTTTAGAATTTTTTTTTGGTACACATGTATGTGTTCCAAACCTTTATTATTCAATTCAATTATTTGTCCCATTTGAAATTAGTCTTGCGGGGGTATTAGTCCCATTAGGACAGTTCTAGTTTACACTGACATTAACGTTATCAAGCCCATCAAAACTCCAAGCGTACATCCCATTAAATCACGCGAGAACTGTCATGGCTGCTGAAAAAGACGACTGGTAAACATGCTGATGTGTTTTATCTGGTTTTGATTTATATACGATTAATTTGTTCAACCTGAGTTAAAAAATAATTTTATCTCAAGGAAGACAAATATAAAATCGATCTTTTCAGACCGAAGTCAGCCGCATTAAAAACTTAATTTTGCACCATTACGGAGATCCTGTGGAATTGTAGCCCTCTCCAGTAAACGTCAGATATAAAAAATCGGAGAGGGCTACATTATTGCAGCTATTTGGACCTCAGCACAAATCATTGCTGCTGATAAGACTAAGTTCTTGAAAATAATTGATAAATGCGATGTAATGTATGCTAAAGCATTGTTTTTTAAGGAAACGTATTTATGAATACTTTGAAAAATAGTCAGATTTTAAATGGTGCGAACAATTTAAATATTTTTTGTAGTCGTATATATTCCTACCCCAGAGTTAAATATAGTCTCGTTCAACTCGACGCTCGGCTGTCTCCGTAAATCCTTGTTGGAGATGTACGGTGTCAGCCGAGCGTTTGGTTGAACGAGACCAGAGTTCAATATTGCTTGGATCCAAACAATTTTCGAGAAATATTTATATTACTGATACATAGTTTTGATTGAATAAATATTATCTTTAAATATTATTTAACAAAATTCATATGGGGTTTCTCGACATTCTTGTCGAAAAAGTCCAAAAATTCATATTATAAAAATGTGCGTAATTCAAATTAGAAACTACATGTACTTGTCATGAAAAATAACATCATTGATTTTAAAATCAATAAACATCGACAAAATCAATTCCCGTCAGTTCTTCAGTACTTTGATTTGTTGTATGCAAACAAGGTCAGAATGAATGTATGAAGTCCTTGTATGGAAAAGTCATTGAAAGAGTTTACTAATTTACTACATATCTACGCACAGCGCAAAGTCTACACATCACATAAAAACAATCCACACAATTCACAAAAGAAATAATCCACGTAAGAACATCATGTATGTATAAATCCAAATCTATTCGTTATCTACTGCTACATTTCCACTACACTGTCCACTGCTATTGCTAATTATACCCCCGCAAACGAAGTTTAGGGGGGTATATTGGTTTCACCCTGTCCGTCTGTCTGTAGACGCAACTTTGTCCCCTCTATAGAATTTTTTATTACTGCATGGAACAGTTTGAAAATTTGTACATATGTTGAACACCATATGTGTGCACCTGCAATTTTGTGTAAGATCAGACAAGATTTAATGATTTTATGACACTTTTTATTTTCCTTATTCTATGTATTGTACACTAATGTTGAAAAGTAAGAAAGGTAATCCTTACAGATTTTATTAATTAATGAATAGTATTAAAACACTCAAAAATATATTTATATAAATACATCCAAATGGAGGTTTTTGTTTTTATGTCTTAATTAATAAAAAAAATATTTTTTATAAGTATTCTATCAACTGACAATGCAAAGTTTTTGTTTGTCAATGATAAATTCTTGAGAGCTAATAAGAACATCAAAGACAAGTGTGGCTGAATTCATTTGTCTCAAGGGAGCCATTATCTGAGGCATGGTTCAGATGGAGCATGTGTTTAGGGGAAATTGATAATCTGTAAAATGGGTGATGGTTTTGGGGCTATTTTAAAACTGTTTTATGTAAACCAAAAGTTCTATCATTATAAGGAAATAAAAATATCATTATTAATAAAGAAGTTAAACTATTTTTAGAGGTTGTTTAAATTTATTTGTCAAGTAAATTGATGAAGTGACCCTATTGGGCATTGTTTTAAATGAAATTCAAAATTTCTGATATGATTGTAGTGTTTTGGCAATTTTAAAATTTTTTGTAATATTAAATTTTCTTTTTTACATATTTTTACATAGTATGGTAATTATGGTAATGTTTTGGGAGTTTATTAAACTTAACAAGATCATCAAAGAAAATCATAGTCCTATGGGATCAATTTTCTGATATGGAGTTCCATTGTGCCATAGGAGAAAGTGAGCAAAATTTGAAACAACTAATTGCATCTGTCAAGACTCTTATTAGAAAGATATTGAAAGTTTTATCAACAGAAGAGCATTGCCTGGCTACTGGTATTTCCATTTACTGCAAAGGGAGGGGTTATTGTCATTTTGTTGGTTTCTCTTTAAAGCAAATTAAAAAATATATATATCATCAGATACATAAATTTGTAACTGTATTACTGATATAGATATGTATTTACAGTGAAATTCTGACAATTTTGATTTTAATTTTTCTTTAACTATTTTTTTTTTTTTTTTTTTAAATTCTACAATTTTTTTTTTGCATGTGTTCCAAACCTTTATTATTCAATTCAATTATTTGTCCCATTTGAAATTAGCCTTACGGGGGTATTAGTCCCATTAGGACAGTTCTAGTTTACCTTCTTTTATAGTAAACAGTGCCTCCTCAGTGTGAGGAGTAAAAAACTTACCTCCTCAGTGCGGGGAGGCAATACATAATATTAAATAATTATAACGGTTCAGGAAATTAATTATTAACAATATAATAAAAAGGTTATTAGGGTTCTGGCATGATGATAGGTAAGGCTTACGGTAAATGAGAAATTGATAATAGATAACACTTTACAATCTGAATATTAATCAGTACTAAGAATAAATTTGCTACAACTCTCCCCAAGTTAAGTTTTGACTCCGATCAAAAAAACTTACATGTATATTTAAACTAAATGAAATATAGTATAACCCACACGTCACATGACTACACATAAAATAAACAATATTTTTACTGTACATAATTAAAGATTAAAAAACATTACAAGGCATAGTCGTGTGCAAACAAGTAGTCATGTTACATTATTCGGTAATAACAGACACATGTAATAATGGCAATAATAAACAATCAAACATAATTAAACTATTGAAATTGGTAGGCTATGTATAAAACAAAACAATGAATAAAATTATATTACCAGATCAATAAAAACTCAACATAAAAAAAAATATTTAAACATTATTCACGGCTATACATTCTTTAATTCAAAGTATTTACAATTTGCATGTACAATATGTGTAGCATCTGATTCAATTGTTCAATTTCACAATTTTTACGTTCCGATAATTTTGAAAATGTTCTGGAATGTCGCTTAGGACGTCCGTGGCGAATTTAAAAACATCAAGGTCTTTTGCAGGAATAGTATCTGAATGAGATATTTCAGTCTCTTGCACTATTTCCGTTATGCCGTCTTTATATGTTACGGCCCTTTTCGTCATCTTTAAAATAACTGTTTTCGTCATCTTTATATAACTTTCCGTAACAGTCCTCGATGTCGGCGGAATTATCGCTGGATCCGGATCAACGGAGCACTCAGAGTCGTCATCTTCAGCGACGTTAACATTGTCGTCTTTCTTTAATGGAATCATGGGCTCTTGGCTCGCACACTCCAGTATCTTGTCCACCATAGCGTCCATCTTTTCCCTGTTTGTTGAAGCCAAAAGTTCTCTTTACATTTCTGAGTTAATTGACAACCAATCCTCATCATCGCTTATCGGTTCATAGTGAATGGAGTGTTGGAGAGAATTCGCTAGCGCTGTATCCTCATAGAGCGAACCATCAAACACATTAATTCAAAAACATTATTTCCTCGAACATTAATATTAGCCATCAATGCATTTGATAGACATCTCTAGTAGGAAAACATCATGTATGAAAATTGAGATGGCATTGAATTCCAGTCCTCCCCATCCCCCAAGAGAAAAGTTAAAGATTTGTTTACCTCTGTATACACTTCTTTACACAGTCAGCTTCATCATAACCCCCAACTTACATCAACATATTTTTCTACAATGCCAAAAATAACACTTTCTTTAACAACACAGAATACAATAAGACTGAGTATTTTTCTTATATTTATATAAATAAAACTTACCATTTTCATTTTAAAGTCCTTGTCTTCCAGGCTGTTCTCAAGTGAATTTAAGGCATCTGTTGTATCAACTGTACCAGGTCTCTGATTTCTGTTAACAAAAAAATTGTCCTTCGTTGGAACTCTAGGAGAAAAATAATTATTTATTTCATATATATAAATATTCTGCAATTTATATATCAATAATCCTTTTTTAACATTATTGTTAACAAACAGTGTATTCTTTAAGTAACTCACTTTCTTCTGTAAGTGGGAAAACTGTTGATTTCTTACTGCCATCGCTAAATATAGCAGAAGGTGAATTGGTTCGGCGTAAACTCGCAGAGGGTGCAGACACTAGGCAATGAGTAACTTCTACGAAATCTCCAACTTTTAAGTCGGTTTCTGCTAGGTTTCTCCACAGAGTCACCTCCATGGAGTGCCCCTGCTCTTTTAAGCTAACAGTTCTTATTTTGGTTTCTTGGTGGCCTACTTGAACAAGTTTTACTGCCTAATCCTGAAAGAAAAGTAGAAAATTCTAACAAAGAAAATTACAATCCATCAACAAATATATATACTCAGTTTCTATTTCCCGTTATGTTTGCATTGCGATTGGAAATCTGTGATGATCATTTTCCTATCATTTCTATAACGCGCAAAACAACAAAGATGGCGTGTAAAGGCTTTAAAGCCAGGATACACAAATATTACAAACAAATAAACATCAACTCTAACATAAATAATAGCATTAACATTTTTTTTTTAACACACCAGACTGTGCAGTCAAAATATCATATCACTCTTAACGTGCAATTTGCCTGCATGGCCTGATGTGTTAAAGGACCGAAGATATAAAAAACTAGACACGATCTCGTTGCGAGCAACGAGGAGGTCTTCCGTCCGATATTTAGAAGTAAATATGACATCATCGACTTTGATTTTCGACAACAAAACATGATATGGAAAAAGGAGTGAAGTACTTATGCTTCATTGCATCGCTTTTTATAAGTTCTATTGCATTGCTTTTTTTAAATGCTTGCATTTCCTCCAATCAAGAATGAAAAGATTAATTTTGTTTACATCTGGTCCCTAAAAACCCTAATTGTTTAACGCAAGAGAAAATCATTATATTGTAAGGATATAGAAACGTATTATACCTTATCTAGCATTAATAACCTTTCACAAAATGGCTCTCATTAAAGGGCTATATATAAAAACTTTTAGAGCCCTTTGATCCCCTAATTTAAGGGGCCAGTCCCTTTTTCTTGGAATCAAATGAAAGGACATTTAATTCTGAAAACATTTTGTCAACAAGTGTTTAAAAATTCATTACCGTTCTGGAGATATATGTGAAAGAAGGTTTAAGGGGCCGATCCCTTATCTCCTTATAGAGGCCGTTTGGCGAAATTTTGAAGATTGCATATGGTTAAGAACATTTTTTGAACAACTTTTCTTCTGTATTGCATTTCAAAATATTTTTCCTTTCTGAGATATGGGTGATCAAAATGTTGTACGTTTGGTCCCTTTAAACCTTTAATTACCTAATACATGACAAAATCATTACATTGCTTGGATACATAACTGTGAGATAAACATATTTGCTTCTATAACCTTTCACAAAATATCTCAGTAAATGGCTACAGATTAAAGACGTTAGAGCCCTTTGGTTTCCTAATTTGAGGGGCCAGCCCCTTTTTCTTGATATCAAATGAAAGGTCATTTAATTCTAAACAAATTTTGTTCAACAAGTGTTCAGAAATTTGTTACCATTCTGGAGATATATGAGAAAGAAGGTTTAAGGGGCCGATCCCTTATCTCCTTATAGGGGCCGTTTAACGAAATTTTGAAGGTTGCATATTGTTTAGAACATTAATTTGTACAACTTTTCTTCTGTGTTGCATAACAAAATATTTTTCCTTTCTGAGATTTGGGTGATCGAAATTTTGGACTTTTGGCCCCTAAAAACCCTTAATTACGTAATACATGACAAAATCATTACACTGCTTGAATACATAACTGTGAGATAAACATATTTGCTTCTATAACATTTCAAAAAATATCTCTCAGTAAAGGGCTACAGATTTAAGAATTTAGAGCCCTTTGGTTCTCTAATTTTAGGGGCCAGTCCCTTTTTCTTGATATCAAATGAAAGGTCATTTAATTCTAAACAAATTTTGTTCAACACGTGTTCAGAAATTTGTTACCATTCTGGAGATATATGAGAAAGAAGGTTTTAGGGGCCGATCCCTTATCTCCTCATAGGGGCCGTTTAACAACATTTTGAAGGTTGCATATTGTTAAGAACATTAATTTGAACAACTTTTCTTCTGTGTTGCATAACAAAATATTTTTCCTTTCTGATATTTGGGTGATCGAAATTTTGGACTTTTGGCCCCTAAAAACCCTTAATTACGTAATACATGACAAAATCATTACACTGCTTGAATACATAACTGTGAGATAAACATATTTGCTTCTATAACATTTCAAAAAATATCTCTCAGTAAAGGGCTACAGATTTAAGAATTTAGAGCCCTTTGGTTCCCTAATTTTAGGGGCCAGTCCCTTTTTCTTGATATCAAATGAAAGGTCTTGTACATATAAACATTTTTTGCATTACATGTGTTAACAAAATATTTTTCAGAAAAGAGATAAACTAAGAAAACCATAAAAAATTAAGGCGTTTTTTCCATCTCAATTTTCGGGACCAGGCGAGCTTTAACGCCTTTTGAGGATGACAAATTTGAATGCCAAATTGCACATCTACAATCTCTTGTCTACAATCCCTGAAAGTTTGAACTCAATATCTTTTACCGTTTAGGAGGAGATCCCTGGACAAGCCGACCCTCTCAAAATCGCTAAAACGTCATTTTCTCAAGAACGGAAATGACGTCATCAAAATAAAAAAATGTATATTAAGTTCGGATTAATATCTATTAGATCTGAAACTTTCACGAAAATCGGTTCAGCCATTTCCGAGAAATCGCCTGCACAAATTTTGTAAGAAAAAAAAAAATAATAATAGGGAAAAAGAAACCGAACGAAAACAATAAGGTCTTCCGTTGGAAAACGGAAGACCTTAAAAATAAGCTAAATTAAGTTGTACTTACCCGAATAACCTGTCCCTGTACTGTTATAATACCCCTTATGGGCATATCCAGAGCCTCTCTAATTGTTTTGGAAGGTGAAGTTGTGTTATGAGCAGCACAGCTTTATCTGTCTGCTCTTTCGTCAGATAAAGAGACAACCCTATTTTCTTTCACGAGGAAATTTCCTAACTGCATGGTTTTGCCTTCTCTGATCTTCATCATCTGGTTTTCGTCACTCAATGTGGCCAGCATACAATCAGTTTTATTAGCTATGCTGAAGTTCAACATGCTTCCCTTCGTTCCACTGCTGCCAGTGAAGTTTGCAGTGTGTCCAACTTTTGCACCACAACCTATTTTCCCATGTGATATGCTGCTTCTTCTTTCCCTTTATTTTCCATAATCAAATCTTTGAGACTTTTTTCATGCATCTGAAATTCATAGTATTAATTCATGAATTTGACTCCCCCCCCCCTAACATTTAAGGACTCTATAATACAGAATGTAAACATCACAATGAGCTTGTATGATGATAAATGGAATGTTGAGTGTTAATCGTAATTCTACTGAGGTTGCTTTTAACTAAAAATGTGTTGATTTTGACAAAAAAAATTAGTTGTACTTAGAATTTCCCCATTATTAAATTTAAATTTGTTCAGTAAAATATAACCTCCAAAGTTAGCAAAGGCTATTTCTGAATCAATGTTTTGAAAATAATGAATTTATATACATAGCACATCAACTTTAAAAAACACATTCTTTAAATAGAACAATTTCAACGGTACTATGAATGTAATCTGATTTGTGGGAATTACTACTTTTACAGGGGCGAATATACAATGATTGGTTTGTGATCTGAATAATATGATTCGAGGGTGGCACAGGAAATATCTGAATTTGACATGTAAGTGTATAAACATGATCTAAGAAACTTCCATAGTCTCTTGTAGAACTGTGCATTATTTGTCTTACATTCAATCTTTCCAGATATGAACTGAGATCTCTCTGAGAAAAGAAGTCAATATTTGTGTCTCCCGTGATATTAACTGATGAATATACCTCAAAAACTTGCAAATATTACTTATGCTTGCCATATTTATGGTGCAATAGATAAACAGAAGATTCACCGATGCATCTCGGTAATCAATGGATGCAATCACAGTCTCTACTCCACACAGAATAAATTTTCTTGGGTTAGGCAACTCTTTTTTTGAGTACAATACCATTCCATTAAATGGTCATCCTTCACTTGCTACGTATCAAATCGATACATATTGAAACCAGGGAGTAGGAAATCCTCACCCCTATCATTAGGTACCAGTCTACTTTCTGTTATAGCAATTATGTCTCCTGATTTCAGGATTTCGTCATTTGCAACATCTTTCATATGACATTGTAAGGAGCTAGTGTTGTGATAAATAATTTTCAAATCTGATGTTATATGTTTCAGAACTGGTAAACATGTTCTTAAAACAGCATCCTCTCCTAGCCTTTCCATTTCTTTTACAACTTTTGCTGACACTGCTATTTTCTGTTCGTTTAATGAGTCCGTATGAATTTGTTACCGGTAGTGGCACTGACAACTAGAATATTAACATGCAATACGTTCTTAAAAGCTTAAATGGACAGACGTCTCTCACTGCTTACATTGGCTTTCCGGCATAAAACAAATGGCTAATTTTTTTGGATGCTCATTATTTTTTTGGTCTGTCTCATTCATGCTTTGTAGAACCAAATAGGACATTTCTGCAATTCTATTACTTTTTCTTCTATTGTTCTTTTGTCACTTTGGTGTACTAATTTCTGCCATTCGGATGTTGTAATTTGATGTAATTTGAAAAATCCCATGCAAATACTTCGAGCAAGGCATAATTCATCTGTGTTTTGAATTTTGATACTATTCTCTTTTGAGAAGTGGACAGGCATAGCCTACATCCACTTCTCTTCGCAAGCCCTCATATTTTGATTCTGGAAAACGTGTAAATGTCGGAACCAAAGACGGTTTACACTTCGACCCATGTTTCGACTCCAGTTTCCCTGAATTTTCGTAACAGACCTATTATTTCTACATTTTAAACATAAATGCATCCATATATAACAAACAAATCACCACAAACCCGCTTTCAAATCATTTTCTCAACTTCTACATTCCGGTTTTAAACTATGAGATCATTCGATATAGGTGGTTTAAAAAGTAGAAAATTTAGAGTCGGAAAAAACGGAAAATAGTGTTTCGATTTGTAGACTTTAGATTAAAGGTATTTTTCTTAAAATTTACAGAGCTATATACGGTTTTACAATTTAAGACAAATTTACAAAATGCATACGATAAAACAAGTAACTTTGTCTCATAAAACAATGAAAACTCTTTTATTGTAATCTTTCTTGTATGCTATATGAATCAATGTTCGTTTTATTGTTAAAAAAACAGATGTAGAACAAAATTTGTCACCATAAGAGATGATTAAAAAGGGAAGAAATACCTTTTTGTAATTATTTAACTCGTTTGCACATTGTAAGATTAAGTTGATTCAGTTACGTTTTCGACATTATTGTTTTAAATATGTTTCCAATTTTATCCGAAACATAAACATTTAATCTGCACTGACCTAGATAAACAATGTGATACACAAAATTTAAACCCGGGATGTAGAAGTTGCGAAAATGATTTGACAGCGGGTTAGTGTAGATTTTTTTTGTGATATATGGATGCAATAATGTTTAAAATGTAGAAAAAGTAGGTCTCCTACGAAAATTCAGGGAAACTGGAGTCGAAATATGAGTCGAAGCGTAAACCGTCTTTGGTTCCGACATTTACACGTTTTCCAGAATCAAAACATGAGGGCTTGCGAAGAGAAGTGGATGTAGGCTATGCCTGTCCACTTCTCAAAAGAGAATATTTTGATACATGATCTTTTGATTCGAAGAGATCATTGCTGCCACCAACTTTGTTAATACGTTGGCCTGCTATACCTCCCTTTGAAATTTTAATAAACCCCACATTAAGATAAAAACTTTTATCTAGAGAAAGATTTTCATGGCTGTTTAAGACATTTTGTAAGTTCTCCATCACACTTTTTCCAGTAAGATCTTTCAAGGGTCTTAGTGGTACATACACAGGATTGTACAATCCCATGTGATGAATGATGACTCGTCCAAGATCCAAAAAAAGGGTCAAGTCCTCGAGCTGTTTCATTGAGAATGTTGTCAAACATATCTTCTAATTCACGAAGCAGATCAGTCAGCCTCATTCCTTGTTCAGGGTTTTCTGCATTAAATCGAATATTGTAGTTTATATCGATAGCATTATTTTTCATTATAGTTCGTTCTCCTACTTTTTGAATGGTATATGGTATTTTTTTCACACCGCCAAAACCAATCTGATATGGGTTGGTTCTAGTAGAGGTTGATGCTTCATCGGTTTCCATGGAATCAGGAGCCATTTCTTGATCTGCAACATGGTCCTCTTCCATAGGTTCACATGTTGAATTGGGAATCAACGGGGACCATGGACCTTCACCGCTGTAATCCATTTGATCCAAATCATGAGCTAATTCGTGAAACATCAGGTCGTGTTCATTGCTCATTACTTTATCACAATGGTGGCATTGATGTTCTTGATCCTACAAAACACGGTTTAAATTTTTTATAATAAAATGTTTTTTTGTGAAATTGTTCTTGTCTTTATGTGCAATGTATTAATTTGTATTGTTAAGAATATAGGGTGAGTTTACCATGCATCGTACAAACTTAAACAGTAGAGGCTTAAAAAAAATTCTTATTTTCATGCACAAAATTAAGAAGTTCGGAAAAATAAAATTCATTAAGGTAAAGGTCCATACCCCACTAGATAAATAAAATGCGTACAGAATGTTTTTGTATTTTTCAAACGTGTATCTGAGGATATGTTCTTATCAAATTTTAACCTGTTGGCTGGTCCATCGGTATTATAAAAGCTAGTGCCGTTGCTAAAAATAGAACCGATTCGGGAAAATGGCGCTTTTCTCATACATAAAGAATGTAAGCCTAAGCCTGAAATCTGACTTTCACAAAATCATTTTTTGCCTTGTATCCTATGTAAAATAAAGAAATTATTATTTCAAAACAAAATTTTTTATGTTACACTTGCTTATTTATCAAAAAATAGGTAAATCTGCATACAAATTGGATAAAATGAATAAATTTTCAAAGATAATTTAAGCTCTTATAATTTAAATTACGTACAGAATTCTTTAAAATTTTGATATTATTTACACCTTAATACCCTTAATCAATTGGCAATAAAATTACCCAAGGGACCGGCCTTTTCAGGATCACACTTGGTATATTTTTGGTAAAATCATTAAAATATATTTTTTGCAAAAAAGATCCGTAAAATTAAAACTGTGCATATGTTCATTATTTCATAACTCTAAAAAAATATGTTTTGATTACTGTTAAATAGAAAACATGATTTAAACAAACTGTTGATTAATCTGTATTATCTAAATCGCAAAATATGGTTTCTTTGGATATCGGCAAGTATTATGGATCGAGATCGGTATTTAGAAATTGCAGTCACATGCGTGGATAATGCTAACTACCTGATATATGCCTTCAAGACAAACCCTCTATTCAAACTTTTTTTTACTGGTTTTAAAGACTCTTCTTATAATGAAATAACTTCTCTTCGGCACATGATTTCAATTCTAAAAACATTTATTTTTTCGTGGAAAATAAAGCTATGCTTGTTGCTAAGCGAATAGGATAAAGATGTCTTGATATAGGTCAAATTATTTCCCCTTGTGTTTTTATCTCCCTTGTGTACTGGAATATAGATCTCGGTCAGGATTTCATTTTGGATCTTTATGGACTTTCAGGGATTAATGTTCAAAGAATTGGATTAAATTCAACCTTATAATGGTTTAATGTTTATGCAGGACAAAAGTAAGCGGTCTGTATTTTCAAAACGAGTAAGCAATCGACACAACCCAGTCATGTTATTTCGCTGATTTATACCCCGGTAGGCCTAATTGATTGCAGTTGTCAGGATTTTTTATAAATTTGTTTTGAATCAATTTCTATGTCAGTTTGATTTCTTTGTTTTGAAATACACCTTTTAACGTTAGGTCTCAATGAGATCGGGCACGGATAAGACGTAATAACGCGTGAATTACGTCAGACGTTGTTTTTTGACGTATGGATAATTACCTTAAATTACTGTTTTTGATTTTTTTTAAGGTTACAGTCTGGAATTTAGACTAGTGCCTTTGTAATGAATATTTTGCAAGTGAGAGAACCTTTTCTCGTGCCAACACCTAGAGGAATTTTGGATTTAAAAAATGTTCTATCTTCAAACATGTAAAGCTTGGTCAACAAAAAAGTGGTATCAATTATTTTTAAAAAAAAATATTGTATTACACACGTTGAGGTATAACGCATGGAATTTGTACCTTGTTATCTGTAAGAGAACAAAACCATGCACTGAAACTTCTCCAATGCATGGTTAATTTGTGCCCATTGCTTGATAAACTCACTCCTGCAGTTCATAAATTTCTGTAAGTTGTATTTTCTTACGGACTAAAACTTCTGTAAGTTGTATTTTCTTACGGACTACTTCTTTTAGCGCAGTTATACAAGTAGTTGTTTGGGTGTAGTATATATAGAACCGATCAGGTATAGACAGGTCATCGAAGAGCAATCAACCCTTTCGAACACGATTTTTCTGGCCGTACTTATGACTGAGACGAGTTCAAGCCACGTGGGATAAGAGCGGGCTTTTTATGCTGCGCCAAGAGGTTCACAACACTGACCAATTGCAAGATTCTATATTTTTTTGGAATAAATGATAAATCTATAAATGCTTATTGGAAGACACAACACAAGTAAAAATAAAAAGTAAACGTAATTTAAATTCATATGATAAGTATTTGATTGCAAATTACCTAATATGAGTGTGGTAGAACTAGGCGAAACATCAGGTGGTGTTGAACCAGTAGAGGAGGGGTGGGTAGAATTGCCTATTCTACCTGTAGACCTCGCCCTTTATCTACTGGTGTCGTGGCCTCCTCCCAGCCTGGGTAGTGGTGGCGGCCCCCGGTGGTCTCCACACCGGCCTCCTCCTTGGGGCTGGAGCTCCCTGGTGTGGTGGTGGTGGCCGTGGGGGTCCTCTGAAGGCCGGTGTGGAAGTGGCGGCCCCCGGTGGCCGCCACGCTGGTCTCTGGGGCCTCGCTCCTCTCTGGGGCCTCGCTGGGAGTCTGAAGGGGGAGGGTGGTGGGGACAGGCTCACCGGAGGGGATGGGCTCCTCGCAGGGAGATGAACCACGATCATCCCCTCCGGTGGCGCTGGTCTCGCTCGCTGTTGTCTCGGCAAGGGGCTCACTATGGCTATTGGACGTTGACGGTTCTTCAAAACAAAAAAAAATATATACATATTAAATATGCATTGCTTTAATATTTCGCTCTTTTAAGTGAAATTGTGTTTTTTAATCATAAAAAATCTAAATATTCTGACATAGTGTGTGAAAATCATGGTGTGAATGTTTTTATCGAAATTTGACCCCCCACGTGCGTAATCATGTTACCAAAAAATCGATGATGAAATTCGAATGGTAAATCGAGTTAAGAAAAAATATGTAGGTATTTTTAAGACAAATCACAAGGTATTCTCTTCTTTATCTGTTAACTTTCTTCAGTTTATTCCTTTTCCCTCTTTTTTGATGCAATGCATCAACTAAAAAAAATGTGACCTCATGTTTCGTAAATTAAATCGCGGGGTATGACAGTTTGACAGGTAACCGTCGTCTGCGATCCGATCTTTAAATGGGAAAATAAATGGATCGTGAGTTAAGTACATTTAACACCTTTCACAATCTAACAAGTACTTTCTTTCCATCAAGCCCCCCATATTAAAATATAAAATTTTAAGTGTCGGGATGACAATGTCATCTACCTACCATTTTGCTTCGAAGAATGCGCGCTCGATAAAGTTCAATAGTTGAAGAGTGATGACGTAAAACCCGACATTTTTCCGAAATAGTCCCCTCACCCCTGAATTATTTTTTTCACTTATAAAATAGCATAGTTTTTTTTTATTTTATACTTAATTTTAACATTTTTTTTATTTCAGATTTTTATTTGAGTCTTTTTGTAAACAGTTACAAATTCAAAATCCCCACCCCCCTTTTTTGTAACTATTCACACCCACCCCCCTTTTTTGTAAATATTTATTTACCTAAAAAATATGATATCTTTGAATAAATATTGTCAAAAACAGACCTTGACACGACATCCGTGTATAGATGGTGGTGCTCTGTTGATGAATAATTAGCCTCTCTAAAGCAAATAGTCTGTGGACCAATATCCACAATGGCGTTGTCCGCCACCCCGCATAAAAAGATACAGGAGCATGGATCCCTCTTCAAGGCGCAATCAAACTCACGAGCGGTTTCCCGACAACAAGAGTTCACATTATTACAATGTTGGACCGATAGTCCAACAATTCCGAACAGGAGAAAAACAGCAAATTGCATTTTTACAATTCAACAAGATACTCCGTGTGATATGAGGACAAAGTGCGGTACTGATAAATTTTTTACCTTTACTTATATAGTTTAATTGTGACCCTCATAACATTAGAGGGTCAAAAACGATAATGGAAAATCTGGTGTAGCAATTGATCCTATAATTGAAGAACACCCAAAGTTTCAAAACTTGAAAAGAGCTGACCTATACATGATGACACAAAATGTGCCCTTTTTTTAGCAACAGTTCATTGTATTAAGTGAAGTGTAGTAAATCTGTGTTAAAATAAATTGAACCAGCACAATTATTTGTCAACAGAAATCACTAATACAAAAATATTGAAAAAAACTAGAAATTAACTTGACCCATAAGGTCAAAAAAAGTTTCTAATCGAGCTGATTTTATTGTAAATGCAATTACTTTTATTAGGTCAAACCTTTCCAAAAGAAGTGAAAAATACAAAGTCAGCAGCTTTGTGCCCTTTTACAAGAGTCAAAACATATCACATCCATGGGGGTGATTCATTCTTACAAATAATTGCAAAAAAAAGGGGGGGGGGTAATTTGCACTTCTCATTCAATAAGGTCATCCTATTTGAAAAGTATTTCACTTATTCAGCATTTTCTTAAATATACGCGTAAAAAATTAAAAAAAAAACCATTACCAGTGTATAAAGTAATGTGTTCAATTTTTGAAAACTATGCGCTTCTCTTTCAATTTTTGAAATCGATTTCATCTTAACAAAAAAAATTCTTTCTCGTCACGTTACACAGCATTATAAGTACAATCTTATCAAACTTTGAAAGGGTTACGGTATCAATTTTATCTACACCCGTAGGAAAATATACATATCATTAACCTGTTTCAACACACTGTACCAGCTGCAAAGAACTCATTTTCTGCATCCAATCAGAAAAAGTAAAATAGTTTTTGGAGGGAAATTTAACATTTACAATGTATAACAAGACAACGCTAATATCCAATCAGAAAATCTTACGCTGTACTAATTGCAAAGAATTTGTTTTCTGCATCCAATGAGTAGGAGTAAAAAAGTTGTTGGAGGGAAATTCAACATTTACAATATATAACAAAACAAAACCAATATCCAATCAGAAAAAAACTTAAACAGAGTACAAAAAATTGGAGGGAAAATGCATCTCTTTTTTATAAAAATCAAATTAAATTTTAAGAAAATCACCTTGCAATCTGAAATCCAATAGGACAAGTTCATTTTTTCACCAGATCTGAACAATTTAATTGTACCCTCCAAAAAGATGGAAGTAATTATTATGAAAGTAGTTTTTTTTTTTACATCTGTGCAAATTTTATTTTATTTATTTTTGTCTTTATTTAGTAATGAATGGAATTTCCTGGACAATATGTCGGTAAGCTCCCTCGAGATTCCGTCGGACAGCTTTGTCAACGAACTTCTAGAAAATACAGAAGACTAGAGACGAGCTCGTTGCAAGCAACGATTAGGTTTTCCGTCGTAGCTGCGTCATACTTCTGACGTATTACAAAAAATTGATAGCTGACCATAGTACAATATTAGATGTGTAAACACTGAGAAACAAAGTATTATATTTCTGTGACCGCATAGATTTTACGGTGATAGGTAATTCGTCTGGATCTGCATCGGTCATGTGCAGTACGAACCGGGTGAGGGAATGTTGGCGTAAAGTGTATAAGGTAAAAGGTTGGGGCGCGCTGTGGGCCGTAAGCTAAACGGAGGGTAGGTTTGCTGTATTCCCGAAGGTCCACCAGTATACAGTTTCAGAGAAATAAACAGGCAATTGATGCAGGATTCTACATTATTGGACGAGACTCAACGATGGCAACATTATAACAATTTAACAGACAGACATGTTACAAACGGTCGGATATGGCCAGAAGTGGCCTCCGGGCTCAAGACTCTGGGAGAGTCGGACGTGGCCGGGGCTGGCCGCCGTATTCCAGACTGCGCATTGACAATTGTACATAACTATTTAAGAATCTTAACAATGAGTATAAACTGCAATTGACAGGTAATGATATAAGTAAGCTGAGTGAAAGGTTCACAGATGTAAAATAATTAAATAAACTCAATGAGTCTTTGATGTCCAAGAAATGAAAATCTGATAATTGCACAATGTTGTTTTAAGAGATTAACAGTCCTTGAGACATGACACTCTGTCTCTTTGAAATCACCTATAAAGTCTGAAAAGTGTAAATCACTAACAATAAAAAAGTAACTATGTAAGAAATAAACTGTGAGAAAAAATTACGAAACAGATGTTGAATTTTACAAGTAAAGTAAAAAAAAATTATAATTGAACAGTGCATTTTGCACGATGATACTACATGTTTGATTCGCCACATTTTATTCACAGAGTGGGACTGTGGTTATGCCCGGTACGAAGGTAAAAAGATCATTGGCAAACGTTTTACACGCATTTTTATCGAACGCAAGCGCCAATGAATGTCTTAGTATATATGCAGAGATCCTGGAAATTTTACAAGGGATTTTGAAGAATAATTTTGTATTTCGAGGAGGGGGAACATGCGCAGATCAGAAAATTTTTCCGGGGTGGGGGTTGAAAAGTCAGACGGTTATTTGAGTTTGCCAAGGGATGTCCGAGGCATATTTGGTAAGTTTATAATGTACACGTAATTGAAAGAAATTTCGCTGGGGGGGGGGGGGGGTCTGGAACCCTTCCCCTTCTAGATCCGCACACGGAGAAGACCGATGCCGGTAATTTTACTGTAATTTTAACCATATTTATTTAATTATTCATGTTCATAATTATCAGAAAACCCATACTACCTTTCAAAGCAGTTAAAACTTAAGATACGAACCATTTACACAATTTCTTTTAAAAATTAAACACTTAAAGTGTTCATCTACATGTATATGGCTACACATAACGTACACACGTGATTCAAAATAACCCAGACGGAAAACGGTAAAGAATTCAGTCATTGAGTCTACGTTTTATAGAACTTGTAAGAAAACACATTGCCGGTCTGATTGTTTGTTGATATGTCAATCTATCAATATACAGTTTGTTAATTATTTTCGATTGCTAAGGCTACAGCGTATTTGATGAACATTGGACAACATTTTTTCCATGCCACTTTTTTCCATGGAAGATAGCGAATACAAGTATAAAGCATTTATAAAATTTATTTAATTATCTCTTTAGAATTGTGTATGGAATAAATAATTTATAAGTTGCTGCTGAATTTTGTTTGGTATTTTCGTTTGTAGATGTTTTGCAAGTAAACAACCTGAAACGAGGGGCAAGTCATAACTAATATCCCTAATAACTTTAACTTAAAACTAGCGGCTTTGGATTCAAATATTATCGTATACGAATATTAAGTTCACTTTTTAAAATCATCTCCACGATGATAATTATATTATATCCATCGCAAATCAGTATTTTTTTTTTTGCTTTAAAAGAATTGTTCTATCGGGAGCAATCCCGCGTTCGTTTAAATTCCCAGCGTACATTTGTCGTGTCAGTAATACACATTGTGCTTTATATGACGGCCGTGTATACGTATTGTAGAAAAGTTGAGTTTAATTACCATGCATTGGAACCATTTTATTAACACATCTCCCAGTACTGAAACAATTCAAAATGTCTCTGTTACAATAACACAGTGGGGCGTTAATCGTGTACGTCCAGCTCTACAAGCACATGCACTGTCGTCTAGGCGACGGCCTGAATACAGCAAGCGACTCTCCTATCGATCGGTTACCTGAGTCTCGTAATGCATCTAAAAATAGACAGGGGCACAGTTATGAAACAAACAACAAAAATAAGGTCAAAGAGGTTTATCTATATGAAATGAAAATGTACATATGTATAAAAACATTTGGGAATTTTATGTGGAATTATTTTTGCGCGCTACATGTATCAGTTAGTGCATTACAAGAAGCCTTTTCATAACCTCATAAACGTGCGCACCCCCACAAAAAATGGACCGAACTGACAACAATTGTTTCTGCAAATACTGACTATAAACTACGAAAACATTAAATTGAATACTATAGAAGGATTCAAAACTAATATCTTTACAACTTTGCTTCAATAATGCATTAGAAATTTTTATTCCTTTTTAAGTTATTGACAAGAAACTTTGGACGCCTCTAGCTCCCTAATCATAAGGGCCAGCCCCTTTTTCGGTATACCGAATGAAAGGTCTAGATAAGACCAAGAACTTTTAAAATACATGTTATAACACATTTTTATCCGGTAGAAAACTAACACGGAAAATACGCGAATTTTTTTGATTTTTTTTTCTTACCTTTGTTTCAACATCTATACCACCCCTTTTATTTGCATTTAAATAATAAATAAAATATATCTCGCACAAATTCAATGTATTAGCTTCCAAACCAGCCCATCTTTGAGACTCTGCCAGTCATTGTTAAAGCTAAACCTCCTGGACAAAAATAGTCGTTAAATTTTACTAATAGGGGAATAACTCAAAACCGGATAGGGATTTTCCTCAACTAAAATATGCAGCGACAACATCACGCGGCATGTTATCAGTCCTGAAAATTTCAAAACAATCAGTGAACAAACGAGCGAGATATTTAGGATCAAAGTTGGCGTCTAGAAGAAAAAAAAATAAGAAGAAATTTGAAATTTTTTCAGAATAATAGTAAGGTTTTCCGCTGAGAGCGGAAAACCTTAAAAACGCTGTTGATGAGCACACACCAGAAAATGAAGACCGTTTACTCGACTATTCCGCTAGTGACAGTGAAATGGACACTGACAGAGACGTTACTATAACGATATCTTCAGTTTGTTTTGACATCAATAAAGTTACTACAACGCACCCAGATGGACAAATGGAAGTAAGCCGAACCTCACAAATCATCTATTCCGAGGACGTAAATCCCGAAGATGTGGACTTCCGAAACGTGGTTAGAGAAATTGCGGAAGACGTTGCCGAGTCCTTGCGTAAAAGAAACGTCAGGGAGGTGAAGGGAGAGTTTTCCGTGTAAATATTAACATTGTGTAATATTATTATCTAAAGTATCTATTCGGAATAATCAGTGTTGTACGTATATGTTTTTGTCTACTTTCGTTTTATACATGTAAGACCAGTTTAGGTACCAGTTTAAAAATTAAATGTCGAACTAGAACAAACGTGTGGTTCACTTCTTGCCGTATCTCAACAATCATTTGATTGTTGTCTGTCATCTGTCCGTCATAACATTACATGGTGTCAGATGGAACACTTAAGACCACCACCGGAGCTCGATTTCTCATCATCGGATGGAAATCTACCCGAAAAATGGAGGAAATGGGAACAGACCATGCGACTGTATTTGAACATCGCCATGCATGAACGGGATGAAAAGGACAAATGCAGTGCATTCCTCTATATAATCGGACAGGATGGACGTGAAATTTTCAACACGATGACTATTTCACAGGATGATAAGGCCAAAATTGAACCCTTGTTCAAAAAATTCAAGGATTACTGTGCACCACGTGAAAATATCACGGTGTGGCGTCATAAGTTCTACACGCGACAGCAAGGTAAGACTGAAACGATAGATCAGTATGTGACCGATTTGCGTGTAATTGCTAAAAACTGTAAATTCGGGGCACTGGAAAATGATATGTTGCGTGATCGCATTGTGTGCGGAGTAAATTCGGAAAAGGTCAAAGAGAGACTGCTTCGTGATAACAAACTGACATTAGAGAGTGCTTTGAGTGCATGCAGAGCCAGCGAAGAGTCTGTGATCCATCTGAAAGACCTACACAGTGAAGAAGCGACAGCAGCAGCAGTGTTTAAGAAACCGAAAGACAAACATTCAGCTTGTGGAAACTGGAGGAACAAAAAGAAACCAGGACAGTCTACAACAGCCTATGTACCCAAAGGCTCACCCGCATCGAGGGACAAAAAGTCATGTGGAAGGTGTGGTAAGACACATGAGGAAAAGAAATGTCCGGCATTTGGAAAACGTTGTCACAGGTGTAATGGAGCGAATCATTACCAAAAATGCTGCAGATCAAAAAATGTGAATGTTGTTGATCATGAGGATGATGAAGACTGTCACTCTACAGATGACGAAAATTACTTCCTATGTGCAGTTACCAGAGAATCCGACAGGAAAGATGAAGCACACACGACCATAGCCTTTAACAAGGTGAAAGTGAAATTTAAAATAGATACTGGATCTCAAGTTAACATTCTCCCCAGAAGTATTCTGAGTCAGCTTCCTGTGAAAACCAATGTCACACGGACTTCAGCAAGAATAACAAGTTACACAGGAGACAAAATACCCATCCTAGGGAAATGCCACCTCCGACATGGAAACCATGTGTTAGAGTTTTATGTGACCGAAACAGATTCAGTACCTATACTAGGGCTCAGATCATGTAGAGACTTAGGCTTAGTCAAGCTGACATTTGCGACACAGAGACAGTCAAAGGACTACAGTAAGGAGGACATATTCAGTGAATTCACATCAGTATTTCGTGGATTAGGGTGTCTACAAGAACCTTATCACATACAGATAGACAGCACAGTAGAACCAGTTGTGCACCCACCTCGAACATTTCCCGCAGCACTCCGAGACGAACTGAAAGCATCACTCGAGGGAATGGAGCTTAAAGGAGTCATAAAGAAGGTGGATGAACCCACTGAATGGGTGAACTCTATAGTTTGTGCTGAGAAGTCGAACGGCAAGTTAAGGATTTGTCTCGATCCACGCGACCTAAACAAAGCCATCAAGCACGAGTACTATCAGTTACCCACGATAGAGGAGATCACCACCAGACTAGCAGGTGCGAAAATTTTCAGCAAGTTGGATGCCAACAGTGGCTACTGGCAGATACCATTAGATCCAGCAAGTCAGAAACTCACCACTTTTAACACACCCTATCTGCTTCTGCAGGATGCCCTTCGGAATAAAAAGCGCTCAAGAGTTATTCCAAAAGAGGATTTCACAACACTTCAGACACATACTTGGAGTAGAAGTGGACATAGATGACATTTTGGTCTGGGGAGAAAACAGAGAACAACATGATCAGAGACTTCGACAAGTGCTAGAGAGGTGCAAGGAGATAAACTTGACTCTCAACAAGGAAAAATGTATGTTTCGTAGTCCAGAAGTGAGCTACATAGGACACATCATTAGTAGTGAAGGTGTAAGACCTGACCCCAAGAAGATAGAAGCGATCACCAAGATGCCCCCACCAGAGGACAAGAAAGGTGTAGAACGACTTCTGGGGACAATCAACTACTTAGCAAAGTTCATACCAAACATGTCTAAAGTCACACAGCCAATCAGAACACTCTTAAGGAAGGACATCACATTCCACTGGGAACGACCTCAGGAAGATGCGTTTAAGGACATCAAGAAAATTTTATCAGAAGCACCCATACTTACCTTCTTTGATGTCAAGAAACCAGTCGTAGTGAGTGTTGACGCCTCGAAATTCGGTCTAGGAGCTGTGATTCTACAAGAAAACAAACCAATTGCTTACGCTTCAAGAGCTCTCACCGATGCAGAAACTAGATACGCTCAGATAGAAAAAGAGTTACTTGCAGTGACATTTGGACTTGAACGTTTTAACCAATACACATATGGAGTGGACATTGTTGTGGAAAACGACCACAAACCGCTTGAATCCATTTTGAAGAAACCCCTATCACAGGCACCGCCTAGATTGCAGAGATTGTTACTCAGATTACAGAAGTATACTTTCAACTTCAAATACCGACCAGGTAAAGAACTAGTCATTGCGGACACGCTCTCTCGTGCATGCCTACCAGCAGGCAAGGAGGAGACCCAGTCACAGGAGTTAGAGACTTTTGTACACTCTGTGTTCTTAAGAAGCATACCCATGTCACATGATATTCTGAACGATATCTACCGGGAAACGGAAAGAGATAATGAACTCAGTCTAGTAAGGGACTGTATACAGAACGATTGGCCACTCAGCAGAAAAAGATCTACACACAAATACTGGAAAATCAAAGACCAGTTAACAGTTGTTGATGATCTCGTGTTCAAAGAAAACAGAATAGTAGTGCCAACAGTCCTACAACCAGAAATACTGAAGAGGTTACACACAGGACACATGGGCATGGAGAAGACAAAGAGAAGAGCTAGGAACATCATCTACTGGCCCAACATGAACAGAGACATTGACGAGATGATCTCACAGTGCAACACATGTATGGACTTCAGGAATCGAAATCCTAAAGAACCTCTCGTGTCAACACCAGTTCCAGATGGACCATGGCAAACAGTAGGAACAGACTTATTCACGCTACATGGAAGTGACTACCTTGTAGTAACAGATTACTACTCCAGATTTTTTGAAGTCGTAAAGCTACCAAACACACAAAGCCGTACAGTTATTGAGAGACTCAAGTCAATGTTTGCCAGATATGGTATACCGTTTGAAGTTATTAGTGACAATGGAACACAGTACACCTCACAGGAATTTCGTGAATTCGCACAAAACTGGAACTTCCAACACACCACATCCAGTCCATATCATCAACAAGCCAATGGACTTGCAGAGAGAACAGTGCAAACAGCAAAGAGACTACTGGAGAAAGCCAAGACAGATGGCAAGGACCCATATTTAGGATTACTGGAGTACAGGAATACCCCAACGGACACCGGTTCGCCAGCACAGCTTTTAATGAGCAGAGAGTTGCGCTCTATTCTACCGATAACCAAGAAGCAACTTAGACCAAAAACCATTAACAGAACAGAGACGTACAAGGAAAGGGCACGAAGTCAACATCGACAACAGTACTACTACAACCGTACTACCAAAAGCCAGAAGGAAATTCCTCATGGACACAAAGTTCGATTCAAACTGAAGAAAGACTGGAAGCCAGCTAACGTCATCGCTCAAGACAATCGCTCATACCAGTTGATCACGCCAGATGGGGCCATGTATCGAAGGAATCGAGGGGATATCATAACGTCTAAGGAGAAGATGTTTCGTAAAGACACAGATATCTCTACAGATGAAGAGCCAAACCCAGATGTCAGTCAGGGAGAAGTCGTCGACACAAAGAAACCAAATCTGTTGACATCAGAAGTCCAACCGAGTTCAGAAAGTGGATACCGCACGCGGTCAGGAAGAGAAGTGAGGAAACCAAAGAGATTTGAGGATTAGTGAACAGTGTTTATATTTTGTGAATTGGGGCAGAATAATCCCCTGCATGTTTATTTTAGGCAGACTGGGCAGTCTACCAAAGTCTACAATTGTTATAGTAATCTCACATGATTGTGTTCAACTTATTTCATATCTAAAGTAACTTGATTCAACGAACATTAACTCAGAATTTAATTTTCAAATTTATTGACACTCATTTTTGATAAAGGGAAAGTTGTAATATTATTATCTAAAGTATCTATTCGGAATAATCAGTGTTGTACGTATATGTTTTTGTCTACTTTCGTTTTATACATGTAAGACCAGTTTAGGTACCAGTTTATAAATTAAATGTCGAACTAGAACAAACGTGTGGTTCACTTCTTGCCGTATCTCAACAATCATTTGATTGCTGTCTGTCATCTGTCCGTCATAACATTACACATTGTAAAAATGAACTGTTTGTGAATAATTAGTTGTAAATTTGTGAACTTGTATACTTTGTGTTATATGTCTTATTTTTTGTTTATATGTTATTTAAAAATAGCACTGACGTTAGATATTTCTTTTATTAATACTTAATGCTTAAATACCTTTTTAAGAGGGGAGTAGTTTTAACGCCATAAATTATATTCAAGTAATTAATTTCATATATCATCATTTTATTTCACATGTTTATTTGTATACCCGTTGCTCCCGAGGAGCAACCGATGTACCGGTATTATATAATGTGACCTTAATGAGCAACCCTATGTGTATATAAAGGTACAAGGGTCACAGGGAGTTAAGAGTTAGAATTGTTGTTGTTGCCATAGGTATAGTCAGTGCTTCTTCTTTATACTTATTTTGTGACGATATTAAATTTGGAAATAATATAAATAAATTGTAAAATACAACTTTGACTTCTGACTCAGGAATTATAATCAAAGGAACAATTTATCACAGTTATATAAATTAAATATGCCGTAACCGCTCGACGGCGCTACAATAAATATGATAAGAATAAATGGTAACAAAATGTATAATGTTTTAAATTTTAACACATTAACAGTTGTATATATTAAGAAGACTAAAGTCTTTATTATAAAAAATAATTATTAAACTTACAATTCAATAATGGTCATTCCATGTGCTGTGCCCTGAACATGAATTACTTCCTGATATTTATTTCCAGGGAAAATTCCCTCCAAAGCGTGAGTTCTGATTTTGTATGTTTTTGATGGTGAGCAGCTTTCATTTCTTATGATGATGTAACTGATGTCTATAAATAGAAAAAGAAAATACAATTGAAGATACACTGCATGAAATTGGTAGGAAAATTGGAGAGGGCATACGAAATTGTGTAAGGAAGTGGACATCTTAAATTCATGTGTTTCAAAGTTTAAACAAAATAAATCATGAGTTGGAAGGACAGAAGATTTATACATGTATAGTGAAGCTTTATAGAAGTTTTTTGAATATTCTCATAATACGACCATCGGTTAGAGATCAAAGAGATGCAACATGAACATCTGTTGTTCGCATATCGGTCCAACTGGTAAGCTGCGATCAACATACTGTATACTATAGACAGGGAAATACTCGTTCCCATTTTATTTTCGTCCCTTTCGCCTTTGTTGTCAGGGAACGAATTCAAGATTGGCAAATTCCATACATTTTTTTGTTTCAAGAAATTGAGTGTTGAACCGTCTAGCTACTTAAGAACATCTTTTGAATACAGCATTTTTATGGCAAGAAATATTAAATAAATTGAAATATCAAAGGCCTATTAACAAGTCAGTTAATTGTATCTTGTTTCTTTACATTTTTTTAACACTTAACTAAGAAATATGACAAATTTTGATTATTATCGATAATAAGTTAGTTGCAGAGAGTCGATTATTGATTATGAAAATCTCACCAATTCCTATCACTAGCTTGAAGTGAGGACCTCCTATAAATCCAAGACGGCGGGTGTCGTCCTTTTACTTTTCTAATTTACATTGAATATACTTTTTAACATGATTGAGACTGGGGTTTTCAGTGAATTTATCTATTGCAATACATACACCTTAGATTACCAATTTTAATCAATTTTTCCTTCAATAAATATCTAGAAACTCATTTTCCAACAACCAAGCCCTTGTATTCTTAACATAAACAATTAAACATGGTGAACATGATGTACAAATTAAGCAGCAAAAAGTTCTTACCAAAAAGGCTTTCCTTTGAATGTAAATTCAAAAATATATGTGTCATCTACATCTGGTTCTTTCTCTAATAACTCTCCTTCATACGGTAATAGGAATTCATTTTGTCCAAATTCTTTCTTTGTAAATACACCTCTTCCTGAAAATAAATAAAGAACTTCCATTAGGGGTTGAAATTTACAAGATATACTTGCTGTATGCAAATTTAAAAATGAAATTGTGCGCTAAAAGAGACATGTGGTTGCAAACTTTTGCGAGTTACAAAATAATGGTCTAGCTTTTTCGGATTTTGAGGTTTATGATTATCCATTCAGATTTTAATTCAGAAGCTTACACTCAAGAAACTGTAGATGTAGAAACATTAGTTAGGGTGTTTTGAATTATCCCAGAATTAACCCTGTTAAACACAATCAGTTGTTCTCTTCTATCTTTATCCTAAAACAAAGTCTCAATACAAACCCTAAAATCATTGAATTTCACAATTACAAACAAGTTCAAACTATACTCAGAAATACTAAATAGAATTCAAATGTTGGAATATTGACAGACTGTTTCCATGTACAAATTGTTAGGTTAAGAAATTATGTATACCTTCACAAATTAACAGAATCATGATATCACTGCATTTTTCACAGCCCTTTATGCATCTGAAAAACACTGCATTTTAACAGCCCCTTAGGCATCTGACAAACATTATATTATTTTATGTAGTAAAATGATCAATTTTAAAATTATATACAAGAATGGGTTCCTCAAAGTATACAAAAAAAAAGATTTTATTCCAATGCAATCTAGTTCAAAATCACTTTATTGTATCTAATTGTTAATGATATAAACAATTTTTAGGATTGGTCTAATGTGTGGAAAACATTTTTTCCTTAAATTTAAATTATTTTGCAGAATATTTTTGTTGTACTTAATCATTAGGGCCTATATATTTTTACAAAGTTCCCAAGATAATTTCATTGTTTCCTGACTTTTTTCTAAACATTTTTAGGGTTTCTAGACCCTTGAGATCAACATGGGACCTATCAATATGTAAACCATCAAATTGAATTAAAATATTTTATCCTGCAACTACTTCTTGCATTGACCAAATAAAGGTAACCCAATAAACCAAAGCTATATTCGGTAAATGCCCCAATATAGCCTCATGCATTTAACTAACGTTCAAATACACTATGACATCATTTTTCTTGCTTGGTTTACGCCATGGTGTCATGGTTTCAACTGCAGATAGGCAGCAAAATCTGACGAATTAAGCTTATTTGAGATGCAAAATGTCATATTATGTTACAGGATAAAAAAAATACATGATAACGTCTTAAAATATGGGCGATATTTGGGCTCGGTCCAAAAACATGAAGAACGCCTGGCAAGCTTTCTTTCCCTTGCCCAAATACCATAGATTACTAATTAAATGGAGGAATTAATATCCGCGTAAAATCGCAAGAAGCCCCCTCCGCAGAATTTATAGTTTCGTCATTATTTTCTGAGAGTTGAGAACCATAAACAATATATATTTATTCGTGCAATTTGATTCAAACCAGCGGGATTGCATGGTCATGATCCATCACTTCTAGTGTTGTCAAATTGGTTGGAAATGATAATTGATTAATCGTTCAATCGGTTGTCTCTTACAAACTGATGATCGGCAAATAATTGAATCCATTACAAATTGTGTTCAATTCATTTAAATGAAACACTAAATAAAAGCTAATAAATAGGATGTATGCTGTATTGTTATCAATGAAAGTGTTACATATCTTATGAGATTAAAAAAACTAGTTTGCAACGGTTTTCATTTCACTAAATATATAATTATTTTATTTATCTCAATAGGAACTCAAAAATATTGTTAACAATGAGATTTTTAAATACAATTGAAGGTCAAAGGTGATCATTGCATGCTTTTAACATTAGATTTGTTATCTCTGTCTAAAGATATCCTTGATTCACATTTTGCTTATTTACTTGATATTTGTTAAAACCTCTGGGTTCAAAACTAATGACATTCATTCAACAGTATGAAAAATTTCCAAGTTTTCTCCTTTGAAACACCCCCACTAGCTTATCAGGTTTCAACACACAGCTAAAAAATATGATGTCTATGGGGATTTTGTACTGCAAAGTGACCCGCATGATAATGTTGAAAATTCTGTGAGGTATTTAAAGTGACTTCCGAATGGATGTCAACATTCCCCATTTGGCCCTATAATTATCTTGTTTACCATAACTGACCTTCTTTATATTTCATGCAAGAAGTAACTGGGAGGCCATTATACAATTGCCCCAAAACTTTTAGAAGTTTGAATGCAAAGTCTATGAAAGAAACACAAATTGATGAGTACCCGTAATCTTTACATTGCATTGTTTACAGACACAGTTCAAAGTTGAAAACTATCACTGCTCTAAAAAGCGATTTTGTTTACATGCTGAAAAAAATACACATATATGAAAATTGTATGTCAAAATAACTAAACCAAGCTATTCTGAATAGCTTTATTATCTACATAAGTTTTAGAAGCTATACTGGCGTGTGACCAATTCTCGCCAAGTACCATTTCTCGCCAGTACATTGTGACATCATTTTTCATATACCGGTATTATTTTTTGTTTTGATAAAATGACTTCACAATGTACTTGCGAGAAAAAGTACTCAGCGACAACTGTTCGCACGCCAGTATAGCTAAATCAGGAGATTGTGTTGGAGCTGTATAAGCCATAAGAAATAAGTTTTGTTCCTGTAAATTTTTCTGAGTGACAAATGATATTGTTTCAATTAAAGTATCTTGACTAAATTTTCCCTTTCATCTATTTTAATTGCACCTTTATCACCGGTATGTGTATTTCTATTAAAAACTGTCCAAATGTACTGCATCAATATATTTGGACAAACTATAGATAGATGTGGTATGTTCACAATTTTTAAACGTTTTAAATAAATTTCTAAGGCCTATCCCCCCCCCCTGGAAAATTAAAATTTCTTAAATTTACACAGTAAGATGACCAAATGTATGCCTTGGAACCCTCCGCCCCAACCCCAGGGAAAACTAGGCCTAGCATACAACCGAGAAAAAATCCTGGATCGCACTTGAGCGTTATGCACAAAGATATTTCTTTCATGATTTGCAAGGGGATTTTAAAAAGTATACATTGTGCATTTTTCGGAAAGTTCACTATACAACCCGTCTTAATAAGATTTTCATTTCTAATGTTATGCAAATCGTTATGGAAGAAAATCACCGAGTGCGAGTACCCCCCCCCCCCCCCCCCTTCCACACCACATCGTATTTCAAGTTTACATCACAAATGTCATCGAAACATGTAATCAACATACCTTTATTCGGAGTTTCTTTAATATAAAAGGCATCCCGGTCAATTATTCTTTGACCATGTTGACCTGGCCTTCCCCGTTCCCTCCGACTTCTTCTCGACATACTTTTCCCCCGCTTCAACAAAATGGCATTTCCGTTTTCTATACACACGCGCATGCGCATTTCGAACATGTGTATCGTCAGAGGTGCGTAAGTGAAGATGGCAACTACAATCCGCACGGTATCTGTGTAATCACATGTCTGATGAAAACCCGAAAATGGGACTAGATACTTTTCGATATTTTTTAGGTTTAGAACATGCTATTTTTTTTATTTAAGCAATAAAAAAATATGGGGACTTAAATCAAGTCCCCAGACTATTTGAGGTCCCCATTTTACGACTTGCGTATCTGAGGCAGGCCCCCAGTTTGGCAGAACCACACACGCACACACACACACACACACACACACACACATTCATGTGTACGGTGTCAAACGGGGACAGGTGTTGGAGGTTACCTAATTGGGGACTTCTTTAATTTTCATGTTATTCTACAGCAAAGCCAAAAAACGTCTTTCTGAACGGTTTCCTATCAACAATTTAAGCAGAATGTATTGCTTTTCCTACATTTAAGCCACGCACTTTTTGCAACGCAAACGGGGACAGTTCTTCACACTCATTAATATTCACACATTTGTTTTATCGTCTCGTCCAAACGGGGACACAATTGAAACTGCGTTTTAAAAATAATTAAATTCCGATTATGTAAACGTCTTCCTTTAAATATTTTATTCGATTCTGCAATTTAAAAAAAAATCACCAGAAAAAAGGTGTTATATCCAGTTTAAAGAAGAAAAAAGAAAAAACTGGAAATCTTGCACATAATATACCAATAATATATACATCAATAATCTATGAATAAATATGAAATGTGCATCTTGGTCACAAAAGGGCTTATTTGCAAGTCGTAACTCCGATAGAGGAAGGTGCCCCTTTCAATATTGTAAAACAAAGTATGTGTAAACACTGAAATTATCAGAAGATAAAATTAAATCATTAATTACGTTAGTTCGTTTATTTTTATTAAAAAAAACGTTTGCGACTTTCAAAAGTAAATAAATGGGCTTGTTTATAACAATACGACCCCAAAAGTAAAACTAAAAAGGAAACTTATGGAACTGATCAAATTTTGTCCTCTTGATTTTCTTCCCCCCAAAAAACAAAAATGTTAGTGTACATACACTCCGAAGGATTTTGATTCATATAAGTTGAGTCGCCCCGTGAAGATACCTTTGCTCATAAGGCAATATTAGATATACATCTACACATTAAGTTTACATTGTAGCAGAACGTAAAATGGAACGTTTCGTTATATTTTGTAATAGATTGCATTTTAAATCCAAAATTATGAAAAAAATTTGAAGCCTTTAAAGTATTTTCGTGTCGCTAATATATAAAACCAATCTTGAGCGTACATCTTCTTGCGAAGATACCCGCCGAATTAATATTTCTAGTTTGAATACGAATACGAAACGTACATTTATAGCCGAGGTAAAATGCTGATTTCACGCTATATAAAAGGGCTATCCTCATTGCTGTGACTCCTTGAAACAAAATTAATTTAATCTTAACTTTTAGAGTCAGACATTTTCCTGAAAACTGCAATTCCGATTTTTGTTCCAAAGATGCATATTTTTGAAAAATCTAACTTTTGGAAAAAATCATAACTGAAATCTAATCTGTTAAATTTCCCCGTTATAAATCTTGTCTAGATTAGTAGTTAGAGTAGGTTGTAAACGCGTCTGACTTTTTTGATTGGGTTCGAATCCCGGAACAGTTGAAATTTTTAATTGAATAAATCTTATGCTGGCTCTTCAAAACCATCAGAGTTGTAATCACATGTTTCTATAGTATCTAGGTAAACGCCTAGTCCAGATAAAAAGGAAGAACGTATTTGTACATATTTTCATACAACATATTGCTTCATCACCAAATCATACTTTTTTAATAAGTTGTTTGCTTTTAGCAGTCTGTACATGTTCCTTTGAAATCGGCATACCCGGTTATCTCATACACATGGGGAAAAAACTTTTTACATTGCTGCGTACATCGTATTGAAATTCCTTGTCCATTTGAAAACTTTATTCTGACATTCTTAAATTATCTAATAAAGAAATATGCATATTAAAAATTTCATATCCATTTTTCAATATATCATGTCAGTGCGTACTATCTATAAATTCAATATAAATTTAAATATATTCATGTACCATTATCAGATGTCCAACAATTGCTGTAAAATTTACGTTTACATTGTTGAACAGTTACAAATATAATCATGGAGGTGTTTCATTAACACGGTAATTGAAATAAAAACCAAAACCTCATCCAAAGCAATACCAATATCTTCCATCTTAATGGGGCATGATCACGGTTTTGGTCAAATTTTATTTTTTTCTGTTTTTAATATCTACAATGCTTTAGAAATGCATTTCTAGTAAACAAATGAAATCTGAGGGTCAGTCGTAGAGTTAAAAGCAAGATACATTGTTGAGAATTCTTTGTAATGTGAACAAGGCTCGTGTCCTGTTTTCCTTTAAATAGTTTTAATATACTAGTAAAAATCTTTTTCAAGCTGATTTGTTTATCTTCTTATTCATTTAAAGCATAAATAAACAGTTCCTAACGTTTAACCCATTCATTTTAGGTCTAAAACTGGAATTGTCCCTTCATTCAAAATGTAAACAAATGCTTTGTTTTCGCTTACAACTCAAGGAATGACACTCAAATTTTGGTTGCCCATAAAAAGTACTCAACACGAAAGCACTGTAAACATTAAAATCGGAAGAAGATGGGGGGATAAGATGGCGCAACTGCCCATTTGGTTTAGTCGTAAAATGCAATTTCAGATTTAACATTTTTTTCAATATAACATATTTGATATGTTATAATACAAGTTTACCAAAAGATTATTTCCGACTATATTTAGTTTGAAATATTTCAAAAAACGATAAGAATAAAATAAAACCTTAATTTTGGTGGTATCGAACCAACAAACTAAAAACCCATGTTCTATTAAGTTATCTAATGTAAGGTGCTCTAACCACTGAGCCATTTTATTCACAACAAAGTGCGATGTTTAAATGCTATATGAGACGCTGACCACGAATTTACGGACTTGTATTATTTTTTTAAAACGTTCAGTTGTTGGACTACAAAATGATATTAATTTTTTAAAGTATAGTGGGTCATCTCTCCACATTTTTGTTGATTAGAATAGGTTTAAATTCCATTAAACCGCATTTAGAATATGACAAAAATATGGAGCTCAGATCCACTCTATGAAAGAAAAGGCATTGAAGTTATAAAAATTACACTATTTGGAGGTTTTTGACACGCATACGCCAGTTGAAACCTATTGCAAGTATTTAAAATATTTAAGGGTTACAAACCGATGTTACGTTAAATATACATTGTTTTTTAATTAATTTTTTAAAAAGTATCAGATTTAATGATATTTTAATTTAGCAGTATCTAATCATTCCTCATATGGACATTTTACACGCCTTATTCACCCAACCTCTTTTTTTTATATATCAAAATCGTGACCAGGCCCTTTCAAATCCCCTATGCGAGTTGAAGAATTTTAGCGTTGCAAAACATTGCAAAACAAGAGTTATAGCCTTATTATTAAAAAACACAGAATGTACATTAAGAGAAGAAATAGTTCAGGTCCTTATTTTTTTCTTCACATATAATGCAGCGAAACTAAAGAAGAATCAAAACACTGAAAAAAAGTATCAATACATTTTATTATGAAAATTATTGACATGCATTTATTTAACCTGATTCAATACAAATAGAAACGCAATGCTATCGACAGACAACATCTGCGAACAAATAATTTGACACTGCACCTCTATCATTTACCAAAATATAAAATCTCTTCTATATCATTGTCGAGAATTAAAGTTGCTTTCTAAGGTAAACAATAGTTTAGACATTTTGGCTACTTGAAGGGACTCTTCAGGTAGTCTGTAATATTCTCTATGTGTTCTTTTATCATGACCAAGAAGGTTGGCTAGGATGTCCAACTCATTGTCTTTTAAATTCAATACTTGAGACAGGGTTGATATATGCTTCTTTAACTTTGGTGATCTTAGTAATTCCGGATGTTTTGCCTCACATTTGAGAGAACACTCTCTTAGGACATCACAGCCTCGGATGGACGTTCATATGGGTTGTCTGTGCGTACGCCAAAATTGTCTCCTGTCTCCAAAAGGACATTGATGCTTATATTGACTTTGCTTGTTAAAAGAATTGGGACCGTTCTTCCTCTTTTTTTTAAGGTGGTGTTTCTTGCCCGCCTTTGACATGACAAATGGAAAGACATCCGACCCACTGTCCGAGTCTGAGGAGGATGGAATGAAATCCTCATTAAAGGAATCATCATTGATGTCAGAGTAACTGCATAGGATAGTTGATTAAAATTAACTTCTAAAAACTTATTTTAAATAATTCACCCAATGACAATGAGGGCTTACGGGGCAATAATAAAAGAGAGGCAAACATTTTCCTGTATATAGAGCGCAGGTCTTACTTTTACATCGCTCTATTGTGTTTATTTCCTACTTTTAACAGTTTTACTCCATAATGAGGAATGAATTGATCTTTTCTCACTTTGTGAGTTACATCCTCGTCATTTTAGTCGCAAGGATATCTCGTAGTTTCTCATTCCCAGATTCACATACAGGCAGAAACAATGCACTTCTTGCTTTAACATTATGATTAATTATCCTTTTCTCATTCTTAGGTTTAACATGGCAATTCTTCTGATGCTTCCAATGACCAGTTTCTATGGAAAGCTCTAGACAGTACTCAAATTGAGAAAATTCATTTACTGATACATTTTGTTCTTGACTTAGACGCTTTAAAGGTATGATATCTCCATGCCCACTCTCTAAAACTTTAGAATTGTGAATAAAATTTCCTTTGTTTGTCATTTCTGCAAGTAATAATTTCCGCTTCTAAAACGTATGCGGAGAGAGGAAAACGTTGCAACCCGCAGCTCATTTGCATGTTTTTCGACAAAATGTCGTGGGAGTTTAGGTTTGGGCTCATTGCAGTACATGCAAATATTCTTCCTATCCCATTTTCTCTTTCCTTAAGTATTTTGTAGTCTTTTCTATAGAAACTGGTCCTTTTTCTGTATTTCATGTCAAAGTCAGTTGAGTTCTTTAAGTGTCTTCAAAATAGATTTTTAAATACTAGATTTTGACCCGTGCGTGCACGGGTTGACATAGTATATGATATCGGACATTTACGAAATAGATACATCGACACATCGTATATTGTTGACATTTGCTTAACCATGCTTTAAGCCTACAATAATGCAATTATTTTCACTACACTCGAGCTCTGCTGAGTTGGAATAATGTGACTCTGTGTGGGAAAAGGCCGTCACCACAGTTAAAATGCCTCCCATATACCCATAATGTAGCAGAAAATTGCAGAATCGCTCCAACACGATTTTTGAGAAAATTAATAAAGTTGCATTAAAAATAACAGCCAAATTGTTCATAACAAACCATTTTGAAGTTGTAAATACCTTTCTTGAAAAGTTTAATTCTATAATTGCAGAATTCAACATTTCTTCAACAACGTTTTTTACACACCATGTTGGCATTCAAAACTCTCGGGATTTTTTTAAATAGTAAATGCACTGTGTTCGAGTTATCTCTCGTATTTTCTTTGATGAACAAAAAAATTTCCAATGAAAATTTACACGCATTTGTTTTATCGTCTCTGAGTTTATCCCTGCAAATGTAATATTGTGGAAACATAAAATAAAGAGCCTCCCGTGATTTAACGTGAATGTAATGCGCATGCGCAAGATTGTAAAATCCAAAAAATTTCGATGATTTTCGGAACTTTTTAAAGAATTTTTGCTGATTATTAATTAGCGAAGCTTGATTGAGAAAAAATAAAAACAAATTGTTATCTTCAAGTACCAATGATGTTTAAAATATATAAAACAAAAGACAGTACTCTTCCGATTTATCGGTAGTAAAGCCCAACAATTCGAGTATATGATTTTAATATAGTAGTAAAGATACAATAAATAAATCTTCTTAAAACAGAGAGGAAATGTTCAAATAATGAAAGGCTTGGCCGATTCATGCAGGCAATGAAGGTGGCAACATTTCATTATTGACGTTTCGAGCCGCGTCACACAACTAAGGCCCGATGATATTTATGGTCGAACAACAAGCAGCCGTCTCAGCCGAATTTTGGGCTATATTTAACGAATTACTTAGAGAAGAACGGGAATTCATTTCATATTTATCGCTGAAGATTTGTTACTCTTTTTAAAATATTGGGATAAAAATCACCTGTTACCTCGAATTATCTCATAAAGTAGAATCGCCAGATCTTAGCTATGTTTCTTTTTCAATATGAAACTTAAATTTGCCTACGCTTATTGTCTACATGCGTAATGTGTGTCACTGGATAAAGATAATTCATTAAACTATATTACTAAAGTTTAACACGTGTGTGGTGTATTTTCCTAGTAATGGGATCAATTGTGCGGGTGTTGCTAAAACGCGGAACGGAAAGCGGAACGGAACGGAAAACGAAAAATACTTTGACGTTAAATGTCTAAAATATTGTATAGATTAGACACAAATATGTACTTTGTTTCTTTTTAGCTCACCTGAGCTGAAAGCTCAAGTGAGCTATTCTGATCACATTTTGTCTGTCGTCCGTCCGTCTGTCCGTAAACTTTTCACATTTTCAACATCTTCTCAAGAACTGCTACGCCAATTTCAACCAAACTTGGCACAAATCATCCTTAGGCAAAGGGGATTCAAAGTTGTGAACATTAAGGGTCACACCCGTTTTCAAGGGGAGATAATTAAAAATTAATGAAAAATTTCGAGAAATTTTCAAAAATCTTCTTCTCAAGAACCAGAAAGCCAGGAAAGCTGAAACTTGTGTGGAAGCATCCTCAGGTAGTGTAGATTCAAAGTTGTGAAATTCATGACCCCCGGGGGTAGGGTGGGGCCACAATGGGGGGTCGAAGTTTTACATAGGAATATATAGAGTAAATCTTTAAAAATCTTCTTCTCAGAAACTAAACAGCCAGGAAATCTGAAACTTGTGTGGAAGCATCCTCAGGTAGTGTAGATTCAAAGTTGTGAAATTCATGACCCCCGGGGGTAGGGTGGGGCCACAATGGGGGGTCGAAGTTTTACATAGGAATATATAGATTAAATCTTTAAAAATCTTCTTCTCAGAAACTAAACAGTCAGGAAAGCTGAAACTTGTGTGGAAGCATCCTCAGGTAGTGTAAATTCAAAGTTGTGAAAATCATGACCCCCGGGGGTAGGGTGGGGCCACAATGGGGGGTCGAAGTTTTACATAGGAATATATAGATTAAATCTTTAAAAATCTTCTTCTCAGAAACTAAACAGCCAGGAAAGCTGAAACTTGTGTGGAAGCATCCTCAGGTAGTGTAGATTCAAAGTTGTGAAAATCATGACCCCTGGGGTTAGGTTGGGGCCACAATGGGGGGTCAAAGTTTTACATAGGAATATATAGAGTAAATCTTTAAAAATCTTCTTCTCAGAAACTAAACAGCCAGGAAAGCTGAAACTTTTGTGGAAGCATCCTCAGGTAGTGTAGATTCAAAGTTGTGAAAATCATGACCCCCAGGGGTAGGGTGGGGCCACAGTGGGGGGTCGAAGTTTTACATAGGAATATATAGAGTAAATCTTTAAAAATCTTCTTCTCAGAAACTAATCAGCCAGGAAAGCTGAAACTTGTGTGGAAGCATCCTCAGGTAGTGTAGATTCAAAGTTGTGAAAATCATGACCCCTGGGGTTAGGTTGGGGCCACAATGGAGTGTCGAAGTTTTACATAGGAATATATAGAGTAAATCTTTAAAAATCTTCTTCTCAGAAACTAATCAGCCAGGAAAGCTGAAACTTGTGGGAAGTATCTTCAGGTAGTGTAGATTCAAAGTTGTGAAAATCATGACCCTTGGGGGTAGGGTCAGGCCACATAGGGGGGGGGGTGTTAAAGTTTTACATAGGAATAAAGAGTAAATCTTTAAAAATCTTCTTCTCAGAAACTAATCAGCAAAATGATTCTTTATAATTGTTAAGACTTTGGCTCCAGGACAATTCTTCGGCCTCACAAGAAGGTTCAGAGTTTGATGTAGCGAAATATCCCATATATAAACAATTGTAAAGGATCTTTTTGAGAACTGCAATACTCAACATGTGATATGACTATAAAATTGAAGCAGGCAGCTGTTTTTTCAGTAGAATCTTTTTGTATTACTGTTTTGGGTTATTGCCCTTGATTTATTGATTCTTGATTATTTTAATTAATGCATCCACTGTTAACCAATTATTGTGATGATTATTTTCATACAATAATAAATATTCAATGTATATAAGTTGTTTTGCATAAGTAGTTTTGGGTTAGGCTGGATTAGTTTGTTTATTTTTGATTTCCAATTTTTAGATACTATGAATTATTTTAGGCCGGCACATATATAGGGACAGTGTCTATTGCTTTGTACCGAGCGACTGTTTGGGGTTAAACTTGAACAGGTACGGAGAGATTGAGGGTGTTAACATCCCTGGTCTATCTAATCTTCGTGTTTTTCTAACCAACGATACAGAATGTGTGGTCATTTCTGCCCTGTATCGCATTAATACAAGTGTGCGGTCATACCTGCTTGTATTGGTGGTGATTGCGGCGCCTGCGTTAGGTTGAGCTGTTGGCGCAAGTGGGCGGTCATCCCTGCTTGCGTTATCTCTGCTTGCGTTAACGTTGGTACCTGTTGAGTTGCGTAGGTGTGCGGTCATCCCTGCCTGCGTAACGTTGAGTCCCTATATATGTGCAGGAGCGGTGATTAAAGTCTGCTCTTGTAAATATTGGCAGCAATCAGGGCTATCCGAGTTCCAATGGGGAAAAATGGATTCTATTTATACAGGATCTACATGTATTAATATACATTGTCCAGATTGTATTATGACTCCATTAAGCTGACTTTATCATACCTGTTGTTCCTCAGGTGAGCGATGTGGCCCATGGGCCTCTTGTTTCATATTATTTTAATGATTATTTTCAAAAGGTAGCTTAATTAGTTGATGTCATTCTTACGATTGTCTATCAACTATATCATTGCATTTAATTTGCTTAATAAAGTACGAAACGGAAAAAAGAAATGTACACACATTGTGATTAAATAAGCTTTAAAAATATTTTTTTAAATTATTTTCCATTTGAAATATTGTTGGAATAACAGTATAGGGCAGTTATTTGAGCGTTTTGATTGTGTTTTTCATGACTTCAACCCTTGTTTGGGATTTTATACTTGTTTTAAAAAAGTCAAACATTGAATTTTTAGTGATTCATAGTATTTATAGTCTGTCCAAAGTTATTGCTTTCATCACTTTTTGATGATTTTTTAATAAAGATACACATACTTGTGAAAAAAAAATACATTTGAAATCGATGAAAGGGAATATATCAAAGATATCTTCATTGATCAATTATCATTTTTCACTCACAAAAGTTTGCAGACACGAAAACAAATTTCTTACGGAAATTTACAGTGAGAAATGTTTCCATCTTTTCTCCATTCAGAAGTACTCGGGGTACCTCGCGCAATTGTTCAACTTTATTATCAGGGCTTATTAACGGCTGATGCAGTGCAAAACCCCCGTATACTTTCTATTTGGTGATGTGTATTGAAGATTGAAGCGGTAGAGGAAGCGTTTCAAAACGGATAATCTGGACATTTTTCATATTAGTGGATGAACATTGTTGAGCACAAAGATATTTAAGATTATTGAAATTATTATTATAAGTAAGTAATAAGTGGTGGAAGCAAAAACTCGGGACAGAGTTTAAAAAAAAATTATCAATATCGATATGAAAAACGTGACCGACGAACAACATATACCATCGTTGTCAAGGTTTTGCTGTAACATCTGTCTGCTCAACCTTTTTGTCTCACTATTTTAAAGATCACTTAATCGGAAACAAAATCATGTTATTGTGCCTCTAACGCTCTAGATGTCCTGCAAAGTCCCTTTTCTTTCTTTTGATATCGCCGTTCGTTGTCTACATCTTATACCGTTTCGGATTACTTATACCTAGTATTTCAGATATGACAGTTTCTTTATGTTTACTTGATTGTAGTCCTGCAACTTAATCCGAATAGAGCGCTGGATAAATTGTTTAGATTGATAAATTTGGACTAGTGGTCAAAGCATGTAATGTTAATTGAGAGAAATGATTTTCATACATTTTCGAAATAAATAAATTGAGTATGAATATCAGTTTTAGCAATATTAAAAATTTACGTAAAGTATATCGTTTATAGCGTCTTTAACACATCTATCGAGTAAATAACATTACATAACATTTTTCGTATTCCATTCCGTTTCGTTTCGCGTTTAAGCAACACCCGTAGAAAAGCTTAATAACTCGACATGATTAGCACGTGCCGATAATCACATACCGATCCCAACAGCTGCGATGCATAAGAATCGCGAAAACGCTAAAAAAAGAAACAAAATCTAGATGAAAACATTTTATTTAAGTAGTTTTTGAAGATGGATGAAAACAATATTCTTTGCTTTTTCAGGAATACATTGCATAAATGTAGTTTTCAGGATTTTTTCCTATATTTTCTTCTTTCATGTTCATGTACTTGTCTGAAAAATAAGATTGCTTTTATTGTAGGTATCTATCTTTCAATCACCGTACCATTTCTCACTTCTCCATCTCAACCTCTCTTTATTCGCCTCTCTCTCCCTTATCTAGGTTTCCATAAGAACTACACTACCTTGTATCGAGTTCTATGTGTTTATATTTTCTTTATACACAGTATTGAATTAAAAGTATTTACAGGTTACCAAGAATAATTAGGAAACTCGGTGCACTTCCGCAGACGAATTACAAGCTTGGAGAGTGTGTAGCTGGCTGTAGCATTTATCGTTATTCTAACGATGTTGACTCTTGTAGATAGGCTGTTCACCACTTTAACGTCCCAGTGATCCAATCGTTCAATTTTTCTTGAATACTACAACACATTTATTTTCAAAATAAGACATAGCTGAGTAGATTTAAAACTTGAGTACAAGATAATATCATAAACTCTGATAACGTCCTCATTTGTAATCTTTTTCAAGCAATAGTTCCATAAGATAAGAAACAAGTCTATAATAATTCTTGTCTTTTTATTATCGACTTTAATGAAGGTTTGGGGGAGGTTTATAGAAATCACCTTGTCCGTCTGTCAGTTCAAAATCTAGGTCAAGTCCACATCTTTTTTAATGGAGAAACATTAAAAGGTGTGACTTCACACAAAGATTGTTTACATGTGTGGCCTGAAAATTCATGCCTGGTCAATATTTTTTTAATGGAGGAGCATTGAAAGTTCTTACTTCACACAAATGTTTCTTATAACCTTGATCCAAGGTCATTTTGGCAATGTCAACTGGCAGAAATATTATTCAAATATTGCTTATGACCTGAGGGTATGTCACGATTTTGACCCAAGGTTATTCAATCAAAGTCAAGGTCGTTAGAAGAAAAAGTATATAATCCGTGTCGGCTTTGTACTGTTTTTATGGAAAAACATTGGAAGTTTCTTTCATAAACAAATTGCCGAAAATGTGTCATGAATTTGACTTACATGTATCTGTTCAAGTTAAACATTGTCATTGTTTTTTTTAAAATGCTGTATCCTATCTGGGGCAGATTATAATTGAAAAGTATTAGAATCTATAATTTTACACAAAGACTGCTCATGACCTGCAAAAAAATCCTGACTTTAGCTTTGGTCATTTCTACAAGTGCAATGCCACTATAAGAGAAGGAGGCATATGCTTTTTGTCTAAAAAGAATCGTTTGAAAAGTTCTTAGTGCAGGGTATCATTTATGAGTACCTCGTTTACTAAATTTATCGATATAGAGAACCAAAATGTCGTATATCGACACATAAAGCATCGCTTTTTGAAAATGCTGATATGGTAGATGTACCACTACTATGGAACAATCACCTGTTGTATAGGTACGTAGGCGTCTTTGAAGAAGTCCACCATGACGTGGTCTGTCTGTGTAACAGAGAATGACACGTAGTCAATGTCTGTTGAACTCTGGAATACCTCCAAATCAAGTGTTACCAGACCGTCCCCCGTGACTGTTAATCCCTTGATGGATTTGACATCGTAGATTGGTCCAGATAGTGTCTCCTTAGCACTATAGGAATACCTCTTTATACTGGCATGGCACGCTAAACAAAAAAGACATTTACAATTGTTATACTTTCATGTTAAATACTGAAATCTGATTGGTTTAGACGCAGTTAATAATATTTTCTATTACCCTCAGCGTTAGCAACTTAGCAACGGGTAACATTAAAAAATGTTACATGCGCGAAAATTATGCGCGTACGGTTCGCTGTAGAATTCACGTTATTCCTATATAAAAGCAGTAAAATTTTCTTAAAAATTAAGACATTCAGTATAACAAAATAAATAGTGCCTGTTTGGGAGGATAACAGTTGAAATTGACACCCCTCGAAAACCATTGTCAACCTCCGCTTCGCGTCGGTTGACAATGGTTTTCTCGGGGTGTCAATTTCAACTGTTACCCTCCCAAACAGGCACTATTTGTATCAGAATATCTTTATAAGGTTTATTTAATTATATTGAACTCCCTCTCCTATCAAACACATTGGTTATACATTTACACATTAATCAGTAAGAATTGAGATTAGCAAAACTAGACTCGATATTTGAAATGAAAAAAACTAAATCATACATATTAAGCCTGAATTCTAGCCGCACAACTAAATCATACGTATATAATCTGTATCCTAGCCACGCCAAACAACTAAATCATATGTATATAACCTGTATCCTAGCCACACCAAACAACTAAATCATACGTATATAATCTGTATCCTAGCCACACCAAACAACTAAATCATACGTATATAATCTGTATCCTAGCCACACCAAACAACTAAATCATACGTATATAACCTGTATCGCAGTACAGTTAAGGCGGTCAATAAAAATATGGGCAAATTTTTGTGATGAAAACACGTATACTTTAATTAAACAGGCATGTCCTTTTTAAAATCAATAACAGTCACTCAAATGCAATATATTTCTAAAATATATATATAACAGTACAATATTTTATGTTCATAGTGGTCACGTGATAGGGCAGTCGCATGGTACAAGCAGATGTATTTGTGGTTTTGAGGTCATTTAAAAAATTCAATATTGCAAGGGCATAATCATGTCAAAATTCACAACTGAATTATGAAATAATTTGATGTTATATCGTAGATTTTGAAAAACGGTGCGAACTTTTTAAGATAAGAATATTTGTTAGAAGAAACCGTAATTTATAATGCATATGTTGAATAATTTTGAAGGTCACAGGGTTAATTTCATTAAAAAATAATTAATTTGTAAGATTTTACAAGGATTGTAGAAGTTTTTAAGTTACATAGCATATTTCAAATTCACATGTAAAAGTTTGTCAGGATCAGGTAAGTGTATGCCCTTGCAATTAAGTGATTTATTTAGGTACTCAGATTTTAGATATACGATATTTTATACAAAACCGAGGTGGCTTCTTTATACGATGCATACTTTTAACAAAATGAAAATAAGACTATATAGGTAGCATTCTACTACTAATAATTTTAAACAAAATATTCATTTATACTTTTCCGTTAATGTATGACATTTATTTTTCTTCGCTATAAAACTGCACGATAGCCTTCAATGATTTAACTTAATGCGTCATTTTGAAGCATATGACGTCATATTTTGTAGTACAGCGAGAACGACATCTCGCTTATTTTTCAGTGTGTACGATATAACGAACATCAAAATTGTAAGTAATAGCATTTGTTGTTTTTAATAAAAAGATTAGTATAAGTTAATTTTACTAATAAATAGATTAATAAGTACTTTCGAGGTTTGTAATATACTGTGATGTCATAATGCACATTTCCCGTACTTTTTGTCTGAACGGAGTTTATTGACAGCCTTAACTGTGCTGCGATCCTACCCACACCAAACAACTAAATCATACGTATATTATCTGTATCCTAGAACGCCAAACAACTAAATCATATGTATATAACCTGTATCCTAGCCACACCAAACAACTAAATCATACGTATATAACCTGTATCCTAGCCACACCAAACAACTAAATCATACGTATATAACCTGTATCCTAGCCTTACCAAACAACTAAATCATACGTATATAATCTGTATCCTAGCCACACCAAACAACTAAATCATACGTATATAACCTGTATCCTAGCCACACCAAACAACTAAATCATACGTATATAATCTGTATCCTAGCCAAACCAAACAACTAAATCATACGTATATAACCTGTATCCTAGCCACACCAAACAACTAAATCATACGTATATAACCTGTATCCTAGCCACACCAAACAACTAAATCATACGTATATAACCTGTACCCTAGCCACACCAAACAACTAAATCATACGTATATAACCTGTACCCTAGCCACACCAAACAACTAAATCATACGTATATAATCTGTATCCTAGCCACACCAAACAACTAAATCATACGTATATAACCTGTATCCTAGCCACACCAAACAACTAAATCATACGTATATAACCTGTATCCTAGCCACACCAAACAACTAAATCATACGTATATAACCTGTACCCTAGCCACACCAAACAACTAAATCATACGTATATAATCTGTATCCTAGCCACACCAAACAACTAAATCATACGTATATAACCTGTATCCTAGCCACACCAAACAACTAAATCATACGTATATAATCTGTATCCTAGCCACACCAAACAACTAAATCATACGTATATAACCTGTATCCTAGCCACACCAAACAACTAAATCATACGTATATAACCTGTATCCTAGCCACACCAAACAACTAAATCATACGTATATAACCTGTACCCTAGCCACACCAAACAACTAAATCATACGTATATAATCTGTATCCTAGCCACACCAAACAACTAAATCATACGTATATAACCTGTATCCTAGCCACACCAAACAACTAAATCATACGTATATAACCTGTATCCTAGCCACACCAAACAACTAAATCATACGTATATAACCTGTACCCTAGCCACACCAAACAACTAAATCATACGTATATAACCTGTATCCTAGCCACACCAAACAACTAAATCATACGTATATAACCTGTATCCTAGCCACACCAAACAACTAAATCATACGTATATAACCTGTACCCTAGCCACACCAAACAACTAAATCATACGTATATAACCTGTACCCTAGCCACACCAAACAACTAAATCATACGTGTAAACCATGTACCCTTGCCACACCAAACATCTAAATCATACGTTTATATCGTGTAAACACAACCAACTGTCCTATATTAAAGGGGCATGGTCACGATTTTGGTCAAAATCTATTTTTCTGTTTTAATTATTTACAATGCTTTAGAAAGGCGTTTCCAATGACCAAATGAAATCGGAGAGTCAGTAGTGAAATTATAAGCAAGATACAGGCCTCACAATTCTTTGTCATGTAAACAAGGCTCGTGCCCTGTTTTTGTTTACATTAGTTCAATATACCGGTAAAAGTTCTTTTTCACGCTGAATTTTTCATCTTCTTATTCATTTTAAGCATAAATAAACATATCTTAACGTTTACCACATTCACTTTTGGTCTAAAACTGGAGTTTTCACTTCAACGTTCAAAATGTAAACAAAAGCTTTGTTTACATAGCAAAGAATTGCAAGCTCTGTAACTCACTTATAACTCAACGAATGACACTTAAATTTTGGTTGCCTGTTAAAAATGCCTTACTGAAGCATTGTAAGCATTAAAATCGGGAAAATAATTTTGACCAAAATCGTGACCATGCCCCTTTAAAATGATAATGACGAGATTGGTTTGTATAAATAATTTTTAATCAGTAAAATTCTACTAAACTTTCGAAACAAGAGCCATCAGATCAAATATAGGATTGAAACCATTACATACATATTGTACAGCCATCGCCACTATATCCTGGTTTACATTTTACACAAAATCCTGTTCCAGGATAACATTCTTCACAATTCTCTGGGCAGGGCATCCAGCAATATTCATTGTACGCCACAGGACTAGGACATCCTGTAAAAAAAAACAAGCAGTCCGAGAGTATTGCATAAGCAATACACGTCCCCTACCGGTAACCCCTTTGATTGAGAATGGCAAAAGTTTGAGACCCTGTATTTTAAATATTCCCTATCATAAATGTAGTAATTGTATAGTATGAAATTATGAAAAATGGTTATAATAAACAGTAAAAAAATCTCTAAAATCCATTAAAAAAATACATATTTGAAGCAAAGCAAACACAGAAGTATAGTCTATTGCTCAACAGCCCAAACCCGATAACGAACCCGATTGTAATAATAGTTATGATAAAACCCTGCCGTTAAAATTGACACAATACTTGACACCATTTTACAGAACTTATTTGTTTGTTATCAGAAATGATGAATGTAATAATACAAATGATGCACGATATTATTTATTATTTTACTGACCACATAATGTCCTCGTTCATTTAGTACACACCGAGCCCGATAACGAACCCGATCATTAAAAAATTTGGAGTGAAAAAAATTAACTTTCTTGAAATTGTGTTGAGCAGACGCTACAAAAGTATAAACTTGGTCTGCAGTTTGATATTTTGAAGCTGCTCAGCATGTTTCACATCAAACGCATGCAGAAAAAAAACAACGGAAAACTGAAGTGGGACAGACAGACGGACGGACGGACAGACGGACGCAGAGGAAAGCTATAGTCCCCTCCGGTGAAACCGGCAGAGGACTAATAACAGCCTTGTACGCCACAAGGCTAGGACATCCTGTAAAAAAAAATAACGACATTGTTCGCAACAGGACTAAAATGTCCTTTTTAACAAAAACAAAAGCAGTGTATACCACATTACTAGGACTTTTTGTTTAAAAACAAGAAAAAAAAAACATTGTACGAAATCATCCTGTGTGAAGAACAAGAAAGAGACATTGTAAGCCACGCTACTACTATTTCAAAAAGTGGAAAAAAGCATTGTACGAAGACATCCTGTGTGAAAACAAGAAATATACATTGCACGCTACGCTGTTGCGACATTCCAATTTAAAAGAATTTTATACCGCATTGTTCGCCACAGGAAAGACATTGTACACCACATTACTAGAACATTTCGTTTAAAAAAAATGTACGAAGGCATCCTGTGTGAAAATAGGCAATATCATTATACATGTACGACACGCTACTACTGTTTAATCAAAGTACTGAAGTACTGACGGGAGTTGATTTTATCTATTATGATTTACTTTAAAAATCAACTTATCTTGCATGGCAATTAGTTTCTAGTCTGTATTTGAATTGCGCACTTATTTATTAAATGAAATTTTAGACTTTTCCGACAAGAATTTCGAGAAACACAATATGAATCATGTTGTATAATATTTAAAGATAGATTTCAAACTATATATTAGTATTCGAAACAATTCTAAAAAAATGTATGGATCGAAGCACTATTGATATCGAACTCTAGTCTCGTTCAACCAGACGCTCGGCTGTCACCGTTAATCTCCGACAAGCAAGAAAGCCTCTTTGCTTGTCGTAGATTTACGGAGACAGCCGAGCGTTTGGTGAAACGAAACTTTATTAAACTCTGGCGTAGGAATACATGCGACTACACAAATATCTAAATTGTTCATATTATATAAAATATGACTAATTTCAAAGTGTTTATAGATAGGTTTCCTTTAAAAACAATGCTTTAGTATACATTACATCGAATTTTTGTATTATTTTCAAGAACTAAGTCTTGTCAGTGGTGATGATTTGTGCTCAGGTCCAAACACTGTTTCACTTTCGTTTTGCCAGATTAACTGCATAGGAACGTTTAATAAAATCAACTCCCAAAAATGAGGGAAAAAAGCATTGTACGAGAACATCCTGTGTAAAAAAACAACAAATAAATAAATATTTTATACTGTACAGTAGTACCCAGTGGTTGGATATATCTCTAAACGGTTTTTCTGACTTTTTTTAACGGTTTAGATATTTTACACGCCAAAAAAAACCCCAGAACCGACGCCATTGCGAAAACTGGAAAAACGCCACCTCCAACTAAAAGCGGCATTCTAGGATCGATGTAAATAGATTTATCTTTATAACTATGTAATACAGCTTTAAATATAATTTGCAATTTGGATTAAACACATTAAGAAGCAATAGTTTTGTTGACTAATATTCTGGCTATACTTAATTGCTCGCAATCAAATATATTCTCAACAATTCGAGGGAATATGTTCAATAGTCTGTTTATTAGATGTAAGGACACGTAAAAGCGATGTAAGCGAGCAGTAGAGTCATTGTTTTATCAATTAGTTGTGAGTGAATCATTTGATTCAACTCGTAAGTATTTACTTTGTATTGTTATACTTTTATGTTAAATACTGAAATCTGATTGGTTAAGACACAGTTAATAATATTTACTATTACCCTCAGCGTTAGCAACGCACTTGGCAACGGGTAACATTAAAAAATGTTACATGCGCGAAAATTATGCGCGTACGGTTCGCTGTAGAATTCACGTTATTCCTATATAAAAGCAGTAAAATTTTCTTTACATTTTTTAAAAAGACATTCAGTATAACAGAATAAATAGTGCCTGTTTGGGAGGATAACAGTTGAAATTGACACCCCTCGAAAACCATTGTCAACCTCCGCTTCGCGTCGGATGACAATGGTTTTCTCGGGGTGTCAATTTCAACTGTTACCCTCCCAAACAGGCACTATTTATATAATGTACGCCACAGGACTTGCACACACTGTGTAATACTTTTTATATTTATAACAAACACAACTACTGTAGAATCTTGATATTTTGCTGTGACTTAATTTTCGAGAAATTAAACAAGAAATAACATATTCAGATAATAAATGAATTAGAGCCATCAAGTCATATTTTCCTCTGTAGGTATACTATGATACCTATGAATGTTACCCCCAGTATACTATGATACCTATGAATGTTACCCCCAGTATACTATGATACCTATGAATGTTACCCCCAGTATACTATGATACCTATGAATGTTACCCCCAGTATACTATGATGCCTATCAATGTTACCCCCAGTATACTATGATACCTATCAATGTTACCCCCAGTATACTATGATACCTATGAATGTTACCCCCAGTATACTATGATACCTATGAATGTTACCCCCAGTATACTATGATGCCTATCAATGTTACCCCCAGTATACTATGATACCTATAAATGTTACCCCCAGTATACTATGATACCTATCAATGTTACCCCCAGTATACTATGATACCTATGAATGTTACCCCCAGTATACTATGATGCCTATCAATGTTACCCCCAGTATACTATGATGCCTATCAATGTTACCCCCAGTATACTATGATGCCTATGAATGTTACCCCCAGTATACTATGATGCCTATGAATGTAACCCCCAGTATACTATGATGCCTATGAATGTTACCCCCAGTATACTATGATACCTATGAATGTTACCCCCAGTATACTATGATACCTATGAATGTTACCCCCAGTATACCATGATACCTATGAATGTTACCCCCAGTATACCATGATACCTATCAATGTTACCCCCAGTATACCATGATACCTATGAATGTTACCCCCAGTATACCATGATACCTATGAATGTTACCCCCAGTATACCATGATACCTATCAATGTTACCCCCAGTATACCATGATACCTATCAATGTTACCCCCAGTATACCATGATACCTATCAATGTTACCCCCAGTATACCATGATACCTATCAATGTTACCCCCAGTATACCATGATACCTATCAATGTTACCCCCAGTATACCATGATACCTATCAATGTTACCCCCAGTATACCATGATACCTATCAATGTTACCCCCAGTATACCATGATACCTATCAATGTTACTCCCAGTATACCATGATACCTATGAATGTTACCCCCAGTATACTATGATACCTATCAATGTTACCCCCAGTATACTATGATGCCTATCAATGTTACCCCCAGTATACTATGATGCCTATGAATGTTACCCCAAGTATACTATGATGCCTATGAATGTTACCCCCAGTATACTATGATGCCTATGAATGTAACCCCCAGTATACTATGATGCCTATGAATGTTACCCCCAGTATACTATGATACCTATGAATGTTACCCCCAGTATACTATGATACATATGAATGTTACCCCCAGTATACCATGATACCTATGAATGTTACCCCCAGTATACCATGATACCTATGAATGTTACCCCCAGTATACCATGATACCTATCAATGTTACCCCCAGTATACCATGATACCTATCAATGTTACCCCCAGTATACCATGATACCTATCAATGTTACCCCCAGTATACTATGATACCTATCAATGTTACCCCCAGTATACTATGATACCTATCAATGTTACCCCCAGAGATTTTTATTTATTTCACGATATTTTAAGTTGTTTTGTATCGGTTCATTTGTTTTTTTTTCAATCATTACTAAAAAGTCTGATATTAATTACAAATTGCATCATCGGGGTGACTGTATTTTCTTAGATGTCTTGTAAATTATGTCTTTGTATCATTTTAGGTTCAGACAATCTCAAGTGTTTGTAACCACATTTGCTATAAAGCATCCCTCATTATACATAGTGGACGTTTGCTGAAAATAAAATTTGATTGGAACTCTGGATAAGTATTTTGACTTAAAATCTTAATAGCAATTCTATTCTCAGAAACATACTGTTTAAGTTCTAAAATACGTATATGACATTCTGTGAAATATCAAAGATGATTTCTTCCCGCGCCGTGATTTCTTGACTTACGAGGTCTTTCATATTATGAAAATTGCTATATGATTTTCTTAAAAAGCGTATCATCTTATAACTATGAATTAATTACCATTGCTTATATCATTATTATGACAGTGTTTTTTTAGGGGGCGTGATTAAAACAATATAGCCTACACCAAAAAAAAAAATCTGAAAAATACCGTAAACTTCCACTTCACAGAGGGCGGCATACACAAACGGAGAGTAACTGGAATGGTAGGTAACTCCAGGAAGTCGCTCATTGTAGAATATGACGTACTGTCCATAGTATGGACAGTCGATAAGCACGTGGTCAGGAAGGGTAGGTTTGTAGTGCAGATGTCCATCGCGGTAGCAAAGAGAACCATCATGTCGATTGACGGTGTTTGAAATGTACACTGAAAATCCAGAGAAGGCTCCAGTACCATTCAGGACATCTTTAGAAGAAAAAAATAGAATAAAACAAACAAGTTGCTGTCCTTTAAAAAAAGGACTACAATACGTGGACCATTTGCATGTGTTTCCAACGAAAACGTGAAAGTCTTAAGATTATCAAAGTTTTCACCGACTTTTAACCACTAAATTTGTACGTTGGATTACGTATATGTATAGCCCTGACTTTTTATCTCAGATAATAAAGGGTTCATACTTAAAAAAAAACTATGATCTATCTATTTATGAAGTCTGCATGTATATTATCAGGCATTCGGCGAATTCTACTATTTGCGCACACATTACGATTCGCACTACTTTGTTAAATATGCAGTGACAGCTTTGTTTAAATTAATTTCATATTTTTATGCATTTAGTTGAGATTTAAACTTTTATTCAGTGGCATAATTATTCACTCACACTTATATGCTTAAAAATTTTTAATCGGGAAGTACTCTAACCTCGCCTACTATAGAAATAAAGTTAAGTTACATGTGTATACAGATAACAACAAAACATTGCAAATTATGCTATTTGATGCCTGTTGTAGTTTCGGCATAACATTAACTTATTTTATAATACTGACAGTTCATATCACATGCCGATTATTTCTTTAAAAGGAATACTTTGTTTCTGTACTGACTACTGTTTAACTACAACTTTACAATTACAGCGCCTTAGAACTTATGTGTGCATATGGCATGGAATCCCGATTCCGATTCAGATAAACTTGTGCTAGCCTGGCTCCCTGAGCTACCCATTACACACAGGAACCAGGCTAGCTCATGCGCAGGCTGAATTTTCCCCATAGCATCCGGTTTAACCTCGCTTATATATTTTCTGCGTGGACCTCAGGTTCCACGCAATTATAATCTCGTCAAATTGCATCATATAAATCGCATCAATTTTTATATAAGTGTATTTTATCGAGTCATGTATCCAAAGTAAGGTTACCTGTTTTGAAATAGATGATTACGTGGTCGAGCCTGTATGTTTTTCCAAGGTTTACCCACCACGTGACTGTTGTATCTGGCTCCGATATTGTACATTGTTCGTGAGACATACCCATAGAGCCTTTTTTCCCATCAACAGCCTTGTCGCTAGCTCCCTCAGGTGAAGACAGCCAAGTCTGTTTCATATAGCTTAAATTTTCCAGATCTACAATTTTTCTACATTTTGTTTCAAAAGGCTATTTATGGATAAATTAACAATGTTTGCTATTTAATTACATTCTTGTTAATAGTTACGTTATTTTAGAATTTGAAATTCTTTATTTAATAGGGTTTCTTTAAAAAAAAGATTTATGTAAAAAAATACACAATAAACGCGTTTACAATGACAACAATTTTGTATGAGTTAAGGTCAAGATCTAGAAAATGAAAGGTGCTTCAGGTTAATGAAATTCAAGATCTAAATTCTTTCATTGAGGCTTCACAACAATAGCATTGTTTGACAGGGTGTACGGGGCCTAGATTTTTGTTAAACACAATGAAAATTTTTATTTTGAAATGTCATTTTCTATGAAATATGAGGGAAATAAGTAACAAATCTCAATGTTTTGACCAATTTTTACTAATGGTATATATCCAAAGCGCCTACAGTCTTTTCAAAAATGACATCAAACAAGCTCTTGACCTCTTCTTTAAAATGATGTCAAATCAAATATAAGTTAGGATTACTTGATTTGATAAAAAATGTCAAGAAACAGTTTCATTTTCTACATAATTCCTTTGTAGGCGAAAAGTACGGGAACAATTCTCATCAAACCAATAATGACGCCATAATGGTTCTAACATCAAAAAGACACTCTGATATCAATCACTAGATCATGACATTAAGTTGTCGTATATTTTAAGATAAGAAAAATAATTTAATTTAGACAATCACAATGTAGATCTAGATCTCAATAAAAGTTATATTCAAAATCAACATTGTGTCTACGTTATAAAGGGAAATCTTTGCACCCGTGTTATTTTTGTTCGTTTCGCCCTCGTGGTCAGTTGGCATGATGAAGTCTTGACGAATTCCACAGTCTCAAACAATCTCTGTGTTTGGGCGAATTTTAGACGGGACCTAATTCTTTTCAAGTGAAGAATGGCGAAAATTACATGGGGCGACAATAACCCTGTATAGAGTATATCACCCTTTGCAAAGATATAGTATATTGAAGATAACGTTAGATGAACGGACGGAAATCTACGTAATACGTACAATTTTTGCACATCTTTAAACAAGGAACTGTGCAAGAAGAGTCCTCATGTCCATAAATAGGAATTGGACAGCCTGAAATTTAAGAAAAATGAAATAAAAACAGGACAGCCTGATATACATGTATGATTATATAGAAATGAAAAACGCACTCATTCAGATAGGCAGATTTAACAGTGATAGATTGTACTATGTAGTACATGTACCTACTAAAACAGAAAGAAAACAAAATTCGTCATTTGAAAAGAATATGAGTTTACCAAGAACCTCCACTTCACATAAATCAGCAAATGCAAATTGACTGTGATTGTTGGAGTAAGTGATTCCTGTTAGTCGTTCATTGTAGTATATAACGTAACGTCCAACAACAGAGCACGGTATATCCACCACAGCAGGAATGGTCTCTATGGTGGTATTTGTGTTGTGATAACAAACGACACCATCCCAGGGATCGGTGGTGTTGGATACAATAATAGAAAATCCGCGCAATTTTTTTGTAAATTCGTTGGTTGAATCTATGATAAAAAAATCAAATAACCATGTATACGAAAGTAAAAAAAAAACGAAACTTTTTTCATAGTCATGTTACTTAACGTCAAATAATTGTTAAATTTAGTATAAATAGTTTAGTAATAGTTTCAAACCATTTGAAAACCAACAATAAAAAATATTCCACTACTTTTAAGAGTTATTTAGAATCTATACTGCAAAACGAGGTCAAAGCGCACGATCAAAAGTTGTGTTATGTCAACAATAAACCATATTATGTTGACAGTAATATCTCTATAATTGGGCTTAAAACCAGATAATATTGAAATCCCGATTTACGAATATTCATGGCATTCTATGTACAAAATAATGACGGAATGAATAGTTTTGTTGAACAGATATCAATAAGTAAAGACAGATAATCATCTTTAAACTCGACTTAAACATTGACATCGCCGGAGGTCACGGCGCAACAGAAAGTATAAGCTGTATAGATACAACTCAGTAAAAATGCTCAGTGCTGGGAAAATTAAGTCAAAAGTTATTAGCGCGTTTGTTTTAAACTTTATTACATTTTTGGAGGGTGATGGTAATGTTTTTTTAACATTAAAGTACGGAAAATATTATAATAGATGTACATATTTGCTCAAGAGAGTAAACAACGTCAACTGACGTTCAGGGATCTCCTTACAGTAAACGAAGAAACATGCGGTAAAAACTGACAACTTCGAAGAACAAACTTTCTCAAACAAATGTGAACAAATTTGATGTCAAGTGATAAAGTGCCGATATCAGCTATATACTGAGGAACATTAAGAATAAAATCAATATTGAGTATACCAATTAATTGTGCGTCTTCTTGACGTCATTTTGCAACATTACAGAGCGCCGTGGTGACGAAACATGTTATTTCATGGTTATTATTTCGAACATATGTTTATCTTTTTGAAAGGTCACACTCCAGACAAGACTCTTTTCTTTGAATCATAATATTACATTCTAAAGATACTGTGAGCAAGCTCACAAATGATACCCGCGCTAAAAAATCATTACTTAAGTTCCATTTTATAACATTGTATAGCATTAATGGATGCTATCTATTTAACCGCCAATGTTCTATGAATAACAACTGGTCCATTTTTTTTTTCAATTTGTTAATACTAATGTAAGTACACAAACCAATTTCTATACTTTAAATTCCATTTTATTTCAACTTAACTGTTTATCCATGAATATATTGCATCTTTATAATAACAAACATGACTGGAATCAAACAATTATCTACATGTCAAGCAGCCATTAAATGTTTTGAATTATTGGTAAACAGAGCTCTTTTTAATGAATTCTTTTCATTCCACCATTTATTTAAAAAAAAAAAATAACTACATCGTGACGGGTCATTTTCATAGGAGCGGGCAGGGATGAGAATCAAACAATTAATTTAATGTGACCCTACAAATACAAGCTTTGTCTGAAATTTTACCCTCTAATCATTTCCATTAATACAAGACATGATACAGACAGGAAATATGCATTTTTGAACAATGGCCTTAAACTTGCCCAAAAGGGTCAAAGTCATGACATACCGTCAGATCATAAGAAATATTTGTGTGAAGGATAAACTTGTAATGTTTTTCCATAAGAAAGGTATGGACCGAACATGAATTTTGCACATTTCATGCCAGTGACATTGACCTTGACCGAATGACCTAAGATCAAGGTCATGACATGTCACAAGCAATCTATGTATGAAAATTTTTTTTACAATGTTTCTCCATTAAAAAGAAATGGACCGAACACGACTTTTGCACTGACAGACAAAGGGGGGGGGGGGGGGCGGTCGAAATAGGTGATTTCTATTTAACCCCCCCCCCCTCATCAAAAACAAATTGTTTGAGGGGATATAAAAAGTATGCATAGAATTTTATACGGTCCGTAGTTGTTGGTCATCTTTTTTTTCTAGGAAGAAAAAAAAATGTTTAGTTGTATACTATTTATTTACCTTTTTCATCTTCTGTTACATCAAGATCATCATTTGCCCAAATTTGGTTTTTATTATATTTTTGTCTTTGTAATTTCATTATTTAAATATTCAAACCTTTTTGACGGAGATGAGGTGCTAAGCGGAGGATGCTTTGGGATGAAATGAGAGACATGTATCGTGGGTTAAAAATGGAATTAGAGTGTTGATTGGTCACACCCAATGTTTGCAACTTCACATTCACCTTTTTCTTACCCCATTCCAGGTTATCCGTTCTAGAGTAAACTACAATACGTTCAATCCGTCGGGTGTTCAGTAAATCCACTCTCCACATAGCATAACACTGGTTATTCATTGTTGACGAGCACTGATCGCCATTTAGATGTAGGTTACTCTTTTTGCCATCAACAAGCCGTGAGCTTGGATATTTCGAAAGTGTGTTTAGTTGAAACGTTGGACGATGCAGAGCCATATTTACTGTCATAAAAAAAGTATAAACCATAAAATAAAATCAAAATGCATAAATAACTAACCAAATAGCAAAACTTCTAACATAAGTAAAATGCAAAACGTAAGATACGTAAAATGCGATCATGTTATTTCGCAATTACTCGAGCTCGATCAAATAAAACCGGTCATGGATTGTTTTGATAAAATTATGTAGATTATATTCCATATGACTTCAAGAAATAGTTTTAAAAATACAATAATTTAATATCTAAATATTTGCTGACTAAAATGTGTTTATTTGTACAAAACCTCCAAGAGGCTATTCATTAAAAGGAACTACCCTTCAAATTTGAAAACAAGAGGTCCATAAATGCTTTTCATAAATCATAAATCCTCAGTGAGCAATAGTTTTTTTTCATATATAACAAACCAAAAATGTTCACCTTAATTGTATCTACCTATATGATACAGTGCTGTCATCATAAATGGTGACAAGGTTATATGATATCAATATAAAAGTTATATTCTTAACAACATTTATCCTATTCTGCATCCTGTAGCCACTCAGATTCGATTTTAAATTTCAGAGTGATTTTGCGAAAACAAATTAAGAAGATAGTGCATTCGCAATGTCATTTTAATTTTTTTACAAGTTAAATCATTTAAGAATAATCATTAAGGTATTATAGTAACAAAACGGTGCAGTAAATGGATGTACGCTATTCGATGTGTCACAACCTTTATTTAGCGTAATATTAAAGGAACACAATAATAAAGTTGAAGTATAATTGTATTTTGTTGAATGGCCAAACTAAAAACAGAGGTCATGAAAATATTCTCGCTTTCTTACAAAGTACACTCGGACTATTCACACTAGTTTTGTTACTCGGAATTGTCCAGAGTTAAAAGACTTAGTTATTTCTTTGATGACGGAAAATCCAGTACATCTACATGTACATGTAAATCACGTCCGGGAAACTCCACGGCGGAACTCAAAACAGACTCTTTCACACAACGCGCATCTTTCACTCAAACATTCAATTAACACAATTAAGGAATTATAACACTCTCACACCGGTGATTCTTTGATGAAAGGAATGACACTAATCTTAAGCAAAACAAACAACACCCATACTCTTTAGCTTTGTCCCCGGCCCTCGAGGGAACTGAAGTAAATGTTTTCAATTAACAAAGAATTAGAGAAAAAATAAAATGTCATGTTGGAAATTGAGATTTTCCTTAAATTTACAATGTGACAGGTGCTACAAGTTTGTCAATTCTTACATAAGTATGGAGTTACTGTAGAGATTCGTTGTCACACAATGATAAATATGATTACCTGATTTAAAGTCTTAAACAATTAAAAAAACTCAATTGAATTCATAAGCGGACTCTTTATAGACTTAAAAGCAGGAAGCAGACATTGTTTGTGTGTACTTTGCACGTCTCATATATTTTTTCGATGCCCGATAACCTGAACGTATAGTCCTGTCTAAAATTAAACTGAACAGATAAAATTAATAAATGCTAGCTAACTTTAAATGCCTATGAAATTATATTTTAAAAATAACTCCACAGAAACTACAATTTCCAGATCGTGATTACATGTATCGCCAAACGAATTGACTAACTACCGAAAATTTTACTCGGTAATTATGTGTTAAGGAAAATGATTATATAGAAAAATTCTGTTTAACAATAATAGAATAAATATGTCAAAGGCGTTACATGTATTTCAAAATATAAAAAAAAAAATACTAACCCAATTCGCCCTGACATACTGCAAGCCGAATTAGAAAAATCTGTATTAATCCCAACTGCTTCATCTTCGGCTTCTCTCAAACCGTCGTTAACTAAGTACGAGATCTTATATACCCGGGTTTCAACTCATATTTTTCTCATTTTGTAATGATATGTGTTTCGCAAAGTACAAACACCTTTGTGCATTTTTAACGATATTAGAAGATTCAGCATAATTTATTGGTGTTTTGTGTTTTTTGTCAACATTTGATTGTAAAGTACTTAAAGATTTCACAGTCTAATGACGATGTGTTACTGATAGCTAAATTTTATACAAACTTCTGAAATATCAATGCATAATTTATTATTGTGTGTATTGCACTGTAATTTTGCAAAACTTTGTTGGAAAAGAATGACACACAGCTTAAACGCATTAGTGCGTTAATTTTAGCCATGTAGAATAGTACTATTCTGGTTTATATTACGTTATATTATGATAACATTAATATTACATTAGAAATCTTAATGACGAACTTTTTTTATCCATTAACAAGATCCAAATGATTGGGTTTTAGTATGATGTAGAAAACTTTGTAAAAAAAAAAAAGACGTTTCTTTAAAAAAAAATCATTACCAATAAACAATTCTGGCGACAGGTTGGCTTCGAAAACAAGTTCACCGCGGGTATTATTTTGTTTGTTTGGACTTTTAATTTAAAAGTACGAATTTTTACATGAATACTAAGTAAATAGCCAATTAAACCATAAAATAGCATATAAACATTCTGTGCATTTATTATTTTCACTGGTCTCAATAAAATCCTCGTTTTACGTGCTCTTCATTCGGCTTTGAAATAACTTAATAATATATCTTTGTACTTTATGAATAACATTATTCATTTTATTAGGTTTATTTTCGTAGTACTTTTTCTCTTATATCAGATGTTTTCTTCCAATGAGATTAAGTCTCTTAACAATCAACGATTTTTATATATATGAAAAATATATAGACTAAAAAGACACTTCTTTTAATGGACACTGATTTAGGTTTGGTACTATATTTACGAGCTTTACTTTTTATTACCTTATGTTTCCTTCCCTGACACTGATTTGGGTTTGGTTCTATATTTACTAATTTTACTTTATTACAGTCTCATTACAGTCTCTCTTTCCTTTCGTCATGACGCAATCTAAGACAGAGATAGCAATAGGAACACAAGGATTTGCATTACACACAATGCAGTATTTTTAATGAAATTTTACATAGGATATTCTTACGCGCAAGTAATAAAAATATAGAGAACATATATTTGTATGAAATAAAACTTCCGTTTTGCCTCGATTGTACAAAAGAAGCAATACAGTTCTTCTTCTAATGAATATTGATTTGTTGAAGAAGGGAGATAACTCTAATTCGACACTTGACTGGATATGTATTCGATCGTTTATACTGTAGTGTTTGTTTTTGCCCCACAACCCCTCTACAAGGTCGAATCTACTCTGTTCTAGAGTGCTTTGCGGTTTCAATCGCAACTTCTCGGGCCTTTCCGGTAGGCTCCGGAAAACATCTCGAATGTATTTCCTAAGCGTCCATGACAACCCCCCTTTTTATAAAATTGGATATAAATACAACACATTTTACGATAGATGATGAGATTTCACCTAGACTACGTTAAAGTAAATTATATACCCTAAAATATACCACAAAAGCGACACACAAGGCTGTCTAGCCGATACTTATTTTAATAGGAATCGACTCCATTTCGTATACAATTCTAACATCCGGTGATGTTAATACATTCGAGGTTTTTTTTCGAGTCTGCCAGAAAGGCCCGAGAAATTGCGATTGTTGCAGTTTGGACCACAGGGGGTGCGCAGAAGACGCTGTTTTGGCGTCAATTGTATAGTAGAGTTAGATGCCATCATTATGCATGTTTCAATCAAAATGTGTTGTTGTATAAATCTGTTATTGTTAGGAAATTATTATAATATATATTTAACGGAGTTGATAAAAATATCGGTCATATTGCATCGATATTGACAAAATAAATCGTATGAACGTCAAATACTTTACTCTAATATGTGCTAAAATGTACTACTGCTGGCTCATCGAACAAATCCCGTAACAATTTGTACACTCTGCCTGTTTACGGGATAGCATATTATAGAATAATCTAGGTTATCAAGGTAAACAACGAATTGAGCCTTTTAGCAAATTTACATCGTAATTCGGAGTATTAAGAATGACGTAACAATATTTGACATACTTTACATTTTTTTCATTACGTGTTTTTTAATTGATACTACAATCTTGTGCGTAGAACGAATTTACCTGTTGTTTGGTAAACATCTGTAAACCGTCTACACTAGGGACAGACTGATCATTGCTGTCGCTATAAACTTAATTAAGACAAAAGCCAAAATTTCCATTATTGTTTATAATTACTTTTGCTAAAATAACTAACTTCCATATTGCACTGTGTACGGAATAAGCAAAATTTTATGTTTATTAAACATTTTCACAAATGAAGTTAAATTGCTTTCAAAATATGTGTAATAATGCGGTCATTTGGTGTAATTACGTGACAACACTTGTCTTAATTTACCAAACTACCGCCCGGTTTTGATAAATGATAACACTACTTTAAAGATGTAAAAGCTTTATTTCATTAGTTATTGTTGTGCTGTATCAAAAGATATATTTCTTTTATGTGAAGGTGCCCCAGCATTTGTCTGAAAAGAGAGTAAATAACTTTAAATAATCATTTTACTTTCTCTTTATCTGTGATTTGTTATGATAGTTTAATTATGACCATTTGACTACTTACATTTAACCGCCAGTTTTGAAGCATACTCGAAGAGGAAATTCAAGATTTGAGATAATGAAGCTAGACGGAGATCTAACTGAGATTGTAACATCGGAAATTCTTGAAAATACGGGGTTCTCCACAGTGACGTTCCAATATTCTAAATCGTTGATTTTTCTGTAATACTTTAAAGGGATACTTTTGTCATAAAACACATATAAACAATTTACTTTTTCCTCCATACAAACATTGTGATCCAAAAGCTCATGTACCGTGTAATGAAAAAAAAACCCAAAACAATGTGTGATGATTTATTGTTAAATTTAATTAACAATTTTCCTTTAGTATCTATCGTATTATCATTGTTAGTCTTACCTTTTGCGCAACTGATAAAGATGTATCGTAAAATGTAACGAACACATATTCCGTGTTATAAATTGAAAAGGACACGCCCGCAATGTTTGTAGAATTCCCCGTTAAAGGTACGCCAATCATTACTTGGGTTTTATTACCAACAAATGTGACTCCCTTGGAATTCTGAATATCGTCAATTGATCCAGAAATAATGTGGTGTTGTTGAGCCCTTATATTTTTTACCATTGCACGACAAACTGAAAGATAATGAAACTCTTTTGGAAATTTCTCTTTTTGATTTAAATGAAAAATTTAGCTCACGAATATAAATTTTAATAAGAAAAGGGAAATTGTAAACATTCAAACTTTCCAAGTATTAAAAGTTACCATAGTTAAAATAGAGACAAAGTCCACATACAAAACTGCACAATGCACCACATATAAACAAGGTAACGGAATAAATACAAAACGCAATCATTTCAAGGACATACACCCCCCCCCCCCAAAAAAAAAAAAAAAAAAAATATATATATATATACTAGTATATATATATATATATATATATATATATATATATATATATATATATATATATATATATACTAATTTATATATATATATATATATATATATATATATATATATATATATATATATAAGGGCAAGTTTTCACTTTTTAAATCATATTGTACATCAAGTTGTGATCTTATCATTTTATACGTTTTACGGTAGTTTATGTGCGAAAGTTGATTGCGTTAGTAATTATTTTCGTCACTCTACATTTGTTTCTCATTTGTGATGTAAACAAATAAATCAAATCGTTCACACAAACTTTTAAATGAAATTATAAGGCTCACCAGTTTCACAGGCATAGCCCTCAAGTCCATGCTTGCATTTAATACAAATTCCTGTCCCAGGAAAGCATTCCTCGCAATTTTCAGGACATGGATTTGAACACTGGAGACTGTTTGCAACAGGACTAGGACAACCTTAATAAACGGAGGTAAAAGTTATAGGTATCAGGACATTGTTCATTTGTTAGTTTACGCAAGAAGTAATAAATATGAAGGTGAACACACCATACACCTCTACTTCACAGAGGTCGCCATAGGCTTTTGAAGAATATCCGGTAGGGTAGGTAACTCCGGGCAGACGTTCATTGTAGAAGATGACGTATTGTCCATGGTAAGGACAATCGATAGACACGTGATCAGGAACAGTTTGTCTGGTGTTAGTTGTATCGTGGTGACATAGAGTTCCGTCTTCCCTGTTGGTGGTGTTCGAAATATACAGAGAAAACCCGAGAAAAGCTGCCTTATAACCAAAATCGAGACCTTTTGAAAAAAAAACTACCTTGTATTTTTGTGACTAAACCTCACCTTAAATTCATATCATTTGATGTAATATCAAATAGTGCTTTTTAATGCAATACACAATTCAAAGTACCCCAATCGATGTTTTCTTTCCGGTAATAAATTACGATGTGTTGGATCCTGTATATCTTTCCAAGGTTTACCCACCATGTGATAGTTGTATCAGGTTTCGATATCGTACATTGTTGGCCAGTCAACCCTCGAGAGGTGAATCTGCCATCAACCGCCAAGTCGCTACCCCCAGAATTTGACGGCGAAGACAGCCATGTTTGTTTCATGAAGCTTATATTTTCCAGATCTACAAACTGTCTACTTTGAGCTTATATTCATTGATTATTTGGTTTACATCAAAGTTTTCAACGAAAGTGATGCAAAAGTGTTAGTTGCATTCTGGTAGTAAAACAATCCACATTTTGAAAGTCTTGACATAAAATTGTCATTGTTCGAACACTGTATATGTAATTTAAAATGTGTCATTCTCATGATTTTAACACAAAAAACCCCAAACTGTTCCATACACTCTCCTGAGTCTTGATTATGTCATCCTTGTAATAGTTTGAATTTCGTTTAGATAAATTAAAATTGTTAAATTCACATGAGTTATGGATGAATTACTTTAATTAACACTTTATTGGTTTACAAATGTAGAGACTTAAATTTTGCAAATTGTCGATAAACAACTTAATATTTATCTACGTATGCAATTGCATTTACTGACTTTGGATAAAATATCAAAATCACTCACAGTAGTGTGGAGGAATAAAGTAAGGAAACATTATGCACGGCAACTAATAAATACATACAATCTACGTAATACATACAATTTCTACACATCTCAAAACAAGGAACTGTGCAATCAGAGTGTTCCTGTCCATAACCTGGAATAGGACAGCCTAAAATTAAAAAAAAAAATAAACACAGTACTCATCGGATTCACTTAATAATGTGCTGCAATTTCTTCCTACTTATTGTTACCCTATGATTCTTTTCCATAGCATGATGACTTAAAATCAAATCAGTCAACTAGCTCCCATTTTTATTGGGGTTTTTTTCTGGTTTAAATTACAGAACATAAAATAGACTTACCAGTATGAATAATAACAATTAATATTATTGAAGGGTTTATGTTTTACCGTAAACTTCCACTTCACAGAGATCAGCAAATGCGTACTGGCTGTAGTTTTCTTTGTATGTTATTCCTGGTAGACGTTCATTGTAATATATAACATAACGTCCAACGATGGAACAGAATATATCCACTTTAGAAGGTATTGTATGGGTGGCGTCTTGTCTGTCATGATAACAAACAACGCCATTTTTAGGATTTGTGGTGTTGGATATAATAATGGAAAATCCACGCATTTTTTGCGTAAATTCGCTATTGGCACCTGCAAAATAGACAAATATATGTCAATAGTATGTACTGGGTAATTTACTTACCTGTTTTTTAACTTATGAAGTCCTGACAGATAGCAGAAGTACAAGAAAATTATCTTTTGAAAGATACAAACCGATGCTATATTAAACAGAGGCCTTTATATTCAAACAACAGTTCTCTACCACCTGTAATATTAAAGAACAATCCTACTTCTTCTCTATTAGAAGCTCAGCATTTTCACTTATATCATGCAGAGATTGGAATGACATGCAGACCACGTATATTTACATTGAATACTTATTACAGTACAGTCTTTATATCATGTTCCTTTAATTTTAAAGATGTCCCTTAATTTTAAGGTGTATTTTAATACAAAAATTGATACTACAGGTTATTCGCGTTCGAAGAAGGAAGGGGGTAATGTGTTGCTGCTTTCCGTCCCAGAAGTCTCCAAAAGGACATAATAGTTTATTATATTTTCATGTTAAATACTGAAATCTGATTGGTTTTGACGCAGTTGGTAATCCGTTCTATTACCCTCAGCGTTAGAAACACACTTGGCAACGGGTAACATAACGAATTGTTACATGCGCGTAAATTATGCGCGTACGGTTCGCGTAGTCTTTGAATATCTGTCGAATAAATGTTTATCAGCTTTTCTATTTTGAATTTATTTCTTTTTTTCTATTGTCTCTTACCCCATGTTACTCCATCCGTTCTAGAAAACACTACTATGCGTTCAATCCGTCTGATCTTCTGTAAATCCACTCTCCACATAGCATAACACTGGTAATTACTTGTTGAGGAGCACTGGTTGTTGTTTATATGTAGCTCATTATGTTTACCGTCAACAAGTCTGGAACTTGGGTGTCTATACCAAAGTGTGTTTAATTGATATGTTGGGCGATGCAGAGCCATATTTACTGTAAAAAAACCCAACAACAAACCTGAGAACTTTTATTCTGTTTTTTTTACCCGAGTACCGCAAACAAAGCAAGGCAACTGTAGATGACTTAAAGGAATGCGGTGATGCAAAAAAGTACATGTATATTACTACCTCGCTCATAATTTTCACAGGATTTTCCGGTGAAACCTTCGGAACAGATTCCAGTGCATACTCCTGAGGAATATCTACAGTGCTTAGGACAGTTTTTAGAACATTCTTTGGAACAGCCACGTCCCCAGAAACCAAGAGGGCAACCTATTCGCAGAAAATGATGAAAAATATATTATTTTAAACAGGAACTTACTACAACATATGACATTGATATCCGGTAATTCCAAGTATTTCCCAAGTGGGTAATTTTATGTGGTTTTGAAATATTGATGAATTATATATCATTTAATATTATCTTTTATAACTTGAAGAATTTTACTAAAACTGTTATGAGTTGAACTGATAAACAAGGAGCACGTATTCACCGATCACTTGCACCTCGCAAAGCTCAATATAAGCTTCTCTTGAAAGGCCGTCTCCAAACGATTTAGTTTCCCTGTTGTTGTAATAGATCACAAATCTGCCAATTCCTTCACAACGTGTGGTCAGCTCTAGGTTGTTAAACCCTACTTCATTGGATTCATGAAAACACACGAGCCCGTCTTCTTTCCTGATGGTGTTGGACAGGTACAGAGAAAAGTTCCTGAATCTTGACCCTAACTCTATTTGGGCTGTTAATGAAAAAAAAAAGATTGAGCGTTAGGTTAGAAGGGCGACGGTATACATTGTACTATTTCTGCGCTTGAGAAAAACATAGAAAGCTTATAAGTTTGTGAAAACATTGTGTCGCTTCAATGCGTACAGTTTATAAAGATTATTTTGTATTATTTTATTTATCTTGCACAATCCAAATATTTTACAACTACATGTAGGCCACACTAGAGATTTTAGTTTCTGTTCGTAAACAATGTAACAGTAACACTTGTAGGAACAGTCATACAGTTTGTATTGTTCTTTTTTGTCATTTTTGTACTACGCCAATTCTGAATAGTGAATTTTTAATGATTAAGTTGTTGATACATGGATATTAGATGTTAAATAAGACTGAAACCCCCCCCCCCCACACACACACACATATTCCATTTAAATAAATGGTTTTAAAATGCTTGCAAAGGTTTTCCTTAGATATTTTCTTATTTTTTGTTTTTATTCAAAAGCTTTCCTTTCTCTTGGATATTATACGGAGCTTAAACCTACAATCGGATGAAACCTGTAAAGTTGGAGAAAAAATAGCCTGTATATCCTTTTTATCTCTTTTTTTGGTTGTGAGATTATAATTACCGTAACTACCTACAACAGTTACATGTAAAGACTGCAGAAACATAATTCAATGGACGTTTTTATGAATTGATAAAGACTGTATATATAATTGTTTTAATTTCTTTGATATCAAAAATTATTTATGAAAATGAAAAAAACTCACTCCATGGATCATAATGAGACTGGTAATATATTCGAACTTCGGATATGCTTCTTTCGACCCCGAGGTCAACTATCCACGTGACCTCAATCGGATCTGGCTTAGATACAGCGCACTGGTTCCCAGCTGTTGTTCGATTTGTGTACAATCCGTCTACTGCATTATCAGAGGAAGTTACCTCTGACGTTTGCCATGTTGGTTTTTTATAGGCCAAATTATCTAGATAATATATATCAAATTTAGATACGTATTTACTGTTTTCTTTAAAAAAATATCATTTAACAACTTATAAATTGTTAACAACCATTAACAGTAAAACTAACCCAATATTAATCATTTAATAAACGCTCTTTGGTGACTCGATTCAATAAGAATGCACACTTTTCCAACATGCCAACTATAGTTGCTAGACAAACAATATGCATAACCAATACTTCTTTATTACTCTAATTAAAACCATTGGACATCGCCGTGTCAAACTGTCGGGATTTTGTGCATTGAATACATTTACATGGTCAAGTCCCCGAAACACTCCTTTTTTCCACTTCAACGGTGAGGAGCGAACGGTGAGCGCACGCTGAACGAAACTTGGTAAGCGCTTATAAACGGTGAAGTAAGTGAATGTAGAGTGCAAACGGATCGCAAAGTGAAGGTTGAACGCTTAGTTAACATTATGTAAACACTCTGTGAACGCAAGATGAACAGTTTTTAATTTACGGAACGCTCCAGGGGTTATCCTATCATTGTATTTCGTTGGTAATCAGGACAAAATATAGTACATTACTTACTAGGTAAATTTCAATTATAGCTTGTGGACATCATATCACACGTGTTGGAATAGCATATGTAAATGATTAGCCTAAAACTTAATAAAGGGTTGTTAAAATCCATAACATTTAACTACAAAAATTGTAAAAAAGGTATTAAAGAAAACAACTGCTGATTAAAACATCTCTTTTTTCAAATAATAAAAAGGGACACTAAGCAAATTAAATAATCCAATTTAAGATATAGTGTAATAAAGCACATTTTTAATATCGTGTGATTTATAAATAAACTAAAATGTCATAACTGTAATGCCCAAGACTTAATGAAAAGATGAAACGATAAATTTTAAGGCATTGAAAATGAAAAGTCTTATAACTGGCAAATATCGAAAGGATCTGATGAATGCATGTTGTTTAGAAATTATATATGCTAACAGCTAAATGTATCAATATTGAGGGAAACTTTTTTTTTTTGGTCACAAGGTTAACAAACAAGTACTCCGATAATCCCTTACTATAAAAAGTGACTAAAGGTCATAGTGACCATTTATTAAGTAAAAAAGGTTGAGAGTGGAATCTAAAAAAGTAGCCTACCAACTTACCCAACGGGTTTTGACACAATGCAAAAGGAATGAAAAGATATATCACTTCCAGCAGGTTCATGTCTTCGTCTCTCCAACCGCTGCTAACCAATTCTTAGATCTTAAATACAACCCTCTTATGAATATTTATTATAATGTCTTCTTAACATTTTTCAAAACAAGTTTATGCAAAAATTTTGTTTTGTTTAAATTCAGTTTGATTATTTTCTTGTTTATCAACCAATGTGGCATGGCTAAGATTTTGCATGGATTAAATAAGGTACAAAACACATCTAAAATATCTGATTAAAATAAAGATAATAGATTTACTTTGAGATAGCAAGATTAATAACAGCATCGCAATGCCATTTAAATAATTATAACGTATTTTAAATAACACGCATATCTTTTTATTAAACTTTCTAGAATGAACGTTTTAAAATCAATAGAAAAAGGCTTCATAAAGTGTAATATGCAACAACAAAAAAAAATAACAATACGTTTACACTGATTTTCGGTTTTTTATGCTTTGATAATAAAAAAACAAATAGAAAAGACCACTTAAAGAAAAGGATCTTATTTCTGTGGAAAATGGAAGAAAAAAACACTAAGAAATTTATTTTATATTTAAATTTTGAATTTCGAAGCTTTTAAACTTAATGTGTTAGTCATATTATGAATACAGAGATGAACGGTTTGGAAGAACATCTCTTTCACCGCCGCTTCGAATTTTGTTAAATGTTGAGGATTTTGTGACGCAAAGTGTTGATATGTAAATAATAAGGACATTTTGATATTATTTCTTGTGAATATAGGTGATTTTTAAGCCAAATTTGTTTTAGATATAAATAGTTGCAAGCAGATATGATTTGGTAATTTCCAGAGTTATCCTTCTTTGCTAATCTTCAAATTGTTAGTTGAATGTATACAATGTCCTTTTACGTTGTATCGACAGGAAATGGGTGGGCTTGGGGAAAGTGGACTTGCTTACTTCTTTTAATTTTAAGTCAACAGCTAGTGTTGTTGGTTTCACCATAATTATTTGTCAGTTCTTATTTATATATTCAGATCATTAAGATATCCAACAGTGATTAGAGACATTTATTTTTTAAATTTTATTTATATATTCAGACAATTAAATATTCAACAGTGATTTGGAAAAGTTGTTATCAATCTGAGAAACGCCCAGCTGTAAATGAGCGTCTTGTGAGAAATATTATAATGATAAATATTCAGAAAATGAAGTAAACATGTTTAGAAATTGAAAAATCGCGATAATATCTTATAAGTTATTATTAAAATTCTTATGGAATTATTTGACATTTGCATCGTCACAATAAGGTAAAGAAAAAGAACAGCATACGCCGGTAAACAAATTAACTGTTATTTACATCCATTACCCAAATGATCCTACACACCAAAGGAGACTGGACGTAACGAACCATACACACCAGTCATAAAACGAGTCGCTGATAACGGAGAAAAAAAGAAGAAGATAGAAAGCTAGATCAACATGTTATTTTGAACTTTTCAAATATCATGTTTGATTTTTTTTTAACAATGTATGAAAATGGACCTTATTCATCAATTCACGCACATACAGTGCGCATTTGAATGATAATTTTGAATATCGATTTTTCACAATTACGTCACATTCAGTGGAACTTATATTTTCTTATAATTTTAAATTTTATAAATTTTTATTTTAATAGTTAAACATCCGATGGCACAATATATACCTGTTAGATGCAATTTATCAATGTTGTTTGTAGGGCTATTTCGCCATAACTTAAGATATGCACATTTTTTAACAGACCCTGTAGGTTTTGATGTAGCTGAACAGAGGAGAAATATAAAAAGGCTTTTGAAACACTTTACAGATAAACAAACAAATGCCAAAATGTTTGATTGTGAGAAAAAATAAAACAGTGAAAATAGTTATGTCAAAACATGTTAACATAGGATTTCAATTGAAATATTCATAGGTTTAGATTTTTTAAAACGATTTTTGAACAGTTCAAAATGTAATAAGTCTTAAAAATGGTGGAAATTAGCACACAGTGCGATTAATATTGTCCAAACTGCGAGTTAACTTGTGTTACCTGCGTTCAGTAACATTTATTATTAAAACGAATGCAGATTTTTAACAAAACTTTTTTTTTCATAAATATACTTACGACGATTTTATTTTTCAACAACATTTAAAATGAATGTCTATATATAATTTATTTTTAAATAACGTTTTTTCCTATATTTTTACAATTTCAACTGTGATAACATTACGAATCAATTTTGAAGCATATTGCCCAATAATTTCCTAAAAGATGAGGGACACAAATTTAAAATGGGCGTCACGGTGTCTCATTGCAATACCGACAAACAGTATTCGCCGCGTAGTAATGCATATCATGTGTTTCATGAAAAAATGTGGTTTTAAAATGTTTGCTTTAAATGTACTAATTAGAAACAAAATAAATATATATAGGTAATAAGGAATCGTTCTTTAAATGTGATGAGGTGATAATTTCCAAAAATTATACAGCTAAACAATCACATCAGAAGAATATGCAGTAAAGAACTTTGTTCTCATGGTTCTTTTGTCAACTACAGACCTTTCACCGTCTACAGTTAGTGCATTTTTTTTTCAAATTTTTCACAATGGCTTATAAAGTGAAATCATGATTTTTCTTCGGTAATACTATTTGCAAATAATCTTTGATTTAATTTTTGGTCATGTGTTAATATATGCTGATCAATCTTGCAATAATACTTTATATTTTCCGACCACGATATGACAACAGCTTTGGCAAAATCAGAAATCGGGTATCTGCTATCTCTTTGAATAACGTCCCTGACCTCACATTCACACTGCCTGTTATTGTAACAGGTTGGACATGTTTTGATTTAAAAAAAAAAATCTTGGAAACCTTATACATCGTCACAAAATTTCAATAAAAGTCTAATTTGAATAATGACTTAGTTTTGTTTTTATGTCTTAATATAGTCTCTTATTTGTACAGTATATAGTTTTCAATGCCTTGAATTTGCTTGTGATATCGATTTTGTACTATAGAGTCCAATTAATTAAAATGACGTATAATTTTGCCAAAGCGAAGTTTAATTATGTTTATTAAAATATCTAATTATACAATAACTGAAAATTTGATAGAAATAAGTAACAAAGAGTCATTCTTTAAATATTTTGGGATGATAATTTCGGTTAGGGCGTTATTCAAATCTATCAGAAAGCCCTTCGGGTTTTTTTGGGGAGGATTTGATAATGCCGCGACCAAATTATTACCTCCTACATGTGATAAGAATGAATCCTTTTATTTTGAAATAACAAAATGATATCCTGCACAGGCGCGGGATTGACCACTTAACATAATACATTTTTAATTATGATAAGCCATTTCTGTGTTCATTTTTGTAGATGCAGTGTCCGAAATTTAATTAATTGCTTTTATAAAATGTTCTATAAAATTGAAATTAAAAAAAATGCACGGCCAGACATTTAGATGACCGGTCAGAGTTGAAAAATTTGAAATGGATACATGTACGTTCACTTAATTCTAATTGTTGCAATTAACTGAAAAGAAAATAATGAAAAAATATATATTTTATGCATACATCATGAATTCATATAAAGAAATTTAAAAAAAAGTTTACTACAGTATCAATCTCTCGTTGTATAAGAATTTAAAACAAAGTATGAACATTTTAAATAAACGCTTACATTTGCATTTTTATATGCATATTTAAAGCCAAAGTTGGCATATTCAAACATTCTGCCCAATAAAATTAAGTGGGTTTATCTAAAATGAAATTATAATTTGAATTAATTTTTTATAGAACTGTTTTTGTTCCTTTTTTAAAGGTTCTTCAACACAACAATATTATAGGTTCATTTAAATTATTACTTGACCATTAGATCTTATTTCATTTTCTTAAGTCCATTTTGATATGAATTTTTGAAATGATGCATCACTTGAAACCAATACTTTAGCTTTAAAATTTCTAGCTTGCAACCAAAGCTAGTTATTCAGTTCTAAAAAACAGCATATAAATACTCTAAAAGCCGATATCGATCTTCTTTTCGACAAACCATTTTTCAAAAATATACTTTATTCAACCATTCAAAGCATATTGATGTATCGAGGTAGAAAAAATGAATAAATATTTGAAAAAAAATTTAAACGTAGTATAAACAAGAGCACCACAAAGCGGTGCATCTCCTCGCAGAATGAAATAGTGTGGTGGGAAATGCATTATTTAGGAATATTAATGTAATTGAAGAGACTAACCATAAATATCTTTCCATTATAATCCTTCTTGAATTAGGTTAAATATTTCGTTTATTCCTATCTCCATGTACACTCCAGGGTGTATCTATTGAGAGGAGGGGCTACGTTTACATTGATGGACAATTCCTCCTTTGTTAGCAAAAACACGCCACAGATGTTTTAAACGTTACTCATATAGTATATCTCCTTTATTCAGTGACATAATTTACCCGTTTAAACAGTAAGTGTAGGCAAATTGAAATTTCATATTAAATATGAAACATGACCAAAGATCAAACGATTAACAATCTGCTCTATAGGAAAATTCGAGTTTATATCCAACATATATATTTTCCATCCCATTTTTTCAAAATAGAATAACTTTGCTACAGCGATTAAAATGAATAATGTTGACGATATCCATCAATTCATCAGTCTCATCAGAATCATAAATCTGTTCTTTCCTTAGTAATATAGGAAATGTAGCCCGACATTCGACTCACACGAGATGTTGTTTCAATTAATTGGGCTGGTCTATCCACTACCAGAAGGAATCGCTTTGATGATTACGGCCTCAGTACATGTACAATAAAACGCGTACGGTTAAAGGGACATAATTTGAGCTCAAACTTTTTTTTTCCAGTTTTAATATTACGAATGATTAACATGGGTAATTTTAATGCTTTATCAAAATTTGAAAGTCAGCTATTGAGGTATAAGCAAGATACCCAGTTTGAAAATCTTTGTTTTGGAAACAAAGCTCGAACTTTGTTATGGTTTACATATGTGTTTTATTGGTATAAGTCTAAATCAAATGTTGCTTTTTTCTGCTTACCAAATTATCTATGAACACATTGAATCAGTTTAACTTGATTGCAACGAGTCATTCGGTAAAATAAATAGTAATTCCATACTTTACATAATTTGTAAACAAATAAAAGACGAGCTTTCTTTACATTACAATGATTTCTAACCTCTGTTTTTCTCTTAAAACTGGACTTCAAACAATCAAATTTAGTCATTCATTCAAAATGAGCACGTGAACCATTTCATGCATTAAAAAAGCAGAATTTTTTTTTTATCTAAAATCATGTCCAGGTCCCTGTAAAGCTTACACGCTTATAATGCTTACAGCGAAGTGCTAGTCGCACCCTGTGACTTAATTACATGTTGTAAACTTGGCGGATATTACGAGTTACACTGTGACGAAGTAGAATAGATCGTCTTTGACATTATCATTATCATCGTTATCATGTCTTTTTACTGTACTTAGTTGCTAGATTGAAACAGAAGGAAATTAAATTAAATTCATGAATTTGTTTATCTTCATGAATTGTTTTTAGATGTTATGATCAGAAACTTATCGGTCATGAAATTTGACGCCTTTTACAACCTGGTTAATTCTGTCAGTACTTGTGTACACGATATCTATATTTTTTCTTATATTGATACAGATTTTGTTTTATGTTTTGTTGTTGTGTTTTGACTAAATGTTTTAGCTCACCGAGACGAAGTCAGGGGGAGCTTATGCTATACCCTCGGCGTCGGCGTCCTGACCTGGTTAAAGTTTTTGTTGCAGGTCCTGTATCTAAGCTATTACTTGTCCTATCTACATCAAACGTGCATGGATGATGCATCTGGACCTACTTATGGACTTGAAAGACTTGGATGCTGAATCTGAGTCCTAACTTTCAGATGCTGGAGGAGGTTAAGGTTTTTGGACCAGGTAAAAGTTTTTGTTGCAGGTGCCCTTTGATAGCAATATCTAAGTTACTGCAGGTCCGTACTTCACCAAACTTGCATGGATGGTGTGTCTTATGATACTGATGCACCAGACAGGCTTGAGTGCTGAATCTGAGCTGTAGATTTCGGATGCTAGAGGAGGTTAAGGTTTTTGGAGCAGGTTAAAGTTTTTGTTGCAGGTGCCCTTTGATAGCAATATCTAACTTACTGCTGGTCCGTACTTCACCAAACTTGCATGGATGGTGTGTCTTATGATACTGATGCACCAGGCAGGCTTGGATGCTGAATCTGAGCTACAGGTTACAGATGCTGAAGGAGGTTAAGGTTTTTAGAGCTGGTTAAAGTGTTTGTTGCAGGTGCCCTCTGATGATTATATCTTAGTTACTACTTGTCCTAACTTCACCAGACTTCAATGGATGGTGCGTCTTATGATACTGATGCACCAGACAGGCTTGAATGCTGAATCTGAGCTATAGGTTTCGGATGCTGAAGGAGGTTAAGGTTTTTAGAGCTGGTTAAAATTTTTGAAACAGATGCCCTCTGATAATATCTTAGTTCTTACTTGTCCTAACTACACCAGACTTTAATGGATGGTGCGTCTTATGATACTGATGCACCTGAAAGGCTTGAATGCTGAATCTGAGCCATAGGTTTCGGATGTTGGATATGGTTAAAGTTTTTAGAGCTAGTTAAAGTTCTTGAAACAGGTGCCCTCTGATGATTATATCTTTGTTATTACTTGTCCTAACTACACCAGACTTTCATAAATAGTGCGTCTTTTGATACTGATGCACCTGACGGGCATGATTGCTGAGTCTGAGCCATAGGTTTCAGATGCTGGATATGGTTAAGTTTTTTGGAACAGGTCACATGTTTAATAGATATATTAATGCCTTCTGTCAGTTTGTCACTATATATTCAATACTCATCTATTTTCGCATAGTATCAAAGGATTTATATAGCGTAAGCATACTATGCCGAAATAGAGCACGGCGAATATTTTCAACGAAAATCTGTCAAGCGCCGACAGCGGGATTCGAACTCACGACGCTAAAATCATTGATTCTAGCATGAAGCCCAACGCGTTACCGCTACGCTAAATTAGCTGTTAGTATGAACACCGGTATTTAGGTATATAAAACGTAGATATATATGACTGACATCAGGGAATTAAAATTATTCATTTTTCCAAAAAAAAACTTCATTATTGACGGCTATTTTAAAGTTAAAGTTTCCTATAAACTTTTGAACAAATTGATTGAACATTTTTCAAAGAAATTCTACATGAGAGTCACAAAAACGCTTTTTTAAATGACGCTTGATAAAGAATGTTCAAGAAAAAAAAATTCACTGAGATTTCGTCTGCTAAACATTTCGAGTTTTCTCGGTAAGGCCAAAAGTCTCTCTATTTCTTGAAAAGAACATAAACCTTTGTTGACTTTTTATTGTACAACAACTTGTTGATTAAATAAACAATCAAATCAATTAATTACACGTAATTTGAAAAACAACAACAAACGCTTGCTTTTCCAGTGATTATTTTAAGGGACTTGTCAACACTCGAACGTCAGAGCTACTTATAGCAAAGCACGTCAGTATATTCAACAGTTGGCATAATAATAACAATAGTGTTGTGTTGTGCATGTACTATGCCTAAATAGTAGTCAGGGTTTGATACATAGTGAACTCGCCTCCGGCTCGTGCACCATGTATCAAACCCTGACTACTATTTAGGCATAGTACATGCACAACACAACACTATTATATAAATAGTACTATTTCAAACTTGCATAGTTGATTAAACTGTAATATGAATGAATCACAGAGGAAACTTCAGATGCAGAGCTTGATCTCCATTATCAAGGATGCTAAAAATATCTTAGTTATTACAGGTCCTAACTTCACCAAACTTGAATGGATAGTGTGTCTTATGATACAGATGCACCTGACAGACATGGATGTTGAATCTGAGCCATAGGTTGCGGATGCTGGAGCAGGTTAAGGTTTTAATTGCTAGTGCCCTCTGATGATGATATCTTAGTTATTACTGGTCTGAACTTCACCAAACTTGCATGGAGATGCATCTCATGTATACTGATGCACCGGACAGGCTTGAATGCTGAATCTGAGCCATAGGTTTCGGATGCTGGATGAGGTCTAGTTTTTTTGGAACAGGTCACATGTTTTATAGATGATAGCTTGCATAGTTGATTTAACTATATTATAAATGAAACGCAGAGGTTGCTTCAGATGCAGAGCCTGATCTCCATTATCAGGGATGCTAAAGAAATCTCCTACTTCTCTCAAGCCTGCTCGATAGATAGATATAACATGATTCCTCTGATATAGTATTGTATGGTATGAAACAATATTGTTTGATATAATATCATATGTAATATTATAAAAAGTTATATCACACAATATAATATTGTATCATTTTTTTGTATTTTATGGTATGATATTGTAACATGATATCGTTATGTATAGTATAATTGTATATTATGATACAATATTGTATAATATTATATTGTATTATTAACTTATTATTTTATCACATGATACTATTCCATAAGATATTTTCAAAATATAATATTGTATCCTATGATACAATATTGTATATTCTATAATATTGTATCATACGATAGTGTATTATATGATTTTAGTTTTTATTATATAGAATTAAATCATATGAAATTGTATAATATGATACAGTGATATTATATAATATTGTATTATACGATATTGTATAATATGACATTGGTTTATTATATGATATATTATCACATCACATGAAATTGTATTGTATGATATTTTAAAATATATTATTGTATCATATGATATAATATGTTTTATATAATGTTGTATTATATTTTTTACTATATCAAATAATATTGTATCATTTGATATGATACAATTTTGTATCAAATTATATTGTATCATATGATACAATATCATATTATGTTTTAAAAATGATACAGTATCATACAATATCATACTATATTATACAATATAATATCATATGTTTCAATGTTATGATATATTATGTAATATGATATTGTAATATAATACTATATTGTTTTATATATTATAATATTGTATTATGTGATCAAATACAATAACATATAACACAATACAATGTCATATCATACATTACAATATCATATCTCATCATTGTTTATTATGGTATTTTATTGTATTATATGATATATGTTGAAAATATGATAGGATGCAATATTAAATTTTATATTATTGTATTGATTAACATATGAACATATGATTATCATACAATTTTTTTACAGATGATATACGATATTTTGTCAAAACAGAATCCATGAATATCCAAGATCATAAAGTATGAGTTTCATTTAATATGATAAAGGTGGTCTCATAAAGGTGAAGTCTCATATGGGTGATGTCTCGTCTCGGTGAGCTTTGTAATCTGTGATTACCTATGTTTATTAAAAGGAATCGTTGGTCCTGACAATTTTGAAACTACACTGGTCTGTTTAAAAAGAAAAGCTCCATATATAAATATCAGATAATACATATACGAAATCTAACAGATAAAATAAACTGATATTTCTTCGTTAAAAACATATAATAGTTTAAAGCTTAACAAATCAAAATTATTACGGTAGATCCGATGGATAGTTTCGTTGACCGCCAAAACAATGAACCAAATCAATATTGTTATACTTGTTTTAATTAATTCGGGATGTATGTTTTAATAAAGTTATATGTATCAAATGTCAGAAGACTTCGCTCGGAAGATTACAGACAAGACATTTACTTGGTTTTTTGATTGAGACAGGAAGAAATTAGTTTAATTCATGAATTGGTATATCTTTATAAAAATTACCTAGAGTTTATAATTATTTTGTTCCAATATCGTCAATGTTAAGTTTATATAGGTTTATATAGGTTTTGTAGTATCATTTTGCATGTTTTGAGTTTGTACATGGTTAATACCGTGTATAATTTTGCATTAATACCAATTTTTCACGCTTTACCGTTTTCTACACTCACAACGTTTCATTATTTGTAATAATTTAAAGATAATAAATAACTTGGAAAAAGGGGTCAGTCTTGACGGATTACTGATAAACATTAGCATGAAAAGTAGGTAAGAAATTAAACAAACTCTTTAATAGTATGCCTACGATGCACAATTGTTACATGTTATTATCAAATTAAAAAAAGATAATGTTGGCAAACATCAGAAACAGCCCGAAAAACTGTGCCAAAAATGCTAAATTGTTTTAAATAAGAATACGGTGGCTGATTTTAATTTATAAAAAAGCATATCAAGAAGACAGATAGTAGTGACAATCAAAACACTTATTTCATGCTGTCGTCACAAGGATTTAATAGCAAGTCATATTTAAATAGCCAAATTGACAAACAAATTATTGGATCATAAAATCGCTTAAAATTGAATATGTAGACGATTTATTCAAATATATATACTTTTTGTACATCGAAATGTTATCGAAAGATATACTTTGGAATGATGTATAGGCGTAAAAGTCCTTGTCTTGGTCCTTTCTCCATGTAAGGTTGTTTAAGCGTTGTTCTGAAAAAAAGACGAAAAAGATTCTATTATATATATGTGTATATCTATATCTGCGACCTTTGTTAATTCATATCTATGTATAGTCTTATTACGGGCTTAGATATTGATATCAGTTCTAGGGGTATAACCTTTTAATTGTAAAAATGCTGTACTCACGTCTATCTTGTGTTTTTGTAGCATTTTCGAAGAGGAAGTCTCAGGTTGGAAAGAGTGAAGCTAGGCCTAGCTAACGGTCCAATACTAACAAGATAAGCGGTGGAAAATATGCTAGTAGGTACTGTCATATCCCAGTGCTCTTTTTCTTTGGTTACCCTGTTGAACTGTATAGGAAAAGATATGTAATTAGAATAGATAGAGCTGAATTATTCGATCAATTTCATGCTAACAATGCCGAGTTACCGGTAAAAAACAGAATACATTATCAACAAGAAAAAAAATCAATTATTATTTTGAAATTTACTTCAAAAAAAGTGATTATTTTAATCGCATTATTTTAAAATTACAGCCTTTTTAATACTAAGAGGATTATCAAAATGTTTATAAATGAATCTCGTTTAGATATGTCCTCAAAATTAAAAAAACAAACAGATTTAATATTGTGGCAGTGGTGAAATGTTTTTCTGCATATCAACAAAATTTACATTGACTGAATGTTTCTATATTGATATATTAATGTTAAAAAAGGCATACAAATAATGTTTCATAACTAAAAGTAAAACTGTAAATAATGTTTCAAAATTAAAAGTAAAAAATCAAGGATAATGCAGTTTAGATGTAATTTATTAGATGTCAAGAGCATATCGATTCAAAAATTGCATAAGTCTAAGATTTGTCTCCTGCTGTGGACTTGACATGATGAGTGGCAAACCAAAATATGATTTTGTACATTTGATCTAACTAACAATATAGATGAACATTACATCCAACCATAGTATCTTAAAGAATCTTACCGCCAGTCCTCTGAAGTCACGACCTTCTACAGTAGTGACCATGACATCGCTTGTCTTGTGTACAGTAAAGGATATACTAGCAACGTTTTTAGACTCCTCTGTCAAGAACATATCGATGCTTACTCTGTAATCACCGAAAAATGTCACCCCCTTAGAAGTGTGTAGATCCTCCAATGATCCGGTATAATTGTTGTGTCTTTCTATGCTATATTTTTTTATCATCGCCTGGCAAACTACAAAAAAAAATAGATTTATATAGTCAACAAATGATCAATAGATTTTCGTTGATGGGATATATTGAGATCAAATAATATAATCATTAATACATAAGAATTGTGATTCATCAAATTGTAAACCTCATACATATTTAAAAAATGATTCTGTTTAAAATAATCTTGTTTAATGTTTATGGAGTCTTTAAAAATTGGCTGCTTATTTAGTAACCATGGGAACAGTAAATCAACATTTACAAATTTCAATTAAATCTTTTTCTTTTTTAAGAAGTTGTATGTAGTACGATTACAAAATGAAGCATGATTTCTTTTTTATGATATTGAATTTAAGATTGTTGTATTTCAACGTTGTCTTATCAGGGGTTAAATTGTAAGTAGATTTAATGGAGATCAACAGTTTTCAAATGTCAAAAATGGCTTGACACTTACATGTACGTGGTTGCATTACAGGAGGTATCAGTGTACTTTTCGAAAAAATAATAAACATTGTATTTCGAAAATATATATTTCTGTTTAGTAAATGAACTGAAATACTAGTAATAAGATACTTCTTTATTAATTAGTAATTAAGAATCTTTTTTGTCAGGATACTTCTATAAATACATTGTATACTGGAAGTAAATATTATTATAATAAAGAGTTTAAATGAATTGAGTCGGTTCAAAGTACATTCAAGAACAAGAACTCATACTGTGTCTCTACAAATGAATAAGGAGCCATTAGACATTCAAATTTATATTAAAAAAATTAATTTTCGCAATACTTGTATTTTCAACATAAATTTTAAATACATTACGCAGTCTACTTTGAAACGTTCCACAGGTCCCAGCGTTAGCAAACCCGAATAGACACTGATGTAAATAATAGACACTGATGTAAATAATAGACACTGGTGTTAAGAATAGACACTGATGTTAAGAATAGACACTGGTGTTAAGAATAGACACTGATGTAAATGATCAAGTAGGTATGTGACACTCCCATGTTGTGACGTACTTCGAAATACACAATAAAATCAAGTTTAAAACTAGTAGACTAATTGTTCTAGAACAAATAGAGATTTTGTTGCAATATGATTAATAAAACATTCTCTCTGCGTAACTTTATAAAAAAGACAGAAAAAAACTTAAATATGGGATTTTTTGGTTTGACCTTGACTTTTGACCATTATGTTACATTGACTGCTAAAGGTCAACATTTATTTTAAGGAGGTTTGATAACCCTACGATGTAAGGTTTAAAAGTTGTAAGTGTTTTAACAAACTTAAGAAACTTTCAGGGGCGATACCTACTAAAAGGAGTACTCATGCCCTGATGTTAAGAATAGACACTGATGTTAAGAATAGACAATGGTGTTAAGAATAGACACTGGTGTTAAGAATAGACACTGATGTTAAGAATAGACACTGGTGTTAAGAATAGACACTGATGTTAAGAATAGACACTGGTGTTAAGAATAGACACTGGTGTTAAGAATAGACAATGGTGTTAAGAATAGACAATGGTGTTAAGAATAGACACTGATGTTAAGAATAGACACTGGTGTTAAGAATAGACACTGATGTTAAGAATAGACACTGGTGTTAAGAATAGACACTGATGTTAAGAATAGACATTGGTGTTAAGAATAGACACTGATGTTAAGAATAGACACTGGTGTTAAGAATAGACACTGATGTAAATGATCAAGTAGGTATGTAATACTCCCATGTTGTGACGTACTTCGAAATACACAATAAAATCAAGTTTAAAAAGTTTCTTCCTAGCAGCAAAGCGCGATAGGTTGGAACCTAAATTCTAAATCTGTTTATCCTAATTTCGAATCTTGCTGGGGCTTTTAAGCTTTTAGAATTTAGCCTTTCCAAAATTTTTTTAAAACATATTTTTTGATCAAAAATTGTAAATTTGGAGGTTTTAAACCAGTGAAAGTACTTTTTTCGTGTACTTTTTATCCATTTTGATTTTAATGTTAATATCGACAAGTGTCCCATACCACCTTTAGTGTTGCAAACAGGCTGAAACCCTGCCATACAAAATCGAAATATACAAGGTCAGGAAAGGTGGGTTTTTTTTCACGTAACTATGCCATTCACCTAATATTTATAAACCTTTCATTTGCAAGAAGACACGATTTTCTTTTGTCCTCCTTATAAGATATATGTGCCTATTAAAATTGTTTAAAAAGAAGAGGGAGGGGTCAGACACCTTCTCACGTCGTTATTTTTTTTATCATCATTACTTTTTTTAACAGACTGATCACAGATTTTTATAATTTGGGTCTCCCTTCAGAATGGAAGACTCGAAAGTTCTTGTATGAGATCAAATTTCTAGAGCTTTCAAAACTTGGCAAAACTCAGATACAGACCCAGGAAGACGAATAGAAAAATGTGATCTGCATAACATGCTCCTTTGGTACATGTATATAAGTTGCGTTTAAGAATTCAGAGTAAAAAAAGCTAACCCATTTCACAGGCAATGCCCTCAAATCCACGCTTGCATCTAATGCAATATCCTGTTCCAGGAAAGCATTCCTCGCAATTATCAGGGCATGGATTTGAACACTGGGAAATGTCCGCCACAGGACTGGGACAACCTTAGCAACAAAAAGTAAAAAATTTGCGAATATTTAGTCTCAAAACGAACGCGCCTATAATGTTACATCTTAATTCAATTCAAGTTGTATCATAAAGTCTTTGATTTTATGTATGAATCAAAAGTTTTTGGTTTTAAAATTAAGCATATTTAAAAAATATATATTTTACATGAACAAGTCTTTAAATTTTTTTAAAAAGTAAAACAGAAAAATAAAGCAAATATTTAATTATAACTTGTGAAAAAAGTTGTTGTTTTTAAAACAATTTAAGCGAAAAAAAAATAAATTTGAAACAATGAAAGGAAAACTAACCATAAACAGTGAATAAGGTAACCTACTATGTTGGCGGGCAAAAAAAGACTCACCATATACCTCTACTTCACAGAGGTCGCCATAAACCTTGGAAGAATAACCGGAAGGATAGGTGACTCCAGGTAGTCGCTCATTGTAGAAGATGACGTATTGTCCATGGTAGGGACACTCAATAGACACGTGATCAGGAATGGTTTGTCTTGTGTATGTTGTATCGTGGTGACATAGGATTCCGTCTTCCTTCTCGGTGGTGTTCGAAATGTAAAGCGAAAACCCGAGAAAGGCTGCCGTATAACCATTATTGATACCTTTTAAAGACGAAAGTTACATTGTATTTTTGTGACAAACAACATCACATCACATTCGAATCGACCTAAATTGCATTTGATGTCAAACTTAAATATAAAACTCAAGTTACCCCATTCGAGGTTTTCAGTCCGAAAATACATTACGATGTGGTCAATCATGTAAACTTTTCCAAGGTTAACCCACCACGTGATTGTTGCATTTGGCTGAGATATTGTGCATTGTTGGTCAGATATGCTTCGAGAGGTGAATCTACCATCAACCGCCTTGTCGCTACTTCCGTCAAATGGCGAAGACAGCCAAGTTTGTTTCATGTAGCTCAAATGTTCCAGATCTGCAAACGTTTGTTTACTTTGAACTTATATTTATTGATTTTAAGATACATTTTCCACCAAGTTAAAATTCTTTTTGTCTTTTTTTAACCTCCGAAATGTGACGAAAAAAAATAGTGACAAAGTACAAATTTTACTGCATGATGGAATCTGTGACCACTTATACACTTATTTACGAAATGGCCCTTATTCTGACGTTATAATCTTTATTAAGGTGTTTGTTTTCCGAACTCATTGTTTATGTAATGTACAAGTTTTCTTGTTGGTTTAACTGTTTATTATTTAATATCAAATCAATTAAAAATAGATTACTTAGATTTTTAAACATGACAATTTCTTTCAAAACCCTTTTGTGTGAGACTTTCTCTTAAAATTATTTATTAAATTTAGATTAAACTCTAATTATGACAAAGGCATACTGTGACAATCACTGTTCATATCGAACACACCCGATTTTATTTTTCCCATAATTCTTTGCAACGTGCTTGGCCGACGCTAACAATAGGCGCTAAGATATACCCGGCCGAGCTGTCCAGCAATAAAGACGTGCTTAGTGTGTGAAGGGGGTATCGTGTTAGAAGCCTGTGTGGCATGTTTTAGTTTCACAAGTTCAGCATTTGACGCGGACACGGATAGCTGACCGTGGTAAGTATTTATTTAGTTTGGTGTAGTTTATTTGTAAATTTTTGCCTTTTTATTAGTATTACGCAGTCGTCCTATAAAGTCACCTTGACCATTGTTCACTGTAGAGTTACCTGTGTGTTCACTGATGTGTGACTTTAGCGAGAGTGTTTAAATGGAATTCGTCTTTTTCTATAGTACAGTTTTTGCTATTGCTGTATAAAGAAACGGTGATTTAAAGGGCTATTTTCTATGCGTTATTTTATTTTACAATTTATTGTCACTTTTTCCACTTAACTACTTGGGCGGAAGTGCGTCACCGGAAGTCTCAGACGCCATATTGTTTACTGTAAACAAATAACTTAGTTACCATATACTTACAATATTTTGAGATGTTGCCTTTAATATAATACTATTTATACATTATCATAGTTTGATACTATCAGTGAGATACTTATATGATGTATTATACAATATTGTTTTTATTATGGTGTTATGGTGTCACTTGTACACTTATTGTAGTGTCATATTGTTGATGTTGATGACGACGATGATGTTATGATGTCGATGACTACGATGATGATGATGGTCATGTCGATGATGATGGTGTAGATGATGTCGTTCATGGTGAAGTCGATGACGATGCGATGTTGATGTTGATGACGACGATGATGTTATGGTGATGATGACGACGATGATGATGGTCATGTCGATGAAGATGATGTAGATGATGTCGTTCATGGTGACGTCGGTGATGATTATGAAGTAGATGATTATGGTGATGACGATGATGTCTATTATGATTATGATGGCGATGATGATGATGATGATTGTGGTGACGAAACTACTCTAGTTGTGGTTGTCCGTAGTTGGTCCAGGACTACAGCCCCGGAGATTCGGACACTCTTCTAATATATTTTTGGTCATTTGTATAAACATCATATTTTTTCTTGTTGAGTGAAAGGTGTGTGAGTGTTTGTGTGGTTTAGTGTTTATATTTCTATTTTTTCTTTCTTTCTCTTATTTTTTTTGTTATTAAATTTTGTTAAATTTAAGATGTCTTGTTGTTGTTTGGAGTAGCCTCCGCTCATCCCGTTACACATACCATTTTTATAGAAATGATGCCATAAACATGTATGCATTAAACCAAAATATATATTAATAAAAATTAAATCTAAAAATTCTTTTTCAAGATCCTTTTTCACCTTATAAGAACACTTGAATTAAATGTTTATGTGTATCTGCCTCTGAAGACTATTTAACCATTAAACTAGTCTACATTAAAAAAAGTCATGCATGGCTTCTACTGAATACATACAGTTTTTGCACATCTGAGAACAAGGAATTGTGCAAGCAGAGTCTTCATGTCCATACCCAGGAACGGGACAGCCTAAAATATCAAATAGAAATAGGCCCAGTACTCAACCTACTCCTTACAGAAAAGGAGAACTTTAAGCACTGATCCTTAAACAATACGATATTTTTATCAACAATTTCTACCTACGCGTATTTATTCTGATTTTTTTATTTTTAAAAAGTAATGACTTACAATATTAAAAAATGACATTTTTACCATAGTTTAATGTACGTTGGAATCGTCATCGTTTGTGGGGGACCAATGTTCGTGGCTTGCAAACGAATAAACATCCCACCGAACGTTTTTATTTATTTACGAAATAAAACTTGCAACCAACAAAATTACGTCACTACGAACTGGGAATATTTTGGCTACACACGAACATTGAACCAACGTACAAATACGATTTCACAGTATTTTAATTTTATATTACAGAATACAACCAATTTTAATAAAACTAAAATTTCTAGCAATGGTTTGCTATTTTTTTTTTTTACCGTAAACCTCCACTTCACACAGATCAGCAAAGGCGTACTGACTGTAGAGTTCCGGGTATGTGACTCCTGGTAGTCGTTCATTGTAATATATAACATACCGTCCAACGACGGAACAGAATATATCCACCACCGACGGAGTTGTACTGATGTTGTAATCCGTATTATCATAACAAACAACGCCATCTCTGAGATCGGTTGTGTTGGACACGATGATAGAAAATCCGAGTAATTTTCGAGCAAATTCGTTATTTTCGCCTACAAAAGTTACGTCATTAGTATGTATAGACCCATTCACGATAACCATGGTACTGCTCTCTTGATAAATGTCACCGATATTTAGGTAGTAGATAACTGAATGAAGTGAATGAAACAATTGACATTACGTCATATTTCACCAAGTTATGTTATTTTTGCCTGCAAAAGAGCAGTACTACAGTAATTGTGCAGGAGTTAATTCAATTATATGTATCAGGATGCTCACACAGAAAGATACAAATTATAAAAGCTTAACCTGTGTATTATTTAAGAAATACAAAAACAATTCCAGAAGCAAAGTATATGTTTGTTTTGTATAGATATGACGTTCTTGTGTATCAGGTAAAAAAATGTAAATGTTAATCTCGGATTTTCGATGCATATGTACAAAATAAAAGAGAACATACAGACTTGTAAATGAACATTAACAATATTAATTTTAAGCAAAGCAAATAAAGATAGTGAAAATAATAATGCTATTCTTAACAACTTGCTGGTAAGTTGTTGCTTTTTTAAGTATAATAGAACAAAACATGAAATAGTAAATGAAACGAGCTAGGAAAATATTTTTGGCAAAGTATGCATAAGTTTATGTGTATTTCTATATTTATCTTATATAAATATAGAAATACACATATGCCTAGTTTGGTACAATACCTAATTGGTCTCCTCATTATTTAGCGATTTGTTTGAAATATACTTGCCGATTTGTAAAATCACTAAGCAAATATATATCCTTTGTTTATTAGTCTTTACTCGTTGTTTTAAATCTTAATATGTGTTTTCGAATTGACACATCGAGTTTCCTTTCCTTCTTTCTTTAGTACATTTTGTAAGGACAATTTAACTGATTCGCCGATTTTAAAATTTAAATGTATTCTTCCCTTACCCCATTCCACGTTATCCGTTCTCGAGTAAACAACAATACGTTCAATCCGTCGGGTGTTCTGTAAATCCACTCTCCACATAGCATAACACTGGTAATTACATGTTGAGGAGCACTGGTTGTTGTTAATATGTAGTTCACTCTGTTTACCGTCAACAAGTCTGGAACTTGGGTGTCTTTCAGAAACTGTATTCAACTGAAAGGTTGGGCGATGTAGAGCCATATTTACTGTCAACATAAATAGAATGCGGTTACATTTAACCAAATTTTTTTCTTATATGTCACCTTTGTACCAGGGAGAAATTACATCTTACGGAAGGTAGCCATCAACGGAAAAAATAGATATTTACCTCGTTCATAATTTTCACATGATTTTCCGGTGAAACCTTGTGAACAGATTCCAATGCATTCACCTGTGGAATATCTACAGTGTTCAAGACAGTTTTTAGGACATTGTTTGGAACAGCCATGACCCCAGAAACCGAGGGGGCAACCTGTTCAAAGGAAATGAATAGAAATTAAGTCATTAAATTATATCAAACTATGACTTTGTTAATATTATTTCATTGAATATTTTTTCCTGTAAACTTTTTTCAATAAAATTTTACAAGAAAACAGCAAATAATTACCGATCACTTGAACCTCGCAAAGCTCAATATAAGCTTCCTCTGAAAACCCGTCTCCTGGAGATTTACTTTCCCTGCTGTTGTAAAAGATCACAAATTGTCCAGTTCCTTCACAACGTACTGTCAGTGTTAGGTTAGAACCGTTTACTTCTCCGTTTTCGTGAAAACACATAAACCCGTCTTCTCTGATGGTTGTGTTTGACAGATACAGAGAAAAATTTCTGAATCTGCTTTCAAACAGGGTTTGGTCTTTTGGTGAAAGAGCAATAAAAATATTACTGATAATATTTGTAAAATGTACATATGCGTTCGCGAAAACTTCACAAATGTGGGGGGTCCTTCCTATATGAAGATTTAAATTAGACTCAAAGTTAAATGTTTGCACCGAATTCCGATAGTTGCATTACATTTCGATTGTCTCACGAAGATCTGTCCGTCACCTTACCACGCACCAATTTATGTCCGTCACTTAAATACGCATCAATATCTGTCAGTCACCTTTTGTCCGTCATCTTAACACCCACTTTAGCAAACTCTCTGTCTGAACTGCTGCAACTTGAAAGCATAGTTGCTGTCAACGTAGAATGAACAATAAATGAACGCCGTATTGTAGAGATTTACTAGTGAACCTCGTTGTGAACATTCTAAATTTGGCTTGCCACGCCATCAAATTTTAGCGCGGACGTTTGAACATCTGGCCATCAGACATTTGAGTCCCGTATCACTTTGGATACTTACATATATATGACCGAAACAGTTAAAACCTTATACTAAAGGTGTGTCGTTGCTGTTAACCTCTCTATCAATTAAAATAAGTTGTAAAAAGTCATTTGTAAATCGTGAATAATTTCTCGCACATTTTGCAAGAAGATGTAAGAAATCGCAAGTCTTTATTACTTCCATAATATGTTGAAAACTTTTCGACCAGAAAGTAATCAAGTCTGTATATACGTTGGTATTTATTTCTTTAATAAAATACAGTGTTTCTAACAGTGTGAATGCCCTCGATATAACACAGTGGTTCTAACATTGTATTTACTTGATATAATACAGCAGTTCTAACATTGTACCTACTCGATATGATACAGTGATTGTAACATTAAACTTACTCGAAGAGTCGACGTTGAGTCGGTAATATATTCGAACCTCGGAAATGCTTCTGACGCCCCCGAGGTCAACCAACCACGTGACGTTAGTTGGGGAAGGTTTAGATATGGCGCACTGGTTTCCAGCCGGCGATCGTTCTGTGTACAATCCATCCACTGCCTTTTCTGAGGAATATATCTGGGACGTTTGCCATGTTAGTTTTTTGTAGGCCAGATTGTCTAAATAAAATAATAATAGATTACCATTTGTTTTTCAATGATTTTGTGAAAAAAGAATAATTATTAACAATGATATTGATATATACATGCACCTCCTTGATAGTGATTAATCCTAAATGATGAAGCTAAAAATGTAAATAACTTTCAATTGCATCTCATAATTTTATTTAAAATTTCAACAGCATTATTATTATCATAAACTTATCATATAATGAAATATTCGTGTACTTCAAATATAGCAACATTTTTAACATCATAAATCTGTTGAGTTTGATTTAAATTGCTTACAAAGATGCAATGCACTGAATTCAATGATAGGTACTAAAAGATTCATTAAATGATATTAAATTTGATGTTTATGATTTATTAGGTGTTTGTACTAACAATTGAATGTGTATATTCCTTTAAAGCTTAACTTTCTTGTCTATTTGTGTAAGTTTACAAGAATAAAAATAAAACTTATGTTCTATATTCAGTTATTTAAATTGAAAAGGTATAGTTCCAATTAAAATGTCATAATGGGCATTGATACACAACAAGTATGCGATACAACAACTAAATTTTATTTATAAGGAAGTGTATAATATGAGTTTATGATATTAAATAACATTTATTATATATGCTATTATCTTCAAATATACGATAAAATAAATAACACAATTGAATGTGGATGAATATTTTCAAACCACTCTTAATCATCACCCAGGTTGTAATACGATTTCATTCATAAGTTATAATATCTGGTTAAGTATCATTTATTGTCCTACTAATTTTTTTTTTCAATTTTGTTAAGGATCTTCACCTGATGATGAGATTCTACAATGTGTGCCTAGACATGTGTTGGGAGATTTTTTTTAAACATTTTTGCTCCGATTATATTAAGTTTCATATCTTTTTTTTTTTTTTACATTTTTTCATATGTTTTTCAAATTTAACAAGGCCTTAACTCTCAGACATTAATTTATAAATAATTTGATTTCACTAATATTGCAGGTACATTTATTAATATAATATATTAATATATGAGAGAGAAAGAGAGAGACTGCCTTGTAGAATGTATGAATTTTTAAAAGAGTTTACTTAAAAATCTGATATGATTGTGTTTGCAAGTGTTTATGAAATTTAAAAATGTTGTATAAATTTGAGGCTTTTTTGTCTGCGTATCATTGAATTATATTGAAACCATGACTAAGTCTAATTCTGTGACAAGGTTCTATTAAATGTATTCCTACATATTTATAAAATTAGGGGAAATAAGAATTATGTAAAATCATCTAGGATTAATGCTCCAGTTCAAATATACTGAACTATGATGTAAGAAAACCCGCAATGTTGATAATAAATACATGTATAGGATTAATATAAATCGAGAGAGCAAATTGACATCATGTTGTTTCAAAATTCATGAAAATCAAAAAAATAAAAAATCACACTAATAAAAGACATTCTAATTACGTTCACGACAATCATGCTAAAGATGTTTTTACTAGGGTTCGAGGCAAATGAAATACCATACCAGATTAGCATAGCATAAATCTTGTTGAAAACAGATGATAACAATCGTTTACAATTTTATGAATCCATGTCATACTCTATGTTTTTTCAACGTTGACTATTTAACAACATTTCGGATGATTGTTAACAAATCTGTTCTGAAATAACAATAGTTTGAAATGCGTTGATGTTTTAGTAATAGTTTTCTGAGTGAAATAACTAAGTATATAATTCCAACTTACCTAATTCGTCTTGACACAAAGCAAGAGGAATGAGAAGATATATTACTACTAGCAGGTTCATGTCTTCGTCTCTCAAATTGCTGCTTACCAAGCCTTAGATCTTAAATATGACCATCTTATGAATATTAATCATGATTTGTAGACAGAATTTTACAAAACAAGTTTGTGCATGTATATATGCTTCCTCTTCGTTAACTTTCCTTTGCATTCTTTTTTAAAGTACAGAATGTTGGTTACATACTAATTATATAATTTTTCCTCATGTGCCATCAATAAAAACGTGTTTTATATTTAGTTATGAGACTTTTGGGGGATTGATTTTTCCGAAGATAAATATGTATTCATAACCCATCGATAATTCTGATTTATAGACACCGGATGTTTTTGTTTTATTTAATTTTTCATATCTAAGCAAAGAGAAATGTTAATAATTCCACAGTTATGTATTGCGGGGCGACCGATAAAGCGAGCGCAGAAAATCTGCACATATATTGCAATATTGTCAACATCGTGATATTTTGAGAGAGAGAGAGAGAGAGAGAGAGAGAGAGAGAGTTTGTTATAAAAAATCTAAGAAAATACATTTCATTTGCTTGCTCAACCCTAAAAGCATCATTTACCTTTAGAGGTTTTATTATGTATTATCTAATTTATTTTTAACTTTATTAAATCTGTAAACGATAAATATTATTTATCAATATTCCTTGTTATCTGACTTTTATGTTTTTCTTCCGGTTCGTCAACTTCGTTTTTCAATCTGTTTATTTTTTCATGCTTAAAATACGTTGTTTCTTGAATTCTTTTCAGCAACATCTATCTATGTTTGTGTCACCGGCATTATGTATTGGTACATGTAAGTTATTTATAAATTTATACTTTTGAACATAGTCAGTTTTTGATTTACATTGTGTAAGGTCCTTTAAAGGATATACAATACAGCTTTAAGGACAAGGCATTGCCTCCTGCCTACTCAAATTATGTAAATTATTTACATGATTAAATATCTTCAAATCAATTTTAGTCATGTGATTGAAATTTGTTGAGTTGCCTTTTTCACCTGCATCTATAGGTAAGAAAAACAACATGCGCTGATAAACAAATTAAAGAATTATTATCATAAATTATCAAACATCTCTTCTCTGTAATGTATAAATAACGATATTTGCATGAATTTCAACTGCCATGTTTTGTATACACTCTGTTATCATAAGTTTTGGTTTGATAACTCCGTAATCATATATGTTGACGTGGTCTCTGTTTTAATTACAAACAACTAAAAAACTGATTTTTTAATTTATGTTTTCGTGGTTAGAGAGGGTAGATTTAAATGTCTTAACGTTGATAATGTGAAACTTTGGCAACAAAAAACTGGCGGTAATGTACATTGTACCATATGCTTTTGTTGCTAAACATTTATGATATCCAGAGAAAGAAAAGACAAGACAGAACTGTGAGATCAACAGTTTTGGTTCAACAATAAGATGTATCTATTCATATAATTTATGTCAGACAATGTTTGCGTTGGTATTTGTCAACATATCTACATCAAGTACAATATCTTGTGCAGAGGAAAACCAAAAACAACGACATATAAAATAACAAAATTGCAAGTATAAATAAAATTAGGTATGAGAAATGTTTGTACACACCAGATATATGCATTTGTATATTGCTACAATGCTGTTATAGTGAAAATAATGGGGGAAAGGGACCGCTGCCCAAAGGGTAACTTCTCTTACAGTTTTAAGGATACAATGCTATTGTTTTGCATGTTTATTTAATATGTATCAGATATTTGCATATAAATTAAGATTTTGATATTTAATGGTCTATCCAAAAATACATTGTTAAACTTTGTCATAGTTTGCAAAATGTCGCTCGTAGGGTATCTCTTTTATGCATACAACCCCTCATTCTGTATTTAAGATAAAGAGTTTCAATTTCCAGATCAATTGTACATACTAATATATCAAAGCTTTGAATGATATTGTTAATAATTTATGATATATATCAGCTGTTTGACTTGCACTCATTTTTTGCAAAAAATATTGGATATACGACCGTTAATTATTAATCCAAAAGAATAAAGTACCGTATATCCAATAGATTTTGCAAATATTGAGTGCAAGTTTAATAATGCCTTTAAAAACCACCAGTTTCTCTCTTCTTATTTTTTGGAAAACGCAACAGTGCGTTGTTGCTATATATATGGAATGTGAATGAACTTTCCGAATTTGTCCTGACTACAAACTCCATTGTAAGTATATGGCAGCAGAAAAACTGTCAGTGTGACAACATACCATGTTTTCTTTGTGAGCTTCTGGATTAATAATTAACGGTCGTGGATTGTGGATACTATTTACTTGCAAACTTTCGCTCGCTGTTGTTATTATATCCCATATAACATTTTCATAAATTGAAACATGCACCGATTAATCTTTTTTGTGAAATATCATGACGGTGCTTGCTCCCATTATCTGCACTGTTTCGGAGAATGCAACTTTCAAACCTTAGATATGCCTGACGGCATAACCTCAGACATCAAGTAATTTCGATTCATGACCATATTTTTTTAACTTTGTGCCGACTTGCAGTATTCTTTATTTTAATTCAAATTCAAATACAAATCATTAAATCATTTTACTTTGAACACCTTGCAATAATCTCAACCCACACAAATTTAAATTTTAAGTAAACAAGTTTTGAAAGCCAACCAGTCTCCAATTTTGTTGATTTAAGACTGTTTAATAATGCCTTTAAAAACCACCAGTTAATATCCAAAGAATTGCTTATGCATCAAATATATTAGAAATTGCTGTTATATTGTATGTCTAATGAATTTCGTTTGTTTTTTTATCCTTTAAAGGCCAAATATTTTCCTCATAGATTCTACTCATAGATTTCAATAAAGAGCAACAAAAACCCAAGTATGAATCCGTTGAACATGTATGATAAACCTACTTGCTATTCAACAATACATTTTTCTGATCAACTTTTACCTCATGCTAATTTGACAAACAGTATCAAACAATTCGATCCAAAGGTTGTCATAAATATGCTTTCATACAATTATGAATTCTTTAAAAAAATGATGTAATTTTAGAATAAATATCCTATACAAAGAAAGGTAAAAACAAAATGAGTTTTCAAAAAGAAAATTCAAGTTACAATCAACTTGTAGCGAATATTAAAAATAAAAGCAGTAAGTGTTATTTCAACCCAATGGCCATAAAGAGCAAAGTCAATGCTATAGTGTCACATTGTTTTTACACTGTGTTGAGCATTACTCAAGAATATTACAAGTTTGCTTCTTTTTTTCTTTTTTTTTAGAAAATATCCTAACTTACCGCCTGAGCAACTATTGCCCTGTAATCTGTTTAATACCTACCAGATACGTTCCAAACATACACGTGATATATCTCAAAGAAGCGCACACAGTACGTACTGAAAACGATCATGCTAATTTGGTAAATTATCGCTACAGTACTGTTTGGTTAAAATATGATAGACGTCAATTCTAGAATTGTAAAACACTTAGATATTGAAAAAAACGGCGATTATTTTTGTGGATGAAGATCTCATATAGATATATTTTTTTCCGCAGGTTTTCTACCTTGTATGTTAGTTATTGGTTTGGCTGTTTTGTTGAGCATAATTCCTTAGCTTGGTGTTGTTATATATAGAGGGAAGGGAATTAGTACCCGAGTACTCGACTATCCCTCGGTCACGACGATCACCGACTAAATATTTCTCAGTCAATAAATTTGAAGATTTTAACCGTCAAGACTTAAGCTTCCAGTTCACAATAGATTTGTAAATGGAGCGGATACACATTTTACTGTTTAAAGAGAGAACTGTAATGAAACTGATAGAGGAAGTGAAATGGATTATTACACCGCATGTACATATAAGTTTGACGATGATATTGGATGTGAGTACACGACTGCTACTTTGAAAATGGAGTTTATGTTTATAATGCTTTGTCTGAATAAATAAGACCACCTATAAACGTCAGAGGCATGATATCAGTACTATGGTTTTTTGTCTGCCATTCTAATGTATTTCCCGGTGAGTTTCATACTTAAGCCGTAAAATCTGTTTGACAAGCATATGCGATTACCTACAAGTTGGTCCCCAACTATAATCAAAGTACTTGAAGTACTGACGGGAGTTGATTTTATCGATTATCATTTATTTAAAATCAACAATATGTGATTTTGCATGGCAAGTAGTATCAGTAATCGAAATATTTCTGAGAAATTGTATGGATCCAGGCAAGACTGTACGCTTGTCTTGTTCAATCAAACGCTCGACTGTCTCCGTTTATCTCTGACAAGCAAGAGAGACTCTGTTTTGTCGGATATTAACGGAGACAGCCAACCGGCTGGTTGAACGAGACTACATTGAACTCTAGCGTAGCAATACATACGACTTTAAAAATATCTAAACTGTTTGTACAATTTAAAATATTATTATTTTTATGGTATTAATGAATAAGTTTTCTTAAAAAAAACAATGCTTCAGAATACATAGCATCGAATTTATCGATTATTTTCAAGAATTAAGTGTTGTCAGTGGTATTGATTTGTGCTTAGGTCCAAACACTGTTTCACTTTCGCTTTGCCCGAGTTAGTGCATAGGAAATCAACTCCCAAAAACGATAGTGGTTAGTTGACTATAATCCCGTTGGACGGACACCACATAAATTCATTCAGACCCGATGGTAGACACAAATGGAACTCTTCAAAGTAAACGTTTTATACCATCTAATTTTACCTTATTAGAAATGTTATGTTGTAGTAATTTTTTACCACAGAATTATAGTCAGATCAAACTTACCCTTCCTCACTTACATGTACCTTGTCATTTGCAAAACTATTTTGTTAAAAAACATTTGGATTGTGCACAGAAGTACTTTGAAGTGGATACTTAAATAATGCCTGAGGTTCTGATATACAACATCTATGTAGTTTTTCTATAATTTGTTGGAATTTCCATGGAAACAAATTGCTAAAAACTAAACAGGAGCAGAACAAATACCAACCTCATAAACAAATTAGAGGTAGGACCAGGTGTCATGGAGGAGTGAGCGTCATCTCCTGACCGGTCATACCAATTTCGCAATAAAAAAAAACAACTTATTCATGAGATTGCTCGTTCTTGAATTTTTTTTTTTTAATTATTTCTTATACGAAGTCAATCATCAGCTTCTTCAGAATTTAGGTTTTGTCATAACAGCGTGGGAACGAAAACATGGTCTTCATTAATGGCCTTCTTCCAATTTTATCCAATCAAACTTCCTTCCACAGTAGGACTGCTTACAATATTAGGCGCGAACAAATAACCTGTAAATGTGCTGTAAATGTCATTTCTGTCACCAAACAGAAACGAATTGTGATGGTTGATATCTAAATACACAGTATCCCCGGCAATCAGTTCCAGGACGGCCGAATTTCCTCCAGAACCATAGTTTCCAGGAGAATGAGCATATAGAGAGTTGACGTAGATGAAGTTGTGATAGAGCTCCGCCCATATTTCTTGCCCCTGCTGAGTAAGGGCGTGATAATGGAAGGCGTAGATCCCGCCCACGGAAGCTGTGAAGACTCCTGTGTTGACATTAAAGCCCCTGCCGACATTGGTGAAAACTCTGTCGAACACGATGTTAGGACCGATAGCTGAACTCTCATTATGGGTGAGACCCACGGAAAAAGCAACCTCTTGAAGTGTATTATGACCTATAAATGACCATAAAATTTTAATTTTAAATATGTTTACTAATTAATAACAATTTGGTATAAATTTTACTGATTAGTACAGCTTTTTTATAAGGTACATGAACATGAAAATAGTCTATAGAAATGCAACAAGAATTGGTCAAACCGACGTACTACTTCCGACTCCATGGATAGTAGGAGCCAGAAGAGCCCCGCAAAACGTTGTGTAAAACTCGTCATAATTCCCATACAGTCTGACGTCAGAACCTGATCTGGCCTTAACCTTGACGGTATCCCATTTTTTAAGGTGAAGAACGACGGAGTTGCCGGAGTCGGCGTAGTAACCTTTAACGTACCCATAGGACGCCACCACGTATTCGTCGTTGTGAAACAGTTCAAGCCAGGCTTCCTGCAACATTCAAACGTTCAACCGTGAACATAAAACTAAAAGATTATCTTTTTGTATTTACTTATTATTCTTAAAGGAGGCTAGATGGTCACATTTTATCTCGCGTTCTCGTGAAAAATAAAGTAAACTATGTAAAATGAGAACCATAAAACTGGTTGGTTTTTTTAAAAAATATTATACGCTTTTAAAACTGTATATACATACATTACTCAAAGTTAAATTTGAATGCCAATGAACACTTGATTTATAAATAAATTAAAAGAAGAAGAAATATTTTTGCATTATATCAAATACCCAGAATCTGTGGAAATCACTGATCTTCTCAGACGAACGATAGTATTTACTTTGATTTATTCTTTAGACTAAGAAGCATAAGAAAGGAAACATGATTATTCCTCATTTGCATTAATATGAATGCTCACATTTGATAATTTTTAAATGACTCTGGTAATTTCCTTAGATTTCCATCATCCGTGACACACAATTCTAAAGGGAGTTATGCCAGACGACATTAGCACTTAAAGTCATTAATCAATCAAACACTCGTGGTATTGCTTATATAATAGAGCTTTAAGTTATAAAAGTACTGTTAAAAACCAAATAAAAAGCTTAAAATTTATTTTATTTTTAATGTTGCATCCATTTGGTGAACCAGGCTATTTTATTAAGTATGGCAATGATACATTTTTAATATAATGATACAACCGTAGCGCCGTAAAACGTATTACGCAATTCCTGTACTTTTTTTTCACTGAAAAACCCCAAATCAATATAATTTCTTAATTCCCTGTAAATCACCCCAAGCAGACCGTTTCGTTGCAAAACAGACAATTCAGAACACTTGGCGGGTTTTTTTTAAAATGTAAGGAATAGATCCGAAATATTCAGAATAGAAATAAAAATATTCATTATCAACACGTATCTTGTACACTATGTTACCGACTTGTAAACCGTACGGTTTTGATTTTTTCCTAATAATTTTTTGGTATATGACAACTTTTAAATTTTGATAATTTGACTTCTTTTCTGATGAAGTTATGTACAATAAAACAGTTAAAGTATCCCATTGAGTGAGTCATTGAGTTAAGTTCTCTTTGAGCAAGTAGGGTAAAAAATTACTTGAAAAATAGGCTTGATTTTGGGGGTACTGCAGTCTGTCCAATACCCTTGATGGTATACTTTCATTGTATAACTCACTTTGTCGACATGGCTCAAAGCGTGGAAATGGAAGACATAGGTTCCCTCAAGAGGTGCGGTGAAGGTGCCTGACGTGGTATCGTACGGATGGCCAACGTTCGTGATAACGTTGTTGTAAATAACAGTCGAACCGTCGCTGATGGAAGCGTTAACTGTCATCACTGCTGAAAACCCAACGGCTCCGTGTGTGTTTACTGCGTCAATTTCTAAGTTAAATACAAATTCAATGAAGATTACAGTTATTGTAAACCATTTTCCTTTATTTTACGATCCTTGGGTAGGAATATAAAAAAATACCAATACCATGTCTTCTTATTTGTATCTACTTGTACATTATTTTGACCGGATCAACATTAAAAATCAAATGTTAGAATATATAATTGTGAAGTCTACCAACAGAGAAAAAAAGAGAGAAATAGAATGAGCGAAAGAGAATATAAAACTCTTCAAGCCTGACGCACTATTATCCGCATACAAAAGTTCGCCTGTCAAAGTAGTGTAGATCTGGTGTTCTTGTCCATATAAAATTTGGTCGCGATTGTCGCGAGCCTTCAAGTAAACCCTGTCACCGACATCCAAATGTAAAATGGCGGCATTCCCGGCGGCACCATAATCATTTACTATGTAAGCATAAACTGTAGGAAAAACACCAACACATCAATATGAAAAGGAATGATAAGTAACACATCCAAGAAGAAGAAACTATAACATTTTAACTACAACTCACTGGAAGCAATTAATTGCCCATTTTTCATCATTTCCAGCCATAGCTCTTTCCCTGTTTCGGACAGAGCATAAAAAGTGAAGGCGTAGAGTCCAGGAGTCTGACACACAAACGCTCCTTCGGTGTCAAAGTTCGCGCCAAACTCTGTTATTTTCCTGTTAAACATGATCCGTTGACCATTGGTCAGGTGGAGGTTGCTGGTTTGTCCCTTGGTGAAGGCAGTTGGTGATTGTGTTCTGCCAAGATGTGATGCTGTAACAATATAGTCAAGTCAGTGATATGTCTATAGTAAATACAGACGATGACGTTATTAAAGCATGGTGTCTGTGATACAGAAACAAAATATTATAAAGTCATATAAAGTCAATATATGGACTACACTTTGCAAAAGGTTTTATCTACTCGGGATTCCTGCTAAATGGTAGACAAACACACTAAATTTATAGCACGCGTACATTATATGTATATCTATACTCGTGTGTGTGTGTGTTTGTGTGTGTATTTATATATATATATATATATATATATATATATATATATATATATATATATATATATATATATATATATATAATCGTGCGTGAGTGGTTACCTGTACCAGGAAAACAGTGTAAACAGTCAGTATTTGATTTAACTTGTTTGATTTTGGGAAGAGAGGTTACATTTATTTTGAACAACATGCTGTGTATATGTGTTTTTATTTTTAAAATGAGTTATAGACGTAAAACCCGATACATACTTTATAATAGCAATATATTAAATATGAAAAACAATATTATAACTATAATATTACCGATGGATATTATAAGGACTGCTGCTATCCCAACTCTGTACATCTTGTCACTGTTGAAAAAAATATATAATTCAATTATTTCAAACGTACATCATGTTTTAAAAATCAGGAAAATTACTGAAAGATCTAAGATCTAAAACTATAATCAACTGAAAAAAGGTTAAAAAAACATTCCACGTACATGTAATTAAGGTATAACCAATTTTGTCTTATATCAGATTGAGAAAACTGTTGTTAGAAAGATTTTTAAATAATAGTTTATAGCTTAAGAAATCATATACATGTAGCCGCCGCAACCTGGCTTGAGTTTGCGATTTTTTATGTTCTTGCGATTTGATACAAAACAGTGTGATCACGGAATTAAGTTATCGAATAATATAAAACAATAACAGTATTTCGTTTGTATCATTTTTATAATTCAACAAAATTATTGAATTTTCAATTCAAATTAAGGTATGTCTTAGCAAATGTTGATGTGTCTTTTACTACAATAAAGCGGCAATGAAAAGCTACAATAAAGCGGCAATGAAAAGCGGAATGCATAATTACATTATATTGGATCAACCTTGTACATAAATATTTGTTTGGATCAACCTTGTACATTATTAATTGTTTGAATCAGCCTTGTAAATAATTGTTCGTTTGAAGAGGCCTTTTATTTATAATACGTTATATGTTCGTTAATGTTAAATATGAAGCTATTCAAAATATTATCAAATAAGAGAGATAGAGAAAGAGAGAGGAGACAGAACAGGCCATGCTTGCTGTCCAATCCTATTCATTTTGAAAAACGAGTATTGTTTAAACGCGAGAGAGAGAGAAGGAGAGAGAGGGATCATAGTAATGAATATATTTTATTAAGTAAATGGGACTTGGACACGATTTAGAGGAAAAATAATTTTTGATTTTAATGTAAAATATACTTTACAATCAGTTCAATCATATCTTTTACAGCATACACCATACCATAGCATAGCTTTGCAATCTCATAGCGTAGCATTGCAATCTCATAGCGTAGCATGAAAATATCATACCATAGCATACAATCCCATATATTTTCATTCGTCGTTTCATACCATAGCCTACATGATTTTAACTCAGTTTAAAATAATTTAAATGAAACGAATGAATGATCACATTGCAGATTAGTAAAAAACTTTGGCTTTTAATCATTATACTGTAAAACAATTTGAAATTCTTCTGTGTATGGATGCGTTTTTGTTTAAATCTCATAGCATACTATAGTATATCATACCCTGCCACACCATTAAGCCCGTCACTTAATTTATCATAGCATGCAAATCTCATAGCATTGTATTGAAATCTCATAGCATTGTATTGAAATCTCATAGCATATCATTTAAATATCATACTATAGCATAGCATTGAGTTGTAAAAGCAATGCATGAAATGATTGAACTTATGTATTTTGAATGACCCAAGAAAATTTGAATGTAAGGAATCATGTTACAAGCGATATACAAAGAGAGAGAAGTCGTTGTAATGTATACAAAGATCGAGTCTTAAAAACCTGTGGAAACAGAATAAACTGATTCAATGTGTTCATAAATAATTCTATCAACAAGAAAATACAACATTAGGATGAAACTCCTACCAATATAACACATGGCTCGAGCTTTTTTTTTTACAAAACTTTTATAAAAAGTTCTAAGTAAATTGCTTGTAATTTTGATATGTGACTTTTAATTTTTTAAGAAGCATTAAAAACATCTATATTGACCAATCTAGATATTTTAAATGTAAAAAAAAATAATTAAATTAAATAGTACATGTTCCGTTGTTTAACTTCGAAAAATTATAGTAAAATATAAAATATGTGACAATGAAACAACTCACACTTGGTCCGCGCCCTCTATTGGATTAAGGTCATGTAAGGCTAGCTCTATTTGATTAAGGTCACGTAAGGCTAGATTGACTGATAAGAATCAATGTCAGGACAAGAATGATCAGTGTGAAAGATACCTGTTCCTAAAGTATGTCTCAAATACTCAACGGTTTCACCACATGCACATACTTTAACTATGCTGTTTACTGTTATACATCTAATTACTGCACGTTCCCGGTTAACAAACATGGCCATTAACAACAACTCCCTCCCAAATCTTTATTTCGTACCTGTATAAAATCGTTACAAAATTAATATAACTTACACGACCCGATGGCATTTTCTATTTACATTCATTTACTATAGTATGCTATATCTATCTTCAGGAAAATAATTACGAGTTGTTCGGAAATTATTGAGACGTTTACTCTTATTTCCATGGGGAAAAAATAAATCCTTGAAATTTCACCAAAACGAACACCAGGATATAGTTTATCAATGTAAAAAAAATATTGTCCATAGCATGATTAGATCATTTCTTGTACGCTGACCAAATTGCCATCGCCCAGTGACCCGGCGTAACCGCAAACTCACATCAACGTCATTTTGACGCTTCTTTTTGATCCTATGTTTTAAACATCTTACAAACGATGGAAAATTAGAACTAATTCTTCATTTCTCATCTTTTGTTTACATTTTAAGATTACAACATTCGCATATTCCCTCCATTCTTTTTATTTTTTTTTTAATCGGGTAATTTCTAACTGAAAGTCAAATTACTGTGAAATGTCTCCTACGGTGATTCTGTGTACATATTTTAGAACTGTTGATATCAGTTAGTGTGTAAAAAGTACATGATATTTAGTCACTTTGCCTGAATTCTAGCTAAACAATTAGTGAAAAAAGAAGATAAACTGAAGTTCTTTCTCCCTTGCCATCGTATAATTTTTGTTAAAGTAATTGGGTGGCATTAAAAGGTCTTTTTCCGAAAATTCCATCAATTTGATGTATATTTGCTGCGCCGTCTTAACATCAAAGTTCTATATACTGTCGTTTTCAAATTCCTATTGCTTGGTTAATATATCTGTACCATATCCGTATTTCAACTCAAACACACGTGAAACATGATCAAAAGTAAGTCACAATAAACAGCAAACTGAACATATATAATCTGATTTCTTTTAGTATAAGCTGTAAGTTTGCGGACACTAAGATAGACGATGTTTTATTTTTCTTATTCTCAGAGTTTATGCTTGCGCCGGGTACCCCAACCAGCTATTTGTTAATCTATCGTTGTAAACAAAATATTAAACATTTTTTGAATATTACTTTCTTTAATTATTTGTTAAGGTTTCTTCAATATTCATGCCAATTTTCACCATAATTTGTCACTTAGAAATGGAAATATCCGTGTTGTCTCAATAATTTCCGAACAACCCTCGTAAATATATATGACTAATCTATTGATTTATACTTTATGAAAGAATTTTGCTTATTGTTTCTTCATCTTTCAGAGGGCATTCTTATCAACAAAAAAGTTCAATGAATGTGAGAAGTTCTGGCCAGAGTTTAAAGGTGAGAATTATAATATTATATATACATAATTGTAAAGTAAAAACTACATGTACGTAAGTTATGTTACAGAAATGCATGTTGCTTTATTAAAATTAAAGTGAAAATTGATTCTCAAATGACAATTATTTATTTATATCTTCAATCAATGAAATATACCATGACTAAATTAACTTGAGATTTTTTTTTTATGTCACCAGAGTTCTATGCATCTATAAAGGAAGACAATAGACCCAACATCTGGAATCTTCTCCAAGAAAAAGAAGAAATAAAAATTAAGCGTTACCAAGATGTAAGTTAAAAGATTTTTTATGATTTCTTTCTTTTAAAATCGTAATAAATCATATACGTATTCTGACTTAGATTACTTATTAAATGTAATTTTGTATGGACTCATGTTTTGAAGCTATTTAATGTTATAGCATTTATCATAGTGTAATAAGTGCATCCTTTTAAACAGACATGGAAAATAATTATAACTAGATCGTTCTCGTTGCGAGCAACGAGTGGGTCTTCCGTCCGATTTTTGAATAAATGAGATAAAATCCTTCACTTTTAAGACTAAATTGTTAATCAACGCAAAAAAAAAATTAGGAAAAAAATTTTCGGCACCCGAGGCTTGAACCCGGGTCGCCTGGGCACATGTCCACGACTCTAACGACCGAGCTACTCAGACTCTCGCTTCAGGACTTTGATGCCTTATATCTCGGGAACACATCAATCTATTTCAAAACAAATTACATATTCTGATTCAGTAAAAGAGTCTCTATCAACCCATTAGAAAAATATATTTAAAGCAAAAAGTTGAAAAAATCGATTTTTTATATTTCCTTCCGGTGACGACCGGAAGTGACGGCAGACGTTTTTATGACCATGTTGCAACAGGTAAAAGTGATGTCTATCTTCACTGAAAATTTCAGCCCTATATCTTTATTCGTTTTTTAGATCTCTAGCCGACAAAATTGACTTATAAAAATCGTAAACGGACGATAACTTCCGACCGGAAGTAGTTATCAAGAAATTGAAACGGCGGTACAAACTTCAGATGCCGACACATCATCCCTTAAAATTTGAAGAAAATCGAATGAGCCATCTTCGAGAAATCGCCTGCACAAAATTTGTAAGACAAAAAAAGAATAAAAAGAATAACTAGATTCGATCTCGTTGCGAGCAACGAGTGGGTCTTCCGTGTGATTTTTGAGTAGAGAAGACGACTTTTAACACGAAATTGTTATTCTATCCAAAAAAATAGGAAATTTTTTTTCGGCACTCGGGGCTTGAACCCGGGTCACCTGGGCCTTGTCCACGACTATATCAACTGAGCTACTCGGGCTCTCGCTTCAGGACTTTGACGCCTAATTTCTCGAGAACGCGTTGATCGATTTTAAAACAAATTACATATTCTGAATCAGTAAGAGGGTCACTATCAACTGTTAAAATATAAAAAAGAAATTAAAAAAAAAAAAAAGTCGAAAAATTTAATTTTTTAAATTTTTTTCCTATGACAAAAAGAAGTGACGGCGGACATTTTCTTGAGTGTGTTGCGCCAGGAAAACAGTAGGTCTATCAATTCTGAAAATTTCAGCCTTATATCTTTACTCATGTTTGAAAAACCTGTCAGACAAAATTGACTTTTAAAAATCGTAAAATGACGATAACTTCCGAACGGAAGTGAATTTCTAAAAAATATTCCGGCGGTACAAACTTCAGACGGCAAGGCATCTTTACTGAAAATTTAAAAAAAATCGAACGAGTAATCGCCGAGAAATCTTCTGCACAAAATGTGTAAGGAAAAAAAAGAATAATAATAAAAACTAGAGCAAAGCTCGTTGCAAACAACGAGTGGGTCTTCCGTTAATGTCAGAAGTAAAGCTGGAAGTTCCTGTAAGAAGCAGAGCTCTTAAACCAATAACAAGAGTAATAAAAAGAAAAAGATGAAAAAATCGAATTATTCCTGGTACGACTTAACAAAATCCGAATGATTTCAAGTACGAATTAACAAAAACCTTTTTGATTTTAAGAACGACTTAACAAAAAAAATCCGAATGTTTTTAAGTACGACTTAACAATTATTTTTGGTACGAGTTAACTTTACGATTAACATTATGCTATTTTTTAAACCAAGGACGCGGAATCAAAATTTCCGGAAAAATCAATTTTTAAACCCCGATATCTCTGTAATGCATCGTCCGATTTTAAAACGGCTTTCAGTGTTAGATTCAGCTTAATAAGCTCTACAAAACACATATTCATTTTTGATTTGATCAGAAAATTCATTTTTTCGAAAAATTTGTTTCACTTCCGGTTTCGACCGGAAGTGACAGATTTTCATTTCGAGCCTTATTACAGAGGTAAATCGACCAAATCATAACAATTGAAAATTTCAAGCCTCTATCTTAAAGCGTTTTTGAGAAACGCCGCGGACAAAATTACTTTTTTAAAATTTTAAAAATGACGTTACGTCAAAACGGAAGTGACGATGTCTAGTAAACTTTTACATCTTTGAGCTATAATAGTTTCACATTATCTCTGAAAGTTTCATCAAAATCGGTTGGAAACTTTTTGAGTTATAAAGCCGAGAAGGAGTCAGAAAAAAAAAGAAAAAGTATAATAACTAGAGCAACGCTCGTTGCAAAGCAACGAGTGGGTCTTCCGTTAATGTCGGAAGTAAAGCTGGAAGTTCCTGTAAGAAGCAGAGCTCTTAAACCAATAACAAGAGTAACTAAAATAAAAAGATGAAAAATCGAATTATTCCTGGTACGACTTAACAAAATCCGAATGATTTTAAGTACGACTTAACAAAAACCTTTCTGATTTCAAGAACGACTTAACAAAAAAATCCGAATGTGTCCAAGTACGACTTAACAATTATTTTTGGTACGAGTTAATATTACTTTGAACATTACGCTATTTTTTAAAACAAGGACGCAGAATCAAAATTTCCGGAAAAATCAATTTTTAAACCCCGATATCTCTGCAATGCATCGTCCGATTTTAAAACGGCTTTCAGTGTTAGATTCAGCTTAATAAGCTCTACAAAACACATATACATTTTTGATTAAATCAGAAAATTCATTTTTTTGAAAATTTTGTTTTACTTCCGGTTTCGACCGGAAGTGATAGATTTTCATTTCCAGCCTTATTACAGAGGTAAATCGATCAAATCATAACCATTCAAAATTTCAAGCCTCTATCTTAAAGCGTTTTTGAGAAAAGTCCGGGACAAAATGACTTTTTGAAATTTTTAAAAATGACGTCACGTCAAAACGGGAGTGACGTTCTCTTTAAAACTTTAATATTTTTGAGGGACGCCAACTTACAAAAATCTCTGAAAATTTCATTAAAATCGGTTAAACACTTTTTGAGTTATGAAGCAAAAAAGGAGTCAGAAGAAAAGAAAAAGAATAATAATAATAACTAGAGCAAAGCTCGTTGCAAAGCAACGAGTGGGTCTTCCGTTAATACCGGAAGTAAAGCTGGAAACTCCTGTAAGAAGCAGAGCTCTTAAACCAATAACAACAGTAACTAAAATAAAAAGATGAAAAAAAATCGAATTATTCCTGGTACGACTTAACAAAATCCGAATAATTTTAAGTACGACTTAACAAAAACTTTTCCGATTTCAAGTACGACTTAACAAAAAAATTCCGAATGTGTTACAGTACGACTTAACAAATATTTTTGGTACGAGTTAATTTTACTTTTTACATTACGCTTTTTAAACCAAGGACGCGGAATCAAAATTTCCGGAAAAATCAATTTTTAAACCCCAATATCTCTGTAATGCATCATCCGATTTTAAAACGGCTTTCAGTGTTACATTCAGCTTAATAAGCTCTACAAAACACATATTCATTTTTGATTTGATTAGAAAATTCATTTTTTCGAAAAATTTGTTTCACTTCCGGTCTCGACCGGAAGTGACAGATTTTCATTTCCAGCCTTATAGTACAGAGGTAAATCGACCAAATCATAACCATTGAAAATTTCAAGCCTCTATCTCAAAACGTTTTTGAGAAACGCCGCGGACAAAATGACTTTTTGAAAATTTTAAAAATGACGTTACGTCAAAACGGAATTGACGTTGTCAAGAAAACTTTTATATCTTTGAGGGATAATAGTTACACATTATCTCTGAAAGTTTCATAAAAATCGGTCAAAAACTTTTTGAGTTATGAAGCCGAAAAGGAGTCAGAAAAAAAAAGAAAAAGTATAATAACTAGACACGATCTCGTTGCGAGCAACGAGGAGGTCTTCCGTCCGATTTTTATAATAAGGAATGACCTTACTCTTGATCTTCGTCAACGAAACGTATCCGGAAAAGGAGGCTGAATCTATGAGTGTAATGGGTGGAAGACTATCTATCCCTTTGGTGTCCCTTATTTGAGGGATCAGCTCCTTTTTTAATTCATTTTAGTTAAAAGGTATTTTTGTGTACTGCTAATAAGTGTTTAGAAATTGGTTACCGTTTTTGAAATATCCGGGAAAAATCGTTTTATATCCGGTCCTAAAACTCCCTTTAGGGTCCAGATAACAAACAATATATGGTTGTACATTGTTAAGCACATTATTTTGAGCATCTTTTGATGAATACTGCTTTCCAGAATTTTCCTCTATTTCGAGATATTGAGGATCAAAGTGTTTGACTTCTGGCCCCTTAAAATCCCTAATTACATAACATAGGAGTAAATGATTACCATGTATAGGTAAATAATCTTAGAATGAACTTAATTGCCCCTATACCGTATCACAAAATATTTCATGTAAAAAGTTATCATTAAAAGACTTTAAAGCCCCCTCAGCCCCTTATTTGAATGGCCAGCCCCTTTTTCTTGATTTTGTAAGAATGTTCTTGTCAATTCAAACACATTTTGTTCAACAAGTGTTTACAAATTTTGTATCGTTCTCGAGATATGTTGAGAGGGTCATTTTAGGGGCCGACCCTGGAACTCCTTTTAGGGATCGCATAACAAAAAAATTATGGTTGCAGATTGTTAGGCTCAATATTTTGAGCATCTTTTGTTCAATATTGCTTTTAAAAATTTGCCTTCATTTTGAAATATTGAGCATCAAAGATTTCGACTTCTGGCCCCTTAAAATCCCTAATTACGTAACATAGGAGTAAATGATTGCCATGTATAGGTAAATAACCTTAAAATGAACATAATTGCTTCTATAAAGTATGACAAAATATTTCACGGTAAAAAGTTATCATTAAAAGACTTTACAGTCCCTTCAGCCCCTTATTTGAAGGGTCAGCCCCTTTTTCATGATTTCAAATAAAAGCACTAATTAATTCTTACACATTTTGTTCAACAAGTGTTTACAAATTTTGTACCATTCTCGAGATATCTTGAGAGGGTCGTTTTAGGGGCCGACCCTGGAACTCCTTTTAGGGACCGCATAACAAAGAAATTATGGTTGCAGATTGTTAAGCTCAATATTTTGAGCATCTTTCGTTCAATATTTCTTTTTAAAATTTTCCTCCATTTTGAAATATTGAGCATCAAAGTTTTGGTCTTCTGGCCCCTTAAATCCCCTAATTATGTAACATAGAAGTATATGATTGCCATGTGTAGGTAAAAAACGTTAGAATAAACATAATTGCTTCTATAACGTATCACAAAATATTTCACGGTAAAAAGTTATCATTAAAAGACTTTAGAGCTCCCTCAGCCCCTTATTTGAAGGGCCAGCCCCTTTTTCTTGATTTCAAATGACAGCTCTAATCAATTCAAACACTTTTTGTTCAACAAGTGTTTACAAATTTTGTACCGTTCTCGAGATATCTTGAGAGGGTCGTTTTAGGGGCCGACCCTGGAACTCCCTTCAGGGACCGCATAACAAAGAAATTATGGTTGCAGATTGTTAAGCTTAATATTTTGAGCATCTTTCGTTCAATATTGCTTTTCAAAATTTTCCTCCATTTTGAGATATTGAGCATCAAAGTTTTGGACGTCTGGCCCCTTAAAATCCCTAATTACGTAACATAGGAGTAAATGATTGCCATGTCGAGGTAAATAACGTTAGAATAAACATAATTGCTTCTATAACGTATCACAAAATATTTCACGGTAAAAAGTTATCATTAAAAGACTTTAGAGCTCCCTCAGCCCCTTATTTGAAGGGCCAGCCCCTTTTTCTTGATGTCACATAAAAGCTCTTGACTTTATAAAGATTTTTTGTTCTACATGTTATAACAAAATACAATCGAGGAAAGAGATATTGAAAGAAAACCACGAAAAATCACGACGCTTTTTTAACTGTAATTTTCGAGCTCGGGCAAGCTTCGGCGCTTTTGGTCACAGGAAAATATGTATACCAAATGTCAGATCTACAACCTTTTGTCTACAATCCCTGAAATTTTGAACTCAATATCTTAAATCGTTTAGGAGTTTACCCCTGGACAAGCTGACCCTCTGAAAATCGTTAAATTGTAAATAACTCAAAACCGGAAGTGACGTCATCATTAAAAAAAATTTCCAATAAGGTTTAGATCATTATCTATAAGACCTGAAAGTTTCATTTAAATCGATGGAGTAGTTTTAGAGAAATCGCGTACACAAAATTGGTTGGAAAAAAAAAGAAAAATAACTAGACACGATCTCGTTGCGAGCAACGAGGAGGTCTTCCGTCCGATTTTTAGGTGATATGACGTCATCGACTCCCATTTTCGATGACAAAACATGATCTGGAAACAGGAGTTGAGTACAAATGCTTTCCTGTAATGTTTTTTATAAGTTCTCTTGAGTAGCTTTTTTAATTACTGGCATTTCTTCCAATTGAGATAGAAAAGATAAACTTTTTTACCTCTGGCCCCTAAAATCCCTCGCTAGGTAGCGCAAGAAAAAAATCCTTATATTGTTAGGATATATGAACGTATACCTAATTTTGCTTTAATGAACTATTACAAAACATGACTCAGCAAATAACTATATAGATAAGAGAATTTAGGCCCATCTTGATCCCAAATTTAGAGAGACAGTCCCTTTTTCTTAATATCAAATGAAAGGTCGTCTAATTTTAAACACATTTTGTTCAACAAGTGTTTAGAAATTCATTATCGTTCCTGAGATATATGTGAAAGAAAGTTTTTGGGACCGATCCCTTATCTCCTTATAAGGGACATTTTTTAAGGTTGAGTATTGTTTTGTGCATCTTTGCTTCTATACTGCATTTCCAAAGATTTTTCCTTTCTGATATATGGGTAATTTTTTCGGACATTTGACCTCTGAAAACCTCTAATTATGTACTGCATGGTAAAATCATTGCATTGCTTGGATACGTAACTTTAAGATAACATATCTGCTTTTATGATCTTTCAAAAAATATCTCTCAGTAAAGACTTAAGAGCCCTCTGGTCCCCTACTGTGAGAGGCAAGCCCTCTTTTTTTGATATCGAATAAAAGATCAAATATCAAATAATACATGGGTGATCAAATTTTGGACGTTAGACCCCTAGAAACCTAATTAAGTAACACATGATAATATCAATAGATTCCTTGGATATATAGCAGTTGAGATCGACTCAAAATTTGAAATTTTGTTTAACGTGATTTTGAATGACAACAGTTGTTGGAATTGGAGATCATTTTGGAGAGTAAAAAGGTATTGAAAATAAGTCATGCACATGATTATGCATATGGCTAATAAAGCGTCTTGCACATGTAAATCTAAATGTTAAAGCTGCTTGGTCCGATTTTCATTAAAACAATTGTACGCTTTCAAACGATGGTTATGCTAAGTATGTGTGCAATTTAATATACGTTGCAGTAGGTTTCCCGGTCAATTAAGCCATATTTCAATGAAAAATAATGTACATGTGAAACTCGTTGGATCCGGATATTGTGTATTCCGGCATGCTGTATAATCCGGCGACATTATTCAGCCCAATTGACATTTTCCTAACATATTTGTTTAAAAAGTGTTGTGCAATCCGGATCCTGTCTATTCTGTACACCGCCGCGATGAAAAAAAAACCCCGACTGCTTATAATTAGTAAGAGTTATCTCCCGTAGTCCGGCCACTTATCGATCGATCGGCCTTCTGCGAGATACTTAATTCTCAATTATCGACCAATTTTTCTGTCGGTGTTATTGATTTAAACAACTGTGAATATAGATGCAAAGTAGCAACTTATTTCAGTTTATACCGTTAAGTCTTGTTATAAATAAATACGCATTTTTTCCCATAATTAGATTATAAATTCACCCCATTTTTTTTTTCAGGCCGTGATTCAGAAAACTGCGGGAGTAAGACTGCCGATATCGTTTGTCACCCCCTCAGTATACCTCGAAACGTTATAATTTTAAATCAGGCACCAAACAATGAGGAGAAATGGAAATATTCGGCGGATCTAAATGTTAAAATATTCTCATGATAAAATGTTGTATTTATGGCAAATGAAGATTTTAATTATTATTTTTTTCTTCTACAAAATATAATCGCACTTGTATTTTGTATCCATAACTTTTAAACTCCTTTTAGCCAAACTGTCAAATATCATGGTCGTTTCACCCTTTTGTTGCAAACCAAGCTGAAATGTTCAATCGATGCGCTGTTGAAAGACTCGGCTACAGAAACTTACTGCATGGGTCGTCTAAATATATTAATTTCAATGATAAATTTAGAAACTTTTAGATTTCACAATGTGTAATTTTGGTTACGTTACAGGAAAATTGTCATTTCATGCACATATAATTTGAACAAAATAACTTAAATGTTATTCATGCAACCAGTGTTTGAAATTTTAGACCGCTCTTGATAGATATATTTGAGAAAGAAATTTTAGGGGTCTTCTTATCGGGGCCGTGTAACAAAATTTGAGCCATTTCCGAGAAATTCCGTGCACACAAATCGTTAATAAAAGAAAAGAATGTCGAAAACGGAAGCTCTTAACAAGGGGACAGGTAGTGCTTTAAAATTCCTATTTACATGTATTTAACTTACCTTGTAAAATTATCAATCATAGGCATCGGATAACTGCTATTGCTTAATTGGCAAATTTGATTTGCTTATTGACTCCATAACCTCTACAATTTCGCTTTTATAAAATACATGTAATCATGTACTCCAATCAGGTGTTGGTCTTTACAGAACGGTCTTTACGCGATCGACGAGCGCTTCTTTTAGGAAAGAAGAGTCCTAATCAGACAGACATAATAAAGCATACAGACGTTTTATTAAAGTATATATAATTTATGTATTAAATATTAAAGTGTGCCTGAATATGCAAAGCCCATTTGATTTGAAAATTTCCCTTATCTACTAAGAAGTATTTTTAATCATGTGATTGTCCTCTACTCGATCTTAAACTGTCCGAATCCAATCAAAACTTTTACTAATCGAATGTACGTGAACTTTTTTTAAACCTCGCATATTATTTCAGATTAAAATTTCAATAACAAACAATAAAATCTAATTAATAAAAGAATAAAATCAGCAACGAATATTCATTTTTATAAACCAGACTACCATTGAAAAAAGGTTAAACGAATAGTGTGACCCTTAGTCTTTTACGGCCTGAATATAAATAAACTTGTTTTAAAATGGTTAGTTTTATCGTGCCCGCACCTACCGCAAGCATGTTACATTGCCTTATCTCGAACGCTTTTTAAATATATTTCAACTTTTGCTCTCTCTCTCTCTCTCTCTCTCTCTCTCTCTCTCTCTCTCTCTCTCTCTCTCTCTCTCTCCTCTCTCTCTCTTAGCTCATAAAAAGATTCTTATATTTTGTTAGCCAAATGAATTATCACATATTACAGATACTTACGATGTGTGTGTTGGAATATTCATTTTGTGAATATCGCCTATATTTTGTTGAAGTAGGTAATGTAATGCATTAAATTCTCAGCAGCAAAATGTCAGAAATAGACACAGGTGAATGTATTTACGTTTCAACTAGTACGACTGTAAAACATTGTATAATATTCATTGAATGCATTCAATATAATTAAAAATAAAAATAATTTAACAAAGAATGAATGAACATTCAAATGTGTGATAACGTATATACACGAGAAGCATGTGTCCGAGACTACAGCAAATCGGCTGTCCACTAGCGCGGCATCTCCTCGGCCCGTGCTATGTAAATGTACACCCAACGTGGTGGGTTTGACATGTTTGCAGTCTGATAACTGAAGTTCATTTTCCAACAATAATACTATTTCATGACATAGACAAAATCACAAAGAACCCCTTATTTAAATGACAGTCATACTATTTAATTTTTTTTTCAATTACGATACAAAAACAGCATTACTTCGTAGGTAATGGTGTAATCGTTTTTCTTTTACTCTTTAATATCGTTAAAATTGGAATTCTTTCTGTTTTTGCATCTACATGAATAAAGCCATGGGTGCATTACAACAAGGCGCAAATTTTGTGTATTGGATAACGGTAGACCGCTCGCTTTTAAGTCCAGCCGCGACCTATTTCCTCGGCCGCGGGCAAGGGATCGGATACGTATAAATGTTTACATACATGCAGCTCGAAATCCAGCTAGATTTTAAATGCGACTCAAATGGATTGCATAGAACTAGAAGCAATTCTTTTATCCATAATGTGTTTCCCTAGAATAGAATTAAACTGTTTACACACTTTCCGCATGTAACCTTGTACACTTTATATGGTAGTAGGTAAAAGTGTAATCTCTTTTATTTACTAACTTTATATGGTATACGTAGTAGGTAAAGGTGTAATATTTTTTATTTACTATAAAATCGGAGTTTTTGTGTTTGATGCTACATAAATAAACACGTGTGTGCATTACAGCAAGACGCAAATCTTGTGTATTAGATAACGGCAGACCGCTGGCTAGTCCAGCCGCGACCTATTTCCTCGGCCGCGGGCAAGGGTGTTCACATACGCAGCTCCGAATCCAGCTAGATTTTAAAAGGGACTCAAAGGCATTGCAAAGAATGAGTTCTTTTATTAATAATGTGTTTCACTAGAAAATAATTTAAATGTTTAAACACTTTACGTATGTAAAATGTTGCCCTTTATATCAGTTATACGCACAAACACCCCGTTTATTTGCCAAATAAAACACTAATACATGGTAACAACTCTAGCTTTCTACACTCATATTACGCAATACCCGAACAAAATATTATTGTCATGACATTAATAAGATCATAATGAACAACTTTTGCAGCGACAGCCATATCGAAATTTTAACCACGTTTGAGTTATAAAGCGATAACTTTTAAAAACTCTAGGTCCCTAACTTGAGGGGCCAGCTCCTTTTTCTTGATGCCATATGAAAGCTCTTTTAAACATAAATCTTTTCTGTTCTACATGTTTTAACAAAATATTTCCGGGAAAAAAGATAAACTAAGAAAACCATGCAAAATCACAACGCCTTTTTATCTCATTTTTTGAGCCCTACCGAACTTCGGCGCTTTTTGCGCTGAAAATTTATAAATGCCCTATTACATATCTACAATCTTTCATTTATCATTACTGAAATTTTAAACTCAATATCTTTTTTAGTTTATGAGAACCTTCGTGGACAAGCCGACCCTCCTAAAATCGTTAAATCGTTAATATCTCACAACCGGAAGTGACGTCATCATTAAAAAAAATTTGCAATAAGGTTTAGAGCAATATCTATCAGATCTGAAAGTTTCATGTAAATCGGCCGAGTAGTTTTTGAGAAATGGCGTACACAAAATACGTAAGAAAAAAAATAATAGGGAACTAGAGCAAAGCTCGTTGCAAAGCAACGAGTGGGTCTTCCGTTAATGTCGGAAGTAAAGCTGGATGTTCCTGTAAGAAGCAAAGCTCTCATAACCAATAACAAGATGAACTTAACTAAAAAGATGAAAAAAATCGAATTATTTCCGGTACGACTTAACAAAATACGAATTATTTTAGGTACAAATTAACAAAAACCTTTCCGATTTTAAGAACGACTTAACAAAAAAAATCCGAATGTGTTAAAGTACGACTTAACAATTATTTTTGGTACGAGTTAATATTACTTTGAACATTACGCTATTTTTTAAACCATGGACGCGGAATCAAAATTTCCGGAAAAATCAATTTTTAAACCCCGATATCTCTGTAATGCATCGTCCGATTTTAAAACGGCTTTCAGTGTTTGATTCAGTTAATTAAGCTCTACAAAACACATATTCATTTTTCATTTGATCAGAAAATTCATTTTTTCGAAAAATTTGTTTCACTTCCGGTTTCGACCGGAAGTGACAGATTTTCATTTCCAGCCTTATTACAGAGGTAAATCGACCAAATCATCACCATTGAAATTTTCAAGCCTCTTTCCTAAAGCGTTTTTGAGAAAAGTCTGGGACAAAATGACTTTTTGAAATTTTTAAAAATGACGTCACGTCAAAACGGAGGTGAGGTTCTTTATAAAACTTTAACATTTTTGAGGGACGCCAACTTGCAATCATCTCTGAAAATTTCATGAAAATCGGTTAAAAACTTTTTGAGTTATGAAGCAAAAAAGGAGTCAGAAGAAAAGAAAAAGAATAATAATAATAATAAAAAGAAACAATAGAATAACAAGAGGGTCTTCCGCTGAAGACGGAAGACCCTAACTAGAGCAAAGCTCGTTGCAAAGCAACGAGTGGGTCTTCCGTTAATGTCAAGAGTAAAGCTTGATGTTCCTGCAGGAAGCAGAGTGTTTAAATCAATAACAAGAGCAACTTAAACTAAAACATTAAAAAAATCGAATAATTCTTGGTACGACTTAACAAAATACGAATGATACTTTGTACGAATTTACAAAAACCTTAACCATTCTAAGGACGACTTAAAAAAAAAAATTCCGAAGGTATCAAAGTACTTAACAAAAATCGAATTATTTTTGGCACGAGTTATTTAACTTTGAACTTTACGCTATTTTTGAAACCAAAACCGCAGAATCAAAATTTCCGAAAAATCAATTTTTAAACCACGATATCTGTTATGCATCGTCCGATTTAAAAACGGATTTTAGTTTTGTACTCATCATAAAAATTACCAAAAGTTACATATGTTTAATTTTTACTATTGAAAAACATGAAGAACTAAAACAAGAGGCAAATGGGCCACATCGCTCACCTGAGGAACAATAGGTATGATAAAATTAGCTTAATGGAGTCCCAATACAAACTATCTGGACAATGTACAATAATACATGTAGATCCTGTATAAATAAAATCCATTTCCCCCTGGATACTCTTATGTTTATAATCATTTGTCCCTTTTGGATGATTTTATAGTCATATCACATGTTGAGTATTGCAGTTCTCAAAAAGATCCTTAACAATAGTTTATATATGGGATATAAACCTACATCAAACTCTTAACCTTCTTGTGAGGCCAAAGAACTTAACAATTATAAAGAATCATCTGGCTAATTAGTTTCTGAGAAGAGGATTTTTAAATATTTACTCTATATATTCCTATGTTAAACTTTGACCCCCCCCCCACCCATTGTGGCTCAAACCTACCCCCGGTATCATGATTTTCACAACTTTGTATCTATACTACCTGTGGATGCTTCCACATAAGTTTCAGCTTTCCTGGCTGATTAGTTTCTGAGAAAAAGATTTTTAAAGATTTTCTCTATATATTCCTATGTAAAAATCCATTCCCCCATTGTGACCCCACCATACCACCTGGGACTATGATTTGAACAAACTTGAATCTACACTACCTGAGGATGCCTCCACACAAGCTTTTCAGGCCGAATAGTTTTTTAGAAGAAGATTTTTGAAAAATACCAACAAGTTTTCAATAATTCTCAATTATCTCCCCTTTAAAGAGGGCGTGGCCCTTCATGTGAACAAACTTGAATCCCCTTCACCTAGTGGTGCTTAGTGCCAAATTTGGTTGAAATCTGCCCAGTGGTTCTTGAGAAGAAGATGAAAATATGAAAAGTTTACAGTAACGACAACGACAAATTGTGATCAGAAAAGCTCACTTAAGCCTTTGGCTCAGGTGAGCTAAAAACAAAATGAAGGAAACATAATTGCATACTTTTATTGAAAAACAAATTTTCATAGCTAACAATTGTAAATTACTTTAAACCGCCATAATTTTGTTTGTTATAATTTCTTATCAAACACAAACCACAACAAGGCATGATGCTTTCTTAAAGTTCCATTACAGTAACTGTTCATGAATTATCCGATTAATAATTTGAATTACTGGTAATTAGTCTGTAGAACACATTAAGGAATATGCATGTGGGTAGAGGTGACAGGTTAACCTCAAGAGCTCAAAAGAATCAACAGGTAAAAACCACGTGGCCACCAATAGCTGAAATTAAAAAAATCAATAAGCTGTTTTAATACATGTACCGGTACTAATAATAGCTGTGTTTACATTAACATATGCATAGTATTTCTGAAAAAAATATACACTGACCATGCAGTGTAATTAGTATGACATATCCCGATACGTGACATTAGATGGCACAGGACAGTTTTTTTTATACATTCCATTGTAGCCTGGGGACGTGTGTCTTCGGAACCCTGTAACTAGAATTTCCTCAGTTCCCATTCAGCACAAATACCTTTAATTCACTCTTTATAAGGCCAATCACCAATTTCGGAAGAAAATTACTAGTCAAAACCTGTAAAATTTTCTACATATTGGTTTTTATGAGATTTTGACCCTTCCATATTTTGCTAATTTTTCAGCTTTTTATACCTCCCCCAGCCAATTCCCTGGAAAGGGTTGACCTTCCGTACCATGTGCATGCTGCTCCATCACATGTCAGAAACTTACCGGTGTATAGTTTATAATGCCCCATCCACCTACTTTTCGTGTTATTTACCCTCCCGTCTGTAACTTGCATTTTCACTGTCTAAAGTCAACACAACAGTCATAGCCGCAGGTTTCGCATTTTACTTCTGAATCTCATGTACCTAACATATAGGGCCTACATATTGAATATCAATTTCAACAAGAGACATCCCTCTAACTAATGATAATTATTAAAAATCATTTCATGAATTTTAGCAACACTCATAAGCCTACTAGTACAGCAACTCTCAATTTTACAAAAATATTGACGGGTACTTTATCCGAAACTGTCCCTTGCTACCTTTTACTTACACTAACATTCTTTGAAAAGTCCATTCTTTGAAAAGTCATCTTGTCTTAAACTTACAAAGCTTATGCTATTCCGAGAAAAAGTATACCTCATTTTGCCAATTCCATTAAGGATTAAGAAAAATATGGCCATTTAAGTGAACCCAGCATTTCCACTTTCCTCTATTTAACACAGATTCATAGGGCTCTCCATAAATAAAGCATCTTTACCTAATCTTTTAGAGGTCAACTGTTGTTCAATCTCCCTAAATAAGAAACCTTATTAAAAACTACATACATATACATGATATTATCATGACAAAAGCATCACATCACTTAGAAATACCCTTACATGTATACCCTCCTCCTATTTTTTGATTTTCCTAAGAAGCATTAGTTTGAACACTTTAACCAAATATTATGAAACTTATGGCAATTCCCTTGAGTCATTTCTCACAAATATTTGAAAACAACCATCACTGATATTGAAAATTGATCTTTTCTTGATAAATGGATGAAATGTAACATTTTTTTTCACAAAAAGACATGCTGCCATACATGTGATTTCTTGTTTTTATGAAACAGTAAGCTTATAATCATATTTAGTGAATATCTTATTTATTCTGGTTTCTAGTCTCCTTTTAACTTTGCTAAAATAGTAACACCTACAAGTGTGATGTCTGTTCTTAATTAAAATGAAATTCAAACACAACCGGGTACCTGGGGACGGATGAGAATTCCATGATAAATGTTCAAATTTTACATGTTTTCCAACATTTTTGATGCATATATACAATAAAAGGGTAAAAATATGTTGTTTCTTGATCATTTCGAGAGTAATTATTATAGCAGATGTTATTTCAAGGTCAAATGTACATTTACATATCAAACATGTAATGGTAATGGAGACAATTTACTGGAAAGAGGGGGTGGCTTTTTGAATTCTGTAAATTAATATATCTAAAATATCACTTTTGGATAGGAAGGAGCAAAAACTTGAGTTTTTTGACATATTGTATATTTTGATAACTGTATTTGTCTACGTGTGAATTTTATTTGAAAGAAAAATATGCTGTTTTAAAAAAATTGAGTTATATAAAGTCAAATTGCTTAATGTTATTTCATGAAATCAGACAGCAAAATTGCTGCAAATTTATAATTTAAATAATTCAATTGATCAAAACTCTTTTACAATATTAATTCTTATCTCGGTAATTAACTTAAGCCTATTAATTGTCATCAGGGTATGAAATGCCTACTCTCTAAGCCAATTTACTCTAGTGGTGGTCATTCTACACATTTAAAAGGGAGTTACTTCCCTTGTATATTATACCTAAAAAATCATGTAATGACATATATTACCAACAAAATTATCCATTTTCCCAAAAAAAAAACTACTTTTGGTGCAAAATCCACTAAAATTTACAGTTAAATGAGAAATCTGAAAATACCATGTAGTCTTGAAACTTACACTAACATTCTCTGAAAAGTCATCTTGTCTTAAACTTACAAAGCTTATGCTATTCCGAGAAAAAGTATACCTCATTTTGTCAAATCCATTAAGGATTAAGAAAAATATGGCCATTTAAGTGAACCCAGCATTTCCACTTTCCTCTATTTAACACAGATTCATAGGGCTCTCCATAAATAAAGCATCTTTACCTAATCTTTTAGAGGTCAACTGTTGTTCAACCTTCCTAAATAAGAAACCTTATTCAAAACTACATACATATACATGATATTATCATGACAAAAGCATCACATCACTTAGAAATACCCTTACATGTATACCATCCCCCTATTTTTTGATTTTCCTAAGAAGCATTAGTTTGAACACTTTAACCAAATATTATGAAATTTAAATGCTTCTATTCTGATCAATTGAATTTTTAAGCAGCGTGAAATTAAAACCGTCGCAATAGATATTTTAGTAAAAATTATGAAATTTTAACACAGTGGAATTAAAACGACTTACAGTATTTCATCCGAACAGCCTCAAAGTATAATTTTCTGCTATACCATTTTTTATTAAATGAATTCTACTGGGGTTTTTTTGCAAAGAAATTTAGCGAGGATTTTTTTCTCTTTTCTTATTAATGACAGGTTTTAAAAACAATATTATGTTTAGCATGTATAAAATTCCATAAACAATTTTACAAAGCTTTGGATTTTAGTTGCACAATGAAAAAATGAGGGATTGCACGATAATACATGCTCATTTTGAAATTTAAAGCATTGTTGATTTCTTTTACTAGATAGAGATATGCACAAAATGATGTTGCTCTGTGATGCTTTGCAAAGATTAAAAGCATGAGAGAGAGAGAGAGAGAGAGAGAGAGAGAGAGAGAGAGAGAGAGAGAGATCTGAGGCACATGTAGTAAACATTATTACATACATTTGTCTTACTGTAAAAATTGTTTACAATGTAGATGTGTTCTGCATGTAAAGTTTACCTAAAATGAATCAATAAAATTCAATATATATAAAAGATAAACTAATCTCAAAGAATTTACAATGGTTCTGCGAAATAATCAAATCTTGAGAAGAATGTTTTATAGATATCAGGGAACATTAACCTAAAATCTGAACTTAAAGTTCTTTTCATCTTGCACTCTGTTTTACATGCTCTTTCACAGGCGATAATCATATATAACGGCGAGCCAGACAAAAGTTCTAATTTTAATTAGACTGAATATTTACCATGTCAAATATATTTATTTAATCAAGCACAAGCCTGTCCGAGTTCTTTAATTCATTAATTAAGTGGAGGTGATATGGTAAAGATCTGCTATATTCAAATATTTAGGGTAAAGTTATCATCATGCAAACATGCACTCTAATTACAACATTCTACTCTTGTGTGCCTTTGGACCCCCACCCTTTTTAATTGCACTGTTTTACAGTGTGTGGTGTGTTGTTCAATACAAAATAAGACATACATATACATAATATATAAATAGAAATTCAAAAGAGTAGTGAGCAAAACATACACATGAAAATACATTGGACAGATAATATCCCGAGATTTCTCTGACTCAAATACCCGCTTTTATATTGTTACGCACGCCAAAAGCGGAGGTTAGAGTCAGAGGAATGTCGGATTAGATTGAAAAGTGCACAAACACTTTGAAAAGAAAAAGTCAATACGACATATCCTGTATTGAAACATACCTTTATAATTTGTCATACGTTAGTTGAGCTGAAATTTCCACTATCGCCGTCTTGCAGGCCTTTCTTCTAACAAACCGCTATCAGCTGTTGTTCGCAGTCAAAACATGGCGAGTTGACATGGTGAATCGTACGATAATTATTTCGATTAAAGCTAATAAGACTAATAAAAAACTAACAACGTAATTATCGACCGAATTAACGAAATTATTTCAATAAACACTCTGATTAACTATATAAAAAAGGAGTTCGGTTTTATGACCTGTACGAAATCTTTTCAGCAGGAGTTACTTTAAGTGTGAATTTTACACTATTTTTTAAACCAATAACGAGGAATCAACATTTCCGGAAAAATCAAATATTTAAACCCCGATATCTCTGCAATGCAGTATCCGATTTTAAAACCAATTTAAGTTTTGTATTTAGCTTTGCAAACTATACACTATGCATATAAATTGATGTTTTTTATAAAGTTTTATGATCAGTACGAATTGTTACAGTAGAAGTTACTTTCAGTGTGAATTTTGCACTATTTTTGAAGCCAAGAACGCGGCATCAAAATTTCCGGGAAAATCAGTTTTTAAACCCCGATATCTCTGTAATGCATCCTCCGAATTTTAAACGGTTTTCAGCATTAGATTCAGCTTAAAAAGCTCTACAAAATACGTATACGTTTTTTGTTTGATCAAAAAATTCAATTTTTCGAAAAATTTGATTCGCTTCCAGTTTCGACCGGAAGTGACGGATTTTTATCATATAGCCTCATTACAGAGGTAAATCGACCAAATCATAACCATTGAAAATTTCAAGCCTCTATCTTAAAGCGTTTTTGAGAAAACTCCCGGACAAAATGACTTTTTTAAAAATTAAAAAATGACGTAACGTCAAAACGGAAGTGACGTTGTCTTTAAAACTTTAACATCTTGGAGGGACGATAACTTGCTAAAATCTCCGGAAGTTTCATTGAAATCGGTTGAAAACTTTTTGAGTTATGAAGCAAAAAAGGAGTCAGAAAAAAAAGAAAAAGTATAATAATAATAAAAAGAAACCGAAGAAAAACTAGAGCAAAGCTCGTTGCAAAGCAACGAGTGGGTCTTCCGTTAATGTCGGAAGTAAAGCTGGAAGTTCCTGTAAGAAGTAGAGCTCTTAAACTAATAACAAGAGTAACTAAAATAAAAAGATTTTAAAAAATCGAATTATTCCTGGTACGACTTAACAAAATCCGAATGATTTTAAGTACGACTTAACAAAAACCTTTCTGATTTCAAGAACGACTTATCAAAAAAATCCGAATGTGATACAGTACGACTTAACAATTATTTTATGTACGAGTTAATTTTACTTTGAACATTACGCTATTTTTTAAACCAAGGACGCGGAATCAAAATTTCCGGAAAAATCAATTTTTAAACCCCGATATCTCTGTAATGCATCGTCCGATTTTAAAACAGTTTTCAGTGTTAGATTCAGCTTAATAAGCTCTACAAAACACATATTCATTTTTGATTTGATCAGAAAATTCATTTTTTCGAAAAATTTGTTTCACTTCCGGTTTCGACCGGAAGTGACATATTTTCATTTCCAGCCTTATTACAGATGTAAATCGATTAAATTATAAGCATTGAAAATTTCAAGCCTCTATCTTAAAGCGTTTTTGAGAAACGCTGCGGACAAAATGACTTTTTGAAAATTTTAAAAATGACGTAACGTAAAAACGGAAGTAACGTTTTCAAAGAAACTTCACAGACCTTGAGATATAATAAATGCACATAATCTCAGAAAGTTTCGTCAAAATCGGTTGTAAACTTTTTGAGTTATAAAGCCGAGAAGGAGTCAGAAAAAAAAATAAAAAGTATAATAATAACTAGAGCAAAGCTCGTTGCAAAGCAACGAGTGGGTCTTCCGTTAATACCGGAAGTAAAGCTGGAAACTCCTGTAAGAAGCAGAGCTCTTAAACCAATAACAAGAGTAACTAAAATAAAAAGATGAAAAAAATCGAATTATTCCTGGTACGACTTAACAAAATCCGAATGATTTTAAGTACGAATTAACAAAAACCTTTTTGATTTTAAGAACGACTTAACAAAAAAAAATCCGAATGTGTTTAAGTACGACTTAACAATTATTTTTGGTACGAGTTAAATTTACTATTAACGTTATGCTATTTTTTAAACCAAGGACGCGGAATCAAAATTTCCGGAAAAATCGATTTTTAAATCCCAATATCTCTGTAATGCATCGTCCGATTTTAAAACGGCTTTCTGTGTTAGATTCAGTTTAATAAGCTCTACAAATCACATATTCGTTTTTGATTTGATCAGAAAATTCATTTTTTCGAAAAATTTGTTTCACTTCCGGTTTCGAGCGGAAGTGACAGATTTTCATTTCGAGCCTTATTACAGAGGTAAATCGATTAAATCATAACCATTGAAAATTTCAAGCCTCTATCTCAAAACGTTTTTGAGAAACGCCGCAGACAAAATGACTTTTTGAAAATTTTAAAAATGACGTTACGTCAAAACGGAATTGACGTTGTCAAGAAAACTTTAACATCTTTGAGGGATAATAGTTTCACATTATCTCTGAAAGTTTCATTAAAATCGGTTGGAAACTTTTTGAGTTATAAAGCCGAGAAGGAGTCAGAAAAAAAAAGAAAAAGTATAATAATAACTAGAGCAAAGCTCGTTGCAAAGCTCGTTGCAAAGCAACGAGTGGGTCTTCCGTTAATGTCGGAAGTAAAGCTGGAAGTTCCTGTAAGAAGCAGAGCTCTTGAACCAATAACAAGAGTAACTAAAATAAAAAGATGAAAAAATCGAATTATTCCTGGTACGACTTAACAAAATCCGAATGATTTTAAGTACGACTTAACAAAACCCTTCCTGATTTCAAGAACGACTTAACAAAAAAAATCTGAATGTGTTCAAGTACGACTTAACAATTATTTTTGGTACGAGTTAACTTTTCTTTGAACATTACGCTATTTTTAAAACCAAGGACGCAGAAACAAAATTTCCGGAAAAATCAATTTTTAAACCCCGATATCTCTTTAATGCATTGTCTGATTTTAAAACGGATTTCCGTGTTAGATTCAGCTTGATAAGCTCTATAAAACACATAATCATTTTTGATTTGATCAGAAAATTAATTTTTTCGAAAAATTTGTTTCACTTCCGGTTTCGACCGGAAGTGACGGATTTTTATTGCCAGCCTTATTGCACATGTAAATTGCCAAATTCATCACCACAGAAAATTTCAAGACTCTATCTTAAAGTGTTTTTGAGAAATGTCGCGGACAAAATGACTTTTTTTAAAGTTTAAAAATGACGTAACGTCAAAACGGAAGTGACGTTGTTATGGAAACTTTAACATCTTTGAGGCATTATAATTGCACATAATCCCTGAAAGTTTCCTTAAAATAAGTTGAAAACTTTTTGAGTTATGAAGCCACATTTCATGTTATATAACCTCCCGTTTGTAACCTTCAATTTCACTGTAAAGTCAACATATCTGTCATAGCCGCAAGTTTCACAATTTATTTCTGCTTCTCATGTACTTAAAATTAGGGGCCTTAATATTGCTTACCAATTCCAACAAGAGACATCCCTCTAACTATTGGTAATCATTAAAATTCATTTCATGAATCTACGCAACAATGATAAACCTTCAAGTACAGTCACTCTCAATTTTACAAAAATATTGACGGTACTTTATCCGAAACTGTTCCTTGTATCTTTAACTTAGTACACTAACATTTTTATGAAAAGACGGTTTGTCTTAGAATAAGAAAGCTAATGCAATTCTGAGAAAATGAATACCACATATTGCCAATTCCATTGAGGTTTAATAAAAATATGGCCATTTAAGTGAACCCACCATTTCCAATTTCCTTTAGTAAACACAGATTTACAGGGTTCTCCATTGTAAAACATCTTTATCTGACCTTTTAGAGGTCAACTTTTGTTCAACCACCTTTAAAAAGAAACCTTATTCAATACAACATATGCCTACATGATATAATCATGATAAAAGCTTCACATCACTTAGAAATACCCTTACATGTATACCCCCCACCCCCCAATCTTTTGATTTTCATAAAAAGTCATGGTTTGAAATGTTTTACCTAATTTTATGAAACATGTGGCAATTTCCTTGAGTCATTTCTCACACATATTTGAAAACAATCATCAATGATTCTAAAATGTGATCTTTATTTGTTTATTGTATGATTTGTACCATTTTAATTAGCAAATAGACAGCTGTCCTGCTTGTGATTTCTTGTTTTCATGAAAAAAGTAAGCTAACAATCATATTTAGTGAAAATCTAATCTATTCTGATTTCTAGTCTTCTTCTAACCATGCTAAAACAGTAAGTTACAACCTACAAGTTAGACATCTGCCTTAAATTAGAATTAAATTCAAACACACCCAGGTAGCTGGAGACAGAGTTGATTTCAATGAAAAATGTTCAAATTTGACATGTTTTTCTACTTTTTTATGCATATATACCTTAGAAAGGTAGAAATAGGTTGTTTCTTGTTCATTTCAAAAGTAATTATCATAGCAGATGTTATTTCAAAGTCAAATGTACATTTACATATCCTACATGTAATCTTAATGCAGACAATTAAATAGAGGGGGGGGGGGGTCAATTATGTAAACACATCTAAATATCTTTATGAAATAAAAAATAAAGGAAACATAATTGTATACTTTTATTGAAAAACATATTTTCACAGCAATTATGAATTTCTTTAAACAGCCTTAATTTTGTTTTCATAATTTCTTATCAAACACAAACCACAACATGGCATGATGCTTTCTTCAAGTTCCATTATTGTTCATGCATTATCGGATTTAATTTGAATTACCAGTAAATAGTCTGTAGAACACAAGGAATATGCATGTGGATAGAGGTGACAGGTTAATCTCAGGAGCTGACCCACAAGAATCAACAGGTACCGGTAAAAGCCATGTGGTAACAAGAGTCTGTTTTGAGCTGAAATAAATAAAAAAAATAATTAGCTGTGTTTACATACATGTACTAGTAATAGCTGTGTTTACATTAACATATGCATAGTATTTCTGTAAAAAATACACTGACCATGCAGTGTAATAAGTATGACATATCCCAATACATGACATAACATTTAGGCAGTACAAGATCAAAAATTTGCATATCAAGTCATAATATAATATTAAAAAATTTTCATAGGTATAAACACTTATCAAATTGAGAAAGAGAGAGAGAGTTTGAGAGAGAGAGAGTTTATTACCATACTTGTAGTGCAACAGTCAATATTTCAATTCGTAAATTACAAACGAATATTACCCACCGAACAGCGTCAAAGTACATGTACTGGTATTAGCTTCTGGAATACCATTTTTTATCAATTCTACTGTGTATTTTCTGTTTGCAAATAAATTTAGCGAGGGTTTTTGTTTATTTTCTTATAAATTACATGTTTTAAAAACAATACTACTTGTAATAAGCATAAAACATGTATGAGTAAACTTAATGAAGAATTTTTAATAGATTATTTTTCAAAGAATGTGGTACATTACATGTATGTCAATCTTTATAAAACTAGCGTATATTTCATGCGCCATAAATTGCAAGTTTTTTGTAATTTAAAATATCATTTACTTGCATGATAGGTATATATGGTCTAACCAAAATTTTCTTCATAAAGCTACAGCTGTATGTACCACATATATGTTTTGTCACAAGTATACATTTTTAAAAAAAATACCCAAATTCCAACAGTTTAAATAAACTCAACTCATTCTCTGATAAGTTCATTGTGTTTTGTGCGTGCATATCTTATTTGTCTGCTGCAACAGCAGCCAATCAGCGGTAAGCTGAATCCACAAAAAGAAAGTTTGTGTTTTAGGAGGGGGTAAATTGTTTATGCGACACTGTCAAGAAAACCACACCAAATAATAACAAGAAACATAAATATTCACTTAAATGTATTCTGTTGTAAAGTAAAGGTTTTTAACACTTATTGCATCTTGCAAAACATGTGATGACCTTAATCATCTGTCATATATCTGATATACATGTATATGTAAAAGATGGGAGAAATAACGACGGAACAAAGTGGGATTCGAACCTGGCCCTCTGAATCTCTAGTCAAGTGCTCTACCAACTGAGCTACATGTATCTGGCACCGGTATTCAAACCAGTCTGACCGTCACATTCCTCCCCCTTAAATGATCTTCACCCTCGAAGATCATCCCTGGCAGGATCGAGTTAACCTGTTAGTTCCAGGGGTTGGTCACAACACCAATATTGTAACAGGATGGGAGAAATAATGAAGGGATTTGAACCTGGGCCCCCTGAATCTCTAGTCAGGTGCTCTACCAACTGAGCTATCTGGCACTTGTATTCAAACCGGTCTGATCGTCACATATATAAAGAATTATTTTAAACAATGTTGTTCAATTAAAAATAACACTCGCAACCTTCAGTTTTTGTCTGTAATTAATCAATATTGGCGTGCGATCAGTTCTCGCCGAGTACCATTTCTCACCAGTGCATTGTTACGTCATTTTATCAACACATAAAATTATATACGAAAATATGATGTAACAGTGCACCAGCGAGAAATGGTCCTCGGCGAGAACTGCTCGCACGCCAGTACTGCCAGTCTCGCACGCCAGTACTGCCAGTAGTCAGATTAAAAAAGAGAATAAAAAATTACATTTAAAACATTAACAAGGACAATTTAAGTACACATCATAACTGCTAAACAAGAAAAATTATGTGAACTGGTAGAATGGTAGGCATAGTTCTAACTTGAAACCTACATGTACAAGTACATGTACCGGGTACCCGTTGGTCTGCTATACCTCTTTAATGATACAATGATCGGCATCATAAAGATATTAAAGTCATGTTTTAACTCTGAAGTCTGAAGTATACAATTTTATTTACTTGAAGTTATGTCTACAGGGTATTCATGACTACATTTGGAGTCCTCTGCACAAGAATATGTGATCAGTTAACAAGAAACTTTAAAAGGAGTAAAAGCCTCACCTTCTTCAGTAACATCCACATAAATCACACACTTTAATATCCATCTTTTCTCCTTTATTACTCGTAGCTTATCAACGGCTGATCGTCGACATAAGTGTGGCTGTCAGAATTTCCTCGTAAACGATTCACACGAGAAAAATATCCTCCTTAAACAAATATGGAGTATTGTTCCCTGTGCATGTTCATATGTTTCACAGCAAATCGAAAATGCATGTGTACACCGAAAGAATACACAACTTCTCTTCTGCATTACGGCTCTCTCTTTTCTACAATGCCGTTCGTTACTGTTTACATTCGGCGCGCGCGCGGGGGTCACAAACAGGGGCGCCCCAACAAATAGTTGCACATAGAACGTTTAAATAATGTGTGTTCATTGAATTCATAAATGATATAGATGAAAAAAATGAAATTGAATCACAACAATTTATCTAAGACGCAACACAACGTAATGCAGTAAATGCCTGGGCCTTAATGTGGCATTTGTTCGCTTGTGTGTCTATGTAGACATATTAACTCGTTCATGTACGATTCTCACATATTTGTTTTATGAAATTTGAAAAAAAATATAGGACAGAACTTGTTTAATTTGATACCAAATGACATTATTTAATATATTAACAATAACTAAATTAATTTTTTTTCATAAAATGATAACGATTTTTGCTATCAGAAAAATACGTGTATGAGCTGCTGACCCCTAATTATAGGGGCCAGCCCTTTTTTCTTAATTTTAAATGAAAGCTCTCGTTATTCTAAACAACTTTTGTTCTATATGTATTAACAAAATATTTTTAGTTTAAAGGTTATAATACAAAAAGCAACAAAATTTCAGCCCCGAAAAAATCTTAAACTTTGGCGACAAATAGCTCAAAAACTAACAAAGAAATTACCAAAATTTTCATGCCAGCAAAATTATAAAATGTTACCGACAATTTCGCCAAATTTCATGCATCTATCGTCTGTAGTTCCCGAGATCAACTCTGGACAAAAGACCCCCCAATTTTCAATTAAAGGGCAATAACTCATAACCGGAAGTAAATTTGAAAAATTTGAAAAAAACGTCTAGAGATATTAATATCATCTACATACCCTGAAAGTTTCATAGCAATCAGACCAAAAATGTTCGAGAAATCTCGTGCACAAAATTTGCGGGAAAAAAAAAAAATAATAATAAGAAACAGTAGAATAACAGAAGGGTTTTCCGTTGAAAAACGGAAAACCCTAAAAAAGTGAAAAAGAAACATTACAATAATAGAAGGGTCTTCCGCTGAAGACGGAAGACCCTAATAAAAAGAAACCGAAGAATAACAAGAGGGTCTTCCGTTGAAAACGGAAGACCCTAATAAAAAGAAACCGAAGAATAACAAAAGGGTCTTCCGTTGAAAACGGAAGACCCTAACTAGACTCTTGTTGCTATAGCAACAAAAAGGTCTTCCGTTCCTCATGTATTAATCTGCACAAATCTCCAGTTATCTTGTAAACAGGAAATGGATATAATATATACATTTTGTCTTTCCTCAAAGTTTGGATGTTCAAGTTTTTGTTTCCGGGTAGTTGTAATATCTCGTTGAAAAAAGGTTTTTGTCTCCACTACTAAGTCAAATAAGTACTGACATTCCCATTTTTTACTGATAAACTTAGACATTTACTGACAATGTACTGACATTACTGATAAACTTAGAAAAGTACTGACGTTTTTAATGACGGTACTGATAAACTTAGAAAAGTACTGATAAACTTAGAGAAGTACTGACACTTTTTACTGACGGTACTGAAAAACTTAGAGAAGTACTGACAAGTACTGAAAAGTACTGACCCCATTGTTCTTGCTCCCGTTAGAGCTTAAAAGGTGTGAAATTGTATTAAATAATGTATTTTAATGATAATAAAGAATTAAACTATTATTAAACTTATAAATAACATTTTTCTTGCATGAAAATGTCAATTTTATATGTTATTCTCATAAGTGAAAGCTAGCTGCTTGGTCCGATTTTTTGGTCAGTTTTTAGGTATAGTCTCAAATAATTTTCCATACAAACCAATTATCTTAGAAAGTTATAGACTATCTCCTATTTACATCAGAAGAATCGGCCTCCTTTCAAAGGTAGAAATATTTAAATTAAATAAAATAATTTATTTTTGGGCTAACGAAAAAACAAACCAAAATGCATCACGGAATGTTTAGAAAAGTTTGGTTTCGTCCCCCGGATGATTGGGTTTATGAAACCCGCATGTTATGCATTGATTGTAAACAAGGCAAACTTCAGTAATATTAGTGAACAAAATGTACACATGTTTTTATTAAATTTACCTGAACAATATGACCGTTATTTATAGCGATGTCGAAGTCGTGATACAACCATACCGGTTTCTACGTCAGGGGCGAATTTTAACATGAGGCGAAATAACGCGATTTCCTTTTTGGTCGCTCGTTTTGTTAACATATTTGGTACATATTTTTTTCATTGAAATGTGGCTTAATTGACCGGGAAAATTACTGCAATGTCTATTATTATACACATACTTAGCATAACCATCGTTGAAAACTATACCTATGGATTTTAAATCGGACCACGCAGCTTGAAGGAGAAACCGAGCCTAATTTAACTTTTAAAAAAAAGAAAGAAAAAGAAATTGATGGATTTTTTAATATTTATGTTGTAAGCATGAGTTTTGATCCGAAAAGTCAGTAAAAAATTGACACCCATGAGCAAAACATCCATAAATTCGATCACCCTTAACAGCTCTCTCAATCTACCGCATTATCTAATGCGCGGATATAGAGGGGTTCGGGAGGTCTGGCATCCTGGAAAAATCTAATTTCTTAAATGTGCATAATTACCAAAAATATGGATCAGATTCCCCCCCCCCCCTCCCCCGCAGAAAACACAAACGTTCCTGATTTTGGAGTCCATGTATTTTACATATAAAGTAAATTAATGCTCTGTGTTTCCGTATACATAAGATGGAGCGCTTGGGACAGAGGTCGAATGCGTTTATCAGGAAATCTCAGGTTTTTATTTTTGTCTTTATGATATAATATAGATCTCAAAATGAACCCTATCCATCTACATTAAAGCTTGAGTAGACTAGATTTTACGTAAACATACACGCGTACATGTGAAACAACGAGACGAAGAAATGCGATAAATTACTTTCTACTGAAATTAAATTCTATCTTAGCACACGTTTTTTTGTTAATCTAAAAAACTATTTCATATTCAAACCGGGAAAGCTACAATATTTATTTAATATTGATTATATTATAATTACGTGCGATTTATTTGGATTGACAGTAATTATACACGTAACACATATAATCTCAGTGTTTGTTGTTGTTGGGTTTTTTAATTATTGTCTTCATAACAGGAAAATTATGTTTGCAGGAGTGTCACCAACAAATAAGCGTGAATTTTTTCACGCTAAATCAGTTTATCTCAAATACAAATTCCTTTTTTCTATCTCTTCTTAATTGATATTCTTGTTTTATTATTTTTACTGAAGCTATGCCAGGCATTTTGACCATACCAGCAGATAGTTGTCATGTTGGTGGCAGTAATAGAAAATTTACAGCATGACAACATATCAATTTCTCCATCACTAACTGGCATGTTCTCTCTCTCTCTCTCTCTCTCTCTCTCTCTCTCTCTCTCTCTCTGTAGAAATAACAACAAACAATCAAACAGTATTACATGAAAGCCATTCTATTTGTCCATCAATATCGATGCACATCACATATGGTTTGCGAAAGCAAAATGTTCATGTCAAATTATACAAAGTTCATACTTGATATATAACAACTGTTTTAGCAATTAAAAGATCAATAATGAATGTTACTGTTTATGTAAACTCAATGAGATATACTGATCTTATTATGTAATGAAAAACAAGTTACATTCAATCCATGGTCCATGTATGCATGTAAGCATTCCTATACAGTTTGTGACTGTGTTCATTACATATATTTCCTGCACAAGAAATCTTTAACAAGAATTAAGAACATGAATTGTCTCATTTTTTTTAACATACACAGCAGGATCACAAATTAAATCCACATGAATAAGTCTTTGACCAATGACGGTGTCTGGCACATCAATACTTCCATCTCTCTTCTCAGCTCGGGGGTAAACATCCACCACTGCCCAGGTTTGGAGGGTCAGGTTCACATTGTGTTCAAAGAGACTGCGAATGTTTCCAAACAAGTTGCTGTCGGATGGACAAAACAACTTCACCAAACTTCCATTCTTTGATGTGGCCGCACTTTGTGAAAACAGTTTTTTTTCATCAGAGTGGAATCGTACCTTCTCCTTTACCTTTTCTTCAAAATGAAAGATGTTGAATTTTAAGACAAGTTCGTAAAATGTCTTCATATGTGTTTTCATCTCACTAGTCAAAGTCACTTTTGTCCCTGATTCAGCATCGAATTTGTACAATGGTCCAAAGTCGTCACAGATGGATGCAAGGCGATTCTTCACTGTAGATGCTGATGGAACATATTTCTTGCTCAGTACCATGTACATGCACCAGTCATAAACCTGAAAAGAATTAAATACGAACACATAAAGGATGTATAGAACTCATTACACTGTATGCATAATACATACATGTACATAGTATACATAATTTATGGTAACAAATTTTTCTACTTTCATGGTATGAACTTACACCTGCCTAGTTGTTAAGTACGTTAATCTCTTAATCTGACAGATAAATTGTCGTAACCATTTTATACCTTCAGTTGAACTGCTATAGTGCTACTATGACTATGTGACTATGACCTGGCAGCTACATATATAATTGATAAGACACTGAGAGCCAAGCATAGAATGATCTCAATTTTAAGATATTGACATGCAGCACAAAATGTGTTCATAAGAGTTAAGATTAATATTAATGAAATTACACTAGAAATCTTCCAAATACTCACTGCATAGGTCTCCATGACAGTGGATTCTTCGGATCCTTTCTTCAGGCATTGTCGTGAGATCCATCCATTCGCTCTCTCGTACGCAAACAGCCATCTCCCATACAGGGGTCCATTGGTGGAAAAGCCATCAACAAGATGATGCAACAGATGAGTGACCAGGTTCTAAAAAAAATTATATTAATGTAATTCACTAATTAAACTGTGAAAAATCATATACAAAAATGATTGATTTTGGGCGATCCTTTGCTAATTTGCTTGTTCCTTTGGTAAAGAAGTATTATTTACCATTTATTTTAAAAGCATAAAACAAATTGATAAAATTGCAAATTAAATCTGATCTCTAAAACCTTAAATACCTGCATAGACAAAGGAAAATCTCTCTCAAATAAAACCAATGCTGTATGAGCATCTTTCTGCAGAAAGGGCAAGTCCTGTTGGCTCAGAGTGGGTGTTACCAGTCTTCTGATTACATCCAAAACTTTGCGTAGAGTCTCTTCTTGTTGAGTTGGCAAAAACCCTTTGATGCACCATTCCAAAGCTCCACTGGTTACAAACTGTAATAAGAGATTAAAATTGATATAGTAAATCAAAATAAATTTGGTTATAAAGAAAAACAAATTGTCCTGAAGTAAAATGTATGTATAACTATATTTAAGAATTTGTATGAATCAATATACCAGTATATTTTATTTTAAAATAAAAAACATGCCACATATAAGTACATTTGACTACTTATTTTCATGTAAATCTTAGGCTAATGAAAATATAAACGTACCTGTAATTTTGAACACATAGTACGTAGGGTCCAAGGTTTAGAAAAGTGTGGTCCCGGTGTCACTTCATGCATTGTGCTGTATCTGATAGTGGACGCTCTTTCATCTGCAGTCTTTATTTCTTCCTTTGAAAGTGACCAAGGGGTGCGTGGCAAAGCAAAGTGTCCTATGTCCAGTGGATTCACATTTTCACCAATCCTCTTTCTTTTCAAGGATTTCTTTCCTTTTGTACTCTGCGATGCTGCCATGGTGGATGCTGAATAATCCTCAGGAATCCATATCTCTGGAAACCGGTTGAATTTTTTTTCACAGTTTCTGACACTGGAACTGTCATGTTTGCCAGTTAACATGTCCATCAAATGATTTATAAAGTCTGCAATGGTATGCATCCCATCTGGCTGCATTTGACTGGCTCTGTCATGATATGGCAGTTTCATGAAGTTATATGTTCCTTTCAGCCCGGTCTGTTTTTGGTGTTTCAGTTTCTGGGTTTTGTTCGGTAAGGTGTCATATTCCTTCCTCTTTTGTATCTCTTCATCTCTAGAATAAGCCACAGGAATATTAGTGTCTCTTTCTTTCAGTCCAAAGCCTTCAGAGTTTCGTAAACTGTCGTCCAGTGGTAAGAAACTTCTGTTTGACAAATGGATGGTTTTCTTTAAATGGTGACAGTAATATCCATTCTCTTGACAGTAGGGGCATGATCTAAGGGCTGCTTGTCCACTTAAATGTAAAACTTTGGAGAATGCTGGAATGTCACACAAGAACTGTAACAAGGCAACTTTCACTTTCACTGGTGCTCCAATGTATGACATCCAAACAGGGAATTCAGTCAGCTCTAGGAGTTCCTCTGTTAAAAGTTCAAAGTATGGCTCCAATGTTTTAGGTTCACAGCCCTTTAATCCACTAGGAATTATTCCCACTAACAGCATTGGACCAAGAACCTGTCGAATATTTCTTGGCAAGTTTATCCAAGTCAACATAACAGGCCACATAGACTTCTGAGCAGACTGGTGTTTATTTGGATTCACTCCATCCGCAAATAGAGAGAGGGGAACACAATGTTCTTCTTTCATATTTTCAAAACACCTCCTTCTCGAAACCAAGATTCGTAAAGATCACCATCGGTAAAGTCTGTCAATGTCCCATTGATAGAAATCTTATCCGCGTAAAGAAGTTGGCACAAGTTTGATGTCCCGAACCATCTCGCAAGTCTTGGTCCAATTGGCATGTACGTAAACGACTTTCGGACACAACCATTCAGCCTCCTTGGTTCACCACACGATGGGCACTGGTCCAAATCTAAGTGTTTGTCTCGAAATATGACACAGTCATTGATGCACACTTCATATTTCGAGAGGGGTATCAGCAAATGTTTTATCATCCGCTTAGCTTCCTGAAACGATCCTGGCAATTGATTTGGTTTAGGAAGCGTCGCTTTATGACTTTGTAAAACATCAGAAACAGCTCCTTTGGACATTCCATGATTTACAGCGAAAACATACAAATGTTCAGTCACTGCCTCCAAAATGGTAGTTTCGGATCCTTCAAACAGAGGTGATTGAAGCTTAGGATCTCTATAGGCATCTTCATCGAAACTGAACTTGGGGCAAAGGGCTCTCTGTTTCCTTGCTATATCATCTTCAGCATGGCGGTAGAAATAGCTTGTTGGGATCCATTTTCCACAGCAGGATAAGCATTTGCAAAGTCTAAGCCCTATATTGTAAATGAAAAAAATAATTTTAATTGTTATATATTCATTTCAAAATCATAGGATTGTCTTAATAATAACTATATGTTATTGACATAATACATTAAGTAACCCTGATTCAGTAAAATGAGTCAAATTAATCCAAATATAAACTTCATGGTAAATTCAATAAAACATACCATTATTCCTTTCTTGGACAAACATAATGTACAGGACAGATACAACAAACACATATACAGAAAACCCATGTCCTCTCATTACACATGAAAATACTATGAGATACATTAGGCTCAGATGATGGTCAGCTAATTCACAGAGTGCAGCTATCGCTTCATTGGCTGATTTTCTCAACCAATAGAATGAATTGACCCTCCCCCCTTTTCAGTCAAGTGTTAATTACACTGTAAGTTCATGAACTAATTTTCAATTTAATTGATATCATATTTAAACAATTACTTAAAATTTCGTTTACCATTAAGAAAAAAATTACTACAAAGGAGGAGATCAAAAACATATAATAAAGATAGAATTAAAAAAAATATTTCATTAAAATCATGATATGCACAGAGCATTAAAGGTTAATATTGATTCTTTTGAATAATTACTTATTACTTACATAGATTAATTTTATTGCAATGGTACATATAAATACTATTTTCCAGGAACTGAAAAACATTTTAAAATAAAAATGCAATGTTTTATAGGCATATTTTGGTCCATCAACTTCATATTAAATATATAAATTTGTAACATTTGTTTTATTCTTTAAACTTATTATCTCAAGTTAGTTGCAGTGTAATTAAATTGAAATTGGTCGGATCTTTCATTTTGAGCAGTTTAATTGCCTTAATTAGTACCAAATTAAGCTGTTTGTTAAACCATCATTAATCTTTCGACCAATGGAATACTGTGTGCCACTCTAAGTAAAACATTGTAAAAGCTAAGGTTTATACCCAACAGAAGTGTATTTTGGAATTAGGTGAAAGTGCACGTACAGTGTTCATCATGAATCCTTACCAAAATTTATCGTTTAGTCAATCGGACTTTTCCTACAATGCTAACGGATCAGGCTGTGTGCAGAATATGTCCAATGTTGTGTATCATGTGCCCCCCAGTGTGACTAAAACTTGTGACTTTAACTGTGTATGTTGTTTGCGACTAAAAGTTGGCCAGGATCCTCCATGCAGTATTTCCAAAGTATCAGTTGGAACCCAGACAATGCTAGAAACACCTCAAGGTCTTGATCCCAGTGGATTTTGGACAAGGGGAACCTATGAACACACAGTTCTACAGGTAATGTTGATCCATTTGATGCACACAAATACAAAGTGTGTGTGTGTGGGGAGGGGGGGGTGATAATTTTTGAAAGGCTTAATTAAGAATGGGTTAAATATTCAGAAACAAAGAATGAAGTATTTTTAATTAAGGAGCAAGTTTCATACCAACATGCAATGACAATCCCTTGATATTTAATCACTTGTTAATAAAATCTAATTAATAACTTGATGCAGTTTTCTAGCACAAATTAAGTTGTACTGTACTTATTATATAACATAAGTAAAATTAAGTATTTTATGAATATGTATATTATGACAGTTTTAAAAAGGGAATTCAAAATAATGTAAAAAATAAAAGTAAAACCTTCGTATTTGCAAATGGGATGATGGTAGAAGTACAGACTCATTGAAGGCTTTGATTACCTGCTTGTGAACATCACACAACTAATTTCTACTGAATATTTCTTGCTTAAAAATGTTTTCACTAAATTCACTTCATAAAATAGTTAGTTTAGTTTAAGAAGTTACTGTATTTTATTCACAAATATACAGTTATACACAGAAGTATATAAATGAATATGAACAGCATCTCTCAATTAAAGATCAAGGTACATATATACATGTTTATTGTACTTATGATAGTAGTAGTGTATGCATTGTTAAGTTTTACATATGCATTATACTTACTTATACAGAATGAAGAAGATAAAGCAACTAGTTAACGACAGATGAGAGAGAGCGAGAGAGAGAGAGAGAGAGAGAGAGAGAAATTATATATATTTGTAATATATAGCAGCTATGATGGGCTCATGAATTGTTCTACATTTACATTTAGAATTGAGCACTTTGTTTATTGTTGGTGTTAAGTTACATTCTAAACCCTTTTACAGCTTTTAATAAAATTATGAACTTGGTAAAAAAATGACATATTTTCTGAGAGAGATAGACAATCATAATCATGTGGTAAATTATTAATAACTTTTGGTAGCTAGGCCTGCCATGATCATTTAATCAATAAAATAGTCAATATAGCCTTGTCCTAATCTTTTATGGATAAATGATATCATAATTGATTGATCAGAAGTTAAGAACCCATGAATATGATAAATTGTGTTAATTTATATATATATATATATCAAAGAAAAATGTGTATGAATGGTTCTATGAATGCAATATTTCAAAAAAAAAAATACACTGATTATGATAACAGCTGTGCAAACTAATTAATTCTTCTTATTTCTTGCAGAAGTCGGTCAACAGTGTTGTGACCAAGTATAGTCTGACTGGAAAGAAGGACTCTAACTGGGAAGCAGCAACAACTGAAGTGATGACTTCCTTTTCTTGTGACATGCCTCAAACTCCAACAATAAGACAGAAAATCCAAGCCAGAATGAAGAAATCCATACACTGGATGCGGTTCTACACCAAAAAGGAGTAAGTTGAAAATGTGCTCCTGCTATTAATTATTGTAATAATTATACACCCAATAGACAGTAACTTTCAAGTTAATGAGCATAACGCTTGAGATAAAACTGAGCAACCCAGACAAAATTCAGTTATAATTTTTAATCCCTCACAAACTGTATACTGTTTAGACTTTAGAAAAGAAGCAATTATGGTACATTTTTAATATTTTAAAGTCTTTTTGTCTTCATGATTTAATGTGATCAAATTTGCAGTAATTTACATCTTACATCAATACTAAGGAATTTCTAGCTATCAACTACTACTTGTTTATTTGCAGTCAAGTCAGCGTGTATACTTCTGTAAGGGTAGCTGTTCTCAATGTTAGTTGGTCTCACTAGCCTAATTAGGTCCTATTGTTCTTTTTGACGGTCCAATTTACACAGAATCAACAACTAAATAACAATGAAATCAACAAACTTCCCTCTGGGCTATATACGCTTACAGGAAATGTAAATAGGCTTTTTATTTTAATATTCATCAGAAAAATTGTTTATTGTTATCAATTAGAATTAGCAATTTAAAATTAGAAGAAATTATTTTTAAAAAAACTAATTATTGACATTTTTATTAAAGATCAATACATCTAAATTGTTTTAAACAAATTTTAATGCAAAAATACAAAAAGTAGAGGTGAACAAAATATAAGTTCTTACATCTTTTAAGGTTCATTGCTTAAAAAATATAATTAAAAGATGTTGATGGAATTTTGATTATGATAATTTTCTGCAAGCTTAAGGCACAATTCAAATTTACATTAATTCAATACAATGTCAAGCATTTTTCAATCGAATTTTCTTTGTGAATTAAAAGTGATTCCATGAATGATTAAAAGACTTGTTACAGTAATAACAGAATAAAATGATAATAATAAAAGTTAGATGCTTAACACTTTATTCCATTAATAAAGTTCTTGGAATGTTTATAAATATGCATGATTTAACATTAATGCAGTTTAAAATTATATCTGATTAACTAATTGCTAAAAACAATGTGATACATGTGTTGTACATGTATTATTATTGATATATTTATGTATAACATAAATTGTTTTATTTAATTTCAGGAAGGAAGCTCAAAAGAGTGGCATTTCAGTGAGGAGTTTTTTGAGCAGGAAAAGGAAGATCAACAAAAGTAAAGATGGAGAACCAGCAGGGCTGTTGGAGGAGGAACATGAGACGTATGTTATAATAACTTTCAATATTTTATATACCCATTCTTTACATGTAGTATGCTTTAATTCCAAATAATAAAAAAATTAGAAAACTCATCTGCAAACATCTCCATGAACCAGAATGCTGTAATTTATATATTTTTTTTTTGTTCTCAGTGGCGCAGACAACCGTGATGATGCGGAAGCCGTACCCCCGCACCATGAGGACACCGACAGTGACAGCTCGGACAGTGACACCCCCCTAGCACTCTATGCCCAGAAGATGAAGAAGATCTAGCATCCTACCTAACGAAGACTGAACTCTTTAATTATTATTATCAAATTACGTACTGACAGTGGTGTGTTCTATATAGTACAGCTAATGTAGTTCTACATTCTGCTTTTAAGTTTAATAAAATGAGATTAAATTATCATACTTGTTATACATTTTTCTTTAGTTTTACACTTTATATCAGTGTGTGTTCAATGCATACATTTGTGTTCAGTGTATATTTTGTGTAAACATGTATTTAAAAATACTTACACAAGCTTCTAAGAGTTGATAGTAACAGCCGGGTACACCATAGGCAAGGGACATGCTCCGTTGTAACTTCGATTTGTAGAACACAATCGTGTGTCGATTACAATCAGTTATATCTTCTCTATAATAGATCTTTTTGAAGGCGATAATGCACTGAAATAATATCCAAGGTGTCCATAGTATAGATCTACAGTTTTCACTACTGTACACAAAACGCACCCCATCTGCATGTGCACGAGTGAATCATCTAGTTCGAATTTCCTCAAATCCGAATACCGTGTTTAGCACATCCATTAAACAGTTATATTTTTGTGATGTTAAGATTTTGCGCAATATTATTTCTTTCAGAATAATTCCTGTCCAACAAACTGTACCAATGTTGGTATAAAGTTAACACAAGTCGTCTTTACCATGTCACCATGCACCTTCACTTGATTTTGTTATTAGCGCGGTAGGTCTAAATACCGGTTAGCCTTACGTTGTATCCCGCATCAAATTATGTAATATACAATTTTTTTAATTTTACATGTGATTCGCTGCATATGGCAAAACATATTGAATTAAAAACATTAAGATGTTTTACGTCAAAATATTGAAAAAAAAAGTGACATCCCGAGTCATTTGCAAACGTCCATATCCAACACCCCCCCCCCCCCCCTTTCTATTTGTACAACACAATTCTATGTGTAACAAATAAGGCCCCATATTACACATTTTTTCTTAATTTAGACAATTTTTCTAATCATAATTTGTTTAACAATAAACAAATTAAATATAACAGACCCACTTAAAACTTCAAAATTAATATCATCATGCAGTCTATATAAAATTTACACTGCATGTTTATACTACATATGTAGCTTAATTATAAATTATTAATGATGAAAAATTACATAAAAGATAAAAGATCAGGTAAAATTTCACTCAGTAAGAGTAAAAACAATGGGGTCAGTACTTTTCAGTACTTGTCAGTACTTCTCTAAGTTTTTCAGTACCGTCAGTAAAAAGTGTCAGTACTTCTCTAAGTTTATCAGTACTGTCTAAGTTTGTCAGTACTTTTCTAAGTTTATCAGTACCGTCAGTAAAAACGTCAGCACTTTTCTAAGTTTATCAGTAATGTCAGTACATTGTCAGTAAATGTCTAAGTTTATCAGTAAAAAATGGGAATGTCAGTACTTTTATGACTTAGTAGTGCTCGGGACCGGAAACGAACAAACAGAAGTGATTTAAGAAACGGAAAGTAGATATTTTAGTACATTTACCTACGGTACGTTACTATTCATCACATTGAGTAAAATGTTTAAAAAAAAAATTAAGAATTTAATAAAAAAGTTCTATTGCTTGAACGTTTCGAGTAAAACCGGAAGTGACGTACGACCAAATGAAACCCGTTAAACACATGTTCAATCAAACGTCCATCATTCATTTAAGCTTCGTGCCTTAATCTCTCACAGTTTCTGAGATCTTGCGGTTACTTTGTTTTTTATAAAAGAAGGCTACCTGAGATATTTGAGATGTCTCACCGGAAGTAGAGGTTTTGTTTTACCATGTGTAGATGACCTTTTGTATTTCTATGGCTAAAATGTTACTTCAATGCTAAATAACCAAATATTTCTAAAAATTCAAAATTTGGTGTACTTCCTGTGACGACCGGAAGTTACGCCGGATAAAACAAAATAATGTTACCAATGTACATACATAGGTCTATCATCCTACAAAGTTTGGTTGTTGAAGTCGTTTCTGTTTTTGAGATTTCGTCGAAATAAGGTTTTTGGTTTCGGGACAGGAAACGGACAAACGGAAGTGCTCAATGTAAATTGTATTAAATATTTCTTGTATACTTGCCTTTTGTACATTATTTTTCATTTATTTAACTAAAATTATCAACGGAAAACAGATAAACTGATAAACAGCTCGATTTTTTTCAACTCTTCCTGTGTGGACCGGAAGTGACGGAAGACAAAATGAAACCAGTTAAACACATCTTCAATCATATGTCTATCATCCATGAAAGTTTCGTGTCTTGATCACTAATAGTTTCTGAGATCTCGCAGGTACAAAATGTGTTTTAAAAAAAGCTACCTGAGATGATTGAGATATCTCACCGGATGTAGAATTTTTTTGTTGATTTAACATTGCATAGATAACTTATGTGTAGATTTATACTGATATAATTAATTTGTGGAAAATGAATTTTTTGCGTAAAATAACTATTTTTGAAGTGCTTCCGGTGACGACCGGAAGTTACGACGAACAAAACAAAAGTGTTTAAACACATCTGCATACACAGGTCTATTATCGTACAAAGTTTGGTTGTTCAAGTCTTTAACATTTTTGAGATCTCGAGGTGACAAGCTTTTTTGTTGCGGGACAGGAAACGGACGACCGGAAATGAATTTTGAAAAAATGAAAAAAACGTCCCTAGCGTTTATCATTTCCTATCATTCCTGAAAATTTCAAGGAAATATATTCAGTCATCCGTTAAATACATGTTCAATCAATGTCCAATATCTATATAAGTCTTGATCTATCACAGTTTCTTGTGGGTACTTAGTTTTTAAAAAAGAAGGCTACCTGAGATATTTGAGATGTCTCACCGGAAGTAGATCTTTTTTTTTACCATGTGTAGATGACTTTTTGTATTTCTATAGCTAAAATGTTACTTCAATGCTAAATAACCAAAATATTTTTAAAAATATCAAAATTGGGTATACTTCCTGTAACGACCGGAAGTTACGCCAGATAAAACAAAATAGTGTTAACACATGTACATACATAGGTCTATCATCCCACAAAGTTTGGTTGTTCAAGTCGTTACTGTTTTTGAGGTCTCGTCGAAATAAGGTTTTTGGTCTCTGGACAGGAAACGGGCAAACGGAAGTGTTCAATGTAAATTGTATTCAATATTTCTTGTAAACTTGCCTTTTGTACATTATTTTTCATTTATCTAACTAAAATATATAAAAGGAAAACAGATAAACTGATAAACAGCTCGATTTTTTTTAACTCTTCCGGTATGGACCGGAAGTGACGGAAGACAAAATGAAACCGGTTAAACACATCTTCAATCAAATGTCTATCATCCATGAAAGTTTCGTGTCTTGATCGCTTATAGTTTCTGAGATCTCGCGGGTACAAAATGTGTTTTAAAAAAGCTACCTGAGATAATTGAGATATCTCACTGGAAGTAAAAATTTTTTGTTGATATTACATCGCAGAGATTTCCTATGTATAGATTTATTCTTATATATTTATTCTATTGACAAAAAATTTGATGCGTAAAAATAATTATTTTTGAAGTGCTTCCGGTGACGACCGGAAGTTATGACGAACAAAACAAAAGTGTTTAAACACATCTACAGCTATAGGTCTATCATCCCACAAAGTTGAAATGTTTAAGTCTTTACCGTTTTTTAGATCTCGAGGTGACAAGCTTTTTGTCGCGGGACAGGAAACGGACGACCGGAAATGAATTCAGAACATTTTTAATTAAAATTCTCTAGATCATTTTATTTTCTGTCATTCCTGAAAATTTTATATAAATCCATCAAAACATCTCTGAGACATTCACGAGAGAAAAAGGGGAAAAAAATAATAATAATAAGAAAGAAAGAAAAAACCTAACAATCACTATAAGGTCTTCCGTTGGAAACGGAAGACCTTAACTAGATTCGATCTCGTTGCGAGCAACGAGTGGGTCTTCCGTTCGATTTTTGAATAGATTAGATCAAACTTATCAATTCAAAGATAAAACCGTAGATCTAAGCGAAAAATAGTAAAAAAAAAATTGCGGCACTCGGGGCTTGAACCCGGGTCGCCTGGGCCATATCCACGACTATATCGACTGAGCTACTCGGACTCTCGCTTCAGGACTTTGACGCTTAATTTCTCGAGAACGCCTTGATCGATTTTAAAACAAATTACATATTCTGAATCAGGAAAAGGGTCACTATCATCTAATTGGAAAAAATATATAAAAACAAAAAGTTGAAAATTTTCATTTTTTAAATCTGCTTCCGGTGACGACCGGAAGTGACGGCCAACATTCTCTTGACCGAGGTTCACAAGGATATTGCTAGATCTATCATCTCTGAAAATTTCAGCCCTATATCTTTACTCGTTTTTGAGAAACATTGCCGACAAAATTGGCTTTTAAAAATCGTTAAACGAGGATAACTTCCGACCGGAAGTGAATTTTTAAAAATTGTTCCGGCAGTATAAAACTCATATGACTAGGCATCAGCCCTTAAAATTTGAAGAAAATCGAACGAGTCATCTCCGAGAAATCGCCTGCACAAAATTTTAAAGACAAAAAAAGAATAATAATAATAACTAGATTCGATCTCGTTGCGAGCAACGAGTGGGTCTTCCGCCCGATTTTTGAATAGATTAGATCAAATTTATCAATTCAAAGATAAAACCGTAGATCTAGGCGAAAAATAGTAAAAAAAAAATTTGCGGCACTCCAGGCTTGAACCCGGGTCGCTTTCGCCATGTCCACGACTCTATCGACTGAGTTACTCGGACTCTCGCTTCAGAACTTTGACGCTTAATTTCTCGAGAATGCTTTGATCGATTTTTAAAAAAAATTACATATTCTGAATCAGTAAAAGGGTCACTATCATCTAATTGGAAAAAATATATAAAAACAAAAAGTTGAAAATTTTCATTTTTTAAATCTGCTTCCGGTGACGACCGGAAGTGACGGCCAACATTCTCTTGACCGAGGTGCACGAGGATATTGCTAGATCTATCATCTCTGAAAATTTCAGTTCTCTATCTTTACTCGTTTTTGAGAAACATCGCCAACAAAATTGACTTTTAAAAATCGTAAAACGACGATAACTTCCGACCGGAAGTGAATTTTTAAAAATTGTTCCTGCGGTATAAAATTCATATGACTAGGCATCAGCCCTGAAAATATGAAGGAAATCGAACGAGTCATCTCCGAGAAATCGCCTGCACAAAATTTGTAAGACAAAAAAAGAATAATAATAATAACTAGATTCGATCTCGTTGCGAGCAACGAGTGGGTCTTCCGTCCAATTTTTGAATAGATTAAATCAAACTTATTAATTCAAAGATAAAAAAGTACATCTAAGCGAAAAAAAATTTAAAATAAATTGCGGCACTCCAGGCTTGAACCCGGGTCGCTTTCGCCATGTCCACGACTCTATCGACTGAGCTACTCGGACTCTCGCTTCAGAACTTTGACGCTTAATTTCTCGAGAATGCCTTGATCGATTTTAAAACAAATTACATATTCTGAATCAGTGAAAGGGTCACTATCATCTAATTGGAAAAAATTTATAAAAATAAAAAGTTGAAAATTTTCATTTTTTAAATTTGCTTCCGGTGACAACCGGAAGTGACGGCCAACATTCTCTTGACCGAGGTACACGAGGATATTGCTAGATCTATCATCTCTGAAAATTTCAGTTCTCAATCTTTACTCGTTTTTGAGAAACATCGCCGACAAAATTGACTTTTAAAAATCGTAAAATGATGATAACTTCCGACCGGAAGTGAATTTTTAAAAATTGTTCCGGAGGTATAAAATTCATATGACTAGGCATCAGCCCTGAAAATTTGAAGGAAATCGAACGAGTCATCTCCGAGAAATCGCCTGCACAAAATTTTAAAGACAAAAAAAGAATAATAAGAAAAGTGAAAAAGAAACATTACAATAATAGAAGGGTCTTCCGCTGAAGACGGAAGACCCTAACTAGATTCGATCTCGTTGCGAGCAACGAGTGGGTCTTCCGTCCGATTTTTGAATAGATTAGATTAAACTTATCAATTTAAAGATATAATCGTAGATCTAAGCAAAAAAAAAGAGAAAAAAAATTTGCGGCACTCGGGGCTTGAACCCGGGTCGCCTGGGCCATGTCCACGACTCTATCGACTGCGCTACTCGGACTCTCGCTTCAGGACTTTGACGCTTAATTTCTCGAGAACGCCTTGATCGATTTTAAAACAAATTGCATATTCTGAATCAGTAAAAGGGTCACTATCACCTTATAGGAAAAAATATATCAAAACAAAAAGTTGAAAATTTTGATTTTTTAAATTTGCTTCCGGTGACGACCGGAAGTGACGGCCAACATTCTCTTGACCGAGGTTCACGAGGATATTGCTAGATCTATCATCTCTGAAAATTTCAGTTCTCTATCTTTGATCGTATTTGAGAATCATCGCCGACAAAATTGACTTTTAAAAATCGTAAAACGACGGTAACTTCCGACCGGAAGTGAATTTCTAAAAATTGTTCCGGCGGTATACAATTCAAATGACTAGGCATCAGCCCTGAAAATTTGAAGGAAATCGACTGAGTCATCTCTGAGAAATCGCCTGCACAAAATTTGTAAGACAAAAAAAGAATAAGAACTAGATTCGATCTCGTTGCGAGCAACGAGTGGGTCTCCCGTCCGATTTTTGAATAGATTAGATCAAACTTATCAATTCAAAGATAAAAACGTACATTTAAGCGATAAATAGTATAAAAAAAAATTGCGGCACTCGAGGCTTGAACCCGGGTCGCCTTGGCCATGTCCACGACTATATCGACTGAGCTACTCGGACTCTCGCTTCAGAACTTTGACGCTTATTTCATCCAATCGATTCGAGAAAGAGGTCATTGGACGCAGAATTCAAAGCGCAACTTAGATATTATGTATTGAAATTAGTCTGATGTCATTTAAACACGATTTAATTAAATTTAAAATTTTCAAAAAATTTAAAAATCATCCAATCAATTCGACAAAGATGTCATTAGACGCAGAATTGTAAGAGCAACTTAGATATCATGTTTGAAAATTATTCTGATGTCTTTTAAACACAATTTAATTAAATTTAAATTTTTTTTAAAATTTAAAAATCATCCAATCAGTTCGACAAAGATGTCATTTGACGCAGAATTGTAAGTGCAACTTAGATATTATGTTTAAAAATTAGTCTGAGGTCATTTTTACGCGATTGAAATGAAATTAGAATTTTTGAAAAATTTAAAAATCATCCAATCATTTCGACAAAAACGTCATTAGACGCAGAATTGTAAGCACAACTTAGATACGATGTTTTAAAATTAGGCTGAGGTCATTTTAACGCGATTTAAATGAGTTTAAAATTTTTAAAATTTTTTAAATTCATTCAATTAATTCGAAAAAGATGTCATCAGACGCAGAATTGTAAGCGCAACTTAGATTTCATGTTTTAAAATTAGTCTGAGATCATTTTAACACGATTTAATTAAATTTTAATTTTTAAAAAAAATTAAATTTCATCCAATTAATTCCAGAAAAATTTCATTGGACACAAAATTGTAAGTGCAACTTAAATATTATGTTTTAAAATTAGTCTGAGGTCATTTTATTACGATTTAATTAAATTTAAAATTTTCAAAAAATTTAAATTTCATCCCATCAATTGGAAAAAGATTTTATTAGACGTAGAATTAAAGTGCAACTTAGATATTATGTTTTAAAATTAGTTTGAGGTCATTATAACACATTTAATATGAGTTTTAAAATTTAGCTTCCCTACTCGGAATTTCCAGACAATGATTTTTCTCGTGATGCTAGACTATCATGTCCTCTATCATTCCTGAAATTTTTAGCTTTCTATCTTTTTCTCGCTTTAAAATAGATGTGTGGACAATGAAAACTCATCGAAAGTGTGTTCTATATCTTGACCCCGGCTAGCTTCCGTACTCGGAATTTCCGGGCAATGATTTTCCTCGGGAGGCTAGACGATCATGTCCTCTATCATTCCTGAAAATTTCAGCTTTCTATCTTTGGACGTTTTTGAGGAGATGCGTGGACAAAACGTTTTCGTCAAAAACGTGTCCTATATTTTGACCCCAGCTAGCTTCCGTACTCGGAATTTCCGGACAATGATTTTCCTCGTGAGGCTAGACGTTCATGTCCTCTATCATTCCTGAAAATTTCAGCTTTTTATCTTTGGACGTTTTTGAGGAGATGCGTGGACAAGACGTTTTCGTCAAAAACGTGTCCTATAATTTGACCCCAGCTAGCTTCCGTACTCGGAATTTCCGGACAATGATTTTCCTCGTGAGGCTAGACGTTCATGTCCTCTATCATACCTGAAAAATTCAGCTTTCTATCTTTGCTCGTTTTTGAGGAGATACGTGGACAAGAACTTTTTAAAAAATGACAAAATGGCGGATAAGTCCGAACCGGAAGTGATTTTTACAAAATAAAAAAAAGCGTATCAAGTTTATATAATAATAGATCGATGCTGAAAATTTGACAAAAATCGGACCACCCATCTCCGAGAAATCTTCTGCACAAAAATTGTAAAGAAAAGAAAAAGAAAAAAAAAAAACCTGAAAAAGAAACATTACAATAATAGAAGGGTCTTCCGCTGAAGACGGAAGACCCTAATAATAACTAGATTCGATCTCGTTGCGAGCAACGAGTGGGTCTTCCGTCCGATTTTTGAATAGATTAGATTAAATTTATCAATTGAAAGATAAAATCGTAGATCTTAGCGAAAAATAGTAAAAAAAAATTTGCGGCACTCGAGGCTTGAACCCGGGTCGCCTTGGCCATGTCCACGACTCTATCGACTGAGCTACTCGGACTCTCGCTTCAGAACTTTGACGCTTAATTTCTCGAGAATGCCTTGATCGATTTTGAAACAAATTACATATTCTGAATTAGTAAGAGGGTCACTATAAGGTGTATAAATTTCCAAAAAAAATATTAAAAAATAAAAAAGTCGAAAAATTCAATTTTTGAAATTTCCTTCCGGTGACGACCGGAAGTAACGGCGGACATTCTCTTGACCGAGATACATTAGAAAAACGGTAGATCTATCATCTCTGAAAATTTCAGCCTTTTATCTTTACTCGTTTTTGAGAAACCCGACAGACAAAATTGACTTTTTAAAATCGTAAACGGACGATAACTTCTGACCGGAAGTGTTATTTCAAAAAATAAAAATTATATATCAGCTTTAGATGAAAACACGTTTATATTGAAAATTTGGGCGTAATCGAGTCACAAATCTCCGAGAAATCGTCTGCACAAAATCGGTAAGAAAAAAAAAGAATAATAAGAATAAGAAAAGTGAAAAAGAAACAATAGAATAATAGAAGGGTCTTCCGCTGAAGACGGAAGACCCTAATAATAATAAGAAAAGTGAAAAAGAAACATTACAATAATAGAAGGGTCTTCCGCTGAAGACGGAAGACCCTAATAATAATAAGTAAAGTGAAAAAGAAACATTACAATAATAGAAGGGTCTTCCGCTGAAGACGGAAGACCCTAATAACTAGACACGATCTCGTTGCGAGCAACGAGGAGGTCTTCCGTCTGATTTTAGAAATTGAGATTTATGTTTGATCTTGATTTTGCTATTTAACAGCTATACATGATTTCAACAGGAAAAGAGGATCTTCATTTTAAGTGCCTGATACTATTTTGTTTCAGGTGTAAGAGTTTTGTTCAACAAGTGTTTAGAAATTCGTCACCGTTCTTGAGATATCTCAGAGAGAATATTTTAGGGGCCGGACCTTATCTCCTTATTGGGGCCGCTGAACAAAAATTGTAAGGTTGCATGTTATTAGGTACATTATTTTGATCATCTTTTCTTTTATACTGCATTTCAAAATATTTTTTTCCTTTTGAGATATAGGTTATCACATTTTTGGACTTTTGACCCCTAAAAATCCTTAATTACGTAACATATGAGAAAAATCATTATAACTGTTAGATAAACATATTTGCTTCTATAATCTATTACGAAATACCCCTCGGTAAAGAACTATAGGAAAAAGACTATAGAGCCCTCTAGGTCCCTAATATTAGGGACCAGCCCCTTTTTCATGGTTTCAAATGAAAGGTCATTTGATTATAAAGACATTTTGTTCAACAAGTGTTCAGAAATCCGTTACCATTCTTGAGATATCTCAGAAAGAATATTTCAGGGGCCGGTCCCTTATCTCCTTATTGGGGCCACTGAACCAAATTTTTTAGGCTGCATGTTGTTAAGGACATCATTTTGAGCATCTTTTCTTTTGTACAGCATTTCAAAATATTTTTCCGTTTTGAGATATAGGTGGTCAATGTTTTGGACTTCTGACCCCTAAAAATCCCTAATTACGTAACATATGAGAAAATCGTTATACTGCTTGGCTTCAAAACTGTAAGATAAACATATTTGCTTCTATAATTTATTACAAAATATCCCTCAGTAAAGAACTATAGTAAAAAGGCTTTAGAGCCCTCTAGGTCCCTAATATTCGGGGCCAGCCCCTTTTTCTTGGTATCAAATGAAAGGTCATTTAATTATAAAGACATTTTGTTCAACAAGTGTTCAGAAATTCGTTACCATTCTTGAGATATCTGAGAATGTTTTAGGGGCCGGTCCCTTATCTCCTTATTGGGGCCGCTGAACCAAATTTGTTAGGTTGCATGTTGTTAAGTACATCATTTTGAGCATCTTTTCTTTTATACTGCATTTCAAAATATTTTTCCGTTTTGAGATATAGGTGGTCAAAGTTTTGGACTTCTGACCCCTAAAAATCCCTAATTACGTAACATATGAGTAAATCGTTATACTGCTTGGCTTCATATCTGTAAGATAAACATATTTGCTTCTATAATTTATTACAAAATATCCCTAGGTAAAGAGTTATGGGTCAAAGACTTTAGAGCCCTCTAGGTCCCTTATTTGAGGGGCCAGCCCCTTTTTCTTGATATCAGCAGAAAGGTCTTGTAAATATAAACTTTTTTTACAGTACATGTTTTTACAAAATATTTTCCAGAAAAGAGATAAGGAGAGAAAAGCACAAAAATTCACGACGCTTTTTTAATGTCAATTTTCGAGCCATAGCGAGCTTTTGCGCCAGTAGTGCTAAACGTATAAAACAACAATCATGCAAAACTTCAATCTTTCTTTTACCTACCGTAAAAATTTGAGCTTAATATCTCTGATAGTTTAGGAGAACAACAGAAGACAAAATACCCATATAAAAAATTAGAAAAATCGCCTCTCATTAAAGGGCTATAGATAAAAAAAATTTGAGCTCTTTGATCCCCTAATTTAAGGGGCAATCCCTTTTTCTTGAATTCAAATGAAAGGACATTTAATTCTGAACACATTTTGTCAACAAGTGTTAAGAAATTTGTTACCGTTCTAGAGATAAATGAGAAAGAAGGTTTTAGGGGCCGATCCCTTATCTCATTAAAGGGACCGTTTGACAAAATTTTGAAGGTTGCATTTTGTTTAGAACATTAATTTAAACAACTTTTCTTCTGTATTGCATTATAAAATATTTTTCCTTTCTGAGATATGGATGATCAAAATTTTGGCCCCTAAAAACCCTTAATTACGTAACACATGATAAAATCATTACATTGCTTGAATACATAACTGTAGGATAAACACATTTGCTTCTATAACATTTCAGAAAATATCTCTCAGTAAAGGGCTACAGATTAAAGACTTTAGAGCCCTTACAAAATATTTTCCTTTCTGAGATATGGGTGATCAAAAGTTTGGACTTTTGGCCCTTAAAAACCCTTAATTACGTAACCCATAATAAAATTATTACATTGCGTGGATACATAACTGTGAGGTAAACATATTTGCTTCTATAACTTTTCACAAAATATCTCCCTGTAAAGGGCTACAGATTAAAGACTTTAGAGCCCTTTGGTCCCCTTATTTGAGGGACCAGCCCCTTTTACTTGATATTAAATGACAGGTTATTTAATTCTGAACACATTTTGTTCAACAAGTGTAAAAAAATTCGTTACCGTTGTAGAGATATATGGGAAATAAGGTTTTAGGGGTCGATCCCTTATCTCCTTATAGGGCCGCTTAACAAAATTTTGAAGGTTGCATTTTGTAAACAACATTAATATGAACAACTTTTCTTCTGTACTGCATTACAAAATATTTTTTCCTGTCTGAGATATGGGTGATCCAAATCTTTGACTTTTGGCCCCTAAAAACCCTTAATTACGTAACACATAATAAAATCATTACATTGCTTGGATACATAAGTGTGAGATAAACATATTTGCTTCTATAACCTTTCACAAAATATATCTCAGTAAAGGGCTACAGATTAAAGATTTTAGAGCCCTTTGGTCCCCTTATTTGAGGGGCCAGCCCCTTTTTCTTGAATTCAAAGAAAAGGTCCTGTAAATAGAAACTTTTTTTACATTACATGTCTTAACAATATAATTTTCAGAAAAGAAATAATCAAAGAAAACCAGAAAAAAATACGACGTTTTTTCCATTTTAATTTTCGGGTCCAGGCGAGCTTCGGTGCCTTTAAAGACAGACCAAAATGAAAATAAAATTACAAATCTACAATCTTTTGTCTACAATCCCTGAAAGTTTTAACTCGATATCTTTTATAGTTTAGGAGAACGTAGAGGGACAAGCGACCCCTCTAAAAATCGCTAAAACGTCAATTTCTCAAAAACGTCAATGACGTCATCAATATTATCAAAAACTTATAAGGTTTACATCATGATCTATCAGATCTGAAAGTTTCATGAAAATCGGTCGAGCCGTTTCTGAGTAATCGCGTGCACAAAATTTGTAAGAAAAAAAAGAAAAATAATAATAACAAGACACGATCTCGTTGCGAGCAACGTGGAGGTCTTCCGTCTGATTTTAGAAATTGAGATTTATGTTTGATCTTGATTTTGCTATTTAACAGCTATACATGATTTAATACAGGAAAAGAGGATCTTCATTTTAAGTTTTGTTCAACAAGTGTTTAGAAATTCGTCACCGTTCTTGAGATATCTCAGAAAGAATATTTTAGGGGCCGGACCTTATCTCCTTATTGGGGCCGCTGAACAAAAATTGTAAGGTTGCATGTTATTAGGTACATTATTTTGATCATCTTTTCTTTTATACTGCATTTCAAAATATTTTTTTCCTTTTGAGATATAGGTTATCACATTTTTGGACTTTTGACCCCTAAAAATCCTTAATTACGTAACACATGAGAAAAATCATTATAACTGTTAGATAAACATATTTGCTTCTATAATCTATTACGAAATACCCCTCGGTAAAGCACTATAGGAAAAAGACTATAGAGCCCTCTAGGTCCCTAATATTAGGGACCAGCCCCTTTTTCATGGTTTCAAATGAAAGGTCATTTGATTATAAAGACATTTTGTTCAACAAGTGTTCAGAAATCCGTTACCATTCTTGAGATATCTCAGAAAGAATATTTCAGGGGCCGGTCCCTTATCTCCTTATTGGGGCCACTGAACCAAATTTTTTAGGCTGCATGTTGTTAAGGACATCATTTTGAGCATCTTTTCTTTTGTACAGCATTTCAAAATATTTTTCCGTTTTGAGATATAGGTGGTCAATGTTTTGGACTTCTGACCCCTAAAAATCCCTAATTACGTAACATATGAGAAAATCGTTATACTGCTTGGCTTCATATATGTAAGATAAACATAATTGCTTCTATAATTTATTACAAAATATCCATCGGTAAGGAGTTATGGGTAAAAGACTTTGGAGCCTTCTAGGTCCCTAATTTGAGGGGCCAGCCCCTTTTTCTTGATATCAGCAGAAAGGTCTTGTAAATATAAACTTTTTTTACATTACATATTTTAACAAAATATTTTCCAAAAAAGAGATAAGGAGAGAAATCAAAAAAATTCACGACGCTTTTTTAATGTCAATTTTGGAGCCATAGCGACCTTTGGCGCCAGTAGTGCTAAACATACAAAACAACAATCATGCAAAACTTCAATCTTTCCTTTACCTACCGTAAAAATTTGAGCTTAATATCTCTTATAGTTTAGGAGAACAACAGAAGACAAAAAACCCATATAAAAATTAGAAAAATCTCAATATATCAAAAACGGATGTGACGTCATCAATACAAAAAATTTCAAATCAAGTTCAGACTACTATCTATTACATCCTAAAATTTGATTGAAATCAGCCGAGCCGTTTCTGAGAAATCGCGTGCACAAAAAAGGCAGAAAAATAATAATAACTAGACACGATCTCGTTGCGAGCAACGAGGAGGTCTTTCGTCTGATTTTAGAAATTGAGATTTATGTTCGATCTTGATTTTGCTATTTAACAGCTATACATGATTTCAACAGGAAAAGAGGATCTTCATTTAAAGTGCCTGATACTATTTTGTTTCAGGTGTAAGAGTTTTGTTCAACAAGTGTTTAGAAATTCGTCACCGTTCTTGAGATATCTCAGAAAGAATATTTTAGGGGCCGGTCCCTTATCTCCTTATTGGGGCCGCTGAACAAAAATTGTAAGGTTGCATGTTATTAGGTATATTATTTTGAGCATCTTTTCTTTTATACTGCATTTCAAAATATTTTTTCTTTTTGAGATATAGGTTATCACATTTTTGGACTTTTGACCCCTAAAAATCCCTTATTACGTAACACATGAGAAAAATCATTATAATGTTAGGCTACACAACTGTTAGATAAACATATTTGCTTCTATAATCTATTACGAAATACCCCTCGGTAAAGAACTATAGGAAAAAGACTTTGGAGCCCTCTAGGTCCCTAATATTAGGGGCTAGTCCCTTTTTCATGGTATCAAATGAAAGGTCATTTGATTATAAAGACATTTTGTTCAACAAGCACTACTGGCTCTAAAAAGTACTGAAAGTGCCATTTTTTACTGATAATTTCTGATATTGTACTGTTAGTGCTGAGAATTGCTGATATTTACTGATAATTTTACTGCTGTTACTGATAATTGCTGTTGGTTCTGATATTTACTGATATTTACTGATGCTTTTGCTGTGAGCTCTGATAATTACTGATATTTACTGAGATTTACTGTTGGTACTGAGAATTGCTAATAATTACTGAGAATATTTTAAGGCCCAAAACATTGTCTTTTAATTATTAAATAACACATATTTCAGATTTAACATAATTTAATTATATATTCTTAAGTTTTATTTATTTGATATTTAGCTTCTTTTGAACTTCGGAAACTCACAGATCACATTTTAGACATTATTAGAAAGCCGGTCAAAAATTGGTACTTAAACTTAAGGCAGACTCCACAAAAATTTTAATTTCTAAATGCGGTGGGCATTTTTTTTTCAACAATGAAAAACCCCATAATTCTTAACATAATTATTTTTTCTTTTCAAAATAGAGAGATATCCGGTCAGGACTTTATAATGTCTTTGATGTTTTACTTCACAGAAATATTAGCGAGGCAGTATCTGTGTATAGTATACATACTTTCAGCAGATCAAGAGGTTTGAATGTCGCAATTCAACCTTGTAAATTTTCAGTCTGGCACCTTGTGTATGACATTACGTAATATCCGTATACAGGAATCCGTGATCTTGAGAATATTTATTCAAAGAGAAAAGTATTATTTTTATTGATAACAATATAAATAACGTATTAGAATGATTTTCATATTCATCATCTTATTTGTTCCGCATTCAATTGATTAAAAAAAGTTGAATAAATAATCTCTCTCTCTCTCTCTCTCTCTCTCTCTCTCTCTCCCTCCCTCTCTCCTACCATTTGCTGAAATCAAAATAGGTAACAATCGGCGAAGAATAATTTTTATTGTCCGACCTTTCACTCCTTCTCTTTTAATACATATGTAATATATCTTCTGTTGCACGGCTAAGTAATGTTGTCATGATCTAGTTCTATTATTGTAAATCTGCCCACCCTGCTCTCTCTCTCTCTCTCTCTCTCTCTCTTACTCGCATATATTATCTAGTCCTAAAATTTGAGTTTCCGAGTCAAAATGCCATAACGGCATTAGCACGATAAAGTTCTATTTCAGCAATTTCAGCATCACAACCGCCATTTCAAACACAGATTTCGAGTGTAAACTTTTCTAAGACTACAAAGAAAACCAGCTTAATATAGTGAACAAGTGTTACGGCTTATCATGCTTTAATTTTCTCTTTCTCTCTCTCTCTCTCTCTCTCTCTCTCTCTCTCTCTCTCTCAGATAATCTATTATAACGTATTTTGAGGAGGCGTCAATGCAGAAAGGCATAAGCATGATTATGTCCCATTACAGTAAATAACCACCGATTGCAACAGCGATTTGATTGAAAACCTCTCTCTCTCCCTCTCTCTCTCTCTCTCTCTCTCTCTCTCATTAATACTTTATTCATGCACTTGTATGCGGTTATATGACCAGCGGCTATATAATTTTGAAAATAAGACACACAATTTAACTGATTTTCCGTAATCTATGAACGCTTATATATATTTAATCTCCAGGCCTAAAAGCAAGCAGAAAAAAATATTTTGTATGTCTGGGATTAAGAAAAACCTCAGATTTAACAGAGAGCACTCAGACTATACACACGACAGGGTGACCACGGCAAGGTGTGAAAATTGACCACCTGTGTATATGTCTGGCAGTCGCTGAAAAGATTCTTTTGTATGTCTGGGATAAAGAAAACCCTCAGAACTAACAGACAGCGCTCAGATATATACACGACAGAGTGACCGTGGCAAGGTGTGAAAATTGACCACCTGTGTATATGTTTTGCAGGCTCAGAATAAACAAATATAAATGGCAGGGAAATACAATGTGAAACAAAAGTGTTTGATTTTATTTTGAAAACAAAATTAGTGATTATGGCCGGGATAAAAACATCATAAATTTATAATTATAAATATTTAACACGGTTCAATTAAAGAGTTGATCGCTCAAAATTTAGAATCATTAAATAGATGTTTATCAATTACATAAAGTGGTTAAAATCTTTATATTTTTTTTTACTATGGATTGTTCTATATATACAATGTAACACTGTAGTATCGAGTGGATTGGCGCACGGGGATGGGATATATGGCAATTCTGCAATTTCTACATTCATTTATTTATGTGCTGAATTGTGTTAATCAGCTAAAATAAAACTTAGAACAAGAACAAACAGAAAAAAATATACATTGAAATAAATAAGCAGATTATAAGAAAAATAATCAATTCTAATTTTTGTGGTTGTAAAAAAGAAGCTACTGTTGATAAAACTTTAGTTAGATCTTACATATTTCTTTATAAAAAATGCCCGGTATTTGTTTACCGATAATTTTAAATAAATATAATTTGCATGGTACAGTAATTAAAATTAATCTCTTAAAAATCCCCTGCCTGTAATTCTCAGTAATTATCAGCAATTCTCAGTACCAACAGTAAATCTCAGTAAATATCAGTAATTATCAGAGCTCACAGCAAAAGCATCAGTAAATATCAGTAAATATCAGAACCAACAGCAATTATCAGTAACAGCAGTAAAATTATCAGTAAATATCAGCAATTCTCAGCACTAACAGTACAATATCAGTAAATATCAGAAATTATCAGTAAAAAATGGCACTTTCAGTACTTTTTAGAGCCAGTAGTGAAGTGTTCAGAAATCCGTTACCATTCTTGAGATATCTCAGAAAAAATGTTTTAGGGGCCGGTCCCTTATCTCCTTATTGGGGCCGCTGGACAAAATTTTTTAGGCTGCATGTTGTTAAGGACATCATTTTGAGCATCTTTTTCTTTTATACTGCATTTCAAAATATTTTTCCGTTTTGAGATATAGGTGGTCAAAGTTTTGGACTTCTGACCCCTAAAAATCCCTAATTACGTAACATATGAGAAAATCGTTATACTACTTGGCTTCATAACTGTAAGATAAACATATTTGCTTCTATAATTTATTACAAAATATCCCTCAGTAAAGAACTATAGTTAAAAAGACTTTAGAGCCCTCTAGGTCCCTAATATTCGGGGCCAGCCCCTTTTTCTTGGTATCAAATGAAAGGTCATTTGATTATAAAGACATTTTGTTCAACAAGTGTTCATAAATTCGTTACCATTCTTGAGATATCTCAGAAAGAATGTTTTAGGGGCCGGTCCCTTATCTCCTTATTGGGGCCGCTGAACCAAATTTTTTAAGTTGCATGGTGTTAAGTATATCATTTTGAGCATCTTCTCTTTTATACTGCATTTCAAAATATTTTTCCGTTTTGAGATATAGGTGGTCAAAGTTTTGGACTTCTGACCCCTAAAACGCCCTAATTACGTAACATATGAGAAAATCGTTATACTGCTTGGCTTCATAACTGTAAGATAAACATATTTGCTTCTATAATTTATTACAAAAAATCCCTCGGTAAAGAGTTATGGGTAAAAGAGTTTAGAGCCCTTTAGGTCCCTAATAATAGGGGCCAGTCCCTTTTTCTTGATATCAGCAGAAAGGTCTTGTAAATATAAACCTTTTTAACATTACATGTTTTAACAAAATATTTTCCAGAAAAGAGATAAAGAGAGAAAAACACAAAAATTCACGACGCTTTTTTAATGTCAATTTTCGAGCCATAGCAAGCTTTGGCGCCAGTAGTGCTAAACATACAAATCAACAATCATGCAAAACTTCAATCTTTCCTTTACCTACCGTAAAAATTTGAGCTTAATATCTCTTATAGTTTAGGAGAACAACAGAAGACAAAATACCCATATAAAAATTAGAAAAATCTCAATATCTCAAAAACGGATGTGACGTCATCAATACAAAAAATTTCCAATCAAGTTCAGACCACTATCTATCACATCCTAAAATTTGATTGAGATCGGCCGAGCCGTTTCTGAGAAATCGCGTGCACAAAAAAAGGGGAAAAATAATAATAATAAGAATAGGGAAAAAGAAACCGAAGAATAACAAGAAGGTCTTCCGTTGGAAACGGAAGACCTTAATAATAGGGAAAAAGAAACAAAGCAATAACAAGAAGGTCTTCCGTTGGAAACGGAAGACCTTAATAATAATAGAATTGAAAAAGAAACCGAAGAATAATAGAAGGGTCTTCCGCTGAAGACGGAAGACCCTAATAAGAAAAGTGAAAAAGAAACAATAGAATAATAGTAGGGTCTTCCGCTGAAGACGGAAGACCCTAACTAACTTTAGTATTAAGAATCACTACATGTTATAGGTTTTCTTATTATTTAAAGAAACAAGAAAAGACAAATGATCAATTGTAACATGCGGTGATGAAGAATAACCTCCTGAGAACAAATTAATGAAGATGTTGTTATTACTTTATTTTGATATACCTAAATTGCATTTGCAATATTTCTATACTGATGATCTATACATTTACATCAAGGAATAGTTTGAAGCAAACTGAAAATATGAAGCATATTTAATATATTTGAAATGAAAGCTTAAGTCATGATATATCTTTATTATTGAAAATTGTTTAATTTCATAAGTGTTTACCACATGTTAAACGTGTGTTGAATATGTGTGAAATTAAACACTTTTTCATGTATGCTCTTTTTATGTGTTTTACACGTGTAAAATATATATGTAAAATATATGTTTAACACATGTTTTACACATGTGGACATTTTTCCGTGTAGTTTTATGTTAATTTACAAAGTATTTCTCTGCAAATATTAAACTGGGATACAGTAGTAAAATACACGCTAAACTGTATATATAGGTGTATATACTTATTATTTAGAGTTACTAAATACATAAATATATATTGAAGTGCATAGTTAAATCAATTAAATGTGTCGATACTCAGGAAGAATATAAATCTTTGTCCATATAACAGATGGAAGCTCTCTGACTTGATATCAAATAGCAGGAAAACTGTATTAAAAAGCTCTGTCACCAGACACCATAGCAACTGACCAATGTCCCGCTGAGACAGAGAGATTAGCTACTAGTTTACAGTTTTCATTTATAATGGAGTTCGTATGTAAAATTCTGCATTTATTGACAAGTTGGAAATCAGTAACCAATCATGGAAAAATAAATATTGGATATTTAAAGAACTTGAAAAATAACCAAATTGGTTTGCAACAATTTGTGTTAACTGTGTGGTTAATCAAAGGAATTCGTCTACTAACCATACATTATACTGTACATAGAAATCAGTGATGGAATATTAAACTTTGATTAAGTGCAATAATACCGCGACCTGTAAAGGCGTAGATCATTATTTTCTCTATTGTTTTATAGATTTCTTTGACTAAATTTAACAGTTCTGTGTTAATTGAATTGTGAGCACCACCTGTAACATTCATATCACTATTCAAAAAACTAAATACGGGGGAGGGGGGGGGGGGGGGGGTAGCTTCACATTGTATTTCTGTATCACACGTGATTTTGATCATATGGAGATATTTTTTTCTCATTAATATACTTTTACCACTGAAATCCTTACGTCACAATACATTAAGTTCAAACGGCACAATAAAATGAGATGCCAGCATACATAAGTTTTACTTTCACTTTCTAAATATGACCTCCCTTTGACAGCATACTGTATCATCATCTTTTAATATTTAAATAAGCTTATCATCGTTACAACGTACCTATCCTATCGCATTTGTAAAGTTTCTGTCATTTTAATTGCAAAAGTAATTTTTCATTTGGCAGACTTTCACTATTGAGTTGACCCCATATTGACCCTGTATAAACAATTTCGTATAACATGTAAGTAAGTGTAGAGACTTTTTATATGAGTTATAATTGAAAAGAAGGACTATTTCTTTCTTAATGTATTTCAATGCATAAAATACAATACAGGCCATGACCTTATTGTACTGTTCTGACCCCATGAAACTGGAAAATACAAAATATCTTCTAAAGTCATTATGATGCATCAAATGGAGTAACGTACATTAATGTATGACCCCCATGTGTTGTCTTTAATACCCCCCCCCCCCCCCTTTATGAAATAGGAAATGATGATACACTGTGTATTTTGTTAACTTCGAAGATCCTCATCCCTAAACCGTATTATTTATTCTTGCTCTTCGTGTCATTGCGCATCAAATTGTTTATAGGTTATGCCCCCTTGGAGACACTCTGACATTCTAGAACTAGAAATAATAAGGTATTTTATCTTATTCATATGTAGTGTTTGATTCATGTGGGTAATTCCTAGCCTAATGATGACACTGCTTTGTTTAGGAGACTTTACAATTGCCCCAAATAGGCGAATACACATGCATATAACATTTTGTTTAAAAATCTTAAACATTGAATTAAGCAATTTCCAAAATGTTAAATGTGCATTAGGAGAGAAAAGGCAATCAAGAAATGATTTAAAATACTACTGTACACATGTTAGAATGCATCAAGAAGAGTGAATCTTTTGAACAAGGTTAGATTGGGGGAGGGGTGGATGTGGAGTATAAACATTTATAATTTGAATCACTCATTGTTATTAATTATAACTTATCAATGAATATTAGTTTTTGATCCCAAGGTAGAAATATAACCTCTGATCATATCTCAATAGATCATTTGTCAATTATGCAATGTGTCATTTTTTTTAAGAATAACATCTTTTACCAGGTTATAAAAGTTTTTAGACACCAAAATTATATTTTGATTTTAATAGATATAATTCAATAGATATAGATATAATTTAATAGATATATAATGTATATTGTAGTCATAAACCTATTCCATTTGAAATTCTAGATACAGAGTAGGTTTACAGTCATTTGCATTTTGAATTATGAATCTGTTATGAAATTTCTATCATTACATATACATAATTGAATAAAGGTTTATCTTTCCTGATCATAGTGCATTCACAGTGTCTTTGATTTCATGAATTTCAATTTCCCTGATTACGTGTTTCAGGTATTCATCATCCTCTTCTTCTGCTTTTCTCTGCTCCCCTGTTTCGAGGAATCCATGGATTGAGATGTGAGACTTGAGAAATAGGAAATGATTTGACTTGGCTTTAACAGTCCTGGGCTGGAAAAATCCGCTCTCCCCTATCGTTTGTCAGTGTTCTCATGTTTAAAGCAACCTCTGCTGGATGAACCTTCTTCCCAAGCTCCACTCCAGTCTTTAATACATCGTTCAGATGATTGCACCTGTGCTGTTTTAACCGAACTTGTTTCTTTTTTTCCCTTAAGAACCCATCCTCTTATGCTACCACCCTTTTAAACACATTCAGACAGGGCTGTTAGTGTTTAAAAAGGGTGGTAGCATAAGAGGATGGGTTCTTAAGGGAAAAAAAAGAAACAAGTTCGGTTAAAACAGCAAAGGTGCAATTATCTGAACGATGTATTAAAGACTGGAGTGGAGCTTGGGAAGAAGGTCAGACAGGCTGCTCTTCACATTCATGTATGTTACATTTTTCTGCCCACCTTTGTTTAACTTTGTCAAATGTAGACATGTTTGAATTTTGATGAAAATCAAACGTGTCCCTATCAAAATACACATGTTCCTCAAATTCTTCAAAGTGAGTGCAAACACTGTAAACAGCCTTTTTCGGAACAAGGGAAGCACTGAATAGACTCGTTTACAGTACTTTGTTTGTATTTGTCCTTCCTGCTTTTCTGCTGTCATGAAGTTGGAGAGTATGTGTAGCCCCGTTGTGGCCCAATAACAGTTGATGTGTGTAATCAACATCAAAAACTGCTACCTGGCATCCAGCAACTCCTCAATTTGTATCTATTACCATCTTTATACCATCTGCTACATACAATCTCATTTTCTTCCTAAGATGAACAATTTTGGCATCGCAATATGATTTTCCTGCTTGCGCCTCACTAAAGTTGTATCTTTTAACAACGATTCCTGCAAATGTTACAAGAAAGTTACACACCGTATAGCAGTTTACAAAATAAAAACATCAAAGATTCAATGTAAATGCTGTGATTCTCATAATATGTAACACATTAACAAAATTTCCCATTCACCTATTTTCTCAGATATGCTAGGAATCGATCCCCAGAGAAATCCATTGTGATAACATCCAGCATTTTCAGATCTTATGTATCTCATTATTACGAGCGACAACACATTAAAATTATTTCGAGGTACAAGGCACTATAAACGAAACTGTTTATTGGCGATGAAAGTGTAGACTCGATATTGTTCATGAATTATACTTACATTGACGGTTTTCCCCTACTACAAACTAGTGGGTAAACAAGGGCATCACCCAGAATTAATGATGAAACTAAAATTATGAAAAGTTCACTCCATTTAGGCTGATAACCATGCTGAAATTAGCAGCAATTATCAGCATCCATTAAGCCAGTAGATGCTAACGGCCAATAAGGAAATTCATCAAAATCCTGAGTGTACTCAAACAGATAACATATTTTACTCTACTGGACCTTGACCCGTGCGTGCACGGGTTGACATTGCTTATGATACCGGACATTTACGAAATAGATACATCGAGCTTTCATCCTACAATAATGCTTTTATTTCACTAAACTCTTCTTAGTTTGAATAATCTTACTGTGTCTCGGGACAGGCCTCCACAACAGTTAAAATGCCTCCGATATACCGGTTATGCAGCAAAAAATTGCAAAATCGGTCCGAAACAATTTTGGAGAAAATTAATGAAGGTAAATTAAAAAGAGTAGTTAAATTTTTCATAACAAACCATTTAGAGGCTGTAAATACCTTTCAGCTAAAACTTTAATTCATATTAACAAAGAATTAAACACCTTTTCACCAACGTTTACTTGCTTTGAATTTACAAACCATGTTGACATTTGGAACTCTCGGGATTTTTCGTATTAAATGCACTGAGTTAGAGTTTTCTCTCGTATCTCCTTTGATGAACAGAATATATGACAAATTTGCAATGAAAATATACACGTATTTGTATTATCGTTTCTGAGTTTATCCATGCAAATGTGATATTGTAGAAACAAACTAACGAGCCTCCCCTGATTTAGCGTGAATGTAATGCGCATGCGCAAGCTTGTAAAATCTAAAGAATTCAGATGATTTCCAGATTTTTAAAAGGAATTTTCGTTGATTATTAATAAGCGAAGCTTGATTGAGAGAATATAAAAACAAATTGATAATCCTCAAGTACCAGTGATGTTTAAAATTTATAAAGAAAAAGACAGAACTCCTCTGATTTCTCGGTATTAAAGCCCAAAAATACGAGTCTATTATTTTAATATAGTAGTATAGATAATCGGCATACTTTAATTAATATCAAGATGATTAATGCATCAGTAATTTTTAGGAGCATTGATAACTTTGGAGGCAGTAAACATCACCTGGATAAGAATTATAAATGCGTCTTCTGGTCAAAATAAACAAACCATTCGGAACCACCTGGTGGTACCCGTACAGCTCAAATGTGAGAACTGGAAATAATAGCCCCATTGGTCTCCTGCAATGTCCTGTAATTCGTTTGATGTACATTTTAAAATTAGGAGAGATAGCGGTCCACCATTTACCTCAATATCGTTGTGAAAAGATAAAAAAATGACAATGTACAGTGAGCAAATGGACATAGATATGATAGAAGACCTTAGACGTTTGTTATAAATGTATAAAAAAAATTCTACTTAAAGCGTGTGTTTCAAAGTTCGTGTTATCAAAAACAAGTGGGATATAAACCCCTTCAATTAGCCTGAACTCCTTATCAACTCTTTTGAAAATAATCTCTTTTTGACCGGGTTTTCCAACGGAAAAATCCGGTTATTAAAATCGTGGGCGGGCGGCTGCAAAAAGTTTAGAGGTGGGCATATTGTAAGGATTTAGATTTCTGTTAAGTTATGAAAAAATACCAGCTTTTGAACTTAGTCATTTTTTGACAAAATATTGCATATAGGGTACCCTCATTTTACGGATAACTCCCCCAACAGTTTTCCAGATAAAAAGTTGTTATTTTGCAGATCAATTGAACTTATATTACAGGTGGGCATATTGCTAGGATTTAGATGTCTGTTAATTAATGAAAAAAATTAAAGCCGTGAACTTAGTCATTTTGGACAAACTGTTGCATTAAGGGTACCCTTATTGTAAGGATAACTCCTCCTTCAGTTTTCAAGATGTTTTTAATTTGCAGATCAGTTGCACATATATTAGAGGTGTGCATATTGCTAGGTTTTTAATTTCTGATTATTTATGAAAAAAATACTAGCTTTTGAACTTTTGTCATTTTTTGACAAAATATTGCATATAGGGTACCCTCATTGTACGGATAACTCCTACAATTTTCAAGATAAGAAGTTGTTCTTTTGCAGATCATTTGTACATAAATTAGAGGTGTGCATATTGCTAGAATTGTGATATCTGATAATTTATGAAAAAAATTCCAGCTTTTGAACTTTTGGAAAAGTTTTGAAAATAGGGTACTCCATTTCACTGGATACGGTTGGTAGTGTTTATCAATTCAGGGTTGACATGAATTATGAATACAGTTTACCTAAAAGAAATCCCGGTTTGCTGTCACATTGACAGCTTTTCACTATCTATTATATTTGATCAGTGTTTATTATCTATTTAAAATTTGCTATAGTCAGGTACTCTTCAGACAATTGCTTAAGGAGGCTGGGGGGTCCAAAAAAAAATTCTCCAAAATTCACCAAATTTGCAGAAATGTTTCATTTAATCTTAATTTACATTTTAATATTGAAGACCACATCTCAATCATCGTTAATTTTTATCATTTGTTGCATCTGAAGAAATTGCAAATTAGGTAAAAAATAAATATGAAAAATTTTTGAAATATAAATAAAGGCAAAAAACATACCAATAACGTCACAAAAAAGTTTCACAATAAGAAAAACTTAACATTATTTGTTATAAAGAAAAATATCACAATTTCACCAAAAATATATATGTCCTACAAATGCAAATATGTAAAACAAAAAAAAAGTAGCCACAAGATTATTTCCAAATTTTAACATAATAATAATCAATACATGTGTAATAAAGATCGAGCATTTAACGAGGCCGAGTACAGAACGAGTACGCACGCTTTCGCGCAGCGTTTCATTTGTATATTGTGACGTCATCTTTTTGCTTTCTTGACGCCATGGCGGGATAGTTTCAACTGCAGATATTCAGCGAAATTTGTCGAAAATAACTCGTTTGAAGAGTAAAATTAAAGTTATATTGTGGAATAAAGATAAATGTCTCGAAGTATAAGCTATACTTGGGCTCGGGTCGAAAAGGTGAAGAGGGTTCAGCAAGCCTAGCCCTCTGTCACGTTTTCTTAACCCGCCTAGATATAGCTTAATTCATATATTTCAAGACAATAACCATATATTTTATATTAATGACCCTTAATATGTGATGTTATATATTTATTTATTACTTAAATATGTCTGAATGTTTTAATAATACCATATATATCACATTTTCCGCCTTTGTCAAATAAAAAATAGCCATTAACTGACAAATCTTGGAAATTGGGCATACAAGAATCAACTTTGATAAGACCCCTGGAACAAACCAGGAGGTAAACGTTTTTTTTTATTTGACCATTTGATGCCTTTTAGCAATAACTTTAATATGTAGAACAGAAAAAGAAATCCCTAGGGCAGAAGTTTAAAAAATGTGCAAATTTGGTACATTGCAAGCAAAATCCCACAGGGTCCAATGTTAAAAATTAACACACTTTGAGATGACCCCTTAAACAAACGGTGTGGTAAATGTCTTATTTTTTTATCTTAAAATAATAATTATATCAGTAGTAATTCTTGTAAAAAATTTCATTCAAAAATCTAGGGCAGAAAAAATTAGACCCGGCCTCGTTAAAAAGAATTCCGATGGTGAAATTAAAAAAAAAGAAATAAAAAGGAAAATATTAGAACAAAATATTTAGAGTTTTAGAAGTTACCTCCCTTTGAAAAGTTAGAAAATGCTGAAAAACAGCTGAAATTATTTTTTTGCATCTTGTAACCCTTGGTTTACCATCAATTGACTCTTTAAATAATACTTCAATACCATCATATCCATTTCTTTCAAAAGGCAATTTCAGTACGATGTAAGAGTTATAGAACATTAAAGTGAAAATCTTTTTTGTATAGAGATAAAAACGCTTTAAAATGGCAGCCACCCCCCAGCCTCGTTAAAGAGTAAAGTCTATTCATGATCACAAATACAACATTACAATAAATGTTTAGAATATCGATTTATATATATTGCGAAGAAGAAAACAAAACTAACATGAAATGATTTGTTTTTCTTTTGTTTTCTTTATTAAATTACGGAATGGCTTTGCAACAGTAGCAACACTTGTACAGGTTTCTAAACACCCACGTGTAGACCTGGTAATTTGTTCCCGATGCAATTGTAAAATAAAGTTTCACTATTTGTGCATGAATTTTGATGATCAAATATCGTTTTTACATGATAAATCTATATAAAATAAGATTTCTACACAAGAGCAGCGTCATTTCCCTCCATATGTCGACGAGAGAAAGAACGTAACTGTTATCAATCAATATTTGGCAATGGAAGTGTGTTTTTGTGTGTTGCTACGGATATGAAAGACCTGCATACCGCGATTTCTTTACACGTTCGGTGTTTATGACTTGAAAATCAGCCAAATAGAGCGAAAATTTAAGTAATTTCAAAGTCAGATATCTTAGATACGTGTACGGGGTTACCCATTTCTATTCTTTTTTACAGCGGGGGTCCTTTTTCTACGGGGGCCATTTCTCTTCATGTTTAACATGAAGAAAAATAAACCCGTGGCTCTTTTTTCTTCAGAAAAATCCAATTATTGTTTAAGTGACGTCGAAAAATGACCCCTGGTCATTTTCCTACGTAAGTCATTATTGTTCCTTACACCGGCCGTCCGTTCTATTACCAGAGCAACGAAAATCTTGAGATCTCGAGATCTAAAAAACAGTAAGTGATCAGGAAATGACACGTTTATAGATGATATACATTTGGCTGAATATTTGATAAACAGGATTCGTTTTGTCAACCGCTTCAACGCATCATTTTAGAATTTCAATCTAAAGACACCATCCAAAAGTTATAAAGAGTCTCTTTTCTGGGCGAATGATAACCGTGTCGTCCCCACTGTCCTATTTACTAGAAAACGAAAAAAGAAAAAAACCGCAGTTGTTTTTATTGACAAAACATTGCTAACAAATAACAAAAACAAACAGGAATTGATTCGAATGAATTTTGTAAATGTTGATACATATAAAGGTGCATGATAGATTCACAGTCAATACATACAGTGTATGTGGTATAAATGAGATAATAAGATAGAGTAATTACGCAACATACCTATATTCTTTCCAAAGATATCCTGAATACATATTTTGCTTAATTGCTTGATATTTATAAATACCTCAGGGTTCAAACGATGTTCATTCAAAAGTAACATTTTTTTTTTAAATTTCTCAGTCAAAACGCCCCTGTTAGCTTATCACGTTCCAATACAATGCTTAAAAATGTGATGTCTACGGGGATTTTGTATTGCAGCGAGCCCTGATGATAATGTTGAAAAATTGCGCGATGTATTCCGAGAGTATTCAGAATGGAGAAAAAATGTACACATTCCCCATCTTAAATCTCCGGCAAGAATCTGTTTTTGTTCCTGTGGGTTTTTCCAAGTGAAAGATGATAATGTGTCAATGAAATTATCGTGGGAATTTCTTTCAACTATTTTAACTGCACTTATTTCACAGGTATGTGTATTTTTATAAAAAATTGCCCAAATAAATATCTTGTGACAGACTTTAACAAATACATGTTCATAATCATTTCATGCATGTCTTTTATAATTATGCTATGCTATGGTTATCATTTTAATGATATGTTATACTTTTTTAATAACATGCTATGAAATTTGTATGCTGTGCTATGAATATTTAAAAATGAAAAGCTTATAATACGATATGTTATGGTATGCAATGACATCTGTATAAAAACCCTCAGTGTACAGAAGAGTTCAAAACATTTGAACTAAAATGATAAGAAGCTTAAATGTACCATTGGTCTGTAATATTAATTTTTTTTAAAAATAAAATCATATAAAAGAGAGTTAAATCATGTTGTCTGCTATGATATGACATGATAAATGGCATTCATGAGATTATGATAAGAAGCTTACCACTGATCTGTAATGTTAACATTATTTCTCACAAATAAAATCCTTTAAAAGCGAGTTAAACTATGCTGTATGCTATGTTATAATGAATTGCAATCGTGAGATTATATGTAACGGTATCGGATTCCAAAGCAGTGGTATAAGATTTCAGTGCTATGTCACATTGTATGCTGTGGTATATGTTGTAAAAGATACATGTATGCTTGAACTGACTGAAGGCATAAGTAAGACTTGTCCAGCTGAATTGAAAAAAAAGAGGATACACAATAAATTATCCGGAATAAACAAACAAATGCATGTATTTTTATATGGTAACTTTTCATCTATGACACCAAATAATTTGATGATTAGACGGGGACGCCAAACACGTCAACTTCACAAAGAGTGAGGGTCTCCGTTGTCTTGGAGATCTTTACGAATCTTCCATGCGGTGACGTCGGACAGTCGATGACGACCAGCTGTGACGCGGTACCGGGACCAGCAAAGAAACCACAGGGAGTGTTGACATCAGATTCTGTCAGCCCAACAGTGACGGTAACATCCCGCAGCTTGTATGACAAATCTAAAATAAGTCAGTTTATGGTCATTTAGGATATGTACAGAACACTAGTTGCACGGATCGGTTCAGTTTGCTTTTTAAACAGAACGCTTTATTTTGTCCACGGTTCTGTTTAAAAAATACAGCTGCAAGCTTTGTGAATGGTGTGCTTGCTATTACAATGAGGTGGTCGTGGCCTGAAGCCTTTTTACTATTTGCGATAATGATTTTAAAAGTAACAAACATGTACATCATTACAGGGTAATATAATAATCTTTGTGAAAAAAGGCTTTTTATTCCTAAAGTCTAGACAGTTATCAACTGTTATAAAGTTATTCAACTCATTTTTTCTATTCAGGTATTACTTCTATGTGCTCATGCACAAGTTTCTTTATGCAAGTCTTACCGAACACCCCATCGGATAGTTTATCTGAAACGACATCATGTGTACAGTCAGACATTTTGTTTTCTCTTCATGCTACGTGTATTTTGCATGTATGCACACATTTCTTTTGATAGATACAATAAGTTCATAGCTTTTTTTCAATGTGTATCGGCCCGATCTTCTCAAATTGTCGTTTAACTGCATTCCACCTGTATCACAAACGACCGTGTAGTGAGCGACCAGCGCGCTAGTTACCTTTCGTCGTCGAAAGCAAGATTTTTGTATTGTCTAGATGTCCCAGTGGTTAGTGCAGTGGCCGTTCACTGCTAGGAGAATGGGTTCCAGGGGTCGTGAGATCAAGCCCTGGCCGGGGCGGAGGTGGAGCTCCAAAAAGGTGAATTTCTCTGTGTTATATATATATATATATATATATATATATATATATATATATATATATATATATATATATATATATATATATATATATATCAAGAGATTGTTTCGCAACTTAAATAATTTTTTGAAGAGTAAACCCAATCTTAACCCCGGGTTTTGAATTGAGGTTTACTTTGGGTTTGCTTTTTTAAAATTTTTGTCCACTCGGGTTTGTTTTTTAACTACTCGGGACTTGCTTTTTGGGTCAACTGTACGCACTAAATTGTGAAGCAGACCTGTCTTTTATCTTACTGCCTGTAATGCCTGCTCTTTGTACATGTATATTTTGAATACACATGTACTGTCTGTTTTCCGGGGTATACTTCTGATCGGGGTTTACTGCGTCCACTAAGGATTTACTTAGCGTCCACTCTAGTAAACCTGGAGTAATCCCAGAAAGTAAACCCAGCGTTTAGTTGGGGTTTACCTTCTGTTAGGTTGGGTCTGGTCGATACTGTAGGATGGGAATCATTCTAACTGTTTATATTCAATAAATATTACTCGAGTATATGTTACCACCAGCGATTATCGTTTATAATTTTTTAGAGTAAAAAAATCATATTGTTTATATTTTTCTTTGCAATTTTTAACCAGTTAACAGTATTTTAAGACCATCAATAATATTTCAATAATATTTTTACAATTATATTAATTATGAATGTTAGGATTATTTTGTGTGTTTTTTTTCGGTTTGTATGTGTGTTTATGTGTGTGTGTGTTTGGGGGGGGGGGGGGTAAGGTTAAATCCACTTTAGTAATCAAATGATTTAATAACATCTAACACCTTATTGCCCAGAAATTTTTAGTTGTGGGAACTAATGTCATTTTAGCTACTATTTATCAAACATATGAAAATTATTTTTATAAAGGTTTTTGTGCGTCTGAACGATATCCAATTCCATATTTCAAGAGAAAAAATCAGCTATTGTGAAAAATGTTTTTGGAGTTTTTGGAACTATTTCTTTAGTTAAAAAAAACCAAACAAACAAAACAACGTAATTTTTGGCTCATTTTTTACCCTTATGGTTAAAATAAAATTTCTACGACCTTTTACATCAACAAGTCGCCTCCAATTTTATGTCAGGAGTTGATTTGGCTTCACAGGGCGAAAAACCATCTTTAAGCAAGTCCTTAAAGGTGGCTTAAAGGTGACTTAAAGGAGCTTAAAGGCTATACAACCTTTAAGCCGCCTTTAAGTCACCTTTAAGCAAGTGCTTATAGGTCCTTAATGTCCAAACTTCTTTAAGCTACCTTTAAGCCACCTTTAAGCATCTTTAAGTGGCATTTACGCTCTCTTTACGCTGCCTTTACACTGTCTTTAAGTGGCCTTTAAGTCAATATTGATCACGCTGAACAATAAAAACATGTATTAAATGCAAAAGCTCTTTTATAGAGATGGGAGGGGGTCATTCGAGTGATAATATAATTTCCAAGGAAGGGGGGGGGGGTGTTCCAGGCGGTTTTAATCGTCGCTCCATTAAACACAGGTCGCTATCATCAGCACCGCTCTGATGGACACAGATTGCCGTTATAAAATTCTTTATAATTTTTGGGGGGTTTCAAAATTATTGTAGGTATGAGCGCAGTCTCTGTATCTTAATATGTGCATAAAACTAATTAAAGTATGTTTGTTTCCTATTATAAATTAATCGGTGAAAAAAATCTCTCTCTCTCTCTCTCTCTCTCGCTCTCTCTCTCTCTCTCTCTCTCTCTCTCTCTCTCTCTCTCTCAGTTCATCCGGTTATTAAACAAAATAAAGATAATGAACCAAAAATGCATGATTTAATTTGTTAATCGGTTTAAGGTTTGTATTTTTTTTTTCAATTTTCATTATTTCTAACTCTAGATCTGCTAGATACATGTTAAAGATGAAAAGACTCTCAACTGCCTTTGTTATATCGGGCAGGATATTACTGCTTTGTTTGTCTAGACATAGTTTTGTTCGTTTGTGTATATCTAATTAGAGTCTATTGTTCGTCCAACTTAAGAAAACCCCTGGAACTAACACAGAATATACAAGATATACACAGCAGTTGTGTCGTGTGCCCAGGTGCATGTTTGTGTATATCTAATTAAAGTCTATTGTTTGTCCAACTTAAGAAAACCCCTGGAACTAACACAGAATATACAAGATATACACAACAGGTGTGTCGTGTGCCCAGGTGCACGTCAGGGTTTCTAAAGGCGTTGAATCTTAGTATGTACGAGTATACGATAAGTCTAGTGAATAAAAGTTAATTTACATTTTCAATTCATTTTCAAAGTATTATTTCCTAGCTCTGGGTTTCAAAGATGTTACGTCTACAAATTAACGATACATGTATGTAAGAGTAAAATCTTGAGGCTAATTAATTAATGTACCGGTGATCATAAATAGGGGTTGATTATTTAAATATATGTATAAGGGTAAATATGTCAAATATACCTGGCCTGGCACATCATACAATTGTATGTACAAGTCATTTGCAATTGCCACATGCAGTAAATACGTCACCGGTAATTGGTAATTTTGTTTGTTATAGAATTGATAGTTTAAAAAGCATGTACATGTACATACAATTACATGTAAGTATTTAAACATATTTGAACGGCGCCGCGATCATGAAAACCGGGAAATTGCGGGAAATTGAACAAATACCCTAATAGTATCAATGCATTTAATAAAAGAAATGATTTCATTTTCTTTCTTACATTTTTATAGCTATAAATTAGATGAACGTATATCTACTCGGTTTAAATTTATTAACTAAGAAAGCCTACTATAGTGAACCTAACGGTTTCCATTTAGGTATAATATATTTTTGTTCACTGAAGACCAAGTTCCGTATTTCATTCTAAATACATGCATGCATGTAATTTATAAATTAGATATAATTGATTGTTACAAACTGAATGATTTGTCAAAATCTTTTCAAGCAAACACAATATTCAATACAGTGATTCAATATCCACTGATATATAGGATATAAAAACAGTCATATATATGTAAGTTGCCGTGGCGCAGAGGATGTGTGGTGAAGCTAGTAAACTAAGGGTCCTGGGTTCAATTCTCGCCGTGGCCGTTTTTTTTGGTGTTTTTTTTCATTTTTCTTTCTAGAACAAAAACCGTTTTAATACCTTTTCTTTCATAAAGTTAATACATTTTGTTGGAAATTAAGCACAATATTAAATTTAATTTTTTTTAATGGCTTAAAGGTGGCTTAAAGGTAGCTTAAAGGTGGCTTAAAGGTGGCTTAAAGAAGTTTGGACATTAAGGACCTATAAGTTGTCCTTAAAGGTGGCTTAAAGGTGGCTTAAAGATGGTCTTTAAGCTGCCTTTAAGCCATCTTTACGCTTTCTTTAAGCCACCTTTAAGCAATACTTATAGCTTAAAGGTAGCTTAAAGGTGGCTTAAAGATCGTCTTTAAGCTACCTTTAAACACCTTTAAGCTATCTTTAAGGAGGACTTAAAGATGGTCATTCATCCTGTGCTTATGCATACATGTAAACTAGTTAATTTATTGGAACTTTTTTTTTGTAAAACAGAATAAACATAATTTTTCAGCATCTAATTGACCCCTTGGATGTAAATTAAATTTCTGAAATCTTATTGCACATATATAAAAGTTACATCCTTATCATATTCCAAAAGATGATTTAGATACTGTGTAGAATGAAAGAGGAAATAAAAGAGTTTCGGATAAAACAAAATAGTAAATCAATATTTTAGGGACTCCATTCGATCGAAGCTATGAACCAATTAACTAGAATTTAAACAACGTTTCCTCTACATTTGGTATATTTCGATTTTGTAATGTTGTTGTTAGATACGCTTACCTGTGTTTAACTGTCTATTCCTTTGTTAAGTATTCTGACAGTTATGATGTTATATATATATAAGGTATGGACATAAAAAAGCACAATCAAGACTTGCAATGTTGTTACTTTTTACACTTACCTGTGTTGTATTGATCAATTCCTCTGTTGAGTATTCTGACAGATGTGATGGAGTACACAGCCTGCAGATCCACCCTCCACCAGGGATATCTGTCGCCATCACCTGTAACTGTACACTTGTGTACACCAAAGTCAGTTCCTCTGTTGCCATCCACTGCATACGCGGCGTTATAGTCTTGAAATGTTGATGATTGTTCGGCAGGTTTACGTAATGCAATGTTCGGCAGAACTGTCAACGATAATCCAAAACTAAGATTTTTATGATAATGAAAAGAACATACTATTTACTACATTGAATGCTAAATGTACTTTGATAGATAGAGCTGTAATTAAAAATGTTCAATTTCTGAGGATAGCTAAATGACTTGTATTCAACACTTTTTAGCATCGATATGTTACATGTTGAACATTTTAAACTGGTTCAATATGAACAAAAGTAAGGTTTTCAATGAAAACACCAAAATTTGATTAAAATATGCATACCTGATAATACACTTTATAAATTTTCAGGGTAGGAATCAAATCTCCTTTAAACTAAGCTAGTGTATCTTCAAACGTTGTATAGCCTAAAGGCCCCACCTACATTTTTTGCACTGTTTATTATTGCCTGACGTCATGACGTCAGGTATATCTACGGTTTAAAAGTTGCAATCTCCGAAACAGTGCAGACAATTGGACAAGCAATATCATGATATTTCACAAAAAAAGATTAACCGATGCATGTTTCAGATATCAGCATTTACATTCACAATTGATGAAAATGTTATATGACATGTAATAACAACAGTAAGCAAGAGTTTTCAAGTAAAATGAATGTTCACCATGCAGTGCACGTGTGTAATCCTGATTTAAAAATAGATCAGCATTCCACCATATTTGAACGGTGGAAAACGGGGAGGGGGTCATCGCAGCAAGTTGTAACATATTGTCTATTACGGTACAATGTTAGTAATAATTGGTGTTGGATTATCATTATTACAAGATATCGAGTCATTAGTTTGGAATAAAACACATATATATATATATACAGCTACAGTGTATAATGTTTACTGGAGGAGCTTAACCGCCATATCGGGGTGTGACCCGATTTTCGTTCAGTTTGGCGATTTCATTCATCTTGAAAAGGGATCATAACTCGCGTGTCTTACTAAATGTACATTACTAAATTTAACAATTACTAATCAAGTTTGTTTCTTAATTCGATAGATTTCTTCCAAAACATCCGATCCAAAGTATAATATACATGTATGAAGTTGTTACAAAACAAATGTCAAAAAATTCATTTGACCCCTCCCTATGGATATCTGCCAATGGACGAGTTCATTCTTTGCGTGAAAGGTAATAGCAGGATTTTGCGCCATAATGTCTCATTCGTAGTTTTTGCGCGCTGATTAGTTGACGAGTCCGGTGGGATCATGCGAATACCCCAGAGCACACCTTGTGTTTACATCACAGGCACTTAGCAATGGGGGGTTGGGGTAGGGAGGCTGTTTCCCCTCCCCACTTTTTTGGCAGCTGGCACTTTTCTTAACTTTATAGGATAAATGGAAATATAATGGATTTGCCCCCCTCCCCCTTCCACTTTTGTAGAGGCATGCAATAAATGAAACTGCAATAAGGAATTCTCATTGAATTGAAGTTACAGATAGGGTTTTTTTTCATGAATTTGAGAATTCACTTTTTTTTAATTGCTTGTCAAGATGATTTTGATGAAGCTGCCCACACACATTCAAAAACAAAACGTGTTTGTATACTCTTTCATATTTCATATAGTTTGGAATTTTTTAAAAATGCATTTTAGTTGATTTTGCATCTTAATATAACAAATACAATTTTAAAAAACGACCATTTACTCTCAAGCTTTCAAGCTTACATGCACTTATATGATATGTGTACATTCCTAAAAAAATGAATTAATAAAATAAATGAATTTCAAGTGATATATGTGTACATGTTCTAGATCGAAAAGACTGACATTTCGTCTTGCACGTTCCGTTTGAAAATTTATGATCAGCAGCGAAAATTAAAATTCATTTTTGATAAGATAGCATAATTGATACATGCATGCTTCAATTGAATAATTTTGTTTAGTCAGGCAAGCTTTTTGGAAAGCTATTACTTGTATGCATTTAACATCTATATAGAATTTTGCAACAAAGTAAAGATGCAGGGGACAGTTTTTATTATACAATTCACTGTAGTCAGGGGATGTGTGTTTTCAAAATTCCCATTCAACACAGACACCTTTAATTCACTCCTTGTAATTTAGGCCGATCACTATTTTCTGTGGAAATCACTAGTCACAATAAGCACATTTTTCACCATAGTGGTTTCTCTAAATTTTCATATTCGCCATATTTCTTGATCTTTCAGTTTTTTATGTGATTCCCTGCCAAGGGTTACATGTACCTTCTACACCGAGCGCATGTTGCAACATCACATGTCAGAAACTTACTGTTTTATAGTCTGGTATGTCCCATGCACCTACTTTACGTGTTAATTTACCCCCCGATTGTAACTTTCAATTTCATTGTGTAAAATCGACACAACAGTAATGGCCGTAAGATTTGTATTTTGCTCTTTTTCATGAGCAATCGATTTTCATGTACTTTACATTAGGGGTCTTCATATTGCATATCAATTCAACAACTATTACTCTTTCTGAGAGAGAGAGAGAGAGAGAGAGAGAGAGAGAGAGAAAGAGTTTACCTTCATTCCAGAGTGCCTCTTTGCATTATTCCTTATTTCTCCCTATGTACGTAATTTTGCAATAAAATATCTTCGGCTTAACAATTTTGGCATAAATTCCCCTTCACATGAAAAACCCCTTCCCAACAGAATAAATATAAATAACAAGCGTGATATATATGCACATGTATCCCTTTTTACAGCGAGAAATTTCACAAGACAATTTGTTTCAATTTTCCCGTAAAGATTTACTCGAGCGTCTTCTTAACAAAGAAGGAACATACTAATGTACCAAATTTTGTTGAAGATCTCGACATTTTAAGACATCTGTTTTCCTCATTAAATATGTAGGGCGTAACATATTTCCTAGTTCTTTACCTTCATCACAAACTATCCCGGTCCATCCGGCGTCACATTTACAATTGAATGAGCCTGGTGTGTTTGTGCAGTTGGCTCCATTGAGGCAAGGGTCATTCTAGCACTCATTAACATCTTGCATGAAATATTTAAATGATTACAAAGATTTAATCAACTGCTAATTTTCTTAATGGGAACGTGGATGTTAGCTACATGCGTTTACATGACAGCCGATGCCAAACTTTGCCGTTAAGTATAACATGACATACTACATCTGGAGTATCGATTTTTGTCTTATTTAACCTTTTTTGGTTACGCTGATAATATTTTGCACCTCAAGTTTCAAACGGATGGACGAGAAATGAAAATCGATCTTAGAAACAACCAACAATTTCTTTTTAGATTTGATAATCAGTATCAAAAAAAGCAAAAGCTTTTTTGATGGTTTATACGTCGCCTTAAATTAAAAATTAAACACATACTGTATACAAGGAAAAGTTCGCCTCAGTTTCATTTTGTCCCTTTCCCACCCTCGTTGTCAGCGGCTGAATTCAAGACTTGACGAATTCCATTATTTCAAATTATTTTGCTTTAATCAACTGTGTCTGGGCGATTTCAAAACATGGCGAACCGTTTGAAAGTAAAAGGGGTGGAACACTGGGCGAAAAATTCCCGGTATACAATAGCAGTATTACTCAATGAACCCAATTTACTAATACGATATATATAAAAGTAGTAAGACCGATATACCTGATAGATCTACAGGCGAAAACACAACAATAGCCATTCAAAGAAACAAGAGGGTACATATATATTAAATCATAACAAATGTATATCAAGAAACTCTAATATCACATTTTGTTTAGAGTTATGCTTGCATTGTCAAGATATTTATGAAGAAAAAAATACGAGGTTGAAAAATATTCCAAAAATATTAGCTTAGTTAAAGAACATTCTTTTGCTTGCAAAATTCATAATGATTTGTCTACGTATGAAAGTCTACGAATGCATGTTAACATTTTTGTAGTAAAAACTTTATCAGTAAATAACTTTGCAGAAAAAAGATATTGAATATTACTACCACATTAACAGCCCTCCCTTTTGTCTTTTTCTTTTTTTTTTTTTACAGAAAAGACCCTTTTCGTATATTATCGACATTTTTATATTCGGTCATAATTGATTTACAGTTTAAAATTGAGTAGAAAATAATCTGCGGTTTTTTTTCTTTTCTTAATCAAAACATAGTAAAATGTACAGATTTCATAATTTTTTGTTATGGAAAAAAAAATAATTATCAATCATTTACAGAAGACATTTGTATTTTAAATGAAGCATAAGTAAAGTTCAGACAGAGGCTAATCATCTTCCGTTTTTAATAGAAAATATTAGGTACTTTCGATTATTTGAATTTAAAAAAAAAAACGACGACAATGGGAGACTCAATGTTAAAATGAACTAACGTGTGGTTGGTGATTTTTTCTTTGTTCATAAAGTTTTCAAGTTAAATGCAGACCAGAGAAGGTTTGATAATGATCTTGGGAAAACAAAGAAGAGAAATTGTAAAAAAGTACAGAAAATAAAAATGTTGAAATATATGATTAATATGAAGATATTGATTTTTTCAATGGTTTACGTCTATCATTATTAACAAAAATTAGCCCTTTAAAAATGCTATACACGTTGTACGTGTTTTATTTCATGTTCATTGGAACATTTCAATTGTCAATCATTTTATTTGCTAAATATAACTATTTCCAAACATTATGCATAATAACACTTTCACTGCGTTGTTCTTAACTGTTGGCATTGCTGGTGCCGTGAGCGTGGCTCAGTACTCGTGGTATCGAAAAATATTAATAAACCAGTTTTATTTTACTTGCTGCATTATTGGAAATCTTGGTTTCATTTCACATGCATTTAATACACCATCTCTTTTTCAAAACTAAAGCATGAATAATTTACCTGCTCACATATCATATTACCATATATGCATATGCATGAATAATTTACCTGCTCACATATCATATTACCATATATGCATGAATAATTTACCTGCTCACATATCATATTAGCATATATGGGCGCGCTTGATTTTACCAAAAGGTGTACACCGTGGACACTTTTGCAAATCCAAGTGCAAAGGTGTAGCGTTTAGGTGTACACCGGGTGTAAACTTTTATACACCGAATCAGGGGCATGTGTTGTTGGGTGTAGCACTGAAACCAATATGGCGGACGAATGTTATGATGGAAACTTGGAAAATGATTTTAAGTAATGTAATGGATTAGACGTCGCATAAAAGTTGTCGTTTGTATGAAAGCCATTAAATTTGAAATGTGTATTTATTTATTTGCATTTATATTACAAAAAAACTATTAATTGTTACGCAACAGCAGATTCTTTGTTAAAACTGCACCCTTTCCGTCATTTTCATTCTTAACTTCCCTACACCATGTACACTACACCATTGAAGTGGACTTGATACACAATACAAAATATTTACACCGGTGTATACCAGTGTACACCAAGTGAATCTTAATCAAGCGCGCCCATATTCACCTGTACAGACAATGTCGTATTTCCACTCCCCGTTTGACTGACAGTTCAGTCGTCCCGAACCAGACTGGGAGTATCCGTCAGCACACGAGGCGTGTATCCTCCTGTGTATACCAATGGCGTCCTCACGTCGTGTTGTATTCAGATCTATTCCATTTTGATCGGGTATTCCACAATCTTATAAATAAAGGCACATACACTAAAATTAATACCTAGGATAAGAGGCTAAATTTTACCTTTACAAAAAGGTACGACAATGTTTTCAATTTCTCTAGTCTATTATGATAATTTCTTCAACTGACAGTTAGATTAATAAATATTTAAATCTAACAATCTAAATTCCTGGAAGTATTATAGTATATTGTATTAAATTAAAACATAATACTTGTCGACAAACCGGCTTTTATATATTTCGTTTCGATGAGTTATTTTGTTTAAAAAAAGAACTCTCTTTGATACTTGGGTTTTTGTCCAATATGCATAAGGAAAACCAATTGTGTACATGTAACACATGTATATTATTAATGGTATCTATTTGCGTTAAAGCAATGTACCGGATGATTTTACCTGACAAAACACATTCAAAGAATGTATCCTCGGAATATCTCTTGTGTTTACATGTCTGGTTGATTTCACACGTTGAGTTCGAACAAGCTCCAGCCAGCTCCTAAATTTTAAAGGTGAATCTTTATTATTAAATAAACCCCTTAAAATCACAGTAAACTCTTAATGATCAAACGTGCAATTTATTAGATATGAAATATGATAGTTATGGATGGACTAACTGAACGTGTATAATAATGTTCACATGTACTGATAGTTTGACTTGGTATATTAGTTAGTACGTTGACGTCATAGAGCGACGCGTTTGTTTTAACAACGCATGCGGCTATTACGCGCAACACAACAAAATTTTAATATATTCTAATTAAATCATTGGTTTAGAAAATTGGCTATTTAATACACTTTATAGCTAAAACAGAGCATTCGAAGCCCAATACGATAAAATCACCGGGTTTGCACCGAATTGGGCACTTTCTTATCGGTGATAACTCGGGAACTAGCCGAACACTCGCCGTATTTTTCACTTTTATTTCTTTTGAAAAAACAGAAATATAAACAGTTATCCTCCATTTTATAGTCATTAAAAAGGTAACTCGTCAATCAATAATTCTAACTTAACGTAACCCTGCAGTACCGATCAGACCCAGCCTATTTAAAAATTAAAAGTATATTCCTGATTTTTAAATTAAATCACTATGCTCACTATATTTATTTTATCAAGAAAATGTACATATCACAATAATTGTCTTAAAATTCAAATTACATAAAAATGATTCCATAGTATTGTCGCAGACAATATAAATAGTAAATAGCCATTTAAAATTGTGCTGTATATATATTTTGTCTTGGGATAGAGTATAGATATTAGTTAATATAGATTCTAACACATTTACCTTAGGCCAATGCTCCTTTTCACTGTACACCCATCCAGCACTCTCCATGTACCTAGTCTCTGCTGTAGTCTTATTTTCGTAATTGATTTCACAGAAATTAGCCCCTTTGAAATAGTTGACAGATTTACATCGTGGTGTTACTAGACATTCTATCACACAGTCCAAGAAACTGAGTTCTGGGAAGGATTGGATCAGTTTCCTGTCCAGTCTGTGTCCTCGCTGAAGTTTAGAAAAGCCCAGTTGCAGGCTGCCATAACACGGCACGAGGAAACTTATCAAAAACCATGGACATGAGATGATTTGGAATAGCAACATTGTACTGTAGAAATCTACGGTTTATTTGTACACTGAACAGTGCGAATGCGCAGTTCAGAGTAAAACATTCTAATACCGTTTGAGTTTGTATTTTATATTGAGTTTGTATTTTAAAGTTTTGATCTATTGAATAATCTGCAATCAATAAGCACTTAAATGTTAAAATGAATAATTAATCGGTAATCAAGAATTTTAGAAAAGAAGCAATTTTGTCGCGTTCATCAATTTTAATCGATTTACCTTTGCTAAGGTTAAACATTAAATCTTGGAAAAATATTAATTCCCTAATATAATGTTCTGCAGTTCATGTGACATTTTATTCTCTCTCTCTCTCTCATTGTAACGGTGTGATTTATTATAAGGTACGAAATACTTTGTAAAGTATTTATTTTTATTTTTCTTTAAATACACGAAATATCGGCATAATTCTGTGTTATGGTATTTTCAGTAGTTTCTTTAATCAAAAGTATATAACATGCCCTTCATTTACTTAAGGCAAAAATACATTGTGAAATCGAGTTACAATATATTTTCTTTATTTGAAAGTATTTTTTTTTAATGTATTTGTTTTTGTGCAATTTAGCTTTCTATCAGTCAGGCATGTGTCCCTGTTGTTTCTTTAAATGTAAAGACCGAAAGCTAGAATATTGTTATATAAGTCAAATATTTTAAACCTTGAATATTACATAAATCGTAATTTTATTATTTTTTAAATATTTAAATATTTATTTACAGGCATGACATTGTTCTATAGAAAAAAAAATCACGAAAACCTTTTTCTTTTTCCTTGAACAACTTGAATTGTGCACTCAAAAATGATAATGTGAACCGTATTTGCTTGTCTTTTTTACTGGATCTTGTAATTCACATTTTGAATTTATATCCTAATGGGTAATTAATATCCATTGGATTATTAAAACGAATATTTGATAAGTAAATAATGTTATCAAATAAATGGGAGAGATACATTTTCAATAATTTTAATCAATACACATTTGCTTGTGTAAAAGAAAGCCTCTTGAAGGACAATTAATAACCTATAATCGAATACTCTGAAGTTATTTTCTCATTACATATTTATTTGTATCTCTATATAAAGAAAATAACTTCATTATATGTAGAACTTAGTGATGCAACATCATATTTGTTATTAGAAGTTCAACAAGTAAGCTACATGTTAAGGTATTAAACATCAGCTCCCTGATTTCTAGTGACTTGTGTGCGGCACTTGCTATATCACAGCTAAGGAAACTGGAGACTAGGGAAAAAATATATATATATTTCATTACGTACATGTATCACACTTGACCTCGTCAAAGTTGAGTAAACCTGATATTTGAATTTCATGAAAGCATTACATGTGAATGCGAAAAGGTAGTTGAAATTTTTAAACAAATACTCTTTTGAGGTCCACAGTTATTTATGGTTTTGTATTGTATAAACGTAATGTAACAGCGCACTTGGAAGCAAAGCATAGACAGATTGTACAAAGCCTTTTTATAATTTATCAAAACGACAAATTAAGGAGGACTGGTGTGCAACCGATTAACCATTATATTTACCTTTTATTATCTTTTTAGAAATTATTTAGATAATTATGTCCCCATTTTATTTACATCTTCTGCAATTGTTAGGGATTAAAGGTCAATTTAATATCGTGCGCTGTTGTAGTTGACGTAAGGCATATTGCTATTTAATATAAGCTTGGTTTATTTATTGTAAAAGTAAAAAACACATATGTTAATTATTCATTACAACTTGTTTTTTCGACTCTCATCTGCAGCTGAAAACATTCTCGTTGCTTCACAACGACTTTTGTCAAAATTATCGTGATCAATTTATCTTATCGTAAATTTCCACGAAATATTAAATATTAAATGTGTTTTATCGATGTTTCGTTTTATATTAGAATAAAGATTAAAAAGCTATAAATTTTTTAACAATTTGGTAGTTAAACAAACCAAATCAATTTCCGACATATACCTTATCAGGTTAAAATACGATGCGTCCTCTCATAGCTGATCTGATAGCAGTAAGGAAAACAGAGTAACTTGTATTGTAACATTAGGGGGCAGTTTTGCTTAAGGGGGTTTTCCTTTTACTTTTTTCCCCAAAAGCTTACAGTTGTTTGTGATATACTGAATAAAGCTATGAAGGAACTGATGAGCAATGTTGACTGCTGAATGAATACAAACAAGATATCTGTGAGCCAATGCTCACTAGTGATACCCCCGCTCTGATGTGAATAGGCAAAATAAGCAAAGTCGACATTTAACAGAAAGCTGGCATCCGATTGGTACAGAAATATATCCAACAATATGGCATGCCTAAACAAATAGTGTGTTAAAATTTCAAGCATCTGCGATAAACAGCTGCTGAGAAATCTTTGACGAAAATTTGTTTGAAAATTTTGGCTAAAATAAACAAAGTACTCATTTAACAGGAAGATGACGTCCGATTGGTACAAAAATATATCCCACAATATGGCATGCCTTAACAAACACTGTGTAAAAATTTCAAGCATCTCCGATAAATAGCTGCTGAGAAATCTTTGACGAAAATTTGTTTGAAAATTTTGGCAAAAAATAAACAAAGTCATTATTTAACAGGATGTTGACGTCTGATAGATACAAAAATATATCCCACGATATGGCATGCCAAAACAAATAGTGTGTTAAAATTTCAAGCATCTGCGAAAACTAGCTGCTGAGAAATCTTTGACGAAAATTTGTTTGAAAATTTTGGCAAAAAATAAACAAAGTACTCATTTAACAGGAAGTTGACGTTTGATTGGTACAAAAATACATCCCACGATATAGCATGCCTATACAAATACTGTGTAAAAATTTCAAGCATCTGCGATAAACAGTTGCTGAGAAATCTTTGACGAAAATTTGTTTGAAAATTTTGGTTAAAAAATAAGCAAAGTCGTCATTTAACAGGAAGTTGACGTCCGATTGATACAAAAATATATCCCACAATATGGCATGCCTAAACAAATAGTGTATTAAAATTTCAAGCATCTGCGATAAATAGCTGCTGAGAATTCTTTGACGGAAATTTGTTTGAAAATTTTGGCAAAAAATAAACGAAGTCGTCATTTAACAGGAAGTTGACGTTTGATTGGTACAAAAATACATCCCACGATATAGCATGCCTATACAAATACTGTGTAAAAATTTCAAGCATCTGCAATAAACAGTTGCTGAGAAATCTTTGACGAAAATTTGTTTGAAAATTTTGGTTAAAAAATAAGCAAAGTCGTCATTTAACAGGAAGTTGATGTCCGATTGATACAAAAATATATCCCACGATATGGCATGCCTTAACAAACACTGTGTTAAAATTTCAAGCATCTGCGATAAATAGTTGCTGAGATAAATGCGACAGAAATTTTTGTTACGGACGGACAGACAGACGGACAGACAGACAGACAGACGGACGGACAGACGGACGGACAGACAGACACACAAGGGTAAAACAGTATACCCCCTCTCCTTCGGAGCGGGGGTATAATTAGATACGTTACTTTTGGAACATAGTAAACGTCTCACATTTCTATTATGCATAAACACTCAAAATAGATTTTTTTTACTGACAATTGATGATGAATAGTTTTGACAAGAAAATGAAATGTACGATTGAAAATCTCGAAATGGTTCCGATAACAATACTTTTCGATAATTATGATATTTCAATTACTGGCGACCGTTTCACTAACGTATCGTAGATCGTAAACGTAGACGTAAACGTGAACGTTGCACGTAAGTGCGTTTCACTAAGAGTTGCGAGTTGCGAGTTACGATGGAAGTTGCTCTTAAGTCTAGGAGCAGTCAGGGGCACTCTTAAATTGATTTACGTGCACGTAAACAAATAAAAATGGCCGCCGAGTTTTTATTAGCAGACGACGAGCAGAGAAAACTAATAAGAAGAGAACGTGTTTTTCGAGACAGAACAAACCTCTTAGACTTTTTAAATGGCACGGAGGTGATCGAGCAGTATCGTCTACCAAGGGAATTTCTTTTCCGCCTCATAGATATTGTCAGGGAGGACGTTGAGCCGGACACCAACAGGAGCCATGCACTGTCAGCTTGCACACAGGTGAATAAATTTACCGAAGACCGAGTCCGACTTGAACTATGTTTATTTAGAGTTATCTGCCGTTATATATTTCATTTAATGAATGGTACATGTACACACGGAGGGAAAATACAACATGCAGTCACAGAAATGTGTTAGTGTCAACTACTATAATACAAAGACCTTACTATATAACTTTTATACTATAAAATCTATATACTTTTAACTTTTTTTCACCTTTTTATTAAATTACACATTGACAATGTTCGCTCTATGATTAGGTGTGCAGTAAAGAGAGAGAGAGAGAGAGAGAGAGAGAGAGAGAGAGAGAGAGAGAGAGAGAGAGAGAGAGAGTTTAAGTAGGCCTAGATACGATTTCGCAAACGATATAGCTTCTTTTTAAATATAAGAACATTTTAATATTATGTAAAATTTTGTAAATATATATCAAGTAAAATGCAAATAACACCGGTAACACTAATAAGTAACTTGCTTTTTAAAAAAAAAAATAGTATAAAACGACAGCAATAACTTGGCATCTTCTGGTGTTTAAAGATGCATTTAGTAAATTGATGAGAATACAATAGAAAGTTACATACGCATACATAAGTATATTTGAACCATTATAAACCATAACCCCATCAAAAATTATTGTATACTATATGTTATAAAGTATCGTAGTGCACAATAAAAATGAATTCATTCATTTTGGTTGAACGCCGTCTTTCAAGTTTGTACTGAAAATAATGTAAATACCGGGCGTATTATTATATATAAAAGACATTGTGAATATTTGCTGTAAGTGAATCTATGTTTGAATAGTAAATACAACGAAACCAAGGTCTTGATTCTCTTCCAACACCCCCCCCCCCCCTATCTACATCTACATATAAATGTATGGCAAGTTTTCTCTCTCTCTCTTTTTTTCTCTCTCTCTCTCAGACACACGTATGAAATAGAGGTTCAATTATTTATGGTACGTACAGTACACTTTTTTCAGGTTCTAGTGACAGTAAGATACTTGTCGAAGTCAGCTTTTTTCTCTGAGTGCGGCGACCTACACGGGATTTCTAGAGCTAGTGTTTCTAGAGCAATTGATAACGTGACCAAAAGCATTTGCAATAGGCTCCATAACATCAATTTTCCAACTGGTGTGTACAAATTAAAATTTCTAGTACATGTACCGCTATACATGTATAGATATCATTGATTTTGGATGTATTAAATATAATTATTACATCTATTGAATTTTAGTACATCTTTGTATATATACATCTACATGAATGGGACGCTCTTTAAAATCAGCATGTTTACTGTTGTAGGCAATGATGCAATTCGTACAAAACATGAATTTTATCAGATTGCGGGATTTCCAAACGTCTTCGGCGCCGTTGATGGGACTTTAATTCCTATCATAGCACCCAAAGACAATGAACCAGAGTACGTCTGTCGGAAGGGCTTCCACGCTATGAACGTACAAGTGGTTGCTGACGCTTCTTTAAGGTGGTCATTCTTCTCTTTTATTTCTTTCATTCAACAGAACTACAATATTATATTACATTAAATGAATACCGAGAAAATCTGTAATTGAAATCCGCATTATTTTTAATTTCAAGGTTTACCAATCTAGTTTGCAAATGGCCTGGGTCAACCCACGATGCGTTCATGTTTTCAAACTCCGCACTGAAAACCCATATGGAAACAAGGTATTGAATTTAATTTGAACATAATTAATAAAATAAATAAATTTTATCAATTTGCACGTATATGTTATAAATTTCGAATTTACCGGTTGGCGGTAAATACAAAATCAATTGTCTTGTTGTAAATTCTGTTTTTACTGCCACACGATAAATTAAAATTTTTCTATATTTTAACCATGTTGGTGGCTCGTTGGATAAAAACCCTCACTGGCGTCGGAAGCAAATTGAAAGTGGGGGGGGGGGCTAGCCTAATCCTCAGAAATATTGAGAAAAAAGCAATTCCCAAAATCATGGAAATCCTAATCCGTGGAGGGGGGCTAGTATGCTTCTGAATCCAACTTCTCAATCTTTCAAGGTAAATTAAGGAACAATAATCTTCTTTCCTGCGAGGAAAAAGTGGAGGGCTGAACCCTCTATTATCATGCTATGTTTCTAATTGTTAGGTATAACTTTGCAAAAAAAGGGGGGGGGGGGGGGGCTACCGACGCCTATGACCCTATACCATAGCAAATCATTAGAGATCCTATATTTCTATCATTCCACAGAGTTGACGGTTGGCTTCTTGGAGACTCGGCATATGCATTGCGAATGATGACCCCAAAAGCTAACCCGAGCAGCCAGGCAGAGGAAAATTACAACTCCGCCCACAGCAAAACAAGGGTTGTTGTTGAACGGGCTCTTGGTGTTTGCAAATCCTACGGGATTTAAAAATATACATAATTTTTTTTCCCTTATACAATCATACGATTTTCAACGGGTTCAAACCCAAGAATCAGTGAGAAAACCTACTTTGTTAACTTTCAGGTGCATACATAAATCTGGAGGGATGCTTTTATTTACACCTGAAAGTTAATTCAATGTGGGACATTACATCACATTTAAGGTCAAGTAAAGTTGATGTAAATATGATCTTTACCAACTTTGACTTAAAACAGTAAATTTAATTAAAGTAAATGTAAATATTAAATTTACAATATCTTTACTTACTTTGTAAAGCTGTTTTTTCAAGCAGTGTTTCTCTATATCAGATGGATCGGGGAGCTCTTTTCTCTTGTTGAAATGCCTCACATCCAATGTAATTCTTGCCAGCTTTGTCACTTTCACGCTCCATTCCATTCTTAGCAATTGTAAAAATTCACTGGCCTCTGTTTTTGCTTTGTCATTACCCTCCTTGATTCCGATTCCTAATTTTGCATTTGCTAATCTACTTAAATCGTAGCCTAGCTTAATTGCAGTGCTGGGATTTTTCAAGTCAGCATTTTCATCTTCTTCACAAGCTTTTACTGCACAAGACACAAATCTATCAAACTGTTTTGGGGCTATAAAATAGTGCATGGAAGCAGAGGGGATTTGCGAATCTTCTCTAAGAAGGGAAAGCAGCTTTGCCGCCCATCTCATTCTAAAACTTGTAAAGTTTTTTCTTCTAAGTTTGTTTCCAGCATTTTTCATAAGCCATATGTTACCTAAAACTGTGATAAGATGGTCTCCTTGAGCTATTTCAGTTGTCTTGTCTCTTATCATAGATGGGAAAACTTCTGTTTTTAACGTGGTTGACGCTGAGGAAGAAATTTTACCTGCCATAATTTTGGACTGAATAATAGCCGCGCCCTTTGAATCAATATTCTCTTGGATAGGACATGCGACCATGTGTTTTGTGATGTTTTCCAGGACAATCCATTCTTGACAATTCGGACATGGTCCGTAATCTTTGACAATGAATTGATTCGACTTTCTGCGTCTGGTCAGCAATATTTCCCCTTCTTCTGCTGCAAGAACTCTTTGATTATGATTGTTGTTTCCTTTGTTTCTAATCAGAGTTTGTAAGTTCTTTAAACGCTTCTTTAAGTTTGACCTATATTCATCATTTTCTTTTACTTTGTCTATCTGTTCTTTTAAGTCCAAGATCTCCTTCACCTCCTTTTCATTTCTATGCTTATATTGAAGATGAGTTTGTATATTCGTCACCAATTTATAACACAACATGCAAGAATGCACCGTATCATAAAGTCTACCATGTTTTGAATTGCTTGAATTCTGTTCATATTTCTTCGAATAAATCTTTGTATTTGTCTCATCCAAAATACATTTGTTTGGCAATATATTGCGTTTGAATGGAACACTTGATGTTAACAAATCTGGATTTTCACAATTGTCAGGAGCATGTTTGTCTGGAGCATGTTCTTCAGGAGCATGTTTGTCGTGAGCATGTTCTTCAGGAGCATGTTCTTCAGGAGCATGTTTGTCTGGAGCATGTTTGTCTGGAGCATGTTTGTCTGGAGCATGTTTGTCTGGAGCATGTTTGTCAGGAGCAGGAGTATCTTTTGGAAATTCCCATTCATCCGACACATCACTGTCGTCATCAACGCCTTCACAGTCAAAGTCTGGAATATACACTGATTCTCTATCACTGTCTGTTTCTCCAAATTCCTCCTCATCATCAGAAAAATTCATGTCAGCCAGCAGCAGTTTTTGACCCTTGGGTTTCAAAGATGTACACTGTCTGTACAAGGTTTCCCTGATAGGATTTACAGATTGATCATCAGATGCTGGCAAATCTGCTTCGAATGTAGCACTGAAAATCTGTGGTTGACAGTTAATACTTTGACAATGGTTTATTTCTGTACTTAAGATGCTGTCATCTGACCGAGCCTGATTGTCATGATTTTCAGTGGGTGAGTAAAGCGTTTCTGTAAATCTGTGTGTGGGTATCAAAACATTGATCAAATGCAGGCAGTTTGACTTTAAGGGCCTTGCAAGGTTTAGGTAACAGAGACTTCTGTGGCATTTCACCAATGACCAGTTGTGTATGAAGAGTGTCAGAATTAATTTGACTGTTTTCACTGACTACAGAGGTTAAATAAGCTGACAACTAAGACATTGTGGAAGTTGTACAAGCTCCTGAGGGGATGAAAGTGTCAGATGATCGCTCCGCTGAGCTTCCAATTGTGATTTCACACGACGTATATTCAACAGGAATAGCTGGACTGCTTGTTCTTTCAGTTGAATCAATTTCTGGAGTTGTCCAAATGGTTGGCGACATCTCCTCTGACAATGTGGCACCACGAATGCTAGAGGAAGTTTCTGTTGACACAGTTGTTGAGCTTATCATTCCAGGAGTCTTTTGTACAGTACTTGAACGCGGCACAGTTGCATCCTTAGACATCACCCCCATTTTTTTCATGCTTGCAACAGAGGACTGGACTGTCATACTTTCTTCACTGACTAAAGAGGTTGAATCTCCTGAGGGGATGAAAGTGTCAGATGATCGCTCCGCCGAGCTTCCAAAGGTGATTTCACACAACGTACTTTCAACCGGAATAGCTGGACTGCGTGTTCTTTCAGTTGAATCAATGCAATTTCTGGAGTCGCCCAAATGGTTGGCGACATCTCCTCTGACAATGTGGCACCACGAATGCTAGAGGAAGTTTCTGTTGACACAGTTGCTGAGCACATCATTCCAGAAGTTTCTTCTGCAGTACTTGTACAGGGCACAGTTGCATCCATGCTTGCAACAGAGGACTGGACTGTCATACTTTCTTCACTGACTAAAGAGGTTGAATCTCCTGAGGGGATGAAAGTGTCAGATGATAGCTCCTCTGAGCTTCCAAAGGTGATTTCACACGACGTACTTTTAAAAGGAATAGTTGAATTGCTTCTTGTTTCAGTTGAATCAATTTCTGGAGTTGTCCTAATGGTTGGCGACATCTCTGACAATGTGGCACCAAGAATGCTAGAGGAAGTTTCTGTTGACACAGTTGTTGAGCTTATCATTCCAGGAGTCTTTTGTACAGTACTTGAACGCGGCACAGTTGCATCCTTAGACATCACCCCCATTTTTTTCATGCTTGCAACAGAGGACTGGACTGTCATACTTTCTTCACTGACTAAAGAGGTTGAATCTCCTGAGGGGATGAAAGTGTCAGATGATCGCTCCGCTGAGCTTCCAAAGGTGATTTCACACAACGTACTTTCAACCGGAATAGCTGGACTGCTTGTTCTTTCAGTTGAATCAATTTTCTGGAGTCGCCCAAATGGTTGGCGACATCTCCTCTGACAATGTGGCACCACGAATATTTTGCCAAAAAATGACCAAGTTCAAAAGCTGGTATTTTTTTCATAAATTATCGAAAATCAAAATCCTAGCAGTATGCATACCTCTGATATATGTATAATTGATCTGCAAAAGAACAACTTCCTATTTTGAAAACTGTGGGAGGACTTATCCGTACAATGAGGGTACCCTATATGCAATATTTTGCCAAAACATGACCAAGTTCAAAAGCTGGTTTTTTTTTTTATAAATTATCGAAAATCAAAATCCTAGCAGTATGCATACCTCTGATATATGTTTAATTGATCTGCAAAAGAACAACTTCCTATTTTGAAAACTGTAGGAGGACTTATCCGTACAATGAGGGTACCCTATATGCAATATTTTGCCAAAAAAATGACCAAGTTCAAAAGCTGGTATTTTTTTTCATAAATTATCGAAAATAAAAAAAAAAATTAAAAATACAAAATGTTATTTATCACATAACTAATAAAATTACAACTCATTACAAATTTGCTCAACTAATTCTTAAAAAGTTTTGAATTTCAATTGAAAATTTAAAGCTGCTTGGTCCGATTTTTTTGTAATTACAGTATCAAATTTTTTTCCATACAAATCATTTATCTTAGAAAGTTATGGACTTTCTCCTATTAACACCAGCAGAATCAGTCTCCTTTCAAAGTTAGAAATATTCAAAGTAAATAAAAATAGTTTCTCTTTGGGCAAACGAAAAAACAAACCAAAATGCATCACGGGAATGTTTAGAAAAGGAAACCGCTTGGTTTCGTCCCCCGAATGATTGGGAGATTCAACCCGCATGCTATGCATCGATTGTAAAGAAAGCAGACTTTGGAAATATTAGCGAACAAAACGTACACATGTTTATTTGTAATTTGTCTGATCATTTCGACCTTTATTTAAAGCGATGTCAAAGTCGTAATACAACCATACCTGTCTCGTTGTCGGGGGTGAAATTTAACATGTGGCGAAATAACGCGGTACCTTTTAATCTCGTTTGTTTTGTTAGCAAATTTTGTACGTATTTTTCTTCATTGAAATTTGGCATAATTGACGGGTAAAACTACTGCAATGTCTATTGTTATACATATACTAAGCATAGCCATCGTTTAAAAGCGTGCATAAAATTTGATATAAAATCGGACCAAGCAGCTTTAAGTTTATAGAAATATCTTAGGAGTTAAAAAATTTTTAGATTTTTTTTCTCTATTTTATATGAAAATAAATATTAAAACTATTATTGTGTTTAATCTTATATATTGTATACTGCTGATAACCACTCTGTCTCTCATTATCAATTTCATCTAAAATTCACAAGGATCCAAATGACACGGGCCGAAAAGATCAGGGGTAGATAAAAGAAAGCACCCATTCACGTTGTTTACAAAGTGAAAGTAGTTCACTAGTTGGTTTAAAATAACTTTTGTTTGTAGATGTACTTATCGCTCGATTAGGAAGTTTTGTTTCTACAAGATCAAACATTTGTGCATTGTCAATTTTCGATATGGATACAAAATAATCTATTTTGCAGGCTAGTACATTTCATAACCAAATTGAGTATGTAAGCCCAGCTATCGCATGTGTCTCGGTGCTAGTGTATTCATCCGCTGAAACCGAGACATATTGTTTTCAATAAAATGTGAACATTTTTAAAGACGGCAACCATTTCGAATCTGCAAACTTGTTTTGTTGACGTACAGTTCTGCTCGAAATTGAAGTATGTCATCTATTTTTCTTCAAACACATACGAAAACTTTGCACTCATTTGAGTTGATTGGCTCCTAAAAATGTAACTTCCGGACGTACGATCCCTAGATGGCTTTCGAGCTTCGCTCGACGCCATAAAAAGGGGGGTTCTCATGGACGCCTAGGTAATACATTCGAAGTGTTTTTCCGAGCTTGCCGGAAAGGCCCGAGAAATTGCGATTTGCGGTAGAGGCTGACACGATAAAAGAATTGTCCAGAATTGAGGGAGTTAGTGATTATTTTAAGAATGTTCACATGAGTTTTTAAACAAGATTTGTTTAGATTTTATCGGTTTCATGAACACAGTGCAAGGGTTTTATTTTTTTCAAAATGTGGCGAAGACCTATTTTTGGCGACTACTTAACATGTGTACATTTTTCTCCTCAATGTATGTCACTTTCCCACCCGTGTGTTTATTCGGTCAGTCTATGCTAAGTCAATCCGCTCCACGTGCGACCGAAAATCTCGTGTCGCGTCAGCGCACATAGCTCAGAATATTGCCCCCGGGCTGCAGATCAGCAATTATTGATAAATAATTGAGTAACATTTGGAAGGGTGCTTTCACTGCAGCGGTCAATTGTTAAACAATAAGTGTCTAAATATTCGATGCCAATCAACCTCACATTAATTCAATTCAATGTATTTCACTCAAACCGTCAACATGACGGTACATGAGGTACATATATATATAGATATTTACAAGTGTAGGTATAGAGTCAGAGGTACATGTACAGTACAAATTAGAGAGAGAAAAATTTGAGAAAAAAGTACAAATGTTCAAGGAGGACAGACTGATTCAAAAATTTCATTTATAAATAAACAAAGTTTTTTAAGTTTAAAAGTAGACAATAATTCACAAAATTTGAAAGTGTTTGGTCTTTCACAAAATCTAGGTTCCAAGAATTTTTGTCTAATACATGAAAGAGCATTACATTCTAATATAAAGTGCATTTCATCAGCTATTTGATTGTTATTACATAATGTGCAATATCTTTTATTTAGAGGAATGCCTAACCATCTACCAGTTTCTACAGGAAGTCGGTGATTCGACGTACGGAATTTAACAAGTATTTTTCGAAGTTTTGATGGTAGAATACTCAAATATTTTTCATATCCAAAAGTAAATTTGAAAATTTCATATATATGACCTTTTGAAGAATTTGCAATATCAGCCGACCATTTCTGCACAAACTGGTCTTTAAGCCTTTGCTTGACAGCATTTGTAATCCAATTAACATTAACAGTACATTGTTCATTCCAAATGTTTGAAAAACCACACTTATCAAAAATAGAATGTATACAATCAATCCATGGGTTTTTAGAAAAGTCATTATTACATTGACTCAATAATGTGCCTTCTGTGCCTGTTAACATAGATGTGTTTTTGCTTTTCTAAAAGACCCTGAACGTGAAAAAACAATTCCAAGGTATTTAAACTCTTTCACATTTTCAATTACTTCATTTCTAAAGTAAAATTCCCTTTTTAACATTGGACCTTTAGAAAATACCAATATTTTTGTCTTATTTATATTAACCGTTAACTTCCATTGCTCACAGTATAAATGAAACTCGTTCAGAGCATTTTGTAAATCATCAGGCGTTTCAGCAAGAATTACAGTTCATCCTCTAAAGGTTTGGTAACACTCTGTAACCCAATTATGTTTTTATCAATCAAGAACTTTTCTAAGTCATTAATATATAACGAAAATAAAAATGGCGACAAATTTTCACCTTGGCGTACTACAACATTACAGCTGAAAAATTCGGAAGATAAGCCATTCATACTGATTTTTGACTTAACTTCCATGTACATGTTTTTAATATAATTAAAACATTTCCCATTTATTCCATTTTTGATTTACTTGCTCCAAAGACCATTTCTCCAGACAGTGTCGAATGCCTGTTTAAAATCAACAAAAGCACAAAAAAGTGTTTTCTTCATTGACATAAGAGTATGGGATAAAAACTGTAGTGTTATTATATGGTCTAGAGTTGAATAATTTTTTCTAAAACCTGCCTGGCTTTCGCTGATAACGTCAATCTCTGATGCATATATCTCTAATCTATTGCTTAATATACAAGTAAAAAGTTTTCCTAAGCAACTTAATAATGTTATCGGCCTATAGTTCTCAGGATGTGTTGGGTCGCCTTTGTTTTTATATAAGGGTTTCACAATACCTACAAGCCATTCATCTGGAATAAAACCATTGTCAAAAATAATATTAAACAACTTGTTATATAAAGGTAGAAATAAAGAAACTGTTGCCGAAATGTGTTCATTAAGCACCTCATCATACCCAGCGGCTTTATTATTTTTGAGTTTCTTTACAGCTTCTAATATTTCTTCATCTCCTATGGTACTGTTAAGAATAGCATCAGACATTTCGATTTCAGCATTCGATAAAAAAAACCACTGTATTCTATATTGGGTTCATCGTCATTTTCACAATCATTCATACCTCTTAAGTAATCAAACATATTATTAATATCAACAGCACACTTATTCGATGATTTTGATGTATTTAAGATTTTCCAATATTCCCTGGAGTTTGTAGAGCGCAAGTTCTTAAGTTTTCTAGTTAAATCCGTTTTATAACCTTTGATGCATTTATCTATTGTGTGCTTGTATTTTTTACTCATTTCTTTAAGGTTGTCTTTGTTTTCAGATGACTGACATTTTTTATGAATACGTTTAGCAAAATGAAAGTTCTTCCTTGCTGCTCTACATTCTCCATTGAACCATGGTTTCTTGTTCATTGTATTTGTATTATCCGACGAAAAGTTTTTACTATATTTTAAAGCTGCTTGGTCCGATTTTTTTGTAATTACAGTATCAAATTTTTTTTCATACAAATCATTTATCTTAGAAAGTTATGGACTTTCTCCTATTTACACAAGCAGAATCAGTCTCCTTTCTAAGTTAGAAATATTCAAAGTAAATAAAAATAATTTCTCTTTGGGCAAACGAAAAAACAAACCAAAATGCATCACGCGAATGTTTAGGAAAGGAAACCGCATGGTTTCGTCCCCCGAACGATTGGGGTTATTCAACCCGTATGCTATGCATCAATTTAAAAGAAAGTCAACTTTAGAAATATTGGCTAACAAAACGTACACATGTATATTTGTAATTTGTCTGATCATTTCGACCTTTCTTTAAAGCGATGTCAAATTCCTAATACAACCATATTCGTCTCGTCGTCAGGGGTGAAATTTAACATGAGGCGAAATAACGCGGTACCTTTTAATGTCGTTTTGTTTTGTTAGCAAATTTTGTACGTATTTTTCTTCATTGAAATTTGACATAATTGACGGGTAAAACTACTGCAATGTCTATTATTATACATATACTAAGCATAGCCATCGTTTAAAAGCGTGCATAAAATTTGATATAAAATCGGACCAAGCAGCTTTAAACCAAATGTTATTCTAGCTGCTCTAGAAAAAACATCACATAATTCCCTGGTAATATTGGTAATATGGCCTTGGGTAATGTACTCGCCAAGCATTGACAATTCGTGTAATTTGTTATCAAAAGATATTACAGCTGATCTATCGATATTGTTACAAAAGTCGTCCGCTTTACCTGGACACCATAATTTCACACTTGTGTGATTTTCACCTATACAACTGTGGGTTGGTTCCTTATTAAAAGTGCGATATCGTAATCTGAGAATGTGGCTAAAAAATTAACCTGTTGAACACGCTAAACTTCTATAGTTGTGAACAGAATAAAATATATATTATCAGAGACATGAATAACTTAATAAGTTATGTATGTCCCTGGTTTTATAAGTTAACAGTTTTAAGTCAAAGATTAAATAAAATTTGTTCTCAGGATTGACTTGCAGACTATAATATAGCGACTTTTCTGCCTCCCAAAAATGTATGCACTTAATTGCGATAGATATTTGTTCTTGGGGATTTTACTTATTGCTATATGCACATTGATAAAAAAAAAATCATTGAAGTTGTGTAGTATGAGGTTGGCATGCAGATTAAGTGACCTAAAACTCAGCTGAATATTTTATTTTTAATCTAGCTTGTCAAAATAGGAGATTGTTAACTTGTAGTTTGTTAACTCTGAAAAAGTCTAGAACAGAAGAAATAAAGTCTTTATAGCTTTCGCTACATCTTCTTATTTATGTGTACGTACGCGTACATAAAGCTATTTTAGATTTTTTTTGTATAAAAAAGTGTTGTTTTTCCTAACCTTAAATTTAAATCTATAGAAATTCAATATCTACGTTTAACATCTCAAAAGCTTTGATAGCTTACCGCTTGGAAATCATTTAGTGATGCAAATTGACAAATGCCCATGAAAAGACATTATTGGACCCCAAGGGTTTCTTATCCTTTCCGACGATGGTGAGAAGAACTCAATTGTGCATACAAATCATACATTTACATGTATATTAATATGCAATATGATAGAAATAATTGAAAAATATATGTCTTTTTTGTGCCGCACAAAAACGGGCGAAAAGGATTTTTATACCCCACGAAAATAAATTGAGGGGGGGGGGGTAAATAAAAAACACCTTGTCCGTCCGTACGTAATGTCCGGTCTATATCTTTCTGATGGAGAAACATTGGAAGTGTTCTTACTTCATACAAATATTACTCATTACCTGACGAAGCGTCATGACCTAAACCCAAGGTCATTTGGACAAAGTAAAGGTCCTTGGCAGGAAAAGTGCAAAATTTGTTTCCGGTCCACTTTGGAACTTCTTACTTCACACAAAGATTGCTTATGACCTGAGGGTGTGTAATGATTTGTCCCTAAGTCATTTAAGGAGAAACATTGGGAGTTTCTATTTCATGTAAAGATTACTGATGACCGATGATGTGTCATGAACTTGACCCAGGGTCAGTTGCGCAAGTTCAAAGTCATATTAAACATGTGTCAATCTTGTATTAATGGAAATGAGTAAAAGCTAGAGTTTGACATAAAGATTACTTGCGACCTGTAAATATACCCTGCCTTGTCTGAATCACTAAAGAAAAGAACCATCCATTATTCTCTAATAGAGAAATACGTGAGTAATGACTTCTTTCTTAGCGGGGATATCATTTGTGAGCTTGCTAACATTACCTTTTAGATGGTCCAGTGGGAGCAATGCCCCCCTTTCTCTCAACCAAAATTTCCCTTAAGTTAACGCTTAGAAAATTGATTTTTAGGTCATTTCCCCCACCGCCACATCCACACTTTTATTAAAATTTAATTAATTATATACATGTACATAAATGATGTACTTTTTAAAGTTATCCTAAACTTGAAGTAAGTTAAACGAAGAACTTGCCTGGTATGAAAATAATACTTTGAAATTGAGTCTCGTTTTAGATTTCTTGAACTTGCTATTATCATATTGATAATCCAGTATTATTAAAAACCATTTCCCTTCTCCTTACACTCGCCAGGTTCTGATAGACCTGTATCAGTAACAGACTATTTCCACTTGACCTCCACATTTGCATACAATCTAAATAAACACCTACTTAGCAAAGATATGCCTTTATCTGTTTAATGAGTGGTGCAATACTCAATCTAGAGGTTACATAGAAAACAGGCATTTTTTTTTGTGTCTCCATTTGAATTTTAAGAGTTCCAATCAATTTTCTAAAGCTCTAATTGGTAAGAAGAAATGGTGACCTTTTATCAATACAGGGTCTGTCAGGCTCTGACAAGTGTCAGGAGAAGGAGGTGTTTTAATCAGACTGATGGACAATCCTTTCGCGACACGAAGTTGCGACGGAAGACCTACTCGTTGCCTTGCAACGAGCTCGAATCTAGTTTACAATTCTTATTGATAGTCATCAAGTTATCAAGAAAAGAAAGAAATACATGTATTATTGTCATAATACAGCTATATAATTAACATACATGAAATGGTTGAAAGTGCATAAAATAGTGAATTCTTGATATGTACATTATATGTATTTTACTCTCATGTTAATTAAAACATTTCTGACTCATTCTCTTCTATCTCATATTTGTCTGCCATCTCTTTAAGGAGAGGCGCCTGAAGGTTAACTAAACAGCAGCACAATTGAAATATTTTTGTTGTCAAATGTCTGTACTGAGAGGGAACATGTCTGTGAATATCATAGTTTTTAATTCTTTCGTTCGCTCTCTCTACGTGTATTCTACTACGTCCAATTTTATAACACAGTTTTGCCTCTTCTCTGGTAAAATGAGATTTACTTGACAGGAAAGGAGGGAAGTTCAATGATACCCCTGTAGGAAGTTTGTCATAAATATTAAATCCTTTATCCGCTAGAACAAGATCTGCCAACAGAGTTTAAAGGGGGATATTATTTTCAATATGTCTGTATGTGTATTTGTTGTCATGATTTTGTTTGGACATATATTTTCAGGCGATTGCAATGGATGGATTTCTACTCTTATTATTCAGTCTTAAAAATTTTTTGACATGCATTTGAACAATGTTTTTTAAAGAGTTTTAAATAATTGGCCTAAATTTACATTCTTCCACCATAATCAGATAATATCAATGTGTTTTATTTATTTAAAAAAAGGCAGTCAAAAATAGTTCTTCATTTAAAGATTGTATGATTCTTAGGTATATGGCTTCATAAGACAGGAATTTTAGGGGCTTCACCTGATGGGTTTGTACAAGGAACTTTCAAAGACAGTTTGAATGTGTACCATCAACAAGCTCAGTGTAGGATTTCACCTGATATAGTAGAAATCAAGTGCCCTTTCTCAGCAAAGGATATGACAGTTGCCGCTGCATGTACTACAATCAAGGATTTCTACATAGGTAAGTCTGAGATTCATGGTCATGTATACTGATGAACTCTTGTTGGTTTAACATGTAACATATTTTGAATATATATTATGAGTGTGTGTATGAAGTTTACTCTGCAATCTTTGATTTAATACCTTTATTTTACCAGAGATAGTTTGCACATTTTGAAAGAATATCAAATGAATAATACATGTTCTATCAAATTATAATTTTGTGGCATCTTATCTATTTATAATTTACTGTTTCAGTCACTGATAAAGATGGGAGTTTGACTCTGAAGAAAACGCATGACTACTGGCATCAGATTCAAGGACAACTTCATTTGTCAGGAACTCATTGCTGTGACCTTGTCATATGGACTCTAGTAGATTTGAAAATTGTCAGGATATTTAAAGATGACACATGGGCTCAAAACATTTCAACAATGTTAGATTTTTATTTTTCAAAATTCCTGCCATCTTTGTCGGAATGATCAATTGATGACATATACATGATATATGTACATGTGATATATATATTATATTGATTCACCTGTATTTATAAGTTACAGTAGTTTGTTTACAGTAAAACATATCATCATATGATCACAGTCAACACATTTTGCAGTATTGTAATACATGTATAATTTATTTTTATCATATAATGATTCTTTACTATAAAAAAAATTCAACCCTAACTACATGTAATTGCACAAACATCTGATAATGAGGTGAAATGGGCTGAAAATCAGAACATTAATCTTCTTTTTGTATATTTTCTTATACATCATAAACTATTTTGAAAGCTTTGGCATATAAAAACACAGACTAGTAGATCAAAATCTTTTTTACAATTCTTATTGATAGTCATCAAGTTATCAAGAAAAGAAAGAAATATTATTGTCATAATACATCTATATAATTAACATACCGGTACATGAAATGGTTGAAAGTGCATAAAATAATGAATTCTTGATATGTACATTATATGTATTTTACTGTATCACTCATGTTAATTGAAACATTCCTGACTCATTCTCTTCTATCTCATATTTGTCTGCTATCTCTTTAAGGAGAGGCGCCTGAAGGTTAACTAAACAGCAGCACAATTGAAATATTTTTGTTGTCAAATGTCTGTACTGAGAAGGAACATGTCTGAGAATTTCATAGTTTTTAATTCTTTCGTTCGCTCTCTCTACGTGTATTCTACTACGTCCAATTTTATAACACAGTTTTGCCTCTTCTCTGGTAAAATGAGATTTACTTGACAGGAAAGGAGGGATGTTCAATGATACTTGTAGGAAGTTTGTCATAAATATTAGATCATTATTAAAGTACTTTTGTATATCTTACTCAATTTACCCCTACTTTTCAAGCAAAACTTCACTGAGTTTTAAATCATTTTCATTTCCTTAAAGTTACACAGACAATTTTGTAAATTTAATTAACAATTTTGCGATATATGGTAATAGTTCGAGAAGCAAGAACAAAGTACTTTGGTAATAACATCAATTCATTGTTAATAACAATAATTCCTGTTAAATCTAAGCTTGAATTCAAATTTATCAAGTCCTTGTCTTGTAAATTCTTGTTTTTAAGTCAAATGCAACTGTGTTTAAGTACATGTAGTTGATTTCATTCAGTTTATCTTGTTTTTACAGACACGCCAAAGAAAGTACACCGAGTAACAAACTATAGAAGAAAACTTAAACTTGAACAGCCGGAAAAATATGAAGAATATTTGAAAAAGCAGAAGGAGAGATGCAAGAAAGGAAGAGACAACTTAAAAAAACAGCTATCAAAGAAAAAACCATCAAGAGAAGCTTTACAGAAAAAACAACACCAGCTTCAACAGCAGAGAAAGCGGCAAGCTAAATACATGGAAACAAGATTTTTAAACATTTCTGAAGAGAACCACGTGAAATCTAAGAAAGGTACAGTTGCCACAAGAAACAAGATGCAATCCAAAAGAGAGTACAACAGAGACAAACAAAGAATTTGCAGAAGTAAGATGACATCTCAGAAAAAGAATTCGATAAAGAAAAAAGACAGAAAGAAAACGTGCAAAGAGGCAGTCTGTAAGAAATAATATTGAAAGTCCAGAGTTAGAAAATAAACAAACATGTACAGTAGCAGTACAGACTTCAAATTTAGGTGAAACAAACCTTATTGACGAACTGCGAAAAACACCTAAAGGAAAATCTGCTATTATTGGTGCAGCAAGAAGCTTAGTACAAAAAGGATATTGCAAGAAATTTCTTGCTGGAAGATGCAAACTAAACAGAAGAGCTTTATCAGCAAGGTCGAAGTTACAAAAGAAAACACGCATTAATGTGAAAAAATACGGTCATTTTACATTAGAACAGATATCTCGAGAGTTGTTCCTCAACGTAGGTATGCTACCAAAGATGGCCCAGGACATTTACTGCTGATATCTGTGAAAGAAGCATATAACAAATACAAAAAGGAAAACGCACAGGAAATTGTATGTTTCAGTAGGTTTGCTTTTTTACGACCAAGAAATGTTCGATTACTAAATAAAACACACAGAGAGTATTGCATGTGTGGGTACTGCCTTAATGTTAGGAACAAGTTGTTGAGTTTAGAGCATGCCAAAAAGTCATCTGGCCCAAAAAGTGTTAATGAAGCCAACGTGTTAGAAACGCTTTTGTGCCCAAAACCATCCAGTCAGAAGTTCTTTGCTCCACAATGCATTGAAGGAAAATGTTCTAAATGCAGTGACTGTAGTAAAACCTTAGAAGAAAGATACAATGATATACCCGAAGACAAAGAGCTGACATGGAATCGATGGGAAAGATTTGAAGGCAAAGCAGTATTGGTAGCAAAAACTGGTAGAAAACAAGAGTTGATCCTTGAACTGGTAGAAACTGATATCTTGCATCCAGCACAAGGAACAACATTCTTTAAACATCTACACACAGCCCAGTGGCAGCAAACCCAATTCTCTCTAATAAAGGACAATCTGCCTGAGAATTGGATTCTTCAGGTGATGGATTTTGCTAAAAATAGAGGCATTAACTACCAAGAAGAAATCAAAGCAGCTTTCTTTGCAAATTCCCAAATAACAATGCATCCTATTGTAAACTATTATCAAAAGGGATCGAGATGGCCTGGTCAAAGATGTCTGTATTAGACTATCTGAGGATGCCATGACTACCATGCTGTAGACTTCTACAAATCCTTAGTGGATAATCACATCAAGGATCAGCTGAATGCAGCACCTTTGAAACAAGTTATTTTCTCTGATGGATGTTCTGCCCAGTACAAGTCCAAGGGACCTTTTGCAGACTTGTCTCTTAAAGAAATACAAATATCCAGAAATTGTTTTGGTTCTGAACATGGAAAAAAGTGCATGTGACGCTGAGATAGGTGTTTTGAATAGAGCTGTGGATCGAGCAATAATAGGGAAGAAAGTTGTTATTAATAACACAAAGATCTCTTTGAATTCAGTCAAGAAAAGTTGATTTTAGATGAACCTTACACAAAAAGGTACTTTTTCTATGTGAAAGCAGATGACATTTCGAGAAATCGACCAGAGACAAATGTCAAAACGATCCCAAATACAAGAAAACTGCACAATATTGAAAACACAACTGAACCATACTTGATCAAAGTAAGGAACCTATCTTGTTTTTGTGTTAACTGTGTGAAAGGAATATTTGAAAATTGCCTGAATTCTGATTATGTATCTGCTTACCAGTCAAAGAAGATTACTTTGTTGAAAATGAAACAAGATGCAAATAAAGGAAAAGAGACTGTAACAAACGAGAATAAAGAGCCAAGAAAGGAACACATAGAGACAATGTTGACAAAAAAAGCGAAACTGTTGATGCAAAGAAAGTAGTGCTGAAACGAATACCATAAATCAGTATTCGAATATTCGTGAGTACTATTCGATTCGTATTCGAATATTCGTAGACGTTATTGACAATGTATTAAGCATATATGATAGTTAGTATTACGAAGTGGGTGTATGTGTAGACTGCTTAAACATGTCAGTTCGAAGTTGACACTTAATGCATGAGTATCCATTGAATTGGGTGCGCATTTAATTTTTAAGCAAATAATAATATACTGATTTTTTAAAAAATTTCCATCAACTACAATCAAAAGATTTATTACTTCTTTAATAATATACTGCAGTCCTGACTCCTGTATGAGACCAATACGTAACTTCATAAGTCAGTCCAAGTATTTCCGCCATGTTTGATATAGTATTAAACCGAAAACTGATAACGCTCATAACTCCGGAAATGTTCTGTTTATTTAAAAAAACAAAACAAATTATATCGAGGTATCTTTTAAAAAAACTTTCGATGTACCTTTCGATATTAACTCTCCGTAGCTCACACTCGTTCAAACAGTTAAGCAATTTTTTTCTTCAGCGTCTGACATGAATTGAAAAATCTAGAATGTTTGTCTCCGTTCGATGTAAACCCTGCTTTTACTTTCAAGGTAAACAAGCATGGCGGAAGAGTCTATTACTGGGTTAAGTAATAGACTCTACCAAGCATGGCAGTCATAGATGGCTTTATTTTTACTTTCGTTCCGAGTAAAATGAAATAACACGATGCTGCATAGTTTACAGTGCTTGATATGGGTGTTTAACATGTGATCGAATATTCGAATGCTAAATATACATTGAATATTAGAAATTTACTATTCATTCGCAAATATTCGAACATTCGTTTCAGCACTAAAAGAAAGCAATTAAATGCTGATAAGGATGGTAAAGAAAACAGAGAAACAGAACTGGGAGACTGCAAGAAAACTAAGAAGACCCAAACGGAAATCAAAGCATCAAAGTTAAAAAGGAAAAGGTCTGGAAGGGTTGTCAAGAAAAAAGAAAAAAATCCAAAGGTTAGTTTATCTAATCAGGAAATCAGACGAGGTCCTCTGGAGGATGTGAAGGAGGGAAACAAAAAACAGATAAATGTGTGCAAGGACAGTGAAGGAGCATCTGAATTTCAGCGTATTTGTCTATAATGGCATGCCAGAGTTGTGAAGATCTAGAAATTGTAGCAGATCAATTACAGCTATCACCCATTTCAGAAAAAACTCCTGACGTGACGATAACTACACACAAGAGAACTGTTGATAAGGCATCGATGTCACTTGTACGAAACGATGATGGCCTGAAGAATCTTTTCCCATGTCTAATATATGGAGATGGAAACTGCCTTCCTAGATGTGGTAGCCTTTTTGCATATGGAACGGAGAATAAACATTTAGATATTCGAGCAAGAATTGTGTTACACTTTGTGAAATATAAGGAAATTTATCTGAATGCAGACTTTATTAGAAATGACAGACTGAAGTCCACAAATGATGCGCGTATATTTGCAATGTTCTCTGAATTCTTCTTCAGTGGAGAGAACTTAACAGACCTAGCAGTACAAAGAATCTTTGAAAAAGAAGTCTTTTCTATCCGAAAATCAGGCACTTACATGGGAGCATGGCAGATGGCAGCTCTTGCCAACGTTTTAAACAGACCAGTAAGATCTGTTTATCCTTTGTATGGAGGGCAAACTGTTAGGAAAGAATTAAATAGAACATTTTTCCCTTTTACAAGTGAAAAGCAACAGGATCAGGGGACTGTCTACATATTGTGGACAAATTTGTTAGTGATTCAATACCGGAAATCCAATGGAAACCAAACCATTTCGTAGTGTTTATATAGGCTATATAATTATATCTAACTGTGAAAACTCCATTCGTGTTTACTTCCCTAAAATATATGAGAGAGAGAGAGAGAGAGAGGATGTACACGTATGCAAATATCTCATGCCTATATGATGAGATTAATTTTCAAGCAGTGCCGTCGGAGGCAAATTGGAAACGGGGAGGGGGGGGGGGTGCTAGACTAATCATCAGGAATCTTTACAAGCAAAACAGAAAAAAAACACCGCTAATTCCCAGAACCATGAAATTTCTAATCCTGGCGGCTAGGTCTATAACGTTGCAAAAAAGTGGCGGGTGGGGGGGGGGGGGGAGAGAGATGGCTAAGCCCCCCCCCCCCCCGGTTTCGACGCTTATGTCAATTTTTACTTTTTTTTCTTTTAAATGTTGATTTTATTTATTGATATCAACAATTTGCGTTAGTGCATATTATACAAAAGATGGCAATGATGATTGAATAAAAAAAACTCACCCACAACTCATCCATGGTCAATTGTCTCCACGGGTCCATACTCTTCCCCACTGTCTAAATCTACAACCTTCCGATCATTTAATATCACGAATATACTCTCATTTTCCTCTAAGAAACTCCAAGACATTTTTACGCTACTATATAGTATTGCACCAAATTGAAGGGGTGTCGTTTGGCTGGTGATGCAAGCACCGTGATTATGACGTCATATTAAGTAAGGGAGATCAGTACAGAACGTTGCAGTGTAATATTTACACGTAGTCTGTATAATATATATATATATATATATATATATATATATATATATATATATATATATATATATATATATATATATATGCGTGTGTCAATTATTATTTTTATTTTTTGTTCTTTTAAACAGATCAACATTAAGATGTTTTCTATAACATTTTGACTATAATAAAAATTAATTTATAAATATAAGTAAATTAAAAATATAATTTAATCAGTGATTATTTAATCGCTCGTCCGCCGCTATTTTTTTTTATTGGATGTCCGACGCACAAAAAATTATATTGGTGTGGCCTGATGCATTGAATCATTATTTTATGAAAGATGTAGCGGTGTATGCTTTCAAGTTTAGTCACGCGCGTCAGAATAAATGTGTAATGTAAATATAACAAATTGAATGTTAATATAATCTCTCTCTCTCTCTCTCTCTCTCTCTCTCTCTGTGTGTGTGTGTGCACACCTCATTTACAATTATAGCACATGACCTCAATTATAATTTCTGAATGAATAGAAATCATATGGTTTGTTCCAAAATAACGTCAGCAGCTCGGTCTTTAAGAATAAATGCCAGAGGCCCTGCCGATATCCAATTTTTTTTTTACAAGTAGAAAATGTTAATCATGGTTAAAAAAAGGGGTAGGATACTCAATAATTGTAATGGTCACCGTTTTTTATACGATCTTGAGTGAACTTCTTGTTTGGGTATGCATATTTATTCTCTGCTATAAATATTTAAGATTGTGTCAGGTTTTTTTAGTTTTGTAGAACAAAATTAGCAACTGCCTCCAGTAGAATCAATACTCATCAACATGTAATTGCTGATTATTGGTATTTGAACACTCGTGTTTAAGACAAACACGTTTTGAACATCAGAATAGAATGCGTATACATGTATATGTTTATAAATCAAACGCAGATGTTTTACATTTATACGTAATGTGATTTTTTTATACACTTCTGTTTAAAATCCAATAAAATATTTAACACCATTTTTTTTTACATTGTTATATCTTTTTTTATGATAAACTTTACTATATTATATGGAGCGGTAACATTTCCGCCCCCGATTGAAACACTCCTGATATAATTTATGAAATATTACTAAACAATTTTACAAACAGTACATGGAGTGATCACATTTCCGCCCCCCAAAAGAAACACTCCTGATATAATTTATGAAATATTACTACACAAAATAATATGTACATGGAGTGGTCACCATTCCGCCCCCGATAGAAACACTCCTGATATAATTTATGAAATATTACTACACAATGTAATATGTACATGGAATGGTCAAATTTCCGCCCTCGATAGAAACACTCCTGATATAATTAATGAATTATTTCTACACAATATAATATGTACATGGAGTGGTCAAATTTCCGCCCCCGATAGAAACACTTCTGATATTTATGAAATATTAATATACAATAATATGTATACAACTACGGATGATACATGAACATGTATTAATAATGTTCATACGACTCTAGTTCGTCTCTTATCTTTTTGGGAATATGTCCTGAAGGTGTAAGTTTAAAAGCTGAGGACCATATCTGTTGTTTGTTAATTTTCTCTGTCTATGCCTCTTGCTTTCCTCGGGTTCCTTGAATTCTTCTCTTGCATGGAGTCCAGGCGGTAGTTCTTGAACCTCTATACCAATGTACTGTGAATTGGTATCCAGCCACATTGATTACTTGACACAGCTGGGGCCACTCGCCGGCATATTTCGGTATGTCCACCAGGACAAAGTCGTCATTACTGACAGCCCTGGGTTTTGAAGCGGAACTGCCTTTGCCGATATAACCTATGTTAACAAAACATTTTTTTTTTAGAAAAATCTAAAATGAATTTTAGCAATTATCATGAATAATAAATAAATATGAGGTTCTTAACAAATAAACTTACTGGCGGTATGGGGGTTTCTTCTTGTAAATGAAATGTGACGGGATCCCCTAACTCTTCTTCACTTGCATGTGAGTGTTTCTCTGTAATGTAAGATCAGTTTTTAAATTTATTTGTTTTACAAATGAAAACAAAAAAGGCAAGTAAAATAGGTTTTCAATTACAAGTGTAAATCTAATTTGCAGCACAAATTTAAACTAAATATATCTAATATCAATGTAAAATTTCAGCTTACTTCGTTTTTCTGCAGCAAGGTCCTCTAATGGCCATGATGGATTGGTGTCTAGAATAACAAAAAGTTCACTTGTAAAAAAGTAATCATAATTTTAATTCTTATTTAATTTTGATTGCAATTGGCAGTATAATTACCATTGGCATCTATTTTCGGAAAAAGCAATTCCACCATTCTTGTCCTCCTCCTTTGCGAAACTCTTGTACTGGTCTTGACATCGTTTTCAAGTCTGTCGATATTGTCCTGTTTTTCGTCAAAGGAGGGGACAACGATGTCAGGTTCACCCTCCACATCAGATTTAAGGATGTATTCAGTAGTCTCATTCCATTTCTAAAACATGTTAAATTACAATTATGAAAAAGTCTTATATTCTAGGGAATAAAAGGATTATGGATAATCCCAAAATTTAATATTATTTATCTTTAATTTTCAAAACCTCTCCACCTCCCACCCAGTTAAAACGTTAAGAGTGACATATTTAATGAATTGTCACCTTGTCCGTGGACCATTCTTTCCAAAAGAGTCTAGCCTTGCCAGACTCGTCCGATGTTATCTTAAAGACATGGCGTCGAGAGTGATTCTTTACTGTATTAATGTGTGGGGTCAGCCATTCTGTGATGTTGTACACATCAGAGGTTCGGATGCTGGTTGGTCTGGGGGAGAAAAATTTGAGGCGAGTGTTGACTTGAAGAAAGTTGGTGACGACGGAGCCTGGTAAATAAACCCTTCGATTCTACACTATCTAAAATTGCTTTCACTAAAGTTACAGCTTTTATAGGCTATTGGCTTTAGAAGATTTAAAGTTTTTTTTCTATATAATCCTATGTAAACAAATTGCAACCCCCCCCCCCCCCCCCCCCCCGTTGAATTTACCCCACCTGAGGAAGATGTTGAAATTGTGAAAAGGTTAAAGACGGACATACAGACAGACGAACGACGGACAAAATGTGATCAGAAAAGCTCACTTGAGCTTTCAGCTCAGGTGAGCTAAAAATTAATGCCAATGCTATTTTTTTCTTCTGTTTTTCTAAAGTATAATTACAGTCTAATATCATATAAAATGAAATTATGAAAGAATTTTTTATCATACATTTATTTACATGTGTAATGTTCGTGTATGATAATGATGCTCGTCTTACTTTTGTAATCGAAGATGTTTTTCTCTTTTTTCAATCAGAATTGCTCTCTTTGCAGGATCTCGTGTTTCTCCTAGTTTGGTCTTTATTAAAGTACTTGTGTCGCATTTCGAAAATATGTTGTGCTAAAACATAATATACAGCATTTTTAACTATTGATATTTTTGTCTTTCTGGGTCGTCTGTTAAAATTTTGATATTTTCAGTCTCTTTGCTGGCACTACTAATATATTGTATTTTTTATATAAAAATCTTTATCTTTTCCATTTAATAGAAAGCTTTTTCAATCTAATGAAAGATTGTTTGCATGTACATGTAATCTTGATTAGAGAAGTTAATATGAGTTTATGTTATGCTATGCTGTATACCTTGGGAATGGCTATATATGAAGCCTCTTCCCTCCACAATCTCAAGAAATGAGAATATGAAATAGGTTCAGGAAAATCCACTTGAGATTCTGATACCATTCTTTCATACACATGTAATTTGGTTGAACATGGGGGCAAATGTATCTGACAAGTGTTTGGTAATTTCTCCCCGAAGCTGGTTGCGTAATATTTCAACCACTCGACAGCCGACTTTGATTTTATCATCCTTTGTCTCTCCTTCCTGTTGATTATTAATCTTTGTTTATCTGGAAAAGCGTTATGTAAATTAATGTTTGTGTAAGTGACGAGTGAAAGTTATTTATTTCGATTATTACTTGAATTTATTTGGGAGTCACAAGCATGATGGAAGCATTGTTCTATTTCAATAAAGTAGGTAGAGAAATATTTTTCAAAATTTATAATTCATATTTGGGGTCCGAAATTTTCAGGGGCATCTACTAGTGGTATTTCACTACCACTGTGAAAATATAGTGATGCAGTTATCAATGGTTTTGTGAATCGGGCTTATATGCGATTGAATAGTGAACTGCGTTCTAGAATGCAGTTTGCAATTCAAAATTTAAAATTCATATTTGGGGCTCGAAATTTTCAGGGGCATTTACTGGTGGTATACCACCGCCACCATGAAAATTTGGTGAGGTGGTCTTCTCTGGTTTTTGAAATTTTGGCCTTTCGCAATTGAATAGTGAACTGTGTTCTAGAAAGCAGTTCGCAATTCAAAAGAAGATGGGGGATAAGATAGCGAACATTCTGTCAATTCGATTCTGTCGTGAAAAAACAATTTTGAATTTATTTTTTCCCAATTAAATCCATTCAAATAAAAGTGCAATTCCTAACTATATTCAGTTTTAAATATATAAAACCCTAGATTTATAAGATTAGTTTATGTCAGGTGCTCTAACCACTGAGCCATTTCAGACACAAGAGAGTAGGTTGTTTAAATACTATGTGTGACTTTGGCCACGAATTTACGGACTTGTATTATTTTTTCAAAACGTTCAATTGTTGGAATACACGAATTATATTTTAAAGTATAGTGGGTCATCTCTCCACGTTTCTGTTGATTGAAATCTGTTTGTTTTCCATTAGACTTTATTTAGACTATGAGAAAAATATGGAACATAAACCCACTCTATGAAAGAAAATGCCCTGGAGTTCTAAGAAATGACACTATTTGCAGGTTTTGATACGTATACGCCTGTTTGAGTCAACATATTCCAAGTATTGAACATATTTTTAGGTTACAAATCAATTATATGTTAAATATATATATATATTGTTTTAAATAATTTTTAAAAACAAAAATCAGATTTATTGATATTTTAATTTTCAGTAACTTGCCCGACCGTGTATGGGCACTTTATAAGCCTTATCCACCCATCTTCTTTAGAATTCATATTTGGGGCCCGACATTTTCAGGGGCATCTACTAGTGGTTTTTCACTACCATTGTAAAAATATGGTGATGCACTTTTCAATGGTTTTTGTGAATCAGGCTTATATGCAATTGAATAGTGATAAGCCCGAATCTCAAAAACCATTAATACATGTAACTGCATCACCATATTTTCACAGTGGTAGTGAAATACCACTAGTAGATGCCCCTGAAAATTTCGGACCCCAAATATGAATTCTAAATTTTGAATTGCGAACTGCGTTCATGACTTTGTCGTAAGTGTTTTTGTAAATCGCAGTCATGTTATACAAATTTAGCAAAATGTTTCTATCCAATTAAATGCTGCGTTACAACCAGAATTAAATTATTAACTAATATGTGTAAACATGAAACACAACATATTAATTTTTGAATTGGTGATGCTGTGAAATTTTTTTGATAGATATGATTACATCCGGAGCAGGGATGGGGTAATCATAATCAGTAATCGTAATCAGCTGTAATCGATTACAGGTTGCTGAGTAATCATGAGTAATCAGTAATCATCCATTTTTCTGATTACAAGTAATCGTAATTTAATCGATTACTCTGTGAAAAAGTCCTGTAATCATGATTAATTTTTGATTACTTTTATGATTACAATGGCAAAATTCAATAGGTTGAAATCATTATCCATTGGATCTTATATTTAGTGAATAAGGTTCAGTCTTAAAGTTGGCCAGTATTCCTTTATTGCCCTTGGGCATGTTTAAATTCATGTCCAGTCATGATACAATGAGTTTGCTATTCAACAGTCCTTGCTTTTAGGCGCATTAGAAAACAGTTCACATACTGTGCTTATTTAATTGGGAAAATTATTGAAAGGGTCACTTTTAGTTGGACTTTGTTTAGAGAAAGATGTCTGCTGTACAACATTTTGAGTTTTCTGATGATCAACCATCATCGGGTATTGTGAAAGCCAAATGTAGATACTGTTCTGCATACATATCGGGGAATGCAAAAACTACTTCAAATAGTAAATAATGCAACAAATTACATTTGTACATTGATACCAGAATAAAGAGTCCTGTCAAAAAATGCACTGGTTTTTTTTAAATGAAACACTTAAACTATGAAAAAAAACTGAAAAACAAATAATGTAATCTAAAGTAATCACAAGTAATCATGATTACAACGAGGAAAAGTAATCTAATGTAATCAATTACTTTTAAAAATGGATGTAATTAGCCTGTAATCGATTACTTTTAAAACCCAAAGTAATTGTAATTTAATCGGTTACTTTTGAAAGTAATCAACCCCATCCCTGATCCGGAGCTGTGTATATGGGACCATGTATGTCCTCGAATATCTAATACACTGTAAGACGCCAATAAAAACAACAACAACAAAACACCAACCATTAAGGGAGATCAATTTAATTAAAAAACATGCATTTCATAAAAAACAACTTTTTTATACGTACTCAAAAACATATTTCGGACTGCGTAAAATGTTGAAGAGGGAATGCCAATGATTTGTCTAAAAGCAGTGCAGCATATCCTCAATTCTAAGCTTCCTTTTGGCTCCCCCTTTCTTTGCATCAGTTTCTGTTTTCATAGCTGAAGAATCCAACACAAGCTTGTCTGCTCCTTGTTGTATTAGGCTTTCAAATAATGCTTTGTATGTGCCATAATCAGGGAGTCGAGTATAAAACAACATTTTGTCATTATTGCCCTTAATATCGTCAATGGTTATCCCTGGGAGTTCACAGTTCGAGAAGTTGTCCAAAGAGGATGGCAGAATATCCTTGCTAGCTTTGCTATCAGTAGGATCGATATCTAAATTTCGATGTTGGGGGGATGGTCCTTGCACTATTTGATGTACAGAATAACTGAAAAAATAAGATTATTAATGTTAAAATTTACAATTCAATTTTGTCCAATAGTAGCAAACACTTGATTTTGTGTAAACTTTTCAACTACCATAGTCAAAGGATCATATTTTTGACATTCTCAGAATAATTGCATATATAGTTATGCTCATTATCTGACTTTTATAATAAAAAATAAATATAAGTAAATAACACTGTTAAAATGTTCATTCAGGTTATAATGGTTACAAATATGTGTACTTGATTTTTTAAATAGAATATTTTTTTATATACATGATAAAGTATAACATGTTATTATGATACAAAGTGTTACAGTACTCACTTGTGGTCATTAACATCTACTGCCTGGGCTGGGCTTTCTATGTCCATCTTATTACTGTTCGTTGACAGTCTTACTTTAACTGATTTCACTATCTTGTGAGGAAGGAAAAGGGTTGGAACTTGATTGTTCCAAGTCCTACCATTTCCTTCAGGGAAGTGGTCAGAACACACCTGAATTCAATGAAAAAGTTCATAATCAATAAGCATTCGGAGAGAGAGAGAGAGGGGGGGGGAGACTCGGAAGTGGGTCTGATTTGTTGAAGAAAGTGCGTTTTTTATAACTTGTAAGGTGGCGGCGATTTGTACGTGCCTCCAATGAAAAAGTTCATCATCAATAAGCTTTCGGGGAGAGAGAGAGAGAGAGAGAGAGAGAAAGAGAGAGGGGGGAGGCAAGGGAAAGGGTCCTGATTTGTTGAAGAAAGTGCGTTTTTTATAACATGTAAGGTGGCGGCGATTTGTATGTGCCTCTAATTTACTGAGAGAAATTCTTCCCTGAGTTCGCTTGGGATTAAAGTGTTTACGGCTTATAGCTCTAAGCCACGCAGTGCGAAGGTGTTGTTTCTTTGGTAATTCATGCAGTTTTACCGGTTTACCAAATCTACCAATACGCCCAGAGACATTGTGACAGTCTTTAACGGCACTGTAATTTTTCCCCATGTTATTGTTTATAACCGGAAGTGAACAATACCTGCACTCACAAAGGATAACTCTTGCATGATTTGACTATCGAAAATCGGGAATTCTAAACTTAGACGTAGTCTTCAAAAAGTTTGGAAGATTCATATAAAGAAGTAATCTTAGAGAAAAGAATATGTGTTTTGTAGGCGGGTTCGGTGTTTAAAAAAATACAATTCCTGTCCTGAATCATGAGTACATACTGTTTTAACGAAAATTTAACTCGCCAATAAACATCTCATTGTTTAAAGAATTATTGAAACGATTACAGAAACTGTTGTCGATAAATAGTTTTCCTAAAACATTTTCTTCATGTCTTTTGCAAAACACGTTTTATACACTGGCTTTCAATCACAACACGTTTTTATAACAAAAGCAGAACTGAATGTTTAGTCATTATAATCGTTTGACACCATATCACATATATGTTCAACATCCAGCAAAAACGGAAGACTTACTCGTCGTTTTGCCACGAGCTGTGCTCTAGTTGCTTATTACTAATTTCAGAGTTCAAATCAAAGTGAGACCAAAAAACTAGCCAAAGAGAGTTTCAGGAGTTGATATATGAGACGAGTGAAGAAATAGCAAGCTTCTTTAATAGCACAAAAGGGGGTAATGTTTTATTGAAGCTTAAAAGATACATTAACGAATGTTGCTCATTATTTCTCATATTAATAATTATACATTCTTGTTATTTCACGAACATGACGTCTGTGTTTAGTATATGGTTTGTGCAGAGTTCTTTCCGCTATTTATGCTTGTTTTATTTAGCATTGATGTATTTATTTACGTAATACGGACTCATTCTTTGAACATGACTATTATGAGGTGATTATAATTAAAAAGAAAATACAATGTCTAATGGATAAGGGTGAATCAAAGTGGCTAAAATGAAGCGTCACATTTAGAACTTTAGTACAAAAGATCTTGGAGAGACATCTACCCAGAATAGACGCTTCTATCCATTAGATAAGGGCATCAGATTTGTGATGGATTCCTATAAAAATCAAACAAGGTTAGGTCATGTATATTCAGAATTGTATATAATTCAGAAAATTTATATAAAACTTTAATTTATATGTATTCAATGAAATGTATATTTAATTGGTTTGCATAATTAGAAAACATGCATGAAAGATTGGAAATACTAAATTCTATTGTAGATTTTCCAAGTATGATAAAGAAAATCTTGAGTTGTTGTTAAAGGAATATAAGTCTGTGACTGATAAAGGCCGTTTCTATCTTGATATCTCTGAGTATATGTCTGGTTTTTTTTGGTGTTTTTTTTTTGTAAACTTTTGTTTTAATCTTCAAAAGACTTGTAGACCATTTTGATGTCACAGAAGTTAAAGTTGATGCCATACTGCTCTTAAAAATTAATCCACTCAATTTACAGAGAATTTTCCATTATGGACATGAACTTTGTCATCAATTGCTACTGTAGATTGAAAGCTTTATGCGTTTATGGACACTTGATATTGTCTAATCATAGTTTTTAGAAACCTTACTCGATAGAAGCAATCCTACTCCTGGAATTTTGTACGGCCTATAAATTTGGTGGGTGCACCAATGTGTCTTGATTTTTTATGTTTTGTTTTAGGCTGAATCTTCTTTATAGAATAGGTAAATCCAAGGTCATCCATTTGATATTTTTCAGACAGGGAGTACAGACCTGCAGCTACAATTTTTAGGGGATAAAGTAAAAATCACATTTAATTTCATGAATAAACTTAACAATGAAATCCACGAAAATTGGTATTCAGGAAACATTCAAAAAACCACTGTGACTGCTAGTATTTATATAATTCTAATATTTCTTAATTTTAAAAACCAAAATATTACAATCTAAATCAATTTTAACCTGACTTAATAAGGATTTGGACGTTTCTTTTTTTCGCCTAATGATTGTTGATTGGTTTGGTGGTGGAATATTGCATGCAGCTAAACAAAGTGGGTTGGTCCCATTCCAGAGTGAATCAAGGCTAAAAAAAGAAGAGCTAGTGAAATATTTTATTACTGATTTTTATGAGAACAAATATATTTTTAACAAGAGAAAAGCTGTCAATGTGACAGCAAACCGGGTTTTCTTTTATGTGAACTGTATCCATAATCCTATCAACACGTATCCAGTGAAATGGAGTACCCTATATGCAACATTTTGCCAAAAAATGACTAAGTTCAAAAGCTGGTATTTTTTTCATAAATTATCAGAAATCAAAATCCTAGCAATATGCACACCTCTGATATATGAACAATTGATCTGCAAAAGAACAACTTCCTATCTTAAAAACTGTAGGAGGAGTTATCCGTACAATGAGGGTACCCTATATGCAAAATTTTGCCAAAAAATGACTAAGTTCAAAAGCTGGTATTTTTTTCATAAATTATCAGAAATCAAAATCCTAGCAATATGCACACCTTTGATATATGTACAATTGAGCTGCAAAAGAACAACTTCCTATCTTGAGAACTGTAGGAGGAGTTATCCGTACAATGAGGGTACCCTATATGCAATATTTTGCCAAAAAATGACTAAGTTCAAAAGCTGGTATTTTTTTCATAAATTATCAGAAATCAAAATCCTAGCAATATGCACACCTCTGATATATGAACAATTGATCTGCAAAAGAACAACTTCCTATCTTAAAAACTGTAGGAGGAGTTATCCGTACAATGAGGGTACCCTATATGCAATATTTTGCCAAAAAATGACTAAGTTCAAAAGCTGGTATTTTTTTCATAAATTATCAGAAATCAAAATCCTAGCAATATGCACACTTCTGATATATGTACAATTGATCTGCAAAAGAACAACTTCCTATCTTAAAAACTGTAGGAGGAGTTATCCGTACAATGAGGGTACCCTATATGCAAAATTTTGCCAAAAAATGACTAAGTTCAAAACCTGGTATTTTTTCGATAAATTATCGGAAATCAAAATCCTTGCAATATGCACACCTCTGATATATGTACAATTGATCTGCAAAAGAACAACTTCCTATCTTGAAAACTGTAGGAGGAGTTATCCGTACAATGAGGGTACCCTTTTGGCAGCCGCCCGCCCGCCATTTTCACCATTTTAATAACCGGATTTTTCCGTTGGAAAACCCGGTTAAAAATGGTCCTTAAAGCTGACATGAGTTCATAAATACGCATTATTTCCCTTTTATCACCAACTACTGCCATATTAGTTGTCGATTTCTATTGTTCTGCTCATCGCTACACACCCCCTATATAAGGCCGAAAGCACTATTCATGCTTCACCGCATTCAGGAATTTCGTACACCCGAACACGTTACCTTGGACTAAAAGACATGGAGAAACGCGTTTTGAAGAAAAATATGACAACCACTGCACTGGCAAGATATATCCAATAAACGGTGAAACAAGACAGACAGAAATCCAGCTAGGCACAGATGCTTCAAAACTTCGCTGATAATTGTAGACCGTTTTCCTGTGTATATTATAACATCGCACATGCGCAAACTACACACTGTGGCAGATCGAGCAATGTGAATTATCGCATGGATTTTAGAAACGGTGCGTTTTTGTTGGAACGGATAGAAACGAAGTTACGCTGTTATTTTCTTCGATTTACGATCATTTATCTACTGTGTTGGATGTAGTACCGCCGGGTTTTTTCAAGAAGATGCAGACGCTACGCATTCTGTATGAACAACACACGTGTTCGATGTGCATGCGAAGTAATGCAACACTGTTTGTGCAAAATAATACGGATACCTCGGAAATCCTTTCAAACAATCTATATATTTTGTATTTCATTGATTGTTATTTTTTATAATCTTTATTACAACATTTTACTACCATGTGTAGTTCATGCATTTAGAAGTCCGTGCAACCTGAATGGCTCGATCAGAAAGCAATCGACCGTAACTTTCTCAACCGGTATATATACCCCAGTGGCAGTAGAGGAGCGATTGAAACTAATATGGCGACCGAATGCTTTTATGAATTCATGTCAGCTTTAAATTAACCTTAGTTTATTACGGAGGTTTAGATTAAACAACAAATATTAATATCAGTGGCCTGACCCCTTGCCAGCAAATATGTGTGCATGGCAACTAATAAGATGCAAGATACCCAACAGTAATGTATGTATCTTTCAAACAAGTCAAATGGATTGCACACATTCATTCATATATAAATGTTATATATACCAATAAATATTAATACTTAATATACATGAATCTTTGCTGTGTTTGATGTAAAAAAAAAATCATAATCTTTCACTTTCTCAGACCAAATGAATCTTGCTTGGATGCCAACAAAAATGGTTCTGCAGTTTTTGTCATTTACATGTATTGCTCCAGATTGTATATGTGTCTGCTATGAGAATGAAGGGGTGTCATTACACAGTGGTACAATTCATGATTGTTTTTCATCTTTTTTACATTCATCTGTTCATGACTGAGTGATAACTCATTAACTGAAATTGTAATATGTATTGTAAACATTTCAATAAATCGGATTTTCATTTATAAATTTAGCAGTGTCTGACTTCGTGGGTTGCATGGTTTTACAGATAGCTGTGATTGTAAATTATCAAACTTACATACAGTGGCTTTATTATTCATGTCAAATACACCCTTCTCGTTTCTTTTGCCGATGGTTACGGTGTTAATGTAAAGACACTGGGGCACTGAATATGTAGGAAGCTTCCTAGGCCACTGATCTTTTCCTCTACGATATGAGACAGATGAAGAGGTTGAGAACACTTGACGCAAAACATCTGGTCAGCTATATGCTTCAGTTCAACTATCCTCCTCCCGTCCCTCCATGAAATGTCACTGTCTTCTGCCACTGTCTCCACGAGCGCAATGTCCGCATTGTAGTAAACATCATGATCAGATGTTTGTGTATTATAGCAATCGTCTGCTTCGCATGAATACGAGTGCTCTGTTTCTCTGGTTTTACTCGGGTCATAATTAACTTTATTTAAATATTTTAAACGGTTTGATCTGCTTGCTGTACCTTTTTTTAAACAAATTTCCCTTTCACTCTTGGCTGGTCAGAAGTTGAACTTTTCGATTGACATTTGTTGACGTTTGCCATTACTTTCTTAACTCGATCATGCGCTCGACGTTTTCCGGAAATGGTTACAGTAAACAATTCTGATTTTAGACGTCACATGAATCGGTCACGTGACACCTTGCAGCTGAAACAAATAGACTGACACTGCACATAGATTCAATGTTCATATGTTAGACTTAACAAGACTCGACTGTAAATGCTAGTGCTTGATGATTAGAGTTATTCGCAATGTTACACAGGTGAGCAATGTGGCCTTTGGGCCTCTTGTTTGTAATTAACTAACTTTGAACCTGAAGTTGGAGACTTTATAATTGGAAATTTAAAGAATATTTATTTTACCTTGGCAATTCACAGCAGAAAGACTTAAGTGGACGGAAGAAGAGATCCGAGAAATTCAGCTCTACTTCAAAAGTTTTCTGGAAAAAAATGTCCAGGAATGTATGAATGTAGAGAAGCCATAAATAAAAGCAAGGCCAATAACGGTGTGTTACACCGTAGAAAGTGGGACACAATTTTAAAAAAAGTGTCATATTTGATGCATAGGAAGTGAGTGTTTGTTGCTATTGAAATCATTATTTTGTTTCGTACATGTAAAATGTACATGCGTATACCTGAATCGAGAGACTTTATTACTTTTATGCTTATTTATAGCTAAAAATGCATATATTGTACTGACAGATGTTAGGCTAGTTATGTATTTAGGCTAGTGAACAATCAGAATCTCAGTATTTTTTAACATTTTTATTTAGTAGTATGGTGAAATGGATTCTGTTATACAGTATTATAAATAATATTTTGATAGGTCCTCCAAAAAATATCTTGGTATGAATGAATGTAACCAGGAAAACCAAGACAAATAATGGTATGAACTATTCTTCAGGATTGAAATATAGTGACTTTGTGTGTATTGTTAAATTGAAAATAGTTGACAACATCGGCTGTAATTAAATTTATCAAAAATACTTTTGACAAAAATAAAAACAACCCCCTCCCCCGACAATTATTAAATTAATTAATTATTAAACCACCACTACAAATCATTGTGTACTAGTGAAAAACTGTTGTTCCAATATACCGAAAATAATTTATTAAAATCTGTAATCTTTGTAAATATTCAGATATCAAATGATTTTAAATTACAAACATTTTGGAAACTAAGATTTCCAAAAAACGTATCGACCATTTCAGACCAAAGAGGAACAATATATCTAAAAATGTGGGAACCCAACATGAACAAACTAACCAGCACTGGTGAAGACGTCAGCATTAATGGCTTAAATGTCGATGTACGTTTTGAAAGAGTATCCTTAATCTCAAACACATCTTTCTTAAAAGGACAATGAAACCTATAATTTTAGCGTAAAACGTTTAAGATCATATTATGATTTTTTATATTAAGGAATTTTAATTTCAAGTTTACTTAAATTGCTTTATACATATTAATTTTTACAATGTCTCGCCCTATGAGTTATCGCACTTTTTAATGTGTATTATCAAGTAGAGAGTGCACTATTTGCTCACGTAATGTTGGTGTCATCATTTGACCAATGGAATTAAACGCGGGAATTCTAGCGACTCTCCGTGTTTAGAAAGGCGCGCTAATTCACTTTCTTTAAGGACGCCGCACGGGTAACACCTTTGAATACTGATTCTGTTCCTTGGGACCATTCCTATTAAAATTCAAATGGTAAGCGTTGTATATACTATAAGATTTAGTTTGTATCTATTACAAGCAATTTTATTTTAGTTTTTATCGTATACGCTTACAATTATTTCAACCAAAGTTTTGATTCTCGGACACTGTTGTTCGTCGTTTCCATCATTTTTTTTTATTGACGATGAAGATTTAGGGTATGTTGATGATCTGTGTATTAACTCACATGCAATAAAGTACAAAGAAACAGGGGGTCGTACTATTGATGGCATGTTACGTCACGATGTACCTTTCATTAAAACATTCCAGCCAGATCATATCATTCTTAAGCTTGAAGGCAATGACATAAAATACAACAAACTATCTATATTCTTTTTCCCTATTCATTGTAGGGCACTGATAAAATCCAGGTAAAAATCCAGGTAAATTCTTTGATTGAAAGCAGACTATAATTGCTATCACAACACAAATCACACCTATTGTTCTATACCTAATTAACAGATGTGTGCAAAACGGGAACACACCCCTTTAAGAAATAGTTACTGTTAAAAGTAACACCAAATTTACAAAGTACAGAAATTTCCCTATTCATAGATATCCATTTTATTAAAATCAAATATGGGATTAGCAATATTCGGGTAAAAGAAAAAAAAATTCCATATAAATGTATGGAACTACAATTGACTAAGTTCATTTTCATAGGGCGATTACCGGTGTGATACCTTGAAGACAACTAATATGTCTTAGAACCATACTGTAATTATCGATATAACTGTTCACAGTATATGTAAAATGGGTAAAAAAACCTTAAATGGCTGTCCAATTTTGAACTCAGAAAAGGGAATGTGCCACACAACAAGGAAAAGAAATCTCAAGGGAGCAATTATCCCGAATCGAAGAAACCACAGACAGTTAGGCTCAGTAGTGAGCTATATGATGAATTGGTTACAATTACTAACAATGGCTAGTTAATGACTAATAATGACGCAGCGGGCAGGGACAGCAACATGATGATTCTGAGACCCCGGGGGAGAGAGCCCAGGGCCATTTATTTATACGGTGACAGTGAAGCTGCAGGAAGCCCAGAAAGTGAAACTTATAGACTTTTACACAATAAATAGACTTTCGAGTAATGGAACGATTCATTTAAGGATCATCGATCCCTGAAACCAACCTGTGAGGGAAGTCTAGATTGGAACTACTCTCGCGACCAAAAACGAGGTCTGGTATGGATAACATCTCTCCACTGCGGGTACCAGAGTCCTCCATGTAAGCTATATGAGGAGGTAAAGTCCCCAGGTCCAGGGAGGAAAGCGGCACGCCTCATCTTAGCCATGTCGGTAGGTCGTATGGCCACCTGTCTGACGAGGGGATGCGCGGAATGATCCGCTCAGCCAATATCCACCCAGGGTCAGCCAGTAGTATGCAGGAAACGGCGAACAAAGTCGGGGAAAAATACGGAAACAAATCAATATAGTATGAGAGGTATTCGTAAAACAATTCAAGAAAACACTACAAATTGCGGATTTCCTGCAACCTCAACTATACGAGCGGAGGGGGACGCAAGATACAACAATTCAACATTCAGCGCCGTCGGTAAAACTCCTTTTCAGGCAGCAACTCAAGTGACTTGCACTATGTGTGAAAAGGTAACCAGTAAAAAGAGTCTTTGCAGTGTTTTGTGGAAACAAACTGTGTAAAAAAGGATAGGTCCTGCGAAGGAGAGGGGCGAATGTTACCTGTCCAGACCACCCAGACTGTACCGCAAACGTAGCTGCAGATACGTACATCGGAAACTAAAAAAAGGTGGACGGGAGAGTGCATCCGTGAAATCCAGCGGGACCCCCATCCTCTTACTGTTTCACAACTCACAACGGATGGAGACAGCGCCGCCGCAACAGGGGCTTCTGAAATACAAATGCAAGGAAAACCTGAAGAGAACCTGAAGGACTTGAGACATTTCTTTGAATCGCTAAGGAAACAGACTAGCAAAGCACCGTTAAGGGCCTCGATGTTTCCTGGCAGAACTAAGACTGACCGTGAATCTGTACAAAAACGATTTGCACAGGATTTAAAAATGCGTTGCAGAAGTGAATACGAAAATGCATACGATCACTTTGGTGGTGATATCGGGAAGTTGACGCGCGCAATGTCCTATGACGTAGACTCTATTCTCATCTGCTACCGCGGGGAATGTGGCCGACCTTGCCATAAACATTAATTTGCTTGTAAGGGTTTGAAAAAGAGCCTCTGGAAATCATCAGTGTTACCAAAATCTTCAAATTGAACATGAATGACAATGATGAACATTTATTAAGAGACTGTGTTAATTTAACTCTTGGGCCAAAATATTTGTGCAGGATAAGATTTCATACGTCCTCGCAAAAATGTGAATCTGTTAACAGGGCATACTTAAGGTCAAATTCAAAATGTATAACAAATAGTAGAAACTTTGAACCTAAAATCCATAGAGTTGTTCAGAGCTTTAATGAAGGATATGGGAATTCTACCTTTAAACTGTGTGAAGCTGTAGGGGCACCTGTTGTTAACGGTGGGAAGGTTGTGCACCTCCTGAAACAGCAAGAAAAAAGACACGCCTATTTAGATAAAGACAACAATCTAAGTTGTTTATAAGTAAACGAAAATATTATAGAAAGGTTAGATATCAGCTGTATGATGAGAGAAATGAAAATGAATATTGCAAATCATTAACTGATCCTAAATTACTATTAAAGTAAGACTAGTACTACAAGATGTGAACAGGTATTTTTCTGAGAAGTTCATTTTGAATCAGTGATGACCATGTAAAGGTAGGTAATTTTGGTAAGTATATATAGGAGAATTTAATACTGTAGTGCAACCTGCAGCGAGGCAATTCGGAAGGTAAGGGATTCTATTTATCGGACTTGTTCAGCATCATTTCACTACACATGGGGAGTCTAGGTCTCAGAGAGGATGTTTTACAGATCATCATGGATGCTGAGTGGAGGCGGGAAAAATTAGAAATTTTGCTAGAGATAATTGATAGGGGTAGGGTTAATGGGTTGGGATGTGATTTTTTTGACAATAATTTAGCTACTACTAGAAGAAGGAGGGGGGCTAACCAACGACTAATGTATAGACGAGTTAGTTACATTTTCAGATAATACAACAAAAGTTTTATTAACACATAAAACTTGTTTCAATCTTAGCTCATGCATTGATTTCATAGGAGTGAATATTGTGACCAGTTTCATGAAAAAATGCAGTTTATAAATTTGAACTGAACTGACATCTTGTGGATTTCATTGTTTTGTTGCACTGAAATGTACTGCCAATTTAAACATAATGCACATACACTAGCTAAACAGAACCTTTGTTGGGAAATGTTGTCAGATGGTGAAATAATATCAGTCCAAGCGGCTTTGATGGTGATTTTTACAGGAGTTTATATATCTGTTATGGTAACTTTTTAAAAAGGGAATATTCAGTTGATTATTGTGGTTTTGCCTACATAATTTATCCCATCTTATTGCTTTAATCTCTTTTTTTTGATTTTTAATGAAAATATACATACCTGTGAGAGAAATACAGTTTAAATCAATAAATGGGTATACATCGAAGATATATTCATTAGAATTAATTTATTATTCACTCATTTCATGAACTAGAGGAATTTTCATTTTTCGCTCACTCATACATTTGTACTATTTCCCAACTAATGCCGACTAGATAATGGCTGATGGAATGCAAAATCCCCGTATATATTCTTTTCTTTTTTATGTATTGAAACCTTAAGCGACAGAGGGGATGTTTCATTACAGATGATCTGGGCTTTATTCATTTCAGTGGATAAACGTCGTTTAAGCACAAAGGTATCTTATGATTATTGAATAGGAAGGAGAACGTGTTAAAAGCAAAAACTTGAGGCTGAGTATAGTTTTATTTCAGATTTGTGATGGAGACCAACATTGTTAAAATACAAATATATGTGATAGTTGTTCAAATTAGTTTTAAATGGATTTAAGATGGAAAAAAATGACATCAAGTGAAAACTATTGCATTGAAATTGTATTTTTTTAAGCATTGAATTCTTATTTTTGGAAGTAGTGTGTCCTATGACACATCAATGCGGTGCAGATAAATTGAATACTGCGCGTTAGCTACTAATTATTTTTGGCAAGGAAGATATGTGTGTCGTCGCTGTAAAGCCATTATATATGTTCTCAATCAGGGATATGAAACATAAATGGAACAGCTATATTAACATGTTATATGATACACTTCCGCTGAAGGAAATATTGTGCCAGGACTTTTGTATAGAGAAATATTTTTAATTAAGGATTAGATAGTGAATGTCGTAGAATTCCCATGCAAACATTAGTGGAAATATACACTGAATGTAAATATTTTGTTTTAAATTTTTGGGAAGAAGATGTCATGGATGTTGAAGTAGTTGGGGATGTTGTGGCAGTAGTTGGTGAGGACAGAGGTGAAGATGAGCTACTTGATGAGGGCAATATTGATAATGAAGCAGAGGTGGTGACGGAGGACATTGATAATCTACTCCTCAAGTAATTATTCTTATGTGTCTGGTGTTTAATGCTCACACTGTTGTTTGAATTAGGAGTTTATTGTGAACATGTCAAATTTGTTATCTTTTAAATGGTTTCAAGGGTCCATCTTCCATTTTAATGGAGTTTGCATTTTGATTTGAACATATATTTTGCTCATGCCCAAATTTTTCATTGTACATTCCAAGATATTCATTTATGAATATAGAGATCTTAAAAAATTGCTGATATATTAAAATGTATGTATGTCCTGTAATCTAGCGAAATGTGTCATAATGATGGATAATTATGCTCTGTTCAAGGATATCCTGGTTAATCTGTATAAATAGAGAAAATTCAAATCAGTAGCACTCATGACAAAATATTTCCCAGCGTTTCTGTTGAATAAAACTGTGTTATGTTTAGATCGTAAAAGAAGGTCTTAACTTAGACCATGTTGTCAACTGTTATTTACCTGCGTCAGTTTAGCCCAGACATTTGATTAAGTTGGGCCATCTGAGCATTATATACATTAAATTGCAATACCGCGTGCCAAATCAGTTGCTGGTTATCCTGTTCGACAATAATTCTTGGAGAAGAGTAATTACCATAACAGGCTAAACAGGATTAGTAGAACTAACATTGTGGGGAGATGACATGATTAACAAGAATAACCAAGAAGGGGTTTCTGTTGTGGTGAAATGCGTAACAATGGAATATTTTAAATTGTCCATTTCTTCACTTTTAGCTCATATATTTTAAATCAATTCTTTATGTGTTTTTATTCGATCTGCAGTGATATCTGTGTGGAAGACCTCCAGATTCAGACCTTGTTAGAGAGACTGACAAATAGCACCGTCAACGAAGAAGTGAAAAAACACGCTAAACCCTGGAACATTGTACACACTTCTTCATACATGTACATTGTACCACGAAAACTCAATGCGGCTACGAGCCTAAAAATGACAAAATTGTTAGTATAGCTTCAAAGAGGCCCATCGGCCACATTGCTCATCTAATCAAACGTTCATTGTATATTTGTTTTTCCCAATATTTCAGACAATGAGGTGAAACTCTGCAAAAAGAAGAAAATGTCAAGCGAACAATTGGAAAATGCCAAAAGAGCTGTTTTTGATGATTTACTCTATGAGGATATAACGCCTCCGGATTCTCCCCAACACTCCATTGACTATGAACCGATAAGCGAGGATGAGGATTGGTTGTCAATTAACTCAGAAATGTAAAGAGAACTTTTGACTTCAACAAACAGGGAAAAGATGGACGCTATGGTGGACAAGATACTGGTGTGTGAGAGTACAGAGCCCATGATTCCATTGAAGAATGACGACAATGTTAACGTCGCTGAAGAAGACGACTCTGAGTGCTCCGTTGATCCGGATCCTGCGATAATTCCGCCGACATTGAGGACTGTTGCGGAACACTTTATTATAAATATGACGAAAAGGACCGTAACATATAATAACGGCATAACAGAAATTGTGCGTCTGATTGTTTATTATTGTCATGATTATGTGTTAAATATTCAATTTTGTCCAAAATTCATCTACCGCTTGCAAACTTCATCAGACTTTTAAAAGGCTTACTTGTTTGCATACAACATAACCGTATTTAATCTAGATGAAATGTAACGTACTCAGTTTTGTGGTAGGTATATAGTGCTATGAAGAGATTTTAACTTTCAGCTTATGAAAGTACTCTGTCGTAAATTCTCATGACGAATAACTTAAGGTCGAGCTATCAAATCATACTTGAATTAGAGGAAGGTAGGTCATTCTTAAACTAATTCGCAGAAAAGAGGATATTAATTTCTTACTCTTTTTTACTGATTTAATTACATTAAGTTTCATAAGCAAATTCTTTGGGAAATTTTCTCACAACGTATGTAATACATATATGGCATGCTTGTTACATTTATATGTATAATATAGTTTAAATATATCAGATCCTTTCCCCTTTGGTGCCCCCCCCCCCCCAAAAAAAAAACAACAAAAAACTTAAATAAACTTTCTCTCGATGACTTATTTAAAGTCATTGTCCGTTTTCCTCAAGTAAACGAAAACAAGTGCAAAGGTTTCCAATATATTTAATAATGAGCATGAAATGAGACACACAAAAATGATATTCACAATGAAAAATATCTAGGAATACTAACATTAAATTTACCGTCCTAACCAAATAGATAAATTACTAAGCCTACCTTATTGTTAATATTAAATCCAAGAAACCGGAACAAATTATAAGTTCCACCCCGCACGGACTGAATGAAATACACAACTAACCTAACAGGTTTCCCAAGTTAAATTTAGAACAAAAGAAACGGAAGGGAGAATCGAGCTATAAACGAGACTATGAACGAAACGATGAACGAGACAGGAAACGAAGACTGGGGCCCACCTATCTACCCAGGGGAGTGAGTTGACTCGAACCTTAGAGAAGATTCCACGTCAACCACCGGACTTAAGTAAAATGTAATTTAGCTCGAACTGGTGTTTTCCAAATGATAATGTAAAACTACGAAACTGTCCGAATGTAAAAAAAAACTAGAAAAACAATTAATATATAGAAGTGAAAAAAACTTTGAATTCCATCCTCATTATATTAACAATGATGAAAAATAAATGCCCGTTATAAGATGTAAAGAACTGCAATATATATAAGGGGTTAAAAAAATATGAAAATTATTAGTAACAACTGTATTTTTAAAATTTCAAGATAATTCCAGAATGTCCAAAAACTCTAAATAGTAACCTTGTATCTGCAAAAAACAGGGATAACCTCATGTCTTATAAAAAATTCTTATAAATTAAATGTGTATTTAAAAAAGATTTAAACGTTTTATAAAATGCAAGTCTAGTGCAGAGGAAATATCACAATTTGATATCAGGAATATAGACAAAAATGCTAAAACAGGATATATCTTAGAGGTAACAATTGAGTATCCAAGTCATTTGCATGATTTGCATAATGATCTCCCATTAGCACCAGAGTCGTTATCTATCAAAATGGAAGATCTCTCTCCTTACTGCCATGAACTGTATAAAAGTCTTCATAAAGGGATAAATGAGGGGGAAATTTCGAAAAAAAACTCGTTCATACACTTCGAACAAAGGAAAAATACGTTGTTCACTATAGAAACTTACAATTCTACCTTTAGCAAGGACTCATTCTGACAAAAATACATCGTGTTATAAGCTTTGAGCAGGAGGCTTGGCTTAAGCCATACATCGAATATAATACTTAAATGAGACAGCAGGCATAAATGACTTTGACATCTCCCTTTATAAATCATTCAACAATATCGTTTTCGGGTAAGTGTTTGAGAAAATTATCATGAAAACTTAGATGGTTGATAAAAAAAACTAGAGTACCATTGTAATATATGTTGTTTTTTTTAATGTCATTTCAGAAAAACCATGGAAAATATAAGAAACAGATTAAATTTTAACCTAGTTCATACAAAAAAACGCCTTCAAAAGCTGGTTAGTAAACCGAGTTTTGAGAGCTTTACTATCTTCAATAAATATCTCGTTGAAGTAAAAAACAAAAAGGTCAAACTTTTGCTTAACAAACCCATCTACACAGGGATGAGCATATTAGACCTATCCAAGCTTTTCATCTATGGATTTCATTACGGCTTCATCAAAACATTATATGGTGGGAATGCAAAGTTGCTGATGACAGATACAGATTCCCTGTTTTACAGGTATGTCCTACTCGGACTTATTGGTGCATTTTGTTATTTATTATACCCCCCGCAAACAAAGTTTGGGGGGGTATATAGGAATCACCTTGTCCGTCTGTCTGTCCGTCCGTCTGTCCGTCAGTCTGTCCGTCCGTCCGTCTGTCTGTGCAATCGTGTCCGGTCCATATCTTTCTTATGGAGAAACATTGGAAGTTCGTACTTCACACAAAGATTGCTTATGACCTAAGGGTGTGTCATGACCTTGACCCAAGGTCATTAGGGCGAGGTCAAGGTCACTTGCAGAAAAAATACAAAATTCTTGTCCGGTCCATATCTTTCTTATTGAGAAACATTAGAAGTTCTTACTGCACACAAAGATTGCTTTTGACCTAAGGGTTTGTCATGACCTTGGCCCAAGGTCATTCGGGCAAGGTCAAGGTCACTGGCAGAAAGAATACAAAAATTCGTGTCCAGTCCATATCTTTCGTATGGAGAAACATTGGAAGTTCGTACTTCACACAAAGATTGCTTATGACCTAAGGGTGTGTCATGACCTTGACCCAAGGTCATTTGGGCAAGGTCAAGGTCACTGGCAGAAAAAATACAAAATTCGTGTCTGGTTTATATCTTTCTTATTGAGAAACATTGGAAGTTGTTACTTTATACAAAGATTGCTTATGACCTAAGGGTGTGTCATTACCTTGACCCAAGATCATTCGGGCGAGGTCAAGGTCACTTGCAGAAAAAATACAAAATTCTTGTCCGGTCCATATCTTTCTTATTGAGAAACATTTGAAGTTCTTACTTCACACAAAGATTGCTTTTGACCTAAGGGTTTGTCATGACCTTGGCCCAAGGTCATTCGGGCAAGGTCAAGGTCACTGGCAGAAAGAATACAAAAATTCATGTCCAGTCCATATCTTTCGTATGGAGAAACATTGGAAGTTCGTACTTCACACAAAGATTGCTTATGACCTAAGGGTGTGTCATGACCTTGACCCAAGGTCATTTGGGCAAGGTCAAGGTCACTGGCAGAAAAAATACAAAATTCGTGTCCGGTCCATATCTTTCTTATTGAGAAACATTGGAAGTTCTTACTTTATACAAAGATTGCTTATGACCTAAGGGTGTGTCATTACCTTGACCCAAGGTCATTCGGGCAAGGTCAAGGTCGTTGGGAAAAATAGTGCAAAATTCGTGTCTGGTCATTATCTTTCTTATGGAGAAGCATTGAATGTTCTTACTTAACAAAAATATTGGTAAGGACCAAAGGTGTGTCATGACCTTGACCAAAGGTCATTTGGGCAAGGTCAAGGTCACTGGCAGAAAAGGTGCAAAATTCGTGTCTGGTCATTATCTTTCTTATGGAGAAGCATTGAATGTTCTTACTGCACACAAATATTGCTTATGACCAACAGTTTTAAAAGAATAGAGCAGTTGTTATTTAAAGAAAATAGACGGTGGAATAGATTCATCCAATATTTTCTATAATTGGAAAAATATACGCATTATGATTTTTATCTTAGCGGGGGGTATCAATTGCGAGCTTGCTCACAGTACCTCTAGTTTAGAGTCAATATTGTTTTATACATCTTATTTTATTTCTTGTTTTGTAGGTTTGAAGTTGAAGATATGTATAAAGAGATGAGTAAACTTATTGATTTGTTCGATACATCAAACTATCCTAGAGATCATTTTCTGTTTAGTGAAATAAACAAGAAGGTTGTTGGTAAGATGAAAGATGAAACTGCATCTCAGCCAGTAATGGGATTTGTTTGATTACATGTGTATATATCTCAAATATTAATATTTTTGTCTTGTATGATGAAGTCTAGCTAGGCATATAAACTGCACTTAATTGATAAAATCATTTAATTCTTAAATTTCGTTTTATTTAACTTGCATTCCTATATTTTGAAGGTATGGGATAGGATAGGATAGAGCTTATTTGCAGGATAGGATGCAGGATACAGGATATAGGATAGGATAGGATAGTTTTGTCAACTTTCACGATAGCAGCACTGTACGACCAAAAATGTATTTATTCATTGTTTACAATGAGGAAAATCCCAAGTGAAAAAAGCAAAGGGAATTACCAAATCTGTTGTTAACAAAGAATTAGCATATCAAAATTACGTGGACTGTCTATTTAACTGTTAATTAGAGAGACATACAATGAACTCTATACGGAGTGAAAATCATAATCTGTTTCTTAAAGCTATCAACAAAATTTCCCTGTCTTCCTTTGACGACAAACGATGGTGGTTGAAGCCTAATGGTATTGAAGGTTATTCATATGGACACTTTAAAATCACTGATAATTAAATTAAAGACTAAACCAAGAAATAAAAATGAAACCTTCAATATTAGGCTCCAACCACCATCGTTTGTCGTGAACTTATACAGTGGAATGGGTCGATTATTCATATGGACACGTTAAATCATTGACAATTAAATTAAAGACTAAACCAAGAAATAAAAATGAAAACTATTTGTATTGTATGTATTTATTAGCATATTAATTGATAAATATAATTAAACATATATATTCGTTTAATTTGTTGCTTTGTTTTGTAATTGAAATAAGCATGAAACCCGCAATTATGATATAATATCCGATTAATTTTACAGCAGTTTCGATTGAAATTACACCTATTTCATTAATTAAGAGGAAAAAAGTATATTCATTTTGATAAATGTAAATCAGGTTTGTTGTACATAATATCCCATTAATTAAAGAAAAGGTAGATGCAACTTGATAAATATAGAAAATATATATGTGTGTAAAATACGGTAATATATGAAAAGAAAACACAAAAATCTTCAGTTAAGATTTAGCGCCATCATTTTCAATCTTCAAAAGCTTGCATAGTAATATTGATGATTTTGTGTTTTCTTTCATATATCTTCAAAATTGTTTTCCGATTACTGAGACATTATTTAACTATTGGATAGATAAATATACAGAGGTGAAACTTAGAGTCGTGAAGTCATTCTTCAACTTTTAGAATGTCAGCAGTTCAAATATATACATAATTCTTTAATAAATAAAAAAAATTAAATTTTTCTGATGTGTGTGAAATGGTATTTTTGTAAATTGATGGTTACACCTCCGATAAAAGAATTATAAGGAAACAAGAACTTAATAACTCTTAAGATTCATCAATACCTTGAACAATTGATGATTAAAAATACTACACACAGTAAGTTATGCAGAAAAAGTTTGTGTTCTTACCAAAATTTAAATCACATTTATGTTTAAACAGTATTAATAGATCTTGACACAATATAACACATGATATTAGATGATAAAAATTATGTAAAGTCACATTTAAATTCACATCTTTAAAAATTTAAATTCCTGGTGTTCATAAAACGCTTGATGTCATTCACGCGAGCCATAATGATCTCAATTTGCCGCTTGTCCGTTTTGATTTCTTCCAACCTTTTATCGATTCTCTCCATAAGCGTAGTTGTTAACAATAAAAGTTTAAACATGTCTTTCTTCACTTCGTTTTCACAGCAATGTTGTAAAGATGGAATCTTGTTAAAAATAATAAAGAAAATGGTGATGGTAGGGTTGTTCCACTTCACACGTACAAGTTGCGAACGTTCTTGATTAATATATTTTTCTTGATTATACAAATAACAATATCTACATGTATATTTAAAGTTGATGCCTCTTTGTTTCATAAAAATTCCCCATCGTTGTCATCATCCACGATAGTCACCTTTCGTTTTTTAGGAGGAGTAATTCTGAGCTATAGTTTAAAAAAAATGGGGAACAATTGTAGAATTTTTTTAACCAATATAATCATCTAGAATTAAAATACATCGCTAGCTGAACAGAATATGTAAAAAGAACACAAGTATCTACCCTTTGTGACATATTGCAAATAAAAAAACTCACCATCGGGGGACTTGCTGGCTGCACGTTTTTCAATACATCTCTCGCCGCCGAAAGCTCTTCCCCAATGTCTGCTATAGCCATCATAACTTCCTCCGGCAGGGAGGTTGAAGTTCCCCTCACATTGTCTGTCAAAGGAAAATGAACACATTAATACGGTGGAGAAAAAACACTAGACAAGTTTACCGCTCTACAATTTACAAGGGTTTAAAATATTTAAGCAAAAATTATTCGTTGTTAAACAATTCGGCTTAGATAATTTTTTTTCACTTGTGTATAGTTAAATGCTTTGACATTTAATAATTAGTTTTAAAAATTCTTAAAGTCTTTTGTAAATAATTTAAAATTTACGGACAAAAATATAAAATTAAATAACGGCATAACTTACTTTGGATGTGGAAATTAACTTTCCGAATAAAAAACGACATTTTGATGGAATATTGAGCCTTCCTTATTTTGAAATCATCATTTCTTTCAACGACGAACATAGGCGTTTCACCGTCGTCCTCAAACGACTGAGTAAAGTGGAGTTGCGCAGATTTGTATGCCATAGTGCTGTTTGAGTTGAGTTGTATCCCCAATCTGTTATATATACCCCTCACAAAGTAATAAAATATAATCAAAACAAGTTGAACAGTTCAAATATAGCAAACAACTATTGTCTTGTAAAGAAGTAAACAACCATGGTCTTGATTTTGGACTCTTGATATTGATTACTCAGCATATGTAAGCAAGTGCCAAACAAATTTCTTGATGTTCGTTACGTTTTCTTCTTTTCTTTCATTAAATATTATGTAAACGTGAACCACTTTCTTTTTTGCAATGTCCTAACCAAGGTATATAGTTCATAGGTTAGTGAATCTTTATGTTAATATCAGACTCCCAACTTTTTATATTTATAAATTACAACTGATATAAATTTGATATCATATATATTTTTACAAATTCACATTTTAATGTGTACAATAACTTCTTGGGCAATGACTCGTCCTTGTAAACGCAATACTGTTTAAAACTTGTTTTGACTGAATAATATTGATTTTGATGACTTAGCATATCGAGAAATTTCCTCATTGATTGTGACGTTTATTTGTATTTTTACATTAAATGATGTAATTCAAGCTAATCATAATAATTAAAGCTTATCGCAGTAATTAAAAGATCATGAATTTAGTTCTGTTTGTGTGCATTAATAATAATATTCAAAAAAAGCATATAAGGTCTAAATAGTGAAAATCAAAATAAATGTTTTTTTTTAATTTTGAAACAATAGAATCGGGCTCGAAATTCAACACATATCCGTTGATGAAAGAGCGCGATCTTAGCAATGGCTGGTCTGGTCTTTGTCACTCTCGGGTTATCATGGTTATTGTGTTGCTGTACACAAGCACAACCTCCACCCTTGGACGCTATCTGCGACTCCAATGGCCGATGTACATGGCATGGAAGTGGGTGGTATAGTGGCTGTGTGAGCGACATTCCTGTGCTCACATTCAATCAGTTCAACGATGGCGGTCTTTTGGACCTACGATGTAGTGAAGTACAGGTGCTATCAATCGAGAGCAGCACACTCACATGCGCAGATATGAAGACACATGTAAACACACATACTGCTGTCACCATTTATCTTGGAGAATCGCAAACTGAATGTGTAAGATTAGTTATCAATATCGTTCTGAAATAATGTTGCGGGAGGGGGGGGGGGGGGGCGGGATATAGCATTTCTTTTTTATTTTCCCACATATGAGTGAAGATCTTAAGTAAAAGAAAATTCTCCAATAAGCACACTAGCAATTTTTTAGGTGCATCCCACAACGTCTGTGTCAAGTAATCCCAGTGAAGCAGGCAATGTCGAGTTTTGATGGAAAAACGCTCACCATTCTCGTTAGTAAGTACATTAATATTATATCATTTGATTTCATTTCAAGGCTTTATTATCATTGTTTGAAATATCATGTTCACATTAATAAGTAAACCATATCAAATCATGCATTCTCTTTTACATATCATCTTTCTACTTTATTTCAGTATTTTCATTTATATTCTCATGCATCACTCTGTCAGTAGTAACTTTCTTCTGCACACGCGCATTTAATGCAAGAAGGAAAAGACTACAGAGTCTCAAGAAATTAAGCAATAAGATTAGCATGAGAGAACAATTTGCCGAAGCACAAAGAATTCTAGATAGAATCCATGCGATTCATGATGAGGTGGATGAATTATAGATTTTTTTTTCACTTTCAGTCATCTCCCTCATTCTATCCTCCGGAAGTATTGGATGCTTAATTTTTTGCAGTGTATATGCCTCCTGCTGGAGAAGGTGTAATCAGAGAAGACTGTCCGCCGAACATGATTGTTAAAATTGTTTTTTTTAATCTTTTACAGGTTTGGTCGGGATAATATCTGTTTTGTGTCAACTTCTAGATAAACTTATAAGAACTTTAGAGAATGCTGTTCTTTTTTGTAAAGACATTTATCAAAATATTAAGCATCTTTGGCTAACAAAAAACAAAATTCAGAAAAGAAAGGTACCTTCAAAACCTCAAATTATTAAAAAACGAGAATTGCCACCTAGACAAAAGAGGCCCCCCAAAATGTATGGCTATGACGAATATGTATAATGTTCTATATTTTAATACAATTTTGAATTCTGAATTTGTTTTGATGTAAGGGTTAAGATTTTTTTAAGAGTGTTTGCTTTTCTTTGAATATTAGATATTATTTCAACTACATTCTGTAAAATTTAATCTTTGTACTACCTCATCATTTAAATCATAATGTAGTGATTTTTGCATTTTCATTATCGTTCATTTATTCTAAATATTTTCATCTTGATGGCATGTTTACACGGGTGGATTTTTAATTTTTAGCTCTTCTGAGATTGAGGTTCAAGTGAGCATCATAAACGTTCATATTTTTATCTTCTTGGTCATTCTTTCATTCCTAATGATGCTGCTAGCTGATTATACTTGTGATAATGTTAGCCGAGTGAGCAAAGTGATTCCAGGGCCTCTTGTTTACAAATGTATGTGTGTGATGAGTGGTTAAGCTAATATTTTCCTTAGGTATCTATCTTGAATAAATGTCATAAAAAACATGTCAGTAAAGGTTTATTGAAACTCTTTTTTATGATGAAAACTGTATTTGATTCTATTGAGTACAATACAGTATTATTTTTCCTTGTAGAACTAGTGCAATCTTTTTTGGTTAATTATGAAGGTTAATACATTTACAAAGAACTTCATGGATTATGATTATTTAATGTTTACAATTTGAGAAATAATTCAAATATATTTAGATTTTGTGTGATGTAATAGGCAATCATTTGATGTACAATTGTAATTGTTGATGTTTTGTTTTTATATATGCATGCGATATGTGCCAAAAGGAATTTGGATTTTATATGCAATCATTTGATGTAAATTGATAATTATTTATTACTTTTGATTTTTTATTTTTACATGAGATACATACATGTGCCAAAAAAAGTTTGAACGAACATGATAATAATCATTTGATGTAAATTGTAATTGTTATTGATTATTATTGTTAATGTTTTGTTTTTTATAAATATACATGAAGTATGTGCCAAAAAGAATTTGGATTTTATATACTCAATCATTTGATGTAAATTACTTTTTATTTTTTATTTTCCATGTGTCAAAAATGTATGGCCAATCATGATAACAATCATTTGATGTAAATTGTAATTGTTATTGATTATTATATTTTTTTCTTAATATACATAAGGTACGTATCAAAAAGATACATACATGTTCTTGATTTTTTGTTTTTATTATTTTTTTACATACATGATATATGTGTCAAAAAATATTTAGACTTTTTTAAAATGATTTTTGTTGACTTTATTAAACAATAAATATAAATGTCTGGGGGTTTTTTTTGGTTTTTTTTTATTTATTTTTTTTAAAATTCCAGTCAATAAATAATTGTTAAATTCGAGTCAGTGCCCTGGAATGGGTGGAACTATATGGGTGGGGTCAGATCTTGAGCCTTCTGTAAGAACATAAGTAAATGAATTTGAGCCTTACCTTTATTTGCATATTTGGTACATATATTTAACAGTGCAGTGGGCAGGGATAGTCTCCAAGCCTTCTGCTATAGGTACATTTGGTGGACTTATAGAGTGGAATGGGTGGATCTAAAGTGACATTGGGCAGGGATAGTCTCCAATCCTTCTGCTATATTTACATATTTGGTAGACTTATAGAGTGGAATGGGTGGATCTATATTTACATATTTGGTAGACTTATAGAGTGGAATGGGTGGAGTGACAGTGGGTAGGGATAGTCTCCAAGCCTTCTGCTATATTTACATATTTGGTAGACCTTCTGCTATATTTACATATTTGGTAGACTTATAGAGTGGAATGGGTGAGAGTGGGTAGGGATAGTCTCCAAGCCTTCTGCTATATTTACATATTTGGTAGGGTGGATCTAAAGTGTCCATAGTTGGTAGACTTATAGAGTGGAATGGGTGACAATGGGTAGGGATAGTCTCCAAGCCTTCTGCTATATTTACATATTTGGTAGACTTATAGAGTGGAATGAGTGGATCTAGTAGTCTCCAAGCCTTCTGCTATATTTACATATGATTGCGCCCATGAGAAAAGGGTCCTTATGACGTTTTGTATAAAACAGAGAAATAACATCATAAAGAAATGACGTTACATAAAAGAAAAAAATATCTCGTCTGATAGTTCAAAACAGCAGTGCGGTAATTTCGTTACCTTGTTTATGAACGCGTGTCTTACTACTAAAACGTGTTTAAAAGCAGTGCCCCATACTGCAGTATCTTTTATAATAAATAAAATGAACATACTGATATTTTTTTTTCTTATATTTTACTCATTTATATAAGTCACGATCGAATGTAGATTCCGTGCTTGTTTGATACGAACAAAAGACAATTCTTGATCTGTGATCCGCATAAAAAAAAACTTGTACTGCATACTGCAGTATCGGAAAGAATAACACGATTAAAAAATTTACATTCCGTCGATTAACTTGCGGTACTGAATCTAATTTTGAATGTTCTGAATATAATATAATTTTAGAGTTACCGGTTAATGAGAAATCATTATAATCACTACCACGTTTTCGCTACCCATTACAACTTGTTGATCCGCCCGTCGGTATCTGTTTACTCGCGCGGCCGACTTTAACTTCATGTAGGTCTACCATTTTCATCTAAACAGGCTCTGAATCTCTGAAGATTCGGGTCTACAAATAAGTTAAAGAATCTGGGTGAAACCCATAGCCTTTTCATTACAAGATAAATATTTTAATCACCGTTTATAAAGGCATTTCGGAAAACAAGAAAGATAATCCACTTCTGTAGAATATACCATGAGGCTCCGCACGGGAAAACTGATATTAAATAAGATGTTCAATTTATTTCATCTGTTCAATATTAATAAGTGTTGTTAAAATCTGAATTAAATAGACTAGTGAATGAATTATTATCAAAAATAGGTTTTAGTCTATAGGTTGATACTACTTGTAGATCCAGTCGTTTATCAATTGATATAATTTGATGTTATTTCGAATTGTAAGCTTTTCTAAATTAGTAAGTCATTTTGTTGATTTTTTAAAATAGATAATAATAAATGAAATTTGAATTTGATAAGTTCATAATGAAACTAAATTTTTGGCATGAATAATAAACTTTCACTCTAGCTTCATCGTTTTTTTTGTACTGTAACTAACAGATTCAAGTTTAAAAATTTAAAAGAAATTATTCATGCCATTTCGTTAGGTTTTCTTTTTAACTCCGTCTATTATTCAGACTTTCTAGAGATTTTATAGATTATATATACACTCTGAAAATTGTTTTAACTGAATGTTATAAAAAAATGTTTACATGTAACTATAAAATGTGTTGCATACAGATTTAGGCGCAAGTGAGCTTTACAATTGTCATTTATTTGTTGTGAATATAGATTTATACAATATAACCACCACCTTATTTTTGACCCCACTCTTTTTCTTCTGTGGTCAGCCAGTTATATATTTAGGCACAATAGCGGTGTTATTTAGTAGGTGCTTATAAAGTATGGATTATTCAGAATAAAAATTGAAATAAAATATTGTTTTTCAACTCTTCATTTGTTTGAGTCCAACAAAATTGTAAAGAACAGATATACATTGACCACGAGCATTTAATCGGCTACTTTCTCTGAGTCATCAAAATGTGTTAAAAAAGCGTACATGTTTATTGTAGTATATAATAATAAAACATTAAAAAAAATCAAGGCTAAATTTACTTCTAAAGTTACGTTTACAGAATATATTTGTTCAGTGATTCAGTGATCTAATATTTCAATTACATGTACTTATGTTGGCTAGTGATGTACATGAACTGGTTTAGATTATTAAAAGCTATTGATTACAAGTCCGTGCAAAAAAATCAAACAATAATTAATAATTGATTAGATTATTTTTTCAAATTTAAATTAGTTGTTCAAAAGTTTTTGGAGCCTGATTTCTTTCTATAATTATATATTTTTTGGAGGGGGAGAGGTATTGACCCATTTCTTCGGAAAAAGTTCCTAAATGACAATGGGTATATGCATGTAAATTGTGCGTACAAGATCTATTGTAAATAGATATAAGAATATAACCTGCTTAGTTTGTTTTATAATACACGTAGTAATTTTAGATGACGCTCAAAAACATGAAAGAAGTTTTTAAATAAAAAAAGTTAGTGTGCTATTTATTTAAAAACTTCGGGAAATTTGAGCTACATATATGAGCGCTAAATTATTCATGTGTCTACAAATACCCCATGTTAACAAATGAGCTAACTCATTGTATTAACGTTTGTGTTAAATCATGTGTCGACAAACAACCCGTATAACAAATGAGCCAGCTCATTGTAGTAACATGTGTACACTTTGAGTCATTACATTCTAATTAAATTTAGACGTAAACTATAGTTTTCATTAAACCTAATGGTATTTAACTTGAGCCCGATTTTATTCTTTGACAAGATCACATTATAATTTATTGCTTCAGCTTCAGGAACTTGATAATCTAAAAATTGAAAAATTTTGTCTTGACAAAAATAGTGGGTGCTTCAACAACATTAAGAAAATGCTACGAGAGAAAATCACAAGCTTCAGTGCTTGTATTGAGATTTTGGTAAAAGAAATGTCGAGTGGAGAGGGTAAATTAATCAAGGTTCACGATTCGATACCTTTGTACAATATCATTTCCATATCACTCCCATTAAAATGGAACCAACTTTTTTTTTCAATTCCACTATGCTTTTATTTCTCATACATGCAGTAAACTTTATGAAACTATTGGAGTTCGCGATTTCCATGATTTTATATTCTTGCAATTTCACACAAAACAGAAACAATGCGGAATAAGTGCTCGCGTAAAATACGAAAATCTGTTATATCAGCAACGTTACATATTGATTTACACATAAAAAGGAAACAAAATTAACTACGTTGAAGAGTTTTAATTGTGGCAATAAACGTGCGATAAAAGAAACATACGTTAAATCCTGGACAAATTTAATTGAATTCAAAGAAGAGCATATCTCATTTCATACATTGACTAGATAAATATTATTTTCTTTTTTAAGTTCAATTTAAACTCAAAAACATTTATGAATTTATTGAAATGTATATGTATCTGTATCGCACATTATCATGCTTACTTTCGAGATGTAGTCCCCATTTAGTTTTGCAGATGCCTATGCTAATTGTCAAACTCTCGAGATCCATGCCAAGCTTGCGAATATGATTATTATCGTTATATGGATATAAACTAATTTAGAATTTGGTGAACTTGGTGTATCTTTTATCGATGCACGTAGGAGCAACATGACCGGCGCGAATTGTCTCTAAGACCGAAACGACCCGCAATATTACTAAGCATGCTGCGTATTTTCATTAACCAGAACGGGGGAGCAATTACAGCAAATACACTACCGCTTTGCTTAAAATGCGACTTTTCATTTAAACTACTTGATCGAATTCACGTGTGTAATAGAGACACTTTTAGGTATAGTAATGTAGTAAGGAACAAGAGCAATTATAATAGAAAGTCATTCAAAGTATTAATGATTAAAAAAATATTAAAGCAATATACAATTTAGCAAGCCATGAAGAATTAAAAACGAATCAAAGTAAAAAATGATAACTATTGATATGAAAACGCTGAAGTATCAATCATGTGTAAATGTACAGAAAAAAAAAGAGCAAAATAAAAAAAGGAAAGATCTACTTTTGGCAAAGTTTTTTTTTTCTCATATAGCATGTGCTTAAGAGTCCAATGTGCATATATTATCACAATGCAAATTAAAAATGCCATGTTTATTGTACTTAGTTATTGATAATGAATAATTTTAGAAAAATTATTTGAATTGTACGTGTAGTTTATAAAAGTAGTTCGTTACAAGACTAAGATATGATTTATTCAGAAAACATGAATGTGCGTTAAAAAGACTTCACAGTTTAAGTGACAATTACATTTTCAATGTGCATGGATTGTGTAAAAAATATGCAGTAATATAAATGCATTATTATTATTTAAAGTTATTAATAAAGAATCAAAAAAGAATTAAGTAATGATATCTTGAAAAGCAAATATATGATTAACAAATAAAACAATGGAGCTATATACGTAACATAAACATGACGTTAATGAAATCATAACGTAACGTCGCAAGGTGAACAACGTTATAGGTAAAAAAGACCGTAACTTTATAAGCCAAATAAAGATATTTATAGTTATTAGATCTTCATGAAACTTCATAACTTTAATCTTCTGACTAATATAGGTATAAATCCATAAAAATCTGAAATTGTGAAAAAAATGTCATAAGGACCCTTTTCTCATGGGCGCAATCATATTTGGTAGACTTATAGAGTGGAATGGGTGGATCTAGGGTGGATCTAAAGTGTGCTAGTATCAGCATACTATTACTACTGACATCGCACATGTTCACTTTTTGTTTATAATTAAGTCTAGAGGCAGAATTTTCTAGAATTATTGGTAGTGAGATTGAATAATGAACGCCACGCTCCGGGGACATAAAACTGAGATGAGCTCACTTTTGATCTCAGTCTCGCTTTTACAAAAGGAATATATAGTGGAAAGAGATCAAAAGTGAGCTCGTCTAATTTTTAAGGCCCCGGAGCCAGATGTCAAATTCATGCAAAATTTTGTGGAAAAATCTGTGTAGTTACCGAAAACGGAACACAAGGTGTGCATTATCTGCAACCCCTAAACACACGAATATTACTGGTAAAGGTTATGCATTTTTTGCCCCCAAAATCAAAGTTTTAGAAATAGCTTTAAAAATAAGGTGAAAGACAGTTAAAATCATATTGGAAATAAAGGTGTAAAGGGTTATCACCACAGTGAGGTCATAATGTAGAAATGACGTCATGAAGATTGCATTATTTTGATAAATTGATGTTTTGTGGCAAAATATGGGTATTTTCCTATGGTTTTTCGACTGGGAAACATCGAGCGCAGGCTTGCTCAAGTACCATCTTTTAATACAATGTGTATAACTATCTGACAAAAACATATGTTAAAATTGCACTTGAGCAGACCTGCGCTCTATACTTCCGAATGCAAAATATGGAGAAAAAATGAGAATATTTTCATTTTTTTGCAAATTTGCGGGAATTAGGTCATTTAAGTGACGTCATAGATAAACAGCGAATAAGAAATGGTGACTAAAATCAAGATTAAAGTTATAAGCATCCTCTATACAATGATTTGTGAAGATTTTATTTTTATACGATAATATTTAAAAATTGGTTGAAATCGGGGGCAGATAATTGACCATACCGCACATAGTCCTTTGTATTTTTTCAAAAAGTTTACACACTTATGATGTTAACATGTTAGATTTATCAAATGCTCTTACACCATTTATTTAAAAAAAATCGTAAATATAAGTCTGAAAACGATAGACATAAATTGATAAAACTTTTGACGCCACTAACTCCCTAATTATAGGGGCCAGCCCCTTTTTCTGTATACCGAATGAAAGGTCTCAGTTAGACAAAAAACATTTAAAAATACATCTTATAACAACTTATTATCAGGTAGAAAACTATAACGGAAAATACGTGAATTCATTTGCATTTTTTTCTAACCTTCGTTTTAACACCCATACAACTCCTTTTATTTGCATTTTAATAACAAATGAAATATGTCTTGTTCCAATTCAATGTATCAGCTTCCAAACCAGCCAATCTTCGAGACTCTGCCAGTCATCGTTAAAGCATCGGACAAAATAAGTCGTTAAATTTTACTAAACGGAGAATAATTCACAACAGGATTGGGATTTTCATCAAGTAAATTATGAACAAATGAGCGAGATAATAAGGATCAAAGTTGGCGTCTAGGAGAAAAAAAAATAATATGAAATCTGAAAAATTCTCATAATAATAGTAAGGTCTTCCGCCCGGAAGCGGAAGACCTTAAGAATAATAATGAAGAATTTCCAACAGAATCAGTTCAAGGTCTTCCGTTGGAAACGGAAGCCTTAATTATAACTTACTGACAATGGAATTCAATTTTAAAGCATAATTGTATTAACATTTCGAAATTTTTTTTTTCATAAATGCGTAGAAATAATTAACAGATTCAATGCTCTCTCTCTCCCTCTCTCTCTCTCTCTCTCTCTGTTTAATCATGTTCTGTTATATCATCATGACTAATGTACTGTAGAGAAAAACCCATTAAATTGACATTGTAAAACAACTCCATTCACAAGCGCAATCACTAGATCACTTCCTGTAATGTCGATATCAACAAGTGTGTATTACATAGAAATACACACAGAGACAAAACAAGAGTGAAACTTGTTATTTCATAAGGAAGGAAAATAAAGGGAATATTGTCAAACTTATTCACAAAGTAGCAAGCAGTAGGTGAGAGGGAGAGAGAGGGGTGATACCGAAAATTTGAAAAAACCCTGTCCGGATGAAAATTCCCTGTTTTACATAATGATCTCCTATGTTCGCCCTTTCATTAACTATACTTCCCCCCATCATTTTCAGTTCTCATCCACTGTATTCTTCTTTGGTCTCCTGAACGCACCACTCATCCCTTTTACGGCCTCCCACAATGCTCAAGTAAACCAAGAAAAAGTTGGTATTTAATTAATATGTTTTTTATTTTTTTTATACAATTAACAATGAGTAATACAATTAAAAGCAATAAAATACTTATCTCTTGGATGGTTTTAAAATATTTGTGCATCCCACTTTTGAGACAACAGACAACAAAAGAGGCCAAGTCAGTTCTGACAACTGAAGAGGTCTTCGCAGTTAAAACAAAAATAAATTAAATATGATATTAATTACCATTCGTTTAAAAATTTACAAACAATGTCAAAACAGTTCATCAGCATTTCGACCTTCGGCTGCTTTCTAAATCCTTTCAAAGAAGTCAGCAAATTAAATAAAATGGAATAATTTTGCTTCAGTTTTTTTACAAGTATACGAACAAATGTCCGTGTGGTATTTTCTTTTTGGAGCTAAAAAGTTGAGGGGGGGGGGGGGGGGTTACATGTTCAGAAAATCAGCAATTTTCTGTGATTTAAGCTTCCTGAATTTATTTAAGCACTAAAAAGATGCATGTAGAGTCTATTTATCAGGAAGTAAATGAGTTAATATATAAATGATATAAATTGTTATCATTGATTTTTATAGTCAACCGTTAAGCTCTTTTTCTCTGAAAAAACTTTGTATAAAAGCTTGTCGTTTGTTATTTTGTTTTACTTGGTTTTTGTATCATGTGTGCATATAACTGTTAAGTTAGTCGAATACTTTACAATTGTCAGTGTCATGAATCCTTTATCAGTGATCTGGGTGCATAATTTGGCATTGTTGTATTATAGATATTTAAAATAAAAAGGATAAGGCAATAAAACAGATGAACTTAATTTTAGGATTCATCTTTTTTTTCTGTTGATAAAGCTTTAGATAATAACGAAAAGTTCGACATTCAAATATCTAATGCTTTCTAAATTTTGTCCAAATATGTTTGATAAAGAATATTCATGAAAGTTTATCAAAAGCCGACACTCAGATCTTAAGAAGTGTGTTTATATAAACGTACACGTTTGTGTGCATTAAATGTTTTCAACTCTTTGTTTCTCTATCCGCTATCGTTCACTTCAAGTTGTCAAGAGGGGTGGTGTATAATTATTAATTGAAAATATATGTCAACATCCTCTCTTTTAAAAACTGCAAAACTCAATTAACAAGTTGTTATTCCTGTTTTTCCCATCATTTGATCTAGTGTAGATATTGATAAATTAAAAACAAATAGCTTCAAAGGGGTATGGTTTCGATTTTTTATTTTTTTTCAATTTTTTTATTATAATGCTTTAGTAATGCATTTCAAATAAACAACCAACATTTTAGTATCAGTAATATAGTTTTAAGCGAGATACAGAGCTCAAAATTCTTTGTTATGTAAACGAGACTGGTGTCATGTTTTTCTTTGCATTGTTTCAATATACTGGTAATTGGGTTTTTTTTTTTATCTAAGTGAATTTTAACATAAATAAATAGTTCCTAGCATTTGTCACATTAATTTTAGGTCTTAATTCGGAATTTTCTATTAAACAGTCAAAATTTAATGCAGTACCTGAGCATGTTTCATAACACAAAACTGTCAGCTCTGTATCTCGCTTGTAACTCGACGACTGACACTCAAAATAAAAGGATTATTAGAAACGCCTTACTGCAGTATTGTGGACAATAAAAGCGGAAATCTAACTTTTTACCAAAACAGTGACCTTGTCCATTTAGGTACATGTATATCTGAATGATATAAAACTAAATTAAACTAATTACTTTCTTTTAAAGGGATGTTTTCTATTAATTTGAAAATATTGAAAATTTTACGATACTTAAATGTAAATAAAATCAAAACGTAAACAACTCTCTCTCTCTCTCTCTCTCTCTCTCTCTCTCTCTCTCTCATATTTTTTGCGGTGAAACGCATAATCGGCAAGTGTCTAAGTTTTTCAAAGAACAACTTATAAAAATAAAATGTTTGACATTGAGTAGAAGTCAATTATTTTGTAAGCAGTCAGACACCATCAAGAGGGTGACATGGGAAAATTGTACAGGAAAATGAACAGATAGATCGATAGATAGATAGATATATAGATGATTCTTTTCTCACTGAGGAGTGTTATTTCACATATGAAAGATTCGCAGACTGACAAACGCTAAATAACCTATCTGGTTTAATTGTTTTGGATAATTTTGCTGGACTGAGCTTTTGCCTAAAACTAAGAAACACAAGAGTGATAAATAACCAAATCACTGAAATACAATGCACAGCAGCGTGACAATCTACATATATCAACTATACGACAGTATCGTATATTTCAACAGGAGTTTGTTGAAGATTTTCATATTCATTACAGTTGTGCAAGACATTAAGAAGCTCGCCATTTCTCCATTGTGCCTCGTCATTTGTTCTCTGTTTCTTCAACCGTCTTCCTCTGAAAATTTAATTGACAAAAATGATAACAAGTAGCTTATGAGTTAAAAGAGGGAGCTTTTGTTTAAATGTAATAATAACTAGATTTGAAGTAAAGAGTATTTACCGTGAATGCACACAGTTAATAAGCATTCCATTGATGATTAGCGAAACGCAAAAAACACCCAGCATACAGTAGAACATAGTCTGCCAGTGATTCACACTGTCTTCTTTTAGTGATTCTGTAATGAAAATCACATTTATTATTTTTTTTTCTATAAAATATAAAGGATATGATGAAATCTTCATTATTCAGGTATATATGTAATAATGATCGAATAATACTAATAAGTATGTTTTAATTCCCCAAGTTCTTTGCCTAATATTTAAATATTCATATACACACGGGAGCCAAAACCACATGTTTTCACTACAATGATCAGAATACACTTTGAGAAGTTTTTTTCAGAGCAACTCCTACATTGCGTCATATCAAAGGATACAAATATTATTGAAAAGTCGACGGTTATTTTGGAAACGAAAATAATGCCCAAATAAAATTGATCAATGATTTTGAGCGAGCTGTTTCAAGAACTTCCGAAAAGATAAATATGAAATATTCAGTATGGAAATAGTTTTTACTTTTTAACCGGGTTAAAGGAATGTAACAGAAAATTACAATTTCCTAATCTTTACTGATAAGTGTATGTATAAAGTAAATAAAGTAAAGTAGGACAAAAATACGAAAGCGAACGTTTCATTGTAGCAGCTCTTTGAATTTGGATCAAAGTCAAGAGACAATGATTGGTTTCTGTCGGAGATAAACACACTATGGTGATTTATTAACCTTTAGTACAGGTGAACAAGAGACTATTTTGTCCAATATTGTATATAAATATATCAGGACTTCGACTTTTCGCTTTTATTTCAAGAATCAATTTACTTACAAAATTGTGTAGCATATAGAATTCAGTATAAACATTTTCTTTTCTTTATTATCATCACATGTGTTCATACAGTTTTGATCATAACCCAACTTGTTTTCAATGTAATTGAAAAATTTGCAGAACTTACTAGTAGAATCGTTAAATATAAAATTCACAAATGTTTATTTTAATATATCTACTACATAACACATCCTATAAATGGATTTGTGTTTTTTAGTTTGTTTTGGATAATGTTATTAACTAGATATATTTCATAACAAGCCACTGAAACCACTGAAATGCAGTGTCGTACCCTTCGCGTGCTGTTGACCATCATATCCAGATTTACATTCCTCACAGACGCCCCTCTTTGTATCACAACTCCGACAACTACCGTCGTCAAAACGTGAACAGTTCGGTCCTGTTTGTTCGCATCCTTCAAATTTTATTGAAAAGAAAGTAGGTTAAGGTGCTTCATGGAAAAAAGTCTTCATTTAAATAACTAATATATTTCTAAAGCTGCGTAATATCCTACACGTACATGTAATAGTTTTCCAAAAAGATTGCCAGACTGAAAAAAAAATTCGATTAGAAGTAACCAACAATTACCTTAGAAGAAACGAATTCTAATGTTCGCTGCTGTTCATAAACTCATAAATGGAACTCAAGTAAAATGTAACCTTAAGTTTGTCGCCTTTTATTTTATAAAAGTGTATATATCATATCTGGCAATAAATTATTTCATCGTTTCAAATAATTTCAGGGAAGTATCAAAAAGTCACAGCAGCTAGGTTTTTAATTTTTTTTATGTGCTATGGAATCAGTCGTTTCGTCATTTTTAAGCACAAGGTTATCATGAAAAGATATAAATGCAAAGTATTTTAATTATATCAAGCTGCATACGTGGTATGCTCTATAGTATTTTTATTCTTTGGAAGTGTTTGGGAGGGGGGGGGGGTGTAATTCAAATACTCTTTTCAAAGTTTTGACATTTTTTAAATGTGATAAACACTTAAGATCTTTTTTATTTTATAATCTACTGACAAAAAATGCAAAGGGAAACTATATTACAATCGACTGCATTTCTTCTATGTACTTTTAGGAAGACAAGCAATTTACACCATTTTTAAGATGAGTGAACCCTCCCCCCTCCAATTGATCAATATAAACAAATAAAACCCGCTTCGGCGATTAAGATTCTCGTATAAACAATCCAAACCATATAAATATATCTATACGTCAATCCAAACTGATAATTTTGTTTATTGATACCGTAGTGGACAATGAAGAGATGCAATGACCCCCCCCCCCCCCCCCAAAAAAAAAAAAAAAAAACCAAAAAAACTATTGAACCTTTCGAACATGGTCATTTATTTTTAAATTAGGATTAAACGCGTGCATGATGCACATCCTTTTTTCTTTAAAAAATTTTTTTGCTTTTACATCCAACATTTTCTTTTATTAGGGATTTGATAGTTGACACATTAAAAATGTATTGTGTTATCTTTCTATGAATATTAAAAATATGCTAACTCTCGTTGCCTGCACTGCTTCGGAGAATGCAACTTTCAAACTTAAGAAGTCATGATGTCGTGCAAATAAATTGTATCCTTTCAATCGATTTGGAATACCAAAAATCGTAATAGTGCTTGCCTGCTAAATTCTATATCAAGAAACCTTTTGAATTTCATTTTTAAAAATGTTTTCGGAATTCCCAGGCACAAAATCAAACTCAAGCGTTGTTTTGTTGATTATTTATTTGATTATTTATAACTAATAATGTGCCATTTTTTAGTTGTCAATTGGTATTTTATCCAGACGTGTTTTAAAATATTGTTCTACAAATTCCACGTACCGTATACCTCCACTTCACATACGTCATTAAAGGCGTACATAGAATAGTCGTCAGGGTATGCAGTAGCAGGGAGTCTCTCGTTGTAGTAGATGACGTACTGTCCGTGGACGGAACAGTTGATAGTGAACACTGCAGGCAGGCTACTTGTGGTAAAATTGTTGTCCTTGAAACACAAGGTTCCCTGTGATCTATCTGTTGTGTTTGAGACATACACCGAAAAACCGAGAAAGTTGGATGGCATGTACGATATGGTTTCTGTCAAAAAGAATAAATAAAAAAATATATCCTGTCTAATTTATTTGAAGATCAAGAAACAAAAGGGAAGCAGAAGCAGGAATCCCTTACGATATCAGTATGAAAAAACCTTAAATCGCTAAGGACTATATATGATATGGGCCAGAAATGGCCCTCAAAAATGAACATCATCATTTTACTATAATTCTTTGTTTTCTTTGTATAGTTATATGTGTGATGTTTTTACATAATGCTCATTTTGATTCAAGTGCCCACAATTTAGAAATATGACATCATAAAGACAACCTTTTCCTGCCCTTTTTGCATTTTTAGCATAAAATGGCCTGTTTTAAAGCAGTTTTTCGTTCAGAAAACAAAGAGCGCATGCTTGAACAAACAAACTATTTTAATCAGAGTCGTATCCACCCCAGACTATTAAGTGAATAATTTTTTTTCTTGTTCAAGCATGCACTTTATATTTCCCATTCGTAAAAAGATAAGAAATATTTCCATTTTTGACTTATTTTGATTCAATTTGAAAAATAACGCCACTTCTGTCGTTATATACTCCCAGTGATTGCAAATAAATCAAATAAATAGGTGAAAAATATATTTTATATAAACTCTTCTTTAAAAAACATGACATATCATTTTACCCGAAACACTTTGAAAAATGACGAATTATGGAGGCCAAATTTATCTCATATCATATATAGTTCTTTGTTGAATATGTGTTTTAAGGTAAGCAAGGGTATTCTGTCGAAAAAGTTGCAAACTAGCGTGCTTGCAAAAATAACTATAAAACACAACACTAACTTCAACTAATTCGTGTTAAGATTATGAACATGGTTTTGAAATGTTATTACAAAAAGAATGAGCAAGTAATGAAAATTGAGGCATTTGAGTTAAACAGCATTGATGTGTTTTGGATGTGATAACATCAGTTCCACACAGACGCACATTAAAACAATTTTTTAAAGAAAAACTAATTTTATTACTTAACATAGCTTAAAGGAAGATTTTTAACCCACAATACACATGCTCGCTATATAAATTGCATATTATGTTTAATCTAAGCTCATTTTTTGTTGCCTGTTTTCCCTCTTTTGCGTTTTCATGAATTATCTAAGCAATGCTTATTTCTTATACAAAACCAAATTTCGAAATCATTACAAAAGAATGAATCAGAAACAGATATACATTGTTTTATTAGGGAAGACTGACATTACCTTTATTTATTGAAGGTACTACATAAATTTGAATGTTTTACAAGAGTTATACGAATAAACATGCGTGGAGCAAAAAAGTTTTACAAAATAAAGTGGAATTCGAAATGCTCATTATCAAATGTGAGAAACTCGCAAGATTGTGCAAAAAGACATCTTTAAGCCTCAAATTTCTTATCAATGTATATTATATTATCCAACGATAAGATTAACTGTATGATTTCTAAAAAAAAAATTTAAAAGAATATGTATGCATTTTTCTGTTGTTTTCTTCTTTATTATACAGTGTGCTTATTAAGCTGTATAGAATATTTGTAACAATTGTATGCATTATCGAAACAGTTTAGAACAAAAATACATCTTACATTACATATCTGGAGCCAGTTTCAGAACAGTTGAAATAAGTTATTAAGATTTATAATTCTTTATCTCGTATATGTTACCCATTCAATTTAGACAACATAATCTGTTTATAGAGAAATAATTTTTATAGAGAAGTAGCTGAAAATATAAAGATATTAATGGACGACGAACTCCGAAGTACAAAAACAGACGGCAATACATGCATGTCATATTAAAGTGCATAGTTTGAAATGTATAACTTCTAGGTAAAACCATATTGTAAAAATTATTCACTATCCTTTTTATTTCATGTATTGAAAAATCGTTATTCAAATAAATGACGTTGTAAACATCATCAATCACATTTACCACAGTTTCTTTCGTCGGAGAAGTCGCCACAGTCATTTTCTCCGTCACAGATGTAGCTGATTGGTACACAGTTTCCATTGGAACAGGTCATTTGGTCTGGTCCACACGTGTTGCCTGCTACAATATATGGTTTTCGATTATATAAAATAGTTAATGACGCTTTGAAACGATGGCTTAGAATTAGACCTCTCGACCAATCAATAGAACGGACGTAGTTCAACGCACACCAAAAGAAACAATATACAATCATTCAAACACCTTTATACAAAATACACAGTTCATTTTGAAAAAAAGGCAACTTTTTAAAATCAGTTCACATATTATTGCACCATACTCTGCCTAGATTCTGTCTTTGTTTTTTTTAAGTTTATTTCAGAAAATATCACTTAATGTCCATTATACAATAGCATAGTTATAATTTCCTTTATATAGTAGATCATTTAAAAGTGTAACGTAATTAATTTTGTTATTTTTTACCTCCTGAAAGTTTTAAAAACAAACAACGACTAAACTGACTGATTCGAAAATAAGTCTAGGGCATGTACAACTTTTGTGGTATTTTTTTAAACCATAAACACGTTGGGTATCATCCTTCCGAAATTTTATATAATTTTATTACATGTACATACTTAGTAATAAATACAGGTTTTTTGCATGTGTGATACAGATGACTTCACAAAACTCGTATCGGCCTTACGAGCTGATACAGCTTATCAGCTTTAGGGCTGATATGGATCGGTATCACACCACTTGCGGAACTTCTCTGCATTTTTTTCTTTTTGGTAATTGTGCGTGTTTACAGACGAAAAAATAAAACAGTTGTTACAGTTGACAGTTGAAAACTTCAAATGGTAGTAAATGTTTTGAAGCAGTTAATTTTCAAAGCTGAGAAAATTCCGGTTCTGTGGCTTCATGTTTGGTTAAACAATAGCTATTTTTTTTTGTAATACCTGTACATACTACTCCCAAATTATATTAAAATTCAATTTTGTTCAAATTGACTTTTTATATATATTTTAAAAGATGTACTAAGTATGCAATAAATATAATAATAGATACCCTTTTCCATATCACAGCCTGAATAAGCCCTCGACCAATATCATCCCACGGGCCTTCGGCCCTCGGGCTTATATTGGAGTGTCGGGCTGATACCAGCTGTGATATGAAAAAAGGTATGTATAATTCTCTACGTATTAGCATTAAAGCTGAACACCGCTCGTAAATAGGCACTGTCCGCCATATTTCTCTTTAATCACTGCTGTCCCTACAACCCTTATATAAGGCACAGACCTCTAAACAGTTCAAAGTACTTCGCTGTAGAGGTCTCACCTGTCTGGACGTACATTTTGCCTCGCCGTGTTACCCGGTCGCGATGAAATTATCAAATTTTACGCACTTTTTGAAGCCAGGAGAATACTAACATCAAATAAATTGGTAAATGCATTATTTACGAACAGAAAATAAACATAAGGTAAGAAAAAAATGCATAAAATCTAAAGACCACGAAAGGAATACTACATGTCGGCCACGAGGTTCAGGTGTGCAATCGGGTGTAACGAAATCGAAGGGTTTATATACCAGGTATCTGTGTGACAGTGCCTATTTACGAACGGTGTTCAGCTTTAAGGTGAAATAACACATCATCATAAAATGGCTGACCTCTGATCGAAACGCCATTTTGTTTTATTGAAAGGATTTTATCGATGGCAACATGTAACTTACTTCATAGCCGAGTGGATAAAGTGTTGGGCTTGTGATCTGTACATACCGAGTTCGAATCCCGTAGGGGCTTTTGTTGTTTCTTACTGAATTGATTTTTTTAGATATTCATTTTTTATCCCCAATTTGCAAATGATTCGCTTATTTGACATATGTAAAGTTTATTTATCAATATATCTTTCATAATTAAATATTTTACAGTTAATTTGAGTGACTTTTTCCGGGTGTGTTATTCCACCTTAATATTTTTATTTTCAAACGTTGTCTATCTCCAAAACGTACGACAATTTTGTTCATCGGACATGTCCCCACAATCGTTATCTCCGTCACATATGTATCTGATTGGTACACACTTTCTATTGGAACATGTCATTTCATCTCCTGCACATGTGCGGCTTGCTGCAAGTAATTTAATGACATAATAATAACACTTTAGATAAAAATTCCTATTAAAAATGTTTTCATTTTAGATAAGAAATTGGACAACTGAACTGTCTGGCTATAAAACAACACACAATAAAATTACTATCACGTTACCTAAGAATAACTAGAATTTGTATTGTAACTTGGTTAATATTGTAATTCATAACTAGATCTTGCACACAATACACCCCAATAAATAGCTATGGACAACGAAAAGAAATAGTTGAATTTAATTTTATTCTATATGTTCTATTAAATATTTCCATGGAAGAAAATCTTGTGATTTTCAAACTTGTGAAAAATATTCAATGTTTTCGAGTCAATATTCAGGTGCAAGCAAGATCCGAGAGTCTTGACTTTTGATAAAAAATAATTTGGATGCTGCCATTAGACAGTAATACCCGCACCAAGTGTAAACCCCTAAATAACACTGTTTTTTTAGTACCAGTTATAGTAAAACGAAGGCTACTTGTAATTTCAAGTTATTTTTAAAAACTATAATCTTTATAGAGATTGAGATCCCATCCCATAATAGACATGAGACGCCTTATATGTACGGTTTTGGGTTGAACTGTTTGCATGTGAATTAAATTTTAAATGAAGTTAATCAATAATCTAAACATTTCATGTCATTGAAAGTATGGTCTATATAATTATTACAAACAAAATAAAATTATGCCCCCTCCCCCCGGCGGATGCCGGCTTAAGATTTGCTTCTGTGTGCCAACATAATTGTATGCATGGATTAAAAGAAGGGGTGGGAGTGAGGGGTCCAGACTCTCCTCTCCTAAATCAGAATATGTTGATAACAACGACAGCCTGTACATGTAGTTGCAAAAAAGAAGATTGTAAACAGTGCAAAATAAATGACATGCATGTAATTATAATGCGCAATGGTTTTCAATGCAGAACTGCCAGGACAGAAGATATAATTACTGATTTAAGGTGATATAAGACACATGTCAATATTTATGTAGATAAAAGTGTAAGCTAAAGGGATTCATTTTGTGCTCTAATTGGATTATCATTATGATGTTGACCAATATAGGTAAGCATAATACATGTATTACTTTCACTTTGAACACTTTCTAAACAAGTGATCTCCCTTTGCCATTATATTATATCATCATCTTTTGATATTTGAATAAGCTTATCATCGTTACCTATTCTATCGCATTTGTACAGTTTCTGTCATTTTAATTGCAAAGGTTTATTTTTCATTTGTCAGACTTACACTACTGAGTTGATCCCATATTGACCCTATGATATTTTGTATTAAATTTGTGTACTACATGTAAGTCAGTGTAGAGACTTATCATGTTTATATGATTTATAATAGGAAGGAAGGGGTCTTATGATGATGAATCAAATATAATGTAGGCCATGACCCTATGGGATTGATCTGACACCACGAAACAGGAAAATACCAAATATCTTGAAAACTGTTGAGATCCCCACCACTTAACCTTACATCATAAGTCTTGTTTTTAATGTCATTATGATGCATCAAATGGTGTTAAGTACTGTTAAGTTAAATAGGAAATGATGATATATTTGATAACTTTTGAGATCCCCATCCCTTAATCATATTTATTCTTGCATTCTCTTTGTGTCTTTGCGCATCAAATGTTGTATAGGTTTCCCCCCTTGGAGACACCCTGACCCTCTAGAACTAGAAATAATAAAGTATTTTACCTTATTCTTATGTAACGTTTGACCCATGTGGGTAATTCCTAGTTTAATGATGAACTTGCTTTGTTTAGGAGACTTTACTATTGTCCCGAATACATACAATATTTTGTTTATCTCAAAAATTAATTAAAAAGCAATTTCTAAAATCTTAATGTGCATCTTGAGAAAAATACCAATCAAGAAATGATTTATAGTTTGCTACCGTACACATACATGTATGTAAAAAGACTCTTTAGAACAAGGGGGAGGGTGGATGTGGAGGATAAACATTTAATTTTAATCATTTATTACGGGCCGCCAGAAGTCCAGCGTTCCGTTATTTGATGTTCAAAATGTGTTGCTGAGAATATATTAAAATTTACCATAAAAATTAGTACAACCAACTCATTATTTTCTTCTTTGTGGTTTGTTTTTGATGTAAACAACCAATGATGATTCATACAACAATTATATTTTTTGCGGCCCATTTGACGCTTGCGTCAATATGATTTCTTGTTGTTATTCATTTTAACTTGAATATTAGTTATTGATCCCCAGGTACAAAAATAAGACTTCTGATCATATCTCAATAGACCATTTCTCAATCATGCAAGATGTAATGTGCTTTAAAAAAAAAACCCAAAAAAAACCACAAAAACATTTTTTACCGATTTATAAAACGTTTTAAGACCCCAAGTTATATTTAAATAGATCATTCGACAATTAGAAAAGTGTAAATGTAAGGTTATTTTTATTCTAATTATAAATAAATGGCAATGCAAGGTGGTTTTTTTATTTTAAGAAAAAAAAAACGCCATTTTATTCAATGTAAGGAGGGATTTATGCGCGGATCAAGAAGTTTTTTTTTCCGGGGGGGGGGGGGGGGGGCAATTATTCGCGTTTGCCTGAGGAAGGGGGGCATATGTGGCAATTTTATAATGTAGTTTAAAGAACGTTCGATTTTTAGAGGGGGATCTGGACCCCCGACCCCATCGCTAGATCCACACAATGCACATCTATACGACAACCCCTATCATTACCCCGATATATGTTGCGTCTATTCATTAAATCTAAGAGGAGTTCTGGGATGTAGGTTTTTTTGAGTTATAAACGCCAATCTTTTGGTACTATTTGACTCCCTTGATGATATTTCTTTTTTAAAACCTTATTGCACATCTATACGACAGCCCCTATCATATCCCAAGATATGATGTGTCTATTCATTAAATCATAAGCGGAGTTCTGCGATCTAGGTTTTTTTTGGAGTGATAAACGTCAATTTTCTGCTACTATTTGACTTCATGGATGGAATTCAAATTTTTTATTCCTTATTGCACATCTATAGGACATCTATAGGACAGCCAAAACCATATTTTAAGAGATGACGTAGCTACTCCAAAAGTTGTAAGAGGTGTTCTGGGAATCATACTTTTTTGGGCAAAAAAGCGTCATTTTTTGTTGCCCATCGATCCCCGTGGTAAAACAAAATTTGAGACCTGATCACACTTCATAAAGACGCCCCAACCATATTCTAAAAGATCATTTGTCTACTGCAAAAAAAAGACGTTTTTGAAACCAGATTCTATGTAAGAAAAACCCGTCATTTTTCGTCCACCAAATGACCCTTAGGAGAAAATTGAAATTTTGAAACATTGCGCATCTATAGGACATCTCAAAACATATTCCAAGAGATGACTTCTCTATTGTTGAAAATATAGGAGGAGTTCGAGGAAGGTCTTTTGTGAAATAACGTCATTTTTTACTAATTATTTTACCCCCAGGACTACCAGATAATTTTTGAAACATTTATACAAAACAACATGACACCCCAAATCAAACTCCAAGAGTTCAGTTTGATGGTTTATAAGATGCTGTTTGAGAAAGTAAAACGTGACAGACGGACGGACGAAACGAGTAACAATATACCCGAACTTTCTTTAGAAAAAATTGATTACACTTCAATCTATAGCTAATGTATTCAAAAGAATTTCACATCTATATCATGAATAGTGTCTGAGAAAGATTTATAAAGTCCCCGATAACTCCAAACAGGAAATGGCATTATCAAAGCGTTCAATAGCATATAACATTCACATTAAATACATGTTTCATGTTTTTACGTTTAAATAAAGTTAAAGGCAAAAATGGGTACTGTAAAATAAATGGTGAATAGTAAATTGCAGAAGAACGACGTTCCGATCAAACGTTGAGACACATATTTTATTTTTCTCCAAAACGTACGACAGTTTTGTTCGTCGGACATGTCCCTACAGTCGTTATCTCCGTCACAGATGTAGCTGATTGGTACACACTTTCCATTGGAACATGTCATTTGGTCTGCTTCACATTCTAAAATAATATTAGACAATGCCCTCCATATAAGAACACGTGAATTGTTTTATAAATAAGCTCACTAGAGATGAAGTGCATTTTTTTGATGATAAATTGGGTGTTATGTGTAGTACTTTAAAACGATTCTTAGATCTTTGGATGATAAACAATTTTAAAAAAAAATCACCTTCAATGCATGTATTGACAAACATTTTCCACCCACTTTTTAAACGCTTAAGCATAATGCACTTTATGACCCCGACACATGAATATAATCTACACTAATATGAGAATTGCTTTCAGTATTTAAACCTTGAAAAAAGAGAAAAGATCTATTCTGTAAAATGTTTGGAGTTTTTGCAAGTGGCTAGACTAGGAAATGACACTTTTAATATTAATATAGCTGTGTATCAAAGTATAGCATTGAGTAGTAAGAGGGGATGCAAAATTACTAAAGAACAACCACAACACATATTTATGTATTTTGTAAAACAAACCAATTGATATTTACTAAGACACGTACCTGACCAAATATCTAACCTGGCAACCGTAAAAAACCTTGATTCTTCACCAACAACAAAACATTTGTAAGATCCTGAGTCCGAAATCCGCGTTTCTGGAATTGCCAGATAGTTGTCCCCAACAGAGGCTTGCACAGGTAGAGACTAGTTAAATATTTAGAATGATCTAGAGCTTACATTGAAGAGATATAAATTACCATAAAAACTATTTTAAGTTGTGCTATAATTTGGTTTACATTGATGTCCTTAAAAAGTAGCGTATAGGTTTTTGGCAGTATAAAAAATTTCCTTTCCTCCAGTAACCAGTGTTGTGCCCAAAACGATTAACGTGTATATTAGAACTACATGTACTTTATCGCCTATGTATCTTCTCCTGCACATGTTTCGCCTTCTATGTATCAATACTGACACCTGTTTTGTCAAAAAACATTTAACCCATGACGCGAGTACACGTAATATTTTCCCGACTTAAAACGGGTATTTAATGACAAAATGTATGTTTTTTTAATTGCTTATAGTTTACCAAAAAAAAAAAATGCAGGCTATGAAAGCACCTACTAGAGAAGTGATAAAAAATTTTCATAACCATTATCATTATTATTATAAGTGTTATATGATTTTATGTTAGACTCTCGAATGGTTGCGCGTTATACATTTAAAACAGTTGAGTTGTTTACTGTATTTCTGCTTGTACTCCATCGCAGTGGCACGGGTACACTGGACGTACATCTAAACACTGCTGGCTCACCTTCCTTCAGCCTTAAAGTTTTAGGCGACACTGTGATGGTGAGAGGCTTTTCAAAACCTAGATTGGGAGAAACAAGTGTTAAATTGGAAAGCAAAGGACATAATCATATGCAGCATTTGCAATTTTAACTGTCAGTATAAAACGTAAATACATTCGTAGCAATATAATATTATTTTTACATACTAACAGTAGAAGAGCATATGACATCATGATAAGAAAATAGTAATTAACAAACCATAAGTTATATTAACGAAGTATGCATGCATTTGAATATGATTTTGGATACCCATTTTTATACCCCCCGCAAACAAAGTTTGGGGGGGTATATAGGAATCACCTTGTCCGTCCGTCCGTCTGTCCGTCTGTCTGTCTGTCTGTCCGTCTGTGCAATCGTGTCCGGTCCATATCTTTCTTATGGAGAAACATTGGAAGTTCTTACTTCACACAAAGATTGCTTATGACCTAAGGGTGTGTCATGACCTTGACCCAAGGTCATTCGGGCAAGGTCACGGTCACTGGCAGAAAAAGTGCAAAATTCGTGTCCGGTCCATATCTTTCTTATGGAGAAACATTGGAAGTTCTTACTTCACACAAAGATTGCTTATGACCTAAGGGTGTGTCATGACCTTGACCCAAGGTCATTCGGGCAAGGTCAAGGTCACTGGCAGAAAAAGTGCAAAATTTGTGTCCGGTCCATATCTTTCTTATGGAGAAACATTGGAAGTTCTTACTTCACACAAAGATTGCTTATGACCTTAGGGTGTGTCATGACCTTGACCCAAGGTCATTCGGGCAAGGTCAAGGTCACTGGCAGAAAAAGTGCAAAATTTGTGTCCGGTCCATATCTTTTTATGGGGAAACATTGGAAGTTCTTACTTCACACAAAGATTGCTTATGACCTAAAGGTGTGTCATGACCTTGACCCAAGGTCATTTGGGCAAGGTCAAGGTCCCCGGCAGAAAAAATGCAAAATTTGTGTCCGTTCCATATCTTTCTTATGGGGAAACATTGGAAGTTCTTACTTCACAAAAAGATTGCTTATGATTAAAGGGTGGGTCATGACCTTGGCCCAAGGTCAATCGAGAAAGTTCAAGGTCATTGTTTCAAAAAAGCTAAATTCTGTCCGTGTCATGTCTTGTATTAATGGAAATATTAGAAGCTAAAAATTAACTCAAAAATAAAGCAGTTGTAATTTATAGAAAATGGACAGTGAAATAGATTCATCCAATATTTTCTATCATAGCAAAAATACACGCGTTATGATTTTTTTCTTAGCGGGGGGTATCAATTGTGAGCTTGCTCACAGTACCTCTAGTTTCATTGCCTGTCCGAAAATAGATGGTAATATGATGAATGCTGTGGATGCTGGACAGGTTTACCCACCAGGTGGCGGTCTGTTTGCCGTACGCTGATACAACACACTGCCCCTCGTCCCATGAATGGTTTGATTTGAGTCCATCTACAGCGTTACTAGATTCAAACCTGGCGTCCCACACTACTGCTGGATTCTCCTGATGGGTTGGCTTGTTGAGGGCGACGTTAACTATATATATATATATATATATATATATATATATATATATATATATATATATATATATATATATATATGACTTATTTAAACATAGTATACATTGACGTTTTGTTTTCTATAAACTCTCGATTGAAACTGTACGTCATAGTTAATACCAACATGTTCTTGACTGTTATAATTATCATTCGAATATCTTTGTTAACCTTCCATTTTGTGTCATTGTTAACCTAACAAAGATATATATGTAATACTTTTCATTATAAAATCGAGAAGATTGCAAACTTAGCATAAGCTCTCAATTGTCCATCATTATTTCACTTAGAATTCCCTACCATTTAACTTAAACATTATCATTTCACGCCGCTTCATATTGTAACATTTTTTTGGAAATATACAAAATGACTGGCTGTAATTCTTTAAACACTTAGAGTCATTTAAAAATCTTCACATAATTCCACATTAAATTGATTTTTAAAAACTATTATCCCCGGCCTAAAATCTAAAAGGGGTTCGCTTTAATCTATTTTTTTTTTTTTTTTGAAAAACAAATCGTGTGGAAAATTATTTTCTTGAAAATAAAATGGGGCTTAGTATATAAATAAGTCATTGTACTTGTAACAGGGCTGCTTAACATGTTGATTTCTGTTTGATTATGTTTGTTATCATAAGGATACGAATGTCAACAGGCATTAAAAGGTTAGTTGAAATAAAATAGAATTAAAAATTACAAATTGTTTTTTGTACTCATATCAACTTTATAATTAAAAAATAGTGCAGTTTTTTTAGAACATGAACGGTAAAATAGAAATTTTTAAGAAAACAAAACAACTCCACCCACAGGCTTTGTATCTTTTGCAAATCAGGATGAGAATCTAAATATTAATTTAACGTGGCCTAAACACGGGATTACTCATTCTTTTATATACATATTAGTATAACATAAACGTTAAAAAGTTTTTATGTCAGTTTTGATATCTTTTTTAAAGCTTGAATTTGCTCCACAGGACTAATCAACTTCCTCAAGTAGAGAAACAAATCCAAAAAGTAAATTTTTACGGAAATATCAAAAAAGGTGATCGGAAAAGTTCACTCTTAAAAATTGTCGCATTTTAGCTTTAAATTATACCCATAGTTCTTAGAATATAGTATTAGAATATTACAATAGACCTTTTTTTTATTGAAACCTCTTCATTCAGTTATTTTGAATATTATAAAAAGAATAATGATAAAAATATTTTCGTATACAATTAATTTGTTCACTTGATAGACCAATTGTAAAATGGATAAGACATCTTTATTTGGTAAGTTTAAATATCAGTGTAATATTGCAAACACGTTAATATCTTACATGTACTCACCATAATCACAAGATACAACCCTCAAACCAAGACCAACAGTTAGGACTCCAACGTAGCAAACGAAGTTACCAGAAAATAAGATACAAGTCATTCTGCTTCAAAATGTATCACTTATATCAAATGCTTAAATGCAGAAATTTTAATATCTTGTCACTGGTAGTATTATTCAAAATTTTGTTTTACAAGTAGTCGTCAATTTATGTGACAAGGAAGTCAGCGCAACTTCATAAGTGTGAGTCATTGAGCGTAAGTACGTGTCCCTGCCTTCTAGGTACTGACCTCTTTTAAATCTGAAGTATCCCCTTCCATAGAATATGTAACGATTGATGTAATCAATATTGAAAATAGATGATACACATTTTATTTTTAAATTTTGTTTGCAGTATCCGATAATTGGGAGTATTTTAAATGTAGAACTTTTTAAGATGTTATTTTCAGCATTGACCTGGTAGCAACTATTAAACCACAAAAACATCCTTTTTGTAAATTATATTTTACTTACCGAATAAAGTAATGTTGAGAATCTGACATTTCAACTTATTTTAGACGTATTATCTCAGAATGTAATCTTTGTATAGAAAACATGAATCATGTAAAGAAGTTGTAGGCTACTTAAAACTCGGATTTATCGACACTTAGTTAAGATTAAATAGGGAAGAAGCCTCCATGCCTTTGCCTACTTTGTGATCACAGTTAAATTGGCATGTAAAGAATTGTAATATAAGAAATGACTTGATTTTGTTTTGAGAAACTGGTTTTTTATATTCTCAATATTTAATATCAAACAGCTGTTGCTCAGTAGATTGAATGAAATTGAGATATTGTTTTTTACACGGACGATATCAGATGGTGGTGAACTTGGATGTATCAACCACCATAAAACAATCAAATGACATTGATATCCTGGTTGACTAGCTGACGTGATGAAAAGATTATATCTAGGGCAACGAATCTCACAGTGAAACAAACAGATGACTAAAAAACAAAAACAAGAGGCCCAAGGACCACATCGCTCACCAGAGCAACATATAATAAAATCAGCTTAACATAGTCATAATACAAACTACAGTGTATCTGGACAATGTGGTATAATATATGTATAAGGTCACACAATTATAGATGTTCTTTTTATCTTATTTGGACAGTATTTTTTGAAGTTTTAGAAATGTTCTCTAAAAGCGACGATTGATTTTTTTTATCGATGGTGCAATGCGGCGTAAGCAGCTGATGCAACCTTTCGCTATTCAAAATACAATGTAGTGCGTATTTGAATTTAAAAGTTTTTCGCATTTGAAAATGAATTATCACTGAAATGGACTTTGTTCTAAGTTTTTGTTTTTCTCTTATTTTGTTTTTAGCCTTAAAATTACATAAGAAATGTTGCAGATTAGATTTTAACAAGTGAAAAGCTGTCAATGTGACAGCAAACCGGGTTTTCTTTTATGTAAACTGTATCCATAATCCATGTCAACCCGTATCCAGTGAAATGGAGTACCCTACATGTTTATGCAACATTTTGCCAAAAAATGACTAAGTTCAAAAGCTAGTATTTTTTTCATAAATAATCGGAAATCAAAATCCTAGCAATATGCACACCTCTGATATATGTACAATTGTTCTGCAAAAGAACAACTTCTTATCTTGAGAACTGTAGGAGGAGTTATCCGTACAATGAGGGTACCCTATATGCAATATTTTGCCAAAAAATGACTAAGTTCAAAAGTTGGTATTTTTTTCATAAATTATCGGAAATCAAAATCCTAGCAATATGCATACCTCTGATATATGTACAATTGATCTGCAAAAGAACAACTTCCTATCTTGAGAACTATAGGAGATGTTATCCGTACAATGATGGTACCCTATATGCAACATTTTGCCAAAAAATGACTAAGTTCAAAAGCTGGTATTTTTTTGATTAATTATCAGAAATCAAAATCCTAGCAATATGCACACCTCTGATATATGTACAATTAGTCTGCAAAAGAACAACTTCCTATCTTGAGAACTGTAGAAGGAGTTATCCGTACAATGAGGGTACCCTATATGCAACATTTTGTTAAAAAATGACGAAGTTCAAAAGCTGGTATTTTTTCGATAAATTATCGGAAATCAAAATCCTAGCAATATGCACACCTCTGATATATGTACAATTGATCTGCAAAAGAACAACTTCCTATCTTGAGAACTGTAGGAGATGTTATCCGTACAATGAGGGTACCCTATATGCAACATTTTGCCAAAAAATGACTAAGTTCAAAAGCTGGTATTTTTTTGATAAATTATCGGAAATCAAAATCCTAGCAATATGCACACCTCTGATATATGTACAATTGATCTGCAAAAGAACAACTTCCTATCTTGAAAACTGTAGGAGGAGTTATCCGTACAATGAGGGTACCCTTTTGGCAGCCGCCCGCCCGCCCGCCCGCCATTTTCACCATTTTAATAACCGGACTTTTCCATTGGAAAACCCGGTTAAAAATTAGATCGCGTGACATCATTAGTTTAAAAAGTTACGAAAGTCCTTGAATTTGAAAGACTCGATTACTAGAAACTAAACGTTACGAGATGTTGTTTATTTGTGTGAAACAAGAACCAAATTCAAAACAATTCAAACAATTGGAAGTTCATTACATGGCTAGAATTTACGTTCCTTTTGATTTCTTGGCTGGTGGTAGCTGGAAGTTCTGGCAGGCACTTTGGTAAGTGTAAAAAATTCATATTGTTTACGTGCAAGATTGTCCCTGCAAACAGCGACTGGGCCTGTTGAATGCTTCCTGTGGCTGATGCTTGTCCATGTGGACTTGTGCTATATTCTTTATTTTTCGTTGTAGACAATATTTGCACATTTCTTTGTGTTTTGTAACTGTGATTTTGGAGTAATTATTGATGGAATTAACATTTTTGTGGCCGATAACTTGCATTATATCTGTAGGTGCTACATACGTATATTGTTTTCCTTGAGTTTTTGGACAGAGTACATTCTCGTGCTTGTGTTTGTGAGGCGCTTTCCAGATTCTGCAATTTTGACATTTTTCACTTATTTTCCTCATAATTTTCCTGATTTTGTTCACTCCAAACTTTTGATTCATGAACTATTTATTGTTTTTTTTTGTCCAACAATGGCATAGTGCGCGTTTTGTTTCTCATAATGCTGTAAATATTCTGTGCCATCATTGTTTTTATGTAATGAATTATCACCTCAACAGAGCCACAATGGGTGGCATTGTTAAACCATACTATGTTCAACAGCGACTGGGGGGGGGGGGGGGGGAGGGGGAGGGTAACTCCCAGAACTCCAGAGTCATATAGAATATTGATATCATCGTCAGATAACGGATCTGCTTTTTGTGACCTATTGCTCTTCCCTTTCTGTTTAAGATCTTTTTGTTTGGCTTTCAGAGCTTGTTTGGTTGCTGTAAACTAGAAAGGAGAAGATCATTAGGCATTTGATCAGGCGCATTACAAATATTACAATTGTAAACAGTCAAAGAGAAGACTACACATTTTTAGACTTTATTTAAAGCGATGTCAAAGACGTAATACAATCATCTCCGCCTCCAAGTCAGAAGCGAATTATAATATGAGGCAAAATAACGCGATAGCCTTTTTATGTCATTTGTTTTGTTTAAAAAAAATTGTATCCATTTTTCTCATTGAGATTTGGCTTTATTGACTGGATAACTACTACAATGTCTGTTATTAAACATGTACGCATAACAACCATAACCGCCCTTTTAAAATCGTATATAAAATCGGACCAAGCAGCTTTAAGGAGTTCTTCTCTGTGTGATGTCTGGCTTTACCAACAATATCAGGAATGTTGAAATTGTATGCTTTTTTTAACCTCTCCAATTCCTTTAATTTTGGGATCAAACTTTGTTACTAAATATTTTCCCACATTAATTTTTATGCTTCTTTAGAAAATGCTGTTAAAGTTAATTTTCAGACCAGAACTCTTCCTTCTTTTCCTGTTCCTAAAGGTGAGAAAGTTTTCTTTATAGTTGACAGATGATTTCTTTCATACCTGTCTTCAAAAGAAACCTCTTCTTCTGCAATGGACATGAAACAAAAGAACATGCAACTGCTGATTTCTCTCATTTTCACCATGACTTCTATATTTCTTCTAACATGACTTCAAGCATATCATACAACATGATTTTAATCCGGTTTTAAATATGTTAATTTTAAAAATTTAATATTCACGACCTCTGCTTCTATCACTTCCTGAGCTTCCTCTGGCCCTCCCCCTTCTCCCGTCTTTTGTTGTTAACCCTACCGCAAATCGGTCTCTCTTCATCTGGTGTAATGCTCTGCTACTATTTGAAATCTAACAAATTCTAACGGGTCTGTACTCTATTTTTTTCAATATAGTTACAATGTACAGTCAATAAAAGGCACTTTAGATGACGAACTTTCGAACTAAATAAAAAAAAAATAACCAATAAAATTTACCGCTATAGATATATACCAATTATTAATCAAAATCTTTTTTTGTGTAAATTACTATTCGATATTTAAATGAATTGATCAAAATTAAAACTAATATTGATCAAAAGAGTTAAAAAAAGGAGAATGAGAGAGAGAGAGAGAGAGTGTGTGTGAGTTTGACTTTACAGAGTTATCCTTCTTGCATTAAAGAGTATGCGGTATGGGTTAACCCTAGCTTGCACACAAACGTAATCGCAGACACACAAAAAATGATAAAAAATTAACATACCCCGCATTGTTTTCGTGTACTTTCTCATGACCCGTCATACTGTCATACGAATCGAATATTAAATGGCAAAATCCACACTGAAAACATCTTGTTCAAAAGTTAGAAGAGATGAAAAAAAAAAATTCAAAAGACGTCATGCGGAGTCAAAGTAATTCAAGTTCATACTACAAGGAATAAAAAAATCTTGGAACTTATAACAGATAAATCTGAAAATTTTTCCATTGGTTATTGCCTTTGACGACCAAAAACATTTCAAATTGTTCATAATGAATGGGTTTTAAATTAAGTGGGCGTATTTAATGAGTAATACCATTTAAAAATAGCGACTTTTTCCTCCAATTTTGGCATTATTTTTAAATTGTTAAACAAATAATCAAAAATATGTTTCTTTAGGAAATTGTTTGTAGATTTACTATTTGTTATAATTTTATTAACCATTTTTTTCCATTTCTAATTTGCTCAATATACTGTCCTTTTCATCGTTCAGACGAATGTAAGAGGAAAGTATTATTGCAATTTGGTATAAGTATTTATTTCTTATTTGTCAAACATTACTATTGACCAATTTCATACACAATTCTTGGTGATCTCAGTCATCGTTTTTATTTTTCAGCAGATCAAATTATCCATAAGGTTATTTTTCTTTGTTCAAACCTTTTTGTTTGAAACGTTCATACATTTCCGAGACTTTAAAAGAAATATTTACATTTTTTTTCTATTTTGTTTCCACAACCCTTTCTCTGGAAAAATTATTTAAAGTTACAGCAAAAAAAAAAAAATATTTCTTTCGTCTCATCAGATAACAACAGTAAGAAAAAACACCACGCAAGTTTTAAAGTTTTGTTATCGGAGGATTTTAATTGAATATTTTTACACAACAATCAAATGTTCTCTTACAGAGAAGCCCCTCTGCGGGGTCAGTACAGGCATAGACAGCGATCGTCTTGCAGAGGGTGGAGTTACGGGCTCCTTCTTTAAGGTTTGTTCCTGAAAGGACGTGAGCTCTGTAGCATGGGCGGTGGGACGAGGACGAGTTGGTTGCGTGGGCCTCCTCTCCCTCTTCAAAATGAAGTCACGGTATCTCCTGAGGAGGTACCGTAGCGCAATCCCTGTAGCGACGAATGCCGCTATGATGATGGCGGAAAGCGCCATATCAAACGCTTCGTTCACTAAGAATAGTAAAAAATATATTACTTCACTGTGATAAGAATGTATGATTTTTAAAAGCCATATCAAAGACCACCATTACATATAGCATAAACAAATAAAAAAAAATGTATTTTTATTCATCTCTGTTTTTAAAAAACACCATCAAACGTTATATAGTTCATAATAAAAATTACTTACTTGTCTTGTACCTATGCTCAGTTCATGCAAAAAACCAACAAATTACAACAAACACAACAATCAAACAAGCAAGAACAAATAAAAGAAAAACAACTACAAAACAACATGCAGTCATACATTTAAAAATAATTATTTATTTCTGCGCCATTTCAAACATTGTTACATCATCATCATCATTTTCACATTCACTAATGTGTCGAGTTACGTGTATGTGTTTTCGTCTACGATTAAAATTTCTTTAATACCAGTATATAAAAAACATGCAAATAATAAAATGGGTACAAAAAATAATATGTAAAGCAGTTTGTCGTGTTTCGTACCACGAGACTCATTGTTTGCCGATCCGGTGGTGTTGGCTCCAGTTTGTATGTCAGTAGTCGTCGAGTCCGTCAAATTTGAGGTAAAATGTAAAAAGTCATGCAAAGAGGAAGTAACTACAGCTGGTAATGTAATATTTGTAGTCAAGCGACTCAAGTCAGACATAGTGTTTTTGGAGTGTTCAATAGGGGGCGGGGGGGGGGGGGGGGTGGACTGATCTACTGATTGGGTAAGCGCTGTACTTTCATGCAAAGTAGCGGTGAAAACAAGGGGGGTAGTTACATGTGTCATTGTCAGGGATTCATTTTCGAACAAAGTAGATTCGTGCGGGATGTGTGTACTATTAAATGCATTCGTTTCATTAATTAGCATGCTACTGTTGACAGGAGTCTGTTCGGTCACGTCAGTCGTCAATAAGTTTTGGTATAGCCTAGACGACTCCGTCCCGTGTGTTACATCTAAATTTAAGGGAAACATCATTATTTTTTTTTTTTAAATAAAGATAAAAACATTCCGACATTAACAAATTGCTGTCTTCTCCATATTAACAGAGGAGTGTATAAAAAGCATGCACACACAAAAGAGTTGATCATACATTTTCATTACTTAGCTTGCTCAATCTTTTGAGAAAAAAACCAGATTACGCCAGTTCGCGCGCGCGCTCGATCGTAACGTTCGAACGCGCAGCAAAATAAAACTTTAATACAGTGTTAGTTTTTCCCACGAAATTTAACAGAAATCTAAAACAAATTCGTTCAATAAACGATACTAAAAACAAAACATATTTACTAAAGAAGAGATTACTCACGTTTCTCGCTGGGACTCCCCCATTCAATTCTCGCTGTAGTCATATCTACAGATAAAATTGAAATTTCCACTTCATCTACTTTGATATTTACAAATTGCATTTAAACCTATTAAAAAAGAGACAAAATGTACAAGAATCGGTGAGATCAGCAAAATTTTTGTACCTCGGCAAACAACACGCCCGTTCACAAGGGAACACGCCATGATGAATGAACGATAACGGAGTCACGTGACATGCAGGATATTGCACATCAAAAGAAGATTCAGAGATCGGCGAGGCCATGTGACAATAATGTTATCTCCCTATCGATTAGTGACAAAACTATTGAAATCCAATTTCTTGATTTTTTAGATTTTTAAAACTCTTTAGAAATTTTTTACGCACTTAAATAAAAAAAATAACATTCAACTCTAAAATGCAATAAATGAACTGTTTTCCGTAATTGTTTTTAAAATTAAATTACAAATAAAATCGAGAAATATTCCCCTAACAGATAAATTAGCCCTCGAGCATAGAGTAATTTCTCTTCCCCAATTAGAACTCCATTTTAAAATATATATTTGCACTATTTAGAAAAAATGAAATTACCTGAACAAAGGAAACTTTCGCGGGTGGACTGCATCTTTATTTCCTTAACTGCATACATGCACAGGCGCCTGTATGCCGATATGTTGTCACATTCCCCGTGGATCTGTACTTGATCAAGTGATGTGTTTGGTTTCAAAATTATTTTGTTTATTGCACATTCCACCTGAGCATTGGGTACAAATTCCGGACAAGCTCGTACATAAGGACAGAAGGCCATTCCCATTCTGTGATCGTATTGACAAACACAGGGTGAGGTGTTCTGAGATAGACTCATCCCAAGAACTACAAGTAAAAAAATTATCACAATCATTATGAAAGAAAATTTATACAACATCCAACTGTACCACTTGATAACTCTTTTGGAAAAGAGAAGACAAAAGGTTCATACAATTTATTTATATCAATTTAATTCGACTTTGATATTTGTCTTTCAACACTGCATATAAAGGGTGATTTTTTTGTTGACCTACGAGTTTATTCTGAAATCTCTATCACTACCGTTTGAAACAATACCTTCATTATTGTTCCCTACACACTCATGCCATATTTTTTTGGCTGAAAATTAATTATTTTGTTCTTATACATATATAAGACGGTGATATGACTCAATTCTAATGTCAATCTGACCTTTTACGCAAAAACAGAAAGCATTAGTTTATTAGCACTTGGTGAAAGATTTATGGAAGGGGAAGGTGGGGGGTATCCCAATCTTTCAAACAGTTACCGAAACTTTTCTTTCATTTTGGATATTTTCATCATAATTTCAATCATGGCAAGGTCAAGTTAATTATATTTAGTTTGACAGTTAAATTCAAATAGTGATCCGATTAACCCTTCATCTCTATACCTCTATACTCATTTTGTTAATAAAATGTTTCAGTCAGTGCATTTGCAATTGTAAAGTGGAATTGATCGATCTCCTTGAAAAAATCAAAAAGAAGCTGGACAGCTTTTAAAGCCAAACAAAACCCCCAATGGAACCTAAAAGAGATCGGTTAGTACATTTGTATAATTATAGATCGAAGACATTTTTATTTGGGGGGGGGGGGTATTTAACCGTGAAAAATAAATTTTCAGCAACAATTTTTTTTCAGTAAACCGAGAATACTGCCGCGGGCAGAGTCCCTAGAGTGGGAGGTTTCTCCCATAGGGTTAGATCATTACTCACTCATAAGTTTATATTTGATCAAATGAAAAAATTAATCAAATTAAACAAAATATTGATCTACTTTAAAAGCTGAATTTATATAAAAAAAAAAAACACTATCCTATTTTTCAGCGATGAAAAGTCCTTTATCCTAATCAACTCCTCGTAGGTTTTTAAAATTGTTCTACTTTGTTTTGTAAAAATTTAAAAAATCAAAAATTATAAAATTATTTTAATTTTTTTTCTCACTTTTTTTCAATCAGCACTAAGGAGTCCAAATTAGGAATTCCTCTGTAAGTTTATACCAGCAAAATCTCAATAGACTGAAATTGTTTTTTACTTAAATTTTCCGTTCTAAAACAGTTTAATTTTTCGTCTTATTTCAGCGAACTGTCTGATGAATCGGACATAATGATTCCTCCGTAAGTTCATTGCCTTTTATCTTGTGGGCACGGTTACAAATCTTTTTATTTTTTATTTTATTTAACGTTTAAAATTACTCATGGTGATTTTTTTCTCCAAATGTCAGATCCAAGTTCCATATGGACGAGGAGAGGAGAGGGAAAAAAAATTCATAATTTGAACTGATATTAATTATGTTTTTAAGATGTTTTCTTTGTTTTCGTTTATTGTAAAAATTTATGGATTAAGCGTATTTTTATCGAATTAACAGGATACAATTTTTAACAAAAAATATGTGGAACACCCATATTTTCTAACCTAAAAAAAAATTGAATGGAAAATTTTTCGACCTTTTTAAAATTATTTATTTAAGCAAATCGTACCACCTTGTTCATTTCCTTGAGTTTATCCACAAATACCAAAATATCCCTTTTTAGACGGTGGCTATAAATAGCCACGGTCTATTGCTACGGTCCTGACCGGAAGAGTATTTCTCACGGGGACCCTAGCGGATAACGAACGATAACTCTGTTAGGTACATGTATGCAGTGTTTTATCTACGTGTCGATTTCAGTATGAGAACTAATTTTAATCTTATCAGATATTTTAAGCATTATAGCTGCTAATTATTTTGTACATACATTTACATAATGTATGGAATTGTGTTTTATTTTAAATGAGCCGTTACCCAGGCTGCTTACGCGGTATTAATAATTTATGCACAAACTGCCAGTTTTGACGTTTAACTGTATCAGGACTGTATAAACTATATCACTGCGATAATTGGTCACATTAATTGCTTCTTGTCTTTTTTATGATATAAATAATTGTCAGAAACAAACTATTTAAACTGGTTTGCCATTTCATATTTTACGAGTATGGAGCTACCTTAATTAAGACATAAATACAAAAAACCTCCATCTGGATGTATTTATATAAATATATTTTAAAGTGTTTTAATACTATTAATTAAATAATAAAATCTGTAAGGATTACCTCCCTTACTTTTCAACATTAGTGTACAATATATAGAATAAGGAAAATGAAAACTGTCATAAAATCATTAAATCTTGTCTGATCTTAAAAAAAAATTGCAGGTGCACATCTTCAGATGGTGTTCAACATATGTACAAATTTTCAAACTGTTCCATGGAGTAATAAAAAATTCTATAGGGGGGACAAAGTTGCGTCTACAGACAGACGGACAGGTGAAACCAATATACCCCCCAAAACCTCGTTTGCGGGGGTATAATAGGTATTTTTTATCAATTTTCACAAAATTATTTTTTTCCAATTAATTTTAATAATTACTTTGTATAACTTTAATAATGATATTTATCAAAGGGTTTGTTGTTTCACGGGGAGGAACATATGTCTACAGACCGAAATGCAATCCAAAAAAGAATTTTGCTTTGTAAATTTTCGCAAAATAATTAACATATATAAATCAAAATGAAATTTGCCTTTAATATATATCGTAAATGTGTTATTATTAAGTTTTTATGCACATATCGGCCGTACCTCATTCACAGAGATCGATTTCAATGGAATTTTTTTAAGACCCCGCGTTAGCAAGACTGTTGTTTAAAAAAAACACATGTAAATAATTTCATTTTGATATGAATTGATTAGCATTTGATTATCCTTTTTAGTAGAAAACTTAGTTTTTGAATATATGACAAAGATTTTGAAATATTTGGATGTAAAATGTAGGCTGGAAACGGGCGTTCGCAGTTCTATATTTCAGTAGTAGTAGTGCTTTTAAAGTGGAAAGATTTTGTTATAATTCAATGCAGATGTGGGAAATGTTTTGGCACATAATTTAAAGTATAGCGTTCAAATACAAGGTCAGTTGTACATATCAAAGAGAAAGTTTTGTTACATTCAAAGATCTGTTCGTGCAGAAAATGAATTGGACCAACAATATAGTGAAGAATCATTGCTGCCAAAATAATAGCTGTTTTTTCGTACAACACTTTCGACCTTTCTTATCATCTTTATTATGGAACAAGCTGAGTAATGAGGGATGTGATTACGTGTGTCCTAGCCTGAGTAGTTAGAGGAATAGTTACGTGTGCCCTAGCCTGAGTAGTTGGAGGAATAGTTACGTGTGTCCTAGCCTGAGTAGTTATTAGAGGAATAGTTACGTGTGCCCTAGTCTGAGTAGTTAGAGGAATAGTTACGTGTGTCCTAGCCTGAGTAGTTATTAGAGGAATAGTTACGTGTGCCCTAGCCTGAGTAGTTAGAGGAATAGTTACGTGTGCCCTTGCCTGAGTAGTTAGAGGAATAGTTACGTGTGCCCTAGCATGAGTAGTTAGAGGAATGATTACGTGTGTTCTAGCCCGAGTTATGAGGGTGGATGCGTGTACAGTAGACCCGAGTAGTAACGGGAATGGGAGAATGTTCACGCGACTGAGAAAATATTGGTGACTGTATTGCTAGTTATGGATGCTTGAGTATGTAACGGAGTGGTAGTTATTGGGGTGGATGTAAATTGCCGTGTCCGTTTAATGACGAACGTTGCCCCCGTCGAGGTTAAACGGTGCGGACTTGTATCTATAGTAAATAAATAACTAGAAAAAATAAACAGGAACACAATGCCAAAGTAACAATAAAAATAACAAGGAAACAAACATGATAACGAAAAAAAAGAATCAGGACAACACAACACTATCTGAACAATCAATGACTTACATTCATTTGTTTCCCCAATAACGTTAGACATTGCAGCGGATGGTGTTACTGATGAAAAAAACCCATAAATATTTCAATAAAAAAAACGTTAGTATATCATCGTATTGAACATATGCAACAAATGCAACCATTATGTACCTGGTGGACAGATTGGTTTTCCGTTGATGATTTGCAAGACATTTCTGCGTTTGCGAAATGAAATGTGAGATCACGAGTCACGCACACATTCCTTTGTCATCAGTGTTTTTACAAGGTAGCGATTGGTTAAAAGTATGTAAAACTGACAAGAGTCGGAGTTTTCCCACAAGACGCTACTTCTAATGTTTAGAGAAAGAAAGAAAAGATAGATAGAAAGGATGAATTTATCTGAGGCAACCCCCCTCCCCACCCCATAAAAAATGGAAAAGGAAAATTTATTAAATTTACATTGTAAAAAATATGCCCCCCCCCCCGGCAAACACAATTATCCTTCGGACCCCCCCCCCCCCCCCCCCCGGAAAAAAATTCTGGATCTGCGCATGTGACAGAATGATTTGTAAACAAAAGGACGGGTGAATCTATATCCAGCATCACAATTTCCCGAATGTTATTTTCCAAACAAAAATGTACATACTTTTCAATGGAAACACATGGACCCTGAATTAATAACTGTCCGATGGATTCACTGGAAATAAAAAAAAAATTCACATAACACTGTACAGTTACAACTTCAGTCTGTGTCGGACAAACAATTTCACCACTGCAAAGCGAACCTAAGGCACTAGGCTGACAAATACCGCTGATATGTTTCCGAATAGAAGAGCACAAATTATAAAACAAAACATTTTGAAAGATAAATACAAAAATTAACAGTTCAACTTGTTATCTGAATGGATTGAATGTAAATGATTTTACTTAAATATCACACAATATCTTTGTTTAAATGGTTAGAGTTGACACCAATAATGAGAAAACTGGAACATTTCATTGTGTGACCCGCATAGCTATGTAATGTGATGTCAGGTTACCCTGATCACCTTTTAAAGTGATGATGTATCGCTAAAGGTCGTTACTCATTTTTGATGGAAAATCTTAAATTTAACTGCTTCATTTCATTTTGCGTTTAAAGATATATATATATATATATATATATATATATATATATATATATATATATATAAGGGAATCAAAGAGGGCACGTAATGGAGGTTGGGGGATGTTCTTTATATACCAATGATACATGTATACATCCAAAAAATCACGTTTTCGGCGTATAAAAAAGAGAAAACATCCTAAATGTGTCTTTTACCTCTTAATATGGACAAGTATGTTTTACTTTAAGTGTTGATGTATTTTTATGTCAATATAGTACAGTCAAATGTATTTTTAAATTATTTATCTTTAAAGAAGGTGCATCTGCGATGAAATCCGGCATATTATCCGGGATTTGTCCCGGATAATATCCTTACTAGGGAATATTCCGTGCCCGTGAGTGTTTTTAATTGATATGGAATTTGGAAATTACCTAACACAGGTCCGATGGATATGATATTTATTTATTCATTTTTTTTTCTTAAAGAATGGAGGAGCTTTCTGAATAGCGGAAAGCAAGGTATGTTTTTTTTTTGTTTGTTTTTGTTTTGTTTTTTTTTATTTGTTTTGTTTTGGGTTTTTTTCCCCACTTAAAATAAGAATTTTATTTTACATTTTATTTTAGCACTCCTCTGACGTAAGTTAAACATCGCTTTAAAACTCATTTATGGCACTAATACACACACGTGCGTAGAATCATGCTTTATATAGTGTATTTATAAATATATATGTTTAATTTTCAGTACACCAGATAAATGCCCCGGGGTCTAGGGTTAGTAAATAGTTATGAAACTTACAAATACATTGAATTAAAAACGAATATGTAATGTTAGAAAATTTATACTTTAATTTTTTTTTTTTTTTTTTTTTACATTTTTTTTAGACTTCCATAAAATGCGCCAAGAAGGCTAATGTTAGTATCATAATATTTACATATAACATGTTTTTTTTTTTTGTTTTTTACTCAAACATTTCTAGAGTTAATTTTCAATGAGTTAAATGTATATGATTTTTTTATTTACTTTCAAGTACCCACGAAGAGGTCATCACTATAAGTGATAAGTAAGAAAAGATCTTTGACATTTCTGTTCACAATTTTCTTTAAACCCCTCCCCCCTTCACAGGATGAATGACCATCTTTAAGTCCTCCTTAAAGATAGCTTAAAGGTGTTTAAAGGTAGCTTAAAGACGATCTTTAAGCCACCATTAAGCTATATGTGTTGCTTAAAGGTGGCTTAAAGAAAGCGTAAAGATGGCTTAAAGGCAGCTTAAAGACTATCTTTAAGCCACCTTTAAGGACAACTTATAGGCCCTTAATGTCCAAACTTCTTTAAGCCACCAATAAGCTACCTTTAAGCCATTTAAACAATTTTAATTCAATATTGTGCTTAATTTACCAACAAAATGTATTTACTTTATGAAAGAAAAGGTATTAAAAACGGTTTTTGTTCTACAAAATAAAATGAGAAAAAAAACAACGCCCACAGCGAGAGTTGAACCCGGGACCCTTTGTTTACTAGCATCACCACACTTCCTCTGCGCCACAGCGGCTTACATAATTACTACTGTTTTTATATCCTATATATCAGTGGATATTTAATCAATGTAGTGAATGTGTTTACTTGAAAAGATTTTGACAAACCATTGACAAACCATTCAGTTTATAACAATCAGTTATATCTAATTTATAAATTACATGCATGCATGTATTTAGAATGAAATACAGAACTTGGTCTTCAGTGAACAAAAATATATTATACCTAAATGGAAACCGTTAGGCTCACTAGTAGGCTTTCTTAGTTAATAAATTTAAACCGAGTAGATATACGTTCATCTAATTTATTGCTATAAAAATGTAAGAAAGAAAATGAAATCATTTCTTTTATTAACTGCATTGAAACTATTAGGGTATTTGTTCAATTTCCCGCAATTTCCCGGTTTTCATGATCGCGGCGCCGGTTCAGAATGTTTAAATATTTTTAAATTGTATACATAATTTTTAAACTATCAATTCTATAACAAATAATATTACACTGCATGTGGCAATTGCAAATGATGTATACATATACTTGTACATACAATTGTATTATGTACCAGGCTGGGTATGTGACATATTTACCCTTATACATATATTTAAATAATTAACCCCTATTTATGATCACCGGTACATTAATTAATTAGCCTCAAGATTTTACTCTTACATACACGTATCGTTAATTTGTAGATGTAACATTTTTGAAACCCAGAGCTAGAAAATAATACATTGAAAATGAATTGCAAATGTAAATTAACTTTTATTCACTAGACTTATCGTATACTCGTACATACTAAGATTCAACGCCTTTAGAAACCCTGACGTGCACTTGGGCACACGACACACCTGTTGTGTATATATTGTATATTCTATGTTAGTTCCAGGGGTTTTCATAAGTTGGACAAACAATAGACTCTAATTAGATATACACAAACGAACAAAACTATGTCTAGACAAACAAAGCAGTAATATCCTGCCCGATATAACAAAGGCAGTTGAGAGTCTTTTCATCTTTAACATGTATCTAGCAGATCTATAGTTAGACCAACAAATAATGAGAGTGAAAAAAAATACAAACCTTAAACCAATTATCAAGTTAAATCATGCATTTTGGGTTCATTATTTTTATTTTGTTTAATAACCGGATGAACTGAGAGAGAGAGAGAGAGAGAGAGAGAGAGAGAGAGAGAGAGAGGAGAGAGAGAGAGAGATTTCACCGATTAATTTATAATAGGAAACAAACATACTTTAATTAGTTTTAGGCACATATTCAGATACAGAGACTGAGAGAATTTTAAAACCCACCAAAAATTTTAAAGAATTTTATAACGGCAATCTGTGTCCATCGGAGTGGTGTTGATGATAGCGATCTGTGTTTAATGGAGCGACAATTAAAACCGCCTGGAACACCCCCTCCCTCTTCCTCGGAAATTATATTATCACTCGGATGACCCCCTTCCATCCCTATAAAAGAGCTTTTGCATTTAATATATGTTTTTATTGTTCAGCTTGATCAAACTTGACTTAAAGGGAACATAAAGATGGTTTAAAGACAACTTAAAGGGAGCGTAAATGCCACTTAAAGATGCTTGAAGGTGGCTTAAAGATGGCTTAAAGGTGACTTAAAGAAGTTTGGACATTAAGGACCTATAAGCTCAGCTTAAAGGTGACTTAAAGGTGGCTTAAAGGTTGTATAACCCTTTAAGCCATCTTTAAGCCACCTTAAAGGACTTGCTTAAAGATTGTTTTTTGCCGTGCTTCCGATATCCCTTATATTTATGCATATTATTAATTTTTTCTGTTCAAGTTCTACATCGTTGGAAGTGGATGAGTTGGATTTTAGTAAAAGGTTCGTATTTTTATCTTTAACACCAATTTTTTATGTAAATTTTATGGACGTTTTACTACCATATTAATGAAATCCGTTGCTTTAAGAACACGAATTATATATTTTTATAAATGCTAACATTATACTTACCTCCACATGTTTAATGTACGTGTTTTCTTTGTTTTCGTATAAGAATTTTTATCTATTTGAATTTATGATTTATATTAAAACTAGATATTTTTTCTTTAAACTAAATGTGCTTTCCCCATTTTCTTGCAGCAATGCAGCAAATTCGTATATATTATAGTATTTATTGCCAAGCGGACAACATACAAATACACATAAAACATGGGTTCATGAACAAGAGTTCACAATAGCCCTTGCCATGCACTGGGACACATCCGTCCTCGACCAGGGAGCCCGCGAGATAGAGATCCGTGCATGCGTTGTCTGAGTTAGGTCGAACGTACAATAAGTCCATAAATACCACATATGCAATTTATTTTTATATGCAATTTTAACATCACCATGTGATTGTATACTCAGTATATTTCTTAATAAAATACGTAGTGATGCATTTGTAATACAATGAATCATAGCTCATCATGGTTAAAAAAAAAGAAATTTCAAAGTTTAAAAAAATAAATTACATGTATCTTCTTTCTGCTTTAAACAGTCTTTGAACAATTTTTCACGGGTTCATTATTTGTATACGAGGGTAACACTTTACCAGTAATACCTAATTATAATAAAAAAACTTTTTTAAAATTTAATTCCCGTGTGAAACAAGATTAACTATGGTTTGGTTGTTTACAAATAAATCAACACCACGTGCGTTGATCTGCCGTGTCTATAATGCTCAACCAAACTAGCTGTAATATTGCAACAAAATCACAAAATTTATTATCGCTTACATTTATTTTGGAGACCGTGCCCGATAACAAATAAAGTTCGAAGGCCATCTAGGGATCGTACGTCCGGAAGTTGCCAATTTTAAGGAGCCAAACCACTCAAATGAGTGCAAAGTTTTCTTATGTGTTTGAAAATAAATAGCTGACATACCTCAATTTGGAGTAGAACTGTACGTCAACAAAACATGTTGGCAGATACAAAATGGTTGATGTCTTTGAAAATATTCATATCTTATTGTAAACAATATGTCTGGGTTTTAGCGGATGAATACTTTTGCACCGAGACACATGCGATAGTTTGGCCTACATACTCAATTTGGTTATGAAATATACCTGCCTGCACAACAGATTATTTTGTATCCATATCGAATATTGACCATGCACAAATGTTTGATATCTTAGAAACAAAACTTCCTACATCGAGCGGTAAGTATATCTACAACCAAAAGTTATTTTAAACCAACTAGTGAACTACTTTCACTTTGTAAACAACGTGAATGGGTGCTCTATTTTATCTACCCTTGATCTTTTCGGCCCGTGTCATTTGGACCCATGTGAATTTTAAGTCAAATTGATGATAAGAGACAGAGTGTTTATCAGCAGTATACAATACACTCTAAAAAAAGTTTGACTATACATTTTTAAAATAAGAATTTGAATTTAGAACAACTATAAATATTAAGTAATACAATTACTCAGAATAGCAAGTAAAAGGCAATCTCGGTTAGTAATTGGAATCGTAATTAGTAAATACCACTTTACAATTACTTATGATTTATTTTACTTATCATTTCTGCAACTACTTAAATGTATATACAGATTTGTTATTTATTTACTTAATTTAATACTTATTTTAAGTAATCAAAATCATTTTGTTATAAGTAATTTAATTACTTGTAGTCGTATATCAAAAAATATCAGTTGTACATAGTTGTCTATGTACAAGTGTACAAGGCTGTAGCGTGCCGTCGTCTCGGTGACATCTTTGCCTTTCCCTTTTCCCATTGAAATTCATTTTGGTCATAATTTCTTCTTCACTCAACAAAAGTTTGGTCATTGACCACAGGAAATTCACAGTTCCTTGGGACAATATCTTTCGGAGACTTTACGTCAATGATAGTGGCGTTTGCAGGGCAGGATAACAAGATGGAGTTGTTTGACACTGCAAAGTCCAGAGAAGAAGGGGATGGAATTTTCATCCAGGTCGGTCAGTCTAGCTGGCATGGACTGGTCACTACATTCCTCCTCAGTTTCTTCTGGTCTTCAGGAAACAGGTCAGCAGGGGTAGGAACTCCCTGGCATTTTCTCTCTCGAACAACTGAATAACACTGAGTGGCTGCCACTTATGTTGTGTTTCCTGAGCAACCTCATTAGCCGGAACTGATGTTGGCCTTGGGGTCTGGAGCTGCCTGAGACATTCACTGAGGCCGCTTATCTCCTGTGGTGGCATTTCAATTAGTTCCAGGATTCTGTTCAGTTTTAGGTTGGTTTCCGCCTGGGTCCTCTGAATGTTACTAAGTTTTTGGCAGCATTGGACTTCTTTCACAAAGGGTGTACACCACACATCCATTTTGGATCTTGAAAGTTTCACATTTCTGGCCTTCTCACAATCTGACCGAAGTTATTGTTCGTTGCTCAAGACGAAAACTGACTGTGATCCACAGCTCGATTGATTTTCCTCGTTGTTTTCCACCAATTGTTCTGGTCGCTGTTTGTCACTGCTGCTTTTTTTCTCGTTTCCCCTGCACCTTGGAAGAGAATCCTCAGTCAGTGATCTAACATCAGCCTGTCAAAAAGAAAATCGTATAAAATCATTTCCTATGCAACAGACATATATCCCACTACATAGCTAGGACCAAAAGAAAAAATCCTTATTTGTTTGGAATCTGCCTCAATGAAATACCCCTGGTGATAAAATTCCAAATAAAGCAACAAGTAGAGAACTTTTTAATATTATTATTATATGGTAATTATGATTCTCAGGCTTTTTTTCTAAAAAAAAAAACAACCCTAAAATAAATAAGAGGCCCATGGGCCACATCGCTCGCCTGAGGAACAATAGGTATGGTAAAATCAGCTTAATTGAGTCATTTTACAAATCATCTGGACAATGTACACTAATACATGTAGATACTGTACAAATAAAATCCATTTTCCCCCTGAATATTCTTATGTTTATAATCATTAGTCCTTTTTCTAACAGGATGAATTTATAGTCATATTACAAGTTAAGTATTGCAGTTCTCAAAAAGATCCTTAACAATTGTTTATATATGGGATATAAACCTACATCAAACTCTGAACCTTCTTGTAAAGCCAAAGAATTGTCCTGGGCCAAAGTCTTAATAATTATAATGAATCATCTGGCTCATTAGTTTCTGAGAAGAAGATTTTTAAAGATTAACTCAATATATTCCTATGTTAAACTTCAACCCTCCATTGTGGCCCGATCCTACCCCTGTCGGACATGATTTTCACAACTGTGTATCTACACGACCTGAAGATGCTTCCACACAAGTTTCAGCTTTCCTGGCTGATTTGTTTCTGAGAAGAAGATTTTTAAAGATTTACTCTATATATTCATGTGTTAAACTTTGACCCCCTATTGTGGCCCCACCCTACCCCCGTAAGTCCAAATAATTGTCCTGGGACCAAAGTCTTAACAATTATAAAGAATTATTTGGCTGATTAGTTTCTGAGAAAGATTTTAAAAGATTTACTCTACATATTCCTATGTAAAACTTTGACCCTCTATTGTGGCCCAACCTTACCACTGGGGATCATAATTTTCACAACTTTGTATCTACATTACCTGAGAATGCTTTCACAGAAGTTTAAGCTTTCCTGGCCGATAAGTGTATGAGAAGAAGATTTTTAAAGATTTAATCTATATATTCCCATGTAAAATTTCGACCCCCTATTGTGGCCCCAACCTACCCCCGGGGGTCATGATTTTCACAACTTTGAATTTACACTACCTGAGCAAGCTTCAACACTAGTTTCAGCTTTCCTGGCCAAATGGTTCTTAAGAAGAAGATTTTTGAACATTTCTCAATATGTTTAAATAATTTCTTATAATCTCCCCTTGAACAATGGCGTGGCCCTTAATTTTCACAACTTTGATTCCTAAGAATGCTTTGTGCCAAATTTGGTTGAAATTGGCCCAGTGGTTCTGGAGAAGATGTTCAAAATGTAAAAAGTTTATGGCCAGACAGACAGACGGACACACATTTAGGCATACATTGGATACTTTGTGTCCAAAACATTATTGGGTATCATTATTGGGTACATGACATCGTTTCACACGAGAATACATTGATTGGGTAAGCTTTGCAGATTACATGTATTGGGTATTAACCAATGTGCATCGTCCTCTTGGGTACATTATTATGAATATTACTATGCATATCTGAAAGAAAATTATTAAAATAATTATATTTTTATTAACCATATTGAATAACAAAGCATTACATGGTAAATATTTTTATATTATATTACAGAACCCCTTTGAAATTTTAACATGATCAACAATTTCAATATATTTATAACAATGCATATGCATGATGTTCTATTCTATGAGCACACTCGTGTATTACTAACAATATCAACAAAATGTAAATTAAGACATACATGAAACTCTATCAAAAGTTCAAATCTTTATTACTTCAGTCTTTTGAGGTCATTCCAAATTTTTCTTCTTATTGGTCTCCCATTTTCTTTTCCTTAATACTTCTCCGGCCTTTTTGTTGCTTTCAATAAGTCGTAGGCACATTTTCATACCAGGAAGTGTTTTGGATTTGTAACAGTCAGAAAAATATTCCTTGACTTCTTTTTCTTCCTGTTTGGACCATTTTACTCTTGTTGCTATATAAAATATATACAGGTAATATAAAAACATGTTTACATTGGCATTAAAGCAAAGTCTTAGTAAATGGCTATGGAGTATCATTTTTGTTCTAGTGCCAATACTTGTAATGTCATAAGTGATTTGATAACAATTTTTTTCTGTACTTAACGGCTTAAACAGGTTGGGAACAATTACCTTATAGCGAGACAGTCTCGTTAAAGTGCGAATATTCTTTTTTACAGTAATAGAAAAAAATCCCATAAATAAGGGTTTTTAACATGATTTTTTTTAATACAATGTGTCTGTAAAACTCTGCCCTATTGTAAACTTCGTGGAAAAATACGCTTCTTTCAACAGACCTTCCTGACAAGAGACACCACTCCTTGTGAGAACAAAATGATTTCTAACTCACGGAATTCAGGGACTCTACTGCATTGAACAATTTTTCAATATAAAACATTGTTTCAAAATATAGTTTGCTATATTTGTAAATGTGTAATATCCAAATTCATTATAACCAACACATTTTACAAAGATTTGTTAGGAATTTTACCAGGGAATCAACATAAAATAAACAAAAACATCGCTTTACCTGGGAATTTCCTATATCCATATTCGCACTATACAAGTTTAATTATTATACTTTCATGTTAAATACTGAAGTCTCATTGGTTTAGACGCAGTTGATTATTGTACAACAACTTGTTAATTAAATAATCAATCAATTTGAAATCAATTGATTAATTTGAAAAAACAAACGTTAGCATTTTTGATGATTATTGTTGGGGACAAAACACCACTCAAACGTCACAGCTACTTATAGCAAAGCATGCCAGTATATACAACACTCGGCATACTAATAACAATAGCCACTGGCTCGTGCACCATGTATCAAACCCTGACTACCATTAAGGCATATTATATGCACAACACAACACTATTATATGGATATAAACTGGATACATTTGTGTAACAAAACGTCTCTTAGCTGCTTATGAATTTCGTATTTTACCTATAGCTCACCCTACGCTGTCCAAGAAGCGAGTGATTTTAAAATCCCATGCTAAACAGTAAGGATGTATTAAATTGCAACTGTTGGATAATAATTTGGTTCAAATCCTAATCTTTCCTAATTTTTTTAATTTTTTTTATTTAATGAGTAATACTCAATAAATAGGTTTATAACCGGTGAGGTAATTAATCAAGAGCGCTTTCCATTAACATCGCCGGCCACGTCACCAGGAAACAAACGATGGCGTTTCAAGGTCACAAATGTTCCAATATGGACGATTGCGGCTTAAAACGTAAATCAATCGCGCTTTAGCAAAAGGTGTTTATTGAAGGTAATTGAGATCAATGATGCCAATTATAATGGCGATGATCATTTACTGAGATTGTCCGCCGCCTTTGACCTGACTTATTGTTGGCGTCTTTAACAGCTTTCGTACTTAGCTGAAAGGTTGTTGGATTTTGACTTACATTGCATGTAATCGTTCTTGAAGTTGTAGGCCTTCTTTAATTTAGCTTATATCTCCTTCCATAACGCCTTATGAGTATTCTTCTTTGATGCGATTTCCGCATCCATCTCGCCTCTCAGACTTAACAGGCCTTTTGTCAGACAATTTGTCTAAGTCTGTTTTGTGTGTATAATTAACTTTTAATATAATACCTTAAATATCAGGTAGTAATAACTAGTATAGTAAAAATATAGAGAAAAGAACTTGAAACTTTATACGACCCTTATTATACACATATAGTCCTGTAGAAATTTTCCCTAAACATTTCTATGCTAAACAATGATCCCCTATTGTAACGACTATTTTTAAAGTCAAAGTCTTATTACACACTGCTCATAAGCATTGCAGTTATCAAGAAGATCTTTCACAACTATTAGGTTTACTGTTTACATAAACTTATCAAACACTTAAGTTGAACCCAAGCAATGTCCAGGAAACCTAGTCTAAACAATTGAGTTTTAAGAATATTTTTGTCTTTGTTCTAGGATTTTTCCGTTGAACTGGCTTCAATCTAATTGTGTACATTGTAACCTTCTTTACAAGCTTTTAAACTGGTCTAAATGGATCTTATTGTCTCTATAACATTTTGCAATGGACCTTTTCTTTTTGTCAGCAGAGGGTCTTCGTTGACTAGATACCTGGACCTCTGACAGTGAGTTAGTTGAGGGTAGGTTTGGGAGATTGTTGTTGATGAAACTTACTTATTTCCTGTTTCTATTGTCACAACAATACGGCGAGCTAAACATACTGAAATGCTCAAAATGTTAGCTTTTGAGTCAAAAGATCTTTAAAAAGTTGAATGGGTTTAATGGTCTGTGGCTTGCCAGATTTGTTTAGTATATAAACTATAATCATGTATATAAAATCCATGTCCCATTAAATTGAGAGCCTTCTCTCAGTGACCCAATCGTTTTGGGGTATCTCAAATACAGAAAAATACTCAAGGGAGGACCTTATGACAAAATTCTGACGAAGTCTTATGAGGTCGCTCTGGCAAAGCTCCAAACTTCTATTCAATATTAATCTTTACAAATCAAATGGCTATGGACAACTCATGGAGGCTGCAAAAGACACGGGGGGGGGGGGGTATATGTTTTTAAATCTGCAAAAAAGCAGTGTGTGTTAAAAAGGATGTTTGCCGTTCGTTATTCCAGATTTTATTACCTTTCTTATTTTTTTTCTTGTTTTTTGGATTTTTCTGTCAATGCTGTAATTCCAACAAAATCTTTATAAGGTATACGTTTACTTTAAATGAAAAATAATTCCACTTATGATAATGAAAAAACCATCTATTCGGTGTTAAAGACCTATCATGGTAGTGCTATTTTTAACTGCAAAAAAGTAGGTCAATGACCTACTTTTTGAGATAATGGCCATTGATTATTTTTGTACAAATCAAGGAAAATCCAATTTTCAAAGCCACCTACATAGGAAAATTCGGCTGAAACTAATGACATCACAATGGAGAGTTTGATTTTATTAATGCAAGTCCCGAACAGCTGGTTAGTGATATGAGATGGCGAGATTTCCTGAAATTTGATGTCTACCAGCGAAAGCAACGAGCAATTGTAGTCGATGAAGCACACACAGTCTTAAAATAGTAAGTGACTTAGACTTTTTAAAGTTAGACACACAGTTAACAAAATAGCTGAGGTTGTAACAAATTATAACAATTGATCTATGTTTTATATGATGGATAATTAAGTTTAGAATTGAAGTCGCTCGCTAACAAAAAAGGATACAAACATACAGTTATATTATTTCATGTTGTAGGGGGGAATCTGAAGACAAGAAAACAGAACCATTTAGAGAATGGTTTTCTAGAATCATTTGAATCATACAATACACTCTCTGTTTCGTCCGCTAAACTCTCAGGGTTTCTTTCTTTGGCATCTTCGGACAATGAAATGCAAATTTCTTCGAATTGAGCATCAAATGCTTCGTTAAAGTCATCAAATTCGTAGTTTTCTTTAATTAAAACCGGATCGGTATTGGTGATTTCAGGGTCATCATTTTTATTATGAACATATGTATTCTCTTTTTGAAATGCACTTGAGTCAAGTACTTGTACGCAAGTGTTGTCTGCAGTAATGTCATTAAAATGTACTGGACTTATTGGTTTTTGAATAACAGACAAGTCAATAGCTTCTTGTATAACCCCACTAGCGTCTTGCAGCGAATCTGTCGTTGAACAGACTTTACGAATTACTTTGCATGGTGTTCACTCATCAGCAGAATTTCTTTCCTGAAATTTCATTAAATCGTTTTTGTTAATGATCCATAAGATCTACATAATCAACAGACTAATTTTACATTCACGTCAAGAAATAAAAACAAATTATTAGGTACAAACGGTATCGCAATCAGTTTGATTATTCCGATAATTTTTCATAAATATATTGTTGGAAATAGTGATTACGCTGAGTAATAAATATTAAATGTAACAGATAATTTAACTTCACCTTAATTTTGTTTGGTTTTCCTTTTTGGCGAGGCATTGCGTTAAATAATGTCGATCTGTTAATGAAGTATGGGTGACTATAGGTCATCTGATTGCAAGTTAGAGGGATTGGTCATTCTACAGTAGCATGAAGACAGGGAGGGAGGATATCTGATAAATAGATTAGTCACAAACAATTTTATTTTTAAAATTCTCTGAAGTTATGTTCCTGTTCGTCGGAAGCCACAATAAAGCACCGAAATTCAGATAAGTGGTTTCTTTAAATGCTTACAGGGAAAGCATTAAAGAGGGAATGGCACGAACAATCAAGCTTCATCCCTAAAATTAATTGAAACTACATTTGTTGAATAACCAATTTTTACTCCAAATGTGGGTCAAGTAAAACAATGCTAATATATCAGACCATTTTTTTTGCAATATTGCGCTCCATTCCCATGGTAACCAATAGGATAAAAAGGGGGGTTGGAATTTGGTGAAATGTGAAATTTTCTCAAATTTAAGATGTTGTATAATGAAAAGTATGAAAAAATCAATAGATATATACAACTGTTTGCCTCAATTCATTAATTTTCACCATTTTTTCCATATTTGTTTTATTGACTATCAGTTTCAAACGCTATAATAACGAATTTTTTTAATATCAATTTTCCCCAATTTCAATGCTATTTTTCTTAAATCTGCAAAAACATAATTGATCAAACAGAATATATCCAGAAAGTGCCACACCTAAACAATATAAATCAAAAGAAATTTTTGCTTCACTGCAATTTCAGATCATTAAAATCACACTAATTATTAACATGTGCTTGATATGAAATAAAATACATGTATGTTTTTGTGTATACCAGTAATGCATATTATGATAATTCAGTATTGAGTAATGAGATTTCCCAATCATGTCTCTCTTTGCAAAATAATATTTTTTCATTCTTATTTTTTTAAATGCATCTGTTCTGAACCTTTTGAAAATAAAATTTAACTAGTGGGTATCCCCTTCTCCCCAAGGATTATAATATGGGACAAATTTAACAATTGAAAAAAATGATGTCAGCTATATGTTACCCAGACCTAGACAATCTTATAATCTTTTTCTTAATTTGACCTTGAGTAAAACATGGTCAAGGTCATATATAAATCAATAGTACACCTAATTGTATTATTTTTGTTCTTTGTTTAAAGTTTGAAGTCCTTCTGTCAAAGTATATTCAGGAGTTGAACAATGATTTTTTTTTTCTAATTTGACCTTGAAATAAAAATTTTAGGTCAAGGTCAAACATTTTGGTAAGGTTCAATTAGGTTATATACCATCTATCCATGATACGAGTTAAAAGTCTCTATGTTAAAGGAGACAATATTTTTTATGAAAAACTTGACCTTGAAGAACAAAATAAGTCTAGGTCAAAACTTTTGGTGGCGTGCACTCCTTCTCTATACCATCTACCTATGTCCCAGGTTTGAAGTCTAAATGTCAAAGGGTATTTTATTTATGACCCAGACAAAATTTTATTATTTTTTTCTTAATTTGACCTTGAGTAAAACAAGGTCAAGGTAAAATACTATTCAATAGTACACCTATGTGTATTATTAGTGTTCTTTGTTTAAAGTTTAAAGTCCTTCTGTCTAAGTATATACAGAAGTTGAACAATGAAGTTTTTTCTAATATGACCTTGAAATAAATATTCTAGGTCAAGGTCACCAATTTTGGTAAGGTTCAACTAGGTTATATACCATCTATCTATGATACAAGTTAAAAGTCTGTATGTTAAAGGAGTCTTGTGTTATGGTCCGGACACTATTTTTTAATGAAAAGCTTGACCTTGAAGAACAAAATAGGTCAAGGTCAAAATATTTGGTGCCGTGCACTCATTTTCAATACCATCTACCTATGTTCCAAGTTTGAAGTCTTAATGTCAAAGGGTATTTAAGTTACGGCCTGGACAAATTTGGATGAAGAAGAAGAAGAAGAAAGTCGACAAAAACAATATGTCTCCCCTTTGAAAGGGGAGACATAGTTAATGTAGTTGTCATGTCATTAATTTTCAAAGTAAAGGTTTTCATAATGGAATAAATACTTTGTTCTTGACATGTACAGCTTTGCCTAAAAGGATCAATTGTGTCTATGCATGCTTCCCCTAGCCAATATAAATCATAGGCGTCGGAAGCAAATTGAAAGTGGGGGGGCTAGACTAATCCTCGGAAATATTGAGAAAAAAGTAATTCCCAAAATCATGGAAATCCTAATCCGTGGGGGGGGGGGGGGGGAGTATACCTATACTTCCAAAAAAAAATTCTTACCCAAGTTTTCTTTTTTCCAAAATCATGAAATTCCTAATCCGTGCGGGGGGGGGGGGGGGGGGGGGGGGCTAGTATGCTTCTGAAACTAACTTCTCAATCTTTCAAGGTAAATTTAGGAACAATATTCTTTCCTGCGAGAAAAAGTGGGGGGGCTGAACCCTCTATCATGCTATGTTTCTAATGGTTAGGTATCACTTTGCAAAAAAATGTGGGGGGGCTAATTTCTTGGTCCCAAGTGTCCAAAATAAGTTTTAAAAACAATTCCATTTGATGCAAGAAAAGATTAGCTGCTGGCTGCATGCACTTTCAACTACACATTTTGGACAGGTGTTTCAATAGTCATGTACTCAAAATACATATAGTAATATGTGCATTAAGTCCTTATTGAGGTGAAATAAATGAAATGAGTCTGTAGTAGTCGGTTTCATGTGTGTATCTCAACACTGAAAATGTAGTGAGAATCGTGTGTGTGTCTTGAAGAGTCACATGGTCAAATGTAGTGAATTCAGGTGAAAATTCAAACTATAAATATAAAGATTTAAAGGGTAATTGACCCCGTTGAATCATAAGAGAAGTCCCTCTTCTACAAATTTGTTCCAAAATTGTCATTAGGATGCTTAGAAAGCAGTGTAGTGACTTACTGGTGTAAAGTCTTGTGTAGTGAGTTTCATGTGTTTACAAGTATGTGTGTGTGTGTGAATCGAAATGAAGCTAAACAGTATGCTCATTGACCAATATACATTTTTTTACAATAAAGGTATTCTTCTCATTGCATCGATACTAAAACAACTATATTACAGGTACAAATATTTATCCTAATTATTTCAATTTTCAAAAATGATATATTTTTTTTTCAAATCCAGACCTATGAAGCACAATAAAAAATCTTCCTGTTGGAACAAATCTACTTCGGACAACTTCAAGTGGAACAAAATTTGGTACAACAGTACTATCAAGGTCAACAAAATTTGAGAGAGTTCATGATTTGTTCACCAATGAGGGCAATCCTCCAAACTAAACAACCTGATGAAAAAAAGCTATCATAAGAAAGGGTTTCACTTGAAAAGATAAAGCAATTTCCATGTGGTAGTATTTATTTATACCCTATAGTAATTACCAGGTTCACGGTTTAAATGGATCACTCGTCTGCTATGTACCTATAATATAGGAACACCTTATTCGTCCGTCTGTCTGCAATTGTGTTCGATCCATTTTTCTATTGAGTAAAATTGTTATTTCAAACATGATTTTGATCTAAGGTTATTCATGCAAGTTCAAAATTCATTAGAAGGAAAAGAACATATTAATTTGATATCTTATGGAGAAACATTTGAAGGTCTCTGTTAAATTCAACTTCAATATGATTGGAACTATCATTAATTGATGCAGTGACATCACTTAACATCAACCGACACCCAGTTTCATTAGATTTGGCGAATGTGACCAGATTTGATGCTATACTTTAAAAAAAAAAAATATTGTTTTCTGTTGCTGCATTTACAAATTGTTTTTAATTAAGTCATTTTATAGTACTTAAAAATTATGTCCATTGTGAAATGCATAATCAAACATAAATGATACTGCACAATTTATATTGGCATCAATGAAGTGGAAGAGATGACAGACGAAGACTTCATTAAAATTATTATTGTTTTATCGGAATAAGATTCAAAATTAAGCAAGCTTGTCGGAACCACAAGAAAGGTTACAAATACATTTATTTACTTAAAAATGAATTGTAAGTATATCTAATGAAAATCAAGTCTTAGCTTTTCCCAGAAAACATTTTAGGTTAGGATGGACACTTTTATTTAAACATATGAACAATAGTATTATAAATACATTTTTTGTTATTCTCTGCCCCACCACCTATATTAAATCTTTTCTGTTGGGGCCAGAGAGCTATAAAAGTGCTTCAGTTGCTGCAAAAGACACTGAAATCTATTACCTTGTCATACTGTGGAATCATTTAAAATCGTGGGGGCTATTTTACGTGGATTGTTGGTTTTTTGCTTACAATAGGAAATAATGTTATTTCAGGGATGTGTTGGTTTTCAGTTTTATAAAGAAAGTTAACTCTTTCAAAACTTGTTTTCGTGGAGGAAGTTCCAGATCATAGGCGATAACTGGGATAAGAATATACTACCATCTTATAGAACTTCAGATAGAAAAACCCTCTCACTTCATATCTATAATATGTATGCCATCATGGATCGGGTTGTACCAGCATCTTCAACAGACTCCCTGACAGAGAATATACCAGAACTTGACAATCTGAAAGTCAATTTCATCAACTCAAGAACAGGATCATCTGTTAAAGGAAATGACCTTTCTCTGTACACGTTCTGTCATTGAAAACATACCACAAATTGGAAATTTATTCCACAAAATATATCCTGATCATCTTGAGCACAAATACAGTAGCTTTGTCGGTTTGAAGACCACTCAGGTGATTTAGATTGAATTATAAGTAGTTAAAAGAAGGAGCAAATTAATATGTGCCAGTATTGTTTTGATGACCATCCCATAATATGTACCTACCGAAAGCTAATGAGCATAATTAGTCTCGGAAACTAGCTTAAACTAATAAGTGGCCATATTTTAGATTTTAGATTGTGATAAGTAAGTACCTCATTCATGGTTATAATCCAATATTAGTCTTATAACTATATGTACATTGTATGCATTTTTTTCTGTCCCCCGCAGCAACTCGGAAATGCCGGGCGTCCGTTCGTGCTTCCGTCCGTGCTTCCGTTCGTCACACTTTTTTGGTAAGCGCTCTCATGCCTACATATTTTGACGGATTTTCATTAAATTTATACCAAATGTTTATACCACTATTACCTTGGTCAAGTTTTGAATATCAGCATTGGTTGATACTTTTTGTTGGATTTATGGGACTTTGTGACCTTGTAAGCGCTCCGCAGTACAGTTAAGGCGGTCAATAAAAATACGGGCAAATTTTTGTGATGAAAACACGTATACTTTAGTTAAACTGGCATGTCCTTTTTAAAATCAATAACAGTCACTCAAATGCAATATATTTCTAAAATATATATATAACAGTACAATATTTTTTGTTCATAGTGGTCACGTGATATGGCAGTCGCATGGTACAAGCAGATGTATTTGTGGTTTTGAGGTCATTTAAAAAATTCAATATTGCAAGGGCATAATCATGCCAAAATTCACAACTGAATTATGAAATAACTTGATGTTATATCGTAGATTTTGAAAAACGGTGCGAACTTTTTAAGATAAGAATATTTGTTAGTAGAAACCGTAATTTATAATGCATATGTTGAATAATTTTGAAGGTCACGGGGTTAATTTCATTAAAAAATAATTAATTTGTAAGATTTTACAAGGATCGTAGAAGTTTTTAAGTTACATAGCATATTTCAAATTCACATGTAAAAGTTTGTCGGGATCAGGTAAGTGTATGCCCTTGCAATTAAGTGATTTATTTAGGTACTCAGATTTTAGATATACGATATTTTATACAAAACCGAGGTGGCTTCTTTATACGATGCATACTTTTAACAAAATGAAAATAAGACTATATAGGTAGCATTCTACTAATAATAATTTTAAACAAAATATTCATTGATACTTTTCCGTTAATGTATGACATTTATTTTTCTTCGCTATAAAACTGCACGATAGCCTTCAATGATTTAACTTAGTGCGTCATTTTGAAGCATATGACGTCATATTTTGTAGTACAGCGAGAAAGACATCTCGCTTATTTTTCAGTGTGTACGATATAACGGACATCAAAATTGTAAGTAATAGCATTTGTTGTTTTTAATTAAAAGATTAGTATAAGTTAATTTTACTAATAAATAGATTAATAAGTACTTTCGAGGTTTGTAATATACTGTGATGATAAAGAATAAGTGTTATGGAGTAAGCAAGTCCGGGGGAAAATGTTCCTGTTAAACAAGAATGAAATGCAATTAAAAAGTTACATGTATTTTATAAAAGTGTGTTTTTAAAGGGGCATGGTAACGATTTTAATCAAATTGAATTTTGCAATGCTTTAGGAATGTATTTCTAATAATTATGTGAAATTTAGGAGTCAGACGTAGAGTTATGAGCAAGATAAAAGGCTCATAATTCTTTGTCTCGTGTCCTGTTTCTGTTTACGTTGGTTCATACCAGTAAAAATCTTTTTCAAGCTGATAAGTATTTCTTCTTATTCATCTTAAGCATAAACAAACAGCATTTTACCGTTTAACGCATTCATTTTAGGTATAAAGCTTGAATTTATACTTCAACATTCAAAATGTAAACAAAAGCAATGTTTACATAGCAAAGAATTATCAGCTCTGTAACTCGCTTATCACTCAACGAATGATACTCAAATTTTAGTTGCCTATTAAAAATGCCTTAATGAAACATTGAAACATTTTAATAGGCAACCAAAATTTGAAAATCGTTAGGAACTGTTTATTTATGCTTTAAATGAATAATGAGATAGACAAACCAGCTTTAAAAAGATTTTTTACTGGTATATTGAACCTATGTAAACAAAAACAGGGCAGCGTTTACATGACGAAGAATTGTGAGCTCTGTATCTTGCTTAAAACTCAACGATTGGCACCCAAATTTCATTTGATCATTAGAAATGCATTCCTAAAGCATTGCAAATAATAACAATTAGAGGTCTTTCCACCTTAATATTTTTAATGAATTGCTAGATTGCTCAATAAGGTATACAAAAAATTATTACACCTGTGATACATGTTGTACTATAAAATGGGAAAACCACAAAGCCATAAAATGATAAATGATTTTTAAAGAGATTTTTTTTAATTTTCAAGTCATTTTTTAAGAATTCTATGTTGTATATATCGTTAACATTTATTGAATTATTTTTCTGAATTTTTTCCACTATGAACAAAACTGAGCCTAGGTGATATTTTTTACACAATCATATAAACAGTAAAATTAACAATAGAAGAGAGTGTTCTACAGGCTAACAAGTTCCACTTGAGTAACCACCAGGACTTCATGTGATACCTGGCTGACCCAATTGAATACCTTATTGCGCAATCCAGCAAGCTATTGAAACCATTATTATAATTCTGTATATTAAATTATATGAAAATTCACTCATTAACCGACATCCAAATGACCATAATCTTTGACCGTTATGTCATTTTGTTCGGCCAAGGTAGACGCTTCTATTCCAAGTGGTCAGAACTCTCTATGATAGACAATAAAAAAGTTGGAAGTGATTATATTAAAGTTTCAATACTTTCAGGGGCAATAACTGCTAGAAGGGGGCCTTAGATCTTTTTAGTATGCATAGATTCAAGAACCCCCTAAGTGTAATGAAGACATTGGTAAAATTTCCAAATATCTATCTCTGATGGTTTCAGAGGAGTAGCGATAACAAGCATTTCCTTCTCAAAGGACAATAACTCTGTAAGTTCTGGGAGTTCTTTGACACAGGGTCAATTGCTACCATAACTTTTAATGAGCAATTATATAAAATTTAAATTGTTTGGATAACTCTAATAACAAATAAGTCACCCCGAGCTAAATAGAAAAGAAGAAGAAGAAGAATAAAAAACATAAAGAAAACAAGAGGTCTGTCACCTGAAAGGTGGAAAGACCTAAAAACAGAAAAAATAAAATTTGACCAAAATCGTGACCATGCCCCTTTAAGTGTTTTTAAAGATGTTCAGATTGAGCCTGTTTAATTTCGTCAGGAGATCATTCCACAAGTGCAATGCAACCGAGCTAAGCTGGCGTTCACCGTACGTCTTTGTCCGAATTAAGGAGGCACACATCGCAGTGATCGGATGGGGTTTATATTCAAATATAAAGTTCTTGGTATATGATGGAGCTAGTCCGTGCAGCGATTTGTATGAATACGTAAGTATTTTGAACTGCGTGCGAAAGTACAGAGTAGCCAATAGAGATCTGCCAGGATAGAGGGTGATACATGTCTGTTCTCGTAACAATGACTGCTGCGGTGTGGACACGTTGTATTCTCCCGAGTGTATGTTTGCAACTCCATGAAGGTAGCAGTACCCATAGTCCAATCTTGCAGTGATTACAGCGTTAAATATGGTTTTGCAGGTTTCATTTGGGAGGAAACGCCGTATATGCCCAATGTTGCATATCTGAAAGTGACACGAACATTATGATTAAATACTTTATAATATGTCGTTATATTACTAGTGCAATGCATGGTTATGAATTACCTTTCTTTTTGAATTAATAAAGTAATTCAAAAACCAATGTTAAATGTAGTATAAGTTTCAAGTAGAGGTTGTGGACAGTCGCTATGGCATATGTAGAGACTTATTTGTAAAACAATATACCGACACATACTTTGATTTGCCTCGCCTACTCGTTGAAAAAACACATTTTAATTTAAGCGACAGTATCTTATCAAAACTCCGACTTACAAAATTTTTCCAATCGGTTGCGGTATTTTTGTACTACTCATGAATGTTTAAACTTTCAGAAAATTACAAAGTTCTCCATGAAATAAATCTAATTATTTCATTAAAATTAATAATTATGTATAACTATCACATATTTACATCGCAACGTGTTCCTGAGTCAGCCTTCTATACTATTACGCACGCGCATTTACTGTAAACAAAACACTTGCAGGGCTCGCGAATGTTCTCCTGTACATGTTTGTTGATAAAAATATGTCTTTTCTACTTCTTCCAGGTAATAATTGTTCAAAGTTTTTAAAATACCACAATTGTTATTTTGTAAGCATGTATTTTGCGTGTTTATGAAAGGAGTTGATTAAAACCTAAATTCATTTTTGTAAGTAAGACCCCTTGATGGGTTATTTGGCACATTTATGTCTGTTCATTTTAAAATGATCCGAAATTGGTAAACCATTAATAGATTATCGAGAAAGTGATTATGCGTTCCGTTTAAAGAGTCCTTTTTACCTCATATACCTCGTATACCATGATGATCGTAGTCGGGCGAAGATCTTGTAGTTTTCAGCACGTGTCAATTACAGTCAATCAAAATCCACGTGATACAAATAAACGATATAAGATTACTCCTGTTTATACAACTCTTAAATTTCTGGAAGCTGATAACTACATTTATTAGGTATGTGAAATAGATTGTTTATCTATTTCAACTGTTACAATAAACGTTATTTCTTATTTCCTAACAAAACAATGTGTAAATCTGAAGTTATTCACACATGTGTTTTAGCTGTACTGTCTCTTTAACAGCTAGTCAAGTAAATGGTATTTCTTTTATAAACGGTGTATATTATATAAATAGTGCCTGTTTGGGAGGGTAACTGTTGAAATTGACACCCCTCGAAAACCATTGTCAATCGCTTCGCGTCGGTTGACAATAGTTTTCGAGGGGTGTCAAATCCAACAGTTACCCTCCCAAACAGGCACTATTTATTTTATTATACTGAATGTCTTAATTTTAAAGAGAATTTTACTGCTTTTATATAGAAATGAAGTGAAATCTACGACAAACCGTACGCGCATATTTTACGCGCATGTAACAATTCGTTGTGATACCCGTTGCTAAGTGCGTTGCTGACGCCGAGGGTAATAGAACGGATTATCAACTGCGTCTAAACCAATCAGATTTCAGTATTTAACATGAAAGTATAATAAATTGTATTGTATTTTATCTATATTAACACTAAAAGTTTGCTAATTAGGAACTTGGATTTAGTCAACCTGCCGAACAATCGTCAACGTTTCAAACTTATGGTGCCGAGTTTGCAGTAGATAGTAACAGAGGTACAAACCTTTATTAAGACAACTGTGCACACACAGGTGATGGCGACACAAATCCGTGGTGGATGGTGGATCTGCAGGCTGTGTATTCCATCAAATCTGTCAGAATACTCAACAGAGGAATGGATGAGTACAAAACGGGTAGGCGTACAGAGGGATGACTTTGCAAAATCGAAATATCTTAGTTGTAGACATTTCTTTCTTTTTTTTAATGTTCTCTTGGGATCTCATATAAAACTTACAAAAAGCTGATCGCAAATGTTTTTGATATAGGGAAGTTCATATTCTGTATAAATAATATATTAATATATAATTTTTATTTTAAAATAATGCAGTTTTTTAAACTAGTATTCTTCTTTAACTTTTCAATTGACATCTATTATTTGACTAATTTAAGATGTGCCCTTTTCGGCTGCGGGATGTTACCGTCACTGTAGGGCTGACAGAATCTGATGTCAACACTCTCTGTGGTTTCTTTGCTGGTCCCGGTACTGAGTCACATAGAGAGGGATAGGGGGTGTGATCTATCGTCTATCGTGTCTGTATGTGTTATCATTATCTACTTCTCAAAACATAATGATGCGGAGAAAACAGTGTTAAAATACTTTGTCAAAATTTGCAATGAGAAAAATATACATCAAAGTGTTTTTTTAAGATATTATAGATTTGCGACAAAACTTGTTTAGGACTAATGCAGATGGAGTGAACGGAGCAATAAACGATTAAGTTTGACTATTATTATGATTAGTAGAAAAAAAAGTGTTTTTATGCCTTTCTACATGGTGAATTTTAGAATGAGTTATTTACTGTCGGAAGTTTACGAATAATACAATATGTGATGTGATGATCGAGAAAAGGCGAACAATTTAAAATGGCCAATCAAAAATAGGAAACGACCTTTGTTAAGTATAAAAGGTGAAAACTTTTTTTAAATCATTGACATGAAATTAAATTCAAAAGTTAACGATTTGATGGTGTTAGAATGTGAAGAAGAATTAAAAATATTGGGCGGAGTGATGTGGAGAAGGCCCGTCGGACTGATGAACATTTATTGCAAGGTAGTTCCTATGATGACGTGAATATCTGTTAACACGAATGTCCTTGAAGAAAGAAAAAGAAAAAATTTAAAGCAGAAGCTCAAGAGGACTGTACTCGGTGGACAAGACTAAAACAATATGTCAGAACGTAAATTAATTTCTGCTTAGCGAAGACATCTCCGTGCGAATCTGCGTTAAAAAAAACAATATATCAGTAGATATTCGACGTTATAGAGGACATGAAGCAACAGCAGAAGGGAATTCAGTTGAATCTCAATCAGTGGTTAATCATTAATAAGACATATAGATTCCTCATTTGCAAAGAGTGATCCATACGAGAAGGTGAGAAAACGTGTATTTTTTCCAATGTATAAAATATAATAAAATTTATTATAAAAAAGAAGGTTGTCTTGGTTTTGATTAGAAAATTTATAATTTGGTAAGGAAAAATGGTGGAAACTTTTACGTTAATAAACTGCATGTAAACAAAGCCTTTAAAAGTAGAAGGAGTTAGAGGTTTGATTAAAGATAAAAGGAATAAGAGAAAACATCAGGCAATTGCAAAAAGCCGAATTTTAACATAGATTTGAACACCTAATTCAGACTGGAAGCATATTTGAGGAAAACGTGGACAATTATAAATTCAAACTTTAAAGACCCCGTCTTTCAGAACATCAGTACTTTGATTTATTATATTAAGCGCTATTCAAATTTTATAATAATAATAAAAATGGCAAAAGTCATCCTGCAATTATAATCTTCTCGTAGAAAAACTGCAATGCAATGCTTAATATGTGATAAGGCTATAAAATCATTCTGATAAAAATGTCTTAAAGGGGCATGGTCACGATTTTGTGTGTATATATATATATATATATATATATATATATATATATATATATATATATATATATATATATATATATATGTGTGTGTGTGTGTGTGTGTGTGTGTGTGTGTGTGTAAGGCATTTCTAATAGTCAACTAAAATTTTAGGGCCATTCGTTGTGTTAAAAGAGAGATACAAATCTCATTTTTCTTTGTCATGTAAGCAAAGCTTTTATCTACGTTTTAAAAATTGAAGTATAAATTCCAGTTTTACACCTTAAATAAATCTGATTAACGCTAGGAACTATTTATTTATGCTTAAAACGAACTAGAAGAAAGAGAAATCAGCTTTTAAAAGAACTTTGATTGTAAACAAAAACAGGACATGAACCTTGTTTTCATAACAAAGCATTGTGAGCTCTGTATTTTGCATCTAACTCTACAATTGATACTCAAATAGGAGGTGCTTTTCTAAAGCAATGTGAATAATGAAAATAAAAGTAACTAGACTCTTGTTGCAAAAGCAACAAAAAGGTCTTCCGTTTTTATATACATGTATCAATTTAACTGTAGGACATTGCTTCTCTCACATAGAAAAAAAAGTGGATATGATAATTATTGTGAATGATATATCCAGACGTTACTTACATGTAAAACAACGAGAATGAAAAAGAAATCAATTTTTGAAGTACTTTCTGTGACGACCGGAAGTAACGCCGAACTAAACAAAAATGTTAACCATTTGTACAATCATATGTCAATCTTTCCTCAAAGTTTGGTTCTTCACGTCTCTGCAAAATTTGAGATCTCTTTGAAACAATAGTTTTTGTCTCGGGACCGAAACGGACGAACGAAAGTGATTAATAAAAACAAAAGCTGGTATTTCTCGTACATTTGCTTAATGTACATCACTGTTTATCAGGCTAGAGGAAATTCCAAGAAAGTCAGTTAAACTTGTTTAAAACAGGATTTGTTTGAACCCTTCCGGTAAGAACCGGAAGTGACAGTTGACAAAATTAAAACCGTTAAACACATCCCCAATCCAAATTCTATCAATCATGAAAGATTCGTGTCTCAATCAGTTACAATGACGAAAATCTCGCGGACATCAAATTTGTTAAAAGGAAAGCTACGTAGAGATATTTGAGATATCTCACCGGAAGTAAAATTTATTTGCCAATTTAACATTATATAGATGACATGTGTAAGATTGTATAGTGTTATTTTCATTTTATGTAAAATGAATAAAACAAATTTTTGAAGTGCTTCCAGTGACGACCGGAAGTTACGCCGAACACAACAAAATAGTGTATACACATGTACATACATAGGTCTATCATCCCAAAAAGTTTGATCGTTCAAGTCGTTACCGTTTTTAAGATCTCCAGGAATCAAGGTTTTTTGTCTCGGGACAGGAACCGGACAAACGGAAGTGCTCAATGTAAATTGTAATTAATATTTTTTTTGTACTTGCCCTTTCTACTTAATTTTTTATCGACTTCACTACAAATTTCAAAGGAAAACAGTTAAACTGATAAACAGCTTTATTTGTTTGAACTCTTTTCTGTGTGGACCGGAAGTGACGGAAGACAAAATGAGACCGGTTAAACATATCTTCAATAAAATGTCTATCATCCATGAAAGTTTTGTGCTTTGATCTCTTATAGTTTCTGAGATCTCGTTTGTACAAAATGGGTTTCAAAAAAGCTACCTGAGATATTTGAGATATCTCACCGGAAGTAGAATTTTTTTGTTGAGTTAACATCGCATAGACAACCTATGCATAGTTTTATACGTAAATATTTATTTTATGGAAAAGGAATTTTATGCGGAAAAAGTAGTTATTTTTTAAGAGCTTCCGGTGACGACCGGAAGTAACGACGAACAAAACAAAATAGTTTAAACGCATCTACAGCTATGGGTCTATCATCCCACAAAGTTTGGATGTTCAAGTCTTTACCGTTTATGAGATCTCGTTGATACAAGCTTTTTCATCGCGGGACAGGAAACGGGCAAACGGAAGTGCTCAATCTAAATTGTATTTAATATTTCTTGTATACTTGCCCTTTGTACTTCATTTCTCATCCAGCACACTACAAATATCAATGGAAAAAAGTTAAACTGATAAACAGCTTTATTTGTTTGAACTCTTCCTGTGTGGACCGGAAGTGACGGAAGACAAAATAAAACCGGTTAAACACATCTTCAATCAACATTGCGTTATATCGATTTCTGAGTAGCGATGACCGATATGGTTATCCCCCGGATTGGCCGGGTCCTTCGCAAGATTGCTCAGTATCGCTATTTAGCTCTTGTGAAAGAAGTTAATGTGCAATAGTTTAATTAGTTTCCATACTGTAGTTGTAAAAATATCGGCTAACAAACATGATTAATAAGAATTTATTGACACTGCTCTAAATTATTGTCTCGAAATTTTTTTCTATATATTATCGTCTCATAATTATTTTCTCTAAATCATTGTCTAAAAATTATTTCAAATACCATTGCTGAGTGCAGCAATCATGAAGGTCTTTAATTGTTCATTTAAAGTATTATTGACACTCATATCCACGCATCGTTGTAGTGTCACTTATGTAAACAACCAATTCACACGGCTACTACAGCCGCAGGCAATTACTTCCTTGCAGGTATGGTCCACGCCATCACTTCGAGTTATCAAGAGTTAACAACAATGAATTATGTATAACGGGACGCAGATTATACTTCGAGAGATCAAGAACTTCGAGATCGGAAGTTCGAGAGATCATAGTTATATAGAGAAAACATCGGGACCGTGATCTCACTTCCAGAGATAAAGAACTTTGAGAGATCGAAGTTCCAGCCATCGAGTGTCACTCGTATAATGACATCCTAATAACAAATCTACGTCTTTAACAAAGTAATTTTCAGACCTCTGGATGTAAAATTTTAATGTTATTTATCATTATAAGACAAATATCTGTTTACATTAAAAAAGGATGATTTTTTTTACCTTGAATATCTTCATTCAACTTCTCATTAAATTCGGCCTTTGACATCTTCTTTGTTTTCAGTTTCATCAGGTGTTCGAAAATAACATCCTTATTTTTCAAACCAGGCAACTGAGCAAACAGCATCCTTGTTGTTGGTTAGCTGTTTTAACTCCCATCTACTGTAGTCGTCCATGATCTGCTGAGCCAACACGAAACATGCCACACTGATGTGTTCTTTGAAAAACCTCCCTTAAAATTTATAAGGATATAATTTTAAATTTTCGATTAAACCTTGTACCAAGGTGCAGAACAAAACTACGTGACTGCTCGAATCAAAGCGCTAAAAACGTCAAAGCAGTTACATCATCGGACAAGCATCTGGTGTATAACGTCTCCAATCACATGAACCGTAATCCTTGCACAATAATCAAAATCAGAAAGAAATGCATGCAACAAAGGCAACCTTACCATTCTTTCCGACTTCGTGGGGGTATTTTGATCACGATGGTTAAATTTTTAGGATCAATCCCGATAAAAAAAATTCTTACGTGTATTTTATCGAATACCAAAAGCTTATTTTACTATGAAAAGACGATAACGCGTGGATTTATTAACAGAGTTGTTCACAGTAATATGTTCTACTGATACATGTACATCTGTAAAATGAAATTTCGTAACAATATGATATATATTTCATAATTTTATACAATAAAACAAGAGGTCAGTTGGCCTTAACGGTCACCTGAGTAGCATATAACCCACACACAAACGTTTCGAGGAGTCTCATATATGCATTAAATTAATTAGGTTTCATTCTGGAGTAGAAAAATTTAGAGAAGAAGATTTTTGAAAATTTTGTTGTTTTGTTTGCATATTTGGCCCCGCCCGTGGCACCCCAGGGTTGGTAGAGTCATGAATTTCACAATTTAGATTCTTCTTACCATAGAGATGCTTCACAACAAAAATGGTAACGATTGGCCTAGTTGTTTCAAGAAGTTAAAAATGTAAAATTGTTGACGCACGACGACGGACGAAGACCAATTTCAATAGGTCACCTGAGTGACTCAGGTGATCTAAAAACCATTGTGTATATGGGGTGTTGGAAGGGGGGTGCTATACTGTTTACTCCAGGAAGTATCTTGTAACACCATAAGGCTTATGGTCTTAAGTATGAGACCAGTAGGAGGGATGCAGTATTTAAGGTTGAAAACTATATTTAATGTTGTTATTATTATTTTGTTTTGGCAACAGAATTTCGTTGTTGATGTGAGTGACCTTTGATGTTTTTTGGTCCCGAATTTAGCGTCATCTAAAGCAGTGAACTATATTGTGTAATCCATAGAATGACACTAAATTGTTTTTTTGTAACCTGCTGTTTATGTAATATCAAGATTATTGTAGCGCCATTGTTTGCAAGATGTTCATGAATGTCTTCTAAAGCAGTGAACTATATTGTTAAATTCATAAAATACAGCAATATAATGTACTAATACTTCAATGAAATAAAATGAAGTTTTAAAATGTGACAGACCGACTTCATATATAGAATTCATATATAAACTAAGGTAACCACAGATTACAAAGCTCACCAAGACGAGGCATCACCTTTACGAGGCAACACCTTTATTACACCACCTTCATCATATTTTATAAAAATCATACTTAACTAGACTTTGACCCGTGCGTGCACGGGTTGAGATTGTATATGATATTGGACATTTACGAAATAGATACATCGACACACCGTATTGTTGCCATTTACATAATAACGCTTTAAGCCTACAATAATACAATAATGCTATTAATTTCACTACACTCTGCTTAGTTAGAATAATCTAACTGTGTCCCGGAACAGGCCTACACAACAGTTTAAATGCCTCCCATATACACGTAATGTAGAAAAAATTGCAGAATTGTTCCGATACGATTTTGGAGGAAATTAACGAAGCTGCATTGAAAAGAACAGTCAAATTATCCATAATAAACAATTTTGAGGCTGTTAATACCTTTCATCTAAAAATTTAATTCATATTCATGAAGAATTCAACACTTTCTCCAGCAATTTTTTTTACTCGATTCGAGTTGACATTTGAAACTATCGTAATTTTTCATATTAAACGCACTGAGTTAAAGCTATTTCCCGTATTTCCTCTGATGAACAAAATATATATATGACAAATTTTCAATGAAAATTTACACGTATTTGTAATATCGTTTCTGAGTTTATCCATGCAAATCTAATATTGTGGAAACAAAAACTAAACATCCCCCCACGATTTAGGGTGAATGTAATGCTCATTCGCAAGATAGTAAAATCCGAAAAATACCTATGATTTCCGGATTTTTTAAAGGAATTTTCGTTTATTAATAAGCGAAGCTTGATTGAGAAAAAAATAAAAACAAATTGGTAATCTTCAAATGCCATTAATGTTTAAACTATATAAAACAAATGGCAGTACTCTTCAGATTTCTCGTTTTTAAAGCCGAAAAATTAGAGTCTATTATTTTAATATAGTAGTAAAGGTGACCTTGGATATTCATGGATATTGTTTTGACACAATATCGTATATTATCTGTAAAAAAATGTATGATAGTCATATTTATGTTCATTTCATACGGTATTGTAAGATACAATGTTTATCAACACAAAAATATAAATTACAATATTGCATCCTATCCAACTTACAATAAATATCATATAGTAAAATAAAATACCATAATTAATAAAAATAAACCCAATGGCTGGGCTTTTTATCTTTACAATGATCAAAACCAAAATAGTTTTTCTTAAGCATAGAGTTTGTTATGGTATGATTGCTCTTGCTTGGGACATTCCAGTTTATAGACAGACGAACAAAATGAACGTGTTATATTTATAACAAATGCAGTAAGGCTTAAAGGGGAAGGAAAGTCAAAAACATAATTTATCTATTTTAATAAAGTGGTGTAAATTATCACATGTGGTCATGCAGTTTTGAAAAAAAAATACGTAATTAAGCTTTAATAAACGTTTGAAGTTGGAGAAATCGTATTTACTGGAGGCTGATATGATGTAGAACTCTTTTGTATTAAAAACCAAAAAAAAATCATTATTTTGACGTCACACTATCTATTCCGGTTTGGTTTACATATACAAATGAATGTACACAGTGCCCTGAATATAATTAACGCTGGTTTATATCTTCCTGTTACTCAAATAATCGACTAAACAAAATTGATAATGTTTGAGTTCACACGTCAATCTAAAGAATAAATACATGTATCAATGTATGCATAAATATATGCATTTTTACAAGTAAATGACAACTGTTAATCTGCTATCATTCAAAGTTGAAAACGACCTCGATTAAATCTTTTATTCCAAGTCAAGTTCTTCGCTAACTGAATAAATGTTATAATTGTAAGTCGGAATTACCATGTCGAAATAACGACGGCAGACATTTTCTATGATACTTGGCATCTGTTGTCAATTTCCACATTTACGCGTAGATTTCTCCGAAACTAACCTCCGCTTTTAGATTTCAACGAACATGCTCCATTTAACGTAGGTTTGTAGTTTGCAAAGGTAAAAGAACGGTCTCAAATCAATATTGATTCAAATTTTCCAGAACTTGTCATTTAGAGCGAATATCATGATGTTATGTTGATAAGACAAACCGGAATAGATGGTGTGACGTCATAGATTAAAGTTCAATGGCAGCCCCCATGGCAGCGGGAAATTTAAGTTAAGCGATCGAATTTCTTGATTTATTCATTGTTCCGGGGGTTTTAATGAAAATAAATACGATTTACAATTATAGTACATGATAATTAATTGATTTATTGTACAACATTTTTTTCGTTCCCTTCCCCTTTAATGGTAACAAATTATATACATGTATAAGAAAACCAGCGAGATAAGAAACTTTAAATGGATGTTTTAATTTTTATTGCTTCTTTGGGAGCAGCTAATTCTTTTTCAAGAAGTTAATTTGACCATCAAATATATGTATCAATTGATGTTTTCAATGAATTTTGCCATGTGCTTTTTCTGGACTGAAGAAATTGAGAGACAACTAAAAACTTTTAAAACAAGCAAATCATTACATATGTAAGCATTAAAAGTTAATTTATTTTGCCTAAAAAATCTTTGATAACTCACCATTACAAAGAAGTTAGCAATATTTTTTCTAACCTTAAAGGTAAAATATCAACTACACAAAGTAACCAAAAAAAAATTAAAAAAAACACATCTTGATAAAATTCAAGAATGGCAACAAAAAGAAGTATGTGTATTAACAACCTGAAATTGACTTTTATGCAACCAAAATAAACTAATTATTTGAAATGTTATTTAACTTACCTGAACTTTTGCCCTTCTATACAAGAAGTTCATTTTAGAAATATATATTTTTGAAAGATGTTGACATGAAATAGCCAAATTGTGTATGTGAAACTTAAAAAAACTTACTAAATTCAAATTGGAATTCCATGGATAAGATTTAATCCATAATCGTACAATAGTTCTTTTCCTTGCTGGATGTCTCTATAAAATAATTGAACTGTTATTTAATTATTTACACATGAAATGCCGAAATGCAAACTCACTCTCTCTCTCTCTCTCTCTCAAATACCTTGTAACAAAAAGAAAGACAATCCCCACAGGGTTTCATTTTGCAGTTTTTATCTTTTTTAGGCCCATGATTGATGAGTCTACATAACCCTTTTATCGTCTTTTGTTGCATCAATGCTAAACAATATATGAATGTTGCATCATATATTAAATGTATTATAATTATTGAACAACACTTGGGCTTAAGCTTTTTAAAAGAAATAAAGTACCTGACACATCCTACCATAAGACTGTAAAAATATCGGTATCCTGAAGATTTTTTTCTGTCTTCTCTCGCCCTCTATTTATTTGGAATATAATTTGTCCTGAATACACTAGTAAAAAGTTTCCGCTTTGTCTGGGAATAGTACCCCTAACTCCTCTTCCTATATGAATGTTTATCATAATATTCATTTTAATACAGCTCAACATACATGTACATACATAGAAATAATTTTTATCATGGTATTTAAGAACACTTGCAATCATGCGTGACAAGATTATATGGAGCATAGTTTTAGCAGATTGACAGCTAGAAACTCCATGGGCACATTCATCTTGATTTCTTGCTTCATTTAGAAAGTACTCAGTCATAGAGATATATAGTCAACTGTTTTAATATGCAATAATCTGAATCACAAAATCATAAAATAACTGCTATTTAGTGTAAGTAAAAGTCAAGATGAAACATACAGTATATATGTGTAAATTTTATCAGCATATATCTTCATCACATTCTAAGAAATTGAATAATTCTAACCTTTGTTTTCAAACACATCAATTTCAAATCCTGGTGGATCTGTTTTTACCCAAAGCTAGGATTCTTCAAAGGGATTTACCCTTTTTCTTCGTATTTGAGCTGTAACAAGCAAAAATGAAATAAATCTTTAAAACTAAGATGAAATGCAGCTTTTTATATATTAATAAATTACAGAAATATAATTTTCTGAGAAAGAAGAGGATACATAATTAAAAAGGAGGGGACAGATCCTTTATAGATACTTCTGGCAAGCTCATGAAAAAAAACCCACCCAGGATATCTTTTCATAGTATGTTGGAAAGACATTAGAAGCGATTGATACAAATTATGCAGTACCACACCAGTATGAAAATATAATTGTTTTCTCCTTTTTTTGATGGAAAGGCCTGATTGTTATAAACACTGACACAACATGAAAGCGGGAAAATTTTACGTCACAGGGGCTTCAAAGCATAAAGAGAGATAATTTCTCATTGGTCAATTTGGCTTGAGAATATCATACAAAAAATTAAAGTTAATTAAGAAACATCATAGTTTCAAGTGAGAAAAGTTTACAAAATAATTCAATCGATAACGAAACCTCCCTCTGTGTGTATAAAAATTGCTACAGCACTAGTTCACCTATCTTTTTTGAAATATACGCTTGTATAATATATTTTTACTTACTTCTGTTGCCTTTTTTTCAACATTACTTCATTTGATAAATTAACCTTCATATTTAATTTTCATTTAATTCTTTGAATCATAAAATGATTGCACTACTCAATTACATTTGTAGATGATTTGAAAGCACCTTCCTTACATGGTAACATTTTTGAGCTCTTAAATTAGTCTCATCGTTTTATCAAATTAACAGTTACCAAGTCAAATTTGCTGCAATTGATCATAATGACTGAATGTCCACTTGTCTTTCATTTTGCCATTGCAAGTTAAATGCATTTGTTTTAGCTACAGCCGACTTAGATAGACTTTTCAATTGTTAAAATGACAGATGTCCTAAGGACCCACTTTAAAGAGACAGTACAGCGCATTTTATTAAAAAAAACGACTTGAAAAAAATCATCAAAATTGATAACTACGTATAACCCATACATATTTGCATCACAATATGTTACGGGGTTCAGCCTTCTATACTATTAGGCATAAGTATTGACAGTAACAAAACACATGCAGGGCTCGCGAAGATGCTTGTGGACATTTTTGTTGATAAAAATATGTACCCTCTACTTCTCCTAGGTAATAATTGTGCAAAGTGCAAAAAATAACCACAGTTATTGTTTTGTAAGCATGAATTTTGCGTTTTTATAAAACAAGTTGCTACAACCTCAATTAAATTTTGTAAATGAGGCCTCTTGAGATGTTATTTGACATATTTATGTCTGTTTATTTTACAATGAACCGAAATTGGTACACCATTAATAAATTATTGAGAAAGTGATATTATGTTCCGTTTAGCGAGTCCCTTTAACCTCTAACATGATGACCGTAGTCGGACGAAGATCTTGTAGTGTTCAGCATGTGTTAATTACTGGCAATCAAAGTCCACGTGCAAATCAATGAGATAAGATTATTCCGGTTTGTACGTCCATTAAATTTCCAAAAGCTTATAATTACGTTAATTGGGTATGTGAAAGGGATTTTTTTTTTTACATATTTCAACTATTACAATATACGATATCTCTTATTTCCTAACAATATAATAGGTAAATCTAAAGTTATTCACACATGTGTTTTCAGCTGTACCGTCTCTTTAAACCCCAGGCAGGAGTATAAAAGGAAATGGGAGGAGCTAAATTTTGAAAATCACTTATTTCTTGACATGTTGACCAGAGCAGAGAAATTTTGAAAAGTTTCATGTTCAATTTTTTTAATATAATAAAATTCTGCATGGTTGTACCTCTCCATCTTATACATCTATACATTAAAAATGAAGCTTTGAAAAATTATTTTAATACCAAAATTCATAATATTTTCATCTGAAGTGATAAGATTTCAAATTTCCACTGCTCTGCATAAGGAAGTTTGACCCTAGGTCAAACGGAATCCTAATTACCACATCAGAAATGTCAACAAATAGAACCATGTGAACAGAGAAACAAATGAAATAAGTGACTTACTTTATTGATATGCCTTGCAGCAATGATATATTATTGTTTCACTAAAAAGTTATATGATGAAGTGTTTACTGAAAAAAATAATTTAATTGTAATTTATATTGCACATTTATTTTGTCCACGAATCAAGCCCACTTGTGTCCCATGTAAGGTCGACCAGCGGGGTCAGGGTATAAATCCCTCACTAGAGATAAAACACATTCTGGCATTATTTCTCTCTGTGTCCATACACTGTTTTCTACTTCTTCATCACGATTAAAATGTGCAGCTTTTTTCGCTTGATATCTGGGATGGTTCCATGCATATCTACGTGACATCATAGTCCAAACCTTTTTATACTTTGTTTTCCTAATAGTAGAATTCCTAGTATGGGGTGGTGCACCATTTCCGAGCCACTTCTGTTGGTTTGAGGTCACGCATGGGTGGCAAAAACAATACATACATTCCTGGTCATTGATCCCTGGCATTGCATCATCCCCTTCATGTCCAGGATCACCACCTGCCGCTTGCTGCTCGTTGATGTCAGGATTGTTATCACTGGTAGCACTTACATTCTGACCAGCTCTTATCTCTTCATTTGTATTTTCTTCTTTCCAGTTGTTAAAAACAACACACGAGTCAAAATCCCATTCACTGTGTGAAAATAGATCTCTGATTGAATGAAATTCAACTTCTGTAATGTTCAAACAAACTTGCCTTCTTGGTTGTGACATTTACATGGTAAAGCAAAGAACAAAGAAAAAAATAGAGTTACATTCACTGATGATTTCCTGTAGAATGGCCAGACTGATTCCAAGACAGACTATTTCACTACACCAGGGGTACCAGACTAATTTATCACATTTTTAAATATAAAGCAACTACTTGTTTTTACTAACAAAAGAAAGAACAAAACATATATCCAACAGAATGAAAAAATGATTCATTGTTCAATGGTAATGATTACGTATTAATTATACATATCAAAGTTTAGTGCCACTACTATACCCCTACCCAAAGACAATAAACTCTTCCAACAGACCATGCTGTGAAGTTTGGCGGGAAAGTTTCTCACTGGTCAATAAGAAACAATCCCATGCAGTAACATACTGAAGGGGGGGGGGGGGTGCAGTTTGTCATATGTATTGGTTTTTGTATCTTTAAAGCTTTAGATTTAATTGAGCAAAAATAGCTATGAATTATCAATAAAAAAAAGTCATATAACAATCAAAATACCTATCAGAAATACTCAATTTAATGATTATATTAAAAAAAAAAAACTTATTTATAACCCTGGAGTACCCCGCACTGGCAAAAGGCTCTGCAGACTCAGCAGGTGGGAAACTTGCATAATAACAAACACACATACATATCAAACTCATCAGTTGTAAAATCAGAAGTAAGTAAAATGGATGGAGAAAGTACAGAGAGAATTCGTGATGAAAATAGAGAACAACATGGAAGAAAGAAACGAAGATCAGACTGCAGAGAGAAAATGAAAGCACGGAATGAAAAACGTAAACTTCAGGAAAAACCCCTTGTTACAGGATGTATTCGATTTTATGTTAAATCAGAAGATGATAAGGTATCAGTTTACAACAAAATGGATAAAATCAAACTATGCATGGCTGAGAAAGTGTCTTCTGTGACGAACGAACAAGTGCTGAATGCAGTATTTGACTTTTACTTGCAATTGAATGGACTGGTTGATGATGCAAATGATGAGAGAAATTTTAACTTTCAACCATATTTACCATGTGATAAAATAAGCACAGATGAAGATATGTTTCTGACAACCTATTCAGCGATGAGAAATATTTGCTCCGGAATTCAGCATCACAATCAAACATGCACTGAACTTTTGGATGTTAAAAAATTGCAAAGATTTGGTCATACAGCTAAAGTAACTTTCACTTGTGAAGACAATCACCTGGTCACAGCAGATTCCTCCCAGCATTTACCTGGTGGATTATTTCTTGCAAATCTCAGAATGATCCATTCTGTTTATGCAACAGGTGTTCGTTACAGTCAATAAAAGCGTATTTGTGACTCTGCTAATATAGGTATCGTTCCGGAGAGTGCATTTAAAAGTCACCATAATTTGTACTGCTCTATGACAGAAGACCTGGCTAAGGAGTCATTTTTGTTTAACTCATTTTATTAAAATGGCGGTGTGACACACGCAACCGATTAATTCGTAACGATGGAAAAGATTACTCGGCGATTAATATCACGTCGTTATGAAAATTACAAACCGAAAGCAAACAAAAACCTGGCACTTCACACCAATTGTTTACAAAATAATCTGCAGTCGAACTCGATGTCCAAACACAAATACGATTGTCACCATGCCATGCCACAATGGAAAAATCTGGATAGACTTCTGCGCATGAACGGAAAACGCGTAAATATGAGATGGAATGGTAAAGGAAGTAAAATTCCCGGAATAAATTGTTGTAAGATATTTTCCAGAGGACGATAAGAAAACATCACATAAGCCACAATAACACATCGTTTGTAAAGAAAAGAAAAAAAACAAACACTCGGGTCTCGGAAGGTATTTCATATTCGGGCGGCGAACTTGATCGAATGAAAAGGGGGGGGGGGGGGGGTGATATAAAAATAATATAAACAACGGTAATATCTTACATTCATTTTTTTTTTTTTTTAAATATATACAGTCATATTTATACTGCACATGAAATGCATACAATTCCTATAAGTACCCAATGCAAAACAAAAACAAAAAACAAACAACCCAAAAAACAAATTTTAAACAAGGTCGCTATATAGTATACATATTATATTTAAAACAACCTCCCATCCCCATCCCCAGGGGTTGACAGAAAATCTTCTTGTTGGCATTTAAACAAAAATGTACATCTCACATTCGTTCCAGCTTTTAAATGTTCAACCTCCAGTAACATTTTATCACTATCTGGTTTTTATACCAAAATCATTTTACATGTACTGTTTATCAGTGATTTGGGTTAGCCAATTATTACTTTACTAAAAGTCTATTTGTTTATTCAAAAAGTTCAAAAACTGTTATTGTTTAACATGATAAAAACACTTGCATAACTCTTCTGAACATACAACTTCTTAATTACATTATTAACTCCATTTTGAAGAAGCAAGGGAAGATAACTCCATTATGAAGACACAATGGAAGATAACTCAATTAACTTTCACAATATCTAAACTTTGATAGACAGCTTCATTCTTTCTCTTTTCTAACTATGTGAATTAACTCATTTCTTTCATTGAAATTCCTGAGCAGAAGATATTAATAAAAAAAATATATACCCCACCCCTCCCAACCACAACCCTTGCCTTACATGTAGGTAACATGATTGCAAATATTATTATAAATGACAGCTTAATTTTTTTTTCTAAATATGCAGTCAGTTTTTATTCTGTGTCAGTAGACATTTTTAAACATTCTAGTATATACATTAACACTAAATGACCATTTCGGCCACACCCTGCAATAAAATCCTTACCCTATACAATATATGAGTGTTTTGGCCCCACCCAAAATTTAAATCCCTACATTGCGGGACATGAAATTTAATAAATTTTGATAGATGGATTTCTTTTCTTTCTTTCAAGCAGTCAGTTTTTATTCAGTATCACCAGAAATAAAGATGACAACTTTTTAAAATATTAATGCATTAACATTATATGAACATTTTGGCCCCACCCTAGACTGAGAAACCCTACCTCATGGGACATGAAATTTATAATTTTGGAACAGGGCTTCCTGGTCTAAAAAATCATGAATTCCGTTTTCCTTACAGGTGTGTGAGAGTAAAGAAGATCAGTTTTAAACATTATATCCATTAACATTATACATCCATTCTGGCCCCACCCTAAGTCAAAACCATACTCCAGGAGACATGAAATTTACAATTTTAGTAGAGGACTTCCTAGTACCCCTAGTAAGTAGTGTTAACATAATTATGAAGTCAGTTTTTCTTACAGACGTGTGAGAATATAGAAAAAGATTTTAAACATTATATGCATTATCACTATATGGTCATATTGTCCCCCCCCCCCCCCCTACACCTGGAACCCCTCACACAGGGGCCATGAATTCACAATTTAGGTAGAGCAGGTCGGGGACATCATAACCATGCAATCAATTTTTTTCCCACATATGTGGGAGTTAAGAAGAAAGCATTCTAAGATTTAATACATTTTTACTATTTGGCCATATTGGCCCCACCCTAGAGCCTGAACCCCTGAACCAGAGGTCATGAATTTCACAATTTAGGTAGAAGACTTCATGGACATCATAACCATGCATTTAGTTTTTTCACAAATATATATGATAGTAGAGAAGAAAGCATTCTAAGATTCAATACATTTTTACTATTTGGCCATATTGGCCCCACCCTAGAGCCTGAACCCCTGACCCAGGGGTCATGAATTTCACAATTTAGGTAGAAGGCTTCATGGACATCATAATCATGCATTTAGTTTTTAAAAAATATATATGGTAGTAGAGAAGAAGATTTTCTAAGATTCAATACATTTTTACTATATGGCCATATTGGCCCCACCCTAGAGCCAGAACCCCTGACCCAGGGGCCATAAATTTCACAATTTTGGTAGACGGCTTCATGGACATCATAACCATGCAACCAGTTTTTTCCTCACATGCGTGGAAGTAGAGAAGAAGATATTTGAAAATTTGGCTTTTTTCATATTTGGCCCCGCCCGTGGCACCCCAGGGGTGGTAGAGCCATGAATTTCACAATTTAGATTTTTCTTACCATAGAGATGCTTCACACCAAAAATGGTAACGATTGGCCTGGTAGTTTTCAAGAAGAAGTTAAAAATGTAAAATTGTTAACGCACGACGACGGACGAAGACCAATTGCAATAGGTCACCTGAGTGACTCAGGTGACCTAAAAATTTAGACCTTTAACTTTACGATTATATTAGTGTAATATTACACCTGTTTACAATTTCATTAAGCTATAACTCTTAAAAGTCAAGACCCTCAACTGGAAAGTATGTTTAACTGGATTGCCTTTACGCCAGTTGAAAATTACTCATTTGCACGCGATTCAAACATAGCCCCTACATTTTCAGAATAAAATGTATGACTGATATGAAATACATGTTGAAAAATGCTTGATATAAGAGACAAACTGATCATTATCAATTATATTATTATTTACTATTCATTCCATAAATAAATTATGTCACTTGTGTAAAATACTTGTCTCTCTATTATTTAGATTAAGTTACAAAATATCTTCACAGTGGTCGACACACTTAAATTCAATCACTCCCTCAAAGGCCTCCAGGGCATCTTCGGCTAGAGTCTGTAAAGTCTGGAATTAATTAAATTATCTCAATATGATTATTCTTTCTTAATGATTAAACTTTTATTTGATTCTGATAAAATAGTTAGAAATCCCATTAGGAATGTAATGGTTATGGTATTATTTCTATGTAAAAATTTTGCAATGGTGGATTTTTTTTTAACAATATAAAAATTCTGACCTACTAACTAGCAATTTATCAGCCTATTATGAGAAGTGCAATTTTTATCGATAATTTGATAAATTTAAATGTGAAAGTTTAATATATACATCATGATCCAATCATAGATCCCTGAAATTGATCAATCAAACCGCTACAGTCCCTAACACGTTCTAATTGCCCAATTTTCCCCGTGCACTCTTAGTTTGTTCACAAATCGTTCACCTTGTGCTCCCCTTTCGAATAGCGTTCACTTATCATTCAGTCAGATAGTATATTTAAGCTTATAACAATATAATACATACAAATAGTTTATTTGTTTTTCTTTTTGATGACCGACGAAACACATTATAATAACATGTGATCAACAACAGTCACGTGATCAGCGTCCTATCTCTCCTGGTAAGAGATATCAGTCTTAACCACTTTGTAATCTCTCTACAAAAATGTTTGTAATAGTTCAGTGTTTAGTAACTCCTTTTTTGATGGTTAAGCCGCAAAAATATTAAACATTTTTTCTCAAATCATATTTTTGTCGATCCTGCTGCTGTGATTAGAATTTTGTGTTAGAAAATTTATCTGATTTTGTTTATAGCCAAACCAAGCATTTGGATTTTCTGACCTAAAATTGAAACTTTGTGAACGAAAGTCTAAACTTTTTGCAAAGGTAGTGTAATGTGGGAAAAATTACAAATAACCCATTGATAAACAAACGATTTGTTTCTGGGCTCTAAACAACATCCGCTCAGTCAAATAGATTACATGTATAATGTTAACAGGAAAACCCATATTATATAATACTGTTTTGTTGTTTCACTTGATGTGACGGAAACTGTGATAAACTTTGGGTCTATAAATTGAAATTGTCGTTACAAAATTCAATGTGAAGTTTGCATACCGTGAGTATTTAAACAGCGTATATTTCTGTAATATTATTTAAATACACTTTGAAAATATGCACAGTTTTATGTAAACACTGGTAAGTTTCTCTTTAATTTATGCAAAGTCGTTAAACAATTATATTTTTTTTTATATTGTAAATGTTGAAACCCCTTTTTTTTTTTACTTTCTATCTACTTTTTTGAATTAAATTATTATTCCGTTATATATTTAATATATTTGCAGCGAAATTCAAAATTTCAAACTTAACGAGGCTTAGTACATTTTGAGTGAACACCATTTTGTGCATCTTTAAGTAAACGTAATTGTAGTTTCTGATTTTAAAAAAAGGAGCATTCGCAACGTTTAAGTAATTAAAATTTATGACATTATTTGGGTAAAATGCTTAAGCGATTTTTCCGACACGCCAGTATCGATTTCCGGTATAGTAAACTATGCATAAAGCAAAAGAGAAAATATGATTCAAGAGTTTTTTTCTCGTAGCGGTCATATTAGCACAAAAAACTTTTAGCATTATAAATATTTTGATTATTTTTTTTCGCAGTCAATATACATCTCGATATGTCAAATGTAGAGAGAAAAAGAGTTTATATAAAAAAAAAAATACTTCGATAAACTGCCTCTACCAATGATGACATTTTGTCAGTACTTGTACAATAATTTCAATTATTTTAAAGAAAAAGATACATTTTGAGCAAAAACTAAAAAGTATAGAAAACAATTTGCACATTTCAAACAAATTTAGTTTAAATAATAAAACCCATAATTTTTCAGACTATCCTAAAATTGGTAATTTTCAGACAATCCTAGTGAAGATCGAGTAGATAAATGAGTAATTTTTGTTAATCTTAAAATAAGTGGTAAAATTTCATGCAAGAAAACGTTATGAAAAGATATCTAGTTTTAAATCAAAGTACTGAAGTACTGACGGGAGTTCATTTCATCGATTATTATTTATTTTAAAATTAACGATATGTTATTTTGCTTGGCAAGTAGTTTATAATCTGTATTTTAATTACGCACACTTTTATAATATGAATTCTCGAAATTTTCCGACAAGAATTTCGAGAAAACTCTATATGAATCATGTTGTGTAAAATTTAAAAATAGAATTGATTCCATCAAACTATGTATCAGTAATCGAAATATTTCAAACATTGTATGGATCCATGCAATTATGAACTCTAGTCACGTTCAACCAGATGCTCAGCTGTCTCCGTTAATCTCCGACAAGCAAAAGGTGAAATAATGATAAAGATATAATCTTTAGTAAAGTTAATAGGCACTGCATTGTTATCTTTGTACACAGCTTGTTAGTCAAGGACCTGCAATGGGAACAGGAAACAGTCGTATTTCACATCCTCGATATAAAACCGTACCTTCTATAAGCACATGTTTTGGTATTATTAAATGCACATTATATAATACATGTAATTAAGATAGCAATCTGATATTTATCAAGTTTTATGTTTCCAACTTTTTCACTATCTATTGTTGTAATTTCTAGTTTATATAAGAGTAAACGCGTTAACGGAAAGGAAAGAGAACTCGCGAGCTCAGCTTGTATGAAAAAAGTGGTTTATAAAATTGAGATGAAATGATATTTTAAAACATAATTTGTATATCTTATGAATATTACCTTTTTATTACTTAAAAGGCGTGTAGGGTTTTTGAATACGGCGAATACTGAATACTGATTGTTTGACTGCTTATATGGTTAAACTTTCACTAATAATACTGAACATAGGCTTTTTTGTACTTAACCCGATTGGCGATAATAAATACATGTATCAAACCGGGTCAGTTTACAAATTGAAACATACCTAAACAATTTCAATGAAATAGTTTAAAAACACTGCCATTTGATTTTTAACACACGATTCCGATTCATTTTAAAACTGCTCAAAAATTATTTGGGTATCACTTATTTGGCAGGGGTTTAAAAATTGTATGATTTTTGACTGCTGAATTGTTTAAACTTGCAGGTATAATACTAAATCTCAGCTGATTTGTACTTTACTCGATTGACAATGATATATGTCAAACCGGTTCAGTTCACACATTTCAACAAACATAAATATTTTCAATTAATTTGTAAAAAAAAAAAAATCACCACAATTTGATTTTGAACATGATTCAGATTTATTTTATGAACTGCTCAGAAAAAATTTTGACATCATTTATTGAGTGTGTTTTTTCCTATAAAATCTGGAATTTTCTATTTAATTTTAAAAAGTTAACATAAACAAAACCTAAGATTTGTTGACATACATTTTTGGGAGTTGATTTTTAATCAACTCTCCTATGCAGTCACTCGGACAAACAGAAAGTGAAACAGTGTTTGGACCTCAGCACAAATCATTGCTCCTGACAAGACTTAGCCGTTCTTCACAACTCAAAATGTTCATTGTTGTACATGTAAAACTGTGGTGCACAAGAATTTGTCTCTTCTACCCCCCCCCCCTCCCTTCAGGATTATTGTAGATTTTGATAAAATAAACGCCTATAATCGATTATTTTTTTGCTAAAATCCTTACATAGTTTTGTTTACCATGTTTTCACGCCGATAATTGCCGACTTATTGTCACTTCTTCGGCCATAACATCGTTTTTTATCCGTACTGGTGGCTCAAAAGTGTGCGACAGTATAAAACGATTATTTTGATTTAGTCAGCATGTAAAATAACAACGTAAATGATGAATAAATGTCAAAGATTTAAAGAAAAAAAATGCTAATGCTACAATTTGTTTACAGTCAGCTGTTCGAAGAAGGTCGCATGTTATGTCTCTGTACCAAGTGACACGCTAGCTATTTAACTAGTTTTTGTACGATCGGGGCTATGATTATACCCGCACTTTCTAAAGAAAGTTCGGGTATATTGTTGCTACCCTGTTCCGTCTGTCCGTCCGTCCGTCCGTCCGTCTGTCACGTTTTACTTTCTCGAACTGCTCTTACATCTTATAAACCAGGAAACTGAACTTTTGGAGTTTGATTTGGAGTATCATGTTGTTTTGTAAACAGGTTTCAAAAATTCTCTGTTAGTCCTGGGGGTCAAAGAATTGGTATAAAAATGACATTTTTCACAACAAACCTTCTTCCTTTAACTCCTCCTAATTTTTCAACAGTAGACAAACCATCTCTTGGAATATGTTTTAGGGTATCCTATAGATGCGCAATAAGGATTTGGAATTTTCAATTTTGTCCTGGGGGTTATTTATTGGCTGAAAAATGACGTATTTTTAACAACTTTTTTTTATCAGTAGCCAAATAATCTTCTAGAATATGATTGGGGGTGTCATATTGAAGTGTGATCAGGTTCCAGAATTTTTTTTATTAAGGGGATCGGTGGTGGACAACAAAAAATGACGTTTTTTGCAAAAAAGTATGGTTCCCAGAACTCCTCTTACAACTTTTGGAGTAGCTATGTCATCTCTTGGGATATAATTGGGGCTGTTGATAGATGTGCAATAAGGTTTTAAAAATTTAAATTTTATCAAGATAGTCAAATAGTAGCAGGGAATTGGCGTTTATCACTAAAAAAAACATAGATCCAAGAGCTCCTCTTATGATTTAATGGATAGACACATCATATCTTGGGATATGATAGGGACTGTCCTATAGATGTGCATTACGGTTTTGAAAAATTAAAGTTAACCCTGAGGCCCTTTACCTACATACCTTTTGATGCCCTTTAAGGATCAAGAATATATGTGGTTGGGGGTGGGGATCTCAACCGTTTTCGAGATATTCGTGCACTTCCTGTTCGAGTGGGGTCATCACCACTCCCGGGGCCCATGACCTATATACTGTTTGATGCATCTTGACACAAGGAACAAGAATATAGATGGTTTAATGGTTGGGATCTCAACTGTTTTGAAGATGTTAAGGGACTTGCTGTTCGAGGGGGTCAGGACCACCCACAGGGCCAATGACCTACATAAAATTTGATGCCCCTTGACATCAGAACCATGAATATATATGGTTTAGGGGTCATGCTTATAACAGTTTCTGAAATATATGGTAATTTCAAACTCCTAGGGGGTGGGGATGACCCCAGGGGTCAGATCTATTAAACCCTATATATTGCCGGTAACAGTCAATATATGATAATGAAAACCCTATATTATTATCTTTGTCCGTTTTCAAGTAACCATTTACAACAAAGACTACTATTCTTCCTACAAGGTTCAATGTTAGACCCCACACCCTTTTGAACCCCCCCCCCCCCCCCCGAAAAGTGGTAGTCTAACACAAAATGAGAAAAACCAAACCAGGATGCACAACTAAATATGTAGACCTATCATATCCTAGAGTTCTGTACAATTCTGTTCAGCCATCTCTGAGAAACAAGTTCAGAGCGGGAAAAAAGAAAAATAAGAAGACGAAGAATAATATTACATGTATAAAGAACTGTACAAAAACAATAAGTCTCCAAATTTCATTCGGGAGACTTAATAAAAAAAATAATAAAGATTAAATAGAGATAGGATCATTAAACATCAATAATCTAAAGATAATTGACAATTTCTGATTCTAAGGGGGTCAGGATGACCCCTTATAGGGTCATGACGTACATGCCATAATGATCTGATGCGCCATGACATAAGGAGGAAGAATAACTTTGGGTTAAGGTGGGGATTTTAATGGTTTTTCATGATATTTGATAATTTCAGGAAGTGCACTTTGGATCATGACCTACATACCATCTGAAATGCCTTGAACAAGGAAACAATAATATAATATGTACAGGATATATGATTAAATTCAAGAACCTAGATATAGATCAATCATCTATATTTTGTAATACTTCCTATGTATATATACATGTATTAGTTTGTGTTTTGTTCTATACTATTCATGTTCATGACTGTAGTATTGCTGAGTCTTATTTTAAATTACATTAAAAAATTGTCAAATATATGACTTGGAACCCCTATCCCCAAACAAACTCAAATATAAACTGCCCACCCCCCCCCCCCCCCTCTTAATTGTCGAGTGATCTATTAAAATTAAAATATAATTTGGGTGTCTAAAAACTTTTTAAAACTGGTATGCATGTGTATTCGCCTATTTGGGGCAATTGTAAAGTCTCCGAAACAGAGCAGTGTCATCATTAGACTAGGAATTACCAACATGGATCAAACACTACATATGAATAACATAAAATACTTTATTATTTCTAGTTCTAGAATGTCAGAATGTCTCCAAGGGGGCATAACCTATATACAATATCACGCGCAATGACACAAAGAGCAAGAAGAAATTATATGGTTTATGGATGAGGATCTCAGAAGTTAACAAAATATACAGTGTATCATCATTTTCTACATCTTCGCTAGCCAAGGGTTTTTGGTCCACTTTGCTCCCCGTAAACCCTTGGCGGATTTCATTACGAAAACTCGGTGATGTGGTGGCGCTATCTAGCGAGCAACTTGAGTTGCGCCCCTTGCATACTAGTATTTACATTTTAATCAAATTAAACAACAGGTTATATACACACTACGGCATTAATACAACTTAAAAACATGTTGACTACCGAATGTCGGAACATAATTAACGGTGCTATTAAACATGTTAAGTATAAATAAAGTTATAATCTAGGGAAGTCACGGAATGTTTTATTCATAGTGTTTTGTTAGGACCTGGAGCGAGAAAGTCGCCGATTTATACGGAAGCTTTAATGCCATAAAACCAGGTATCGCTGTCGTGAATATTGCGGACCAATGAAATTAAATAAAACAAAGCTCATTCAAACTTTAAAAGCAATAACCATAAGCAGGAACGTATATACTAACGGGATAGGCAACTTCTACATTCGCCATGTTTACTTCCCATGCTGATCATGCAAGCCTTGACAAGTTTGTAGAACTACATGTTCAATCCCAGTAAAATAGATAGGTTTTAAAAGGATCTGGTTAGACCATCGTTGGAGAAGCACTGTACTCGAGAACTTGTGTCTGAACTTGTTAAAAGCACCGAATGTGTTACCAAAGATCACACATGTGTTTTCTTTCAAAGTTTATATTTACAAGCACTGTGATTGGATCAGCTACTCGCAGCTGCAGCCAATCATAAAACAGAGCGTGTCACCGAGTTTTCGTAATGAAATCCGCCAAGGGTTTACGGGGAGCAAAGTTGACCGAAAACCCTTGGCTAGCGAAGATGCATTTTCTATTTCATAAAGGGGGGGGGGGGGGGGGGGGTAAAGACAACACCTTGTATTTTCCTGTTTTGTGGGGTCAGAACAGTCCCATAAGGTGATGACCTACATTGTATTTGATGCATTATAATACATTAAGAAAGAAATACTCATTCCTTCCTATTATTACTTATATAAAAATGATAAGTGTCTACACTTAATTACATGTAATACACAAATTTAATACGAAATTGTTTATACAGGGTCAATATGGGGTCAACTCAATAGTTTAAGTCTGACAAATGAAAATTAAAATAACTTTTGCAATTAAAACGACAGAAACTTACACAAATGCGATAGGATAGGTAACGATGATAAGCTTATTTAAATATTAAAAGATGATGATACAGTATGCTGTCAAAGGGAGATCACTGAAAATTCACTGCAAACAGTTCAATCCCAAATTGCACATAAAGTGCTGCTCATGTGTATTATCCTCTAGAATATATGACTTATTCATACCTTTGTAAGCTCAGTGAAGCGTTTCTAAGAACCAGTGTGCGCGGGGAAAAGAACAAGCTAAACATACAGATTCATCAAACAAATTTTTTGTCGACGTCCAATAATGCTCCCTTTTGTTTTCAACCGTGGTGCTATGCCAAAAATGGCCGATATTTAACTCGTTATTTATGGTGTCTTGGGGTTTGAAGACACGTTTTTAGTACCGCAAAGCTTTGGCGAGACCCAAGAAATTTGTGACATACTTCCATACCTTCGTGAGTCGAGATACATAAACAAAGACAAAAAAAGGTCATAGATGACGTCATAGTGTTTTCGCGCTTTATTTCATGCAATAAATTTAGAGGTGGACCAAACATCTGTAATGCGTGTACTAGCTATTCAGTATAGACTGCGATACCTGCCTCATTGACATGATTTGTTTTTTTTTATTTTTTTTTTATACAGAGATTATATAAACATATAGCAAGAGCCATACTTTACTGTCATATCGGTCCATTTTTAAGCTAATTGTACATGCAGTAGGCAGGTAAGTATATGAATATGTAATAAGGAGGAAATAAACATTAGGACATTTTGAACTAAATAAAAAGGAATAAAAGAAAAAAATAAACAGTAAAAAAAAAATACGCAGATATTGCATATAGTCAGACCATTAGATTTGAAAGCAGGAAATTACACACCTACAAACAGGGACCGGGGACTCTCTCTCTCTCACACACACACACACACACACACACACACACGGGGCAGGGGGTTGCGCTGTATGTATCATAAAATTAGTACCTTTGGCATACTTATTAATACTCTCTTAAAAATTCTTTGACGTTCGTTGATACGTAGATAACACTAGGTTGACAATAATGCAAGGTATGCGTAATTCTTGCTGCGCTCGCCACAACAGTAGCACCGTAAAACATTTTAAACATGCCTGAGAGAGTTTTTGGATGAAATTAAATGTATTTCTTCCTAATAACTGCTTTTTTTTCATTTGTTGTAAACTTATTTTTGATTTTGGATAAGAACGGCATTATATTTTGGATGAGTTATCTAACTGCCTGAAGAGCCAGGAATGGCGAAAACTTTTGCAGTAAATAGGATCATTTTGTGATATTATTCTGGATATTTATTTTTTTTAAATTATATATATATATATATGCCAAGAATATCACAAATGTATTATATGGTTGATATTAATATCTACAATATATCTACAAGATAGCGTGTTGATATAGCTTTTAAATATGTTAATCCTGAAATTCAAACTCTCATGCTTAAGGACGTTGGATCCTGCGATCAAAATGCTTAAAGTTTTTTTTCTTAAGTATTTTTTTAAAACTCTACACGTATAGCCTAACCAAAGTTCAAAACAAAATTTTAGAGTCTATATGCTTCATTTGGCGCTACGGTGTATTTGATATGACCTTTCTGCACTGAAAGTGCAGATTTCACATAAATCGCTTTTCCTTCTATATTTTATTATCGGAATAAACCATGGCATCAAATACAAAAGTAAACTATTTAAAATAAATCAAATTAAAATTATCATAAAGAAAAATGTTACAATTTCTTCACGTCATTAATATTTTGACATTTTTACACTGATAAAACGCTATTTTTTTATTACCAATTCAACATGTAATGGAATTATTTAAAAGTCTCAAACTTTTTCGTAAATAATGATAAACTTGTCAGAAAAATCTTAAAATTTCAGAAAAAAATACAAAAAGTATGGGTCTATTATATTAAATTTGGGATATGGCATGAAATAAGCTGATTTTAGTCAAAAATTGGGATTCATTTTTCCTTGACTTTTATGAAATATAAGTTAAATTAGCCAATTCGTGTCCATAGAAATATTGAAAAATTGTAAAATTATGTTTTTGTAGCAAAATGAAGATATCCTTATGCACAAACTACCTGTAAATTTTGTTTGCACTGAAAATAAGAAAGCTTAATTGACGGTACTCTAAAACAACTGAGTTATGATAAAATGTTAATTTTCTTCTTGAAAACCTTCCGCCACAAAATATAGTTACATAATAATCTCAGTAAATATGTAATTTTTCCTTTTCTATTTTATTTAAGATTGTTTAATTGGCATTATAAAATCTGAATTTATAAGTATATATGATGATATAATAATGAATATATGATTCATAATTTCTAGAATAGAGGTGACCCAAAATGGCTACCCAAAAACAGAGGAAAGAACCTCTTTAAGTGCTTATTTGGTTCTTAGAGTCATTTAATCATTTAATAATTGTATCTGTAGGTTGTGATACTCTACCAACTACAATGGTTGTGACAAGCTTATGTATTGTGTGGTGTATATTGTGGCCAGTAGCAACTTACGGTAGTATGATTGGTCTTAATCTTAGCAGGCAAAACTGATGAAGTATAAGAAGATCTTATAAATCATTTTTTTTTCTCGATAATTATCGACTTTGCTAAAATAGGTGTTAACAATATTTTAAACAATGTATCATCTTATCGAACGAATGCCAAAAAGTCATTCTATTTAAAGGCAATCAGTCATTTTGATTAATGTTATTACTGTTCATTCATGTATATTACCTTCTTTTTAACTTAATTTCCTTATAGAAAATATTGCTTTAAATAAATCAGCGTGGCAAAATAATCCATATTATGTTAGACCGTGGGGAGCAGATCATGCTGTCGACGGAGAGAAACTAAATTTGTCAGCGGAAGGCGGTCAGTGCGCCATATCGTATGGTGGCCAAACAGCAGTGTGGCGAGTGAACCTTGGAAGAGTTTACACGATTCATCACATCTTAATACAATATAGGACAGACAACTTAGTTTGGGGTAAGTTTTACTTTAACTTCCTCACAAGAAATACTGAAATTAAAAAAAGGAAATAAATGGCCAGATTAGAGATAAACATTACTCAAAAAAGACGACAAGCGGGCTTGACCGCAGAGCCTATGTTTGTTGGTGGTGTTCCATACGTTTTTGTGCGATGTGGATATTTCTTTACATACACAACACGAATATGTCAGTTTTTTAAAATTTAACGTACGATGAATAGTCAAAACAACACATAATTTATTAGGGTGTGTATATAGTCCAATAGATTGCGACATGATATGTTTTTTTTGTCGGAATGGAAAGTACATGTATTTAGAAGAGGACATAAAACATAGATATTATGTACCATGTGCTAGGAAAAAAATGCATATAGAAATATAGGAAACATCAACATTTTAATTTCAAATTTGTGTTATGCAAGCGCTTTGAATATGCTATTTTTGAAATGGTTTTCTTTATATTAAGGGTTTGTTTGTTTAACCAATCATTTCTTAATAGATATGTTCAACGGCCATACCTCTCGATTTTTGGGATTCTCAGTTTACATATCGAATACAACCAGGAAAGAGGATGGAATACTGTGCTTCAAGGACACATACTACACAAAAACAACTATACCCAATCCGATAAACATAACATGTCAAAGGAACGAACGCGGGAGAATGATAATTTATTACAACAACAGAACGCATTCTCCATACCCGGAAGGCTATTCTACACAAGCATATATTGAACTTTGTGAAGTGGAAGTTTACTGTATGTTTAAATATTTAAAAATAGATTTAATTAATTCAGTCCAAATGAAATAAACGAATTTTTGATTTTTTCGATAAGTCCACCATTTAATTTATTCAGTTCTAAAAAGTTCTAATTGGGAGTATTTACCATGAATAACTTTATGAAAGAAACATTTTAAGACAATTTCCAATACCAGAGTAGCAATCAAAAATCATCATCTTTCTATTTCAAATACAGACATCCAAATTAAGAGTAATACTGCCCTGATAAATTCTCTTTCTCATTGTAAACATACTTTTTTAATTTCTTAGGAAAATATTCATCAGTTACAGAGTGTTAAAACGATTTGTTTCTCATTTTAGCTCACCTGAACCGAAGGATTAAGTGAGCTTTTAAGAACACTTGATGTCTGTCATCCGTCCCTTTGTCTGAAAACTTTTTACGTTTTGCTTTCTCTCTAGGACCTCCGGGCAAAATTTAAACAAACTTAATGCAACGCATCCAGAAAGGGGATTCTAAATTGTTAGAACAAGGGCACCACTAAGCGAAGCTTTCCATCGCGATATGACTTAATGTAGGAGGAGATACATTATTTAAGAAAATACATGTAAATTCATCAGATAAAAAAAATGACACAAATATTCTCTTAAAACCACTTTGAATTTATAATACTGTGGAATCATTAATTTTCGTGGGGGCCAATTTTCGTGGATTGCTAAAATTTTACAGGTTCGTGGGGGCGTAATTTCGTGTATTCTCTTAAACCTATAGAGGAAATATGACTTTATTACCCTAATTTATTAATTTGTGGAGGATGTTAATTCGTGGATGAAAGGTACCCACGAATTCCACGAAAATTGAACCACCACGAAATCTAATGATTCCACAGTATCTATTTATTAAAAAATTCACAGGCTTTGTGGTGTATAAATTTGGTGAGCGGGTACATTTACGTGTTTATGCAGTTTTCCTATCCCTAGCAAACTCTTAACACATATGCTTTAAAGTTTATTATTTTATATTAATCTAGTGACATTCATTTTTATATAAGCATACATAAACGATCCCTGTATATTTTGAAACATAGCTAAAGATCTAGCGATCTCTAGTCTTTTCTGATGTACAATACTCGCGCTTGTCGTATGTCAACCCATAGTAGTAGACACATGTATGTAGCTATTATTTATATGAAACAATTTTAATTTCGGTGTAAATCGGATAACTTTAATCTCTTTTCCGCTTTAACTTTTAACTATGGGCAATCTTCAAACTCTCCAATACTACAAAACGTTTTGGGTTTTTTTTCGCCTTTTTTTCTTCTTTTTCCAATAAAGTGCAGGACGCTTTAGAGTGCACTCGAAATAAGATGATACATGGAATTGTTGCTCAGGTGATCGAGGTGGCCAAGGGGCCTCTTGTACGAAGCTTCAGGTTTTTAAGATTTATTTTTTTTAAAGAATGCATTGTAGTACCATAACCAAAATGATTTTTCTCTCCCGTTTTTCGCAGCTTGCCCGTATGGATATTTTGGACATGATTGTGCTGACAAATGTAATGACACTTGTACCGGCTGCAATATACTTAATGGTCTGTGTGACACAGGATGTCATCCAGGCTGGAAAGGAGAATACTGTCATTTAGGTAAATACTGCTACATTTATTACCTAACACATTTATAGCAAACTAACATGACTGAAAAAAATTTAACACAGAAATTCCTCAGACGAATCATGTCTAATTATTGTCAAAGAGTGGACATATTTGACTGCGCCCATGAGAAAAGGGCCGTTATGGCAAAGAAGATGGGGTAATAAGATGGCGCAAATGCCCATTCGGGTTTGTCGTAAAAAACAATTTAGAATTTATTTTTTCTTTTCAAATATATTATAATACAAGTTTGCAAAAACGTAATTTCTAACTATATTCAGTTTTTAATATATTTAACAAAAGATAAGAAAAACAAATATTGCCTGAAAATTTGGTGGTATCGAACCCATACCATAAAAACCCTAGAAATACCAGGTTAGCTTATGTCAGGTACTCTAACACTGAGCCATTTCAGACACAACAAAGTAGGCTGTTTAAATACTATGTGTAACTTTGGCCACGAATTTACGGACTTGTATTATTTTTTTCAAAACATTCAACTGTTGGGATACAAAATGATATTTTTAATGCATAGCAGGTCATCTCTACACGATTCTGTTGATTAAAATCGGCTTGTTTTCCATTAGACCTTATTAAGACTATAAGAAAAATATGGAGCACAGACCCAATCTATAAAAGGAAATGCCTTGAAGTTCCAAAAAATGACAGTATTTGCAGGTTTTGATACGTATACTCCTGTTTGAGTCAACATATTCCATGTATTGAACATACCTACAGGTTAAAAATCAATGATTCTTTAAATATATATTGTTTTAAATGATTTAAAAAAAAAAATCAGGTTTATTGATACTTTAATTTTTCAGTAGCCTGTCCGACCGCGTATGGGCATTTTATACACCTTATCCACCCATCTTCTTTAACATTATTTATCTGATGAATACCAGTATGTGTAGGTTCTAGTACAAACTATATGCAACTACATATCCATGTCAACCTGGAGCTTTTTCCCAGTTGAATAGGTCCGTACAGAAATGTAATGAGTTCTTCAAAATGTTTTATTGTAAATTAAAGTACCAAAAATGATAATGCTAAAATCATATTTTTTTTAATACCAAGAATTTAATAATTCAATAGATTCTTAAATTCAAATTAATTTATCAATTACAATAACAAAAAGAAATGGAATATTTTGTATTTGGAATTTAAAGAAATTATGTCATATTGATTGGAAATAAATATACCCAAACAACTTTAATCCAGTCAATACATGTAGCTTTAGCGCATAATTTGAAATAATCAGTAACCAATCGATATATCTCGTAAAAATAACATTGTAAAATATTCTTGATTTTCATTTCACCCGCGGGGAGCCTCCAAGTAATTTCTGCATATGTAGTTGGGTTATCTCTCTTGTTTTTCGACTTTACACATAGAAATGACGTGAAAGTGTCAGTAAAGATGTGTTTATTGTAAGATCAATCCTCAGGTCGAAAATAACTTGCTCAATATTGTAAGGTACAACTTTAAATCAAATAATGGCTTGAACACAGCTTGTTTATGGCTGTTAGCCGGTGTCGTCAATGACGCTGTGCAGTGTGTGTAAACAGACGCAGACGGGCGCGGATCAACAAGTTAAAGTTGATACTTGTAGTCGAGAATAATGATAATAAGAATTATTTTCCATGAAGAAGTAATTCTGTACGGGAATATTTCATACAAGAACACTCAATACCTCAAATTCTTCCATGGAAAGCAATTTGTTTAATCGATCTTCGATCTTCTGAGTCTTTTTATGATGAAGAAGAGTTGTCTTTCGTTCGTATCATCGTAATAAAAGAAACCGGCGCGGAATCTAAATATTCGGTTGATATGGATGTTAATGAGAAAAGATGTAAAAAGTATATATATATATATATGCATGTTCGTTTTAACTGTTTAGAGGTTGCAAAGGGAAACTAAATGTACGGGTATTTGACTTACAATTGAAACACGTGTTCATTAACAAAAACAAACGCGCGGTTTTGCACCGTCAGACGATTTATATTTCTTTACGTAACGTCATGTCTTTATGACGTGTTTTCTCTGTTTTAAACAAAAAGCTATAAGGCCCTTTTCTCATGGGCGCAATCATTTATGAGTTTCTACAAATAAAAAAAACATTTTTTGTGAAAATGTTTCACTGCACATTATCATACAGTATGTAGTAACACTGCATAACTCTTGATTATATGAATCGCATGGGAAGTCGAAAACTTTTTAACACTATGTTTTATGGAAGACAAAAAATAATTTGGATGTTTATGACGAATAGTGCAATAGCTATGGTTTGTTTTAAATATAGTCGGTCCGATACTGCTTTATATGATAATGTTGTATTTTAAAAGAATGTTTTTTTGTTTGTTTGTTTTTTTTTTATCAAAAATGCACTTTAGGTAGAAAAAAGAACTATTTTAAATTTAGTTGACTTGTTTAAAATGCTTCAATCTTTCTTTGTTAAGAATACAACATTTAAAAAAAACCCACCCAAATTCTCATCTTGAGTTCATGTATATATCATTTTTTTAATTATTTAAACAGCATGTAACAGAGGGTCATATGGAGTTGATTGCAAAGGGAAATGTGGAAATTGTCGTGATATCAGCCAATGTTCTCATATAAATGGAGCTTGCTTAACTGGGTGTGATGCTGGTTATCTGGGATACGCATGTAAAACAGGTAAAAGTTTACAATATCAACTTGCAGTTTGTACTTTTCATAAAAAACCATGACACATACCTATCGTCAAAACGTTAATGAAAATGAATATTACTTTTTCTATATTTGAACTCTCATATCCCTAAAAGATAATTCAAATCTCAATTTCATATCAATATCTTTAAAATGAAAACAAAGTAAGAAAATGCTTATGTAACTAGATCTGTTCATACTAAACAGGAAGTGTATGTTAAAATAAAACGGTTAAGTATAACTTGAATTTTCATACCGATAACCTAAATATATAAATGGAATAATATTGAAAAACATGATAGTTCTCCTAAAGAGTGAATATGGTACAGTCATCTAATAATATACAAATTTATAGTCACGATTTAAAGATTTTAAGATTCAGATCAATTAAAGCAAAACAAATTGTTTTCCCTACAGAAAGATTTCTGAGAGCTTCTAAATCACATTAATCCAAAACTATCTGAATATAAACATTTGATTTTTATCGTGGCTGCTATAGGACATATGCTTCAGATATTTTTGTACGCCTTTTATTGCCACGATTTTAAGGTTTTAAGATTCAGCTTGTCAAATGCTGTAATATATAATCTAACTTATATGGCAGCATTTTGACATATTGTTGATTTTGTGAAATTGTTTAGACTTTGGCCTGTAGACAATTCGAAGGCTTCACAAGTTTCATAAAGGTTTATTTCCCATTTGACTTAGATCTTCTTGAAAACTGAAATGCATATTATTGAAAATGACTATATAATCATTATGTGACAAAAAGGGCTCTATATCCAGGACAAGGGGAAAATTTAAGGTTTGAGCTCACCTGTGCTGAAAGCTCAAGTGAGCTATTCTGGTCACATTTTGTCTATCGTCCGTCTGCCTGTCCGTCTGCGTCTCCGACTGTCTGTTTGTCAGTTAACTCTTCACATTTTCAACATCTTCTCAATAACCACTAAGCTAATTTCAACCAAACTTAACACAAAGCATTCTTAGGCAAAGTTTTGAAAATTAAGGACCACGCCCTTTTTCAAGGGAAGATATTTAGGAATAACTGTAATATTTGGAGAACTTTTCAAACATCATCTTCTCATGAACCATTTGGCCATGAAAACAAAAAAAGTTTATGGAAGCATTCTCAGGTAGTGTTGATTCAAAGATGTGAAAATCAAGACCTCCGGGGGTAAGGTGGGACCACAATCGGGAGAGGGGTCAAATTTTTTCATAGGAATACATAGAATACACCTCGTTTAACATTTAAAAATCTTCATCTAAGAAAACAATTGGCAAGACAAATGGAAACTTGTGTGAAAGCATCTTCAGTGAGTGAAGATTCAAAATTGTAAAAATCATGATCCGCGGGATTAGGGTGGGGCCACAATAGGGGGGCGAATTTTTACATAGGAATATATAGAGTAAATCTTCTTTTCAGAAACTAATTGGATACTTGTATCCTTAGGTAGGGTAAATTCAAGTTTGTTCAAATCACGACCCCCGGGGTAAGGGTGGTTGGGGGGCAACATTTTTAAATAGGACATATATTAGGATACTATGACGATGGGGAGCATGGAGCGGACAGGCGCTTACTACACTATAGGAAAACAAATCAAATGTAGGATATAGCGTTGGTCATTAAACGGCGGAGCGGTCATACGCGACTGGGTCTCGAGAGATTAATTATTATGGAGGAACGTGTGCGATGTTCCTACTTACTAGAACACCTATAAAATAGGTTTCAAATATATACAATCCTTGCAAATATCTTTAGCCGATTAAAAAAAACTCCTGGTTTTCTCGTACAATGTAAAGTACAATGTATTTATCATGTTCAACAATTTCACTCTTTTTTTTAACTGCGCAAATGAAACATCCGGTTTGTGTTTATTGACACTGAAATTGCAAAAGTTGACGTTCACCTTGATTCATAGTTATAGTGAGCATGTCCACACAAAGGTATTCTATTTTCTTCCTACTTTCTCTTCTTTTGCCCTCTTTGACAGTACTGTTTACCCCAAAATTTGATTTGTTTGAATTACTTTTTTGGTTTCCACGTTTGCTTTAATTGCGAGTTAAAAATAATCCGTCGATTGACTCATGTCGGACATTAAGATATATTCTGTAAACTGTCAAGGACTGAATGACGATAAAAATAGAAAATACGCTTTACATTATTACAGAAAACAAAACTGTAACATTCTTTGTCTGATATATACTCACTTTACAAAGGAAATTGAAAACAGTATCAGAAACGAATGGGGTTTTGAAGTTGTATTGAATTCTAAGAACAAAAATAAATAAAGAAATAAATATTGTAGGTGATTATATTATGGTTATTAGATCCATCCAATTATTATTTTGCAGGAAAATAATCCGAAAGCAACAGTAAACTATAAGAGCTAATTAGTTATTTTGATTTAGCAAATATTAATAGAGAATTTCACCCAAATACAGAAAGATATACTTGGAGAAACCCTTATCCATAAAATCAAGCAAGGCTAGACTTTTTCCTGATATCAACTTCATTGATAACACAAGTTAACAAATGTGACATACTAACTAGCTATAGGTCAGATCATTCACCAATTATGATATTGTTGAAACTGAATGAATTCAAACATGGTAAAGGCCTATGGAAATTTATTAACTCTCTTTTAAATATACCTGAATATGTACAATCAATCAATAATCATATTGATGAAATTAAAAAAAACAATATGCATTGCCTTTATATAAGAGAGAAAATATTTTAGATTTACCAGACTTTGAAATCCTGTTTTTCTATATAAATAACTAATTAATTTTGGAAACTCTGCTAAAAGAAATCAGGGGTAAAACCACCTCATTTTCAAACTATTTTTTAAAAAAGTATATGAATTGCTTAACAGCAACTTATAGACAAAATAGGCTCATTAGAGGAAGAATATGAAACGAATCCTGATACAATATATGAAAAGAAACAAGAGCTAAACAATTCAAGAAAACATAAGCAAATGGGAAATTTAGTAAGATCACGAGCGAAACGGTTAAGTGAAGGCGAAAAACCTACCAGCTACTTTTTAAATTTGGAAAACAGACATTATGTAAATTAAACTATACCTAAGCTTATAAAATAGGACAACAACATACATGAAGAAGTTGATATACAGGAAGATATTTTAAAAGAAGTGGCGACTTTCTTTAAAAATCTGCATAATGCAAAACAAATGTAGATACAGCGGAATTTGATTCGAATAGTACAACTTTCACATACGTTATAAAATTAAATAACCCAAAACGTGAAAAATTAGAGAGCAAACACTGGATGAAATATCTGGTTTCAGCGCTGCGGAAACCCTTTGGAAACTCTGCGGAAACTTAAGGTTACTTTAAGTTTCCGACAGGTTTCAGCACGGAAACTTCAAGTTTCATTAAGTTTCCGCAGTGCTGAAACTTAGGCTGTCCATGAATCCAAATGGTTTCCGCAACGGAAACTTACTGAAACTTGATGTTTCTGCATAGTTTCAATCTCCATATACGTTTGGGATACATATTGTTTACAAATGGTTTCCGCGACGGAAACTTACTGAAACTTGAAGTTTCTGCATAGTTTCAACCTCCATATACAATTGGGAAACATATTGTTTACAAAGGGTTTCTGCAACTGAAATTTACTGAAACTTTTTATATTTTTGCTTTCACAAAAGCTGAGCAAGGTTTCTACTTTATGTAAAAACAAAACAATTTCAAACAGTTCCAAATTTATTTTGTTCAAAAATCTGAAATTGTTTCCAATAATAAATAAAATACAGCCAAGATACAATAATGGAGAAACATCCATATGGCAATTCCCTTATTAGGGACTTTTATTTAAAAAAATGATTAAATTGCACAAGAAAAAAAACTCCCATAGAAATCTTTACATTTGGATTTTTTTTTCATCTCGATTAAATGCCTATCAAATCTCCCTTTAAAAATGCAACAAAGATCTTACTTTTTAAAAAATATGAATGCAATTTACAAAATAACTGCACGTACATGAATAAACAAAGAAAACTTCACTGTTACATGAACATGATACACTTGTCTCAATTTGTTTTGAACTACAATGAATATGTACACCATAACATATTTTTGAAAAGTCTAAAGTACCGGTATCCATCTTTAAAAAAAAAATACACTACAAGATAGTAGTTGACTATAGAGGTTTGACCCAGATTTGATTTGAATATGTCAATAAATTCCAAAATGAGGTCAAAGTGACCCACTTACAAGTTGGGATAAACCTTTTCTTTGTTAGTAATATAATCTAATGTTTTACAATAGAACAGGATTTGATATCATTTTTTTGATAATCCATTAAGTCCAAAGTGAACTTTTCATTTCCACCCATGATGTACCAACTGATCAGATTTTAATATCATAAGCCTGTCAGTATTTAATAGATGACCCAGAGGGAGATATGAAAAGCTTGTTGGCCAATAAAAAGCTAACAATGAAGCAGTCTGTCAAATCATGTGCAAAAATATGATGTACACATTTAATTAATTATGCTGATTGCAAAACACTTCATTCCTGATGAATATTCTTCTTTACACATGGTTTACCTTCCTACATTTCACAACTTTACCTACATTAATATTTTTAAATCCAAGACATGAAGTAAAATATACATTGTTTATATATGACAAGTATTACTACATGTACATGTACTTGCTTTTTGTAGCATGAATGTATAAAATACAAAGTATCACACAGATCATTCACCTTACAATTCTCATCAATACCCGCATTTTACTTATGATATAAAAGCTAATTCCAATTATATATTAGTTACATAACACAGTTTAAAATAAAACCCACATGGAAACAACTTTCCATCCAAGTAATTTTGTTATATAAAAATTGTAATACATGGGGTATATGTTGTCTTTATATATTTTCATATACGACTTAATTGAATATTGTTTGGTGTATTTTATCATTTCTATGACCCATGCATTCATCTCCTAATGCAGTGTTTTTACATTTAAGATTGGTTTCTTAATTTTTCATATATTGCTGCAAATAAAATTCAAGTTATCAAGAAATGTTTAAACAAAGAAAATGGAAAAAAAGTAGTTAACACTTATCAACTTGGAGGTGTGAGGATATATGTTACATGGAGTCTAATATTTTATGCAATATTTGCAAATATAACAAATTATTTAAGAAAATGAAAGTTAATATCTGCAAGGTCTAATCAATCATTTAATAAGTCAAAACCATGTGATTTTCTAAGATTCTAGCTTACAGACAGACATTGTAATATACTGGTATTTGATCATATAAGAAAAGTACTTTTATAGTTTATAGGTTTTTTGAAATGAGAATACTTTACAGTTAAAAAGTCTTGTTCTGCAGAGATTTAGTCGGGTCGTAGAGATGTGTCCATTCGAATCAATAAGGAGTGTCCTTGGCTGTTGTTGATGTAACCCGAGTCGTAGTTTATGGAAATAGGCCTTTTTGGGGGACTTTCGAGCATTATCCAGACCGGTGAAGCACTCATATGATCACATCATGGCTACAGCAGACTTAGTAGTTCTGGACAGTGGTAGCATTCATTCTTCTTGCGATGAACTTGTTCCTCTCACTGGGCTGTACTTTATGTCTGTTCTATTTATCTTAAACATGAATAATAAAGTTTCATTTAGATTTGTAAACAATAAACATAAGTCATTCAGCCTAACATGTAATAAAAGCATTCTGAATAAAATTCTGAATAAAGAAGCTACTATGCAGTTGCCAGTTGCTGTTTAAACTATGTCATATAATGACTACAGTAGTATCTGGTCTAAAATGTTTCATTTTATGTTTGAAGCTATGTTATTTTCATTTTGATTCAATTATTGTCTGTTGAACAATGGAAAAACTTATCAACAATAAGTGTGTTTCACCCCCCCCCCCCCAATCAACCTCCTTTTCAAGAACTTAGACCTGGATTTCCCAAAAATTACTACAGTAAATTATAAATATCCAACACATGTATAAGTTAATGGTGAAAATAATCAAATTCAAAGCAATACCTTGCGTTCACATCGTCCAGCTGGTCAAAACATTCACCCGAATCACCGAACAGAGGATGCAACTAATCACCGGAAACATTGACTTTGTATGCTGTCAATACTGGAAAAGATAAACGTGAAAGATTTCATTTTCCGGATTTAATTAATAAATTTTTTTCGTTACATTTAGAGTTTGTAAATCGTAAAATGTGCGAAAGATTCATTGTTCGTCTTGTTTACCAACCAAGCATTCATATATTAGGGACGTTTATATAATTATATATGTGTATACCCTGGATAATCTTGATCATCATGCATATAAAGTTGGTTAATGGTTAACTTGGTCAAAACGTATATTTAAAAGAGATACGGTAATAGAAATTAAAACGCCGAACCAAGTTTGAAAAAATGACGCCATCTTGATTTGATGGCGCGAGATCTCGTTTACAAATGAGAGATAAATTAGAGCCTTGAACATGTTATTGGGAGTACCTATATTGTGAATTAAGTTACCTTGACATGAGTTCTTCGTTCCTGCATTATCTCCTTGTTGTAGAGGCTATTAATGCTTCTCAATTCTCCATTTTACAACAGCACCTTCTTGTCCATTTTAACCTTCGCTCGGAATCATAAAGTGCGCCAATACTGACCAATCAGAACCCGCTAAATCTTGGAAAAGTGCATCTTGGGATAGTTTAAAATGAATAATGTTTAACATGTTTAATCAAAATTATCATTTTTTACCGAATAGTATACTTTTTACATGTATATTTATTTTAATTAAGAACTGTCGGAGTCAGTATTTCCTGGTTAATTACGACAATTAAAGTATTGGCGTGTGTTTGTATTTGTAACACGTGATTAACCAAAAAAAATGGCCGACCGTTTGTTTACAAATGTCTAATGAAATTAAACAAGTTTTAATGAGACATATGTATCAGATTTTGTCTTTAACTATATTAAATTATTTACATGTACTGATGATTTTGCCAAACTAAATATGATAGAGCCATATATAGTTGACTGACAAGTTAGTCTTGACTTGTCCAATTTTCACCGCGATTCTAAGCACGGTCATATTCTTATTCAAAATATAGAGGTGTGAAAAATATTATGTTTATCACAGAGCAGGTTCTGCATGAACACACAGAAATCACAAATATAATTAGATGCCGATCAATTAACGGGGTCCGGTTAACAGCGTTCACCCGTACGGTGAATTTACAACTACGATGAATTGATGGCAATTATTTTACAGTTACACATGTGCACTGATTGGTCATGCGATGAACAGTACGTTAAGAATACTTATGAAATTAAGATACAAACGCGTTAAACAAGCCGGGAAGTAAGACGTACACGTCGGACTGATATATAAACAAAATATAATTTTAATTACTTGGTATACTTTCTACATCAAATGTATACGAATGTATAATCAAATTTTAAAAATGGGATTAAAATCACGTGCACCACATGGCTAGTGCTGGATTTTAAACTGATTTTGTAATATAACGTATAACTTCAGTAAAATTATAAATAATGCTTATTATATCTTATAACAGAAACATGTGCATGTTTCATAAACATGTATCAATATCTGTGTTTACAGTACAGAAAGTAAATACAAAGTATAGAAATGCACGAATCACATAGGCGTCGAACCGGGGGGGGGGGGGGGGGGCTAGTGCAAAGTTAGACTTAACCAATAGGCATATAGCCCCCCCCCCCCCCCCCCCCACTTTTTCTCGCCGGAAATGTAATTGTTCCTAAATTTACCTTGAAAGATTGAGAAGTTGGAGTAATAGGCATAATAGGCATACTAGCACCCCCCCCCCCCCCGCCCCACGGATTAGGATTTTCATGATTTTGGGAATTAGGTTTTTTTTCTCAATATTTCTGAGGATTAGTCCAGCCCCCCCCCCCCCTTTCAATTTGCTTCCGACCTCAGTGAATCATGATACAGTCATAAATTATTATATTAGACTCAAACTCCAAGTGGTTTTTACTTGTTATTATCAACTGTAGACTTTTTTACAAAAAGATTCCTGTGTACATGTGTTGGCGTGGTATTAAAAAAGAAATGAATTAGCTCTAAACTTCAGGTTGTACGAATATTTGGTACGATTTGTAAAAATTTACAACGACTTTACCTTAATTTGTTTGCTTAATTAGTTACTGTACCTCAGGTTCATTCAAATGATAACTAAATGATTTAAGAAGGAGTGTTACAAAATAGGTATATTAATTTATTTTACTAAATAATTATAATTTACTTATCAGTTTTACTAACACAGGTACACACAAATTGAAAAAAAATTCCCGCCGGGCTCCAGTTATAAACTCGCGCTTCGTACTGTGTATATGTTATGTAACAGTCTTTTGTTCACTCCTGACAGAAAAAACCCTGCAATTCACACAGAATATACAGGAAAATCACAGAGGAGGTCACCTGGACAAAGAATGTATACACATGTATACACGTGCCCGAGTACCTAAGATTAATGATTTCATCATATGCATTAAACAAGATCAGACATCAGTTTTTCTTTTCAAATTCAATTAATTACTTAGTAAGGTTCTTAATCGCCTTATTTGCCACATTTGAAGATAGTTACATGTTTACATATAGTTTCAGTCACGCTGAAACCTTACTATACATTTTAGTATGTACGGATTCATTATCATTAGGCTAGAATTAAACTTAAACCTGTTGAAAATAAATGATATCACTATTAAACTCAAATCAATTTTAGTAATAGTTTCAGCAATGCGTAAACCATTTGGAATCTTAACTTAAAGTTTCAGCATACTGAAACCTAGCGGAAATGTTCTGAAACTGATTGATATTTCCATAATAATTTACACAACTTTTCACATGATTCAATTTTAGTTTCCGCATTGCGGAAACCATCAGGAATCTTAACTTAAAGTTTCAGCATACTGAAACCTAGCGGAAATGTTCTGAAACTGATTGATATTTCCATAATAATTTACACAACTATTCACACGATTCAAATTTAGTTTCCGCATTGCGGAAACCATCAGGAATCTTAGACTAAAGTTTCTGCTGACTGAAACCTAACGGATACTTGCTGAATCGATATAATGGTTTCTGCATTGCGGAAACTATACATGAAACTTCAACTTCAAGTTTCAGCAAGGTTTCCATATAGTTTCAGTTTTGCTGAAACTTGATTTTTCATCCAGTGAAACTTACATATAATGCAGTATCAACAATATTAAAAAAAACGTCAAATAACAAAAGCCCTGAGAGCTATTGCTTTACAGTTGAATTTTTAAAAATGTTATGGAAAAAATTTGCAAAAGAGGGTAAAAGTAAGTTTAACATAGCAAATTAGAGACATATAACTCTAGTTAATAAAGGTTTATAAAATTAGATCAGGATGTATAGCCAGAAGGATTATAACACTTTAAACAAAACAAGAGGCCCAGGGGCCACATCGCTTACCTGAGCAACAATTGCCTTAATTCTGATCAAATTAGCATCAAAATATCTTGACAACTAAGTACAGTAGATCTTGCTAAAAAAAATTGAAAATCTGCCAATTTTCATCCACCTCTTTTTTTTGGTAAATACAAAGCCCCTTTTGTTGTTGTACCTGTAAGAAGATTTTTCTTTATTTCTATATCCCCCCCCCCCCCCATTTCGTGGCTCCACTTAAATCTGCATAACCTGTTCTTTCACACTAAGTAATGAGTTTTTGACCGAAAACTTTCCCAGAATATTTTTAAAGATTTTCTCTATATATTCCTATGTAAAAATTCAAACCGCCATCACGGCCCCCGCCCTACCACCAGGGACTGTGATTTTGCAAACTTGAATTTACACTACCCGAGAATGCCTCTACACAAGTTTAAGCTTTTGTGGCCAAATAGTCTTTAAAAAGAAGATTTTTAAAGATTGTCTCTATATATTCCTATGTAAAAATTCATCCCCCATTGTGGCCTCACCCTACCCCTGGACTATTACTTAAACAAACTTGAATCTATACATGTACGATCTGGGGATGCTTTTTAAAAATTTTCTCTATATATAAAATGCATCCCCCATTGTGGCCCCGCCCTACCCCCAGGGACCATGATTTGAACAAACTTGAATCTTCATCATCTGAAGATATTTCCACTTAAATGTCAGCTTTCCTGGCCTAATAGTTTTTGAGAAGAAGATTTTAAAAGATTTTCCCTCTATATTCCTATGTAAAACTTGATCCCGCCATTGTGGCCCCACCCTACCACCGGGGACCATGATTTGAAAAAAATTGAATCTACACTATCTGAGAATGCTTCCACTCACATTTTAGCTTTCCTGGCCTAATAGTTTTTGAGAAGAAGATTTTTAAAGATTCTCTCTCTATATTCATATGTAAAACTATGTAAAACTTGATCCTTCCATTGTAGCCCCACCCTACCCCTACACTACCTTTTTAAAGATTTTTTCTATATATTCCTATGTTAAACTTGATCCCCTAATTCTGGCCCCACCCTACCCCCGGGAAACGTGATTTGAACAAACTTGAATTTAAACTACCTGAGGATGCTTTCACTCAAATTTGAGCTTTTCTGGCCTAATAGTTTTTGAGAAGAAGATTTTAAAAGATATTCTCTATTTATTCCTATGAAAAACATGATTCTACACTACCTGAGGATGCTTTCGCTTTAATTTGAACTTTTCTGGCCAAATAGGTTTTGAGAAGAAGTTTTTTAAAGATTTTCTCTATATATTCCTATGTAAAACTTGATCCCCCTCTTGTGGCCCCTCCCTACCCACAGGGACCATGATCTGAACAAACTTGAATCTACACTACTTGAGAATGCTTCCATTTTAATTTGAGCTTTTCTGGCCAAATAGTTTTTGAGAAGAAGATTTTTACAGATTGTCTCTAGATATTCCTCTGTAAAACTTGATCCCCCAATTGTGGCCCCACCCTACCCCCGGGGACCCTGATTTGAACAAACTTGAATCTACACTACCTGAGAATGCTTCCACTCAAATTTGAGCTTTTCTGGTTTTATAGTTTTTGAGAAGAAGATTTTTAAAGATTTTTTCTATATATTCCTATGTAAAACTTGATCCCCCTCTTGTGGCCCCTCCCTACTTACAGGGACCATAATTTGAACAAAGTTGAATCTACACTACCTGAGAATGCTTCCACTTGAATGTGAGCATTTCTGGCCAAATTGTTTTTCAGAAGAAGATTTTTAAAGATTGTCTCTGTATATTCCTATATGAAACTTGATCTCGCAATTGTGACCCACCCTACCTCCGGGGACCATGATTTGAAAAAAACTCGAATCTACACTATCTGAGGATGCTCCCATTTTAATTTAAGCTTTTCTGGCCTGATAGTTTTTGAGAAGATTTTTAAAGATTTTCTCTATATATTACTATGTCAAACTTGATCCCCCTCTTGTGGCCCCTCCCTACCCCCGGGGATCATGAATTGAACAAACTTTAATCTACACTATCTGAGAATGCCTCCACACAAGTTTAACCGAATATTTTTTTAGAATAAGATTTTTGAAAAATAGCAACAAATTTTTAATAATTCTCAATTATCTCCCCTTTAAAGAGGGCGTGGTACTTCATTTGTACAAACTTGAATCCCCTTCACCTAGTGGTGTTTTGTGCCAAATTTGGTTGAAATCTGCCCAGTGGTTCTTGAGAAGAAGATGAAAATGTGAAAAGTTTACAACAACGACAACGACAACAACGACAGACAACGGACAAATTGTGATCAGAAAAGCTCACTTGAGCCTTTGGCTCAGGTGAGCTTATAAAAAAGTTCCTACAAATCTGGTTGGTTTCTGAGAAGAAGATTTTTAAAGCTTTACTATATATATTCTTATGTCAAATGTCGACCCCCATTGTGGCCCCATCCTACCCCCGGGGGTCATGACTTTCACAAATTTGAATCTACACTATATGAGACTGCTTCAGTATAAGTTTCAGCTTTCCTGGCCAAATGGTTCTTGTGAAGAAGATTTTTAAAGATTTACTCTACATATTTTTATGTGGCCCCACCCTTCCATTCGGGGGTCATAAATTTCAAAACTTTAAATCTACAATACTTAAGGATGCTTCCACATAAGTTTCAGCTTTCCTGGCCTTACTGTTTCGGAGAAGGATATTTTTAAAGATTTACTCTATAAATTCCTACGTATAAATCCCCCCCCCCATGGTTGCTCAATCCTACCCCCGGGGGTCATGATTTTCACAACTTCAAATATACACTGCATGAGAATGCTTCCACACAAGTTTCAGCTCTCCTTGCCTCGGGTTCTTGAGAAGAAGATTTTTGAAAAATCCTCAATTTTATTTCAATGTTTCCTAATTATCTCCCCTTCTTAAAAGTCGTGGTCCTTATTTTTCACAACTTTGAATTCCATTAGCCTAAGGATGATTTGTGCTAAGTTTGGTTGAAACTGGCCAAGGGATTCTTTAGGAAAAGTTGAACATAGGTAATCACGGATTACAAAGCTCACCGAGACGAGACATCACCCTTATGAGACTTCACCTTTACGACCACTTTATCATATTAAATGAAAATCATATTTATGATCTTGGATATTCATGGATTCTGTTTTGACACAATATCATATATCAAAAGTAAAATATTATATAACACAATATTAAATTATACATATTGTATCATATGATACAATAATATATTTTACAATATCATACAATACAATTTCATGTGATGTGATAATATATCATATTATAAAAAAATATCATATTATACAATATCGTATGATACGATATTACATAATATTAAGTATCAATATCGTATGATACAATATTATAAAATATACAATATTGTATCATAGGATACAATATTATATGTTGCAATATCTTATGTAATACTCTTATGTAATAGTATCATTTGATAAAATAATAAATTAATAATACAATATAATATTATACAATATTGTTTCATAATATACAATACTATACATAACGATATAATATCATAACATAAAATATGAATTTTTTTTATACAATATCATATCGTATCATATAACTTTTTATAATATTACATATGATATTATATTGTATCATATTAAACAATATTGTTTCATACCTTACAATACTATATCATAGGAATTATGTTGTTTCATTTATCAACAAACACATCTTAAAACACATTTTAAATTAGTAATTGGAAAGATTATATTCGCCAGCCTCTGTGGCATCATTAAAGATAAAAGTTGGGGAAAGAAACAGTTTCCTACCGATCTTGGTATGAAAATAATTTCATATATGTCAATGACCTAATGAATGAACAGGGAAATTTTATATCTTTAGATACACTACAACTGAAGTTTAATATAAAAACAAGCTATGTATTTTTTTAGGACTTAAACATGCTATAATTTCTGATATGAGAAAGTGTAATACATATATGCGCAGAGATGTATATCTAGATGAACCTTTTATTCCGATAAATATCCAGATTTTTGCCACAACAAGAAAAGAATCAAAAGCTATGTATGATGTTTTAAATAGATCAGTAATCAAGCCAGGTGCTCAGGAAAAGTGGGGGAAAATCTTTCAAATTACTGACTTACAATGGAAAAAGAAATATTCGATCCCATTTTTACTACTAGTAGTGCCAAGTTACAATGGATACACCATCAAATCAATCATAACATGTTAACAACAAATAGTATTATGTTTAAAACTGGGAAAGTTAATTCAAAATTATGTAATCTATGTCATAATAGAGAGGAACAAATATGCCACCTAATGTGGCATTGCCCAACTGCACAGTAGCTTCTTAATAACTTCATAACCTTGTGTCAAACAAAAAATGTAAGATATTTAACTGAATCAAGATGCTTTCATATTTAGAAAACACAAAACTAAAGAAAATATTAGACAAAGCAATGTTATATTAATGCTAGTTAAGCAATATATATACAGAAGCAGGTGCTTTAAAAGCCCTTGGAGTATTACACAATATCGAGTCATATATTAAAAAAAATCTGCAAACAAAATGAATGAATTTAATAACATATGGGAAATATGGCAACATTCATTTTCATCATCATCTCTCTCTCTCTCTCTCTCTCTCTCTCTCTCTCTCTCTCTCTCCTGTGATTTTTTTAATGTATGTCATTTATCTTAAACTTTCATGTTTCATCATTATAACCGTTGTTCTTGTATAGAGTTAATAAATAGTAAATAATTTAAGAAAAAAAATTAATGAGGAAGATGCAGGAAAAATCTTTGAAAATCTTTTTTTAAAAACCATATGCCTAGAAAAGCTGTAACTTTTGTGAAAGCAACCTCAGATAATGTAGAGTCAAATGTGTTCAAATGAAAATTTTAAGGATTATGTTGGGGCCACATTGGGTAATTTTTTTTTTATAAAGAAAAACATTTTAGATATCCACAAAAGCTGCAATGTTATAATACATATTTTTACTTATATGTAATCATTTTGACATATTGCTGATTCTAAAAAAAATGTTTTGAATTTGGTCCCTGGACGATTCTTGGGCCTCACGAGGGGCTCAGAGTTTGACGAAGATTTTTTATTCTATACATAGAACTTCAATGATCAACATGTGACATGACTAAAAATCATTCTGTTAAAAAGGGACTTATGATAATAAACATAATATCCAGGGGGTGGGGGTGGGAATAATTTTATATTCATACAGGATCTACTTGCATCAAACTACACTGTCCAGATAGCTTGTAATACGACTCCATTAAACTGATTTTATCATACCTTTTGTTTAGGTGAGCGATGTGGCCCATGGGCCTCTTGTTTTGATACAGGATCTTTAATACTACATAGTCCAGATAATTTGTATACATATGTATGACTCAGTAAAGCTGATTTAATGATGTCTGTTGTTGCACAAGTGATCAATGTGACCCATGGGCCTCTTGTTAACTTACGCCACATAAGACTTTTCGGATTTGGCCCCCGTAAGAATCCCTGATTACATAAAAAAAATCACAATAAATTTGTCAAACAGATATTGTTACCATCAACAACTATGTATCAATAATATTTTTTACAAACTTTGATGGTTTTTAAGTTATAAGTGAGATTTCGAGGTTCTTGGACCTTTATTAAAATGGCCAGGAATGTAAATAGTGTACCCCCACCATAAATTATTATACATAGCTCCCAAGTAATAGATTGATCTTTGGTACGAAAGGTTTTTTTAAGAGTCAATACATCAGAAATTAAATACAAAAGTAAATAGAAATTCTAAAAAATGTTATTTAACCAATTGACTGGGGCCGTATTCCAAATCTTCCTAGTCTTTTATAAAACTTTCATTCAACGATACAATTTGTGCAGAAAATACTTTTTTTTGTTCAGTGTGTAAGGTAGGGTCATATGGAGTTGATTGCAAAGAGAGATGTGGAAATTGTCGTAATGTTAGCCAGTGCTCACATTCAAATGGAGTTTGCTTAACTGGTTGTGATGCTGGTTATCAGGGAGTCTACTGCAACACATGTGAGTAAATAGAAAACGGAATCAGGAAACAAGATATATCTATGTATTTTCGTTGATTATGTAAATTATTGCAAAAATAAACTTGCTCGTGCATACACAGTTAAAGTGTTGTATTAGTCATGTGGGATTATATATTTGTGCTTGAATAAATTAAATCTTTAAGGAATAATTAACCTTTCTGGAAAAATTAATTTGTTTATACTTTCAAAAAGCGTGTAACACTGGTTCATTTGGTGTGGAATGTAAAGAAACGTGTGGAAACTGTCGCGATGTCAGCCAATGTTCACATATCAATGGAACTTGCTTAACTGGATGTGACGCAGGTTATCAGGGAAATATTTGTAAAACACGTGAGTAGTATTATACCATACATGTAATATAATATGTATTTGGGAACTAAATATTTGAACCGTAGTTGGATTTATTATTGTTTGTTCACTTTTTATACAATTTCAAAAAATACAAATATTTTAAGTCTTTCGCCATCTTCTGCATACATGTAGTTGGCATGCTGATGTTGATAAAGTTCCTGAGAGGTAATATATGATTGCGCCCATGAGAAAAGGGTGCTTATGACATTTTTGACAAAACAGAGAAATAACGTCACAAACATGACTTACGTCATAACGTCGTCTGAAAAGAGTAAAATATATAACGTGTCATTTTCATACCGTAAATTTTTTATACATTTTCCTAAATTTTATTTTCACATTATTTTAAATAATCTCTTATTATACTCTATTTGCATACACATTTGATTAACTACATGTATTTCTGTTTTTCTCGATATTAGCTTATTGCTCCAAATTGGCTATGATTTGATGAAGTTTTACAGAAATATTTTGCTATTAATTTTATGTGTCTGCTTCACCTTTTTTTTTTCCAGCGCATTGATATTAACATATTTACGTCACAAATAAAGAAAATAATCTTATCTTAAAGAAAGGGAATCATTATTCAGACCACATACTGTTGCTTCCTTATTTTACGCGAGTACTTAATTCCGCGATTCAGCAGTTTTCCATCAAATTGCAAGAACATAAAATCGCGAATGCCGAATTTTTATCATAGATTAATGTAGGTTACATTTGTCCAAAAATAAAAGCGAGATTTTAAAATTCGCGAGATGCCATTCTCGCGATTTTACTCGGATATTAATTCCTCTCGTTTAAATACATGTAGGAATTTACGCTAATAGTGCGTGGATTAAGAAACAAAAAAATGAACCTAACAAATACATGTACTTGAATCGTCTTAATTCAGGAAGTACCGTTGCCGGTATTGTTTTAACTTTCAACTTATTTTCCTAAATCCTTTTCTGATAAATTACTAAAAATGCAGTTACTAGAAACATTTCTGGTTAAATAAGCTAAAAGAACACAGTAAAAATCTTTTTTAAGATAAGACAGATGAAAGTCAGCAGTTCTGCACACATCTCACAGATTCGGTAAATACGCGTATTGTTTAATTTCTCATAAGTTAAGATAACAAGTGCTTGTGTTTCCTCACACACTCTTAATATTAAGTAAAACGCTGCATTTACATGTACAAAATGAGTCTGATATGCCCTTAAAAAACACAATTCCTTGTTTTTATTCTTAACGAGGCCGAGTCTAATTATTTCTATACCCTATATATTTTGAAGAAATATATTGCATGAAGTTTTACTGTTATATCAATTGTTTTCAGATAAAAAAAAATATATATATGCAACTCCGATTTCCTATGTAGTTTTGAATGTTATCGAAATTTTAGAAGGCAATAAGGGAATTTGTTGAAAATGCGCTAAATGCTCACTCTTTCCGCATATATTTTTTTATCGCTGCCCATGATTTTTTTCGACCTATCGATTTAATGTTTAGAACTGGATCGTGAGGGTTTCAGCTCTGTTAGTAACTATATATAGAGCTATGATTCACACCTGGTTTTTTTAATGAATTGGAGGGACAAAACTGAGTGTGTATAGTAAGCCCAAATCAATTAAATGCTTTCTCTGGTGATTTATGCACGATATGAAGGTGGCAACATTGTAAAAAAATAAAAAAAATTAACATAACATGCCCTAGCGGTTTATGTAATTTTTTCTGCGATGATTGCTACCGTCATAATCCGCATGAATCATCAATGAAAGTATTTTGTTGTTTCTATTTACATCCTCCTTTTAACAGATTAATAAATTGATCGTAAATAGTAGGTAAAATTAATTAAAACATTATTAAAAATGTACATCAATACGTTAAATAACCGGAGAGGGTAAATCATTTTAAATGGGAGTTTGAGTCTGACATCATCGTGATTCTTTCGTGCAGTCCAGAGTTTTCCTAGCTAAGTCGATTAATGTTTTGACCAATTGATAAACGGAGCGTGTATATTTCAGTCCTGTCAGTTGCAACAGAGCTATGAATTCCAATTAACTTTCTTTAGAAATACTTGGTTAATGTGATTATAAACAAAGAAGTTAACCCAATGTACAGCTTAATAAAAACACCATTTCATGTTCCTATCGACTGTATTTTTGTTAAAAGGAAAGTTTTAAATAGAAATTTTCTTCTATTGCTATGTTAATATCTAAGTTTTGTTTTTAATTCTTTCCTTATGATGCCGATTTTGTTTTAATACTGTTGTATGTGTTTTAAAGGTGTTAAACAGTCAAAATCTTCAGTGGTCCGATTCAATGTAATGAACGTGAATTTAAATATGCAGAAATTCACTATCTGGATGTTGGTTCCTGAGAATGGTTCAGAAATGATGTAATCATACTCTTATACTTTTTTAAAAATTAAAACTTCCTATTTCAAGTTATATATTTAAACAAAGAGCCAGAACAAAAATGGTCATGGAATAGTACCAAATAGATAAAAGGAACGAGAGATTTCCATTAACTCTTAATAATACATTGACATGATTTCTAAATATACGTTACAAACAAAAACTACACCATAAACAAAATTGTACATTATGTTCATGCATGTTTTTTTTAATACAAGATTCTTTAAGTCGCACGCAGTATGCTTAAAAGAGTGAGAAACTGTTATCGTGCCAGAACCTACGGTGTCGCAAGAGTTCGGAATATTTTTCCAAAGATGAGTAGTTAGTGAAAATGTTTTACTAAAAATGTTTGACATCATAATTACAGCCTATTTATAAAATTATATATTGACTCGCTATTTTCTGCTTTAATACCGATAAATCATTGTTTAACATTATAAACGTTGAACCTACCACATAAGTTTTATCGGAACATATTTTTTAATTCGATTAGTATTAATTAATCAATAACTTTGTGATCGTCAAGACCAATCTCAATACTTGTTCATTTTCTTGTGACCATTACTGAAGAACTTTAGAATATCAGACGGTTTCACGATCCCGTCCGAACCTGAGTTTTATTTTCACTTTAATGTTAGTCGATGGAGCGGATTCATTAAATTATTTACGACTTTGATGAAGTGTGTAAAATTTACAAATGATTCTGGAATATGTACATGTAGGATACATAAAGACTAATTATACAGCTTGAATACAGCGCACTGACGGTGTATTTCTATGCATGAATAATCTTTGGATTATGGGTAATGGACGATTGAGAGTTATCTTAAACCGATGGTGAAATATACATTCAAAACACGGAATCAATCTCTGCATACTGCATGTTTTCTCTATGATACTAAACCTACACATTTGCTGTGAAATAGTCACACACAGGAGATAAGTGTCTGGATGTTATTTTTCAGGTGTGGGCACGCCCGAAATAAGCAAAGGCGGGGGGGGGGGGGGGGGGGGCTTAACAATTAGAGAAAAACAATCACAGTAGTTCGAAAAAAATGTGTCTAGAAGCGACCGAAAAGTGAAAATATCCTACATACACTAAAAAAAGTTCCTTTTTAAATTATGTGAAATTTATCAATATTGGAGGGGGTGAATATCATCTGATACAGGGAAGGGGCGCTGTTTTCCATAAATTCTGCATAAAGTCGAATGGAAAAAATCTTTTGAACAGAAAGAGTGGTGTAAAAGGCATGTTCCCAGCAGTGGTAGAATTAACTACTTTTTTCTTATTGTGTTCATCTGTGAGTATACAGGTCAAAGTCTAGTTACCGTTTTGAAAACTTCAAAAGAAAAGTTCAGTGCTGCGACTATAATTGCATCAATAAGTTGTACAATGGATCATGATTAAACAAAATTGTATAATACGTTACTTCGGATATTGTTTTCAAAGTTCATTACTAAAATATGACATATTAAATAATGTCACGAAAATCGCATAATTTATGTTGTTTAAGAAAATAAGCTAATAATATATTTTAGCTATTGATTGTTTATATGGAAAAGACAGTGTTTGTATAAATGAAATATTTTCACATAGAATACGCCACTAACTAGTTTCTCGTTGATATCCAAAAGTAATCTGAAACTATACAACCGCCAATTTTTTTTTAATAATAATTTTTCACTGTCAGACAACTGCGCTGACAGTAGAAATAATTATGATTTAAAAAACCCCCCAATAACAACAAACCTTTGTTTCTGAAATAAATGAATAGCATAGATGCAAGCATACAACTATATGCAGCAATGTGAAAAGATACTGATAACAAAGTGCTGTATTTTACGTTTATTAAACGACTAATTCACAGTAATGATTGTTGACGTTGCGTACATGGATGTGAAACACGACGTCACGTTTTCCTATTGAAAAAGCATCACTGTAAATGGGCAACATATTCTACTTAGAATTAGTGTATAACCATAAAATTTTAGATTTGACAACTTTAAGATGTGTTTAATTCAATTTTGTAAAAATAAAAAAATGTGCAAAAAATGTCATAAGCACCCTTTTCTCATGGGCGCAATCATATATGTTTGTTGAGGTAAGACTGAATATGTATCAATTTGGTTTCGTGTTTTTCTGTACAACTAGCATCCACCGTCTAAAAGACTTCAAAATGTAACTCAGTAAAAAAAGGTTTTTAAACCTTTGTTACAGTCCCCATGGGATGAATTTCTGCCATTCAGTGAACTGAAATGTGACTGATCGGTAACCTAAGGCCTGCATTTTTTAAAATTTCGATTTACAAACCCGCCGACCCTATTTTTTTAAAAATTCAAATAAAAATAAAAGGACCTGAACTAGCTATTAATTTTATTTTTTCCTCCGACCCGAAATTTTCTTTCTGGTAAAAATAAAAATAAATGTTTATGATAAATGAATTATTGTTGTTCATGCATTTATTAAAAAGACCAAGTTCTTTCCGATCAAGTCACAGGCGCTAGAAGTCACAAAAAACCACCATAGAGCCTACTCCTGTTTGCTTTCATACAACCCTACAATTTACGACCCTATTAACATGATTAAGTTTTGTGATCGGCAACTTAGCCAGAATTTCCTCAAGAAAGAGAAGTTGAAGTCTTTTTCTATCACAATTCCGTAAATTTAAAAAAAAAACTCATTGGCAAGAAAATGATAAGTTACTTTTAAAAAAAACATTTTTGCAAAATAAATTCTAAAATAATCATAATTTAACCGTTTGGAAATAGATCCTCTACATAACGGTTGAAAGTGGGTCATAGGGTTGGACTAATAACCCTAAACACACTAAACACAGGAGTCTTATGACTGAAGGAAAGAGAATGATTTTATTTGTCATTAAGCTAACAAAATAACGAAACATTTCCTTTATTAAAGGTATAATTACATAAATAAATAAAATTTAAAAAGTTAGTTAGTCTTTTTCAAATAAAAAAACTTGTTTGATTTTTCACTGACATTTATGGACATGCTTCTAATCCAATTTATTTTCAGAAACAATATTTTAAATTTTGAATTTGTGAATAGCATTGTTAATTTAATCAAGTAAATGATTTCTCAAACTTCTTCCTATTTTTCTGCAAGGAAGAAGTGAAAACTCCCTTAATTTTTTTGGTCTTAATGTATATGTACAGTATGTACTTGTATATATAAAAAAAGAACCTTTGTTTTTATACATGCATGTACAATATATCAACACAAATTTTCAGTGCCCATGGATAAAATGCGTTATGATAAGAACATCACCAACAACCAAAATTACTTATATATTTAAAAAAAATGGCAGCTCCTTGACACGTGTTCTTATTATAAAAATAAAAAAAATATTGTTGAAAAATTGTTTTATTTTTATTTTTTTTCTCGATGGAGAAATTTTTCAATTTTATTTTTCTTTTTTTTCCCTCCTCCTTACCAAATAATTTGAAAAATATTTCGTAAATCTAAAAATAAAAAAATGCTGGCCTAAAGGTGACTAAATGGTATAGCTATTTGCTACACCTATTAACATAGACATAAAGCTATTAAAACTTTTTGGCTGTCGCTCTCGATCGACAACGATAGCAATATAAAAAAAAAAGATTTTATCCTCTAAGGCTCACCTGAACCGACGTTTTAATTGAATATTTTCTAATCACCTGTTGTTCCTTTGTATGTCTGTCTGTCCATCAGTCTGTTACTTTTTCACATTTTTGACTTCTCTATAAACTCTAAACCTAGTTTAACCAAACTAAGAACACGATATCCTTATCAAAAGGGGTTTCCAACTTATTAAACAAAAGGTCAAATCCTTTCAAAAGATGAGAAAATCTCAGCAGTGATAAAATGGTGTGTGTCTTAAAACCTTTCCTCTTAAGTATCACGACAGATATGGCAATATTTTCATTAAAGCTCTTATGTAAAAAGCTGATTCTCAATAAACGAAATAGTGATACCAAAACCAATATATGGGCATCGGAAGTGGATCAAAGTAAAGCATAAAAGAATATAAGAATATAAGAAAAAGATATGGATAATTTTCTTTTTAAGAACATCAATCCTTCTTCTTGTGATATTACTATAAAAGCATCCTCATATAATGTAGACTCTAAATTTTCCAAACGATTTCCTTGTGCCAATACCAAGTCCAACCGAGGAGGGCGGGGGGGGGGGTGGTACATAAATATTTACATACTTTAGATTATTAATTAGAACTAGATATACGAAAGACCTACAGATTTTAAGCAATTAGATAGCGTCCGGTTTAATTAGTTATGGATCTCTATTTTAGATTTTGCTTAATAAAATGGCTAATTTATTCCAAGACCGAAATTGACGACTTTTAAACGTTTTCAGTGGAATGCAATTTTATTGAAATTTTGATTTTTAAAGATATTTTTGTCGGAATCGTTGATGCATTTCATTATGAAAAATAACATCTTACTGTATCCACAGCATGTAACAGAGGGTCATATGGAGTTGATTGCAAAGAGAGATGTGAAAATTGTCGTGACATCAGCCAATGTTCTCATATAAATGGAGCTTGCTTAACTGGGTGTAATGGTGGTTATCAGGGGGACCAGTGTAAAACACGTGAGTAAACAAATAATTTTGAAGTCTAAAGATCAAGCAATTGATTATTATTTGGAATCATTTTGCGTTTACTGCACGTATAGTAATTATAATTAAAATTTGAACCTTTTTTAAAGCTTGTGACACGGGATTTTATGGAATTCGATGTCTGGAAAAGTGTGGACGGTGTCAAGACCTCAACCAGTGTTTCCACATCACAGGAAAATGTCTAACTGGTTGTGAAGTTGGTTTTCAAGGAGACATGTGTAGCAAAAGTGGGTAAATATACACATACGTCGGAAAAAGTTCCTTGAATATAAACAAACAATCATTTCATTTTCTGGCATATTTCTATCAAGTTATAAAAAAACAACCTGAAACAACATTAAATGTTGCACATTTATAAGTCTATGCTTTTCAACTGAATTATTTTGTTACTTTTTCATTTTACGTTAATAATCTGCCTTGAGGTTCGCACTGTTAAAACATGACGTCACGTAGCGCACACAGTGAAATATCAAAAATTTATCCCATGAATGATATCCACCGTATATTGAGATAAACATGTGACTTTATTCGATAGCCAATAACTTAATGTTTATCTTTGTTCTTTTTTCGGTATAAAAAGTCGTGTAACTCTTTTTTTGACGAAGGAGACGGCTGGTTTCGCTAGCTACTTTTTCTCTCCGTCTCGGATGTCTATTTGAGGTCCCTGTTTCAGTACAGTTAGGTTTAAGGGTTGGTGGATTTTAAAGGGACTTGGACACGATTTGAATTAAAATTTCAAATTTTATTTTCCCATTTGCAATGTTTATACTGATAAATATAGAAGTTTACAATGCTTTGTCAAAATTTGAAAGTCAAATATCAAGTTATAAGCAAGATACAGAGTTTATAATTCTTTGTTTTGTAAACAAAGCTCGAAAATGTCATTTTTTACAAATGTGTTGTATTGGTGTAAGTTTCAATCAAATGTATCTTTCTTTTGTTGAAAATAGTATTTATGAAGATATTGAATTAGTTTAAATTGTTTTTTGCATGTCATTTTGTCTACAACATGGTAATTCTCTACATTACATTTTTGTAAACAAATATAAAACTCGAGCTTTGTTTACATAACAACCAATTCCTACCTCTGTATCTCGCTTGTAACTTGACTTTAACATTCAATATTTTGGTCAATCATTTAAAATGCACCAGTTAACCATTTTATACATAAAAAATAAAAATAAAATTTTTGAACTCAAATCGTGTCCAAGTCCCTTTAAGTACAGATTATATAGATTATATAAATTTCTTATTTTGTTATTATAAGTTTATAAAGGGTTGTTAATCTTGGTTTTCAGTTCCTTTAAGTTTGGTTCATTATGTTTCATTTATCTTAATTGAAAGTAAATTCGTTTTCATACTATCCATACTGTATTTAGAAATTAGTAAAGATTTAGGGGTTTGAGGTCAAATTCAGTCACAACACAAAAAACAAGTATTCCTTTTAAAGGAATGATCGGCAATAATGATATATAGATAGCTGGAAGCAATCTACATGATCAATAATTAAAAATACTGGATTGCTACAAAATATAGAATATTTTGAATCTGTACACCATAATTTCATCATTATAAATCGTCAACAAATTTAATTTTGAAAAAAAATCGTGAACTCCTTGTCTAGTTTTATATTTTTAACGTAATTATTAAATGTTTATGTATCTTCTTCTTCTTCTTCTTCTTCTTCTTCTTCTCCTTCTTCTTCTTCTTCTTCAGAATACTGAGTAGGGCTCTAATTCAAAGAGCATTAACACGTATACAAAGAAAGAGTTGTATGTAAATAATTTAATGCGACTCAAAAACATTGAATGCTATCATAATTTGCTATTGAAGTCGCATTGTAACGTGACCTTGTTTATAAATCAAGCCGTCTTCCTAGCTACTATTATGCAACATCAATAGATCGAGGTCAGTTCATGGAGCATCTTCTCATGATCGAGGTCAGTTTATCGAGGTCAACTGCATTACTGAATGAATCTTTCGATCGAAATTCTTACGCGTGAGACAAAATGTGCATTCTTGAATTAACAGGTCGATCTGTATTTAATGTATGCTTGTATCTCTTAAGGTAAATGAATTGAAATAAAACTGAGTAAAATGTTATATAAATACAAAACCAAAGCTTCAAGTTTTTATAAGAACTACTTATGCAAGCGGAATGTGTGCGCACGTGGAAGTATTTGCCGGATGCCTCATATGGACACAACAGTGATCGGCCGAAGCTGATCACAATAAACACAACGCGAAGTACTGATAAAAACCTATACGGCACTGACCTTATATATATACAAGTGTTCTCCTAATTCTGAATTCTTTTTGTAATAGAACATTCGGACATAAAAAATATTTTGATTTTTCCTTTCTATTGTTTATGCATATCATAAAAAATGTCTGATTTAAGATTGCATGGTTTTGGCAATTATAAATTATTTCAATTTCTCAAAAAAGGTCCACCTTATTTATACTGTCCACACAGGGCCAACTGTCTACTGCTTCGTTAAGCAAATGATAAAAAAGCAGTTATCGTTATCATTTGCAATCAAGATAAATCACTAGTTCAAACTGGTATATTTTCAAATAAATGAAAATATTGCTTGCTCTACCACTCCTCGTCTTGCTTTATAGTTTTTTTAGACATATTGACCTCGATTTGTTCTTTTAAGGGATTGTTATGAAGTTTATTAAGCTTTTCAAAGGCAAATACAAATTATGCGTTTTACAAAACAAACTTCAATAAAACGATATCCATACATGTACGACAAACATTTAAACTGATATTAGAGTCTTAGAATGATATTTTATGTGATGTATTTGTACATGCTTTAAGTGTGTATCAATAAGATTAATCACCATACTTCAGGTTGCGCACGCGGATATTTCGGACCTAATTGTGCAGAGAAATGTATTGAAACATGTAATGGCTGCAACAACGTTAACGGTCTATGTGACTCTGGATGTCTCTTAGGATGGAAAGGCTATTTCTGCACCGAACAAAATGGTATGTTTTTTTCTTTAGTTAAGAAGAGTTAGGATAACACTTAAAAGAGAAATCGTTGCAAAAGTTTATATATATATATATATATATATATATATATATATATATATATATATATATATATATATATATATATATAAATCATATCATAAATCATAATCATTTGTTGATTATATATATATATATATAATCAACATATACCAGGTAGTGTTGTCTAATAAATAATTTGTGACAGGAGAAAACCTAGCTTATAAATGAAAATATTACATGTTGCTTAGTGTTATTTAATTAGGTAAGCGTCTGTTTTAGATTTTATCTATTTGTAAAATTCTACAAATCATATACAAACAATTTATTATAATTGTTTAATTTCGTAAAATTTTGAATGCATATTTATTTATAAAAAACCCCCTATATTTCTGAACTTTATCATATGATTTTCAAAAAGGTGTATGTTATAGTACAGAATAACTTTAATGAGCGAAATTACATAAAACTAAATATATTTGCTGATGTAACACAAATTCGTTATAGGGGTTGTAACACCTTTTATTTTCAAATAACGTTTTCAAAAAAACACATATGTGAAACAAAACAAGCAAATAAATCATATGTATGCAAGTAAAATTATTATATGAAATACACATCAGGGTTGATAACAATAGAATATGACAGAAAGACGATGAAATGTTCTTTTGTGCTTTTAAATGATTAAGAGCCATTCTCTGTAAGCATTTAAACACTTGTATAGGAGGTTCGGCACGCATAGTCACCGATTTTTCTCAAATTTTAATATGATGCATATCATCATATACGTATCAATAAAACACCAAAAGTTGATTGTTAGGCAACTATGTAACCATGGATACATATACCTATCATTCTTAGCAGAAAATTGTCTTGATTTTTACTGAAGAACACACTTTTCAGCTTAAATATTAATATCAATTATATTAGTTTGTGATAAATCTTTATCAAACTCTCAAAGCGTCACATCTTAACTATTGAATAATACATTAATCAAATCAAAGTATTTATTTTTTTCTTTTTTGTACCAAGGGTTTTAATGTAATTGGTTAACGACTTTGTAAAAAACCTAGAAATGAGGCATTTTTGGTGATGCCCTGTAAATTCTTGCGGACAGGTTGTTGCAAACCGACACCAATCCTGAATTGACTGGGTCCTCTGTTATCAGAAACAATCAAAACGTGATGGGGAAGTTACCTCAAAATTGTTGTTTCCATTGAAACAAAGGTGTATTTTTTACAACTTTCAAACTTCATAAAACCCTTACTAGGGTTATGAATATGCGTAAATGATGTCCTTTTGAGAAAAAAAAATATGTGAATATTTAAATATGCAAAAAATTGAGAGTGTTTGTTATATTGGTTTACAAATTATCGAATCTAGGTAAGATTTATACACAATCCTTACCATGGAAACATAATAAACAATTTCATTCAATTCTATATACAGTTTATGTCTTTGTATATCCTTTCATTATGTAACGATTACCAAATTTTGATGAAAAAAGGGAGAGCATATTTTATCAAACTTATGTTTTAGCTCATCTGAGCTGAAAGCTTTTTGGAGGGCAACCGTCTCTGTCTGTCCTTCCATCTGTAAACTTCCACATTTTAGCTTTTTCCCCAGAACCACTAAGCCAATTCTAACCAAACTTAGCACAAATCATCCAGAAGATTAGGTGGTTCAAATTTGTTAGAATAAGAGTAACACCCTCTTTCAGGGGGGAGTGATAAAGGACTAAACATCTGCTATGATCTTAACATTTGTTGACCTTGAAATTGGTTCAAGGTCACTGCATACTTTTTTACATAAGTTCTGTTTATGAAAAGTATAAGCCAGGCAGAGCTTAAAGGAGGGTGTATATGCTTAGAAATTTTTTTTGAGTAATCTGATATGACCTTTATTAGATGGACATATGTTTTGATGGATGAATGTACAAACAAAAAGATCACTATAGGTCACATTCAGTGCACAACCCTAATTTATAGTTATTAAAAATTCGTTGGCATTCTTTAATAATCTTCTCAAAAATCATTTGGCCAAAAAGCTGAAACTTGTGTGGAAGCATCGTTGGGCAGCGTAGACTCAAGTTTATTCAAATTATGATTCATAGGAGTAGGGTGAGCCCACAATCAGAGGGGGTGAATTTTTACATAGAAATAAAAAAGAAAAAAATCAAAATGTTCTTCTCGAAGAAAAAAATAATTGACGTTTAAAATGAAAATATGTGCAGAAAATTTTAAAGATCTTTTCTAAACAAGAATTACTTTACTAACTGGTCAGGATACAGTGTTCTAATTTCATCAGTTATGGCTTCAGCTGATTTGGTGAGCCATGAGGCCCTATATGTAATCTTGTTTGCATTTTCATTCAAATAATTTAATGATTAAGGTATCGAAATATATTATCATGGTGATTATTACTAATACTAGTTATAAATAGTATTCTAATATAGATTATTATGACATCCTTTGCCATCTTCTTTTTCCATCCCTCAAGTAATTGCTGCAGCACTAATAAAATCATACATCTGTATTTTATTTAATTATAACTTTAATGAATTAAATAAATGCATAAAGATGAAAATGCTGAAATTGATTAATTTTTAAAATCAAGTATATATATATATATATATATTTTTTTTTTTCTATTTTCAATCCATATTTCCTGTTTAACTGTAATCAAGGATCAGGAATTTTCAAATTATCTTCTTTAAAACTTAATAATCTATATTATACAAGTACCCGATATGATGTTATAACTATTAATTTAATTGCATGCATTATTTTCAAAAATACAATTCCTGCAATTTACCAATGCATAGAATTTTTAACATGTTCATCCAAATAGCAAGTTTGCATTTAAATTTATGTTTACATTCCTAATGCATAATTCATTCCTTTTATTGTTTCATACCAATTAACAGTTTTGACTGAATCAGAAGGCTCATTTATATAGAACTCAGCATTGAAGCTATGCATGAAATATCATTTCTCATCAGTAAAAAATATTACTTTCATCAAGTAAGCTATAAATTCGTCTATTGTATGTCATGTACATAAGTGATTTATAATTTTATAAACAAGAACAATATTGTTCCTACTTCAGTATACATATGGAATGAACAGTTGTCACCACATTTACTTGATAATATATGTAAAATTTGTTTTAAAATTACTATGGATTCCTCATTACAATGGTTACAGTACAGAATCCTTCATAGGATTCTTCCTGTATGTTACTACCTTAAACAAATCAAAATTAAAACCGATGACTGTTGTAGATTTTGTGGCACTTAAATAGAAACTATACTGCATATGTTTGTTATGTGTTAAAAAATATTACCTCTGTGGAGATAAAGCTTGCATATATACACAACGACCTCTAATAGAGTCGGTTTTAATGTTACTAATATTATTTAAGGCGAGACTCCAATAAATGTAAATAACAAGGTAATAAATTTTATCATATTATGTTGCAAACAGTATATTTTTTCATGCTTGTTGCAAAGTAGAATTCCAAATTTGTGTGGCTTTCTTAGTCATCTAAGAATGAAATATTACATTAAAAGGTGTGTAGCATTGCACAATTCAAAATTGTTAATTTTTGATAACCAGTGTCGCCCTGGAAAAATATTTTTTAACAATACTAATAGTTTTATATTATATTATATATATATATATATATATATATATATATATATATATATATATATATATATATATATATATATATATATATATTATCAAGAGCAGTAATTGATTAAGTAAATTATTTCATTTACCTGTGAAAAATTTTAAGCATATTACTTTACATATGTGAATGTGTGTACATGTATGAATGGGTGGTGAAAGGGAAAAAAAATCATTGTAAAACTTGTATCTATCTTAAAATTGTTTATGAAAATACAATGAATAAATGTTAATTAAAAAAAATACTCCAAAAATTAAGAAACTACCTCTGACTGTTGATTGTATCCCCTTAAACTTTGATGATCATAAAGTGCAAGAGTCATCTTTTGTCTTACAGTGTCCTCAGTATTAAGAAATCTGATTAAAATACATTAAGAAAATTGCTGTAAAACCCCTCTGTTCATAAATTAATACAATTAAATGTCAACAATTTTAAAGATTTGTGCAATTTGGGGAAACATCTCTATTTAGCTTTTAATAACCGCAACGTTATACCATAAATATGATTATATATTGAGCAAATAAAGAATGAATATTGTACAATGTATAAGTCAAAAAATTTGAACCTGATACTGAACATGAACCTGTAGAGATGTTAAAGAGTGTTTTATATTTGAAACATTTGCAAAAACTTTTTATTTACTTTTATAAGACATATTTTTTATTTTTCACAAAGTAATGGTAATGGTAATGCATAACTTTACTCAAGTAATGCTATTGTAATGCATTACTTCAAGAAAATAAAGTAATGGTAATGGTAATTTAATGCCCAAATTCATGAAGTAATGGTAATGCAATGCATTACTTTACAATGTAATTCGCCCCAAGCCTGATCCCCTAAATATATGAATGCAGTCTACATAAATGTACATGCAACAAATAATTGTAATACATGTATTTTAAAAATGAATACATGTACATATAAGTATATGTGAAAAATGTTTGGTTTTAACAATCAATTTTCAAATGATACATATGTGATTTTGTGTGTATTTTCCAAGCTTTTGTGGTGAGGGAGGAGATAATTTTCATATTAATAAAAGAATATCAGAATATGTATGGTAATAGTTATATTTTTGCACACATTTTTTTTTTATTTTTTGCTTACAAATTTAATCAGCTTGGTTTTCTTGTGTGTATTGATTTTCTTCTAAAAGGGGAAACAACAACTTATATATTTTAAATTGAAAGAACCACATTAATAACACATGCATGTAAAATAAGTTCCAGTGGTATTGTAATTAATATAACTGGTATTTTTATTTGTACCTTATGATTTGTCTCTGTTATTCATTTGCATAACATACCTGAAATAACAAAGATCCATCAGGGTTTGACACTAAGGCACGTCCGACCGACATTGTCTAGTAAACGATAGGTCCGGTCGGATTAAATGTCTGTGTACTAGCCCGACTGGTCGTGTGAAAAAAAAGAGTGTGCACATACATTTTCTGTAATATTAATATCAATAGAAGTAAAAGCACTTTTTCCTAACAGGAATAAATTCTACAAACCGTAATTTAAGTACAACCCAAGGACTAACCTAGAGGATGAAGTGGGGGAAATGCTAACTTTTTGATCGGTAACATCGCCGGAATTTCCTCCGGACGAAAAGTCCAAGCCGCCCTGTACACGGAGTTCATATAATCGTGTAAATTAACCCCAAGGGCAATAAAATGATAATTAATTAATTCTAAAGACGTCTTCACAAACTCAGTTTATGTCTCTTGTGATTAATTAATCTAGTCTGTCTTATCTTTAGGGGTTATAAATACAGGTGATGCAACCACACGCTGTACAAGACGATGTTTATTACTTTAAGGCTAGTGTTGATTCTGTATAACAGTGAATTTGTTGGTAACTTGTAATTACCTAATAACACTGCCAAATTAATACTAAAATAATCATAAACCCTTTGTTTACAGTTATAATATCCTTTTAAAAAAATATAATCCTCAACATAATGGTTGGGTTGGGCTAATGCCACCAGAATACACTAAAAACAGAGGTTGATTTTATTTGTCATTTTAGTTAACACAATTACAACACATTTTATCTATAAAATGTATGAATACATCAAATAATTTAAATTAAATAAACTTGATAATTTTTTTTTCAATTTTTAGAATTTGTTTTATTTTTTAATCATAATGACTTGTTTCTAATCTAATTTAAACTATTAAAGTTTAAATCTGTGAATATCATCATTATTGTTATGCCATTGTGAAGTTATGAAAGTCTCCCCGATTTCTCAAACTCATCCATGTTTCTCTGTTCAGGAGAAGTAAGGGAAGTCTCCCTAAAGTCTTTTTGGTCCCAACCATTGAATACTTGTATCATTATTAGTACAGTTTGAATAAAATTAAATTTTAAATAGTGTTTCAATGATTCATTATTGGTAAAGATAAACCAGTACAATTAAACAGAAACAGGTATTTGATATTTTATGTTTGTCATTACTTTTAGTTTATTTTTGTCAAAATTGGTCAGGGCTAGTAGTAAAAGGGTCAGGGCTAGTGAAAAATTGCTGAGGTAGCCCGACTGGTCTAGTAATTCAAAAACTTAATGTCAAACCCTGTCCATTGAATCCAACTGCACTACATTATACATGTAACATGATGAGGCATTGGATGGGATTTCAGAAACACTAATAGAGGTTCGTGTTATATGTGTAGTGACAATATTCAGAGGTCTTAACAGAAATAAGGATAAAATCTTCATGATTTAAAAAAAAAAAACTTTGTTGACATGCTGTTTCAACACTTCTCTTTTTGAGCTCTCAGCACAAAAGAGTTCTAATTTGCAAAGGGAGATTTTAAAACTTATTATTTCACACAATAAGGATAACTTCCCCATCATGTTTTTACATTTTTAGATAGATGAAGGATTGATGATTTTAATTCTATGCTTGTTAAACATTGAGCTTGCCGCCTTTTTTTTATAACACTGCAGTAAAGATGGCTTATTTTGATAAATAATGAAGTTTGGGTCGAGTTTCCATGGAAACTGGTCAGTATATAGACAATTTAGCATGTTCATTTTAGAAAGTTTAACAAGGTCTACCTTTTGGAAAATATTCGGCAAAATCCGTTTCTATGCGTGCCGAAAAAGTTTAAATGCTTACAGAAAATGGCTTTTAATGTTTCGATGAGATTTTTCATCATTATCCTTCAAAAAAAAGAATTATACGAAATGATAGAAAATTATGAAATATTTTATCATAAGGTACGATACATATAAATTATTCCATGGCATTTTTTTTATCGCATCCTATATTAGCCCGAGGTGGCTGTATATCAGCCCGAGAGCCGACAAGCTGGAGGGCTTATATACAGCGACCTGAGGCTAATATTGGATGCGATATAAAAATTGCATAGTTTTGATTTCTGCATCAAATACTCATATAAAGTTAAAAAAAAATAACAATAAAAATCATTATTTAATTGATATTTGACTTTGTATCTGAAGCTATCCTAATAATTCATAATCATAGTAAAATGAACTGTGAAAGTCATTAAAGTGATTTATTGTTTTTGACAAACATTTTCTGCCAACAAGCAACAATTTACTTGTCCAAGTATTCAAAAATTTTAGATCAGAAGCTGATCTGTTTCTTATCAAAAGCTACTCCTTTGTTACACGTGAATAGTTATATTAATTGTACATGTTTAAGTATGGTGTTTAGTTCAATATATCACAAGCACAATAACAATAACAGAACTTCAAGTGTATTGAGTAAAATTTAAGTGGTGCTGATGAAGAAATAATCATTAGTTATAAACTTGCAAACAAATTAATTAAAGTCTGAATATAAAAATTACGAATACAGTAACACTTGTAATTAAAACAGTTTCTTAGATATTCGTACAGTCTTTGATGTTTGACATTACCTCAACCCATTATTTATATATAGATATAGTTGTTCCCTGGTTAAAAAATTTCAAAACTCTTCAAAGTTTTATAAAATTTATAAGATATGCTAGACCTTGATTTGTCACCTTATAACTATTGTTGATAGATAGTTCGCTCATCTGCGTCATCTATAATTTCCTCCTTTAACCAGTTAAGTTTCTCTATCTTTCTCTCTCAAATTAAAGCTGAACACCGCTCGTAAATAGGCACCTGGTATATAAACCCTTCGATTCCATTACACCCGATAGCACACCTAAAACTCGTGGCCAACGTGTAGTATTCCGGTTTAAATCAATTTATTTTAGTTGTTAAATAATTCCATGTACATCAAAGTGTTTTTAATTTCACCATGGTTGCGATTTGAAATTTTTCTGCGAAGATGAAAACATTATCAATATTGTTTATTGACTGTATTTTCAAGTAAATAGTATTAAACCTGTTCTTACATTGAACATTTTGCACACAGATATATCACTTTTAATTAATATATTTTTGATAAAATCGTTTTTATTTCTCTTAAATTATTGACTATTTTTTGAAAGATTAGTTTGGATCAAGAGTTTCTATGATATTTGTAGTTTAACTCAGTTGTTTATAGTTAAAACAGGTTATTGGTATCATTATGAAAGACTACATCAACGTTTATGACTTAAAACTCTGCTGTTAAAGATAAAAGGGGAGGGGGTGATAATTTAACGAGAATAAGATAAGGAATGCAATATCAAAAAGTTTAAGAACTATACTTTTCAGATAAGTGATGTCGCTGTACTATTTAAACCAATATAGTTATCTGAATGTAAAGGACTTTTTAAGAAAGCTGATGACGTATTGCTGGCATTAAAGATACAAATTACTGAAAAACAATTTGAAAGAAACAAGTCCAAGTTTATTAACACTCTGGTACATTATACGAATGTCAATCAACAAATACAAAGAAATGTAGCTTTCTATCGTGTATCTTTCATAACAGTCACATCTAACATACTGATATATGCACCAAATCTTATTTTATTGATATGTGAAGTTTCATTGCATTTGATTTAAAAGGTATTTATGTTACCTGATGTTAAGGTGGTATGGGACACTTCCATGTATTGACGTATTGTTTATTGAAATAATCAATAAGATTAAGTGCAGTTACATAAGTAGTTTCTTTCCCAATATTGTCATCTAACAGCGTAGCGCAGTGAGTTAGAAGGTTTACTACGAATCTGTAAGTCATGAATTCAAATCCCACTGTGGGTTTTACGATTTTTACCTTTCAAAATATTTTTAAAAGCTTATTTTTGGCTAGATATTGTAAAATTTGAAAGTTCTAAACCAGTGAAAGTATTTAAATTATAATGTACTTTAATCCACATTAATATCGGCGAGATGTCCCATCCCTTAAAAGCGACATATTTTGTCACCACGTAGGAGCACAGTTACCTTCAGAACATGGCGTCAAGATGACGCACGCTCAGTTTTCAGAAATGCCAAATCTCTATTTCACCGTAAGTCTTTTGTGCATGTGTTTTCACAACTTTAAAGCGGCACTATACCACTTGATATCTTATTTGCTCACATTTGTTTTAGAATAATAAGTTTGTTCTTCAAAGTTTTCATTTTTTACCATATGTCTCCTCGTTCACAGTTAGAAACATTCTGAACGCTAGATGACATTACTTAGTCCTGTTAACAAATATTTAGAGATATTTTATTTTTTTCGGGCTGTTTGGTGTCATATATGCAGTTACCACCACACCCACTAAATGAATTGTAGTTAAACACAAATGTGCAAATAATTTCTGACATATTATTTGCACCATTGAGCATTTTCACAGTTTGTATCGACTTTATCGCCGATTTAAATTAATTACCATCTGGAACATAGAATATTATGACAATACTTTATACACTATTTTTTGGTTTAAAGCTTAATTTATAGAAACATTACTTTCGACATCATATGGTTAATTGTTTACATAACACAAGTTTTGACCGTGCGCCATGACCCCACTTCTGCAGTATTATTCTTTTTTTTAATTTTAAAAATATGAGTATCTATTCATTTTTTTACTTAAAATTACTTTAAACTGTTGCAACCATAAGTATAACTTTAGTAATAATATGACGTTAAAGAAAATAGCTATGGAGAAGTTACGGAAAACCAAGGGGTTCAATATTCTATCTATCTCTGTATATATTATATCTGTCTATGTAAAACTGCATTTGTACTTTTTAATGCGCTATTCGTTAAATGTAAAAAGAGAAGTGATAAATATTAACTCTGTTTTTGAATCTTCGATAGTTGTATATTATTATTTGAAAATTGTGATTTGAAAGATTGCTCGGGTTTCGGTAAATTGTTGATACATAATCCGTTCGATGCAAGTTTGACATTTGAGCTTCGGTCATTCGTCTTTCATGTTTTGTAATGTAATGTACTATTTTGAGGACAGGCGCGCGCACTACGTCGAATCTTATGGGAAACGGTTTATATAACCCAGGTATCATATCAACATGTACGTGTTCGATAATTCATATCTGGTAGAGTTAATTCTCGGATGCAAACCCACTTTAACTTTCCCTATTAGGGTATGTTTGTTAAGGCTTCGATTGTTTATATAACCTAAAAAAAATCTTCCTCATGCGAAAATACCAATAGTGTTCTCTAGAAAATTTGCGCTTAAATCGCGCTAAAATCGTCAATCCCCTATAGAGACTGACATAATATGATTTAATGTACATCATTCTGAAAGATAATGTAACCTTCTGACAAATTCAGAACTGTATTGTGTATGCATTTCATTAACTACTTGAATGCACCACATTTTAAAATATTATACACAACTATCTCCAAAGTAAACACTACACAAAATTAGATGTTATAAAATTTAAAGAAATTATATAAAATAGTAGCGCCAAAACCCTTGTTTGACTTCGTTTATTACTTAGACATCCGAGTAAGTATACCCTATTTGTAAAACAATTCATGCTAGATTAGTACATTTATATTCTAATGCATAGATATATCCATATCTATAAATTGTCCTTTTAGCACACACTCATTTGACGTTATTTATTAGCTATATTTTATATGTAAATGTACCTTATGTACCGTTAACAGAGTGTTATTGCATGCGCGGACATAGCAATTAGCAATTTCTTTTTTGAAAGGGGGGGGGGGGGTGTCCAATGCCACGGGTAGGGGTTCCGTAATCATTGCTTCTTTTGTCACAATCAAGAGCTCTTTACTTGTTTTTGGAATTACAGAGATACAACGGATATAAAGGATTTCCTTTAAAGACTCTTGCATTAGCATTGACTTTTTCATTAAAAACATAAATACCATCTTGGCAAATTTTTCAAAAAGGTATCTGTATATGATTAAAGATACCTGATGGTGAAATTTTCTTTGCTGCATTTTCGAATATTATCTAGAAAACACTAAAGTGTCACTAAATTAACAAGAAGTTTTAAGGAAGTTATGAACCTTAAATCTTATGAACCTTGTACGTATGTCGGTGTTATTTATTTCTTATTTATATGTGCATAACTCACTCACTTAACATCTAAAAAATAAAATAAATGTTTTATTTTTAATTTGATATTAAAACACTTTCTTTAGGGTTTATTTAAAATGAGGCTTAGTTTTAACGACCGAAAAATAATTCTAAATTTGCGGCTACAAAAATAAAATAACAGTCATGTGTTTCATATTGAGGCTTCCAAACGGGGTCTTTTTTTCAAATAAAAACAAACAAACGTGGTTTATTTCGTTTATATGGGGACTTTATTGTATATTTTGGATATTATATACTACATCAAAGTAATTTCATGAAAATCATCATTATAAAAAAATATGTATTGACAATGTGTTTCTAAAACTAAAAAAACCCAAAGATGATTAGAAAATGATTAAATGAAAAAGTGTGTCAAATGATTACAATTTATTTCTTATAGGCTGTAGTTCAACGAAATATTATGGGTCTGGGACAAACTGTTCCATTCCCTGTCCAGATGTTTATTGTCGCAGGTGTCAAAATAAGACTGGCGCCTGCCAGGAATGTAAAAATGGATACCAAGGTCATCCGTGTGAAAAAGGTAATATCTGTATATGGTTTTTAAAAAGAATATTTCAAAGAAATTTCTCTATGCTTCTAAAATTTTCTTATATAAAAAATATTTTGTAATCGGTATTAGTTCGATAATTAAATGAATAACATAATCCTTGTATTGAATCCTAATTTAGTTTGCTCATTCAATTTATTGTATGACATTACTTATCTACGTTACACTATAAAACACGCGTGTAAAATGTATTCATCCCTGTGATGTCAGGTTTAAATTTAACGTCAATTTATTTTTTAAGTGCCTTATTTCTATTTTCTTAGTCGTAGAAATTTCAATTATGAAAAAAAATGTTACGTATGTTAGCGGTTTATAAAGCGTTTACTGCATCGTATGAAAGAAGAAGAAATTACATTCAGTCCTCTATAACTGTAATATTTATTTCTTCAGAAAACTTTGATTTGCCATCGTCATTATCTTTCAAGCACATATATACGCGGTTATTTGAACTTTTTACATTTTATTATGTGTCAATTATTACTAACCTGATATTCAACAATAAGAGATACATGTAGAAGGTAAAATGTCACTTTTTGTAGATTTTCGCATAATATTTCATGTTGATTCTTACACAATTTATTTGATATATGAATAATTTCAACTTTAACTAATAAAGTACTTTCTATCTTTGTCTATCACTTAAAATAATCAGAGACGTGGGACCAACTATAGCTAAGATAACAATACAATACTCATTTTGTAGTATCAGCTGACGATTCGAAAAACAATGTAAATAAATGGAAGTCAAAGTTCAACGGTCTTCTTGGTGGATTTTTCCTTTTAGTTACCATAATTGGACTATTACTAGCCTATAGCGTGATGATAAAGTAAGTTATTGTTATTCAGACTGAAAAATTACATCTACCCATTTTTACCTCTATTTCATAACAAAATCGAATGTAAGAAAAAGGCATCGTTTATACCAATATCTGCCCTTAGATTTAAAAGTTGTCTAAATCTCATGAAAATGCACATACGAATGAGTATGTATATATATATCTACAGTACCAAGTTATACACCTTTATCTTGTTTCGAAATATAATTATGACTTTATCATTTTAGCATATTTTTAAAGGTCGGGGCCCAGGTATAAATAGCAGCCAATCACAAAATGAATGGGAAATTCAATTTTCTCTGCAGCTTTCTGTTCAGAGAGAATATTTTCAAATCAACTGCATTATTCATGAATAAAAAATTGTATTTCTTGGTGAGGAAGTAGCTACCAAGGCAGTTATCAACTGACATTAAACATTTTACAAACAAAAAATTATTAAAAGAGAATTCGTCTTATAAAGTTCTGAAGCAGCTCAAAATTTTTAATTCTAAACAAGTGGTTGACATTGGAGGCGGAGATAACCAATGTTTTGTATACACAGGAAGTGGCTGTAGCCATGTGCTCTGTAGATTACTCATCACAGCATGAGAAATGTATCGGCAAGAATCTTTTACCTTAGCATTGAATAAAAATTAATCCTTCACATGAATAACACCGTTGTTGTGACAATTATTGAAATTTATTAAAAACCTAAAATTAAAATAATCGCATTGCTTTTAGTTCCACATATACATCTTTATGAGTCCACAATAAAGATGCATAATGCCCCAACCGTAGTCAATAATGCGAGTTAATCCATATGCATTACTTCCTATTTATTAATACCGATGATAATCTGGGTTATGTTTGATCTCTCCCAAAAATTCCTGTGTCGAAATTTAAATCAAGCTATCGCGATCTGTCTTTCCATTGGTGTGAACTACTTTATTTTGCACATTCTACTTGCCACCATAGTTTTGTATGTGATGCACGAACAACGCAATCGTCAGTCTCCCTAACCTGACAAAGTCATCAAAATGTGGGTCACTGTCCAAAGAACTTTGTAAACCCGTTCTTGTTTTTCTCAAAAGGAACTACATTATATCCCAACTCAGTGTCAAAGCTAACGAAATGTTTTTCCACAACTTTTAGTTACTTATAAAGCTAAAATATACATTTTTTCCAGCTTATTGTGTTCTGTCATTTCCCTCCATTTTCACTCAGGTTCCTAGTTCCCACTATGGGGTAAATAAGGGGTATTTAAATATATGTTTGCTTGTAAAAGCAAATGAAAGTTTTGTAAACGTTATATTTGAGGTCTCAACAACTAGCTGTTGACTAGTGTTCATATTTTCTTCTGTCATCCTAATACCGATCTACTGGGGTTTGAATCAGTTTCAAATGAAAAATATCCCTAGAGAACCTCTGATTATTCTTTGTAAGCTTAATCATTTTGGTGGGGGGAACTGCTAATTGTTACTTGGATCAAGTTTCATGCTTGAAATCATTTTTGTTTCAGGAATGCCAAATTGAAATTTTATCATCTTCACACATACATGTTACAACATAAGTAAAATTAAAACATTTATCAAAATCCCTCTATCTAAAAATTTATACAGCCCCTCTCCATATATTGGGTTTTCCTTAGTGTATAAACAAAGCGGACTGAGTCGCATGCAATGTTTTCTCTTATCAGCATCACCGACAGTGATGGAGGTAGCCCCGCCTTTTTGCCCTTATAGGCTTAATTGTGTACCAGGAGGCAGAAAATATAGATCGACCCCGGTCTTTAAGATTAATAAAAAAAAAAAGAAAAATAGCAAATTGCTTTTAGTTCTTTGAAGAGGAAAATGTGTCCGCAGCCGTTGCCCACAACAAAATGTAAATATTTCATGTGATATCACATGATAAAGTTATTGCTAAGTTTCATCGAGGGCGACAGTTGCGGACATAGCTTTCTATTTATAAATCACACTGGCGAATTTTGATCTTCAGCTCAGTTTTATGAAAATTACGGGAAATTGCACTGTTTATGACGTCAAAATTACCCTTGTTAAAAGCGTAAGCTTAATCAGGTAACTATTTATAGATTCTTATTTTATGGATATTTTTGTGTACATAATTATGCATTTCTAGTTTTTGTGTTTTTTTGATAAATCAATCTAAAACGGAAAAATATGACTGAAACAGTACCTAGTTTTTTACAGGGCTGTAGATACTGACAAAACTGTAATATACACGATTCAGTTTTAACCAGTTTATAGATTGGTCGAAACCTTCAGTAACCTAAGAAAAAACACCTACTGCACGAAACAATCTTTTTGATATCAGACCCAATTGCCAATATAAGACCACTTGGATTTTTCGTTAAACTAACGTACTGATGTACACTAACAGTTTTTAAAAGGAAATATGTGAATATAAAAAATAAAATGATTCCATTGATGATTCAAAAACCATTTTATTGTTTAAAAAATATTAAAATGAAAAGTTTGAATAACAATTATTCTAATTTTTATGAAATATTGTTTAATAAGACGGCGAACACTTCAGAACCAGTGCTACGTACCAGGATCAACTGATGGAAGATACAACGACAATTCGAATAATGGATTCCAAGATGTCACTGAGCTCCAAAGTGCACTTATTTATAACAATCAAGTTTAAAGGATAATATATTTACATGTATGAAACAGGGAAAATCGATAATCCTGAAATTGTTGAATTTCTTGGTTTAAAAAGAATAAATCAGCATTTGTATAATACTTTTTTCCAAAAATTGAATTCTGACATGGCACTAAAATCTTAAAACTATTGCTGCATGATATGTATCATTATTGTTTTTGTTTTATTTCTTTTGCATTTTTTGATACCTTTTGAAAATAAATTACATATTTCAAATTAATTTATGATATAAATTCCTTCATAATATTAATCAAAGGACTATATGCAGTATTATGCATTTTTTAACCCCAAAAACAACGTTTTAGAAAGAGCTTTAAAGGGGCATGGTAACGATTTTGGTCAAAATTATTTCTCCGATTTTAATAATTACAATGCTTCACAAAGGCATTTCTAATACGCAACCGACATTTCAGTGTCATTTGCTGAGTAATGAGCGAGTTAGAGAGCTTGAAATTCTTCCCTTTGTAAACAAAGCCTTTGTTTCCATTTTGAACGTTGGATAAAAACTTTCAGTTTTAAACCTTAATCGAATGTGTTAAACGTTAGAAACTGTTTATTCATGCTAAAAATAAATAAAAAAGATAGACAAATAACTGGAAAAAGATTTTTTTTATTGGTATATTGAACCTTTGTAAACAAAAACAGGGCACGAGCCTTGTTAACATTACATAGAATTGTGTGTCCTATATCTTGCCTATAACTCAACGAATGACTCTCAAATTTTATTTGATCATTTGAAATGGATTTCTAAAGCATTGTAAATAATTAAAACATAAAAACAGAATTTGACCAAAATCGTGATCATGCCCGTTTAAAAATAAGGTGAAAGATAGTTAAAATAATATTTGAAATAAAGGTGTAAAAGGTTATCACCACAGTGACGTCATAATGTAGAAATGAAGTCATGAAGATTGCATTATTTTGACAAATTGATGTTTTGTAGCAAAATATGGGTGTTTTTCGATGGTTTTTCGACTAGGAAACATCGAGTGCAGGCTTGCTCAAGTACCATTTTTTTTTTAAATTAAATATACTGCGTATAATAGTGGGTGGTACAATTTTAAGCGCATTCTTGATCAAAGTGTTCGTATTCTTAATCAAAGCGTATTTAAAATCGGTATAAAATGGACAAGAATCATAATTAGAAGTTTAAGATTCAGTCATAGTGCCCGTTGTTTGTATCCAAATAGTAAAGATGGTTGAATACTACCTTAAAACTTCAACTGGTGACATCGTTTGTCCATACGATAAAACACGTCATTAGGAAAGAAAGACTGTCGCGCCACCTAACAAGATTTCTGTGAGCCAATGCTCACTAGTAATACGCCCGTTCTGATGTGAATATGCAAATAAGCAAAGTCGACATTTAAAAGGAGGTAAGCATTCAATTTGTACAAAAATATATCCCACGATACGGCATGCCTACACAAATAGTGTGTTAAAACTTAAAGCATGTGATAAATGGTTGCTGAGAAATCTTTGACGAAAATTTGTTTGAAAATTTAGGCTAAAATTAAACAAAGTCGTCAAATGACAGGAACTTGACGTCCGATTAGTACAAAAACAATATCCTACGATATAGCATGCCTACACAAATAGCTTGTTAAAATTTAAAGCATCTGTGATACATATTTTCTGAGAAATCTTTAACGAAAATTTGTTTGAAAATTTAGGCTAAAAGTAAACAAAGTTGTCATTCAACGTGAAGTTAACTGAGGTTGCTGAGAAATCTTTGACGAAAATTTGTTTGAAAATTTAGGCTAAAATTAAACAAAGTCGTCAAATGACAGGAACTTGACGTCCGATTAGTACAAAAACAATATCCTACGATATAGCATGCCTACACAAATAGCTTGTTAAAATTTAAAGCATCTGTGATACATATTTTCTGAGAAATCTTTAACGAAAATTTGTTTGAAAATTTAGGCTAAAAGTAAACAAAGTTGTCATTCAACGTGAAGTTAACGACCGATTGGTACAAAAATATATCCCACAATATGGCATGCCTGAACAAATAGTGTGTTAAAATTTCAAGCATTTGTTATAAATAGTTGCTCCAAACAAATTTTCGTCAAAGATTTCTCAGCAACTGTTTTTCGCAGATGCTTGAAATTTTTACACAGTATTTGTATAGGCATGCCATATTGTGGGTTATATTTTTGTACCAATCAGACGTCAACTTCCTGTTAAATGACGACTTTGTTTATTTTTAGCCAAAATTTTCAAACAAATTTTCGTCAAAGATTTCTCAGCAGCTATTTAACGCAGATGCTTGAAATTTTAACACACTTTTTGTTTAGGCATGCCATATCGTGGGATGTATTTTTGTACCAATCAGACGTCAACTTCCTGTTAAATGAGGACTTTGTTTATTTTTTGCCAAAATTTTCAAACAAATTTCCGTCAAAGAATTCTCAGCATTTATTTAACGCAGATGCTTGAAATTTTAACACACTTTTTGTTTAGGCATGCCATATCGTGGGATGTATTTTTGTACCAATCAGACGTCAACTTCCTGTTAAATGAGGACTTTGTTTATTTTTAGCCAAAATTTTCAAACAAATTTTCGTCAAAGATTTCTCAGCAGCTATTTATCGCAGATGCTTGAAATTTTAACACACTATTTGTTTTGGCATGCCATATTTTGGGATATATTTTTGTACCAATCGGGTGTCAACTTCCTGTTAAATGACGACTTTGTTTATTTTTAGCCAAAATTTTCAAACAAATTTTCGTCAAAGATTTCTCAGGAGCTATTTATCGCAGATGCTTGAAATTTTAACACAGTGTTTGTTAAGTCATGGCATATTGTGGGATATATTTTTGTATCAATCGGACGCAACTTCCTGTTGAATAATGACGTTGTTTATTTTTTGCCAAAATTTTCAAACAAATTTTCGTCAAAGATTTCTCAGCAGCTATTTATCGGAGATGCTTGAAATTTTTCCACAGTGTTTGTTAAGTCATGGCATATTGTGGGATGTATTTTTGTATTAATCGGACGTCATCTACCTGTTAAATGAGTACTTTGTTTATTTTAGCCAAAATTTTCAAACAAATTTTCCTCAAAGATTTCTCAGCAGCTATTTATCGCAGATGCTTGAAATTTTAACACACTATTTCTTTAGGCATGCCATATTGTGGGATATATTTCTGTACCAATCGGATGCCAGCTTTCTGTTAAATGTCGACTTTGCTTATTTTGCATATTCACATCAGAGCGGGGGTATCACTAGTGAGCATTGGCGCACAGATATCTTGTTAAAATTGTGATAAATAAAATTGTAGTTGATTAAAAATTGTTTTAAAGAAGAAACAATAATTCTTGAGATTAAGATATTTTAGTTGTATGATTAAAAAAAAATTAACAATTCCTTCTTAAATTGTCAATATAACTTGCTTTAACAACCAAATTTCATAACATTTTAAGAGTGTTATTAAGAATTTTATATCATTTGAACAATTTACTCAAATTAGTTGTGCATTCAATGGATTCAATGTGTCAACAACACATAATGCCCCCAGGATAATCTAAGTATAAAAACAATCTATTGTTTAAAGAGGTCCTAAACACCCAAAATCACCACCCTTCTCTTGGCTATTAGAATAGAGAACAGACATACACCTTAAAAGCAAAAAAGAATGCATTAAAAAGAATGCACTGTCCAACAATGATCTCTGGAAGCTTAAAAATTACTTCCAGCAGATAACCCATTTGAAAATAAGTTTACTCTCTCTCTCTCTCTCTCTCTCTCTCTCTCTCTCTCTCTCTCTCTCTCTCTCTCTCTCTCTCTCTCTCTCTCTCCGTGTCGTATAATAAGTACAAACGTTTGGACTGATAGAAAATACAAGATTCAAGTATTTTTTTCTATTATTGCCTGAAAACTTATATCTAAGATTTTAAAACCCGACAGGATGCAGTAAAAAGATGAAACTTTGCTGATCATAAAGTGTAACAGCTGTCTTGTTTAAGTCATTAAGTTTGAACTTGATACTGAACATGAACCTGTATACATGTTTAAGCATGTTTTATATATGAAACATTTGCAAAAACTTTTTAATCAGCTTTTAAATTACTTTTTTTAAACTTCTTATCGACTTCGCACAAAGTAATGGTAATGCATTACTTTACTCATGTAATGGTAATGTAATGCATTACTTCAAGAAAATGAAGTAATGGCAATTTAATGCCCAAATTCATTAAGTAATGGTAATGTAATGCATTACTTTAAAAAGTAATTCGCCCCAAGCCTGAAACAGACACACAAAGGTAAAACAGTATACCCTCTTCTTCTTCGGAGTGGGGTTACTATTAAGTGTGCCAAAAATGTAGCAACAATCAAGAACTTCACCCCTTGACTATTGTCACAAAATTAAAAGTGCCGAATATTACTCAAGATGTGTTCACAAAGATACTGACGATGAGTGGATAAGAAATGGAAAACTTTGTGTTAAAGGGGACGATACTTCTCTTCCCAAATATGATAAAAAATTTCATTGATGGAGAGAATTGGGATGAGGAATTGGAACCTTTTTTAAGCGAAAAATATTCTGGAACGATTCCGAAAATAAAGAAGAATATATAATGTACATTTAATTGGATTTATTTTACTCGTATTGTTATGTGTGTGTGACCGAGTAAATAATAAAGACACGGTTCTGTGTTCAGGATGTTTTATATGTACAAAAAGGTGATTCTGTAAATAAATATAAACACATATCAATATATATACAATTTATACACAATAATTCGTTACGGTTTAAATAAAGCTTTAAACTTTATTATAATCTTAGTTTACTTTATGTAGATACTAAGAAAAGTTATGTCATATAAATTAATACAATAAATACCTTGTGCGAGGTGTTGGTGTACAAAATCGCCGGACCCACAGTGAAACAAAATCAAAAGTAACCGGGATTTATAATAATAGAAATGATCTGATTCGATAATACTATCCAATGGGAACAACGGCCAATAGAAAAGTAAAGAAAGTGTTCACCAACTCAATCCACCTGCGCACAAGAACAAGCGTAACTTGGTAAATAATTAGATATTGTAAATTTTAAATCTGCCCACATACTCCCCTGCTTTGAATTTTATCGTCTCGATAAAAATCAAAATTCAAACACACACTAATCAACATAATATGATATATAAATCAAATGTTCAATATACGTATCACATTCACAGTCTATGATTCTTAATCCCACATACTCTTCTGTTTATCGCGTAATCGCAAACTCCGACGAAGAGATAAGGATGGCATAACGTCACGTGCATGGCAATTGTCACTGCTTATATATTTCGGCGGTACGCGTTTGATATCACGTCTATTAAGGGTACGCTGTTGTCCAGTGTCTGAAACAACTGTATACACACTGTCTTTGGCTGTTTGAACACGGTATCTTGTTGTACTCCAAAGGTCTTGAAGTTTGTGTCTTCCTGTAAAACCTCTGTTTCTTATGAAAACTTCGTCACCCACACCAATCGGATGATCCACCATTTTTGCGTCGAAGCGATCTTTCCTCTGTGATGCATTTTTTTCCAGGTTTCTTTTAGCATGCTGGAATAATTCACTAGCATTATTTCTGTGCTCTTGAATGAATTCATCGTAATTCACATCACTATCCGAGACAGAATCTGACACTGTTGACGACACAATAAAATCGACTGGAATTTTAGGTTTACGACCGAAAAATAAATAGAAAGGACTGTAACCAGTGCTGGAATTTGGAGACACATTGTACGCAAAAGTTACATCAGATAAATGATCTGGCCAGAGTTTCTTCTTCTGTGGTGGTAGAGTTCTGAGTAAATCGTGAAGTGTACGGTTAAAACGTTCTGTCTGTCCATTGCCTTCGGGATGGTAAGCTGTTGTTCTTGACTTTTGTATGTCGTAGATTTTGCAGAGTTGTTTAATAATATCCGACTCGAAGTTTCTTCCCTGATCGCTATGAATTCTATCCGGTACACCATAGTGATGAAACCACTGTTGAATCAAACACAACGCAACGGTAGAAGCTTTCTGATCACGGGTGGCCACTGCTTGTGTGAATTTGGTAAAAACATCTGTCATCACAAGTACATTTTCCTTACCCTTAGATGGTTCCAATACTGTGAAATCAATGGCTAGAATTTGCAGAGGTCGGTTTGCTAGTAAGTGGTTCATAGCTGGTCTAATCTGCTGGTTTTCTGATTTGGCTACACAACAACGTTCACAGTTCTTGCAATATTCTTTGATCTCACTAAACATTCTAGGCCAATAACACCGGTCTTTAATAACACTGAATGATCTTTCGATTCCCTGGTGACCAAGGTTGTCATGACACTGTTTAAGAATTTCTAGTTTCAGTGAAGATGGTAAAACGTACTGTTTGGTTTCTCCATTAACAGGATCACACACAGTTCTGTAAAGTATTCCGTTATCCATACTTAAACGATTCCACTGCCTGAGAAGAATATTCACAGCCTTTTCACAGTTTTTCCTTTCTTCTTTCTTTGGATATACCCCCTGTTTCCAGAACTTTAAAAACTGATGAATGTCTTTGTCCTGAGACTGTAAGCGTTTCAGATCACTTTGACTGTATTGACGAAGAGAACATTGCATTTTAACACATATCACATCGGATGATTCTTGACACAATCTCTGTTGCACACACATAACATCTTTTGGAATTTCAGAAGACCAGAGATTTCCTAGACTGGTTGATGAGGTAAGTATTCCTTCTTCACTCACTGACTTACGTGAAAGAGCATCTGCATTCGAATTGTGTTTTCCACTGCGATATTTGATTTCAAAGTTGAAGAGAGCCAACTGTGACACCCAGCGTTGTTCGTATGCACTCAATTTAGAAGACTGTAGATACACAAGCGGATTATTGTCGGTATAAACGGTAAAAGAAGAGTTCACTAAATAATCCCGGAATTTGTCGGTAATACTCCAATACAATGCTAAAAGTTCCAGACGTCGCGAACTGTAATTCTGTACATTCCGTTCGTTGGGACGAAGTGATCTGCTGGCGTACGCAATAACACGTAATTGACCATCTTGGTGTTGCGAAAGTACCGCCCCGAGACCGTTGAGACTTGCATCGACTTCAAGCACAAAAGGTTTTGTGTAATCGGCATATCCTAGAATCGGTGCACTGGTAAGTAATTCTTTTAATAACACAAATGATTTTTCACATTCACTATTCCACTTTTCACAGAACAGCTTCTTAGATGCATTCGGAAACTTTCTGATTAAATTGTACAATGGCGCTGCAACTTTCGCAAAAGACTGAATAAAACGTCTATAATATGACGCCAATGCAAGAAATGAACGTAACTGTTTTGGTGTTGACGGTGTTGTCCAGTCACTCACAGCTTGCACTTTTAGAGGATCTGTGTTAATTCCATGCTTTGATACTATGTGCCCCAGGTATTTTACTTCCTCTTTGAAAAAATCACATTTAGATGGTTTTAATTTAAGTCCATGCTGACGAAGTTTCTGAAATACTACTTCCAATCTCTGAATTTGTTCTTCTACAGTCCGTGAAAACACAATAATATCATCTAAGAATACCAGGAGTATCTGGAAAACTTCATCACGGAAACAGTGCTGCATAAGTCTCTGAAAGGTGGCGGGAGCGTTACACAAACCGAACGGCATGGTGTTAAATTCGTATAGTCCAAATGGTGTAGTAAATGCTGTTTTGTGTTTGTCGTTCTCTTCTACTGCAACTTGGTTATATCCTGAAGTCAAATCCATGGTCGAGAAATAACGGGAACCACACAGTGTATCAAATGATTCTTCAACACGGGGGAGAGGATATGCGTCTTTGATTGTCTTAGAGTTTAACTTCCGATAATCAACGCACAGACGTAATTCACCATTCTTCTTGCGAACGATAACAATTGGTGATGCATACGCACTGGTACTTTCTCTTATGATATCCCTATGTAATAGCTCTCTAATATGTTGTTTAACTTCCTCAAATTGCGTCGGGGGAATGCGTCGGTACGGTAGATTGACCGATACTCCATCTGTCAGCGTTATTTTGTGTTTTACCGTATCTGTAAATCCTGTGTCTAAATCCGACTTTGAAAATACGTCATTATATCTGTGAAATAGTAATTCTATGCTTCGTTTCTCTTGGTCTGTCGCGTCAACTTTGTCCAAGTTTACAGGAATACGGAACTCTGGATCACAGGAACGTTCGTTAGTAGATTCTGTCACATAACACTGCACAAATATTTCCTGTACTGTGCCACAATTGGAAAATTGCACAGGGTCACTAATTTCATTGATAACTTCTTCTCCTTTTGATAATATAGCAATGCGTGTTCGAGGTGAAATCCAGACATCAGAATCAGTTATGTTCGCTAGCCGCAAATAGAAATGGCCCTTGATCACTTGAACGAATGTCCGGACTATAACAATGCTGTCACTCAGGTGCTCGCTATGCGACAATGGTTCTGCTACGGCTGAGTAATTTCCAGGTATCGGCGGCCCAGTAGCGTTGATCACGATCACAGATCTTGCTGGGATTCTAACGGGATGTCGCGCAGACACTTTAGCAAAACCATACACAGTCCTGTTCTCTTGATCACACACTCGGAATGCTGACTTAATTTTCGAATTGCAGGATATTTCAGATACTTTCTCGTGATAATAATTTCCATGTTTTTGAATAAAAATGTCTCTGCACTGTCCAATAATGTTCATTCCTAAAATGCCCGGGATATTGTGTTTACGTTTCCGAGTCATTCCATCTTCTGTATCTTTAATTATCAGGATACCGCGATCTTCTATAACGTTTCCCATACATTCAACATCAGCTTCTATGTATCCGATATAAGGGATTGAAATTCCGTTTGCTGCTTTTAAATTCAATTTCACATCATTCTTTATATTCTTACAGAGTGTTTCGATGTTGTTTCTATAAAAACTTTCCGTTATTGTAGTCACCATAGACCCAGTGTCTAATAAACAGTTAATTTCTACACCAAACATTTTAATTTTAACTGTAGGGCTTTGACCAATAATATGATTGACACAGGTGGAGTCCTCTATATTTCCTACTGATGTCGGACTCTGCTCATCAGCAGGATCTATTTTCCCGATTGTTGGTAATTTGTCGAAGTGAGATTTCGTGGACAGTTTCTTTGGATATGATTTTCGCTTTTACATGTATAGCAACGGCGGCGGTTTAACTGTGGATATGGTAATCGGTATTGTTCTTTCGATTTGGATACAGTTTGCCGTTCAAGTAACTTTGTAAGATTGTCGATGTTTTGTTCCTGCCGTTGTATGACTTCTAAGTATTTGTCAATTCCGTGAGTAGTTTTCTCTGACTTCTGTGAAGATTCAGCGGCCTGTTTTTCTGTAGTATGTCTGTCTGTTGAGCACTTTGAGCGGTTCTTTTCTTCATCCTCTGAAAACAATATTGCTTCGTCCCGGAAGTCCAAAAAATGTATATCCGGCTGTTGACGAATAAGTCGTTTTAATTCTCTACGTAATGAGATATCATTCACATTTTGCGCAAATTGTTCACACAGGGTCAAATCAGGGTTTGGAATAATATCTGTGTTTTTCGTCGTAATTTTCTTGATGAGGTTCATCAGAGCGTAACTGTATTCTCGTAAAGACTCCCCTTCCATCTGTTTTCGCTCAAAGAAATTTCTCTGTAGGACTGTTATTCCTTCTTTGTCTCCAAACGTTTCACTTAAAATACGCAACACTTTTGTTGGATTGCTTCTTTCTTCATATGGCCGATATTTGATTTCTTCTTTTGCCAATCCAGTCAGATTTGAATATATGAAGTCGGTACTTTCTTCTCTATTCATACGGTGACTTTTGATGACATGTTCAACTTCTTCTATCCAGTCGTCAACATGAATATCGTCTTTATCTTCATTTCCGCTGAATTTCTGCACATTACGGACTGGTTTTAGATAAGTAGTTTTGGATTTGTATTCTTCGTTGTCCTCATCTATGCGTCTATCGAGTTCTTTTTGTAGAGTTTTTATTTGTTGTCTTAATTTCTTTGTCGTCATGGTTCGGCGTTTAAAGGTATTTCTATCAAAAGAGGTAACGGTACGTTCCGGACTTTTCACAGGTGAGTTGTTTTCAGCGATGACTGCTCACTGGATTTTGTAGACATTCTTCCTCACACAAGAATCACCATTGACTGTAGATACCGGCGACGCCATTTGTGACCGAGTAAATAATAAAGACACGGTTCTGTGTTCAGGATGTTTTATATGTACAAAAAGGTGATTCTGTAAATAAATATAAACACATATCAATATATATACAATTTATACACAATAATTCGTTACGGTTTAAATAAAGCTTTAAACTTTATTATAATCTTAGTTTACTTTATGTAGATACTAAGAAAAGTTATGTCATATAAATTAATACAATAAATACCTTGTGCGAGGTGTTGGTGTACAAAATCGCCGGACCCACAGTGAAACAAAATCAAAAGTAACCGGGATTTATAATAATAGAAATGATCTGATTCGATAATACTATCCAATGGGAACAACGGCCAATAGAAAAGTAAAGAAAGTGTTCACCAACTCAATCCACCTGCGCACAAGAACAAGCGTAACTTGGTAAATAATTAGATATTGTAAATTTTAAATCTGCCCACATGTGTAACAATATATAAAATATATCACTTATTTTGTTAGTTTAACTTAACCAGTGAAAACTGACTTAGATAAATCTGTCCAGGTCTTCATACAAACATATCACTCTGATTATATAATGGTACTTGACCAAAAGTTCTACCAATACATTTTGAAATTCGATAAATCACATAAAATCATAACACTTTACCCATTGTGCATTTTTATTATTATTTGAAATGTAAAAAAAAAAATACATTAAAAATAGTCCTACATTAATTGTGATATGCTAGCAATATCTGTTTTGTTAACAAAGGGTCGGGATCGGTGTTACCAAAAATATTTTACTTTGGTCAGTACAACCCACAGCAACGCACATGTTTGCAACAATTAGGCGAGTTACAGAATTAGATTGAGGCTTCTTTTTAAATAACTTTGGATATGCCACATTTCAGAACACCAGCTATTTGAGCTGTGTTATAATTCAGAATGCGTGTGACATGGAGAGGGGCTGTACGGAGGTTGTTTTCCGGATCATGTTACCACATTGCACTTCCCCTACTTTGATAGGGGACGTGTGTTGGATTTAAGGTGCACAGCTGTGAAGATCCTTTACATTAAAGACAGCCCGATGAGCTGCGGAGAAAATTTTATGCTCGGTCGGTCTAAGGGGGCTGTTCTGTATATGAATGGAATTGTGTGTAAGAACAATTTTAAATTTTTCCATTATTTTCAAATGTTGATACAAATAGCTTTTCATTCATCAAATTTATATCCAGTTATTACAAGTAAATTAAATTTAACAGCGTGCATAGTGTATTTTTTTAGATTACAACAGCATCTATCTAACAATATACGAGGGCTGTTAGAAAAGTGACAAAGTGATTTACGGCAAAAGTATAGTGTACTTTGTAGGATGACTTATGTTTTATTAAATGGCTTTCAATTAAAAATAAGTATGCAAAAAATCTAAGATTTTGAATTTGTTTTCAAAAGAAACAGCGATGTTTATTTTGCATGAATTGGATTAACGGAGCACCATTTCATATTCCACGACGTCAGGTGACGTCAAACTACTAAAAGGCATTTTAAACCTGTTACTCTTTTTCAAAATAAACACCTTTTAGTTCACACACTTTTCATGCCATTTAACCTATTTATAAAACGCATTTATAAAACGCTTGTTCACACCATTATTTGTCACATTTTGTATAATGTCTTTTGTGTCATATTGTATATCATTTAAGTCCGAATATCTCTGTCCACACAGTTTCGACTTCTGATAAGAAAATAAAGCAAAATCCATAGGTTCAAGATCCGGACTGTATGAGGGTCGGGGTGCTGCAAGAGCTAAATATATCAGTATTTTCATTTTCCAACCTTCAATTCCAATTGTGGTTACATTTGTAAACCTTTGTCCTATAAAAATAGCAGCATCCAAGAACCTTTTAGTCTCCATCGGAGATTTTTCTGCGTGCACACAAAATTTAACGACGACCCGGGGCTCCAATGTGTCCATTTACGTTAACGTTTTTTACTAATTTTTCTACCGTTGGTCGACCATATTTGGCGATAAAACGGTCAGCAATTCTTCAATTTAATTGAAACTTTCACCAAATTACCTTCATAACTTATTGTGATATCATATGAAATATCGTTTATTTTTATGCGTTAAAACAATACATTTCCTTAAAAAGGAAATATGCGTACAAAATATAAATTAACAAGAGGCCCATGGGCCACATCGCTCACCTGAGGAACAAAAGGTATGATAAAGTCAGCTTAATGGAGTCATAATACAAACAATCTGTAGATCCTGTATAAATAAAATCCATTTTTCCCCCTTGGAACTCGGATAGCCCTGATTGCTGCCAATATTTACAAGAGCAGACTTTAATCACCGCTCCTGCACATATATAGGGAATCAAAGTTACGCAGGCAGGGATTACCGCACACCTACGCAACTCACGGGTACCAACGTTAACGCAAGCAGAGATAACGCAAGCAGGGATGACTGCACACTTGCGCTAGAAAGGCCAGAACACCAGAAGGGATGACCATACACTAGTGCTCCGCCGCAACCACCACCAAGACAAGCAGGTATGACCGCACACTTGTATTAATGCGATACAGGGCAGGAAGGACCGCACACTCTGTATCGTAGGTTAGAAAAACACGAAGGTTAGATAGAGCAGGGATGTCCACACCCTCAATCTCTCCGTACCTGTTCAAGTTTAACCCCAAACAGTCGCTCGTCACAATGCAATATACACTGTCCCTATATATGTGCCGGCCTAAAAAAATTCATAGTATCTAAAAATTGGAAATCAAAAATAAACAAACTAATCCGGCCTAACCCAAAACTACTTATGCAGAACAACTTATATACATTGAATATTTATTATTGTATAAAAATAATCATCACAATAATTGGTTAACAGTGGATGCATTAATTAAAATAATCAAGAATCAATAAATCAATAAATCAAGGGCAATAACTCAAAACAGTAATACAAAAAGATTCTAATGAAAAAATAGCTGCCTGCTTCAATTGTATAGTCATATCACATGTTGAGATTGCAGTTCTCAAAAAGATCCTTTACAATTGTTTATATATGGGATATTTAGCTACATCAAACTCTGAACCTTCCTGTGAGGCCGAAGAATTGTCCTGGAGCCAAAGTCTTAACAATTATAAAGAATCATCTTGCTGATTAGTTTCCGAGAAGAAGATTTTTAAAGATTTACTCTATATATATTCCTATGTAAAACTTCGACCCCCCCCCCCCCATTGTGCCCCACCCTACCCCCAGGGATCATGATTTTCACAACTTTGAATCTACACTACCTGAGGATGCTTCCACACAAGTTTCAGCTTTCCTGGCTGATTAATTTCTGAGAAGAAGATTTTTAAAGATTTACTTTATATATTCCTATGTAAATTTTTTTAACACCCCCCCCCCCAATGTGGCCTCACCCTACCCCCCGGAGGTCATGAATTTCACAACTTTGAATCTACACTACCTGAGGATGCTTCCACACAAGTTTCAGCTTTCCTGGCTTTCTGGTTCTTGAGAAGAAGATTTTTGAACATTTCTCGAAATTTTTCATTAATTTCTAATTATCTCCCCTTGAAAACGGGTGTGGCCCTTAATTTTCACAACGTTGAATCCCCTTCGCCTAAGGATGATTTGTGCCAAGTTTGGTTGAAATTAGCCCAGTAGTTCTTGAGAAGATGTTGAAAATGTGAAAAGTTTACGGACAGACGGACGGACAGACGGACGGACAGACGGACGACATACAAAATGTGATTAGAATAGCTCACTTGAGCTTTCAGCTCAGGTGAGCTAAAAAAATGACATGCTCCGTGAAGCACATCTTATCAAAATAATTAATTTTAATAATGCTTTACACTTTTTTGGTAAGGGAAAGATAAACAGGTTGCTTGATGCAAAAACGCACCTTCAGGACTGAACATAATCTCTAGATATTGTCCAGGCAGGACAGTTCCTGGGTGAAAGAGTGGTAGTATCCTGGTCTCCATCCTGAAAAATACCAACTGTTTCCGGGATGACCTTATCTCGGTACAGTGTAACAAGAGTCATCTTCAATCTGCAAAGACTGGGAGACTCCCACTCAAATGGAAGCCTCACCCGCTTGGATTACTTTCTCGCAGCGTTTGTTAAACATTAGTTTCTTCTCCCCCAATTGATGCCTCTGTCTTAAATGAGATAAGATTATCGCGTGGTTCATAGATAAGTTAGCGTGGTTCAGCAGCAGACGTGTATTAATTATTATCAAGTATCTGGACTTACATTGTGAGTTTTATTATAAGACTGTAGTGATTTGTGAAATTTATATAACTTTATTTTACTTTATAACTTTATAACATTATTTTGCAAATTATTGGCATTGCCATTTGCGTATTTAACGCATATTCATACAATGAGTGAAAGCTTTGAGCATTCTGATATGGCTGATGGCCTTTCGGAAGAAAAAGAGGCTCCAGTGAACCCATCAATACTGACAATGATGAAGGAAATGGAAAAACAATATTGCTTCCTTGGCATCATCTGTCGGTGAATTGAAAAGACAAGGACGGAAACGTAAAGCCGAAAATCAACCGTGTTCCTCGAAAGATTAGAGTGACGTGTCATCGGATGAAGAGGATGAAGAGAAAACTCAGAGGGACGAGTTTGGCGATTAAGTTGATGAAGTAGATGAAGTTGATGAGTTCGATAACGACACTATCTTAGATGAACTTGCCGAATGTTTTGACACAGAAAGAAAATGTCGCGAGCCGGTTCATGAAAAACTGGCCAAAGTAACTAGCGATTGTGTGCGTATAGTGCTCAATGTTATAAAAACAAAGGAAGTGAGCGAGAAGTATACTCGACCACGGAATGTGCTTAATCAGTCACCACCTAAGATTAATGAAGAAATTCGAGCCCACCTTAGTCGGAAAATCCGAAATCAAGACATCAAACTTCAACGTACCCAGACTCTGGTAACCAAGAAAATTGTGCCTCAACTGCAGCAGATCAATCTTCTGCTTAATGCAAAGCAAAAAGGAGAGGGCCCGTCAATGAAGGACCTCACAACCCTGGCAATGGACGGTCTCAAATTGATGACGTACGACTACTGTGATCTATCACAAAAAAGACCTCTCAAGGAAATCTTTAATAATTTCTTCCTCTGCGTAGAACAAAACATATGTAGACAGCATCTTGATGTAGTCTCGAAGCGTAGTGTAATCGGACGACAACGTTTCCATTTTAAAATGGTGATATTCCACAAAGTCATTCAAGTGTTTTAAGTTTAATATAACTCTGAACTTCCCATTTTTCTTTGGTCTTAGGAAGATATTTGAAATAAATTCGTTTTCGTTATAATCTGCTACTTCTTCAATAATTTTCTTTGATTGAAGTTCTTTGATTTCAATATCAATGATTTCTAAATCAGTGTCGTTGAAATTAATTGGTCGGGATTGCTGCATTGAAAAGGTGTATTTTGAAATTCAATTGAATAACCTTTCACTAGTTCTAAAATTTTTGAATCACTTGAAATTATTTTCCAATTTTCATAGTGACCGGCAATTTTCCCTACCGTAAAATATTTAGAGGAATTTAGAAATTCACTCACAGGTAACAAGGTAACACTTCCTGATTTGTTTCTTCGTCAGCTTGTTGTTTGGGCAACTTTTCTTTTTGTAGCCCTGGAAAGAACGCTTGCCTAAAAAAGGCTGAGGTCTGTTGGTCTGGTTGTAGGGTCTTTGACCTTCGTATTTCCGACTTGGGGAAACTCCTCTTCTCGGGTCTGTTGCTGCTACCCGAGATCTTTGACCCAACCTTATTTGCTTTCGTAATATGTTCGACCTTTTTTCCCCAGATTATCCCCGAACAGTTTGTCAGTGACAGGATAATCGTTTGAACATAGCACCCGGAATTCGTCGTTACTCTCGGGTTGGATAATGAACTCAACTTAGTGTCAAAGAATTGTTATTTTGCGTCGATTGATTTACAAGACGCTTATTAGTCGTGTAATGTGTGTCAGGACAGGAAATATTTGAGATTTTATTGGAAAGGCTAGAAGTTCCAATACACGTGTTTGGCCATGGGATTGGCGTCAGCCCCACGAATATTCAAGAAACTATTAAAATCTGTGTTCGCTACTTTAAGAAAACGCGGACATGCTAATGTGGCCTACATAGACGATTCGCTTTAAATAAGCAAAACAGAATTAGAATGCCAAAGAAATGTAGAGCAAACAGCGCATTTATTGGACACTCTTGGTTTAACTATCAACGAAGATAATTCCGTATTTAAACCGAAAAGAACGCAACCTATCTATTAAGGAAAAATGTCAAGATATTCTTAACCATCACCAAGTGACTATACGCGAATTTGCACAATTATTTGGTGAACTCGTGAAGAAATTACAGTCAAACTTCACCTTCCAGGTAAGTCTCGGTTAACCTTTTAACTATACATCAGAATAAGAACTGGCATTGACTTACAGATATTTTACAGGACATTTTTGGCAAGATAATTTGGACTTTAGAAAATGTTTCGTCTTTCAGATGTTTGATCTTAGAAGTTAAGAACAGCAATGGTTTACAAACCATAAAGGCCACAAAATGGACATGCACAAGATTCATTACTGACAGAAATCAAGCTAAATAGGAAGGATCGATATCTCAAAATTAATGTTGATGCAATAATTTGGCTTGGTGTGAAAATATGAAGGAAATTACACTAGAAGGTTTACAGGTTTCTTAGGTTCTTGAGTTTCCTCATTTACAATGCATTGTGCGTGAAAGTCATTTACCAATTATGGGGATAAATAATATGAATAGGAAATCGACATGCATTAATTATTATTAACTGTATAGATAGGTTGAAACTAGTTCTGACATATTAAAGGTGTAATCAAATAACAACATGTCGTTACTGATTTGGGGGGGGGGGGGGGCATTTTAAAAGGAAGACAATTTGAAGGTGCGATTACACTACGCTTAGACAATACATCAAGATGCTGTCTACATATGTTTTGTTCTACGCAGAGGAAGAAATTATTAAGATGTCCTTGAGATATCTTAATACCGTAGAGTCCGTTGAAGAGTGCGCCAAGAAAAATTGTTTGAACAATCACCCACTAGTTGTAGAAAAATTAGAAGAGTTGAGAGCGGAGTGGGTAGAAATCAGGTAAGTGTTTATAGATAGATAGATAGATAGATAGATAGATAGATAGATAGATAGATAGATAGATAGATGTGTGTGTGTGTGTGTGTGTGTAGAAATGTTTATTAGCGCTTCTTTTCAACTTTAAGCAAAATTTTATTTTGTTGAAGTGATGATGAATTGCCATGCATGGAGATAATCAAACCGAAAGAATGCACGGTTCTGGCGCTGGATTCGGTTTCCTTGCAGGAGTGTTCAGATAAAATCCCGAATGATGAATTAATTGCACGTGGTTCGGTTAAAATCAAGAAATTTCGTAAAAAAGGAATGAGGACTAATGCGAAATCACTGAAAAAGAAAAAAAACCGCTTTCCCATTACAGTGGTAAAAAAATTGCTAAAGCTTAAGGGCATTGGCAACGAAGTATTCGGGAAATAAAAATTCAGTTCCTGCATTTTTTCTTTTTTACATCGAATTTCAGTAACCGTTCTTGAGGGTTTTTTTCTAATTGTGAGTTATCTCCCGTAACACGAACTCTTTAGCTTATTAGAGTAATAAAAAAAAGCGTTTCCGAAGTAAAAGTACGAGAGATGAAGCTACATTTCAGCTTTCCATAAAGAAAAGAATCGACGTATTTAAAGCAAACAACGTAAGAAAGATTATTAATGACCACTCATATTCATCTAAGCTGTGTGATCATGGTGATAATGACTCTGAAATTGATGAGTGTTTACCGGTAGTTGATGATAGCAAGGAGAACAATTACGCATCTAGTGATAGTTTAGATGGACAGATTGACCATGTTCACGATGCAGCAGAGATTAGTTGGCGACAGGGAAGGCGAATAGTGGAGTTGGGATTTATTGTAGACAAACTCTCTGAAGGCTGTTCTGTTTGCCACCCTTCCGAGCCTTTAATATAACAAACACGGTACACAAGACATGTTATGGATTAGGCAGCTTATTAACCATCAGGTGTGCCCTTTGTGATGGAAAGACGGTTGTTCCAACTAAGAAGAGACGAGCTTGGGATGTCAACACAAAGTTAGCATTAGGTAAATTGATTTATAACATTCATTACATTATGAATTTGAAGAAGTAAATTTTGTTGATTTATACCAGTATGTTTAGTCCTGTAAATAAAAACACCCCACTATTTCATAACAACTACTGCATTTTTCTTATTAATTTATTTTCAAACAATCATTTTGTTTTGCTTTCAGGTATGTTACACAGTGGTATAGGGGAAAGAAAGTTGTCCAACTTATTGTCGACACTGAGCATTCCACCATGTTCTAAAACAACACTTAAGAAAAGAGAAAGAGAAATATGTGAAGCCCTTGAAGATATAGCACGTTCTAGCTGTGCTGATGCTGCTGTCAGAGAAAAAGATCTCACAAAGTATTAGACAAAGAGGTGTTAAAGAACTACCGTCCTGTCTCCAACCTTTCATTTATTTCTAAAGTCCTTAAAAAGGTTATCAATTCTAGGCTAGAAGATCATTTACAATCAAAAAATCTGCATGATAGACAACAGTCAGCATACCGTGCTTATCATTTTACGGAAACAGCACTCTTGAGAGTCCAGCATGACATAAAATCTGCTCTAGATAAAGGAATGTGTGTTGTTCTGTTGATGCTGGACTTATCTGCAGCATTTGATGTGATAGACCACACTATTCTTATGAATCGCCAAGAATTTTCTTTTGGAATAACGGGTGCTGCCTTGTAATGAATACAGTCATACCTCAGTGATCGACAGCAAAGTATTGCTATAGGCCAGTCTAAGTCTACAGACTTTCAATTGAATGTTGGTGTTCCACAAGGTTCGGCCCTTGGACCAAAGCTTTACAACCTGTTTGCTAAACCTATATGTGATATTTGCCGTAAACACAACATGAGTTTTCAGTGCTATGCTGACGATACTCAATTGTATATGGCAATTACACCTACTAGCAACTGGATAGATATAGCATCTCGTCTGCAGACTTGCCTGTCTGATATTGGTTCTTGGATGCGTTCCAACTATTTGAAGATTAATCGAGAAAAAAACAGAGCTAATTGTCTTTGCCCGAAAACACAAAATTAATTACTTCAAAGAACTCAGCATTAATTTTGACGGCAACAAAACTAGCGTTTCATCAATTGTAAAAAAAATTAGGTGTCATTTTTTATTCGTTACTGAACATGGATCACCAGGTACGAAACATCGGAAAATCATGTTACCACCAACTACGGAATATTGGTCGCATTCTACCCTTAATATTATAAAGCGCTAGTAAAACCCTTGTATGCTAACTTGTGACCTCTCGTTTGGACTACGGCAATGCCTTACTACACGGTGTATGTACCAATTCCTTGTCAAGACTTCAAAGGGTTCAAAACGCAGCCGCTAGGATTATAACGCGTACTAGGAAATATGATCACATAACACCAGTACTAGTCAAGTTACACTGGCTTCCAATCGAGCAGCGAATTTAATACAAGCTGATCCTACAGGCTTTTAAAGCCTTAGACGGAACATCGCCATTTTATATACAAGAACTGGTCCAGGTCTACGAGCCAAACAGGTCTCTGCGCTCAGAGAGCTCTATGCTCCTTGTCCAGTCGCGTGCGCGGACTAGGTCGTATGGTGACAGGCGGTTCGACGTGGCCAGTTCTACATTGTGGAACAACCTTCCCCAAAATCTTAGATTAGAGGGGAATTTTATTCGTTTTAAAAATTATCGAAAACCTACCTTTTCAGCAGGGCTTATCCACAGTATTCTTAAGTATTTACGCATTTAAACCTTATTTTATTGTGTACAGAGACAGCACAGCATTGATTTTTTTACATGTAAACAAAATTTAGTGTTATATAAGTATGTAGTTTTTTTTTATTTAGTTTATTTAGGTATATTATTTATGTTCTTAGCTTTTTTTACCAATAGGTTTTATATGTACAGCGCTTTAGAGTAATTTAATATAAATTATATATGGCGCTTTATAAATTTTGTATAATAAAAAAAAAGTAATTAGAAAATTAAATATTCTTTAAAAAATCCTCTATATATTGTTATAAGTTTTTTGATACATAACTGAGGTAAATGTTGCACAAAATAAGATGTATATGTAATTCATTGGCAGCATGGTATGAATTGTCCACTGTCCAGACAAGATTATATATTTATTATACATTTTGTATTTCAGAGAATCTGCATCGTTTGATGGATCCTGGCAAAGCGTGGATCTGGGAAATCCTACAGTAGCTTATCTGGTAAATTATAATATACTAGGTAAAATACAATCTACTTATCAGGATGTATGCATTGCATGTAAATTGAAAACATATACAATTACTACTAGCAGTTACAGGTGTAAATTAACATATAAATATATTTTTATCATTTACCGATAAAACATGATATATATTATATCTTCACTCCCCTAAGAAATATGTTGTGAATTTAATGCAGTAATGTGAATCGTTTGATTCTCTCAATGGCCCGTTCAACATGCGCACGATGTTTTGCTATCTTCTTTGTAAACATGGCATCACTTTTACTTATTTGTATCCCCTTGGTGGCAAACGGGGATATGTTTAGTCTCAATCATACTTTTCAACCTCATTCTCGATGTTAAAACCTTTGTTGTACAGTTTTATTATATTTCACATAAAAGTCCCTGATAAGGGAATTCCCATATGAATGTCTCTTTTATTTTATCTTAGCTGTATTTTATTTATTATTGAAAACAAAGTTATGTGAACAGAATAGATTTGGACCTGTTTGAAATTGTTATTTCAGACTACGTACAAAGTTGGTGTTCGCAGAATGGGTTCAACGTTCTATCAGACGCCGAACTTAATGATGGTGTGACAGAGAAAATCACTTACAGCAGGAAGCTTTTGAGAAAGAAATCAAGTATTTAATGAAATGTTGATATTCACTTTAAATTGTAATTTGGAATCTTTTCTGAAATTTCTTGACACGTACACCAATGTCATTTTAGTTGGTCACAACATAAAGATTGTTGATTGCCCATTGCTTTTAGAGTTCTTGTATTATGTTCTTGGATGTCAATTTTTTCAAGAGGGGTGAAAGGAATTTAGATACCAAGCTGCCCTTTCAAATATTACATCCAAACCTTAGCTCATATAGTCAGCAGTGTTCCGTGGTTTAAAAAAAATAGAGTTTCAGTAGGTTTTAATTGCGGAAACCCTTTGTAAACCATATGTATCCAGAATATTTATGGATGTTAAAACTATGCAGAAACTTCAAGTTTTAGTAAGTTTCCGTTGCGGCAACCATTTTGATTTGTGGACAGCATAAGTGTCTACAATGCGGAAACAAAATGAAACTTGGATACATTAAATCATGCCAAAAAGAGGCAAAAGTACTAGACCAAAAAAAAGTGAAAATCCTAAGAGCAGAGAAAACAGTTGGAAGATCAAAAACAGGACACAGTAAGCACAAGTAAACAAATGTGAGCAGCTTTTCATGGATTTCGACAGAGAGCTTTCAGGAATGGCAATAACACATACTGAAGGATTCCTCCAAATCACAGAAATTTAAACATCTATGAAAGTTTTTTTGAAGGGATTAAATATCAGAGATCGTTCATGTTTAAAATACATTAACTGATGATCTGAACCTTATCACAAATTTTCCTTTTCGTAATTTCCCGAAAATACATCATCAGTAGCCAAGGGTGTCTGATCCATACCGCCCCTCGCGAAATCGTGCTATTTAAAGTCGAGATTTTTTCCAAGATTTTGATTAGGGTTAAATCAAAACGTTCAACTGATCAGACAATGCAAGACATCTTTGATTTAATCGACAAGGTTTTTATATTGTTTATTCACAAGTGTCTCTAACACTCATAGCTCAAACCCCTTATTTTTTTGTCTTTCTGTTTGAGCATGCTGGATTCGTGTAGCATGCAATAGTGCAATAACAAAACCACCTGATTGTGTAATACCAGAGGCATAGATAAGATTTACTGCTCCCAGTTTTACACCTTTTTAATGAATTCCAACAATATGTAACATTTAACAATATTCCTATTTATTGAAAACAATGGGCATGAAACGTCCTTCAAAATTGTCAATGTCTATGGAAGCTGCCTATACTGCGCAAGTGAAGTTGAAAGTATAGCACCTCTCATCATTTGGCCGATTTTTCATTTAAGAACTTTTATTTGTTAAATATATTTCCATCACAGATGACAAATATCCTGTTTCGCAATAACTCTAAGAGGAGAGTTATCACAATTGCGGATCAAACAGGATCAGTTGGACTGAAGTTATGGGGTGACGACATGGTGAACAAAATCCGTTGTGGTAAAATCCGTGACTTTGGAACATTACAATAACGGGACATCAGTTAACAGCACCATGTCCACTCAAATAGAGGTAAATATTCCATGACATTTTATATCAAAATTAATAAATTTTTACACTTGAAAAATCAGTAAAATTACAAACTAAGGCCATGAATAATAAGTCACTTGGTTCTCATGCCATTATTTTAAAGAAAATTTTTGTATCAGCATGCTTGTGGTTTTATAAAATCAAGCATAATCAAAAGTTGACTGATGCATATGCTACATTGTATACCAAACCATGAAGCAGACACAGTATGCAGAATATTTGTAAATGAGTCCACTTGTCGATTCGGTACACCTCTTCAGATTCACACTGATCAAGGGCGCAACTGTGAGTCCCAGAGACCTCAGAGTAATGGAAAAATAGAACGTTTTAACCGCACTTTAGCTGCTATGCTTACCATGTATTGTGAAACAGAACAGAACAAATGGGATGAATTTCTGCCCCAGGTCATGATGACAGACCGTTCTGCAGTCCACAATAGTACTCGTTTCACTCCAAACATGATGGTCTTGGATAGAAACAACACTATAATAATAATAATAATATTATAATAATGATAACCTTTATTTATCCAGGATAACACGATTAGCTGTAGCTAGTTTTCATCGTGGTCCTGCATTAAAACATATTTACAATCATACACATTATAATGATACAATAAGCATCTAAATATAAACTCACATATATATCAAAAATACAAGCACATTACTGTCTTAGTACATGGTAATATACATATTACTGTTACAATATACATATATTAAAAAGTGAGTTATAAAAGGACTATTATAGCTAAATATTAGCTCTGTGAAAATACTCCTGAAGATACACATATTAAAAATTACTTACTGAAGTAGAGTTTCGGATATATTGAGAAAGTTTGTTCCAAAGAAATATCGACGAGTAACTATTGGAACGTCTGTAATTTTCTGTTTTTGGACGTGGTAAATATAAAAAGTTTGACATAAAATCATTTGATCTGGTTTGGCGACAATTAACATCTCGTATATCGACACACACTAAGATAATCGGACATTTGGTTGTGTAAAACCTTGTACAAAACGATCACTTATCTAAACATAAAATAATCCTTAATTAGCGTCCATGATAAACAAGAAAATAAAAAACTAGTAGAAGTTAAAATATTACGTACATTTAACAATATTCTTGCGGCTTTTTTTCTATCTAAATACAGTTGGTTGTTTACATTACACCAGACAGTACAACAATAAGTAAAATGTGGAAACACAATGCTATTTAAAACCTTCTGTAATGTATTTGGTGGCATAAAAAAGCTCACTCTCCTTAACACACCAAGTTTTCCTAAAATTTTCTTTGAAATAAAATCGATGTGGGCATTCCAGGATAAGGTATGATCTATATAAACCCCCCAAAATTTAGCCTGTTTCACAAATTCAATTGGCACACCACTAAAATTTATGTTCAAATTTCTACATTTTTGCAACCTTTTGGATGAGCCAATAAGCACACACTGCGTCTTTTGAAGATCTATACTAAGTTTATTTTTAATCATCCATTCCGTACCTAGCTCGAGGTTCTCTTGGAGTTTTTTTTCTATCGTATCTATAGATTTGTCACTTACGTCCTGTGATGTGTCGTCTGAATACATTGTAACCGAAGAATGTTTGAGACATTTTGAATAGTCATTTATATATAGAATAAAAAATAATGGTCCTAAAATTGACCCCTAATGGACTCCTAAAGATATACCTCTAGAAGCTGTAGTTTGCTCCCCATCTACAGAAAATGAAACGGAACCAGATGTTATTACATGTATTACCAAACCAAGCTCCATTCTATTCATGAATTAGCCAGGCAGAATCTCAAGACCAGTGCAGAGCGCCAGAAACGTTACTATGATATCAAGTCCTGTAGATTTCCCAGACACCGTCCTCCATGACTCTTGTGGCCTCTCCATCCGTAAAGAAAGCGCTGTCCATTGTCTTTGCTGTTGGTCCAGAGCACTTTCAGGGCATCAGGAAGGGAAATTGCCCCCAGCCTATGTATCATCTAAGATGTCCAGTGCATGCCATCCTCAGGATCCTCCTCCCATCCAAGGTCAACCAGAGAGCTCCGCCATTCCGTGCAAACCCGAGGATCCCTTCTCCATCGACAGCCAGCCAGAAGGCCCTCTGCCATTGACAGCCAGCCAGAGGGCCCCCTATCATTGATAGCAAGCCAGACGCCCCCTGCCATTGACAGCCAGCCAGACCCCCCCCCCTCCCCCACACACACACACACCCCGCCAATGAACATCTGGTTATACTCTCAGACCAGCCAATTTTTGCCATTCCTGTTGATTTCCAAGCGTCACCTTAAATTTCCAAGGACACTCCTGCCGACGAGCCAGCCAGCATTTCAAGTAAAACCATTCTGGTAGAATTGGCAGATCCAGAAACCCTGGCCTCCCTCAACGTACCAGCCCTTTGCACGGGACGAGACAGCCAGCGAAGCGAGCCAGCCAGTTTTTTCCATGCCGATGCGATTGCTCCAGCTGTTCCCAACACTACTGCAAGCATGCCATTGCTGCCCCCAGCAAGGAGAAACTTGTCGGAAGTTGCACCATTTCTCATTTCACCAGATAGACCCAAACTCACTTGGTCACTCTCAGGCTGAGAAACCATGACTCCGGATCAGAAGCTGCAGGCGTAGGAGTTCACGGCCCTCTCCCTTGAGACGGGTGGTGTCATCAATTCTTCATACCTGACCTCATCCAGATCTGCCCTTCTCTGTAAATACAACCTCCTTTGTCTTCCTGGGTCAGCCAAGCCTATAATGATCAAATAAGAAGAGACAGACAGGAAGCTTAGATTTTATAACTACAAAAAGCTGTGTTCTCTTGCGAGAAAAGGAGTTCACTTCATGGACGACAATGATGCTCGATGCTGCTTTCCTGCAGAGGAAACAGACCATGGACTCTGTCATTGATATTATCAATGCTAAAAATGTTCCACTTAGACTGCCCTCAATTCAGGAGAATTTCATTTTTTTAAGTGGGGGTGGTGTAATATGATCATCTATGATCAATTAAGTTATCTATAAATATTTCATTGTGTATCACATCAGACATGCAGTTTTCGTTAAAATGCCTGGTATCATGTTCAGTTATTATTGTTTACCTGTCAAAAACCTGTAATAGGCATGATTCACCAAAATATTATTGTTTACATGTCCTGAATTATCGTTCGTGTTTTGACACTACCCCCATACTTTGTTTACATTTTTACGAGATCAATTTATATGTTTTAACCCGTAATTAGATCGATTAAATACAAAATATCTGTTCTCAACATATTTATATTTACCAGATTAATCACCTTGTTCAGTTTCATGACATTGTAATGCTCTTTTAGCGAGATAATAGTTATTTTACCGTCACAAACTTCTCTGTACGGAACATTCTGTTTGACGGACCGCTTAACTCATCGACATTTATACCGGAAGCATGTTACTTTTTGATCATCCAATTAAAAGCAGTTTCGGATAAAAGTTCGCATCGTCTCATAAAGCAAGTCGTTCAGTGTGTGCTTGTTTTCAATAAGATATCCTGATAATTCACTTGCTGCATAAAATTGCCGCAGACACGCATTACAAAGATAAACAGTTAATTCTATAAATACGTTTTGTACAAATACATGACACATTCAACGTCTTTTCCTAATATTCTAACATTTATTTAAAAAAAATACAAATTTTATATTTCATTTTGTGGTTTATTGGTAAAATATAGTGAAATTTTAATACTTTTTAATTCTAGTTCCATTTCAAAATGGGTTTGTACAAATGAAAGACACTATCAACGTTCTCTTAAAAAAGTGAGAGTGTTTGTGTATGTGTGTGTGAGAGAGAGAGAGAGTAGGTAAGATAGAAATTAATAATTTATGCATATAACTTTAAAATAGATGATAAATGCCACCCAAAAGAAAGCAGTGCAGCTAGAAGGAGCACGGCACCTACTCCAAAGGGAAGGATTTTGTTGTGTTTAAAAACGATGGTTAAAAACACAAAGAAAGAGTGAAACTGAAGCCATCATAGAAAATGGTGTACTTTTTCAGAATTCTACATATATTAGCAATGTTTGTGCTTTCTATGCAGAGGAGAATTTCTGTAAACAGAAGAAAATTACGATCAGGGAATACCTTAATGACTTTTTTTTGAGAAGAAATTGATTCTGGTATGTTTAGTGAAGAAAATTGCAGAAGATGCCACATCCTGTTGTAATGATTACAAAGACGCAACCTTCACCCAACAACTCAATTTCGATGGTTAGATGTAGTTTTACAAAGCCCTTCTGCTCTTTAATTCCTACCACCTGAGGGTAGTTGACACTGAGGAAAAGGACGTTTTCACCTCAAAGACTGCAGACGTTAGTCTATGTTGGAGCCCTTTCTTTCAGAGGGCCAACTTTTAAAGGAAAAGAGTGAGACAATATCACATTTAAGCTGTGATCTCTGTGCCGACAAGTGTGAGAGTGGGGCACGTGATTTGACCCCTACAGAGAAACATTTTATGGTGAATCCTGTTGAATTGATCCCACAATATGGCAAGCCTATACAAAAGTTGTGTAAAAGTTCAAGCATCTGCGATTAATAGTTGCTGAGAAATCTTTGACGAAAATTTGTTTGAAAATTGTGGTAATAGAATAAGCAAAGTCGTCATTTAACAGGAAGTTGACGTCCGATTGGCACAAAAATATATCCCACGATATGGCATGCCTTAACAAACTCTTTGTAAAAATTTCAAGCATCTGCGATAAATAGTTGCTGAGATAAATGCGACAGAAATTTGTGTTACGGACGGACAGACAGACACACAAGGGTAAAACAGTATACCCCCTCTTCTTCGGAGCGGGGGTATGAAAACCGTAATGTAACAGATAATTTACTTGGCAGCCATTTTTAATATGGCGGTCATATTAATATTTTTTTTCATTTTGAATGTTAAAACGTCTAAAGCATCCACAACCTATCAACTGTGTTAAATTTGAACTCGTAGGATCAAAAAATTTGTTCTTTCGAACAAAGTTACAAAACGATAAGCTTTGTTGCGGCCATCCTGAAAACGGCGACCATATTGATTTTTGAGAGTTGGTCCATTGTTAATTATGCTTAGGACAGTTAAATATGCATGTACCACCATGCAAAAGTTGATGCTAGCTTCATTAAGTGAGCAATTTTGCACCAATCAGCCGGACTATATATATGAAGGAGATACCACTTTCGATTACGACACCCTTTAAGAAAGTGTCTTTGAAACATACCTCATAGCTTTAAATCATGTAATAATGTGAACCAGTTTGATATTGTTTAATTTTTAATGCACACTGACTATTTTCCTAGGTTTGAACGAACTCAGAATTTAAAATAACAATAGATCAGCCTCATCCTTTGTTATTTTAAAACATTCGTATTATAACTAACTGAAATCAGTTGATGCAACATTGTTTGAAATATATTTCATTTTATAATTAAGTTCGGTTTAAGACTCTTAAAAAGTCTGAGATTTGGAACATATCCAATATTTAATTATTTTCGGGTGTAAAACTTTTTGCGAACATAGAAGAAATGTGTCCTTTTTAATTGCGTCAATTTTTTAAGTTTTTTTTTTTTTTGGTTTTGCTTATTTATTCTTCATAAATTTTGAATTATGAAGTTCAAACTGGAATGAAATATAAGAAAAGGGGATTTTAACGGCATACGTGCAAAATCCTGTTGAATTTAGTGACCATAGTTCATCTGATACCGAATCTTATACTTGCTTATGATTTTGCTTAGAGAAATAAATCAAAGTAATTACGATTCTATACGGGAATGAAGTAAAATAATACATTCCTTATTCTTCAAAGAATAATGAGTTAATGTTTCCAATGAAATGATAGAGTATGATGCTATGATATCGTCCGATAGTTCTATCTTGTATGGATATTTGCAAAATCAAAAAGAAAATATATTGCAAAGTAAGTGTACCATTTCTTTACCCGAATTTACTTTAAAACTGAACGCGGCTCATAAATAGGCACCGGCACATAGGTACCTTGTATATAGATCCTTCGATTTCGTTACACCCGACTGCACACCTGAAACTCGTGGCCGAGCAGTGGTATTCCTTTCGTAGTCTTTATATTTAATGCGTTTTTTTCTTATTCATGTGCATATTCTGTTTGTAAATAATAAATTGACCGATTAATTTGATGTAAGTATTCTCCTGTGTGTAAAATTAGGTAATTTCATTGCGACCGAGTAGCACGGCGAGGATGCATGTCCACACAGGTGAGACGTCTACAGCAAAGTACTTTGAACTGTTTAGCGGTCTGTGCCTTATATAGGGGTTGTAGGGACAGCAGTGATGAAAAAGAAATATGGCGGACAGTGCCTATTTACGAGCGGTGTTCAGCTTTAAAAAGCTTCGGGTTAGCGACGGGTTGTACTGAATTCTAATTTGTTTATGAGTCATTCTCAAAATCCGCCAAAATTTTGGTCACGGGTCAATAAAAAATTATATCAAGGAAAAATAATATAAATTTGTACATTAATATATACCACACAATATTCTGCGGTTAGCAAAACACTTTAATTCTTTTTGCATGACATGCTTAAAGAAAATTTGCCTTTTTTAATGTCCAAATTAGCATGATTTGCTAAGTCACACACTCTTTTTGTTGCACTTTCATGTGGTTTAAAAATATATCCAGTACATTTTGCTCTCATTTTTTTAAATGTATGCTTTACACAATTCTTAAGAAGTACATTTCAAACAATAAAAGTTTTGTAAATGTACTTGTTTTATGAAATATCAAGACTTTAATGTGTGTCACAAGAGTTTTCGTCTCTCCTGTTATGTTAATGTAAAAACAGAAAATAGAAATATTTAGATTGACCCTTTTTGGATTCAATACTTTTCATCAGCCTTAGTTTCATTTTCATGAAGCAAAGTTGTTGACGCCATTTTTTTGAAGTTCGTTGGTTTGAGGAAAATGTCCCAAATGTAAGTATGATTTACTCAGTAGAAAAAAAAACTAGTCCTTACTGTTACATTGAAAATTGACTTAAACATGAATGTAAAATGTTTTAACTTTTCTTACAAAATAACTTAACAATTTTGTTTCAAACTACTGCATCATCAACAGTGTATGGTAGACAGGAAGGGAAACAAACAACCATATATAGAGTAATTGTCTATCCTGTTATTGTCCATCCTGTTACATGTAAATTTGTAACAGGAAAGACATTTTTATATAAAAATGAGGATTTTAAGACATTTTCATTATTTATATAGCAATAACTTTTCATAAAATATTCAATAAAGTAGTATGTACAATAAATTAACCTTAAGTAAGGATTTTTGTTTTAATAGTTTATGTTATTACATAAGAAGTGATTTTGTAACAGGACAGATATATCATTGTTACAGTACGTACAAATGTCCATAATAACAGAAGAACTATGAATATTTGTTCACTTGTCAGATCAAAACATTTTTCATATCATTTTTTGTGAACAATCACTTCATATTCTGTTTTTTATTACTTACAAATAAATTTTGTTAGTTAATGATGTCAATATACATTTTTGTAACAGGAAAGACATGGACTGTTACAGGATAGACAATTAATGATTGTTTTTTTCTTTAAACATCATGCTGATTATTATATATAATCCATAATAAAGATATATGTTTTTTAATTATATCTCAGTTGTTTACAAATCAATTCAGCATCTAGTGATTATGTATAAATATATTAAGGCATTTTAATTCAGTGTAACAGGAAGGACAATAAATTGTTTCTCAAGCAACATAATTTTTCCACCTTTTAATCAAAATATTTGATCTGCAGTTAAGTAAACTATTTTTATTTTTAAAGAATTATATCAATTTCGTTGAAAAATGAAAGTTGTCTTTTGGTATAGGTAAAAATGGGGATGTCCAATGCTGACAGACAGAGAAAATACAGGCAGAAGAGAGATGCCTCATTCTAGAGCCAGAAAAGTTAGATGGGAGTACCCACTACAAAATCATTGACAACATCTGGAAAAAAGTAACAGAAAAGTGAGACAGCCTACAGTCCATAGTCATATATAAAGCTTACAAATGCTTTAAGTACTCTGTTAAATGTAATCTTTTTATTTCACTCTACATTGTCCTTCCTGTTACTTCATTTTCTTTAAAAGTTGATATTTTCTAAGGCAAATATTATTATAGGAAAAGTTTGTTTCTCTTGTATTTTACATAGTAATCAGAAATAAATCTGTTATTTAATTTAAATATCAACATCAATTTCCACTACTGACCAGATTGTGTTATTAGGAGTCTCTCCTGTTACAGTTGTAAACATTTTTCAATTTTTATTCTATATTTTTCAATAAATTTTACTTCTTCACAAATGTCATTATATATTAGGAACACCTTAGTAAATTTTCAAGATTTTTTATATTCAGTGTTTAACCAAATGAAGATTTTGATCTGAATGTACACAAGAAGTCCCTCCTGTTGCTTATTTTGTTCTTTCCTGTTACACTTTTTACTATAAAGATTATAAAACTTTTATCATAGTATTTAATGGTATTGTTTAAGGTTCATCTATATTTTAACAGCATATTAATTGACTCCAAACTGTGAGATTGATGCTAAGTTTACTATCAATCAACTTTAAATCAGAATTATGATTTTGTAACAGGAGAGACTTGTTTAATACAACGTACTGTCTTTCCTGTTGCGAGACTCAGTCTTTCCTGTTACAGCACCATAAATATAAAAATATGTTGCATGTGTATATTTCTTTTAGGTTTGGGTCTACACATATGCTTAAATTTTATATCTGATCAAATATAAGCACTTTGAGCTTTATACTTATCTTTTTATTCTGTAAAATTGTGAAAATAACAAACAAAATGTTTACCTGTTTGAACATTTTCTATTATATTATTGTAATTTGTATTTTGCTTCTGTTTCATTGAAAAAATGTTAGTGGTTCTTTATTTGTCATGCTTTCACAACATTGTCTGAAGAAATTTTGGAATATTTTTTTGCTTCAATTTATTAAAATTTGTATTTTCTTATGTGTAACAGGAAGGACAACATTTAAGTATGACCAGTTCTTTGATCGTGTTTTACTCAGAAATCAAATAATCTCTAGGTGGGAGTTAAGTGTTTTTGTATTCTTCAGATATGTGTTTATTGTTACAATTGAATAAAATTATTTTTCAACACAAGAGAATTCTTGATTTTTCTTCAATTTTATTTCTGCGTTTTTTGATAATGACTCTTATATTTTAGTTTACACAATTTTAAATGCTATATTTTCTGCACAGAGAAGTTGTGTAAATAATTCCCATGCCCTATTTAATGTTCTATTAAAAGAAAACAAAACTAGAGCAAAGCTCGTTGCAAAGCAACGAGTGGGTTTTCCGCTAATGTCGAAAGCAACGCTAGAAGTACGTCTAAGAAGCAGAGTTCTTAATCTAGTAACAAAGAAACCTAAGTACAAAAAGATAAAAAAAATCGAATGATTCTTGGTACAACTTAACATGATCCGAATGTTTTTAAGTACGATTTAACCAAAAACCCTTAACCATTTCAAGAACGACTTAACAAAAAAAACACAATGTGTTTAAGTACGACTTAACTTATTTGACTTCATTTTAGGTACAAGTTTACTTTACCTTGAACTAACATCTTTTTTCTTAACCCAAAATGCAAAATTAAAATTTATGTAAAAAATCAATTTTGTTTAAAACATAATTCTGAGCAACTTTTCCTCTTCACTGCTTTTCAAAAGGTTGACCTTTCGTACTGTGTGCTCGTTGCGTCATTAATTGTCAGAAACTTATCGATGTAAAGTTTACTTTACTGTACTTCTGTGAATATTTTCTATGTAAAATTACTATGAACCAGACAACATTGAAATGGTGAACATTTCAAAGGGCCCCGCTTATGTTATTTCAGAGAATTCTGCTTTGACCTTGACCTTTAACTTGAAATTTTTCCAGCTGGCATAGAACTTTTAATTCAATTTCATTCCCCCTAACATACATGCATTTTTGTTCAATCTGACCAAGATTAAGCATATTTGGAAAATAATCTACTATTTAAAACTAATTTTAAAAAGATCTGCTATGACCTTCACATTGACGGACTTGGTTCAAGGTCACTGCACGCCATTAACCAATAAACTCTGTAAAGGTAAAATATTAGCCAAATAGGGGCTAAAAGGAGAGTATATCTTTGCTCTTAAAATATGGATTTTTGTGTGATCTGATATGACCTTGACTCTTCATCTACAAATATCATTCGAGGTCATTGCATATATTTTGAACAAAGGCATCATGTGGGTGAAGTATGAGGCTGAATGGAGCAAAGGGAGAGAAGCTATACTCCGGACAAGGATTTTTAAAAATATAATTCTGGTATGACCTTCGCAGTTTCTTTTCACTGAAAATAGGTTCAAGGTCACTACACACCCTTTCACCCTTTACTCAAAAGCTCTGCTTATGTGAATTCTGAGCCAAATAGGGGTTAGTAGAAATTATATATGCTCTCAAAAAAGGATTTTTGCATGATCCGATATGATCTTCACCCGTTACCTAGAAATTTCATGCAAGGTCACTGCACATCGTTTAACCATAGAGACACTCTGTGAGTATTAGCCAGATTGGACCAAAGGGAAAAAAGATATGCCCCAGACAAGGATTTTATATATATAATTCTGCTATGACCTTAACCTTATACCTAAAAACATGGTTCAGGGTCACTGCACATCCTTCAACCAAAGGAACCCTGTGGATGAGGTATGAGCCAGATTGGGCCAAGGGGAGAGAAGCTATGCTCCTGTCAAGCCATCTCGGATGGACAGACGGACAAATTGATCACTAGAAGGCGCCCGCATAAACATGCCTTTTTATCTAATTTAAAATAGTATCCCTGCTATCTGCCCATGGTGAATAGTCATCAAAACCATTCATCAGCAGAATTTGATTTCCCTCCTTTTTAAGGTGGTATGGGACATCTGTCGATATTAATGTGGATTAAAGTACTATATAATTGAAAACTTTTCACCGGTTTAGAATTTTCAAATTTTACAATATTTAACCAAAAAATAGCTTTTAAAAATATTTGAAAAGGTAAAAATTGTAAAAACCCCAGCGGGATTCGAACTCATGACTTACAGGTTCCTAGTAAACCCTCTAACCCACTGTGCTAAGGAGTAAGGTGACCATTTTTGAAAAGAAACTACATGTACTTATATAATTACACTTTATTTTATTGTTTATTTCGATAATCAATACGTCACAACATGGAAGTGTCCCATATCACCTTAAACTCGGAACACCTCTGACCTAATAAGATCGCCGCATTAAATACAAAGTTTGATTTAACTCTAATTTGTTTATCATCAAGAAATTCTGCATCGCTGACAAATAAAGTTTTCTTCTGTATAATGAAATACCAATTAACTGACTATTCGGACAATAGCAAGCTTATTGTCCCATTCCACAGCAACTATTTCCCTTGGCTTTGCCTCATTAAATAGTTGCTGTCTTGGGGGACAATAAACTTGCTATTGTCCTCATACCCAGTAAATACTAAATAGGCATATAATATCCCATCCACCTACATTTCATGTTATATAACCTCCCGTTTGTAACCTTCAATTTCACTGTAAAGTCAACATATCTGTCATAGCCGCAAGTTTCACAATTTATTTCTGCTTCTCATGTACTTAAAATTAGGGGCCTTAATATTGCTTACCAATTCCAACAAGAGACATCCCTCTAACTATTGATAATCATTAAAATTCATTTCATGAATCTACGCAACAATGATAAACCTTCAAGTACAGTCACTCTCAATTTTACAAAAATATTGACAGTACTTTATCCGAAACTGTTCCTTGTATCTTTAACTTAGTACACTAACATTTTTATGAAAAGACGGTTTGTCTTAGAATAAGAAAGCTAATGCAATTCTGAGAAAAAGAATACCACACATTGCCAATTCCATTGAGGTTTAATAAAAATATGGCCATTTAAGTGAACCCACCATTTCGAATTTCCTTTAGTAAACACAGATTTTACAGGGTTCTCCATAGTAAAACATCTTTACCTGACCTTTTAGAGGTCAACTTTTGTTCAACCACCTTTAAAAAGAAACCTTATTCAATACAACATATGCCTACATGATATAATCATGATAAAAGCTTCACATCACTTAGAAATACCCTTACATGTATACCCCCCACCCCCCAATCTTTTGATTTTCATAAAAAGTCATGGTTTGAAATGTTTTACCTAATTTTATGAAACGTGTGGCAATTTCCTTGAGTCATTTCTCACACATATTTGAAAACAATCATCAATGATTCTAAAATTTGATCTTTATTTGTTTATTGTATGATTTGTACCATTTTAATTAACAAATAGACAGCTGTCCTGCTTGTGATTTCTTGTTTTCATGAAAAAAGTAAGCTAACAATCATATTTAGTGAATATCTAATCTATTCTGATTTCTAGTCTTCTTCTAACCATGCTAAAACAGTAAGTTACAACCTACAAGTTAGACATATGCCTTAAATTAGAATTAAATTCAAAAACACCCAGGTAGCTGGAGACAGAGTTGATTTCAATGAAAAATGTTCAAATTTGACATGTTTTTCTACTTTTTTATGCATATATACCTTAGAAAGGTAGAAATAGGTTGTTTCTTGTTCATTTCAAAAGTAATTATCATAGCAGATGTTATTTCAAATTAGTCAAATGTACATTTACATATCCTACATGTAATCTTAATGCAGACAATTAAATAGAGGGGGGGGGGGGTTCAATTATGTAAACACATCTAAATATCTTTATGAAATAAAAAATAAAGGAAACATAATTGTATACTTTTATTGAAAAACAAATTTTCACAGCAATTATGAATTTCTTTAAACAGCCTTAATTTTGTTTCATAATTTCTTATCAAACACAAACCACAACATGGCATGATGCTTTCTTCAAGTTCCATTATTGTTCATGCATTATCGGATTTAATTTGAATTACCGGTAAATAGTCTGTAGAACACAAGGAATATGCATGTGGATAGAGGTGACAGGTTAATCTCAGGAGCTGACCCACAAGAATCAACAGGTACCGGTTAAAGCCATGTGGTAACAAGAGTCTGTTTTGAGCTGAAATAAATAAAAAAAATAATTAGCTGTGTTTACATACATGTACTAGTAATAGCTGTGTTTACATTAACATATGCATAGTATTTCTGTAAAAAATACACTGACCATGCAGTTTAATAAGTATGACATATCCCAATACATGACATAACATTTAGGCAGTACAAGATCAAAAATTTGCATATCAAGTCATAATATAATATTAAAAAATTTTCATAGGTATAAACACTTATCACATTGAGAAAGAGAGGGTTTGAGAGAGAGAGAGAGAGAGTTTATTACCGTATTTGTAGTGCAACAGTCAATATTTCAATTCGTAAATTACAAACGAATATTACCCACCGAACAGCGTCAAAGTACATGTACTGGTATTAGCTTCTGGTATACCATTTTTTATCAATTCTACTGTGTTTTTTTTTTTTGCAAATAAATTTAGCGAGGGTTTTTGTTTATTTTCTTATAAATTACATGTTTTAAAAACAATACTACGTGTAATAAGCATAAAACATGTATGAGTAAACTTAATGAAGAATTCTTAATAGATTATTTTTCAAAGAATGTGGTTCATTACATGTATGTCAATCTTTATAAAACTAGCGTATATTTTGTGCGCCATAAATTGCAAGTTTTTTGTAAATATCATTTACTTGCATGATAGGTATATATGGTCTAACCAAAATGTTCTTCATAAAGCTACAGCTGTATGTACCACATATATGTTTTGTCACAAGTATACATTTTTTTAAAAAAATACCCAAATTCCAACAGTTTAAATAAACTCAACTCATTCTCTGATAAGTTCATTGTGTTTTGTGCGTGCATATCTTATTTGTCTGCTGCAACAGCAGCCAATCAGCGGTAAGCTGAATCCACAAAAAGAAAGTTTGTGTTTTAGGAGCGGGTTAATTGTTTATGCGACACTGTCAAGAAAACCACACCAAATAATAACAAGAAACATAAATATTCACTTAAATGTATTCTGTTGTAAAGTAAAGGTTTTTAACACTTATTGCATCTTGCAAAACATGTGATGACCTTAATCATCTGTCATATATATCTGATATACATGTATATGTAAAAAATGGGAGAAATAACGACGGAACAAAGTGGGATTCAAACCTGGCCCTCTGAATCTCTAGTCAAGTGCTCTACCAACTGAGCTACATGTATCTGGCACCGGTATTCAAACCAGTCTGACCGTCACATTCCTCCCCCTTAAATGATCTTCACCCTCGAAGATCATCCCTGGCAGGATCGAGTTAACCTGTTAGTTCCAGGGGTTGGTCACAACACCAATATTGTAACAGGATGGGAGAAATAATGAAGGACCAAACCGGGATTTAAACCTGGGCCCCCTGAATCTCTAGTCAGATGCTCTACCAACTGAGCTATCTGGCACTGGTATTCAAACCGGTCTGATCGTCACATATATAAAGAATTATTTTAAACAATGTTGTTCAATAAAAAATAACACTCGCAACCTTCAGTTTTTGTCTGTAATTAATCAATATTGGCGTGCGATCAGTTCTCGCCGAGTACCATTTCTCACCAGTGCATTGTTACGTCATTTTATCAACACATAAAATTATATACGAAAATATGATGTAACAGTGCACCAGCGAGAAATGGTCCTCGGCGAGAACTGCTCGCACGCCAATACTGCCAGTAGTCAGATTAAAAAAAGAGAATAAAAAATTACATTTAAAACATTAACAAGGACAATTTAAGTACACATCATAACTGCTAAACAAGAAAAATTATGTGAACTGGTAGAATGGTAGGCATAGTTCTAACTTGTAACGTACATGTACAAGTACATGTACCGGGTACCCGTTGGTCTGCTAAACCTCTTTAATGATACAATGATCGGCATCATAAAGATATTAAAGTCATGTTTTAACTCTGAAGTCTGAAGTATACAATTTTATTTACTTGAAGTTATGTCTACAGGGTATTCATGACTACATTTGGAGTCTTCTGCACAAGAATATATGATATGTTTCTAATTAGACCCTGCTTTGAATTTTGAGTTGAAAATTCACAATCTGTTATTCTTTTAAAAAGATAAATTCAGTTACCCTTTCCAGTCCCCCATGAACCTCGAGCGAGTCTAAACATCCAGTAAACATGTAAAAATTACACGTTAGTAAACAAACACCCACACCATAACAAAAACATCTAACAGTGTGCACGTACTTACATGTACTTCTATACTATATACTAAATTTTAACCAGTTAACAAGAAACTTTAAAAGGAATAAAAGCCTCACCTTCTTCAGTAACATCCACATAAATCACACACTTTAATGTCCATCTTTTCTCCTTTATTACTCGTAGCTTATCAACGGCTGATCGTCGACAGAAGTGTGGCTGTCAGAATTTCCTCGTAAACGATTCACACGAGAAAAATATCCTCCTTAAACAAATATGTAGTATTGTTCCCTGTGCATGTTCATATGTTTCACAGCAAATTGAAAATGCATGTGTACACCGAAAGAATACACAACTTCTCTTCTGCATTATGGCTCTCTCTTTTCTACAATGCCGTTCGTTACTGTTTACATTCGGCGCGCGCGCGGGGGTTACAAACAGGGGCGCCCCGACAAATAGTTGCACATAGAACGTTTAAATAATGTGTGTTCATTGAATTCATAAATGATATAGATGAAAAAACTGAAATTGAATCACAACAATTTATCTAAGACGCAACACAACGTAATGCAGTAAATGCCTGGGCCTTAATGTGGCATTTGTTCGCTTGTGTGTCAATGTAGACATATTAACTCGTTCATGTACGATTCTCACATATTTGTTTTATGAAATTTGAAAAAAAAATATAGCACAGAACTTGTTTAATTTGATACCAAATGACATTATTTAATATATTAACAATAACTGAATTAATTTTTTTTCATAAAATGATAACGATTTTTGCTATCAGAAAAATACGTGTATGAGCTGCTGACCCCTAATTATAGGGGCCAGCCCTTTTTTCTTAATTTTAAATGAAAGCTCTCGTTATTCTAAACAACTTTTGTTCTATATGTATTAACAAAATATTTTTAGTTTAAAGGTTATAATACAAAAAGCAACAAAATTTCAGCCCCGAAAAAATCTTAAACTTTGGCGACAAATAGCTCAAAAACTAACAAAGAAATTACCAAAATTTTCATGCCAGCAAAACTATAAAATGTTACCGACAATTTAGCCAAATTTCATGCATCTATCATCTGTAGTTCCCGAGATCAACTCTGGACAAAAGACCCCCCAATTTTCAATTAAAGGGCAATAACTCATAACCGGAAGTGAATTTTAAAAATTTGAAAAAAACGTCTAGAGATATTAATATCATCTACATACCCTGGAAGTTTCATAGCAATCAGACAAAAAATGTTCGAGAAATCTCGTGCACAAAATTTGCGGGAAAAAAAAAAAATAATAATAAGAAACAGTAGAATAACAGAAGGGTTTTCCGTTGAAAAACGGAAAACCCTAATAAACCATAAATGTTATTTTATTGACACCACAGTAATTAAACAGAAATAAAACCAATACGTACTGATCAAAGTTATTAAAAATGCGTTGAATGAAATATAAAGGTACATTTACAAGCTTCACAGTTATATCCAAAGTAAGTAGCATTATAAAAAAAAGTCAGACATGTAAAAGCTAAAAGATATATAGGTATGAATAGGGCAACAGCTGTAGAACTTTAACTTGAAGCGATGTCAAAAGTCACATTAAATAGGAACAGATAATCAATTCTTTAGGATGCGCAAACATATACATGTATCTGAAGTCGGCAACATTTCAGCTAAGTCATCGGCTTTAATGAATATTAGACAACGACGCCAAACACATCAACCTCACAAAGAGTGAGATGCTCAGTTGTCTTGGAGATGTTTACAAATCTTCCCCGTGGTAATGTCGTACAATCGATGACGACCAGCTGTGACGCGGTACCGGGACCAGCAAAGAAACCACAGGGAGTGTTGACATCAGATTCTGTCAGCCCTACAGTGACGGTAACATCACGCAGCCGAAACGACAAATCTGAATAAAAGTCAAATAACAGGTGTAAACTAGATGCTGTTAGCTTTTGTCTTGAAGGCCTAATGGTTATAAAAAAAATGCACAATATAATTATATATAAATATAACACAGGAAAAGCCTAACCGGAGTGTTTCCCCTAAATTACACTTCCCTGTATTTGTTTTATTTTTTTTTAATCCAAAAAGGGTACACATTTACAAAGTATGATTATTTTGTTTATAACGTAAAAAGAAAAAAAAGAACATTTACAGTGATATTTCTTTACGAAAAATGTGATCAATAAGAATGATTAAAGTTTGATGAGATCTTGCTTTGGCGATTATAATATTGTACCGGGTCAAAATTACAATGACTGTGCCTAATCTTGACAAATAAATTTGTAGAAAGTTGACATATGTTAAGCACCTAAATTGTAAAATGAGGCAGGAATAAGTATGCTAATTCATTTTCTTTAGCGGGTTGTGTGATTTTTTTCTGCAGTGATGGCTCTCTTTATAACCCGCATGAATCATCAGAAAACTATTTTATATTAGAACAAATACATATTTACATCTATCTTTAAACATATTTATAAATTCGTTGCAAAAAAGTAGGTAAAATCCACTAAAGTGACGTCAATGTACATTATGTACAACAGTACGTCAGCTAAAAGTAACAGCCAGATCGTCTGCTATTGGAATTTGAGTCTGACATCATCATGATTGTTTTTTGCAGTACGTTGTACAATGTATTATGAAGGTCGCTGTACATGTAGGTTTCGACCAATCAATAAACGGGGCGTGTAGATTGTAGTACTGTTGTTTCTATAGACCTATGAATTTATTATAAGAAATAGAAGGAATCATGCTTGGTGGATGTAAGTATATACTAATTGTTGTAAGTGATTGACATCACGTGTTAATTACAACTATCTTGATGACAAGGGAAAACGTTAATTGTGTAGTAGACTTTCGTTACTATTAGCAGTACTAGTTTGATTGAGGCCCCACTATGTATAAGCCCTATAGTTATCGCTCTATCATGTTCTTTGCGGTGACTTTACGTCAAGTTTCTAAGTAAAAGCTTACTGCATATTATTCGTCTTGACTTACTTCCTGTATGCTACACCAGTATATAATGCTTGTTTTTTTTACAAAGAAACTAAATGCATAAACTGAGCTGCTTAAATCGAGGTTTAAGGTCAAGGCGAAGTTCTATATATATACGTGTTCTATGTATTCGTGTTTTTTGTGTCGGGGGCATCAAATGGTGTAAAGTATATAACCCCGAGGAGTTGACAAATAGAAAATGATAAAATATTTTAATTTTCATGAAGATCCACATCTCTATTAATCTATGTTTACTTATATTTTAAATTTGATTCTTCAGATTGACAATGAAAAAAATGAATCCCACCATATGGCATACCTAAACAAAGACTTAAAATGTCAAGCATCAAATACCGGAAAAAAGTGGAACATAAATGTGTTATAGACAGACAGACAAACACAAATACATTCAAACAGACGGACAGAGAAGGATATGGAGTTTACTCCCAATCTCATTTGAAGCGGGGTATGACAATACCAATCCTATTCCAAGAGATGGTTTTGCAACTGAAATAATTTTATAGAAGAAAAAAGCCTACAGTATTGAATAGACCCAACCTAACACCAGAGTAAACCCTATCTGAACCCCGGGTTTACATTTGAGGTTTTCCTTTTGTTTACTATAGGTTTACTTCTTAAGAATTTGTGTCCACTTTGGGTTTACTCGGGACTTGCATTTGGGGTCAACTGAACGCACTGCAGTGTGAAGCAGACCCGTCTTTAATCTTACTAACCTACTGCCTGTAATTCCCGCCCATTGTACATGCATTTTTGAATACACATGTTTTCAGGGGTATACGTTTGATAGGTGTTTACTTTCTGTGTTCACTATGGGTTTACTTTGAGTTTACTCAGGGTCCACTCTAGTAAACCCGGAGTAATTCCAGAAAGTAAACCCAGGGTTTAGTTGGGGTTTACTTTCTGTTAGGTTGGGACTGATCGGTACTGTAGGATGGGAATAAAGGTGTATCATTCTGACCGTATATACTCAATAGATATAACGTGAGGTGAGTATATGTTACTGATTTTCACCAGTTAATATTATTTTAAGACCACCAATATTATTTTCATTAGATTTTTGACCATTAGGTTAAATATGAATGTTAGGATTTTGTTGTTGTTTTTTTTTTTCGGGTTTTTTTTGTGTAGGGGGGGGGGGGGGGTGGGGGGGTTACAACCACTTAAGTAATCCAATTTAATAACATCTTAAACCTTTTTGCCCATCTAGCTAAAGTTGGGGGAACAAATGTCATTTTGGCTACTATTTACCCACCAGAATGGCAATTTTTCAAGAGGTTTTTGTGCATCTAACCGAAATCCCATTTCATAATTCCAGAGAAAATTAAGTTTTTGGAACCATTTCTTGTGTAAATAAAAACAACTTTTTTAACCCTCAGGGTTCAAATAAAATTTCTAAGACCTTATACATCAACAGGACGCCTCCAATTATATGCCAGAGTTGATTTGGCTTATGCATAAAGCAGTTGATTTATTGGAACCACATGTTTTGTCAAACAACATAAACGTCAATTTTCAGCATCTAATTGACACCTTGGATGAAAATTAAATTTCCGAAACCTTATTGCACATCTATAGGACACCTTAATCATGATTTGGATACTGTGTAAAATAAAAGAGGAGTTTAAAGAGTTTCGGATATAACAAAATAGTAAATCAATATTTTTTAGGACTTCATTCGATCGAAGCTATGAACCAATTAACTAGAATTTAATCAACAGTTTCCTCTCCATTTGCTATACTTCGATTTTGTAATGTTGTTGTTAGATACGCTTACCTGTGTTTAACTGTCTATTCCTTTGTTAAGTATTCTGACAGTTGTGATGTTATACATATATAATATAAAGTTTGGATATAAAAAGCAAAATCAAAACTTGCAATGTGTTTAATTTTTTTCACTTACCTCCGTATTTATCTATTCCTCTGTTAAGTATTCTGACAGTTTTGATGTTATACACAGCCTGCAGATCCACCCTCCACCAGGGATTGGTGTCGTCATAATCTGTGACTGTACACCTGTCTACATAAATATCTGTTCCTCTGTTGCCATCCACTGCATACGCGGCGTTATAGCCATAATGCGTTGTTGACTGTGTGGCAGGTTTACCTAATGCGATGTTCGACAGAACTGTCAACGATATTACAATGAATAATAATATTTGCGTGATAAAGATATGAGGATACCATTAACTTCAATAGAGAAATAGCTTTGACAGTTGATATTAAACTGAACTGTAAATGTAATATCTAAGCAATTTATTGTCACATTGGGCCCATATATTGAATAGTACGATGACGACTGTTTGGTTTGTTTCCCTAATGCGAAGGTCGGCAGAACTATCGACAATTATACAGAGAAAAATGTCGATGTCTAGTGATTACGTAACGAATATACAATGCAATTTAAATATGGAATGAAAAAAACAGTATTGACTTCAATGAATGTTAATCAAAAATGAAGCCGATCTGCAAATTTTTGTTTCTTTCATTTCTTTTGAAATGATAGCTATAGACTACAGAGTCTTTCTGAAATGACTTCATATTAAATATGACTTTAGATATTATTAAAATACATACACAAAAAATTAATTTGCATCCAAACTATGTCAACATCTATTATAAAATTTACTTGCATTAAAGTGAACAAATTATGAATCTGGTTTTTTTTTTAACGAAGCCCGGGATATAATGAAATGTGTTCAGTTTAAATACATGTGTATCTATTATAGAAATCATGCATGACTGTTAATTAAGGAAACAATTGAACATACTTGATATATAGTTGGAAGTTTTAGATAAAATGTTTTAAATAATTTAGAGCCAAGTATCTTCGTAGGGATCAAAGTGAGGGTCAAATTAGTCTCGATCTCAAGTAATTCCAAGTAATTAGATTCATGTGTTGACTAGATTTAAATTTAAGCAAAAAAATTCCTTCTGTGTTGTTAAATACAGTCCCTGAAACTTTCTACGTTCCATTTTTTTGTGCGTTCACAGTGCGCTCACCGTGCGTTCACTAGCGCTCCGCTCCGTTCGCGCTCACCGTTCACAAAACGCTCACTGTGCGTTCACTTATTGTTCAGTCCGTTTTCATTTATTCTCAATCGGAACTTAAAAATGATAGGATCGTTCTTTGCTAGTCACACCAAAATGAGAAAAGAACCCGAGCGAAAAGGTGGAAGGAAACTTACATTAGATATAAAACATCATTTTAATAAGAATTTAGTCCGTAGAATTTTCTGTTTACATTTCTGAGCAGGCAATGTCCGTTTTTAGATGTTTTTTAATGACTTCAAAAATTAATACCGTTGTGTGTGTTTACATCATCCCTATAAAGAAGTCATTTAATATATGTTTGAAGAAATATGATGCGAATAAATGAAAAAATCAAAGTACTGAAGTACTGACGGATTTGATTTTATCGATTATTATTAATTTTAAAATCAACGACAAGTTACTTTGCTTGTGTATTTGGAATCCCCCCAACCACTTTTTTGGGAGCATCATCCATGTAAAAGAATTGTGAATTTGTGGAAAGAAGTAAATGCTTAATGAAATTATGATTAAAGGTATGCAGTACAGTACGCTACACCACCTACCCCCTCCCCACACACACGGATTAGGATTTTCATGGTGTGTCTATATTTCTTGGATGACCCCCCCCCCCCCGCACTTTCAAAAGCGATGCTACAATTAAACGCGCTAGTCAAATCTTCGTACTTATTTTGCAGTATTACAGCATCCTTTCATCGCACAGTCGTCTTTTTACATTGACAATTTATATCAATAACCGATTAAACAAGACAAAAAACGTTTATTATAACCATTTGTTTATACTGGTTAAATATCGTATACCAGCTCTAATGGAGAGATAACTCGTGTTACGAACGATAACTGCAGGTTATGAAAATCCCGAATAGGTGGTTTAAAAATTAGAAATGTTCTAGACGGAAAAACGATTAATATTATTTTGATTGTAGATTTTAAATGTAATGTATTTTTCTTATAATTTAAAGAGGTATAAAGACTAGTTTAAGAATTTAAGACAAATTAACAAATTACATCCTCACAATTAACTTCTAAACATAACTGTACATGAGGATAAGCACTGCTGTCTCTTCAAACGTCCCTATTTTAAAGATAATATAACAATCTTTGTTCATATATGTGTATAACCAAGTACAGGGTCATGTTAAAAACTAGTTAAAATAAACTACCATGCATTTGCCAGTCTGCGCAATGTGTACCTTTTCTAATATGCACAGCCTTTTATTTTCAATAGGGAACATAATATCCCTCTCTTCTCTCTATCGGGGCATGATATTTGTTATGTATTTTGTGTTTGACAATGGTTAAATTAACAGATGATTATATGACCAACTAACTGAAAATCATCTCTGTAAATTGTCAAGGACTAGGGGATAAAAGAAAGTGTCAAGATGTTTTAATGAATTTAAAACTGAAAAAATATAATGTTTATTTTATACAAGATACACATTTTACAACTGAAGAAGAAAATTATATAGAAACAATGTGGGGTCATGATGTCTTTTTTAATTCATATAAGTCAAATTCAAGGGGAATGGCAATTCTCTTTAATGATAATTGTGAAGTTAAAGTACATAAAAATTACAGAGATGAAAATGGGAATTATCTTATTTTAGAGGCTACAATTGACAACCTACAATTTTTACTAGTCAACTTATATGGCCCAAATTCTGATACCCCAGAGTTTTATTCCCAATTGTTAGGAAAGATAGAAGAAATTTACTCAGGCCAATATGTTATAATAGGTGGGGATTTTAACTAGTATTGAATCAAGACCTAGATGAACTATAAAAGAATAAATAATCCTAAGGCACAAGTAGAAGTTCATAAACTCATGGAGACTCTTGACTTAATTGATATTTTTAGAGAAAATAATCCCACATTAAGAAGATACACCTGGAGAAAGAGAAACCCAATTAAACTGGGAAGACTTGATTTTTTTATATCTCACAATCTTTTTTATCTCTGGCTCCACAAATAAAGTTTGAAAATAGTTATCGATCAGACCATTCACCAGTAGTATTAATTTTTAAAACAAACGAATTTAAGAGGGGTAAAGGTTTTTGGAAATTTAACAATTCACTACTAACAGACAAGGATTATGTTAAACTAATTAAGGAAAAGATTTGCGAGGTTAAGCTACAATATGCCTGTTTAGTCTATAATAGAGAATTAATTCCAGAGATAGACAATGACATAATATCTTTAACAATAAATGACCAAATATTTCTAGACATCTTGTTAATGGAAATAAGAGGGAAAACAATCTCATACTCTACTTTTAAGAAGAAAAATGCAAGTAAGCGAGAATCACAATTAGAAAAAGAAATACTAATTCTGAAACCAAACTTAGGAGAACAATCCTTGCCTGATATTACTAGTAAACAAAATGAACTTGAGAATATTAGAAAAGAAAGGCTTAAAGGACAGTGTTTACGGTCAAGAAGCAAATGGATAGAGGAAGGTGAAAAGCCTTCTAAGTACTTTACTTCTTTAGAATCTAAAAACTTTATCAATAAGCAAATACCAAAACTAGTGCAGGAAGACGAAACAATAATATATGATCAAGATGAAATTTTAAATGAAACAAAAAACTTCTATGAGAAGCTGTATAGTAAAAAACACAGGAAGCTGGAGAAAATTTTGTTAAAGAAAAAATAAATCAGTTTGACTTTCCAAAATTAGATACTAAGGAATTGCAATACATTGAAGGCCCATTAATCAAAACAGAAGTATTAGACTTTCTTAAAAAAATGAAGAATGATAAAAGTCCTTGACCGGAGGTTTCTCTAGCGAGTTTTTTAAATTTTTTTGGAAAGACTTGGGTTCCTTTATAACACGGGCAATAAATAACTCATATGAATTGTTAAACTTTTCAGAAACTAATGAATTAGGAATTATTTCCTGTATTCCCAAAGAAGGAAAACCTAAGCAATATTTAAAAAATTGGCGCCCAATAAGTCTATTAAATGTTGTCTATAAATTAGCCTCTGGATGTATAGCTGAACGATTAAAAAAAGTCTTAGACAAACTAATCAGTAGTGACCAAACAGGATTTTTAAAGGGGAGATTCATAGGAGAAAATATTAGACTAGTGTATGATTTAATGAACTATACTGAACAAAACCAAATACCAGGATTATTAATGTTGATAGACTTTGAAAAAGCAGTTGATTCCATATCTTGGAATTTTATTTACCAGACCCTTGATATATTTAATTTTGGTGATTCAATTAAAGATTGGGTAAAAACTTTCTATAGTGGAATCAAGTCATGTGTTATTCAAAATGGGATAGCGTCAGATTATTTTTACCTTCAAAGGGGCTGTAGACAAGGTGACCCAATTTCACCATATCTTTTTCTTTTATGTGCAGAAGTTTTAGGGATTCTTATAAGAAATAACAAATATGTTAAAGGTATATTTATAGAAGGAGAAGAATATAAACTTTCACAGTATGCAGATGATACTACTCTGTTTTCAGATGGTTCCCCAGAATCATTAGATGGAATTCTAAGAGAACTAGATTTTTTTGCTGACTTATCAGGACTAAAAATAAATTTTTCTAAAACAAAACTTGTTTGGATTGGGAGCAAAACATTTTCAAAAGAGGTTTTTCATCATTCAAGATGGAAGTTAGAATGGGGAAATAACACTTTTGACTTGTTAGGAATTAAATTCTCCATAAATCTTAATGAAATGATTGATTTAAATTACAACCCAATATTTCAAAAAATTCAAAGTACTTTGAAACAATGGAAACGCAGAAAACTAACACCTTTTGGACGATTAGTGGTTTTGAAAAATTTAATTATTCCAAAATTTAACCACCTTATTCTTACCTTACCAAACCCCAACAATGAAATGTTAAAAGAAATTGATAAAGAACTATATGATTTCCTATGGGGTGGCAAAGTCCACAAAATTAAAAAAAAATATTGTCATTCAAGATTATAGACTGGGGGATTGAAAATGATTGATTACTCTGATTTTACACTTGCTTTGAAATCAAGTTGGATTCGTAGACTCCTCACATCAAAATCCAAGTGGGCTAATTTATTAGAAGCTCAAATGAAAATAAAAATAAATAACTTATGGATAAAGGGCTCGGATTATGTACTTAAACACAGTAAAAGTATAGGTAACAAATTTTGGTCAGAGGTGTTCCTAAGTTACATAAAAATAAGTGAGACAATCAATCCACTTTTTGAACACATATGGTATAACCCAAGGGTAAAGATAAACAAAGAAAGTATATTTTTGAGAAGTTTTTTTAATGCTGGTTTTGTTTGCATCATTGACCTTTTTGATATAGATGGTGACTTTAGAAGTTTTGAATCTTTAATTGAACTTGGTATTAAGACTAACTTTGTTGAATATAATGGTCTAAAAAAGAGTATATTAAAACGAATAGGTGAATGCAATATAAAAGAAATTAAACCAACAGTTGGACCATATATCCCAAACACATTAGCCATATTCTACAAAAATAGAAAAGGATTCAAAGATATGTATAATATATTGATAAGGGAAAAGAGGGTCCAAAATAAAGCAATACTAAAATGGGAAGAGAATGACACAATATTTAATGAGAATGATTGGTATAAAATATTTGAACTTCCTTTTAAACAACCCAAGAATCTAAATTCCATTGGTTACAATTCCAAATTTTACACAGGATATTACCAACAAATTATTACTTGCATAAGCTTAAACTTATTGAATCCCCTAAATGTTCTTTTTGTAAACAAGATTCTGAAACAATCAGTCATCTTTTTGTGGAATGCCCATTTGTAAAAGAACTATGGAGTGACATTGAAGAGTTATTTTTAAGAAACTACAGGGTGTCCCTAATGTTTGATAAGCAAAGTATACTTTTTGGTAAATATAAAAACTACCATATGTATAGAATACAAAACCTGTTAAGTTATATTGTAAAACAGTATATTTTCACTTGTAGACTTAAAACTTACCCAACTTTTAATGTGTTGGAACTCAAAAGGAAAATTGAAAACAGGCTTCTTGTGGAAAAATATTTACTTTTAAAGAACTGTGAATTTGAAAAATTTGAGAGACACTTGGAGAATATTATTGAAAGCAAGTCTTTACTATATCCCCAACTATTTGTTAAGAGAATGTATGATGCTTTTTTAAAATATATAAATAAATCTTTTTGATTGACAGCTATGCCGCAAAGCAACCATTGCCCCGTCAGCATTTTTCTCTCCACCTTCTTTTCTCTCATAAATAAATATATGTACATGTACGTGCTAAATATTATGTTCATGCTGTTGTTTGTGTATATTATAATCACATACTGGAAAATCCTTAAATTTAGAGCTGTCAATTTATAAGTTGGTGTGCATGTTATATTTTTTATTTGCTTTTCTTCTTTTGTTTCTTTTGTTTGTGTTGACCGGTATATGCATATTATTTCACTCAATGTTTTCTGTCCTTTCTCACCCCCACTAAAAACATAAAAAACAAACTTCCACACCATTGCGAACTATTATATATCTATTCTTGCATGTATATTGTATGTAAAAAATGTTGAGATTCCAAAAGAAATGTATCATGTAAGAAAGCTGTGAAAGTAATGAATAAAAAACATAAATAAAAAAAAAAATTAACAAATTACACACGATTAAATAAGTAATTATATCTTAATAAAAAAAATAATATTTCTTTATGCTATATTAATCAATGTTCGTTTTAATGTTAAAAAACAGATGTAGAGCTATTTGTTTGTGCATTGCTAGATTAAGTTGATTAAGTAACGTTTCCGGCATTATTTTCGTTAAATTAATACTTTTTTACCAATTTTATCCGAAACACAAACATTTGATCTGCGCTGACATAAACAATCTGATACACAAAGTTTAAACCCGGGATGTAGAAGTTGAGAAAGAGGGTTAGTGTTGATTTTTTTGTGATACAAATGTACATGGATGCAATAATGTTTAATTTGTAGAAATAATATAGGTATCTTACGAACATTCAGGGAAACTGGAGTCGAACCATGGGTATAAGCGTAGATCGTTTTCGGTTCCGACATTTACAAGTTTTTCAGAATCAAAATAAGAGGGTTTGCGAAGTAGTGGATGTATGTTATATCTGTTCACTTATCAAAAGAGAATATTAACAGCAAACAGGTTTATAGGGGTGTGTGTATAAATTCACAACATAAAGAATTGCATAGATTGTTTTTATCTTTCTATGTAGCCTTTTTCACATTATTAGCACTCCTTGTTTTGGCACTTTCGTCATTTTTTTCTTGTTAAACCTAATGCTAATGGCCATTATGATTATTGAAAAGATAACAAAGTAGCTATTGGGTAGATCATAAAACATGTACATGTACCATAAGCATTTTCAGAATTTGTCAAGAACGATAGTGAATTCGCTTACAATATCCCCCAAAACAAAACATTACTTACCAAGCGTGTTCAAAGGAAGTCTGTAATACAGTTGCCACCCAAATTCGTTCTTTGTCATGTTAAAGGCATGGCAGGACTGATAGGAAATACACATTCCTGTATGATGGTTAAAGTTAAAACATTTGCATCCAGAACCACAGGACATGGCGCATCCTACTAAAGAATCCGCGGATCTGGTGTCTATTGGTTCCGAAATAGGCACTTTGTTTTCAAATCCAAGAACGGCCTCATAATAATAAGAAACTGAGGCAACCAAAATTGACAAGAATGTAAAAAGCAAGAGAAGATCGCCAATATACGATGCCATGATTTCCCCGCAATTCTTAGTAAATATAACAACCTCAGTACATGTATTTTAATCGAACCTCAACATTCATTTTTTCATTACGAAATATGTTTGCTGTCATATATAACATGTCATTACAAAATGCAATTCAAATACCAATAAATTAATAACATTGGTTGCATATTATGAGTGTATGAGTACTGGATCAGACAATGGTTGCCATTATAAAGAGAAACAAAGGCCCGTGACGAATAAACAATGGTTGACGTATACCGGTCTCTACTAGCGAATGAGCAGCGGATGCCACTTGTCGTTAGCTTTCATAAGCATTAAAGCGAGATGACAACGCATTTGTTTAAAATTGTATTTCCTTGTTTGCACAACTACTTTTTAAAGAACAATTCATCATAAAGTTAGAGATCAACAGCGTTGCGTCTGAAAAGAGGAAATGCCATTTAAAAAATATTTTAAATGTTTCTGTTCTGTAGCTAAATTACACGGTAACGAATATCCAAACAGGAGTGGATTCTTGGATAACATTAAATATTTTATGTTAACTTTGTTATTTTCCTGGCGAAGATTCGAGTAATGAAAATCGATGAAATCCTATATTTATTTTGTAAGATTGAGAACAATGAAAAAAGTTAGCCCTTACCTAGTCCTGTTATAAATACCCGTACGAAAAAAAAATCCGTGAAGGCATTGTACATTTTACAGATTCAGGGTGGAATCAGGGCGGTATATGGCTGGAAATATTTAAATGAGATAAAGCGTATTCCGTGTAAATAATATCCACCTAAACACGTCTAATAACCTGGAAAAGATTCCCCCCAATCAAAGTTGGATTAATTTCGCCTTAGTCGTAAAAGGATTCCGCCTTAGATATTCATGGAATCCATCTTATAATAGGGGGAATCCGCCTTAAAATAAGATGGAATCCGCTTTAAAATAAGGTGGAAGCCGCCTTTTTATCCGCCTTACCATGATAAGGCGGACTCCACCTTAAAACACTTCTTGACCTGTGATTTTTGTAAAAATGGTGGGTAGAGGTAAATTCATAGTCTGTCTCAAATACTTTATTCCTGAAACATGCTCAGTCTTCCAGACCCTGTAATTTCAGGGTTTTTTTTTTACCTAGAACACATCATATTTATACATATATCACAAAAATTAAATTATCCTACTAGTTAACTTGATCTTTTTATTTTCATTAACATTTTCCAAAATTAAGTACAGCTATTTGTAAGAACCAGGCAGAAACATAGATGACTGATTCATAATAGTTAAATTGTTTGTAAAAATTGGTACAAACACATTGAAATACATCTATATGAATATTTTTTCTTAAATATAATTTGATTCTGTATATTGGTTTAAAAAAAATGAACTCAACGAAAACCATAGTTGCTGATTCAGTCTACAGTTTCTATTGTATAGTGGTTACACATTTAAGGTTTGTTTCTAAAAATCCTACATTTCCCAGGTATATGAAAAACAAAACTGTGTTTAATTGAAAAAAATCATATCTCTATGAAAAATGACAATAACAAACTGTCAATATGTTATTCAAAATTAATTTGGTAAGTAAACAGTTTACTTTCAGGAGTAATACCATAATTAGTGCAATTCTAATTTAAATACATGTACCGGGTAACTGCATCAGATATTTGGAGTACATGAATTACACAAAAAATTTTAATTGACATTGATTAAACTTATAGCATATCTATACATATGGTTGGCCATTTTCCGCCTTTGACATAAAACCACACTAGATATTTTACTTGACAAAAAAACATGTTGTTTATATCTGGGGCAGCTTATTTCTGCATGCATCCAACATTAAACTCATACAAAAGTTTTCATGTAAACCCGCTTCCCTAAATGAATTAAGGTTAATATTAATTCAGTCTACTTAATCAAAATAGACTGCAGAATATTATAACAATAACTGAATATATCATAATATAATTGAGGCAATTTGCAATGCAGGGTGCATGTATATACATATATAGTCTATGAAGAACAGGCAGTCTATTGTTCATTCAAGCACTCTGAGGAATCATCCTCTGATTCTGACTCATCAATTGCATCTGGAATAACAGCTGCATCATCAATGAACTTGCTCCAGTCCCCTACAGATCTTAAGGACTCCATGTCACGTCCTAAACCAATATACCATAAAACTGCGGCAAATACTGCGGCAATGTATGTAAAAAACACAATCACATGCCAAGTGGCAAATTTGAAGGAACATCTATTTGAAAAAGTTCAAGTGTTGTCAGTTGATTTTGAAGTCGGAGAACAAATTATTACTATTATATTTTTGTACATCCCTCCAAAGACAAATAAAGAAACTGTGAGAAGAATAATGATTGGATATTGACCACGCACACAAGTAATGCCAATTCAATAATTTTAGCTGGTGATTTCAATTTGGACAATTTAGCTGGAGATTATCTTGTAAAATACATGATTGATAAGTTTAATCTTCAATATTTGAAAACAAGTAGCACCACAGACTATAATTCTGCTTTAGACTATATGTATACAAATGTACTGCATGACAAAATACTGACTTGGGGTACCCAAGAATCATATTATTCAGACCATAAGCCTTTGTTTATTTCTTTTCGAAGATAAAAATCAATTGGGGGGAAAAACCCATAAAGATATATACATCAAAAATTCACAAGAATATAAACATCTACTATTCAATTCTCAGATTGTATTTTTCATTGTAACAGATGCTGACTTTAGCCAAATTAAAGGCTAGCAAAGGGAACAAACCATACTCTCAGCCATTAAAGGTAAAAGTTTGTGGAGTAAGCAGTACTGCTAGATATCAAGAAGAGAGTGAAGAGAAAAAAGAATACTGTGTCATTGGAATTGCAGACCACAGCATGGCCATGAGGACAAGAAAGCAAATCTTGCTGAAGGCACATCAGTGATAGTGATGCACTGCATACCTATAACTGAGCCTACAGAAGGGATAATCATCACCGAAAATACCAAGGTCATGAAGACCTCTGATGTTGATGTTCCTACTGAAATTCAAAGACAGGGGGCATTGATTGCCAACCCCACCTGCTGAAACGTTGACCTTGACCATAAAACAGGTCAAAAGGTCCCCGATTAAGTCCCTTGTGTCAGTGAAGGGAACAGTTATATCTGTAAGTATGAATTTATGTTATTTAATAAATAGATCAATTTATATTAATTTATATTAATTAGTAAAATTATCATTCCGTTTGACAAGTAGAATAATGTAAAAAATTTTAACGTTCATATCTTTTTTTATGTGAAATGGAATTACAGTTTTAAGCTATTTACAGGAGGACATCACAAAAACAGTTAAAATTAAGGGCAACGATGTCCAGGTAAAATCTGTAACAATAAAGGATGACACAGACACTGTCAAAGTGTCCCTTGGAGGGACTTGACATCAACATCAGGAGTTGGCAAATACCTCTGCTTTACTGATGTTGTAGTAACATCCTTTAATGAGGAAACATCAGTTTCCACTACATCGAAAACATCAATTAAGGGGAATAGTTAGTGTTATTTTTTTTTCAAACATATTATATAAATATGCCTGTTTGGGAGGGTAACAGTTGAAATTGACACCACAAGAAAAGCATCGTCAACCGACGCAAAGCGGAGGTTGACAATGGTTTTAGAGGGGTGTCAATTTCAACTGTTATCCTCCCAAACAGGCACTATTAATTTTGTTATACTGAATGTCTTAATTTTCAAGAAAATTTTACTGCTTTTATATAAGGAATCATTCAGTATTATGATGTGATAATTTTGGTCGGAGCGTGATCAAATCCAATAAAGCCCGAAGGGCTTTATGATAGATTTGATCACGCTCCGACCGAAATTATCACCTAATAATATTCAAAGAATGATTCCTTATTACTTATATTTATATAACTCTAAGCCACCGTTCGATTAAATATTTAAATATAAATAAGCTAACCCCGCTGGCGCCTCAATTTGGCTTCAATTGAAGTTATGGGTTTTATAGTACAAAATCGAAACGTTGTGTTATCACAGGCAAAGACACTGAAGAATGTAAATATATAGGAATAATGTGAATTCTACAGCGAACCGTACGCGCATAATTTTCCCGCGTGTAACAATTTGTAATGTTACCCGTTGCTAACACTGAGGGTAATAGAACGGATAAGGAACTGTGTCTTAACCAATCATATTTCAGTATTTAACTTTTTATGTCTCGAATTCCACTTATTTTTCAATAACATTTTTGTATTTCAAAACATATTGCTTAACACTAAACAAAATTATTCTGACAGTATTAGAAGTTGATGCCATTTGATGAAACTGCTTGCCCAATTATACAGTTTTATGTCAATTTTGTAGAGTATTTGTAGAGTATTCGTGTGTGTAGTTTTTGATGTTTATCGTTCATAACAACAATTTTTGTGATCAGTTTATTTTTCTTTCAAGACTGCACAAGTTGATATGAATTTTTTGATGTCACAAATGTCACTTATTTTTCAACAACATCTTTATATTTTAAAACACATTGCTTAAAAAACCAAAAATTATTCTGACAGTACCATTATTAGAAGTTTTTGTGTAAATTGATGCCATTTGATGAAACTGCTTGCCCAATTTTACAAGTTTATTTACATGTAGAATGTCAAGTTGTAATTTTTTTAAAGTATTAGTGTGTAGAGTTTTCAGTGATTTTATTTCATCACAAAAACTTTAGTGATCATTAAATTTTTCTTCCAAAACTGTGAAGGTTTACATAAATTTTTGGATGTCTCAAATCTCACTTTTATTTCAATAACCTTTTTGTATTTTAAAACATTTGCTTAACAAGGCAAAAAAAATTATTTTGACAATATTAAAAGTTTTAGGGTAAATTAGTGCCATTTAATGAAACTGCTTGCCCAATTATACAGATTTATGTAGAAGGCCAAGATGTATATTTTGTAAAGTATTAGTGTGTGTAGTTTTTGATGTATTACAAAAAATTTTATGATCATTTTATTTTTTTCCAATACTTTTAAGTTTAATATAAATTTTGATGTCCCAAATATACCTTTACAAACATTTCCTGAAAATTTAAACACATTACCTTTATATTTCAAAGCTTCAACAATACACAGGTGCTTGTCAATTTCATGTCCATGTTGTGTCAGTTTTTACAATACATTTCCATATATTACGTCTTTCTTTCATTATGTTTTTATTTGGTAACCAATGCCCATAACAGTATTTGTTTACTTTTTGTCATTATTATTGTCACCTTTTCATTTTTTTTTCAGTTCTCTTGTTTTATGTGTAAACATTTTTTATATTTTTACATGAATATTACCTCATGTACCAAATGCTCCAATGCTTATACAAACTACTCAGATTCTTATACAAAATTCTTGTTACTAACTAAAATAAATTGTTCACTTAATAACTGGGTTTTTTTTGTATGTGCGAGTCAAAGAAAACAATTCACAATTTTAACTAAAGTACTGAAAGAATACCTTAACACCCGAAACCAATATCAGAATTTAAAGAACTAAATATCCTTCATAAAACTTTATTTGTCTATTTCTGAAATTGTGCAATTTTTAAAATAATATGTATACCCCCCGCAAACAAAGTTTGGGGGGGTATATAGGAATCACCTTGTCTGTCTGTCTGTCTGTCTGTCCGTCTGTCTGTGCAATCGTGTCCGGTCCATATCTTTCTTATGGAGAAGCATTGGAAATTCTTACTTCACACAAAGATTGCTTATGACCTAAGGGTGTACCATGACCTTGACCCAAGGTCATTTGGGCAAGGTCAAGGTCACTGGCAGAAAAAGTGCAAAATTCGTGTCCGGTCCATATCTTTCTTATGGAGAAACATTGGAAGTTCTTACTTAACACAAAGATTGCTTATGACCTAAGGGTGTGCCACGACCTTGACCCAATGTCATTCGGTCAAGGTCACTGGCAGAAAAAGTGCAAAATTCGTGTCCGGGCCATATCTTTCTTATGGGGAAACATTGGAAGTTTTTACTTCACACAAAGATTGCTTATGACCTAAGGGTGTGTCATGACCTTGACCCAAGGTCATTTGGGCAAGGTCAAGGTCACTGGCAGAAAAAGTACAGAATTCGTGTCCGGTCCATATCTTTCTTATGGGGAAACATTGGAAGTTCTTACTTCACACAAAGATTGCTTATGACCTAAGGGTGTGTCATGACCTTGACCCAAGGTCATTTGGGCAAGGTCAAGGTCACTGGCAGAAAAAAGTACAAAATTCGTGTCCGGTCCATATCTTTCTTATGGGGAAACATTGAAAGTTCTTACTTCACACAAAGATTGCATATGACTTAAGGGTGTGTCATGACCTTGACCCAAGGTCATTTGGGCAAGGTCAAGGTCACTGGCAGAAAAAATGCAAAATTTGTGTCCGGTCCATATCTTTCTTATGGGGAAACGTTGGAAGTTCTTACTTCACACAAAGATTGCTTATGTTTAAAGGGTGTGTCATGACCTTGACCCAAGGTCAATTGAGAAAGTTCAAGGTCATTGTTTCAGAAAAGCTAAATTCTGTCTGTGTCATGTCTTGTATTAATTGAAATATTAGAAGCTAAAAATTAACAGTTTTCAAAAATAAAGCAGTTGTTATTTCTAGAAAATGGACAGTGAAATAGATTCATCCAATATTTTCTATAATAGCAAAAATACACGCGTTATGATTTTTTTCTTAGTGGGGGGTAACAATTGTGAGCTTGCTCACAGTACCTCTAGTTTATTTATTTAAAGATGAATTGCCTATTTTTAAAATGAACACTGTGGCCTATGGGCCTCTTTTTTTATAATGCGACAAGTTGACGAAGGCTGTATACTTTCAACTTTTCTTGGAATTTCATTGTAATTAGTTTTACACATATGTACTTATAAACTTCATTACTAATTACATGTAATTCATAATCAAATTCTGCATACCGAAAACAAGAATAAAATCACCAATCAATGCCTGTTCTGGATCATCAACTCGTGTCAGTACTTTCAGTACTTTGATTTCATTATGTACTCTCTTTAATATATTATTTTTACTAACTTGTCTCTTGTCGACGGTTTATAAAAATGTGATGTATGTTATTCATCAATATTTTCTGAATTGTTATATGTTAAAGACAATATACTTTTGTTTCTCAGTGGTTGTTAAGTTTGGTGGTAAATCATGAACAATCATTCATATTTTATATGCAATATATGGTGACACTGCTGTCAGAAAAATTCTGGATTTTGGTGATGATTTTATTAAGAAACTTTTAGATAAGACAACCAACAACATTTGAGTTGATGTTTTAAAATTATGGTTGTATGTACTGGCATCATATATTGGTAACTTGCTAAATTCTTACAAGGCTACTTCATCTCCTGTATGGTACAATTCTAAGATAACGGTTGGTAAGAAAAGTTTGTTTATAAAATACTGGTATGAAAATGGTGTAAAAACTATTAATGATTTCTTAGATAGTAATGGAACTCTTCTACCAAAAGAGATGTTTGAAAACAAATTTAACATTAGTCATGTGTGTACAATGCATTATAATAGCATTTTAAGGTCTTTCGATTGTCGTGTGACGTCATTGTGAGCAATCCGGAATATTTTACCGTTATCGGTTATAATAATAGTGTTATGTGGTGCATAGTTTTGCCAATATTTCTTGATTTATACTTGTGTTTAACACATTTTAAGCTATGAAAAGTGAAATGACACCAATGTTTAACAATTCATAGAGAGTAGTTTGAGTTGAAATCGCTGAATTCAATGAAAAACTGATAAAACCGTATATAGGCAAACTTGACAGAGACCACAATTCATAATTTTTTACCAGGCAAGGTAAACATTTCGTTGCAGATTTCGATAGGATATATAATGAATTACAAATGTACCAATTTTCAGTGAGTTTGAACCATTATTTCAAAAGTTATAGACGTTTTATGTTGCTAAACTGTACTTGTTCATGGTTGAAAAATCGTATCAAAATGCACTGTAAATGTGATAGCTTTCATACTGGCAATTTTAAATGGTCTTAAAATGTTAAAATACTTAAAATAAAGGATTGCGATTAATTTCTTTTAAAAATTGCTTTATTATATCGAAATTAGTTAAAATAAATGTGATGTTTGATAAGGGAGCAGTCGTTGCTTTAACTGTCCTGAGAGTGTACTTGTGTTAGCTCCTACATCATGAACAAAATATTTGCAACATACCAATATTTAACTTTAATTTGATTGTTTGCATATTAATCATCAAACTTAAACAAAAATTACACAGATTAAACCATAAAAACATCGAGGGTGGAGAAACCTTAAGTGCCATTGCAAAGTTTTTAAGACTTTTAAGTTTCACCAAAGAAATGTATTGTTATACTATTGATCCAGTTATACCATTGTATTATGAGCCATTGTTCTTTTATAAAAAATGTACCAATAGTATCTATAAAAGTATTAACACTAAAGACAAAACTCCAGCTTATGTTGTCTGATGGAACTCTGAAATGTCACTTAATGGTTATTTAGAAAAAAACCACCAAAGATGTATTCAAAATATGTTTTAATGTGACCAAAGATTCTGCTGCTCAGTGGTTCCAGAATAGGATTTTACACAGAATTCTCTCAGTTAAAAATTATCTGAAGAAGATAAAAGCTACTGATATTGATATACGATGATTGCACATTCTGTGGGAATTCTACTGAAACTATTGAGCATATTTTTGTTAGTTGTGCCCATTCATTAGCTATGTGGAATCAGTTTAGTATTTACATTTATAATACTACTTCAGAAAGAGTTTGTTTCAATATATCAAATGTCATTTTTGGAAATTGTCCTTTTCTAGATACAAACATGGTTGTGATTTTCCTTATTTTATATGGAAAACTGTTCATTTTTTATTGCTCTCAACAAAACAAACTTCCTTGTTTATCTGGTTTAAAATATTACTTAAAAGTGAAATATGAAATTGAAAAATGTATATCTTATAAAAATTCTGAAATGAAAATATTTGACAAAAGATGGACTTTGTGGAGAAATATTTTTCAAGAGTAGACTCGTATACTTTCTTTTCTGTGCGTTGTTTCAACTATATTCCTCAAGCTATTTATTGTATATTCTTGTTGAGATTGTATGAGTGTGTGTATGAATGTCTATGTGAAGAATTTATAAATTGCAAATAAAAAAAAAAATTGGTGGGAAATAGGTAGGTAGATGCTGCTTATAAAAGTTCGGAAGTGATGCTGAGCAAATTTTTAATTTGACTTTCTTAAAATTACCTTCAAACGTCTCCTCGCCACTGGTCAATTTGCATATTTGTTGCAGAAATAATACTGTCCACAGGCGGCATGTGAAAAATTGCGCATTTCCCCCATGAACTCTTATGTGATTTCTTTCCTCTGACTATTAGGTGATGTAAGTATGTCTGTGTACTAGAATGAAATGCATGTATGTTTATTTAATGGAATTTATGGATCTCTTTGACAAAACTGTGCTTTTATACTGCAAGAAAAGTTACATGGGTGTAAAATTAAGGCCATATATAATTAATATTTAGATTCTCATCCTGATTTGCAAAAAATATGGGGCAGATGGGCGGATTTTACCTTTTTTCACTGTTCATAATCTATAAATAACAACTGTTCTATTTTTTTAAGTTGTTGATACTACTTTGAGTACACAAACCCAGTTATAATATTTTATTTTCATTTTATGTCTACTTAACTGTTAATTCATGAAGATATTTTTATCTTTATAACAAACATGACTGAAATCCAAACGATAATCCATATGGTCAAATACCAAATAACTTGCCATTCACCACAGCTTGAATGACTTGTTCAGGTATAAGTTGACTTTGACCTGTTGACAATTTTCTCAAGTTTACAAATTTTTTCAAGTAAAGGTTGGTGCGAATACTGTTGCGAAAAATGCTTTCGCGCATTTCAACGACCTTTCATAAAGTATATAGGTATCTTATCATATACTAGGCCATAACATAACAAAGATAAAAAATCATGAATCGTGAAAGATCATTTTTTAAATTAAGTAATTATATACAGGAGCATATCTAAAATTCTTTATATTGACTTAGACTGAACATTTTAAATTTCATTTTTCATTTTTTCTTTATGTTCAGAAAGGTTAATTTGGGTATTGTTAATGTCTGGCCAAAATTAAAAGTCATATATTGAGTTAAGCACGATACAGAGTTTTTATGTGGTATGGTAGACCTCCATCTTTGTAAGAAATTACAAGTTATTAGTGCTAGAAAGCTCGAATACCGCGGTTCGCGTTTTCAAAATATACTTCACCGCATTCTTGATAGTCTTTTCCCATTTCAATGTCATTATAGGAAATTTTGGAACTCAGCATTACATGTTTGGCATGCTCCTCGTCCTGTCCCTCTGTGCACTCGTCACCCCACGCCCAATAGAGCCCACCATGGATATCATCATTCAAAGAATCAATTATGGTGTAATTTTCAAGGAAGAATCGAAACTTTTGTTAGCCAAGGAAAATTGGTTGCACACTTTTCATGATGAACTACCAAAACGTTTTCAATTGTCCAAGGTACCTTTTTGCAATGTACAAAATAGAGTAAGAGAATCTTCTTGTACTTTACTTGATAATATGGTTAACTTTATCCATGGTCTATTTGAAAAAACCTTAGCTCATCTTAATCAAACCCATTTGAACATTCGAACCATGATCCCTCAAACCCAGATTTTAAAAAAAAAGCAAGCTAGAGCATGATTACCCTTTATTGGATCCCTGTCAAAAAGTATATTCGGCACAGCAACCATGGATGATGTTAATATATTAGCAGGTCACATAAATGCTTTAAACACTAAGACTGAGAAAATGGCTAAAGCTTTGGAACAACATAGTGCCCACTTATCATCATTCATTTCTTTAACCGACAACAGAATTAAGAATTTAATAAGGGGAATCAAAGACAATTCAAATTTCATGTTGAAAATGACCAATGCATTTAATAACAAGTTCTTTGAATTATACCATTCTTTTGCTAATGTGTCAGAAATTTTAATTACTCAAGTTCATAGAGCCACAACACTAAGTCAAAATTAGATAAGTTAGAAAACGCAATTCAAAGTCTTTTGGAAGGAAACATTTCTCCCTTTTTGATTTCAAAACACATGTTTGGTAGATTTCTCTTGCGGAAATCAATCATAAGCTTAGAAAATCTTACCAGAAATTTTATCTGGTACACACGGATCCATCCTATTACTATTCTCATGGACAATTCCTTTTTGCCAGAATCAAAAACAAGTTGTACATTACAGTTAAATTCCCTATTTCATCCCAAAGTACCCCCCTTCAACTATATAAGGTCCTAAGTTTACCTGTACCAACTTCTGAGAATGTAACAGAAAAGATGCAGGCCACCCAACTTTTATCTCTTTCCAGTTATTTTGCTATAACCAGTCATCATGAATTTTTTGTCTCTTGGAGTACTGAGGATCTTTCTAATTGTGTACAAGGTTCTGTAAGGATGTGTAATTTTAATGTTCCCTTGAATCCTATTACTATTCCAGACTGCACTATGGCTTTATTTGCAAACAATATCAAACAAGTTAAGGAGCTTTGTAATTTTAGGTAAATACCTACATTGTTAAGCTCTGATATCATTGAGCTTACAGCTACGCAAGTTCTGTTATACAACACCTCTACTGTTATTCCAGATTGTCATGAGGAGAAGAAGGTATTGAAAGGCTGTGCTTTTTGTGTCATATAGATTCCTTGTCGATGTTCGTTATCCACAGAATCATTATATTATGCCCCATGTTTAGTAGATTGTTATCTATCAACAGATAATTTTTCAGTTATTCACCAAGTTAATTTGGCATTATAACAAGAATTTTTTGACGAGTCTAAATTAGGCCATATTTTTGGAAATTCATTCTTACCTAATCCAGTCAACATGACAATTCCAGACTTCAAATTTTACAACCATTCTATATCACAAGTGTTAGCAAATGATCAGAAAGCACATCTCAGTTTGAGGAAAATAGCAAGTGCTGTAAAGAGTGATAGAAAAATATTTCGAACTTTAGCTGAACCTTTAATTGATTTATGTTTTTGGTTATGTTCTTTTAAATTTGAGCTTTTAGGGACGAAAGCAGTTATAGCAAGGGAGAAAGTAGTCATATTGCAGATATTATTTGAAAAATAATATATGTCAGAAAGGACAGTTATAACTTAATGACCTTTGTGTACAAAAGAATTTAATATTTCATTTATATTTTTTTTTGTTTACGTTGTCTGTTGTTTTTATGATACATGTATTTGTATAAGTTCCTTTTTTATTCATTAAGAGACGGATTAATTGAAGGGAATCATTTGTTTAGACAGCTGTTCTTCCCACAAGGAAGAATGTTCTTGGTGTCATCTTTTTATTTGATAAGTAAAAGGTGTAAAATGATAGGTTTCACGAATGTTTCAAGTTAATCCGTAACCAATATATAGAGATGTCATTTATTTGTTTAGTTCATTCTAGCTGCTAGATTTAATAGGTGTTCATCTGTTAGTAGTTGTTCTTTAGGTTCGCTTCAATCTTTTGTTAATTCCGTGGTGAGAGTAAGTGCCATCCATTAGACCTTTTGTTAGGGGATTATCCTGTAGCGTCAGGTTCTAAGTCGAGCCTCGGTCAGTTTAGAATAAATAAATACATCACGTGATCACCAAATTAAATAGAATTACCTATTCAGAAATTAGTTTTGAACAAAGAATTAAGATTTTGAATGGTCAGTACCTGGGCAGGGAATAGCGGGTCTCCGATCTAGATAGCGTCCCCTCCGTGGGTCACTCTGATCGGAGACGCTAATAAAACAAGTTTAATTTTTATTACCAAAACTTAAGGACAGAACTATTTAAAAGTTGGATATATCTCAGTTATAATGATTAGAATTGATTTCTTATTTAATTCAGTTATTTTTCTTATTACTGAACTTTGACCCGGAATATTTTATGTTGATCGTAGACGTTTAGATTTTACATTTTACACTTTTAATATTGGAAAACATTCTACAGTGGAGTTATCGAAAACACAATTTCCTCTAAATCTAGCATTTGCTTGTACAATACACAAGACCCAGGGAATCACTACAGACAAAATAGTTGTATCATTTGACGGACCATTCAGACCAGGTCAAGTCTATGTAGCCTTGAGTCGATGCAAGGACATAGATGGATTATGTCTTACTAGTTTTGATAAAACTAAAAAAAAAACAAGTCAACTGGTTCATTCAGAAATGAAACGACTGAGAACCCAAATGCCGTTTACTACAAGCTCGAGAATTCAAGACTTTGATAAAATTCAATTTCTGAAAATTTCTCACATTAATATAAGATCATTGAAATGTCATTCACAAGATCTTAAAAACGATGCATGTTTGTTATCTTCACATATAATTTGCATTTCAGAGTCATGGTTGTCAAAACAAGACAAGGATAATTCATTACAAATATCTGGATTTTACATGTATAGGAAAGATAGAAAAGACAGCTATAAAAATCTCAAAAGTGCTCAAAAGAAATATGCACAAAATGTAACCAGAAAGGTGGAGTCTCAATGTACGATAAAAATACCATACAATCTGAAATAATTGGTTCTTCAGATCAGGACTCTTCTGAAATGCTTGTCGTTAAAGTCTTCAACGATGAAATTCCACCGCTCACAATTGTTTCCCTTTATAGACCAAATCATGTCAATATGACGTCTTTGAAAAATACTTTGCAATTAGTATTAAACAAATGTCAAACAAAGGGGGTTTATGTTTGCTTATTGGAGATTTTAATATTGATTTCTTACAAAAGAGAGACTCTGTAGTAAGCAAATTCTGTTCTGAAAGGCAATTTCGGCAAATTATATCTGGTGCTACCCATGTTTCTGGCTCTCTGTTGGACCATATTTATATAAACAATGAAATCATTCATTATTTCTCGGGGATAATTCCAACATATTACTCTGACCATGATGCAATTTACTGCTGTATTCCAACAAAATCTAATAGCGTACACATTTCCATCAATGGGAAGCACATTTCCATCAATGATGAAGAAAAGGATGATGATGTAATCGCAAAATCACATGATGAAAAAAGAGTATATAAATCAACCGTAAATCCAAAACGTAAAACAAAGAAAACGACCAAAAGATCTCAAACAAACAAAAATGTCTCTCCACATATCAATATCCAAGAGAACGTTAGCATCATCGATGAAAATTACAATCCTCTTTCTGTGCGTCAGCTCAATACGACATTTTTTTTAAAAAGGAAAGAAATAGCACAAAAATTACGTGTTGATATTCGATCAGATGAAATAAGAAATCCAGCATTATATGATCTGATATATAGGCATAATCCGAAATTTACAATCTGTAACTCAAAATGTTACCATTGATGCAACAGAGCCAGATGGAAATTGTTTTTTTCGTGCAATAAGCAAGGAAATATTGGGGTCAGAAGATTATCATCGACTAATTAGAATCATCATTTGCGATTTCCTTCTAAATCACCAACAAACATTCCAAACATGGCTGGAAAATGGAGCTAATCAATATCAACACCATATAGAATTGTTGAGAAAAAATAGAACATGGGCAACCGAATTAGAAATTTTAGCAGCATCAACAATTTTCAACTGTGATTTGTATATATTTACGAACAGCTACATCCAAAATCGTAATCAGGGTTGGAAATGGATTAAGTTTCCTCCACAAGAAATACATAATACAGATATAGCTTATCATTTGGATGGCAATATTTATTTGCATCATACATGGGGAAGTCATTATGACAGGGTTAGTTCAGCTATATCACTTTATTAATGTCCACGTGTCTCTATACAGCTGGGACATATTTGATTCCCTTTTGTATTCTTGATATTTTGCCTATTTTTAATATTAAATGATGCATATGAATATCAATTCAGACATATCACAGTTTATCAATGTTCAATGACATTTTTTTTCATACTGAGTATGAATCAACCTAAATATGGGTCAATTTTATTACCCAACAACAAACCCATGACAAAAATGATTTTTACATGTATCAAAATATCTTGTATATTAATGTATATTCTTTCCTTGTTTCTTCCCGTTTTCTTTAGGTAATATATGGTGTTGCACGTGTATATCTTCAATATTTGAATACATTTTATTTAGATTTTGTACATTGATGGTTCTTTTCAGTGTATTCTTTCCTTTGTTTTTCTCATTCTTTATTTGTGATATATTATGTTGTACATAGATATCTTCATGTTTTGAATGTATTTTATTGCAATTTGCAAATTATATAACCTTAGGATTTTGTTTTTGTTATCAAGCATGAAAATGGATCATGTTTCCTTCATCATAACCAACAAAATAAACATTGTATGGCAATATATTAACTGAATGATACATTGTCATATTATTTTATCAGACATGTCACTCACTTTCAAAATTGGATATTTTATGACTATGTTTTTTTTTTTTTTTTAAATTAATAATGTCCACGTGTCTCTACAGAGCTGGGACACTTTTATTTTCTTATTTTATCTTCCCATGTCTTTGTATTCAATTAGTGAGTTGCCGAGTAACTCGTCGAAATTCAACCCTGTATTTTGAGTTTTAAAAAGATGTCACTTTTCCATTTCACAAGAAAGGTTTACTACAATGCTAGTTCACATTTTACTTGTCATTCGGATGACAATATTAACTTCATTAATTCATGCGACACCATTATGACAGGGTTGTTTCCACTCATCTAATGTGTACGTGTCTCCATGGAACCGGAATATCAAATAACATTTTTGTATTTTGTAATCTGAATTTTCCTTTATTTTTGATATATTATCCTGTATATACATATTTTAAATTGTTAAAAAAAAATTTATTCTGGTGTTCTCTGACACATGATCATATTCATGTTTAGAAATGTTTATTTTTTATCCATCACAAACTTGGAAATAGATATTATTCAATTGTCCTTCACAATATTGACTTCCTTCATACATGTGGTAACAAAAAGGGCAGGTTTGTGTCCACTTTGTATCGATGGATATTTTAATGTTTATATTTTCAGCAATTGATATCTCCACGTGTCTCTATAGAGCTGGGACATATGTGATTTTCTTATGTATTCTTGAGATGTTCCCCATTTTTAATATCAAATGATGCATATGAAAATCAATTCAGACATATCATCACAGTTTATCAATGTTCAATAACATTTTTATTCAGACTGAGTATGAATCACACTGGATATGGGTCAATTTTATTACCCAACAACAAACCCATGACAAAAATGATTTTTACATGTATCAAAATATCCTGTATATTAATGTATATTATCTCCTTGTTTCTTCCTGTGTTCCTTATGTATGTTGTTTATGTGAAAGATAAATACGGGAGTCTTGTTGGGGATTCCATTAATGAATACAGATTCCACATATTTCAGTTTAACAACAGAGATAATTATGATGAAAACCATGTTCAAATGGCTAATGAATGCCCTATCTGTTGCAAGGTATGTGTGCAAAATTGCAGACATGCATATATTGTAATTGGTTAACATTATTCAATGAACGCCCCATACCATAGTGAATCTCAATGCCTTTTACTTGTTTCAATATAAAAAAGTCTAAATTTTAAAAATCTAAAAACAACAAAATATTTGTCTTTTGCAGTAAAATTTGCTCATAAATCAATCTAATAATCTCCCATATTAGTTATCAATCCATTATTTTCAAATTCTAAGAAGAACGCAAAAACAATTTATCCTTATAGAATTTGGAAAATCAAATGCAGAAAACTTACAACAAATAAGTTTTAAATGAAATTGTAATCTTTTGAATAACAATCTGCAAAACTAATGTAAAGTCAAATCAAAAGTGAAGAGTTGAAATTTTAAGGAATTTTGGTGACTGCTATAATAGGATTGAATCATGATATTTTGAAGTACTTATACAGTCTCATAACTGCAGCGGCGTGGGCATACAAATTGAGTAACACGTGTTAACGCGTTATGAAAATTTTCATACACACATCACTGCAGTTATATTACTGTATACTTAAAAAAATCATGATTTATTGATTATATTTATATTTTTTTTAACTTCTTGCCTTGTCTGCAAATGTGATATATACCTTATATTCCTGTCTTATCCTAAGGGTAAATTAATATTAATGTAATTAATAATATTAACATGCATCTACATGGTCATCTTAAAGAAACATTGCGTGTTATGGCAGTATTTATGGGTTTTGGGCTCTCAGTTTTGAACAATTTAATGGTTTCCCAAGCAACAAACGCTCAGTGGAAATCAAGATAAAGCGAAAGTTTCTGCAGATTGGATTTGCCACTGACATGAAACACAAAGAGTTAGGGGAATTTTCTGATATTTTTTTAAAGAGTTTTGTAGAGAGGAACTGGACAACCCAAAAATTCCAACTCCAAAACTACAAGTGGCTTCAGAGGAACCAATCCACAGACAAGACCCTCTTGTATGGACTGATTTGTCACTTTTGCAGGTGAAGCAGGAGGCCTATACATTGGTTACCATGAGCCAGAACGAGCGTGATAACCTAAAGGAAAGGAGTGTTTATATGAAACTTCATTTCCAGGTGATGCAATAGCAAGGGTAGCCAAAAAGTACAGCACTGTCTATTGGATTAATGAAATGTATGGTTCTTTTTCTAATTCCAGGTGCAAAAACTACAAGATGCTGATGCCTAAATTGGAAGAAGATTATTCCAAGCTTGATCCCGATTTCGGTGATATTAGGCCAGGAAAAGTTTTACACTATCTGATGCATTCAATCGAAGTAAATTGTTGTATTAAAGTTCATCTTTTGGCTGTTGTAGATTGGTTCAGGAAAACAAATGCAGATCTTGGTTACCTCCATCCTATCACTAGTTGGCAGAGCAGAATGTTGGGCCTGCATCCTAAATACCGATTCAGAGGATACTGGGAAAGTGTGCTTGCACCTTAAAGAATCATTGTGTTAGAAAGTTCATTGTTGTGTCGCCATTACCACGCCATGTGTTTTCTTAAAAACAGTGAAGTGAAAATCATTCAGATTAATTTAAAATTAATTTCATTTTTGTGAGTATTCTAAATTGGAAAAGGAATCAATCCAGAGATAGAATATTAATAATTTCATTGTATCACTGAAATGAGGATTAAGGTATATAAATAATAAATCACAGGGCATATCGCTAAATATATCCACTTTCAGTCTCCCTGCAACTCAGTTGTTGCACTAATTTTTTCTTACAATGCATCGTTTTTGTGCAGATTTTACAGTGGTGAGTGATAATGATGTATTTGTAAAATGTGATAACTTAAAATTTGTTGAGTCTTAATAGTTTAAACAAATTTAACTGCTATATTGTTGTATGTTATTTTTAGATGGCTTCAAAATAAGTTTTTTAATATCTAGTTACATGTAACTTATAACCTTTAGGTAATAGTGCTTTTAACTATGTAATTTTTCCTATTCTTAGTGATTTGATTCTATTCTTTCGAAAAAGGAGGTCTCCACGTAGCAAAAGCTGGGCAACAATCATATTTTTCAATCTATCTTTATCAGTTTAATATATAATGCATTATCCTCTGATATATTTGAACAATACTTTTTTTATTCCTTCACATTTACATTTTTTTAAATATTTTAGTTAATGTGTGTCAGAAGCTGATACATGTGTATGTGAAGAGAACTTTATAATGCACAAATTTTATGAATTTTATATTTTCATCATTTCTTATCATATTCTGTTACATGTATATCAATATGCTATAAAAACCAATAACAGATGTGAAATGAGTCCATGTATCAATGACTTCTTTGTTAAATTAGTAGGATCATATTAAATATTTAAAATGTATAATTGATTTTTTTCCATTTTATTTATAAACTCAATAGCAAACGGAACAAAGAACATGAGAATATTGATAAAACTTTTGTTTTCTAAACAGATGTAGTGAAAAAACATTTGATTTTATCAAAGAAAGCATTATCTCAGTAAATTTGATTTAAACATAATTACCTCTCTGTTTGACATTAATTAAAAATGATATTGGAATTCTATTAATTTCCAGAATGGTTTTACAATATGGAAACCATTTGGAAATGAAATATTAAGTTTCCGCAGACTGGAACTATATGGAAACTAATTTAAAACAATATAAGTGAAACCTTAACATCAAGTTTCCATATAGTTTCAGTTTTCCTGAAACTTGATTTTTCATCCAGTGCATAATTTGCAGATAATTTAAACAATACATTCTTTATATCAATATCCTTTATGCAAAATATATTCAGAAGATTAGTGATTGGTTGAAATATATTCAGAGAAATGTCAACGGAAGGATTTGTACTGGACCTCTATGTCAGTGAGGAAGAATTGATGGAACTGGACCGGGATATACGTCCCCTCTGGAAGGAGGGTAGAATGTCATGCGAAGTAGAAAGGTGTGAGGGATTGTTTCTCCAAAGCTTTAAGGACTGCAGGATGCACTGGAGAGAATACCACAAAGAATGTGTCTCTTTATACGGGTGCCCTGTTAAAGGTTGCCCGTATTCCAGTGCCGAACAGGTAACACGTCATGGGAACTTCAGACACAAGGGTACGGTGGAACCTCTACCGGTTCTGGTGGCTAACACCAATTACAGACCACCAGGAGACAGGTTAATGCCCCTCGCTCCGATGACACAAGCCAGAGACATCCACCGTAAAGAGGAAGCCAAGAAGAGAAGATTGCGAACAGACACTATTGCTGGGGAAAAGCTAGAGGGGACCTCATTAGTATACGGGATCAAGTGGTAGTGCTACAGGAATAGGACCGGAAGTTTGTGGGGGAAGTTTAGTACAACAACTGTTGAGGAATACAGACCTTGAACTATACAAGCTTACCTTTTAAAAAGATTGGTGAGCTAGCGCCGGCGCCATCCTAAAACACAGAAGCAGATTTATAAAACATTGGTTTGGATTCCTGAACCGATTAATTAACAAAAATAAGGCACAGTGGTGTACTGGAATTGTGCTGAAGTGGGGTGTCAATTTCGAATCTAGAGTAGGCTTAACATCGGCAATGGCCTAGCTCATTAACTGTGCCTTATTCATAATGTTTCAATTTCGATGTGAATATTTAAAGAAACATTGGTACTGCTGTGTAGCAATCGTATCTTCTCGGGCCTTTCCGTCAAGCTCGGAAAATATATCCGAGGTTGTTTTCCGAGCTTGAATGATTAGCAATTTTTATAATATTTAAAATTCCAATTCCAATTCCTGGACTAAGAAAATTTATGGCATCCTAGACAATTTGGGATTTTCAAACATTAGTAATTATAAAAGCACAATCCAACACTTTTTACCAAACATAAAGCAAAGAATCATTGACCAATGTATCCAAGAGCAATCATCAAAAATTTTTAGTTCAGAAAAACTTTCATTTTTTCAAAAATTATATATGAGAAAAAGAAGTCCTTATGTTGATATACTCAGGAAAAGATCTGAGAGATCCTCTATTAGTAGAATAAGATTAAGTGCACATAAACTTGCAATAGAAAGTGGTAGATATAATGCCACAATTAGGAATGAAAGATATTGTAATGCTTGTAAAACTGGTGCAATTGAAGATGAAACTCATTTTCTTTTTCAATGTAAAGCCTATTCTCATCTAAGGAACAGCTATTTTAGTAATTTTTATAAGATAAGTAAAATAAATATTGCCAATAACTTGGACAAAGAAAGATACATTTTACATGTATGTTTAAATAGTGAAATACATACTATTTTAAATATTACTGTTGAATTCATTAATGACTGCTTTGAACACAGATGCCAATTAGTCTAAGGAAATGTTAAACTGATCTATATAGATCAGTAAAAATATATATACTGTACATGCAACTATTGTAAACATTCAATGATGTTCTTATATATTCATTTGGCCTTTGCCAATTATTGTAATTGTGTTTGTGCCAATAAAATATTTGTATTTGTATTTAAAATAACTTCGCATTTTAAGACCTAAGCTACTTTTTCAATAAAACACAAAATTTCACGTGAAGATGATAAAACGGAATTCAAATGGTACAGTTTTTCTACAGTATTCCCTGAATCCCCTACTATGGAGTCAAAAAAAAGAAAGACTAACGTAGTTGGTAGCGCTCCAGATCGCTAGCAATTAGATTCTGTCTTTGGGTATCAGTAATCACAAGAACGAGTTAACAAACAGAAAAGAGAATATAAGTGGATGAGTTGTACGTCAATTGAGATGAAAGTGATGAAAAGAAACTGACAAGGTTCACTTCAATTTCAAATACCAGAGCATACAAATCTCCTAGCATGGCATACAAATCTCCTAGCATATCATTAAAATCGCATACCATAGCATAGCATAAAATTGTAAAAGATATGCATGAAATGATTCTATTGAACATCGATCTTTAAACCCCCTGAATGAAATATCACCGCGGATAACATCATGTAACAATTCATTCTTCACATTCTCGTTACTTTTAGTCCAGGAGATGAGATGTGTTTGTTTCAGATCTCCTTTCGGTTGTCTAAGAATGTTCCTGATTTTCCACGCCTGAAAAAAAACTCGTCTATTCCCGCCTATAAGTAGTAGCTTAGAGACGCACAGTGGAGGTGTGTCTTAAAGGAATTTTTCAATACTCACTACTGCAAAAACAATTGTTACATTAAAAAAAATATGTGTCAAGTTAATGATATACCAGATAAAACATTGAATAGTTATGCCCCTATTTTTTTAAAATCGGTATCTTTACCTACATTTACACACATTTTTGAGGCAACTTTGTCCCTCCACATGGATTAACATTTTTAAGGTACTTTTTCATTCTTTCTACACTCATATAGTAGTTTTCTTAACAGTTGCACAAGTTCGACGAATGAGGTTTGTCGTGAACATTTATATATTGAGTTGTGTTTAAGTCCAAGAAATATAGCCCCAGGTGGCATAAGATTTTTGCACAAATCTACGCAGACTTTCCTTATTACAGCCATTCTCCAGAAATGGTTCCAATTATAAAATATTGTTGTCGCTAGCATTCATCATTAAAGTTTTATTTACTTGTTCATGTATGTTACTGATATTTTTCTCAGAAGATATCTACAGTAAAAATTACAAATTTTGATACCAAACAATATGCATTTGAAGTGCCAGATTAAGTCTAAATATTTCAATAAAAAATCGTTTTATGCATATTTCAGCATGTCGCCAGTGAATATTTCAATTTTACTACATTACTAAATTGCGTATCGTTGATGAATTTGACATTTTGAATTTATTTTTTTCTTTCAGCATCTTAGAGCGTGTTTTGTCAGTAAAAACCAGTTGATAATAAAACACTTTTTCTTTTTCTTCCCGATTTATTTATTGTCGCTAAAACAGCCCTGATTTCCGTAACACATGTTCGACTTAGAAGTAAGCGATGATGTTCAAAACAATATCAAGGAATATTATCGTAGTTGAATGCAATAGGCATATCAAGAGAAAAATAAATACCCTTTTCAGTGGGAAATACGTGTGTTTTTTTTAAATAATCGGTTATGAACTTGAAAATTGAGTTTCACGCATTTCAAAGCATGACTTCCGTAACGCCATTTTCTACTAGATTAATGACATTTGAAAAACATATTCGTAATGTTTTTGAAGAACACAGTGTTCCAGAGCTAAATATCATCTTATATTGAAAAATGACGATAATACCATAGTACAGAGAGAGGAAAATGACTAAAATCCCTGACCGGCGTAACGCGTGACATCCGTAACAGTATTTTCAGTCAATGATATCGGGCTCGGCTTTCCATTAATTATAATTTTGATTATTCAGCGAAGCGGAACATGAGTTTGGAAGGTAACGAAACTTTGAAATTCTTAACTGAAGCAATTAATATTTGATACAAAGTGTATTTTTGAGGAAAGTATGATAACAGTGTGCTAAACTATCGAAAATATATGAATTTCTACGTGTGGAATTATCTGTTTTATTATATAATTATTTGCAAGAGATACATCTGTTGCAGACAAAGCCCATTTCACCTCAGACGATTAATAATTTAGAAATATTTTTAGAAATTTGCTGTAGCGTTACGTATGTCAGGAAAAAAAATCAGATTTGACACCTCTACTTTCAGTGCTTATTTTGTATATTCTATTATTGGTTATATATTCCTATGTTTCAAATTCTTCAAAGTGGTCATATTTAATACATTGTATACTTTCGAAAGTTTATTCTAATGATTTATTAGTGGATCAATCTTGTTGTTTTTTAAAATATGTGATTTGATATTTGTGTATCAGACATATTTTTTAAAAAATTATCAGGTGACCACAATTTATTTGGCTTTTCAATGTTGTATTGATATGCATATATATCGAAATAGTAGTATCCCTGAATTAGAATCTGTGTTAAATACTCTATTGATGCAAATGTTATTCTAAATATTACTTGTTACGGATGTCAGGTTTTTTAAGTATTGACACCCAAAACTTATACTAGTAGGAATATATTACTTACCTTGCGAAAAACAGACTCATTGTAGTTGACTTATATCATAACTATACTTATGTATGCATTAAAATACTGCATCGTTTACAGAATGGTATTGACAAATGCAGAGATGCAGAAGAAATGGAGAGAAAAAAGAAAGAGTCAAAATTTGGAAGCATTTTTAGCAGAAGAGCGGGAGAGGAAACGGAAAGCTTACATAAGTGTTTCAGAGTTGAGTGAAAAGGAATTGAAAAAAAGAAGAAAGGCAGGCAGAGAGCGGGAACAAAAGTCCTATTACAAACGCAAGGAAAGGAAAGCGGAAGAGGCAGCAGGGAATTCTAACAGTAACAATCCTAACAATGAAGCGAGACATACACGCAAGTCCAGACCTTTAGCAGTATCAACTCCCTTGGTCGTTAAGTTACCCGCAGTTAAAAAGAGGTACTCGAGAGCATTGCGAAAGGCTTATAGAGACATAGAGAGGTTAAAGGAGAAGAATAAAGAACTTGAAAAGGGTAAAAAGAAATTTCAGAAAAGATGTGAAAGGTTTGCTTCAGTTGTAGGCCGTTCAGAAGACAACACATACGCTGCAGATGTTAGTTGCGAGACCAGCGAATCTGAACGTACACCACTACCTTTAACACCACGCTCAAAATCTTTAACATAGCTAAGGGCAGAAGGTCTGTCGCCAACGAGACATAAAGGTGTAAGAAAGAAACTTATTATGGCTAACTCGCTCATTGATGCTATTAAACCTTTGGTTAAAGCGAAAAAGAATACCAAAAGAAATTGCCTGGGTCGTATAAGACTTGATATTTTGAAGAAATACAGATGCGCTGCATATGTGGGCAAGTCACTTGGGGTCAGCAGAAAGAAAATTAGATCAGTAGGAAGCAAAAAAAGTGCAACACGATGAAGCAACGACTACAAGAAGTTGTAACCAATTTTTTGGAGAGAGAAGATAACTGTACTACACTCCCAGGAAAAAAAGATGTAAAAGAATCAAAACAGAAAGTGGTACTTTCAGATTATTTGCACAATCTGCACGAGAAATTTAAGATTGAAAATCCAGAATTAAAAATCAGCCGCAGTTGCTTTTGTAAGATGAGACCATCTCATGTATTGTTAGCCTGTTTTTCATCCTGCAGAACATGTCTTTGCTCTACACATCAAAACATGGCCCTGAAAATCAAGAGCTTGTTACCACATGGTGTAGTATGTTCTAAGATGCCAGATGTTTTCATAAAACAGTATGAAACAGATGAAAAACTAAAAGAGGAGTTAAAGGAAAAACTTGGAGATGAAGTTGCTTTCAAACAGTGGAAGAAAGTTAATGATGGTGATAAATATCGTTGGAAAGAAGTTGAAGAAAGAATGCCAAAACACACCTTTGTGGAGCAACTGCTAAAAGATTTACAATTATTCAGATGTCATGTACAAAGAGTACAATCACAGTATCGTGAAATTAGACGCCTTAGAGAAAATCTTCCAGCGGGAGAAATATTACTATGGATGGATTTTGCCGAAAATTACACTTGTGCTTCAATGGAGGAAGTTCAAAGTGCATATTGGAACGCAAGCATGGTGAGTCTTCACACTATGGTTGCATACTTTCCAGGAGACAGAGCCCCAAGAAACTTGCAAAGCTATGTAGCTGTGTCAGATGTAATTTCTCACAATGCAACAGCTGTTTATGCCATTTTGAAAAAGATAATTCCAATTATCAAGGAAGATTACCCTGTCACCAAGAAAATACACTACCTAACAGATTCACCAACTAGTCGATATCGCAACAAAACAATTTTTCAAGTTCTTGTTGACCATGAAACCGATTTTGGAATGCAGGCGCAGTGGAACTATCTGGAAAGTGGCCACGGTAAGGGACCCTGCGATGGGTTAGGAGCTAGTGTTAAACGAGCTGCTGATATGGCCATCAAACAAGGAAAAGCCACAATCCAAGATGGTAAGGATTTCTACAATTGGACAACCAAGGAAAGTGGAAGCAAGGTGAAGTTCACTTATTACAGTCAACAAGACTATGATGAAGCAAAAACCATCCTTGAGAGCAAACAAAAATGTCAAGCTGTTTCAGGTACTTTTAAACTGCATGCTGTTGTGCCAGTTGATTCAGTGAGCATTGCAGTAAGAGACACATCTTGCTATTGCTCAACATGCATCAAAGATGTCCTAAACGGCTGTCACGGTTGGAAGGTCAACAGGTTAATCAAGCCGGTAAATGAGCAAGATAGTGAACATCCTGAAAACACTTCAAAGGCGAAGGAAACAGAGACCACAAAACCGGTTCAAGCAAATGAACCTGTATGCTCAATTCCAGAAATTGGGGTTTTTGTTGCTGCTGTGTATGCCCGCGAATGGTATATTGGAAAGGTTACAGAGGTGGATGAAGAAGAGCAAGAGGTTCAAATAAACTTTATGACCAAAGCGGGCAAATATGGAGATACATATAAGTGGCCATCAGAAAAGGATGAGATATGGATCCAGTCAACCCATATTTTAATGGAGATAAGCCCCCCAAATCCTGTTGGGAAGACGTCCAGATTTTTCCGAATTGAAAAGGAAGTTGAGGAAGCTATAAGCAATAAATTTCATGACTATCGTAAAACGCCATAGGATAAATATTTGTGAACCGATTCTCTCTGACATCCGTAACAAACATTTCAAAGCTTTCATTTTTTAAAAAAAGAACTAATGTAATATATTGTTGTCTTTTAATATATGGTAATTGTGTTGGGTGTATCAATCAAAACATTTAATTTAGTACAATGAGGTAATTTTCTGTTTGAATGGCATTTCATAAGTCAGAATTTAAAAATATATATTGATGTCGATTACAAATTAATTAATGGCAAGAAACAGAAAGAAATGTGCATATTAAGTTCAAAATGTAATAAATAATTCATAGTTTCTACAACAAATAACATGCATTTGATTATTTTCTGATATTTGATTGTAAAATGTATTTGAAATATGCTGTATAAAAATGTTCACCTGCTGACTTCCGTAACTTTTGGTCATTATCTTTTAAGATCCCTTTGTCATCAATTTGCGATGTAGAATCCCTCAACTTCTCTGTATAAATGTTCTGTTGTTTCATTGTTGATATTTAAAGTCATTGAACATATGAAATTGTTCCTAGTTTGTAATTAAATTTGAATGAAAGTCGATGCATTTTTGTGTTTTTTATTGTTGAAAATGAAGATTTTTTAAAAATTTGACTATTTTTAAAATTATGTAACCCTTAAAGTAAAACTCTTCACGAATCTGTTAAATATAAAATTGGTATTCAGTATAATATCAAACAATAGTGCTAAGTGTGTTTACTGTTATTGTATAGGCCGATGCTTACTTGCATTAATTCACTTCTGACTTCCGTAACAGAATATTTAAGACTGTCTTCAAAATCAAATATTTGGTGAACGAAGAAATTCTCGGGGGTCAAATTTCATATGGTTGTACTTCAATATTATTACAATTAAAACACAAAAATCAAAAGTTTATTTTTCATGTAAAGCTATCCCATATATGGAACCATTTCTGGAGAATGGCTGATTAGCCAAATTTCCCACAGTGGGTCAATCGTATGCGAAAGTGTATTTATCTCGCTTCCTAGGTTTAAAAGTATCATTTAGGTGGCGGCATACAAAAGCACCTTAGGGCAACTCTTTTCCTATACAGTATAGGTATAGTGCATTGGCGTCAAGGCCAATAAATCTACCACAAGGCTTTTGTGGAGTAGCACAGATGAAACGTTTCGCTGTCTCGTGGTAGCGTTTGAATATTACAGTAGGCCTTCATCAGCTTCTCGGAGTACGGATACTTCTTTTCCTTAACCCTATAGGTTGACCACCGCCCACTCTTTTTGCTAAAGTATCGTTGATGTCTAAACAAGTTGAAAAAATGTTTTGTAGTTTTTTGCTTTTTAGATTAATTAAAATTTTGCTCTTGGATTAATTTGAAATTAAAACATTTTAACAAAGGAAACCGGATTACCTCTGAGAGCCATCCTTTTTTTTTCAAATATCTCTATCACAGTTTGAGTTGTGGTCTAAAGCAGCAGTAAGGTTCCTATCATTGTATACAGGTGGAGTGTATGAGTTCTGCTTTGATGTATATTTCAGGATCAAGTTCTGGAAATTTTCTAAGGCAGCTGTGCTCCTGTTAAAAAGAAAAAGAAGTTAACCATAAATATTGATTAAGTGAATAAGATGTATACATTCATTTCCAAAGACAAAATGATTACATGTATGCAAACATGTATATTTTGAAGCCAGTACAAACCTGCAATTCAAGTTATATGGAATTTTCTTCCCCAGTCTTTTGTCCCGAACTATATCTCTTAACGCAACATGAGCAGGTGATCCTGGCTCTAGCCAGCTCTTGTCACGCTCCTCCATTAGAGGCCCATGCAAGCAATAACTTCTAGCTCCTACTCTGTAATTACCTGAATTATTTTTTTCCCAAGATCCTTTGAACCATGCCATATATCAAACGAGTGTTTGATTTGGGGATAGTCCTTTCCTGAAAATGAATGCATTGTTTCTTTAAAACAACAGACCCAATTTTTGGAATATGAATAGTATTCACTTAATTGAGTACTAATGTAAACTTACTCATCAGAGCTTCTATTTGCACATGAGCATCTGTGGCAATTTCCACAATTTTCATGTTATGACGAAGGAGGAACTGGAGCGCCTTCTGAAAACATGCCTTCTCCAGCACTGCGCTTTTTCCTCCAGTCATCCGTTTGTCCAATGTTATGATGCACAGTATTTTATGGGTATCGTGCTTCATAAAAGTATAGGTGCAGTACTGTGCACAATGTCCAGGGCTGTCCATACGCCAATCCCCTAGGATAAATATTATGAACATTTAACATTATTTAAAATACATGTATATAATTTACTTACAGGTTAAAGGGACTTGGACACGATTTGAGATCAAAAATTTTATATATTTTCATTTTTCATGTATAAAATTGTTTACTGGTGCATTTTAAATGATTGACAAAAATATTGAATGTTAAAGTCAAGTTACAATCGCGATACAGAGGTACGAACTGATTATTATATAAACAAAGCTCAAGTGTTATAGTTGTTTACAAAAAATGTAAGATAGAGAATTGCCATTTCTTAGACAAAATGATATGTAAAAAACAATTTAAACTAACTCAATATCTTCATAAATACTATTAACAAAAGAAAGAAACATTTGATTAAAACTTACACCAATACAACACATATGTTGAAATGACAATATTCGAGCTTTGTTTACACAACAAAGAATTATAAACTCTGTAACTTGCTTGTAACTTGATATTTGACTTTGAAATTTTGACATAGCATTATAAACTTCTATATTTATCAATTTAAACATTAAAAATGGAAAAATAAAATTTGAAAATTTAAAGTCAAATCGTGTCTAAGTCACTTTAAAGCTATAAATTCTGATTTAAACTACTGTAAAATTTTAATCACCTAAAAGAACAAGATCCTTTCCTCGAAATTCATTCAAAACCTCATTTTGATGACTTTCCCATATTTCAACAATGCTGGGCACTACATAAGTTCGCTGAATTTTCCAAAATGAAGATGATGAAAGGAAAGGCAATTTCAAAAAACTTGCAAACAATGCAAGCTTTTGAAAGTTGTTTCCAGTGGCAACCAGACTAGCTGAAACAAGACCATCCACACTGTGGAGACCCCGGTTGAGGAGAGGCTGGGAACACCATTTGTGTGCAATGTGCTTATTGCTACAAATCTGAAATGAAAGCAACAAGACATAAACTTTTGGTTGAAATTGTATGAACATGGATTTGCATATATTTTTATTTTTTAAGATAATCAATGATTTATCACAGGTCCATAATTGTCAATTCTTATTTGTAATGCACCCTTGTTGTTGCCAATTCTAGTAGAGGTTGATGCTTCATCAGTTTCCATGGATTCAGGAGCCATTTCTTGATCTGTAATATGGTCCTCTTCCATAGGTACACATGTTGAATTGGGGATCAACGGAGACAATGGACCTTCCGCTGTAATCCATTTGATCCAAATCATGAGCTAATTCGTGAAACATCAGGTCCTGTTCATTGCTCATTACTTTTTCACAGTGGTGGCAATGATGCTTTTGATCCTACAAAACACGGTTTAAAATTTCATAATAAAATGTTTTTTGTGAAGTTGTTCTTGTCTTTATATGCAATGTATTAATCTGTATTGCAACGAATATAGGGTGAGTTCACCATGCATCGCACAAACTTAAACAGTAGAGGCTTTAAAAAATTCTTATTTTCATGCAAAAATTTAGAAGTTCGGAAAAATAAAATTTGAAGTGGTTTCCGCGGTCAATAAACAAGTAACAAATCACTTAAGAGAAAAACAGTTATATTCTTATGATAACAACTATTAAATTGATAAACACTTGGAACAAGACCGTCACGTGGCTTCTCTGTTGAGATCTCCGGGAAAAGAGGCTGAAAACCCGCGAAAAGGACGCCGAGTCCGATATAAAATAAACGGAAGTTAACCCCCCCCCCAATACACCCCCCCAATACACTACATCCCCCCCCCCCCATTTTGTGGAGGAATGTCCCAATTCCGACCAGAGAAACCACGGAAGTTACAAATATAAGCATCACACAATTTACACAGTACAATACATTTACAGTTTACCAACACGAGATACAAATCAATTATCACAGTTCATAAAACATGTAAAACACAAAAGAAAAACGTCCAGGATTGTTCCTTCGAGTCCCTCTGGCCTCGATCCTGGCTTTCCTCTGGATGGTCCCCGGAGGTACGGTTATCAACACCTTCCGGGTAATGGTGCCCCCCGCAGCTGGTGACCGAACAGCAGGTTGAAATTGGTCTTCACTTGGGCAACCAAATGCTGGAGTTCAACTTGGCGGATCTCCGCCATACGGCGATACGTCACCCAAATTTGCCCCGGAGTCATCTCCTGGGGCCCTATTCTCAGGTGGGGGCTATCAGTCTCGAAGAATTTTTCATAAAAATATTTTTGATTTAATGTCATTATTCACTTGCGCCGATGCGCTTTTTATAGATTATTAACCGTGTTAGAATACACCCGTCACGTGCTTAAGAAAAATATATGACGTCACAAAAATACATCAAATATAGTGTTGGATGTCACTGTTAACTTATGTAACAAAAGTTGAAAGAAACTCACTCGGTTAAAGCATTTTTCGATAATTAAAATAGTATCATTTTTCGATATATATTAAGCTTCGGACAGCCTTAACATAGCCGCGAACAAAATAAACTTGCTAAGCTACAAAAAACCCCTGTAAATATGTACTTGCATATCAGGCATTTTAACAAAATTGGTTGCATGGTTAATTAATATTCAATCACTTTTGGACTACAACTTTCCATATAATGGAAAAATATTTACATGTGAGGAATGAACATGCAGGTTCATAAGCAAATCGTTTATCTTTGAGGGTGAAAATATATAATGGGGAAAGCTACAAATATAGGCATTTTTAAGTGTAATGCACGTAGAAGTTTTAAATAACTGAGACATTTAAAAGCACTAATACTAATTGAATGTTATTTTGGCCAAAAAAAAAAGATTGAAAATAAAAAATACAGTTGCATAAATTTGAGCAATGTGTTCCATTAAAAATATTGCTGCACCAATGTTTTAAAAGTTGTTAATTATATGATAAAAATTTTGATTATATATAATTTTGACCGTGTTATTAAGAATGGTACGGATTCATAAATTCTGCATTGTAATACCTGAGGTCATATAAATGTTAAGTAACAGGGATGATGATTATGGCAACATCGTATCTTAGCACAATTGCATAGTTTATTATTTTTTCTTGGCACAATTTTTAGAAAATCAAAGAAGGAATAACTATTGGTAATGCTTTATGAATGTAAGCAGTGACAACACAAGCATATTTATAAAAAGTTTTGAAACTGAGTTGTAACAATAATATAAACTGTTGGTTGATGAGCATCTTCAAAACATAGAGCACCAAAGGAGACGAAGAAAAAGTAGATGTCAATAAAAAATAGAAACTATTTTGTGTGACTTAAATGTTAAATTGGCAAAGGTTTTTAACAATCTAATTAAAATTAGATCCTTCACGCTCCCGTATTTGATATGTCGCTGTGAAAAAACAACATTCTGAAAAATAATGTTAGATTTTGTGAAGTTTCAAATCATTTACTACCCAATACTACAGTTTACTTGTTACACTTCAATATAAACAGAGCAAACTGATATTTTACCAATAACCTAGTTATTTAAAACTATATTTATTTTCTTATCAGGGGTCTACAGTCAGACAAAGGAAAAGAAGCATTTAGAGGCTGGTTTGCCCAATTAGGAGAATTACATACATTTTATCCAGATGCCCCACTTTTGGCCCTTAGTCAAGAGTGCAACATGCTCTTTAAAAATAAGAAAGAAAACATTAAATCTTTTGAATCTGAATGATCCCGTCGAAATTACACTATCACCAAATAAATCAAACTGTATTGTTACAACATAGAGTTGTTCCCCTTTATTTTTCAGAAATTTCAATTCCGGATTGAATCCGTTACCATTTTGCATTTTAGTAACATTTCCGTATTTGTAATGTTCTACACGGCATGGCGCCCACTCCAATTTGCATATATTTTATGCTGTTATAGTCCCGCATAGAGTAAGTCTTGCATTATTACTGTTTTTCTTTGATCTGTGTTATATTCCGAGTGTCATAACGGTGTAGCTTTTTTGTAAAATGTGTTTAATTGTGCATAACGTGATTTCAGTGATTTGTATCTTAGTCTAAATTTAGTAACGGATGTTAGCTACAGAGTTAGGGTTCACATTTGGTTTCCCGCGTCTTAAATAGTCAATCGAATATTTTATGTACGACTTGTTGTCAGTATTATCATCTTACTCATGTAACAATTATCTAGTCAATTTCTGTATACTCAAAGCAACCTTTGTATAGCAACATTTTCAGTAAGGTTGTACAGCAAATATTATAGTCAACGTCATGCTAGATTTGACTCATAAATGTTTCATACTTATAAAATGAACAGTTGTCAAATATGTCATAAAAGGATTAGAAACACATTGTAACTTTTCTAAATGTATGTTTATTTTTATTTTTCAGTTTCTTACTAGTCTACTAGTATATATACTATATGTATGCATATCAAGAAATAAAGCAGTGTCAGACCACAAGGCTTTACAGTAAGAAATCTGGTGCAATTCAGCATAATGTCACAGCCAACAGAGGATGACTTAACACCTACCATGTCCACTCCACAGTCCATGGAGCAAGAGCAAGAGCTTACAGACACATGTGAAGGGGTGACAACAAGAGAACACAGAACCTTGTCCGAAAAAGGATTGATGTTTTATCAGTCTCGAGTGGACCATCTATCAGCAAAACTAACAAGAGTTGGAAAAGATCTTGACAGTTTACTTAACACAACTATATGTGAGGAAACAGATATTGAACTACTATCAAAACGTTTATTTGAAGTCTATAAGACATATGAAAATTTAAGTTCTGATTTTCTGAACTTCCTCATCAGACACAACACAGACGACAGTGCACGCGAACAGGCAGGTCTTACGCTCATTAAAGCCACATATGCTCAACGTGTAGAACAATTTGTTAAGAAAATGGATAGTGTTCACAGAGTTCGCGAACCAAAAACAAAATCCAACAGCTTTAAATCTGCAAGATCTTCAAGCAAGTCATCAAGTGTGGCATCTCTCCTCGGACGACAACGAGCTAAGCGAGAAGCAGCCAAAGTAAAACTTATGTTTGCAGAACAAGAAGCTATGTTAAAGGCAAAGATGGACGTTCTGTCAGTCAGAAAAGAAGCTGCTGTAGCCGATGCGGAGTACCTTGGAATGAAAGAGGAATTAGATCTCTGGGATGAAGACTCCGTGTGTGATGATAACAACAACAGTGATATTCTCACCAAATACTTTTGTTCTCAACTTATGGAGAATGACAACACCGACACACAAACAGGAAGTGTTCCTCCTGTGTTCAGTGTACAACAGCGTTCTAACAACACCGACACACAAGCAGGAAGTGTTCCCCCTGTGTTCAGTGTACAACAGCGTTCTAACAATACCGAAACACAAACAGGAAGTGTTCCTCCTGTGTTCAGTATACAACAGCACACTTACACCAAGACTGGTGCAACTACTAAGACGTGTACTAAGCGTGAAGATCAAGTTAGGCCATCCACAGAACCAACTCGACCACCAATCACAAGTTCGTTAAACGCATATGCTCCTACCTTTCAGCCAACAAACCACAGTAGCCCTGCACAGCCGAAACTATCACAAGTAAAATCATCACAACCAGCATCATCGCAGCCATCACAACCTTCACAGCCGGAAGCACCACAACCTGCATTACTCAGCGAGTTTGCTAACTACATGAATAAGAAAGATCTTCTGCGTTGGTCATTGGTCACCTTTGATGATCGTCCTGAAACTTATCAGTCATGGAAGGATAGCTTTGAGGTACTTACCCAAGAATTGAATGCCAATCCAAGAGAAGAACTGAATTTACTGATCCACTACCTGGGACCTGACTCTAGAAAAACATGCTGTGAGCATACGAACTGCTAATCTCAACAACCCACAGAAAGCTCTGGAGAAGTTGTGGAGTCGCTTGGATGACCGATATGGAAGCCCAGTCCTACTTGAATCATCTATAAAATCAAGATTGTCAGAATTCCCAAAATTGACCGGTAAGGACAGCAAGAAACTATTTGAATTGGCAGATTTGTTAAGTGAAGTGCAGCTGCGGATGGAGGATCCTACCCTCAACCGATCCCTTGCATATCTAGATTCGTCCACTGGCATGCGCCCAATTGTTGCAAAACTTCCAATTAACTTGCAGGAGAAGTGGACGACACGTGCAACCAATTACAATTTACAAAACGGGGTGACATACCCACCATTTACCTACCTTGTACAATTCGTGACTGAAATGAGCCGTATCCGGAATGATCTCAGCTTTAATTATCAAGCAACATGCGAAACCAGTACCAACTGTTCAAATCGTTCAAACTTTGTGAATGATTTTCGACACAGAGACTCTTTTAAGAAAAACAATGTTCAGGTGAAGAAAACAGCTGTAAACACATCGCAAGAAGATTCCAATATCAACATGGCAAACAACTGTTTTTTACACGTGTCCCGGCATAAGCTCAATCAGTGTAAGACATTCCAAAAGCTGACTCTTAACGAACGTAAGAAACTTCTGAAAGACTACAACTTCTGTTTTAAATGTTGTGATTCAACCACACACACTTATACAGGTTGTAGTGCATTTGTGAAATGTGATATTTGTGGAAACAGAAATCATCCTGCAGCACTGCACGTCAGTGACATGTCCACCAAGAGACCAGGTGTTACACGTAGGTCACATTATGGCGGGGAGGAATCCAACAAGTCAGACTCTACACCCAGATCACATTATGACGGGGAGGAATCCAGGACTAACCTGAGTTCATGTTGTACAGAACTGTGTGGCAAAGACTTTACAGGGAGGTCTTGTTCCAAGACTATTCTAGTCAGAGTATATCCCGTGAATCAGCCTGAAAAATCACTGAGTGTATACGCATTGATAGACGATCAGAGTACCCATACACTTGCCAGAACTGAATTGTTTGATGCTTTAGATATTCCAATGTCTTCAGTTACAACATACTCGTTGAAGTCATGTGCCGGCACCTTTCAACGAAGTGGGAGGCAGGCTTCTGGACTAGTGGTGGAGTCAAACAATGGTTCCTGTAGATTACTGCTGCCACGGGTTACAGAGTGCGAACAAATTCCAGAGGAGGAAAGTGAAATTCCAACACCAGATATTGTTAAATTTCATTCACACCTTAGTGGGGTAGATATTCCTCCGCTTAACCAAAAAGCCCAAGTTCTACTGTTGATTGGTCGAGATCTACCAGAGGCTCACCACATTGAAGATCAACGTACAGGACCACGAGGAACTCCTTTTGCCCAGAAGCTAGCCCTGGGATGGGTTCTCATCGGAAACGTTTGTCTTGGAAACCTCCATCCACCTGCTAGTGTGAACGTCTTGAAGACGACTGTGCATCAAAGTGGCAGAGTTAGTGTATTTGACAAATGTGAATACAATATATCACTCAAATTAGATGATGATCCCATTTTCAGACGCCAAGCAAACGACAATGATTTAGGACAATCTATTGAAGATAACCAATTCATTGAACTGATGGATAAAGCCTTCACCAAAAATTCAACCGGAAATTGGACTGCTCCGCTACCTTTCCGGGAAACCCGAGAAATCTTGCCAAACAACAGATCAATGGCATTGAAACGAGCACTCATGCTTCAAGGGAGCCTTCGTCGGAACACAACAAAACAAGAACACTTTGTGAGTTTCATGCAGGGCATCTTTGACTCTGGTCATGCCGAGATTGCGCCTCCTGTTCAACCCGGACAGGAGTGCTGGTACTTGCCCATATTTGGGGTGTACCACCCTAAGAAGAAGGACAAAATACGAGTGGTATTCGACTCTTCCTGCAAACACGATGGCATTTCCTTGAATGATGTGTTGATGTTGGGACCAGACTTAATGAATCGTCTTGATGGAGTGCTCATGAGATTCAGGAAGGAGCCCATAGCCGTGATTGCAGACATTCAGCAAATGTTTTTCTGTTTTCGTGTGGCAGAACCTCACCGAGATTACCTCCGTTTCTTCTGGCATCAAAACAAAGACCCAGCGCAAGAACTTCTAGAGTACCGAATGTGCGTTCATGTGTTTGGCAACAGACCCTCCCCAGCAGTTGCCACATACGGCCTTCGACGTTGTGTAAGAGATGACTGTAGTGAAGTGGTGAAACAGTTTGTTACCAGAAATTTTTACGTTGATGATGGTTTGGCATCATTTCCCAGTGTGAGTGAAGCAGTTAATGTTCTAAAGCAAACACAGAAGACACTCCTGGAAGGTGGAAATTTGAAACTCCACAAGATTGCATCGAATAGTGAAGAAGTCATGCAACAGTTTTCAACTGCAGATCTAGCAAAATCCATGGAACAGCTTGATCTAGATCGAGATGATCTGCCTATACACCACAGCTTAGGTTTGAGTTGGGACCTTGCTACAGATACCTTCATCTACAAAGCCTCGGAGGAGCTGAAGCCATTCACCAAGAGAGGATTGCTGTCAACTGTAAATGGTTTATTTGATCCACTCGGCTTCATTGCGCCCATTATTCTAAATGGACGATTCATCATGAGACAAGCTTTCACTGGGATTGAAAGTTGGGATGATCCCTTACCTACAACTATCATGGGTGCATGGAAACTTTGGTTAGAACAACTCAAAAGACTTAATGGTGTGCATATTCCACGGTGGCTACTTTCTGTATCATACCAAATGTGCGTCCACAAGACACTTCACATCTTTTGCGATGCCTCTGAAAAGGCAGTGAGTGCCTGTGCCTACCTTCGGGGTGTGACTTCAGAGAAGATATCCGTAGGTTTTGTATTTGGGAAATGTAAAGTTGCACCAAAAAGTGGACATACGATTCCAAGATTGGAGCTTTGTGCGGCAGTCCTAGCTGTAGAGCTTGGGGAGATGCTATCTAGGGAGCTCGACCTTCCTTTAGAGGACATCAAGTATTACTCTGACAGCAAAGTGGTACTGGGGTATCTATCCAATGAACGCAGACGGTTCTATGTTTATGTATGCAACCGTGTATCCAGGATACGAAAGAGTTCCTCTCCACATCAGTGGAATTATGTAGCTACAGAAGAAAACCCGGCGGACCAGGGAACTCGTGGACTTTTGCCAGAACAACTTTGTGATAGTTTATGGTTAAATGGGCCAGACTTCCTCAGAGGAAACTTAAGAAATCCCAATAATGAGAAGTTCTTTTTGGTAGATCCAGATAAAGATACAGAGATACGGGCAGAGATAGTGACTCTAAAGACCATATCATCCAAGTCAACTTTAGGCATTTCTCGCTTTAACCGCTTTGGGAGTTGGTCGAGTCTAGTGCGTGCCATAACACTTATCAAGAGAAGACTCAGTAAGAAAGGAAATGAAATATCTCGTCTAGATTCAGAATTGTTGATCATCAAAGAGACTCAAAAACAGTTTTATCAGAAAGAAATAAATGCATTACATGCTGGTAGACCACTGCCAAGAGACAGCACAATTCTAGCTTTGTCTCCATACCTAGATGATGGCTTGCTGCGAGTTGGTGGACGTATCAATTTATGTGACTTACCTGTCTGTGAAAAGACACCTATCCTGATACCTGGCCAGAGTCATATCGCTCGGCTATTAGTTCGCCATCATCATGAGAAAATTTACCATCAAGGGCGTCATCTTACAGAAGGTGCTATAAGGAGTGAAGGACTATGGATTACTGGAGGGAAACGCCTAGTGTCATCTATCATTCATCATTGTGTTACGTGCCGCAAGATGAGAGGAAAGCCACTTAATCAGAAGATGGCAGATCTTCCTAAAGACCGACTCACAAAGTCACCACCCTTCACCTTTGTAGGGGTAGATGTGTTTGGACCCTGGACTATCATCACAAGACGTACAAGAGGGGGCAGCGCACATTCAAAACGCTGGGCTGTATTATTCACTTGTCTGTACAGCAGAGCGGTCCACATTGAGGTCATTGAGGAAATGACCTCTTCCTCATTCATTAACGCCATGAGACGGTTCATTGCAATGCGTGGTGCAGTTTCAGAATTTAGATCAGATAGAGGAACAAACTTTGTGGGGGCTGCTTCAGAGTTAAACATGAACGTAGTGAATGTCGAAGACAGCAGAATGAGGGCATTTCTGGAGGACAAGCGCATTGTCTGGAAGTTTAATCCTCCGCATGCATCACATTTTGGCGGCAGTTGGGAAAGGATGATCGGCATTGCGCGTCGCATCCTTGACGCAATGCTTATGGATACCAAACACGGGAAACTGACACATGAGGTGTTGACGACCTTTATGGCAGAGGTCATGGCTATAATGAATTCAAGACCATTAGTACCTGTATCCGGTGATGTTGAAGCACCATTCATCCTATCACCGCAGATGCTGCTGACACAAAAGACCCAGGAAGTACCTACTGAATTTAAAGATCTTGATGTGAAAGACATGTACCGCAGTCAATGGAAAATGGTCCAGGTCATGGCGAACACCTTCTGGAAGCGCTGGAAAAGTGAGTTCCTTTCCACCCTGCAGCCTCGTCAGAAGTGGCTAGTTTCGACAGACAACCTTAAAGAAGGAGATGTTGTTTTACTCCACGACAAAGAAAGTGCACGTACTGATTGGCCAGTTGGTGTCGTGAACCGCATATTCCCGAGTAACTCTGATGGTCTGGTACGTAAAATCGAAGTGCGTATTCTTAAGGATGGAAAGCCATGCCTTTACATCAGACCGGCGACGGAAGTGATTTCATTGCTGACAGTGTGAACTATATAACAGAAACTTGTTTTTTGTGTGAAAATAATGTTCAGTTTATTCATTTGTTTGCTACATACAAGTAGTGTTTACTGTGAAAATTTTTTTTCTTCATTGTAAGGTTTTTTTTTAGGGTGATAAAATCAGACGGGGAGTGTATTGTTACAACATAGAGTTGTTCCCCTTTATTTTTCAGAAATTTCAATTCCGGATTGAATCCGTTACCATTTTGCATTTTAGTAACATTTCCGTATTTGTAATGTTCTACACGGCATGGCGCCCACTCCAATTTGCATATATTTTATGCTGTTATAGTCCCGCATAGAGTAAGTCTTGCATTATTACTGTTTTTCTTTGATCTGTGTTATATTCCGAGTGTCATAACGGTGTAGCTTTTTTGTAAAATGTGTTTAATTGTGCATAACGTGATTTCAGTGATTTGTATCTTAGTCTAAATTTAGTAACGGATGTTAGCTACAGAGTTAGGGTTCACATTTGGTTTCCCGCGTCTTAAATAGTCAATCGAATATTTTATGTACGACTTGTTGTCAGTATTATCATCTTACTCATGTAACAATTATCTAGTCAATTTCTGTATACTCAAAGCAACCTTTGTATAGCAACATTTTCAGTAAGGTTGTACAGCAAATATTATAGTCAACGTCATGCTAGATTTGACTCATAAATGTTTCATACTTATAAAATGAACAGTTGTCAAATATGTCATAAAAGGATTAGAAACACATTGTAACTTTTCTAAATGTATGTTTATTTTTATTTTTCAGTTTCTTACTAGTCTACTAGTATATATACTATATGTATGCATATCAAGAAATAAAGCAGTGTCAGACCACAAGGCTTTACACAAACATTAAACTTGTTGTTAAAAAAGTGCACAATTCAGTCGAGATGGCATTACTGTGGCTTGTTGATGGACTTGAGAAACTAAAGGAAGAATTTCCAAAGTCTTTAGTGTATTGCAATTCTATAAAGGATGCTTCCATTATTTATCAATATATTTTATCAGAATGTCCAAATTTGATTAGCTGTGTAGCAATGTTTCATTCAGAGTCTGCAGAAAAGACCAAAGACAAAATAATTTCTGATATGGGAAATCCACAGAGTGACTTACGGATAATTATTGCTACAAGTGCTCTTGGCATGGGAGTGGATATTCAAGGATGTCATTCACTTGTTCTCTATGGACCTCCACTAACAACAGTAGACCTTATCCAAGGTATCGGTCGTATTGGTAGAGATGGTAATCCATCCTGTGCTGTATTGCTGCACAATTCATACAACGTGCGCAACATTGATACTGATGTGAAATGTGTTATTCGTGATCCCAGTTGCAGAAGACTATCCATTATGAAATCTTTTCTAAGTGACTCAGAACTGCAGGAAATTCATAGTGACATGGAAAAACACACCTGTTGTGACATATGTGAAGATAAATGTAAATGTGGTGATTGTTCACAGTTACAATTGGAAAGACTTTTGAAAAGTAGTTCTATTGAAACTGATGAAAATGTGTCAGATTCTGAATCTGAGGTGACAGATTTTGAAAGTTCAGGTGATTTTGATGAATTATGACATTAAAAACAAACCTATCATATTGTCTCAAAAGATTAAAATACTAAAAAATCATCCTTGTAATCTTTTATTTTTACATCGTTTGCTCATGTTAATAAAGATAATTAGCTTATGTTTTACTTCTTTATTTTTACATGTACTTAATGAGTCTTTACGTGGGCACTGGGCATGATTTTAACATACAGTTCACATGCTTATGCATTTACATAATGGTAAATTTCAACATGTAGTACCTACATGTACTTGATAGTCTGAGCAGTATTTTGAATTACAGTATAATCAATGTTCTGCACATTATGCAAATAAACAGTGATATAAGGTACTTGTAAAGTTCAAATAGTTCTTTGTAATTAATTTATGAAGAAAACAAATGTCAACTTGCATTTGAAATTCAGTCAGGCTATTGCAGATTTGGTAATGAGATTCTTAATTATAAACAACTGCATTCTATCAGAAAAATTAAGAAGTGAATTACTATGTACATACCTAGTCATTTAAACATGAGGGTCTTTAAGTCTGCAATATGGGGATGTTGGGTTATGCCTTTAAATCATTGTTGATAGTTTACTTGCAGATCTGTCAAATGAGTTTCGTTCTGCAATTAAGTTTTTACATTTGATTTCCTCTTCACTCTGAACAGCATTTCTTTCCATCAGGTCCTTCAGGACAAGTTGCACATCAGTTTCGTATGATGGCAAATGGTGAAAACCTTTTCGTACACTTGCACTGCTGATTTTTTTTTTCCACATGTTTGGTCATTTCTACAAGAAGAGGGTATTCATTGGATTCTTGAGGATACTTTCCTCTGTTTGGTGGCCCCTGCATGAAATTTTGCTGTGTCTACTGAGCATCTCAAAATATTCATCAAGAGCAATATTGTTATTGGCACCTCCTTGCACATTCACAAAACGGTTTGCAATAAGACGCTCAGTTTGCTGAGGTGAAAGCAGCCCTGAAACAAGTGCAGTGAGGTGTATAGATCCAATTGTGTACTTCGTTTTCCCCATTTTGTGGTAAATGGGAATTTCATATTTCGCAGATCTTGTAGAACGTTCTTCGTCTCCCATGTCTACGGCCTCATCCAGGTTTCTGTGAATAAAATTAATTTGAACAGCATACTGATGTAGTCCTTTAGTTTTCTTTGTTCCTTGCTCTGTGTTTTTTCTGCACCCTAGCAATATAGTTGTGAACTCTCTCTTCATGTGCTTTTAGAGATCCTACACAAGCATAATTTCTTACACAGAAATGACAATGAAATCTCTGATTCTGGCGGCAAGATACCCAGTAGTTTTCTTCATGATTTGGATCTTCCAGTATTTTTCTCAAGGTGGAGAAAATGTCGTCTTCATTATCAAAGAATTGACCTTTCAATATTGTTCTGCAGGTTTCGTTCAACCAATCTATTTTGTCTTCATTGGTCATTTGCATAAAATTGTCTGGGAATGGAATTTCTGAATCCAGATCAGCAAGATGAAAATGATGTAAAAAATGTACAATGTACAAAGCATCAAGGACTGTATAATAGAGCTGGTTGTAAGGCCTGTAAGAATTCTTCACATGTCCCTTCACATTTCTTGCATTCAGAAGGTTTCTATAGTAATACATGGTGCAAGGATCACGCCCACTTCCTGTGTCGTAGGTCAGTTTGTGGATAGCCTGAAATACCATGTAATGTATCCTTCAAATTTGCAAATTAGAATATAGTAATGATGATCATACATGTATATCAAACCATGATACATCATAATAATGACCAACATAAACGTAACAAAAACCTTGGATACCTTTAAAATGTTCATAAGGCGGCGGAAATCCTCAATTTTAGAGATGAAGCCTTCTAATCTCTCTGTAGGTGAATTTTCATTGCACACTGGGCACCATTTACTCCATCATCTGTGAGTCTGTCACCTAAAAAAATGAACAAAAATAATCATGAACAGTGCGAAGAAAAGCAAAACAAAGAAAAACAGACTACATTAAACCCCATCATCAACATCATACTCAAAAAAATATTGGTGAATACCTCCACAAAAAACTGGTTCAACCATATTTCCATCTTTAATTGGAACAAATAAGTCGGACAATGTTTTCATCAGTTGAATTTCTTGTGTTGTGTTTTCATTGCAATCGAACAGTCCTAGAGAGTACTACAATTTTAAAGATATTCAATATTCATTATTACATCTAAGTACCAGTGTTGCTGATAAAAAAAATCTTGCATTTAAATGTTTTAGCCAAGCTTCAGCGGAGAGTTTAAATTGTATTCATACACAGCATAAAAGAAAAGATGAGTAATACCTGAGTTGTTTTAATCCGACAAACTGGCTGTATTTGTGCTCGAGATGTATTGGGTATATGTGCTGAAAATTTTGTTTCAGTTTTGGATGATGTTCAATTACAGAGGATGCAAACTGAAATGTAAGCTCTTTAAGAAGATTGTCTTGTTCATCAGTCGAGGGGATAAAAGTTAGCAGAGATAGGTCAACTTGAGTGTGCACGCCGACATCAGGAGACTTAGATGTGGGAATAACTCTATCCACTACTGCATACACATTGGAAAGGTGCAAAGAAAGTGTTCCTTTTTCTGGGTCCTATAATAAATTTTAAATTGTTAATTTTTAATGATAACCAGTACTAGTACTATTAATTATCATTACATTTGCACATTTGAATTCACAAAGAATATTTCACATCTTTCCTTCATTACATTGTAATGCACTTTTAACAGAAGAATCTGTGACATTTACCTATATGAAGGAAGAATGTTTTTATCCCAGGTATCTCCTACAAGTTAATACTTTGTTTTACCTCCATTTGCCCATGCTTCGTTGATTTTAAGTAGATTTTCACTAAGAGTTGACTTCCAGGTAGCCAGCTTCCTGTGCAGGGTTTGCAGGTGTACAGCAAGACTCAATGTGGATAGGCACTGTATATCCTTTTTTTTATTATTAAAAAGTATCATACGGTGTAATTTACCACATGTACCATACACACAAGAATTAGAAAAAAAATATATTTCTTTTTTTTCCTCAAATTTGACCATCTTATATATAAAGGTATTAGGCATTTAACAGAAATAAATATTATATAGGTTATCAAAAAGCAATGAAAATGTAAAAAGTTTTCAGGAAAGACAACAAAAGGAACTGATTTAAGCTTCAGCTTGGGGAACCTAATAGGTGCACATAATGCTGTATGTGAAATACTTTTTGCGTACAGCCTCCATGGGTTAAAACCATTTCAATTAAGTACTGTACAACTGATAACTCCTGGCTTCTGCTATGGAGTCCTATGGCTGCTGTTATCATGATATGCATGAAATGCTTGCTTGGAATGGCAGGTGGTATTTCACAGACAATAGCAGACACTGTTGATACATGTAATAGGAGAGGGCAGGAACTTTGAATTTATAGTAGTAATTTTCCCAAGAAAACCTTAAAAAGTCATGATGTTCCTTTTTCGCAGAATAGACCCGGATCCTCTTTTGCAAATTTTCCTGCATTCTTCTTTAACCAGCTTGTTTGCAGCATTTATCAAAACTACTTTATCTCGCTTTGCAATATTTTCAACAATTATCTGGTCTGTATTAGGACTGTGATCCACAAAGGCCTTGCAGGTACTTTTGTGCTCCTCCAATACAATTGTGGAAGATTTCTTTCGACTTGCATAATAAATGTTAACCTATAAAACAATACTAACATATTAACAGAAATTTTCTACTATTTGGATGATGATTAAATATTTCATAATAGTGTAACTCAAATTTTAAATTATCCTTACAGGATCACATCATCAAATGACAGTGCATAAACTAATCATTCTAAATTTAAATGAAAGTTTGGTTAATATACTATTAAGACCCAAAATATAAATTGACAAAATTAAACACTGATCATCCAGGTATGTTTTTCTTCCGAGTCTCAACAAAATATATGATACCCTAGAGAAAAAAGTTGACATGCAGTAAATTGTTGAATAAACATCTGAATAATGTTAGTCAATTCACCTATACAAAAACTAAGCTGCATTACTCAATATATGGATTATGTATCAATGTACATTATTTCTGAGAACATTTATTAATTACTGTAATGTCAGTTCTTCAAATGTTTGTTGAGTCTTTCAAAAAAATAATTCTAAAATGAGTTTATATCTGGACCTGGCAGCACACTATATGAAATAGGCGTATTAAACTTCCACCTGAAAATCAACAATTCACAGTTCTTATTCAGTCGACGGTAACTGTGTCTAATCATAGAATCACTCTCTGAGCGTTAATATGAAGACAATGATGATTTACAAAACTATGTGATGCAATTTCTGCAGGGGTAATTTGTATTGTACTGTAGAAAAAAAATTTCTAACTCCCGAGCCCTTCACTCAATCCTAATGAAATTTTGTGCAAATGTACCTCGGACCCCATTCTTACTGTCTGCCAAATATGCAGCGGATTGAACAGTTAAAAAGAAATTCCTGAGACCAAGCGGCGGGTATAGCCAGTACGGGGACTTAAAATTTACATAATTCTAAGGATGTAAGCAGCCGCGTAATATTTCTGTTGCATGTACATTTCTTGTTTTCCGTTTAGTCTGTATATACGATAGCGTGTGAACTACATATGGATGTTAGAACTGTGGAAATTACTGTCATCAAATTGTTACCGAAAAAATTTACGTGTTACTGATTTCGTTATTTCTACATTTATAAAGATTTTTATCAATCCTGTTGAAATAAAACAGTCAAACACAATAGTAAACGACACGAAAGAAAATCACAACACTGAAATACATGTGCAAAATGCATCAGTCATTGTTTTAGGACTTTACTTCCCCTAAATGTCGTTAACCGAATCCAAGATCCACACCTCAAAATTCTACTTTCGATTTATTTACGACGAAAATCAAGCTCGGGTTTTTTCACCCCCCTCCAGACACAAACACGCATCAATATTTCAAATGACCTCGCACTGTTACCAAACCTGTGTAGTCAGACATCTCACACGTTGTTTTTCATCTCATACAAAAATTTAGCTCCTGTCCCGAGCGGAAATGCCCCAAATTCAAAAAGAAATTCGGGAATTATTTCGCGTCAGCCATGTTTTGACGTGAACCTTCGCTCAAATACTGCTATGACACCTGCAAGGGCTGTGTGTTCTAATCTCACCGGAGCCGATTCATTTTCTTTTTCTTTTTTGGATTTTCTAACTAAAATATTCAACATAAAGGGTTGTTGAACTGTAGTACAAGTTGAAAATACTCTTCCATTGAGATTTAGACAAATACTGTCTTTAATTTTTAGGGTCTTCCGTCTTCAGCGGAAAACCCTTCCATTCTATTGTTTCTTATTAACTTTTCTTATTGTTAAGGTCTTCCGTTTCCAACGGAATACCTTATTGTAATTCTTCAGTTTTTCCCCTATTGTTAAGGTCTTACATTGGTGTACTTAACAACATGCAACATTCAAATTGTGGTTCAGCAGCCCAAATAAGGAGATAAGGGCCCGAATTTCTTAACATTTTTAGTGAGAAGCTGTCAATGTGACAGCAAACCGGGTTTTTTTTATATGAACTGTATCCAAAATCCATGTCAACCCTGAATTGATAAACACTGTCTACCGTATCCAGTGAAATGGAGTACCCTTTATGCAATATATTGCCAAAAAAATGACTAAGTTCAAAAGCTGGTATTTTTTTCATGAATTATCAGAAATAAAAATCCTTCCAATATGCACACTTCCGATATAAGTTCAATTGATCTGCATAAGACCATTTTCCTATCTTGAAAACTGTAAGAGGAGTTATCCGTACAATGAGGGTATCCTAATGTGGTTTCATCAATATTCGTTGAATACCAATGTTTATGGATTTCATTATTAAGCTGATTAACGAAATTAAGTGTTCATTGAGGTGCAGTTTCTATTTACATTTTGTATTGATAGGATCATTGGCCACGAATTTACGTATCCTTGAAACTGTGATTTTCACATTTTCCACAAAAATTGATACCCTCGAATATTAATGGAACCACAGTATATGCAATTTTTTGAAAAAATAGTTTAAAAGCTGGTATTTTTTTCATAAATTATCAGAAATCCAAATTCTAACAATATGCACACCTCTAATATATTTACAATTGATCTGCAAAAGAACAACTTCCTATCTTGCAAACTGTAGGGGGAGTTATCCGTACAATGAGGGTACCCTATATGCAATATTTTGCCAAAAATGCCAAATTCAAAAGCCGGAGGGACGTCGCAGAATTCGCAAAATCTTATTACGGTGACAAAGATCCAACAGAATATTAAAAGATAGAAAAGTGACTGTTTATGACAATAAAAAGATAACTTGAAATAACTGTTCATTATAGATGTACTTTCATTCAATGTCTACAATGCCAAATTGTGTTTCTGTAAGTGAATTTCAAAAATTTAATTTCATTATAAAATGCTGCCTTTGGTATTTATATAACAACTAATTTGACTATAATTACTGGAAAATTTAGCTACTTTTCATTATAAATAGCTAATACTGAAATATCATGCGATTAAACTCACACCGATTTTTGCAGCAAATATTAAAGAAGTAGTTTCCTGTTCTGCACAAAATATTAACAAAATAAAAATGATATGGATATAATTTTGCATTTTTTACAGTTTAAGCTGAAACAAAAATAAACCCAAAGCAAAACGGAGGACATTCGATCTATTTTTTTATTGTTTTTATTTCAAAACTTCATTGGCAGTACTAAAAAAAAGTCAAAATGTTTGTGTCAGTCAAAATAATTCTGCATGATTTCTGTTAATTCTTTTCGAACTTTTTGGTACTATACTTACATGACACACAATTTAAACATGTTGAAAAAAGCTTTAAAAGCACCACAGTTGTCATATGTCAAATTCTTCGATCACATCAAGAGTTGATGCAAGCCGAATAACATCAGTATAAAAAGTTAAAGACAATTAATATTTTAGTATTATCAGTCCTTGTCAATTGAAGCTCAAAACCTGATGCTTTTAATTTGTTGAGCTTCACTTCCCTTCGCTAGGAAGCATTAAAAGGTAAAAAGAATATTTGATAAATACACAGAAAAATGTGTCGTTTCTATTAAAGTCTAGTCATTATACATTTTCTGTGGTTGAACAAAGGCACTTAAAAGTAAATGCTTTTCAATGATTTACATAATACATAGTGATAAGTGATCTAGAGACACAATTGGTTTTATAGTTGAATCAATACATCTGCGTGCTTACGTTATTTTTGTAAATACTAGAGGTTATCCCGCGCAAGCCCGGAGATATACATTTTGCAAATGAATATGATACAATAAGGTTTTGTTTATTCTGGGTCCAGAAATCTTTTTAATTCTAAACATATTCTTCAAACTTGAAATACAAAAATAAAAACTAAGAATATGGCTGGATATTTAGAGGAGCGGGCAGGAATGAAAATTTTAAAGTAAAATGATATATATATATATATATATATATATATATATATATAATTTCCCAATACAACAAAAAATAAATCGAATATTGTGTGTAACATGCTAGATTTTGCACGTTATTTCAGCCTTCCTGGACCAGATTTCAAAGGCCTATAACTCTGATGCAGAATACACAATTCCCGCCAAATTTCAGAGGGAGGTGTATTATGGGTATAAGTATCTACCTACCAAGTTTCATAAAAATAAAAGAAAATTGTGTAATTTTTAGGTCACATACCAATATTTTTACCCCGTGCTCATTGACCACGCAAGTAGTTCCATTCTAAAAATGTATGTATTATTTCAAAAATTCCCAGGGGTGGTAAATGGGCAAATTTGGTTCTTTTTATGGCATGGATGGAAAGAAGGTTTGAAAAAAAATACAGGCAGGAAAAAATTCAGAAAAATTATCTTTAATGGCGCAGTAGAAAGTGTGTAAAGAGGCCAATATTCACACATATTCCAAAGTGAAAGTGGATTTTTCATGGTAGTGGTTATTTTAGGAGCCATATCTCAGTCCCCTCTAGATTGATTTTCCTGTAGTTTAAAAATGTTGTTGGACTAGTGTCATTCTATAGGTATGCTATATTTGAACTTATTTGAGCTGGTGGAATTTTTGATATGATTTGTTGTTGTATAAAGGAATAAGAGGGAAAATAATTGTGGTTTGTGTCCTGTATGCTCACATCACACCACGCCCGATCTAATTTGCCTGTCCTGTCTATACAGATTTTGAACACATCTGTGCTAATTGAATGTTATCGTCGTAGCTGCAGCGTTCACTATCAATTTATTGAACAACATATTCTTCGTATTGAAAACCGGCCTGCAAAAATGATTTGATAGTTGAAACTTTTGTTTTATACCATGTTTTGGATATTTAATGTGCAGCTTCAAGAATGGAAATGATTGTTGTATTTGTAGATACGCTTCCATACTTACATGTCCAGAATACCCTTAAATAAAGAATATAATGCGCATCGTGCTCTAATTGTTCTGCAGGAGCTTGTTTTGCGTAAAAAACATATTTCTCGAGTCATTCCTAAAACATTTTGTTTCTGCTTTTGTACGTAAAGGGCAGTTAACGATATTTTCATACAATATTGGTAACATTATCATCGTTATCCGATTTAAAAAGAAAATTAATGCTTAATAGAGTTGCTGGATTGGGCCTTGATGATTTCTTGCATGAAGTGAAGTGAAGTGACATTGTTTCTTTTGGCAAAGGGAAAAAACAAGAAAACAGAACTCAAATATTGAAAAGGATCAGCCAGAAAATAAACTTTGTTCTCCTAATTAATACATTTACAAATAATATATTTCTGACTTGTATGGCCAAAAGTTTTTTCTCTTTAAATGTTTGAATTACATTTAAATTAGTTTTATGGGGAAAGTACTCATTAAACCATGACAACATGATACAATGTTTGCCTGGATCGCCATACAGTTCATTCGAAACGAGAGAAAGTTGATTAAAATCACTAACTTATATTACTTTTTACAACCAAAGATTTTGTTTAATTTTCGGACATCTTTAGATAAATATTGGACTTGTTGTAATTTTTGGCACTTATTATAGAAACGTCATCAATAATCTGTGTTTCAACTGATAGAACGTTTGTTTTGGCTGTTTGAAAAAGATATCGCGTTATTTCGCCTAATTACAAACTCACACCTGACGTCGAAGCGGGGATAATTGTACGACTTTGAGAATGGTTTTAATACAGGCATTTTGTTTTTTTTCAAATGATAATTAACATATTGCTCACTATTATTTCTTAGTTTGTTTTGTTTACAATCGATGCATAACTTGTGGGCAAAATAAACCCAAAAATTGGGGGGGGGGGGCAATATGAAATTATTTCTATTTACTTTCAATGTTTTTAAAGTTGAAAGGAGACCGATTTTACAGGTGTAAATAGGCAAAAGTCTATAATTTTCTAAAATAATTGGTCTCTGTGGGAAAAAAATTTGATATTGTTATAGCCAAAAAATCCGACAATGCAATTAAAAAGAAAACAACATAAAAGCTGATATGACTTTTTATTGACCCAAAGAGAACAGAACGGAATAAAACTAAACATATACTGTTAAAAGTTAATTACTAAATGTTTTATCAAATATAATAGTTTATAAAACGCTTTACATTTTTATATCAACTGCATGCAGTTTAAAAATAAAAACCCTATAAGCAATTATAAATAGAGTTTTGTCACAAAACTGAACATTAAGCTATTAAAAACCTCACATCAACATACACATTCTGTAAATTCCTTATTTTACGCGAGTGCTTAATTCCGCGATCCCGTCTTTTTGGATCAGATCGCGGGAATAAAAAATCGCGACACTGAATTTTTATTCTAATCCTTTAGTACTCAACTCCCATATAAAGCAAACGAGATTTAAAATCTGCGAAAAGAGCTTGCGTTTATTTAGGAATACACAGTAATGGATTGGTTGGAAAGAGAATCATTTAGATAAAAGACATCGGCAATTATAATTAGACAGAGTATCCAAACACTTCAACTTCACAAAGAGTGAGATACTCAGTTATCATGGAGATCTTTACGAATCTCCCCTGTGGTAATGTCGGACAGTCGATGACGACCAGCTGTGACAAAGTACCGGGACCAGCAAAGAAACCACAGGGAGTGTTGACATCTGACTCTGTCAGCCCTACAGTGACGGTAACATTCCGCAGCCGGTCTGACACATCTAAGTAAAAAACAACAACATATGTTAATGTGAAATTGTAAAGTAATAATTCAGAAAACTGCATAAATTTCATTTTTTTCCTTATATATTTAGGGTTTTCCGTTTTCAACGGAAAACTCTTCTGTTATTCTACTGTTTCTTATTATCATTTTTTTCCCCGCAAATTTTGTGCACGAGATTTCTCGAACATTTTTTGTCAGATTGCTATGAAACTTTCAGGGTATGTAGATGATATTAAGATCTCTAGACTTTTTTTTCAAATTTTTAAAATTCACTTCTGGTTATGAGTTATTGCCCTTTAATTGAAAATTGGGGGGTCTTTTGTCCAAAGTTGATCTCGGGAACTACAGATGATAGATGCATGAAATTTGGCCAAATTGTCGGTAACATTTTATAGTTTTGCTGGCATGAACATTTTGGTAATTTCTTTGTTAGTTTTTGAGCTATTTGTCGCCAAAGTTTAAGATTTTTTCGGGGCTGAAATTTTGTTGCTTTTTGTATTATAACTTTTAAACTAAAAATATTTTGTTAAAACACATAGAACAAAAGTTGTTAAGAATAACAAGAGCTTTCATTTAAAATTAAGAAAAAAGGGCTGATTCCTATAATTAGGGGTCAGCAGTCCATAAACGTTTTTTTCTGATAGCTAAAAAAAATTATCATTTTATGAAAAAAAAAATAACTAGATTACTTTTAATAAATTATCATTTTATCATTTGGTATGAAATTAAACAAGCTCTGTGCTATATTTATTTGTAATTTCATAAAACAAATATGCGAGAATCGTACATGAACGAGTTAATTGTCTACATAGACACACAAGCGAACAATGCCGCTTCCGGGCGTAGCATTTGTTATTGTTCTGATTAAATTTCACGGTTTTATTCTGTTTATTTAAATCATTTATAAATGCAATGAACATACACAACTACTTATTTAAACGTGCTATGTGTCCGCGCAGAACAAATCTCTGTCGGCGCCCCTGCCTGTAACCCCAAATATAAACAGCGATGAACGGCATTATGGGAAAGACAGAGCCATTGATGCCGAAACGCAGAAGAGAAGTTGTGTATTTTTTCGCCGTACATGTTGTACGTTCACGTGCACTTTCAATCCACAGTGAAGCACATGAACATGTACCGGGAACACTACTTCGTAATTGTATATTAAGGAGGGATATATTCTTCATACTTGTTTGAACCGTTTGAATCGTTTACAAGGAAATTCTGACAGTCACAGTAGGCCTACTGTCGGCAGATGTTTACGTTTACATTGATCAGCTGTTGATAAGCTGATAAGAGTTACGAGTAATAACAGAACAAAGATGGACATTTAAAAGTGTGATTTCTGTGGATGTTACTGAAGAAGGTAAGTCTTTTTACTCATTTTAAAGTTTGAACTTTCTTGTCTTTAGTGGTTAAAATGTCAGCATGTAAACTAGTTAACATTTAGTCTATAGATGTGTACATGTAAGTACGTGCACACTGTCACTGATGATGTTATATTGTTAGTTCAGACAATATAAATCCTTTTAACAAAGTTGAATCCCAAATGTTTACCTTTTACTTGGTTTTTTTCCCTTACTTTTTACCAGAATTTTGTTTGAATTACAATTCAATTCATTGACAAAATCCACATGTGGCGAAAGTCATACATACAGTATACAAATATAGTTAGTACATAGATTTTCTTATGTTATGTGCATCACGTTTGAAGTTACAAATATTTCTCGCTCGAGGTTCATGGGAGACTGGAAAGGATGACCAAATTTATCTATTTAAAAAAAAAACAAATTGTGAATTTTCAACTCAAAATTCAAAGCAGGGTCTAATTAGAAACAGATGATATGTTCTTGTGCGGAAGACTTTAAATGTAGACATGAATACCCTGTAGACATAACATCAAGTAAATAAATTGTATACTTCAGAGTTAAAACATGACTTTAATAATCATTGTATCATTAGAGAGGTTTAGCAGACCAACGGGTACCCGGTACATGTACTTGTACATGTAGGTTACAAGTTAGAACTATGCGTACCAGTTCACATAATTTTTTCTTGTTTAGCAATTATGATGTGTACTTAAATTGTCCTTGTTAATGTTTTAAATGTAATTTTTATATTCTCTTTTTTTAATCTGACTACTGGCAGTACTGACGTGCGAGCAGTTCTCGCCGAGGACCATTTCTTGCTGGTGCATTGTTACATCATATTTTCATATATAATTTTATGTGTTGATAAAATGACGTAACAATGCACTGGTGAGAAATGGTACTCGGCGAGAACTGATCGCACGCCAATATTGATTAATTACAGACAAAACCTGAAGGTTGCAAGTGTTATATTTTATTGAACACCATTGTTTAAATAATTATTTACATATGTGACAGTCAGACTGGTTTGAAAACCAGTGCCAGATAGCTCAGTTGGTAGCTAGAGCACCTGACTAGAGATTCAGGGGGCCCAGGTTCGAATCTCAGTATGTTCCGTCATTATTTCTCCCATCTTGTACATATATATCAGATATACATGTACAACAGATGATTAAGAGTCATCACATGTTTTGCAAGATGCAATAAGTGTTAAAAACATTAACTTTACAACACAATACATTTAAGTGAATATTTATGTTTCTTGATATTATTTGGTGTGGTTTTCTTGACAGCGTCGCATTCAAGTCAGTGTCAGCTACATTATGCATAAACAATTTTACCCGCTCCTAAACCACAAACTTTCTTATTAGTGGATTAAGCTTACCACTGATTGTCTGCTGTTGCAGCAGACTAATAATATATGCACAGACAAAACACAATGAACTTATCAGAGAATGAAAAATTCATAGAGTTACTTTCAACTGTTGGAATTCGGGTATTTTTTTTTAATTTACATACTTGTGACACAACATATATGTGGTACATACAGCTGTAGCTTTATGAAGAAAATTTGAGTTATACCATATATAGCTGAGCTACCATGCAAACTAAATGATATTTACAAAAAACTTGCAATATATGGCACACGAAATATACGCTAGTTTTATAAAGATTGACATACATGTAATGTACCACATTCTGTGAAATATAATCTATTAAAAATTCTTTATTAAGTTTACTCATACATGTTTTATGCTTATTACACATAGTATATTTTAAAACATGTAATTTATAAGAAAAGAAACAAAACCCTTGCTCAATTTATTTGCCAAAAAAAAAAAAAACCAGTAGAATTGATAAAACATGGTATACCAGAAGCTAATACATGTACTTTGACGCTGTTCGGATGGGTAATATTCCTTTGTAACTTACGAATTGAGATATTGACTGTTGCACTACAAGTAATAAACTCTCTTTCTCTCTCAATCTCCCTCTCAATTTGATAAGTGTCTATACCTAAGAAAAATTTTTAATATTGCCTAAATGTTATGTCATGTATTGGGATATGTCATACTTATTACACGGTGTCTTCCCACTTAGCCAACATTTTGAAAAATACAGGTAAAATACAGGTAGATTTGTGTTGGCTAAGTGGGAACGGGGTGCAGGTGGAGAACAAAAGAATTTAATTACAGGTAAGTTATAGTCTGTTTTCAGATGAAAGTAGAAGAAATAATATATATTTGTTAGCTTACAGAAAAATACATATAAATTGAGCTTCTGTCCCAGTACTTAATTTTATTTGATAAATTTAGATGAAAATGTAATTTTTTAAAATGAACTGTTACATATTCCCCTATAATTCATGCCCTTGATTAGGGTACAAATATCATAGTTTGTCTATTTTCATCATAAATTGAGATAATTATATAAGCTGACTTAACTTAAACTTGGCATTGAAAGAATAATGTAATTTTAAGAATCACGTTTGAAATTTTAACTATACATCATATGGGTCATATTTCCATTTTTTTTTTCTTTCAATTTTCTTTGGTTTCTATGATTATTTTGATTAATTCCAATCTACAGAATATGAAATTAACAAAACACAAAAACACTAGAGTAAACTGCTTATATTTTAAATGGTGTATATTTCACAATAAGATTCATTGTATGATACATAATTAGTTATGAAGATAAAATCCTCCGTTGTCATTTTCTATAAAGTTGATGTGCACCTGAAGATTATGCATTTAGGTTATTTATGTCTTTCAACTAGCAGTCCGTAAAACAATTAAAAACTCATGATTTTCAGGCTTTCGGTTCTGTAAATTGATGGCCATAATAATGCTTCTCAATTTCAATTTTATTTTCTTAAACCATTAAAATACACATGAACATGAGGTACAAAATTGTGTTATTTGCATGAAATTGTAATGTCAGTGGTCTTATTAAATTTAAAATTATATTACAACATAGTAATACATGTTTCTAGTCTATTCTTTAAAAATGGCTGATCAATCTTATTTATGTATATATATTATATACCACCAATTTAAACAGTTTAAAATTATTTACATAAACCTTTTAATCATGCAAGTACCCTTATTGGGTTTCACCATATAAAATGTTAGTGCAATGATTTTGCAGAAAATTGCTGATCTATATTTTAAAAAAAAATGTGGTAATTTTTATTTAATATTTATTCTGATTATCATGTTATAGGCAAAATTAAATGTTTCTTTTTATATATTTGGTTTCAACAACTTATTCTCAGTCAATTGATAACAAATACATTAACATGTGAAAACAGACTATAGCCTCCTGATCACTCAGGTGTGAAAAATCAAAATGTTGGCCAAATGGGAATTGAGAATTTCAGAATGTTGGTTAAGTGGGAATAAACCTATAACACTGCATGGTCAGTGTATTTTTTCCAGAAATACTATTCCCATATCACATGTGGAATCACATTTCAACCTCAGTTCCTTTATAAAGTATTGGGTGTAAAAGTCTCGTATCTAGGAACCAAAGTTGAGAATGTAACCCCAAGGGTGGGTGGGTGGGAAATCTCACAACCTAACCCTACCGCATTGTTCTTCCGTCTCCTACTGTATACACATCCACCCATCAAACAGCGAAAAGGAATGACGTCACTTCGGTAGCACGTGATTTCACTTGTGATATTCCCATATCACATGTGGAATCACATTTCAACCTCAGTTCCTTTATAAAGTATTGGGTGTAAAAGTCTCTATCTAGGTATCCAAATCTCAATTTTATCTCAATATCTAGTGCCTCTTCCCAACACTCACCATAAAATATATAAACATTGAACACATTAAATTAGCATATAAAACACATCAAACCCTTTATATGTTATCAAAACTTTAATCATTAAAATCATAAATCATATTCAGACATGTAAATGTACATAATGTACACTTAGCTCTCTATCTCATCACTCACTCTCTACAAAGGCCGAATCAAGACTATCATACTGCATGCACTCTCGATACTTCTCTTCCATCATTCCCGCATCTTTCACACTTGTTGCCAATCTTCCAGCTACAAAATCTGATTCCAACAAGGCTGGAAGTCTACTATAATACTCGGCACTCCCTTCCCCAAACCAACCAACATGTCTCATTATCTGACCCACCTCACTCACTGAGCCTGACATAGCCAACGTAACAGCACAACCTGCCCGGAAACTGTGTGGAGTCTCACCTTCATCAGCACCAAGTTTCCGCAAATACACACGCAACCTATCATATACAACTGAATAGGAAACAGGCTGATCTAAAACCCGTGCACCCTCTGTAACAACTCGAAAGAGATAGCCACAAGACAGATCAACTCCCAAGTCTTTACATCCTGAAACAAAATCTTGTAACCCTACTACAGGACAAATAACCTTATCATCACACCTCTTTACAACAAACATATTACTCCTCCTTTTACCTCCTCGAAGAGTCTTTCCAGAAGTGTGATTAAACACAAAACCTGAATAATCTCTAAGCCACTTAACTTCTTGAGCCACCAAATTTGCAAGATCTCCTGCCCTATCTCCAGCAAAAAACTGCAATTTGAACCAAGCCTGGTCTCTCAATAAGATATACCTCTCCCTAACTGACACAGAAATCATGCTTAATCGCCCCCCTATATAGCCAACAATAGCCTTAACCTTGGTCAAAAAGATGGGTTTAGCCTGTTTTGGTACCAAATGGGCTCTCGCTTGCTCCTCTTGTATAATTTTCAAATAATCTTTCACTTGACTTGATGCAGCCGGATTCCCTAATCCAAGAGCCATGTTCCACGATCTTTCACATCCCATCTCATGAAAAATGTTCACTAATCTATTTATCATTAATGAGACAGTACCAGAAGCAAGACGTACTGGACAATTACAGTCAAATAATCCTTTGTTTCCTAAAAAACGACAGTCTATCTTATGAACTTGACTTTTACCGCACTGATCCTTCCATACCAAAAATCGCCTAATGTCATCAGGTGTACAACTTGTCAATTCTCGACCAGACATCCTCACAAGAAATTCAGTAATTTCCCTTTTCAAACAATCCTGCCTCTTTGAATCCAGTGAAGAAGACCTCCTTGCATCTAACTCCTTTAACCTCTCATCCAAGACTTGAACATTGACACTCCCTACCTGAAAAAGATTAAACAGGTTTATTCTCTGAAAATGTCAACCTGTAAGCAATCAATGCCCATTTCAGCCCCTTATTATCAAGAACATATCCCTTCTTTGTAGGGACCCGAATAACCCCCTTTTCCCCCTGCCAGCCTAACACCACACTAGATATCTTACACTCCTCAACGAGGGGCTGCCATACAGGCACTGGTTGTCTATATGGAAGAATGCATGTACATACAGAAATTTCTTGTTCCTTCAAAAATGATAAAACTGGAAAAACCATACCAAATGGAGGAAATACATAGGGGTTCAACTCCTTTCGAATATTTTGTGCGAACACATCAACCCCTGCAGTGAATGGCATTGGACATGGTGTAAAATGACGCAATACCCCACCCCCCTTGGCCTTCATTGAATTAGAATCACTTGCCATTAAATCAACAGTGTGGGGACCACCAAATACTTTTTCCACTATACCCCAAGTCTTCCCATCCAACATTGAGTCAGCATAACTAATCTGTCTCGAAGGTGCATCAGCTTCATTTAACTTCGAAGGAACAAACTGTAAATTTAACTCAAAATTCAACTTCAAAGTCAAAGAAAAAATACATTTTGTAATACAGTTCAACGCCCTGTCCTTTCCCCCCTGGTTCTGCCAGACACTAAGTACAGCCATGTTATCTGTTAGCACATGTACTCTAGAATTAGCTATGTTCTCTCCAAGAGCCAATAACACCTTATAAACAACATCTGCCTCCTTTAAATGAATAGGTCTTTGATCATTCTCTTCCCAAAAATCACTAATCTCATACCTATTCCTACCCTGCTCTACCACTGCCCCGTACTTGTACAAGGATGCATCTGAAGACAACATAACCTGCTGATGACACTCACTTCTCCACTGACAACAACCTTCCCAAGAATCTAGAAAACGCCAATGTTCTAATTCCTCCCTCAGCTCATCAGTCAAACACACATGCTTACTACTTTTTACAGCTCTAGAAATTGCCAAGTTAACCTCCCTACAAAACAGCCTACAACCAGGAACTGCAAGGCCCATTGATATACATTTACCAGCAAATCGCTGAAGAGTTTTCACAGTAAGTTCTTTTGAACCAAGAATACTTTCTCTCAAATCAGCAAATTTCAACTTCTTGCACTCTGGCAAAATATAAGCTTGTTGTTTGGAATCAACCAAAAAACCCAGAAACTTGACACATGTCAATGGAACAAACGTGCATTTCCTTAAAGCCAAAGTATAACCCAACCTTGTCAACACTTCTACTAATATGTATGCGACCTTACAACCTTCTACATATGGGTCCACAGCACCAGAGACATTCGCGATAGCCAACCTATCATCAATATATTGTACAGTACTTATAGACCGACTCCGAAGGTACGACGTAACAACCATCCCAATTGTCTGGTATATAAAAGGCGATGCCTTGAACCCAAAAGGAATTACCGTATACACCATAACATAACCACCAAAAATAAGCCCAAAGTATCCCTGAGAATCATTGGACAACCTAACATGATCGTATCCAGATTTTTCATCTGTCGTTATCAGAAATGCATTACACCCTACAAGCCTATGAACATCTCTCAAAGTCTCCAGCTGAAAGGGAAGATCCTTCACCCAGAGGTTCAAAAATCTGTCATCATGACATAGTCTTGGTTTACTTGGTTCAATTGTCAATGGCATCACAATATGGGGCATCTCACACTCAACGACTTTACCAAGCACTCTTATAGCACCTGACCTTATCTTTTCATACAAAACATCACAAATAAAAGCATGATACTTTTTACATAAAGCAGAGTTAGGGAATACAGCACTTGGGGGCAACTCAGAATCAAATGACTTTCCACGAAAATTCCCTTTAAAATGAGTAAAAAACTCTGTCACATCCACTCCCTCTGTAAGCCACTTTCTCACCCTCAATATCATATCTTCATTCACTCCACTCCTCTCTAACACATATTCCCAGGCCAAAACATTTCTATTCAACTGTCCTGCAATAAATGAATCTGGACTATATACCAGCAACTGGTTCATATCAAAATCAGAACCTTCAATTACAGATTCTGCACTAACTCGGTGGGTTGCAAGTGAAGGAGTCCCACCACTGATTGTCACCCATTCTCCCCTCTGACGAGGAACTATTCTCATGGGATTAAATTCTACCATCTTGTCAAACTCAGCAGTAACCTGATTATCATTAATCAACACTGACGCTCCATTATCCTCCTACAAATTAAAATCATAATTCATTTAAAAGTCATATGGTGACAATCATAGTGGAACTCCTTCACTTAACAACCCACGTGGACTTGTTCCACTAAGGCATCAGTGTCCTCGGGTTGCAAGATCAGGAATTCTTATGCATGTATGATATATAACAAACAATCCAGTTCCATCAAAACATTTAATGTGTCACTTTAACTAAAATGACCATCTTCATCAAAAATATATGTGTATTTTCCACTACAGCCATTTACAATTCTTCCAGCTGCATAAATCAATCAAAGCAAAATTAAGTTCATAAATGAACCTTAAATGAACAAAATCTTGTTACAAAATTGTATTCTTACAATTAAATGCACAAATTTCCATACATATGTATTTTCAATTCACTTTCTCCTAGCAGCCTTCATCAACTCACAATCTTTAACTAGATGTTGTGTCGAATCACAAAAATGACAAGCTAACCTACTAGCATTCCTTCTTCCCATACCTCCCATTGGTCTGTAACCCCGCGGCCTTGAATAAGTACCAAAGTTTGAAAATGGATGAAATGGATAAGGCTGAAAACCAGGGGCACCTAGAAGAGGCGTTGAATACATAGGGTACAATCCAGCTAATGGAGAATTTGAACCTTTAGAACCTTGATCTTGTTCCATCTCACCCCTCATCTTCACACCCTCACATTTGGACCCCAAGTTTTGTCCTTCTTTAATACATTTATTAACTGCTTTTGACACCAGATCAGCTCCCTGCCCCCCTAGAACTGTAAGACATAAATTCGCGATATTCACTTTCCCTTGCAGACGACCACACTGCCTATACAATTCTTCATATACTTCCATATCTTTATCCCCCAACTTTCTACTTAAGCGAGCTAATTCATCAAGAGTTATTAATATCAGAGGTTCACTAGGGTCCTGCTGAGCAGCTAAAGCTTTAACCCTCTCCTTCACCTTCGAAACATCCTCCTTCTCCAACTTCTCTAGCATCAGCAGTCTCCTTTCCATGTCATCAATCGTCTTTCTCTTTTTCACTGGGGTGGCCTCATTCTAAAATAAATAGGATTTGCTCAATTTTAGGATTCGCTCATTTTTTTTTTTATTTTTTTTTCCCACACACACACACACACACACACACATACAATATAATAGACACAGTACCTCCACAGTATTGTCTTCAGTCTGATTCTGTCTCTCTGCAGGTGCACCAGATGTACTCGGACCCGCTTCATCATCCTGCAACACCTGCCCTTTGGGCTGTCCCCTTTCATTCGCTGCTAGTACACAATAGTGCAACAGTAACTTTGCTGCGTCACAATCTCGAATATCTTTCCCTACAAGACAGACTTTGCACGTAACAATCAGACAATATCAACTAGACACATAATAGTGATAACACCACTATTACATCACGATAATTAAACCAGAGTAAGTGATCAAGACTAAATATCGCCCATGCTAATCTATTCAAGTACACAGTTTACCTGCTAACTCCAACAACTCATCCATTGGTTCTCCCGTTATCTCCATCACTGCCTTGGCGATATCCCTCAACTGCAGCGCCTCTGTGCGCTTCCCGACACTGATTCTCGCCAACTCCTTAACATTTTCTAACTGCCCATCCTTTACCTTCCTGATTACAGGTAGCAACGTAAGCCCCTTCAGACTGTGTCTCTTCTTTAAAACTACCGGCTGAACCATCTAAAATATAAACAATCATGACGTAAGCATTCATGCTCGACCCGAACTTTCCCGTCCGGATAAATACGGATAAACGAAGTAGATAATATACAGACATAAAATAAAATTTCACGCTTCCTACATTGTAGTCAATATCCACATTCTTCTTTAATCATATATAAAATGCATTTAAATGAAAACCCAGCTTAGATATTCCAATTTCACACAAAACGCCGCTCCACGGCATGTCTCATATATCATTTAATGGCCCCTGCCATATTCCAAATACAATCCAGTTCAAATCTGCGACATCCAACAGTCACATTAACTCAAATATTCTCTAAAGATATCCAACAATCTTGAGACCATAAATTTCACTCAAGCCTCCAACGGCATATAATGTAAAATATAATATTACCTTCCTCTCGATCTGCTGTCTGCTATCACCATCAAACAGCGAAAAGGAATGACGTCACTTCGGTAGCACGTGATTTCACTTGTGATATGCATATGTTAATGTAAACACAGCTATTACTAGTACATGTATGTAAACACAGCTAATTATACCCCCGCTCCGAAGGAGAGGGGGTATACTGTTTTACCCTTGTGTGTCTGTCTGTCTGTCCGTCTGTCTGTCCGTCCGTAACAAAAATTTCTGTCGCATTTATCTCAGCAACTATTTATCGCAGATGCTTGAAATTTTAACACAGTGTTTGTTAAGGCATGCAATATCGTGGGATATATTTTTGTACCAATCGGATGTCAACTTTCTGTTAAATGACAACTTTGCTTATTTTTTAACCAAAATTTTCAAACAAATTTTCGTCAAAGATTTCTCAGCAACTGTTTATCGCAGATGCTTGAAATTTTTACACAGTATTTGTATAGGCATGCCATATCGTGGGATATATTTTTGTACCAATCGGATGTCAACTTCCTGTTAAATGACGACTTTGTTTATTTTAAGCAAAAATTTTCAAACAAATTTCCGTCAAAAAATTCTCAGCAACTGTTTATCGGAGATGCTTGAAATTTTTACACAATATTTGTATAGGCATGCTATATTGTGGGATGTATTTTTGTACCAATCAGACGTCAACTTCCTGTTAAATGACGACTTTGTTTATTTTTTGCCAAAATTTTCAAACAAATTTCCGTCAAAGAATTCTCAAAAACTATTTATCGCAGATGCTTGAAATTTTAACACACTATTTGTTTAGGCATGCCATATATTTTGGGATATATTTTTGTATCAATCGGACGTCAACTTCCTGTTAAATGACGACTTTGCTTATTTTTTAACCAAAATTTTCAAACAAATTTCCGTCAAAGAATTCTCAAAAACTATTTATCGCAGATGCTTGAAATTTTCACACAATATTTGTATAGGCATGCCATATCGTAGGATATATTTTTGTACCAACCGGACGTCAACTTCCTGTTAAATGACGACTTTGTTTATTTTTAGCCAAAATTTTCAAACGGATTTTCGTCAAAGATTTCTCGGCAGCTATTTATTGCAGATGCTTTAGATTTTAAAACACTATTTGTTTTGGCATGCCATATTGTGGGATATATATTTGTATCAATCAAACGTCAACTTCCTGTTAAATAATGACTTTGTTTATTTTTTGCCAAAATTTTCAAACAAATTTTCGTCAAAGATTTCTCAGCAGCTTTTTATCGGAGATGCTTGAAATTTTTACACAGTGTTTTTTAAGGCATGCCATATCGTTGGATATATTTTTGTACCAATCGGACGTCATCTTCCTATTAAATGAGTACTTTGTTTATTTTAGCTAAAATTTTCAAACAAATTTTCCTCAAAGATTTCTCAGCAGCTATTTATCGCAGATGCTTGAAATTTTAACAAACTATTTGTTTAGGCATGCCATATTGTGGGATATATTTCTGTACCAATTGGATGCCAGCTTTCTGTTAAATGTCGACTTTGCTTATTTTGCATATTCACATCAGAGCGGGGGTATCACTAGTGAGCATTGGCTCACAGATATCTTGTTTTGTTTTTTTTATTTCAGCTCAAAACGGACTCTTGTTACCACATGGCTTTTACCGGTACCTATTGATTATAGTGGGTCAGCTCTTGAGATTAACCTGTCATCTCTACCCACATGCATATTCCTTGTGTTCTACAGACTATTTACTGGTAATTCAAATTAAATCGGATAATGCAAGAACAATAATGGAACTTTAAGAAAGCATCATGCCATGTTGTGGTTTGTGTTTGATAATAAATTATGAAAAACAAAATTAAGGCTGTTTAAAGAAATTCATAATTGTTGTGAAAATTTGTTTTTCAATAAAAGTATGCAATTATGTTTCCTTTATTTTTTATTTCATTAAGATGTGTTTACATAATTGAAAAATCCCCCCCCCCCCCAATCCAACTGTCTGCATTAAGATTACATGTAGGATATGTAAATGTACATTTAACTTTGATATAACATCTGCTATGATAATTACTTTTGAAATGAACAAGAAACAACCTATTTCTACCTTTCTAAGGTATATATGCATAAAAAAAAGTAGAAAACATGTCAAATTTGAACATTTTTCATGGAAATCAACTCGATCTGTCTCCAGCTACCTGGGTGTGTTTGAATTTAATTTTAATTTAAGGCAGATGTCTAACTTGTAGGTTGTAACTTACTGTTTTAGCATGGTTAGAAGGAGACTAGAAATCAGAATAGATTAGATATTCACTAAATATTGTTAGCTTACTTTTTTCATTAAAACAAGAAATCACAAGCAGGACAGCTGTCTATTTGTTAATTAAAATGGTACAAATCATACAATAAACAAATAAAGATCAAATTTTAGAATCATTGATGATTGTTTTCAAATATGTGTGAGAAATGACTCAAGGAAATTGCCACAAGTTTCATAAAATTAGGTAAAACATTTCAAACCATTACTTTTTGTGAAAATCAAAAGATGGGGGGGGGGGTATACATGTAAGGGCATTTCAAGTGATGTGAAGCTTTTTATCATGATTATATCATGTAGATGTATGTTGTATTGAATAAGGTTTCTTTTTAAAGGTGGTTGAACAACAATTGACCTCTAAAAGGTCAGGTAAAGATGTTTTACTATGGAGAACCCTATAAATCTGTGTTTACTAAAGGAAATTGGAAATGATGGGTTCACTTAAATGGCCATATTATTATTAAACCTCAATGGAATTGGCAATATGTGGTATTCTTTTTCTCAGACTTGCATTAGCTTTCTTATTCTTAGACAAACCGTCTTTTCATAAAATGTTAGTGTATTAAGTTAAAGGTACAAGGAACGGTTTCGGATAAAGTACCATCAATATTTTTGTAAAATTGAGAGTGACTGTACCGGTACTTGAAGGTTTATCAATGTTGCGTAGATTCATGAAATGAATTTTAATGATTATCATTAGTTAGAGGGATGTCTCTAAGTGGAATTGGTAAGCAATATTAAGGCCCTCTTGTTGGAATTGGTAAGCAATATCAAGGCCCCTAATTTTAAGTACATGAGAAGAAGTAAATAAATAAATTGTGAAACTTGCGGCTATGACTGTTGTGTTGACTTTACACAGTGAAATTGAAGGTTACAAACACAGGTTATATAACATGAAATGTAGGTGGATGGGATATTATATACCTATTTACTGGGTATGAGGACAATAGCAAGTTTATTGTCCCCCAAGACAGCAACTATTTCATGAGGCAAAGCCAAGGGAAATAGTTGCTGTGGAGTGGGACAATAAACTTGCTATTGTCCGAATAGTCAGTTAATTTGTATTTTATTATACCAAAGAAAACTTTATTTGTCAGCGATGCAGAATTTTTTGATGATAAATAGATTAGAGTTATCAAATTTTGTATTTATGGCAGCGATCTGATTAGGTCAGAGGTGTTCCTAGTTTAAAATGGAGGGAAATCAAATTCTGCTGATGAATTGTTTTGATGACTATTCACCATGGGCATATAGCATGGATAATATTTCAAATTAGATAAAAAAGCATGTTTATGTGGGCGCCTTTTAGTTATCAGTTGATGTCCGTCTGTCCATCCGAGATTGCTTGACCGGAGCATAGCTTCTCTCCACTTGGCCCAATCTGGCTCATACCTCATCCACAGGGTTCCTTTGTGTAAAGGATGTGCAGTGACCTTGAACCATGTTCTTAGGTATATAAGGTTAAGGTCATAGCAGAATTATATATATAAAATCCTGTCTGGGGTATATCTTCTCTCCCCTTGGTCCAATCTGGCTAATACTCACAGAGTGTTTCTATGGTTAAATGATGTGCAGTGACCTTGAATGAAATTTCTAGGTAAATGGTGAAGATCATATCGAATCATGCAAAAATCCTTTTTTCAGAGCTTATATACTTTCCACTAACCCCTATTTGGCTAAGACTTCACATAAGCAGAGCTTTTGAGTAAAGGGTGTGTAGTGACCTTGAACCTATTTTCAAGGTAAACTGTTAAGGTCATAGCAGAATTATATAAAAAAATTCCTTGTCCAGAGTATATCTTCTCTCCCGTTGCTCCAATCAGGCTCATACTTCACCCACATGTTGCCTCTGATCAAAGGATTTGCAATGACCTCGAATAATATTTGTAGATCAAGTGTCAAGGTCATATCAGATCACACAAAAATCCATATATTTTAAGAGCATACATATACTCTCCTCTAAGCCCCTATTTGGCTAATATTTTACCTAAACAGAGCTTATTGGTTAATTGCGTACAATGACCTTGAACCAAGTCAATGTGAAGGTCATAACAGATCTTTTTAAAATTAGTTTTAGACTGTAGATTATTTCCAATATATGCTTAATCTTGGTCAGATTGCACAAAAATGCCTGTATGTTAGGGGGAATGAAATTGATCTAGAAGTTCTTTGCCAGCTGGAAAAATTTCAATTTATAGGTCAAGGTCAAAGCAAAATTCTCTTAAATAACATCAGCGGGGCCCTTTGAAATGTTCACCATTTCAATGTTGTCTGGTTCATTGTAATTTTACATAGAAATTATTCACAGAGGTATAATAAAGAAAAACTATATATACATCAATAAGTTTATGACAATTGATGATGCAACAAGCACACAATACGAAAGGTCAACCCTTTGAAAAGCAATGAAGAGGAAAAGTTGCTCAGAATTATGTTTTAAACAAAATGTTTGGTTGGTGGCCCTGTTAAGGAGTTTAAAGGTTCGGCCCCTAAAACACAGTGTTTCAGATATAACTTGAACAGTCAACAATTCTTGAACACTTGTTGAACAAAATATGTTTATATTTACAAGACCTTTTATTTGATATCAAAAATATGACTGGTCCCTCAAGTTAGGGGCTAGGAAGGCTCAAAAGCTTAACTTTTTCCGGAGCAATATTTTGTCATTAATCATAAATGCTGAAAGAGCTTATCAACCTCAATTTAAAACTGAAATGCATTTCATATTCGGACGATTGAATGCGGGATATAAGCATTAAAAATTGACTTTTACAGAAATTTAAATTTTGCATTCGTGATTAAGAAAATAGATATTAGTTCTAGGTAAAGTTAACTTGTAGCTTAAATGTAGTTTATATCAAATTGCTAAGTCGTACTTAAACACATTTTTTTTGTGAAGTCGTTCTTGAAATGGTTAAGGTTTTTTGTTAATTCATACTTAATACCATTCGGGTTTTGTTAAGTCGTACCAAGAATCATTCGATTTTTTTTTATCTTTTTGTACTTAAGTTACTAGATTAAGAACTCTGCTTCTTAGAGGTACTTCAAGCGTTACTTTCTACATTAAAGGAAAACCCACTCGTTGCTTTGCAACGAGCTTTGCTCTAGTTTTAATTTTTTTTTATTTTTTTTTCCTCTTGCTAAAAATAAAAAAAATGGCGATATAGAGGTTTTCCACGTTTTATTTTTCAAGAATGAAATCAAAGCTGTACTCCACTATTTTGCGTCGTTTTACAATGTCGCTAATTTGTAGACTATATCGATAGTTTGTTATACAATGTTACTGTGTACCCTTACCTAGTCCCCACTTGTCCATTCCTCTATTGAATATTCTGACAGATTTAATGGTATAAATAGCCTGCAGATCCACCGACCACCACGGATTTGTGTCTCCACCCTCTGTGCATGAACACTTGTCTACGGCAAAGTCTGTACCGTTGTTACCATCAACTGCCAAATTGGCAGAGAAGTTCAGAATATTTTCTGGCCCTGTAAACGTTGATGATTGTGTTGCAGGTTTATTCAATGCAAGGTTGGAAGTAGCTGTCAACATAACAACAATGTAGATACTTAGAGATAACATTGAGAAAATACAATACACTGACCGTAAAAAAAATAGAAAAGGTAATGTCTTATAAAGCTACATGTATTACTTAAAAACTAAAAAAACTTAAGACCGAATTCTTTTGATGTGTACAGTTTAATACTGTGTGGAGAATATTAAGAAATATAATTGTTTTCACTCTCTCTCTCTCTCTCTCTCTCTCTCTCTCTCTCTCTCTGTGTGTGTGTACATTATAGGTATGCTGCAAAATATGGACATGTGCACTGATTGAATCGAAACCCTCTATAGTTTGTACTCTGCCAAGAGATAAAAATCCATTTTTTTAAACGTGTAATTGACCATTATCTTAATTATCAGTTACCACACACCAAAAAACCATTAATTTTATTTTTTCGGCGTTATTGTTAAAACACTCGCTATAATTGATATCACGGTTTGCAATATGTAAAACAATAATATATGTGTTTATGTCTTTTTCTGATATAAAACTTGGTGACCTGTTTTATTTTTTAAAAAAGACTTGTTAACAGGTAACATAGGTTACTTGAATTCTAATATTAGTATTTTAAAATACCATTATTGTACAAAAGCGTAAGAAAGTCATATTTCCATTGAAAATATTACACACTTTTGGCATAACGATTTTATAAAAAATGCAATTAGGAATTGATTTTATGTGTGCTACATATCAACACATAATTTTCAAGTAAATGTTTTATTATGTATTATGTACATAGAATAACACAGGTATTCTTAATTAGGGTGTTAAATGTCTTACCCTCCCACGATTTACTCAATATTACATTTACAAAGTCAAAATAAATATATTTAAGGTAACTCCTGTACCTATAAAATTATGGGTTCAAAGTTAAAAAACTTAACTTTTTTTAACTTATTGGACTTGAATTTCATCAAAAAATGAATAAAATATAGATGTATCCATACTATTTAAGATGTAAGGAATTAAAAACCAAAGGCTGAAATAATCATCTGAAAATCACACTTTTTCTTGTTTAAAAATTAAATAAAAGTGGATGGATACTTGTTTATCTATTTAAATTTTATTGCTTACTATGCCAGAAAACTAAAATTAATTTAAAAAAAAGAAAAAATTGTTTACATTAGAAAAATTATAGCATTTAGATATATCACTTAGAAAAAAATAGAAAAGAGTTATTTCCCTTTGTCATTATTAAATTATGTCGCATATAAGGATGAAAAACGCTTATTAAATATCTCCAAGTAAACAATGATTTGAGTTTTTGATGTGCACCTATAATAACTTAGAAATTACAAATGTACTTGCAAGAATTTTAATGAATTCATGGTTTATGTAAAATGTATGACGTCACAGGAGGGTGGATTTACTTTAAACATGCTTATTAACTCCGTTTATTCGTTAATAATGACTCTATCTGTCTATTTAGTTTGAAGTAATGTCATATCATGAAAACGTTTTCATTACACATCAAATAAGCCCGGATATCTGTACTTTGAGTACTTTGATTTAAGTCACTAATTGCAAACATGATGTTTGATTTAAAATTCATTGCACTTTGCGTCAATGTTGACATTGCTGGCGCCGTCAGGTGAGTCAGCATTTGTGATATTAAGAAAAAGTACAATGCAATTAAAACAAGAATAAAACATTAATAATTAACCTTCTTCACAGACAATGTCGTATTTCCACTCTCCATTTGACTGGCAGATCAGTCGTCCTGAACCAGACTGGGAGTATCCGTCAGAACAAGAGGTGTGTATTCTCCTGTGTAGACCAATGGCGTCCTCACGTTTTGCTGTACTCAAATCTATTCCTTTGATATCGGGAATTCCACAATCTTGATAACAAAGCCATATTGTAAACAATAAGTGATAACGTTGAAAATTTGTAAATCAGAATCCAGGTTGCTAAAATAACCCAGACGAAACAAAACGTTACAATGATAATTCAAATACATATTGATCATGGATTGGCATTGGTATATTAGTATAAATTAATGTATGTTACACACGACGCAGCATATTTTAATTGATAAATAAACATGCTGGACAAAATAGTAATTATTTGCCGTTAAAACGTATTTCTAGAGCTCTTTTTAGAAATTAGGACTAAACTATAGTAAAACACAGGAAATTGTCATATGATGTAACTCGTGTAGGTTTTCATTTGTGTCTTAAACAGAAAAAAATATACTTTTACCTGACAAAACACATTTAAAGAATGCATTTTCAGAATATCTCTTGTGTGTACATTTTTCGTTGACTTTACAGTTTGAGTTTAAACAAGCTCCAGCCAGATCCTACAAAATAATGTAGAGGTACTGTGAAGGCTCACAAATGGTACCACTTGCTAAGAAAAAAAAATCATAACTAAAAGTTGTTGTTTTAGAAAATGATCGATGCTATTTATTTAAACATTAAGTTTCTATCAATAACATCTGATCTGATTTTTTTTCAGTTCCCTATGCTAATAGAAGTACACAAACCAATCTTCTGTTCTTTAAATTTCATTTTATTTTATTTTAACTTAACTTAATGATAAGAAACATAACTGGAATCAAACTATAATCAACATGTCAAGCGGCCATTAAATGTTTACAACCGAGCTTGATGATTTTATCGAAAAAAATTTCTCGAAAATATATAAAATGCATCGGGGCGGGCTGTTTTCTTATTTGATTTTGCCTTACACAAGCAAGCTTTCTGTCAAATATTACCTTCTATTCTATCCATTCATACAAGGCAAGATATGATACATTTAAGAATTAAGCATTGTTTATACAATTACTTTGAACTTGCCCAAATGACCTTGGGTCTGTCAAGGTCATGACGTAACTTAAGGTCGTAGGCAATCTTTGAGTAAATTAAAAATTTCTAAAACGTTTCTTCATAAGTATGATATAAACCAGACATCCATTTTGAACTTTACCTACCAGTGGCCTTGACCTTGTCCAAATGACCTTGGGTCAAGGTCATGACACATCCCCGGGTCATAAGCAATGTTTGTGTGAAGTTAGAACTTTAAATGCCTCTCCACAAGAAAGATATGGACCGAATGCAAATTTACACTTTTTCTGCTAGTGATCTTGACCTTGCCCGAATGGATTTGGGTCAAGTTCATGACACACCCCAAGGTCATAAGCAATTTTTGTGTGAAGTAAGAACTGCCAATGTTTCTCCATAAAAAAAAAGATATGGATCATAAACGAAATTTGCACAAACAGACGGACGGAAAAGATTAATCCTATATACCCCCTCCCCAAACTTCGCAGGGGTAAAAACATACTTAAATCTGATATAGAGCTTACTTAGTCAAAGAGTGTTTTATCATCTTAATGTGAAACATGTCTGTATATTTGATATAATAAATGCCTGATAAAACAATAGCATAATTGTTTAGATTTAATAAAACTAACCCAGCTCCAGATTCATCAGTCGTTATTATAATGTGAATGAGATCTCATTGTTCAAAGAGAACATTTCTAATAATAGAGACATTCATTACAATTTTTATTCTTTTTCTTGCATTTTGTTATGTTATCACGCGTTTTAAGAACTATTCCTTTTTTATTTCTAGCAGTACAATATTATTTTTCTTTTTTGGCTGCTAGATTCTACACGTTTATTAACTGATATTAGCTGCTGCTGGATTCATCTTGATTTTCTTTCATACAATCATATATGTATTTGGTAAATGCGATTGTTATTATTTGAAAAAAAACCCACACACACAACCCCCACATGAATCGTAAATACTTATGAGTATAAAGTTTCATTTTTTTTTGAAAGCACCATTTATTACTTACTAAATTTCCTTTAGTATTATTAATATCCTTTGTTTAAAACGAGGCGAAAATGAACAAAAAGTTGTGCATTTATGTATCAATCTTTTTTTTTTGACATTTCAAAATACATGTATTTATTTTAAAAAATGTATTCTTGTTTATCATCGCTACACGTACTATTAATGTTTAATTAAAGCTCCGACTTTAACGAAATATTCACAACATATACAACTTAAAAACATCTGTTTTGAATCACCCGGACACTTTAGAACTGCTGATTGAAAGCGTTTTCAGTCTTCCTTACTTTAGTAACAATTTTTTTAATCATGGCATACATGTTTCTAATCACTCATTGAATCTTTATCAGCGTCTGAAAAAAACCCTTTAAAGAAGCAGAAAATCAGTTTTTCTCATTTGGTTACATGTAATTGAATTGGGATGGAAAATATATACGAGCGTGTGTGTCGGAATATATTTTTGTAAATATCAAGAATTAATTCAAACAAATTTTTTTAAATCAATTATATATTAAAGGTCAATTTAATATATTGGGTCTTGTCAGATAAATAAAAACTTAAGTTTAAAAGATGTGAACGAGTTTGAAAAAGTGGCGAAGACCACACAGTGCATGTGTAAGCAAACTCCAGTTTGCACCCAAGATATCTTTACAACACAATTTTAATCTAAAAAAATGTACATATCTGTAAAAAAGTGCACTAGGAATCAATGAAAAAAAATTTATCCAAATTATAGGTCGTTTTTCACGGGTATTTAAAATATGGCATGGTACTTTTATGTATGTGTCATTGAAGAATCCCCAAAGACTTTTTTAGACGTGTTTACAAGCTAGAGGAGACATTTGAATGGAAAAATCTATACTAATAAATACATATCGTTTGAACTCAGTTGTAATTACTTAAATCGAATAATCTTAATATGCTGCACAGACATATTTGGACATAAAATGTTTACCTTTGGCCAGTGCTCCTTTTCACTGTACACCCATCCAGCATTGTCCACGTACTTAGTTTCTGCTGTCGTTTTATTTTCGTAACTGATTTCACAGAAATTAGCCCCTTTAAAATAATTAACAGATTTACACCGAGGTGTCACTATACATTCCGTCACACAGTCAAGGAAACTTACTTCCGTGAAGGATTGGATTAGTTTCCTGTCAAGCCTGTGTCCATGCTGAAGTTGAGAAAAGCCCGGATTAAGGCTGCCATAACATGACACAAAGAAACTGAATAAATACCACGAACATCGGAAGATTTCAGACAGTTGCATTGTGACTTAGGATAAAGTTGTATGAAAATTCAGTTGTGTTTTGTGCCTCGAAAATTTCTAAAGTAGTGTTTCATACAGTGAACAACTTGAATTGCGCACTTAAAAAAAGGACTTGCTTAATCTTAATTTTTAACTTTCTTGAGATGTAGTAATGATAAGCATGAAATGTTTTTAAAAAGAAAATTTCATTAATAATAAGAAAACAAGCGACAGTGACAATGTGGTTTCCATTAATTTTAATCAATAAACCGTCTTTGTGACTGAACAAAGCCACTTGAAATTATGCATCTTTAAATAATATATATATACTAGACACGATCTCGTTGCGAGCAACGAGGAGGTCTTCCGTCCGATTTTTAGAATATGCAATGACCTTACTCTTGACCTTCATCAACGAAACGTAGTCGGAAAAGGAGGCGGGATCTATGAGTAATGGGTGAAAGACTATCTATTCCTTTGGTGTCCCTTATTTGAGGGATCAGCTCCTTTTCATTCATTTTAGTCAAAAGGTATTTTTGTGTACCACTAATAAGTATTTAGAAATTGGTTACCGTTTTTGAGATATCTGGGAAAAATCGTTTTGATATCTGGTCCTAAAACTCCTTTTAGGGTCCAGATAAAAACAATATATATGTTTGTACATTGTTAAGCTCAATATTTTGAGCATCTTTTGTTAAATATTGCTTTCCGAAGTTTTCCTCTATTTCGAGATATTAAACATCAAAGCTTTAGACCTCTTGTCCCTTAAAATTCCTAATTACGTAACATAAGTGTAAATGATTGCTATGTACAGGTACATAACATTAGAATGAACATAATTGCTTCTATAACGTATCACCAAATATTTAACAGTAAAAAGTTATCATTAATAGACTTAAGAGCCCCCTCAGCCCCTTATTAGAAGGGCCAGCACCTTTTTAATGATTTCAAATGAAAGCTATTGTCAATTCTAACACTTTTTGTTCAACAAGTAATTACAAATTTTGTACCGTTCTCGAGATATCTTGAGAGGGTCGTGTTAGGGGCCAACCCTGTATCTCCTTTTAGGGACCGCATAACAAAGAAATTTTAGTTGATTATTGTTAAGCTCTATATTTTGAGCATCTTTTGTTAAATATTGCTTATCCAAATGTTTCTTCATTTTGAGATATTATGCATTAAAGTTTTGGACTTGTGGCCCCTTAAAAATTACTAATTACGTAACATAGGAGTAAACGATTGCCATGTATAGGTAAATAACCTTAGAATGAACATAATTGCTTCTATAACGCATCACAAAATATTTCACGGTAAAAGGTTATCATTGAAAGACTTCAGAGCTCCCTCAGCCCCTAATTTGAAGGGCCAGCCCCTTTTTCTTGATTTCAAATGAAAGCTTTTGTCAATTCAAACACATTTTGTTCAAAAAGTGTTTACAAATTATGTACCGTTCTCGAGATATCTTGAGAGGGTCGTTTTAGGGGCCGACCCTGTAATTCCTTTTAGGGACCGCATAACAAGGAAATTATGGTTTCAGGTTGTTAAGCTTTATATTTTGAGCATCTTTTGTTAAATATTGCTTATCCAAATGTTTCTTCATTTTGAGATATTGAGCATCAAAGTTTTGGACTTCTGGCCCCTTAAAATCCCTAATTACGTAACATAGAAGTAAATGATTGCCATGTATAGGTAAATAACCTAAGAATAAACATAATTGCTTCTATAACGCATCACAAAATATTTCACGGTAAAAAGTTATTATTAAAATACTTTAGAGCCCCCTCAGCCCCTTATTTGAAGGGCCAGCCCCTTTTTCATGATCTCAAATGAAAGCTCTTGATATAATTAAGTTTTTTTGTTCTACATGTTTTAACAAAATGCTTTGAAGAAAAGAGATATTCAAAGAAAACCAAGAAAAATCATGACGCCTTTTTTATCTTAATTTTCAAGCTCGGGCGAGCTTCGGCGCTCTTTGAGATAAAGATGATTAATGACCATTAGACACTATTTCAGTCTTTCGTCTATCAGCCCTGAAAAGTTCAACATCATATCTTCAATGGTAAAAGAGGAGTTCTCGGTACAAAATACCCCTATAAAAACTGATAAATCAACGATATCTCAAGACAGGAAGTGACGTCATCAACAAAAAAAATTTCCAACAAGGTTCAGATCAATACCTATCAGAACTGAAAATTTGACGTAAATCGGTTGAGCCGTTTCCGAGAAATCGCGTGCACAAAATCGGTAAGAAAAAAAAAATAATAATAATAATAGGGAAAAAGAAACCTAAGAAAAACAATAAGGTCTTCCGTTGGAAACGGAAGACTTTAATAATAGGGAAAAAGAAACCTAAGAAAAACAATAAGGTCTTCCGTTGGAAACGGAAGACCTTAATTAAAAGAAGAAATCACTAATGCATCAAACTCAATAGTTTTACAAGTTTAACAATACATCTACATGTCAAGGTATAAAGTTGTCACAATCAAATCCTAGTAATTGCTGTAAAACAGTAGTGTAAGTTGTTTTTATGTGTAGAGGATTTATCCCGTACTGAACCCAGTGATTTGATAGACTTTTTCTTTTTATCTCGTATGGAGCCTCATATTTTTCAGTTTGGCATTGGTCAGCATAATAGACTCAACCTGGGTCATTCTACCCGCATTGTTAGGGCTTTATAAGGTTTGAATTTTGCAGTTCTGGACAGAGCGCACGATTTCCCCACACGGATCTGACCACGTGTGTATATAATTTTGTAATTACCTGGTAACTAAATCTCCAGACGGGGTAAGTTTGCTTTTATTCATTTCTTTTTCATACCTCTTAAAGCTTATAAGTGCCACTTTATATTACTATAAATAGCGGACAAGAGTTGCCACGTGAATGTTACCTTAACGTCGTATGTTTAACAGTGCCACGCGTTTGCCACGTATATATCGCAATATTTGTGCATTATAGGCTACTAGTGCCATGTTTTGTTTAGATATGTAGTATATAGTGTAGTATAACTACCTGTGCCGTTCGCTACGGTGTGTAAACATATATCTAAGTGGCGAGAGTTCACTCTGTTTAAATGTATTATACGGAGACCGGTTAGGGTCATTAATACATTGTACATATGTAAGCATTATAATTAAAGGTCCCGGGGTTAGTCACATTCTATGCATGGACGAGGTTCTGTGTATTGGCCTGAGAGGTGATGGTGACTGACGGCCTATGGTGGACAACCGGAAAAGTTTCCGGTAGTTGATTACCTGGAGCAGGTGAGGTGGTGAACTGGTGGACACGGTGGATACAATGGACGATGATTCAGGGTAGCAAGGTGATGGGCGGAGACAGGAGGATTAGAGCCTAAGGACCGTCTCGCGTCGTATCTTGCCGACTCTTTATTGTATATTTGTAATTTTTGTATATAAATATTTTATTGTACATTGTATTGTTGTTGTTACTGATCAGAGGCTCGGCCATGGTGACAAAAGTATCAGCTTTCTAATTATACCCCCACTTCCTAAAGAAAGGTCAGGGATGTTGATGTATTCCTGGACTGTCCGTTCGTCACGTTTTACTTTCTCAAACTGCTCTTAAATCTTATAAATCAGCGCACTGAACTCTAGTCGTTTGGTTTTTGGTGTAACATTGTCTCTTAAAAAGGTTCATAACAAGTAATCCTAGGTGTTGAATAATAACAATTTTTTCAACATCAAAACCTGGATCTTTGAACTGCTCCTACATTTTTAGCTCACCGAGACGAAGTCAAGGGGAGCTTATGCTATACCCTCGGCGTCCGGACCTGGTTAAAGTTTTTGTTGCAGGTCCTGTATCTAAGAAATTACTTGTCCTATCTTAACCAAACTTGCATAGATGATGCATCTGGACCTACTTATGGACTTGATAGACTTGGATGCTGAATCTGAGTCCTAAATTTCAGATGCTGGAGGAGGTTAAGGTTTTTGGACCAGGTTAAAGTTTTTGTTGCAGGTGCCCTTTGATAGCAATATCTAAGTTACTGCTGGTCCATACTTCACCAAACCTTCATGGATGGCGTGTCTTATGATACTGATGCACCAGACAGGCTTGAGTGCTGAATCTGAGCTATAGGTTTCAGATGCTGGAGGAGGTTAAGGTTTTTGGAGCAGGTTAAAGTTTTTGTTGCAGGTGCCCTTTGATAGCAAAATCTAAGTTACTGCTGGTCCTAACTTAACCAAACTTGTATGGATGGTGTGTCTTATGATACTGATGCACATGACAAGCTTGCATGATGAATCTTAGCCATAGGTTTCGGATGCTGGAGGAGGTTAAGGTTTTTAGAGCTGGTTAAAGTTTTTTGAGCAGGTGTCCTCTAATGATAATATCTTAGCTACTCCTGGACCTAACTTCACCAGACTTCGATGGATGGTACGTCTTATGATACTGATGCACCTGACAGGCTTGAATGCTGAGTCTGAGCCATAGGCTTCGGATGCTTGATAAGGTTTAGTTTTTTAGAACAGGTCACATGTTTACAAGATAATAGTACTATTTCAAACTTGCATAGTTGATTAAACTGTAATATTAATGAATAGCAGAGGTAGCTTCAGATCCAGAGCTTGGTCTCCATTATCAAGGATGCTTAAAAAATATATCTTAGTTATTACAGGTCCTAACTTCACCAAACTTGAATGGATGGTGTGTCTTATGATACAGATGCACCTGACAGGCATGGATGCTGAATCTGAGCCATATGTTGTGGATGCTGGAGGAGGATAAGGTTTTAATGGCTAGTGCCCTCTGATGATGATATCTTTGTTATTACTGGTCCGTACTTCACCAAACTTGCATGGATGATGGGTCTTATGATACTGATGCACCTGACATGCTTGAATGCTGAATCTGAGCCATAGGTTTCGGATGCTGGATGAGGTTTAGTTTTTTAGAACAGGTCACATGTTTTATAGATGACAGCTTGCATAGTTGATTTAACTATATAATAAATGAAATGCAGAGGTTGCTTCAGTTTCAGAGCCTGATCTCAATTATCAAAGATGTTAAAGAAATCTCCTACCTCACTCAAACCTGCTCGATAGATACAGTACCCGCAACGTATTTTTCACAAGATAAACGATAGGATAGCATTAACGCACGATAGAACAGTATACACGCATGAAAGGATAGGATTAACGCACGATAGAACAGTATACACGCACGATATGATAGGATTGATACACGATAGGAAAGGATAAACGATGTTCATGATAAACGTATGATCGCTTTAAACGATATTTACGAACAAACCGATAATGGCAGAATTTGAAAGAGAACACGTACAAATAAAGTTACTCGGAAAATAGCGGATTTAATTATATAAATCCAACTCTTGTATAAAGTAAATATAAAATCTATCATAAGTACCTTTCTTTCTGTATAAGAAAATGATGCATTAAAAACGAATTATTACACACAAGTTAAACTACACAGATACACATTCCGCGTACGATTTGTTAACATTGTTTACATTACCACACACCCTAGCTGATTGCCGAGAACATTTCAGCCCGAAATCAAATATCACACGGAAAATTACGGGTTCAAAATACAACTCAGGTTTTAATTGAATATAAATTATATCATAAATAGTTTTGTTTCTGTAAAATATGATGCACCAAAATTATATTGCAGTAAAGTTAATGTTTACGCAGGTATACTCTCTGCGTACGATTTAATATATTCGATACACAGGAAAATATGTTACCTTGTTCCTAAGAACTTTTCATTTGCAATGTTAACAGATATGATATACATATAATTGCCTGACGTCATGACGTCAGGCATATCTAAGGTTTAAAAGTTGCAATCTCCGAAACAGTGCAGACAATGGGACAAGCAATATCAGGATATTTCACAAATAAGATTAACCGATGCATGTTTAAAATGTCAGCATTTACGTTCATAATTGATGAAAATGTTATATGGCATGTAATAACAACAGCGAGCAAGAGTTTTCAAGTTAAAGGGACGGTCACCATGCAGAGCACGTGTGTAATCCTGCTTCAACAATAGATCAGCATTCCACCATATTTGAACGGTGAAAAAGGGGGAGGGGGTCATCGCAACAAGTTGTAAGATATTGTCTATTACAGTACAATGTAAGAAATAATTGGTGTTGGATTACCATTATTTATACAAGAGAGTCATCCGTTTGGATTAAACCAAATATATATTTATACAGCTGGAATGTTTACTGGAGGAACTAAATCGCCAAAGCGGGGTTTGACCCCATTTTCGTTTAGTTGGGCGATTTCGTTAATCTTGAAAAGGGAACATAACTCGCGTGTCTTACTAAATGTACATTGCCACATTTAAAAATTACTAATCAAGTGTGTTTTTTAATTCGATTCGATTTCTTCCAAAACATCCGATCCAAAGTATATTATACATATATGTAGCTGTTACAAAACAAATGTCTAAAAATCCATCTAACCCTCCCCCCACCCCCCACCCCCCCCCCCACCCCCACCCCCAATGGATCTCTGCCAATGGATGAGTTCATTCGTTGCGTGAACTGTAAAGCAGGATTTCGCGCCAAAATGTCCCATTCATAGTTTTTGTGCGTCGATTAGTTTACGAGTCTGTTGGGATCATGCAATTACCCCAGAGCACACCATGTGTTTACATCACAGGCACGTAGCATCGGGGGTTGGGGTTAGGGAGGCTGCTTCCCCCTCCCCTCTTTTTTTACAGCTGGCACTTTCTTAACTTTATAGGATAAATGGAAATATCATGGATTCCCCCCCCCCCCTCCAATTTTGTAGGAGCATGCAATAATGAAAAGTTCTGCAAATAAGGAATTCTAATAGAATTGAAGTTACAGTTAGGGTTTTTTTTCAGGAAATTGAGAATTCACCCTTTTTTGATTGCTTGTCAAGATGATTTTAATGAAGCTGCCCACACACATTCAAAAACAATACGTGTTTGTATACCCTCACATATTTCATTAGGTTGGAAGGTTTAAAAATTGCATTTCAGTTGATTTTGCAATTAATATAACAAATACAATTTGAAAAAATGACTATTTACTCTCCAGCTTTCAAACTTACATGTGCTTATATGATATGTGTGCATTCCTAAAAAATTGAATTAATAAAATAAATGAACTTCAAATGATATATATGTACATGTTCTAGATCGAAGAAAAGACTAACATTTCGACTTAAATTTGCATGTTCCATAAATGATTTATAAATTATGATCAGCAGCGAAAATTAAAATTCATTTCTGATAAGATAGCCTAATTGATACATGCATGCTTCCATTGAATAATTTTGTTTAGTCAGGCAAGCTTTTTGGAAAGCTATTACTTGTATTGGTTAATTTCGATTTTAAAAATTAGTATCCTGACGGATTGTTGGATAGGATTTTACAATTCTTGTTCGATCAATATTCGTATATGGGGAACCGAACGAGTTTCAACTTAGTAATAAATTTACTTGCTTATGAAAAGGCACGAAACGATTAACACGATAGGATAAACGGAAGAATTGTTGAAATTAAACGATAAACCTGATAGGATTAACGCACGATAGGATAGGATTAACGCACGATAGAACAGTATGCACGCACGATAGGATAGAACTAACGCACGATAGAACAGTATACACGCACGATACGATAGGATTGATACACGATACAATAGGATAGGATTGTAAAAAATAACGTTGCGGGTACTGTAGATGTGTTTATTGATAAAAGATATAACATGATTCCTATGATATAGTGTTGTATGATATGAAACTTTATTGTTTAAAATGATACAATATAATATTATATGTTATATTATGAAAAGTAATATGATGTGATATGATATTGTATCAATTTCTTTGATATTTTATGATATTGTATCATGATATTGTTATGTATAGTATTGTATATTATGATACAATATTTTATATTGTTTTCCCTTGGACTGAAATGTCACATTTTTATTGGTTTAACCAAAGCACGTGATTGCCTCATATATCTCTATATTTGTTCTGTGAGAAATAATATTGGGCAATATGGCTGTCATTGGTCGACGCTTCGCTTACTCATTTTTACTCATTATACATTTATAGTATTTTATACATAAACTGCATGCCGTAAGTTCTTAAAGTATTTGGAGTAGTTGCCCTTTGTAATTCTTTAAACTTAGAGTAGTTGCCCTTAGAATATTGACGTCACATTGTTTTGTCTGGAGCAGAACAAAATGGCAGCGTCGATATTTGCTCAAATCTCTGCAGAGGAAAGGGAGAAAACATTTAAATAATGAATAGCAACAAATCATTGTAAGTAAACATGGGTGAAGCAAAGATTTTGAAAGAGTATTTGGAAGGCGAGATTGAAAATTTTGAAGAGTTTAAATGAGTTAAATTCGACGAGATGGTAGGCATCTTGTACATGGCTTTGCGTAGATCATCGCTATTTGCGAATAAATATGTCGCTTGATAGTCCTCGAGAAAACAAAACACTTATTAGGTTAGTTACTGACTCACTACGGAAATATATTGGGTTGATCAATTTCCTAGAAGGCTCGGCTTCGCCTCGCCATCTATGAGATTGATCAACCCAATATATTTCCGTAGTGAGTCAGTAACTAACCTAATAAGTAATAATATTATATTGTATTATTAATTTGTTATTTTATCACATGATACTATTTCATAAAATATTGCAAAATATAATATTGTATCCTATGATACAATATAATATATTCTATAATATTGTATCATACGATATTGTATAATATGATATTGGTTTCTGTTGTATAGAATTATATCACATGAAATTGTATTGTATGATATTGTAATATTATGTAATATCGTATCATACGATATTGTATAATATGATATCGGTATATAAATAGGATATATTATCATATCACATGAAATTGTATTATATGGTAATGTAATATATATTATTGTATTATATGATACAACATGTATAATATAATATTGTATTATATAATATTTTACTTTATCACATAATATTGTATATTTGATATGATAAAATGTTGTATCAAATTATATTGTGTCATATGATACAATATTGTAATATATTGTATTATACAATATTATATTATATGTTTTAATGTTATGATGTATTATGTAATATGATATTGTAATATAAGACTATATTGTTTTATATATTATAATATTGTATTATGTGGTCAAATACAATAATGTATATCACAATACAATGTCATATCATACGTTACAATATCATATCTCATCACTGTCTAATACGGTATTTTATTGTATTATTTGATATATTATGTAAATATGATAGGATGGAATATCTCATTTTATATCATTGTATTGATTAACATATAAACATATGATTATCATACAATTTTTTTTACAGATGATATATGATAATGTGTCAAAACAGAATCCATGATTATCCAAGATCATAAAGTATGGTTTTCATATAATATGATAAAGGTGGTCTCATAAAGGTGATGTCTTGTCTCGGTGAGCTTTGTAATCTGTGATTACCTATGTAATTTTTAACACTGTAAAATCATCTCTTAGAATTTGTTTTTGTGTGTTCTATATTATGTGCAATAAGGTTTCCGAAATTTCCACTTTGACATGGAAGTGTAAATTGGCCAAAAAAAAAAAAACGTTTAATATATATATTTTTTTAATAACTGACATCATGATGTCAGGCATACATGTGTGTAAGGTTTGAAAGTTGCCTTCTCAAAACCAGTTCAGACAATGGGAGCAAGCAATATTAAGATTTTTCCAAAAAAGATTAACAGATGCATGTTTAATGTGTCGGCATTTACATTCAATCGATGAAAATATTATATAGGATGTAATTACACTGTGAGCAAGAGTTTTCAGGTATAAGGGATGTACAATATGCACGTATGCAATTCTGTTTTAAAACTAGAGGTACTGTGAGCAAGCTCACAATTGATACCCCCCGCTATGAAAAAATCATAACGTATTTTTTTCTATTATTATAATAATAGAAAATATTGGATGAATCTATTTCACCGTCCATTCTCTATAAATAACAACAGCTCTATTTTTTAAAACTGTTAATGCTAATATGAGCACACAAACCAATTTCTATTCTTTAAATTCCATTTTAGTTCAAGTTAAATGTTAATGCATGAGGACTTTTGCGCAGCAATATTAAGGCGTCCCGATGCTAAAATACGACTGGAAAACGATATTTTTTGAATCATCGCAAAAATACTTTGACCGGGAGTATTTCTTAAAATCTATTTTACATTTATTGAGACCGATGTTAAACATTATATTTGATGCATTTTGTGACGTCATATGTTCTTTGTAATCACGTGACGGGCGAATCCTAATATTGCAAATGATCTTTTTAGATCGCATCAGCGCAGGTGATTAATGACATTAAATCATACATAATTTTAAGAAAAATCCTTTGATAAGTCATATACTTTGAAGTTCATGCTCGGAAAAGAAATAGATATTTCGTTTATGAAAGATATTGTTGAAACATTCCAGAAAATCATCAAAATAATGCACATTTTTACTAATCAAAAGCGATTTACAAAAAATTGGGGTAAATCCGTAGGTTTCTCTAGCACGATTCACATTGGTACTTATATTCTCTACCAATTTTACGTAAAATATTCTAAAATTGTGTTGATCTTTAACCTGTGCCAAGCTGGTTTAACATGCATTAAAATTTCTTCATTCAGTTGTTTACACGTAGCAGGGAGAGTCTCTAAACCACTAGTTTATCAATAGTCTTTTACTTACAATGTATAACGAAGCTTAACAACTGCCGATTATTTAATACTGGTTTTTAATATGAATGAATTCTGTACGTCCAGCATTAACGGCAGCATTTATGTAAAGGAAACATGCGGTTTTATAGTGGTTTGATGTAATTCACTTTTAACGTTGAAATACATTCCCCGAGAACTATCGACAGGAATGCAGATAGTGACGTCAAAGTTAATTATGACGTCATATCGTATGAAGTACAGACAAGTGACTTTCTACACATCGCTGTAAAATCAATCGGGAAGCCTTAACATGCCCGCGTGTATCCTTATGTTAACAAACATGACTCGAATCAAACAAAATACTACATGTCAATCAGACATTTAATATAAACATTGTGAATTATTGGTATACTGAACCCAATTTTTTTTAAACAGTGACCTTGAACTTCCTCAATTGACCTTGGGTCAAGGTCATGACACAGCCTCAGGTTTTAAGCAATCTTGATTTGAATTAAGAACTTCCAATATTTGTCATTAGAAAATTTTGGAATGGACATGAATTTTGCACTTTTCTGCCAGTGACCTTGGCCTTGCCTAAATGACCTTAGATCAAGGTCATAACACATCCTTAGGTAATAAGCAAACTTTGTGTGAAGTAAGAACTTCCAATGTTTCTCCATTAAAAAGATATGGACTGTACACGAATTTTGCACTTTTTCCACCAGTGTCCTTGAACTTGTCCAAATGACTTTGGATCAAGGTTATGACACACTCTGAGGTCATAAGCAAACTTTGTGTGAAGTAAGAACATCCGATGTTACTCCGTAAAAAAGATATTGACTGGACACGAATTTTTCACTTTTTCTGTCCTTGACCTTGCCTGAATGACCTTGGGTTAAGGTCATGACACACCCTTAGGTCATAAGCAATCTTTGTGTGAAGTAAGAACTTCCAATGTTTCTCCATAAGAAAGATATGGACCGGACACGAATTGAACAGACAGACGGAAGGACGGACAAGGTGATTCCTATAATACCCCCTCAAACTTTGTTTGCGGGGGGTATAAAAAAAAATAGCCATATTTAAACGTCGGAAAAGGGGCATCGCAACAAGCCGTTACTTAGTGTCTATTACGGTACAATGTTAGTAAAGTAATTGGTGTTGGATTATCACCATTACCAAAGAATCAACAGTTTGGATTAAAACAAATACATATTCATACAGCTGGAATGTTTACTGTAGGAACTAAATCGCCGAAGCGGTGTGTGACCCACATTTCGATTGATTGGGCGATTTCATTCATTTTGAAAAGGGTTCATATATTGCGTGTCCAACTAATGTACAATTCTAATAAAACAATTATTGTCAAGTGTGTGTGTTAATCTGTTCTAAATTATTCGATCTAAAGTATTATATATTACTTGTTACAAAACAAATGTAAAACAATCCATTTGAGCCCTCCCTTTTCTTAATCTTTGCCAATTGATGAGTTAATTCAAACAATCGGACCAAGATCTCAATCGTTGTGTGAAGGGTAAAGCAAGACTTCGCGCCATAATATTTCATTCATAGTTTTTGCGCTCCGACTCCAGAACAAAATGGGTGTACACATTACAAGCACGTAGCATCTGGGATGGGGGTGTGACGGTTGCCTTCCAAACTTCTTTTGCAGCAGGCACTTTTTTGACTATACATAAATAATAAAAGGGAATATTATGGATTTGCTGCCCCCTCAACATTTGTCGGAACATGTAATAAATTAAACTAAAAATTAGGAGCTCAAGTTGAATTTAATTGATGTTATAATTAGGGTTTTTATCATGTTTTTGAGAATTCACCCCTTTTTAATTGCTTGTCAAGATGATTTGGATGAAGCTGCCCCACACACTTTAAACAAGCAATGCGTGCTTTATTTCCTATGGTTGGAACTTTTAAAAATACCTTTCAGTTGATTTTGCATCTGATTTATCTTCCGCTTTCAAGTAAACATGCAATTATTATCTGTGTACATGTACCTTCCTAAAACAATTTGAAATAATGATGCACTAGATCGAAGAAAATTTCTTTCGTTCCGTTTAATTAGGAATTTATTATTAGCAGCGAATTAAAAAGTCATTTCTTATAAGATAGCCTAATTGATACATGCGTGCTTCCATTGAATAATTTTGTTTTGTCGGGCAAGCTTTTTGGAAACTCAAATTTTAAATATTTTAAATTTCAAAAGAACAGAAAAATACATTTTTATTGACAGAGAAGATTTCGTTCGCAAAATGTATTTGATTAGAATTTTTTAAAAGTAAAATTCATTTATTGTACCCCCCCCCCCCTCTTACGTCAAGATAATTTAAAATTGCCCAACTTAAAAGATGCGCATCTGTAAGACTGCGAGAAGAACGTTCTACAAATAAAACAAAAATAATAAGAAGGGCACCGCAAAGCGGAGTATCCCCTCGCAAAATGGAAATATTGTTCGGGGAAATGCATTATTTAGGAATAAACATGTAACTGAAGAGACCAATGTTTGAACTTGTTAAAAACCACTTTGAATTCCTATCCCCGTGCAGGCTCTGGGGTGCATCCATGGGGGATGGGTGCATTTACGTGGTTTTATAGTTTTCCACCCATTGCTAGCGAAATCACACCTCAAACGTGTTAAACTTTAGCAATATAGTTAAGGTCTTCCGTTTCCAACGGAAGACCTTATTGTTATGGCTTTGTTTTTTCTTCCCGATTATTAAGGTCTTCCGTTTTCCAACGGAAGACCTTATTGTTTTCGTTCGGTTTCTTTTTCTCTATTATTACTATTTTTCTTTTTTTTTCCAACCAATTTTGTGTACGCGATGTCTCTAAAACTACTCTACCGATTAACATGAAACTTTTAGGTCTGATAGATAATGATCTGAACCTTATTGGAATTTTTTTTTTATTATGACGTCACTTCCGGTTTTTGAGTTATTTACAATTTAACGATTTTCAGAGGGTCAGCTTGTCCAGGGGTAAACTCCTAAACGATTTAAGATATTGAGTTCAAAATTTCAGGGATTGTAGACAAAAAGGTGTAGATCTGACATGTGGTATATATATTTTCTTGTGACCAAAAGCGCCGAACCTCGCCCGAGCTCGAAAATAACAGTTTAAAAAGCGTTGTGATCTTTCGTGATTTTCTTTCAATATCTCTTTCCTCGAGTGTATTTTGTTATTACATATAGAACAAAAAATCTTTATAAAGTCAAGAGCTTTTATGCAACATCAAGAAAAAGGGGCTGGCCATTCAAATAAGGGGCTGAGGGGGCTCTAAAGTCTTTTAATGATAACTTTTCACTGTGAAATATTTTGTGATACATTATAGAAGCAATTATGTTTGATCTAACGTTATCCACCTACACATGGCAATCATTTTCCTCTATGTTACGTAATTAGGGATTTTAAGGGGCCAGAAGTCCAAAAATTTGATGCTCAATATCTCAAAAAGGAGAAAAATTTTGAAAAGCAATATTGAACGAAAGATGCTCAAAATATTAAGCTTAACAATCTGCAACCATAATTTCTTTGTTATGCAGTCCCTAAAAGGAGTTACAGGGTCGGCCCCGAAAACGACCCTCTCAAGATATCTCGAGAACGGTACAAAATTTGTAAACACTTGTTGAACAAAAAGTGTTTCAATTGATTAGAGCTGTCATTTGACATAATGTAAAAGGGGCTGGCCCTTCAAATAAGGGGCTGAGGGAGCTCTAAAGTCTTTTAATGATAACTTTTTACCGTGAAATATTTTGTGATACGTTATAGAAGCAATTAAGCAAAAACGGTAACCAATTTCTAAACACTTATTAGCGGTACACAAAAATACCTTTTAACTAAAATGAATGAAAAGGAGCTGATCTCTCAAATAAGGGTCACCAAAGGGATAGAAAGTCTTTCACCCATTACACTCATAGATTCCGCCTCCTTTTCCGGATAAGTTTCAATATTGAACAAAAGATGCTCAAAATATTAAGCTAAACAATCTGCACCATAATTTCTTTGTTATGCAGTCCCTAAAAGGAGTTACAGGGTCGGCCCTGAAAACGACCCTCTCAAGATATCTCGAGAACGGTACAAAATTTGTAAACACTTGTTGCACAAAATGTGTTTGAATTGATAAGAGCTTTCATTTGAAATCATGAAAAAGGGGCTGGCCCTTCAAATAAGGGGCTGAGGGATCTCTAAACTCTTTTAATGATAACTTTTTACTGTGAAGTATTTTTGATACGTTATAGAACCGATTATGTTTATTCTAACGTTTTTTACCTACACATGACAATCATTTACTCCTATGTTACATAATTAGGGATTTAAGGGGCCAGAAGTCCAAAACTTTGATGCTCAATATCTCAAAATGGAGGAAAATTTTAAAAAGCAATATTGAACGAAAGATGCTCAAAATATTTAACTTAACAATCTGCAACCATAATTTCTTTGTTATGCAGTCCCTAAAAGGAATTACAGGGTCGGCCCAGAAAACGACCCTCTCAAGATATCTCGAGAACGGTACAAAATTTGTAAACACTTGTTGAAAAAAAAGTGTTTTAATTAATTAGAGCTTTCATTTGAAATCATGAAAAAGGGGCTGGCCCTTCAAATAAGGGGCTGAGGGGCACTAAAGTCTTTTAATGATAACTTTTTACCGTGAAATATATTGTGACACGCTATAGAAGCAATTATGTTCATTCTAAGGTTATTTACCTATACATGGTAATCATTTCCTCCTATGTTATGTAATTAGGGATTTTAAGGGGCCAGAAGTCCAACACTTTGATCTTCAATATCTCGAAATAGAGGAAAATTCTGGAAAGCAGTATTTAATAAAAGATGCTCAAAATAATGTGCTTAACAATGTACAACCATATATTGTTATTTTCTGGACACCAAAAGGAGTTTTAGGACCGGATATCTAAACGATTTGTCCCAGATATCTCAAAAACGGTAACCAATTTCTAAACACTTATTAGCGGTACACAAAAATACCTTTTAACTAAAATGAATGAAAAGGAGCTGATCTCTCAAATAAGGGTCACCAAAGGGATAGAAAGTCTTTCACCCATTACACTCATAAATTCCGCCTCCTTTTCCGGATAAGTTTCGTTGACGAAGATTAAGAGTAAGGTCATTCCTTATTCTAAAATTCGGACGGAAGACCTCCTCGTTGCTCGCAACGAGATCGTGTCTAGTTATTATTTTTTTTCTTACAAATTTTGTGCACGCCATTTCTCAGCAACGGCTCATTTAATGTTTATGAAACTGTCAGATCTGATAGGTATTGATCTGAACCTTGTTGCAAATTTTTTTCATTGATGACGTCACTTCCGTTTTTGAGATATCGTCGATTTTATGATTTTATAGAGGTATTTTGTCGGCGGAACTCCTCTTTAACTATTGCAGATATAAAGTTGAAATTTTCAGGGTTGGTAGACAAAAGACTGAAGTTGTGCATGAAGGTCTTAAATCATTTTTATCTTGAAAAGCGCCGACGCTCGCCTGGACCCGAAAATTGAGATTTAAAAAAGTCGTGAATTTTCGTGCTTTTCTTTCTTTATCTCTTTACAGGAAAATATTCTATTTAAACATGTAATGTAAAAAAGGTTTATATTTACAAGACCTTTCATTTGATACCAAGAAAAAGGGGCTGGCCCCTTATATTAGGGACCTAGAGAGCTCTAAAATCTTTCATCTATATCTCTTTACTGAGGTATATTTTGTAATGAATTATAGAAGCAAATATGTTTATCTTACAGTTATAAAGCCCGACAGCATAACGATTTTTTCATGTGTTACTTAATTAGGGGTGTTAATGGGTCAAAAGTCCAAAACTTTGATCACCTATATCTCAAAAAGTAAAAATATTTTGAAATGCAGTATAAAATAAAAGATGCTCTAAATGATGAAACTAACAACATGCAACATTCAAAATATGGTTCAGCGGCCCCAATAAGGAGATAAGGGACCGGCCCCTAAAACGTTTTTCTCAGATATTTCAAAAACGGTAACGAATTTCTTAACAACTGTTGAGCAAAATGTCTTTAAAATTTAATGACCTTTCATTTGATACCAAGATAATATTAGGGACGTTAAAGGGCTCTAAAGTCTTTTTCCTATAGTTCTTTACCGAGGTATATTTTGTAATGTATTATAGAAGCAAATATATTTATCTTACAACATTAATCTTGCAACCTTCAAACTTTGGTACAGTGGCCCCAATAAGGAGATAATGGACCCGCCCCTAAAACGTTTTTTCTCAGATATCTCAAGAATGGTGACGAATTTCTAAACACTTGTTGAACAAAGCTCTTATACCTGAAACAAAATAGTATTTGGCCTTTAGAATGTACACCCTGTTCTTCTATTCTTACACGTGTTTAGCTGTTCACAGCAAAATCAAGATCGAACATATATCTGAAATTCTAAAATCAGACGGAAGACCTCCTCGTTGCTCGCAACGAGATCGTGTCTAGTTATTCTTGTTTTTTTTTCTTACGCATTTTTGTGCAGGCGATTTCTCGGAGATGGCTCAATCAATTTTCATGAAACTTTCAGATCCGATAGATATTAATTTGAACTAAATAAATATTTTTTTTATTTTGATGACGTCACTTCCGTTTTTGAGATAATGACGTTTAAGCGATTTTTAGAGGCTCGACTTGTCCAGGAATCTCCTCCTAAACGGTAAAAGATATTGAGTTCAAACTTTCAGGGATTTTAGACAAGGGATTGTTGATGTGCTATTTGGCATTCATATTTGTCATGTTCAAACGGAGTTAAAGCTCGCCTGGTCCCGAAATTTGAGACTAAAAAAAGTCGTAATTTTTCATGGTTTTCTTAGTTTATCTCTTTTCTAAAAAAAATTTTGTTAACACATGTAACACTACTGAATACAAAATCCACTGATATTCCCAAATATTGACTGACATTGTCTGACATCCACTGAACATTGACTGTACCTCACTGTACATTTCACTGACTTCCACTGTACCCCACTGTACATTTCTACTGAACAGCACTGTATCCCACTGTACCCCACTGTACAGTCCTACTGACTTCCACTGTACCCCACTGTACGCCACTGTACAGGGCACTGACCAGCACTGTACCCCACTGTACGCCACTGTACCGGGCACTGACCATCACTCTAACCCACTGTACGGCACTGTACTATTAATTTGAGGAAAAAATCAGATTTTTAAATCTTCAGTATATTTTTTTTTTCGATATTTTTTTTTATTATGCTGTATATAGCATTATCATTATGTATACAGATACATGTAACTTGACAGAAGAATGCAACAGGTCGTTAAATTTATTTAATACGTTTTCTTTATTAATAAATGTCTATTGTTATTGAATGTTACATGTACGATCATAAAATTATGATAATTTCCTAGCTATAAGGTGAAAGTATTGAATTTTACACGTTTAATCTGATTAATAAAAAAAAGTACATGTCATTATGTTCATTCTGCCAGTCATTCGAAAATACCCCCCCCCCCCAGCAAGGTTACATAATCATTTCTTATTGATGATATATGACAAGCCCTCGTGTAAATGATCGGGTTGTTAATTCTCTGTGTCTCATAAGCTGTGTTTTAGCCACTAAAAACAGTCAATTAAACACAGAATCCACAAAATATATCCATGCTTGTTTCTTTTTATACACATGTCCAAATATCATGACTGCCCGCTTGACTACACAGATACATTTTGAAGATAGCGTGCGAGTTTCTAGCTCATTGATTTCTTGTGATTAAAATATTTAAATATACATTGCAAATGTCGGGTTTTAATTTTACAAAATAACACCTGCTGCAGAATACATTATAAATTTTAAACATAATCAGGGACATATTAAGCGGTAATTAAGTGTATCATTAATTTCAGCAAGAAATAAAAGGAAGGATTTAAATCAAGTAAGGTTGTAACATGTTGTAATATGCGTATCTGTACAGTTTCCTTAATATATGATTTACTTTGAAATGTTTTAGAAATAAGATATATAAAATGCCCTACGCTATACACTTTTTGTATAATGAGAGAGAGAGAGAGAGAGAGAGAGAGAGAGAGAGAGAGAGAGAGAGAGAGAGAGAGAGAGAGATATTACAGGTATATCACTTCCTGACAATATTGTATTGGTGTCATTTGCAAGCGTAGAAAAGTTCACAATAAAATATATGTTGGAAGTTGCGGTTGTGATGCCGTAAGGGGATTTTAACGTGCTTATACCTCTCTGACTCGGGGCTTAAAGTTTTAGCACTAGAAAATTCATGAGAGAGAGAGAGAGAGAGAGATCCATTTATCAGAAATCGATTAGAATAATAAGAAATTGATTGTCTATTAATCGGCTTATTTTTCATATCGGTTATTTTTCTTTATGTCTTACGTTTATTTTTGCCAACCAACTCCGTGGTTTTAGAAAATATCTGCAAACTTTAATTCGAAAAATGAAATGTAATTATATGGATAATATCACCCCCCCCCCCCCCCATTTCTTCCCGAATCCACTTGATACCCCTTGCATTACTGTGTTATGTCGAAACGATTCATGTTAAGCAATCGGTCATAAAAATTAATGCATTTTTTTAAATTTTGACCTCGATGTGTAATCACTATTAAATAGATATAATAAATCCCACTTTTGTGCAAACATTACATGAAACTAGTCCTACATGTAAGTAAATTATAATAATCTTTTAAGACAGATTTTAAATGATTATGATCCTAATACACCCAGCAACCATAATGATTTTTTTTAATCAAAAGTGAAAATTCAGATTTTTGTTTTAACAGTGTATTTCCCCGACGTTTACATCTATTTATTCCTAGGCCCCAACACATATACACAGGTGGTCAGTTTTTAAACCTTGACACAGTCACCCGGCCGTGTGTATAGTCTGAGCCTTTCTGTTAGTTCCGGGTTTTTCGTTGTTGCCAGACAGACAAAAGATTTTTTTCTGTAGACAGACAGTACACTGTCGATATAAAATATTACTTTTTAGCGTTGACTTTCAATCATTAAGAATTTTTAAGACAATCATTGAATAATGAACTTCAAATCATTTGAATCCATGGACATTATCCCGAAACTAAAGATAAATACATATTTTAATTTTTTTAATGCCAATATGTAGATTTAGCCGCTGCCAACATTACAACATGTTACCGGTAGTACTTTAATTAAATACTAAAATATTCGTACGTTAGCATGGAAGGAGGGAGAGAGAGAGAGAGAGAGAGAGAGAGAGAGAGAGAGAGAGAGAGATTTTATAGAAGATTTGAAATGTTTGCTATGATACAATATACTGGTTTCAGTAAATGAAGAAAAAAAACAGAAGAAAAAACGATAGATCGTTTTAAAGGCCGAACTTTTTACCGGGTGGTAAATCTCAGGTGAGGACGGGGCTTATTAATTTCTAGATGTGTGAAAGCCTCCGGGGCTGGAAGTTTGCCTGCGATCGTGAACGCTGCTAATCACTATACACAGGGAGCAAATATTACACAAGATATAAATAATTAGTCAGAATTCGTCATAGTTTGAATATCTTTTTGTTTTAATGACCATACAAAGCGATTTTATACGGAAATGTCGTCCGAGCACGTGTGTAAAGCACAATTTAAAAAATTCAGTAAACTAATTCTGCTTTAAAGATTTAACTCAGTTCATTGTATTTAGCACTTGACATTGTTTAAGACGTTAATTTTAAGAAATATAATTGTATAAGAAAACCATACGATCAGTAAAAATATTCACTTAAATGTAAAGGCAGCCATTATACGAATGGAGTTCGTTTTCCATGGAGTGACGTTTTCGTGCAACAAGTTCCAATTGAGTGTATAATCAGTAAATACAGCTTTAATAGCTCATAAGTTTGTTTTAAAAAAGAAAATTTTGTATGCATGTTTTGGGCTGCATGCTCATTCATCGTCGTGAAATTTATCAGGTCATATACATTCAACATGATTCAAAAATAAATTGCTTATTTTCAATTACTGAATAATAAAACTATTTTTCTCATTTATCCGACCCTTACACAATTCACTTATTACGGAAAGAGAAAATAAACATGTTTGCCTATTAATTAAGGTGTCGCTTATAATTGAAAAGATGCTAAAATTAAATTGTGATGCAGTAAAAATATTGCGCGGGGGGGGGGGGGGGCTTATGTATGCCTTCCTGAGAGAGAGAGAGAGAGAGAGAGAGAGAGGGGGAGGGAGGGGGTATACTTTTTCTTAATAAAACTGTTACTACATGTATATCATGGTAACATTCTTAGCTGTGCAAGAGAAGATACATGTAGATGTATTACATGTGTTGATAATGAACAGTGTTCAAATTCAAAAGTATAGAATTAAAAGTACCGTAATAGGGTGAAATATTATTTGAACACTGTTCGTTATCACCATATTTCATTTTTGATTTAACACAATGCTTATTTTGATATCAGCGACTGGTGGGGGGGGGGGGGGGGGGGGGGGGGTGAGGATTTATAAATGTTTAACATGTTTAATATCCGACTTGATTTTAATAATAAAAAACCGCATCTAAAAGGATTTATATAAAGAGTATTTCGTTTATTCATACATGTTATGTTTTTAAATAAATATATTTCAAATGGATTTAATAATCTAAAGACCACAAATACCCTTATAAGGGAATTACATAATATCTTGAACAAGGTGTCAGACTGACAATTTACAAGGTTGAATATCGGGACATTCACACCTTTTGATCTACTGAAACTATGTATACTATACACAGATACTGACTCGCTGATCTTCCTGTGAAGTAAAACTTCAAAGACATTTTAAAGTCCAGACCAGTTATCTTCTCTCTTTTGAAATAAAAATCAGTATGTTGAGCAATATGGTGGAATCTTTTTTATCGTTAAAAAAGTTGTCCCTCTTCCACATATATTATGTTACATTACAGTTTTAAAATTCAGATAATTTAAATCTATCTATAAATTGTAATTCATAGTTTTAAATTCTCTTAATTTTAAAAAACTTTAATGTAACATATATACTATTATTTATTTGACAATATTGATTAAATGAAATTAATTGTAAAAAAAATCAACTAGATATTTAGTTCTTAAAACATTGATTTTGAAATATATCAAAATATTTTCCCCTTTTTATTGAATAAGTTGCTATATTTTGTATGATAATTGGATTCCGAGTTTTTAGATAAATACATGCGTGGATCGGAGGATTGGCGGGGGGGGGGGGGGGGGGGGGGGGGGTCAGAGGATAATTCAATTTTTTTTTAAACTTACATAGTACATGTACAACTATCCAAAATATGTCTCAGCTCCCCCAGAAAACAAGTATCCCTGCCCATTCCCAGGAAAGAATTCTGACCGCGCATGTAAATAAATTATATATGAACTTAAAGCTATAGAAGCCCATTTTCTCTCTTGTAAGCAATAGGAAAGAATCAAAACAAATCCAGACTTTGGTCTCAAATGAAGTAAATATTCAATTCATTGTTTTAACATAATAACTTAATATAAAAACATATTAGGTACAGTGGGTTTCAAAATACAAAAAAAGGTTATATTTAAAAGACCTTTCATTTGATATCAAGAAAAAGGGGCTGGTCCTTAACATTAGGGGACCAAAGGGCTCTAAAGTCTTTCATCTGTAGCCCTTTACTGAGGGATATTTTGTGAACAGTTATAGAAGCAAATATGTTTATTTTACAGCAATGAATCCAAGCAATGTAATGATTTTATCATGTGTTACGTAATTAGGGTTTTTAGGGGCCAAAAGTCCAGAATTTTGATCACATATATCTCAGAAAGGAAAAATATTTTGAAATGCATTATAGAAGAAAAGATGCTCAGAATGATGTATTAAATTATAATCAATTTTCAAAATTTCGTTAAACAGCCCCTATCAGGAGTAAAGGGATCGGCCCCTAAAATGTTCTTTCCCATATATCTCAAGAACGGTAACGAATTTTTAAACAGTTGTTGAACAAAATGTGTTGGGATTTAAATGACATTTTATTTGATATCAAGAAAAAGGGGCTGGCCCCTAAAATTAGGGGATCAAAGGGCTCTAAAGTCTTTTATCTGTAGCCCTTTAATGAGGGATATTTTGTGAACGGTTATAGAAGCAAATATGTTTATCTTACAGATATGTATCAAAGCAATGTAATGATTTTATCATGTGTTACATAATAAGGGGCTTTTAGGGGCCAAAATTATATAATTTTGATCTCCAATATCTCAGAAAGGAAAAATATTTTGAAATGCAGTAAAGAAGAAAATATACTCAAAATGATGTACTAAATAATATGCGATTTTCAAATTTCGTTAAACGGCCCCTATAAGGAGTTAAGGGATCAGCCCCTTAAACGTTCTTTCCCATATATCTCAAGAACGGTAACGAATTTCTAAACAGTTGTTGAACAAAATGTGTTGAGATTTAAATGACCTTTTATTTGATATCAAATAAAGGGGCTGGCCCCTAAAATTAGGGAACTAAAGGGCTTTAAATTTTTCATCTGTAACTCTTTACTGAGGGAAATTTAATGAAAGGCAATAGCAGCAAATATGTTTATCTTACAGTTCTGTATCTAAGTAATGTAATGATTTATTCATGAGTTATGGAATAAGGATTTTTTAGGGGTCAAGAGTCCATAAACAATGACAACCTATATCTCAAAAAGGAAAATATTTTGAAATGCAGTGTAGAAGAAAAGATGCTCAAAATGATGTACTTTACAAAATGCATCCTTCAAAATTTGGTTCAGCGGCTCCAATAAGGAGATAAGGGACCGGCCCCTTACACATTCTTTCTCAGATATCTCAAGAATGGTAACGAATTTCTGAACACTTGTTGAACAAAATGTCTTTATAATCAAATGACCTTTCATTTGATAACATCAAAAAGGGGCTGGCCCCTAATATTAGGGACCTAGAGGGCTCTGAAGTCTTTTTCATATAGTTCTTTACCGAGGGGTATTTCGTAATATATTATAGAAGCAAAAATTTTATCTAACAGTTATGTAGCTTAACATTATAATGATTTTCTCATGTGTTACGTTTTTAGGGGTCAAAAGTCCAAAAATTTGATAACCTATATCTCAAAAACAAATTTTTTTTGAAATGCAGTATGAAAGAAAAGATGCTCAAAATAATGTACCTAATAACATGCAATCTTACAATTTTTGTTCAGCGGCTCCAATAAGGAGATAAGGTCAGGCCCCTGAAATATTCTTTCTCAGATATTTCAAGAACGGTGACGGATTTCTGAACACCTGTTGAACAAAATGTCTTTATAATCAAATGACCTTTCATTTGATACCAAGAAAAAGGGACTGGCCCCTAATATTAGGGACCTAAAGGGCTCTAAAGTCTTTTTCCTATAATTCTTAACTGAGGGATATTTTGTAATAATTGTTTATAGAAGCAAATATGTTTATCTTTCAGTTATGAAGCCAAGCAGTATAATTATTTTCTCATATGTTACGTAATTAGGGGTTTTTAGGGGTCAGAAGTCCAAAACTTTGCTCACCTATATCTCAAAAAGGAAAACATATTTTGAAATACAGCATAAAAGAAAAGATGCTCCAAATGATGTACTTAACAACATGCAGCCTAAAAAATTTGGTTCAGCGGCCCCAATAAGGAGATAAGGGACCGGCCCCTAAAACATTCTTTCTCAGATATCTCAAGACAGGTGACGAATTTCTAAACACTTGTTGAACAAAACTCTTACACCTGAATCAAAATAGTATCTGGCACTTAAAATAAAGATCCTCTTTTCCTGTTTTAAATCATGTATAGCTGTTAAATAGCAAAATCAAGATCGAACATAAATCTCAATTTCTAAAATCAGACGGAAGACCTTCTCGTTGCTCGCAACGAGATCGTGTCTAGTTTTATAAATTTTCTTTATCCAGTGACATACATTACGCATTTACACAATTAGTGTAGGAAAATTTAAGTTTGATATTGAAAATGAAACGTAGCTAAGATCCGGCGATTTATAGTCGACTCTATGAGAAAATTCGAGATAACATGTCGTAATTTTAACCCAAATGTTTTTAAAATATAAACATATCTTCAGCAATTTTCATGATTAAATTCCCATTAATCATGTTGACGATATTCGTCAAAGTCTCTTCTAAATTATGAATCTGTTCTTCTCTGAGTAATTCGTTAAATATAGCCCAAAATTCGGCTCGGACGGTTGCTTGGTTTGATAAAACTAGGATAAACTTTATCTCCTGCTTCCTTTAGTTTTTTTTAATTTTGAACATCCTTCCAACTCCCCATTTCTCAAAACATTAGCTTCTTACCTTTACAAGCCTTTCATTCAACGAAATATCAAGTTGTTGATTTAAAATGAATACCTTCACAAACCGGAAGTCGTACATAAAGTTTCTAAGTGTTGTAATTTTAACAAGAGGCCCATGGGCCACATCGCTCACCTGAGTAACAATAGGTATGATAAAGTCAGCTTAATGGAGTCATAATACAAACATTCTGGACAATGTACAATAATACATGTAGATCCTGTATAAATAAAATCCATTTTCCCCCTTGGAACTCGGATAGCCCTGATTGCTGCCAATATTTACAAGAGCAGACTTTAATCACCGCTCATGCACATATATAGGGACTCAATGTTACGCAGGGAGGGATGACCGCACACCAACGCAACTCAACAGGTACCAACGTTAACGCAAGCAGGGATGACCGCACACTTGCGCCAACAGCTCAACCTAACGCAAGCAGGGAGTGCCACACACTTGTGCTAGAAAGGCCTGTAGGGATGACCATACAAAGCACCACCGCCGCAACCACCACCAATACAAGCAGGTATGACTGCACACTTGTATTAATGCGTTACAGGGCAGGAATGACCGCACACTCTGTATCTAAGATTAGATTAGATAGAGCAGGGATGTCCACACACTCAATCTATTAGTACCTGTTCAAATTAAAACCCCAAACAGTCGCTCATCATAATGCTATAGACACTGTCCCTATATATGTGCCGGCCTAAAATAATTCATAGTATCTTAAAATTGGAAATCAAAAATAAACAAACTAATCCGGCCTAACCCAAAACTTCTTATGCAGAACAACTTATATACATTGAATTTTTATTATTGTATAAAAATAATCATCACAATAATTGGTTAACAGTGGATGCATTAATTAAAATAATCAAGAATCAATAAATCAAGGGCAATAACTCAATACAGTAATACAAAAAGATTCTAATGAAAAAATAGCTGCCTGCTTCAATTTTATAGTCATATCAAATGTTGAGTATTGCAGTTCTCAAAAAGATCCTTTACAATTGTTTATATATGGGATATTTAGCTACATCAAACTCTGAACCTTCTTGTGAGGCCGAAGAATTGTCCTGGAGCCAAAGTCTTAACAATTATAAAGAATCATCTTGCTGATTAGTTTCTGAGAAGAAGATTTTTAAAGATTTACTCTATATATTCATATGTAAAACTTTAACACCCCCCCCCCCCCCATGTGGCCCCACCCTACCCCCAGGGATCATGATTTTCACAACTTTGAATCTACACTGCCTGAGGATGCTTCCACACAAGTTTCAGCTTTCCTGGCTGATTAGTTTCTGAGAAGAAGATTATTAAAGATTTACTCTATATATTTCTATGTAAAATTTTAACACCCCCCAATGTGGCCCCACCCTACCCCCAGGGATCATGATTTTCACAACGTTGAATCTACACTACCTGAGGATGCCTCCACACAAGTTTCAGCTTTCCTGGCTGATTAGTTTCTGAGAAGAAGATTTTTAAAGATTTACTCTTTATTTTCCTATGTAAAACTTCGACCCCCCCATTGTGGCCACACCCTACACCCAGGGGTCATGATTTTCACAACTTTGAATCTACAATACCTGAGGATGTTTCCACACACGTTTCAGCTTTCCTGGCTGATTAGTTTCTGAGAAGAAGATTTTTAAAGATTTACTCTATATTTTCCTATTTAAAATTTCGACCCCCCATTGTGGCCCCACCCTACCCCCGGGGGTCATGATTTTCACAACTTTGAATCTACACTACCTGAGGATGCTTCCACACAAGTTTCAGCTTTCCTGGCTGTTTAGTTTCTGAGAAGAAGATTTTTAAAGATTTACTCTATATATTCCTATGTAAAACTTCAACCCCCCATTGTGGCCCCACCCTACCCCCGGGGGTCATGAATTTCACAACTTTGAATCTACACTACCTGAGGATGCTTCCACACAAGTTTCAGCTTTCCTGGCTGATTAGTTTCTGAGAAGAAGATTTTTAAAGATTTACTCTATATATTCTTATGTAAAGTTTCGACCCCCCCCCCCCATTGTGACCCCACCCTACCCCCAGGGGTCATGAATTTCACAACTTTGAATCTACACTACCTGAGGATGCTACCACACAAGTTTCAGCTTTCCTGGATGTTTAGTTTCTGAGGAGAAGATTTTTAAAGATTTACTCTATATATTCCTATGTAAAACTTCAACCCCCCATTGTGGCCACACCCTACCGCCGGGGGTCATGAATTTCACAACTTTGAATCTACACTACCTGAGGATGCTTCCACACAAGTTTCAGCTTTCCTGGCTTTCTGGTTCTTGAGGAGAAGATTTTTTAAAATTTCTCGAATTTTTTCATTAATTTCTAATTATCTCCCCTTGAAAACGGGTGTGGTCCTCAATTTTCACAACTGTGAATCCCCTTTGCCTAAGGATGATTTGTGCCAAGTTTAGTTGAAATTAGCCTTGTAGTTCTTGAGAAGATGTTGAAAATGTGAAAAGTTTACGGACGGACAGACGGACGGACGGACGACAGACAAAATGTGATCAGAATAGCTCACTTGAGCTTTCAGCTCAGGTGAGCTAAAAACTATACAACTGCAAATTGCATTCTATACACTATACAACTTGAAAATAAATAGGGTTTGTCCTTCTAGCATGCTAATGAAGTGTACGAAGTTTGATAACATGCATGCGAGGGTTTTCTATGAATCTTGCTAAAAAGGCTGAAATGGACACACATACATACATACATACACACACACACAGCAGCGATGCTATATCCCCCTCGCATTAAGTTGCACAAGGAGATAATAACAAACATTCAAACACACATTAAGCTATTAACTCAACGTAACGTTCTCTTCCGCTCTGGATGATTGATAACTCTTACTCAGAAATTTCAATTGATAACTCGTATACAAAGTTGATTATGACGTTGATTAAATGAAATAATGGGCGAGTTCGATCACCAACTAATGGTTAGTATGGTAAGTGCTATTGCGCATGTCCGTGATCGAACTAAGTTTAGTTTCACTTTGGTTTGTAAACATGGCCGAAATGTCTTCGATCCTTAAAGTGAAAATACATCTTTTGGAATTTTTACAAGAAGACGATTTATTTCTTTGCTCGTCATCAAACGGATAGATATTGGTCTTTAAGAAAGAGAAAATGGAGCCCAAAAATTACTAGCTATATGGAAACAGTGTTTACCGAATTTGGACTTCCACAAAACATTGATGACTTTCGTGTACACTATCGTATTAGTAGAAACCTGTTTGAAAATATTTTTCAGGAAATATATGGAAGTTTACTTTTAAATGGATATGGGCCATACAACGCCATAGAACCTCCAAAACAACTCCTTGTTTGTCTGTGGTATCTCAAATATGTCGTCAATGAGAGAGTTAGCTCATATTTTCAACTTGTCAAAATCAACAGTTCATGCAGTTGTAATGAGAATGTTGGAAGCACTTCAAGAGTTTAGACCAAGAGTAAGTAGTTCACTCAAATTAAAAAAAATATTCTTGCTTTTCAGTGGCGACGGAAGCAATTGAAAGTGGGGGGGGGGGGGGGGGCTAGACTTATCAAAAAATCTTGACAAGCAAAAAAATATTTAAAAACCGTTCTTTGGTTATGTTTTATAACTTTTCCCCCTAACCCCACCCCCCCACCCCCCGGGTTCCGACGCCTATGAGCATAAAGGTACGTGTGATCAGTAAATTAGAATTTTATATGATATACTATAAGATAAACAGCAGATGCTGTGTGCTACAAATTAAATAGATCAGCACAAATGTTTGATGCATATATTTTAACAAGGCATAATATACATCATAAGTGTTTTACTTATTCTATCAAATAATAATACGTTCATATCATACATGTATTCAATGAATGGGTATAGCTTTTCAATTGATGATTTCAAATGTCAAGAACCTGTAATTTATATTGATTGTATACTTTATTTAATTAATGGTTCTATTTAAAGGTGATTTGCTGGCCAAATGCTGAGCGACAAAAAGAAATCTCTCGAGAAGTTAAGAACATGTGGACTTCCAGGGGTAGATGGATTCCTTGATGGAACGCACATAAGACTATCATCAGCCCTCAATGGTGAAAGGGATTTTTATAACAGGAAAGGAAATGTAGAAGTATCTTGCTTGTATAAATGTTTAAATGTCATAACTTTGCATTAACTTAAACTTGGCAAAAAGTAATTACTTGGGTATTATCATGGTACCATTGTTTTATCCCATTACCACATTTTCATCTTTTGAGATCATTTTGATAATCCCATACACATCATGTATTTATATATGGTTGTACAATGTATATCTATCTAACTTATCATTAAATATTTTAGTGATTTTTCAAACAAATTACCTAAAAACATTAATTTAAGGTGTATATGTTAAAATAAACTCCATGCTTATTAAAATGAAGATATTTTTTTAAAGAGCAGTAAAAAACATGCTTTCCACACCTTTGCATACATTTTCTTGATAACATGTATTATATTTGACAGGCAGTAGTAGATCACCAGATGAAATTTACAAATATTTATGCTGGGTGGCCAGGGTGTGTCCATGATGCGCATGTTTTGAGAAATTCCTTTTTATACACGGAGGCTGAGGCAGGAAACCTTGTTTTCGTTGATCACTATATTCTCGCTGACAGTGCATATCCTCTCAGGAACTGGTTAATAACCCCGTTTAAAAACTTGGGAAATCTTACCCCACAACAAGTCTGTTTCAACAAAAGACTGTCAAGTGCATGACAAGTTCTGGATCCCCCACTGGTAAAGATTAGAACTATGTCCATGGAAACAATCCCTAATCAGCTCAAGTGGCAGTATATTAGGTTCAAGTTTGGAATTTGAAATTTTGCAAGTCTTCGTTTGGAATTGGCCTTTTCAGAATCTAAAGGACTCATTGTTCGTACACCAAAATAAAAATAATGTCATGAATGTTACGTCATTGGTTGCATTTTTATTGTTTATCACGTTTTAAACCAATCACAGCGTTTGGGGTACACTTTTCGAAATATTACCTAGAATGAATTAGATTCTGAAACCATGAAGTAAAAAAAATCAACATGCATGCATGTCAAATTAATATTTGGTCAGTTTGGCGTCCATAGTTAAAGTCAAATCGAAATATACACATGTATATATATATATATATATATATATATATATATATATATATATATATATATATATATATATATATAATTAATTAAAAAAGAAAAAGAAAATGAACAGTTCCAAAGTTTCTATTCACTATCGCTTTCTGGATTTACATCCATCTTCAGGTGAACATACATAAGTTATACATGTATGTATATATCATATAACTTATGTACGTTCACCTGAAGAAGGATGTAAATCCAGAAAGCGCTAGTGAATAGAAACTTTGGAACTGTTCACTTTCTTTTTCTTTTTTAATTATTTATACTGTGTGATTTCACCTTTCAATCATTTTGGATTATATATATATATATATATATATATATATATATATATATATATATATATATGTGACTATAAATAATGAAATATACATGTACAGTAACAACTCGATTGAAAATATTTTTTAAAAAAAAGGAAAAAACGAAGACCCTTATTGCATTTTTTACTTTCGAAACATAATGATGATTATGGTGCTAAATGACTGATGAGTGTTGTCCCCTGTCTCAATACCCACGCTCTACATGTACATTGACCAGATTTAAGACATATTTATCAGAGTACCAAAATAAGTATCCCTGGGGCGGGCTTTAAACCAGGTCGACCAAGTGCCGAATTGACTATTCCTTTTTAATATAGTTGTTAAGGAACTGATTTGGTTGCTAAGGCATACAACTGTTTAGATGTTTGCTAGGGAGAAATTATTTTTCAATTAAATCATTTATCATGTTTCTTTTTGTTGTAAAAAGTTTGAATGCAACAAAAAACATTTTTTTGCATTTTTATTGAAAAAGGGGGGTTGCTATGGTGTAAAACTGGTTGCTAAGAACTTTTTCAGCTATATTGTCTTGTTTATGCAAGTTATTTTCTTTCTATTATGACTAATCCTTTAAAAAGATCATTCTGCAATTGAATTTAGCTCTTTCATTCAAAATTTGAAAAAATGAAAATTAAGCAAAAATGTGATTTGTTAACACAATTTTCCCGATATTTTTATAAAAAGGCTTCTCTATTTTATTTATGATTTTGATAAAGATGCTCTTGGTCATTTGTATGCAACATACATTTTTTGCCTATTTTGTTGCAGAGTTGAAATATTCAATTTTATGTTAGAGGGCTATTTTAGAATTTGGTTATTTTCAAAAATGTCTCAAATATTGGTTACCATAGCAACCCAAAAACCAAAACTATTTTTTCTAAAGTATGTTAGTTTAGTAACTTTGTTTATGTAACATTAATCTACATATAAAATGAAATGTGTTTAACAGTAGAAAATGCCAATAAAATATACATGAAAATCATAGAAAATGAGTTTATTTTGGTATTATAAGCCGTTTCCATGGAAACTTCTGAAATCATTAATAAAGGTGACTTTAAATTATTCATATCCAAAAAAAACGATTGTTACAATTAAGATGGTCAATTTAGAATAGAAAAACGGGGGAATTTTTTTTTCAAGTTTCATAGCCAAGCTTGATGATTTGTGACATTCCCTCTTAAGGTTTCAAATACATGTAAAAACAACAAAATTTCAAACAGTTACAATTTTATTTTGATCACAAAACTAAACATGTTTCCAATAATAAATAACAGCTAAGATACAAAAAGGAGAAACATTGATATGAAAATACGTCCATTGCTGCAAACTCGCAGAAAATGGCAGCTGCCAGGAGCGACCTTTTAAGATTGGTAACGTAGTTCTAGTCAAGGACGACAGTTCTCATCGTAACACTTGGCCCGTTGGTGTCATTAAGGAAGTGTTCCCAAGCAAAGATGACGTCATTCAGAAATCCATGGCTACCGTAGTTCGTGATGATGTTCGCAACTAATATGTGAGACCTATAACAGAACTTATCTTCTTACTTGACTGTGAATGATATGCTACATGTAGTTGTGAACTGATTGTGAATGTTCCGTGTTCAAACTGTTATGATTGCATACAACTCCTTTCATAAGGTAGTAAAACCTGTAATGATTTTTTAGTCAATGCTTAAGATCAAGACATGTTCATTTTTGGCACGAATGTAATGTATGGATTTTTCATGTAACTATTTTTTTTAATTGATTTGGCGATTTTTCATAAAATCGGAAGGGGAGTGTGGTGAATCCGGAACTTATGTGTCTGGATTGATTTGTTTTTTATTAAGTTCATCCAGTGTTTACATTTGCTCGAGGCACTTTTGCCCAACTTATTTTTTATGTACATTTACCCACTACGGAGTAAGTATTTTGTTTAGCATTGAATAAAACATTTAATTTTACCCATATTACCAATTTGCATTAATGTAATTCTGATGTCATCCCTGTAGATGTCAGTTCATCTTCACTAGCTTTATCAAATGATATGAACAAATAATATATATTGCTTGTGTTAAATACACATTGATCTTTGTCATCTATAGTGATCACTTCTTCTTTAATAACTTTGCATCGTCTTAAATAAGTAAAAACAAATCAAACTAGACCTGTTTTTGTCTCCAACAAAAAGGAAGGGCTTATCGACAGCCCTATAAACCACTTATCTAAATTCTTATTTTTTTTTAAATTTATATGATAAAATGAGAACAAAATGTCTATAATATATAACGACACATTAACTATCAAGAAATTAAATGCCCAAAGAAAGACAACTCCAGAATTCTTTATACAAACATCTCTTTTAATTTTTGAAGAAAAGGTTTAAAAATTAATTGGTAAGAAAGTTATCGATTATGATTTAAGAACTTTGGTATGCCTATAGCTCTAATGCTAATCAATTGTTGAGCAAAGCGAGATAACTCTAGAAAATTATTTTTTTTTTAATTGTTATTATTTTTTTTCATTTTATTTTCTAGAACAAAAACCGTTTTTAATACCTTTTCTATCATTATCATATCGTTAATATATTTTGTTGGTAAATTAAGCACAATATTGAATTAAAAGATTCTGTAATGGCTTAAAGGTGGCTTAAAGGTAGCTTAAAGGTGGCTTAAAGAAGTTTGGACATTAAGGACCTATAAGTTGTCCTTAAAGGTGGCTTAAAGATAGTCTTTAAGCTGCCTTTAAGTCATCTTTAAGCAACACATACAGCTTAAAGGTGGCTTAAAGATCGTCTTTAAGCTACCTTTAAGCATATTTAAGCTATCTTTAAGGAGAACTTAAAGATGGTCATTCATCCTGTGAATGGGGAAAAATACTTAACCCGCTATTAATATCGTATATATTGATATTTCAGGGCGTGACCAAATGGTCATATATTGTTGTTTAAAACTACTTCAATCACATGTACTCCCTCTGACCTGGTTAGGAACTGAAAACACCAAGTACCCCTAGGCCTGTGGGTTTTTTTAATGCAGGTTGCACACCTGTTCCATAGCAGATCATACTCTTATATTATAAGGTTTTTTAAACAAATTATTGATTTCATAGTCCTTGTTGCAAGATTAAAGGTAAGGGGAATATAATTACCATATGTTCATATTAACTACAGATCCAAGCTTAAATAAATGCATAAATTAATTCCCTCCATAGTCTTTTGTATTAGCTATTGTACTCAAGATACCGTTAAGGCCTTTATGCCTAATGTTATTTTTAATTTTGCTGTGTAATACTCGAAACATATTCATATGGCGTCTGATTTCTTATAACGTTTTATCATTTAAATAGGCTTATTCAGCAAATTGTCTACCAATAGAAAACACTGTCATCATGCATACAATATCTTCCAATTAAAAAGCCAGAAATGAATATAAATATATTTAATTGCATAGGTCGGGTTTGCGAAAGTTTACAAAGAATTTTTTCCGATCATATTGAAAATAATAGTTTTAACAAGTTTCACAATGGGAAGACTGCTTCAAAAGTAAACCATCAAACTAAAATTTGTAAATATTAATTAATAAATGCAAAATAAACATACTAAGCATATAATATTTACTGTGGAATCGTTATTGTTCAAAGGGGACCAATGTATGTGGCTTTCATAAGTAACCCTTGCCCAGGAATTTACATCTGTTTTTAATACATGTATAACTGGTCATTGAACAGATGTATATGTTTCAAGGTATCCATAAGAGCCAAATACTTAATAAATGCATAACATATATGTATGGGCTTATTTCAGAGTATACTTGGACTTAATTTTCATGTTTAAGTATCAGTATGGAGGAGTGGATTGTGTCCTAATAAATTATCTGTTCCCGAAGAGTTGCCCCCCCCTTTTTTTTTTTAAATATACGGTATTAAATTTTTTTTCGATAATTTTCATCTAAGGATGAAACTCATTATTTCATTAGCATTTATTGATTTATTTATTTATATATAACCCACGACCCTTATATTACAGAGGCGACGTTTACTTAAATGCGCCATGGTGACTGCATATCTATCCTATTATCATGCAATGTTTGTTCATGAAGGAATTTATTTGTAACTTAAAAATATGGTCATTGTGGTTTTAATTTTAGTATAATATAGTGGATATGTAAAATATTACAAAGCAATGTTAATATGCCATTGCTATATGTACATAAATATGTGTATTGCATTCTTGAATTTCATAGAAATCAGTGGGAATAAACTGCACGCTACAGCGGTCATTTATTTTTTCTAATTCATTCATCGGGTTTACTTAAACAAGGAAACAAGATGTTCAGGTCTATAAGTGTTTACTCAGCACTTGTCCACGTAAGCACGCGTAGCATGAATGTCATTCACAAAGATCCATTCGAACACAACTAATAGCGCGATTGGTAACTACCAATCAGAAACTACTGTTTCATCCAACTGGCCAATAAAAATAAACCCTTTAACAGTTTAAGGTTAAGAATTGCCAAGTCAGCACTATTTACATGTATATATATTGCACGGTAAACCTGTTAAATTCATTCCGGCTCCCTGAAGAAACGAAAGTATGGAGGACCAGGCTACAAAAAAAGTAAGAATTGTTGTTAAAACGTGTTGGTATCTTTTTTCTATATAACTATTTATTTAATTTATAAACGGGTGAGTATGCAAACAAATGCGTTATATATATAAGTTTGTATGTTTAATTCATTTAGTATTGACGCTTGTCTCTATCAGTCTGATATATGTTTGATCAGTATTTCACAACTTTGCGTTTTCCTCGTATAATTGTTGTGTTGTCTTTTGGTGACATTTTTGCCTGAGAAGGCATAATTTACATCCAAACTGTATCAATAAATAAATTATTTTTTTTCTATTTATTCATAGCATTTATTTTATGAATTTCAGAATCTCGGAGTGTATGTTCTTCATGAACATACCATAAGGACAATTAAAAGCCGTTACGAAAAGTCTGGAAGGAGTTTGAAATACTTCGTTCCGGCTATTGTCCAGGGGGAGACAACAACCAAAAACATTTCCACGTTCAAGAAAACGCTTATCGAGTCCCTGAAGCCGGGGAGGCATTATAGGCTCGTAAATGCCACGTGCCACCCTACCTTCGGCATCGAACTTAAGGCTGACTCAATCGTAGGTTGTTTTTTTTTGGTTTTGTTTTTAATTTACGTCCTTATAGTTTAAATAAAAAACATATCAAAATAAACACAAATACACACGCCCACTATGTATATCTCCATGAATTATAGGAAAATTGTGTAGTTTTTTTGAATATTTTTTTGTAGATCATGGACACCCTGTTTGAGTTGACAGAAGATGAGGAGAAAATGAGGACAAATTTCTTTTCTTCTCCTACATTCACTATGGCTGAAGCATCCTCGTTGGCTAACTGCACGAGACTCTGCCTTGGCCCGGTCCAAGTAAAAAGTGTAAGTGTATAAATAATGTGCATCGATGTCTTTTTGAGTATGTACAAGCGTACATAATATATTCATATTTGATTTCAAATTCAGATTGGTGAGACCGGTGTAGTTTCTACCGGGTCAAGGCGGAGAGAGGTGCAGTTGGCAATGGAGGGCAGATCTGCTCTCCTTACCCTCTGAGGTAAGGAAACAGATCTTGAAGTCGTTACTGGGGAGCTGTACATCGTACAGAATATAGTCCCTAGTAACGACTTTAACAAACAGCGTTGTTATTCTTCTACACCCCTAACAAAGTTTGAGGTAAAATGGATATACACTATCTCATTGCAATATCTTATCAATTGTTTTTGGTAAAATCAATGCATTTAGACAAACATTAGGGCCTACTTGAAAATCAAATAAATTCTATATTTCTAAAAGCATGAAATTGAAATATTGTAAAAAAAAAAATATCTTCATAAGACAAATGTTATTTTGAATTTTGAGCACACTGTTATATCTATTGATATTGGTCTATAATTTCAGACTTACGAAAGCGCGGAGTTGATGGAACATTTTGAAGGGTTGGTGCAATCGGTATCGTTTAACAGGTATTACTTAAAGTTTTTTCTTTCGTTTTATTTTTTTTAAATTGCATTTCCCGTTCTTATAGACTATAAGAATACTGCTGGTGTTTAGTGCATTAATTAGTTTTATTCTTTTGCTTATATTATAACTATTATCATCATTATTATTATTTTTATAATTGTCTGATTTTTAAGGTTACATATATTGACGTAATTTTTTATAGTTTAAACTTTTACTGACAACATTGACGTTCAAAATTTCCAATTTATTGTAGCAATCTCATCGAAATTCAGGATCACATGTTTACAATATCCAAGAACAACCTGGCGAAGATTTTCCCTGACGAAACATTCAAGTTCGTAGAGGTGGTGGGGATGAAACACAACAGCGAAATTTGTGAAATGTAAGTTCAAATGAATTTAAATTATCAGTTTATCAAGATATGTGACATATCTCTTTTCCTATTAATTTGCAAATTGATTTTAAAAACTTTTTTTTTCTTTTCGGAGATGTGAAGAAGTAAAAGAGAACCTAAGAACAAAAGTATAAAGTACCTTGATCCGAGGGATTTTTTTTTTCTTTTAAGAAACTAAGTTCAAATACTTTTAAAAATTATTTCGGGCAGTATTTTTATAAGATAAATTGCAGGGTTTTTTTTTTCCTTTTTTCATTTCATTAGAAAAGGCAAAAACACAGGCAGTGAAAATTGAAGTCGGCCTCATTAAAAGCTGAACATGAGAAAATATATAATAGATTGAAAATTAATGCATTAATTTTTTATTTAGATGCTGGAGGTTACAGCCAAAGGGCATTTTTGGCAGGAAGTCAGGGTCTATGTCAAGGATGTGTTGCTGCCCTACCATGAAAAAACAACTTTAAACCATCAACCATCCCAAGCAGCAAATCGCATGTTGAAAGAACTTGGAGGGTTGTGCCAACATGTGAGTTCATGTCTTTAAATATTAAGAGGTCATATAACTAGAAATATGAAATACACTTTAAAAGTAATGATTATATCTGCCATATTTATCCAAACATATCCACCTTCTCTTACATTACCTTCAATTTTCTAGGAGAAAAAAGACATCCTCAAGTGTTTGGAGGACTCTGTCCTGCTGGACAAGGCCAGAGCAGCCACAGCATTGAACCTTGCAGTTCCTGATGCCATTGCAATCCTAAAAAAACGCCTGGGGCAGAGATTAACAAATCGGGGAGGATTATGGGGAAAGTGAGGAAGGTGGCGAAAATCCCCATGGGTGTTCTATCTAAAGACACCATTCTATGCCTTACCTCAGGTAATTCCTAACAGGGATCCATTGTTTGCCTTATTGTGTGATATAGTGATATATTACATCATGGTCAGCTTGTAATTTAAATGAGATACAAAAACACTATTATAAAGCAGTCTCAATTTTCCTTATGATGATGTTATAGTAGTATACATTGAAGTTTCATGCATTTATTCTTATGATGAGTTCCTTCAGAGGAATTATATTTTATTGAACATAATATAATTTTGAGATTTTTCATACAACTCCTCGATATTGCACATTTTTTTTACTAAAAGCAAAGCGTGTACAAATCATTGATATCCATTTTTTTGTAGTAGAATCAGATGATGAAGTTGAAGAAACTAGAGTGAAGGGTACAACCTTCCCAGAGATTGAGGACAATGGTAACATAATTTGAAATTATAATTATATACCGTTGGGCTCAAAATTAAATCATCAAGACAATTCTTTTAAATGGAATGATAACAATGCAAATTGATTAGAGACACCAAATCTAGTAGCGATACTTTAATATTGAAGTAACACGAGCTATTGATCTTCACTATAGTTAAACTCTGAAGAAAATTTAACGAATATAATAATTCTCTGTAGTAGATACCCCGGTGACGGAACAGGATTCTTTGACATGGGTGACCTCCCTCCACCACCACCACCTCTACCATCTCTAAATGAATCCATCTCCAATGATTTCCCACTACAACCATTTATTGAAATGATGGGGAATATGACAGTCAGGCTTGGGGCGAATTACATTGCAAAGTAATGCATTACATTACCATTACTTCATGAATTTGGGCATTAAATTACCATTACCATTACTTGATTTTCTTTAAGTAATGCATTACATTACCATTACATGAGTAAAGTAATGCATTACCATTACCATTACTTTTTTTTAAAAAGTAAAGCTAATAAAGAGTTTTTGCAAATGTTTCAAATATACAACACTCTTTAACATATCTACAGCGTCATGCCCAGTATCAGGTTCAAATTCAATGAATAAACAAGAGTCATTCTTTATTTGCTCAATATATAATCATATTGTGGCAATATGAACAACATATTACATAAGTAAAATGATATTTATAGACATTTGGCATGACACAATATTAGATATGAAATAGAGACACAGGATAACATGCGTAACAAAAAACAATTGATGAAATAATGTTGCTGTTTTTAAAAGCTAAATATAGATATATCCCCAGATTGCACAAATCTGTATAATTTTGGACACTTAATTTTATTAATTTATAAACAGATGATTTTTCCCAGTTATATTTCTTAATATATTCTAATCGTATTTCTTTTTACGGAGGACACTTTAAGACAAAATATTGCTGTTGCACTTATGATCGAAGTTTCAAAGGGTTCATCTTTTAAATGCATCCATCTTCCGGGCTATACTAAATAAATGTTATGCAGGAGCAGTCAAAGCTTGGGCTGGAAAATACTGTTTGATGATCTTTATCTTAGGATATATTAAGTGCAATAATAGATTAAATACATAAATCTTGTATTTTCCATCAGTCCAAACTAATGTACAGTGTAATTAATATACAAGAGAGAGAGAGAGAGAGACAAAGAGACAGAGACAGAGAGAAAGAGAGAGAAAATAAGTAAGATTATTTTCAAATGGGTTATAATATTGGAAGTGATATTGATTTTCATCATGGATGGACAGTGCATTCATTTTGCTTTTAAAGGTGCATGTCTGTCTCCTATTCTATTGTGACATAGCGAAGGGAAGGGTATTGGGGTGTTTAACACTTCTTATAACAATAGATTGTTTTGATACTTAGATTATCCTGGGGGCATAGTGTTTTGTTGACACATTTCCTATTGAAGTGCAAACTAATTGGAGTAAATTGTTTAAATGATTAAAAACTCTTAATAACAACACTCTTAAAAATGTTATGAAATTGTGCTGTTATCTTTAGTAATATAAACAATTCAAAAATGAATTTTAAAAAACCTTTTTTAATAAAACATGTACAATTAAAACATTTTTTTCTTAATTAGAATTATTTCTTTCTTCTTTAAAAATAAATTTAATCAAATTCAATTTCAACTATTCATTTATTCATCACATTTTTTAAAGTGAACATGCATAAATATGCATAGTAATGCAAAGTAATGCCATGTAATGCCAGCATTACACTAGATTTTGGAAAGTAATGCATTACATTAGCATTACTTGTAATGCTAATTTTGAGGCATTACACATTACTAGCATTACTTTGAAAACATGTACATTGCAATGCATTACCATTACATTTAGCATTACCCCAAGCCTGATGACAGTGGACATGGGTACCCCATTAGAAGGACCTCAGGCAGATGAGCCCCTCCCCTCCCCACCCAGACTGCCTCTGGAATCTGTTCAGAGGGTACCGATGAGTGTAAGGATGCTAATGTTTGCACTAAAATATTGAATGTTTAGATCAATTTGATGTGAGAGATCACTATTGAATGTAAACACATTCTAAAAGCCTACTTATACAATATTTACATTTTCAACTGTCTTTGTCAGTGATAACATTACAAATCAATTTTGAAGCCTATATCCTAATAATTTTATAAAAGATGAGCAACATGGGCATGTTCTATAGTATAAGCGAGAAATGGTATTGGCTGCGCCGCATAGTAATACATTGCATGTGCTACATAAAATCATAGAGCTTTTCAAATGTTGTTTTAAAGTGTAGAAATTGGAAATATAACCAAGTAATAAAGTGTCATTATTATGAGGTGATAATTTTGGTTAAAGCATAGTCGAATCTAGCATAAAGCCCTTCAGGCTTTATTAGATTTTACCACACCTCGGACTGAATACATGACCTAAAGTATATAATAAAGCAGAGTTTAATTGGCATATCAGAAAATGTTATTGATTTTATTCATTTTAGTCGTGTACTCAGTATAGTTATAAAAATATAGGAATGTGTGTATATGGCGAACTATGTAGAAATTCTATTATAAATGAAACCTTATGTCATCATAAATAATTTATTCCGAGCGTATCAATCTTAATTTTTATCTTTAGTGCCTTTACTTGGAGGTACTCATGTAATTGAATAGATTAAATAATTAAAATAGAGAAATCAAATAAGTGAAAAACATAGGATTTGATTTAAATGCTGATTTAGATGAGAGTGTGCCAAATTAGTAAAATATGGTTTCTTTTTTAAGGACCTTTGTGCCACTTGTGGGAAGAAAGGGAGAAGAGGCCTCCTTTGGCTTTCCTGCGATGCATGCCAGCAATGGTATCATCGAAGTTGTGCAGGGATTTCCATACAGGCATACAAGACCATCGGAGGAAATCCCTGGAAATGCAAACATTGCCACTGAGTGTTGCTGGGAACCAATTTGATATTTTGAAAGGGATTATCTCCCTTTTATGGCATTATACTTTTGTAGAAGAATTTCAATTTTCTGCATTAATTATTTAATTTGATGGAATTAATTTGCAAATCATTTTCAAACCTGTTTGAACATGGGCTTTTGTACATAGCAATATCAAAATTGTATCAATATATTGCTGAAATTAGCACCCCAAAGTTTGAAGTTTTTTATTCTAAATTTGATCAAAAAGTGATGGCACAAAAAGAATTCCCAATGGTTTTTTTTTTTTTATAAAATTCATACACCAAAATTAGCATGTGCTTTATAACTTAAGGAAGTATATGACTCACGATTTAGAAATTACCGCAGAACTCCGAATGACGTAAACCAATTCGCAGTCGTTAAATCTGTTGGTTCAATTCTAAGGTATTTAGCAATAAAATGTATTGTGGAAAGGATTTCATAGTTTCTTTTTAAAATAAAACGTGAACATAAATGATAATAAAAGTTAATTTAACCGAAAAATCTTATTTTACGACATAAATGTCGGTTCGGTTTTCGGCAATGCGAAGGAAACGTGGATTTAATTTTGAACGCTGAAAAGACATAAAAGTTGCTAGAGCTCAAATAAAGGATAATCGAGTCACATAATGCGAACATTGACGCTCTCTTGGGCAGACCAATCACATATTTTGAAATTAAAGCTGAATAATTCTCATCATAGATGGAGGAAGATGACTCGACGCCAGCAAAAGCGATCTGTCCAGGTTTGACCCACATGTACATTCATTGAAAGAGTAAAAGTATTTGGTAATCTCAGCGAGGTTAAGTTCGTCGAGACTGAAATGTTTTGACACACGTTTTTCCCGTTTTAGCGAATCTTGCTGAGATCAGAGTAAAAGTAAAACTGGTATGGACATCATCGACATTTTCTTATGCCGATGTAATGCACTGGTGCTTGCATGCATTGGCCTCTGCTCATAAATGTGTAAGATACCTATACCTATATAAGTAGGCATCGTACATATTCGTGAGTAAAGGCCCAAGCACCAAGCATGGTGCCCAGGATCGCCGCCCCTGTCACTTTTATCCAATGAATAAGCACAATTATTTGCCGATCGCATCACATTTTGTCATTCGCAATGGCTTGCAGATTCGTCAACGAACGGCCTGTGTGCCCTGGTAATAATCTTTAAATATTTTTTTTACTCAAAATAAGGGAAGCGGAAAATACACATATCTTTAAAGTTATTAGCTATTGTTATAATTAATAATGGGTTTTTTTTCTCCCGATAGACGCACAACCACCGCGACGATGCCGGCAATGTGTAAGTATGTGCATGATTGAAGTTATTGATCTTGTTTTATTTTTTATTTGTTGAATATTTTCTCGGGTGCAGATACACCTAGAAATTGATTTTTGTTTTTTGATATTCAAATTTTAGCAGATACTTCCTCTGTTCAACCCTCCTTAAGTCAACATGTCTCAGACCAGTCGACCGTACAACACACAATTTCAACACGTACATACCCTCAAACTGTCACAGCGACCCCATTTACCAACGTTGATTCCACACGTACAATCCATATCAGTACCCCGCATACTTTGACATCAGACATCACTACATCACATCATACACTCACCACAGACAGCAGTACACTGTCTACTCGACCCACCATTCTCCAGCCATACAGTGCACATAACACGCAGACTAACATTTTTAATATATCACATTCCGTCAACATCAATACTGATAGTCACGTAGAACATACTCCGTCGCTAAGGACGTAACGGATACCACCCAGCCAGGTACAACGACCCATCGGAAAAGAGACAGCGACACATACCGTAAAAAAGTACACAATTTGACAAACTTTACTTCTTGTGGTTGTTGACATTATTTCCTTTCGTATCAGCATGCGTGTGGTTTTATGAAATCAAAAGAAAATTATCTGTGACCAATTTGTTTTTCTGTATTAATACCATGAAATAAATTGGTTTCAAAATTTTCGCAACGATTTCTTAGATTACACTTTTTACAACAAGTAAAAGTTATATTGTTTGATTGCATGTTTTCTTTTCGTACAGTGCATGATTTATAAATGTGTTTTTATTTTTTTTTATCATTACTACATTTGCATTGCATGAGGTGAAGTTGCATGATCCGGTAGTTCATATCCATGTAAGTAAATGTGTGAGGTATTCTTGTAAAAACAAATAGGGGGGGGGGATTATTCAGAGAAATGGCAATATTAGAAAATACAGAATATATAGTGATTTATTTGTAAAGAAATAGTCATGTCAAACAATAATAGCATTTAAATAATAAATTAACTCTTAAATTAAAAAATAAAAAGAAGGCATTTACAATTTCATTTTTTTAAATCACAACAAAAAAACCCCCAACATTTTCCCCTCTCTAAACATTGCTTTATTTTGATATTATTTTAGTAACTGAAGCTTATAACATGGGTGTGGCGGCGCTCACCCTTGTAGCGGTAATGGTTTTGGGGTGCTCACTGCGCGCACTCCTCAGGCACTACAATGTTCAGTGCCGGGCGCCAGTGCGGAGGCGTCCGCGCTCCAAGGAAGAGTGTCGACTGGAGGAGGGGTCCCGGTCCCGGATCTCTCCACAACCCGCCCTCAGCGGAGGTGGCCTGAAGGTGAATGATATTTTAATAAAATTCATAAGATAGTTATATATCTTACTTGATCATACATTATGTAAATATCAGTAGAAATGGTACATGTAATATTTATGGTTATAAAACACAGAATATATGATAGAATATTGTTTTAGATCGAAGAGGTGGAAATGACCACTAAAGGAAGAAGTGGGCAACCAAGCGACGTGGAGGAAACGGACAACTCCCCTTCTAGCGCAAACACGCGCTCCAGGTCCTCATAAAATAAGTACTCTAAACCATTAATATTACAACTTATAATTTAGTGTCTAAGTTAATTTTGTTGGGTTATTTTTTTCAATTTATTTTTTTTTTGGGGGGGGGGGGGGCATATAGGACCTTCGCTTAAAATAATTATTCTGATTCTATTTCATTTGATGCTTTTACTATACTATTATTCTGATTAAATTTTTCAATTTTCTTTTTCAGATGACCAGGGATATGTGTTGTGTTTATTACATTTGAAATAGATCACAACATTTTGAAAAAAAACTTTCTTGTTTTGTTTTCATTAAGGAATTTTTAAAGGAAACCTTTAAGTGTAAAACAAGGTCATATGTTTTAATGATAAAGCTTACTGGTGTGTAAACAGGTTTTAACATGTGTCAATGACACCATCTGTTCATACGTTAGATCAGATGGATTCGTCAATGAATACCAGGGTGGTATACAAATACGGATATGACAGATTAATGAGGATCACTGCTGCGTATAGTTTTTTTTTAAACCAAACAGAGAAATGTGCTATTAATACAGATAGATATATAGACCCTGACCACATGTACATGGAACAGACCAGACTCCTCTCCGAAGTCTTAGTTTGACCTGTGTATTCTAAGGTGTGTGTATACTTGCATATACATGCCAATAAATATTGACAGTGTTCACTCGTCTCACGACATTATGCCACGCTAAGAGGATGACAACGTTTTAGGGAAAATTTTGAAATTAAAGGAGCCGAAAAACCACAAAACCCCGACATCACTGCTGAAAGCCCAGAATTCAAGTTTTGGATTGCAAGATGGGAGATTCTGGAGATTAAAAATGGTTTCCTTTGCATTTTATGGGAAGACAATACATGCAGATGGAGAATATGTGCCCCTAAATCACTTGTTAAAACCACAATGTGGCACCTGCATATCTCAAAAATATCTGGTCATCTCGGTATTAAAAAAATATCGAAAATCACAATTATGTCCATTCTTCTGGTGGGGAATGATACATGATGCCAAAGAATATGTACAAAAATGCGAAATATGTGAGGAGCGCAAAAACCCCTCCTACAGAAAGCGCCATTTATTGAAGAAATGCAATGTGGGGGCCCGTTTGAAAGAATCGCAACAGATATTGCTGGACCCTTTCCCACGACAGACAGGAAGCATCGGTACATTTTAGTAATCGGCGATTACTTCACGAAGCTTACCCGATGGAAAACATGCTTGCGAAGACCGTAGCTGATATATTATTTAGAGCTTGGGTTAAACGCTATTGTTGACCGAGTGTGATACATTCCGATCAAGGACGACAATATGAAAGCGAGCTTTTCACAGAAGTATGCAAACTTTACAGATAAACAAAACTAGGACAACACCGTTCCACCCACAATCTGATGGCATGGTTGAACGAATGAATAAAACAATTTTAGACATGCTGTCTAAATGCATAAAAACAAATCAGCAGGACTGGTACCTTTATTTAGACTATATCACCATGCATGCAACGCGACACCCCATTAAGTACTTGAGTGACACCGCACTAAATGGTGTTTGTTTAACAGAGAAATGAAGTTACCCTTAGATATTTTGTCTGAAAACATTACAGAAAAGTTCGAGCTTAGAACAGATTATGCTAAAAATTTGAAAAACAGGCTAATTGACACACATGATTTTGTAAATGCCTACACAAATCTTCTGAAAGACAAAACCAACAGTATGATCTAAATGTCAAAGAGAAAAATTATCAAGTGGGAGACATGGTATGGAGAAACCAGAAAATAAATGCTTTATGAAGAAAACAGAAAAAAAGTAGAAATTGGAATGGTCCGTGGATAATGACTAAAAGAATTAAGCAGTATACTTTATGAAATCCAGCACAAGACAAGTTTGACATCTATTGTCGTACATGCAGATAATCTAAAACCATATAGAGGGGGAAATAAAGTAAATTGGTTTTATCCAGAAAAAGAAAATAAAGAGCAGGTAGAATTGCCTCATTTAAATGATTTCCAAAACAAAGATTCAGAAGTAGCACCAAAAACAAACTTTGAAAATAAAAATAGAAAAAAGTGAAAAACAGCAGAATAATAAATTAGAGCAGAGAAACCTAAACCAGCCACCGACACTGAATTAGGATCCGGCGCAGGCGCCAAATTAGAGTCGGGCACGAACGCCGAATTTCAATCGGGCAAGGACGCAAAAATAAGATCGGGCTCAACTAGCAAAAAGTATCAGATTACGAGGACGGGAAGATCAGTAAACAAACCAAGAAGTTAAGAAGATTACTACACTGATAACGTTATGAAAAAGGGATGTTACGTTGTACCGAGTGTCCAGTGACTTTCGCTAACTTAAGGAATCTGAAAAGACACCAGAACCAGAAACACAGAGATGACGTGAAAATGAGGAAATGTCCTATGGGAGGCTGCGAGGTGTTTTCGTTCAGAATGGAGTATCTTGCTTCACCCTTGCACAGATCGCATGGGAAAACTCTAGAGGAAGCAAAATAACAGCCAGAAAACTCCTGTAGAGGTGAGGAAACGCTGAGAAATTAACAGCAGGAAGAATGAACAGAAACAAAAGAACATGTAATGTGTAAATGAGTCCTGTCGCTTCTTTGCTTGTCAATGCAAAATTAAAAGGCATACAATTTTTCTCAATCACTAATTAGATTTATATTTAATATCAAATGTCCCTACTTTGGGTAAATCAAGAATGAATCAAGAATAACAAATGATTGGCAATGAAGGAGGAACACCTAACTTCTGCTAATATTATAGATAGACAAGTTTCAAGGACAGGTCGGCTCTATTCGGGCCCTTAACCCTGGCACTTGCGATCTTCCCTGACAAACTTTCAGTAATGTGTTTTACAAACACCCCTAATATACACTACCACACAACAGAACAGCTTCGGCTCTACTCGGGCTCCTGATCTACTGATCTTATTGTGTGGGTCCAGAAGTTTAAAATAGTGTTTCTGTTACCTTCTCCTTCCACTGATCAATCAGGATTGACACCGACTCTCACTTATATACACATGGAAAGGGGTGTCGGGTTATTCCATTATTAACATTGATTTATAATAGGACAAAATTCTTTACATTCACAACAGAAATCAACAACAACTGTGAAGAAAAGTTAGAAAATCCTCTTGAAAATAGTATAAATGAAAATGAACAGAATACAATCGACTGTGATTTCAATCTAGACTTCTTAGATGAATATCTATAAAACTTGGAAGATTTACAGACCCAAGAAGAGAATGTGGACGAGAATCAATCATCACATATGGCAGTTGAAGAAGATGGAGAAGAACCTTGTGTGGCCGAAATGGAGAAGTCTCAACCGCAAGAGCCTCACATTATAGAACCCTTAGAGACAATTACGCTGAATCTAGTAACGACACAAAGAACTATAAGCGGAGTGACGTGTAAAAAGGGAGCGTAATATATCAACATCTATGCACTACAAACCGGAAGAGATCGATTGGACAAGGTTCTTTCATTACCTCAAGGATTAGTTTGTGGAACACGCTCGGGCCAGGCATGAAAGAGAAGACCAGGAGGCGGAATACTTGTAGATGTTAATCTGTGGACTAACTGTATCCAGACTGTATATATGTTTTGTAAAATGACTTTGACTTTTGATATATGTGAATAGTTTATTTTATTTTATTTGATATAGTCCAGTTATTTTGGGTTTTTTTTGTTTTTGTATTGTGTAGATTTCTAGTCTGTGGTTTTGTTATTGTGTGTGTGTGGATGTTTTTTTATTACATTGAACAATGTGATATCATAGTGTGTAAAGTATTTGTTTTAATTTTTGAATTACTGGACCATGCAGTTATCAGCTAAAGATCACTTTTGCCAAATCTTTTCTTTACTATTTTTGTATATTTTAAATGTTTGCATGTCCAGTTTTTAACTCGATTGTATATGACAGTGGAAGTATTGTCTTAAAAGGAGGGGCCAATGTAGTGTTTTTGTTTTATGCATTCTTGTTTATAAATAACTACTGTTTAGTAATTTGTTTTATTATTGATGCCCCAATTGTAGTGCCCTGATAGTGCAGTAGGCCCTAATACTGGAGCCTGTTGCCCTAACAGGTGCCCTAATGGTGTAGCAGGCCCTAATACTGGAGCCTGCAGTCCTAATGGTGTAGCAGGCCTCAGCACCGGAGCCTGCTGCCCCAATGCCTTAGCATCGTTAGGTCTCTGGACAGAGTATAAAAAGGGGAGAGAGAATGTGAGGGCAGTAGAGGAGCGATCGAAAATAATATGGCGACCAAATGCTTTTATGAATTCATGTCAGCATTAATTCTATAACAAACAATATAACCAATTACCGGTGACGTATTTACTGCATGTGGCAATTGCAAATGATGTACACATATACTTGTACGTACAATTGTATGATGTACAAGGCCGGGTATGTGACATATTTTCCCTTATGCATATATTTAAAAAATTAACCCTTATTTATGATCACCGGTATATTGATTAGCCTCAAGATTTTACTCTTACATACATGTATCGTTAATTAGTAGACGTAACATTTTTGAAACCCAGAGCTAGGTAATAATACTTTGAAAATGAATTACAAATGTAAATTAACTTTTATTCACTAGACTTATCGTATACTCGTACATACTAAGATTCAACGTCTTTAGAAACCCTGACGTGCACCTGGGCACACGACACACCTGTTGTGTATATCTTGTATATTCTCTGTTAGTTCCAGGGGTTTTCTTAAGTTGGACAAACAATAGACTTTAATTAGATATACACAAACCTGCACCTGGGCACACGACACAACTGTTGTGTATATCTTGTATATTCTATGTTAGTTCCAGGGGTTTTCTTAAGTTGGACAAACAATAGAATCTAACTAGACACGATCTCGTTGCGAGCAACGAGGAGGTCTTCCGTCCGATTTTCAGAAGGAAATATGACATCATCGACTTTGATTTTCGACAAAAAAACATGATATGGAAAAAAGAGTGAAGAACTAATGCTTTTTTGTATCGCATTTTATAACTTTTCTTATATTGCTTTTTTAAATACTTGCATTTCTTTAAACTAAGATTGAAAAGATTTAATCTTTTTACCTCCGGCTCCTAAAAAACCCTAATTAGGTAACGCATGAGATAATAATTATATTGTTAGGATATATAAACGTATTATACCTAATTCAGCTTAAATAACCTTTCACAAAATAGCTCCTAGTAAAACGCTATAGATTAAAGACTTTAGAGCCCTTTGATCCCCTAATTTAAGGGGCCAGTCCCTTTTTCTTGAAATGAAATGGAAGGTCATTTAATTCTGAACACATTTTGTCAACAAATGTTTAAAAATTCGTTACCGTTCTTTAGATATATGGGAAAGAAGGTTTTAGGGGCCGTTAAACGAAATTTTGAAGGTTGCATATTGTTAAGAACATCATTTTGAACAACTCTCCTTCTGTACTGCATTTTAAAATATGTTTCCTTTCAGAGATATGGGTGATCAATTTTTTGACTTTTGACCCCTTAAAACCCCTAATTACATAACACACGATGAAATCATTACATTGTATGGATACATAACTGTGAGATAAACATATTTGCTTCTTTAACCTTTCACAAAATATCTCTCAGTAAAGGGCTTTAGATAAAAAACTTTAGAACCCTTTGGTTCCCTAATTTAAGGGCCAGCCACTTTTTCTTGATATCAAATAAAAGGTCACTTAATTCTGAACACATTTTGTTCAACAAGTGTTTAGAAATTTGTTACCGTTCTGGAGATATATGAGGAAGAAGGTTTTAGGGGCCGATCCCTTATCTTCTTTTAGGGGCCGTTTAACGAAATTTTGAAGGTTGCATATTGTTAAGAACATCATTTTGAGCAACTTTTCTTCTGTACTGCATTTCAAAATATTTTTCCTTTCTGAGATATGGGTGATCAAAATTTTGGACTTTCGGCCCTTAAAAACCCTTAATTACGTAACACATAATAAAATCATTACATTGCTTAGATTCTTAACTGTGAGATAAACATATTTGCTTCTATAACATTTCACAAAATATCGTTCAGTAAAGGGTTACAGATAAAAAACTTTAGAGCCCTTTAGTCCCCTTGTTTGAGGGGCCAGCCCCTTTTTCTTGATTTCAAAAGAAGGGTCTTATAAATAAAAACTATTTTTACATTACATGTTTTAACAAAATATTTTTCAGAAAAGAGATAATTAAAGAAAACCACAAAAAATTACGACGTTTTTTCATCTCAATTTTCGGGTCCAGGCGAGCTTCGGCGCCTTTAAAGCTAGATCAAAATGAAAATTAAATTACAAATATACAATCTTTTGTCTACTATCCCTGAAAGTTTGAACTCAATATCTTTTATAGTTTAGGAGAACTTAGAGGGACAAGCCACCCCTCTGAAAATCGCTAAAACGTCAGTTTCTCAAAAACGGAAGTGACGTCATCAATAAAATCAAAAACCGATAAGGTTCAGATGACTATCTATCAGATCTGAAAGTTTCATGAAAATCGGTTGAGCCGTTTTTGAGAAATTGCGTGCACAAAATTTGTAAGAAAAAAAAAGAAAAATAATAATAACTAGACACGATCTCGTTGCGAGCAACGAGGAGGTCTTCCGTCCGATTTTTAGAAGAAAATATGACATCATCGACTTTTGATTTTCGACATCAAAACATGATATGGAAAAAGGAGTGAAGTACTAATGCTTTAAAGTATTGCTTTTTAGGTCTATTACATTGCTTTTTAAAATACTTGCATTTCTTCCAAATAAGATTGAAAATATTAAACTTGTTACATCTGGTCCCTAAAAACCCTAATTGGGTAGCGCAAGAGCAAATCATCATACTGTTAGGATATGTAGACGTATTATACTTAATCTAGCTTTAATAACCTTTCACAAGATGGCTCTCATTAAAGGGCTATAGATAAAATTCTTTTAGAGCCCTTTGATCCCCTAATTTAAAGGGCCAGCCCCTTTTTCTTGGATTCAAATGAAAGGACATTTAATTCTGAACACATTTTTTCAACAAGTGTTTAAAAATTCATTATCGTTCTGGAGATATATGAGAAAGAAGGTTTTAGGGGCCGATCCCTTATCTCCTTAAAGGGGCCGTTTAACGAAATTTTGAAGGTTGCAATTTGTTAAGAACATTAATTTGAACAACTTTTCTCCTGTATTGTATTACAAAATATTTTTCCTTTCTGAGATATGGGTGATTGAAATTTTGGACTTTTGGCCCCTAAAAACCCTTAATTACGTAACACATAATGAAATCATTACATTGGTTTGATACATAACTGTGAGAACAACATATTTGCTTTTAAAACCTTTCACATAAAATCTCTCAGATAAGGGCTACAGATTAAAGACTTTAGAGCCCTTTGGTCCCCTTATTTGAGGGGCCAGCCCTTTTTCTTGATATTAAATGAAAGGTCATTGAATTCTAAACAAATTTTGTTCAACAAGTGTTTAGAAAACCGATATTGTACTGGAGGTAAATGAGAAAGAAGGTTTTAGGGGCCGATCCCTTATCTCCCTATAGGGGCCGTTTAACAAAATGTTGAAGGTTGCTTATTGTTAAGAACATTAATTTGAACAACTTTTCCTCTGTATTGCATTTCAAAATAATTTTCCTTTCTGAGATATGGGTGATCGAAATTTTGGACTTTTGGCCCCTAAAAACCCTTAATTAAGTAACACATAATAAAATCATTACATTGGTTGGATACATAACTGTGAGATAAACATATTTGCTTCTATAACCTTTCACAAAATATCTCTCAGTAAAGGGCTACAGATTAGAGATTTTAGAGCCCTTTGATCCCCTTATTTGAGGGGCCAGCCCCTTTTTCTTGATATTAAATGAAAGGTCATTTAAATTTAAACAAATTTTGTTCAACAAGTGTTTAGAAAACCGATACCGTTCTAGAGATATATGACAAAGAAGGTTTTAGGGGCCGATCGCGATCCCTTATCTCCTTAAAGGGGCCGTTTAACGAAATTTTGAAGGTTGCATATTGTTAAGAACATTAATTTGAACAACTTTTCTTCTGTATTGCATTACAAAATATTTTTCCTTTCTGAGATATGGGTGATCGAAATTTTGGACTTTTGGCCCCTAAAAACCCTTAATTACGTAACACATAATAATATCATTACATTGGTTGGATGCATAACTGTGAGATAAACATATTTGCTTCTATAACCTTTCACAAAATATCTCTCAGTAAAAGGCTACAGATTAAAGACTTTAGAGCCCTTTGGACCCCTTATTTGAGGGGCCAGCCCCTTTTTCTTGATTTCATAGAAAAGGTCTTGTAAATAGAAACTTTTTTTACATTACATGTCTTAACAAAATAGTTTTCAGAAAAGAGATAATTAAAGAAAACCAGGAAAAATTTCGACGTTTTTTCCATCTCAATTTTCGGGTCCAGGCGAGCTTCGGCGCCTTTCAAGAAAGATCAAAATGAAAATAAAATTACAAATCTACATTCTTTTGTCTACTATCCCTGAAAGTTTTAACTCGATATCTTTTATAGTTTAGGAGAAGTTCCACGGACAAGCAACCCCCCTAAAAATCGCTAAAACGTCAATTTCTCAAAAACGGAAGTGACGTCATCAATATAATAAAAAACCTATCAGGTTTAGATCATTATCTAACAGATCTGAAAGTTTCATGAAAATCGGCCGAGCCGTTTCTGAGAAATCGCGTGCACAAAAATTGTAAGAAAAAAAAGAAAAATAATAATAATAGGGAAAAAGAAATCGTACGAAAACAATAAGGTCTTCCGTTGGAAACGGAAGACCTTAATAGGGAAAAAGAAACCGGACGAAAACAATAAGGTCTTCCGTTGGAAACGGAAGACCTTAATTAGATATACACAAACGAACAAAACTATGTCTAGACAAACAAAGCAATAATATTCTGCCCGATATAACAAAGGCAGTTGAGAGTCTTGTATCTAGCAGATCTAAAGTTGGACCTAGAAATATTGAAAATTGAAAAAAAAATACAAACCTTAAACCGATTATCAAAAAAATCATGCATTTTTGGTTCATTATCTTTATTTAGATTAATAACCAGATGAACTGAGAGAGAGAGAGAGAGAGAGAGAGAGAGAGAGAGAGAGAGAGAGAGAGAGAGAGAGAGAGAGAGAAATTTCGCCGATTAGTTTAATTATTATAGGAAACAAACATACTTTAATTAGTTTCATGCACAGATTAAGATACAGAGACTGCGCTCACCACTACAATAATTTTGAAACCCAAAAAAAATTATAAAGAATTTTATAACGGCAATCTGTGTCCATCGGAGCGGTGTTGATGATAGTGATATGTGTTTAATGGAGCGACAATTAAAACCGCCTGGAATACCACCCCCTTCCTTGGAAATCATATTATCATTCGGATGACCCCCTCCCATCACTATAAAAGAGCTTTTTAATTTAATATATGTTTTTATTGTTCAGCTTGATCAAACTTGATTTAAGGGGAACTTAAAGATGGTTTAAAGACAACTTAGCGTAAATACCACTTAAAAGATGCTTAAAGGCGGCTTAAAGATGGATTAAAGGTGACTTAAAGAAGTTTGGACATTAAGGACCTATAAGCTCAGCTTAAAGGTAACTTAAAGGTGGCTTAAAGATGGTATATTCTTTAAGCCACCTTTACGCCACCTTTAAGGACTTGCTTAAAGATTGTTTTTCGCCCTGTGCTAGTGGTCAAGAAGTTGTCAACATCTCCTGAAGTAGGTACGGTTTGGGCACTCAGCCACTGGACATGACATCCCAAAGGAAATATTTTGCGTTGCTCCTTCTAAAAGTTCTTTAATTCCCTTTCGAATGCACTCAAATCAAATTCAAACAATGCAATGCATAAGTTTATTTTGATTAAATCTACGAAGTTCCTTTTTATAAAAGAGAGTTGAACAATTCCATTTACATTTATACACCATTATTCTAGCTATGTCGGTCAATATTGACATGTTAATGACATGTATGTCACTTTAACCATCATTCTTTTTCTTTCTGCTGTGGTGTGGCACCTTTTGAAGCTGTGCCTAAAATACAACAACATCTGTCAGTAAACATTCAGCAAACATTATTTTAAAATTACCAGATACTGGTGCTAGGAGCATTTCTAAGATATCTTTCAAACAACTTTATTTATTACAGTGTATTGATGAACTTGGAAAAAAAACCCACTTTCCATCTTGTTGTGCACGGTTTTCTCTTCTATCTTAACACTTAACATCTTAAAAAGGAGGGAGTCATCTTTTATCACAAAACATGTAAGCAAGGTATTTTAAATTTGACAGTTCACATGCATCATGGTGCTGCAAAGAATCAGGAGTAACAGGTTTCATTTAAATCTTTGCAAGTTTAATATTGAAATTTAACTACATTATCTTATTTGAAATTTGACTGAAAATGTTAATTCTTATTGTAAATGAAAAAAATTATAATCCACAAAATGGAATGAAGTGTTTTCAAAGTTACTACACCAGTGATGAACTACAATTGACAAATCTCACCTTTTGTCTTTGGGAAAGCTGGAGTTGTAGCAGTGTGTGAAATTATCAAAATGCATGAAATAGCCCACAGGACTATCCCACTTAGATTTGGGATAGACCTATAAAAAAAATGGGATTGTCCAAGTGAAGTATCAACAACAATTTTTTTTATCAACATGAATTTATTCATATTCACTCTCGTATTCAGCAATTTTTTTTTATCATTTTCAGTGTAATCTTGCTAAAAGTCAGATTCAATACTTTCATATAACTGTTCTTCTTTTTCTTCCTATCTCAGTGTCTCCCATTCCCTGGTCTTGCCTCTGATCTGTCTTAATACCATCTCTCGCCTGTTCTTTTTCTCTCTCTTATCTTTGTTCTTCCACAATGCCTTCTTTCTCATGCTGCCTTGTTGTTTCATCTTGTTACCTCTGTTTCAACAAACTGTTGATGCTGCTTTTCTTCTGCATTTCTACAATCCATCTTAACTCTTCTAAAGAATATGCATGACGGAGGTTTCGTGAGTTTTAATAGCATCAATTCTCGAATTTGATGTGCTATGACAGTGATCCAGGATGTATTGTCCCTTTTGGGTTGTTGTAGAATTCTCGACAAACCTCGCACCACATATTTTTTCACTCTCATTGCATTTGAGCCATGATCTACCCATTTGCCAATGTTTGTGGAAAGCACGATGTCTGGCTTCGTCTTCTTACCTTTTTCTGTTTTCCGTTTTGCCCTTTCCATCAGTTTTGCACTTTTTAAAAATACTCTCTGCAGTTAAATACGTCAGCGTGGCAGATGTACACAATGACAAACAGTAAGATTTGGTATATATAGTTACACAATACAAAATATGTTCAAAATTTACTTTAATGTTGAAATTAATAACTATATTGAAAAAGGTTAGTGTAAAAACATAACTTTGAAATTATTTATTCTAATTTTTTTTATTCCTATTCAATAATAATAAGTAGTCGGAAATTTAAACATAGAAAAAATCTTTATCGTCACAACTGTGAAATTCATTGATATGGAAGATTCCATCATCAATGCCCTGTAACAACCTGTGGAAGAACTTTTGTAAGAAAATATGCATTAACTCAACATTTAAACACGGCTTATTGCCGTCATTATAAAGATCCAGTATTTGTTTATGTTACCAATGATCTATATTCAGATACTTGTGACGAAAACAATCAAAGTACTGAAAGTACTGTTAGACGGTGGCGTCGTTTGAAAGTGGCATATTACATGTAACAATGAGTGATGTATGATAATTATTTTGGTCGTCATCTTATGGGGAAAACCCAAAGATTTATCACAGTAGTCTTTGTCGTATAGAGGTTTGTATCTATATTTTGTATCAATATGTTTGTATCTATATCAGTTGACATTAAAACTCCGTTTGAATGACTCATTAAATATGTGGGTTGCCACAACATATTGAATGAATAAATCAAATCCAAAGAGATTTCATCACAGTTCGCCCAAATATTTGATTGTTTAAAGAAGAAGAATTTTGGTTTTTTCCCTTTTGACCTTTGGGTTGACCCCGCAAAGGGGAACAGCTTTTGAAAAGTGTGGATTGGACTATTGTGCTTTAAATATATTGTAGATTTCTCAAGTAACGAGAACAAATAAAGCTTTGGCATGATAAAATACTTATTTTTACTAACTATTTGGGCATACATATAGTATGTGAATTGTCCCTCTCGACAGCATTTTACCTCAATTTCTTCACGGGGAAAAAGTTGCAGTCTTGTGGACCATCACATTTGATTTTTTCCTCATAGTCAGTTAATACATTTAGGTGTAAAGAAAACGGAATGGGTTTACAAGAACCTGTTTGATAAAATTGGTATTGCTTTTGGAATGCACGTCATCATGAAACAGAAGAGTAAATCAATATTTTATCTTCGATTTTAGTGGATTATTTCCATTTGCTCACAACGAAAGTGAATGAAAATTTAAAAAAATATCATATAACATTCAGTCGCGGCAGTTTCAATAATCAACGTTTTAAACATTTGTTCTATTGTATATAGCAATAGATTTATTCAAATCATTTGAATGAATTCGGGAAGTCACATGCTATATTTCATCGCTTCTCAGTACACTTTAACACACATAAATTACTTGCTACATTAAACTTTTCTAGTAAACTTACAACAAATATTGATTAATTATACAAAATAATTTTTTAAAAAACACCAAACAAACAAAATTCAAGTTGAACGCACGTTTTTCAGACCGTACAGCTGTGTATATAAAGAAGATGGGGGAATAAGATGGTGCAACTGACCATTTGGTTTAGTCGTAAAATACAATTTCAAATTTAGCTTTTTTTTCAATTAAATATATTTGATATGTTATTATACAAGTTAACAAAATGGTAATTTCTAACTATATTCAGTTTCAAATATTTCATAAAGATAAGAAAAAAATAACAAATCTTTAAGTTTTGGTGGTATCGAACCCACAACCTAAAAACCCAAGTTCTATAAAGTTTCCTTATGGCTGATGCTCTAACCACTGAGTCATTTCATTCACAACAAGGCGTGTTGTTTAAATGATTTATGAGACTATGACCACGGACTTGTATTATATTTCTAAAACGTTCAATTCTTGAGCTACAAAATGACATTTTTGAACTGTAGTGGGTCATCTCTCCACATTTTTGTTGAGTAAAATTGGTTTAAAATCCATTAAACCACATTTAGACTGTAAAAAAAATATTGAGCTCTATGAAAGAAAATGCATTGAAGTTATAAAAATTACATTATTAGGAGGTTTTAACACTCATACGCCAGTTTAAATCAATATATTGCAAGTATTTAAAATATTTAAAGATTACAACCCGATGTTACGTAAAATATACATTGTTTTTAATTATTTTTTAAAAAAGTATAAGATTTAATGATATTTTAATTTTTCCGTATCTATTCATTCCTCATATGGGCATTTTACACGCCTTATTCACCCATTTTCTTTAATTTTATTCTTTGCACGCCATGTACTAGACAATATATCTAGGGTTCGCAAATCCCGGCAATATTTTCGGGAAGCTTTAGTTCTGTAGCTCAACAGAATTCTATGAAGCACATTTTTTTGCCTTCATGTTTCATTATTTATCGCAAATATAGCATGGATGTATACGCTACGGCCGATGTAGCATTGCGTTAAGTGATGACACTTTCTAACCGGTGAGTATTTCAATTGCGAGTCGCAACAAACTGGCGCATTTATTACTAAAACCGATTTGGTTTGACTTTTCCGATCGCGTCGCGTTCAACTTTTTCAGCTACGTCATACATAAACAATACCCGCACCTTAACCACAGGTTTTTTTTATTGGTGGATTCAGCTTACCGCTGATTGGCTGCTGGTTAACTATAAGACTAAATTATGCACGGACAGAACAACAACATATCAGAGAATGAAAAATTCACATGGGTACTCGTGACTGTCGAAATTGGGCTATTTTTCGAAAGTGTACACTTATGATAAAACAATACATACGGTACATAACATATGTAACGGGCGGTTGCCCAATGTCATACAGTACTGTATAGTCCCGAATTAAGCACAGGAATCGATTCAAGTTTTATAACCGTTTATTAAGATATTACAACAATACTTGCACAGCGTAACAATAACAGTGCTTACTGTTCAAATGTTTTCCACCCCACTCTCTCAAATCCTGCTTCTCAACAATATATGGAGAACATACAAACACCGTCGGGCAACCCCGGGCCGGGACGTACTGTGACGTCATACTTAATAAATGACGTTAATTATACAATGAATGCGACAACTTGATATACGTGAACAATATTACTATAATAACAATATGTACACTAACACACATAAACATATGCTGATTAAATACAATTCAATTACTGAAATATTAATTAATACACATAAATAAAGAAGTCTACCGCCACACTCCCCCCTACCCAAGACCTAATGTACTATGTACATTAGTCTCAACTATCAAACATCAAATGTGCATACGATAAAGAACTGAACAAGTATCAATAATACATACATAAGAATACTTACATATCATAATAAGCAACACGACATTTTCATATATTCAACATATAAGATATGAATGGATACACACATAAACATATGCTGATTAAATACAATTCAATTATTGAAATATTAATTAATACACATAAATAAAGAAGTCTACCGCCACACATATATAGCTGTAGCTCTGTGTATAAATTTTGGGTTGGAAAATATAAAGCTACAGTGCATACAATACTTACATGTACAAAAAAACTTTACGGCAATTTGCCGCGTATAAAAATAACACTATTTTTTAAAAATATTTACATCATACCATACCACATTTTGTGCAAATAATCCATTTAAATAATTCTTCATTTAGTTTACTACTGTTAATAATTGTAGCTTTACCCGCCCCAAACTTTCTCCTATTAAACAACCTTTAACCGTACTCGGAAAGCGGATCAAGAACTGTATTTGTTATGTATGTAAACAAACCAGTGTTCATGTATGGAGCGGGTGAGCGGGGGTTCAGAGACAGGTAAAATAAAGAAATCTGCAGTAAATGGTTTGTGGATATTTTAGTATATATATTTACACCGAAAGTGATAGGGCAACAGAAGAGAAACGAATCGGACACTTGCCTAATGAAGACGCACATGTACAAACCTCCTTGCACTCTCCACTTCCGTCTCGTTCTTTCACACCATCGTTCAATACTTTTATTGACTGTCGATTGCCGATCGAAAGGTGTAGAAATCGAGGAATTCATACCTATCACTTTGACTGGCAAGTTAGTAGGTAATACATGTGCATTATACATTTACGGTATTTACATGAAATGAACGCTTAGCACATGCAACATTTAAATATTATATTTTTTATAACGCCGTACTCTGGACCGTAGCTTGAGGCTATGGTTTAACGCCCGTTTACACAGAGAGAGAGAGAGAGAGAGAGAGTTTAGCACAGAATTTAAACATACGGGATAGTCGATTTTGAATGAATAATATTGGGGGGAAATAAACTGTTCTGAGAAATCCTTCAGCTCTGGCATTGCATAAGCGTATACTGATAACTCGGCCTAAAAATAGGAGTTAACCAATCATATAGTTTTCACACCGGCGGCGTGTATAATTTATGCATGACGTAGCTGACAGAAATGATCGTGACGCTATAGGAAAAGTCAAACCAAATCGGTTTTGATAATATATAGGCCCGCTTATTTGTAAATGCATGTTGACAAAATGATGCTAACACTTGAAAACAAATGTCGAAGAAAGTTCATAAAAGAGTTGTACTCGCGAGTTAAAAATTATTTGAGAATAAGCGTATTTGAGAGAAAGTCAGCAGCAAGTAAAGCGTCAACATCTGCAGTAAATATTGTCTGATGAATATCGACGTGCCTGTAATAAAATTAATGTGTCTACAGACTGAGTGAGGTACAAAATAAGGTACATTGTAAATCACAGGTCAGTCGAAAATTAAACACATTTATGTATCGTAAGTTTAAAGTTTTTTGTGTGTTTGAAAACACATGCACACTTGTAGAAGAAACTGTGCCATTGATCGGTTGAAGTTCAATAAAATGTAATTTATGTAATATTCATTGTCAGTATCTGTTGTGAATTCTTTGGAATAAGCTACAACAAAAATATACTGCTCAACTAAAACTAATGCGTTGAAAATGGCTGAATTTATCGATGAAGCATATTAATTGCTGAAATATGAAATGGCAAACCAGTTTAAATAGTGTGTTTCTGACAATTATTTATATCATAAAAAAAACCAAGAAGCAATTATTGTGACCAATTGTGACCAATTATGACCAATTATCGCAGTGATATAGTTTATGCAGTCCTGATACAGAGTTAAACGTCAAAACTGGCAGTTGGTGCTTAAATTATTAATACCGCGTAACAGACAGGGTAACGGAAAACACAATTTCATACATTATTTAAATGTATATACAAAATAATTAGCAGCTATAATGCTTAAAATATCTGATCAGATTAAAATTAGTTCTCATACTTAAATCGACACGTAGATAAAACATTGTCTGTATAACACTGCATACATGTACCTAACAGAGTTATCGTTCGTTATCCGCTAGGGTCCCCGTGAGAAATACTCTTCCGGTCAGGACCGTAGCAATAGACCGTGGCTATTTATAGCCACCGTCTAAAAATGACTTTGAAGAATGTTTAGACAATCCCTATTCACCTGTAAGTGAAATATCCTTAACATCTTTACAAGAAACAATGGACCGTCTTCAGTCTCGGAACGAAAACTATATGAATGAAGAATATACCCTGAACCTAGAAAATGATGAAGACGATGAATATATCCTGAACCTAGAAGAGGATGAAGATACTCTGCACCAAGAAGAAGAAGACGTGATGATTCAAGAGTGTAATGAAGTACAATCAGATAGTTCATCAGATGTTCCTCATACTTGTGAAGTAGACACTCTAGAACTAATGCGTATCAATTTGACTTGAAAGAGATATCAACATCCTTATGTGAACGGGCACCAATCGATAGAAAGAGAAACTGAAATAAGTTACAGTAAAAGACTTGTACCTGAAGAAGTTGGCTTCTCCGCCGTAGCCGAAAACATTCTCAATGAAGTACCGGAACATATGGAAAATTTAAGAAATCGTTTTGTATCCGCAGAAAATATTTGTTAGTGATTTGGACATTAGAGTATTTCGATTAATTGGATTATTTTTTTTTGGACTTATTTCCGTGAATTGACAGTTAAAATTGTTACTAGTCCTATGAACAGTTAAAGATATTATTTTACTATTGTATAATTGATGTTTTATTGTTTAATTCGTTTGTGCACTTCTTTTAATAGATTTTTATGTTAAATAGAATCATTTATTAGTAGTACTGAGATAAAAAATTAAGGTAGTGGGTAGAGAATTTCATTGTTAATTCGTTAATTTGTGAGGTGTATATACTTACTGTTTAACGAGGCCGGGTCTAATTTGTTCTGCCCTAGATTTTTGAATGAAATTTTTTACATGAATTTCTGCTGATATAATTATTATTTTAAGATAAAAAAAACTAAGACATTTACCAACCCGTTTGTTTAAGGGGTCATCTCAAAATTTTTAGCATAGGACCCTATGGGATTTCGCTTAAAATGGATCAATTTTGCACATTTTTTTAAACTTCTGCCCTAGGGATTTGTTTTTCTGTTCTACATATTAAAGTTATTGCTAAAAGGTATCAAATAGTCAAATAAAAAAAACCTTTTACCTCCTGGTTTGTTCCAGGGGTCTTATCAAAGTTGTTTTTTGTATGCACAATTTCCCAGATTTGTCAACTAATGGCTATTTTTTATTTGATAAAGGCTGAAATGGTGATCTTTATAGTATTATTAAAACATCCAGACATATTTAAGTAATAAATAAATATATAACATCACTTATTAAGGGTCATTATATAAAATTCATGGTTACTATCTTGAAATATATGAATTAAGCTATATTTAGGCGGGTTAAGAAAACGTGACAGAGGGCCAGGCTTGCTGAACCCTCTTCACGTTTTCGACCCGAGCCCAAATATAGCTTTACTTCGAGACATGTTTATTCCACAATATGATATCAATTTTAGTTTTAGTTTAGTGGAGTTTTTTTATTATTATTTCTAATAGTGTATTCTTGGTGGTAGTTTTTTGTAGTGGTAGTTAACAGTTATGGTAGTCAAAAACTGAGGACAGTTTATTATTTATATTAAAAATGAGGGGAAGGAATGATGAGGGGTAAATTTGAGTGCATTAGTAAATAGTGATTTATATAGAGTTACAGATTACTGTTCTTTATCAGGAAAACCTTGGATTGCTGATCAAGGATCCAAACAATCCAGGAAAGTTCGACTCTGTCTTTGTGGACAAGATTAGAGAAAGACAAGCGATCATTCTAGCAGAGTCGTCTAAGAAACCTGCAATGACCTTGCTGAACTCAATTCTCGGTTGTGTCTTCAAAGATGAAGAACTTGCAAGCAGCTCATCTAGGCTGGGACTAAGGAGAAGTGGAGATGACAAAAAGCCACCACTTAATAAATTAAAAGTTGATGCAGTCAGAGGTCTGTATTCATATAATAATTTAATGTGCATTTGTTTGGCAGCAATTGTCATGTAAAACAACATTAATAAGTATTCATTTTGTCTTTATGCAGGATACATCACACACTACTGCAAAAAAATCAGTGGGAAGAACTCTCCGTCACAGACTTTAATAAAGTAGTGACCAACAAGGTGACCAATAAAAGAAACACACTGTACACATCACCAGAATTCAAACAATCCAGGACTTTGTCCGCATCTTTTTCCAAAAACCAGAATCGTCAATTGACCAGCTCGACTATAACTGGTGAACAGTAAACCCAAGTATGAGACTTAACATTGATTCAAGCGACTATGTATGTGATAAATATACACATATTCTGCAAATTGGAATTAATCATTTGTGAAAGAAGATTATTGTTATTCCCAGGGTTTTTCCTATATGTAATCATTGGGATGGTTAACTGTTCAGTTGGAATAATTTGTAATTTTGTAAGTATATGTTTGCATGTTCATGCAGGAATGTTTACACATATGGAAATTAATTGTCAAGGAAGGCAATATATAATAAATAATAATAAACGAAAGTGGCTTTTTAAAACATATGTCCATTAACCATGCCATATGGAGAGTAGTTGGGATTCAGTGATTTTATTTAGCATTTAAAAAACTTGTAGAACCTCTGGCAATGTCATTTTTGTTTTACAGTATATTAATTTTGAAATCGAGTAAGTGGTACAGTGGTAACAATTTTTTTTTACGGTTCAGTAGATTCGTGTCCTCTTAATCTATAGTGAATGAACTGAATAACATATCAAAATAATTTGTTATTAGCATGACCATATTGCCAAAATATATTTATTTACTAAGTGGTCAACTTATCAAGTTCTATATTTTTTTTTCATATATTGTAGAATTTAGATTGTTGATATAATGTACCTTTGTGTTGTAAAATACACCGTCACAGTAAATTTGTTTCGAATGTGTGCATTTTGTAAGAAAACAAATTGTTGATTATAGTTTTTTGCTTAATTGTGATAACTTTAGGAAATTTGCTATTGAATGTATTTAATTGATGCAGTTTTCATAGCAGTTCATAAACAGTTATTATGATGGATGTATAAAGTAACTGCTTATGGACTGCTAGTTTTTAACAGTTAACAGAGCAGTTCTTAAACAGTTTTATTATACTTTCATGTTAATTACTGAAATCTGATTGGTTTAGACGCAGTTGGTAATCCGTTCTATTACACTCAGCAACACTTAGCAACATACTGGGCAACGGGTAACACAACGTATTGTTACATGCGCGTAAATTATGCGCGTACGGTTCCCCGTAGAATTCACTTCATTTCTATATAAAATCTGTAAAAAAAAAAATGATTATCTCGGGGAGTCAATTTTGTTATTATATATATCTATATATATCTTATTTATAATCTTGGTGATTGCATACGTACATGTGTAAATATATACATATTACATGTTCTTGCCTTGTGTGAAAATATGAGGGAATTTTGTTTTTGTTCCCCGGTTTCCTTGATTTTGGGTCCGGGCACCGGTCGTTTTCAAAGTGACAACTACAAAGCTTCTTGTATTCTGATGGCGTCCACTTCGTTCTCTTGCCACTTTCGTAAACAACTTCTCGTTTGCAGGCATTGGTCCACCTTTGAAAATATTCTGGGTCCTCGGGAAATGTGATGAATGTACAAGTTGCCCAGTCGGCACGGTGGTGGTTGCAGCCGTATGCAACACAAAAGTCATTTTTGCCCATTTCGAAAACAGTATCTAATGACGCTTTACCTCTTACCTCGCTTGACCCCAACATCCGCCGCATGGATTATCGGAATTGTACAAGTCGAGAATGTCCAAAACACCAGTAAAGGTTTTTTATTTAAAGTGATTTTTTTAATCTGCTACATTGTAACCGAACACTAATAAACAGTTGTGAACTAATGATAAGACACTTGGGTTTCAGAATACATGTATATCTTTAAAATATGATTTACCTATCACATAACATTTTTATTGTCCTTAAAGCACACATTCTATAAATAAATTTGTGTAATAATAAATCACTAAAATTGGGTTTTCTCTCCAACTTTATGGTTAATATATTAATTTTTTTTTGTCAGTTTGTATCAATTAAAACCTTACTACAAGGTCTTTATATCATGTAAAATTCAAACTTTTTGCATTATTGGAAGAATAGAAAACAATCATCTTCAAAAATTTATTTAACAGAAATTTTAGACGATGTTCCAATTAAAACAGGATTAGTTAAAAATCATCAAACCATCAAAAGTGAAATCTATGAGGACATTTAGTCTGATAAAGAGTCATTTGAGGAAGATTTATCTCTGAAAAATACAATGATAAAGAATTTGTTCCCGAGTATGAGGAAACATCCGGAAGTCCAACATCAGAGATTCCAACATCCGAAATTCCAACATCCGAAAGTCCAACATCAGAGAATTCAAATATTTGATAACGATTCAATTAATCAAGAAAACAGTTTCTTATGGGGACGGACAATCTAAAGTTATCAAAGAAATTAACTTTTCATACACCGAAAAAATGAGGGAAGTTTCTCCACTCGAAGTATTTTCGAACTTTCTTAACAATTTTAAGGATGAATCCTAAAACGAGTGGAAGTTTGTTTCAAGAGAATCTGAGCCAATTGTGATATCTGACCCGATGAACTATTTCCCTAACAGTTATTTACTCACGTACCCTGATGACTTACCATAGAGTGACTTCTGAAAATAAACTGTAAACGTTATGTTAAAAACACAAGTTATAAACTGTACGTATTTGTTCTTATAATGATTTCGTACCATTTTTTGTTTGAAAAGCATACGTTATCTAAGCATAGCATTTTTTTATTTGCATTTCCCTAATTGAACGGTGTGCAGTAGATTAACCCTGACTGCGAACAGGTCATGGGGGGGGGGGGGCAGTTAATTGCATTAGGAGGAGAGTTTTAGATAATAGAGTGTGGAGAGCAAGGGGAGTAGTGATTTATTGTCTTAAGATTTATAGCCTGGCCTTAGGCAAGTTCATGGGGAGTGAAGGATGAGTGAGGGGAGTAATTGGGTACATATAGCCGGAGTAATTCAAGAGGAAGAGAGATATTTTGATATTTTAACGTTAGTGCCTTTCATTAATTTTGGATTTATTAGGTGAATTATATTTTGATTATATCTAAATCTACTTCTGGATTTTAATACACATTTGTAGCTTTTTGAATTGCGTTCATTTCATCAGAAGGAATTAATCACTACCGGAATAATATATTGATATTTACTTTCCGCCACCAAACATAAGGACAATAGTAAAGTCGATTTAAACTCGGTAACACTATATAATTTTGCAGAGCTTAGGAGTATATTCAACCTCATAATATACTTTTTACGGAAGAAACTCTGGGGATTTTATTGTTTGGATTTATTAAGATCCGCAGTTCCTGAAAGCAACACAGATTGGAGGATACTTGGTGACGCATGGATAGAGAGATAACTGAAGCTCACTCGATCAAACGTGGCATGACGACTATTTTATGAACGAGTTAACAAGTCATAACTGGACAAATTTAAACTAAATCTTTCTTAAACAAATTCGTAAAAATCATTCCTACTTGTGCAAAGGTGATGATGACAAAAGCTTACATGATCAGGATGATCGACAAAACTCTGAATATAGAGTTTTTACTTTGTTTTATTCACAACCAGCAGAAGATGAGGACATTGATATATTCAAGACAGTGATATATTCAAGCCTAAACATATCTTTTTTAATTTAAAAGTCGGAAACAGAAATCAACACAAATACCATAAGCCGCTTCACATATTTATTTTTGAAAACATTCTGTAGTAGTTTGATCTTTTTCACTACTGTATATGATATATTTTGACTTCGCGTTGTGTTTTTACATGATATTTCACCCAGATAATTTTGAGTCCACCTGTTAAGGCTATTAACAAAGAAAAACAGAAGAATTTGATAAGTTGAAAATCTAATTTATTCGTAATTAAATAATAATTAATGACGATGAGGAGCTAGTGTACCTTAGTGACCAAAATGAATAACGAAAAATCAAAGAAAAAAGTAATTTTCCAAAATAAATATGGAATTTGAGTCAACTTAAAATTGCCACAAGGAGGGCGACTTCGTACCTTGATGCAAGGTTCAGAGAAGAAGCCCCGATAATGTGCTCGGGTTTACATACTTGTTACTCAATAGTGAACACTAAAAACAGAATTGGCCAGTAAGAATTTACGTTTTATAATAGATGAAAGAGAAAATGAATAACGAACCCGATGAATTTGGAAATAACATATTGTTGATTTTAAAATGAATAGCAATCGATAAAATTGGGAGGGTAACAGTTAAATTTGTCACCCTCGAAACCTATCGTCAATGTCCGCTGTGCGTCGGTGTACAATGGTTTTCTCAGTTTGTCAATTTCAACTGTTACCCTCCCAAACAGGCACTATTTATATAAAGGTTCACAGTTAAAATATATACTGCATAGACTATTATCAATGAAAACAAAAGAAAGCAAATCCAATGTGCAAATATAAAAAATAATTGTCAATATAAGTAGGATATGGTACAAATATAACAAATTAAACTGACGCGATTAGAACAGCCGCATTTAGAGAAGCGATGTTTGATTCTTCAGGATACGAAAAATACAGAAAAAAACATTAAGCTTAAGGTATCACACCGGTAGTCGACCAATCAAAACGAATTTAGTCAATAGTATATTGATATATTCTTCAGAATTTTTTTTTTCTTGACTGGGATATTCGTTTACTCAGATTTAAAAAATGTTGAACCTCATTGCGACTACTTCTTTTAATGCAGGAAAACAACGTGGAGTGTAACATACAAACGGAAAACACGTCGTTTTGAGGTTTGGAGCTAAATATTTGGAGAAAAAACCCGTATCGTCTGCCCTTTCTGTGTCAGCTGATGAAATACTTAAAGGGGCATGGTAACGATTTTGGTCAAATGTTATTTTTCTGTTTTTATTATTTACAACGCTTTTGAAATGCATTCCTAATGATCAAATGAAATTTGGGTGCCAGTCGATGCGTTTTAAGCAAGATACAGGGCTCACAATTCTTCGTCATGTAAACAAGGCTCGTGCCTTGTTTACATATGTTCAATATACCAGTAAAAATTCTTTTTCAAGCTGATTTGTCTATTTTCTTATTCATTTTAAGCATAAATAAACAGTTCCTAACGATTAACACATTCACTGTAGGTCTAAAACTGGAATTTTCACTTCAACTTTCAAAATGTAAACAAATGCTTTGTTTACATAGCGAAGAATTGTAAGCTCTGTAACTCGCTTATTACTCAACAAATGACACTCAAATTTTGGTTACCTATTGAAAATACCTTACTGAAGCATCGTAAACATTAAAATCGGAAAAATAACTTTTGATCAAAATCGTTACCATGCCCCTTTAACAAATAATATCTTGTCAACAGAAATACTAACTGAATTTTAACAATTTTTGTTTTACCTATATAGTGTTATATAGTGGAAACATTTACAGGTGTGATACCTTGAAACATAGTTATGATATTTATACGGATGAACCAAACACGTCGACTTCACATAGTGTGAGGGCCTCAGTTGTTTTTGAGATCTTTACGAATCTCCCCTGAGGTGACGTTGGACAGTCGATGACGACCAGCTGTGACGCAGTACCGGGGCCAGCAAAGACACCACAGGGAGTATTGACGTCTGATTCAGTCAGCCCTACAGTGACGGTAACATCCCGAAGTCGGTTTGAAACATCTAGAATAGTGAAAAAACATCACAAAAATCAATAACAGAAATAACACTTCAAGAAATGCATTTTTCAAATTGTGATTATTCATTTTCTCATTATATTACTCTTATGCATGTTATATTAGAATATGAATGACTTCATAACGAATACATTTTAAACAAATTAAAATTGATAAGGAATAAAATTCTTCCTGCAGTGTAAACAAGAAACAAAATGATAACTTTACTTTTACGCTATAGATTCAATGATTCTGTAGAAGTGATGGACAATTACAGCAAAACTAATAAAACCACATTGTATCAATCCATTACATATTTATTCTGCTATGCTGATACTGTGCACGCCTACCTTCACCATGGTCTATTCCTCTGTTGAGTATTCTGACAGAGGTGATGGTATACACAGTCAGTAGATCCACCCTCCACCAGGGATTTGTGTCTTTTCCTCCTGTGTGTGTACACTTGTCTTGGAAAATGTCTGTACCTCTGTTGCCGTCTACTGCATATTCAGCCCTATAGGACGAATATGTTGACGACTGCTCCGTATGTTTACCCAATGCTAGACCTAGCAGTACTGTCAACGATATAACAGATGTGTGGGAGTAGAGTATATAATTTTTAAATATTATATCAATTAACACTATAAATCTACCCCCACCCCCAAAGTCAAAGCCCATACTTTGGTGGACATGAAATATACTATTTTCGTAGAGGACTTCCTTGTCTACATAATTTTTAATTTAGTAATTAGGTCTTTCCACCTTTCAGGTGAAAGACCTTTTGTATTTCTTATAAGTTTCTTTTTTATCTTTTATCTAGGACAGCTTTTTTATTTCTAGAAACATTGAAACATTTTTTGTCTTTATCTTTTTGACTATTAAAAGTTATGGTACCAAATTACCCTTTGCTTGATTACTCTCAGAACTTGCAAAGTTATTGCCCTTCTGTACTAAAAGCTTGTTAACGCTACTCCTCTGAATCCATAAGTGATAGAGACTTGGAAGTCCAATGTCTTCAGTTAACTTGGAGGGTTCTTCAATCTATCATATCGAAAGAATGAGACCCCTTTCTAGTAGTTATTGCCTCTGACAGCATTTAGATTTACATATAACCACTTCTAACATTTTTACTATCTATCATAAAAACTTCGGACTACTAGAGATTCGAGTGTCTACCCCGGCTGAAGAAAATGACATAAAGGTCAAGGTCATTTTTCCTTAAAAATAATTAAAGAGCTATTGGCCCTATTGTACGAAATTCTTGTTATCGCTACTCCCCTGAAACCATAATAGATAGAAACTTTTAGAGGCTTCTTCAATCTATTTATACCGTTAGGATCTCAGGCCTCATTCTAGTAGGTATTGCCCCTGAAATTATTGAAATTTCTATAAAATCACTTCCAACTTTTTTATTATTTATCATAGAAACTTCGGACTACTAAAGATGGAAGCGTCTACCTTGACCAATTAAAATGACTCAAAGGTCAATGGGAAATATGTTTTTAGTTTTAGATCTCTTTTGTTTAGGGTGATACAGAGTTTTCTTGGATGTAGTAGGACTTTTTTGGACATTTCAAAATATAACCCTTCAGCCCCTTCTTGGAAACTAAAAAGAGTTACTGCCTCATTGTACAAAATGCTTGTTATCGCTACTTCTCATAAACCGTTAGAGGTAGAAACTTTAAACTTTATTTTATGTATTCAGTAAATTTAGGTGTCCCTTCAATCTATTCGTATAGAAAGGGCCCAATGCCCCCCTTCTAGCAGTTATCGCCCCTGCAAATTTCTTAGTTTTGTTAGAAACACTGCAAATTTTTTAACCTTACATAATAGGGTAATCAGACCAAATTAAATTGAAATTTTGACCGTTACCAGTCAATATGACATAAAGGTCAAGGTAAAAAAAAATCAAATTTCATATTTTTGAATTTGATTTAAAAAACAAAAAACTTCCTGGTCTACATATTTATGAATTCAGTTTTTTAAGGCATGTAGGTTATACTCGGCAGTCTACTCGCGATCGTCTGGATTGGCAATAGTCCAGAGTTTTCTTCTTTACCGCCTTCTAAATGCGCAAAGAAATGAGTTCTTTAAAGTATTAAAAGTATTACAATATTTTTTTTTCCATTTATTTAACTCAATTGTGTACAAAAAAAAACATTTTGCCTCCCTGGTTATTGACAACTTATCGCATAAGTATATACTTAATAAAGAAATGGCCGTTGAATACCATAAGGTGTAAAAATTCACTAAATATCATTTTAGTTTATCGCTTACATTTAAATTGGATACTGTGCCCGATGGAATAACATTTAATATGTCCTTTTTTATTATCGGTCACGGTCTCCAAAAAAAAAAAATGAAAGCGATAAAGGTATCTAGTGGTTTTATTTCAATAAACATGACTTGGTCGATCATTATCGATAGCACGTGGTGTGGATTTCTTTATAAACAGCAATATTATAGGTTATTTTGTTCAAACGGGAATTTGATTAAATTAAATTGTTTTAATAGTATAATTAGGGACAAACTGCTAATGTATTATATCTTCGAATTTAAATAATGAACTTTGCTCAAAGACTGTTCAAAGCAGAAAGAAAATAATTTGAAGTTTCTTCAATTTTTGTAACCATGATGGGTCATTGAATAATGAATGCATCACTTCCTAGGATATAAGAAAATATACTTAGTTTTTAATTACAGCAGCACAAAACATAATTCATTTACATTATTTGATATACGACTATTACTACAGAAATTCAAAGTAATGATATCTATTTAAAAGTAAATGTCAGCTCGACGCCTTTGTGGCCGTTCCGGCCTTCGATTCTTACAGCCACATGAGAGTAGAGAAGATTTTTAAAGTTAAAGTTTTATAATATGTGTGAAAAATGACTCAAGAAAATTACCCCAAGTTATATGATACATATATAATGTAAAAGATTTCAAACAAATGCTTTGTTATAAAAATAAAAGAAGACACAGGGAGGATACACATGTATACATGCAAGGGTATATTTAAGTGATGTGATGCTTTAATTATGATAAAATTATTTTGATGTATATAGTATCGGAGAAGGTTTCTTATTAATCACCAATTGACTGCAAAAATATTAGGTAAATATGTTATTCTAATGGAAAACCTTTGAATCTGTGTTAAATAGAGTTATGTGAAAATGATGGGTTCACTCACATGTAAATGACCATATTTGTTCATAAACCTCAATGGAACTGGCCATTAGTAATCTGCTTTTTCTCAAAATTGGAAAAGCTTTTTAATTCGAAGACAAAATTTCTTTTCAAAAAATATTAGTGTAAGTTAAAAAAAGCAAATATTTTTGAAAATTTGAGAGTTGCTGTTCTGGAAGGTTATGAGTGATTCAAAAATTCATGAAATGGTTTTTGGGAGTTGATTTTTAATCAACTCTCCTATGCAGTCATTCTGGCAAACCGAAAGTGAAACAGTGTTTGGACCTAAGCACAGATTATCACAGCTGACAAAATCTAGTTCTTGAAAATAATCGATAAATTCGATGTAGTGTATCTTGAAGCATTGGTTTTTAAGAAACTTATTTATGAATACCTTGAAAATAGTCAGATGTTAAATAGTACGAACAATTTAGATATTTTTGCAGTCGTATGTATTCATACACCAGAGTTCAATAAAGTCGCGTTCAACCATCGGCTGTCTCCGTAAATCTCCGACAACCAGAGAGTCATTCTATATTTAGCGGTCGCGTCATCGAGCTATCACGTGACCTGGTGTACACATGCTCTTGCTTGTTGGAGATTAACGGAGACAGTCGAGCATTTGGTTGAACGAGACAAGAGTATATTATTGCTTGGATCCATACAATTTTTGGAATATTTTGATTACTTATTAATAGTTTGATGGAATCAATTCTATCCTTAATCATTACACAACACGATTCATACGGGGTTTTTCTCAAATTCTTGTCCGAAAAGTCCGAGAATCCATATTATAAAAATGTGCGTAATTCAAATAGACATTATAGACTACTTGCCAAGCAAAATAACATATCGTTGATTTTAAGATAAATAATATTCGATAAAATCAACTTCCGTCAGTACCTCAGTACTTTGATTAATACCTGTAATTAACCTTAGTGAGAAGGATGTCTCTTGTTTAAATTGATATGCAATATGTAGGCCCCTAATGTTAAGAATCGGAGGTTAATTTCGAAACTTGCAACTATGGCTACACAGTGAAATTGGAAGTGAAAGACGGAAGGTGAAATAACAAGAAAATTGGTATAGTAAACTATATACCGGTAATTTCTGACATGTGATGATGCAAGATGCACATGTTACCGAAGGTCAACTCTTTGCAGGGAATAAGTTGCAGGAGGTCTATAAAGCCGAAATATCATTTAAAATGGGCAAAATATGAAAAGATTGAAAACTCAAAGAAACCACTACATGTATGTAGAAAATTAACTCAAGCTGACTATGTATTTTTCTCAGAAATTGGTGTTTGGCGTCATAAGGAGTGAATTAAGGTCTTTCGATTGTCGCATGACATCATCAGGAGCATTTCGGACTAATTTAACGTTATCGACTTTATTATAAGTAAAATGTGAATATTGGTTTTGGCAATATTTAATCATTTTAGATATTTTTCAGCACATTTTAGGTTATTTAATGTGAAAGGACAATTATATTCAATAATTAAAATAGTTGTTTTAAATGGATTCGCGGAATTCAATGAAAAACTGACAAAACCGTATGAAGCAGTCATGTACAGACACTATACTTTAACATTTACCCCGCTTGGTATGCTTTTCTTTGCATACTTTGATCGGATATATAATAATTTACAAATGTAGCAATTATGAGTGGGTTTGAACCATTATTAAAAAAACTACAAAGATTTTGAGATGCCGACATGTATTTTTCAATGTTGTAAAATTGGTTTAAAATGCACTGCAAATGCCATAATATAAATACTTGCAAGTTTTAATGGCCTTAAATTCATTATAAAAATACGATAAAAGGATTCTGATTAGCTTCAGTAGGATTTGCTTTTATACATTTATATGAAAATCGGATAAAAATCAGTTAAGTTGGGGTGCAATTGTCGCAATAATTATTCTAATAGTGTTCCTGTATTAGCTCCCACAACATGAAAATTATATTTGCAACATATCCATATTTTAGTTCAGTTGGATTGTTTACATATAACTCTTCAATTTTAAACAACAATTACAAAGATTAAACCATAAAACATCAAGGTTGGAGAAACCTTAAATGTATTTGTGCTGAATTGAACAGATGAAATTCTAGTTACAGAGTTCCGAAGAATTGTATAAAAAAAACTGGCGTCTGTATCAAATGATACAGTTACTTAGTACTCTGACTAAAATCTCCTATCACTGTACTTAACATAAATATATTAAAACAGATATATAATAGTGTTATAAATATAATGTTTTGATGGACAACTACTCAACCTACCTCGAATACAATGGACTTTCCTACTGGAGAGCGTCACACACAGATCGTCAATAGAGCATGACAGGCATTTATCTGGAATTTGGCCAGTCTACAAGAGAATCACGGTGGATGATTTTTGGTGGGAATGGATAAGAGAGGGACCTTGTTCAGATAGGCAGGTGCACTAAATATATCGTAAATATATGCGAGCGCTCTTAAACATTTGCTCTACTGAGCTAGCCTCAGGTGTACATCATATACATGACATTGTTTGCTTTTGTTTAAGGCAGGAGCGGATCCAGGATTTTAAGCGAGAAGGGTGCCAGTTTTAGGAAGGGGTTTTTTGTAGGGTAAATTAGGAGTATTCGGTGATATATCTTCTCGTGATTAAACTTTAAATGTGTAATAATAAAATCTATAATCTTTCAAGGTTTGTAGATAACAGACAATCAGTAATCCCTTCAAAACTCTGTGCCTTGCAGAAATATAAGATTTATTTTCTTGTTTTCGTCTTACATGTACGAGTAGCTGTACATGTACACTAGTCAGTAAAGAAACCGTTCAATGAGGTGATTTTTAAGAAAAAAAAAATAACAACGCTAACTTGTACTTTAAAAAATGGAGGCGTCGTTAATAATGCTAGCTAGTATAACCAATATTACTTAGAGGTGATTGAAAGGTCACATTTTAACCAAATGAAAGAAAACCATAACTTGAATGGGTTTTTATGTACATTTCACCCCTGAACATGTCTTATGTAAAGAAAATCACTGAGTGCATGCGTTCCCATTCTTGAGTCCGCCATTGTATTGTGTGTTTTTAATGACAACATCACTTAAAATTGTTACATTTATAATATATATATATATATATATATAAATATATATATATATATATATATATATATATATATATATATATATAGGAATCTAGTCTATGCCTATAAAGCTACTATGTACTTTGTGGTGATGACATAAACAAAATTTGTATAATCACAATAATTCCCATTTCCTAAACTAAATTAGATACATATGGGATAAAAACAATTTTTTGCAGATTAATTGAGCAAATAATGTGTAAAACTCCGGTTTGTTTAATGTGTTAAAGACTCTTTGAATAGAAGATTAAGAGAGAGAGAGAGAGAGATGTAAAGAATGAATTGCATGTACCTGATCGAGTTCAATTCTAACATAGTCAGATTTTGATTCCGTTTCGTTGATGTCCGACACGAGATCACACAGTAGTTCCTGTTTCTGGTAGTTGACTCCTCGACATAGCTTGGGCCTATGTTTACATTCCCGAACACACTGCTGTTGTCCAATGATTCCAACCACCCGTACAAAAGGACCACGGTACCTCTCACCATGAACAACGGCAGCTGTCGATCTTTCGTATAATGATACCAAACAAAGCAGTACTGTTGTAAATGTCACTTCATTCAAAGATTTACTAATCAGAGAGCTCACCATTCTGTGCTTGTTCTAAAGAATGAAAACAGTTAAATAATATTTATGTTTTCTTTGCTGACGAATTACAAAATTTCGTAAATACCAAACGCGTATTGTCTTATAACTGGTAACTGATATTGATTTTTTTCTTCGTGGCTTCTTATACAATTAATTATATATATATTAGGACGTTTTCTAAAGTTCATTGTAACTGTCGTTAAACGGTTCGGAATATCAGATCAGGAAGCCCATGACCGGAAATTTTCTTTAAGAATGATCAACGTTGTCAACAGGATGTGATACTTCATTCACTTGATTCATAGTCCTCTATTTCTTCTATGGGGATATTTTTCATTATATTATAATCCCTTTCTTTTAATCTAAATTCTTACATGTACCAAAGTACCTGCTTAATATTTGACTTTTGTGACTTGAACAGCAGCACTGGTGTTATATCTATAATTTTAATCACTTGCTTTCTAGCTGGTCATCCATTTCCAAACCATTGCAGGCTCTACTCTAGACAACATTTTTGTATGCAACATACCACCATTTAAAAGTGAATTTGTTTTCATTTTCCGTTGCATATGCCAATTTTTATATACATTTACAAAGATGGAGTTCAGAATATAAAATCAGAAGGAAAGACACATCTGTAACATCAAACATTAAAGCCCATGCGATGGTGAACACTTTAGCACATTAACAACAAATACTACTCTAGACATTATTAAACCAGTTGTTGGATTGTTATAACACTCTAAAATATATTTTCTCTCTTTTTCTTAAAAACATTTTTATGAACTGGTAAAAAGTGTACTAAAAAATCATTTTACACCTTGCATTATTGACAAATGATAATAGCTATTGAGATATGACAAGAAAGAACATGCGAAATCATTAACAGATCAACAGATATAAATATAAGTGAACCACTTATATTGTCCCCATACCCCCCCCCCCCCCCCCCCGGGCATCCCACCCCACCCCTTAATTACGAGGAATTAAGAGAACATTATCCTTCAACAAACCAGTTATAGTGCCGTCCATAGAAAAGTAGCCACAGCTGTATATCTTTGGTATAACAGCTAATTTATTTTGGTTGTCGAACAAATTACGTACGTGAACTTCAAATAAGTATTTACATAAGTTGGTATTTATATGTTCATCAGTTCAATTTTCTCTCATATATATATATATATATATATATATATATATATATATATATATATATAAACACAGCAATTCTATAATACGAATATAACATGTTCTAAAATTCATATAATAATTACAAACCATAAACCGAGCTTATCCTTGGTATAAAAACTATAATGTCTTTCATTCAGGTTATACTCTAAACTCTAACATAATATAATATCTTCATGAACAAATCATTTTGAAGCAGTCACATAAAAGAATATTTCTATTACTCCGAGTTCATTTTCTACTATTCTTTTAGTCAAGCCAATAAGGCTATTCAATGAGAGAGAGAGAGAGAATACACCGCGGACTCGGGAAATGGCAATATTTACTTAATGCTTTAATTTTTGATCGTGACTTTTCAGTATGCAGAGAACATAACTTTTTAAAACGCGGCTATGTTGACGCTGCCCGATTAACGAGGCCGAGTACAGAACGAGTACGCACTCTTTCGCGCAGCGTTTCATATGTATTGTGACGTCATCTTTTTGCTTGGTTGACGCCATGGCGTGATAGTTTCAACTGCAGATATTCAGCGAAATTTGTTGAAAATGGGTCGTTTAATGCGTAAAATTAATGTGATATTGTGGAATAAACATAAATGTCTCGAAGTATAAGCTATATTTGGGCTCGGGTCGAAAACGTGAAGAGGGTTCAGCAGGCCTAACCCTCTGTCACGTGTTCTTAAACCGCCTAAATATAGCTTAATTCATATATTTCAAGACAGAAACCATGTATTTTATAATAATGACCCTTAATATGTGATGTTATATATTTTTTTATTACTTAAATATGTCTGAATGCTTTAATATTACTATAAAGACCACCTTTTCCGCCTTTGTCAAATAAAAAATAGCCATTATCTGACAAATCTGGGAAATTGGGCATACAAAAATCAACTTTGATAAGACCCCTGGAACAAACCAGGAGGTAAAAGTGTTTTTTTATTTGATTATTTGATGCCTTTTAGCAATAACTTTAATATGTAGAACAAAAAAAGAAATCCCTAGGGCAGAAGTTTAAACAAATGTGCAAAATTTATACATTTCAAGCGAAATCCCATAGGGTCCTATGTTAAAGATTAACAAACTTTGAGATGACCCCCTAAACAAACGGTGTGGTAAATGTCTTATTTTTTAATCTTAAAATAATAAATATATCAGTAGAAATTCAGGTAAAAAATTTCATTAAAAAATCTAGGGCAGAACAAATTAGACCCGGCCTCGTTAATTTCACAGCGATATTTAGAAAGTCACTTGTCTGTACTTCATAAGATATGACGTCATAGTTGACTTTGACGTCATGATCTGCATTCCTTTCTATCGTTCTTAGGGAATGTATCGTAACGTAATAAGTGATATTCATTGTGCATAATAAAACCGCTTCATTCCTTTACATAGACACTGTTGTAAATACTAGGGATACTAAATTCAATATCACCGATATGGAGTATAAAAAAATCAACAGTTTTAAAGCTTCGTAATAGGTAAATAACTATTCATAAACTAATGGTTTTGAGACTCCCCCTGCTACGTGTAATCTAATGAATAGTGATATGTATGTGCATATAAAAAACGGCTTTGCACAAATGAAAAATAATAACAATCTTAGTATATTTAACGTGAAGTCGGGAGAGAAAATAAGTACCACTGTGAATCTTGCTGGGGGAAACCTACCGATTGACCCGATTTTGAGTAAATCGAGCCTAAAAGGTAAAAATGTGCCTAATTTCGATGGCGGTGCGAAATGTTTTGACAATATTTCAAGTAAACGAAATATTTATATGAACCCCCAGCAAGAAGTGCAAAATACATTACTTATCGAAGGATTTTTCATAAAATATTTTTGATTTAATGTCATTATTCACTTGTGCCAATGCGATTTTTATAGATTATTTACCGTGTTAGAATACACCCGTCACGTGCTTAAGAAAAATATATGACGTCACAAAAATACATCAAATATAGTGTTGGATGCCACTGTTAACTTATGTAATAAAAGTTTAAAGAAACTCACTCGGTTAAAGCATTTTTCGATAATTAAAATAGTATCATTTTTCGATATATATTTAGCTTCGGACAGCCTTAACATAGCCGCGAAATCTAAATTCAGGGTTTTTTTTTTCATGATAGTCATCTGCATCTTTATTGATTTTATTTAATTACATGAAAGAGTATTCTATGAGTAGATTATTTTAACCCCCATCAATCAAAAACACATCGGTTTACCAAACAAATTAGTTTCAGTGCAATTACTTGAACTAATCACTTTTCTTTACGGTAAAACATAACTTTTGCAAAGTTTTGATTGATGTACAAGTAATAACGTTTATAAATCAATATTGAAACCTATTAGTTTCATATATAAATCGTGGCTGCGGTGAACAAAATAATTTACGCCCACATTATTGAATGGTAATTTATCACCAACTTATCAATGATTTATTGTAATGGATGGAAAATATAATTATGAGAATTGAAATATTTGTAAACAAATAGTTTTATGTCAATTTTGTTCTTTAAAGATCCATTTATGAGGCTGTGAATATTTAAGACTTTGTCGTAAATCCATTTGTGAAATTCAACCCAAGGCTTCTTTAATTACAACCATAGCCGTGCTTCAGGGTGATTTATTATATTGGATATACAGTCAGTTCAAGCATATCTTTTACAACATAGCATAGCATTGAAAGTTTACAGCATAGCAATGAAATATCATAGCATTGTAATCTCACTCCATCGCATACAATCTCATTCGTCATATCATACCATGGCATACCATAGCATAGCACACAACATGAATTTAACTAAGTTTTAAATGTTGTTTTTTTTTACGAAAGGATAAATGTTTAACTAAATTTTTAATGTTTTTATTCGAAAGAATAAATGTTCACATTGCAGATAAGTGGTACACATGTAAACTTCGGCTTTTCATCATTTCAATTCCAAATGTGTGGAACTCTTCTATGTATAGAGGCGTTTTTGTTCAAATCTTATAGCACACCATAGCATACAATATCATCAAGCCCTTTAATTTAAGTTTCTCATAGCAAAGCATACAAATTTCATAGCATTGCATTGAAATTTTATCGCATATCATTAAAACCTCTTATCATAGCATAGCATACAATTGTAAAAGATAGGCATGAAATCACTACATACGGAAATAGTTACATTTTTAACAGTAGACAAATCATCTCTTGGAATATGTTTTAGGGTATCCTATAGATGCGCAATAAGGTTTCGGAATTTTCAATTTTGTCCTGGGGGTCAATTAATTGCTAAAAAATGACGTTTTTTTCTACAAAAAACTGGTTTAAAAAATGTCATTTTCTTTTTGCAGTAGCCAAATGATCTTTTAGAATAGGATTGGGGGTGTCATATTGAAGTGTACATTTATTAAGGGGATCAGTGACCAACAAAAAATGACGTTTTTTTGCAAAAAAAGTATGGTTCCCAGAATTCCTCTTACAACCTTTAGGGTAACTACGTCATCTCTTGGGATATAATTGGGGCTGTCTTATAGATGTGCATTAAGATTTTAAAAATCTAAATTTCATCCAGGGAGTCAAATAGTAGTAGAAAATTGACGTTTATCACCAAAAAAAACCCCACCATAGATCCCAGAACTACTCTTATGATTTAATGGATAGACACAGCATATCTTGGGATATGATAGGGACTGTCCTATAGATGTGCATTAAGGTTTTAAAAATTTAAATGTTAACTAGGGAGTCAAAAAGTAGCAGAAAATTGACGTTTATCACTTCAAAAAAAAGTAGATCCTAGAACTCCTTTTATGATTTAATGGATAGAAACATCGTATCTTGGGATGTGATAGGGACTGTTCTATATATGTGCATTACGGTTTTGAAAAATTAACTTTAACCCTGAGGCCCATTACGTACATACCTTAATTTTGATGCCCTTTAAGGATCAAGAATATATATGGTTAAGGGGTGGGGATCTCAACCGTTTTCGAGATATTCGTGCACTTCCTGTTCGAGGTGGGTCATGAACACCCCTGGAGCCTATGACCTACATACAGTTTGATGCCCCTTGACACAAGGAACAAGAATATATATGGTTTAAGAGTGGGGATCTCAACTGTTTTGAAGATATTCAGGGACTTGCTGTTTGAGGGGGTCAGGACCACCCACAGGACCCATGACCTATATAACATTTGATGCCCCTTGACATCAGAAACATGAATATATATGGTTTAGGGATCATGATTATAACAGAGATATATGGTAATTTCAAATTCCTGGGGGTGGGGATGACCCCAGGGGTCAAATCTAATAAACCCTATATATTGCCAGTAACAGTCAATATATGATTATGAAAACCCTATATCATTATCTTTGTTCGTTTTCAAGTTACCATTCACAATAGAGTCAACGATTCTTCCTACAAGGTTCAATGTTAGATCCCACACCCTTTTAACCCCCCCCCCCCCCACCCCCCGAAAAGTGGTTGTCTAACCCAAAATGAGAAAAATCAAACCAGGGTGCACAACTAGATATGCAGGCCTATCATATCCTAGAGTTTTGTACAATTCTGTTCAGCCATCTCTGAGAAAAAATACAGAGCAGGAAAGAAGAAAAAGAAGATGGAGAATAATAATACATGTATTAAGAACCGTACAAAAACAATAAGTCTCCAAATTTCATTCGAGAGACTTAATAATAAAGATTAAATAGAGATAGGATCATCAAACATCAATTATTTAAAGATAGTTGACAATTTCTGATTCTAATGGGGTCAGGATGACCCCTTAGGGTCATGACTTACATGCCATAATGATCTGATGCGCCTACATGACCTAAGGAGGAATAATATCTTTGGATTAAGGTGGGGATCTCAATGGTTTTTATGATATTAAATAATTTCAGGAAGAGCACTTGGGATCATGACCTACATACCATCTTAAATGCCTTAACAAAGAAACAATAATCATACCATCTTAAATGTCTTGAACAAAGAAACAATAACATAATATGTACATGATATATGATTCAATTTAAGAATCAGATATAGATATAGATCAATCATCTGTTTTGTAATACTTCCTATGTATTAGTTTGTGTTTTGTTCTATACTATTCATGTTCATGACTGTAGTATGGCTTAGTCTTATTTAAATTACATTAAAAAATTGTCAAATATATGACTTGGAACCCCCACTCCCAAACAAACTCAAATATAAACTGTTCTCTCCCCCCCCTTATCGAATGATCTATTAAAATCAAAATATAATTTGGGTGTCTAAAAACTTTTATAAACTGGTAAAAAATGTTATTCTTAAAAAAAAATTATATTACACCTTGCATAAATTTGACAAATGATCTATTGAGATATGATCAGAGGTCATATTTCTAACTTGGGATCAATAAGTAGTATTCATTGACAAGTTAAAATTAATAACAATAAATGATTCAAATTATAAATAATTATACTCCACATTCACCCCCCCCCCCAATCTAACATGGTTATAAAGATTTAGTCTTCTTCATACATTCTTACATTTGTACAGTAGCAAATTTCAAATCATTTCTTGATTGCTTTTTCTCTCGTGATTCACATTAACATTTTGAAAATTGCTTAATTCAATTTTTAAGATTTATAAACAAAATGTTATATGCATCACTTCCATGCGTATTCGCTAATTTGGGGCAATTGTAAAGTCTCTTAAACAAAGCAGTGACATCATTAGGCTAAGAATTACCCACATGGATCAAACACTACTGTATAACATATGAATAAGATAAAATTCATTATTATTTCTAGTTCTAAAATGTCAGGGTGTCTCCAAGGGGGCATAATCTATATACAATTTTACGCGCAATGACACAAATAGCAAAAATAAATTATATGGTTTAGGGATGAGGATCTCAGATCTCAGAAGTTAACAAAATATACAGTATATCATATATCATTTCCTATTTCAAAAAGGCAGGGGGGGGGGGGGGGGGGGGGTTAAAGACAACACCTGGGGGTCATTAATGTACTTTACACAATTTGATGCATCATACTGACATTAGAAGATATTTTGTATTTTACTGTTTCGTGGAGTCAGAACAGTCCCATAAGGTCATGACCTACATTGTATTTGATGCATTATAATACATTAAGAAAGAAATACTCCTTCCTTCCTATTATAACTCATATAAAAATGATAAGTGTCTACACCTACTTACATGTAATACACAAATTTAATAAGAAATTGTTTATACAGGGTCAATATGGGGTCAACTCAATACTGCATGCAGTCTGACAAATGAAAAAAAATAACTTTTGCAACTAAAATGACAGAAACTTTACAAATGCGATAGGATAGGTAACGATGATAAACTTATTTAAATATTGAAAGATGATGATACAGTATGCTGTCAAAGGGAGATCACATTTAGAAAGTAAAAGTAGAACTTATATTTGTAGGCTGGCATCTCATTATAATTGTGCTACTGCTACTACATGTATTATGCTTACCTTAATTGGTCAACATCATAATGATAATCCAAATAAAACACAATAATGAATTCCTTTAGCTGATCTTAACTAATCCTTTTCTGCATACGGAAAACACAGACATGTATGTATGGGTGTTGCTAAAACGCGGAACGGAAAATGGAACGGAAAGCGGAACGGAATGGAAAATATCATCACGTTTATCGCTTAAAAAGGTATAGACTGGCCAGAAACGATTTACTTTGTATCTTTTATTTATATCTAATGAATGATTATTAACACGTTGTTATCTTATTAATATTCATATGAATGTCTATCAATTATAGCATTGTATTCATTCAGCTTTAGTTGAGTACGAAACGGAAAAATCAAATGTATATGAATTATGAAACATTAACATGAATAAACGAGCAAACTAGCTATAACTTTTTACTTATTTTTCTTATATGGTATTGCTTGCATATCAGCGTAACGTACGCAGTTAGTGAAAGCGTTTTATGCGTGTTTTGAGTATTTTTATACATGTATATACTTACATCAAAATTGAAGTTTCGGTGTTGTAGACGATCTTTTATCATACAGACGATACAGTATCATTGAGATGAAAGAAAAAAAACCGTAGGACTGACGAAATTAAAAATTAAAATACAGTAAACATTAAAATACCCGGTAATTTGTGAAACTAGTAATTTGTGAAACTAGTATTTTTAGCAATGCAATTTTGTTTACGTTTGCATTACTAAGCACTTGTTAATTACAGCAGCTATATACATATGATCCGAATAGAGAGCTCTAGACGTTGCCTGGTTTGATTTTCCGATTATATAATGGGACTATAGTCCGTCGATCCCAAAATATTCATGCAGCACATTTGGACGATTTATAATGGACAATTTTGACATCTTTTCTCCATTTGGAAGTCACTCAGAAGACCTTGCACAATTTTTCAACACGATCATCCGGGTCTGTTGAAATGCAAAACCCCGTAGACTTCATTATTTTTAGCCGTGTATTTATACCAGCTGATAAGCTAGAGAGGACGTTTTAAAGAAAGAATAATGAGAATGTATAATGCTTCTAAAAGAGAATCGCTTGAACCCTGAGGTATATATAAATATACAGCAAAAAGTGAATCGAGGATATTTTGGATCAGAATATAGTGGTCAATGCATGTACTGTTAATTTTGAGGAAATAAATATTCTTGAATAAATAATCTAATATTGCTAATCTTTCAAAAAAAAATTAAAAAGGTACATAAAGTATATCGTTTTAGCATGATTAACAAATCTATGAGGTAAATAACATTAGATAAGATTTTCCGTTTTCCCTTCCGTTCCGCTTTCCGTTCCGTTTTCCGTTCTAGCAACATGTATGTATACATGTGAACCCATCTAATCGAAAAACTGGGTAAAACTAGTACCCACTAATGAGACATGCAGACCTGTGTTGTGTACGTAACTTCAAAGATCATTCATTTGTAACATGCATGTATTTTTATGACCTATTCTTCAAATCCACTTGCACTATTTAATTAGGTAAATAACAGCTTTAAGGTGGTGCAGGACACCTGCATATTGTGATGTACATGTATACTTTCTATTGAGATAAAAAATAAAGTATATAAAATATTGATTAAATATTTACCCCCCCCCCCCCAAATAATGTTACCTAACATTGAAGCGCAATGGGTTAGAGCGTTTACATGTCTGTAAGAGCATTGCATGGGGTCCAAAGTGTATTTTTGGTAATTTTACAATTGATATAAATGTAATTTCATGGGGAGAGGGGGGGGGGGGGTCTGGACCCCTCACTCCCACCCCTTCTCTAAATCTGTGCACACGATGATGTTCATATAGGCACATAGAAGCAAATCTAAAACCGGCAACCGCCACGGGGAGGGGGCATAATTTAAATTTTAATTTGTTTGTAATAATTATACAGACCATTATACTTTATATGACATAAAATGTTAAGATTATTGATTAACTGGAAATTCACTGCAAACAGTTCTACCCAAAATTGCACATAGAGTGTTGCTCATGTCACGATGTGTATTCTCATATGGGAAGGGATCTCATCCTTCAGTTATGAAAATTATAAATTTTAATTGTATTACCGGAGCTTGCATGTAGCCTTCATTTTTAATTAAACTGGTACAAAACAGTGTTATTTAGGAGCAAACACATGGTGCGGGTATTACTGTCTAATGACAGCATCTAGTTGATTTTAAACTTTATCTTCATTAATTGGTGGATAAAATGTGTTCTAGAAATAAATGTAACAATACAAAAAAGGGTTTTTTTTCTGCTGTTGCGACAATAAACATGCGTAGTAGAGATCACCCCTTAGAATTAATTTCGATCCGCGCCTGACCTAGTAATAACATCAATAGTGAAACAGACTGTTCTATTTAATGCAGAATGTTCATTGAAAATGGCTCGATATACTAAGTTTTTATGCAAACAATTCACCCATTATTTAAAAAAAAACATGGTATTGCACACCACAAGCATCAAACATGGCTATGATTTTATTAAGCTACCCAATGTTTATATTATCAACCACTCTTCACGTGGTTTAAACGAACGATAACTCTGTTCTGAATATCATCGTTTAATTTAAAAAACCGCTAGATGGTGATATAAGACATAAATCGTAAAATATGTTGATGTTTAAGCATAAATCCAAATAGGATATGATAAGAAAATCGACCAGTACTTACGTATTTTGAGAATATTTTCCGAATACTTATCTTTCCGCTCGAAATATCACAGGAACTGAACAAATCTCGGTGAAGTCTCGTGAACTTTCATTCGAGCACCTCTAGATTTATTACATACTTGCAACGATAAAGAAAACATTCCGAACACATTTGCAGGGGTGAGTTTTGTAGAAATCATACCACGGGGTGGTTTGAGTCGGTCTCTTGCATGTTGTTTCGGTGTAAAACTTTCAAAAAAAAAATATCAGTCTTATTTACCTCGGATTGTTTCTTAAACGTCTTATAAATGACTAGATGATAGCACTGGCAAAATTACAAATTCCAATGAAGCTGTTAGAAAAACAAATGAGTTATAAATGCGTTATGTTTTTTTCCACTTTAATTATCCCGGATTATCATGAGTTTATACTCAATAAAGAACAACAATTAATTATTCCGATGTTAAAATGACTTCGATTTTTGGGAGTTGATTTTAATCAACTCTCCTATGCAGTTACTCAGACAAACCGAAAGTGAAACAGTGTTTGAACCTCAGCACAAATCATTGCTGCTGACATGACTTAGTTCTTGAAAATAATTGATAAATTTGATGTAATGTACACTAAAGCATTGTTTTTCAAGGAAACGTATTTATAAATACCTTGAAAATAGCCAGATTTTAAATGCTACGAACAATTTAAATATGTTATGTGGTCGTTTGTATTTCTACGCCATTGTTCAATATAGTCTCGTTCAGCTCGACGCTTGGCTGTCTCCGTTAATCCTTGTCGGAGATTTACGGTGTCAGCCGAGCGTTTGGTTGAACGAGACTAGAGTTCAATATTGCTTGGATCCATAAAGTTTTCGAGAAATATTTCTTTTATTGATACATAGTTTGATTGAATTAATCTTATCTTTATTTAACATGATTCATATGGGGGTTTCTCGACATTCTTGTCGAAAAAGTCCAAAAATTCATATTATAAAAATGTGCGTAATTCAAATTGGAAACTACATGTACTTGTCATTCAAAATAACATATCATTGATTTTAAAATAAATAAACATCGACAAAATCAACTCCCGTCAGTTCCTCAGTACTTTGATTTTTAGGATGTGATAATGAATCAAAACTAATAACAAAAAAATTAAGTAAACGACAAAATGCAAAGTGGATTACTATTTAGCTAAAATTGCACCGTTTGTTAATGACAACCGCGCACTTCGTCGCAGAACCAAGAGAGATAACGTTAAATACTATTACAGTCCTACTACATTGGTGTATTTAAAACCCACAGTTCCAATATGACATTATTTTCAATAAAAGTTATTAATCTTGGTCCACGACGACAGACGGAAACACATCGTCTAATGAACTCCCTAACAAAGTCAGAAAAACCAATCGAAGTACTGACGGGAGTTGATTTAATCGATTATCATTTATTTAAAATCAACTTATCTTGCGTGGCAATTAGTTTATAGTCTGTATTTAAATTACGCACTTTTTTATAATATGAATTTTAATTAGACGTTTCAGACAAGAATTTAGAGAAACCCCATATGAATCATGTTGTGTAATATTTAAAGATAGATTTCAAACTATGTATTAGTAATCGAAACAATTTAAAAAAATTGTATGGATCCAAGCACTATTGATATTGAACTCCAGTCTCGTTCAACCAGACACTCAGCTGTCTCTGTTAATATCCGACATTTACGGAGAAACCCGAGCTTTTGGTTGAAGGAGACTATATTAAAATCTGACGTAGGAATACATGTACATGACTACATAAATATCTAGATAGATCGCATTATATAAAATCTTACTATTTTCAAAGTGTTTATAGATAAGTTTCCTTGAAAAACAATACTTCAGCATACATTACATCGAATTTTTCTATTATATTCAAGAACTAAGACTTGTCAGCGGTGATGATTTGTGCTTAGGTCCAAACACTGTTTCATTCTCGGTTTGCCAGAGTGACTGCATAGGAGAGTTGATTAAAATCAACTCCCAAAAAATCGCAAAAATGTACTGATCTCCTTCCGAAGAAAAACTTTTTAAAAAGTATAGGAAGATGTCCATTTTTAATCAATTTGGATGCAATATACACAAAGATTCGATTCTGGTGTAACGTAATGTACCAGAATGTGTTATATGTATATTTAATAACTTTTAAAAAAAATCTTTAGTCATTACATTTTCATACTGTTTAATTTCTAAACTATTAGCTAACTGATTTTTATGAAGTTAAATTAAATCTTTTGAACTTCAGAAAAAGCAGATTTAAATAATTTCGATAATTTAGTATGAACATAATAAAAAGTAAGTAAGTGTCTTTCACACTCTCTGGATCTCTTTAGACCCCTAAGTCCTACAGCAGAGAGCCAGGGTAACTGCGACACCTTTGCACCAGCTACTCGCCGGCACTCGATTCAAACTGCAGTGCTTTTGCGCCAGTTACATGTACCAGTAACTCCGAAAATAATAAGGGTCGATTTAGTCAGGCGGAAGTCTCCATTCTGACTACTTTGAGGTGATGAATGTTTAAACACATTAATTACAGAGCAATACTGAATCATCATCTTACTGATTACCATCGATGTTAATTCATTTACAAAAGGGTTCTGAAAAAAATGTAATTGAATTACTTTTGCTAATTTCTATGTTATAAAAAGGCATGGGTTCTTAAAACTGGCAAACCAATAATCACCAAATGTGGGATATAAATTAATTGAATATGGAATCTGACACTCTGTAACTAAGATTGATTCTGTTTCATTAACAGGCGAACAAATCCAGACGAGATGTGTAAATTGGAGAAGAGGATGAAGGAACAGAGCAAGCAAGATGTCTTAGAACAAGTCGAAGTCTTAAAAGCCCTCCTGGCCAGAGTGACCTTGGATTGCAAGCAAATTAAAATTATCTTAAACTTTATAGAAGATAAGTTGTTTAAAGAAGATAGCGGTATCTCGGCTAAAAGGGTCAAGTTTACAACGCTCTAGTTGTTTGATTTGTTGTACACCATTTAGTGAAAGCCCGTGTGTATCCGTGTGAAATGTACAGAATCCAATAATACTACCCTGAGCTCGCGATGATTGTGAACAGATCAAAATAATCACTGACTTAACTGTTTTAAAAAGTAAAGTTAGTGTAACAACTTTTTTACAAGACATTGAGGGACATTGTGCTTTTAAAATTGATAAATGGTTAAATCCATTTTATATGTACTTGTAAACTTTGTTAACACTATACCACGCAATACTTTGTAACAGAAAATGTTATTTAAAACTTATGATTTGTACTATCTCTGTTGTCTTTGGATCTCCTGATAACAAAAACGATTAAGAATCTTAAAACTTTGTTAAAGGATAATGACAGTTTACTTACTGTATATAGTTGATGAATGGTTCTTCTTCTGATGCAAAAAGAGTAAGTAAAGAAATACTTCGAAATGTGCACTTTTTATACTGAATTTTGCCTTCATATTAAAGAAGTGGTCCTACGAAAAAACCGCGTTTTTTAAACCATGCCTGGATACAATAGTTTGTTAGTTCTAAATTTAGCAATACTTTACACTGTTGCTATGGTTACAGATGACTAAGGAGACCCTGATAGTAGATATTTATGGTATCATCCTTCAACTGTTGCTTTGCTCTTCGTCATAAATCTACCCCCTGACGTCATTAACTGTGAACTACCCCCTGACTGTAGACTCCCCCCTGACTGTAAACTCCCACCTTGACCTCGTGAGACCTTTATGGGGAAAAAACCATGACGTCATATTGACTGCAGAGTGACTGCTCTCTGTCCCCCTTACTACTCCTACAAATACAATTTCACATTGATCTTTGCACACAGACAAATGATTTCTGAGCAAGACAACTGGAATTTTCTTTCCACAACCTTTGCACAATTCTGTTGGACAAAATTCTGATGGCTATGGAATATTGACAATTCAGAAAGATAGTTTCAACATTTTAATAGCACAAATCCTCACCAGGTTTGCTTTTTTCATTGTTGTTTAGAACTTTAGAAATAAAATAAAAACATATTTTTTTAACTTCCAGCTTGCATCCACATCTTTTACCTCAATTGATCTATGCCATTTTATATGTTATTTATGAATCAAAATTGTAAATGAAAAATCAGTTGAGACATTAGAGTTAAGATAACTAATTAAGGTACCTCACTTCTGTCTTCTACATCCACGGACAGTTGTCCTTGCAATGGTCTTATGTAGCATATTGCGGAGCCAAGTCCACTCTCATCGGACAAATAGTGAGTCGTATACCCATAACTTGGAATAAGAATCGTTTCCAATAGAGTTCTTGATGATGAACGCATCAACTCATATCCCCTAGCATCCTTTAGTTTTGGGTAATGCTCCAACAATGCATCTCTAAGATTTTCAGCATCCTTGTTCTTTGCTAGAACCAGTCTTTTTCCCCGAGCCCTGCTTCAATAAGAATTATCTTCATTGTTTGTCTGGTACCTCATCCAAAAAAAAAATATGTAATACATTTGAAAGGGAAAAAACAAAACAAATTCCATATTTTAATTGGTGTTATGAAATATCTCTGAATCTTGTTTTTTAATTTACACTTGGTAAGTAAAGTGCTGTACAGATGATTTGGAATCTATCTTAAAACATGTTTGTTCCGACTCTATTGTAGGGGAAGGGGGAAAAATACTAAAATACTTTAAAAGGATCGAGGTTCAAGACTGATTTTGTTCATAATTCATAAATTTACCTCATCAGGACCTCCAAGACAACAACATTTGTGAGTCCAAGTGGTGTTTAACGCATGTCTTTGGAATTTCATATGCGGCCTTCTTAGTGCATTTAAGTTCATATTGTATGGGGCAAACATTGTTCGTATTGTGGTTGTTCAGATCCTGAACTCTTAAGGATATGTGAACCTGACAAAAACAAGTTCATTGCGCAACGCGAACTGTCGTCTGGCGACAAGCAATCGTATTTCACATCGACGGTTTATTTGCTTAATTTAAGGTTTAAAACAGTGATATAAAATGTGTAAGTTTATGAATATGCATAAAATATAATTTATATCAACATTTACATCAAAAGGTTTTACTTTTTTAATCATTTACAAACTTAAAGTTTACGACATACTTGCGCCGATTTCCGGTAATTTCCCAAATCTCGATGTAAACAACAAGTCGGAATGACAAAAACTGATGGATATTATTAGTGTATGACGAATATTGCGAACACAAACTGATGTCGGGTGTCATAAAAAGGGAATGGAAAAAAGGACGAGACCATACACCAGTTCCCTGTGATCTAAACCTGCCATTTGCAAGCAGTAAGCATGGTAGGTGTCTTATCATGACATGTGCTATATTGTATTATGTTAACGTTACAGATTATTATGCTCGTATATTATCCACGTGAAAACAATATCGCCTAGCCTATATGCAGAATAGCTACACAATAATCTTAATTTGTTCAAACATAAAAATTATTCATTGTTAATTCAGTCAGTGTTTGTAATTAAAATAATCACAATTTTAGTTCGAATTTTCTTAAATGAAATTAACCATCTGATGATAAATGGTAAGGTTGAACGCATAGAGGGCCCTGAGTTTACTCTAGCATATGACAAGCTTATTTACCAACATTTACTCACAAAATATTTTTAGTTTAACACTTTCATGCACATTAGCTTGAACAGTATATTTGTAAGGAATAGGTTATATGTTTGTATTGATGATTTTTTTAGCACATACTGGCGTGCGACCAGTTCTCGCCGAGTACCATTTCTCGCCAGTACATTGTGACGTCATTTTTCGTCTATAATTTTATGTGTTGATAAAATGACGTCACAATGTACTGGCGAGAAATGGTACTCGGCGAGAACTGGTCGCACGCCAGTATAGTTCATAACATGAAGAATTAATCTTTTATTCACTATCAATAACTGATAATGTTGATTCTCTGTACTGTGAAAACATTTGAACAGCTGACTGATATTCACCTTTATTGAACTGTAAAAATCAAAGTACAGTTGAAAGAAAAATTAGTATATCATGGTTTATCGGTTGATAGAATTGCTCACATCATATTTAGATTTCATGTGCTGGGTTCATTATTGTTACAAATTCTTATTTTTTTCCCATTATTTTCAAATCATTAAAACGCAAGATTTCTAAATACACACAGTTAAGTAACATTAATTTAAATTTTCAAGATTAGAATAAAATGTTGACAAGTTTCACCTGATATCAAATTTTTATATAGAATAATCCATTTATATAAGGTTCTGTCTGTCTATGTTGCACAGGGTTCGACACTAACCTTAGTCCGTAAGTCACAGACTAATAGATTTTCATACGGACTAACAAAATTTCTGTGTTGTCAGTCCGGTTGGACTAATAAAAAGTTTTGCTTAAAAAATTTGTAAATTAACGATATGTGATTGTCGACATTTTAATGGAAAACCCTGAGTATATTTTTATTATCTAGCATATGATACATTGCAGTGATTATAGAGTTACCGAGCGAAAACAACAGAGGTATGCCGGATATTATGGGTGACTTGATTATTTCTTTGCCGTAAGGGGATGTCCAAGAAAATGGGTGACAAGCGCACGTGTTCACAAAAACAGCTTCGATAGGGACGCTTATGTGTTTTAAAAAAATAAAGGTGAAAGGAATCTCCTGTGAGTTGTTTAATTTAAATGAATTGTTTTACTTTAAATAATTTCTGATAAATTGCTTATTATTTTAAACAGATTTTTAAAGAACTTAGATAAGGAAAAGAACAAGGTTGCTCATAGCCTGGATCTAATTTGCATAGATCTATTTATAACATCTGTAATGGCGGCATACACCAAGTGCACGGAGATAGTGAATATGCAGCTCATTGCTATGTACTGCACAGCACAATACAACTAAACAAGTGCAACACCTGTAAGAAAAAACATTATAGTGTATATTATGCACCCCTTTCTTACAAATTCTATTTAAAAACTCCATACTATATAGAAGGCAAATACGGTAATGCATTTTAATTTATTTTTGACGGGCACATAAAATTGCCTGCGGACTAGTTAAAATAAACAGGCACTAGTCCGGCTGGACTGATGCATAAAAAAGTTAGTGTCAAACCCTGGTTGCATACACTTTCATGATATGTCTATATGAATTTTATATATTTTTCTACATGTAGATTCTTAAAATCATCCTTTCATATAAGTCCTTCTTATATGTTATAAGTAATAGTACCAGTAATATCAGGGGTTTTTTTTAATACAGACTTTTCAATCCTCCAAGAGATGAGAACATCACTGGTATGTGTTAACGAGGTCATTCCTAATACAAGACACAATGCGGAAAAATATAAGACTAATGTAAAGAACTGAAACCATGAGTGATGAAGAGAAGAGCTGATAATCAGATTATTGTCTCTGTTATGTTCATCCTGATAAAGCCTTTCCCGATTGATGCCCTGGATCATTTATTTGGTAATTTAAGGATGACAATATTTATTTCAACATTTATGATATAATATTAAGACAATTAATAAGCAGCACAACATATCCTGAAATATGAAACTGGACCAAACCAGTGATAATCTACCATTTATGATTTATTACATTTACTTGGATTTGAAAACCATTTCTGAAACTCCAAAAGTCATGAATAATTTGAACATATAATGCATACAATTAAGAATTAGTATTGTAAAAGAATATATATTATGATAATGCATATGCTATAAGAAATACAATTGATAGATATCAATTCAAAAGGTGTTTATACTGACCAAGTGCAGTAATGAAGTTTGTAATGGCTATATACTGTTCATGTGGAGAAACTGGTTTTTAAAATATATGTCTTATGTTTATAATTATGTTTAATTTGATGATTGCATAGTACCGGTATATCAAATCATCATTTCTGTCTATTAGTGTCTGTCTGTCCATCCATTTATCTGTATGAAGTCTGTTTTATTTTATAACCCTGATGAGGTTACTGATGTAGAACAAGTTGAGATCATCATTATGACACTTATATACAACAAGCCTCACAGAAAATATCAGTCCTCTTAAATTACAGAGTTTTTGAATGAGTTATGAATGTATGGTTGAGTAAAATTTTTATTTTAAATATTTTTTGAAATGATTTTTGTGAATAAGAATATTTTTGTTATAACTTATCCTTATCTATATTTTTATCATTTTTGCATGAAAAAAAATATACATATCCTAGTTAGGACACACCAATATAATTTCTTGCTTGTCGGACATTAAGTGGAAAAGGGTACAAGCGGGCTAGCGATAAAATAATCCGATTATTATATTTTGTAGCCAAAATTTTGAGGCGGTCCATAATGATATGATTTGTAAAGTTTTATTTAAATACGAGCATGCAGGATCCAATAAAAAAGAAATTTAATTGGTGTGGCCTTCCACATTTTCTATATTTTAGTTCAAATTGAGGCTGAACCATTGTAATATATTACCCTGCATAATCATTCTGATAAAGTCTCAATCATACATTATAAATAGCATCAAGACCAATATGGGGACCAAGGAAGGGTTCAAAGTTCAAAGGAATCATAGGATTGCATACAATCATGTATATACATAAGGACAAATCATAAATCATTTCAGAATCTGCAGTGTTGTTTAGTCCAATCAGATAATATGATTTAAAGAATTATCATGATTAAGTATCAAATTTCATTTTTATACCTGTAATCATTTGAAAGGTTCTCCTATTTTTCGACACCCATTTTAATGCAATACCTTACAAATCAGACAAAACTTTTAAAGATATATAGAGGAAATTCAAATTAATTACAATCAGTATATGATTTTTATGAAACCTGTGATATATTTGGTTTGATTGTATTTTAAATCTTTCAACAAAGGCTTAATAAAGATTGTGTGTATTAAAGTTTCCATGCATGTTTTTCTTTTTTGTGTACAGAGACTAGAGTTTCTTGATTTTATCAGATGCACAACTATGACACTCTGTTAATTACCATTAAAATAAACTCTTTAGGAAGTGAAAAAATTGTTAAATTAAAGAATCATTTTCTCTTTATATGATTGGTTTTTAGAAATACTACCATTTATGGCAGTGTTGACTTTCATGAAGCGCGCAGAGTGATTTTTTGTAAAAGTCAGATCAGAGGAAATTCGGATTTTCAGCCTTTTTAATTCAATTAGTTGTAGTATTTACAACACAACTCCTTTAATTTTGTTCGACAAGAACTTATGCAGGTTCACAGTATAACTAGTTGAAAGAAATCGCCATTTAAAACTGAATTATACGTCTTTTTTTAACAGCATGTAGGGTTTGTAGCATCTATTTCAATAGAGGTCAGAGGAAATTCAGACGTTATTATCTTTTTTTCTAATTCACGAACATGCCAATTATTGATTACTAATTTTTTGCTATTTATCATTTCTTCAAAATTACATAAAAAAAATAAGAGTGTAATTATAGGAAATTGTATTTTTTGCAATTTTTCTAGCTCGGGTCACGTCAAAAAATGTCACTTTTTTAGTGGTCAGAGGAAATTCAAACTAAAATAGCGGATTAAATAAAAGGAATTCTTATAATCCATTTTCAGATAAATAGAGTATTTTATTAACCTTTTTAATATTTTGGTGAGAAAAGTTTTCTAGTTAATTGTAAATATGTCTTTTATGACATTTTAAATTTGCATTTAAGGTTTTTTGTCTCGTTCTAATTTTTTGAACATGGGTAAGTTTGAAGGTCGTTGCCATGGAAACGAACTCACGAACATATGCTTAAAATGTCGTTTTTGACAAAAACAAATGGATTAGAGTCTGTTTAAACAATTTTTTCAATTATTCAATTAGTTTCATGTCAGGTTTACATGTCCTTAATCTGTTACAACTGCAATATTTCGAGCCTTTCAGACAGAGCTCGAAAAAACAATTTAAATGTATTACCATATTAGAGGCTTACCCAATGTTGAACAGGTCCAGCACAATCTCCTGATTTAGCTATATAACTTAAAGGGGCATGGCCACGATTTTGGTCAAGTTTTATTTTTCTGTTTTTATTATTTACAATGCTTTAGGAATGCATTCCTAATGATCAAATGAAATGTGGGTGCCAGTCGATGATTTTTAAGCAAGATACAGGGCTCAAAACTCTTCGTCATGTAAACAAGGCTCATGCCCTGTTTTTGTTTACATAGGTTTAATATACCAGTAAAACATCTTTTTCAAGCTAATTTGTCTATCTTTTTATTCATTTTAAGAATAAATAAACAGTTCCTAACGATTCACACATTTATTTGAGGTCTAAAATTGGAATTTTCACTTCAACATTCAAAATGTAAACAAAAGCTTTGTTTACATAGCGAAGAATTGTAAGTTCTGTAACTCGCTTATAACTCAACAAATGACAATCAAATGTTGGTTGCTTATTAAAAATACCTTACTGAAGCATTGTAAACATTTAAATCAAAAAAATAATTTTTTACCAAACCCGTGACCATGCCCTGCTAAAAAAGCTATTCAGAATAGCTTGATAAAGTTATGAATATGCAGGTTTTTTTTCAGAAGAATGTTAATTATCAAAAATATACAAAAAATCGCAAGTTAATTACCGATTATATTAATCCCATGAACCATTAAAAAATAGTTCAAATCAAATTAGTTTTAACACTGCTGCTTTTGAACACTGCTATGCAACTAATCTGTATTTACATTAACAACTATGACTTCCGGATCCGGTAACCTTGACCTCAAACAAAGAAATGTATGTTTGTCTGTGGTAGATATAAAAATAAAAAACATGACAGGTACAAAAAAAGATTGGCAATATGTAAACAAAGTTTCAATCAATTACCAGTGGTCGGGTCTTATCAATTTCAAACAAATATTTTAAATTAATTGTAAAGAGAAAATAAAATGAGAACTGTTTAACTTTAACCAAACAACGACGATACTGAAATGTGAACTGTGTCAGTAAAGTTCAATAAAGTTTGTAGGATAACACATGACAGGTGTTTTTCATTTCAGCACATTCTTCGCGATGTGTTTAGTTTGTAAATAAATAAATTTACTACAGTGTCCGACATTTTTTTTTAAAAGAGGATAAATAATACAAATTATGGTTCAGTTCTTCATACTAGATCTCTAATGATTTTCTAAGTATTAGTAATACTTCTAATGACTATATTTATATTTTAAATAATTTTTCTTATAATGTAATCCAAGAAAAACTTCTACTAAAGTATGTTAACAAAATTACTTTTTAGTACAAAGTGTAGGTTCTTCTGATCTCTCTTGATGACTGTAGACAATTGCGGCATTTTGAACTTATTTAAGTATTTTCTGCTATATGTTATGACCTAGTTGGTGATTTTAATAATTATTAATTTTTAAAATATGTCACTGTACCATTTGTGCCTATCACATTCAGGGTGGAGATTATTGAGGACTGCAGATTCCTTATGATTTTTAACATCATCATGACGTCACTTGACTGTTGATTGGTCAATCTACTGGTAGTTACCTTTCAGGAAGTAATATTAACCTTCATGGCTACAGGCTACTCTGGTGAATATAGAAACAAAATGCTGACTTCATCACAATGGAGCTTAAATTATGACCCTTCTATAAACGTCATCAGAATGGGCTTTGACTGGGGGGTTTCTTGACTGTGACTGTGGGTTTCTTGACTGTGGTTAACCGATGACGTCACTGCGTGGGGGCCTTCTTCTTGGTCATGACCCCTGGTTAACCCCATGACGTCAATGGGTGGGGACCTTGACTGTGACTGAACGCTATCTACTATACTACTAGTAAATTGATAACTTGACCTAATTTAATTATATTACGTATAAGAGTTTCACCGTGCAAAAAATAGATGACCTTATTTGAATATAATGCGTAGATTAGTGGGTGGTATACTTTTAAGCGCATTCTTGATCAAAGCGTTCGTTTTCGTAATCAAAACGAATTTGAAATCATATATAATGGACAAAAATCGTAATTAGAAGTTTAAAATTCAGTCAATGTGCCTACTGTTTGGATCCAGTTAGTGAAGATGGTTGAATACTACCTTTAAACAACTTCAACTGGTGACATCGTTTGTCCAAACGATGAAACACATGTCATTAGGGAAGAAAGACTGTCGCGCCACCTAATTAAGTGTGTCAAAAATGTAGTAACAAGCAAGAACTTCACCTCTTGCGAGATTAACTATTGTCATATATATATGTCAATATGACAGCAAACCGGGTTTTCTTTTATGTAAACTGTATCCATAATCCATGTCAACCCTTATCCAGTGAAATGGAGTACCCTACATGTATATACAACATTTTGCCAAAAAATGACTAAGTTCAAAAGCTAGTATTTTTTTCATTAATTATCGGAAATCAAAATCCTAGCAATATACACACCTCTAATATATGTACACTTGATCTGCAAAAGAACAACTTCCTATCTTAAAAACTGTAGGAGGAGTTATCCGTACAATGAGGGTACCCTTTTGGCAGCCGCCCACCCGCCCGCCCGCCCGCCATTTTCACCATTTTAATAACCGGATTTTTCCGTTTGAAAACCCGGTTAAAAAGGGGAAGGTGCTGAACATTACTCAAGATGTGTTCACAAAGAGTTTGAATATGAGTGGCAAAGAAAAGGAAAACTTTGTGTTAAAGGGGGTGATACTTCTCTCCCAAAATATGATAAAATTCACATTGATGGAGAGAATTGGGATGAGGAATTGAGGACTTTTTATAGTGAAAAGTATTCTGGATTGATACTAGAATTAAAAAAAAAAGTGTAATGTACATTTAATAGGATTTTTTTAATCGTCTTGTAAGGTGTGTAGCATTATAAAAAAATATCTTTTATTTTGTTTGTTTGTTTTTGGGGGTTTTTTTAACCAGTAAAAATTGACTGAGAATAATCTTTCCAGGTAATCACACAAACACATCACAATGTAATATAATGGCACTTGATCCAATTACTTGACCAAAAGTTCTACCAATATTTTTGAAATTTGATAAATCACATAAAATTATAAAACTTTACTCATATACCATTTTTTATTTCTGTTAAAAATGTATAAAGGATGAACATTTATGTCTGGAAATAGGATGACAATACTTGTTAAAAAGAGTCAGGATCGGTATTACCAAAAATATTATACTTTGTTCATTACATCCGTTATCCACAGCGCATATCTTTGCAACAGTTTCAGAATGAGGCTTCTTTTATATACCTTTTGTCAGTTTTGATATGCCACATTTCAAGCCATCAGTTATTTGAACTATGTTTAAATTCGAAATGAGTGTGGCAGGGAGGGGGGCTGTACGATGGTTGTCTCCCCGATCATGTACATGTAACCACCTTAACGTTTGCCGTACTTCGATAGGGGGGATGTATTGGATTTGAGATGCACAGCTGTGAAGATCATATTCATTGAAAATAGCCAGATGAGTTGCGGAGAGAGCTAAATGCTAGGAGGGACTTAGGGGGCTCTTCTTTATATGAATGGAAAATAGAGTACATCTTCAGTTCATCTTCAAACTGGTGGTACAACTATCTTAACTCGAGCCATTATACTAAATAAACTTTACCAAATATGTTAATAGGCCTGTCAATTTACATAACACACACACACACACACACACACACACACACACACACACACACACACATATATATATATATATATATATATATATATATATATATATATATATATATATATATATATATACACACACACAAAAAATTTACATAAGCCTTCAGCTTTTTTAATATTTACATATTTGGTACAGTTCATAATTTATATAGTATAATGGGCGGACTTAAATGTGTGCTAGTGTTATGTTTTTAGATGCGCTGGGCTAACCTTGCAGGGTTCCCAATACTTAGGGTTGTCAGTTTACATAAAATGTACATAAGCCTTCAGCCTTTTCTGAATATTTACATATTTGGTATAGTTGATATAGTATGATGGGCGGAGTTAGTTGTGTCCTAGTATTAGCATATATCTACTACTTCACCCTTCAATTGTTGCTATGTGAACTATATAAGGTGACTCTACTGGGACAAATGATGAGTCAAGAAAGGTGTGTTCATAGTATCTTCCTTTGAGTGTCGCTATGCAAACTAGGATGACCCCGAGGTATGTTATCAATCTTAAACGCAAAATGGGGGATTATCCAGTGTATGCGGGATTTCGTGTTTGTCCATGCATGCAAAGCACATAATTAGGACGGAGAGATTCCCCCGTCATCTTAGAACATGTGAGAGTAATCCAGTAATCCATCTGGAGCCCGCCTATTTAGGGCATGTGAGTACGTACTTTATGTGAGGATTACTTGTCCACTGTAAAGGCAAAAGATGAGTCTTGCAAGAAGGGGAATACTAACCAATCCAAGGTGAAAAGAGCCATGCCCGTGGTTGAAAAATCATGCTTTACTAACTTATTGATATATCGATATACGATTAAATCAGAGTCCATCCGTTGTTGTGCCAACATCTGTGCCCACTGGACCGCAGACTCCGCCCCTCGTTGTGCCTGCACCTGTGCCCACTGGACCGCAGACTCCGGCCGTTGCTGTGCCAACATCTGTGCCCACTGGACCGCAGACTCCGCCTGTTGATGTGCCAACATCTGTGCCCACTAGACCGCAGACTCCGAGAGCATTTACACCAGCCGTGAGATTCTGTCCACACCGGTTATCCACCAGGGATAGTGACTCTCTCGTCTGCGGGCTTTTGAGGAAGTGTCCGATCTGCTTAAATCCGTCGACATTGTCAGTAAGAAGATAGATGCCACCAACAGGCGCACAACCCATCTAGAAACTCTACTGACAACAACCATTGCCAACACAAACATCATTATTGACATTCTAAGGAGGCAGTCCAGTGACAACACTATGAAGCAGCTGAATTCAGTGATGCACAGCCAGACTAGCGCAGAAGAAACCCCTTCATCAACGCCCACAGCTGAAGGAATCCCTCCGGAATTCCGGATTGATGACTCTGAACTTCGCGTCCTTGTCCGGGAGTCCAGGAATGCCGGCAATTTCGCGGTGAACCTTACACGGAAACTGTTTCCTGAACTGTTTGGTGAAGGACAGTTGCGATACGAGTATAATTGGTATGGAGGCGGGAAGTTAGCAAAGAAAGAACTGGATCCAGTGGTGAAACAGTACGTTGTGTATTTCTTCCCAGAGTTCCAATCTCACGAAGCTTGGAGGGAATGTGTGGTTCCAAAGATAAACGAGTGCCTGAGAAGGAACGATAAGCGTCTGAAGAGGAAGTCCATCGTTATCCTTCAGCTGACCGAGTGCCATGACGACGTTTTTAACTTTGTGGATTAGAGACGATCGGCGTACACGTACTTGTATGTGTAATGAGATTGTGTGTGTCTTATGATACATGTATTAACTTTTTATATGCTATGCTGTGAAATTTAAAATATATTGAAGTTTTACGTCTTTGAAAGCTTTCTCATCTTGCGATCAATGTGTGAAACAACTTTTCTGTGTTGTTATTCTGTGTATATACACATTCTTTATAAAGACTTAACTTATTAAGAGTAAATGAAGCGAACAAGATCCAGGTAAAGTTTTCATATAAATACCCGCTAGGCATTTATACTACTAAATTAAAATTACTGCTTTTCTTTAGATAAGAGGTCGTACAATGTCAAGTAGTTTGATCTCAAATATGATGACTGTGTTTAATTTATTAAAAAGAAGTGGACATACACGCAGTGAAAGACTTAAGGTACTTCACTACACCGAGTCTTATACTTTTTAAGACACTACGTCACAAGATGGCGATTTAAATGTTTTGTTAAACTGTTTGTATCAATCGATTCAGATGTATATCGTCATAGCTCAGTGGTTAAAGTATCAGGCTTGTGAACCGCAGGTCATGATTTCGAATCCACCTGGGGCTTTTGTTTATGTTTACCGAATGGAATTTTTGAAAACATCATTTTTTTTATCTAAAATGGCACATTTTTTCGCCTATTTGACATATATACTTCTTATCCATCATGCTTTCTATCATAATCAATTAATTTCCGGCTGATTTGAGAAACTATTTCACAGTGTAGTGAGGTACCTTAACTAATTTGTTCACGATAGCATTATGGTAAAGTACTGGTTGATCGGGGATCATCGATCACCATGTGATGTTATACACGGACTTGTCTCAGGCCTGTGTATTATGGGCAGTCAAGCGGAGAACGATTTCCTGTCAGTGCTTGGGTTGTTTATTTGACACATTTTTAGAGAAACAGGAATCAAATTTGAATTTTCATGTTGCCAGTATTTTGCTTACAGAGTGTCGTCGATGCAAATATTCTCTGTTTATGATCTTTATATGAGAGAGAGAGTTTAAGGCGCTATTTTACCTACTTTCATTTGAACTATACCAATTTTAAATATTCATAAATTATTATTCATATAATAAGAGGGGACATTGTGGTTGAATCCAACATGCAGTTTAGTCTGAGTCCACGTGCTACACCTGTCAATCAAATCAGCCTGCTATCTGCACTACGCGTTCCTTCCATGGTAAAAGAAAAAAGTATCGTTCTGTTAATCTTTATTCTCTCGATTAGTTTATATTGAAGGTTTAATGGGTTTTTGCGGAGAGGAACTTCTTAAAACACGTTTAACAATTTAAGAACGAAGTAAACTGAAACAATAATTGTTGTTACTATTAGTAAAATTGTTTGATACGGGTATAATTCCTTATCGTCACTCGTTTCACGGATGACCCACCTGTCTATACCTGTGTATTCTGTGCGTTCAAGCGTAGAGTGGATTTCCTGTCAGTGCGATGGTTTCGCACCTTTGTGTAAAACAATTGGGACTAAAGTTAAATACAGTTTACTTTGACAGTCATAAAAAGTTCAAGATTGGGGGGGGGGGGGGGTACGAAAAACGTTATTACCGGCCGCCGGAAGGCGGTCCGTTGTTTGATACACATTTAAATATTGTTACTGCGTTTCTGCGGGATAGTTCTTTTTTAATAGAATTAATACTATGCTTATTTTTATGAATTTAAAGTAAATTTGCATGTATAAATATGTTTTATGCCTTTTAGAAAATATCACATATTTTTTGTTTTACTCGTAAATGAATAGTAGGTCATACTTAGTAGATTATGGTATTTGGCGCGTTTTTATCGAGACTATAATCTATTCGGAAAACTTCGGAGTTCTTCATTCTTTTCAAAACAATGCATCAGGATCGGTATACGGGACATGCTAAAGACCTGAAATACTAAAGACCTGAATGTCATTTAATTTTTTATCAATGATATATTTGAATTTCTATGTGCCGTGTCAAATAAAATGACTTTGCGTGTGTATTTATTATATTTCCATGTAAAATGTGGTAGAAAATATCATGAAATGACATTATATGAATTATTTCCGCAAGAATATGACAGAAATTAAAATTTGAATTGACTGGAAAATTTGAACTAATCAATTTTAATTTTATTATGAGGTCCCTTGAAATCATATATTAAACTAATGCATTTGTTTTCATTCAATAAAATGCAACAAAAAAAACCAAAATGGTTTAAAATACATAATTTTCAAGAGAAAAATGATGAGTTGAACTTTGTATTAGAGTAATGTACAAATCAATGTGTTCTCTATTACTTCATACTATGGCAATGATCATACAATTTCCGTTAGAAATGCTTACAGTAACGAAAGATTCTTTATGATAATAGTAAAATGTTAAACTTCAAAACAAGTTGCTGAAAGTATATTAAAATTTACCATAAAAATTAGTACAACCAACTCTAATTTTCTTCTTTGTGGTGTGTTTTTATGTAAACAACCAATGATTCATAAAACAATTATATTTTTTGCGGCCCATTTGACGCTTGCGTCAATATGATTTCTTGTTCGCAACTGTTACGACGTATTTTACCACCTTTAGTTATAAACAACACCCATAACATGATAACATCATGTAGTATTTTCAGAGTAAAGTAAAATTTTCATTTTAAGCCGTTGATCGTAAGGTAAAGGTTCACTGTGAAGCATATGCTTGTCACGGACTATAGTATAACATTTACTGTCTTGAGCATCGAGAGACCAAGCCGTAAGACGTGCTACTTCTTGATATGGATTTAAAAATATTTATGGTCGGAAATGTTTAAACTCATTAAAAAATCGGTATTTATTTTTTTAATTTTTATCTTTTCCTACATGTTGATACATGTAGATGCGAGCGAAGCGAGCTCTAAGAACGAGCTAAACCTACAGTTTATCAAACAAATTTTTTTGTCTACGTCCCATAATGCTCTCTTATGTTTTCACCCGTGGTGCTATGCCAAAAATTGCCGACTTTTAACTCGTTATTTACGGTGTCTTAAAGTTTGAAGACACGTTTTGAGTACCGCATATGCTTTGGCGAGACTCAACAGATTTGTTACATGCTTCCATACCTTCGGATTGAGTCGAGATACGTAAACAAAGACGAACAAAGTCATGGATGACGTCACAGTGCTCTCGCGCTATATTTCCCGCGATAAATTTAGAGGTGGATCAAACATCTGCAATGAGTAGTATAGACTGCGATAACTGCCTCATTGACATATGATTTGTTTTTAATTTTTTTAATATAGAGATTATATAAATATATACTAGCAAGAGCCATACTTTACTGTCATATCGATCCATTACATGCATGAACAGTATGCAGGTAAGTATATGAGTAGGGAGGAAATAAAGAATGGGACATTTTGAACTAAATAAAAAGAAATAAAATAAAAAAAATAAACAGTTAAAAAATGTATGTAGATATTGCATATAGTCAGGCCATTAAATTTAATCAAAGTACTGATGTACTTACGGGAGTTGATTTTATCAATTATTATTTATAATAAAATCAACGATATGTTATTTTGCATGACAAGATGTTCACTTTATGTATTTGAATTACGTACATTTTTTTAAATATGAATTCTCACACAGGAATTGCGTGAAAACCCAATATAAATCATGTTGTGTAATATTCAAAGAATAATTCCATCAAACTACGTATCAGTAATCGAAATAGTTATGAGAAATTATATGGACCCAAGCAAAATTGAACTCTAGTCTCGTTCAACCAGACTCTCAGCTGTCTCCATTAATCTCCGACAAGCAAGAGAGACTCTCTGCTTGTCGGAGATTTACGGAGACAGCCGAGCGTCTGGCTGAACGAGACTATATTGAACTCTAGCATAGGAAAACATAAAATGTACGACTTCAAAAAATATCTAAATTATCAGTACCATTTAAAATCTGACTTTTTACAAGGAATCTATAAATAAGTTTCCTTGAAAAACAATGCTTAATAACTCATTACATCGAATTTAGTAGAACTATATGTTGTCAGCGGTGTATTGATTTGTGCTTAGGTCCAAACACTGTTTCACTTTCGGATTGTCCGGGTAACTGCATAGGAGAGTTGATTAAAATCAACTCCCAAAAATGGGAAATTACACACATACAAACAGTCAGGGACCGAGCTCTCTCTCTCTCTCTCTGGGTATGGGATTGCGCTGTATGTATCATAACCATTAAAATTAGTACCTTTCGCATACTTATTGTAGAGCGATACTCTCTCAAAAATTCTTTGACGTTCGTTGATGCTAAATAACACTAGGTTGACAATGATGCAAGGTATGTTTAATTCTTGCTGCGCTCGCCAGAACGGTAGCACCGTAAAACATATTAAGAAAATGATAAAAATATAATGTCTTCGAAATAATAGCTTTATTCACCGTTACATGACAATTGTTACGGGTGCATATAATTAGTTAATTAAAATTTCTTAAAAATTAATAGAGAGTTTTGAAAATGTGCATTTAAAACGTAATCATTTAATGTGAAATGAAGCAATTCATCAGACATTACCAGTAAATCATGATTCTTAATATTAGGTGGCCGTCTTTTCGTCTAATGGCGTACAGGTAAAAATCTCCGATCACCTTCTTCAACGGTAGGTCACACCGCCGCGGTTTAAACATGGCTGCAGCGAGGACCGCGATGAATTAACCGCGATGGTGTAACGCGGAAAGGATAAAATAACCACGGGGGGAGTGCGGTTAAATACGGGATACGCGTTGACGGTACTGTCTGTCTGTCTGTCTGTCTCTCTCTCTCTCTCTCTCTTTCGCGCGAGCCTGCATCTTTTTTAAGTTGCCGACAAAAAAACAGGATATGTACAAATATGGCGTTCTTTCGAACAGCATGGCTGCTCATGTATTTTATTCATGGTGCAACTTTACAATGCCTACCCCAAACAATTTGTTTTGAGGAAGACTTTGACTCATCAGCCATTCTCTAGAAATGGTTCCAATTATAAAATATTTTTGTCGCTAGCATTCATCATTAAATTTTATTTACTTGTTCATGTATGTTACTGATACTTTTCTCAGAAGATATCTACAGTAAAAATTACAAATTTTGATACCAAACAATATGCATTTGAAGTGCCAGATTAAATCTAAATATTTCAATAAAAAATCGTTTAATGCATATTTCAGCATGTCGCCAGTGAATATTTCAACTTTACTACATTACTAAATGGCGTATCGTTGATGAATTAAACATTTTGAAGTTATTTTTTTCTTTCAGCATCTTAGAGCGTGTTTTGTCAGTAAAAACCAATTGATAATAAAACACTTTTTCTTTTTTTTCCCGATTTATTTATTGTCGCTAAAACAGCCTTGATTTCCGTAACACATGTTCGACTTAGAAGTAAGCGATGATGTTCAAAACAATATCAAGGAATATTATCGTAGTTGAATGCTATGGGCATATCAAGAGAAAAATAAATACTTTTTTCAGTGGAAAATACGTGTTTTTACGAGTTGATGTATATCAACTCAGTATAGTCACTGCAAAGGGGTTTTCCATCACTAGGTTAAATCACATTTTCGTATTGATGGTCAAACTAATATATCAATTATCTAAATGTAATGATATGAATGATGAAAGAATGGCTTCGTTTATCGGAGGTAAAATTTGTTTTCAACGTATTTTAATCAACAGAAAATGACTTCGTTTATCGGAGGTAAAATTTGTTTTCAACGTATTTTAATCATTGCTAAATAGTACAGTCAGCAAAAATAAATGGACAAAGATCAAAGTTTTAAATTAATAATAAATTTATTTGCAAAAGATGAATAATGTAGATGAGAAACTGGTACCACCAGTGGAACAAATCAATAAAAACTATTTATGAAAATTACAATGAAAATATGACAAATTTTACTTTTGAGTTAAAATAAGAAAAATGAAATAAATCCTTCACGTTTTTATTATAATTTAGATCGGGCTTGAAATTTAAATTATTAATAAACTATGGCGCCTAGTCTGAAAAAGACAGACATCTGAGAGAAAAAAAGAATAGTTTTATTGAACAGTGCCTTATCAAAATTAATACCGAATTCGGCATAATGTGCTTTGAACGGGAAGATGAGCTTACCCGAGAACAAGGCTGCTATAATCAGTGGACGCAAGGCGAGCAGTCCGCCGAACTACTCGAAACACGCCTTTATAAAGAGTAAATTCACAAAAGAAACGATCAGCGAACCATGACATGTCACCATACACCTTATTGGATAAAATTACAGATGATAAACCTATCAGGTAAACTCTAGTATGATAAGTTTTGAAATAAGGAGCAATTTGACTGACCTGTATAAACACAGTAGCACTTGAAACGTGATGTAAGTGTGAAATAGCTTATCACAAAAATTGAAGTTACTATTTAAGTATCTTATATTAAATTATTTCTAGCTTAGTTAATGATTTATGATTTTTAATATAATAAACATATGATATAGGATGAGTTTTATCACAATTATACCTTATTAGAGTTTTGAGAAGATCTCATAAAAATGCAAATAAAGGTCTATATATATTATGGGCCTAAAATGGCCCCCTAAAATGAACATCGTCATTTTACTCTACTTTTTTGTTTCCCTTGTACAGATATATGTGTGATGTTTTTACATAATGTTCATTTTAATTAAACTGCCCACAATTCAGAAATATGACATCGTAAAGACAACATTTTCCCGCCATTTTTGCATTTTTAGCACAAAAAACGCTTGTTTTCAAGCAGTTTTTGTACCCCGCCGCAACGCGGAGCGGGGACATAGAAACGCCGGGCGTCCGTCCGTGTGTCCGTGTTTCCGTCCGTCACACTTTTTTTAAGCGCTCTAATGCCTACAAATTTTGACGGATTTTCAAAAAAATTTATACCAAATGATTATACCACTATTACCTTGGTCAAGTTCGAAAATCAGCATTGGTCGATACTTTTTGTTGGAGTTATGGGACTTTGACAACAATAATTACTCCATTTTATCCAAAGATTGACCTTGTAAGCGCTCTCATGCCTACAAATTTTGACGGATTTTCATTAAATTTATACCAAATGTTTATACCACTTATATCGGTCAAGTTCGAAAATCAGCATTGGTCGATACTTTTTGTTGGAGTTATGGGACTTTGACCACGATAATGACTCCGTTTTATCCAAAAATTGACCTTGTAAGCGCCCTCATGCCTACAAATTTTGACGGATTTACATGAAATTCATACCAAATCTTTATACCCCTAATACCTTGGTCAAGTTCCTAAATCAGCCTTGGTCGATACTAGTATACTGCTTGACCGGCGGGGAACCCAGGAATTCTATTCTTGTTCTTTTAGAAAACATAGAGCGCATTCTTGAACAAACAAAATATTTTAATCAGAGATATATCTAGCCAAGGCTAATAAGTGACAAAAACTTTTCCTTGTTCAAGCATGCGCTCTATATTTCCCATTCATAAAAGGTAAGATAAATGTAAATTTTTGACTGATTTTGATTGAATTATAGAAATATGATCTTGAATTGTCCAAAAGTAGGTCAAGGTTATGACACGAAAGTAGGTCAAGGTCATGAGTGAAGTGAGTGTCAAGTACCCCCTTGCTGCTGACGAGCTCTTTTCTTGTTGACCAAGTGACCGGCTAAACTAAATACTCTCTCAGCTGGCACAGATGGAGCTGGAATACCTAAATACTTCTTTGCAAGATCACTCAATCTAGGATAATGAATTTCATTCTTCTTCCACCACTGAATCAATGGTTTAACATATTCCCCAACACACACAATATCTTGTAGAAATTAATCACAATCACCTAGATTTATCTTTTTAGCTTTAGACGGTCCGTCCACCTCTTCCACATCTTCTGATTCAACTTCTGTTATCATTCTAGATAGTTCTGGTTCGGGTAATTCAGGCTCCCTCTGCATTTCATTTAATTCGTTGTCATTGTCATCAATCCCTTTCTCCTTTTTATTCTTAATTTTTTTTTTTTGCTGCTTTTTCATCTGAATTAAAGGCAATTCTCAAAGGAAGCTGATGTGCATCTTCTGTGGGTAAAAAGTCCCGATCTTTAGTGAATTGGTTGAGCATGCATGCAATTATTGCCAGTTCTTGGTGTTGTGTTCTGCTCTGTAGTTCTGACTTCATTTTTTCTTTAATCTTCTTAATCAAAGTTGGGTCCTCAGGATCTATTTCCACACATTTGGACAGTTTTATCAGCAAGGGTATATTTTGTTAAGTGTAGGTGTTACAGTTAAGAGAAAAGTATTGGATTATCCATGCTCCGTCAGCTATCAGGAAGCTGATATCAAGATGTGTTACATGTAGACGATTCAAGTCGAAAGTTGAAGAGCAGAAGATGGCAAATCTACCAAAGGATCGTATCGTTCCAGATGAACCACCATTTAGCAGAGTAGGAGTCGATTACTTTGGACCGTTCGAAGTAAAACAAAAGAGAAGTCGTGTGAAACGTTATGGCGTAATATTCACCTGCTTGGCAAGTCGAGCTGTACATTTGGAAGTAGCAGCTTCATTAGACACTGATTCTTACATAAATGCCTTGCGACGCTTTATTGCCAGAAGGGGACAAGTTACGAAGATACGTTCTGATAATGGAACTAATTTTGTTGGTGCTGAACGTGAACTTGCCCGATCCATACAGGAATGGAATCAACACCAGATTCAAAAGTCAATGTTACAGAAGAATGTAGACTGGCAGTTTAACCCACCAGCTGGATCACATCATGGTGGAGTGTGGGAAAGAATCATTCGAATTATTTGCAAGGCCATGAACAGCGTTGTAAGGGAACAGACCTTGGACGACGAAGGACTTAATACCCTGATGTGTGAAATCGAATATATGATCAACGATCGACCAATTACGAAGAATACAGATCACCACTCTGATTTGGAACCACTTACACCAAACCATTTGCTCTTAATGAAGCGGAAGCCGAACCTGCCTCCAGGAGTTTTTGATAAGGACGACATCTATCACAGGAGAAGGTGGAGACAAGTTCAATATATGGCAAACCTGTTTTGGCATAGATGGGTACGGGAATACCTACCGCTTTTACAAGAAAGACAGAAGTGGCACGAAATCAAACGGAACTTGCAAATTGGTGATGTTGTGTTAATAGTCGATTCTAATTCTCCGAGAAACTCGTGGCCTATGGGCATTATTTGTGAAACTATACCGAACTGCAACGGACTTGTGCGACAAGTTAAAGTTAAAACTGCGACAAATATTCTTATCCGCCCCGTTGATAAACTCTGCCGGATTCTAGAAGGAGATTGTTAGAACTGTTTGATTATTACGAACTTGTGCAAATTTCTGTATTATTATTTGTGATTATTGAATGTTTGTTCATTGTTGACATTTTCTAGGAACAATTGCTAGTGAAGACACAAATTTGATAAAAACTAGGTTGTTTGTAACTTAATGATGTAGAGTATTTTCGACGTAATTGTGTCATATTCATTCCACAATTAGGGGGCTGGGTTGTTACCGCCAATACTGCAATTAGTCATATCTATGCTGGTACTGCAGTTAGTCATACCTGATCTGACGTCATCAGTTTTTGAGCTCAATATTTTTGTGTGTAGAGCCCGTGAACTTGTGTGAGGCGGGCTCATGTCTTCAATCATTTCGTACTGAATGTACTTTTCTCTGGAGGAAACTACTTAATTGGTGAGTGTTATAATATGTATATTGTTAGAATGTTTTTCCAATGCATATGTACATTGTGCAGTAGAATTATATTACAGTACATCTGATAATTCTGATAATTCTCATACTTTAGTGTAGGTATAAAGTTACTATTTATGCATATGCATGGATATTTCAAGGTCATAATTAATGATATATTGATAAAGCTATATAGAGGTACTTATATGTAATTATGAGGCATGTGTGCAACTTCGCTGGATTATGTTAGGTTTATAATTGATATATTACGGGAGGTAACTCCATTTGCAACATGTATGATATCATTTGGTTGTCTAGAGTTATGCCTCTTTGTTTACATTTTTCTGTCGCCAAACTTTGCTAGAGCATTTCAGATTTATATATCTAGATGCATATCTTATTGTGACTAATTGAATTAGGTTATACTGATACATCAGATAGTCATACGTTTCATCATTGTCAACCATATATTTACTAGGATGAATTTGTATGTGTGTGTTTTTTGAATTAGTTTATTTACAATATTTTTTCTCTATTTTTTGTAGTAAATCGTCATTCGTCATTCGTCATACATCTTATATGTTTTGTCACCCTCCAAAATAAAATAAAGACGCATTTACAAAAGTACCAGTTTCCTCATTTCACTGGCCAGTACAGTAGGTGACTTGTCTCCACAAACAGTTTGTTGCCTTCATGAAAGGTTTGAGTGCAGCAGCAAGCCTTTCTACTAAAGACAGTTCATCAAAACTATATGCATAGGACTTAAGTGTATTTGCTGCAGCTTTTGCACAACTGCTGTCACTTATAACCGCCATGATAGCAGGAGTTTGTTCCAATAATCTCTCAAGCATACTGTATGTACTATTCCATCGTGTTGGGCAATCCATTATAAGTTTGTGTCCTCTCAGATCTTCAGCTAACAGAATTTGTTGTTTGCTCATAAGTAAATCAAAAACACTTGAACTCTGATGACAGGTGACCAATTTTCTACCTTTGGCAATAACTTTAGATAACTCACGTAAGGCCAGGGCATTTTTGACAATTAAGTTGATCCTGTGACCATAGCAACCAAATCTGCACCATTCAAGTAGTTCAAAAGCTTTTCTTTCATTGGCGGCATTGTCCGTCACTGCACTAGGTTCTGGCAATTTCCAGGTATTTGGGGTTTCGATCAGTGAGTTCTTTATGTTTTCTGCTGTGTGACTTCCAGTCACTTTTTTGGTCTCCAGTACAACACTGCGCATTTCCCAGTTTTCATTAATATCATGGCTAGTCACTGTGCAAAAACTCTCAGTGTTTATGCTAGCCCATCCATCATGTGTAATTGATATATCGTCCAGTTTGCTTATTTTACCTGCTAACTTAATTTTCATTTCTTCTTTCTTTTTCCCAAGTCTTGAAGTCATAGTTTTTCGGCTAGGAATTTCATATTTTGGATTCAGCAGATGAACAAATACACAAAACTAATAGGTAAAACTTTGCCTGCCAAAAGCTGCATAAGTGCATCATCAATTTCCTTTTGTTTGGTTTCAGGTATTTTTATTTTTTCAGGTGTACTTTTAAAGCTAATAGTAGTTTTGTTACACTAAAGTTTTAAAATTCAGAGAATTTAAAACTATCTATAACAATTTCTGAGTGTAAAATTAGCACAAGTTAATTTTTCCATTTTTAGCATTTTAGAGTTACAATTTTTATTTCAAAATCATTTAAATTTTACTTATTTTAAATGCTTTATTTTTTTTCTCACTGTTAAAAGTTATACTTTATTTCTTAATCGAGGAAATTTATTGGTAGCTTTTTACTTTTTAATTGTATAACCATGGCATCTAAACAATTTGACATTTTTCTGGAAATTATTTAGTTACGACAGATTGTCGGACAAAAAGTTAATTTGTTAAATAAACTGACAAATTCCTCGTTCAGGCAAACCTTTGAAGAGAAATTCTTTATGTTATCAGAGCGACACTTTAGCGACTCGCGAAGATTATTCAATTTGAATTACGTCAGAAAACTTATTTACTCGTTTCGGCTTTACTTAATTTTCTCTTTGTTAACATACGTACATCGAAATTCATCTGATTAACTCTATCACCTGTTTGGCCTTTAGTAATCAGTGTCAGCTCGTAGAAGAAATTCTGTGAAATTAGCCCGCTAGCATTTAAATCAAGTATCCTGATTGGTCAATGAGAGCTATTCCAAATTAAGCCGGATGGTGGGTGAATTTACTTAATTCACTTTCCATCCGACGTTTAAAGAATAAAGAACTTGTTTTAATTTTACGGAATTGTTTCTCGTTTCCATAAGGTAAGCTTGAATGAAATCTTATCTAATTTCAGTATTTTAGGTTTTCATTACATTATTTCATTATATTTTTCTGTTGCTAATTTTGATAAATTTTAGTTTGATTTGTTTAAAATACTTAAGAACATTGATTAACTATATATTTCTTATTATTCTGCGGAACTATGAATTCGTCAATCCAGAATTTTAGTTTTCATTTTCTATAAAAATATTTCGCGTCATTTTTTTTTATGCCATGATATGCTTCATTTTGTTTAAATGTGTGATTTTTATTATTGAACTTCTGTGCTGTTAAATGCTGTTTGTATAAAGTTTGAATTCGCCGCGTAATTATTGTAAACCTGTAGTGAACTCTTCAGTGTGAGAAGGTGAATTTAAGAATCGGTAGAAATTCGTCAGCTAAGTAATATTTGTTAGTTATTTCCTCTTTAATTATTTAATGACAACAGTTTATATTTTGTTTTCTAGTTTTCTTACATTTTATAAGCGTTATGCATTTTCATACTTTTGCGGAATTATCGATCCTTAGATTATAAGCGTAAAAACGATCTCGCTTTCTCGCATTGCTGTGTTTAACTACAGGGTGTTTCGAAATATGTTTTTGTTTTAATTCACTTTCCATCCGACGTTTAAAGAATAAAGAACTTGTTTTAATTTTACGGAATTGTATCTCTTTTCCATTAGCAACCAGTAGAAAGGCGAGTGGCATCCTACCAAGCTATTCCCCAACTTAATCATATTCACAAACAAAGAAAGTATCTGTGTGAAAAGTGGTGAGAGAATTCAACAGATCCCGGACCTCTTCATACAGATTATGCAAGGAGGACAGAAAATCAACTACTATCTAAGATCATCGGAAAAAACAGGTAGCCAGAATCAACCTAATGCTACTACAGCTAGTGAAAATTTAATTAGTTTTGACTCTCCAGAAGAATCAGCAAGTCTGACAACAACTACTAGTGCAACATCACCATCATCAACAACAATAACAGCAAGTGTGACAACTACAACATCACAATCATCATCTTTGGCTTCAATAACATCAGCAAGCTCAACAACATCATCCACACTGACAACAATTTCAGTAGCAGCAACAACAACATCTTCATTGCCAGCATCGACTTCAGCAGCATAAACCACATCATCTGCACCAGCAACGTCAAATTCAGTTCCAGTAGCATCGACAACATCATCAACAACAACATCAGTGTCAAATTCAACAACAGCTACCGTGACAACATTTAGTGCAAGTCAGGTCGACATGCATAGAGCAGAGCAAAGTGCCCAGCTTCCCAAACTCTCAGGAAAACGTGGATGCTTTTATACAGTGGTGTTCCCTTCATGCCTTTACTGAACAGCAAATTCTTGGAAGGATTGTTTTTCACTTGACCGATATGGTTTAACAGTAGTACCTATCACTACCAAAATCCTCGAGAAGTACCCTCCTACAGCTGAAATGATCATTCTTGGCCAGATTCGGGAAACAAAATTCCTTTCATCTCGACGTTTCGGATATTAAACAAATGCCAGATGAAACCTGTGAAGAATACATCTCGCGAATTCAACAATTGGCCTGTGACGACAACATCCCTAGCCTTATGCTAATCAATCTTATAGCAAAAGGTTTTAAAGTTTTAAAACGGACATTGCAGAAAAAGTTCTTGATAAGGATCCTGAAACTTTTGAGGACCTTTTCAAATTTGCGAAGAGGGCAGAGTCAACTATAAAGTTACGCATTAACAACCATTTATTAGCTTCAATTGAGGGAATGGAGGACAGACTCATGGACAAACTGTCGAAACAGTTGGAATCAACTGTAATGGCTCTAAGCAATCAACAGAACTCCCCCAGTCCAGCCAGGTTCGAGGAAAAATCCAAGGGACGTGACCACCGTGACCGATATCAAGGATACCGTGCTAATAATTTCCAACCCAAGAACAATTTCCATGGAAATAGACAGTACCAGAACTCCGGTCCCCAGTATTGCGAACGACCCCGTCCAGCACATGGTACCCATGGCAACCGATTTCCTCGGCCAGCCCATCAGTCCAGAGACACCTCCAGACAGCATAGTAACCGCCCATCCCAGTTCCAACATCCACGAGGTCCCAGTAAGTGCTCAAATTGTTTTATGGACACTTGTGATAAGGTTCATTGTATTGCGTTCGGCAAACAATGTTATTATTGTTATGGATATAATCATTTTCAAATTGCATGTGTTTCAAATCCAAATAGTCATTTTTATCAATATTTAGCAAATCTTGAGTCAAATCATTCATGTCAATAGGGATTCAAGCCTATCCATCATATGAAAAGGCGCCTCGAAAATTTTGAAAATGAAAGTGCAAAATGTAAATCAGCAGATATCAATATTGCTACTGTCACATTAAAATTCATCATTGTATATATTTAGTTTCGTATTTTAACTTAACCACATATCCCGTGGTGAGCCCCTTAGTATTTTAGTCATACGTATTTGTAAATACCCATATTGAACCTCAGTTCACCGGGCTTTAAACCCACCAGTCCGTGCAGTATCAGTTTGGACGCGGCAGTCCAGAGGGAAGGACGCACTTAAACTTCTCTCGTGCATACCATCCAGTCACTATGCATTTTGTTAATATAAATAGCTGTGTGCTAACTCTGAAGTGAACCTGGTACTGGCTTTTTCTGAGGTCCCTTGTTCCATCTTTTGTGTAAACCACTTTCATCGATGGTGGCCGAATATTGGTGACGTCTTGTGTGGCCAGTAGAGAACATTCACTTGGAGGACCTCACCAGTCCAGTCTTGTCAAGACCAAGTGGCAATAGACTACATGTACAGTGAAGGACCTTACCAGTTCCCATACTAGGACAATTACTTTCAATGTGTATCAATTCAAACTATATTAAATATGTAAAAACAGTGTAAAATATTGTCTTAGTCTTTGTCTTACAGTAAATATAAATTGTAATTAATTCCGCTCGAAAATCTGTGACAAATTGGTGTCAGAAGTGGGATCTATTCCCCAAAATCTTTGTATTAAACAAGAAAAAAAATTGTAAAGTTTTTCTGAAAAAAAAAACTACGCAGTGTTCAATTTGTTTACCATTTTGTTTTTTGTTCCATGTTATTCATGTTCATTGTTCTTTATGTTGTTTCAGTTTGTGTGTACCATTGTCCTTTTGTGTGTGTTCTGTGTTGTACAAAATCAGCCGTGTACTGCTTGTTTGGGACCTTGGAAAAATGCTAACCAGAGTTGGACCTGTCTCAGTAAGTCGGAACCTTCTGGTAACTGCAGAGTAGTAAGCTATTTTGTTTTTCGTGAAACTGGATGTATTTGTTTTCGCGATGTATTGTGTATCATAGCTACTGGTGGTTTTGAGTTAGTCACATGTGAAGTGAGGTTCAAGTTAATTTATTCTTGTACCTATAGTTTCATGTCAAACATGGATGATTTGAATGAGTTAAAAGCATTTGGTGAGGGTTTAGGTCTTAAGGATACTGCTCTGGCAGATTTTATTAAAGAACAGCAAGCTATTAGAAGAGATGAGAGACAAGCTCAGAGAGAGTTGGAAAAGATTAAGATGCATGCTCAAGCGGACGCTGAGAGAGAGAAATATAATTTTGAGTTAGAAAGAGAGAAAGTGAAGATTGACATTGAGAAAATGAAATTAGAGCAACACTCTTATATTGCAAGTGAGTCAAAATCTTACGATAGTCATGTGTCCGCTAAGATTCCCAAACTCCCTTTCTTTGACGATTCTCACGATGAGATGGATAGTTATCTTTTAAGATTTGAAAGGTACGCTGAAGCTCAGCGTTGGGATAGATCGAATTGGGCTATAAATCTTAGTGCTTTATTAAAGGGGAAAGCTTTAGATGTTTATGCGTTGATGCCCAAAACTGATGCCTTTGACTACAATACCCTAAAGACAGCATTACTCAGACGCTTTGAATTGACAGATGACGGTTTTAAAAAGAAATTTCGATCATGTAGGCCAGATCCTAGTGAAACATTTTCCCAGTTCGCTGTTCGGTTGAGTAGTTATTTTGATAGGTGGATTGAAATGGCAAAGGTTTCCAAATCATTTGAAGACTTGTATGATCTTATGTTACGCGATCAATTTTTACATGTGTGTAGTCAAGATTTGAAACTATTTTTAAAGGAAAGATTACCCGAGAATTTGACAAGAATGGCAAACTTGGCTGATCAGTATAAAGATGCTCGTGACCTGAATGCACTCCAAGCTACGGGTAAGGGTAAGATGCCTTTAGAAAAAAAAGTTGATCAGGTGAAGAAAACAGATGTAGGTGAGAACAAGCATGTACCTAATGATAAGAAAAGGTTCATTCCAAAGACAGAGCGTAAGTGTTACAAATGTCATAGATACGGACACATTGCACCAGAATGTAAGTCTAGAACATCGTTTAATAACGTTTCTAATGCAGTGCAAGACTTTGGATCTTCAGAGCAAAAGGTTTGTTTTGTTAGCACAATGCCTACTGATTCTATTGTAGATTCCAGAGTATCTTCTTCTCCAATGACAATGTCATCATCTTGTCAGAAGAACTCGTCTTTTAACATGCCTTTATCTGCAGGGTATGTTAACAATGTCCCTGTGACGGTACTAAGAGATACTGGGTGTAGTGGTATTGTTGTTAAAATGAGCAAGATACAGGAGGAAAACCTTATAGTTGGTAAGAAACAGACTTGTATTTTAGCAGATGGATCTAAGGTATCTGTCCCGATTGCCGATGTGTCCATCGATACGCCATTTCTGAAAGGTCAGTATGAGGTATGGTGTATGGAGAATCCTGTGTACGACTTGATAGTTGGTAACGTTCCAGATGCCAAACCAGCAGATCAACCAGATCCAGATTGGCAGGTAAATGCTGTTGAGACTAGGCAACAGAAACGTGACAAGAGTAAACCATATCCTCAACTTAGGGTTCCAGACATGATTACTGAAGATATCAATCCGATGACAATTAGGGAGGCGCAGGAGCATGATCATTCTTTGAAAAAGGTACGTGAAAATGTAGAGAACAATCTCTCTCAGGTTAAGAAAAATGGTAAAGTGAGTTGGTTTAAGAAAAACGACCTTATGTTTAGACAGTACAGTACTCATGTGGGAGATAGGGAAAAGACTTATTCTCAATTAGCTGTTCCCGATAAATTCCGAAACCAGGTAATGAAACTTGCACATGATTCATTGCTAGCAGGTCATTTAGGAACACAGCGTACTTTAGCGAGAGTAACGTCAGAATTCTGGTGGCCAGGAATCCAGAGTGATGTGCGAAGATTTTGCCAGTCTTGTGACATTTGTCAGCGCACAGTTCACAAAGGTAAGATAAAGAAAGTACCTCTTGAACGAATGCCACTCATAGACGTACCGTTCCAGAGAGTTGCTGTTGACCTGGTGGGCCCTCTTTCTCCAATCACAGACAAAGGTAATCGCTATATTCTCACTTTAGTGGATTATGCTACTCGCTATCCTGAAGCCATAGCACTTCCCAGCATCGAAACAGAGAGAATTGCAGAGGCTCTATTTGAAATGTTCTCGAGAATTGGTATACCTCGTGAAATGTTGACAGATATGGGAGCTCAGTTTACTTCCGCATTAATGTCAGAGGTAAGTCGTCTTATTTCTCTTAGTCAGCGGACAACAACCCCGTATCATCCTAGCTGTAATGGGTTGGTGGAACGATTCAACGGGACCTTAAAGCAGATGTTGAAGCGACTCTGTTCCGAGAAACCAAAAGATTGGGACAAGTACCTAAGTGCTGTGCTGTTTGCCTACCGAGAAGTGCCACAGGAGAGTCTTGGATTCTCACCCTTTGAGTTGGTATATGGTAGATCAGTTCGTGGACCTATTTCCATATTGAAGGAGTTGTGGACAAACGACATACCAGATCCAAACGTCAAGACAACCTACCAATATGTGTTAGATCTCAAAGACAGACTCCAGTCTATGGCTGAACTTGCGAAAGAGAGTCTAGAAAAGTCGTCTACCAGATACAAGAAACAATATGACAGGAAAACTAGAACTAGAAGTCTAAAGGTAGGAGATAAAGCTCTTGTTCTTTTACCGACTGACAATAACAAATTATTGCTTCAGTGGAAAGGACCTTTTGTGGTTACAAAGAAAGTCAACAGAGTTGATTATCAGTTAGATATGCAAGGTAAGACAAAAACCTTTCATATAAATCTTTTGAAAAAGTACATTGAGAGACCAATTTCAGATGTTGCTTCAGTGACGGAAGATGCAGGTGTTCTTGGTTTAGTCAACGCAGCAGTAGTTGATTGTGTGGATGATGAGGACCAAGATGGACAGTTAGATGAGTATCCTCAATCACAGGTTAGTGTAAGCAAAGTAAACATTAACCCATCATTGTCATTAGAGAGCAAGGACAGATTGATGAAGTTGCTTTTTAAGTTTGATGATGTTTTTCAAGACCGTCCTGGTATCACAAGTGTACTTGAACATGAAATTAGATCGACAAGTGCCAAACCGATTCATGTCAAAAATCGTCAGATACCATATTCAATGGAGGAAACAGTAAACAAAGAGGTGAGTGACATGTTGAAGATGAACATTATTGAATCTTCTGACTCCCCGTATTGTTCCCCAGTTGTTATCGTGCCCAAGAAAGATGGAACAAACAGGTTCTGTATAGATTTTCGCCTGTTAAATAATCAGACCATATTTGATTCAGAGCCAATGCCAGATGCTGATGAAATGTTTTCCAAACTTGCAGGACATAAATTCTTTTCAAAAATTGATCTATCAAAAGGGTACTGGCAGGTTAAGTTAACAGATGATTCAAAACCAAAAACAGCCTTTAGAACAGGTAAGGGTTTGTTTCAGTTCAGGGTCATGCCCTTTTGGTTAGTTACGGCTCCGGCCACATTTTCAAGATTAATGCGCAAAGTCTTGCATGGAATGGAGAATGTAGACAATTTCATAGATGACATTTTGGTGTACATTTTAATGTGACATTTTAATGTGAGCAATTTTTTTTTTCAAGACTTTCTCAGAAAGATAGAAAATGTGACGATTGAGATTTCCTGCCGGCGTCTTCCGACAAGAAAAGGTAAAAGATCATAACTTAATACACACCTATGTCTCAGTTTTTTATAAATAATGTTGGTACATCGTTTTCCAAAAGAAAAAAATAATAGAAAGTTTCTAAATTTAGGCATGTGTTTGCAAAACAAATTGATTGAGGTGGCTGTTCTTGCTTCTAAATTTAGTGAATTACACTGAATGACAGCATTGCCTGGACACAACTTCATTTCATTTGTCGCCAACCACAATTTATATAATAACCTACCACTCCCCCCCCCCCCCCCCCCATGCATCCCATGGATTTTGTGCTTTAAGGGTGTCGTATTCTTTACCATTCTAACATTTTTACACAGGATTCCCGAACACACTGGGTTGTATTGATGACACGTTTATTAGAATCCTGGCTCCAGCTGAAAATGAACCGAATTTTGTAAATAGAAAGGGGTTTCATTCTTTAAATGTACAGAACCGTTTTTTAATATTTTTTAAAATTGATTTATTAGGGGTTTGAAGCGAGCGGGTAGTTTTTTATTCGGGTCAGAGTTCGACCCCTTTCTTTATTTATGGTTACATTGAAATTGATGTTAAAACGGGCTTGGCCCCTGTGCAGTGTCTTTTGAGATGGTCAGCGTCTCGAAGATGTCTAGATAGAGTTTTTTTTACTGAACTATTGTTGCTCAGATGATCAATGGATTTGATTTTGCGCCTTCTGATCTTTATTAATACATCTTTTAATTTTCTTCAGGTTTAATCGTCGTGGGGAAAAAACAAGATAGACATGTCCTTGAACAAGAAACAGCTCCACCAAAGCCCCCTGTGACAGCGGCTACAAGTTTGCCACCTCCACAAAACAAAGGAGACGTCCACGACTTCAGTCTGCCACCAAACACAGCAGGTACAGTCAAACTGAAAAGAAGAGTGAAAACCAAACCACCAGTACCTGCATCAACTCCTTTCCAGCAAGAAACTGTATGATCACCTGTGGATCAGCCTTCAGTTCAGCTTCCAAGTCATCCTTTATTATTCATTCCCCCGACATTTTCTCCAACTCTGCAGCATCTGTTCCCAGTATTCATACAGCTTTAAAGTCAACCAACTCCATCACTGCAGCCATTCTCTTCACCAATTCTACATGCTTCCATGTTATCAGGGACATCAACCAAACCAAATTCCCTATTGCCAACATCATATTTTGCCCACAGATACCACAAGAAGAAGCAACAGGAAGAGGAAGCTGGGATCAAGCGTAGAAAGTATGAAAGAAAATCATCTGTACTTTGCGAAAGTGCAATAAAGAGAAACATTCCGCCGATGAAACCCAATATTACGGGAATGTTTTTTGTCATAATAAAGAGACACAGTCTCTTGACACTTGGAGGGACAATTTGAAGCAGAAACATTAGAAGGACAAGAAAAATTAAATATTCATGCTAACAGTGATAGTGATATTATTGTGTACAGTGTATACCCAATGAAAGTGATAATGTATATTCCCAACGAGGGTGGCATTGTGTATATTGTGTACAATATTACATTGTGTATTGGCAATGATACTGATATGTGTATTGGCAATGATGCTGATATGTGTATTGGCAATGATACTGATATGTGTATTGGCAATGATAGAGACGTTGTGTATTGGCAATGGTATTGACATTATGTTTTGGGAATGATATTGATATGTGAATGGGCAATGATTGTGACATTGTGTACTGGCAATGATATTGATATTGTGTACTGGCAATGATTGTGATATTGTATATACTCAATGAGGATGGCATTGTGTATATGCAGTGATAATGACTGTGTATTAGCAATGAATATGACATTTTGTATTAGCAATAATTATGACATTGTGTACTGGCAATGATAGTGACATTGTGTATTGGCAATGATAGAGAGATATTGTGTATATGCAGTTATAATAACATTGTGTATTTACAATGACATTGACATTGTGTACTGGCAATGAATATGACATTGTGTACTGGCAATGATTATGACATTGTGTACTGGCAATGGTAGTGACATTGTGTACTGGCAATAATAGTGATATTGTGTATACTCAATGAGGATGGCATTGTGTATATGCAGTGATACATGTACCTACAAAGGGGGGTATCTGCCACTACAGCTTTACCATTGGAGATAGAGACCAGTCAGACCACTCCTGCGGTTCTACCTACAAGGGGAAGGACCTACTAATCCCAACAGAACACTATTGCAGAGCCTTTGACACAATCTGAGAAGGAATCCACAGAGGAGGAGGCACCAAGTACTACTATAGGTATAAAGAACATAAGTAAAGCAAACAATTGTTTTGATTTTTATATATATTTTTTTTTATATATATTTTTAATACCTGTATTTGTTCTTTTGTTTTATATGTATCTGTTATTAGATACAAACGTAAGGGAAAATATGATATCAAAAAGAAAAATTGAGAGAAATCAATTAAAATGACGGGTGGTTATCATAAAATAACTCAATCATTGGAGAATAATTTAGATAGTTTTTCATTTGATGAAATGAATTATTTAGATGATGACTTTGAGTCTATTCCAAGTCTGTTATGTCATAATGAATATCTTGAACCTAAAACACTATGTATGTTAACAATTTATGATCATTTAAAACATTTTTTTAACCGTTATATAATCCACCTTTAAACAGCTTGTATCCTCTGGTAATCTAAAACAAGAGGCCAATCGGCCTTAACGGTCACCTGAGTAGCATTTATACCATACACAAACTTGTCATGGAGTCTCATATATGCATCTAATTAATTATGTTTCATACTGGAGTAGAAAAATTATAAATTTGTAATGACGACCACATTTCAAAAGAACTGTGAAACCTATAATTTTGGTGAAAAACTAAAAGATCTGGTCTACAAAATCAAGATAATTAATTTTTTTCAAATAACCTATATGTTTTTGTTGTTTTGTTTTTTGGGGGTTTTTTTGCATGGTAAGGATTTTCCTATATTATTTGAATTACGCATATTTTATTATATAAATTCTCCGACAGGAATTTCGTGAAAATCCCATATGAATCTTCAGGTGTAATATTCAAACAATTAATTCCATCAAACTATCAGTAATCGAAATAGTTCTGAGAAATTACATGGATTCGGGCAATATTGAATTCTAGTCTCTTTCAACCAGATCGACGTTCGGCTATATCCGACAAGCGAGAGAGACTCTGTGCTTGTCGGAGATTTACGGAGACAGTCGATCGAGCGTCTGGTTGAACAAGACTATATTGAACTCTGGTGTAGGAATACATACAATGTCCGACTACAATCAATATTAAAATTGTTCGTACCATTTAAAATCTGACAATTTACAAGGTATCTATGTATAAGTTTCCTTGAAACAAGTCTTTAGAATACACTACATCGAGTATATCGATTAGAATTATAAGTTGTCAGCGATGCTGATTTGTGCGTTGGCCCAAACACTGTAAAAGTTTCAATTTCGGTTTGCCAGAGTAACTGCATAGGAGAGTTGATTAAAATCAACTCCCAAAAATTATTTCATGAATTTTAGCAACACTCATAAGCCTTCAAGTACAGCAACTCTCAATTTTACAAAAATATTGACGGGTACTTTCTTCGAAACTGTCCCTTGCTACCTGAGGAAATCAAGCCAGTGTACACAAAGTTAGTGCAACCAAACCTCAGACGAACAGAAAGTTTGTGAAGAAAGACATGAATACTCCACACAAGAAACCTGTGTTCAGAAAACCTCCAAACAAAGTGAAAATGTGTAAATTCTGTGGAAAGAAACATGCTATGAGAAAGGAATTGTGTCCAGCATGTGGGAAATCGTGCAGCAAATGTCACAAAGAGAACCACTTTAGCGTGAAATGTCAAAATATCAACCTAGTTGAAAACGAATTCTATAGTGGCACAACAGATGAAGACGAATTGTGGCTCAACGCTGTATATGGTAATAAAACCACACTGACAGCAGTCATGATTGTGAACAACTGCAGTATTCGATCTCAGTTGGACAGCGGTGCAGAAACTAACACAACTCATCAGAAGTACGTTCGTATAGTACAAGTGCGCCCATCCTCAACTACTCTGTGTGTTTGACTCAACACCTTTAAAAACTCTACGTGAAGTTGACCTACGAGTTACTAATCCGAAATTGAATGGAGTGATGAATGTAACATTTGCTGTTGTAAGCAATACACTGCAGAGTTTATTAAGACTCTTCAGGTGATACAGAAGATGAATCTTATTACCATGAACGACGAAAAGTTCATATCGATGGTGAATACCACATCAGACCTTGGTGACCTTGGAGAAGCTACACTAGTGGTAGACAACAAACTTCAGCCGAAAACTCTCCCTTGCCGAAAACTTGCACAAACTATCAATGACAGAGTCAAACCAGAACTCTACAAATTATTGGACAGAGGGATCCGTGTTCCAGTAACTACACCGACGAGATTGGTCAGTCAGATGGCCGGGTCAACAAAGCTAATGGAAAACAGAGAATTTATATTGATCCACAAGCTTTTTAATTCAGCATTATTGCGTGAATACTATTAAGTAACCAACAAGCTTCAGAAAGCCAAGTTGTTCAGCAAATAGAAGCATACGGGCATGTAAAACTGGATGACAGATTAAGCATGTTGACGACAATGATCACTCCATTTGGTCGATACAGATGGTCAAAACTCCCATTTGGATTGAAAGTCTCCAGTGAAATCTTCCAGAGAAAACTCACAGACGCGCTTGGTGACATTGAAGGTGTGTTCACATAGCTGATGATATCATTGTTATTGGATGTGGAGATCCTATTTCGGATCCATCAAGAAAAGATTACTTCTAGAAAAAATGTGAGAAATCATTTGCTGTCATGTTTGGCGGAAAACGAGATACGTCTTTTCTATCTTAAGTATAAAATTAAAAAAAGTCTTTCCAGCCACCCCACTGCATTCGCAGGTTACCAGACAATCTATACTCATGACATTCGCCAGTTAACAACGATACACATGCACCATATTTCTTTCTAATACCTTTGGTATTCCAACATGTGTGATATGATAACTAAATTTTTTCTGATAGATAATTATTGGGAAATAAAAGTAAAACCTAGTTTTACTTTCGATTAACTAGCCAGAAAATAGCAAAAATTAGAGTAAGGTTGTTGATACGCGGTAGTTTGTATCAAAATATATGCTTCGTTGAAATAATATTGAATTAATAGGTAGAGATAGAATATATTTACAAGAAACTTGTTAAGGCTATACATAGATATTAAGAATAACAAATATTAAATAAATAAAATGTGTCCATTCCGTTATTGAATACCCGATTTTACTTTTGAATAGAATCTTGCAAAAGCACGAACTCTGCTGAGAAAATTGGATAGAACTTCGCAGGCAGATACCTTCAATCGGCAATCTATGATTAATTTAAACAAGATATATGTGAGCCAATGCTCACTAGTGATACCCCCGCTCTGATGTGAATATGCTAAATAAGCAAAGTCGACATTTAACAGAAAGCTGGCATCCGATTGGTACAAAAATATATCCCACAATATAGCATGCCTAAACGAATAGTGTGTTAAAATTTCAAGCATCTGCGATAAACAGTTGCTGAGAAATCTTTGAGGAAAATTTGTTTGAAAATTTTGGCTAAAATAAACAAAGTACTCATTTAACAGGAAGTTGACGTCCGATTGGTACATAAATATATCCCACAATACGGCATGCCTTAACAAACACTGTGTAAAAATTTCAAGCATCTGCGATAAATAGCTGCTGAGAAATCTTTGACGGAAATTTGTTTGAAAATTTTGGCTAAAAATAAACAGTCATCATTTCACAGGAAGTTTGACGTCCGATTGATTAAAAAAAATATCCCACAATATGGCATGCCTATACAAATAGTGTGTTAAAATTTCAAGCATCTGCGATAAATAGTTGCTGAGAAATCTTTGACGGAAATTTGTTTGAAAATTTTGGCTAAAAATAAACAAAGTCGTCATTTAACAGGAAGTTGACGCCGATTGGTACAAAAATATATCCCACGATATGGCATGCCTATACAAATAGTGTGTTAAAATTTCAAGCATCTGCAATAAATATTTGCTGAGAAATCCTTGACGAAAATTTGTTTGAAAATTTTCCTTAAAAAATAAGCAAAGTCGTCATTTAACAGGAAGTTGACGTCTGATTGGTACAAAAATATATCCCACGATATGGCATGCCTATACAAATACTGTGTAAATATTTCAAGCATCTGCGATAAACAGTTGCTGAGAATTCTTTGACAAAAATTTGTTTGAAAATTTTGGTTAAAAAATAAGCAAAGTCGTCATTTAACAGGAAGTTGGCGTCCGATTGGTACAAATATATATCCCACGATATGGCATGCCTATACAAATACTGTGTTAAAATTTCAAGCATCTGCGATAAACAGTTGCTGAGAATTCTTTGACGAAAATTTGTTTGAAAAGGACTACGTGCGGTTTTATGCAATTTTTGCCCCCCAAAATCAAAGTTTTAGAAAGAGTTTTAAAATAAGGTGAAAGATAGTTAAAATCATATTGGAAATAAAGGTGTAAAAGGTTATCACCACTGTGACGTCATAATGTAGAAATGACGTCATGAATATTGCATTATTTTGATAAATTGATGTTTTGTAGCAAAATATGGGTGTTTTCCGATGGTTTTTCGACTGGGAAACATCGAGCGCAGGCTTGCTCAAGTACCATATTTTAGTATAATGTGTATAACTATCTGAAGAAAAACATATGTTAAAACCGCACTTGAGCAGATCTGCGCTCTATACTTCCGAATGCAAAATATAGAGCAAAAATGAGAATATTTTCATTTGTTTGCAAATTTGCGGGAATTGGGCCATTTAGGTGACGTCATAGATACACAGCGAAAGAGCAATGATGACTAAAATCATTATTATAGTTATAGGCATCCTCTATACAATAATTTGTGAAGATTTTATTTTTATACGATACTATTTAAAAATTGGTTGAAATCGGGGGCAGATATTTGACCATACCGCACATAGTCCTTTTGGTTAAAAAATAAGCAAAGTCGTCATTTAACAAGTGGTTGACGTCCGATTGGTACAAAAATATATCCCACGATATGGCATGCCTTAACAAACACTGTGTTAAAATTTCAAGCATCTGCTCACAGGATGAATCTCTGCCATTCAGTCAATTGAAAGGTGACTGAAAGGTAACTGAAATGTGACTGAATGGCATATGTGTGCCATTCAGTCACCTTTCCAGACCATTCAGTTATCATTCAGTTGACTGAATGGCAGAGATTCATCCTGTGGCTATAAATAGTTGCTGAGATAAATGCGACAGAAATTTTTGTTACGGACGGACAGACAGACAGACAGACGGACAGACAGACACACAAGGGTAAAACAGTATACCCCCTCTCCTTCGGAGCGGGGGTATAATAAAAATGCTATAAACAAAATGGATTAATTTGATGCGATTTTAGTTTTAGTTTAAGAACCTACACACTAATCAACGTCAAGGCGGAACATGCAGGGCGGGGATACTTTGTATCTGACACTTTGGTTTAAATTAAGCAAATAAATATGCATACACTAGCATTTTTTATTTCAAACATTTTGTAACACGACAGGTTGGTAGTTAAACGTATAAATTAATTTGTCAAAAATGAACAGATACATATTAATAATAAATAATGCATGCATAAAACGAGGAAGTTAATTGGGGGGGGGGGGGGGGGGGCACTAATTACCTTTTTAATAGTTGTCCATGTTCGGGTAGAATTTCTTCAGCTGCAGGTCTGTAGCTCCCGTTCTGGAAAATTCGCATGGAAAACCTGGAAGCTACAGTGCCACCCATTGTAAACAGTGATTAACCTTACCGATACGTAAATTCTGGGAAAACAATTAGTACCATTAAATTCTTTAAGCAGTTCACTACTGGTAACACCTCTGTACTTGTAGGTTATTAGTGCGCAATACACATTTTTTTTCAATGGGTGGCACTATAGCTCCCGGGTCATACCTCCTATTTTTTTTTACAGACCGAGAGCTACAAACCTACAGCTAAGAGTTTTCTTAAGATTAAGAATACGTCAATTCTCGCGCTTGTGCAGATATCATACTGTGTTTAACAACAGACAGTCAACAACTAAAATAGCCTCGGATATTCACAATCAAGCATGCATGGTACATGTTGTTTTCTATCTCATATTACAGACATACCCTGTTGCTGGCAGGGAATCTCTCAAATCGAAGGGGGAAAATATTTTGTCTATACAATGATTTGAAGTGAAACTTGGAAATGTATTGGTGTGAGACCTTTTATGCAAAACGGAGAAATTGATATATGATATTATGTACGGGTTAACAAATCTGAAGAGCTTCGCTAAATGTTAACTCATACCTTAGATCAATGTTCACGCTTATCACATACGACCGATACTCATATCAGTAATTTGACATTTTAAACAGTCTTAAATCAATGAAGATAAAAATTGAGTATACATTTTTAATGAAAAATAAACGAGCGACATAATTAGGATAGAATTAATAATAAGTGTATTGTAACGGTGAAAGATTGGGTATCGGTAACTTCAAAGGGATGTAACTTAGGAGACTAGAGTGGACTCTCCCAGAATGCTGGTTACCCCTTTGACGGGTGGAACGACCCAATCGTATATAATGACGCGCTGAGAGTTTCTCAGAGAGAATTGATCTAGCAGCTGAAGTGAAAGGACGCCTGAACGCAAAGCTATAGAAGAAGAAGCGAGAGAGAAAGAAAGAGCAAGGGTCGAAGTAAGTAGCGCCAGTGGTTAGAGAAGTCGAGAGGAATTGTGGTGGGGTACCAGGAGAAGTAATCCTGAATAAGGGTGAAATAACCTGGTACTCCACGAACACAATAAGAACTCTGACAAGTAACACGGTGCAGGGTGCCCGGCTCTAGGACACGTACACACACCTCGCCTTACATTGATTATTTTGTTTTAAATCCAATCATTCATACTCAGGCAGAGTAAAGGAAAATTATTAATATATTTAATACCCTATTCTCTTGAAAAGAACTCAGTAGATAACACGTTACATTTTGGTGGCAGCCGGTCAAGGGATAGGGTAAATTTGATCGTTTGATTTTTGATAAATTAATCATTGTGTTTGAAATTTTTGTTTTTGTGTGTGGTTAACGTATTTTTGTGACTTGGTGTAGCTGGTGACTGAGTGCAGTTGGTAACCGAGTATAGTTTTGGTACCGTGTATTGATACCGAGTGAAGTAAAGTTACCAGGTCGCATTGAAAGTTACTTTGTTCTGAGCACAAAGATACTGTGTGCTGAATAAAGGGTACTGTGTTCTGTGCACCGGGCTACTGTATACAGAATTGAAGGTACAGAGTTAATAAAAGTATCTTAGAGAGCACTTGGTTCCCGTGAACAAGGTACAAGGAACTGTGATCAGTTTGAGACATTAGGTGAATCAGTACACATTTAAAGATGGATGTTGAGCAGGAGTTGTTAGCAGATCTTGAGAAGATTGATGCGGAGAGACAAAGATTGAAAGAAAAGTTGCAGATGATGATGCATAAGCAATCTCCTGCTAAGGTAACTAAGTCATCTATGGTGAGTGATTTGAGTTGTACAGATGCAGGTGCACAACGACCGCAAGATGATACCATGGCTGAGTTGAACAGACGATATTTGCATGGAAGTCCAAGTTATGAATTATATGGACCAGATGAAAAGGGTGCACGTCCAAAAGTTAGAGCAAATGATCTATGTGAAGATATGTCTACACTGCGGTTAATAGAGGGAGATAAGGAATTCTACCAAAGGACTTCAACACCTGGTGTCCATTTCTCGTCGCCAGAAACCAGAAGCACGTCTATACCGACAAGCGTTACTTGGAGCTTGGCTAAGGACAGTTACACAATGCCTAGTATACCAAGGGCTTGGGGTCCTAATGTCACACCTATGAAAAATGAAATGATTGATAATCAGCAGTTTGGAAAAACTGTGATGAAGCCAGCTACTTTCGATGGCACTGGTTCGTGGATCGATTATAGAGCGCATTTTGAGGCATGTGGTAACATAAACATGTGGAATGACAGACAAAAGGGCCTTTACCTTGCTGCATCTCTGCGAGGACAAGCTCAAACGGTGTTGGGGAATATGCGTCAAGACAATGCATGCGCTTATAGGAACCTTTGTGAAGCGTTAGAGGCAAGGTTCGCCCCAGCAAACCAAACAGAATTGTACAGGGCTATGTTAAAAGAGAAGCGCCAAAAATCAACTGAAACATTGCCTGAACTAGGTGAGAGCATAAGACGTCTAACACATTTAGCTTACCCTAGTGCACCATGTGAGGTCACAGAAATGATAGCCAAGGATCAATTCGTTGATGCGCTCACTGACTTTGACATGAGGTTAAGAATTTAACAGTCAAGACCTAAGTCGCTAAATGAGTCTATACGACTCGCCGTAGAGATAGAGGCATTTTGTAGGGCTGAGCGACAAAGATGCGACATAAGCTACGCTAGGGGAGCCTATGGAGAAAAACCAGATACACAAGAAACTAATGTCAGAGGTGAGTTCAAAGAACTGAGAGATGAACTGAGAACATCTCTTCGAGAACTTGAGCTCAAGATAGCGTCTTTAACAGATCGCAAGTCAAACACGAGAACTACAAACACGATGAACACTGAGAGTAAACAGAGTAATGACGGTTTCCCTTACAAGTGTCATAACTGTGGTACAAGAGGACACAGAGCAAGAGATTGTTTTGCTCAGAAAAGGGCAGGTTGTGGTCAATGCATTTCTCAGAGGCAGAAGAGGACATCGAGTCAATCTGAAGATGAAACTGAAAATACATTGAAACAACATAGTTCAAAACCAGGTTCAAGCTTCCTTACTCAGACTCGCATCGATCTTCAGTCAGGTCTATTTGTAAAAGTTACCGTGAATGGTATACTCTGTAACTTTTTAGTTGACACAGGAGCTAGTTTGACAATTCTTTCTCATAGTGTTTATGAGAATATTACAAAATACAAGGGAAATGCACTTGCTCCAAGTACCCAGAGCATCATACTAGCTGATGGTGCACTGTTACACGCTAAAGGAAAATGTGATTTTCTCATCAGTGTTGGTAACTCTGAATTTGAAGTTACGACTGTTGTAGCTGATATCAGTGCTGATGGCATATTAGGTTTGGATTTCTTGAAACGGAATAAGTGTTTAGTAGACGTGGCCTCAGCAAAGATGTATGTAGAAGGGACAGAACATGAGCTTCAACTGAAGGGACATTTGGGGTGTTTCAATGTCAGCTTGAAAGAAACTGTATGCCCACCACCTAGCAGTGAGATGACATGTCCGAACTCGTGGTCATTACCCTCTAATGATCAGGGGAGAGAACATCTCATCACGTGTGCGACAGAAGACTTTAAGAGGCGGCGATTTGAATGCAGTCAGTGTGACAAAGCCTTTGCCAAATCTTCACTTCTCGTTCGACACCAGAAAAGAGTCCACTGTTCGAAAGACGCGGTAAACGCACCAGAGACATCCAGTAGTTTTATGAATACTGTCATCACAGAGTCAGATGATGACCAAGAATGGCTTGAAGACCCTGGTGACCTTATCTATGAGCCTAATCTTGAATCCGGCAGGACCATTCGCAAGAAGACGTCTCCTTCACTGCCTGGAGTCAAACGCAAGGCACCCGAGCAAACACCAGACAAAGAACACAATAAGAACTCTGACAAGTAACACGGTGCAGGGTGCCCGGCTCTAGGACACGTACACACACCTCGCCTTACATTGATTATTTTGTTTTAAATCCAATCATTCATACTCAGGCAGAGTAAAGGAAAATTATTAATATATTTAATACCCTATTCTCTTGAAAAGAACTCAGTAGATAACACGTTACAGTATGTTTACCTTTCTGTCAACGTTTTTATTTCCGAATTATTTTTAGGTGTCATCAATTCATTGTGTATGGTTTTCGTTCTTCATTGCTTATGATGTATATTGATCAGTAAGTTTAAAATAAGTACCCCTAAATGCTTATAATATGTTAGACGGATTCATTTAAGGTGGAGTAATCCTTCTAGCGCCTCTTTCACAGGTGAATGAATATTGACACCTGTGTCGTGAATTTTATCTATTAAGGTATTTAAATTTGTTATTAAGACATATTTTTAAAGTCTCGGAAATCACTTGCTAGGCATGTTTGTTTAACAGCGAATACCAGGGTGAATATCTATAAGGGCTTTCACAATTCGAAAGAGAAAAAGGTTCATGGTTCTTTATAAGTTAAGAAAACCCATTTTGTAGAAAAAAAAATCGTAAAACTATAGTAAAGATTGAACCTTTTAACTACATACCCTGGGATAACTGTCTTCCGGGAAAGTTTTTTTTCTACATGGAAAAGAAAGTATGCTAAATTCTTAATTACATAATTACAAACGGTTAATTGTACGATTTACTTGTAAAGAAGTGTTGAGGTGGCAGGGGACAGTTTTTTTGATACAATTTATTGTAGCCAAGGGATGCATGTCTTCGGAACTCTGTAACTAGAATTTCCTCAGTTCCCATTCAGCACAAATACCTTTAATTCACTCTTTATAAGGCCAATCACCAATTTCTGAAGAAAATTATTAGTCAAAACCTGTAAAATTCTCTACATACTGGTTTTTATGAGATTTTGACCCTTTCATATTTTGCTAATTTTTCATGATTTTTCAGCTTTTTAGACCTCCCCCAGCTAATTCCCTGCAGAGGGTTGACCTTCCGTACCGCGTGCATGTTGAACTATCACATGTCAGAAACTTACCGGTGTATAGTTTACAATGTCCCATCCACCTACTTTTCGTGTTATTTTACCTCCCGTCTGTAACTTGCAATTTCACTGTGTAAAGTCAGCACAACAGTCATAGCCCCAGGTTTCGCATTTTACTTCTGATTCTTATGTACCTAACATAAGGGGCCTACATATTGCATATCAATTTCAACAACAGACATCCCTCTAACTAATGATAATCAATAAAAATCATTTCATGAATTTTAGCAACACTCATAAGCCTTCAAGTACAGCAACTCTCAATTTTACAAAAATATTGACGGGTACTTTATTCGAAACTGTCCCTTGCTACCTGAGCTGAAATCTATAAACTTTAAATTCGTCATTAGTTCTGAAGTAAATGTTTGCTCCTATGCACAATTAAGCTGAATAAACAGAAGATACCATGGGTATATTTTCTATGTTAAACTCAGTTTTGATTATAACTCGTAATACTTTTTTCGTAATGGAAATTATTCCTGTTGCTAGCCGTGCACCCGAAGTGTACGTATGTCTCTTGGACAACCGCCATAGAGCTGGAATAAATCAGACACTAAAAAAAACCCAACCTAATAGTGTTATCTTTGCTAAATAAAATAAATAATAAATACAGTGTGAAAGTACAAAACAATTATTTGAAAGTTTTTATTGATTGTAATTATTCACAAGTAAGAAAAAGGGATAATGAAATGTGGTGATAAAGAACAGTATTTTAAATCATAAAGCCAAATGAGAAATTCAAAACAAAAATTATATAATCAGACAGTTTTAATTTTTATAAATAAAACCGGTCATTCATAGGAAACCTTACTACACAAAAGTTTTTGTCCTTTGGCATTCTAGTTACGTTTATAAATAGATAAATGTATATTAAAACTCAAAATACAGCTTAAAATATAATTTCACTGCAGATTTTGATAAACACACTGATAATCATAAAAATATTGTTGGCCTTTTTTCTCGCGAGATTTAAAAAATGCACAAACTCATAACAAATGTCAACAGATCCGTACAATGTATTCAACAGTCTGTTTATGGAATGCGGGAACCTGTTAAAGCGATATTAGTGAGCAGTTAAATCATCCTTTTATTAATTAGCTGTGAGTAAAACAACTCGTAAATATTTAAAATCGATCAGAGAACGTTGCCTCCAGTTGGAGGCGGCGAATTTCCAGTTTTTGTAATGGCGCCCGTATTGGCGTTTTCCTGGCATAATTAATGTTAATTGATCTGAAAACCCAGCAATAATGACAAAACAAGTTTTCTTATAGAATTTTTTAAAACCTTGTTTAAAAACATATAATTTGAAAGAATTTTTTTTCATATATTATCATAAAAATGTCACTGAACACAAACAAGCTTTCAGCACACTCAATGTATGTTTTATTTCACAATTTAATATTTTACTCGTTTGGATTGCAAATTAGACATTGCAAAAAATCCATTTGATTCTGGCGTCTTTTGGAATTCTTGCAAAACTTACTGTAACTCTCTACTCGTAAAATTATCTGATGAAAGTTGAAAAACCGAACTGATTTCAACTTAATAGACTTAAATTTCATCAACTGTTAGAAAAAAAACATACATGTCATCACACTTTTTGAGATATCGGGTAAACTAAAGCATATTTTAGCGTCAGAAAAGTGTATTTTAATCAACTCTCCTATGCAGTTATTCAGACAAACCGAAAGTGAAACAGTGTATGGATTTCAGCACAAATCAATACCGCTGACAACACATATATAGTTCTTGAAAATAATAGATAAATGTAATGTAATCTAAGACACAGGAAGATGAAACTTGTACCACAAAGGGTTTAAGAAATGTTCAGTCAAATAATGTTTTGAAATCAAATATTGTTTGAGATTAAATAAGTGAAATAATTGATTGTTAGATCATAAATCCGACATGCGGCGCAATGTCAAAAAGGAAAAGTTAAAATCAGCATAATAAAAAGAAAATTGCTAGGAAAAGGACTTTTCGAATGAAAAATTTGAAATAAAAAATGCATTTAAATTTGTTAATAAATGTATTATTTACTCAGAAAACGTTTTGGCTATAATACAACTTTTTTTAAGGTTTTATAGCGCATTTTGTAACAAGTTGAAGTGTTAACTCGTCATAAAATGACGACGTCAGCGCTTAAGGCGGCGTAGTTGTAACTGATAAAATTGTGTAAAGACCTTGAAACAAATCCAAAGCGGCCTTTGAAAAAAATAAAATTAACAAAATCGCTTAGAATTGCATTTTGTGAATAAGTAGTCCTACAACATTGAAAATATTCGGACGAGTCTGATTACAATAGGTAAGTAAACCCGACCATTAGAAATGGAAGTCAAAATGCTAAAAACAGTGCGACATTTAAGTCCGGACATGACAAGGTCCGGGCTTTTAGCTACCCTTTCCGTTGGACATAGCTTACTTTTGTTTATATATCTTGGTGGGACATTTTACTTTGATCCTATCATGTCAGCATGAATGTACACATTGCTCTAGTTTTCTTATAATTGTCTCTCAAATATCAAAATCCCATGGGATTTTGGTGGGATTTTTCATCCCATCTCAAACCCCACCAAAATCCCATGGGAGAAAAAGTACTGTGGGATAAATTGTCCCATGTGGGAGAAAAAATCCCATAATTGTTAAAAGATGGGATTAATTCTCCCATATAGGACAAAAAATCCCACATAATAAAGAAAATGGGATATATCCCATGATTTTTCACATAGGATAAATGTTCCCATATATCACAGATATTTTTCTCATGATTTCTCATAATAAATTATTTTCTTTTGTTATTTCACCTTAAGTTGCACATAACATTAAACTCTGTCTCATAGTAATTGATTGGATGAACAACTGTACAAACATTTCATGTTTTCATCTGATATTAATCTTTTAAAGACATGTGAGAATGTATTGTGTTGATTTTCCAAAATACTGTAGGTGCATGTTTGCTATAAAATGCAGATTCTAATCCTCAATTAATAGTTATTATTTGGTTCTTCATTTTTAATCCATCTAATTAGACTTTCTTGTTATCTTTCTCTTAGGAACTTATAATTTCATTACATATGATATAGCTCTTTCTGGTAATTACCATAGGCGCTTCCCAGCTAAAATCAGTGTATAAAAAATCCATCCCGAAAAGAGATGAATATTTGGCACAATGATGTATAGATGGTGAGCGTCTAACAGGTGCAGTTCTTTACCTCAGCAGATAAGAATGACCTTTGTTGCTGTGCAGTACTAATGCAACGCTCAAAAAATACCTTATGCAGATTGTAAGCAACCAAATGTTTACCCAATGATGACGTTTTTTCATATCTAATGCTCATAAACTTCATGTAGTCATTTCTCAACTCTGATCAGTCTGATGTTCCCAGTGATGTTCCTAGTTTCCATCTTGGAGTGTAATAATTATGTTGAATTACGAACCCGATTGTTAAATACCCCCCCCCCCCCCTTAAAGAATTCGGTATACTAAGACAATCTCATATCATGTTTCATGGAGTCAGGTGCACAGAACAAGAACCACATCACCACATCGTCAATAACGGCGATTGTCTACGCCGCATTGTTACCCATTGAACGGATTTTTTTTTAATAAAAGAGAGTAAAATATAACATTTGGAAAAAAAATGTTTTATATTGACTTCAAAATCATGCTAAAATAACTGTATCAAGTTTTGTAGTTTAATTAAGTCATTATAGTGAGACTGTTTGGTTTTTTTTTCAATGTGATTGTTGTTGTTTTGATACATGTAAGAAGGTAACAAAACTTCAAATTGTCGCTAAGTTTAATAAATTTCACAAACGCTATTTCTATAGGTTGGTTGCACCGAGCTCAGCTTGAGCGAGTTTCTGTACTTGTGTATATTACCTGCATACGTGTTAGTAACAGTAGATCAAATAAGTGTATTTTAAAATACATGCACATACATAGTACAGAAGACCAAAGGTGGCAAAGTTGCAAACATCAACCCGTAAATTGCCAGACTGTCACCTTGATTAATATTCTTACCCCTCGGTGGTTCGTATTGGATATACATGTAATTATATCCCCGGATGTTTAAGACTTGTTACCTGTAATTAAATCCGCGATGTACGGTTCTAGGATAACACAAAAGTGAAATTTTTGTTTAAATTCAATTTACTGGTTACAATATTATTTCCCTATAAAAGAAATTATATATGAATTAATTATTTACCAAGTGTTTCATTTTTTGAAATATCTCTCTCTCTCTCTCTCTCTCTCTCTCCCCTTATCTCTCTCATTATTTGCTTGCTTAAGTACTGCTTTAAAGTATACCAGGGACAAACGGAATCTAGACTACCTACATGTATAGTGCGGTCAATTTTTGATATAATGGAGATCTATGTGTAAAAACATCCTGAAAATTTTACTGCGGTCGCATAAGTACTTTTCGAGATATTTGGGGAAAACCCGATTTCACACCTTCAGAACGATTTTTAATCAAGCCGATTTGGCGCGGGATGAACTGGCGTCACGGGGTCAACTACTATAATATGAGAAACAAGAATATCGTATGATAACTGTTTGTTTTCTTGCATTGCTTTTTCGATATATGAACGGTTTTTTTTAAATTTCCTTATCAACACTGAATGACTAAATATACTGTTGTTTGAGTTTAAACCCATATTTTATCGAACAAAAATGCCGAATTCGGAAACTTGTTAACGTTTGCTTCATGAATTTAGTCAAATATGTGACACATTTTGCATCACATGTGTATTCTATGTAGCAAATTGACAATCAACCAAGGCACTATTGTTATAAGAAACCTATATTTAAACATTTTTCGGATGTTTTTTCATGACATTAATAATGATATTGATAAACTTATATGTTTCGTAAAAGGTGACGTGGGGGTCTATTCCTAGTATGAGACATAAAATTCAGGCACGAAGCATCGGTCGGGGGGTGGGGGGGCCTTGCATTTACCATGTTTACATATAAAGAATTGAATTATCATGGAGCTCCCCCCCCCCTACTTTTTGGGGGAGTATGTAAGTATATTAATTAAGGAAATTAAGAGTGAAATTGAAGTTACAGATATATACCACGCCAGCTCCCACCCTCCCCCACAGATAAGGATATAGAAGATTTTCAATGTCCCCTTTATTTATTTTTTTGCTTGTCAAGATATTTTGGATGAGTCTGAGATGTAATTTCAGGCAGGTAGCATCGTTTTTGAATTTGGGGGGGGGGGGATAAAAAACGATGCTACCTGCCCAAAATTACATCAATATTGCCCGATTATTCATTTTAATATTAATTTCGGACTTATAACAATCAAAATAGCATGCACATTTTAACAAACAATCGAGGGATTATTAACGGATCAAGGCGAAAGTCCAAGATGGCCGCATGATGAAGTTTGTCTCGTAACTTCTTTGAAAAAATTTTATTTTACACTTATTTACATCCTTTGTCAAGATATGTTAAATTTTCTTTCAGTTTTAATAATGATTCAGTGTCAGTATAACAATTTAATTAAGCTATTTGGAGTTAAATTGCTGACTATAATGCTCGAAAGAAAGGTGTTATTTATTGGACAAGAAATTAAGACTTCATTATTACTTGATTGCATTTTTTAAACAAGGTTTAAATTGCTGAATTGTGAGTTTTGTCATTTCTTTAAAAGATAAGTAACAATTAAGGCATATTTTGAACATTAGTTTCTTTTTGATAGTCTCATGCATGATTCTTTGACCACTGATTGACGGACTACACCTGTGTATTAGCTAATGGATGCTTATTTTACACAGTCTAATTTAATTTCTGTTTAAGCTGTTAATAATTGAGTAGCTAATTATACACAAATCAATTTACTAGTCTAGAGGTGTGAAACCTCCTCTTTGTTCACCAGACTCGTGTACCATGTGTATACATACCCCAGACAGACACGTGTCTGGAGCAGTAGTTTCGTTAGTGTACCTGTGCCATCGTCTCGGGTCAATCGTGTGTGAAGGGAGATTATGTAATCAACTGAAATAATGAACATCAATCTGTCAATGCAAGCATTTAAGATATCGTAATCATCGGTAAAAAAGGCGACGAGAATAGCCAAAATCCTTTAAAAAGAAACTTGATTGTAACAAAATAATTGCGGATACAAATCTCTAAAGCTACAATACTTTAAATAACTAGATACGTCAAATCATCAGAGCTATATCAATTTTTTTAATTTTTGACTGCAAAATCGAATTTATTTTGTAATGCTTTTAAAGGTAATTCCCTTCCTGTTGATCTCGTAACCTCTCTTCCGCATGTTGAATAAGCAAATTAATAAAATAATGTTAAATATGTCGCCTTAATTATAGTTATATTATGTAAGTACAACAAATTTTCTATAATATCAAACTGCTAGCATTCATGCCGTAAATTCTCCATTTCATAGAGCTTTATTTGTGATGCTCAATTAGTAAATATATTTACACCAATTCCTATATATTTGCTTTGTATATCTGTTTATATTTTGTATTCATGTCGTTTTGTATGTACATGTATATCGAGAAGGTCATTGTGTACACAGCACACAAGTCAGTGTTTTTGTCTAGATTTTTGTTTTCTCTCGACTTGCTTAGCTTGTGATTAATTTTGCTTAATTATAAACTTGTAATAGTTATGAAGAAATTTTGGAGAAAAATCAGTGCCGCGAGCGTGATTTGATCCCACGCTAGTACAATAGTGCTACTTACATCGCCCTCCGCGCAGCCACTGCGCCACTCGCGCTTTAATTGTACATGTTTGTTTTTTTTATATATAAGGTAAGGCTATCTTATTAAAAAGGAAATAAACTGAAAAATTAATAAAAGTAAAGCTAATTTTTTCTTCGGAATAATATATTCTAAAATATATAGAGTATTTCGCCCCTTGTTATGGTTCTTTATTCAAAATTTGAATAATTACTTTTTGATGTGTGTATATCACCGCCTGACATGGAATGTACCGATCCAGCTTTTTTTCCTTGGGGAGGGGGGGGGGGGGGTTGGGTTCGGAGTGACATTTTAGTTTGCCAGGGGGTCAGAGACATATTTTCGATATTTCTTTATGTAAATTTAAATTTTCAAGGGGGTCCGTCCGGTCAATGATACGCGTTTTGTCACTGCCGGTTTGATACTCAGCTTCGCATTAGCTTTGAAATTCGTTATCATTTATATGTTCTAATTAGAAACCAATGATTTTTTTTTCATTATAGCCGAAGCACTTGTTCATTCTTGAAAATGATTCTCAAAATCATGCATGTATTGCATTTAACTTGGATTTACACGAAATAATTTAATTGAATGATCAGCCCAAATTTGTGGCATCCCGTTTAATACATGTTAAGAAGTCCGATAATTAACAGTGTTTTAAAACTTAAGCACACTTGTATTGATTGGCAAAATGTGAATATAATAATCTTCGTTTCGGGATGGCATTGTAACGGGCTTAGCAAAACCAGGGACGCTGGTGTCTCACTGGCAAGACAACCACCATTTACTTAAAATGATATATGTCGCATTGATCTACGTAAATATCTTCTATATGCCAAAAGCTATCTGATTAATTAATTCAATAATTCATTAATATTGATAGTAAAGATTAAAAGTTAACAAAATTGGTTAATAATATTTACATTCACGTAATAAAAACCGTGTTTGATTTCGTAGAGACGGAAGACCTTAATGATAAGTGTTCGGTAAAAATTTCTCGCTTCTGAACTTCCATTAAAAAAAAATAAATAAGAACGCAGAACCTTAAAAATGGATGAAAAACAATCCAAAATTAATATAAAGATTCACAATTCACTCCTTGTATGTGCCAAATTTCCATTTTATCATGCAACTTGATAAACTGGTTCATAGCCAGTTTTCAAAACTCGGAAGTGGAGTGAAGACAAACGAGGGGAATAATTTTGCTATCATGAGCAGTAAGTACATGTATGTTCTTAATTATTTTCTTCATCCAATTTTAGCCTCGAGCGAGTTCACCTGTGTCACGTGTTTCTGTTCAATCTGGTATCTGCTCGCACGTGTCTTACACGTGTATATCTCCATTCTTTGTAGAACAATAGGGTGCTAATTAATATACACAGACTGACACCTGTAGATACTGCCATGTGAATTGGTAGATGCTTTAGGACAATAGGATAGTAATTAGATATACACAGAAAGTGTCTCCTTGGTCAGTTGACTTATCTATGAGGAATTCATAATGAACACAGCAAAGACTTTTAATTCTATGTTTTTAATTCTATGTGTACACCTGGCACATGTAAAGCTTATTTGTAATTGACATCAACACAATATTTAAAAGTTATTAAAACGATACTATATATGAGAGGAATGTGCAAGTAATAAAATGTTGAAAGAGTAGATTATCATATATAGTCAATGTAATACAGATCATTGCATTCACAAAACTATATGCATTGATCTATATTGATAAAGTTTAAATACAGTTTAGTTACTACACTTGTATTGTTTTCATTTTAAGGAAATATTTATAAGTAATATGAACAGATCCACATTTCAATTTTGTCATTAGTACAATTGGCAACATTTTAAAAAACATTATATAGTCTGGCATCATGTCTATTATAGACTGTGCACTGTTGCATTATCTCATTTGGGGGAGCGGGGGGGGGGGGGTGAAGACTGAAGACTTTTTTAGGAACCGTTTCTGTCATTATAGTCAAATTATTTTACTACTCCTATTACAAAGTAAACTAATATGTCAACTTATATTCTTCCAAAAATATCATACATGTGTATAAAATTATCAATTATTAATGTCTTTATGCAAAGCATATTTTTACCAAAAATTATTAATTTGATGTAATATACACATGTATATCATATACCATATGATGATTGTAAAAACTTGAATAACTTAATTGAATGAGCTGGACATCTAAGATAGTCTTACCAAACTAATTCAAATTTATATAAGTCCGTTGAATGATTTAAGTTATATATGTAAGTAAGTAAATCATATATTATTGTGACATGTGTATCTTTTACAACTGAGTAGTATACAATTACAAAAATCAAACACCTGCCCATTGGACCTATGATAAGTCACTGTTAACACTAAGTTATGATTTTATGCATGGGCAAGAACTTAATTTGTCTTAATTAAAATGCAGAATGAATAAAATTTGCAGCTTGTCTTGGGAAATTACAAATGAGAGTTTGAATTTAGAAACTAGAGAAATTAGAGAGATTATTTGGAAAAATAACAATTTGATATAGGTTTTTTCTGTGATTGTAATCTAAGTTAATTTTAGAAGAAATTGGAATGTGTCCTCTACATGTATTTCGTCTACAGAGTTTTCATGTGCACTCAGTCTAGACAAGTTCACCCTGAAATTGTGCAGTCTCTATTTTCAGGGGTAGTATACCCCACACTGAAACTGTGCCATTGTTGATCTAGCTTACAATATGTTTAGGAATGTTCATTGAGATGTTATTTTCTAAGCAAAAATTTTCCTTTGATAGTTTGTATGTTCTTAATTTAGGAGTATTTAATGTGGATATCCATTTGCCATCTTAGTTCATGTTCTAACTGCTGTTTGCTAATAAAATGAGTTAATATATACATGAAGTACATGGGGGCATATTTTCATAGGTTGCCATCTAGTATATCTACATCATATAGAATAGACATTGTGCTTTTATGAATAGTCCTTGTCACACTACTACATGTAATACACGTATTGTCAAACAACAATTTATGTACATGATATACCATATGACTGCCCAGAAAGACAACAACTTCAGTAAATAATGAGTAACATAAATACAAGGCTTTTAGTTACTAAAACATCTTGTCAATGAATAGAAGAAGTCGATCAGAAATAATTAAGTACTACATGTAGGTAACTGCATGCAAGTTAAAAATCAGAATTAATCCTTTAAAACCTATGGCCAAAAATTTTCAGAGAGAGAGAGAGAAAGAGAACATACCCGGTATATATAATCATGTTCATAATTAACTTTGAAACAAACCGAAATCATTCATTAGGAGAGAGAGAGAGAGAGAGAGAGAAAGAGAGAGTTGTTGAACATTAGGGTTCACTGGTTAAAAATACATGTACCTGGTATGTATTCAGAGCTTTATTTAAGCTCATTGAGCTTTGTTGAGTAGAGTATTAGGAAAAATTTAATATGTAACATAACTATTGAATAAACATTTAAGTGTTTGTAGTATAACCTCACAATATCCATAAAAGTACCACTGAGACCAACATAATACAACTGCATAATAAATAAATGTTATTTAAGAAATTAATGGGTTCTAAGCCTCTGACCCGCCATTCAGTAAATATTTTAAAACAATCTTGACTAATAAATGTCAATCATATAATAATGATTCCAATATAAGTCAGATGAGCAAAAATGACTTTTTTCATAAAGGAAAAGCATGGGACAAAAACTTCCTTAGTATTAATTAAGTACCCGTGGAATGAACACTTTTTTAAAAATAAGTTACAATTCCCAACTCAAGAGGAACAATTAATATCTTTAAACATATTTTATTTAAAAAAAAAAAATAATAATTTAGGAGGGAGTTACTCCCATTATTATCCAAAACTGTCTGACTTGCTCTCTTTAATTTACACTAAAATTCAATGAAAAGATGAAATTAGAAAGCTTATGCAATTCTGAGAAAAAATATGCATCATATTGCAAATTCCATTGAGGTTTAAGAAAAATATAGCCATTTAAGTGAACCTACCATTTCCCCACTCCTCTATTCAACACAGATTCATGGGGCTCTCCTTTAGTAAAACATATTAACTTAATCTTTTAGACAGCAGTTGTTGTTCAACCTCCTTGAATAAGAAACCTTATTCAGTACTACATACATCTACATAATATTACCATGATAAAAGCATCAAATCACTTAGAAATACTCTTACATGTATTACACTCCCCGTATTTTGATTGTCAGAAAAAGCATTTATAGTTTGAAATATTTTACCTAGTAATATTATGAAACTTGTGGCAATTTTCTTGGGTTATTTTTTACACATATTTGAAATAATCATCACTGATGCTAAGAAATTGCTCTTTTTTGGTAAATTGGATGATTTGTAGCATTTTTATTCACAACTAAACATGCCATCCTACATGTGTTTTTTTCTTTTTTTCCCATGAAAATGGAAGTTAACAATCATATTTAGTGAATATCTTATCTATTCTGGTTTCTAGTCTCCTTTTGATAAACAGTAGGACCTGCAAGTATGATATGTCTACCTTTAATTTAAATAAAATTAAAACACACCAGGGTTACGCTGGAGATGGATATATATATAAGAATTTCATGAAAAATGTTCAATTTTTACATGTATTTCTACATTTTTGACGCATATATATATACAATAAAAGGGTAAAAATATGTTGATTCTTGTTCGTTTCAATAGTAGTACCGTAATTATAGTAGCTAGATGTTATTTGAAAGGTAAAGTGTACCTTTACATATATTATCATACATGTATACGTAATGAAAGAATTAAGGGAGATGATTTTTTAACTAATGTAAAAACATCTTAAATATCACTTTTGCACAGGATACATACACTTGGGTTTTTAAGGTTGATACTATCATAACTACATTTGTTTACATGTAATTACATTTGTACTACATTTGAAAGAAACATATTCTTTAAAAAAAATGGGTTTATATAATTTGTCAGGTTTCTTAATGTTATTTCATAAAACCAGAGAGCAACTTCACTGCAGATTTATAAATTTAATGATTAAATTGATAAAAACTGTTTTAAAAGTATTAATTTTTTCTTATCTCAGTAATTAACTTAAGCCTATAAATTGTCATCAGAATAGGAAATTCCAACTTTCTGGGTAGGCCAAATTTTACTACACATGTTACATAATAAACCACAGAGGGAGTATTAATAAACTCTCCTTCTGTATGTATATAAAAATAATTGTTTACATTGTACCTTTTGTAATTAAGTCTCCCAAAAGAAGTTTGGAGACATTGTTTTTGAAAGCGGTTTCTTCTTTTTCTTCTTTCTTGCCTCTGAACTTGTCTATCGCTTTTCTTAGAGATGGCTGCATGAACAGAGTTGTACACAACTCTAGATCTAAAATATGATAGGCCTGCATACCCTGTTTTAAATTTTAAATTTATTGTTTTTAAATTGGGGTTGGGCAACCATAGTTTTGGGGTCAAATAGGGGTGGGGTCTAACACTGAATCCGTAGGGAAAAATTATACACTATATTGTAAATGGTTATCACTTGAAAACCGTTAAAGATATTGACATGGATTTTTCAAATGCTAAATATATTGAGTGTTAATTATGGTCAATACATGGTACATTATAGATATGATCTCTGGGGACTATATATATTCCCCAACCCCGAGGTTTGGGAAATTACTTAATATCTAAAAAACCGTGACTCCTCACCCCTAAACCATATAAATTCTTGTTCCTTGTGTAATGGGGCATCATATGGTATATAGGTTATGGCCATATGGGGGTGGTTCCGTCTACCCCTGAAATAGGAAGTGCCCTAATTTAAATATCTCATTAAATTCCTATGAGATCCCCAACCCCGAACTACTTATATTCTTGTTCTTTGTGTTAAGGGGCATCAAATGGTATGTAGGTTATGGGCCCTGGGGGTTGTCCTGACCCCCATTGAACAGGAAGTGTCCAAATATCTCGAAAACGGTTGAGATCCCCACCCCTAAACCAAATATATTCTTGTTCCTTGTGTCAAGGAGCATCAAATAGTATAAAGGTCATGGGCCCCAAGGGTGGTCATGACCCCCCCCCCCCCCCTTTTGAACAGGAAATGCCCAAATATCTTGAAAACAGTTGAGATCCCCGCCCATAAATCATATATATTCTTGTTCCTTGGGTCATGCCGGTTCACCTGATGTACAGTATCAAATCAAATCAAATCATATCAATCAATCAAAATTTAAATTAAAACAAAAATGAGTCTCCTTGCAGCAGTGAAAAGTAAGAGTTTATAGGTTTACATAAACAGAAATATTTTCATTAATATTCAATAGAATTGGTAATTTTTGGTATTTATTTTCTCAGAATTTGTTAAATCTTATTGTTATAAGCTCTATTAAGTCATTTCAAGAAGAATATGTTATTGATGGTACATATAATTTAGCATGTGTAATTCATTAGATGGATATAATGACATTATCTAATAAATCAATACATTGGTTGTTTGAATATTGCTTTTACTAGACTATATGATCAGACAATTGAATCATAAGTGTTTAGTTAACCCCAACATACAATCAATCAAGATGATATATTTAGAGGACTTTTTATCCTCTGGGATAAAATATCCCAACATGGTCATTCATAGGATTTTAAATCCTATAAAAGCCTTTTATAGGATTAATTATCCTATCAACACCAAAGATGGGAGAAAAAATCCCATGGGAGTTTATATCCTACAAAGATTATTTTCTCCCATGGGATTTTGGTGGGGTTTGAAATTGGATGAAAAATCCCACCAAAATCCCATGGGATTTTGATATTTGAGAGACAATTATAAGAAAACTAGAGCAATGTGTACATTCATGCTAACATGATATGATCAAAGTAAAATGTCCCACCAAGATATATAAACAAAAGTAAGCTATGTCCAACGGAAAGGGTAGCTAAAAGCCCGGACCTTGTCATGTCCGGACTTAAATGTCGCACTGTTTAAACAACATATTTGAGTAGGACGAACTTTAGACAACACGTATCACAGGAAAGTTTGAGTCGGCATGTTTTTGTACTTAGTAAATATTTAAAAAAAAAAACAATACTTGAATTTTTATATTGAATGTACACTCAGGGTACATTTTCAAAGAAAATATTTTTTTCAAGATATTTTCAGAACTAAAACGTAAATGTTATCGTATATGATGTGGAGACTGGAAATTTTCCACGTCGCACATTGCGCCGCCTTACAAAACTTGTTACTAATTATTCATTTTTTCAAGAAATAAATAAAGTACAGATTTGAATTTTTCAGTATTGTTTGCCAAAGGGCCATGGAAAAAATTATGGAAGTCTAATAAAATTGCACTGAACAGGTTTAAGTTATGTGTTCTGTCTACGCTATTTGGGACAACCCTCGTAGTGTATTCTAAATCATTGTTTTTCAAGGAAACTTATTTATTAATCCATTGAAAATAGTCAGATTTTAAATGGTACGAACAATTTAAATATTTTTTTGTAGTCGTATGTAATCCTACGCCAGAGGACAATATAGTCTCGTTCAACTCGACATTTGGATGTCCCCGTAAATCCTTGTCGGAGATTTACGGTGTCAGCCAAGCGTTTGGTTGAACGAGACTAGAGTTCAATATTGCTTGGATCCATACAATTTTCGAGAAATATTTCTATTACTGATACATGGTTTGATTGAATTTATTTTATCTTTAAATATTATTTATCATGATTCATTTGAGAGTTTCTCGATATTCTTGTCAAAAGGTCCAAACATTTACATTATAAAAATGTGCGTAATTCAAATATTAGAAACTACGGGTACTTGTCATGCAAAATAACATATCATTGATTTTAAATTAAATAAACATCGACAAAATCAACTCTCGTCAGTTCTTCAGTACTTTATTAATATAAAATATAAATAACGATTGTTCCACATGCAACAAAAATTGTATTATTGAAATACTTATTTTTTTTTCAACGTTACTAAAAGTTATCAATCAAAAGCCGTAAAGGCAACAAAGGCGTCGAGCTGACATTTTCTTCTATATATTTTCTTTTAAATATAAAATGTTATCAATAATTTGAATTTGACACTAAGCATAAATATGAGTGAGGGGGTGTAAAAAACCAGATCTTAAACAACTATATCAAGGATATTTACTTACTCAACACTGATGGTGATGACCTCCTCTTCATTACTACATAATAAATAAATACGTTATATGAATTTAACTCGAAGGAAATTTAGTCAAGCAATTATAAAATTCAAAAATCATAATATTTTGTAAATTTATGATACTAACATCAATCTTCTCGGGGCATTGGGTGGTAACCTAAAAAAATATTTTTTTTTCTTTTTTTTTTTGTTGTTGTAAAATTGCATATGTGATTTTATTTATTGTATTAGGATGTTTCGTTACTGATTACTAACCCTAGTCCACAAGGACGTTTATTCGGCGTGCTACAAATTAAAGATATATTTATGAGTATACCATATGAAAGCAATATTTTAAGTATGTGAATGTAGTTATAAATACCATAAAGTTAGTTTTCATCACATGTATTACTCACGTGATAGGTGTACTGAAATGTAAATGTTAAAGAAATTTCATCATTTTTGTTCTAGCACTCACGAGCATGGTATATTTTCAATCTGTGGAAGTAGTGTTCGAAGTCTCCCTTCGATTTTTGTGATTTCTTCCACAATTTCCCGCTTTTCGGCACAAATACACCTCCTTAAACATATAAATATATATATATATAGATCAATAAAAAGTTTTAAACGGAGTGAGCCCACATAAAAGTATTTTAAACTATTAATTTGAAGTAATACATACAAGTCGATTTTGGAGAAAAAAAGACGTAATTTTGGGGTGTTTCCTCCGTTTTATACAAAAAAACTCATGTGATTTTTTGGATGTATCTCATTGGTAAATTTTCGATACATACCCTCTTTTCACCACAAATAATTTTGTTTAAAAAAATCCTTAAAGTGTGGAATTACATTCAACAAAGGGGGGGGGGGGGGGTTAACTGGTTTTTACGTGATATGAATAAAAAAACCATTTACTCAACTGACATTGAATTGCGCTAAAAAAAAATCAAAAATGGAGTATTCACATTAAATTTGAAATTTTCCATCAAATTGAGTAACGACCTTTAGCGATACATCATCACTTTAAAAGGTGATCAGGGTAACCTGACATCACCTTACATAGCTATGCGGGTCACACATTGAAATGTTCCATTTTTCTCATTATTGGTGTCAACTCTAATCAGTTAAACAAATACGTTGCGTGGACTTTAAGTAAAATCATACACATACAAATCATTTACATTCAATTCATTCAAGTAACAACTTAAACCGCTCATTTCAACATGTTTTGTTTTATACTTTGTGCTCTTCTAATCGGAAATATAGCAGCGTGTGATTTTTGTCAACCTATTGCCTTAGGTTCACATTGCATGGGTGAAATTGTTTGTCCGACACACACTAAAGTTGTAACTGTACAGTGTTATGTGAAAGAAATTATTTCCAGTGAGCCCATCGGACAGTTATTAATTAATGGACAGTGTGCTTCCATTGAAAATTTTGTACATTTTTGTTTTAACAATAACATACGGGAAATTGTGATGCTGGAGGCAAAGTCAGAACCTCTCATTTGTTCAGGTAATTTTTTGTTAACAAATCGTTCTGTCCTAAAAACACACTCCGTCTTCCAAAGTGTAGGAGGGAGGGGGGGTCAGATAAAATCATCCTTTCTATCTATCTTTTCTTTCTTTCTCTAAACATCTAAGGGTACCGTCTCGTGGGAAAACTCCGCCTCCTGTCCGATTACACACTTTCAGCCAATCGCTACCTTGTAAAATACTGCTGACTACAAAGGAGAGTGTGCGCGACTCGTGATCTCAGATTTCATTTCGTAACGATGCCTTGCGAGCTAGTGAACAGGAATCCTATCTGTCCGCCAGGTACATATCATAATTGCATAACTTACATGTGTTCAATACGATGATATGATTACGTTTTTAATTGAAATAATTATGATTTCAGAAGTAACACCATCACCCCAGATGCCTGGGGAAACAGACGAATGTAAGTCATTATTTGTTGAGTTAGTTTTGTTCTGTCCTCGTTCCTTTTTTTCGTTATCATGTTATTTTTATTGTTATTTTGGAATTTTGTTACTGTTTATTTTTTCCAGTTATTTAATATTTACTGTAGATACGAGTTCGCACCGTTCAACTTCGACGGGTACAACAATCGTCATTGATCGGACACAACATTTTAGATCCACACCAATGCCTACTACTCAGCTACATACTCAAACATCCATTTTTTACAATACACAGTCATCAATATTTTCCCGATTTCATGAACATACTTCCACTCCCGTTATTACTTGGTCTACTATACACGCATCCACCCCCCTCAGTACTCAGTCTAGGACACGTGTGCATGTATCCGTCCCCCTCCGAACTCAGTCTTGGGCACCCTTAACCACCCCCCTCACTACTCAGGCTAGAACACGTGCCACCACCACCCTTACTACTCAGGCTAGAACACATACCACCACCCCCCTCACTACTCAGGCTAGAACACATACCACCACCCCCCTCACTACTCAGGCTAGAACACGTACCACCACCCCCCTCACTACTCAGACTAGAACACGTGCCACCACCCCCTTACTACTCAGGCTAAAACACGTATCACCACCCCCCTCACTACTCGGCCTAGAACACGTACCACCACCCCCCTCGCTACTCAGGCTAGAACACGTACCACCACCCCCCTCACTACTCAGGCTATAACACGTGTGATCACCACACTCATTAATCAGACTAGGATACATACCACCATGCCCCTCACTACTAAGGTCAGGACATTCCTCACTACTCAGTTTATGACACATACCACCACCCCCCTCACTACTCAGGCTAGTGACCAGACTTCCACCTACAAGAACACTATCACATCGAATAATCAAAGTAAATATGTTTATTTTTTCTTTAGCTTCTTAATTCTTCCCATATTTATTTTCCTGTGTTGCTTTATCTACTGTCAAAAAAAATAAAAATAAACACCAATTAACTCTTCCAGATGATTTTCCAATGAATGTGATTATTGACAATTATGATGAAATACAAAATGATAATGAAGACATTATTTTTGAGTGGAAAAAATCTTTAGGAGACATGAAATCCATGAAAACAAATGAAACTTGGATTTAATTATTGGTTTTGTTTGTATATAATATATTAAAATTTTCATGTGAAATAAAGATTGCCTTACCTTTAATTTGTATGCATTGCATGTTATTAATTTTTCATTTCATTGCATTATGTCTTAATTTTATTTCTTCCATGCTTTTTTTTCTTTTTGTACTAATTCCTGTTGCTGAATGGTTTGTGCATATAAGTAACTGAGTCACTCAATATTTAAGAAAAAAAAATGTATTGATTGGATCCTGTTTTAGTTTTTTTTAGCATGATTTTTTCTTTTTCTGCATGATATAATAACACCTGTTGCAGCAAGTCATATATATGTAAGTAACTGAGTTACTAAACTAATTTTAATATATATATATATATATGTATATATATTCATGTGTTAATATTTTAGATGTCATTCCATACATTTTTAAAGGAGAATTAATTTCATGTCCCTTTTTTCAGATTTTGAGATAAGTGTCACCAGTCTAGTGTTGGCCCTCCTCCTCCTCCTTGGCTGGGTCATCAAGACCCTCTTCCGGAGGTGGGCCCGGATCAGGAGGAGGAGAGGGGACACTGTCCCTAAAGAGACAGCTGTAAGTAATAATTTGTTTTACATTCATATTTTAAATACCTTTATTATACAATCTGTTACATATTATTTTAAGATTGTGTATTGAGGCTTCCTCTTAATAAAATGTTCCATCAATGTATCCTAAATTTTGCATTTGTTTTATATTAGATGGAAATGGAGAGAAGAAGACAACCACCCCCACCACCCCAGATGGGTCCCTTTCCACGCCAGGCAGTAAGTACAGTACCACCACCCCGGGCGGGGGCCACACTACACCCACCCCGGGCGGCACCCTGCCCCGCTCCTCGAGTGGCCCCCACACCACCACCAGCCAGGGGTGGTGGGAGATACCACCTCCGTCCTGCTAAGAGGTAAAACTACTTCTATTTCTTTTTACTCTGTTTGAATTTTATATATGTAAATATATTTTTGTTTTTTATGATTTCTTTCTGTTTTATGATCAAGTGTGTGTATTTAAATTCTGATGTCTGACCTAACTTCATATATTTTTTCTTATTCATTAGACCAAGAACTGAGTGATTCAGAAGATAGTGTAGTAGGAATGGAAGTCCCCATTGGCGCAAATCTAGCCTTGACTCATTTGTGAGACTGTAAATTTGATTTCAGAAGATACTGAAATCACAAAATATCCCCGTTGGCGCAAATCTAGCCTTGACTCATTTGTGAGACTGTAAATTTGATTTCAGAAGATACTGAAATCACAAAATATTCCCGTTGGCGCAAATCTAGCCTTGACTCATTTGTGAGACTGTAAATTTGATTTCAGAAGATACTGAAATCACAAAATATCCCCATTGGCGCAAATCTAGCCTTGACTCATTTGTGAGACTGTAAATTTGATTTCAGAAGATACTGAAATCACAAAATATATTCTGGTTTAATTAAAAGTGTAATAACATTGTTTTATTTTTTTTCTTTATTATTTAGTCACAGTAAAAACCTTTAGCCACATATTATACTTGTCAGACATGACCCTCGTATTAGTACCATATTTGCCTTTAAATACTTTATGAATGTAACTTTTAATTTCTTTACCGAAACATCTTTTTACAGGTGTAAATTTTAAAGTATATATTTTGGTTCAAATTCTTAAAGAGCACATCGATCTTTTTCGTGATAAAATGACATCTATTTTGAGTCAAAGTGTAATCAGATTCGTTGTAAAAATGAATCTTATTGTTAACAGGATTGGAGAGGATGCCTAAAAGTCTGCACCACGCAATCATATTTACTGAAGCCAAACAAATAGTATTTTGTGTGTGATAGATTACTCATTATTCTAAGGTCGACTCGAATTCTTGTATTATATCAAAAAAGCAATTTGAAATAAAATACGCTTTTCATGGGTGTCAACCATCATTGTAGAGGCGTACCGTAAGATTTATGAGTTTGCTTTAGACATAAATACCATTATATATAAAAAAAAAATGTTCCTATCATCACTTTTTTCTATTGTATGAGATGTCATGTCGTAGAGGACTTATCTTGAAACTGTGTCGTTTTTAGCTCACCTGAGCCAAAGGCTCAAGTGAGCTTTTCTGATCACAATTTGTCCGTTGTCTGTCGTCGTTGTCGTCGTTGTCGTTGTAAACTTTTCACATTTTCATCTTCTTCTCAAGAACCACTGGGCAGATTTCAACCAAATTTGGCACAAAGCACCACTAGGTGAAGGGGATTCAAGTTTGTTCAAATGAAGGGCCACGCCCTCTTTCAAGGGGAGATAATTGAGAATTATTGAAAATTTGTTGGTATATTTCAAAAATCTTCTTCTCAAAAACTATTTGGCCTGTAAAGCTTAAACTTTTGTGGAGGCATCCTTAGGTAGTGTAGATTCAAGTTTGTTCAAATCATGGTCCCCGGGGGTAGGGAGGGGCCACAAGAGGGGGATCAAGTTTTACATAGGAATATATAGAGAAAATCTTTAAAAATCTTCTTCTCAAAAACTATTAGGCCTGAAAAGCTCAAATTAAAATGGAAGCATCCTCAGGTAGTGTAGATTCAAGTTTGTTCAAATCATGGTCCACGGGGGTAGGGAGGGGCCACAAGAGGGGGATCAAGTTTTACATAGGAATATATAATGAAAATTTTTAAAAATCTTTTTCTCAAAAACTATTAGGCCAGAAAAGCTCAAATTAAAATGGAAGCATCCTCAGGTAGTGTAGATTCAAGTTTGTTCAAATCATAGTCCCTGGGGGTAGGGTGGGGCCACAAGAGGGGGGTCAAGTTTTACACAGGAATATACAGAGAAAATCTTTAGAAATCTTCTCCTCAAAAACTATTAGGCCAGGAAAGCTCAAATTAAAATGGAAGCATCCTCAGGTAGTGTAGATTCAAGTTTGTTCAAATCATGGTCCCCGGGGGTAGGGAGGGGCCACAAGAGGGGGATCAAGTTTTACATAGGAATATATAGAGAAAATCTTTAAAAATCTTCTTCTCAAAAACTTGAAATATTGAAAAGATAAAGTCATAGGTCTTTCAAAGTATACAATACTGCTCTAATTTGTAATATTTTGCATTATATCTAATTATATAATTTCCATTTTAAATATTGTTTACAATATGAAAATCTCAACATCAATTTTAACAAGATCACAAAACCTCCTAACAAAAGTTGTGCAAATATTAAACCGTCCTTTAGTAAAAAATAAAAATAAAAAAAAGTTTCAATATACCATTAGGAACAGGAACAGGGCCGGGGGGGGGGATGGGGGTAAGGACAAGCTGATGCACAGAACGAAGAACGATAACTCGTTAAATCATTACGCATGCGTTAACCCATGTTTGTGGACTTCCTGTAGACGCTATTATTCCCGCTAAAATGTCTGCCGCGAAGAAAGCAAGAGTTGAGGAAGAACCATCGGAAATTATGAGATACATTCACAATGTGTCCCCCATCAAGTTGTCAAGAAACAACAACAAGTACTTCAACGCAGTGTTTCAGGACCACGAGAAGTACAGCGATCTAGTTTGCTTTGTCCCAGAATACAACCAAATCTTGACGGAAATGCAGAAGGCAAAGTAAGCACTTTTTTATTGTCAGTAATTGCTCCGATGACATATTTTGTTACAAAACTTACTTAACGATGTGCATCTATCACTTGGTGATTTCGTTATCAACGAAAATCAGTAGTTAAGAGAGGATAATGGACGTAGTATACATAATCATGATTCTAGCAAGAGTTATTTCCCGTTGATTGCCAAATTTGTAAAAGTAAACAAACCCCCTTCCCCATATTTCATCAATCATTTTTCAACCAATTTGATGAATTCGTCTTACTTGACAGTGAGGTAAACATTACATATTTTATTACCAATATGTGTTTACAAAAGATTTTTTTAAATATATTACTTTAACAAATTTTGCGTTTTACCATACAGTACTCCGGTAATGTTGGTTGTTCGTATGTTCAATCTAAGCAAACTGGCATATCGCGGACCCATGCCATTTTTGACGCCGCCACGTAATTCATTCCAGTGTCATGTCCTTTTCTCTGCCAAAATAAATACACCCTACAGTGCACTGATTTTTTTTCTGCAAAACTAGCACCCTTCCTTTTGAATTGCATAAAAATAGCAACATAAAATTTGGGGAAAAAAATATTTATAGTAAATTAGAATACTGAGAAACTAACTAATGACAACAGTTTTTGTTTTTGTTCAGCATGTTTCTGGCAATTGTCCAAAGATTCATGCTCTGAAACTGCCTTTTAAATGCGCATAAGAAATAAGTTCCTTAAAGAATGAAACCTATTACAAGATTTTTATTCCATTTATTCAACTAAATTGTGTAAAAAAAACAACCCAACTTTGCCTCTCTGGTTTATGACAACTCATTGCATAAGTATATATTTGCTTATGAAGAAATGACAAATGAATATAATAAACATTAACTAAATATTATTTTACTTTATCGTTTACATTTTAATTGCAGACCGTGCCTGATAGAAATAAAGTTAGATATGTAAATTCATTTGTTATCAAGCACTGTCTCCAAATTAAATGAAAGCTATAAATAAACACGATAATCATTTGGTCAAGCATTTTAGATAGCACGTGTAGTGGATTTGTTTGTAAACAACCATACTAATCTTGTTTCAAATGCAAATTGAAATAAATAAAACAATGTTTTATTATTATAATTAGGGACACACTGTTACTGTTTTCAAATTATTAACCTGTCAAATATGTTCAAAGACTGTTTAAAGCAGAAAGAATTTTTTTTCTGAATTTTGAAATTTCTTCAATTTTTGTATTTTTTAAATGATGGATCAATCTTCATATAATTTTAACAGGTTACAAATGTTGTCAAGTTCAATTGCTTTTCTAGATTATCACTTAAACTGAATTTAGATTAATTAATATGTTCAATATATACTTTAAACTACTTCAAACCAATTTGTTTTCTTCATTAAATAAAATTGTTTTATTTTTACCCCAAAGAAAGAATATTTAAAGTGCAAACATTTTTTTTAGGAGTCCAGTTTGTCTTGCAAAAGTTGACAAATCAATTAGTACAAGAAAGCCAGGTTTATATGACCTCAAAGTTACATCAGCCACTAGAATATCTGTTGCTTCTCGTCAACTTGATTTCCGATACGAGCAACCAGAGGACAAAGTTCTAACCATTACAGAAGTAAAGGCCCTGCAAGCTTTTCAGAAGGTAAATTTCACAAATTAAATTTTTAAATAAAAATTTATCTTGAAATCAGGTACAGGTACACTTGCATTGTGTATTGTGCAACATGGTACTACAGTTTTTGTCTTCATAAAGAGCTCTGATAATGTGATTTATTTTTATTCAAATTGGAAATTTAAAAGTTATTGTAGGGCTAAGACAGTATGTTAAAAATCTTGATTATTTTGGGTATGATGGAGCAATTTTTGACAGAGTTATAATCCTTGAACTTAGAAAAATTCCAGTTATTTGCAGTTCTAGTTCATTTTTTGTGTGATTGTTTCCAAGAAGGGGGGGGGGATAAGCGTTTCACAAACGTCTCTTGTTTTCAATGCAACTTCAATTTTCTGTTATGTTACTGGTATATGGGAGGCATTCTAACTGTGGTAAGGGCATCCCAAGACACAGATTATTCTTACTAAGGAAAGTGTGGTAAAATTAATACAATTATTGCAGGCTTATAGCTTTGTTATCTAAATGTCAACAATACATTGTGTCAATGTATCTTTTTTGTAAATATCCGATATGCAATGTCAACCTGTGCACGCAGGGGTCAAAGTCTAGTTATATATAATTTAAAGATCTTAATAATTAATATTCAACATGTTCAACTGTTTACCTCTTGATTTTCAAACAGGTATCTGTGAAAGCCAAGATCATGAGTCAAAATGACCCGACACTCCAAACAATTAAATCTGGAGAAGTTATCCAAAAGCAATATTTAACAATAGCAGATGCAACAAACTCCATTCAGCTGTGTGCCTGGGATAAACATATTGAACAAATTCAGTTAGCAAAATGTTACACCTTCTGTAATGTGTCTTTAAGAAATTTTGACAACGTCAAAACCCTGACTACCTGCCCTGATACTAGAATTGATTTAGTTGATGATATTGGGCCAGTCAAGAATGTTGAAGTTGAGTCCGTTAGTCTTATTGAAACAATAACAGTTGATAGTGTTTCATGTGTGTCAATGACTCTTTGTGGCGTGTGCAACAAAGATGTGGGAACATATAACTCTAATGTTCCCACACTGAAATGCAAATTCTGCAATATGAGGCAAAACACTTCAAAATTGCAGAGCTCACTGAAAGCACAAATAAATTGTAAATTATCAGATGAGCCAACATTGCACAAGTTGTCAATTTCAAACGCAGTGCTAAAAAATTTCACCGACACAAACAAGATGCAATCACCTGATGACATTGAGGACTATTTGTTGTCAAAAAAATTGAAGGTCGAGATGACTCCTTCTAAGAGTCAAATTTTGAGAATTATTCAGGCGGTGTAAATTTATGTCACCCCAGACAGTCTTTTTAGGATTTTCTACTGATTAAAACCCAGTATGACAATGTAAACGATCATCAGGATTATAATATTGTATTGTTTAAGTAGTTCTGTAAACTATTTGTTTACTTCTTAACTACTTGTTAAAGTACATTTTGTTTTTCTCCCCTTCAGCCAAAAATGTTCATCTTTCGTTTTTCATTCAAGCTAATTTTGTTAAGGTACAAATCATGTGAGTATTATTCCAAATTTGAATTGGTCTATTATTAATATTCATATACTTCTTCATAAAAAAAACTGTGTGTACCAGTGATTTTTTTTAAATCTTATTATTAAGTAAAAGTTTAACTTCAGATGAAAAAAATTCTTTATTGACATTTAGAGTCATTAGAATTAGTGTACCGGTATTATAGAATTTTGCCATTGTTAATATTATTTGTGTTGCCTTTATTTCTATGAATAATATGTTTTGAACTTGTGTTATTGAAAAAATATGTCAACCTCTTGTAACGATTATGATAATACTTTTTAATGTCAATGCTTAAAATTTTGCTCTTATTCAGGTGTGCAAAAGCTCCATTCAAAATTAAATGTATGTTTTTTACTCTCGTACTTTGTTCTCGCAAGTAATTCGTTCTAAATGTGGAAAAGCAATATCAATGTATGTTAATTTTGGAGCAAAAAAAAATTAAATACAAAACAATATTTGTCTTCATGTACATCATCCACTTGCATCTGCCCAAGACTTGTGGATGATATATTTTTGAGTGCAACACATTTTTAGAAGCTTTTTCCTTGCCTTAATTTACAAGTTACTTTGAATGTTTGTTAATTACAGATATTTTTAAAACTTGTGAATACACGTTTTTTTCCTAGCAGTGCTTAAAACTAAGACTGTTATTTTATCTGTATTACTATTTTAGACAAGTAGGTTTTAGTTTTTTCTTCTTATGTTCACCAAGATATGGTTATAATTTAAAGGCTACAAAAGGAAGACTACTAGTTTTGAAAAAAATGCCTTATGGCATATTTGTTTTATTTATAGTTTTTTAATGAAAATTTAAAAATGTCTGGTTGAAAGTAGTTTAGAGCAAATTTGTTTGTATTTCACAACTGTAGTTATTTTTTGACGTAGTTTACTTTTTTTTTTGTGTGTGTGTTTCTATTTCACCCTTCAAAAACATCTTTTTCTTCAACAGCAGTAGTTTTACAATGTACAAGATGTCTTTCTCCTAACATATTTTTCATAAAGGTAATCTTTTGTTTAAGTATCAAATACTAGTTTACAGAAAAGCAAGTTCTGTAAAAAATTGTTGTTCAAACAATTTAATTTTTTTGTAAGGGTGTTTAATTGAAAATAAAGTTGAAAATTTAAACTATTTCGTCGTAATTTATTTGTGATACATTCCACAAGGTTATTAGCCCCTCGCACAACTTGTTGTAAAGGGGTTATAGCATCACCGTTGTGCATATGTATGTGTATGTATATGTGTCCATTTCAGCCTTTTTAGCAAACTTCAAAGAAAACCCTCCCATAAATGTGTATCAAACTTTGTACGCTTCATAAGCATGTTTAAAGGACAAACCCTATTTATTTTCAAGGAATATTATATCCTTTTTTTCATTTAAATTGCAACACTTAAGAAGAAATTTTATGTACGACTTCCAGTTCGTGAAAGTCAACAATTTAAATCAACAACTTGATATTCTGTTGGATGTAAGCCCTGTAAAAATAGAAAAAAATTGACAAATGAGGAGTTGAAAGGTTACCAAAGTGAAAACCTGAATCAAGAAAATATTAAGTTCACCTAATTTAATTGAAACAAACAGCCGTCTGAGCCAAATTTCAGGCTATGAATTGGGGTTAAAATTTCCACATGTTAACTCGAATTTTCTCATAGAGCAGACTAAAAATCGCCACATCTTGGCTACGTTTCATTTTCAATATGAAACTTTTGCCTACAATGCGTAATATATGTCACTGGATAAGGAGAATTTATTAAACTATATGACTAAAGTTTTACACGTTTGTGGTGTGTTTTTGCTAGTAATGAGACGAATTGTAAAACCATGTAAATGCAACCAACCCGAATGAATACACACAGACCATATGGAAATACTAATAAAAACAATATTTTAAATCTTCTTAAGAACCACTTGGCCAGGAAAGATGAAACTCATAGTAAAGTATTCTCAGGTGGTGTAGATTCAAGTTTGTTCAAATCATGACCCCTGGGGCAAGGGCGGGGCTGTAATGGATGAGTAAATTTTACATACGAATACATCAGAAAACCTTTAAACTTTAAAAATCTTCTCCAGTTCCCATAAGCAACAGAGCTGTGATTAGTTACATCTATATGCAAGGAACTTTATGTAGTGCGCATTCAATTTTGTCTAGTTTATGGCCGTACGAAATGATATCAACAGATTAGGTTTACCTTCGTTTATTTTTTTTTCGATCGGGCGCGGTATACCAAATAAATGAAAACGAGGCTCGCTTCCTTCAGTCATTTTTGATGTGGACGGTGAAGAAGTAACTGAAGTTTAGTGTTTACACGGATCTGAAACAAAAGTATTCATTGCTGATTGTTGTTTTCATTCTGTAAGGTTTGAATAGTTAAGGATTTAGCTGAATAATTACAACCTTGCGTATATTTCCTCATGCAGCAGTAATTTGTTATTATGCAGTGTTTAAGCTCGATCATGCGATCATGCTGCGCAGTTGAAGTCTCTCGGAATAAAGTCACACGGAGAAAAACAACTCCATTTAGATACTGTTAATATGTAAACGGTGTGACCGTTGGACCGAGCGCAGATTTACCACAGTGCAGTTTGATTTTTGTAGAATAAAATTTATTTGAAACGCACACAGTAGGATCCGCCTGGTTGCCTACTCAAATCATTAGCCAAAGTTTTACTTAACGTCATGTGCTCAGTCTACATTGTGACGTCATATTTCAGACATAAAACGTTCAAGTTTTGTCTTCGGAAATAGCCGAAGAGAGTAACGTTATTCCGAACTATTTTTTATTTCTTCTTTCATTGTTTATCAATTTATTTCATATGAATGCCGCTGTAATAAAATTAAATACTTTATTCGGTATCTAAAAGATCAGTTCCTTGACCTTAATGTTTTGATTTTCCATCTGATAATTTGATAAGACAAACATAGAACATGTCGTGTTTTTTGATTGAAGCACTATTGAAAATTATCTGGTTTCCTTTTTAATTTCTTTTAATTCGAATTACCTTCTATTGAAACACTGGAACTTATTTAATCGAGTTTAGGGGCAACAAACATCGATAAGTACTGACCAATCAATGATCGAACTAACTTTTTATAAACAAAATGGCTGCCAAGATGGCGGTGCCCAGGGCTGGAAGAAACTTGTTTTGGCCTTAGTACCCCTGATTCAACTTTCATTTTTCACTGATTTTCTTATATATACGTGTTACCATTAATCCTCGCTGCGCTCGGTATTATTTTTCTAGTGTTGAAGAAGATTGAGAAGATGATCTATTTTTAAATTTACTTAGTAGAAGGAAGAGTAATATTTTGTCATTGTACAATACAAAAATAGACGAATTTTACATGCCTAAGAGTTATCTCCCGTTGTCAGCGTTTCGCTCCTTTTCCCACTGTCTCTGTCCTTTGTAAGTTACGTGTTAATATTTTTAATCTTCAAACGTTATCGGACAATTTCAATCTGTACCTGTATTGCCAGGGTATAGGGTAACATGTAAATTATGAACATATTCATACATATTTAATTACTAAGATACTGACCTATAAAGTTGGTAAGGTTATAGAGGGAAAACAGTGCCTTACGCCGGTTGACCCTGGATAGTCCCCACAAAGGGAAATAACTTTTGTAAATATGAAAGTCGTCTACAGGGACAACTCTTGCATATAGGCAGACCTGTCATCAGAACATGTTTATAAAGCATAACTTATTGTTAGTAAAAGTAGCAGTACAAAGTGTTTATCGAAGTTTGCAGAAAGGAAACTATATAAATTGTGATTTTGTGTCAATCGCGGAGATGAGAAATATCACCTACACAGGTTCCTGACAATTGGCTAAAATAAAGCTTAGTAGTGTGTGTAAAATGATAAAAAAAAAAGACAACAGTAGAATAAAAAGACTATAGATTTACATGCAGTTTATTATAAAAAATTGTGTTATGGGCATTTTTTATTTAAAAATAAATTAATAGGAAGGTGTTATTTTCATGCCATATGATTTTACCATTCTGCATTTTATATTGCACTTGTTCTTTGTTTTATATTGTACTTATTTTTTTTACATGTAAAGTACTTTAGGGTAATTAGATAATTAGATAAGGTGCTATATGATACTAGAATAGTAATAATGACTATGTGGTTTATATAATTAGCAGTCTGATTTAAGTTCTAGTGATGGGAAATCGAAAAGAAATTAGAATCAATTATATCAGTAATATTCGGCTGGGCATAATTGATTAGTAATGAATTATAATCGAAATTTTTAATTCAAATAAAATAAACACAGAAAAGTTAAACTTATTCATAAATGTTTATTATTTTTTCTTTTCGTAATTGAAAGTTGGAAATAATATTTAGTTAACTTTAAACAATATATCATGATATATTGAAACAGAATGGGAATTAATATTTTTTAAAAATTGCATTCAATGGGTAAAGTACTGATATTAGTCCTATCTTTCATTAGAATAACTACATGTATTTATTTCTTAGGATTACAAGGTTTAAAAGTAGTTATCCAGAAATAAGACTTGTATTTTTCATTAATATGTTTTACGGTGTGACCGTTTGGGCGAGCGCAGTTGTACCTTAAAAAATACACCTGAAATGTTGATCTGCCACTTCAAACGCAAGTCGCATGAGACATCTAGATCATTATGTCACATGAGAGATCGTCAGGGTTAACAGAAACAGCCGAGCGTCTAGTTGAAACTAATAGACCTAGTGCAATTTTTGTTGAAAGAAATTTCAGAGTTATTTTTTGTTTCTTTTTAAGATTTCTACATACTGAAAGACAGTGAAAGTCTTTTATGCCTTATGTTATTATTTATTGGTGCAAAGGGTATTGGGTAGCAAAGGAATTCTGGGAAGCTGTCACAACAAAATTTGCTTGACATATGTACAGATTTCATTCCAAATTTCCTCTGTTCTTACACGTTAGTCTATTTAGCTTGCTTTGTGACCTTTGCTGCGCTTGCTATAATTACATTTAAGGGTTGTCTAGACTAAAAATGTTCTCTTTTGTATAGTAAAACCTTGCACTGGCTTGCAGTATAGTCCCATTTCCTGTTATTAGTCTGACCCTATATTCAATTCTGGCGATATAAAATTTAATAAAAAATTTAGTGTTCATTCAGGGCCTTGATATGTTTCAACCATTCTTAACCTAGAAGAGGTGATCATTTTTGACGAAGTTAAAGTATTCATAAAATGGTTTTTTTAGCATTTAACAAGTTCCTAATATGTTTCTTAGCTTTAATTGTGACCCATATGGGACTTAGTTTCTTTGTTGAACTTTGTCTAATTGCTAGCACTCTCGAGCGCTGGCAACAGTTAGTCTGTTTCACTGAAATACCAATGCTCGACTCCATAGTAAGGGATTCTGGGAAAACTGTACTGTGTAGGTTAGATACACTGTACCAGTTGAATTTCGTTTTCTCATCTTCACATGAAGTTTTGTGTTTTATTATAAATGGCAAGATTAACATTTACTCTAGCTTAGGTCTTATAATATTTATAAATATTATAATAATAAATAGCTAACTTTAACAATCTCGAATATGTTTTCCGAGCTTGCCAGAGGCCCGAGAAGATACGATTGCTACAAAACAGTACAAATGGTTATGGAAAATTTTCACCTCGAAATTAAAATAACAGTAGATGCATAATGATTAAGGCACAGTCAATGAGCTATGTCATTGCCAATGTGAAGCCCACTCTAGATTTACAATTCTAAATAGAGACCCCACTCCACTGTGTTTTCCTATTGTTTATTAATCGATTCATTTAAACCAATGTTTTAGAAATCTGCTTCTGTATTTTATAATGGCCACAGCGCTATCATTTTAAAAGATAAACTTGTTAATATTTATGACAGTGAAACCCTTGTGGCGATCACAATTTGTTTTATTGTTATAATTATTTCAGAACTTTATACCTGATTACTTCTCGAAAATGTTATTTTGCATTCTTTATATGGTGTTACACTATTAAGCCTTTGTTTACTACATCTAATAAATTCAACTTTCTGAAAAACCATATTTATGACAAAATAGAAATATTTTCTTCCTTTGTAGACATCCCTTGCATCAGAATTAAGATACCGTACGTACATAAATTCGGAAATTCCTGAGCCGTTTAAATAAAAACAAATATAAAATCATTCTGATAGTCTAAGGTTACAAAGACAAATGTAGTTACTATGGATTACACACATTTGCAAATAGTTGTGATGAAGAGGGTGTACTGTTTTACACAAGTGTGTGTGTCTGTCGCAAAATTTTTCAAACTTTAATTTACAAACTTTTTCCTTGCAGATTTATGAGTTACAATTCATCTTAGATGCTGATAAAAATAATGTAATTCAAAGGAATTGATTTAAAGACCCTCTCACACAATTTTTTTGGACATCGAGAAAAATATATTGTATAAAGGAGTTAATATTGAGCTTAGTTATCTAATTTTAACTGTATGGTGTGTGGCATTTACCACCAGGAAAAATGTTCAAAGACAACACAGTATCAGTGAAAAGAAATCACTGTTAATTACTTCAATATAGAGAATACATGTGAATAACAGGTTCAGTCAATTTATCATGGCCTTTTAAAATGTTAAGAATACTTGAATTAGTTACAATTTGAGTAATATATTGCAAATTTCTATTTTTTATAATTTAGATCTAAGGGCAGATCACTCTAACTGCAGGAAAATAGCTTAGAATCAGAACTCTTTAGTGTGCAGTGTAGAGAGCGTTCTTAATTAGTGTGCAGTGTAGAGAGCGTTCTTAATCTTTCATTTTAAAGAAATTTCAAAGTATTAAATGCTACCAAATTATAACACATGTTAGAGGAATATTTAGAGGAAATGGCAGAATTAAAAGGTTTTGACCAAAATAGCCAAATTTTAACAATACTGACTTTGTAATTTCTCATATGAGTTATGAAAAAATAAAGATGCATGTGGTGGCATAACATAGAAAAACTTGAAATGGCTTAAACGGTTGCTTTCATAATTTTGACTGCAGGTTAACCACAATACCAATGTACACACAGTCCTCAATAAACAAAAAAAATTCTATAAAATTTTATGAAATACCATAATGGTTAGATATGTAATTTGGATTATTGCACAAAAGCTATGCCAGTAAATGTTGTATACATTTATACAGTACATATAATTTCTTGAAATGTGTGACACATGTTCAAGGTAAGTCTTGTGTGAAAATGGTATACAAATTGCATGTAACTTCCGTCTCTCTTAAAATGATTGATTGTATGTTATTTAAAAACCCTCTGAATTTCTCACTCATATAAGACGCCAGTACTTGCAGGTGGAGATCTACAAATTTTGTCCTATACTTGGCACTCGGGGCTATTGAGCAGTGAGGGATCTTTTTCATGCCATCACTTTCAGAGACACAGGACCTCTGTTGTTACGGTCTTGTCCAAAGGACCAGTCTCCACATCCCACAGTGGGGTTCGAATCAACGAACTAAGGATAAACTCCTTAGTTTGTGTCTCTAGAGCAGACGCTCTGTGCCACACAAGTGACCTCTTTAAATCAATGTTGTCATATGTGTTGCCTGTAATTTTGAATTTACTTTCAGGGTTTAATTTTTTTCAACTTTCTGCTTTCCTAAATTTGATTTGTGCTACAAACTTAAAATAAGTATATATTTTTAAAAGTATCTGCATTGTAGTTTCCAACAACTGCTCTCTAATCTGAAGGTGTCTGATGACAGCATTATTATTTTTAGAAAGTGTGTTAGAATCAAGTGAAGGCTATGCTGATCCTTATTATTTAGTATAAATTATAACATTGTTATATTTTTTGTAGATCACAGAATGCCTAGGAAGAAGAGCTGGAAGAAAGCTGCTGTAAAAAAGAATACATGTAAGGCAGATGTGGGTGACAAGTACCCCACAGATGTTGGCCACGTCCAACTGTCTGTGCCTCTGGGTGTAGGCCACGTCCTATCACCTATGACATCTGTACCGGCAGGGGTGATCTCTACCACCCCTGTGACAGTGGTCTCTGCGGCTCTCCCTGAGACCACTTTGACTCAAACTATGCCTCAAATGTTGCCTCAAAAGTTGCCTCAAATGATTACTCAGAATTCCTCTCAGTTGCTTACTCAGAATATCTCTCAGATTACAACTAAGAATATTACTCCGTTTGTAATGAACAATATACCAAATGAAACAACACATGCACTGCAAGGTAATTGTATGCATCAGAATTCAGATAATGTGGTGTTTGGGTCTTTCCATCAGGGAAGCATGAGGTTTTCATCATTTTCAAGAGGTAATCAGTGTACATGCAATTCACTTATGATGTTGTCAAATTCATATGAAAATTTTTCATTTACTAGTTCCTTTTTAGATCAGACTCTGCTCAAGGGAGATAATTTGTACAACACGGTTGTTGGGAATCTTCAGAGTGTTGGAAAACTTAAAAGTAGATTACTGATGTTTGATGAATTACCAATTCATATTGATTCTGGTGAAAATCACCATATGGTTGATAAGTTTGATACATTGTTTGGCTTATTAGTTACAGATGATAAGAGAAATCAAATTCAAACTCTACATGAATGTCTGCAACAAGCATTGGGATTATCTAGGTACGTTTTAATAATGATTGGCTCAATATGTTCAGCACTGTACAAAGATTCAGACAATGATTTTTATTTTTTTGACTCGCATTCTCATGGGGAAAATGGTTTGTCTGAATGTGATGGAAAGTCTCTGATGAGACACAGTTGCTGCTTAAATGATTTATTAGGATTTCTGTATGCAATGTATGAAAGTATGCACATTGAATTTGCAACTGAATTTGAAGTGATGCCTGTCTCTTTCCGTACACTTATTCATAGCTTCCCTACAAATAATCAAAGTACACATCAATATTATAGATTAGATCAGTTAACAACGACTGCTCTCACAAACAAACAATCTGATGGCACCAATACTGGTCACTTAAAAACAACAGCAATAAAGAAAGATAAAAAGTATTACATGAGAGAATATATGAGAAACAAGAGACAGGATCCAGAGTTCAAAGACAAGGAAAGGGACAGTATGAGAAACAAGAGACAAGATCCAGAGTTTAAAAGCAAGGAAATGGACAGTAAAAGAAACAAAAGACAAGATCCAGAGTTTAAAGACAAGGAAAGGGACCGTATGAGAAACAAACGACAAGATCCAGAGATTAAAAGCAAGGAAAGAGACAGAAAGAGAAACAAGAGACAAGATCCAGAGTTTAAAAGCAAGGAAAGGGACAGTAAAAGAAAAAAGAGACAGGATCCAGAGTTTAAAGACAATGAAAGAGACCGTATGAGAAACAAACGACAAAATGCAGAGTTTAAAGGAAAAGAGAGGGACAGAAAGAGAAACAAGAGACAAGATCCAGAGTTTAAAAGCAAGGAAAGGGACAGTAAGAGAATTAAAAGGCAAGAAGAAGAATATAGGCATGATGAGCAAATAAGAGATTTAAAGAAGAAAAAAGAAATGAGACAAAATTCTAACCAGTTAGAAAAAGAGAGATTGAAGATGAAAGAAAAGAGAAAAAATGAACACTATAGAACATCAGAAAATATTGCTGCAAAACAATCAAAAGCACACTCACGGGGGAATTTGGACTATATTGAAACTGAAAAACAAAGATACAGAAAAAGTAAATTTGGAGTTGATGCAATTGAGTGTGTTGACAATTTTCACAACAATGTAAGATTGGGTCCGGTGTTTGTATGCACATGTTGCCAACAGACATGGTTTCAGGAAAGTGTTTCAAATGTAGATAATATTTTGTTGGATGCTGAAATCAAAAGTAAGTATTTTACTAATACAAAGTCTGTAAACGAGCAGGAATGGATATGCAACACATGCAATTCAAGTTTAAAAGAAAGTCGAACTCCAAAACTCTCTATTGCAAATGGAATGATATGGATTCAAAAACCAAGTGAATTGAATCTGTTACCATTGGAAGAAAGACTCGTATCCTTAAGAATTCCCTTCATGCAGATTAGAGAATTACCAAGAGGAGGACAGTATTCTGTAAAAGGAAATGTTGTAAATGTGCCAGTTGACATTCAACCAACAATCAATAGTCTTCCAAGGAGACTTGATGAAAATATTACAATACCTGTGAAGTTAAAAAGAAAACTATCATTTCAGCACTCTTATTGTCATGAAAATATCCGACCTACAAAGGTTCTGATTGCTTTACATTGGTTAATGAAAAACAGTGAATATTATAAGAATTCAAACATAAACATAGATGACAACTGGTTCCATGAGGTCACCAAATCTGCAAGCGAATTAATGAGAGAGTTTATAGAGGGTCACACCAATGAAGATTCAGCAATGCATGACCAATCAGATGGATCAGACTCTGATGAATTCTGTGAAGTTGATAGTGGTAAGGATGGAAATCGTGATACTCTATTAGACAGTGACTCATATGACATGAATCAGATCTTCACGTTTGCTCCAGGAGAGGGACAGCGTCCAATTAGTTTGTATCAAGATCAAATGGCTGAGTATTTGTCATTTCCAACAATATTTTGTGGTGAAGGAAGAGTAGAAAACGATCAGCGTCAAGTACCTGTTTCATATGCTGATATTGCCAAGTGGGAATTACGAAGTGCTGATAGACGTGCTGCACAGTCGGTACCAAATTTGTTTTTCAAATTGAAAAAGATTCAACTAAAACAGGTAACAGACAAATGCAATTTAGCCCTTAGGAAGTGCAAAACAAAGGGGAAAACCTTTACTGCAAATGAAATAAGAAATCCTGATCAAATCAGTGACATTGTTAGACACAATGAGGGATTTTATGTTTTCAAACAATTGAGAAATTCTCCTCCTTATCTTGAAACAAGAAAGAAAGATGTTTTTGCAATGATACGACAACTTGGTCTACCAACTTGGTTTATGTCCTTTTCTGCTGCAGATACACGTTGGAATGATCTGATCAGAGCACTAGGAGTTTTAAACAATGGCAAAGAGTACACAGATTCTGAAATTCAGAGCATGACATGGACTGAAAAGTCAAAGTTAGTTCAGAAAGACCCAATTACATGTACAAGATATTTTGATCATCGTTTTCGAACTTTTTTAAATACTGTGCTTAAGAGTGATCATCATCCTATTGGCAAGATACAGGACTTTTTCTATAGAGTTGAATTTCAACAAAGGGGATCACCACATGTTCACATGATTGTTTGGATTGAAAATGCTCCAAAATACTTAGAAAATGATAACAAGGAAATTGTTGCATTTGTTGACAGCTACTTGAAGTGTGAAAGGAATACAGAAGACAATTTGATAGAATTGCAAGTTCATAAACACTCACAAACATGCAAAAAAAAAGGAAAGGCTGTTTGCAGATTTGGATTTCCACTTCCCCCACTCAAAGCTACTATGATATTGGAACCTTTGGACAGTGACATTGAGAAATACAAAAAATTGTATAAGACTATGCAAGACAAAGTGAATGCCTTTAAAAATGGATGTGACATCAGCTGCACTTTCCAAGACTTTTTGCAGAATGTACTACAACTATCTGAAGATGATTATATAAAATGCATCAGAAGTTCTTTAAGAACACCCAAGGTATTTTTAAAACGTAAACTCTGTGACTTGAGAGTGAATGCTTACAACAGTACTCTTCTTCATGGATGGGCAGCAAACATCGATATTCAGTATGTTTTGGATCCATATGCTTGTGCAATGTACATTGTCTCATACATAAGTAAATCCCAAAGGGGCATGAGTGATCTGCTGAGTAGAGCTGCAAAAGAAGCAAGAGATGGCAATCTTGACATTAAGAGACAAGTTAGACATATTGGAAATCAATTTCTTAACAGTGTTGAAATTGGAGCACAAGAAGCAGCATATCTAGTTTTGCAAATGCCCCTTACAAAAGCATCAAGAGATGTAATGTTTATAAACACATCTCCAGTTGATGACCGTGTAATACTTGTCAAACCTGATTCAGAACTTCAAAAGTTGAATGCTAATTCCACAGACATAGAATGCAGTAACATAGTCAAAAGATATGCAAAACGTCCAAAACAACTTGAAAACTGGTGTTTAGCTGACTATGTGTCACAGTTAAATGTAGTTTTCCCAAAGGAAAGTATAACTGACCTATCTGAAATGGAAACAAATGATGATGAAAGACACCAGTCAGAAAATGAAGATAGTGGATCTGATACTGAGGGTGAATTTAAAGACGACAGCACATTAGTTGTGTTGAGAAATGGAATTAAAATTAAGCGCAGAAAAACACCAAGAGTTATACGATATGTGCGCTATAGCTTAAAGACAAACCCAGAAAATTACTATAGAGAAAAACTAATGCTGTTCACTCCATGGCGAAATGAAACTTCTGATCTTCTGTGTGGACATCAGAGCTTTGAGCAATCATTTAACCAGAAAAATTTTTTCTTAGCTAAGAAAATCAAACAGTATGAACATAATGCTGATATGCTTGAGCAGGCAGAACAGATGGCGCAGGATGATTTGACAGAAGCATATGATGAATTAGCTCCTGGTGCTCAACAAACTGATGCAGATGATGAATATGAAGGAACTGTTGACTCTGAAACATTTGTTCACTTTAATCCAGAAAGGCCAATTGAACAGAGAGAGTATGATATAGGAAGTGATGTTGGAATTCCATCAACAAGACAACTGAATGAGCAGAGTTCTGTTAGATTACCTGATGATGAGTATTTAAAGCTTGTAGCCAGTTTAAATTTGAAGCAACGAGAATTCTTCAATCATGTTATGCAATGGATCAAGTCTAAACAGGAACCTATTCATGCATATCTGTCAGGAGGTGCAGGAGTTGGAAAGTCGGTGTTAATCAGAGCGCTTTATCAAGCTTTACATCGGTATTTAGCTGCTAAGGAGGGTGAGAATCCAGATGATATACGAATTCTTCTTTGTGCATACACTGGAAAAGCTGCATTTAACATTGGTGGTCAAACAATTGCTTCTGCATTTCACCAGAAAATTAACCAAAGGCAGCAAAACATGCATTGTGATGAACTCAACACATTTAGAACTAAGTATAGAAATTTGTCAGTAGTCATCATCGATGAAATTTCAATGGTTGGCAACGCAAAGTTGGAATTTATAAATGACAGACTTCAGCTTCTTACTGGTTTGAAGAGGCCGTTTGGAGACATTAGTATTATTGCTGTTGGAGATTTCTTTCAACTTAAACCAATCATGGATGGCTGGATTTTTCAAGATTTAAAACAAAATGCCCAAGCACTTGCATGTAATCTTTGGAAAGAAAACTTCACCTTATTTGAGTTAGATGAAGTAATGCGACAAAAGGATGATTTAGAATTTGCACAGCTTTTGAACCGTCTTCGTCACAATGAGATGACTTCTGAGGACTTGGATATAATTCACAGGCGCATCATTCCTGAAAATAGTCCAAATTATCCACACAATGCTCCCCATCTTTTCACAATGAATGCAAAAGTAGATGAATATAACAATAAACTTATAGAGCAACTTCCTGGTGAAAAAGTCAATGTTAAAGCTGTTGACAGTGTCCTTCAAGACCACAGTAAAACTGTGAAAGACCGACTACTCAGATCATTGCAATATCAAGATGATGTAAGCAAAACTGCAAATCTCATGACAAGACTAACTCTAGCCATTGGAATGATATATGACATTACGGTTAATATTGATGTTACTGATGGCTTGACAAATGGTTCATCATGTACTGTATTTCTTGTTGAAAACAGATTACCTGGTGTATCAAGGCCAAGTATTGTGTGGGTGAAGTTTTTAGATTCTGCAGTAGGAAGAATAGCTCGACAGAAATACAGACATCTTTTCCATGATGATGTTATGGATGATTGGACACCAATATTTGACTGTCAGCGATCTTTTGTTTTCAATTCAACTACATATCAAAGAATACAGTTTCCTTTAAGACCAGCTGCTGGTAAGACAATTCATAAGGCTCAGGGCTGCACTGTTGATGAAATTGTAGTAGATTTGTCTCAATCAAGGGTAAGGAAAACACCCCACATTCATTATGTAGCTCTTAGTAGAGTTAGATCTGTTGACAAATTGCATATTCTGAATTTCAATGAACAAGCATTAACTGTTGATAAAAAAGTTGTAGAAGAAATGGAAAGAATGAGGAAGGAAGCACCTCTAAAACTGTGTTATCTTCCATTGTACAAAACAGAGCAGAACAAACTAAAAATTATGTTTAATAATGCAAGATCTCTTCATAAACATTTCAATGAAATTAAAAATGAACCCAATGTTTTAGCATCAGATGTTATTGGTTTTTCAGAAACAAGATTAACCATCAATGATGAACAGAATTTTATGATGGAAGGTTACTTGACTTTGTTTAATCATGAAAAGAGAAGTCACAGCTATCGTCCTCATCATGGAACAGCATTATACGTTAAAGAAGACCATTTGATGAAATGTATTTCAAAATTCAGCAACACTTTGCTTGAATTCATCATAGCTTTAATACATTTCAGAGACCTTGGAGAAGTGCAGATAATTGTTTTATACAGGTTCCCTGCATGTTCTTTTAAAGAATTTGAACGTGAAGTTATGTTGCATTTAAAACCTTTTGTAGACACAGAGAAGAAATTGATAATTCTTGGAGATTTCAATTTTGATTTGTTTACAGGTCACAAAGAATTTCTGAACTTTATGAACTTGAATTTAAAATGCACACAATTGGTAAAAAAGGTAACTCATGAGTCGGGTTCACAACTTGATTTGATTTTCACAAACTTTCCTCATTGTGAAACTGATGTGATTGAGGCATATTGGTCAGACCATAAAATGATTTACTGTACATTTACTTCTTTAAATCTGATATAAGGGACGCACAAGTATTTATTTGGGAGAGATAAGTCATCTTGTCCCCTCTCCCACCTACCAAGTGCCAGTGTCACTTAGTGACATTTGGTACATTGATTACTGTATACAGGGTTATATTCGCCCTAGCTGTGTTAATTATTTTCACCCTTTCACGTAATTTTGCAACATTTAAAATTCTCCCCAGTCGCAGTTTTATTGAAGAAATCATACCATGTTCTTTTAATTTACCCCGTTTTAAATTTGTTTACCTCTAAGATGGATGACGGGGGAAAATAAAATGGGGCGAATATTTCCCTGTATACAGTATCTGATAGGCACCAATTACTTGATGTAAAATCTTGTTTCTTATTAAACATATGTATACTTTAAGGTCAGACGACACGTTCCTCAATTTCAGATAACTTTTTCCAGGAATATGTTAATGATTTACTACTACTTTGACAAGCTTTCTTGCAAAAAATTAGGGTACCTTACCACGCATTTCTGCAAAATACTTGAGTATGCAATTTCCTGTATAATCTTCTTGAAAATACACTTGAATTGCTAATATAAAAATAAATACATGTACAGCACAATGAATTTTACTATATAAGAATTATATCTCCACCGGGGCTAGGCTTTGAACTCACGACCTCTAGAACCTATACACTTCTGGTTGTGTGCGGCCACGGTTCTAACCACTTGACCATCTAGACACATAACCAAATCCAAGTAAATTTTGAACATTCTTAAAGTAATTATAAAATTAATATTTTTTATTGGAACTCTTTATTACGAGGAGATAGAAAAAAGATTCTTGAGGAACGTGTCATCTGACCTTAAACTAATTTTATATGCATGCATGGAATAGCTTAAAAAATTGCAAACAACTCATTAATAATCACAAAACAGTTGTACTAAACAGGAATTCTTCAATATGACTTTTTATTAATTTTCAACAGACAATTAATAAATGTACAAAATAATTGAATATTGTATGTTACTGAAAATTCATGTGCCATTAATGACAATCATTCATGTAAAAAAAATGATGATCATTGTATTATATGTTAATTAATATTTATAAATTATGAATATACTGTATTGATGTTTGTGACTTAGTTTTACCCTTGCTTTTTATATTCTTTTCTTTAATGATACATGAATATCATGAACTTGGTACTTTGAATATACATGAAATTTTTTGAGATTACATGAATTGTTTACAAAGTTTAATTTCAAGAAATTAATGACTTCTGGTAAATAATGATTAGAGTTGTACTAGAAATATACACTTGCATCAAGTAATTGGTATCTTTGATATATGTTTAACACTGTATTCTATAGTTTTATGAAGTAAATTCACCGACTATTACCTCTTCATGAAATAATTGCTGTATAGAAAAATTGTAAATTTATTAATGTTACTGTGTCATGTGTCATTTAGTCCCTGCAGAACAATACTAGAGAACATGAGAATATAAACTTTTACAGTGTATGTGAATTCATATTTCTTCCAGAGCAAATATAATAACAATTTCAGTGTCAATATTCTTATCATACATGAAATTCAAGTCTTTATGTAATTACTTTGTAATCAACCTAATGCAGTATGGTACAAATCCCAATTGCTGAGGCTTTAAACAGGCTGTGTGGTCTACAAATTAACCAAATTCAATAGATGCACCTGAAAATGAAATACATGTACTTGCAAAAGTTCACACACTATATTAAAAACCATTATCTTTGATTTTATTCAGAGCTCCCAGAAATTAGATTACTTATCATGACCATCCAGCATACTTATTGATTTTTGTTTAAGTCACTTGTTTATTCTTGAAGCTAAATTAGAATTTGATACATGAATTTTGAAAGCACGTGCAGCTCAGTTAGAGATTTTTTTTTCTCATATATATCATTTACATCATTTTATTTTGAAATAATGTTCATTGTATATATGAACTTATATGTTTAAGTTTATTGTATTTTTGTATTTCAAAACAGTCAGAAATTCCTTTAAACATTTACCTTTACTAGCTCTAGTTACCTGTGTAGAATAGGAATGCAACCTGCTTAATCAGAGAGATACCTACATCTCATTCTAAGTTACTAGTATATTGCTGATTTCAGTTAACTCCATATTAATTGATATTTAATTTTCTCCAGCATTGAGATATTTAATATGTGACCACCATTATATTATTCTCTAATGAGAATCGACTATATATTAAACACGTATAGGCAGGTAAGTATCAAAAGAGGGGGTCAATGGACAGCCCGTAAAGGGAGGTAAACCTACCTCTTTTTAACATTACAATTTTTCCTATAAAAGAGAGGAAAAAAGGTGGATCACTATAATTTCTCATGACTGGTCTTTAAAATCAAAATTATTGATTGCAGAAAGATCTTAATCATTCCATCTTGGAATATTACCATCAAGTTTAGGTGATCTGATTCCTGCAGGTACTCCAATTAAATGTTACCTATTAAAAATTCTTTAAAAATAATATTTGATATTCAAAGTCAAAGTCTGTTGACCATCATATAATTAATTACTTTCAGTTGCAATCTTTCCAGTTTTCGCTTTCGTTATGTATAGGAAAGATTTACTACCGAGAGAACTTTAAAAAAAGTGTATATTTCATATCTTTCAAATCATTACTTTGATGTATTAAACTTCTCTCTAAACAAATGTTTGAATTAAGGTATTCAATATATAACCACCATATTTCGTACCTAATAAATGAATGGTCCAATATTTTTAATCATGGTAGCATTTTGAAGATGTTATCAAATAAAAATGCTCCACCAAAGGACTTTACAAAATTTTGATTATTGGCCAAATAATTTCACATTGAATTTTGCATTGAAGTCTATGGGCAGTGCATGAATTATATGATATTGTAAAATATGATTTGAATTTCAAACAAATCTCTTGGTTGGAAATATGCATAAACACCCTCCTCATTAAAATATGAAATAAATGAATTTTTTACCGCAGAAATTTTGAGAAATGAACATTTTTCTACTTTTCATCAAGGGCAAAACGTCTTCAAAAACTTTTAATGTGCAAAATGACCATGCATCTCCTTTCATCTTATGAGTCTTGTGAATTTGGTTAATTTCAATTTTTAATACCTTAACTGTTTAAAAAGCATCTATGTTTACATGTAATGTTATTGTCAAGAACTTTTGCATTTCTGTCACAAAATTGTTGCAATATTGCATTATTTGATACTGTGTACATAAAAATGTCTTTAAGTCATATAAAATTTAGATAGTTCATTGTTAGTAAATAATGCTTCTTACTTTTTATTATATTATCTACATGTACTTATTGTCTGATAAATTTTCACCAAATCTCTTGAATTTTGTAAATAAATAAAAGTAAAATCTTATTCACATTTTCTGTTTTTATTATAACTATCTTAGGTAATGTTACACCCCCCCCCCCCAAAAAAAGGAGAGAAATGTTAAAGCATAATATTACACTTGAGAGTTGACAGTACAAGTGCTATATTCTGCAGAAATACTGAGATTGACCTCTTTATGACTAAATTGATAATGAGGTAGGCATTTTAAAAGCACTGGTTGGAAAGAAAGCCATTGTGCTTAGATCAAGCCCAATTAAAGAAAATGAATAAAAAGGGGAAGTCCATACTCTAACATCTACATGCATAATTCTAGCAAGTCAATGTCTTCCACTCAGGTGACCAATATGGCCCCTGGGCCTTTTTTTTAAAAAATGTAACTTACGACGTCATGTGACGCCAGAGTCTAGACGAATGTCACGTGCAGTTTGACAAGCCTGATCTTAATTTTAAAAAACAAAATAAATATCTGCGCTCGCCATAACGGTCGCACTGTCAACATATTAAAGATTTTCAAGCAAATATTTCTGCTATATTTTCTTAAACTTGGTAAGACAAAGACGAAAACTCACCGAGTCGACCTCTAATATGTGGCGGCCAACGGGAAATAACTCTATCTATTATCATGATAAATTCAGTACTAAATAGGTACATGTACCAACGATAACTTAAATCCACAAGTACCTGACGTTACCTATTTTTCTTTTAATAAAAAATATATACTAGGTATGGGTATGTTTTATTATTAAAAGAAAAATAAGTAATGTCAGCTGCCTGACTGTGGTTAAATAATAGTGTATTTCCATGCTGTATTCTTTTATATAAGTATTTTGATATAAAGTTAAATATATTGTTCATGAGAAAAATATTAATTGTACTTGTATTTAAAAGCTAATTTTTAATGTAAATCCTGCTGTATTCTATAATTTCTATTTGCCATTTCCCGATTACAATCTTCGGCCTATGCATTTTCTCTCTTTTGAGATTGGTAGAAATTGCATGATGAAATTTTTTTTTAGAATTATTTCATTGGTTGAAATGCTGTAAGAAAAAGGTAACGAAATAAGCCGAGGCTTGTCGAAAGATCAACCTTTTACAGTACATAGAAATACTTACAAATTGTCAATTAAAAGCATCGGTAGGAACTATAGATTTCAGTTTGTACAAAACCTGGACCTCCCCTGCACTCACTTCAATACTGAACTCATTTCGGCTTCTACCTAGCAAGTTGCTCAGGTGAGCGATGTGGCCCCTGGGCCTCTTGTTCTACAACTATTCGGTGATTGTTCAAACCATTTTTCTCGACCCACTCTTCAACGGACCATAAGGCAGAGAATGGAGACCTTTCTACAAATTCATTTCATACTAGGTGATACTGCTTATCCCCTTAGAAACTGATTGATAACACCATTTTAAAACTTGGGCACTCTCACTAGACAGAAAGTTCAACAAAAGACTTCGAAGTGTTCGTCAAAATGTAGAGAGAGCCTTCGATCACATGAAGGGGAGATTCCGAAGATTGGGGGATGTTCCACTACATGACCACAAAGACACATGTACTATGATTTATGCAGCTTGCATTTTACAGAATTTGTGTGTACAGTACAATGATGATGTTGATGGTTACATTGAACATGCAGGCACGTTTTTGAAAGTGGGGGGGGGGGGGGCAGACTCATCCAAAAAATCTTGACAAGCAAAAAAAATAAAAAAGGGAAATTTTAAGTTTTCCAAAATCTTCAAAATCCTAATCGGGAGGGGGGGGGGGGGCGTACTATATAAATAACTTCAATTTCACTCCTCATTTCCTTATTCTCATATCAATTTTGTACATACTCCCAAAAAGGGGGGGGGGGGGGCAACTCCATGATCATTCCATTTTTTATATGTAAATTTTAAAAATTTGTTGCTGCGAGAAAAAGTGCCCCCCCCCCCCCCCCTTGATGCTACGTGCCTGACATGTAAATAATGTATATCAAAATCAATTTTCAAACATTTACCAAAATGGTCATGCTGGAATTGTACGACGACTGCAGTTGGTTAACATTGCTTAAAGAAATTAAAAGGACTGTATCTGTTGTCATCTATTTGAGTGTTTTCTTAACATAGCAATATGTTTCAAATGTGCATTAATAATGATCAATGATTTAATACAAATACACTTTTTATTTTTCCTGCAATTGTGTCAATTATTTTCATTCCTTCGATTTGGAAACTGTTAGCCATTAACTGTTTACTCGCTTCTTGACCATAACAGTATATGCATATACATATATGAATGTTTCTAGTTTTCTAATATTTCAAAAAAACACAATTCTTTAAGTTTGAAACCAAAATAAGAAAGAGAGTAAATATTCCATGTAGACTAAAGAGAATAATTTTGAACAATATGAACACTTATCAAGACTTTCAAATTGAATCAACATTCAACAATATGTCAACAATTTTTGTAATAAAAGAAATAAGAAATTTTATTGCACAAACCTTCTTGGAAACCAAAAATGACAAAATAGTATGATTGTAAAAACCTATTTAGCAAAACGCAAACAAAAAACCCCTGGGATATTTATAATGTTCTTTTAACAAAAGAGAACATTAATACTGAAAATAAATGTATACTCGGCTGAACATGTAAAGCTCTCAACCTTTCTTAATTCGTTGTTTCACATTCAGTTATTGGAGCCGATTTCTTCTCAAGACTTTTCTCGAATAAATCGAAAAATCTATCCATCCTTTGCATTTTTTCTTGATGAAACTTTTCAATTTGGAAAATGAATGCCTTTTCTCTGATCGTAAGTTCTTCTAGCAGTGATATAGAACTATGTAGTTTCCTCTTTTCGGGATGTTGTTAGTAGTATATACGTCCGTATGGATCCTGAAAACAATTGGAGCCTATTGTTCTGAGGGAACAAAATGGAGAACAATGGGGGGGGGGGGTTGACCTACATTTGGGGACAGGTGCCCGCGTAGCAACAAATCAAGACTAATGATTATTTTAGACTGACGATTACCCGACCAAGAAACAGCGTGGCAACAAATCAAGACTAATGCTTATTTTTAGACTTACGATTACCCGATCAAGAAACAGGAACTCCCAAAACACAATTGGGTATTGTATGGATATATCATGCTTTTTAAGTAAACATAACAGGTTTTTTTTAAAGAGACACACTTGACCGACGTGAACTTTGACGTCACAATAAGAGGAAATAACTCTAAGTAGTTATTGTACATCTGCTGAAATATAAATACCAAAATCTTTTCAAAATCTTGCAAAGCTAACGCAGTTGTAACTTGCTCTCATTTGGATGAATGCTCACATTTATTAAATTCCCTATATATTTACAGTAATTAATTTCCAGGAACGTTTTTTAAAAGGGGCGCGGCAGCATCATTCAAAAAATATTTACAAGCAAAATGAAAAAGAAATTCTCAAAATCAGGGAAATTCTTGATATGTCAATTTTTTATATGTAAGTTTAAGAAAAATGTTTGCTGCAAGAAAAGAGGAAATAAACTGCAATTAACATTATGTTAAAATCTTTATTATTCAATAACATTATATCTGCGATAAATTCTATCTAAATAAATAAACAATCTTATAAATTATGAATAATGAAAATTTACTAGAAAAAATAGGCATGTTTATATTTTATTTTGCATTCAAATTCATTTACGTTACGTTGATACATTTATTTATATTGATTTATCATAATTCATTATTTGATCACATGCTGCGCTCGCCCCAACGGTCGCACCGTAAAACATATTAAACGAAATATAAATATTTGAATTATTTGTAATCTTTGTATTATTGTGTCAGTAGTTTTTTGTAAATTTTGAGTACATTGCTACAGACTGTTTCAACAGTTAATAGAATTGAAAAAAACATGTTGAATTTGTTTTACATTTCAATTTTTGCAAAAATTGCATACATTTAATTTCCGGAGGATTCTCCTCCCTTGCAGCTCCTGTCTCAGAGCTTCCAAGCTCTCTTCAAGCTTCAGCACGCGCTGCTGAATGCTTTCTTCTGCGCTTGTATGAAACAAGATAAATTACCTGAATACCCTGAACAAGTGTTTTACAGTTCCACACATTACATAAAGTAAATTAAATGTGAATTTGCATATATACTGGTTTGAATTACAGTTTTGAGTCAACAGTCATTACACAAAAGTAGTTTAGTAGTATAAATGCATAACAGATGTCACCACACAAGAGAATATATTTCTTAAATATACATTTAATGAGTAACATGTAATTTCGCAAACAGTAATTACGGATTAATAAAGCACATTCGATATATTTAGCAAGACCAAACAAGCAGATATGTGATCTGAACCCAACAAGTGATGTAATTTAATTGGAGACTTATAATAATACTCGCTGAAATATATTTTTTCTTATTTTATATTAGTTTGGACACAATGCTAAAAAATATAGAAATTTTTATTTAAGATATGCAAGTCAGTGCCAGGCATTTGTATTTTATATCAATTATCATATCGAACAATTGTAAACAACCTTCAAATTTTTTATCAAAACGTATCAATGCATTTGTCAATAGTTTATGGAGCATTAACATTAACTTTTTTGTATTGATTCATCAAAAATGAGTTTCCATTGAAAAAATCAATAAATTTATTGAAAAAAATATGTCCAAGTATCCCAGTACAAAAACAGCATCAAGGATAAGACTTGCAGTGATGACGCCCATAGACAATTTAAAAAACCAAATTATCAATTTTGTTCCACTCTTAAATAATTTTCAGACCATTTAAATACAGTGCAATCTTCAACATGATCAGTTACCTGAAACAGTATTAAAAAAAGAACATTTTGTCACCGACAGTTTTTTTTCTTTAAAAATGCATTTTTTCCAAAAAAAATTATGAAAGTTTTATGTTTTATGAAAAAATCAATATATAGAGAATAAACATGACAAATCACAAAATCTATCTCATATTCCATATCAACACAAGACTCCAATACATGTATCAGCTTGTGGACCGAAGATTGTTAAGGTCCGAGGTAATCCGAGATGGTACGAAAGGTGTAATAAAGGGTGATGATTCAGGTTGTGTGAAAAAAGCGCATGCCACTGCTCATATCAGGGGTGCAAAAACACTGTATATTATACCGAGTTTATATAAATAATAAATTATATTGAACAATTCTTAGATAGCCTAATTTTTATCAACCTCTACAAAAATGCAACAGACGGTATATTCTGAAATGGCCTAAAAATTACCTTCATGAAAATCTTCCACCATGCGAAACAAGCCTTCCAGGCTCTCTTCTGGTGTATCTCCATCTAATCGTGCCATATAAGCTCCTCGAATTCTTTCACATGTTAATTGATCACCTCCTACATGTATTTGTCGCATTTCAGCACTTGTGTCATCCCTAATTTATAAACTACACAACTAAACACAGTTCTTTCAATAAATACTGAAACATAATAAAAAAAAAAACAGCAACAAACTAATGTGTCCGATTCATTATCTCTAAAATTGCTTATATCTTTCTATGCATGTTTACCGCACATTCACATTGTCTAATTCCTCTAAAGTTCTTTCATTTGGGACATATTTTTGTAGATATCTGAGTATCTCGATCATGTTATTCATTTTGTTTTCATTCTTGGCCAAGACCCCTAAAGGTAACTACATAATAAAAAAAGGACAATCAATTATCATAAATCATATTTGACTATTTATGCATAACCCCCTACCCTCTTTATAGATTTATTTATTTTCAAACTAAGTGCATATTTTCAAACTAATTATTGAAATTGAGTTGGTTATGCAAAATATTCATGTATCATTTTTCTTGGCTCTTTCATTGTAAATAATGTTCAATCTTGTGTTGAAGAGAGGAGTATGTGATATATTAATACTGGAAATAAAACATCTAATTTTTATCATGCCAAGTAATTAAGTGAAACATGCATTTTACTCATTCAATGGATTTTATTAACATGAAGGGTACTGCGCAAATAATTATTTTTATTTCTAATTCATGCAAAATATGTGCAATATTAACATCATTCAAGTCAGTCACATAGAGTTGCCAAACCGTTAGATGAATATTTTCCCAGCAAAACCATATCATTATAACTTAATAATTGTTTTCTTCTTTCTCGACAGGTATCGAGATGTTCTGTAGAGTGAGGACTGTTTTCGTTGACCGTGGTAGCTTGCAAGTTGGTCTTTCTGCAGCACATTCCTGTAAAATGGTTCTTTTGTCTTCTTCCATTTCAGGCCCCATTTTTCCCGCTAGGATCACCATGGACTTGCCGGTGCCATGCGAGGAGGAGTGGACTGCAGAGTGGCACATAGCTGTGAAGTTCCTGGCCCACGTGGTGTTCTTGGGCGCGTACGTGAAGACACGCTGGTGGAGGTTCTCACACCTGTTAGTGGTTGCCAGCTTGCAGACTTTCCGGAGACCATCATCGCGGAAATGCTTGCAGATGACGGACTGAATGGCATCCATGTCGGCAAAGTCCAGGTCCATGTGTTTTCCATACGGAAGGTAGTGTAGACAGGAAGATGGGTACACCAGGTAAATAAACTTCTTCTACACTTGTCGTGTATGCCCGAAAAGCAGGGTAACACATTGAGGACAGCATTATGTGCATGACGTAGAAATGTAGCATCCACCCTGCACAGTCTGCGAATCTTCACCAGCTCATATCTGATCCTGGCAAGGATGCAGGTGGCTAGTCGCTGGATAAAGGCTTCTCGGTCTTGTCCCGCAGCCAGTCTGGTTTTGAGTCGAATGCTTCGGAGATTCTTCTGGAGGGTCCTAAGCTTGTGGATGAAGCAGTGGTAGTGCTTTATGTTCAGGTTGTGGTCCTCCGAATAGTCTCTGATGGTTTTTTTCACTTGGGTAACTGAGCGGGGGGGTCAAGATATTCTTGTTTGAATGAAATCCAGATTCTTCCGCAGCAGTACTAGTTTTGCTTTCCCCGAGGAAATGGAGTCCTCGGTGTAGTAATTATTTTTACAGTTGGGGTGATTTTCACAATTCCTCTTGCAGCATACTTGTTTGCAGCCTGCAGGGACACAACCAGTTTCCTAGGTGTGCTGGCCTCTACCATGGGACTAAAGCTCTGCGTCGCTGCTTCAAATCCGGTCTGGGGCCGGTTGTTGTAGGAGGTGTCCGTCTCCAGGTCCACGGCGTCCCCTTCACCCCTGAGTGTGCTTACCCGCCGGTCGTACTGCTGGTTTTCCACCATCGATGCTTCGTTGATCGCCTCCACCCGGTCACACATCTGGTTCAACTTGCGCTGCAGACCACGGCCGTCAGGTGGGTTGATGTTTAGGCAGCTCATCACCAGTCACGCGTCTGCAACTCCCATTTTGGATTTCGTCAGGGCCAGAGGGAGTCCGTCTTTCAAGGTACCGGTCTCAGGCCCTCTCTTTTTCTTAAATGTTTTATGAAGCTTCACTTCTGTGGACTTAAAATGGCAGTAGGAGCACTTTGCTCTGCCAGTAATGCATAGGCCCTGTCTCTTTGTGACGTAAAAATCCATTGCTGGATGTTCACAATAATGTTCTCTTCACAACTTATTATGTCTTCTTCTAACCTAAAATTTGCAGACTTTGCTGGCCTGAGTTTGGTGGGACGGAGGGAGTCGTCATCCGCTGACATATGCATCGCATCCCAGTACTCTTCATAGCTTGGACGAAGCCACTGTGGCTGGTGTACTTCTTTGCCGCCTGATGCAGTACTTGCTTGGTCTTCGTTTCCAGAGGCTGAGACCCGAGGAGGTAAATAGGTATGTCCCGCCTTAAATAGGACTTTCTTTTTCCTGGACTGATTTTTCTTGTAACTGTTAGTCTTCATTGTTAGAGGTGTGAAATGGTCATTTACAATGTCGATTCTGTTAGGGGATGCTTGTGAGGCTGGGGTTGGATGTGTGGACATTGATATTAGTTATTCTAAGATAAGAACTGAGCTTGATTCAGATAAGATGTTCATTGCTTGTCCTTTTCAAAACACATTTCCCTTAATTTGGGCATTAAGGAAATAAGCCATTTCAGTTTCAGAGATTAGTCTTGTCATGGTGATTGTTTAAATTACCTCCCTTTACCTGTAGTTGTTCTTCACACATCTGTAGTATTCTCGATCAAAAAGGACCACGGAGGAGATTTAGGTCATAATTTGTTGATAGAACAATGTCAGAGAGTTGTTTGCTTAACAGTGACACTTTTATTTGCTCCATTGAAGTCATTAGATGAAAATTTATGAAGAAAAAAGTAATAAATTAGCTCCATTTTTTTGGTTCAGCCTGTCGTTTTCCTCCTTTTTGGTCTCCTTCCTCTTTAAAGCATCTTCAGATTACATGTGCAGTATGTAACACTACATATAAGGTAACATATACACTACATGTAATTTACATGTTATGCTATTTGTATCTCTGAGAGCTGATAATGTAACCCCACCCTCTGTGCACAGAACATAACACAAAACACACAAAAATAGGTGATTTTTAGAGTTTTTATTAAAAATATACGAATGGCAGTCGGAATGATGTTTTGGTTTTTCTTTCCTCGGAAGAACTGAATTTCTTAAAACAGGGGTAAAGGGCCATTTTAAAGGGGTTTCCTTAAAGTTAAAGGTGGCAGGGGATAGTTTCGTACTAAAGACCCAGTCAAATTTCTTAAAAATTAGTGATAGGTGCTGTTTGATGAGATATTTTATGAATAAAAATGAATGAAGTAATTATAAGATACATTTCCTGTATAGCAGAGTGCTTGTTGAGAAAAATGATGTGCAATGTGTAGGTGTCACTATGATGCTTAGGATAGACATGTATGCAAATGTGAAACTAATACATGCTGTGAGATGCTGAGGAAATTCCGCTGGCAAGGAGTAGGGTTTAGGAGAAGGTCTGTATCTCAGAACGAAGGTGATTGACCCCAGATCGATTAATGAAATTTCATTAGAGCATGCAATTATTTACCAAATGCTTTGTAATTTATCTCCCTCGCTCGGGACTGGGAGAGGCTGTAGGGGTGCGGATGAGGAGCAAATTTTGAAAAATAAAGCCAAAATCTTGCTGGGCCCCCAGTGTGTTTTTAGTGCATCTGCACTGCAATATGTAGATTACATGCTCTGGGTGGGTCTATTATTTGAGCTAGGGGTATATGAAGTGTAATTAACCAGCCCTCATGAAACTGCCCTACTGGTTTTGGGGTTATGAAATGCATTTTATCATCTTTGTCACATTGATGGAATTTTTCATAGCACTTTGGTATATTGAATTACAAATCTAAAATGTTTAATGTGCATTTTTATTTATTTATTGGTGTGTTTTAGGTATCTGGCATTATCCAGACGAGACAAGGAGGAAGATCATAACATTGTCGGATGGCAACGCAACCAACAGTAGAGTTGAAGCTGTGGGTCGATTTATCGCGCGGAGGATACATGAGGGATCTTTTGTTGAGATAACGTGTGTGATTGTCGATCTTTACCAAAACAGGAGATCGCTGAACTCGTCCGCCAGCACTAAAGTTAAGGTATTATTGGTAACATGTTTTAATGATATTTTGTAACATTTGACAAGTGTTAATGTATGTTGAGAGTTGAACGTGGTCCAATTCATTCAACAGTGGTTATGGAATCTATATATACATGTAGCTGTGTTGTATATTGTTGTAGTATTTGAAATACATTCTTTGTTTAATGTAAGACTCATTTTATTTATTTGCATATGTTGTACATGTATTTACAACACAATAGCATTTTATTAACATTTTAATCAATGTGAGACAGATATGTGTGTTATTCTTCCATTTTTTCTCTTATAAATGTTTCATTTAGAGTGTAACTTTGAAAATGGAAAATCTTTCTGTCATTAATTTGTTTTGGAATTATAATTGATTATTTGAAATATTTCTTGTCCCAGACTGTCAGTGCAAAGTATTTTGAAAGTTCAATAATTTGGAAAGCTGATTTCATGGATGAAAAGGTCAACTTTCACATGTTATGAATTGGTATTCACTATTGTGGTAAAAATTTAACACACATTTTTAAAGGGGGACAACTTTTGCAAAGTGTGGATTGGACTATTTGAAAAATAAACATTTGCTGCAAGTGATGTTATTTTCTTAGAGAATTTTTGTGGGATCAAGCCATTAAAAGTACCATAATGCATTGATGAGGGCAACCTTTTTTATTTTCACATTGGTAGTAATTTTATATATAGATATATAGTTATTTTGTAGAGGCAGTTTGGCTGTTTTCCTGAACGGAGAAGTGTTGACATGTACGTCTAGACATATTGACGGTCTCCTCCCAACGCATGAGTTTATCGAGAACCACTATGTTGAAGGAAAGAAAAAGGGATGCATTATGACTGCAGTGTAAGTTTTAACCCTGAATAACAGTTCAGATTTCTTTTATTGTAAAATAAGACATTGAGATTAATTTCAATTTCAATGAAAAGGCTAAATTGAGTTACATTTGTCAGTACAGAAGTGTGTCATATATGAGTTAAAATGCAGGAGTTGCGTGAGCTACACATGTAAGCAATAAGCTCTCTGTCGGAGCGCAGCCTAGAATGGTAAATCGCCTTGAATAATTAATTGATGAACAATGACGTGGATAAACTAAAAAATCTTTAAGAAAACAAAAATATATATTTTCTTTCAGATGCTGCTTCATCTTCTTCCTAAAACTTCTTTAAACGCGTAAAATGGGGGGGGGGGGGGGTGTTGTAGTGACTTAATGTGAAAACATTTCCCTGATCAATGGAGGTGTCTATATGTGTGCATTTTTTTAAAAGTCCTAAATGTACTGTATTTAATATAAATATTGCTCAGGTTCAGACTTCCCCAAATATATCTCGTGTATTTAAGCCACTCCATCAAACATGTACACACATAACACAACACCCCTATACACGTGCAGCTGCCACGCCAGACGGGGACAGTTTTCGGGAAAGATCAAAGGAGGCGCTGGGTCCTGGGTGACTCGACTTTTAGAAAGGGGTGAGGGGGTGGATTAACGAAACTGCAACGTTTGTATCTTTTATAAATAAAATAAATTGTTTTTCCTTAAGAATTATTTTAATTTAACGACTATGTCAACTGCGAAATGATCTACTTGGTTTTAATACATACTTTCAAACCTGTGTGTCTCTTTACCCATATAGATACTTCTACTGGTCAGTGAGAAGTTCCATTTATGGGAATTGATTTTAATCAACTCTCCTATGCAGTTACTCTGGCAAACCGAGAGTTAAACAGTGTTTGGACCTAAGCACAGATCATCACCGCTGACAAGACTTAGTTCTCGGAAATAATCGATAAATTCGCTGTAATGAATTCTTAAGCATTGTTTTTCAAGGAAACCTATTTATTGATACCTTAAAAATAGTCAGATTTTCAATGGTAGAAAAAAATTTAGACATTTTTTTTAGTAGCACATGTATGTATTCCTACGCTAGAGTTTACAATAGTATCGTTCAACCAGACGTAAATATTCGACAAGCAGAGAATTTCCCTGTCGGAGATTAACGGAGACAGCCGAGCGTCTGGTTAAACTAGAGTTTAATATTGCTTGGATCCTTACAATTTTTCAGAAATATTTCGATTACTGATACGTTCGTTGATGGAATTCTTAGTATCTCTAAATATTTTTTATACACATGATTCATATGGGGTTTTCTCGAAATTCTTTTCGAGAGTCCGAGTATTCATATTATAAAAAATGTGCGTTAATTAAATACATATAAGAAACCACTTGCCATGCAAAAACACATTATCGTTGATTCTAAAATAAATAATAATCGATAAAATTGAATTACGGTATACGCCTGGACGACGGTGCGGATAGGGTCCCCCACATGCCAGGTAATTATATCTTTTATTTATTTATCTTGTTATCTATGTCATGAAAAAAAAACCAATAATTTTAAATTCAAAAAAATTGTCAGAGAAATATATCGTAAATTTTTTTAATTTTATCGATATTATTAAAAAAAAATAAAAGTAAATAAAATTGAAATTTATCTCTTTTTTTTCAGAACGGCCAGCACAGCAGTGGGGTCACAAACAGTATTACAACGACCACCCTCAGGACCGTGGAAATAACAGTCATTGCATTAAGTAAATTTTGAATTTAAAATGAATAAATTTAAATAAATACAATAATGGATTATTTAAATTACTATTGAAGTTGTTTAAAAAGCCACCCTTTTGTTTAGACAAACCTTGGATGTATGTTATCCTGGGAGGGTGGTCTTGATTTTTTCTGTGATGATTGTTTGTGCGATCAAGAGAAGGTGTCTGAGGAGACGGGTGGAAATCGAGATCGAGTCCCAGTCAAGCGCCGAGTTTGACGCAGTTGTCATGAGGGACTTTAAAAATGATTAACTTTTTTTAGTGATAATTCTGACGCTATGTGTGAGGAGAAAAATCCACGATGTACCTATTCAAGTTCGACCCCCCCCCCCCCCCCACCAGTCATGCCAGCTCCTCAACCAAGACCACTCCGCCGTTCAACAAGGCAGAGGCGCAAACCCAACAAACTGACTTATTGATTTCCCCAACCTCCTTTAGTAATAATAAACTTTTAAACATATTGACTTTTCTGAAGTTCTTTATGTTTTTAATATACGAAATATAAATATAAAAAAAGATCTATTTTTACAAGACTAAGAATCCGCGAGTTTTCTAAGCTAGAGATACTTTGCATAAAAATGCTGGATAATACCATTCGACAAATGTAAAACGATCAAAATGCAATATCTACAATATTATATAAGGACATTTTTTATAGATATCTAAAATTGATTTTATGTTATTTTAGACTAACAATTAGACAAAAAATGTTTGGTTTGATGCCAGGCCGATTATAATTCACTCAACCCCGAGAGCCTCTATGTTTAGACGGGTATGTATGATTCATTACATTTTTATCTCTACAATGAAAAAACAAAACAACATTTAAAATATTGATTACGTAACATTGTTTAAGTTACAAATGTTCATTCAAAGAAATAACTTATATAAACTATTTTAAAAAATTTATACGTATACATTTTCTATAGGCAAGAAGGAGAATAGAATTTACAGAGACGGAGGAAGGTGAGCACTCCACTTGATTCACCGGCACGGATGCAGGCGCCTGCTTTGCTTTGCACACCCTAACGATCATAGTTGTCTTTTCGATTCAGAACCTTTTTACAAGTATCGCGTCGAAATCTTTCTGATTTTTCAGGTACCTCTCTATTATGACGCATGAAAGAAGATTTGTTACAAAATGACTTGCTGCATATGATACAAAATGACATGCTCGAAAACAACCGCACTTTGCAAATGCTATTGACAATTGAACTAGACTTAAAGTACATATCTTTATCATATATGTTGTATATCGTTCGTCATGAAATTACATTATTTTACTTCTTGGTTCTATTTCCAGGTTGATAGATCTGGCCGGATGTTGTCCGGAAATTTACATTTCTCTTGTAAACGTAAGTGTTAAGGATTTGTTATTAACTTTAATCATAATTTTGTGATATTTCAACCCCTTAAACTTTCCATCAATTAAAACGTTGTAAATCGTTTGGTTGTGCTCTCCCAACCGACTCAATTTCTCTACATTCCAGAACACGAAATATATTTTATTATATTGACACTGACAAACTTAATTGTGACCGACTTCCGCCTCACGAGGCCTTTCATTCCAGTTTAAAGAATGCCAATATTACCGACGAAGAGTATGCTTTCTGTCAAAGATTGTGGAACGAACAGAAAATGACAACCTTTCATGATGGTCTAGTCTGGTACAACAACCTTGATGTCGAACATTTCGTACAAGTCGTTAAAAAGTTGCAAAAGTATTATTTCAAACAAAACATTGATATATTCAAATGTAGTATTTCGGTACCGGGTCCTGCACGCCGAATGTTGTTTGAAAGTGGTACAAAAGAGGGGGCGAGTTTTGCCTTGATCGATTACGAGAATGAAGATCTATATGACACCATCAAGCAAAACATCATTGGGGGTGGGGCAGGCATAATTTTCAAACGCTACCACGAGACCAGTAGGTCATTCATTCGTGGTAATCCACAAAAGCCCTGCAGTAGAATTATAGGGTTTGACGGCAATACGCTATACCTACATTGTATAGGAAGAGAAAAGCCCCTCAACGCTTTTGTGCGCAGGCGTAAACGATAACTTCAAGCCCCAGGAACGAGATCTATATACCATTGCATATGACTGGTCCGATCGGTTGTCCCATTGTGGGAAATACAAAACCATTAAACACAAACTCATTTCGGGTAAGGAAAAGAAAATTGGACACTTTTCAGTCGACGGATGCGACGAAGCAACTAACACGGTGATGTTACTGGCACGGGCATCGTTGTTGGTTGACTCGCCATGTTGAAAACAACAAACTCTTACAAAATAGGCAAATTAAATCCAAGCTTGCAACGAGATATCTCAAAAAACGAGGTTACAATGTCGTTGAAATGCGCGAATGCACTTTTCGCTACAGTATTCGCACCAACCTTCAGTTGAAAAATTGAAATCTCGAGAAAATTGTCAACAGGTCAAAGTCAACTTACACTTGAACAAGTCATTCAAGCTGTGGTGAATGGCAAGTTATTTGGTATTTGACCATATAGAATAATCGTTTGGATTCCAGTCATGTTTGTTTTTAAAAGGATACAAATATCTTCATGTATTAACAGTTAAGTAGAAATAAAATGAAAATAAAAGATTATAATTGGGTTTGTGTACTCAAAGTAGTATCAACAACTTAAAAGAATAGAACAGTTTTTATTTATAGATCATGAACAGTGAAAAGGGTAAAATCCGCCCATATGCCCCATATTTTTGCAAATCAGGATGAGAATCTAAATATTAATTATATACGGCCTTATTTTTACACCCATATAACTGTTCTTGCAGTATATAGACACAGTTTTTGTCAGAGATCCATAAATTCCATTAAATAAACATACATGCATTTCATTCTAGTACACAGACATACTTACATCACCTTATAGCCAGAGGAGAAAAATCACATTAGAGTTCGTGCAGGGTTCAAGAAAGGTTGTAAGCTCTGGGGGAAATGCGCAACTTTTGACAGGAATACAATGTACAATTTTATTAAAAGCTTACAGGAGAAGAAAACACAACATGCACTCCTCACCATCAAAAGAAAATTGTAGCAAATCTTAAAGATTTAAGGATCAGGCCTTTAAAGAATATAGAACATCGTTTTTATGTTCAGTTTCCAGAGGTTAAAGACCATGGAAAACACCTGAAAGGAGAGGTAAGCCAACAAATTGGTACTTTTATTTGGAATGCATATTTAAGGAGGCTGGTTTAACAAATTAACCATCAGATCTTCTTTAAGTCTTAAGATATGATTTGTTTAGCTATAAACTATCATTTGCTTAAGAAACTCTCTAAATAATTTATCTGTTAAAATTATTTTCCTCTATCTTTGGCAGCGTCCATGGAGCCCTCTTAAGAGCATTGAGTATCAACAATTCGTTTTTTTGAGTGATTGTTAAAGCTTACCTGTAAAATTTTAATCTATATACATGTACTATTGTGACTATTAAAAATGATAAAATATATCCCTGCTATGGCTTTTATTCTGCATTTAAGTTTTTCATGTGAATTAAAGATCTAATTTGTGCCCAACTTTTTTTTATTTAAAAGCCCGCCTTCTGAAATTTTGATCTTTTAAAAAAATAATCCTCTGCCATAATTTTATTAACCAGGCATCCAGTATCCTCCAGCCAATGGATTAACGGCTTTCCGATTACATAAAGAAAGTTGTAACTGAACATGGGGTTACTAGTACCTTAAAAATGAAATTGCTCTTGGAGGTTTTTTTAAGACAGTACATTTTTCACAATGCTCCTATGCCACCATGATGAGGCTTACTTTACCGCCGAAACACTCTACAACTACCATTATAACTACATGTATTTCTTCAATATTATCATGATGCAACAACCAGGTGTTGTTTAGAATGTCGGGTCCTAATAATTCAATATCAAGTCTGGTTGATTGATGTTGTTTATTTTAAACTCTTGCTTATTTGTAATTACCTCCTGTTAATTTGTATATATATAGGATATAAGTGTAACATAGTTTGTAGTTGACCTAATATGGTTTATCTGTGCATTGTTACTTGTAAGTAAATTCCCTATGGGCTCGATCTAATAATTTCATTAAATTTCATCTGTCGGTCATTTAATCCTTACGAGTATTTCTGATGAACATCTTACTTTCTTAAAACTAAATGTATATGTCTACATAAAGGTAAAGATGTTAAATTACATGCAGTTCAGTAGGATTAATGTGATTTTTTTTTATATAAATAGACTGAACAGTCCAAGAAGGTGGTCAGCATTTTGTGCGAATGGCCAAGAAAGGATCTTCCCATCAGCAAGGGAACAGGAAACATACTAGGCCACAATATAGCAACCTTGGTAATTAATTATTCGCATAACCTTGGCAATGACGGTGTAATGTGCAAATATCTGGATAAACATACACAAGTGCACGCGCACACACACACATGCACACACACACACACAAAAGCTCAGCAGTTAAGAAAATGTTTAAAAGAGACTGCAAGTTCTATAACTTACTTTTTCAGTGCAGACAGATTTTCAGAAAAACAAGATTTCATATATTTTTATATTATGTTATTCAATGTAATTTTTAACAGCTTTCAACACACATCAAAGCTAAGCTGAAGGAAATAATGGAATTAGAGGAAGGTGACAAGAGGTAATCAAATGATAAACAATAAAAGAAGCCAAAATAATGTCATCTCCATATCATTTTTATGGCAATGAAATAAAATATAATATGATGTTTTTTATAATGTAACCCTAACTGTTTCAATAATATGATTTCAAAATTTTAGATTAATTAGACTTCTTATATTACAGATGTTATAAGCCACACTTGAGACATATGCGGTGGATTGACAGAAATGATCTCACAGACCACAACATTATGAATAACTCTTTTAAGGAACGGAAGAAAGAATTAAACTTTTCTCTAAAAAGGTAGCTTACACAAACACATATCAATATATATTTATAAATACAATTAAACACACAGTGTATTTTACTAAGTTTTGACTGCATTTACATAAATTCAAGTTCAATAATGGAGAATGTTTTAATGCATGACTTTCTGTCCATATGAGGCATCTGGCAAATTTAACTATGTGTGCATGCATTAATTGCACCTTGGGTTACTGAAAGTACAATTTGCATACTATGAAAAAGTTTGTCGATTTCCAGAATACATGTACATGTGTAGCAATTACTGGAAATCGACAAAATGTTGGGATAAATCCAATATATCATGTTTATCGCATGTACCATAATGCTTTCGCATTACATTTAGAGAGCTTGCCAATGATATATTACATGCTGATTATTCCTTTAGAAGGAATAGTTGTTAGCTCTGTATTGAAGTTTTTTATATACATGCATGTACATTACAATAAAAAATTACTTTATTTTTCCTTACCATAGAGTTTTACATAAATTAGTGCCCTTGTTTGTAAGATTTTGCCTTGTTTAAACCAAAAACAGTCATGTAAGTATTTGTTGCAATTTAATTTGCATTGTAAATGAGCTTACCATAAGATATTTAATCATCCCGGCCTGAACTTTACAAAATTTGAAATTTTTAAGTTCACCTTGATTTTATTGAAACTCTCTTAATTAAGTCATGTTTACTTTGATTTATATATTTTATTTCCTTAAGACATTTAAGTATTATGAAAACATTTAAATATACGACTGCTTAATAAAAAAAAAGTGGTGAAGGCCTCCATTTAATAGATGTTGCCTTCATAAATGTACATAGTGGTTCTTTTTCTTTTTATTTAAGTGGTCTCCTGAGTCCCCCAGGATATTACCTGAGCGTGAAAAATTGCAGGAATGAGAAGTTAATGGCAACACTTGAGGATGGGTATGATAGTTTATACTCACCTATCATATAGAAAACAAGAGGCCCATGGGGGCACATCGCTCACCTGAGCAACAATGGGCGTTCAAAAAGTATTGTGCAATATGGTCCCTCGGTAGAATAACAAAAAATAAATCTTGTAAAATATTCGAATTTTACACTTATTTTTGCATACACGTAATATTTGACTTTGTACCTTCAAGAAATATTATTTTTTACTAGGATAAGAAAATCCTACGCAAGATAAAAAACTAACCATTTGGTAGGGGTACACTGTTAAGTTGTTAACTTCAAATTTCCTATATTTTCGTTCTGCCCCCCCCCCCAACTTTGTAAAGCGATCAAAATATATGAGAGCATATAGGTACATTATCTACTTACTAGTTATTGTATTTAAAAAAATATAATAGTTATTGTTTTTTATTTTAAAAATCCTACGTGTATAGATGTGGAAAAGAAAATTGCACATCAATGTGCTCAAATCCTCAAATTAAAAACATTCAAAAATTTAATTTGTCTTCTCCATTATAATTAAATGCCTGTTATTTACCTTGCGTACAAACCAGGATAATTTTCCGCTGTGATATTTTATTAGGAATATGGGGCATGGATATTAAAGTCCCCTAAATGGTTGGAACATAACTAATAAATTCCTCTTAATGGTTTGGGCATGACTGTTAAATCTCTTAAAAGATATGAATGCAGCAGTCCCTAAATTGCGGGTTAGTTATAAAGTTATTTGTATATTATATGCGACAAACCAGGTGTGTAAATCAACTAATGTTTAGGCTCTGACATACATGTTAGAGTTCTTATAATGTGTGATCTATAGTTTCACAGAAAAATTCCTCTATAAGCAGGAATATATGATATCAGAGTAATTTTGTTATGCATCGCCATATTAATTGCCATAAATTGTATCTTAGTGATACAAGTAATCAGTTTAATGTTTGTATTTGTTTATCTATTGCAACATTAATATATGCAGTTGCATCTTCCTGTGTGGGATATTATAATTATATACCTATTTACTGGCTATGAGGTCAATAGCAAGTATATTTTGTAATGTTATATGTACAAAATCTATACAGAGGTATAAATGGAAAATATTAAATCTTTCATATCAAGGATAAGTTATGATTTAATGAACTGAACTGTGCAAATATTTAATTTGATCAATTTGTAATATGCTGATAAATTGAATATTAAGATTAAGTTTTTCAGGTGTTCTGCTGGTCAGAATGCAATGATGCTGGATCATCAGTTTTAAATCATTGTCAAAATAATATTCAGTTGTCAAGCTGTGAATAGAAAATCAGTTTGCAACTGTAATATAACATTTTTGATGATTTATTTATCACCAAATGTCATGGTCGCTGTACGACTCATTCTCTGAAGGGCTGATGCTGGGACATCAGTCCAAGATATGAAAAATGCCTGTAATGTAAGTATCACATAATATTAGACAATTAGATTTAGTATTTTCAACATTTGAATGTTTAGCTGTCCATTGGCAGAAGCTAATGTGGCTGTAACTTCAGACAAAGAGAGAATCCAGATGCTGGAAAACATGATCAAAGAACGGGATGAAAACATTGAAAGACTTCAGCAGAGGCTTGCCATAGAAAGAGTTGGGGTTGAGAGATTTTCTAAAGATGATTCAATGATTATGTTCTACACTGGTTTTATGACATTTTCAGTTTTAACCACTGTTTTTGAATTTATTAAGCCAGCAGCTACCTCCATGACAAGTCATTATTTTAAAATGTCAGCTATTGCTAACCCAAATCTGACTGATAAGCAAAGACATATGCTTCTTATGGATGAATTATTCATGTTTTTGTGCCGCCTCAAATGTGGTTTGATGGCGCAAGATCTTGCTGTTCGATTTAATTGTCATGTTTCGACAGTAAGCAGAAAAATCATTACCTGGGCAATTTTTTTGTATTTTGCTCTTGGCAGTATTAATATTTGGCCATCTCGAGAACAGGTTGATAGGAAAATGCCGAATTGCTTTAGGACTCTGTACCCCACAACACGAGTTTTAATCGATTGTACGGAAATCAAAACTGAGAAACCCTCCTCCTTAGTGCTTGGTTCTAAATTTTATTCCTCATACAAAAGTACGCACACATGGAAGGGACTGGTTGGAATAGCACCTCATGGTGCTCTTACCTTTGTTTCAAGTCTCTACACTGGCTGCATGTCAGATGTAGAGATTACTAAGCTTAGTGGTCTGTTTAATTTACTTGACCAGGGGGACTCCATTATGGCAGACAAGGGGTTTGTACTGAACAAAGTTTTAGAGGGGACTGGGATAAGTATCAATACCCCACCTTTTCTAATGAGTCAGGGGCAATTTACTCTGCAAGAGGTTGAGGAGACTCAAGCTATAGCTAAGCTTAGAATACACATTGAGCGCCATATTCGCCGTGTCAAAGAGTTTCATATTTTTGATGGTGTTATTCCACTTAGCATGGTTGGGACAATAAATCAGATTTGGACTGTTGCAAACTTGCTGACACTCTTCAGAGGGCGTTTGATTAAAGAGTGGGCATAAATTCTTAATTGTCTTCAAAGATTTATCAAATTTCTGATAGATATATCACAAATCTGAATGAAATATTCATTAAAATGTACTCTGGCTACGGAAATCCAGTATTTTCTTTGAAATGTGTGTGATTACCCTTTTTCATTAACAAAGAAGAGATTTATTAAGCATTGAATTGCAAAATCAATCCAACATTAATAAGTTTCTTTTATGAATAAGTAGTAACTTTTTCAGAGTTTTTGAAAATATATAGTTAATAACAACTATTAAAACACTGACTGTACCAAAAATGTACTTATTGATGGTGAAAAGAATTGAAATTTATTTCATGTTTATGCATTCAAATTAAAATATGATTAAAAAAGAACAGATCCATTTTTTCCTTCATTTCCTGCCAGATGTCAGCATCAAAACGGAGCAGTTCCGTATGTGACTGCTCAGGTGTCCACACAAAGAAGTGACACCACTTCAGCCCAGTTACTCCTAACTGTGTCATTATCTGGTGGAAGTATTTGTGTGTTTCTTTCAGATGGCAACCATTTTTATCCTTAGACAAATAAACACAATCAGCTAATGAATTGACTGGATACTTGATTTCCAGCAAACCATGAGGAGGATCCAGGGAAGGGCAGAACACTTTCCTGTCTGGGGTGGCCGCTAACCAAGGTGACCATGGGCTAATCACAACACCTAATGGATATATGTTTACCTCCTCATCCATTGCCTTTAATGAAAACAAATTATGATTATGAAAGGTTAACACAAAATTGGTAAAGAAAAATATTTTATGAATTTAGTGTTGTTGGTACATTATTTACCTGAACATAAGCTAGAGCAGCAGTAGCTTCGCATGCTAACCCATGTCTCATGGCAGATGTCAGAACCTGGCGGCTTGTCTTTAGTCTGGCAACAAGTGGTTCAGGATCTATGAAAAGTAATTGCAGTGTACAGGTCAGCATTATTATACCGCATACATAGATAATATTAGCATTTTGATGGATAAGATACAGATATGTTTTTTTTTCTTCATACATATTTAACCATTGCATAATAAATTGCCAATTATTTTTAAAGTTCGTTTTATTGTATCATGCTAATATATTTACCTTTTTTTCTGCGGACAATGTCACCTGCTACCGAAGCAGTTATACGATCCTGACGAATCTTGTGCCACTTTGGGTCCTCTGATTGTAGTCGGGTGGCTTCTTCTATCTCGCTGGCCTGGACCTCAGAGATTGAGAGCGACTCCAGTTTCAATGTTCGACTGTGGTCCAACACTACAGAACCACTATTACGCATGACATTCCTCACCGGTAAATGTGGAAAGTCTTCAGCATCCATGATGTTCAGCATGTAGTCACTGTGAAGTTTCTGTTGTGTTGCTAAAGAAGATCCCTTAGGGAAATTTCTAAACTTTGTGCCGACATCTTTCTGTTGGTGTTCTGGATCTACCACTGACAAAAAAAGACAAGATTTATCAATGTTTGAAAGGGCAGAACACAGTTCCTCCAGTGGTAGGCATTCGGTGTTGATGGGATTATACAATGTAGACTTTATTCCCTTGGTTGGTTTCCTGGGGTTGCTGGGAGAATATCCCATTACTGTGACATCAGTGGAGGCACTTCCGCCGATCTTCTCCCCTAAAATTGTGAAAAATAGTATAAACATGTACATAATCAAATCTTACACAAATTGATTTAAAATATTTATATCCATATTAAGATATTGCATGTTACATGTAGGAAAATACTTGTTTATATAATTTTATTTATATATTATTTTTTAATTTTTTCAACAATTGTTTTTGAGAGGGGGAGGAGTGCAGGTCTATGTAATAATAAATTGTATATACCTCTCGGAATATGTCAAGTTTGAGGCAAGGATGGCTTGGCAACATCTGTAGGGACCGCCTTAAGGTTGGACACTTTCATGTGGGCTAAAGAATAAAGAAGGCCCACGATGTGTCCACATGATCCCGAGGTACCAATAGCACAGGAGCATTTGCTGTCTTCCCTTTCAAATACTGGCCCCTTCTTTATTACTACCTGTGAATCATATCATATATATTATTGTCAAAGTTTGAAAAAATAATTGTATTCTTGCTAGTTAGAAATGACAAAAACTTATAAAGAGGTTTTTTCCTAGTGTTACTGTTTAAAGTATACAGATATGCTTACTTAAATTTGCAACTGTATATATTTAATGATGTTAATTATAAAAACCTCCATATCATGAGGGGTCTCATTCTTCTTCTGAGATCTGAAGCACTTCGCTCTTACAAGACACCCATCAGTACCATCCAAAGCGTACACTAAAAATTCAAAGTCATAATTGATTTAGAATACATCAGGTTGTAAGTACACATAATATCATCTTTATCAATTCAATGGTTCGGTTGCACGAACGTCAGTTAGATTAACTTTTAGTTAAAACCGTTACTATATAGCTGTTATATTTTTAAATGGCAAGTTACGTAATAGTTAATTTAACTGACGTTCGTGCAACCGAATCCAGGTATGTTATATGGATATTGTCACAACCATTGCAATGCTTAGGCTATATATTTGTGTGTAAATTTGTGCGATATCTCTGTATCTATTAAGTATTTACGTGTTTCACACAGCCGGAGATTTTTGTCTGTTTATAAACAAAGTACATGTAACTTAGATTTGTTTACATGTCGTACAAAACCGAAAATAGGCAATTACCTCTTACATCTGTGACGTATTTTTCACTGAAGTATTTGTAGCCCTTGGTGATTTCTTTTGCTCCATCACTTTTGCTACACTTTCGAACAATATCTTCCACAAAACCGAGCGTAATAGTGGGAACAACAGACAAATCGCGCGAAGTTGATTTTACTTTCACTTCATCAGCCATGATTGCTGTTACCGACGCTAGCCTCGTTTTGGATGCGATATGAATATTCATTACGATCTCATTAAGAAAGGAATATAGTTCAATATAGCTAGATATCCATCTATGACCTAGCGGCTAAGTTAGCCCCTACGCTGATGAACGCAGCCAAATAGTCTAAGATACGGGGTTTCTGAACCATTTTTTTTTTGTTTAAATGTATGTTCGTTCGCCCTTGACGCCGTTTGCTCTAATTTCCGTTCGCCCTGAAATTTGTTCGTTCAAGGTCCGTTCGCAATATTAAAACATAATTTTAAACGATTTTTTGTAAATAAAGTTTCAAATTATATTAGATATATATTCTATTATATTCTAGTGTCAAGACCGACCTACATGTAGCTGCATGGCCAACTTAGAAGATTAATTATTAATTATAAATAAAATTCTATTGATAAAATTAAGGCTATAAAAACTATTATTCTTAATCAAAAAAGGCGCTGCTCGTATCCTCATTGGATTAAATTGTTTTCAAAACAAAGCAAACATATAGAAAAAAAGCTTTCCATAATTTTCTGTTTAAATTATTAACCATTAATAAACATTACCCACTGTAGCATCGGGGGGTGGGGGGGGGGGGGGGTAGGGGTTGAAAATCAACAAAATAGGCATAATAACGATTGGTGAATTACGTCTTTTTGTTTTTTTGCTTGTCAATGTTGAAATAATTACGTCTTAAACATTTAAAAAAAGAATACAATGATTTCAGTTATTTAAAGAAAATTTAGTTTTATTGAACAATTGTAAACATTGTTAACGGAATTAAAAACATAACATCGATGATAAATGTTGGATGAAAAAGATAGAAAAATGAAAACTTCTTTATTTTCTTTAACTGACTTTAAAAGAAATCACGTTATTATTTCAACATTGACAAGCCAAAAAAAAATTCACTAATCGTTATTTTGCCTATTCTGTTGATTTGCGAAACAACGGACGAACATTGTGTTGTAATTTAATCGGAAATTTCTATGAATACATTATTTTTGTGTGTAAATATTGATCTCAAGAGTGTACCTTTCAATCAGGTCAGTCTTTCTCCCGTGCGTAGATGCATCTCTTTGTATCAATTCCTTTTTCAACTGAGGAACCGTCCAAGTAATGTAGCGCGACGCCATCGTGTTGATTTGATTCAAACGCACAGCTAACCACCGAAAGAAATCAAGCGTCTCTCGGTGAATGTTTACCATTCAAACTAACTCAATATCTTCATAAATACTAGTATCAACAAAAGAAAGATACATTTGATAGAAATTAATACCATTACAACGCATATGTAAAAAATGACAATATTCGAGCTTTGTATACAAAACAAAGAATTATGAACACTGTATCTTGCGTATAACTTGATATTTGGCTTTAAAATTTTGACATAGCATTAACAACTTCTACATTAATCAGTATAAACATTGAAAATGGAAAAATTAAATTTGAAAATTTTAAGTCAAATCGTGAAAATTTTTCACTTGGAATAAAACTTTAATTTAAACTCACTTCTTACCTTTAGGCATTAGTTTGTCTTAATCTGAGTAAGATAAAGCCAATGCGAAAGGATTAATATTCCAAGACTGATTTTAAAGACGCAAGCTGTGACCTTCACATCTGACCTGATATATCAAGGTCACTGTAAATCCGTTACACAAGAGATCTGTTTTTGTAAAGTTTGTGCAAGATAATGATAATATATTTGATCTGGAATTTTTTTTTTGAAAGGTAGTCTAATTTGACCTTGACCTAGAAATTCTAAGATCACTGCACACCCTTTTATCAAAAGCACTCTGTTGGTGAAGTACGAACCAGACTGGACCAAAAGGGGAGAATATATGATCTGACAAAAAGATTTTTTATCCTTAGAAACCTGGTTTAAGGTTACTGCACACCCTTTATCCAAAGTAACGTAAAGTTTGAGCCAGATTGGACCAAGGAGAGAGGAACTATGCTCCAGACAAGTGATCTCAGATGAACAGACTAATCAATAAAGGGCACCCTCTAAGCAAAGCCCAAATAAATGAAATAAAAAGTCATAATCTATTTTTGAATATCTTTAATAAAACACAACTTCATTAGATAGTAATAAATAAAGAATAAACTAGAGGTACTGTGAGCAAGCTCACAAATGATACCCCCCGCTAAGAAAAAAATCATAACGTGTGTATTTTTGCTATTATAGAAAATATTGGATGAATCTATTTCACTGTCCATTTTCTATAAAAAACAACTGCTTTATTTTTGAAAACTGTTAATTTTTAGCTTCTAATATTTCCATTAATACAAGACATGACGCAGACAGAATTTAGCTTTTTTGAAACAATGACCTTGAACTTTCTCAATTGACCTTGGGTCAAGGTAATGACACACCCTTAATCATAAGCAATCTTTGTGTGAAGTAAGAACTTCCAATGTTTCCCCATAAGAAAGATATGGACCGGACACGAATTTTGCACTTTTTCTGCCCTTGACCTTGCCCGAATGACCTTGGGTCAAGGTCATGACACACCATTAGGTCATAAGCAATCATTGTGTGAATTAAGAACTTCCTAAGTTTCCCAATAAGAAAGATATGGACCATACACAAATTTTGCACTATTTCTGCCAGTGACCTTGACCTTGCCCGAATGACCTTGGGTCAAGGTCATGACACACCCTTAGGTCATAAGCAATCATTGTGTGAAGTAAGAACTTCCAATGTTTCCCCATAAGAAAGATATGGACCGGACACGAATTTTGCACTTTTTCTGCCAGTGACCTTGACCTTGCCTGAATGACCTTGGCTCAAGGTCATGACACACCCTTAGGTCATAAGCAATATTTGTGTGAAGTAAGAACTTCCAATGTTTCTCTATAAGAAAGATATGGACCGGACACGATTGCACAGACAGACGGACAGACAGACAGACGGACGGACGGACAAGGTGATTCCTATATACCCGCCCAAACTTTGTTTGCGGGGGGTATAAATATCCCTAAAAAGAACAGCTATCATCTATCAATCTTTTTAAATTACCACTGATGTCAAATTATCATATCACTGTAACCTAGGTAAAAACCTTCAACAAGTTTAATCCATATTATCCAGAACTGTCAAAAAGAATTAATAGGCCCTGTGGTGTGCCATCATTTTATATAGTGTCAAATTGATAATGTGACAATGGATGTAGCCATTCACTTGTCCAAAAGAAAAAACGTTAAAAAACTTGAAATATGTATATAGGACATCAATGCCCCGCCGAGTGTATATTCGTAATCTAACATTAAAATTTGTAAAAGTGTATTAAGTTTGAAATAATATCTTAAACATTCTTTAAGTTTAAATTGAAACCTAAAGAAATTATGTACAAGTGCATGCTTAGATAAAAATATCCTAAATGGTTTCTATAAAACAAAGCAAAATACAAATCAAATAAAAGGGAGGTCAAGGTCATACGAAAGTGCATGATCAAATGTTTTTGATGTAGTTGAATAGCTCCCACTAACATGTTACAGCATATTCTGTTTGATAAAATGTCTATGATGGTTTATTTAAAATTGTTCTTATATAAATAGTGCCTGTTTGGGAGGGTAACAGTTGAAATTGACACCCCGAGAAAACCATTGTCAACCGACGCGAAGCGGAGGTTGACAATAGTTTTCGAGGGGTGTCAATTTCAACTGTTATCCTCTCAAACAGGCACTATTTATTTTGTTATACTGAATGTCTTTTTTAAAATTTTTAAGAAAATTGTACTGCTTTTATATAGGAATAACGAGAATTCTACAGCGAACCGTATGCGCATAATTTTCGCGCATGTAACTTTTTTTAATTGCCAAGTGCGTTGCTAACGTTGAGGGTAATAGTAAATATTATTAACTGCGTCTTAACCAATCAGATTTCAGTATTTAACATGAAAGTATAACAAAAATACTTATCTAAGTAAAGAGAGATCAAATGAAAAGTCAATGCCGAAAATTTTTAATGAAGTTTAAAAGATTGCATCAGTATGTATCAACATATAAAGTTTGATTACACATTCTTAAATGCAATCTTTAAACCTAAACTAAAAACTAATTTAAGCAAAGCGAGGTCAAAGTCAAAGGAAAGGTCAAGGTAAATAAATGTTGATGCATTTGAATAACTTACATCAGTATGTATCAACATATGAAGTTTGATCACACTTTCTTGAATGGTATCTTTAAAACAGAGCTAAACATTAATTTAAGAAACGTGAGGTCAAAGGAAAGGGCATGGTCAATTTTGGTGACGAATTTGAATAATTTTCAGTATGCATCAACATATGAAGTTTGATCACACTATCTTTAATGGTATTTTTAAAACTGAGCTAAATATTTATTTAAGAAAAATAAGGTCAAGATCAAAATCAAAAAATGTTGATGCAGTTGCATAGTACTCATCAATATCTCTTAGCATATGAAGTGTGTTAAAAAATCTTGAATAGTTTCTAAGAAACTTAGCTGTGAAATGAACTAAACGCAAAGTGTGATGGAAGGACAAGTGGAAGGACGGAAGACGGCATATTTCCTCCAAATCTTACCTTCTTTGGATACGATATGATCAGGGAAGCGGGATTGGATGGTATTATAAATGTCGTGCTGATGCAAGAGTAGTGAGTATGTGTGCCCACATTGCCGCAGTTTTATGCATATTGGTTTAGGACGTGACATGGAGTCCTTAAGATCTGTAGGGGACTGGAGCAAGTTCATTGATGATGCAGCTGTTATTCCAGATGCAATTGATGAGTCAGAATCAGAGGATGATTCCTCAGAGTGCTCGAATGAACAATAGACTGCCTGTTCTTCATAGACTATATATGTATATACATGCAACCTGCATTGCAAACTGCCTCAATTATATTATGATCTATTCAGTTATTGTTATAATATTCTGCAGTCTATTTTGATTAAGTAGACTGAATTAATATTAACCTTAATTCATTTAGGGAAGCGGGTTTACATGAAAACTTTTGTATGAGTTTAATGTTGGATGCATTCAGAAATAAGCTGCCCCAGATGTAAACATGTTTTTTTCAAGTAAAATATCTAGTGTGGTTTTATGTCAAAGGCGGAAAATGGCCAACCATATGTATAGATATGCTATAAGTTTAATCAATGTCAATTAAAATCTTTCGTTTAATTCATGTAGTCCAAATATCTGATGCAGTTACCCGGTACATGTACTTAAATTAGAATTGCACTAATTATGGTATTACTCTTGAAAGTAAACTGTTTACTTACCAAATTAATTTTGAATAACATATTGACAGTTTGTTATTGTCATTTTTCATAGAGGTATGATTTTTTTTCAATTAAACACAGTTTTGTTTTTCATATACATGTACTTGGGAAATGTAGGATTTTTAGAAACAAACCTTAAATGTGTAACCACTATACAATAGAAACTGCATACTGAATCAGCAACTATGGTTTTCGTTGAGTTCATTTTTTTTAAAACCAATGCACAGAATCAAATTATATTTAAGAAAAAATATTCATATAGATGTATTTTAATGTGTTTGTACCAATTTTTACAAACAATTTAACTATTATGAATCAGTCATCTATGTTTCTGCCTGGTTCTTACAAATAGCTGTACTTAATATTAGAAAATGTTAATGAAAATAAAAAGATATCAAGTTAACTAGTAAGATATTTTAATATTTGTGATATATGTATAAATATGATGTGTTCTAGGTAAAAAAAAAAAACCCTGAAATTACAGGGTCTGGAAGACTGAGCATGTTTCAGGAATAAAGTATTTGAGACAGACTATGAATCTACCTCCACCCACCATTTTTACAAAAATCACAGGTCAAGAAGTGTTTTAAGGTGGAGTCCGCCTTATCATGGTAAGGCGGATAAAAAGGCGGCTTCCACCTATTATAAGATGGATTCCATAAATATCTAAGGCGGAATCCTTTTACGACTGAGGCGGAATTCATCCAACTTTGATTAAGAGGAATCCTTTCCAGGTTATTAGACGTGTTTAGGTGGATTTTATTTACACGGAATACATTTTATCTCATTTTAATATTTCGAGCCATATACCGCCCTGATTCCACCCTGAATGTGTAAAATTTACAATGCATTCACAAGAATAAAAGGCGGAGTCGGCCAATTAAATTCCGCCTTAAGTCAGGGTGGATTTTTTTTTCGTACGGGTATTTATAACAGGACTAGGTAAGGGCTAACTTTTTTCATTGTTCTCAATCTTACAAATTAAATATAGGATTTCATCGATTTTCATTACTCGAATCGCCAGGAAAATACAGTACACATAAAATATTTAATGTTATCCAAGAATCCACTCCTGTTTGAATATTCGTTACCGTGTAATTTAGCTACAGAACAGAAACATTTAAAATATTTTTAAGATGGCATTTCCTCTTTTCAGACGCAACGCTGTTGATCTCTAACTTTATGATGAATTGTTCTTTAAAAAGTAGTTGTGCAAACAAGGAAATACAATTTTAAACAAATGCGTTGTCATCTCGCTTTAATGCTTATGAAAGCTAACGACAAGTGGCATCCGCTGCTCATTCGCTAGTAGAGACCGGTATACGTCAACCATTGTTTATTCGTCACGGGCCTTTGTTTCTCTTTATAATGGCAACCATTGTCTGATCCAGTACTCATACACTCATAATATGCAACCAATGTTATTAATTTATTGGTATTTAAATTGCATTTTGTAATGACATGTTATATATGACAGCAAACATATTTCGTAATGAAAAAATGAATGTTGAGGTTCGATTAAAATACATGTACTGAGGTTGTTATATTTACTAAGAATTGCGGGAAAATCATGGCATCGTATATTGGCGATCTTCTCTTGCTTTTTACATTCTTGTCAATTTTGGTTGTCTCAGTTTCTTATTATTATGAGGCCGTTCTTGGATTTGAAAAAAAAGTGCCTATTTCGGAACCAATACACAACAGATCCGCGGATTCTTTAGTAGGATGCGCAATGTCCTGTGGTTCTGGATGCAATTGTTTTAACTTTAACCATCATACAGGAATGTGTATTTCCTATCAGTCCTGCCATGCCTTTAACATGACAAAGAACGAATTTGGGTGGCAACTGTATTACAGACTTCCTTTGAACACGCTTGGTAAGTAATGTTTTGTTTTGGGGGATATTGTAAGCGAATTCTCTATCGTTCTTGACAAATTCTGAAAATGCTTATGGTACATGTACATGTTTTATGATCTACCCAATAGCTACTTTGTTATCTTTTCAATAATCTTAATGTCCATTAGCATTAGGTTCAACAAGAAAAAAAAATGACGAAAGTGCCAAAACAAGGAGCGCTAATAATGTGAAAAAGGCTACATAAACAGATAAAAACAATCGATGCAATTCTTTATGATATGAATTTATACACACACATATAAACAAAAGTTTGTGAACCTGTTTGCTGTTAATATTCTCCTTTGATAAGTGAACAGATATAGTCTACATCCACTTCTCTTCGCAAACCCTCTTATTTTGATTCTGAAAAACTTGTAAATGTCGGAACCGAAAACGATCTACGCCTCAACCCATGTTTCGACTCCAGTTTCCCTGAATTTTCGTAACAAACCTAATATTTCTACAAATTAAACATTATTGCATCCATGTATCACAAAAAATCAACACTAACCCTATGTCAAACCATTTTCTCAACTTCTACATCCCGGGTTTTAAACTTTGTGTATCAGATTGTTTATCCATGTCAGCGCAGATTAAATGTTTGTGTTTCGGGTAAAATCGGTAAAAAGTATTAATTTTACGAATCTAATGCCGAAAACGTTACTTAATAAACTTAATCTAGCAATGCATAAACAAATAGTGGGACATAAAATTACAAAGTGGTATTTCTTCCCTTTTTAACCATTTCTTTTGGTGACGAATTTCGCTCCACATCTGTTTTTTAACATTAAAACGAACATTGATTAATATAGCATAAAGAAATATTATTTTTTTTATTAAGATACAATTACTTATTTAATCGTATGTAATTTGTTAATTTATCTTAAATTCTTAAACTATTCGTTATACCTCTTTAAATTATAAGAAAAATACATTACATTTAAAATCTACAATCAAAACAATATTAATCGTTTTTCCGTCTAGAACATTTCTTTTTTTTAAACCACCTTTAGCGAGCGATCTCATAATTTAAATCCATATTGTAGAAGTTGAGAAAATGACTTGACAGCGAGTAAGTGTTGATGTATAGATTGATAAATGTTTATTTGTGTAGAAATAAGATGTTACGGAAATTCAGGGAAACTGGAGAAGAAACATGGATCGAAGCATAACCCGTCTTCGGTTTCCGACGTTTACACGTTTTCAAGAATAAAAATATGAAGTCTTGCAAAAAGAAGTGGATGTAGGCTATTCCTGTTTACTTCTCAATAGAATATACCTGTTAAAAACGCAATCCCAAATGTCAACTCATATATATATATATATATATATATATATATATATATATATATATATATATATATATATATTAAGATTTATTTAGAATATAAAATAAATCAAAATATTATAGCAATATTATATTTTGGCTTGACTCATGATTAGCGCCATAATTTTTTGCGCGTAATGGCATACCATACATGACGTCGTTCTGTTTATATTTGACGTCATCACACTCCTAGCTGTTGAATTCGAGAGGTGGGTGCAATGTTATATATATATATATATATATATATATATATATATATATATATATATATATATATATATATATATATATATATATAATCATAACACCGAAATAAACTCATCTAGTTTCATTCTAAATTTAAATATGTTAAGATTTATATCTTGCGTAGGATTTTCTTATTCTGGGTTAAAAATGGTATTTAATGAAGGTACAATGTCAAAAATTACGTGTATACGTGTAAAATTCCAATACATCACAATATTTATTATTTGTTATTCTACCGAGGGGCCATATGGCACAATATATAAATAGTGCCTGTTTGGGAGGGTAACAGTTGAAATTGAAATTGTTATCCTACCAAACATGCACTATTTATTTTGTTATACTGAATGTCTTAATTTTAAAGAAAACTTAACTGCTTTTACATAGGAATAACGTGAATTCTACGGCGAACCGTACGCGCATAATTTTCGCGCATGTAACAATTTTTAATGTTACCCGTTGCTAAGTGCGTTGCTAACGCTGAAAGAAATAGAACGGTTATAAACTGCGTCTTAACCAATCCGATTTCAGTATTTAACATGAAAGTATAACAATATCTTTTAACGCCCATTGTTGCTCAGGTGAGCGAAGTGGCCCCATGGGCCTCGTTTTAGTTTTTTTTTTCTTTTAAAAGAGACAAAATGATTATAATGAATAACATTCAGTTAATTTTAACATTTATACATTTCAAGATACTGATGAGTGCCAGAAAGATCCATGTCTTAACGGAGCCACATGTACGAACACACCCGGCTCATTCAACTGTACATGTGACGCCGGATGGAGCGGGATAGTTTGTAACGAAGGTAAACAACAATGTAATGCGTAAATTTTTACGTTTGTTTTTATCAAATGTAAAATAATCTTATTTATTATTGTGGAAGCTGCCAATGTTAAAATGTCCCTTCCGTTAAAATAAGCATAATTTAACAAATTCAACTTAAAACCAAATTCTCTTTTGCAAAATTGTTATATGTTAAAGCTGACATGAATGCATAAAGCATTTGGTTGCCATATTAGTTTCGTTCGCTCCTCTACTGCTACTGGGGTATATACAGTATTTGAGAAAGTTACGGTCGGTTGCTTTCCGATCGAGGCATTTATGTTGCACGGACTTGTAAATGCATGAACTACACATTGTAGTAAAAAGTTTGTGATAAAGAATAAAGGAAAAAACAATCAATAAAATACAAGTTTTATTTATTCTTTAAAATAATTTTCAAGGTATCCTTATTTTTTGCACAGACTGTGCTCCCTTACATGGAATGCACATAGAATACGTATGTCGTTCATACAGGGTGCATAACGTCTGCGTCTTTTTGAAAACCCCGGCGGCACTACATCCAACTCAGTAGCGAAATTATAGTAAATCCATGAAAGTAACACGTAACATCGTTTCTACAAAAAGCTCAGTTTTTAAAATCCATGCTGTTATTGACATTGCTCGATCTGACAAAGTGTTTGGTTTGCGCATCTGCAATGTTTAAACAGAAACAACACAGAAAGCGGTCTACAATTATCGAGGATTTTTTAAGCATCCGTTCAGTCTGTCTACTTCGTTGTTCGTTTGGGTATACCTTGCCAGTTAAGTGGTTGTCATATTTTTGTTCAACACGTTTTTCTACACGTCTTTTCGTCCAAGGTTCGGGTGTATAAAATACCTGAATGCAGTTATATAGGGGGTGTGTATCGATGAGCCACAACTAATATGGCGGTAGTCGGAGATAAAAGAGAAATAATGCGTATTTATGAATTCATGTCAGCTTTAAATACGAGGACTATTACATGCATTTTAATGTCTTAATTGATGTTGCTTTCTTGTATTTGTTTGTATTTTATTTTGTTTTTCTAGTTTATGTTGTGGCTGAGATAACGGCTAAAAATCATTGCCTGACGTCATGACGTCAGGCATATCTAAGGTTTAAAAGTTGCAATCTCCGAAACAGTGCAGACAATGGAACAAGCAATATCATGATATTTCACAAAAAAGATTAACCGATGCATGTTTAAGATGTCAGCATTTACGTTCATAATTGATGAAAATGTTTTATGGCATGTAATAACAACAGCGAGCAAGAGTTTTCAAGTAAAAGGGACGGTCACCATGAAGAGCACGTGTGTAATCCTGATTTAAAAATAGACCAGCATTCCACCATATTTGAACGGTGAAAAAGGGGGAGGGGTCATCGCAACAAGTTGTAACATATTGTCTTATACGGTACAATGTAAGTAATAATTGGTGTTGGATTATCATTATTACAAGAGAGTCATCAGTTTGGATTAAAACAAATATATATTTATACAGCTGGAATGTTTACTGGAGGAACTAAATCGCCAAAGCGGGGTGTGACCCGATTTTCGTTCAGTTGGGCGATTTCATTAATTTTGAAAAGGTAACATAACTCGCGTGTCTTACTAAATGTACATTACTACATTTAACAATTACTAATCAAGTGTGATTCTTAATTCGATAGATTTCTTCCAAAACATCCGATCCAAAGTATGATATACATGTATGTAGCTGTTACAAACCAAATGTCAAAAAATTCATCTAACCCCCCCCCCCCCCCCCCCCATGGATGAGTTCATTCGTTGCGTGAACGGTAAAGCAGAGGCGAGTTCAACAGAGCGAGCGCTTGCGAGCGCTCGCCAAAATTTGTGTCGCGGTATAGGGAATTTTGGCGAGCGCTCGCGAGCGCTCGCGAGCGCTCGCTCTGTTGAACAGGCCTCAGGATTTCGCGCCTTAATGTCTCAGTCATAGTTTTTGCGCGCCGATTAGTTGACGAGTCCGTTGGGATCATGCAAATACCCCAGAGCACACCATGTGTTTACATCACAAGCACGTAGCATCGGGGGTTGGGGTGAGGGGGGCTGTTTCCCCCTCCCCTCTTTTTTGACAGCTGGCACTTTTCTTAACTTTATAGGATAAATGGAAATATCATGGATTTGCCCCCCCCCCCCCCCTTCCACTTTTGTAGGAGCATGCAATAATGAAACTGCAAATAAGGAGTTCTAATTGAATTAAAGTTACAGTTAGGGTTTTTTCTTGAATTTGAGAATTCACCCCTTTTTAATTGCTTGTCAAGATGATTTTGATGAAGCTGCCCACACACATTAAAAACAATACGTGTTTGTATACCCTCTCATATTTCATAACGTTGGAAGTTTAAAAAAATGCCTTTCAGTTGATTTTGCAATTAATATAACAAATACAATTTGAAAAAACGACTATTTACTCTCCAGCTTTCAAGCTTACATGCACTAATATGATATGTGTGCATTCCTAAAAAATTGAATTAATAAAATAAATGAATTTCAAGTGATATATATGTACATGTTCTAGATCGAAGAAAAGACTAACATTTCGTCTTAAATTTGCACGTTCCATTTACAAATTTATGATCAGCAGCGAAAATTAAAATTCATTTCTGATAAGTTAGCCTAATTGATACATGCATGCTTCCATTGAATAATTTTGTTTAGTCAGGCAAGCTTTTTGGAAAGCTATTACTTGTAATAACTTTTAGATATCAATGAATGTCTAGACAATCCTTGTCAAAACGGAGGAACATGCAGCAACAGCGATGGATCTTTCGCGTGTACATGCGCAGGTGGATTCACAGGGGCACTCTGTAATGAAGGTAAATGTATATTATTCTTCCCCCCTCTATCAATATTATTGTATATTTCTCTTTTCCCTCTATCAATATAAATAGGTATGCCATGCTCCTCTGTTTCTGTGTTTCTTTCCGACTCTCTTAATTTAAGTTGATGTTTATCAACTTTGATTGCTATTTCTGTGTATCTGCCTTCATCTCTCATGTTTCTCATTATCTCTCTAAATGGATACTTATCTTTACAGTGTTCGTACGTTTAAATACCAACATGTTACTACAACTTTATCTTTTTATATGTATAAAGAAATAAACTGTTATTTGTAGATTCTTTTTGTTGGATATAGTTTCATTATTATATCAATACAGGGATGCTTGAAGTTTATATTCTTTGTAAAGAAGTCAGATCTAATTTTTAAAAGGTTTACAAATTCATAAGCTTTATTTGATGTTGACGTATTTGAAATTATACCTTATTTTCAAACATTCAAATAAAAGGAACTGTTGTAAAATACATCAGGTATTTTTAATTTTAGGTCACTTAAGGCACTCTGATTACTTATTAGAGCGATCCATGTCATAACGGAGCCACATGCATCACAAACATTGCAAATTATGCTATTTGATGCATGTTGTAGTTTCGGCATAACATTACCTTATTTCATAATACTGACAGTTTATATCACATGCTGATCATTTCTTTAAAAGGAATACTTTGTTGCTGTACTGTTTACCGACAACTTTACAATGATAGCACCTTTGAACTTATATGTGCATATAGCATGGAATCCCGATCCCGATTCAGATAAAGGTGTGCTAGCCTGGTTCTCTGAGTTAAACATTACGCACAGGAACCAGGCTAGATCATGCGCAGGCTGATTTTTTCCCATAGCATCCGGTTTGCCCTCGCTTATATATTTTCTGCGTGGACCTCAGGGTCCACGCAGTTACATGCTTATCAAAACATGATCGTCTAAGTTAAAGTTTATTTAGGTTTTTTTCCAATAGAAATCAAGTTTTGCTAACTGTATTTAATATTTTTTATATCTGGCGAATTTTAATATTGTACCAGTACTGAAACATCGTATAAAAACGTTATATATACATGTACTCTGTAACTAGTCGTCTTTTATATGTAATACATATACCTTTCTTCTGTTTGTTAAAAATTAATTCAATCTTGTAAAAAGTATATCATTTCTTCTAGATTTTTTCATGAAAATACCTACAAAAGAGTTTTGCCAACCACAAACAGTTTTAAGTAATGTAAAACACGGGCGCCATTTTGAAACATTTTAATTGTCAGAGAGTTCCGAATGATATCTAAATAACGTTTCAAACGGTTCTCGCACGCCTTGCTCGAAACGATTTCCACGCTTTGCCCGAAAAAATGCACGCTTTGCCCGAAACACTAAACGGTTATCACGAAACGCTTTACAATTCGCACGAAACGCTAAACGGTTTACACGAAACGTTTTTCGCACGTAAGTCGCACGCTTTTTTGGTATAGTAGTAGGTTTCAGGGTCTGTAAATTTGTCAGCACGCAACAATTCTAAATTGCACATAGTCTTCAAAAATTTAGAAATATTTAGATACAGAAGTTATTTTAGAGAAAATGTTACGTGCTCTGTAGGCGGGGTCGGTTTTTAAAAAAGAAGACGAATGACAGCACTTCCCCCTCTGGAGTCTGAGGATTCTGAGCGACAAGTTTATAGGAGAAGCCCCAGCACCCAAACTGCTTCTGGTTATCCAATGCCAACAGAAAGTGAGATTTTAGTGGTAAAGTTCTTAATTTTCTTCTGCTAATAATAAAAGATGATACAAACATGAATCAAGTTTTTCAAATGTAGGGGTTTGCTTCAAACTTATAAAAAAACATTTTTGAAAATATTAAGGATTTCAGCGTCGGGTCATACAGCTGTTAGTTGAAATTAGAAATAACTTAAGGAAAGGAGACCATGGCCGGAGGGTGGAGGAGGAACAAGGAGAGTTTGAGGTCCTTGAGTGTGATCAGATTCCTGAGTTTGAGGAGTTCGACAATGCTCTAGATGATAGGGAACCACAAAAAAAGATGGTTCTTATAAATATGTTACCTTTAAAGTAAATCCACCCTCCTGTGACGTCATACATTTTACATAAACCTTGAATTCATTAAAATTCTTGCAAGTAGATTTGTAATTTCTGTGTTATCATAGGTGCACATCAAAAACTCAAATCATTGTTTACTTGGAGATATTTAATAAGCGTTTTTCATTCTTATATTCGGCATAATTCAATAATGACAAAGGGAAATAACTCTTTTCTACTTTTTTCTAGTGTCATATCTAAATGCTATAATTTTTCTAATGTAAACGATTTTTTTCTTTTTTTTAAAATTAATTTTAGTTTTCTGGCATAGTAAGCAATAAAATTTAAATAGGCAAACAAGTATCCATCCATTTATATTTAATTTTTAAACAAAAAAAAGTGTGATTTTCAGATGATAATTTTAGCCTTTGGTTTTTATTACCTTACATCTTAAATAGTATGGATACATATATATTTTATTTATTTTTCAATGAAAATCAAGTCCAATAAGTTAGAAAAAAATTAAGTTTTTAACTTTGAACCCATGATTTTATAGGTACGGAGTTACCTTAAAAATGATCACAACTATTGCATTTAAGTTACTGCATCAAATAATGATATGCTGTTAAAGGGATTATTTATGCTGTTGGTTAAGTACGGGTCTTCTATGGTCAAACAATATGCATTGGTATTAAATACATGGATGTGTTAATTCTCATGTTAAAGTTGTCAGTTTTTAACCATCTGTGCAGGGGTATATTACAAGGTTTTAAGCTTACCACGTAACTAGTGTAAATTTCCCCAAAACGTTAATACATGTATCCACTTTTACAGTAATGAAAATCAATCAATCTTGTCTTAAGGAGCATAACACATATAAATTCTATCACCGTGCAGAACCTTTCACTAATTGGTTTTTTTTTTATTAAAGAAAGCAAAAATGAGATTAATTGGGGGCACCAGTCTTGGAGACCATGTCAAAAATGCCATGAAAAGGTAAGAAATAATTGCTTGAAAAAGTAGAATAGAAACTGCTGGAGTTAAATTCAATCGACCATTTTCACCACCTACTTACTCAATTTAACTATCATATACACAACAGATGCATGACAAACGGTCTAATGGCGAAGATGAATCTGAAAGGGAAGAAAGGGAAATATGCCTTTGGAAACACAAACATCTGCAGAATTATCAAAGGTATGATTAGTTTAAATGAAACACAAACAAAACAAAACATAATGAAATATTGTTTTTCCCAAATTATTTTTTACAACCAAACAATTATATATTTAATAGAGTATTATAAAGAATTAATTGATTATGTAAATATTTTAAACGGAGTTATTCAAAGCCATCAAAATGCAACGGAAGCGAACATCTTTGATGAAATGAGCCGATACGCGCCAGGAAGAATTGGAGGAGGTGGAAGAGGAAAGGAGTCATGGTAATTAATTATTAATTTAATTATTATTTAATATTATAATTTAAGAAATAAACAGCAGGTTAAAAGGTTCAATGGGATATGAGATTGATTGGTCCTGTGATCAAATCCTATGAAGCCCAAAGGGCTTCTTAGAAGATTTAATCACGTAACAACCAAGTTCATATCCCGGTGAACTTCTTAACATTGCTGTTTAATACGTATATTTACATTTGAAAAAGGCAAATTGTTCAGACATATTAACGTAGAGATTTTATGTTTACAATAATCCAAGAGAGAAGCGATAAGCGCGTGCTATGATCGTTTGGTTCATGCTAAAGTTCATACAGATTGAAAGTTTTTGCTATTCTGTAGGTTCATAAAAGGAAAACATACTTGCATATGTAAATATTTATAAAAAAGATATTTGATAATTTCATATCTGGTTTAAGTTAATGTAGAATCATAATACTGTTTGAATGTAAAAACAAATTCAATTTTTTTAATTTTTTTTTTTTTGCAGATTGGCAAGATAACCATACCCTACCCAAAGCTGTCATTATTTGTATTTTGTTGAGAAATAAACTTGAAATTATTCAATTAAGTGTTTTTTATGAATCTAGAAGTTTTTAATATTGTCCAACGCTGTTTCAACCTAATTTTAACGTTTAAATGAAAAGTTAATAAAGTTTAAGGGCTTCAACCTAATTTCAACATTTGAAAAAAAAAAAAAAACAGTATCCATGCCTCAATAAAGGGTCAATATTCAACTAAATATCGTTAACTAACGTTATTTCAAACAAAACTTAACCTAATTTCAACCAGTTTTCACCAAATATTCAACGTTGATATCTTATGTTGAAACCACGTCGATACTTAAACGTTGCCTCAACTTTCATATGCAACCAAAATTCACCAAGAAAAAAAAACCAAGATTCAACGTTGAAGGGTGACGTTGATTCAACGTGGAAATGCCCGCTGGGTTATTATGCCCCCTGCAAACGAAGTTTGGGGGGTATATAGGAATCACCTTGTCCGTCTGTCCGTCCGTCCGTCTGTCTGTGTAATCGTGTCCGGTCCATATCTTTCTTACAGAGAAACATTGGAAGTTCTTTCTTCGCACAAAGATTGCTTATAACCTAAGAGTGTGTCATGACCTTGACCTAAGGTCATTCGGGCAAGGTCAAGGTCACTGGCAGAAAAAATACAAAATTCATGTCCGGTCTATATCTTTTTTATAGAATTATTGGAAGTTCTTACTTCACACAAAGATTGCTTATGACGTTAGGGTGTATCATGACCTTCATCCGAGGTCATTCGGTCAAGGTCACTGGCAGAAAAAATACAAAATTCGTGTCCGGTCCATATCTTTCTTATGAAGAATTATTGGAAGTTTTTACTTCACACAAAGATTCCTTATGATCCAAGGGTGTGTCATGGCCTTGACCAAAGGTCATTTGGGCAAGGTCAATGTCACTGGCAGAAAAATTACAAAAATTCGTGTCCGGTCCATATCTTTTTTATGGAGAATTATTGGAAGTTCTTACTTCACACAAAGATTGCTTATGACATAAGGGTGTGTCAAGACATTGACCCAAGGTCATTCGGGCAAGGTCAAGGTCACTGGCAGAAAAAGTGCAAAATATAAATCCGGTCCAGATCTTCCTTGTGGAGAATTATTGGAAGTTTTTACTTCACACAAAGATTGCTTAAGACCTAAGGGTGTGTCATGACCTTGACCAAAGGTCATTCGGGTAAGGTCAAGGTCACTGGCAGAAAAAGTGCAAAATTTAAGTCCGGTCCAAATCTTTCTTATGGAGAAACATTGGAAGTTCTTACTTCACAGAAAGATATCTTTTGACCTAAGGGTGTGTCATGACCTTGACCTAAGGTCATTCGGGCAAGGTCAAATGCACTGGAAGAAAAAGTGCAAAATTCGTATCCGGTTATTATCTTTCTAATGGAGATGCATAGAATGTTCTTACTTCACACAAAGATTGCTTATGACCAACAGTTTAAAAATAAATACAGTAGTTGTTATTTAAAGAAAATGGACGGTGAAATAGATTCATCCAATATTTTCTATAATTGGAAAAATACACGCATTATGATTTTTATCTTAGCGGGGAGTATCAATTGTGAGCTTGCTCACAGTACCATTAGTTATATCATACTTTGCATCTAATGTTCAGAAGGAATGTTTTTAATTAACATATTCATTTATACACATTGAGTTGTAATTGTTTAATGCGCATTTAGTACACCTTTTAAAGATGAATGAACTCGCCCAATTGATCAAAAAAAGAGTCACAACCCACTTCGGTTAATTCGTTCCTCCAGTAAATATTCCAGCTACATGAATACATATGTGTTTGAATTCACACTGATGATTCGTTGTTTGTGATGATAATCCAACATCAATTATTACTTGCTTTGTACATGTACCGTAATTGGCGATGTGTAACAACTTGTTCCGTTGACACCCCTACCAAATGGCAATCTATTTTTAAATGAGGATAACACCATATGCACAAGTTCATGGTGAACAGCCCTTTTACTTGAAAACTCTTGCTCACTGTTGCCTATTACATCATTTATAACATTTTCATCGATTGCAAATGTAAATGTTGACGCATTAAACATGCATTGGTTATTTTTTTTATGAAAAATCTTGATATATTTGCTTTGTCCCATTGTCTGCACTGTTTCGGAGAATGCAACTCTCATACCTTAGATATGCCTGACGTCAGACAATAATGTCTATCCTACTATATCTTATACCATGATACCATTTATGTTTAGAAATAAAATAGTTAAATGAAACCAAATTTAAGACAATAATAATTTTATCAAAAAATAATCGAGTAATGTAACAATAAAAATGTTTAATACTCTTTTGAACGAGGTAACTGAAATATCTGTGCATCGGGAATATTAAATCGTACGCGGAGTGTAAACCATTACGTACATGAACAGATAAGCGATTACATTAGATATATGTATTATAACAAATAAAGCAGTTAAAGAACTTTTCTTTATTTTTTAAACAAACATTTCCATCATTTTTCCCTAATTTATAGTAATTAAATGAGTTTAACGGTAATCGGCTGAGTTGTTCGGGGAAATATGTAAACACGATTCGAGGAAATTATAACTACTTTATAAATCCTTGTAAACGCATTGCATTAACAGATAAATTGTTTGGATTTTTTACTATTCTAATTCAATGACCGGAACGGCCACAAAGGCGTCGAGCTGACATTTTCTTTTCTATAAAATGATATCAATAATTTAAATTTTTTGTACTAAAAGTCGTATATCAAATAAAAAAGTAAATGAGTTATATTTTGTGCTGCTTTAAAAACAAAAATTAGTATATTCCCTTACAAAATAGGTAGTGATTTGTTTGTAATACAATAACTCACCATGGTTACAAAAATTGAAGAAATTAAAAAAAATATTAAATTTTATTTCTATCGGGCACGGTCTACACTTAAAATGTAAGCAATAAACTAAAATAATATTTAGTGGTTTACACCTTATTGTATTCATCCGCCATTTCTTGATTAAGCAAATTTATACTTATGCAATGAGTTGTCAATAACCAGAGAGGCAAAGTTGGGTTTTTTTGTACACAATTAAGTTGAATAAGTGCAAAAAAAATGTTTAATACTTTAAGGATCTTATTTCTTATGCGCATTTAAAAGGCGGTGCAGAGCATGAATTTTTGGACGATTGCCAATCCAGACGATCGCTAGAAGGCTGCCGAGCATTTGCTCGACGCCGTAAAAATTACACGCATCTTTGGTAAGCTACATTTGTTAAGTTGATCTGTTCAGTTTATTATCGAGAATGGATACGTTTGTGTTCGGACATCGGAGGAATTATATGAATCGTTGAAAAGTACACAAACGCCCGTTTCTTATTTATAATTTTGTCTATCTATATATGTATGGAATCGTTCGTTGATTGAATTCTTCTGTTTTAAACGACTGAAGTATTTAAATGAATCAATAAATATATCTGTGTAGTAATTTATCGATGTGTTGTGTAACTTAAAATTTCCATAGTAACTGCCTACATTTATAAATACGCCAATTTTCAAATCGACAAAAATCATGAAAATAATGCCCGTTAGGGAGGGTGACAGTTGAAGTTGACACCCCGAGAAAACCTTTATCAAGGAATGTATTAATTCAAGAAAACGTTCCTGCCTTGTTTTATCATTTATTCGCATCATATTTCTTCAAATATATATAAAATGACTTCTTCATAGGAATGATAAAAAACATAAAACGGTATTAATTCTTGAAGTCATTAAAGATAACAAAAACGGACGTTGCCAGCTCAGAAATGTGTACTTAAAATTCTTCTTAAAATGATGTTTTATGTTTATTGTAAGTTTCCACTTTTTCGCTCGGGTTCTTTTTCGCTCACCTGAGCTGAAAGCTCAAGTGTGCTATTCTGATCACATTTTGTTTGTCATCCGTCCGTCCGTCTGTCTGTAAACTTTTCACATTTTCAACATCTTCTCAAGAACCACTGGGCCAATTTCAACCAAACTTGACACAAAGCATTCTTAGCCTAAGGAGAGTCAAAGTTGTGAAAATTAAAGACCACACCCTTTGGCAAGGGGAGATAATTAGGAATTTATGAAAATTTTCCAGATATTTTCAGAAATCTTCTTCTCGTGAACCATAAGACCAGGAAAGCTGAAAGTTGTGTGGAAGCATCCTCAGGTAGTGTTGATTCAAAGTTGTGAAAATCATGAACCCCGGGGGTAGGGTGGGGCCACAAAGGGGGTCAAAGTTTAACATAGGAATATATTTAGTAAAATTTTAAAAATCTTCTCAGAAACTAATCAGCCAGCAAAACTGAAACTTGTATGAAAGCATCATCAGGTAGTGTAGATTCAAAGTTGTGAAAATTATGACCCCCGCGGGTAGGGTGGGGCCACAATTGGGGGGGGGGTCGAAGTTTTACATAGGAATATATAGAGTAAATCTTTAAAAATCTTCTTCTCAGAAACAAATCAGCCAGCAAAGCGGAGACTTGTGTGGAAGCACCCTCAGGTAGTGTAAATTCAAAGTTGTTAAAATCATGAACCCATTGGGGTAGGGTGGGTCCACAATGGGGGATTTAAGTTTTACACAGGAATATATAGAGTAAATCTTTAAAAATCCACATCTCAGAAACTAATCAGCCAGGAAAGCTGAAACTTGTGTGGAAGCATCCTCTAGTAGTGTAGATTCAAAGTTGTGAAAATCATGACCCCCGAGGGTAGGGATGGGCCACAATGGGGGGTCGAAGTTTAACAAAGGAATAAATAGGGTAAATCTTAAAACATCTTCTTCTCAGAAACTAATCAGCCAGATGATTCTTTATAATTGTTAAGACTTTGGCCCCAGGACAATTCTTTGGCCTCACAAGAAGGTTCAGAGTTTGATGTAGGTTTATATCCCATATATAAACTATTGTTAAGGATCTTTTTGAGAACTGCAATACTCAACATATGATATGACTTTAAAATCATCCTGTTAGAACTTTAGGGACTAATGATTATAAACATAAGAATATCCAGGGGAAAAATGGATTTTATTATACAGGATCTACATCTGTACATTGTCCAGATAGTTTGTATTATGACTCCATTAAGCTGATTTTATCATACCTATTGTTCCTCAGGTGAGCGATGTAGCCCATGGGCCTCTTGTCTCATTTGCTGTGACTAGCAAAGACCGATCCTATCATTTTGGAGTTCCGATTGAGAATAAATGAAGACGGACTGAACGATAAGTGAACGCACAGTAAGCGCAAGGTGAGCGTTTTGTGACCGGTGAGCGCGAACGGAGCGAAGCGCTAGTGAACGCATGGTGAGCGCACTCTAAACGCACAAAATATTGGGAAAGTGGAACGTAAACAACAACACACTGTAATCAACAACACAGAAGGCATTTTAATTGTTTTTAACACAAATCTTGTCAACACTTGAATTTATTTACTTGGAATTACTTGAGACTAATTTGACTCTTACTTTGACCTCAACGGAGATTATTCGCTCTTAAATTATTTGATATTAAACTTCAAACTATATATCAATTATGTTCAATTGTTTCCTTAATTAACAGTCATGCATGGTTTTTATTAAAAGCACACATGTATTTAAACTGAACACATTTTATTATAACCAGGGCTTCGCTAAAAAAATATGGAGGGTAATCGTGTTTAAAATTAAGACATGTAAACTTGTAAATCCGAATATGCAATCGTGTTGCTGTGTGAACCTGAGTATGAATGTGTGCAATTCTGATCGTGTAACCTATAAAACTCGGACATAAACACATGTAAGTTATGACTAGGTTCCTTCGTATGATGCACATTTCGCAGCTTTATTGTTTTCATTAGTTAATTTAACCTTCAACTCTGCACACATTTAATCCGTAGTTTCTTCATTTGAAACTTCATGCTTGGCAATAGCACATCAGACGTGATACAAGTTGACAAATGTAAAGTGTACAAGTTTGTCGAATTTTGACATGACCTTACATGGCATTTGCCTTGCTGCGGGGAATAGGCATGCCGTAATCGCCAGAATGGACGAAAAATATATATGATATTCAGCTCAACTGTTGCACTAAGTTATTGATGAAAAACACTTTTTCTATTCAAAATACCGGCATTATTTGTAGAAAATATTTGAGGTATAATCAAAACTGAACCAAACAAGAAGAGGTTCATGTATATAAAATTCGTTTCTGATGTGACGAATGCGCTGATTTCTGTAATATTCTATGAACTTCTCGGGTAGCTAAATCATCGTATTTATCGAAAAAAAACCATCAATAATTATTTTTTATATAATTCATCGATGAATTGATACAGACTTATAATAATGGATTGTTATCAAGCAAAGTTTAAGTTTAAAGCCATAGCCGAACAAATTGAGAAACGCGATGTTTCATTGGACTATCTTTATTTAGTCCAATGTACAGAAAATCAAATGTTATATTGGCCTCCTAGATTACGTGAACATGAATTAACGTTCTCTTTTTTTTTCGACATAGTTGGATATGAGCCAATCAGAAAGCTAGGAATTAATCAATTATATAACAAATGTTAATGCGTACTCTTTTTTAGAAATGAGACGGATCAAGAGGTTTCATAAGGGGGGGGGGGGATTATTTTTATCGGCATGGGGTTCGGAGACCGCCGTGAGGTCCATCGTACCTCGATTGCTTCTGTTGTGTTCTAAGAATTTTGAGAGAAAATTTTTAACTCGGTTTTCCGGTTATTAAAAAAGTGGAAATGGCGGGCGGGGGAGAGGCTGCCATAAAGGTACCCTTATTGTATCGATAACCCCTAGTACAGGATAACCCCTAGTACAGGATAACTCCTCGTACAGGATAACTCGTCGAACAGGATAACTCCTCGTACAGGATAACTCCTCGTACAGTTGTTTTTTAAGATAGGAAGTTGTTCTTTTGCAGATCAATTAAACATATATCAGAGGAATGCAAATTGCTAGGATTATGAAAAAATATCAGCTGTTGAACTTGGTCATTTTTGGCAAAAACATTGCATATAGAGTACCCCATTTTTCTGGATAGATAGTTTGTATCAATTCAGGATGGTCAAATGGATTATGGATACTGTTCACACAAAATAAAAACCCGGTTTTCTGTCACATTGGCAGCTTTTCTCTTGTTATTAAGGTCTTCCGTTTCCAACGTCACATTGGCAGCTTTTCTCTTGTTATTAAGGTCTTCCGTTTCCAACGGAAGACCTTCTTGTTATTCTTCGGTTTCTTTTTCCCTATTATTAAGGTCTTCCGTTTCCAACGGAAGACCTTATTGTTTTCGTTCGGTTTCTTTTTCCCTATTATTATTATTTTTCTTTTTTTTTCTTACAAATTTTGTGAACGCGATTTCTCAGAGACGACTCAAAAGATTTTCTTGAAACTTTCAGATATAATAGATAGTGATCGGAACCTTATAGGTTTTTTATTATATTGATGACGTCACTTCCGTTTTTGAGATATTAACGTTTTAGCGATTTTTAGAGGGATGGCTTGTTCCTTTAACTTCTCCTTAACTATAAAAGATATTGAGGTAAAATTTTCAGGGATAGTAGACAAAAGATTGTAGATTTGCAATTTTATTTTCATTTTGATCTGGCTTGAAAGGCGCCGAAGCTCGCCTGGACCCGAAAATTGAGTTTAAAAAAAATGTCGTATTTTTTCTGGTTTTCTTTGTTTTTCTCTTTTCTGAAAAATATTTTGTTAAGACATGTAATGTAAAAAAGGTTTATATTTACAGGACCTTTTATTTGCTATCAGGAAAAAGGGGCTTCTCAAATTAGGGGACCAAAGGGCTCTAAAGTCTTTTATCTGTAGCCCTTTATAGGTTATAGAAGCAAATGTGTTTATCTTACAGTTATGTACATAAGTAATGTAATGAGTTTATCATGTGTCACGTGGTTAAGGGTTTTTAGGGGCCAAAAGTCAAAAATTTTGGTCACCCATATCTCAGAAAGGAAATATATTTTGAAATGCAGTACAGAAGAAAAGTTGTTTAAAATGATGTTCTCAACAAAATGCAACCTTTAAAATTTCGATAAACGGCCCCTATAAGGAGATAAGGGATTGACCCCTAAAACCTTCATTCTCATATATCTCCAGAACGGTAACGAATTTCTGAACACTTGTTGAACAAAATTTTTTTAGAATTAAATGACCTTTCATTTGATATCAAGAAGGGGCTGGCCCCTCAAATTAGGGGACCAATGGGCTCTAAAGTCTTTAATATGTAGCCCTTAACTGAGAGATATTTTGTGAAAGGTTATAGAAGCAAATATGTTTATCTTACAGTTATGTATCCAAGTAATGTTATGATTTTATCATGTGTTATGTAATAAGGGGTTTTAGGGGCCAAAAGTCCCAACATTTAATCACCCACATCTCAGAAAGGAAAAATATTTTGTAATGCAGTACAGAAGAAAAGTTGTTCAAAATGACGTTCTCAACAAAATGCAACCCTCAAAATTTCGTTAAACGGCCCCTAAAAGGAGATAAGGGACCGGCCCCTAAAACCTTCTTTCTCATATATCTCCAGAACGGTACCGAATTTCTAAACACTTGTTGAACAAAATTTATTTAGAATTAAATGACCTTTCAATTCATATAAAAAAAAGGGGCTGGCCCCTAAAATTAGGGGACCAAAGGGCTCTTAAGTCTTTTATCTATAACCCTTTATTGAGGGATATTTTGTGAAATGTTATAGAAGCAAATGTGTTTATCTTATAGTTATGTATTTTAGCAATGTAATGATTTTATCATGTGTTACGTAATTCAGGGTTTTTAGGGGCCAAAAGTCCAAAATTTGATCACCCATATATCAGAAAGGAGAAATATTTTGTAATGCAGTACAGTAGAAAAGTTGTTCAAAATGATGTTCTCAACAAAATGCAACCTTCAAAATTTAGTTAAACGGCCCCTAAAAGGAGATAAGGGATCGGCCCCTAAAACCTTCTTTCATATATATCTCCAGAACGGTAACGAATTTCTAAACACTTGTTGACAAAATTTGTTTAGAATTAAATGACCTTTTATTGCATATCAAGAACAAGGGGCTGGCCCCTAAAATCAGGGGACCAAAGGGCTATAAAGTCTTTAATCTGTAGGCCGATCTCAATCAAATTTTAGGATGTGATAGATAGTGGTCTGAACTTGATTGGAAATTTTTTGCATTGATGACGTCACATCCGTTTTTGAGATATTGAGATTTTTCTAATTTTTATATGGGTATTTTGTCTTCTGTTGTTCTCCTAAACTATAAGAGATATTAAGCTCAAATTTCTACGGTTGGTAAACGAAAGATTGAAGTTTTGCATGATTGTTGTTTTGTATGTTTACCACTACTGGCGCAAAAGCTCGCTATGGCTCGAAAATTGACATTAAAAAAGCGTCGTCATTTTTTGTGCTTTTCCTCTTTTATCTCTTTTCTGGAAAATATTTTGTTTAAACATGTAATGTAAAAAAAGTTTATATTTACAAGACCTTTTAGCTGATATCAGAAAAAAGGGGCTGGCCCCTCAAATAAGGGACCCAGAGGGCTCTAAAGTCTTTTACCCATAACTCTTTACCGAGGGATATTTTGTAATAAATTATATAAGCAAATATGTTAATCTTACAGATATGAAGCCAAGCAGTATAACGATTTTCTCATATGTTACGTAATTGGGGATTTTTAGGGGTCAGAAGTCCAAAACTTTGACCACCTATATCTCAAAACGGAAAAATATTTTGAAATGCAGTATAAAAGAAAAGATGCTCAAAATGATGTACTTAACACCATGCAACCTAAAAATTTTGGTTCAGCGGCCCCAATAAGGAGATACGGGACCGGCCCCTATAACATTATGTCTCAGATATCTCAAGAATGGTAACGAATTTCTGAACACTTGTTGAACAAAATGTCTTTATAATTAAATGACCTTTCATTTGATACCAAGAAAAAGGGGCTGGTCCCTAATATTAGGGACCTAGAGGGCTCTAAAGTCTTTTTATTATAGTTCTTTACTGAGGGATATTTTGTAATAAATTATAGAAGCAAATATGTTTATCTTGCAGTTATGAAGCCAAGCAGTATAACGATTTTCTCATATGTTACGTAATTAGGGATTTTTAGGGGTCAGAAGTCCAAAACTTTGACCACCTATATCTCAAAACGGAAAAATATTTTGAAATGCAGTATAAAAGAAAAGATGCTCAAAATGATGTCCTTAACAACATGCAGCCTAAAAAATTTGGTTCAGCGGCCCCAATAAGGAGATAAGGGACCGGCCCCTAAAAATATTCTTTCTGAGATATCTCAAGAATAGTAACGGATTTCTGAACACTTGTTGAACCAAATATCTTTATAATTAAATGACCTTTTATTTGATACCATGAAAAAGGGGGCTGGCCCCTAATATTAGGGACCTAGAGGGCTCTAAAGTATTTTTCCTATTATTCTTTACCGAGGGGTATTTCGTAATAGATTATAGAAGCAAATATGTTTATCTAACAGTTGTGTAGCCTAACATTATAATGATTTTTCTCATGTGTTACGTAATTAAGGATTTTTAGGGGTCAAAAGTCCAAAAATGTGATAACCTATATCTCAAAAAGAAAAAATATTTTGAGATGCAGTATAAAAGAAAAGATGCTGAAAATAATGTACCTAATAACATGCAACCTTACAATTTTTGTTCAGCGGCCACAATAAGGAGATAAGGTCCGGCCCCTAAAATATTCTTTCTGAGATATCTCAAGAACGGTGACGAATTTCTAAACACTTGTTGAACAAAACTCTTACAGCTGAAACAAAATAGTATCAGGCACTTAAAATGAAGATCCTCTTTTCCTGTTTTAAATCATGTATAGCTGTTAAATAACAAAATCAAGATCAAACATAAATCTCAATTTCTAAAATCAGACGGAAGACCTCCTCGTTGCTCGCAACGAGATCGTGTCTGGTTAAGGTCTTCCGTTTCCAACGGAAGACCTTATAGTTTTCGTACTGTTTCTTATTAAGGTCTTCCGTTTCCAACGGAAGACCTTCTTGTTATTGCTTTGTTTCTTTTTCACTATTATTTTTATTGTTTTTTTTTTCTGTCACGTTTTCTCAAAAATGCTTCAGCCGATTTTCATGAAATTTTCAGATCTTATTCATGACAAAATTTGTAAGAAAAGTACACGATTTTTTTTTGGTCGTCACTTCCGGTACCGAGAAATTGAAGATTTTACGTTTTTGCTTGTTCACGATTTTTCTCAAAAAGTATTTACGATAGAACCTTCAAATTTTCAGAGAAGGTAGAGAATGAACGGCCGCAGTGCCCTTCGCATATCCGAACGTCCGCCGTCACTTCCGGTCGTCACCGGAAGGAAATGAAAAACCTTAATTTTTCAAATTTTTAGATTTGAATTATATTTATGTTTTTATTCGATAGAGACGCTTAAAACACTTCAGAATATGAAATTCGTGTTAAAATAGATCCAGACATTCCCGAGATTTTGAGATCAAAAGTTCTGAAGCGAGAGTCCGCGTAGCTCAGTCGTTAGAGTGTTGGACTTGTGCCCAGGCGACCCGGGTTCCATCCCCGAGTGCCGATTATTTTTTCTTCCCTAATTTTGTTTTGTTTAACGATTTTACCTTTAAAATGATGGTTTTTATTGTTTTCCGTTTTATTTTTATCATAAATAAAAATAATAACAGCTTTTTTAGTACAAATATAGAGCTCGTTTTTGTCAGCAGTTCGCATCGCCGCCATCAAAGACATGCCGCCGAAGCGCCCCTGCAGTACGACCGCATTAGAGTTCACTGGGTCGCTTTGCCGGCATCAAAGAAATGCCGCCATCTCAATGACTGTATGCACACAACATTTAGCAATGCACCATCGTTATTTTACATGGCTTTAAAAGGAGAACTGATTAGTATTTGTTCACATATATAGATACACGCTTGCATGTATGCATGCGTTTATTGACATACGTTGCTGATATACTGATTCCCTAAACACTACAAAAAACTAGAAAATTTCTCTCTCTCTCTCTCTCTCTCTCTCTCTCTCTCTCTCTCTCTCTCTCTAAAGTACATAAGAACTTAGTACAGGTAACATGCAGTAAATTAGATAGAGGCTAAATGTACATTGGCGTCCAAAAATTATACATGTAATTATTTCAAATTACGGGATAATGTCTATGGATTCAAATAATTTGAAATTCATTGTTTAATGATTGTCTTTTTACTGATTGGAAGTCAACGCTAAAAAGTCATTTTTATTAAAGATGGTGTACTTTTTCCTTTTTTGTGCATGTCTATATACTGATACAAATCTGTTGCCTGTCTGGGATTAAGAAAAACCTCCAAAGTTTATATTTCCGTTTAGTCTGTATCTACGATAGCATGTGAACTACATATGAATGTTAGAACTGTGGAAATTACTGTCATCAAATTTTTACCGAATAAATTTACGTGTTACTGATTTCGTTATTTCTACATTTATAAAGATTTTATCAATCCTGCTGAAATAAAACAGTCAAACATAATAGTAAACGACACGAAAAAACATTCTCAAAACTGAAATACATGGGTAAAATGCATCAGTCATTGTTTTTGGACCTAATTGTTGTTAACCGAATCCGAGATCCACACCTCAAAATTCTATTTTCGATTTATTTAAGACGAAAATCAAGCTCGGGTCTTTTCAACCCCCTCCAGACACAAACACGCATCAATATTTCAAATGACCTCGCACTGTTACCAAACCTGAATAGTCAGACCTCTTACACGTTGTTTTTCATCTCATACAAAAACTCAGCTCCTCTCCCGGGCGGAAACGCCCCAAATTCAAAGACAAATTCGGGAATTATTTCGCGTCAAACATGTTTTGAGACACCTGCAAAGGCTGTGTGTTCTTATCTCGCCGGAGCCAAGATTTGTTCTTTCTCTCTATTTCTTTCTCTCCTTTTTATTTAATTTTCTAACTAAAATATTCAACATAAAAGGGTTGTTGGACTGTAGTTCAAGTTGAAAAACACTCTTCAATTAAGATTTAGACAAAAACAGTCTTTTATTATTAGGGTCTTCCGTCGACCCTTCTATTCTTATTGTTATTAGGGTCTTCCGTTTACAAAGGCAGACCATCTTTTTTTTCTTCGGTTTCTTTTTATTACAGGTCAGTAGATCTGTTATTAGGTCAAAAGACTTCTTATTTAATATGAAATATATGGGGCTGGTTCTTTAAATAAGGGATCCAACGGGGTGTATAATCCTTCATCCATCGCACTTTTAGATCACATCTGCATTTCCTGATATGTTTCGTTGATGAAGATAAAAGGCAAGGTCATTTCCTCTTCTAAAAATCGGACGGAAGACCTCCTCGTTGCTCGCAACGAGATCGTGTCTAGTTATTATTATTTTTTTTTTTTCCAAATTTTGTGCACGCGATTTCTCGAAAACTATTCGACCGATTTTCAACATTTTTTTTTACAGATAATGAGTCATCATCTGAATTTTATATGTTTTTGAAATTTTTGTTGTCGTCACTTCAGGTACCGATTTATCGACCATTTTGTAGTTTTTTACGATCATTTTGTGCAGAGCTGATCTCAGAAACTATCAGAGATATGACTATGAAATTTTCAGGATCGGTAGTCTATAGTCTGAAGTTGTGCACTATTATTTTGTTTTACGCCAGTGGCGCCATTTCTTGGAGCTCGCCTGGGCACGAAAATGGAGTACGAGTTTTCATTCAAAATTTTCAAACGTTTTGATCTGTATCTTTTTATCAGTTGATATTTTGTTAACATATATATAACAAAAGTGGTAGATAATCAAAAGTTCTTTTCAACGAACTCAAGAAAAAGGGGCTGGCCCCTTTTTTTAGGGGCCAAGGCACTCGTAAACTCTATTACAAATAACTTAAAAACGATAAAGATTTTGTAATGCATTATAGAAGCAAAGTTGTTGATCGTACCAATATCTATTAGAAAAAAATCATTGCCACGCCCATTTATTACGTAATTGGGGATTTTTAGGGGCCAAAGTACTTAAACCTTGACAAAAAATAACTAGAGAAGTATGCATATTTTGTTAGACATCATAGAAGAGAAAATGTTTGAATAAATGATTTAAATTAATTCCACTTATCAAAACACGAATTTCTGTCCTCATTAAGGATCTAGGGGGCTGGCCCCTAAAATATTCAATCATTTGTATCTCAAAAAAGATCAACAATTTTACATTGGTGTAAGAACAAAAATTGTTTGTATTCTAAAGACCTTTTCAAAGAAATCAAGAAAAAGGGGCTGGCCCCCTTTTTTTAGGGGCCAAGGCACTCGTTAACTCTATTACAAATAACTTAAAAACGATAAAGATTTTGTAATGCATTATAGAAGCAAAGTTGTTGATCGTACCAATATCTATTTGAAAAAATCATTGCCACGCCCATTTATTACGTTATTAGGGATTTTTAGGGGCCAAAGTACTTAAACTTTGACGAAAAATAACTAGAGAAGTATACATATTTTGTTAAACATCAAAGAAGAGAAAATGTTTGAATAAATGATTTAAGTGAGCGTCTCAGAGAAAGTCATGCAAAACAGTCCACAAGCATGGTTGATGTATCGATATCAATTTTGGTGTGCAACATAGTATTAATATGCCATAAAATTTGACACATATGTTTTTGTCATGGTTAGCATAGTTCATGAGTAAAAGGCATATTACCAAAAATAGAACAAGGGGTCAAAACTGGGAACAAAAACCATGAAATCTACACATATTTCAGGACCTCTCAACTAACAGTGATAATACATGCATAGAAACTAATTATAGGGGGTAAAAGCATGTTGTCTAGCATGTCTCCTGGGGAGGTACATTTAAATAGATCTGATCTAGTTTAAGTACAAAAAGGTCATAAATTTTTCAAATTCCTACGTTTAGTGAAATGTTCAAATTTTACCAACTTACAAAGCATTATTTTGGGGTCTGTAAACGCTTCAATTTCTTTTATTGCAATTACACCAATAAGTACGGACCATGAATAATACAATATAAAAAATCTGACTTTGGACTCTATAATATAGGTCAGATATGACGTCACCAATGAGACTGATATTTTCATTTTTACAAAAAAACGTTAAAATGGCTAACATTCAATTCATTTAAATCTATACCAGAAATGTTTTGATATATCACAGAATTATTTTGACAATTTATACAGCAAATAATAATAAAAATTAACTTTGAATATTTCAAAACAGGAAATACAAGTTGTCATTAATAACGCCATCATATAAGTACATTACGTATATATTACTGTTATTCATAAAAACTTAAAATTGTTTTTTTTTCTCATTTTGGACTTTTATCACTTTCTTTGAGGAAGGTAAAAAAAAAATTCTGATGCTTTATGGTTTTAACAGAGAATACTAAATCAAATGTTATTACTCTAAGATAAGTTTTGCAAATATTAATTTCAATATTTTCAAATACTAAAATAAAATTGGTTACTAAAATGAAAAAAACTTGTTTCCAAGGAAATACAATCATTTGCGTTTGTTTAATTTCCTGAGAAAACCTTATATATTACTGACAGTGCATTGAACCTTGAGAGAGTTAACTTTTGGTGGTGTCTAATTAGAACTGACAATAATCATTACATAAAAAGAAATAAATCATTGCACTAATGTAACCTGTAAGTTGCCATGCTCACACAATCATAAAAGATTAATACCAAAGGTAATAAGAAATAAATTCATGCTAAAATACACATACTGAGTGGATTTTTTTTTTAAACCTGGAATTTTTCACCTTTACAAATATCTTAAAGTATAAAACATTGATAATTTCCATGTAAATGCATGTTATACAGGTTGCCACAGAGATATCCAAAGGTAAATTAAGTATTTACTGCATAAAACACATTTTCATACATGTCAGATACAGTCTGCTGACGTTCTTCTGCCTTAAGATTCATGACAATTTCTTGAAGATGTTCATCAGTTTCTGGAACTTCCAGTAAAAGAATCTGTCTGTCCCTGTAATTTTTCTTCTTGTTGTTAATATATGATGCAAACAAGTTTCTCAATTGATTTGCTGTTAGCCACTCAAATGGTCTAAAAAGGCGCTGTCCATTTTCATCACAAGCTTTTTGAAGTTCTCCACTTAAAGCTGCATAATTCGGCCGTTTTCCTGTCTTTTCACAGCTTTCAAAAATCTTCTTTACATACTCCTTCACATTTAAGGAGAACCTGTTGCATTTAGCAACAGATTTCAATGCCCATCCTCCTGAACATAAGGAAACGATACCTGTATCACGACTCTGAGACAACACTGTCTCACAAATGTGAGCATATTTCTCTCGGATGGCAGAACACTTCTCAACCCAGATTTTGATGCCACAATCAATTCCGGATACTGTTTCTGGCAATAGGGATCTGGACATGCATACAAATCATTATTCAGGGGCCCCTGGTCCTGATCCTGGTTCTGTTCCTCCTCCATTTCATTTTGAATATTTGGGTTCCTCATTCTAACACAGACTTGTCCAACATCAACTGCATGAGATGGAAATTCTTCTAACACCTATAAAGCAATAAAATCCAAATTACATTTGTAATTTTTAGACTATATAGCACATACATTTGTATTTATACTACAGAGACTATATAGTAAATGCATTTGTAATTTATATAACAGAGACAAAATAGCTAGTATCTTGTCTTCTTTATGATGTTGAACCGAACATTATATATTTACCGGTAATGATTATTAATTTTTACAACTAACATATACCTCAAAACCATTAATTTCTCCAACATTAAGATGCTGATCCTTCAAAGTATTAGTCTCAATAAGGCGTCCACAACCAATCTGATATGCCCTTCTTGCAATAACTGAATCCACATCAAATCTGAAATTGTTCAGAAGGCTAATCTGAGGAATTTTGGATTTTATCTTTGGCTCCTCTGCATTGTCAATGGAGATACACAGGTCTTTGTTCCTTTTAATCCATTATTACTTTCTAAGGCTCTCTTCAAGTCTGAGGCAGAAAAAATATCATTTCCCTCATTCAGAAATCTAGCCACATGCATTCGACAGGAACCAGTTTTGCTGTCACAAAGATCTTCTCCAGACTGTGTTTCACTGAAGTTGAACTCCTTGATGGTAATAGGAAAATGACTGTGATTCTGACTGATGAAGGCGATTAGTGGTGTACAGTGATAGCAACCAGTATTGTCTGTCTTCATGTAGATCTCTTTCAGGTTTGGAAACTGCACTGATAGAGTCAAAAGAAGGTGTCTAATAATATGAGCAATGGAAAACCAACCTTGAGTACCATTCCCAAGGATATGGATATAGGTGTTCAAGTCAAGGTGGTCAGACGAGATGCTAGCTGTTGGTTCAGGGTCACTCTTCTTGGTAATTAAACATGAAATATGCCAGCTAATGCCCTTTTTTCCAAAGAAGTCTGACTGTGTTTCCCTGTACTGGAGGGGTAGAAACTTCATGGCCCAATCCATTATAAGAAGTCCCTGGTTTGATTCAAGGTGTTGTAGGATGTCTGATCTTGCAAAGTCTTGGTGCACAGTTCTAAGAAGATGAGCCTTCCAGTCCTTGGTGGCTTTTGCTGCCATGGTAATTTCATGCTGCAATTCCTCCATCAAATCCTCAGATGGTATTCTGACTGTTTTAGTGGCTTCATTGATGCCCTCTGTAAGTTTGTGTGTCAAAACACAATTTGAGCAAATGTCTGAATGGTCATGATCACAGTTACTAGAAAAGCATGTGTGTTGGATCACTCAGGGAACACATTGTACAATGATCACTGCATGAGGAACTTCTGCTGAAATGGCTTTTCACATCAAATTTCAAGGGCTGATTACAGATGTTGATCATATCAATCAGAGTGTCTTTTTTCTCCATATCCAATCCATATTCCCCAAGTCTTGTTACAACCTTCTGTAATGACTCCATGGCATTCATTCCAAGTGCTGTAGTATTGTCAAGTCCATGCATCGCTTTCCTTTTTGATGCTCGACAGGCTTTCAGGATTCTGTACAAAGATGCACGGCTGGAAGTTTGGAACTCTGTTTCCTTGCAATACTCTAGGTAGTTTGCAATGATTCTTAGTGAGTTAAATTACCTGAAAGTCTCCGTAATGCTTCATTTAGTTTTTCTTTTGGTGTTTTGTACTGCTCATACCAGTCTTGGGATGATGGTAAGGAAGGGTAACAAGAACTTGTGGCTGGAAAGCAATACGGTGTGCTTCATTACTAGAAATCTACCGGTAACTAGAAAATGTGAATTCATGTATAAATGCTATGTGTATGATCTTCTCAGGTAGTATGATTTGCATAGTCAATGTCTATGATTTGTCTCAGTAACATATTGGTTTACCATGATCTATTTATTAATTGATCAAACTTTGATATATTTAGATACACTTATGAGTTATATTAAATAAATATGCAGCTCTAATAATGGAAACAAGATATCCGCAAGTGACCAATGCTCACTAGTAATACCCTCGCTCTGATGTGAATATTATACAAAATAAGCAAAGTCTACATTTAACAGGAAGTTGATGTACACATGGTACAAAAATAAATCCCACTATATGGCATACCTATACAAAGTGTGTGTTAAAAGTTCAAGCATCTGTGATGAATAGCTAGTTGCTGAGAAAACTGTGACAGAAATTTTTGTTACAGACAGACAGACACACACACAAGGGTAAAACAGTATACCCCTTTCTCCTTTGGAGTGGGATACCAATAATTCATTATAGATACTAAAAAACTGACATAGTCTCAAGATATACAATCCTCCTTATATGGTCTACTTGTGACATATTGTGTCACACAATTGTGTTAATGGACAGACAGACAGTTGGACAGAATGATATTTCTCTTAGAGTTCCAAGATTTTTTACCGAGTCATAATTACTTTTGACATTGGTTTGCATACTGCACTGCATACATTTTAAAACTTTTTTTTTTTTACACAATGCACAATAAACATTTACAGTACACATATTACACCTAACAAGAATATTTGTCAAATTTATAGGAAATAAGATAATCAAAATAAACACCAAAAAATAAAACAGTTGAGGCTAATTTAGCTTGTAAATATGCTTTACATGTAATTGATTTGTGGCTTAATTTATCTGCATACATACACTTACAGAGAATTTCAAACTCCATGTCTGTACCCACTGTGTCTTGTGAACTTGGTACACCTGTATTTAGGGAAGACACACATATCAATTTAAAACAAAGCAATATTGCTAAAGACCTTTAGATATATATACACTCTTTTATTATTTATCTGTTTCTGATAAGAATTGGGAAAGGTTATTGGTTTATCTTTATATATATAGTTACACATATACCTGTAGTTGCATCTAGATTGAGCTAAGAAACCACCAACAATGATGCTGATGTAGCTGTTTCACAAACAATACATGTTTCTGTTCAATTCAACTGTGTACTTACTGTGTACATCAATATCAAATGCTGTTTCTTTGTTTTCAACTATAGCTGGTACATGTGGCACTTGTATGTCAATCAAGGAGGACTGTAGATGTTCACCTATATAGGTATAATGCAAATCTTTTCAGATTGATTTTATGCTAAACATAAAAATAGTTGTATATTTCTTAATTTTGTATAAAGATTTGGTTTAACTAACATACATGAGAATATCCAAAATCAAGTCATTAACTGAGAAAGAATATCTGGTATAATTCATTTACATATGGAAAATGCACTAAATTTCATCGAAAAAAATGTGTCTGATACCATGAATTTTTGATTTTGTGCTGTTGTCTGTGTGAAAAATTCTACAAATCTGTCTACACCACTCTGAAAGTAAAGTAATAAGGTCTTCTTAACAATTACTTTAAAAATAATACCCATATGAAAAGCTAAAATGTATCATTGACAACCCCAAGTTCCATATATATCTATAATTAACAAACCTGGTATTACACAATATATCACAACACATGCAGTTTTAAAGTTTTCAAAATTTCTTAAGCATCAAATCCATTGTTCATGCATGCATATCTACATGTTCATGTATGTTCTTAACATTTGACATATAAAAATAATCCTTAAAATGTTTATGATGAAATCATTCGACATGTTACAATGCTTTCAATAAGTAGAATATATTCCTTTACAATTCTAATTGTATACATGCATGTTTGTCAGTTTATTACATTTATGTATATAACTGAATAATATACAGCAAAATTATTACCTAGTTCTTCTACATACTCTACACTGTATGATGGGGACACATTCTTCTTATGATCCATTGAGCACCTTTTGCAAATTGCTACAAGTAAATACTGCACATAAGATCAAAGTTCAATCACTACACTGTGCATTGTAACACAATTTGACACATGTTTTGATTGTGATGACATATTAAGTTATCATTTAGTTTATTTTCATATGATTGTGAAATTGAAGTAGTTTTAGAGCAAAACATATTGTAGTGATCTAAAGTACTAATACACAATAAGACCTCCCCCCCTCCCCCGGAAAACAAAACTATCTCTCATTGGACCCCCCCCCCCCCTTTTTGGAAAAAATTTCTGGATCCGCGCATGTACAGTTAAGGTCAATTGTTAAAGTAATTACAGACCCTCATATCTATATTACATCTAAATCTAGATATAGAGGTCCTCCTAGATATCACCTGTTTATAAAATACACTAATTTTCTCATAATATTTTATATTACATACTCTGTCAACGTCCTGAATTAAGGTGACTGTAAAAATAACTTACCTGATCCTACTGGTATAATCTGTCTTGTTTTTAACCAGAGTTCTTTACACATTGTTGGACTGGCCCCTCTGTCAGCTTTCATATTACCCCGATGACCAGGATAAGAACAAGTTCTCTTTGATCTTTTCCACCGTGCTCCCAACTCTTCGCGGTGCTTCAGGCATATTTTCATAGAAAGCACTGCCTTATCGATGATGAAATACCAACTTCGATACAATATTACTATGTACTCAGGACATATGTGAGCATTAGACACACACTTGTCTAGAATTTGTGCGCTTTGTAAACTGTATAAGTGATTCATAATATCCCTGTCACACTCATAAACAGAACAAATGTTTGCAACATCACATTCAGATCCTCCGGATCCATTAAAAAAGTTACATATAGCAGGACATTCAGCTGCTAAACCTAGTGCGTTTTCACCCATTTTCATGAACAAATAGGTCAAGCTAAATGAAAATAATCTCATAGTTCCTTCTGATGGAAAATTATAAGGTCATAATGATCAAATAACTTGTATTCACCCCATTGTCATAAATTATGTTTTCAATGTGACCTCCATTTGGCGTCTCTTCACTTTTTTAACCTCATCTGCCTAGAGATTGCATCAAAGGGGAGGTAAATCTTACAAATCATATTTCACAACCAAACATTAATTTACAGGTTTGGGAAGCGATAATATCAATATAAAAAATATTTATGACAAGAAAATATCAATTTTTAATTAATTTATTCTTTCAAAATCCATTTAATAACTTATTTTTTGAAATATAAATATATTTAATAATATGCTAGAATATGCTTATTTTGATGGAATGTATCAGTCAATATATTATCATTGCGTGTTATTCTTTGAGAGTCCAAAAGTGGATTTTTGAGAAATTTACACTTATGTCTTCATCTTAAAAAATCATGATAAATTTTGAAGATGCAGGCGTTTACAGGTATATTTATACCTCTATCAAAGTTGTTAATATTTATACATCTAGCAAAATTGGCAAACTGCCAGTTTTCAAAATCTCTTTTTCCTGGTTCTATGGGCAGTTTGTAATAATTTAAATTGGTATTATGAAAAATGGAGTTTTAAGTAACATATATATAAGTAAAACAATTGTGGGGAATTTTCTATTATATTCTTTTTTTAGTGCTCAAACTGCATTGTTTTCCATAATTTTTCTTGGGTTTTAATCCATATTTGGGCCATTATTCAAATTAGGTCACAGCTAAAAATAGAACGACACCAGCAAGCAATTGAATTCAAAATTTGGACTTTTATGGGATAATCTTTCAGTTTTAAACACTTTTTAAAATATGTAAGATGTACGCTTGTGGACGATTTTGGTAATATTGCATGACTTTCTCCGAGACGCTCACTTAAATTGATTCTACTTATCAAAACACGAATTTCTGTCCCCATTAAGGATCTAGAGGGCTGGCCCCTAAAATATTTAATCATTTGTATCTCAAAAGTGATCATCAATTTTAGATGGATGTAAGAACAAAAAATGTTAGTATTCATAAGACCTTTCGTATAAAATCAAGAAAAAGGGGCTGGCCCCTTAAATTAGGGGCCAATAGACTCCTTAACTCTATTACTCATACGTTAAAAATGATCAAGATTTTGTAATGCATTATAAAAACAAAGTTGTTGATCGCAGCAATATCAGTTTGTAAAACTCATTTCCAAACCCATTGATGACGTATTTAGAGATTTTAGGGGACTAAAATCTTAAATCTTTAATGTGCTGTATGTTAAAAAGCAAAACTCTTTGTTAAGCATTTTAAAGGATATTGACAATCGTATACATTATCTAAAAGGAAGTGGTTGAGGGAGAATTCTGAAATTTCATTGATATTTTAATCGAATCGTTTAAAAAATTGAACGGAAGACCTAGTCGTTACTCGTAACGAGATCGTATCTAGTTATTATTAAGGTCTTCCGTTTCAAACGGAAGACCTTATTGTTTTCGTTCGGTTTCTTTTTCCCTATTATTAAGGTCTTCCGTTTCCAACGGAAGACCTTATTGTTTTCGTTCGGTTTCTTTTTCCCTATTATTATTATTATTATTTTTCTTTTTTTTTCTTACAAATTTTGTGCACGCGATTTCTCGAAAACGGCTCGACCGATTTTCATGAAACTTTCAGATCTGATAGATAATGATTTAAACCTTATAGGTTTTTTATTATATTGATGACGTCACTTCCGTTTTTGAGAAATTGACGTTTTAGCGATTTTTAGAGGGGTCGTTTGTTCCTCTACGTTCTCCTAAACTATAAAAGATATTGAGTTCAAACTTTCAGGGATAGTGGACAAAAGATTGTAGATTTGTAATTTTATTTTCATTTTGATCTGTCTTGAAAGGCGCCGAAGCTCGCCTGGACCCGAAAATTGAGATGGAAAAAACGTCGTAATTTTTTCTGGTTTTCTTTGATTATCTTTTTTCTGAAAAATATTTTGTTAAGACATGTAATGTAAAAAAAGTTTCTATTTACAGGACCTTTTCTTTGAAATCAAGAAAAAAGGGCTGGCCCCTCAAATTAGGGGACCAAAGGGCTCTAAAGTCTTTAATCTGTAGCCCTTTACTGAGAGATACTTTGTGAAAGGTTATAGAAGCAAATATGTTTATCTTACAGTTATGTATCCAAGCAATGTAATGAGTTTATTATGTATTACGTAATTAAGGGTTTTTAGGGGCCAACAGTTCAAAATTTTGATCACCCATATCTCAGAAAGGAAAAATATTTTGTAATGCAAAACAGAAGAAAAGTTGTTCAAAATGATGTACTGAACAAAATGCAACCTTCAAAATTTCGTCAAACGGCCCCTATAAGGAGATAAGGGATCGGCCCCTAAAACCTTCTTTCTCATATATCTCCAGAACGGTAACGAATTTCTAAACACTTGTAGAACAAAATATGTTCAGAATTAAATGACCTTTTATTTGATATCAAGAAAAAGGGGCTGGCCCCTTAAATTAGGGGACCAAAGGGCTCTAAATCCTTTTATCTGTAGCCCTTTACTGAGAGATATTTTTATAAATGTTATAGAAGCAAATATGTTTATCTTACAGTTATGTATCCAAGCAATGTAATGATTTTATCATGTGTTTTGTAATTAAGGGTTTTTAGGGGCCAAAAGTCCAACATTTTGGTCACCCATATCTCAGAAAGGAAAAATATTGTGTAATGCAGTACGGAAGAAAAGTTGTTCAAAATGATGTACTGAACAAAATGCAACCTTCAAAATTTCGTCAAACGGCCCCTATAAGGAGATAAGGGATCAGCCCCTAAAACCTTCTTTCTCATATATCTTTAGAACGGTAACGAATTTTTAAACACTTGTTGAACAAAATTTGTTTAGAATTAAATGACCTTTTATTTGATACCAAGAAAAAGGGGCTTGCCCCTCAAATAAGGGGACCAAAGGGCTCTAAAGTGTTTAATCTGTAGCCCTTTACTGAGAGATATTTTGTGAAATGTTATAAAAACAAAAATGTTTATCTTAGAATTATGTATCCAAGCAATGTAATTATTTCATCATGTGTTATGTAATTAGGGTTTTTTAGGGGCCAAAAATCCAAAATTTTTATCAACCATATTTCAGAAAGGAAAAATGTTTTAAAATGCAGCATAGAACAAAAGATGTTCAGAATGATGTACTTAACAATGTGCAATCTATAAAATTTCGTTCAACGGAGATAAGGGATCGGCCCCTAAAACGTTCTTTCCCATATATCTCAAGAAGGGTAACGAATGTTTAAACAGTTTACCCCTAATTAGGGTTGGGGGGGGGGGGGTCAGAAGTCCAAAAGTCTGATCACCCATATCTCAGCAAGGAAAATTATTTTGAAATGCAATATAGAAGAAAAGATGCTCAAAATGATGTAATAAACCATGTGCAACCTTCATAATTCTGTTAAAACGGTAACGATAAGTAGATAAGGGATCGGTCCGTAAAACGTTCTTTCAAAGAGAAGTCAAATACGGTAAAATAATTTAAACACTTCCTTAAAATGCACTTGAAATATATAATGACCTTTCATATGATATGAAGAAAAAGGGGCTGATCCCTCAAAATACGGTGCCAGGTGTGTCTAGAGTCAATATCTATAGCTCGCTACTTGGCCGGAATTTTTTTTGTGGCAGGTTATAGAAGCCAATATTTTCATCTAACAGTTGTGTACCCAAGCAATATAATGATCTTCTCGTGTGTTACGTAGTTAAGGGTTTTAAGGGGTCAAAAGTATATAAGAGGTCTCCTCGAAAACCCCCGCTTCGCGTCTGTTGACAATGGCTTTCTCAGGGTGTCAATTTTAACTGTAACCCTCTCAAAAGGGCAGTATTTATATAATATTCTCTAATTTTGACATTTAAAATTGGTAGCCAGAGTTTTTTTTTGTTTTTTGTTTTGTTTATTTGTTTATTTCGTGAAAGGTTTATTATCAACATAAGTTGATGCTATACACACATCCACTGGATTTTAATTAGCAAACCGACGATCAAACACGGACCCAGAAGAATGGGGGTAGTCCCTTTGAATATTTGCGGTTTCCCGGGGGGGGGTATTTTCAGTAATTTTACAATGCGAATTTAATAGATTTGAATTCTCTTGAAAGTATTATTTACTTAAATCATTTATTATAGACCCAGGAAATAAGCAGCGCCTTACAATTTACCTGGTCTGAACAAGGAATACGTTGCTACAGACTAACATTTGCATATTATTTTAATAGACCTAGCTCAATTTCAGCCTTTGAACGCAGGTATTACATCAGTAACAGCCGATCTGTAATATTATGCGTTCCCATTTTGATGTTTGCGTTTTGCAAATATTTGAGGGAAATGAAGATTTTTTTTAAATTTACACATATATCTAAATAATTAATCAATTTTAAGGTGGAATATCCCTCTGATAAGAGAGATAACTTCTGTAGAAAATAATCTCACTTCGTTTCTGTTAACTCACAATCATTAAGGCATGTAGCAACAAGGGAGGCGGTGCAGAGCCCCAATTCATTTTAGAAGGCTACATTTATTTATATTCAAATGTAGAAAAAGAATATTTGAACGGAGCGAACTGAACATCGACTTTTAGCTTGGGGGGAAAAGTAAAGAAAACTTTTGCAAAACTTTGCAAGAAGCGAATCATATTGATCAAATTTTTATGAGGCAATTTCTGCATGAATATCCCCCTCCCCCATATGGATTAATTTTAAAAAATAAAATAAAAATAAATTTTATGTACTAGTTTGAAACTTATAACATTTCAAATGTTTAAAATTGAATAAGGGTTTTCTATTCTGAGAGAACAGATATGGGACAACAAAAATTGAAACAAAAAATCGATATAACATTTTATTCAAGACAATATATCCCTATATTATAGAGAACATACTAGTATCAATTACTGGAAGATCATTTATTTGATCCCCCTTTTGTGTTTTAATAAAATGTTCTGGTTTACATTTAAAGCATTTCTTAAACACACATGTATGGATCCTTTTACTATTATCTTATCCAAATTTAAAAACAGAAAAACTTATCTGAAAAATTAGAAGCTGTGGTGGCAACTTACCATGCACTGAATGTAAAACATGCATGTAAAACCTTCAATAGTCTATAATAAAGAAAGATAACTCTTGCTGAATGAAGCAATTTTTGTTACAAACCTAAGCAACAAAGCGCTATTCTGAACTAAAAAGCAGCGGTTAATTATGTTTTAGTATGAAGTGGCAATGTATATAACTATATATTATTTTCATGTACAGTTAATATTTTTAATTTTATAATGCGATGGTAAAAGTTTGCTTTTTCCAATCACTATGTCTAGTTTTCTTAATATAATGATTAGACACATTATCAATATTTTTGAAATTTTAGCAGCGTTTCATCACTTCAACTTTGGTAAAATTAATAGCAGAAGGATAAATACATTGTAGGCTAGCTACCTCAAGTACATGTATAGAATGTAAAACATACATCGAAAATTCATCGTGCGAGTTAATATGTTAGATCGGTACACAATGATCATTCGGCAAACGTCGGCCGATTCCCTAACCTACATGAGATGATTTACGAATCAGCCGAGGTGTGCCGAGTGAAAAATGATGTCATTGTCTTTAATTTAGAAAAGATAGCGTCGGTCTGGAGAAACTACGCAGCTACTTTACACTTTTTGGGCAGAATTGAGAAGAACAGAAGAAGCGTACCCGAATCAATATTAAGCAGAAGAGATACAGAGGCAATATTAAGCAACATTAATCAGCAGAAATACACGTCTTGATTCCAGTGTATATTTAGGTCGTGGCCTTTTTGATCAGTGTGCAGCGTAAGTAAAATTAAAAACATGAAAGTTCCATGGGTCTGATTTCATAATGACACTGACATGAACGTTTTCAATCATAACAAGATAGCCTTCTTGGTCTTTCCAAGAGGCAAATAATGGATACTTAAATGCTTGTAGTGATTGTTGATGTCTCGAATATTGGTTTATGCGTGTAAATATAGAATGCATTGCATAAAGTTGGCCTATTATGTGTAGGATGTTTGCCAGTTCCGATTTTTATGCTGAAGTTTGAATCATGCTTATGGATTAGGCCAAGCAGAATCTCTTGATTAAGATATAAAACTTGAAAATGCTTTATAGGCAATAATACTGCTATTTAGATTGGTTAATTTCACTTATTTTTTCATAGATGATTTATTGATTATTATTGGTTATTGATTCATGATCACACAATTACTTCAGGCACGTAGCATCGGGGGGGGGGGGGGGGGGGGGGGGCTGGCCCCCACACTTTTTCTCACAGCAACAAATTTTTTAAAATTTACATATAAAAAATTGAATTATCATTGATTTGCCCCCCCCCCCCCGCTTTTTTGGGAGTTTCTAAAAAATGATATAAAATAAAGAAATGAGGAGTGAAATTGAAGTTATATACTACACCAAAGCCCTATACCTGTGAAGAGACAATGGATAAAGAGTACTCAAATTGATAGTTAATTTTTATTTGATAAGATTGTACATTTAAAGTTAATTTCCAACAGCAAAATCAGATTATTGAAATGGTGTAAATGGCGGGCAGGCGACTACCAAAAGGGTACCCCTATGGTACGGATAACTTAAATTATTGGTAATTTAAGAAAAAAGCACTAGCTTTTGAACTAGGCCATTTATAATTCATATACATGTTGGGTACCCCATTTTACAGATAATTCCCCCAAAATTTTCAAGATAACAAGTTGATGCTTTGCAGATCAATTGTACATCTATTGGAAATGTGCATGTTACTTGGATTTTGATTTTTAATAATAAATGAAAAAAATGCTACCTGCTGAACTCAATTAGGCTTAAGGAAATTAATAGTGCGTTTCCTTTTCCAGCTTTTAAAAAAACAGGGTATGTAGGTAGGAAAAATATTTTATTTTAACATTTTACTGTTTTATTTTATACTTCGACAAAAATGGTATGAGAAAACCCAGGGTTTACAGGGCTCGACATTAACGCTTCTCCGGTACCAGTTAAAAATTATACGGACAAGTGAATTTTGCTGGCCACTTGTCCGACTGGACAAGTGCAATTTTATGTAAAGAAATCTGCAACATTTTAAAAAGAAAAAAAAGTTTTGTGATAAGTTTATTGTTATAAGTTTATCGTTTAGTTATTTTGAATTTGGATCCTGACATCAAATTGCAATGCAATTGAGTTACTCTTGATCGGGATTGTACAAATTAAAACTCTAGGGTATGATAAGCCGGTATGTAGTTGTACACCCTGGTTTGATTTTTCTCATTTAAGGTTGGCCAACCACTTTCAGGGGGGGGGGGGGGGGGAGGTGGTCAAAAGGGTGTTGGGTCTGATATAGAACCTTATGGGAAAAATTGTAGACTCTATTATAAATGGTTATAACTTGAAAACGGACAGAGATAATTACTTAGGGTTTTCAGAATCATATATTGACTGTTATAGGCAATATATGGGGTTTATTAGATCTTGCTCCTGAGGTCATCCCAACCCCCAGGAATTAGAAATGCCAAAATATCTTGAAAACGGTTGGGATCCCCACACCTTTACCATATATATTCTTGTTCTTTGTGTTAAGGGGCATGAAATGGTATGTAGGTCATGGGCTCCAGGGGTAGTCCTGAACCCCCTTACACAGGAAGCGCCCAAATATTTTGCAAACGGTTGAGATCCCCAGCCCTAAACCATATATATATTCTTTATCCTTGTTTTAAGAGGCATCAATTGGTAATGTAGATCATGAGCCCCAGGGGTAGTCCTGACCCCCCCCCCCCCTTTTAAACAGGAAGTGCCTAAGTATTTATAACCACGCAACCAAAGTTTAGGGGGGTATATTGGTTTCACCCTGTCCGTCTGTCTGTAGACGCACATTTGTCCCCCCTATAGAATATTTTACTACTGCATGGAACAGTCTGAAAATTTGTACATAATGTTGATCACCATCTGCAATTTTGTTTAAGATCAGACAAGATTTAATGATTTTATGACAGTTTTCATTTTCCTTATTCTATATATTGTACACTGATGTTGAAAAGTAAGGGAGGTAACCCTTACAAAATTTATTAATTAATTAATAGTATTAAAACACTAAAAATATATTTATATGAATACATCCAGATGGAGCTTTTTTGTCTTAATGTCTTAACTAAAGTTATTTTTATTAGTATTCTATCAACTGACAATGCAAAATTTTTGTTTGTCAATGATAAATTTTTAGGAGCTAATAAGAACGTCAAAGACAAGTTTGGCTGAATTCATTTGTCCCAATGGGGCCATTATCTGAGCCATGGTTTAGATGTAGCATGTGTTTAGGGAAAATTGATTATCTGTAAAAAGGGCAGTGCTTTTGGGGCTATTTTAAAACTGTTTCATGTAAACCAAAAGATTCCATCATTATAAGGAAATAATATCATTATTAATAAAAAAGTTTACTGGTAATTATGGTAATGTTTTGGGAGTTTATTAAATTAAACAAGCTCATCAAAGAAAATCATAGTCCTATGGGATCAATTTTCTGATATGGAGTTCCATTGTACCACAGGAGAAATTGGGGAAAATTTGAAACAACTAATTGCATCTGTCAAGACTTTTATTAGAAAGATATTCACAGTTTTATCAACAATAGAGCATTGCTTGGCTAACTGTATTTCCATTTACTGCAAAGGGAGGGGTTATTGTAATTTTTTTGGTTTTTGTTTAAAACAAATAAAAAAAGAATATCATCAGATGCATAAATTTGTAAATGTATTACTGTCATACATAGTTATTTACAGTGAAATTCTGACAATTTTGATTTTACTTTTTCTTTGTTAATTTTTTTTTTACAATTCTAGATTTTCTTTTTATTTGTATGTGTTCCAAACCTTTATTATTCAATTCAATTATTTGTTTCATTTGAAATTAGCCTTGCGGGGGTATTAGTCCCATTAGGACAGTTCTAGTTTGAAAACGGTTGAGATGCCCACCCCTAAACCATATATATTCTTAATCCTTGTTATAAGGGGCATCAATTGGTATGTAGGTCAAGGGCCCCAGGGGTAGTCCTGACCCCCCCAAACAGGAAGTGCCGAAATATTTTGAAAATGGTTGAGATCCCCACCCCTAAACCATATATATTATTGTTCTTTGTGTTAAGGGGCATCAAGTGGTATGTTGGTCATAGGCCTTGGGGGTAGTCCTGACCCCCCTTAAACAGGAAATGCCCAAATATTTTGAAAACGGTTGAGATCCCTACCCCTAAACCATATATATTCTTAATCCTAGTGTTAAGAGGCATCAAATGGTATCTAGGTCTTGGGCCCCGGGGGTAGTCTTGACACCTGTTGAACAGACAATTTCCAAATATCTTGAAAACATTTGAGATCCGCACCCCTAAACCATGTTTATTCTTGTTCCTTTGGTCATGTCGGTTCACGTGATATACAGTAAATGACTCCTTGGGAACCTCATAAAGTTTCACAAATGAAAATATTTAAGTATTACTCTTTTTGAGGCGCATCGCTATCAGCGATGTAACCTCATTGCTGTCAGCTCACTTCTCTCGGCTTATATACAAGTGGCGTCATAGAACTAAGTATCAATGCGTTGATAAATATATAGTGCTGTTCTGATTGTTACCTATTTTCAACCAGGAACATATATTCGGTATTTGAATTAGATTAATTAAAGATTAATACACAGATGAGATAGACTGGCAATGCCTGCAATGCGATATACGTATGATAGGGACAGAGGACCAGTCAACCGATGAAATATTTTGCATAAGATCATTTCGTACTTCAATTTAAAAGTGGCGACGTTAATTGTTCGAATATCAGAGGTAAAAAAAAGTAATAATTTATTATATAAAATATTTATATTAAAATGAGAGTAAGTGGCTGTGTTCCTATAGCTAGGAACAGATTTCATATTTTATCACTTAATAAAACGAATAAGACAATGTCCAACTGAATGAGGAAAAGCACGCCACCTTCCCCATGTAGAATGGCGATATTTAACAACTTGTAGTGATGTTTTAGCTATCTTCAATGCGATGCACCGCTCAGGCCTTTGGTTTTCTGTAAAGTTTGACCCATGTTGGTGATCCCTACCCCCAATGATGGCTTGTTTGTTTGGGATACTTTACAATTGCCCTGATTATAATTACATCTTGTTCATTAAATGAATTTTTAACATGTATCCAAGTCATGCTTATCAACCTGCAGGTCCCAAGTTTAAATACTGCAGGGACTTTTATTTTCATGAACAGGGGTAAAATGTTAAAAAGTAGATTTTTTCCCAAAAATTTGAATTGTTTCAGTCATTTTCAAGTTGAACGCATGCTAGAAATCCATATCTTTAAGTAATGTAGAAGAATGAGCTTGTATGCAGTGTGTTGAGGACCCGTAAAGCACAACATTTTTAGTTTCAAGTATACGTTTTATTTCATAATGGTAAGTTGCTTCACCTGGAACAAAAACGTGTCATAAGCGCTTCGGAGTGTTTAATGTACCTCACTTTCTAACAAATAAATATTCTAGTAAAAGAATGTATTAAGTTTGGCAAATTATGCGTATTTAAACCATAATTATTGACTGCCGGGTTCTTAGGGTCCGCTATAAGAGTCGTCGGTGAACCAGAAAAACACTGTTAATTTTCTTGGCCTTATTTCTCTTTGAAGAATAAAAAAATGGGGTATTTTTTTCTTTTTTAATAGGTAGTGTTTATCAATTCCAGTTCAACAAATTTATTATGGACACTGTTTACATAGAAGAAAACTGAGTTTGCTGTCACATTCACAGCTTTTCACTTGTTTCTCAACTATCCTGATGTTGTGGTTGTTTTTTTTAATGATGCAAACTGTTTTTCGAGGCATTGAGCTAATGCTTGGCAGCCTTCTAGCGATTGTCTGGATTGGCAATCGTAGAAATTCATTTTCTCCACTGCCTTTTTAATGCGCATATGAAGTTCTTTAAAGTATTACAAGATTTTTATTCCATTTATTGAACAATATTGTGTACAAAAAACCCAACTTTGCCTCCGTTTATTGACAACTCATTGCAAGTATAAATTTGCTTAATGAGGAAATGGCAGATTATGAGATAAATACAGTAAGGTGAAAAAATTCACAAAATATTATTTTAGTTTATCGCCTACATTTTAATTGCAGACCATGATCGATGAAGAAAAAAATTGATATGTTAATTTATTTGTTATCAGGCACAGTTTCCAAAATAAATGTAAGTGATAAAGGTACCTAGTGACTTTTTTACCATAAATAAACATGATAATGCAGTTTGTTTGGGAGAGCATTTTAGTTAGCACATGGATTGAATTTATTTGTAAACAACTATACCATAAGTAATCTTGTTTCAAACAGGAATTGAAATGAATAAAAGTATTATTTATTATTATAATCAAGGACACCAGGGGAAGGGGGGGGGCACAATGGGGAATGAATTTTTACTTAGGAATATAAAGAGAAAGTGTTTAAAAATCTTCTTTTCAAAAACTAATAGGCCAGAAAAGCTCAAATTTGAGTGGAAGCATCTACAGATAGAGTGGATTCATAATTGTTTAAATCATGGTTCCGGAGGTAGGGTGGGGCTACAATGTGGGATGAATTTTTACATAAGAATATATAGAGAAAATTTTCTACTCAAAAATTATTAGGCCAGAAAAGCTCAAATTGAAGTTGAAGCATCTTCAGATAATGTAAATTAAAGTTTGTTGCTTAAATCATGGTCACCAGGGAAAGGGCGGGGCCACAAGGGAGGATGACCTTTTAAATAGGAATATACAGAGAAAACTTTAAACATATTCTGGGAATGTTTTCTGTCCAAAAGCCAGTAACCTGTGTGAAAGCAGGGATAAAGTGTGGGGGGTGGGTATATAGGAATAGAGAAAAATCTTCTTACGGGTACAACAACAAAAGGGGCTTGGTATATACCATAAAATTATGTGGATAAAAATCCATGGATTTTTAATTTTTTTTAGCAAGATCTACTGTACTTGATTGTCAAGATATTTTGATTTTGATATTATTATGCTAATTTGATTACTGATAAGGCTATTGTTGCTCAGGTGAGTGATGTGGCCCTGAGCCTCTTGTTGTATGAATTGAACCTCTTAATTTTTACACAAAGCATCCTTAGCCTAAGGGGATTCAATGTTGTGAAAATTAAGGACCACGCCCTTTTGTAAAGGGAGATAATTAGGAATTTCGAGAAATTTTCAAAAATCTTCTTCTCATGAACCATAAAACCAGGAAAGCTGAAACTTGTGTGGAAGCATCCTCAGGTAGTGTAGATTTAAAGTTTTGAACATCATGACCCCTGGGGGTAGGGTGGGGCCACAATGGGGGTGTTGAAGTTTAACATATGAATATATAGAGTATATCTTTAAAAATCTTCTTCTAAGAAACTAATCGGCCAGGAAAGCTGACACTTTTGTGGAAGCATTCTCAGGTAATGTAGATTCAAAGTTGTGAAAATCATGACCCCTGGGGGTAGGGTGGGGCCACAATCGGGGGGTCGAAGTTTAACATAGGACTATATAGATTAAATCTTTAAAAATCTTCTTTTCAGAAACTAATCAGCCAGGTAAGCTGACACTTGTGTGGAAGCATCCTCAGGTAGTGTAGATTCAAAATTGTGAAAATCATGATCCCCGGGGGTAGGGTGGGGCCACAATGGGGTGTCAAAGTTTAATATATGACTATATAGAGTAAATCTTTAAAAATCTTCTTCTCCGAAACTAATCAGCCGGCAAAGCTAAAACTTGTGTGGAAGCATCCTCAGGTAGTGTAGATTCAAAATTGTGAAAATCATGACCTCCGGGGGTAGGGTGGGGCCACAATGGTGGGTCGAAATTTAACATATGAATATACAGAGTATATATATCTTTAAAAATCTTCTTCTCAGAAACTAATCGGCCAGGAAAGCTGACACTTGTGTGGAAGCATCCTCAGATAATGTAGATTTAAAGTTGTGAAAATCATAATCCCCGGGGGTAGGGTGGGGCCACAATGGGGGGGGGGGTCGAAGTTTAACATATGACTATATAGAGTAAATCTTTAAAAATCTTTTTCTCAGAAACTAATCAGCCAGGAAAGCTGAAACTTGTGTTGATTGCATCCTCAGGTAGTGTAAATTCAAAGTTGTGAAAATCATGACCCCTGGGGGTAAGGTAGGGCCACAATGGGGGGTCAAAGTTTAACATGAATATATAGAGTAAATATTTAAAAATCTTCTTCTCAGAAACTAATCGGCCAGGAAAGCTGAAACTTGTGTGAAAGCATCCTCCAGTAGTGTAGATACAAAGTTGTGAAAATCATGACCCCCGGGGGTAGGTTGGACCACAATGGTAGGTCGAAATTTTACATAGGAATATACAGAGTAAATCTTTAAAAATCTTCTTCTCATGAACCATATGACCAGGAAAGCTGAAACTTGTGTGGAAGTATTCTCCGTTAGTGTAGATTCAAAGTTGTGAAAATCATGACCCCCTGGGGTAGGGTGGGGCCACAATGGGGGGGGGGTCGAAATTTTACATAGGAATATATAGAGTAAATCTATAAAAATCTTCTTCTCAGAAACTAATCAGCCAGAAAAGCTGACACTTGTGTGGAAGCATCCTCAGGTAATGTAGATTAAAAGTTGTGAAAATCATGACCCCTGGGGGTAGGTAGGGGCCACAATGGGGGGGGGGGGGGTCGAAGTTTTACATAGGAATATATAAAGAGTAAATCTTTAAAAATCCTAGTCTCAGACACTAATTGGACAGGAATGCTGAAACTTGCGTGGAAGCATCATCAGGTAGTGAAGATTCAAAGTTGTGAAAATCATGACCCCTGGGGGTAGGGTGGGGCCACAATGGGGGGTCTAATTTTAACATATGAATATACAGAGTATATTTAAAAAAATCTTCTTCTCAGAAATTAATCAGCCAGGAAAGCTGACACTTGTGTGGAAGCATCCTCGGGTAGTGTAGATTCAAAGTTGTGAAAATCATGGCCCCCGGGGGTAGGGTGGGGTCACAATGGGGGGGGGGGGGGGTCGAAGTTTTACATAGGAATATATAGAATAAATCTTTAAAAATCTTTTTCCCAGAAACTAATCAGCTAGGAAAGCTAAAACTTGTGTGGAAGCATCCTCTCAGGTAGTGTAAATTCAAAGTATGTATTATGTATTATGTACATTGTCCAGATAGTTTGTATTATGACTCCATTTAGCTGATTTTATCATACCTATTGTTTCTCAGGTGAGCGATGTGGCCCATGGGCCTCTTGTTTTAATGACTTGACTGGATGAATTTAATTCTAAAATTCCATCAAATTTGCTTAAAAATTTATATTCCGTTAATTGTAGTATTTATCATGTTTAAACCACAAATTACATTATCTCCATTTATAAACCTTACATATTTGTGCCATAAAGAATTGCTATAATACTTAAGCATTATTGTATCAATATCTCGTTTGCTGTAAGATACTGCCTTTGAAACTTTGCCAATAAAATACAAAAAACAACATAACAATCTTTAAGACAAGAACTAAACAAAACTTAAATAATGCCAAAAAATTTGCAAAAAATTGAAATCCAAAGCCCAAGTTATTTCCTTCAACAGAAATAGGCATAATAACTTAAAAATGTTATCAATGAATTTTAAAGGTGAATTTAGGGTATATAAATCAATTATTTTTACCTGGAATTGTTAAATTTATCATATGCAATGAAATATCAATCGATTATTTAAATTTCTTATTAAAATGTTAATGATACCTATCAGACATAGGGTAATCATTTTAACACTAAAATGTTTTCTTTGATGATTCATGCAGAATATGAATCTGGCGACATTGCAATACTGGATTATGTAATTTTTTCTGCAAATGATCACTAACTTCATAACCAGCATGAATCATCAAAAAAAAGCAATTTATTGTTTATATTTACATATTTATTTTAAGAAATTAATAAATCGATTGTGAAAAGTAAGTAAAATTTACTACATTACTGATAATATACATCAGGACGTTAGCAAAAATAAACATATTTTGTGATGCATATATTGTATGGAATCGCTCAATGGAAGCCTGAGTATTGCCAGCTACCACACAATACAATAGATACCACAATATATTAATGTGATACCTTGTGTATTACAACATAGTAGTAAGCTATAAATAAACTGGTATCTATATAGATTCAAGTTTCCTCAAATCATTACCACTAGGGGGTAGGGTGGGGACACATGGGGGGGGGGGGTGTCAAACTCATACATAGAAATATATATAGAGTAAATCTCTAGAAGTCTTTTTCTCTGAGAGCAGTATCCATAGGTAATGTTCATTCAAGATTTTTTAAATCATAATCCCCAATAGATTGGAAGGGTGAAACAATGTCGGGGGAGGGGGGGGGGTCAAAAATTTAAATAGGAATGTTTAGGGGAAAATCTTTATACATCTTTATCTAAAACTCAATTATTTGCCTACAAAATTTGTAAGTTTTAAATAAAGAAATTGAATTTGCTCAAATCAAAATCTTGAAGAGTTGAATGGGGCCACATTGGGGATCCAATTTAACAAAAAAAGCATTTTAATTATTCACAAAAGCTGAAATGTTAAGATATATATTTTTACTTTCATCCCAGCATTATGGCTTATTGCTGATTCTTAAAGATATATAGACTTTGCTGCCTGGACTATTCTTTGGCCTTTGAACGGGTTCACATTGTGATGTAGGAAAAGGTAGTAATGATAATGTAACCTAATATCCAAGAGGAAATTATACATGATATGCATGTATTATACTACATTGTCCAGATAGTTTGTAATATGACTTAATTAAGTTAATTTAATGATACCTATTGTTACATAGGTGAGCAATATGGTCCATGAGCCTATTGTATATGACATTCCATTTTCACTTAAAATGTTTATATTGGTTCACATGAACATATAATCTGTTAATCAGTTAGAGCTCTGCACTTCCTTGCAGATTTTAACTCTTGTTTCAAGCTACCAACTGATTGACCATAAGAGAGAGAGAGTTTATATCTTCTGTCTGTCTGAAAGAGACAGAAGTGTATGTAAGTGTCACTAATCGTGTTTGCCTTTTCAGTTCTTAAATCCACAATGCAGTTAATGATGTTTGACCACCCTTATTTTTGGATAGTAATTGAAATTGTTTTAATAAGGATCAATTAAATTGGAAAATTTACAAGCTCCAAACACATTTTATTCAAATACTGAAGCAATGTTCCATCAAAGTTCTTTGTTTATTGCGGATAATATTTTAATGAAAATATTTGATAAAATAAATTCAAATTTTATTTTTAAAAAAATCAGTAAAATCAAAATAATTATAATGGTTAAAGGCGCAAAGTCAAGATTTTACTCTTAAATCCTCCACACCCCCCCCCCCCCCAAAAAAAACAAACAAAAAAAACCCACTCTTTACATAGATTTTAAAAATTGAGCTTTCTATGTTGGTTAAGATTTGTATAATGAATAAGCACTAAAAATTCTAAAATGTTATTTTATTAAGATTGAAATATGAAGTCTAAATTTTTTATATCATTCATAATGAAAATACCCCATTAATTCTTAAAGCAAATCGATTTGTAAAATTTATACAATATGTTAAAAAGAGGTTTACATTCACATTTTAATGGAAAAAAAAATTAATAAACAAATGAAATACTTTTATTATTGATTTTCATAAAAAGAAAATTGATTAAAATTTTGCCATTAAATTACTATCAACAATATATAAAGAAGTTCATGGTAATCTCCCTTCATGATTTTTATGAATTGTTTAAAATGTAGAGCTTGCTATTGTTTTAATTTAGTAGATCCTTATTTGGACTATTTTTAATCGTTATCCAAACATAGGGCTTGCCATACCCCAGTAGCTGCTTTTATGGATTATTTTTAAAAACGACAATGATAAACTCAGTGACACATACACATCCTTTTGTGTTTTCCTCTTGAAAGATAAACACAAAATGCGGGTATATGTCTTTTAATTTCTCTCATTTGTGGTCAACCATAAGTTAGCTCTACTCATTTATAAAAACATGTTAATTTAGATAATTAAAAAGTCTGCACAGAAATATGAAACACAGAATAAATATCTAATCATATTCACAGTTGAACTAATATTTAATTACATTTTAAGAAGGCTCAATGGTCAACATGAGCAATCAGATCTTTAAAAAAAAAATGAAAGACGTGAATTTTTTATTTATGAATTATTATTAAAGAATAAACACCATAAACTTTGACGATAAGATATGAGTATTTCTATATGAATATTTCATAATAAAGATGTTCTAAAAGAGACCAATACCGTATAAAAATGGTCACGACCATCCAGTCCTCTAAAGTGTTGGTGGCAAATCGTAAAAAATGGAGATATCAATTTTGTTTTATGAATTATATTATTAACAACACTAAAAGATTAAAAACTAAAAAAAAAGTAATTAGATTGATATTGTCGGCTGTAATCGATGACATTACAATTTCAAGTACTGTAGAATCATTTATATTCGTGGGGTTCAATGTTCGTTGATAGCTAAAAATTTTCCTGCTTCATGTGGACGTAATTTCATTGGTAGTGGATCATTTTTAACCGGGTATTCCAACGGAAAAATCCGGTTATTAAAATGGTGAAAATGGCGGGCGGACGGCCGGGCGGGCGGCTGCCAAAAGGGTACCCTCATTGTACGGATAACTCCTCCTACAGTTTTCAAGATAGGAAGTTGTTCTTTTGCAGATCAATTGTACATATATCAGAGGTGTGCATATTGCTAGGATTTTGATTTCTGATTATTTATGAAAAAATACCAGATTTTGAACTTAGTCATTTTTTGGCAAAATATTGCATAAAGGGTACCCTCATTGTACGGATAACTCATCCTATAGTTTTCAAGATAGGAAGTTGTTCTTTTGCAGATCAATTGTACATATATCAGAGGTGTGCATATTGCTAGGATTTAGATTTCTGATAATTAATGAAAAAAATACCAGCTTTTGAACTTAGTCATTTTTTGGCAAAATATTGCATATAGGGTACCCTCATAGTACGGATAAATCCTCCTACAGTTTTCAAGATAGGAAGTTGTTCTTTTGCAGATCAATTGTACATATATCAGAGGTGTGCATATTGCTAGGATTTTGATTTCCAATAATTACGAAAAAAAATACTAGCTTTTGAACTTAGTCATTTTTTGGCAAAATATTGCCAATAGGGTACCCTTTATTGTACGGATAACTTCTCCTACAGTTTTCAAGATAGAAAGTTGTTCTTTTGCAGATCAGTTGTACATATATCAGAGTTTAAATATTGCTAGGATTTAGATTTCCGATTATTTATGAAAAAAATATCAGCTTTTGAATTTAGTCATTTTTTGGCAAAATATTGCATATAGGGTACCCTCATTGTACGGATAACTCCTCCTACAGTTTTCAAGATAGGAAGTTGTTCTTTTGCAGATCAATTATACATATATAAGAGGTGTGCATATTGCTAGGATTTAGATTTCTGATTATTTATGAGAAAAAAAAACCAGCTTTTGAACTTAGTCATTTTTTGGCAAAATATTGCATATAGGATACCCTTTCACCTTATCCATTTCACTGGATACAGGTTGACATGGATTATGGATACAGTTCAAATAAAAGAAAACCCGGTTTGCTGTCACATTGACAGCTTTTCACTTGTAATAAATATTAAACAAATGATTGTATATATGTTCGTGGGGATGTAAATTCGTGGGCAAGGGTTACAAATGTACCAATGAAACCCACGAACATTGGTCCCCACAAACAATAATGATTCCACAGTATTTAACTCGACTCGACTACAGATTATTGTCAATTCCACAGTATATTAAAATTGCTTTGACTACAGATTATTGTCAACTAATTATAGTCAACTTACCGTTACAGTAGATTATGATTAGTTGATACAATTATCTCATGCCTACATTTTAATTAGAAAGAAAGTCAATAATGTAGAAATTGTTTTGAAAACTTTAAATTTTAGGGATATTTTTTCAGATGCCAAAGAGAAAAGCTGTTAACACTCGAAAAAAGCGAGAAAGAGAAAGGGAGAGAATGAGACAGAAGAGACGCAAATCTGTTTATGAAGATGCCCAAGACGACCAGACCTTGACAAAGTCCTCTGTTCCTTGCGGGACAGAGGAGGAAGCTGAGGCAGCTTCTCCCGGTAATTTTCCGGGGCACGGTTCTATGGGGTTTCCGCCTAAAGAGGAAAAACCCCTGGCCAGGGTGCAGGCCTCGCCTCGAGTGAAAATGCATTCACCTGCCCCGAGGTTGCCATCTCCTCGGGGAAGTCGTCTGTTTGTCCACGAACAGGACAAGGCACCGTCCCCTGACTCCCTAGAAAGGGTTTGTGCTCCACCGAGGGCACCTGGACCGGACACCGTGCACGTGTCTGGACCAGCAGGTCAGGCGCAGCTGGAAACCTCTATGTATGGAGGGACCAGCAGGAAAACAAAAGATGAGGGCAACTTGAGGGTAAACAAAAAGGAAACTGAAAGGAAAACAAATAGAAATGAGAATGAAAACTATGAGAAAAATGTTATTTCAGATAAAGATATTGACGAAAACACGAGAGAAAGAAATACTGGTCAGTTATTGCAGAAATCATGTAAAACAGGTAACTATGAATCAACTTATTCAGTACAGGGGTCATTTCATCAAGCTAATCCATTGTTTGAAGACAATGCTGGAACTCAATGCGTTGCAAATTGTTTAGCAGGATTGGCCTTTCACAAATTTAAAAATGCAAAGAATTGGACTACACAAGATATGGATAGAGTGTTAATGACAGGGAATGAGTTGTATTCTTATTTGCAAAAGAGCTCATCAATTACTGAAAGATATTTGCTTGTGGAAGAATTACCAGAACTGTTTGAGTGTTTTAATCGATCGTACCAATTTCATGCAAAAGAATCACTTGCAAGTGTTGTTATGGCTGATGATGAATTGAACTATGCAGAATTTAATGCATTGCCTCTAGATGAAGCTCTGCAGGTTGCTCTTTCGGATACTGATGGTTGCTTTGTTTGCTTTGGTGGTAACACCTTTTTAATAGGTAAAACACAAAGTGGATTTTTTGCTTTTGATTCTCATTCAAGGTCTTCTAATGGGATGTTAAGTATGTTTGGAAAAAGTACAAGGGTTTTACTTCAAAATTTAGGTGAAGTATATTCACACATACAAAATCTTGCTCTTTCAATGAGATATTCAAACAGCGTTGAATGTAATTTGACTGGTGTGTCCTGCAAAATGAACTCTATTGAACATGAAAATATCAAGCTAGAGAACGAACACTTTTCTGGTGAACAATTTGAAAGGCCTTTGTTATTAGAAACAACGAGTGTTAAAACACATGATCAAAATGATGATGTTGTGTTCATTAGTCAAGAACAGTTTCAGTTCAGTTTTTCCCCATTGAATTTAGGCAGCAAACAAAATCTTTGTCAAAAATTGAATGTCCCTTACATATCAAACAGAGATTTAATTGATATCCAATGCTCCAGAACAAACATTACTACACCAAGGCTAGAAAAAGAAATCTTAGGAGATGGAAACTGCTTTTTTAGAGCTGTTTCATTCAGTCTAACAAACTCTGAGGATTTTCACAATGTAATGCGCAGCGCTGTCTGTAACCATATGATGGAAAACAAAAAGTTATTTCAACCATTTGTAGATGATGAAGAATCTGTTGAAAGTCACATTTCTTCTACACAAATGACACAGGAAAGTACATGGGCTACTGAGGTTGAAATATTTGCTACAGCTCACTTACTGAACAGCGATATATACACATTCTCTGGAGGGAGATGGATAAGATTTGCAGTGAATGATGTAGAACCCGGTGACCAAAATAGAACAGGGGCACTTTACTTTAATCATCACCAACAAAACCATTATAATGTTGTGCTCTCGGTTAATGGAGAAGAGTCAAACTTGACCCAAATGCCAATGCTTAAAAGTTCACTTGAGTATGAAAAGCGATATCGAAACCGGACACGAATGCAAAAAAATAGACAACAATCGTCAGAAGTACAAAAAAATCATAGTTATGCAGAGGTACGGAAAATTGCTCTGAGAAAGAAGTACCAGAATGACATGAATTTTAGGGGGAAAAAACTCAAAATAGCTGCTCAAAGATATTTGGATGATGAAGAATTCCAAGAAAATATTAGAAAGGTTAGCAAACAAAGGTATCATTCTGAAATTGACTACAATATCAAAACAAAAGAAAGAAGCAGGGAAAAAAGCAAAATTAAATATCAAAAAGATCCTGACCATAGACAAAGAGTGAAAACGAGAATTGTTAAGGCATATACAACAAATGAAGAATATAAGAATGCTTCCAAAAAGAGAAGTACTGAGAGATATGCGACAGATATTGAGCATAGACAGGATGTTAAAAATAGAAGTATTGAGAAGTATGCAACAGATCTCGAACACAAGCAGAAAGTCAAAAAGAGAAGCACTGACAAATATAGAAATGATGAAGAACATAAACAAAAATTAAAAAAGAAAAGCATCGACAGGTATTCAACTGACAAACAGCACAGAGATGACGTCAAAAGGAAAAGTATTCAGAAATACGAATCAAACGCTGAACACCGAGAACATGTCAAAACAAACAGTAAACTGAAGTACAAGTTAGATGAAGTGCACAGGACTCACGTCAATACTGCAAGTACATTGAAGTACAGGGAAAATGAAAACTTCCGGGAAACAAAACTTCATGCAGCAGCTATGAAGTATGAAAAAGATGATTTATTCAGGTCTAAAAGGAAGGCTTCAAGTAAAAATCGATACGATTCCAGTCCAACGGCAAAAGCACAAATTAAAGAGAGAATAAAGAAACAAAGAAATGTTCAACGAGCTAAATTGGAAAATCAGGAAGAAACTGTGAAAGTCTTTAAAGAAAAAGCTAAACAAGGGATAGATTATTCCTGCTGTTGCTGTGATCGGCTCTTATTTAAAAATCAAGTTCAAAAGTGTGAACGACACACATATACAAAAAACGAACAGGCAGCAAATGTTGCAGCGGTTTGCATTCAAGAAAAGTATTGCCACCAATGTACAGAGACGTGTGAAGAAAATTGTATAAAATCCAATTTATGGATTTGTTTTACATGTCACAGGAAAATTTTGAGTGGAAATATTCCAGCAGAAGCCGCAGCTAATAAAATGGCCCTTGAAGATATTCCGAAGGAATTTGAAGAACTTAACAGTCTTGAAAAACACTTGATTGCGATACACATTCCGTTTATGAAAATTATGGCTCTTCCACACGGTGGTCAACAAAATATTCATGGACCAGTTGTATGTGTTCCATCAGATCTGAAGAAAGTAACAAGTTTACCAATGAAACCTGAGGAAGACCTCTTACTAAGAGTGAAGCTAAAGAGAAAACTAAATTATAAAGGATACATCGAATACCAGTTCGTTAATCCAAAACACGTATTCGAGGCATTACAGTATTTGAAAAGAAACAATCAATGGTATGAAGATGTAGCAATAGATACAAGCTGGAATGGAACTGTCGAGAGTTGCCTTACAACTGCTGAAACTGAGGAACAGTTATTAAACGACGATGAACACCAGCAAATTGCGACAGATTCTTGTTTACAACCAGTTGATATTGGTCAGGTGGTTCTGGACCATTACTTTGATGATATTTATGATATTGCTCCAGGTGAAGGAAATAATCCGATTAGAATGTTACAGGAACCAGGTAATGAGGCAAAAACATTTCCGTACCTCTTTCCTACTGGAAAATTTTCATGGAATGACAAAAGAGAAACACGAATTACACTGTCAAGATACTTCAACAATCGTCTTATGAATACAGATGATAGATTCGCAAAAGACAGCAGCTACATCTTTTTCAGCCAGTTTATGTCCGACTTAAATCAAGTTATAGAAAAAACACAAATATCTATCAGAAAATCTGTTAGGAGACTTGAATGTGACCAAAATATGACAGCCAATATGGTACAAAACCCCGAAATTCTATCAAAGCTAATGCGAAATGACGAGGCTTTAAGGTTTATGCAACCCATACGCGGAACGCCAGCATATTGGTCAGCCTCACAAAAAGATCTGTTTGCTATGCTTCGTCAGCTAGGAATCCCAACGTGGTTTTGCTCATTTTCTGCTGCAGAACATAGATGGAATGATGCAATTTCAACGATATTGAGACAACAAAATGATCCAAGAGATCCAAGTATGTTGGACTGGAGTGAAAAAAATGAAGTTCTGAGAAGTAATCCTGTAACAGTTGCTAGAATGTTCGAGCATAGATTTCATGTTTTTCAAACAGAAGTGATATTTTCACCATCACAACCAATTGGAAATGTTAGTGATTATTTCCAGAGAGTCGAATTCCAGCAAAGAGGGTCACCCCACATGCATTGCTTATATTGGGTAGAAAATGCTCCAAACCTTGATGAAAACGGAGAGGAAGAAGTATGCACTTTCATCGACAAATATGTGAGTTGTGCAATACCATCTGACAATGAAGATTTAGAGCTGAAGGATATTGTTTTGTCTGTACAACAACACAGCAAAAAACATTCCAAGTCGTGTAGAAAAAAGGGCACAGAATGTAGGTTTAATTTTCCTAGACCTCCATCTGAATACACATTCATCAATTCTCCTTATGAGGAAGACAACATCGAAAATGATATGGATACAATTCATTTAAAAGAGGAAGAGTCAAAGGCTAAACAAATCCTTTTACAAGTTTGGAATGAAATCCAAGATGATGCAAACGGATTGGAAAACACAGAACAGGTTTTCGAAAAGTTGGGCTTGACACAAGCACAGTACATGGAAGCACACAAACGATTAGCAAAGAAAACGTCAGTTGTTTTAAAAAGAAACCCATCTGAATTATGGACCAATCAGTATAATCCGTGCCTTTTGAAATGCTGGGATGCTAATATGGACATTCAGTTTGTTTTGGATCCATTCAGTTGTATCGTCTACATTATTTCTTACATTTCAAAGTCTGAAAGAGAAATGGGAATGGTGTTAAGACAAACCAAAATAGAGGCAGAAGAAGGAAATGAAAGTGCCCGATCAACCTTAAAGAAAATTGGCTCTGCGTATTTAACTCACAGAGAAGTTAGTGCACAGGAAGCTGTTTATCGGGTATGTAACTTGAAAATGAAGGAATGTTCGAGAAAGGTTGTTTTTATACCAGTTGGGGAGAATCCAACGAGACTGACAAAACCATTGTCTCAAATCAAAAGAAATCAAAAATCAAGAAAAAACGATGAAATTGAGGAAGACGACGATGAAGACATATGGATGACAAACATTGTAGACAGATATGAAAGTCGGCCAAATGAACCGTTGTTTCAAAACATGTGCCTGGCAGAATTTTGCTCAGAATTCAGAGTCCTTGCCAAATCACAGGTTCCAAAGACTAAAAATGAAAATGTGTTTGAACTGCAAAATTCAAAAGGATTTATTCAGAAGCGAACACGTGCTAAGCCGGCAATAGTACGATACCCAAGATTCGATGCTAAAAAAATGCCGGAAAAGTATTACCAGTGCCAATTACAACTGTTCTTGCCTTACTGGGGAATCAATCAACTAAAACCACCAGGCTATGATCAATATGAGGCATTTTACGAAAACGGGCACGTGCGAATATTAGGAAAACACAAATTGCAATCTGTCAAATCCATTGTTGACTCAAACAGAGCAAGGTATGCCCAGAATGAAGATGTAATCGCAGAAGCACAAGAAAACTTCGAACAGATCGGGGAGCCAGAAGATGCTTGGGCAAATCTTTGTCCAGAGACAGAAGTAATGAGACATGAATGCTCTAGAAATAGAAATGTTGATCTAGACTTAAATGCTACAGAAGAATTGCCAGACATGCAACCACAACATAATTCTGATGTTCTTTACAAGGTAAAGCAAAATACACAGTCAAGAGAACAGATAACGCATGTTCTACAAAATTTGAATGAGACTCAAATGAAAGTATTTTACTTGGTGAGAGATTGGTGTTTAAAGAAAACCTTCGGCGAAAAAATTGAATCGCTGCACATTTTCATAACTGGCGGAGCAGGAACAGGCAAGAGTCATCTAATTAAAGCCATACATTATGAAGCATCACGCTTACTGGGAAAAAACTTGACAACTCCAGATAGTGTTTCAGTTCTTCTTACAGCTTTCACAGGAACAGCTGCATATAACATCGGAGGAAATACTATTCACCATTTGTTTTCACTGCCAAAACATATGCCATTGCCTTATGAACCATTGAGAGAACAGAGTCTCAGTGAAATGCGAGTTCAACTTTCAGATCTTCAAATTCTGGTCATTGATGAAATTTCAATGGTGTATAAAAGATTATTATACTATATTCATGAAAGACTAGTTCAAATTAAGAAATGCAAGGAACCATTTGGGGGAGTGTCAGTAATTGCCGTTGGAGATTTCTATCAGCTTCCGCCTGTGAAACAGCGCAAAGATGAACGTCTCTATAAGGATAGTGCTCTTTATCCCTTCGATTTTTGGCTAGACCTTTTCAAAGTAGTAGAATTGACAGATATCATGAGGCAACGACAAGACATTCCATTTGCAGAGGCACTGAATACACTTCGAACAAGAGAAATAAATCAACCATTAGAAGAGCAAACTAACGCTATCTTAAACGAATGTGTACGAGAGGGCCCAGACGATGTCCTTCATGTCTATGCAACAAATGATGAGGTTAATGCTTATAACTTGACAATGCTTCGAAAAAAATGTGACGACTTTGTTGAGATTGACGCTCAAGACTCCACAAAAGATAGAACTACAGGAAAACTGATCGTAAGAGATAAGCCATTGACAAGCTCTAAAACAGACAGTCTTCCAAGCACATTGTTATTAGGACTCGGTGCAAGAGTGATGCTCACAAGAAACTGCAACGTAGATGATGGCCTTGTAAATGGAGTTATGGGAATTGTATCAACATTTGTCTACGGTCAGAGACATGCACAAAACACAGTTGTTGCAATAGGAGTAACTTTTGATAATGTAAATGTCGGGAAGAAACATGGAAAAGGAAATAAAAATGGAAATATCGTTTTAATTGAAAGGATTCATGAAGATATTATGTCCCAGAAAACAAAAAATGTTGTTCGACATCAGTTTCCGTTACGATTGTCATGGGCCTGTACAGCGCACAAAGTGCAAGGATTGACAGTTGATAAAGTAGTAGTTAATTTAGACCGGACATTTTCACCCGGACAAGGTTATGTTGCGTTGAGCAGGGTTACGTCTAAACAAGGATTATTCATTGAATCAAATAAACCTGAAATGGTACAGAAAAGAATTTATGCTGATCCAGAAGTCAATGCAGCTCTCGAGAAAATGCCGACATTAACACTCCCAAAAGCTGAAACATCAGATAATGACTTAAAGATTTATCTTCACAATATTCAAAGCCTTAGCAAACATTTCAGTGATCTTCAGATGGATTTTCGATGTAAAACTGCAGACATAATCTGCCTAACGGAGACTTGGCTGAGATCTGGACAAAACGTGAATGATTTTGAAATAAATGGTTTCAGATTTCACCAAACGAATAGAACAGATTCATATGATTGCACAAATGCACAAGTTTCTCAATTGCATGCCTCAAAAGGTGGTGGTGTGGGTGTTTACATAAAAGAAACCGCTTGTAATAAAATCGTTAGTTCACTTCCTGTGAAAAATATTGAAGGAATCTGTGTAAAATGTATGCCAGAAGATATTGTCGTTGTTACTGTATATCGCCCCAACTCCTTGGATGTTACAAAGTTTTTGATGCAACTCGAAAAGGTGATTACATATTACAAATCTCAGAGGAAATACTTTGCATGTCTTGGAGACTTCAATGAAGACGCAACTTCTGCAGGCCCTATTCAGACTTTTATGATTAAACATGGTTGTAGGCAAATCGTAAATTTCAAAACAACAGAAGGAGCTACTATTTTAGACCATGTTTACTTGTCAAATTCTTTAATGGCAAAAGTCGAAAGAGTATCAACTTACTACAGTTACCACGATGCGTTAATTTTGACCATCACACCAAGCAAATAGATATTTGCGGAAATTTTATTCCTGCTCCCTGCTAAAACCTATTACAATTTTTTTCAGATTTCAATTTCCACTTTTGCAGATTTATATCAAAAATTTTCATTTTTTTTTTTTTTTTTTCATTTTTTGCACTTTAAATTTATATCCTATTCGGGCTATTATGTCTCAAACGGGTTAGTATATCCAATTATGGCGATTGGTCCCAACCTGTATAATGTCTTAAAATTTTCTGATAAAAAATGAATTAATGATCTTCAAAATTTCTTTAAAAGTCCCCCTATTCGGGCTATTATGTCTCAAACGGGTTAGTATACCCAATTTGGGCTATTGGTCCCAACCTGTATAATGTCTTAACATTTCTCACAATATAAATAAAATTACAAAAAGATTTAATTTCATATTGATTGTATAACGACAGACACTTCAAATTAGTGACCAAGATTTCGTTAAACGGCCCTCTAAGGAGATATGGGATCAAACCATAAATGTTTTTTCCCATATATCTCATGAACAGTAAAAAAATTCTAAACTTTGTTAATAAAATGTGTTTAAAATCAAATGACATTGCATTCGATATCAAGAAAAAGAGACTGACCCCTCAAATAAGTGGCCCAGATGGGTCTGAAGTCTTTTGTCTATGACTGTTTATTGAGAGATAATCTTAAATCTAAGAAGCAAATAAATTCATCTTACAGTTATGTATCAGAGCAATATAATGGTTTTCCCATTTGTTACGTAATAAGGGGTTATTTGAGTCAAAACTCCAAAATTTTCATCACCCATATCTCAAAAAATAAAAATATATATTGACATGCAGTAGAGAAGAAAACATGCTCAAAATAATGTACTAAACAAAATACAACCCTCAAAAGTTCGATTAACGGCCCTCATACGGAGATAAAGGATCAATATCTCAAACGTTCTTTCTGGGATAACTCAAGAAAGGTAATGTCTTGGAAACACTTGTTGAACAAAATGCATTTGAAATTAAATGACCTTTCATTTGATGCTAACAACAAACGGCTAACCTCTCAAATTTGGAATCCAAATAAGTCTTTTAATTATAGCGGTTACTGACAGATATTGTGTAAAAGGTTAAAGAATCAAAAATGATTTTAATACAGTTAATGTAACGATTTTTCATGTGTTACAAAAAAAAAATTTTCTAGGGGTCAAAAGTCTAAAATTTAAATCACCCATATCTCAGAAAGGAAAAATATATTTAATGCTGTATAAACGAAAAGTTGCTCAAAATTATGTACCCAATTATTATGTAACAATAAATAATCTTCAAAATTTCTTTAAAAGTCCCCCATAAGGAGGTTACGGATCAGCCTCTTTAACCTTCTTTCCGATATATCTTAAGAACGGTAGCAAATTTCTTAATACTTGTTGAACAAAATTTGTTTAAAACTAAATGACCTTTCATTTGATATCAAAAATGGACTAGCCCTTAAAATTAGGGACCTATATGGGTCTTAACTCATTGATCTATAGCCCTTTACTGAAAGATATTTTGTAAAAGGTTATGAAAGAACAATTATATATAATACGTTTACATATCCAAACATTATAATGATTTTCACATGCGTTACGTAATTAGATGTTTTAGGGACCAGATTTAAAAATCTTTAAAGGAAGTGAATATGAAAAAATTAATTGTTGCTTAATAAATTTTAAAAGCCTTTTGAAACTTAAATATGAGGTCTGTAGCCTTTTTGTTTATTTCTATCAAGAGATTTTATCAATTTAACACTCTCATTGAAAGGTTTATGGAGGTAATCCATTTTTCCCTAGAATGCATCTGTTCTCTGACGTACATCAGCCACATTGCTGCTGGTGACTGGGTCAATGTTGGAACTAGGCCAGTGATTATGTACAGAGTTGATAAAAGTTACGAAAAAAAAATGCCTGGATGTGAAGAAAATATTTTTACTGTCATGTGAGAACAAAAATTTAGTTCATTTCTACAGATGAACCTCCGATAACTTTACATGATTTGTGCAAAAAATGAATAAATAAATTAATTTGTAAAATATGAGACCAGATGTTTGTATGAAGATTTGACAGTCAGTGTTTATATAATAAAATGCTGTTTGTAGATTTCAATTTAAATTAATATAAAAATGTAATTTCATAATCTTTGTGAGGATTCTTACCGTTACTTTTTATCTAAATGCCCTGGAAATTTTTCTGATTTGTTTTTATCCATTTTTGATAAATAAGATCTTTATGATATGTACGCAGGTTCTGTTTATGCTGTCAGAAGAATAACAGAACTTAGACACTATTTAAAAATCAGGATGCTGAGCATTGCACCTTGTGTGCTCATTTATGAAGCACACATAATGTTCAAACTCATAAACAAGAAATTCCCGAGTGCAAGAAGAAATAGGTCACAATAACACTGATCCACGGACATTCCTATTAGTTACATGTCCTATTAACTGCTGGCGGGAATGCATCATTCTGAGATCCAAAATTTTCCTCCATAAACACTGTTTTAAAATGACAACTCTTTACATCCATTTCAAGTTTCAATCCACATTTTGATGATGGCATTTTATCTCTGTTCGGCCTACTAAACGTGTGTAAAAATGCAATGTGTCTCACTGACGTCAGCATCAGTGCTGCCCTCTCTTAGATGCTTAGAGATAACCCAGCAGTGAGGTAATGGTTTTAACAATATGGCAGCTCTCATGGATTGCAAGAAATAGTTACTCTAAGTGGTATATATTTTTACTGTGGAGAGCTCTGTCCAAACGGTTTTCAGATATCATTATACACATCTAACAGACAAATTTGAGCCCTTGATAATTTTTTCATGTTCACTTCCTTTAATCTCTTCTTTCTCAATAGGAAGAAATACAAGTATTTGAAAAACCAACGTAAAAAAATAAGTGATTCAGAAAAGCATTAGTACTCCACTCATATATATATCATGATTCGTTGTCGAAAATCAAAATCGAGACAACGTATTACCATCTAAAAATCGGACGGAAGACCTCCTCGTTGCTCGCAACGAGATCGTGTCTAGTTATTATTATTTTTTTTTTTTCTTACAAATTTTGTGCACGCGATTTCTCAGAAACGGCTCAACCGATTGTCATGAAACTTTCAGATAAGATAGACAGTGATCGAAATCTTTTAGCTTTTTAATTATATTGATGACGTCACTTCCGTTTCTGAGATATTGACGTTTTAGCGATTTTTAGAGGGGTTGCTTGTTACTCTAACTTCTCCTAAACTATAACATATATTGAGTTCAAACTTTCATGGAATGGTAGACAAAAGATTGTAGATTTGCAATTTTATTTTCATTTTGAACTGGATTGAAAGGCGCCGAAGCTCGCCTGGACCCGAAAATTGAGTTTAAAAAAATGTCGTATTTTTTTCTTGTTTTCTTTGTTTATCTCTTTTCTGAAAAATATTTTGTTAAAACATGTAATGTAGGAAAGGTTAATATTTACAGGACCTTTCATTTCATATCAAGGAAAAGGGGCTGGCCCCTCAAATTAGGGGACCAAAGGCCTCTAAAGTCTTTTATCTGTAGCCCTTTACTGAGAAATTTTTTGTGAAATGTTATAGAAGCAAATATGTTTATCTTACGGTTATGTATCCAAGTAATGTAATGATTTTATCATATGTTACGTAATTAAGGGTTTTGAAGGGCCAAAAGTCCAAAATTTTGATCACCCATATCTCAGAAAGGAAAAATATTTCGTAATGCAATACAGAAGAAAAGTTGTTTCAAATGATGTTCTCAACAAAATGCAACCGTCAAAATTTCGTTAAACGGCCCTTAAAAGGAGTTAAGGGACCGGCCCCTAAAACCTTCTTTCTCATATATCTCCAAAACGGTAACGATATTTGAAACACTTGTTGAACAAAATATGTGTAGAATTAAATGACATTTTATTTGATACCAAGAAAAAGGGGCTGGCCCCTTAAATTAGGGGACCAAAGGCCTCTAAAGTCTTTAATCTGTAGTCCTTTCCTGAGAGATATTTTGTGAAATGATGTAGAAGCAAATGTGTTTATTTTAAAGTTATGTATTCAAGTAATGTAATGATTTTATCATGTGTTACGTAAATAAGGGATTTAAGGGGCCAAAAGTCAAAAGTTTTGATCACCCATATCTCAGAAAGGAAAAATATTTTGTAATGCAGTACAGAAGAAAAGTTGTTCAAAATGATGTTCTCAACAAAATGCAACCGTCAAAATTTCGTTAAACGGCCCCTAAAAGGAGTTAAGGGACCGGCCCCTAAAACCTTCTTTCTCATATATCTCCAAAACGGTAACGATATTTTAAACACTTGTTGAACAAAATTTGTGTAGAATAAAATGACCTTTTATTTGATACCAAGAAAAAGGGGCTGGCCCCTTAAATTAGGGGACCAAAGGCCTCTCAAGTCTTTAATCTGTAGCCCTTTACTGAGGGATATTTTGTGAACGGTTATAGAAGCAAATATGTTTATCTTACAGTTATGTATCCAAGCGATGTAATGATTTTATCATGTGTTACATAATAAGGGTTTTTTAGGGGCCAAAATTATAGAATGTTGATCACAAATATCTCAGAAAGGAAATATATTTTGAAATGCAGTAAAGAAGAAAAGATACTCAGAAAGATGTACTTAATAAGATGCAATTTTCAAAATTTCGTTAAATGGCCCCTATAAGGAGTTAAGGGATCAGCCCCTTAAACGTTCTTTCCCATATATCTCATGAACGGTAACTAATTTCTAAACAGTTGTTTAACAAAATGTGTTGAGATTCAATTGACCTTTTATTTGATATCATAAAAAGGGGATGGCGCCTAAAATTAGGAAACTAAAGGGCTCTAAAATGTTTCATCTGTAGCTCTTTACTGAGGGAAATTTAATGAAAGGCTATAGAAGCAAATATGTTTATCTTACAGTTCTGTATCCAAGTAATGTGATGATTTTTTCATGTGTTATGGAATAAGGATTTTTTAGGGGTCAAGGGTCCACAAACTATGACCAGCTATATCTCACCAAGGAAAATGTTTTGAAATGCAGTGTAGAAGAAAAGATACTCAAAATGATGTACTTTACAAAATGCAACCTTCAAAATTTGGTTCAGCGACTCCAATAAGGAGGTAAGGGACTGGCCCCTAAAATTTTTTTTTCTCAGATATCTCAAGAACGGTGACGAATTTCTAAACCCTTGTTGAACAAAGCTCTTATCCTTGAAACCAAAACAGTATCTGGCCCTTAGAATGTAGACCCCGTTTTTCTATTCTAAATCATGTTTAGCAAAATCAAGATCTAACATATATCTCAAATTCTAAAATCAGACGGAAGACCTCCTCGTTGCTCGCAACGAGATCGTGTCTAGTTATTTTTCTTTTTTTTTCTTACAAATTTTGTGCACGCGATTTCTCAGAAACGACTCGACCGATTTTCATGAAACTTTCAGATATGATAGATAGTGAGCAAAAGCTTATAGGTTTTTAATTATATTGATGACGTCACTTCCGTTTTTAGCTCACCTGAGCTGAAAGCTCAAGTGAGCTATTCTGATCACATTTTGTCCGTCGTCCGTCTGTCCGTCCGTCTGTCCGTCTGTCCGTCCGTCCGTCTGTCCGTCTGTCCGTCTGTAAACTTTTTACATTTTGAACTTCTTCTCTAAAACCGCTTATCCAATTTCAACCAAATTTGTCACAAAGCATCCTTATGGGAGGGCGAATATAAATTGCAGAAATAAAAGTTTGATCTGTATTCAAAGCGGAGAAAACCTTGAAACTGTAGAAAAAGGGGGGTGCATTTTTAAAAATCTTCTTCTCAAGAACTACCGAGGCAAATTCAACCTAGTTTAGCATAAATTATCCTTATGGGAAGGAAAATATAAATTGCAAAAATTAAGTGGTAATTCTGTTTCAAATCTGAGTTATTACGAAAATAATAATAAAGGAAAGGCGTGTTTCAATCAGTTTAATAGCTTCGGGTTCGGCATACGGTAAAATGATTCCATACTTCTAAAACGAGGTTCTTTGTTTAAAGCAGCCATGACATTATACGAAAAAGGTCTTTCTGACTATGATGAATTTGCTTGTTGTGCAACAGTTTGCGTATGAAGGGAAATTTTGAAACATACAAAATATATTGGTGCCGATTTTGTGAAGTAAATTGAGGCTAAATATTTCAATGCGTTGATAGTTTTCACACATGACGATGGTGTTAGCTTGTTCTGATTTTCGTTTCGTTCTCATTATGCTTTGTAACCTGGAAACTATCGTCTGTATTTCGTGATTTTTACGTATCAAATCAAACAGAGACTTCGGTAAATCAAACAGTTAACTGTTTACCTGCGCAAATTAAGCAAAATCGGATGTAGGGGTACTGAAATACAATTCATTCTATCGGTAATTCGGCATAATCTTTTGCGTAATGGTACATGTAGATTAATGCAATAGGTTTTGTTGAGATGCTCGGCATTTTCTCGAGTTTATTCAGTTTAAATAGAGTTTGATATCGCTGACGGAAATATGTAGGTATATACATGTATATATATGATTCATTTCGAAAAAATAAATTGTGTTCTTTATTTGTTATACATGTAGTGCATGTTTCTTGTGTTTAATTGTTTACAATTTCTATTTACTAACCATATTTGAGTGTTAAGCTTCGAATTATAAGCAAGATACAGAGATTTGCTCACAATTCTATGTTTGTACACAGATCTTAAAAACTAAAGCTTAAAAAATTAAAAAATTTGTCAATATTTATTAAGAAAATTTACAAAGCCTGTTCTTCCAGAAACCAACTTTAACAACTTATTGTATTGTAACCTTAACCTTTTTAGCTCACCTGAGGGTGGGGCCACAATGGGGGGTCGAAGTTTAACAAATGAATATATAGAGTAAATCTTTAAAAATCTTCTCCTCAGAAACTAATCAGCCAGGAAAGCTGAAACTTGTGTGAAAGCATCATCAGGTAATGTAGATAAAAATTTGTGAAAATCATGATCTCCGGAGGTAGGGTGGGGCCACAATGAAGGATCGAAGTTTTACATAGGAATATATAGAATAAATCTTTAAAAATCTTCTTCTCAGAAACTAATCGGCCAGGAAAGCTGACACCTGTGTGGAAGTATCCTCAGGTAGTGTAGATTCAAAGTTGTGAAAATCATGACCCCCGGGGTACGGTGGGGCCACAATGGGGGATCGAAGTTTAATATAGGAATATATAGAGTAAATCTTTAAAAATCTTCTTCTCAGAAACTAATCAGCCAGGAAAGCTGAAACTTGTGTGAAGGCATCCTCAGGTAGTGTAGATTCATAGTTGTGAAAATCATGACCCCCAGGGATAGGGTGGGGCCACAATGGGGGATTGAAGTTTAAAATAGGAATATATAGAGTAAATCTTTAAAAATCTTCTTCTCAGAAACTAATCAGCCAGGAAAGCTGACACTTTTGTGGATGCATCCTTAGGTAGTGTAAATTCAAAGTTGTGAAAATCATGACCCCCGGGGGTAGGATGGGGCCACAATGGGGGATCGAAGTTAAACATAGGAATATATAGAGTAAATCTTTAAAAATCTTCTTCTCAGAAACTAATCTGCCGGCAATGCTGAATCTTCTTCGGAAGCATCCTCAGGTAGTGTTGATTCACAGTTGTGAAAATAATAACCCCTGGGGGTAGAATGGGGCCACAATGGGGGGTCGAAGTTTAACATATGATTATATAGAGTAAATCTTTAAAAATCTTCTTCTCAGAAACTAATTAGCCAGGAAAGCTGAAACTTGTGTGGAAGCATCCTCAGGTAGTGTAGATTCAAATTTGTGAAAATCATAACCCTGGGGGTAGGTTTGGGCCACAATGGGAGGTCGATGTTTTACATAGGAATAAACAGTGTAAATCTTTTAAAATCTTCTTCTCAGAAACTAATCAGCCAGGAAAGCTGAAACTTGTGTGAAAGCATCCTCAGGTAGTGTAGATTTATAGTTGTGAAAATCATGATCCCCAGGGGTAGGGTGGGGCCACAATGGGGGGGTCAAAGTTTAACAAAGGAATATATAGGGTAAATCTTTAAAAATCTTCTCAGAAACTAATCAGCCAGATGTTTCTTTATAATTGTTAAGAATTTGGCCCCAGGACAATTCTTTGGCCTCCCGAGAAGGTTCAGAGTTTGATGTACGTTTATATCTAATATATAAACTATTGTTAAGGATCATTTTGAGAACTGCAATACTCAACATATGATATGACTATAAAATCATCTTGTTAGAAAAGGGACTAATGATTATAAACATAAGAATATCCAGGGGAAAATGGATTTTATTTATACAGGATCTACATGTATTATTGTACATTGTCCAGATAGTTTGTATTATGACTCCATTAAGCTGATTTTATCATACCTATTATTCCTCAGGTGAGCGATGTGGCCCATGGGCCTCTTGTTGAGATATTGACGTTTTAGCGATTTTTAGAGGGGTGGCTTGTTACTCTAACTTCTCCTAAACTATAAAAGATATCGAGTTCAAACTTTCAGGGATAGTAGACGAAAGATTGTAGATGTGCAATTTTATTTTCATTTTGATATGGCTTGAAAGGCGCCGAAGCTCGCCTGGACCCGAAAATTGAGTTTAAAAAAAATGTCGTATTTTTCTGGATTTCTTTGTTTATCTCTTTTCTGAAAAATATTTTGTTAAGACATGTAATGTAAAAAAGGTTTATATTTACAGGACCTTTCATTTGATATCAAGAAAAAGGGGCTGGCTCCTCCAATTATGGGACCAAAGGGCTCTAAAGTCTTTTATCTGTAGACCTTTACTGAGATATATTTTGTGAAAGGTTATAGAAGCAAATGTGTTTATCTTAAAGTTATGTATCCAAGTAATTTAATAATTTTATCATGTGTCACGTGATTAGGGGTTTTTAGGGGCCAAAAGTCCAAAATTTTGATTACCCATATCTCCGAAAGAAAAAAATATTTTAAAATGCAGTACAGAAGAAAAGTTGTTCAAAATGATGTTCTCAACAAAATGCAACCTTGAAAATTTCGTTAAACGGCCCCTATAAGGAGATTAGGGATCGGCCTCTAAAATCTTCATTCTCATATATCTCCAAAACGGTAACGAATTTCTAAACACTTGTTGAACAAAATTTGTTTAAAATTAAATGGCCTTTCATTTGATGTCAAGAAAAAGGGGCTGACCCCTCAAATAAGGGGACCAAAGGGCTCTAAAGTCTTTGATATGTAGCCCTTAATTGAGAGATATTTTGTGAAAGGTTATAGAAGCAAATATGTTTATCTTACAGTTATGTATTCAAGTAATGTTATGATTTTATCATGTGTTATGTAATAAGGGGTTTTAGGGGCCAAAAGTCCCAACTTTTAATCACCCACATCTCAGAAAGGAAAAATATTTTGTAATGCAGTACAGAACAAAAGTTGTTCAAAATGACGTTCTCAACAAAATGCAACCCTCAAAATTTCGTTAAACGGCCCCTCAAAGGAGATAAGGGACCGGCCCCTAAAACCTTCTTTCTCATATATCTCCAGAACGGTACCGAATTTCTAAACACTTGTTGAACAAAATTTGTTTAGAATTAAATGACCTTTTAATTCATATCAAAAAAAAGGGGCTGGCCCCTAAAATTAGGGGACCAAAGGGCTCTTAAGTCTTTTATCTATAACCCTTTATTGAAGGATATTTTGTGAAATGTTATAGAAGCAAATGTGTTTATCTTATAGTTATGTATTTAAGCAATGTAATGATTTTATCATGTGTTACGTAATTCAGGGTTTTTAGGGGCCAAAAGTCCAAAACTTGATCACCCATATATCAGAAAGGAGAAATATTTTGTAATGCAGTACAGTAGAAAAGTTGTTCAAAATGATGTTCTCAACAAAATGCAACCTTCAAAATTTAGTTAATCGGCCCCTAAAAGGAGATTAGGGATCGGCCCTTAAAACCTTCTTTCTTATATATCTCCAGAACGGTTACGAATTTCTAAACACTTGTTGACAAAATTTGTTTAGAATTAAATGACCTTTTATTGCATATCAAGAACAAGGGGCTGGCCCCTAAAATCAGGGGACCAAAGGGCTATAAAGTCTTTAATCTGTAGCCCTTTACTGAGAGGTATTTTGTGAAAGGTTAGAGAGGCAAATGTGTTTATCCTGCAGTTATGTATTTAAGCAATGTATTGGTTTTGTCATGTGTTTTGTAATTAGGGGTTTTTAGGGGCCAAAAGTCTAAAATTTTGATCACCCATATCTCAAAAGAAAAAAATATTTTGAAATGCAGTACAGAAGAAAAGTTGTTCAAATGATGTTCTCAACAAAATTCAACCTTCAAAATTTAGTTAAACGGCCCCTAAAAGGATATAAGGGATCGGCCCCTAAAACCTTCTTTCTTATATATCTCCAGAACGGTAACGAATTGTTGAACAAAATTTGTGTAGAATTAAATTACCTTTTATTTGAATCAAAGAAAAAGGGACACGTCCCTTAAATTAGGGGATCAAAGAGCTCTAAAATCTTTTATCTATAGCCCTTTTATGAGAGCCATTTTGTGAAAGGTTATTAAAGCTAGATTAGGTAAAATACGTTTAAATATCCTAACAATATTATGATTTTCTCTTGCGTTACCCAATTGGGGTTTTAGGGACCAGAGTTAAACAAGTTTGATCTTTTCTATCTTAATTGAAAGAAATGCAAGTATTTAAAAAAGCAAGAGAACTTATAAAAAGCGATACAATAAAGCATTAGTACTTCACTCCTTTTTCCAAAACATATTTTGTTGTCGAAAATTAAAGTCGATGATGTCATATTTCATTCTAAAAATTGAACGGAAGACCTCCTCGTTGCTCGCAACGAGATCGTGTCTAGTTAGGGTCTTCCGTCTTCAGCGGAAGACCCTTCTATTATTCTATTGTTTCTTTTTCACTTTTCTTATTGTTATTATTATTATTCTTCTTTTTTTTTCTTACCGATTTTGTGCAGACGATTTCTCGGAGATGGCTGGGTCGATTTCGCTCAAATTTGCAGTATAAAGGTGTTTTTATCTGAAGCTGATACATTTTGTTTCATTTTTGAAAAAAACACTTCCGGTCAGAAGTTATCGTCCGTTTACGATTTTAAAAAATCAATTTTGTTGGTCGGGTTTCTCAAAAACGAGTAAAGATAGAGAACTGAAATTTTTAGAGATGATACATCTACCGTTTTTCTGGTGCACCTCGGTCAAGAGAATGTCCGCCGTCACTTCCGGTCGTCACCGGAAGGATATTTCAAAAATTGAATTTTTCGACTTTTTTATTTTTTAATATTTTTCTTTGAAATTTTTACACCTTACAGTGACCCTTTTACTGATTAAGAATATGTAATTAGTTTTAAAATCGATCAAGGCATTCTCGAGAAATTAAGCGTCAAAGTTCTGAAGCGGAGTCCGAGTAGCTCAGTCGTTATAGTCGTGGACATGGCCCAGGCGACCCGGGTTCAAGCCTCGAGTGCCGCAAAATTTTTTTCTCTTTTTTTCGCTTAGATCTATGATTTTATCTTTGAATTGATAAGTTTAATCTTATCTATTCAAAAATTGGACGGAAGACCCACTCGTTGCTCGCAACGAGATCGAATCTAGTTATTATTATTATTCTTTTTTTTTCTTACCAATTTTGTGCAGACGATTTCTCGCAGATGGCTGGGTCGATTTCGCTCAAATTTTCAATATAAACGTGTTTTTATCTAAAGCTGATACATTTTGTTTCATTTTTGAAAAAAACACTTCCGGTCAGAAGTTATCGTCCGTTTACGATTTTAAAAAATCAATTTTGTTGGTCGGGTTTCTCAAAAACGAGTACAGATAAATGGCTGAAATTTTCAGAGATAATAGATCTACCGTTTTTCTGGTGCACCTCGGTCAAGAGAATATCCGCCGTTACTTCCGGTCGTCACTGGAAGGAAATTTTAAAAATTGAATTTTTCGACTTTTTTATTTTTTAATATTTTTTTCTGAAATTTTTACACCTTATAGTGACCCTTTTACTGATTAAGAATATGTAATTAAATTTAAAATCGATTAAGGCATTCTCGAGAAATTAAGCGTCAAAGTTCTGAAGCGGAGTCCGAGTAGCTCAGTCGTTAAAGTCGTGGACATGGCCCAGGCGACCTGGGTTCAAGCCTCGAGTGCCGCAAAATTTTTTTCTCTTTTTTTCGCTTAGATCTACGATTTTATCTTTGAATTCTATTATTCTATTGTTTCTTTTTCACTTTTCTTATTCTTATTATTATTAAGGTCTTCCGTTTCCAACGGAAGACCTTATTGTTTTCGTTCGGTTTCTTTTTCCCTATTATTAAGGTCTTCCGTTTCCAACGGAAGACCTTATTGTTTTCGTTCGGTTTCTTTTTCCCTATTATTATTATTATTTTTTTTTTCTTACAAATTTTGTGCACGCGATTTCTCAGAAACGGCTCGACTGATTTTCATGAAACTTTCAGATATGATAGATAGTGATCGAAACCTTAAAGGTTTTTAATTGTATTTATGACGTCACTTCCGTTTTTGAGATATTGACGTTTTAGCAATTTTTAGAGGGGTGGCTTGTTACTCTAACTTCTCCTAAACTATAAAAGATATTGAGTTCAAACTTTCATGGAATGGTAGACAAAAGATTATAGATTTGCAATTTTATTTTCATTTTGAACTGGATTGGAAGGCGCCGAAGCTCGCCTGGACCCGAAAATTTAGTTTAAAAAAACGTCGTATTTTTTTCTTGTTTTTTTTGTTTATCTCTTTTCTGAAAAATATTTTGTTAAGACATGTAATGTAAGAAAGGTTAATATTTACAGGACCTTTCATTTGATATCAAGAAAAAGGGGCTGGCCCCTCAAATTAGGAAACCAAAGGGCTTTAAAGTCTTTTATCTGTAGCCCTTTACTGAGAAATTTTTTGTTAAATGTTATAGAAGCAAATATGTTTATCTTACAGTAATGTATCCAAGTACTGTAATGATTTTATCATATGTTACGTAATTAAGGTTTTGAAGGGCCAAAAGTCCAAAATTTTGATCACCCATATCTCAGAAAGAAAAAATATATTGAAATGTAGTATAGAAGAGAAGTTGTTTCAAATAATGTTCTTAACAAAATGCAACCTTCAAAGTTTCGTTAAACGGCCCCTAAAAGGAGTTAAGGGACCGGCCCCTAAAACCTTCTTTCTCATATATCTCCAAAACGGTAACGATATTTTAAACACTTGTTGGTTTTTTTTAAAGGAAAAGATGTTTGTAAACAGAAATTTTCTATCAAATGTTAATATAGTCACCTCTTTGGCAAACTTACAGGATATGACTATATATTATCAAGAATTCTATTCTATTATCTCATAGTATCTTAATTATTGTAATTATATCAAAACCTATGACCTTAACACATTATCTTTTACATTTACAACCCACGGATCGTTGTTTACGGCCGGACCAATGGATTATTATGCTGTTTGGGTAAGAGTTGGTTTGGGTACGACTTCACCTGACTCTGTACAAAGAAAAGACTTCCAGGCAACACACATTTTTCTCTGATTGACAACATTGAGCATGTCCGAGGTTTTGTTATGATTACATTTTTTAATTACCGGAAAACCATACATTTCCTCCTTTAAATATGTCTTGTTTCATATCCAATATATGTACGGTGTACCAGACAAGTATACACTATGTATATAGACCATTTAAAGAATTTAATCAAAAACATTAAAAGTAATAGAGTTCTGTATAATTATCTTTTATAGATAGAACAAAAATCATCACTTAATTAAACATACATAAGCAAAAAAAAATAAATGTAAAAATTGTAAATTTGGACATTAAGAATATTTTATTCATCCACATTTTTTTGTCATAAATCTAAATTGAAAGTTAATGTGGAAGACAATTTGTGTAACATAAATAATGGTAACTTAAAAACAGTAGTTATCATTATGGTTATTTTTAAAAAATCACAAAAGCAGACAAATACCTCAATTATCGTTTGGTTCAATTGGTTGAAAATAAGTCAAATGCTTGGTTTAAATATACATATATACATATATACGACTGCATAAAGTTACAAAGTCAAACGTGCATGTAATTCATTCATCCAGTATCAAGGTCCCTTAATTGGGGGGGGGGGGTGTGTTATACCAGGCACATTTAATACAATTATATATTTGTCATTATCATTATTACAAAATAGTGATGAAATACACAGATAGAATGTCCAGATCGAATTACAATTTTTGTCCCCCGCCGCACCGTGGAGCGGGGACATAGAAATGCCGGGCGTCCGTCCGTGGATCCGTGCGTCCGTCCGTCACACTTTTTTGTAAGCGCTCTCATGCCTACCAATTTTGACGGATTTTCATTAAATTTATACCAAATGTTTATACCACTAATACTTTGTTCAAGTTCGAAAATCAGCATTGGTCGATACTTTTAGTTGGAGTTATGGGACTTTGATCACAATAATGACTCCGTTTTATCAAAAAATTGACCTTGTAAGCGCTCTCATGCCTACAAATTTTGACGGATTTTCATTAAATTTATACCAAATGTTTATACCACTAATGTTTTGGTCGAGTTCGAAAATCAGTATTGGTCGACGCTTTTTGTTGGAGTTATGGGATTTGGACCACAATAATGACTCCGTTTTATCAAAAAATTGACCTTGTAAAAGCTCTCATGCCTACAAATTTTGACGGATTTTCATTAAATTTATACCAAATGTTTATACCACTAATGCTTTGGTCGAGTTCGAAAATCAGTATTGGTCGACGCTTTTTGTTGGAGTTATAGGATTTGGACCACAATAATGACTTCGTTTTATCAAAAAATGGACCTTGTAAAAGCTCTCATGCCTACAAATTTTGACTGATTTTCATTGAATTTATATCAAATGTTTATACCACTAATAATTTGGTCAAGTTCGAAAATCAGCATTGGTCGATGCTTTTTATTGGAGTTATGGTACTTTGACCACAATAAAGACTCCGTTTTATCCAAAAATTGACATTGTAAGCGCTCTCATGCCTACAAATTTTGACGGATTTACATGAAATTTATACCAAATGTTTATACCACTAATACATTGGTCAAGTTCCTAAATCAGCCTTGGTCATTACTAGTATACTGCTTGACCGGCGGGGGACCCAGGAATTGTATTCTTGTTTCAACTAAATAACAAATGATTCATAGATGAAATATATGACCGTCAAAATAGTAAGAATAGATCATTAAAACTGCATCAGAAGTCAATTAAAACAACCGAATTTATTTATTTTACAACGATGGATAAACAAGTTCTACAACTTATATTAATATCTCTTGTTGGCACGGATGTTAGCGCGAGGGGGTCATTGGTGTGGGACGAAGCCGGAGTACCCTGAGAGAACCCGAGTGTCCAAGCGGGCGACCGCCATACCCTATCACATCCAACCTCTGTCGATCACGGGGATCGAACTCGGGTCGCAGCGGTGAAAAGAAGTCAATTTGAGATGGTGAAATTTGCGTGGTCATTTTTTTTTACATTTAGTACAGTACCATTTCGAATTCACTTCTTCAAACACCTTCTTTGGAATTGAAAGGCACGACTTGTGAAACCACACCTCACAGTCCTCACATTTCCCCATTTTTGTCTTCCCTATTGTCTGGTAATCTGCAAATGCAGAAAAGTGGGATCTTGAAGGACTTTGTCACCATTTTCTGCATATTCCTTTCTTCTGACGGAAAAGGGCACATCTGGTTTTCTGCCAAACATGAGAGTAAATGATTTCTCATACTTTTCTGGGTGTAAGTTTTCATTGATGGGTCATTTCCAAAACAAAGATCTGTTGCATATGCAAATGAAAATAATCCACAATCATATCCTCCTTTTTTCGCTTGCAGTTGATGACATTTATACCCATGGTCTGCTCTTGGATCATCATAATGCATGCAGCTTGCATTTTAACGTCCATGGAAACTGATGTAAACAGGGAGTGGAAGACAGTAATGGTGAAGATTCAGGTGATAATGGTGGCAGCGAACATGGGGAAGAAGGCAAGTCTTCATCGCTTACACTGGTTTTAGGTGAAGGCACCATGTTGTCAATTTTGGATGGAGATGGAGCTGAGATGATAGGTGTCTCTGGTGTCACACAGGGATAAGGTTCGTCAGCTTCTTCTGCTTTAAAAATGACTTTTTCCCAACTGAGCCATGCATCATACATCGTAGCAAGAGTATCCATTTTTTCATTGAACTCTTTTGTACATGTACCCACAGTAGATGCATAGTCTGCAATAGCCTAGCATAATACCATCATTTCCTGAATTTTTGATAATTGATTTTTCTTATTTTTTTCGCAGATGTTGACTGCTTTCTGTGTTTCTGTAATTGTCCTTTTGTGTCTCCTACCTGTACATATTTTTTGGTATTATAGGCGCCACCTCTCTGCAACATCATCAATATTGAATCTATTTTCCCCTTGCTCTATCCTTCCGGCAAAAACATGTCTACATGGCAAAATCATGTTCTTCTTAAGAGAACAACTGCACGTTTTATTGTTCTTTGATGTGCTTAAACGGGCTTTTTCTAGTTCTGCAAATATAATGCCTGCTGCATATGGTGTAATGTTTTAAACAATGTCATCTTTTACAACATCATCATCTCCTAGGAGGTATGCGGTTTTAAATGTATGGTTGATTTCTCGGTGAGACATTTCATTTACTTTTCCCCTGTGCAGTAGTAATATGCTCTTTACTCCTCTGTTAGTGTCATATTTCTTTTCAGGATATCTTTGATTTTCTAGTCATGTGACTCCATCCTATTATTTGTTGTGTTTCCAAGATTAATTTGTTGGACTGTTTTATAGAATGCCCAATGTTTTATCTGATGTGGCTTTACCTAGTTTTTGTTGTAATAAGGTCATGCAACTCTCAGGGGCTGTTGCTGCCAGGTGATTTAATGCTCTTTCAAAAGCTGATTTTGATTTCGAAAACAACAAGTGACTGAAAAGATTTTTAAAGATCATTTTTTTTCCTTTTGTGGTTTTGATAATTATTTAATAAATCTATCTACAGCTGACATGGAAGTTACACTGTTAGATATCGGCCCCTGGAATAACTTTTCTGACAGCTGCGATTCCCTTCATGTCTTTGTCTAATACTACAACTTTTACTTTTTCCAATTGATGTATTCCTGAAATCTCTGTCATGACAGCTAAGAGGATTTGTTCTGTTTCATGGGTGGTAAAAGCATACCCTACAGTTTCATTTCCATTTCCGTCTTCTACGAGAAGTGAAAATAATGGCATTCTCAGCCTGTTTATACAGTAAATACAGTCAATCATTAGTACCTCAGGGAAATGTTTGCTTCATGTCACCAGTGACCAGAAGAAACTCCAATATAAGCAGCAAGGAGGGTACTTGACACTCGCTTCACTCATGACTTTGACCTACTTTCGTGTCAAGGACATGACTTTGACCTACTTTTGGGTAATTCAAGCTCATGTTCTTGACCTACTTTCTGACAATTCAAGGTCATATCCTTGACCTACTTTCGGTTTAAAATCAGGGCCAAGTCCTTGACCTACTGTCAGGTCAAATTTAATGGTCATGTCTCAATTTGACCCAGGTCATTTCCCGAGTTTGACCTGTAGGTCAAGGTTATATTTGAATATAAAACTGATTTTGACTACCCAGACCTTCAATAATTTTCTTTTTCAATATTGTCATCGGGCATATGGATAGATACCTTAAATATCATGAAAACCCAACAAATAATAACAAAAGAAAGGAATTGATATTTTCAAACTATATCTTAATATTTTTATTTGTTAAATTTTGTATTCCTTATTTCTTAAAAAAAACCATTATGTGTGGGGGATAAAAACTACGTTATTGTTGTTCAATGTTTGTATTGTTTGAACCAGAATTTCTGAATTTTCTGCTGATGAGACCAATAATTCAATACATAGGCTCGGAATGCGTAGAGTCGTATGAAATGTTATATCGAACCAGAATGTCCAATATTTTCTCCTAATGTAATCATTTATATTTGAAGTCATTTAGATCTAAAACTTTGTCAAAACAATATTGCATGAAATTTAATAACACCCATTTTTTGTAAAATCAATTTTCTACGAAATAATAAAAAAATAACAAAAAAAAACAAGCATTCTGAGAGTATTGTATAAGCAATACACGTCCCCTACCGGTTTGTGGAAATTGTGAAAACAATGCTTTGTTATGCAGAATATCGAACCCGAACATTAAAAAATTGGAATATAAAACATTAATTTTCTCGAAAATATGTCAACCAGACGCTACAAAAGTGTGAACTTGATCTGTAGTTTGACATTTTGAAGCTGTTCAGCAAATTTCATATTATTCCTCAAACGCATAAAGAAAAAAAGTGTGGAAAACTGAAGTGGGACAGACGGACAGACAGACGGACGGACAGACAGACTGACGGACGCAGAGGAAAGCTATAGTCCCCTCCGGTTAAAACCGGTAGGGGACTAAAAACAACTCAAACGTTTCAACTTTTTACGTGTTTAATCTCAAATAATCAATTACAGAGATTACACAAATATTAACCCATTCCATAATAATAATCTATTTTATAATAACTTATTATAATAGCAATAAGTAGTAATACAACTATACGTTTTTACACGGATAAAAGTTTACGATTTTACACGGAAACAAAATTCACCCTCCGTACTCTGAAATGGTCCTCAAGGTAGTTAATTAGAGTGTCAATCTGTTGGATATTGACACTCATAGCCTCCTTTAGTTCTCTCAGATACTGCAGTTCCTGGTGGAGAGGGTAAGGGTGCACAGCAGGCATTATTTGCACCATTCTTCTTTTTAGTGTAAAGCGTCTTCTATAAAAGTGTATTAGTTACGTTTATCTCTCAAAAAGAAAAAAAAATTATAGATGATTTGTTTTACAGAAATTAATTAGAACCGTATATTTTTCCTTTTAATTATATATAGTATTTGAATTTAAAAGACTAGTTGTCCAAATATTGTATGTAAATTAATTTATCTAGAAAATGGTATTGAGTGCTCACCATAGTTCGGTTAAGATTGAATCCTCCACGCCCACGCCTGCAAAAGCCCCGTTTTCCATTTGTGTGGGGGACTGACATGGAGAGAGGGGAGAAAAGGCAGAGTTGTGTGATGCGGTGATACTCTCTGATTCTTTTGGTGTTGTTGTTATAGGGATAAAACTTGAGTAGGTAGAACTATTTGTTGACTTGTCTGGTTTTCTGGAACTGCAGGGTGCAGAGTTTCCTTTCTTGAGAATAATCTTTGTTGATGGGATAGTCTTTGATGATGGGATGGTCTTTGCTGATGGGATGGTGTTTGTTGATGGGATCGTCTTTGTAGATGGGATGGTCTTTGTTGATGGGATAGTCTTTGTTGATGGGATAGTCTTTGATGATGGGATGGTCTTTGTTGATGGGATGGTGTTTGTTGATGGGATAGTCTTTGATGATGGGATGGTGTTTGTTGATGGGATGGTCATTGCTGATGAATCCAGGCATGGCGTGGCCTTGTTGTCAGATACCAGGTACTTATGAAAATGTACACTTTTGTCTTCCAGCTCCACAATGTCAAGGGTTGAGAATTGTTCTTCTTGTGGAGAGTTCCTAGAATATAAATGTAAATACACCAGGAGAGCTTATTTTCAATGATTTATCGGATTATTTACATTGAGAAAATAGTGATTATATATTTTGTAATATTTTACGAAATATAATCCAGGATTTTATTATTTCTGTTTGTCGTTACTTAATTCACTATTTCACTCATAGCTTAAAAATTTACTCACCCAGAATCAAAGTTTTTCAAATCTAACTCGAGCTGGAGATTGTTCCATAGAGATTGGAATTCCGATAATTTCTTTGGAGACGGCGTGTTTTGTTGTTGTTGCTGTTCCTGTGTATATGTAGTTTTTGGTGGTTGTTGAAGTAAATCCCGAAGTACGGGGTTTTTACCTCTCTCTTCATTTTTCCTTGCAACGTTCCTATAATTAAAGAAAGAATATTTCATTTTTTAAACTTTATACACATATTAAATTTATCACACAAAAGTGAACTCAACTAAAGGGCTTTTTGAAATTACAACTCGGTTCCTAAAATTCTGTAATTTTTTTTTTTTTTTTTTTAATTTTTAACAGAAACAATTCTTTTTAGAAAATGTTTATGTATTAGACTCTATTCCGTGTTGATGAATGATCGATCTCAAATAAATACTATATATTCTTTATCTCACCATTCAGAAACCATGTGGACTTCATCAACAAAAAAAACTCCAACAATATCCTGGTACAATTTAGATCGCAGCAGTCTGGAAAACTTAGTTTTAATGAAAGCTTCTAGATGAGAATATATTAAGATGAATTCTCCATTTGCCAGTTGTTCGAATGGAACGTCAGATTCCAGACATTCTGAACTAGTGAAATCAAATTCCTCTTCATCATCAATACTTTCTTCATATGTAATACCATGTGTACCTTGAAAGAGGGACATAAATACTTACTAATTTATATATTGTTATATTTGTCTCTAATGAAATGAAATCGGTATATAAATAACAGAATGATTAATAATTTGAAAATGTTAAAATATCTTGTAAGGGCTTGTCCACAGATTATTCCAACTTCATACAGGAAGGTTAACATTACATTTCTGAACTAACCCTTGCAGCATTTAACAAAAGGTACCTTAATCTTAACCAACTTTATTTTTCATTAATATTCTCTAATAAATATAAAAAAAAGTGATCTCTTACAATAGTAATAGCCGTTAGGTATTTACACCCGTTATAAATAGTCAAAGTAAACAGAGTGCACGTAGTAATATAATATTTAAAATTTAAAATAAATTATTTAAATACCTGTTATATTCAAATAGCAGGCTTTAACACCCCTTTTCCTTAAGCTCATCACTTGATCAATCATCAAAGAATTCAGAGGTGAAACGACCAACACACACATATGTTTATCGCGTTGCAGTTTTCGCTGAGTGAACCAAGGCAGTAACTGAAAAATTATGCATTTACCGTATCCTGTATGTAATATAGAAATACAGTCGTTTCCGTCATATAGTGTTTTCAATGTCTGTAGCTGTTTTTCTTTGAAAATTATGTGTTTTTCTTGAAATAGAAGACAGTTGTTTAATACAAACTCGATACACTCATCAAATGACGCCATTTTGAGAACTAATTTTTGTAATCGGCACTGTTTCCGTGTGAGTGATTAAACGGCCGCATTACAAATGTAAGGCGTAGCTACATATCAAATCACATCATACATCCGTGGTTTGATGTAGGATACCGGAATCGGCAGAGGTGCGCCGAATGCTGAACCCTTTTATATCAGACAGAAATTAAACAAATTTTAATTAGACAAGTTTGATCGATTCATTTTCTATTACAGTGCTGCTATCCTGAAAGTTGACAAGGATAGGATAGGATAGGATGCAGGATGCACGATACATGATAGAAATATAAAAGTTAAGTTCTATCCTATCCTATCCTATCCTATCCTGCATCCTGTAGCCAATCAGATTCGAGTATAAATTTCAGAGTTATTTTGCGAAACGAAAATTGGCTAAACAATGTATTTTCAATGTCAATTTAATACGTTTTACAAGTTAAACCATTTAAATATAATTATTATATCAAGAACGCGGTGCATAACATTAATGCGCGCTAAAATGTCGGCGCTACATCTTTGTCAATTCGTACGCAAGTACGGAGTTACTGCGAGAATTCGATGCAACATTTGACAACGTCAGAAATAGATTTCTGTATTTACTTCATTTAAATTCTGCAAATTAATAAAAGCTTTAATTTATAAACGACCAATTTGGCATTTTAAAAGATAAACATGTATACAAGAAACAGACATTGCTTCACGTTTCATATAATTTCTTGGATGCCCAATACATGCAACAGGGACGCATATTTCTGTCCGATATTAACCTGAACATATCGACTTAATAAATGTTAGCTAGCTATAAATGTTTAAGAATTCATACTTTAAATATAACTCCGAGTGGTTTAACTATAAATGATGTAAACTTCCCAAAGAAATAATTTATTTCCAGATCGTGTTTACATTTATCGCCGAACGAATCGCTCGAATAACGAGAATTACGCTCAGTTATATGTGATAAGAAAATAATTTGATAAAAATATGTGACTAAACAGTTCCTCAATAAGTGCATCGAAGTTATTTATCTGTTTTTTATGCATACATATAATTGAATCAAAAATCGAATCGCTTACCTGTTTGTTTACGTTATTGTGTCCATCCCGCGTACGATTTAATTTTACCCGAGCACAGGTAAGTAAATTATCCCGCTCGATGAATATTCGGTTTTTAGATTTAATTATTCATTTTGAGTACTACATTAATTGATAAAATCATTTTATTCTTAAATTTCGTTTCATTTAACTTGCATTCCTATATTTTGAAAGTATGGGATAGGATAGGATAGGATAGAGCTTTTTTGCAGGATAGGATGCAGGATACAGGATATAGGATAGGATAGGATAGTTTTGTCAACTTTCACGATAGCAGCACTGTATATAATTTTTCAAAGTAGCTATGTCATTAAAAAGTTCATGTGAAGAATTTAATCTTGAGTGGAATCCTCTGGCTCACTCCCCTCCTGTTCGGTTTCGTTTTGTGCTGCTGAAAGCCTTTTTTTCTCTGCCCTCCTCTTTCTCCCTCCCTCCCGATCACTGGCAAATCTGAACCAGTTTTTGGCAACAGAATATATTTCTTCATCGGTAGCATTGGAGCAAAGACGATTTTTCCTCATTTTTTTAAAAGAGGAAATAATGAAAATAAATATAGTTTTCTCGAAGCTTGATTTATAAAGTCTATCTCTCTTTTTTCCTCCTCTCTTTATTTACATACCTTTCAATACTTCCTTTTATTGCAAGGAAGAGAAAGCAATTTTCCCCCTTTACCAATCCAGTTGATTTTGGTCGCTAGTGGATTTTTTATAATGTGTAATAAGAGTCTCCTTATTGTTGCCTTTGTATTTTCCCCACCAATTGTTGATAATGATCTCGCCTTCATAATGCTAAAAATAAAAAAAGATGCTGATATAAGTGCACTGTATTTTTACATCTCACCTGACTCATCGGCACGTTATCTGCATTTGAGTCAGAAGAGTCACGCAAAGCATATCTTAAATCAAACAAATCATTATGTTCTGTCCGAGCATAAAAATCACTTTCCTCGCTGTCCGCAGACCATCTACTAGTGTTCACAGATTCACTAACTCAACTATTGTGTACTGTCCCAGACATACAAGGTTGATCTACTGAAATTAAGTATGTTGGCACGGAACCAATCTGTCACTAAAATAGCAAGTTCGTCATCGATAGGTTTATCACACGTTTCTTCGACTTTAAGTTTTCTGCCTGCATTGGCATACCCGTTGTCGGTACATGTATCAACATCTTCAGATGCACGCTTCCTCGAAGCCGTCTCATAACGTTCACCGGAAGTTCCTGGGTAGTCAATAAAATCGCCGTAATCATTATAGTCATCTTTAAACTGATACCCACAACACATGTTCTCGATTTCAGCCATTCTATCATCTTGTTTCTTTTGATTCTCTTACATTGTTCTCAATATACTGAGTATCTCGGCGTTTGGGACACTGTCATGTCCACCGGCATTGCTGCTATGATCACTATGCACACGAGAACTCGTTGATGCAGTATTGGAGGCAGAACGTGTACTGCTTGTCTTCTCCGAATACGCACCTTTACTTGGGACTTTCTTTCTCCCTTTCGCAGCTTTCTCATCTTCGCGAGACTCTACGGCCGTATTAGCGTCCGCCATGACGCACGTGATTTCGGTACAGCCACGAGTTTTTGACCACGACAAAAAAAACACAATAGGCTTATTGATTTGCAAAACTAAATATCTGACCACGTCAGAATTTGTTTATACACTATTAAAAGTATATAAATATATTGACCTCGTCATTATAAAAACACAATAAGTATTATAAGCAAAGAACGAACAAGGCCACGTCCTGCACTTCGGCTGCTCGCAGTTCAATGATTTCGCGGCTGCGCAGTGCTTTTCACATTATCTCGGAATTGACGTTTACGATAAATAATCAGATGTTTACAAATACATGTATGATTTTATGAATTAGAATGAAACTTTCCATGTGCAAAGTAAACAAGCCATAATATAAACCATAACATTATAACGAAATAAATACCGGTACTTAAAATCAAATAATAAAAATAACAGGAAGTAAAAACATTATCAAGAAACGATTCAAAAAGGGAAAATAAATGTCTATACATGTACTGTTACATACACGTAGTTTTTTCTTTATGACAAAAAAAAAAACAAAAACCAAAAAAAGGTGAGAAAATACACATAAACATGTTCCTTAATATATTTACAGTATTTAACAAGTTAATACTGACTAGATACTTAAAAAGTGCATGGACTTGTGTGTTAAAATTGACAAGCTACATAGAAGTCTGATCATTATATGGATGCAGATCTTCAGTCAGTTAGGTCTGAAAGATACATGGTGACTGACCTGACAGGCTCTAAACAAAAGACATCAAAATTATATCTGTATCAATTAAAACATTATAAAAATGTACTAAACCCATGTCACATATCTTCAAGTAGAATAAGAGAAAGTAAACATGCCTCGCATCTTTATTTCAAAATTTTCAAAAATTAAAAAACCAAAAATTCTTTTGTCTCTATTTTGTTTAGATTCCATTCTTTAAAAAAAATGTCTTTTTTATCCTTCATCTTTGCAGTTTGACAAAGAAATTTTACAATATTAACTAAAAGAATTTTTTCAAATAATTTTCATGAATTCAAGACATATATTTAATAGATCATATCAATTGTGTAAAAATTTACCCAAAGTTGACAATTTCTCCATTTTCAATGCTCAACGTTGCTTGAAAGGGCAATTTGGTGGTAAGAATATCATTCAAGTCTTCAGCATTGCAGTTTGAATATTCTGCTAATATACTAGATTGAACTTTGTAGGTAGGGTATACCTCCCCATCGTTAATTACCACAGACACTTTACATGAGTCTTCCATGTTGAAGGCAATGGTTTCTGTTGTCACCGTGGTTGATCTCGGTGCATCTACTTCCTATTAAAATAAAATAAGGAAGTTAAAAGCTAATAGTTTCCATTTAAAGAGACAAATGTGCTTCAAATGACTTCAATGCTCTGCTTCAAATGCCTGCAATGCTTACCAGAATCACTATGGCTCACTTGTTTTCAGTAATTTGTTTTAACTCTTTTAAAACTTTATCATTTATTTTCACCTTGTTTCCTGATCGGCACAACAATAAAATCCATCATGCCATTATTATTCAGGTATTATTTTGGCCCATCAATAATGTCTAATCTGGACAGTAAGTTTTTCATTAGAAAATTTCAGATTTTTTTCTAAAAAAATATGTGAAATATTAAGCACATATCATGCATATTGTGGCCACAGCTTTCACATGGAAAATGGGTGACAAAAAAAAAAGTGAAATATACCTTTATAATGTTTAAATAATTCTTCTGGCTTAGTGGTTCTTACTTGAGCTGAATGAGTGGGTTAAACTTCAACGATCCATTAGATGAATTTTTAAGCAATATTTGCTTAACAGCAACTGGAAAAATTGATTTTCTTAAGAACATTCGTGCTAACATTCATATCAATTTTTTATGAAATAATAGAGATTTGTTTTATGCAGACATGATAACATTCCCTTATTTCAATGATGGTGCGAGATGTCGAAGATGCAGACTTCTCATTGTTGTTAGTTTGGACCGCCACATCTGAAATTTTAACATGCTGTCCAATTCCTATATCAGAGGCTGCCAGGTCACGCCACAGTGACACCTTGCACTTCCCATTGTCATCCTTGATGGTTACACTTTTCACTTTCGTATCCCTCCCATTCACAAACAGTTCTGGTAATTTCAGACGAAGTCAGGGGGACCTTATGCTATACCCTCGGCGTCGGCGTCCGGAACTGGTTAAAGTGTTTGTTGCAGGTCCTGTATCTAAGCTATTACTTGTCCTATCTTCACCAAACTTGCATGGATGATGCATCTGGACCTACTTATGGACTTGAAAGACTTGGATGCTGAATCTGAGTCCTAAATTTCAGCTGCTGGAGGAGGTTAAGGTTGTTGGACCAGGTTAAAGTTTTTGTTGCAGGTGCCTATTGATAGCAATATCTAAGTTACTGCAGGTCCGTACTTCACCAAACTTGCATGGATAGTGTGTCTTATGGTACTGATGCACCAGACAGGCTTGAGTGCTGAATCTGAGCTATAGGTTTCGGATGCTGGAGGAGATTAAGGTTTTTGGGGCAGGTTAAAGTTTTTGTTGCAAGTGCCCTTTGATAGCAATATCTAAGTTACTGCTGGTCCGTACTACACCAAACTTGCATTGATTGTGTGTCTTATGATATCTGATGCACCAGGCAGGCTTGGATGCTGAATCTGAGCTATAGGTTACAGATACTGAAGGAGGTTAAGGTTTTTAGAGCTGGTTTAAGTTTTTGTTGCAGGTGCCCTCTGATGATTATATCTTAGTTACTACTTGTCCTAACTTCAACAGACTTCCATGGATGGTGCGTCTTATGATACTGATGCACCAGACAGGCTTGAATGCTGAATCTGAGCCATAGGTTTTGGATGCTGGAGGAGGTTAAGGTTTTTAGAGCTGGTTAAAGTTTTTGAAACAGGTGCCCTCTGATAATTTTATCTCAGTCATTACTTGTCCTAACTACACCAGACTTCCATGGATGGTGCGCCTTATGATACTGATGCACCTGACGGGCTTGAATGCTGAGTCTGAGTCATAGGTTTCAGATGCTGGTTATGGTTAAGTTTTTTGGAACAGGTCACATGTTTAATAGGTAATAGTACTATTTCAAACTTGCATAGTTAATTAAACTGTAATATGAATGAATCACAGAGGAAGCTTCAGATGCAGAGCTTGATCTCCATTATCAAGGATGCTAAAAAATATATCTTAGTTATTACAGGTCCTAACTTCACCAAACTTGAATGGATGGTGTGTCTTATGATACAGATGCACATGACAGGCATGGATGTTGAATCTGAGCTATAGGTTGCGGATGCTGGAGCAGGTTAAGGTTTTAATTGCTAGTGCCCTCTGACGATGATATCTTAGTTATTACTGGTCTGATATAACATGATTCCTATGATATAGTATTGTATAGTATGAAACAATAGTGTTTAATATGATACAATATAATATCATATGTAATATTATAAAAAGTTATATAATGCGATATGATATTGTATCAATTTTTTTTATATTTATTTTATGTTATGATATTGTAACATGATATCATTATGTATGGTATTGATAATTATGATAATATATATAATATTATATTGTATTATTAATTTATTATTTTATCACATGATACTATTACATAAGATATTGCAAAATATATTATTGTATCCTTTGATACAATATTGTATATTCCATAATATTGTATCATACGATATTGTATAATACAATATAAGTTTCTGTTATTTAGACACATGAAATTGTATAATATGATACTGTAATATTATATAATATCGTATCATACAATATTGTATAATATGATTCTGTTATTTAGACACATGAAATTGTATAATATGATACTGTAATATTATATAATATCGTATCATACAATATTGTATAATATGATATTGGTTTATAATATGATATATTATCACATCACATGAAATTGTATTGTATGATATTGTAAAATATATTATTGTATCATATGATACAATATGTATAATTTTGTATTATATATTTTACTTTATCACATAATATTGTATCATTTGATATGATACAATGTTGTATCAAATTATATTGTATCATATGATACAATATCATATTATGTTTCAAAAATGATACAGCATCATACAATATCATACTATATTATACAATATTATATCATATGTTTCAACGTTATTATGTAATATGATACTGTAATATAATACTATATTGTTTTATATATTATGATATTGTATTATGTGATCAAATACAATAACGTATAACACAATACAATGTCATATCATACGTTGCAATATCATATCTCATCATTGTTTATTATGGTATTTTATTGTATTATATGATATATGTTGTAAATGTGATAGGATGCAATATTTAATTTTATATAATTGTAATGATTAACATATGAACATATGATTGTCATACAATTTTTTTAACAGATGATATACGATATTGTGTCAAAACAGAATCCATGAATATCCAAGATCATAAAGTATGATTTTCATTTCATATGATAAAGGTGGTCTCATAAAGGTGAAGTATCATAAGGGTGATATCTCGTCTCGGTGAGCTTTGTAATCTGTGATTACCTATGTTTGTGTGTGCCAGTGCTCAAATAGTGTGTCATTTTAGTCACGTTATAATGACGTCGCATTTAGCATCGTAACGTTATACACGTAAGCAATGGGATTCATATGAATCACCCCTCATAATAGTAACGTTAAATAAGACGTTAAGTTGTATATTGATCATTATTATGTACATATAATTATTAACTTATATCTATTCACGGTAAATGAAAAGTCCAATATCTCGTGTGCTTCTGGAAAGCTCAAATTATAGTGCTCCATATATAAATCAATGTTAACACATCTGCCTTTACAATTACGTTATATCATTTATACATTCTCTTTTGAAAGGGTTGGTATCTTTTTTAAAAGAAATAAATATTGTAAATTATTATAGTCTTTAACAATTAAACATAATCTGATTAATTTTCGTATTTCAATTTGCATCCAAACTAGTTTCGTTAGGATTTAGGCTCGCAGTGTAATTTCAAAAATCGAAATCGGGATTTTCTTGATAAGGTAACAACTTGTTTTTGTTATTGGGTGTTTGCGTATTCGCATTCGCCAGCATAAACGATGAGTTTTGTTTGAGATATGCATGCCTGAAATCGTTGAGTATAAATGCTTTTATGCCATAAACAATCCGCTTGTTTTATTCATCTTGCACTTTCCGATCATATTCTGAATGTTTGTGTCCAGTCCCTGAAAATATAAAGCGTCGCCGTAATCGATTTACTTAAACGGGTTTTTTGGTTTTTTTTTTGTTATTTCCGAAAGGCAAACAAAGTTGCGATCAGTAGTTACCGTTGCTATTTCTATATAATTTAAATTAACACTTACATGTACCTGCGGAACCTATTACACATATTTTAAAAACAAAGGGTTTTGGTAAAAAATTGTAAAATACATTTGCATGCAGATTTACATGTACATGTACCTAATATTTCGAGATTATTATTATATAACAAAACCTCAAAAGTCAGTAGCTAAATACTGTTTATTGTACCTTCATATTAAATACTTAAATCTGTATGGTTTATACGCAGTTGATAATCCCTTCTATTACACTCAGCGATGGCAACGCACTTGGCAACGGGTAACACAACGAATTTTACATGCGCGTAAACTATGTGCGTACAGTTCGCTGTAGAATTCACGTCATTTCTATATAAAAGTAGAAAACTTTTCTCTAAAATTACGACATTCAGTATAATAAAAAAGTGCCTGTTTGGGAGGGTAACAGTTGAAATTGACATCCCTCGAACATCATTGTCAACCTCAGCTTTGCGTTGACAATGGTTTTCTCGGGTGTCAATTTCATCTGTTACCCTTCTAAACAGGCGCTTTTTATGTAATGTTCTTAATGAAACTCGAGGAAATAATTTTCGCGTAAAATCACAACAAGCACATATTGCGGGTTTTTAAAATCTTGCATTTATTTTTCGGACATATGTCAACAAATTGAAACTGTGATAAAAGTGTGGCGTTTGTGATATTATATTCTCGCCATTTGATTCTAAACAGTTCAGTCGCGGAATGAAGTACTCACGTAAAATAAGGAATATACAGTATGTGACACAAAATGTATGGGACAACGGTACAACACATACTCTTGATTTATAAAAGTAGTATATTTAGTTAATTTATTCAATGAATTAACTGTATGGAACTTTAATGGCATTGACCTTTTGATAACATTTACCGTTATCAAAACTAAGACATGATTACAGAAAGTTGTTCTTTCTTCGAGAGAATGATATAAAGTTTCGTATATTTAGAATGAGTTTAAATATTTTTTTTCTTTATTACTTACATGTGATGTACAATTTTTACCGCGCGCCGTATAATATTTTAGGTTTCATTTGTTCCAAGAAACAAACAAACGATTTCATTAGTTTTTGATAAATGATAGTCATTTTACTCTCAAATGTGCAATACATTGATATTAAATATTTTTAAATCTTTATAATTAACCATAAATAATGCACACTGTGGTTTAATCGATCCACCCAACAGTTTTGATCCACGTGTTTCACCTGTCAATCAAATCAGTCCATTTTCGTTCAATTGTTTTTCATTTCAAGAAACATGCGTCTAACAATAACGTATTTTGCAGTATTTGTGATGTTTGATGTCATGATTTTAGTGCCTCTGTGAAGATTAATTCTTACAATCACTACGTTGTTTAAACTCTCTCTCTCTCTCTCTCTCATGTTTGTGCAAACAATACAGAAATAATAAAGTCTTGTTTGCATGGATTTTATTCATTTTAAATACTAATGGTAAATATACGTTTGTAAACTATTATCGGCTTTATTGGTACAAATATTATTTGTACATATTAAAACATAAAGTAAATGAACCTGTGCTTGCCAAAAAATATATTCACTAATGCAGAAAAATAGTAAAACTAACAAAATGAAAAATATATACATGTACATTTAACTAAACGCACGACAGTCTACATCAGCAACCTTTAGTTTGATGAAGTCGGGAGTCCTCTAACAATGTCGAGTAAAAAAAAAAATCGCTAAGCTTAACGTTAATTTTTTTCACTTACGACCCGCCTTACTCAAAGAATATGACGTCATGTAAACAAACTTGTTCTGTACATGCGTTTGAAATGTTTCAAATGAAATTTACTGATATTTTCTGAGTGAATGGATCATTCACCGAACATTTCTATAAAAAAATGGGACTTATTGTAGAAGTAATGATGTTTTCTTGTCTTTTGTAAACAAATATGAATATTATGCGGTGGAAAAAAGTGCTACTTTGTTATCGAAGGCGTTTCAAGAGCTCGAGAGTGAAGTATGGCGAATAGGCCTATATATATTTTATTTTAATCATTTGCCAAGTCGAAGAATCGTTTCAAGAAGCTCAAAGTATGTAGTGTGAATAAGGAAAAAACTATACAAAACCTACAAGTACGTGGAAAACAAAAGGAAACATGACTCAACAGTATACGGTAGGCCTAAATACAGTTGACGGTAGACCTAAAGTGAAAACAAAAATGATCACGTCTTATATTCATTATGATAATAATTTATCAGAACTTTTTTTGTAATGAAAATTACTGAAGATAAATTTATCTTATCTTGTCTGATTTTCGTCATCGATAATTGATTTTACAGCGAATATAACCGCACCTGCCTGACTGAATCCACCACTCAAACTCGTCACAATACGGGAAATTTAACTATCAGCGCAGGCCTCGAGCAAAATGTAATCATGTTTAAATCTTTTCTCTTTTTAATCATATTTTAATAAATCATGTTTCGTTTTGCTCGAGGACTGCGCTCTATATACATTTTCAAATTTTATAGTAAAAATTGCCTTGAATATGTTAACATCGTGCATTTAGCGGATGCTAGTGTTGCTTAGCAACGCTTTGCACGATTATTTTTACGGATTTATCGCTTACACTTGACATCATATTCGTAATTATGCATTTATTTACTTTTCATAAACAACTTGAAAAATGTTGGAATTTTAGACATTTATACCATTAAAACCGTACCTAGTTAACCAGTAACAGAAACTGAAGTTTAATTTATCGCACAAGGCTATTGTGAGTTTTTGTGGTGTCTTGGAAAACTGTAAAAAAAAACCAACAACTTCAAAAACCGTAACATTCGCCAATTTACTCGTTCAACGGATTTTTAAAAAATATTGTAATCGTGATAGGTTACTGCGTTACAAATGCAGCTATGCGTTATTGCCAATTTTGATATAAAAAAAATATATTAGAGATCAAACATCCTATAAATATACCTGTGTTACTTAAAAAATATATTTTAATGTCAATTTTATATTTTTTTTATTTTTAAAAGAAAAAATACAGACTTAATTATATATGCACATGAAATAAACAAAGCATAATTCATCACTGTAACATTTTTTATTATATGATGCATGATATTACATGGCAATCTCTGCAAAAGTTCCACAGTCCTTATTTACTGGAAAAAGTCAGTTCGACGCCTTTGTTTTGATGTTTGTCAATATATGAAGCGTTCTGCTGATGTTTGCTTAATTCTTGATGCATAATCTCACTGTTTGTAATTGTTTTCAAACCCTGCCGGGGTAGAAACTCACAACCTCCGGAACTCACCCTCCTAGCATTGAGGGGCCAGCTAGCTAACTACCCTGCAACCTTGCTTTCGATGTCGAAAGGAACTACTTGAGTTGATCGTAATATACTTTTTAAAACAACGAGCGGTTATATTTTAATGTAATTAATAAGTCTTCATGAATTCCTTCTCGTATTTTTCTGTAGAGTTTTGAACTGTTTTTTTTTTTTTTACTTGTATTCATATTATGAATGTATTATGATGGAAATGGATAATACTGTATTAAATAAGCGGCTGTGTTTTCATTTTAGTATAATAGTTTGTAGGTTAGTTTGGAACTTTTCGAGAGTGTAGTGTTTATGTGAATATTGGCTCAAATTAGAAGGTTCAACAATGACTAGAACTATAATTTAAAGGAAAATTTTAATAAAACTCAATTCAAAACAATAGTAATTTATTATTTAAAATATGTACGAAATGATGCATTTCATGTGCGTCCTTGAAGCTATGTAACCTCAGAATAGAATATGGAAAAACAACAGACTTGAATCATTTGGTTTTCCTATAAAATGCGCGTCCTCACACATAATTTCTCGCATCTGTTACTTTCTATCGATAATGTTACTGCAAGCAATTGCGTGAAAACTGAAATCGTTGACATCTACCTTCCCTAAAGGAAAATAACCTAATTATTTGCAGACATTAGTAATTTCAATTACACAGCTTGCCCCTTTCCTGATAAGATTGTATACAGAAATGTAAAAACTATTCTAATTATATTAAATGATGTATTGGACGACTCAACATGTTGATGTGAAGTTTGTTTTTTTTTCTCTGCCGAAAAAAATACAGTTCTCTATTTGGTGTGTATGAATGTATGAAGGAAGTCAGGATTGTATTTTTACCTAAAACTTCGACCCCCCCCCCCTTGTGACCCCCGGGGATCATGATTTTAACAACTTTAAATCTACACTACCTGAGGATGCTTCCACACAAGTTACAGCTTTCCTGGCTGATTAGTTTTTTAGAATGTTTTTAAAGATTTACTCTACATATTCCTATGTAAAGTTTTGCCCCCCCCCCCTCTCCCCATTGGGGCCCCACCCTACCTAGAGGTCATGATTTCCCAATTTTTAATCTACAAAACTTAGGGATGCTTCCGCACAAGTTTCAGCTTCAGTCAGTCTCCAAATAATGAGGATACCAAAAAGAGGTTAGACGAGGAATTTTCTCCCATGGGGAAGCTTTCTACAATAAAGAACACATTGGAATATTTTAGTGGAACAAAAATTTCAAAGGAACTGTTCTAAGCAGTTGGGGATTGGTCAAATGGGGAAAAGCTCTTCAAACAGAGAGCAAGACTCTACCTATTGACTAAAAAGGTATTCCTGCACAAAGCTAATAAATGAGTTAAAATCACTTTCAAGCCAAAGCTATTTATAAAAGATTTTATAATATTTTTATCTTACTATCATTTACTGTTAACAACAAGGTAACGCCCACTATGTTGCATGCCTTAACAAATTGTGTTTTATAGGTAGCATCTTATCTTATTTTACAAAGGAGAGGTAAACGTTTAAACACTACTTTTATAAACAACATATCCATTTTTATTTTTTTTTAAACATTTGTGTAGTGATTTTCTTGATAATCTTAATTTTGGGTTCAACAGGTAAAACATTAACAATGACAAGCAAATCCGACTACTATCATAAAACGAAAAGAATTTTTTTTCATTTTATCAAGATATTTAAGGTTAGTATCAATAGAAATGTAGGGGCATTTTTCGTCCATCACTTTATTTCAGCGAAACATGTTAGATGAAGCAGCCTGCAGTATCTTCCTAGAATTAGGCAGAAAATGATGCAGTACATTTGCGTCCCTGAAGCTATATAACTTTCGAGTATCTATCATTTTGTTTTCCAATTACCAGGATGCCCTTACTCATAATATAATATATGGTTGTATCATTAATGAATGTTATTCTACCGAATGGCTTAAAATTAAATTCGCCCTTTGTACTGTGCATATTGTACATGATGTAATGCTGATTTTGATCCTTTAATATGTGAGTTGAAAAAATAATAACTATGATATACTTGTAGCAAATCATAAATTAAACATTTATTTGTTTATCCCTACAAGAATTTTTTTGTTCCCATCCGTTATCTTTTTCATAAGATGCAAATAGTTTAAAAATTTGTATTTTAACAGAGTTAAACTGAAACAGAGATAATTCGGGAATTACATGATTTTTTAAAAACTTTTTCGGTAAATTGTTTATAGCATAAGCATTGTTATAAAAAATTATTAATTGACTGGATGTTTATTAATTGAAAAGTTGGTTTTAATTATTTTATCAACACTAGAATAGAGTTTAAGTGAAACTGGCGCAAATTGAAAAAAAACCAAGAAGCCTATGGGCCACATCGCTCACCTGAGCAACAATTGCCTTAATTCTGATCAAATTAGCATTACAGTATCAAAATATCTTGACAACTAAGTACAGTAGGTCTTGCTAAAAACATTGAAAATCTGCCAATTTTAATCCATCTCTTTTTCTCTTGGTAAATACAAGCCCCTTTTGTTGTTATACGTGTAAGAAGATTTTTCTCTATTCCTATATACCCCCCCCCCCATTTCGTGGCCCCACTTTTCTCTAGGGAATCATGGTTTCATCAAACTTAAATCTGCATAACCTGTGCTTTCACACTAAGTACTGAGTTTTGGGCTGAAAACTTTCCCAGAATATTTTAAGATATTTTATCTGTATATCTATGTAAAAATTCAAACCGCCATCATGGCCCCACCCTACCACTAGGAACTGTGATTTTGCAAACTTGAATTTACACTACCCAAGGGTGCCTCTACACAAGTTTAGCTTTTTTGGCCAAATAGTGTTTAAAAAGGAAAGTTTTAAAGATTTTCTCTATATTCCTATGTAAAAATTTATCCCACATTGTAGCCTCACCCTACCCCTGGACTATTATTTAAACAAACTTTAACTTAAAGATCTTCTCTTTATATAGAAATTTATCCCCCATTGTGGCCCCGCCCTACCCCAGGGACCATGATTTGAACAAACAATCTACATAATCTGAGGACGGTTACACGCCAATTTGAGCTTTCTTGGCCAAGTAGTTTTTAAAAGAAATTTCTTTAAAGATTTTCTCTTCATATTCCTGTATATAAATTATCCCCCAATTGTGTCCCCACCCTACCCCCGGGGACCATGATTTGCACAAACCTAAATCTACTCTATCAGAGAATGCTTTCACTTTTTGAATTATAATCTTCACAAACAATTTACAAAATAATATATTAGAATCCCTTCGTTTAGTTTTATATATGCTACTAAACATTTGTTTAAATGTTAAAATATAAATTTGCCTATATTATCGCTTTCCTTTCTAGTTAAATGACTGTTAAAAACGTTTTAATGTTCTAAATAATATGTTTTTCAAAAAAAGTGAGAGAAACAATATTTTATCCCTCCCTTCGGGTTCTGTTTTTCTAAAATTGACCCCCACTCCCACACACTCACGTAAACATTATAAATTCATCAAAAAATGTTTTTTTTTCCTAGTTTTTGATCGATTTATTTGTGAAGTTTTGATTTTACCAGGTGTCGGAAAATAAAATCATGTTACAAATTGTGTTCTTATTGTCACCCGGTAAATCGAAAATTCACAAGGTTACATGTTTATTATTTGTGCGTTGAATATTAAATAAGTCTTATTTGATACCATTAACTGAAAACAGATCCTAAAAAAATGCCAGACGGAACTTTACTTTCAAAATTGAGTTTCATTAATAATTTTTTTTGCAGGTCATTTTTTTAAGATTACGCAATTTATAAACGTCAGTGTAAATTATCAGGGCAATTTGTTTTAGATTGTGTATAGCCTTAGGATCAACTCTTCCAGGAAACATAATACGTCAAATCTGTTGTCATCATTTGATTGAATTGTAGAAATTATCTGACTGGAGAAAAAATGACAGGAAACTCATTTAAAAATGATGCAGAGTCAAAGCCAAATCACTTGTGCCAGAGCTTGTTTGAAGATAACAATGCAAAAGGTGTTATTCTTGATGACGGTAAACTATTCTTATTACTATTTGCAGTTAGTGTAAATGTAATTTACTACAATATAATAGTGTTTTACGAGTTTACTTAAACGCTTTAAACGTTTTCAAATTGAGGTTTCTTCATCGATTCTTAGAGTTTGTTTCAGGTTTTTTTTTATCTAAACGGAATGGAAACGTTACTTTCTTTACTGAATTGCTCACGGTATTACATGGCCGCGCTGTCAATTTTAAAGTGTTACACAAACGTTTAAAAAACTTTTGAGATTTGTAATGCAATACAGTAGCAAATTTGTTAATTGTAACGATATCTGTATATAAAAGTTACTGCTACGCACGTGTATTACATGTATATAATTAAATACTTTTGCTACTTTGATATGTCGTATTAAAAAAATAAAATGAAAACATTGTTGAATATTATTTCAGATTTTTTTAATTCTATAGATTACATGTATCTGAAAGTGGAATTCATCAGTACTGCATAGTATTGTATAAAAAATGTGTATGGGCTATATTAATCTGGTGACAGTAAAGACCTGTGAACTTCAATGATTTTTTTTTCAAAAATCTTGTTATGTCGACATTTCTTTGTTTGATTAAGTATAAATATATTATAAAAGGAATGTTGATTTGTGTTATAAAAAAAGAAAAAAAAAACAGTAATTTTAAATGATGTAGTTATTTTTTTTTTTTAGATTCAGGCTGCTTTGATCATATTAAAAACAAACGCATCGACCCCGTATAAACATCAAAGGAGCATGAGAAATGGTATGTATGATATTTATTTGAATATTTCATATTTTTTCTGCTAAATAAAGCTGTTTATGTTTTTGTTTTATATCAGTGCAATATTATATCTAAACTTTATATCTCACCTTAGTACAAAATTCGTTATATATATATATAATATATATATATATATATATATATATATATATATATATATATATATATATATATATATATATATATATATATATATATAATCTGTTTTCCCTTGCACTGAAATGTCACACTTTCATTGCTCTAACATAGCACGGGATTGCCACGTGATCCGGAATAATTCCTATTGTAATTTTTCTATGCATAGACGATCATTCAACAAGAATTATAGAAGTAGCAACATAACATTAAACCAATATGAATTATATTAAAATTTTATTTTGCTGCAAAAAACCTGCTAGTATGCTAATTCGGCATGTAATATAAACTCTTAAGATAAATACGATTTGAAAAAAAAAATCATTTATTTTTGTCAGAAGAAATATTTCTCTTTTAAGAAATATAGAACAGTACAATTTTTGTAAAGGAAGACAAAAATTCAATTTTACTTCAATTAAAGCTTCTTTACTGTTTTTCCCACAAAAATAAGGCCAACAGAAATTAATATACCACGAAATTTTTGGTCATTTTAGAAAATAACATTTTTGTGAAAAACAATTGTAGCATGGAAATTGCAGCTCATATTTCAGTTATTCTGAAAAACTCTGTATCTCGTTTATCACACGACGACTGACACTCAATTTTTTGTTGACTGTTAAAAAAGCCTTATTGAAGAGTTGTAATGATTCAAAACGGAAACAAAAATGACCGAAATCCTAAACATGTCCCTTTAAGGTCAAGTACATGTACCCTGTATGTGACATAAGTTAGAACGCGCGACGCTTGACAAGTATATTTCATAAGTGCAATTCGCTAGTAGATCCAGTTCGATGGCTCTCCTCAGCTACATGCGAGGAATGAGTTACGTAATCATATACACAAAGCGTCCGATGAAGGGTGGATTTAGAATGCAGTTGCAGTTGTCGTATGCTAAATAGTTCTGATTTGTATGATGTGCTTAAGTATTAAAAGGGATAAAAGTTTAACTTAAGATAAACTTAGTTCTACTCTTTGCCTTTAAAGGTATGTTTTAATATAAGGACTGAAAAAAAACAAAATAAATGTCCCAATGTATTAACGAGTTGAAAAAAAATCACGGGACACATTAAAAACCTTATTTTAATAATTTTTACCATCCCATGTAGTCAAAAAAGATATTTTTCTTTATTTTACTTTAAAGCACAAGGAGTTATTGTTTATTTGCTAACTGGAAGCTTCGGGTAGCTGTCTACATGTTAAGCTGTTTACTCCTATATCACTCAAAACCAGTTTCATGAGATTAATTTAACAACATAAAAGAACTTTTCCAGCGTCGCCCATATCGAAAAATATACCGTTTTGAGTTATAAAGCAAATACTTTCAAGGCCTCAAAATCCCCATATTTAGGAGCCAGCCCCCATTTTATGGATGAAACGAAAGTCCTTGGTATTTTGCACAACTTTTGTTCTATATGTATATAAAAATATTTCAAAATAAAAAAGTTACAAAGCAAAAACACGAGCTTCAGTTAAAAGTTTTTCAAACGTTAATTTTATTTAGTTTTTAGTGGTTAAATTTTGGAAAACCGACAAAGAAAACGGAGAAGACCAAGTTGCGTTGAAGGTGTCTATATTTTAAATCACTTTTTATAGACCGTCTCGGAGTCTCTGTCGGGACGGGAGTACCTCTGGGTATTGTAGAAAGGGGAATAACTAGAATGTAGCAACTCCAAGCGTTTTATGCTATAAGGACCGTACGAGAATTAGAATGTAACATTAAAAGTTGAATGAAATTGGATTAAAAACAAGCGGGATATTAAGATTGTAAGAAGAATTGTTTAAAAAAAAATTATAAGAAAAGTCATTAAAATAAGTACAATGTCTACCGTTGGAAATGGAAGACCTCATAAAAGGGTCTGTTCGACTGATTATCAAGAAGCCCTTATTTTCAATTTGTCTTTAAAAACAAATAGTAAGGCATTGCACTATCAAATAACTGAACCCCTTTGGGGTTATATGTTGCCCTCATTATTAAATAAAAACTGTTTATTGTCATTTAAAAAAAAAAAATTATTGCTAGGTATGAATCAATGTCTGGACAATCCATGTCAGAACGGGGGAACTTTCAAAAACAACGACGGGTGTTTCACGTGTACGTGTGCAAATGGATGGACAGGGACACGCTGCAATGAAGGTAAACATGTTAACCTGTCCCCTCTCTGTCAGAGGAATTTTAAAGGAACGTAATTTTGTTTTTTGTTGGTTTTTTTTGTTTGTCTTTTTTAGTGTTTTGTTTTTTGTTTTCTTTTGTTTTGTTTTTCTTTTCTTTTTTTTTTTGGGGGGGGGGGGGGGAGGGGATCCGGAATTATTACTTTTGTTTAACTTTTGTGCGTAAAAGATCATTCAACTAGAATAAAAAAGAAAATTAAAGTTGCAACATTATATTAAGTTATTATGTAAAACAATGCAGAAGCAAAAATGACATAGGAAAAGTACATTGTTAACAGCTTTTGAAGTAAAAGTATCTTGTTTGATATATAGATTTGAATTGTAGTGTATTGCTTAACAGTTTTAAGTTAAGAATTGTTAGTTTTTTTCTCTAAATTATCTCTAAATAAATTCACTTTTGAAATATTTTTGACAGCTGTTTCCAACCTTGCATTGAATAAACCTGCAGGACAATCATCAACGTTTACATGGTTACCGAAGTCCTTCCCAGCGGAGATGGCAGTTGATGGAAACAACGGAACAGACTTTGAAGATGACGGGTGTTCATCAACAGTAGGTGGAGACACAAATCCGTGGTGGAGGGTGGATCTGCAGGCTGTGTATTCCATCGAATCTGTCAGAATTTTTAATAGAGGAATGGACAAACATGGAATAGGTAAGCATACAGAGTAACGATACTGTAAAAGGAAACATAATCGTAGAGACAAGTTTTAATTTGGCATTTTTTTACATTGATTATGTAATGGATAAATAACGAGATATTTATCTTACTTAAAAAAATTCCCCCACTGGACCTCAAAGAAGCAATGATCCATTCAAATATCCAACTGTGCTGTAATACAATAGCACCTAGCTCATTTATAATTCCAACAGTACTATACACAATTTTGACGTAAATTAACAGACGATGATTTGTGAAAAATTTTGATAAGAGTCTTACTAAGTCATAGTGCGACAATATTCCTTTTATTGTTAAAACTAATGTTAAGGGGCGTTATGGTTCAAGGCTCAACGAGGAAGTCTAAAAGTGTTTACGGAAGTGATTTAATATGTGATCCCAAGTGTATTAAAATTAAGAAACGGAAATACATGTATAGCTGCTGAAATTTCATTAGTGGCTTATCGGATGTAAATGCATGGATGACTAGATTTTGTGTTATAAATTTGGATTTATGTTGGAAATACACGTTTTCAACATTTTGTCATTTTTGTTTGTTGTATGCACTGTTGGATATTTGAATATCCAACTGATGGGCGGTTGGATATTAAAAATATCCAACTGCCCATCAGTTGGATATTTATATATCCAACAGCTGCTGATTGCATAGTGAAAATAAACGTTGACTAAATACAATGGGTGACGTCATAGAAGTTTTTTAAGTCACAATATTCTAAAGAGGAATGAACAAATTTGGAATAAGTATGCGTACACAGAAACGGTAATGTAAAACGAAAAATAGTGGTAGAAACAGTTATGCTTTATCGATTCACAGCTATGATTGCATCCACGAAGGTACATGTCAAGGGCAAAAAACTTATATATTGCTGCTTTGTTGTAAAACTACAAAGTATTTATACTCAAACGACTTGTGGTGTAAAGTTATTCACATCCTACGAAGTGCAATATTCGGTCGAGCGTTGAAAGAAAGAAATTTCTTTATGTTTATTAATTTCTAAAGCCAAAAAATAGTTCATCAGATACATACATATATATATATATATATATATATATATATATATATATATATATATATATATATATATATATATATATATATATATTAGCAGCAATACACGTATTGAATGCATCGAAGTAAATACTATCTATTACAATCAGTTTCCTTAATGTTTCTGCTTTCTGTAGATATCTTCCTAAATTACTTTATTTGGTAGGGTTTTTTTTTTACAATTTCACATTAACCTCTGCTATTTGTCTTATATATTAGATGCGGCTAACCGACTGCGGGATGTTACCGTCACTGTAGGGATGACAGAATCAGATGTCAGCACTCCCTGTGGTGTATTTGCTGGTCCCGGTACTCTGTCACAGGTGGTTGACATCTCCTGTCCGATCCCATTACCAAAGGGAAGATTCGTAAAGATCTCCAAGCCAACTGACTACCTTACACTTTGTGAAGTTGAAGTGTTCGGATACTCTGGCTAAGTATTATCATTGTAGATTCTTTGGAGTCAATAAAAAACTTCAACGGACATAGTGTTTTCTTCTGAACAGAAATTAAAGACGACATGTTTATTATTACACCGAAAAGGAAGTAATATCTATATTTTTTCTGTTGATTGCTTTTTAGAATGAACCCTTTTTGCGATTTTTGCTTTTTCTTGTTAAGAAGTTCATTAGAGTTATGTGTCGTCGTGTGCCATGCTTTAATCAATTAAACAATTCTAACTTTGTATAGAAAATCATGTCATGGGTCAGTGGGAATTTGGGTTATAAATATGTTTTAATCTTTGACATGTAATATATGACCAAGAGTTGATATCAAGTGTTCCTCTTTGATTATTGAAGTGTCAAACAAGCCTCATGAAAAATAAATTATTTCAAAGATTATAAACATCATATTCCTTAATATTTATCAAAATAAAAAACAATTATGACTTTTACACATAATTAAAGTTTTTAATATATTGAAAAAATGACACATGTATAACTTACTTTTTCTCCCAATATAATAAACAGTGCGACATTTAAGTCCGGACATGACAAGGTCCGGGCTTTTAGCTACCCTTTCCGTTGGACATAGCTTACTTTTGTTTATATATCTTGGTGGGACATTTTACTTTGATCCTATCATGTCAGCATGAATGTACACATTGCTCTAGTTTCCTTATAATTGTCTCTCAAATATCAAAATCCCATGGGATTTTGGTGGGATTTTTCATCCCATCTCAAACCCCACCAAAATCCCATGGGAGAAAAAAATCTTTGTGGGATATAAACTCCCGCGGGATTTTTTCTCCCATCTTTGGTGTTGATAGGATAATTAATCCTATAAAAGGCTTTTATAGGATTTAAAATCCTATGAATGACCATGTTGGGATATTTTATCCCAGAGGATAAAAAGTCCTCTAAATATATCATCTTGATTGATTGTATGTTGGGGTTAACTAAACACTTATGATTCAATTGTCTGATCATATAGTCTAGTGAAAGCAATATTCAAACAACCAATGTATTAATTTATTAGATAATTTCATTATATCCATCTAATGAATTACACATGCTAAATTATATGTACCATCAATAACATATTCTTCTTGAAATGACTTAATAGAGCTTATAACAATAAGATTTAACAAATTCTGAGAAAATAAATACCAAAAATTACCAATTCTTTTGAATATTAATGAAAATATTTCTGTTTATGTAAACCTATAAACTCTTACTTTTCACTGCTGCAAGGAGACTCATTTTTGTTTTAAATTTTGATTTGATACTGTACATCAGGTGAACCGGCATGACCCAAGGAACAAGAATATATATGATTTATGGGCGGGGATCTCAACTGTTTTCAAGATATTTGGGCACTTCCTGTTCAAAGGGGGGGGGAGGGGGGTCATGACCACCCTTGGGGCCCATGACCTATATACTATTTGATGCTCCTTGACACAAGGAACAAGAATTTATTTGGTTTAGGGGTGGGGATCTCAACCGTTTTCGAGATATTTGGACACTTCCTGTTCAATGGGGGTCAGGACAACCCCCAGGGCCCATAACCTACATACCATTTGAGGCCCCTTAACACAAAGAACAAGAATATAAGTAGTTTTGGGTTGGGGATCTCATAGGAATTTAATGAGATATCTAAATTAGGGCACTTCCTGTTTCAGGGGTAGACGGAACCACCCCCATATGGCCATAACCTATATACCATATGATGCCCCATTGCACAAGGAACAAGAATTTGTATGGTTTAGGGGTGAGGAGTCACGGTTTTTCAAATATTAAGTAATTTCCCAAACCTCGGGGTTGGGGAATATATATAATCCCCAGAGATCATATCTATAATGTACCATGTATTGACCATAATTAACACTCAATATATTTAGCATTTGAAAAATCCATGTCAATATCTTTAACGGTTTTCAAGTGATAACCATTTACAATATAGTGTATAATTTTTCCCTACGGATTCAGTGTTAGACCCCACCCCTATTTGACCCCCAAAACTATGGTTGCCCAACCCCAATTTAAAAACAATAAATTTAAAATTTAAAACAGGGTATGCAGGCCTATCATATTCTAGATCTAGAGTTGTTTACAACTCTGTTCATGCAGCCATCTCTGAGAAAAGCGATGGACAAGTTCAGAGGCAAGAAAGAAGAGAAAGAAGAAACCGCTAGCTGTCAAAAACAATGTCTCCAAACTTCTTTTGGGAGACCTGATTACAAAAGGTACAATGTAAACAATTATTTTTATATACATACAGAAGGAGAGTTTATTAATACTCCCTCTTCGGTTACATGTGTAGAATGGCCACCACTTGAGTAAAATTTGGCCTACCCAGAAAGTTGGAATTTCCTATTCTGATGACAATTTATAGGCTTAAGTTGATAACTGAGATAAGAATAAATTAATACTTTTAAAACAGTTTTTATCAATTTAATCATTAAATTTATAAATCTGCAGTGAAGTTGCTCTCTGGTTTTATGAAATACCAATAAGAAACCTGACAAATTATAAACCCATTTTTTTTTAAAGAATAATTTCTTTCAAATGTAGTACAAATGTAATTACATGTAAACAAATGTAGTTATTATAGTATCAATCTTAAAAATCCAAGTGTGTGTATCCTGTGCAAAAGTGATATTTAAGATGTTTTTATATTAGTTAAAAAAATCATCTCCCTTCTTTCATTACGTATACATGTATGATATGTAAAGGTACACTTGACCTTCAAATAACATCTAGCTACTATAATTACCGTACTACTATTGAAACGAACAAGAATCAACATATTTTTACCCTTTTATTGTATATATATATATGCGTCAAAAATGTAGAATACATGTAAAAATTGAACATTTTTCATGAAATTCTTATAATCCATCTCCAGCGTAACCCTGGCGTGTTTTAATTTTATTTAAATTAAAGGTAGGTATTTCATACTTGCAGGTCCTACTGTTTATCAAAAGGAGACTAGAAACCAGAATAGATAAGATATTCACTAAATATGATTGTTAACTTCCATTTTCATGGAAACAAAAAAAAAACATGCAGGATGGCATATGTCTAGTTGTGAATAAAAATGCTACAAGTCATCCAATTTACCAAAAAAGAGCAATTTCTTAGCATCAGTGATGATTATTTCAAAAATGTGTAAGAAATGACCCAAGAAAATTGCAACAAGTTTCATAATACATGTATTAGGTAAAATATTTCAAACTATAAATGCTTTTTCTGACAATCAAAATACGGGGAGTGTAATACATGTAAGAGTATTTCTAAGTGATTTGATGCTTTAATTTATCATGGTAATATTATGTAGATGTATGTAGTACTGAATAAGGTTTCTTATTCAAGGAGGTTGAACAACAATTGATGTCTAAAAGATTAAATTATTATGTTTTACTAAAGGAGAGCCCCATGAATCTGTGTTAAATAGAGGAGTGGGGAAATGGTAGGTTCACTTACATGTAAATGGCTATATTTTTCTTAAACCTCAATGGAATTGGCAATATGATGCATATTTTTTCTTAGAATTGCATAAGCTTTCTAATTTCATCTTTTCATAGAATTTTAGTGTAAGTTAAAGAGAGCAAGTCAGACAGTTTTGGATAATAATGGGAGTAATCCCATCCTAAATTATTATTATTTTTTTTTAATAAAATAATTAATTTAAAGATATTAATTGTTCCTCTTGAGTTGGGAATTGTAACTTATTTTTAAAAAAGTGTTCACCCAATGGGTACTAAATTAATACTAAGGAAGTTTTTGTCCCATGCTTTTCCTTTATGAAAAAAGTCATTGTCCCATGCCTGTTAAATGAACTGGGTCCCATCATTGTGATAAATTTAAGGTTCTCAAAAATTATAGCTCATACAGCCTCAAAATATTAGATTTGCTCATCTGACTTATATTGGAATCATTATTATATGATTGACATTTATTAGTCAAGATTGTTTTAAAATATTTACTGAATGGCGGATCAGAGGCTAGAACCCATTAATTTCTTAAATAACATTTATTTATTATGCAGTTGTATTATGTTGGTCTCAGTGGTACTTTTATGGATATTGTGAGGTTATACTACAAACACTTAAATGTTTATTCAATAGTTATGTTACATATTATATTTTTCCTAATACTCTACTCAACAATGCTCAATGAGCTTAAATAAAGCTCTGAATACATACCAGGTACATGTATTTTTAACCAGTGAACCCTAATGTTCAACAACTCTCTCTCTCTCTCTCTCTCTCCTAATGAATGATTTCGGTTTGTTTCAAAGTTAATTATGAACATGATTATATATACCGGGTATGTTAATTCTCTTTCTCTCTCTCTCTCTGAAAATTTTTGGCCATAGGTTTTAAAGGATTAATTCTGATTTTTAACTTGCAGTTACCTACATGTAGTACTTAATTATTTCTGATCGACTTCTTCTATTCATTGACAAGATGTTTTAGAAACTAAAAGCCTTGTATTTATGTTACTCATTATTTACTGAAGTTGTTGTCTTTCTGGGTAGTCATATGGTATATCATGTACATAAATTGTTGTTTGACAATACACGTATTAAAATGTACATGTCGTAGTGTGACAAGGACTATTCATAAACGCACAATGTCTATAATTCTAGATGATGTAGATATACTAGCTGGCAAGCTATGAAAATATGCCCCCATGTACTTCATGTATATATTAACTAATTTTATTAGCAAACAGCCGTTAGAACATGAACTAAGATGGCAAATGGATATATCCACATTAAATACTCCTAAATTAAGAACATACAAACTATCAAAGGAAAATGTTTGCCTAGAAAATAACATCTCAATGAACATTCCTAAACATATTGTTAGCTAGATCAACAATGGCACAGTTTCGGTGTGGGGTATACTACCCCTGAAAATAGAGACTGCACAATTTCAGGGTGAACATGAAAACTCTGTAGACGAAATACATGTAGAGGACACATTCCAATTTCTTCTAAAATGAACTTAGATTACAATCTCAGAAAAAAACTATATCATATTGTTATTTTTCCAAATAATCTCTCTAATTTCTCTAGTTTCCAAATTCAAACTCTCATTTGTAATTTTCCAAGACAAGCTGCAAATTTTATTCATTCTGCATTTTAATTACGACAAATTAAGTTCTTGCCCATGTATAAAATCTTAACTTAGTGTTAACAGTGACTTATCATAGGTCCAATGGGCAGGTGTTTGATTTATGTAATTGTATACTACTCAGTTGTAAAAGATACACTTGTCACAATAATAAATGATTTACTTACTTACATATAACTTAAATCATTCAACGGACTTATATAAAAATTGGTAAGACTATCTTAGATGTCCAGCTCATTCAATTAAGTTATTCAAGTTTTTACAATCATCATATGGTATATGATATATATTACATCAAATTAATAATTTTTGGTAAAAATATGCTTTGCATAAAGACATTAATAATTGATAATTTTATACACATGTATAATATTTTTGGAAGAATATAAGTTGACATATTAGTTTACTTGTAATAGGAGTAGTAAAATAATTTGACTATAACGACAGAAACGGTTCCACCCCCCCCCCCCCCCCCCAAATGAGAGAATGCAACAGTGCACAGTCTATAATAGACATGATGCCAGACTATATAATGTTTTTTAAAATGTTGCCAATTGTACTAATGACAAAATTGAAATATGGATCTGTTCATATTACTTATGAATATTTCCTTAAAATGAAAATAATACAAGTGTATTAACAAAACTGTATTTAAACTTTATCAATATAGATCAATGCATACAGTTTTGTGAATGCAATGATTTGTATTACATTGACTATATATGATAATCTACTCTTTCAACATTTTATTACTTGCACATTCATTTTATTTATAATATCATTTAATAACTTTTAAATATTGTGTTGAAGTCAATTACAAATAAGCTTTACATGTGCCAGCTGTGTACATGTAGCATTAAAAGTCTTTGTTGTGTTCATTATGAATTTCTCATAGATATAAGTCAACTGACCAAGGAGACACATTCTGTGTATACCTAATTACTATCCCATTGTCCTAAATCATCTACCAATTCACATGGCAGTATCTACAGGTGTCAGTCTGTGTATATTAATTAGCACCCTATTGTTCTACAAAGAATGGATAGATACACGTGTAAGACACGTGCGAGCAGATACCAGATTGAACAGAAACGTGACACAGGTGAACTCGCTCGAGGCTAAAATTGGATGAAGAAAATCATTAAGAACATACATGTACTTACTGCTCATGATAGCAAAATTATTCCCCTCGTTTGTCTTCACTCCACTTCCGAGTTTTGGAAACTGGCTGTGGACCAGTTTATCAAGTTGCATGATAAAATGGAAATTTGGCACATACAAGGAGTGAATTGTGAATCTTTATATTAATTTTGGATTGTTTTTCATCCATTTTTAAGGTTCTGCGTTCTTATTTTATTTTTTTTTTACTGGAAGTTCAGAAGCGAGAAATTTTTACCGAACACTTTAGCGAACATAGTTTACAAATTTTTTATGTATTGTAATATATATAAAGACTCTAGATAACGACAAAAAATACATTATGTTTATAATATGTTTATGGTCTCAATTCGGGAAAACTATCAAGACATATCATGTGACTGTCAATTCAGGGGACCACACTAATTGGCATTAAGCCACCGTGTCATTTAATATCAAATTTATATAATGATGAAATAACTTTAGCGAAATATTTTGTTATAATTGATCTTTGTCTAATTTGAAAATAATATTTCTACTTTGATATTTGCAAAACGATATCCCCGTATTAACCGCAGGTCTGCAGAAAATATAGTAATATAACCCAAAAACGTGTTACTATGGTACTCAAGTTATTGGTAATATAAAACCAAGCTGTTCATCCAGACACGCGACCTATATACATGTATAACATACAGGACTTGTCTTAGCGCGATCAATGACTGAAATTCACAAAGTGTGACAGATCTACAGAATGGATATTTCACGACATTTGTTATTAGTGTTAACCATTGTCCTAGCGAAAACTACAGCAGGTATTTATTTACTGACACGTTCTATTCAACACGTATGCAAAAAATGAATCTAATGAAGTGTTTAAATTGTATAATAGTTTTAAATGGTCTTTGAATTTGTTTATCGTAAACCTTTCTTTTTTGCTCACTAGACACATCTACTATTAGCAAGGTCTTTAAGGAAGCACATGTAATGCATCAATGAAATGTGACGAAAATTTCTTTACGGAATTTAAAAACACGTACCATAATGTGTTCATATACTTAATACTTCAGTTTCATTTGCCTTATTTGAATGTCGGTTTCCATTGCCGATATTGAAAAAAAATAAATATAATTTGTATTTAAAGGTAAAGTTTGTCAAAAAGGATGGGCACAATTCAAGAAAAACTGCTATTATTTTTCATCCGGGGACGCAACATTTAAAGATGCTATGGTGAGAATGAGTATTTTATTCTGCATTATATATCGTTCGTTCATTAAGTAGAATGTGTACCTGCGCGACCTAATGTTTCTAAATTTTTCAACTGAAATCAAAGTAAACTGGTAGTTTATTTTTTATAAACAGATATCCTGTATCTCCATTGGTGCTGGTCTGCTGGAATTCCAAAACAAAATAGAAGAGACATGGGTGGATTTTCAAATCAAACATAGAGGTAATATAAAATTTAAGGATCATATTTATTGTTGACAATCATCTGACATGCTGAAAATGTTTTTAATATTTATTTGTATATTATATACAGAATCTATAAAAAAAAAAACTCAAAAGGCAAGTGAAATGAATAATATGTATCAAATCGTATTTTAGAGATTTATATACCTCATGGTTTGCGCTAATGAAGGGCGTTAAAACAATACATTTCATTACATATGACATAGAAAACTTCAATGCTGAATATTCGATAATTTACCCCCACAATGGGAGAAGGCTACATTATGGAATGTATTACATGTATGGAAAACCTAAGGAAAATACAATAACCGTTCTCTGTTTGATTCCAGGTTATACTAAAGGTGTCTGGTTGGGATACAGTGACATTCAGAAGGAAGGTCGTTATGTTTCTATGTCCAATGCAGAGGAACTTGGCTACAACAACTGGCATAAAACGGAACCCAACAATGCTGGTGGCATTGAGCACTGTGCCGCTATACATGTCCAATACGTTGGCTGGGTCGATGTCCACTGTACAGCAAAATTTAATTTTGTATGCAAGAAATAAATGAGCTTGATAAATTAAATGTTGTTTAATGTTTTACAGTAAGTTATATTTCGTAATTTGGAAAGTTTTATACTCTTATGGGAATAAATTTGGCAATCAATACAGGAATGTTTCACGGTAGCAAATGAATGCGTTAACTGAAGGGCTATAATGAAATGTTTCATACATGTACAAATAACGGCAACTGCGTTGCATATTTTCATTCATACTTAATACCGGTCGTCAGATATATTTAACGTTTAACATTTTCTCATTTCAAAGAGGAAAAAATGGTGGTGACGAAAGAGTTTGAATACTGTACATATTTAACTGTTTATGAAATTAAACATGTTAAATCATTAATATTTTTAATTCACTTAACTCATGAATTTTAGAAGTTTTATTGCCATCAGGTAGCTATGAAACGTATATGGCTTGTTTCGATGGTAAAAAAAATATAATTAATTTTTCCAAATAAAATAACTTAACAGAAAAGGAAAAAACAAGAGGCCCATGGGCCACATCGCTCACCTGAGGAACAATAGGAATGATAAAGTCAGCTTAATGGAGTCATAATACAAACAATCTGGACAATGTACAATAATACATGTAGATCCTGTATAAATAAAATCCATTTTTCCTTCTTGGAACTCGGATAGCCCTGATTGCTGCCAATATTTACTAGAGCAGACTTTAATCACCGCTCCTGCACATATATATAGGGACTCAACGTTACGCAGGCAGGGATGACCGCACACCTACACAACTCAACAGGTACCAACTTTAACGCAAGCAGGGATAACGCAAGCAGGGATGACCTCACACTTGCGCTAGAAAGGCCAGAACACCAGCCGGGATGACCATAAACTAGTGCTCCACCGCAATCACCACAAGCAGGTATGACCGCACACTTGTATTAATGCGATACAGGGCAGGAATGACCGCACAATCTGTATCATAGGTTAGAAAACACGAAGATTAGATAGTGCAGGGGTGTCCACACACTCAATCTATCCGTACTTGTTCAAGTTTAACCCCAAACAGTCGCTCGTCATAATGCAATAGACACTGTCCCTATATATGTGCCGGCCTAAAATAATTCATAGTATCTAAAAATTAGAAATCAAAAATAAACAATCTTATCCGGCCTAACCCAAAACTACTTATGCAGAACAACTTATATACATTGAATATTTATTATTGTATAAAAATAATCATCACAATAATTGGTTAACAGTGGATGCATTAAAATAATCAAGAATCAATAAATCAAGGGCAATAACTCAATACAGTAATACAAAAAGATTCTAATGAAAAAATAGCTGCCTGCTTCAATTTTATAGTCATATCACATGTTGAGTATTGCAGTTCTCAAAAAGATCCTTTACAATTGTTTATATATAAGATATTTAGCTGCATCAAACTCTTAACCTTCTTGTGAGGCCAAGGAATTGTCCTGGAGCCAAAGTCTTAACAATTATAAAGAATCATCTTGCTGATTAGCTTCTGAGAAGAAGATTTTTAAAGATTTACTCTATATATTCCTATGTAAAACTTTAACACCCCACCCCCCAATGTGGCCTCACCCTACCCCCAGGGATCATGATTTTCACAACTATGAATCTACACTACCTGAGGATACTTCCACACAAGTTTCCGCTTTCCTGGCTGATTAGTTTCTGAGAAGAAGATTTTTAAATATTTACTCTATATATTCCTATGTAAAACTTCGACCCCCCATTGTGCCCCACCCTACCCCCAGGGATCATGATTTTCACAACTATGAATCTACACTACCTGAGGATACTTCCACACAAGTTTCCGCTTTCCTGGCTGATTAGTTTCTGAGAAGAAGATTTTTAAATATTTACTCTATATATTCCTATGTAAAACTTCGACCCCCCATTGTGCCCCACCCTTCCCCCAGGGATCATGATTTTCACAACTTTGAATCTACACTACCTGAGGATGCTTCCACACGTTTCAGCTTTCCTGGCTGATTAGTTTCTGAGAAGAAGATTTTACTCTATATTTTCCTATGTAAAAATTCGACCCCCCATTGTGGCCCCACCCTACCCCCGGGGGTCATGATTTTCACAACTTTGAATCTACACTACCTGAGGATGCTTCAACACAACTTTCAGCTTTCCTTGCTGATTAGTTTCGGAGAAGAAGATTTTTAAAGATTTACTCTATATATTCCTATGTAAAATTTCGACCCCCCGTTGTGGCCCCACCCTACCCCCGGGGGTCATGAATTTCACAACTTTGAATCTACACTACCTGAGGATGCTTCCACACAAGTTTCAGCTTTCCTGGCTGTTTAGTTTCTGAGAAGAAGATTTTTAAAGATTTACTCTATATATTCCTATGTAAAACTTCGACCCCCCTATTGTCGCACACTGAAATGGGAGAACTCCCCGGCGTCGTCTTCCTCACTCTCCTCAGACGACATGTAGTCTCCTGTGAATACTTTCATCACTTTCTCCTTGTCAAAATCTCCCAACTTGTTATCTCCTACACTCTTTAATGTTTTCTTCAGCCTGGCTGCTCTCTAAAAATGATATAAAAATGTTAAGTTATAATAAACATTTATTTGATAATCAATTTAAGTATATTTTTGATGTAACACTGAATTTTTGGGAAAGGTAACAAGATGCCACTATGTCGATCCATGTCATTATTTTTGATAATTTTGCAATAAGAAACTTTTTAAGAATTACAGATGTAGAAAGATTAAGACTATTCATTCAAGGTTACTGGGTCACTTAGTTAAAGCTATACACGCTATAATTTGCGTCAATTTTGAATGACAGTGAAAACGCATGTGTTTGTCTACTTATAAAAGTTATCCTTAATCTGTAAATTACAAGGGTGAATTCCATCTCGTTACAAAGATATAGATTTTTAATTGTTTATTTTCCTGCCAGGAAAATATACTTTTTCATGAATATTGATGAAGGAAGAGCAAACCGACCTCATTGCGCATGTCCGCGAAGAACTAGGTGGTCGTTATTGTTTGCCTAATTAAATATCCAACTTGATTTTTAATATGCTTAGCAGTTGTTAATTTGAAATACATACATGTATAATGAGTAAAATACGCTTGCCATCCACGATACCCTTACTTCTGCATTAACACTTATAGGATCTATAAATAGCACATAGGGGAAAAACACAGGTCTACGCCATTTCTTTAAAGGTAGTATTCATATCTACTCACAGGCTTGTATTTTTTTCTTTTGTTTGTACTCGTATATCGGACAAATTTATGCTTTACTGAAAATATCCTTTCCTTTGTGAATATCACAATTATGAAGATGTTGACCCTTCACCAGTTTTGGTATGATAGGCTAAATTTAGCTGTCGATATCACGTGATAGATTGATATTCACGAGGAGGCGTTACTTTCCGGCAGGAAAATAAATATTTTTTATTGTTTAATATTTGATATATTTGTTACGTGATCGAATTGAGCATTATAATTAACAGAATAAAGGTAACTTTTATTAGTAATCAAACACATACATTTTCCCCTTTATTCAAAATTGACGCAAATTATAGCGTGTATAGCTTTAACTAAATTTGCGCCTTATTAAAATCGACGCTAGAGGTCAAGGCAGGTTTGGGTTTGATTGGATTACAATTTTGAAATTTAAAAGAAACTGCGATAACTGATGATCAATAATGATGAAAGTAATATAATAATTGTAATACTATAAGCAAAATTCATTAGTGACAAAAAAGTCAATACTTTGCCTTGTGCATAGTTAACCCGAACACGAGTACTTTTCTATCCACTTTATTCTTGCGTACTTGTGTATGTATGGTAAGAAGCTACAATATTACAGAAAGGAAAAATATCACTACATATATCATTACCCAAAAGGCATGTTCCCCAAACACAGAAAATACTATAAATGTTTAACATTAATGCAATACACAAATAACTTTTACATGTGTTTACTCGTTACAATACTATGCAACTATGAAGTGGTAACTGAATGTTTTCTAGTGGGTCCTCAGAAAGGTGTCCATTGGGAGGAGCAGGGTCAGATGGGTTATCCTCTTGATGTGGGATGTCATCTGGGCGTACCCTTTGCCGGACTTGAGTATCCTCAGGGGGATAATAGTGCTTTAAGTTTATCATTGAAGCATGTAGTTTATTGTCAGAGATGCACCGCAATTTGTAAGTAAAGTTTTGTCCTCGGCCAACAATGCGGTAAGGTCAATTTGACTTGTCATACAGTTTATGTGATAAACCTGTAGGCACCTTATGATTTTTCAGCAGGACTAGGTTTCCTACTGCAAAATCAGGCAGTCTGACTTGTTGATCATGATAATCTTTGTTTTTGGACTGGTTGTGTAGGTCATTTGCCTTGGGAATTTCAGTAGAAATTTTGAGTCTGGCTAAAAGATCCTCCATGTATTGTTTGGCATCTCTTTGTAAGTTGTCCTTTGGTTGAAGAGATGCATCAAATGGTAAACGCATTTCCTGCCCAAACAATAATTCAAAGGGTGCGTACTCTGTGGATCCAAGATGAGGAGATTTGCGAAATGACATCATGATCCCAGGCAAAAACTTAGGCCATATATCTTGGTCATTGGCACAGTAAGCTCTCAGTGACTGGCATGCGCGGATCCAGAACATTTTTCCAGGGGGGGTCCGAAGGATAATTGTGTTTGCCAGGGGGGGGGGGTCCGAGGCATATTTTCGCGATAATTTTACTATGTAAATTTAATTAATTTTCATTTTCCAGGGGGGGTCGGGACCCCCCCCCCCTCTAGATCCGCGCATGACTGGCCTATGGTACTGTTTTGCCTCTCTACAAGACCATTTGTGTTCGGATGGTAAGATGATGTGTGATTTCAAATATTTCACACAAGGCGTTGATGAGCTTAGACATGAAATTCCGACAACGGTGTGACATCAATATTATGGGAGATCCGTATCTAGTAAAGATTTCTCTGAAGAGACATTCTGCAACTTCTATAGCATCTTGAGATTTCAGGGCAAATGCTTCAGGCCACCGGGTGAAGGAATCAATGCACAGGAGAATGTATTCATAACCTTCTGGTGTTTTCTTTAAAGGGCCTAAAATATCTATTTGCCAAGACTCAAATTTGTCACGGCGTGGCATTGAAGTCATGGGAGGCTTTGGCGGATGAAAGTCTCGCTTCGCACGCTGGCATCTGTCACAGGACCTCACATAGTCTATGATATCTTGATTCATTCGTGGCCAGTAGTATTTTTACATAATGGAGAAACGTACTTTGTCAATGCCAAGATGTCCACCACCTGCAAGGCTGTCATGGTATGCAAAGAGTGCGTTTGTCCGAAGGTCTCGTGGTAGAGCAAGTTGATAGATGGATTTAAATTCATTAGGCTGGCGTTTGCAGCGTCGTTGAAAGAGATGATACAGAAGTCCATCCATGATACAGTAGTGTTTGGATTCCGAGACAACTTTATCACTGAGTTTGCGTTCTTCTGGTGATGAGCTGTCAGTGAGATACATAACAATGTCAGCATAGTCAGGGCATACTGATTGTAAACGGAATAAAGTATCCTTATCCTGTAATATTTGATGTATTTCATCATCCTCTATGGCCATAATTATGGTTTCTGGTTAATCATAAGAGAACATAACTTGGACGCCTTCCTGTACATCATTTTCCTGTAGGATTGGAATAGGTTCAAGTGACATGGGCACTGATGAATGTTGGATGGAGACAGTAGAGACAGTTGGTTCTGGTTCTGCCACAGATGAACTGGGAATTCGGCTAAGGGCATCAGCTACACAATTTTTTTTTCCAGGCTTGTGGATGATGTCAAAGTTGTACTCTTGAAACTTCAGGGCCCAACGTTCAAGTATGTTTTGCTGTTTTCAGCCAGATTAGAGCTTTATGGTCTTTGTAGATGGTAAACGTGTTGCTGGCCAGGTATGGACGATGGGCTTGAATTCCTACAGCAAGCAACTCTTTTTCAGTGTTGTGTATTTCTTTTCTTCTTTTGTCAGAGATTTGCCACGATATGCAATAACAACTTCCTTGTTGCCTTTGGTCTTTTGTCCTAACGTTTATCCAACTGCAGTATCAGAGGCATCACAGGATAGAATAAATGTCTTTGATGGATCCGGATAAGAGGGGACTGGAGCAGTTATCAAAGCTTGTTTCAAAGTTTTAAACGATGTCTGACACTCTTGATTCCATATAAATTTTGTATTTTTGGCAAGAAGCGCATTCAGTGGGGCTACAATCTTGGAGAAACCTTCATTAAATTTTCTATAATAGTTCGCCATACCTAGAAAACTTCTGACCTGTTTTTGAGTTGTAGGAGTTGGATATTGTCTAATAGAATCAGTCTTTGCAGCGCCAACTTCCACTCCTTCGCGTGTGATGATGTGGCCCAGAAATTTCAATTGTTGAAGGCAAAATGGCACTTGCTTGGTTGACGTTTAAGATTGGCCTGTCTTAATCTGGCAAAAACTTCCTGTAGATGTTGCAAGTGAACTTCCAATGTTGGGGAGAAAATAAGGATGTCATCAATGTAGCACAGTACAAATTTCCAGTGGATGTCATGAAGAACGCTATCCATAATGGTTTGAAAAGAGATGGGAGCATTCATTAGACCGAACGGCATCCTCTTCCATTCGTAGACTCCACTTTGGGTGATGAAGGCTGCTTTGTGTTTTGTAGATGGATCCATTTCGAGTTGCCAGAATCCACTTTTGAGGTCACGGGAGGAAAAGTACTTTGGTGAAGCAGCTCCTAGTGAGTCAAACACATCCTCAAGTTGTGGCAAGGGAAATGACATTGGTATGGTGGACTTATTCAGTTTCCGATAGTCCACAACAAAACGATATTCACCAGTTGGCTTTTTCACAAGCTTGACCTACTTAATGGGGGCATTTCTATTGTTGTGTTAATTAAGGGATCGAAGATCAAAGGTAATTATATTCAATGGATTGAAGATTATATTGTTATGCTAATCAATAGATCGAAGATAAGAGGTAATAATATTCAATGGATCGAAGATCATATTCAATGGATCAAAGATCAAAGCAGTCAAGGTCAGTCATCGAAGCATTTCAGAGTCAAGCAAGCAATGACTATTGAAATCGATAGTTTGAACCCAATAACAACTCTATTGTTCATACCCCCTCAAAAAACCCAATATTTAATGAGAGTATTATTCGGTAAAGGTCTTTAAAGGTACCCAAGATGGTCATGGCACGGGGGTTGTACGATGCATATCTATTAATCTTATCACCTATGATCTCAAGCATAACAATTACATGTGCTACGCAACGGATCTATATTGTTATCATCACCGATGGATCAAAGATTATTAGGGTCGGTAGATCAAAGATTAAAGAAATCGATGTATCGGAGAATCTACTTTTAAATAGACTAACATCTGGTAAACAGTCAAACAATTTACAATAAAGGTTAAAATAGAAAGATTTTACGCTGTCTGCACCGGAATTCATATCGTCCCGTGTATCCAATAATGACTCAAATAAATCTTAAGTACGATTAGGGGAGGAACCGACAGGCTGGACAAATAAATTTTCTGATCAGTTTAATAAAAAAAAACATTTACACAACGGTAACCCCTATTATTCGATCATATCCGTATTTTAACACATATTACCCTTATACACATTGATGAATTCGTATGTATCCAAGGTATAAGGAGATGGCATCATTGACACATATTTTAAAGCCTTACTACACGCCAGTGACTCCCATCATTGAGGCATTTGACTTTTCTTTACACTAGGTTTTTCTTTGAACAGTTTTACATATTTGACAGGAATCGTTTGTGATCTGAAAAAAAAAGTTTTGAAATTAAATAAATGAAATAAAATCAGAATATTTATTTTAAAGCAGGGGTATGTAAATAAAATTGGTGACATTAATATTAAATACTACTTACTTAAAGACTGACCCTGGAACGGGTGTTTGCGCTTGGCGGGCTATCATCAAACTCGGTCTCCTTCATTTCCACCTCAGTGACCTAAATTTATAAATATAGACCTTTTTACTGATTTTGACATAAAGTATGATCAGGTGTAAGAGTAAGAGCTATAAACTATCTACTGAATTTTGATTAAATTATCATTTACCTCAAGTCCTGGTGTCTTCACCGATGTGCTTGATCCTTTTCTGATCTCCCCCCTGAGATCCCTCCTCCAACCCGCGGAGACGGTCTGTCCCCTTTGGGTGTCTTCTTACTGGGGTACGGCACTTCACCCCAGCACCACAAGGACCACGAGGGTCAAAGCAGCAATCCCCATGTTATATGCATCACGTACTGAAAACCATTACAAATACAACAATCATATTATGGGTTGATGGGAAGCAAAACCGTGACTTTTCTTCATTCCAAAAAAAATCTAAATGTAGTACATTTACTATTACAAATATATTTTTTATAACACACATATTGTTAGCATGAATCTTGAATTGATAAAAAACAAATATTTTCATTATTTGACATTGATTATTGAGATTATTCAGGAAGACCCCCCCCCCCCCCATAAGAAGTTTATGGTATATATTAGTAGTATAGGGGGCTGTATAGGGGGGCAAAACAATAGAGCTATTGTTCTCGAGAACAATGGTCTATTGTTCTCGAGAACAATGGAAGTCAACCTTGACCTACTTAATGGGGGTATGTCTATTGTTATGTTAATGAAGGGATCGAAAATCAAGGGTAATTATATTCAATGGATCGAAGATCATATTGTTATGCTAATCAATAGTCAATGGATCGAAGATCATATTGTTATGCTAATCAATAGATCGAAGATAAGAGGTAATAATATTTAATGGATCGAAGATCAAAGCAGACAAGGTCATTCATCGAAGCATTTCAGAGTCAATCAAGCAATGACTATTGAAATCAATAGATTGAATCCAATAACAACTCTATTGTTCATACCCCCTCAAAAAACCCAATATTCAATGAGACTATTATTCGGTAAAGGTCTTAAAAGGTACCCAAGATGAATGCATCGCTGATCATAGAAATCAACAGTGCGTCATGGCACGGGGGTTGTACGATGCAGATCTATTTGACTATTGAAAAGGTGTATAAAATTAACTATATTGTTATCATCACCGTTGAATGAAAATTATTATGGGCGATAGATCCACTCAGAACGGTCATTTAAACAATTTGCAATAAAAGTTATACAATATCACACAAAATTGTTTACGCTGTCTGCACCGGATTCCATATAGTCCCGTGAATCCATTAATGGCTTTTTAAATAAATCTTTCAACCGTGTACTTAGGTAAGACTAGGAGACGAGGCGATAGGTTTGCAACTCATTTCTCTGTTTGGTTTAAAAAAAAACCTACACGCAGCAGTGATCCCCATTAATCTGTCATATCCGTATTTAATGTATACCACCCTGGTATTCATTGACGAATCCATCTGATCTAACGTATGAAGAGATGGTGTCATTGACATATGTTAAAACCTGTTTACACACCAGTAAGCTTTATCATTGAAACATATGACCTTTTTTTTTTTTACACTTAAAGGTTTCCTTTAAATATACCTAAATGAAAACAAAACAAGAAAGTTTTTTTTTTTCAAAATTTTGTGATCTATTTCAAGAGTTATAAAGTCAAAAAATATCCCTGGTCATCTGAAAAAGAAAATTGAAAAATTTAATCAGAATAATAGTATAGTGAAAGCATCAAATGAAATAAAATCAGAATAATTATTTTAAGTGAAGGTCCTATATGCCCCCCCCCAAAAAAATAAATTGAAAAAAATACCCCAACAAAACTAACTTAGACACTAAATTATAAGTTGTAATATTAATGGTTTAGAGTACTTACTTTAGGAGGACCTGGAGCGCGTGTTTGCACTGGGAGGGGAGTTGTCCGTTTCCTACATCTCGTTAGCCTGCTCACTTCTGTCTTTAGTCGACATTTCCACTTCTTCGATCTAAAACAATATTCTATCATATATTCTGTGTTTTATAACCATAAATATTACATGTACCATTTCTACTGATATTTACATAATGTATGATCAAGTAAGATATATAACTATCTAATGAATTTTAATCAAAATATCATTTACCTTCAGGCCACCTCCGCTGAGGGCGGGAGAGATCCGGCACCGGGACCCCTCCTCCAACCGGCACTCATCCTTAGAGCGCGGACGCCTCCTCACTGGCGCCCGGCACTGGACATTGTAGTGTCTGAGGAGTGCGCGCAGTGCGCACCCCAAAATCATGACCGCAACGAGGGCGAGGGCCGCCACCCCCATGTTATAAGCCCCAGATACTAAAATAATATCAAATAAAACAATGTTTAGAGAGGGGAAAATGTTGGGGTTTTTGTTGTGATTTAATAAACTGATATTGTAAATGCCTTCTTTTTATTTTTTAATTGAAGAGTTAATTTATTATTTAAATGCTATTATTGTTTGACATGACTATTTCTTTAAAAATAAATCGCTATATATTCTGTATTTTCTAATATTGCCATTTCTCTGAATAATCCCCCCCCCATTTTTGTTTTTACAAGAATACCTCACACATTTACTTACATGGATATGAACTACCGGATCATGCAACTTCACCTCATGCAATGCAAATGTAGTAATGATAAAAAAAATATAAAAAAAACAGTTTATAAATCATGCACTGTACGAAAATAAAACATGCAATCAAACAATATAACGTTTCCTTGTTGTAAAAAGTGTAATCTAAGAAATCGTTGCGAAAATTTTGAAACCAATTTATTTCATGGTATTAATACAGAAAAACAAATTCGTCACAGATAATTTTCTTTTGATTTCGCTTGATTTTATAAAACCACATGCTGATACAAAAGGAAATAATGTCAACAACCACAAGAAGTAAAGTTTGTCAAATTGTGTACTTTTTTACGGTATGTGTCGCTGTCTCTTTCCCGATGGGTCGTTGTACCTGGCTGGGTGGTATCCGTTACGTCCTTTGTCGACGGAGTATGTTCTACGTGACTATCAGTATTGATGTTGACGGAATGTGATATATAAAAAAATAAATGTTAGTCTGCGTGTTATGTGCACTGTATGGCTGGAGAATGGTGGGTCGAGTAGACAGTGTACTGCTGTCTGCAGTGCGTGTATGATGTGATGTAGTGATGTCTGATGTCAAAGTATGCGGGGTACTGATATGGATTGTACGTGTGGAATCAACGTTGGTAAATGGGGTCGCTGTGACAGTTTGAGGGTATGTACGTGTTGAAATTGTGTGTTGTACGGTCGACTGGTCTGAGACATGTTGACTTAAGGAGGGTTGAACAGAGGAAGTATCTGCTAAAAATTGAATATCAAAAAACAAAAATCAATTTCTAGGTGTATCTGCACCCGAGAAAGTATTCAACAAATAAAAAATAAAACAAGATCAATAACTTCAATGCCAACCACAAGAAGGAACGTTAGTCCCATTGTGTACTTTTTTACGGATTGTGTTGCTGTCCCTGTCCTGGTGGGTCGTTGCCGATGTGCCTGGCTTGGTAGTATCCGTGACTTCCTCTGTCGTCGGAGTTTTTTTCTATGTTTCTATCAGTAGTGATGTTGATAGGATGTGATGTATTAAAATGTTAGTTATTAAAGTAGAAATGATGATAGTTTGCGTGTAATGTGCACTGTATGGCCGGAGAATGGTGGGTCGAGTAGACAGTGTACTGCTGTCTGCGGTGAGTGTATGATGTGATGTAGTGATGTCTGATGTCAAAGTATGCGGGGTACTGATATGGATTGTAAGTGTGGAATCAACGTTGGTAAATGGGGTCGCTGTGACAGTTTGAGAGTATGTACGTGTTGAAATGGTGTGTTGTACGGTCGACTGGTCTGAGACATGTTGACTTAAGGAGGGTTGAATACAGGAAGTATCTGCTAAAAATTGAATTTTAAAAAACAAAAATCAATTTCTAGGTGTATCTGTATATATATTCAACAAATAAAAAATAAAACAAGATCAATAACTTCAATCATGCACATACTTACACATTGCCGGCATCGTCGCGGTGGTTGTGCGTCTATCGGGAGAAAAAAAACCCCATTATTAATTATAACAATTGAATAGCTAATAACTTTAAAGATATGTGTATTTTCCGCTTCCTTTATTTTGAGTAAAAAAAATATTTAAATAATATTACCAGGGCACACAGGCCGTTCGTTGACAAATCTGCAAGCCATTGCGAATGACAAAATGTGATACAAATAATTGTGCTTATTCATTGGATAAAAGTGACAGGGGCGGCGATCCTAGGCACCATGCTTGGTGCTTGGGCCTTTACTCACGAATATGTACGATGCCTACTTATATAAGTATAGGTATCTTACATATTTATGTGCAGAGGCCAATGCATGCAAGCACCAGTGCATTACATCGGCATAAGAAAATTTCGATGATGTCCATACCAACTTTACTTTTACTCTTATCTCAGCAAGATTCGCCAAAACGGAAAAAACGTGTGTCAAAACATTTCAGTCTCGACTAACTTAACCTCGCTGCGATTACCAAATACTTTTACTCTTTCAATGAATGTACATGTGGGTCAAACCTGGACAGATCGCTTTTGCTGGCGTCGAGTCATCTTCCTCCATCTATGATGAGAATTATTCAGCTGTAATATCAAAAGATGTGATTGGTCTGCCCAAGAGAGCGTCGACGTTCGCATTACGTGACTCGACCATCCTTTATCTGAGCTCTAGCAACTTTTATGTCTTTTCAGCGTTCAAAATTAAATCCACGTTTCCTCCGCATTGCCGAAAACCGAACCGACATTTATGTCGTAAAATAAGATGTTTGGGTTAAATTAACTTTTATTATCATTTATCTTCACGTTTTATTTTAAATCCTTTCCACAAAACATTTTATTGGTAAATACCTTAGAATTGAACCAACAGATTTAACGACTGCGAATTGGTTTACGTCATTCGGAGTTCCGCGGTAATTTCTAAATCGTGAGTCATATACTTCCTTAAGGATGACGTTTACTCAGAATGAAAAAAAAATCCACTGATGATAATGAAAAACCATCTATTGTGTGTTATAGACCTTTGCTTGTATTGTTATTTTTCACTTTCAGAAAAGTAGGTCAATGACCTACTTTCTGAGTTAATGGCCATTGAATATTTATTGAAAATTCAAGAAAAATCCCATAAATTTTACACTACGATTGAGATTTTCTTAATTATAAAAATATTACAAATAATTAAACACTTTAAAAAATAAGATACAGTTTACGAATGGTAGTTGCACTAAATAAGTACACAACATTAAGATTTCAGCATCAATTTTTAAAAATAATTCAGTCCGAATTTCCTCTATCAGTTTTCAAATCCCTACCCATTTTTGATTCAATTTTACAAAAAATTGAATGATGATAATACAAAAACATTTATGATAATGAACTACTTATATTGACCTTATTCTGTTGGCATAAAATTTATATGAGGTCAATGATCAAAAATTTGAGATATGATGTCTTTTATCGTTTTTAAGCATTTTTCAATATTATTATTATTCGTGCCATAAGATTACTTTAATGAATAAGTGATGTAAAACCAACAGAAAATATGCAAAATTACGTAGACTTAAATATAAAATCCTAACTTTTAATATTAGACTACTGCCAAAAAACTTTTAGCAGAAAACAAAATCTGCAAAATTTAGTCCGAATTTCCTCTGTTTGGCTAAAAGTCAATTTTTGTTTGAGCATAATTCTATAATAAAGTAAAACTATTGAATGTTTTGTCAATAATAATTCATTTCATAAATACTTTTTGTGTTTAGAACAAATTTTACTCATTACATTGAACTTTTTAACAATCGGAATTGGAGAACTCAAACCCTGAGTAAATAACACCCTTAAGTTATAAAGCACATGCTAATGTTCGTGTATGAATTTAATTAAAAAAAAAACCCATTGGGAATTCTTTTTGTGCCGTCACTTTTTGTTCAAATTTAGAATAAAAAATGTTGGGTTGCTAATTTCAGCAATTTTGATATTGCTATGTACAAAAGCCAATGTTCAAACAGGTTTGAAAATGATTTGCAAATTAATTCCATCAAATTAAATAATTAATGCAGAAAATTGAAATTGTTCAACAAAAGTATAATGCCATAAAAGGGAGATAATCCCTTTCAAAATATCAAATTGGTTCCCAGCAACACTCAGTGGCAATGTCTGCATTTCCAGGGATTTCCTCCGATGGCCTTGTATGCCTGTATGGAAATCCCTGCACAACTTCGATGATACCATTGCTGGCATGCATCGCAGGAGAGCCAAAGGAGGCCTCTTCTCCCTTTCTTCCCACATATGGCACAGAGGTCCTTAAAAAAGAAACCATATTTTACTAATTTGGCACATTCTCATCTAAATCAGCATTTAAATCAAATCCTATGTTTTTCACTTATTTGAAAACGCATTTATACATATTATAACAGTCACACAATTAATTTTTAAACAAGTATCTGACATACATATACCAAATATACAAGTAAAGGGACATTAATAATTCATATAATCTATTCGTCTGCAAGGGAGACAGAAGTATAACACTTATTTGTGGAAGTATTGGGAAACCAAATAATGTTTTGTTAACTAGCCATATAAAAAAATAAAGCAGTTGTCATAAAACATTAAAACTCTCAGCTGTGTCAAAGTTGCGGTGTATATTCTCATAGATACGCTCGTAATTCTATGAGGGAATTTAAAATGACCTCACTTACCACATGACTTACTGCATCATAACTTCTTGCACAACACCGGTCTGTACATTAATTAATCTTTTTTTTCCTGATGATTGAATGAAATGAAGGTAACAGAAAATGACTAAATTTGATTGGATCTAAAGACAAAACTATCACTCTACCTTTGGATGATAATAACCAGTCTACTAGGTCTGCACCATATGCCTTTCTTTTTTTCTGGGCTTGAAATATGTTAAAGGGCAAGTTTTGCATCATTCAGTATGATTACTGGAACAGGACTGTCTCTCTAAATTCTTAAATATAGATGAATATATCGAACCAACATCTATTTTTTAATCTATGACTAATGAACTATTTCTAAAAAAAAAAAAAAACCAATACCTTTCCTCTAACAGTCGTCAAATCTTGTTCGTTCATTAAATGCTGCTCTAGTTCAGTCAGGTCCCCTAAAAGAATGTTGACAATGTCTGCAAGCTTAGTGCATCCTGTAGTATACTGCTTTACGCTGAAAATTATTGAACGTTCAAAAAGATCTAAATTAAGAGTAACTTATACGATCATATCACCCTGTAATAACTCATTTTAGGAAAATAAATTTAGTGTTGCCTTATGTAATCGATCTCTCCTGACATCCTCTAGTTGTATAAAACAAATCTTTTTTTGACCCAGAACAACTGATTTTCTATACGTAGATTCCAAAAAATTCGGCAGGTTATGTATGGAAAGTACTGTACATATATGTTCAGTTTAATGTTTTGTGTCATCCACACGATAAATGACCATCTCTATGTTCTCCTTAAAGATGGCTTAAAAGTAGCTTAAAACGGTCTTTAAGCCACCATTAAGCTAACTTTAGGTTTCACTGTGGCTTATAGATGGCTGCTTTGTCCATAAAGGCGGCTGAAAGACCTACTTTAAGTCACATTTAAGGACAACTTATAGGTCCTTAGTGTCTAAACTTCTTTTTGTCACTTGTAGGCCATTTTTTAAAATTCACAGTGTGGGAGGGTTTAATCAATTGTTTGCTTACTTTTACCACCAAATGTTCTTTTTTTTTTAATGAAAGTGTTTGGATGAATACTGATTATTTCTTATCATTCTTTAATCTCTCTCACACTGCAAGGTAATCATATAGTTGTTTTTCTGACTTTTTTTCATAGAGGTGGAAGTTACTATTGTTTTCTACATACCTTGTACTTAATTATATTAGTCTTTGTTGTGTTAGGTGACCTAGTATACCATTGTGGTAATAGAAATATAACGTGTTTAGTTATGTCAAGAAAAGACTTACAATGTGTATACGTGGCTCAAACAGTTTTTTTTTACATTACAGAAAGACTTTCTTGTACTCGGAGCACTAAATGTAATAGTAAAGTAAAAACAAGTATTCCTTTTGAAGATATGATCGGCAATAATGATATATCATTATAGCAATCAACATGATCAGTTTGATGTAAAATAATTTAAAAAGTACTGTTTTTTTGGTTACAAAATAATATAGAATATTTTGTATCTGTACACCATTATTTCATCATTATAAACCGTCAATAAATTTAATTTTGAAATAAATTTGGGGAAAGCCGGTCGTAAACTCCTTGTCTAGTTTTATATTTTTAACTTAATAATTAAATGTAAATGTATCTTCTTCTTCTTCTTCTTCAGAATACTGAGTAGGGCTCTTCAAAGAGCATTTACACATATACAAAGAAAGAGTTGTATTAACATAATTTAATGCGACTGAAAAACATTAAATTCCATCGTAACTTGCTATCGAGGTCGCATTATAACGTAACCTTGGTTATAAATGAAGCAGTCTTCCTAGCTACTATTATACAACATTATTAGATCGAGGTCAGTTCATGGAGCATCTTCTTATGATTGAGGTCAATTCAACGAGGTCAACTGCATTACTGAATGAATCTTTCGATCAAATTTTTACGCGTGAGACAAAATGTGCATTCTTGAATTAACAGGCGAACTGTATTTTATGTATGTTTGCATCTCTTAAGGTAAATGAACTGAAATTAAACTGGGTGAAATGTTATATAAATACTAAACCAAACTTCAAATTTTTATAAGAACTACTTATGCAAGCGGAATGTGTGCGCACGTGGAAGCATTTGCCGGATGCCTCATATGGACACAACAGTGATCGGCAGAAGCCGATCACAAAAAACAATGTTAGACACAAAATTTTATTTTGACAAGAACTATGAAGTTAGAAAAATATTAAAAACAGGTTTGCACAATAAAATAATAATTTCAAAGGCACGTGAAATTGTAAAATATTGTGTACATTTTCCTTGTATATACTCTGTCAACTGACTCCTATAAAGCTTTAATAATTAATAGTAGCCAGCAAGAATGAAGGCAGATATAAATGGAAAACATGCAAAAAAGAAAAACATAGTACATACAAAGTATATGCCAATATATATTAAATGCTTACTATCAAACATTAAGAAAACATTGTCTTCCCAATTAGCCATTGTTTTCATTTCCTGTCCATTCTTCATATTTACATCATTGTGGTTGATACATATTTTCACACAAAATCAATTCCAAATATCTTTCTACACATACAGGTATAAAACTAGTTACAAAACCTTTTTATTTTTCATTCTCTCGTACAATTTACAGTCAATCCGTGTCACTTGCACTACTTTCATTCTCACTCTCTCCGTTCTCGCATGCGTTCCAGTCACTCCCTTGAGCTCAAATCCATTGGTTTGATGGTAAGTTGCGTTAAATATTTTATAACACTTTTTTGGAAGGAGTTTTTCAATAGATTGTTTTTTGAATTATGAAATATTTGCTATCGTCTTTTCCCCCTGGACAATAGCTTGTACAAAATATTTAGTCGATTTCCCAGAAGGGCTAAATCGGGAATTTATGATTCTGGTTTCTATTTTACCCAATGCGTAAATTTTGATGCTCTACAAATAAAAAAATATGCAAAATAAATTAATTTTGAACCTTGAAGTAAAATTTTCAATTTTAAACCGAAAAACGAATGTATTAAACGTTTGGAACTGTTTATATATATTTAACATGAATAAAAAGACTGACAAATAAGTTGGAAATAGATTTTTTTACTGATATATTAAACCTATGTAAACAAAAACAGTTCACGAGCCTTGTTTACATGACAAAGAATTGTGAGCCCTGTATCTTGCTTATATCTCTACAAGTGACTCTCAAAATTTATTTGATCATTAGAAATGCATTTCTAAAGCATTGTTAATAATAAAACATTAAAATAGAATTTGACCAAAATCATGACTATGCCCCTATTAAAAAGACGCTTTCATATCTACGAACACAATCGAGTATTGCAAACGTTTGTATGATTCGAATTAATTGGGTTAAGTTAAACGAAGACTTATTCATATTAGTTAATTTATTGAATGTTATAAAATTGGCGACGAACGTAAATAAAGTATCTATTGGAGATTGAAAGTTTACATTCGCATGCCCTCTTTCATTTTTACCAGGCCCCGGACATCGGACTCCCGGGATTTGTCGCAGACTGTAATATACTTCAATATCCATTGATATCGACAGATGTTCCTGACCATCTTAGGAGGATCTGAGGGTGGCTTTGTATTTCTCTCAGGTTGGAATACATAAATCTTAATAGTTAATTTTCCCCTTTATTTATTTGACTTAGTTTTGCATAAAAGCGAATTCATTCACTTGTATAGGTTTATAATGAAATATGTATGTATATATCATTCCAACATAACATTAAGGAAATTTTCCTCATCTCAGAAATGAAAAGTCCCCAAGGTGTTTGGGCCTTGGGACTTAGGAACGATAACTCTTACCTGATAAACTTTCATACCAAATACAATATAAAATATTGTTTGTGTGTATTTGCAAGAATTGTATTTTTGCAATAATATTATTGCAATAATAACCTTTTTGAATGTTAAGAAGTCTTATATTTTTTTAGGTGTCCATCATATGACAAAAAATTCTCTCAATCTGTTAATAGTTAACTTTTAAAAAATTATTTTACAAAAACACGAAAAAACATAAAAAAAATTCTTTAAAAATACCTATAGTATCCCTATCATAATTTTGATATTTGATAAGTATATGTTTTTAGGTCTTCTATTGAAAATTTGAATAAACTGTGGGTGTATAGAGCCACCTTAAGATGAGATACAGTACTTTCTATTCTGTGTTATGTAAACATGGTTAGTACTACACTTTTAGTTCACATAGGCCATACTTTGTTTGATAAACAAGACTTATGCCTTTTCCTTCTTTATATATTTGGTTTAAGACTACTAATACGAAATATTGTGATCAATATAACAAGCACTAGAAACTGTTTAACTGTATTTAGAATTAACTTGAATATTGATAAAGATATCTCGCTTTTAACACAACTGACTTAATTTTACAATGTTTTTTTTGTACATGGGTTGTGCAACTGTGATTTTAAAACACAGCTTTGTGTATATTTTGACAAACATTTTAAAATGAAAAGTTAAGATCCTTTGTTGTAATTTTGTGATGACTTTTGTACACGGGTTGTGTAACTGTGAATTTTACACACAGGTTGTTTATAATTTGATTAAATTTTTAAAATTATTTTGTAATTTTTTTTCTTTTTTTTTTTACCTCTCCTCTTCACTTGAAATTTTGGATGTGAAATATTGGAATCATTCAAGTCACTTTGTCTCTAACTTTTCTATTAAACCAACATCAAGAGAAGTTAGGGACCCATTTAACAAAAGAACTTACAACTAGGTCCAAGTTTTAATTTCTGCTTATAACCTTTTAATTTGCATACAATTGAGACTAGTTTTATTGTTTTTAAAAACTAACACCTTTAGGCTAACAATTTCAAACAGAATCATTAATTCTGCAAAATTTTACAATTTCAGTTTTAAGTCTTAGTCGTAGGTTCTTTTGTAAAACAGACCTCCTGGAGACTGTTCTTGATTATACCGTACATTTCTTTGCAGCAGCCAATGGTCTTATTGGTGGACCAGTTAAGAGAACTCCAATGGGAAAAGCACATCGATGACTTATGGCAAGAGGTTCTTTCCAAGATGGAATATCCTGCTAAAAAAAAGTCGACCTACCCTCGCTGATGGTGATCAGCCTTCTACGAGAGGACAGTTTGGTGGTGGGGGTAGTTCCGATTCTTGTGACATATTGACAAATCCATATACATTTGAAAGAGAGATACAGGGACCTTTAAGAAAAATTGGGTCCGCGACACTACATTCAAAGTTAAATTAAACGAACAGTGGCGGGGTAATAAATTAATAGATATACAAAACAATTTGTATGACATGTTCGAGGACCTGTTGTCGCAGGCCAGGGGACACGGGTCGTCATCAGTTATCCGAGTCTAAACAATGCAACAGTCATCCCGCTACAGGCTTAGAACACCCTCAATGCAGATATTGTGTTGTCCGAGGTTTATCAGTTGACGAAAATCTTTTTGTCACCATAGGTTTTATCGATTTGCCTAAAGGAGGTAACCCTAGGAAACTACCCATAACTTTTTTTTCGGACCCAAAAATAGCGTGGAAAGAAAACTTCCACTTTTTTCACGTACAAAATGATAACAATTTGTGCCTGGCATTTTCCATTGGTCTGTGTTTTCTTTAAACGTGTAAAAAGTAGACCCTGATACCTGGTCACAATAAGTAAGGGATGATGCCGAACAGATGCAAGATCATGTTCTCGAACACCGTACTGTATCCAAGACCTATAATGACAACGTCCTGTGAAACAGTGTAACAAGTTACTGACAATTTTTATATGGTATATATTGTGGAATTAAACCATTCTAGCGCTAATTCAGTATTTCTAAAACATTCAAATAAATGACAGCGTATATACGTTTTAAAGGTAGTATAAAGAATTCTTTTTAACATGTGACTAATATTATAAATACTCTTTTTGTTATTGTCTGCCTCACCTCCTATTATAAATACTCTTTTTGTTATTGTCTGCCTCACCTCCTGTTTAACTGTTTTCTATTAAGGCTATATATAGAGAGATAGCTGCTACAAAAGACACAAATCTTCATTACCTTGTCATAACTTAAAATTCGCTGTCAGTATTTTTAGCCCAATTATACGAGAGTTGTCCAAAAAGTTCGTCGACAGTGGCGTTTTTTGTCATTTTAAACGGGTTTAAACATACATATTGTATATCTAAATCTTTGTTATCTTTGTTATCTCTGTAATGTATCAAAGAGTCGCGGAAAGTACGCACGGCCCATCGTAAAAATTGCCCAAACTTCGTAATTGAGTTTTTAGATATGAATATTTACAGTTTGTATAAAACATTTGAAAACGTCATGATAATCTATTATGATGTAGTCTGTTAAGTGAACGGGATTTTCATGGCTAATTTGAAGCTCTTTTTTTTTTCAAACTAGCAGAGCATTTTTAAAAGATATTACGGCAAAAAAATGCCTTTGAAAAAGCGACGACCGCTGACCCCTAAAACCCAATAACTTCTTAAAACAGGAGTGACACAAAATGGGCGTGTCATATAGCATATCCGAGAGACGGTATTGGCTGCGCCGTGCAGTTATACATAGCATGTGCTACACAAAAAATAGTGGTTTTAAATAATGTGTGCAAATTGAAAATAATTAAAATAAAAGTTATAAGGAATCATTTTTTTAATATTATGAGGTGATAATTTCGGTGGGAGCATGGCCAAATTTATCATAAAGCCCTAGGGGCTTTTTTGGATTTGACCACGCCCCGATCGAAATTATCACCTCACAATTCTAAAACAATGATTTCTTATTCCTTAGATATTTTTCAATTCAATGTTTATGTTTGTATGTATTGACTTTCTCTTTAAATTCAAGTAAATGAAAGATTCCTACAGATTTATGAAAATGAGAGATTATTTTCATGCAATTTTGAAAAAAGAAGTCAAGAAATAGTTTCATTTTCTACACATTTCTATTAAACATGTTGGGAACAATCCCCTGGTACTGAGACAGCCTTGCTAAAGTGCAAACATCTCTCTTTACGGTAATAAAAAACATCCTAATTTTTTTTTCAAATGATATCTAGTTTTCTCTAAACAAATATATTATATATTTTGTTTAGGGATGTAATATGATAATGGCGACATTGCAGAAAAAATACATAACTCGCGTTAGCAGGTTATGTAATTTTTTTTCTGCAATGATTGCCATCTTCATAATCCGCATGAATCATCAAAGAAAGCATTTTAATGTTTATATTTCCATCTCTCTTATAACAAATTAATACATGTAGTAAAAAGTAAGTTTCTGTTACATTACTACGTTAGATAAAAGAAACAGCCAAATCGCCTCCTATGTGAATTTGAGTCTAACATCTCCATTATTATTTTGTGCTCTCCGTGATGTATTTAAGGTCGCTGTAGGTTTCGGCCAATCGATAAACAGGGCGTGTCAATTTCAGTCCTGTCAGTTTCAGTCGCTGTAGATTTCGACCAATCGATAAATGTGGTGTGTTGATATCTCTATAGACCTATGAATTAAATAAAGTTTCCGTAAGAAAAAGAGAGAATTATACTCGGTAGATGTAAATATTTGCTCTTTAGTGATAAAAAAAATAGCGTTTGAGCTGATTTTTTTTTTATTTGAGCCCCATATGCCGAAAAGTAAAAACATTTTGAACACTTGTTAAGACACACATTAAATAATTCGTTTAATACTAACGCTTTTCTCTTAAAAGTTTGCGCAGTATTCCTTTTCACTCTTGTTTGAATAAATGTTGTCTTTGAAATAATAGTTGTACAGTATATAAATAGTGCCTGTTTGGGAGGGTAACAGTTGAAATTGACAGCCCGAGAAAATCATTGTCAACCTCCGCTTCGCGTCGGTTGACAATTGTTTTTGAGTGATGTCAATTTCAACTGTTACCCTCCCCAACAGGCTCTATTTATTTTATTGTACTGAATGTCTTAATTTTAGAATTTTTGTTTACTGCTTTTATATAGAAATGACGTGATAATAACGGCGAACCGTACGCGCATGTAACAATTCGTACTGTCGGTCCGTTGCCAAGCGTGTTGCTAACGCTGAAGGTAAGAGAACTGATTGTCAACTCCGTCTAAACCAATCAGATTTCAGTATCTAACATGGGAGTATAATAATAAAACTTGTATAGTGCGAATATGGATATAGAAATATCCCAAGTATAGCGGTGGTATTTAGTTTAGTTTATGTTGATTCCTTGGTAAAATTTCTAACAAATGTGGTGGTTATAATGAATGTGGATATTACAAATTTACAAATATAGCAAACTATATTTTGAAACAATGTTTTATATTGAAAAATTGTTCAATGCAGTAGCAAACATCTTTCTTTACGGTAATTAAAAAAAAAACACCGTTTCAAATGATATCTAGTTTTCTCTAAGCAAATTTATTATATATTTTTTTTTTCTTAGGAAGGGTCCACTTACTTTAGGTAGATGCACAACTTTGATACTTACATCTGCATTTATTTAAACAGTAAAGTGCTTTCCTTGGTGATTCATGCGGGATATGAAGATGGCGACATTGCAGAAAAAATACATAACTCGCGTTAGCGGGTTATGTAATTTTTTTCTGCAATGATTGCCATCTTCATAATCTGCATGAATCATCAAAGGAAGCATTTTAATGTTTATATTTACATCTTTCTTATAACAAATTAATAAATTAATACGGTAAATGTAGTAAAAAGTAAGTGAAATTAACTAAATTTCTGTTAACGTACATCAGTACATTAGATAAAAGAAACAGCCAAATCGCCTCCTATGTGAATGTGAGTCTAACATCATCATGATAATTTTGTGCTCTCCGTGACTTTTCTAAAGTCGCAGTAGGTTTCGGCAAATCGATAAACACGGCATGTCAATTTCAGCCCTGTCCGTTTCAGTAGCTGTAGATTTCGACCAATCGATAAATGGGGTGTGTTGATATCTCTATAGAGCTATGAATAAACTAAAGTATCTGTAAGAAATAGAGAGAATTATACTCGGTAGATGTAAATATTTGCTATTTAGTGATAAAAAATAGCTTTTAGCTGATTTTTTTTTTATTGAAGCCCCATATGCCAAAAAGTAAAAACATTTTGAAAACTTGTTAAGGCGCCCATAAAATAATTCGTTTAATACTTACGCTTTTCTCTTAAAGGTTTGTGCAGTATTCCTTTTCACTCTTGTTTGAATAAATGTTGTCTTTTAAATAATAGTTGTACGGTATATAAATAGTGCCTGTTTGGGAGGGTAACAGTTGAAATTGACACCCTGAGAAAATCATTGTCAACCGACGCGAAGCTGTCAACTGAATTTTGAAACAATGTTTTACCTGATAAATGAAAAAATGTTCAATGCAGTGGAGTCCCTGAATTCCGTGAGTTAGAAATCATTTTGTTCTCACAAGGAGTGGTATTTCTTGTCAGGAAGGTCTGTTGAAAGAAGCATATTTTTCCACGAAGTTTACAATAGGGCGGAGTTTTCCAGACACATTGAATTAAACCCCTCGTTTATAGGATTTTTTTCTATTACTGTAAAAAAGAGTATTCGCACTTAAACGAGACTTTATCGCTATAAGGTAATTGTTCCCAACCTGTTTAAGCCATGAAGTACAGGAAAAAGTTGTTATCAGATCACTTTTGACATTACAAGTATTGGCTCTAGCACAAAAATGATACTCCATAGCCATTTTCTAGGACTTTGCTTTAATGCCAATGTATACATGTTTTATATTACCTGTATATATTTTATATAGCAACAAGAGTAAAATGGTCCAAACAGAAAGAAAAAGAAGTCAAGGAATATTTTTCTGACTGTTACAAATCCAAAACACTTCCTGGTATGAAACTGTGCCTACGACTTATTGAAAGCAACAAAAAAACCGGAGGAGTATTATGGAAAAGAAAATGGGAGACCATTAAGAAAAAAAATTGGAATTACCTCAAAAGACTGAAGTAATGAAGATTTGAACTTTTGATATAGTTTCATGTATGTCTTAATTTACATTTTGTTGTTATTGTTAGTAATACACGAGTGTGCTCATAGAAAAGAACATCATGCATATGCATTGTTATAAATATATTGAAATTGTTGATCATGTTAAGATTTTCAAAGGGGTTCTGTAATAAAATAAAAAAAATATTTTCCATTTAATGCTTTGTTATTCAATATGGTTAATAAAAATATAAATTATTTTGATAATTTTCTTTCAGATATGCATAGTAATATTCGGTGTGTTCCCGTTTTGCACACATTTGATAATTGGGTATAGAACAATAGGTGTGAAATGTGTTGTTATAGCAATTATAGTCTGCTTTCGATCTGTGATTTGCCTGGATTTTTACCTGTTTTTTATCGGTGCGTTAAACAAGAAAAATGACAAGATTTCGTTGTGCTATACGACTTATATATATGCCAAAGAACATTAATATTAAAAAAATTAATATCTATATAAAAAATTTGGAAAATTATATTTTGTGTTTTATGATTACTGATAATATATATAACAAGATTATAGAGATTTTGTGGTGTTTTTTTTTTTAAATAATGGTTTACATTAAATTTATAATTAAGTGAATAAAAGTAAAAAATTGTCGGTCCCAAGCCAAGTGGAAGCTGATTCATGATGGATGATTATAGGATCAAGGTGAAAACTATCTCACCAAAGACTACTCCTCATCCAAGCTGGACCGGTTATATTATCACGATAGCGTGTCCATCCAAGCTGGTAAATTATCATTATTATTAATTTTTGCATCAAAGTGACTATATTTTGTTATATTATCAAGATAGTGTGTCCATCCAAGCTGGTGAATTATCATTATTAATAATTTTTGCATCAAAGTGACTATAAATTTTGTAGTATAAACAACATTCAGTATAAAATGATGTTGAATTCTGCAATCTCATCACTCACACTTAGTGGTTCATCATGGCTAATGCTATGCTTGCAGTTACTTTCTTATCCAACAAGTTTGGCGGTTTACGTCTCGAATTCAACGGTTATCAATACATGGTATCATATTTCACAAATATTTAGTAAGGAAAGGCAATTATTAAATAAAAACACTACGCAGTATGTTCATACTAAAAGAAGAAATGAAGCTTTGTTAAGAACATTTTTAAATTAAAGTAAAGAACACTTATGTCATTTTTTTGTATGTGAACTTGTACATATTAATAATACTTTTGTTTGATTTCAGATCAATTCTCGGAGAGGAGACCGACGCTACTGGAAGTGTGTGATTCCGGACTGTGCTGCCAGACTCAACACGCATCATGAGTACATCACAAAGTTCGTGCATCGCCACAACCATGAACCAGATGCCGTCGACGTCAAAGTACGAAGAATCATGGAGAAAATAAAACAGAGAAGCAAAGAAGAGACCAAACCAGTGCCAGCAATCTACGAGGAAGAACGATGCCTTCTCCGATCAGAGGAATTCATCGAATCTGAACCTGATCATCACAACGTCACATCATCATTCCCGACCTTCTACGCCTGCAAGTCCGCCCTTTACCGCCAACGTGGGAAGGAAATTCCGAAACTCCCTATCACACCACAGGATATCATCTTAGAGGGAAAATGGACCCGTACCAACGCTGGAGACAACTTCCTTGTGGCAGATGATGGTGAAGACTCAAGAATTGTGATCTTTGGAGCAGACATCAACATCAACTACCTCGCCGCCAGCAACAGAGTCTACATGGATGGAACATTCTACTCCTCACCTGGCCAGTTCTACCAACTGTATTCCACCCACGGAGAAATCAACGGACGGACTTATCCTTTAGTGTTTGGACTGCTTCCCGGAAAAAGTGAAGGCATTTACCAGCGATTTTTTCGCCTCCTTATGAACTACTGCGGAGAGATCAACGTTGTGTTTCAGCCACAGATTGTGATGTGTGATTTTGAAATTGCAGTGAGGAATGTGTTGCAGCGAGTGTTTCCTGATGCAACCGTGAAGGGATGCTTCTTCCATTTTACCCAGTGTATTTGGAAGAAGACACAATCTTTGGGATTAGCCACCATGTACAGAAACAACGATGGAGTACAGAAACTAGTGAGACGTGCCGCATCCCTGCCCCTTGCCCCGATCAACGCAGTAGGAGATGTTTGGTTCAACACCCTGGAGGACGCCGAGGAAATCAACGTGGACATCAACCAGGTTCGCCGACTACGTGACAGAGCAGTGGATTGAAGGAACAGATGTGCAGTTTTGGAACCATTTCGACAACACCGGACCTAGGACCAACAACATATAAGAAGGATGGCATTCCAAGATCAACAAACAGCTTAACGCCGCGCATCCGAACATCTACAGACTCATCAGCCTTCTTCAGTGCATCCAAGCCAACAACGAAGCGGATATCATCCAGACATCAGCAGGAGCCAAGCAGAGACCGCAAGAAGTCCGGTATCGACGCATTGACCAACCACTGACCCAGCTGAAGAACAGATTCATCGATTGAGATATAGGCATCATGGAGTACTTGGACGCGGCATCTCATCTTCTTCACCTTGGATGATCCGTCAGTGTGTATAAACTATCATTAACTGTGCATTTATATTTTCAGAAAACATATTTAAATGTAAAAATAGATGTGCTTAATTTATTGTCCTATGACTTTTTTTTATCATGAGTATCAGTTGCAATAAATGAGCGTGTATTTATTATGATGTAAATATTTAATAGTGTAATACTTTATGATAAAAAATGACATGTGTTGTAAGATGAAATAAATATATTAAATATCAGTGCAAATAATGTGTTCTTGTTTCTTGTCCATACCCCCGTTTTATAATACAGACTATAGCAATTAAGCAATTATCTCACCTGGACAAATTCCCGTTTCGCACACATTTTTTTGATACCAAATTTTCAAATGTGTGCAAAACGGGAACAAACCTAATATTCATAATTATGTACCCAAGAGGATGATGGACATTGGTTAATACCCAATACATGCAATCTGCAAAGCTTACCCAATCAATGTATTCTCGTGTGAAACGATGTCATGTACCCAATAATGTTTTGGACACAAAGTACCCAATGTATGCCTAAATGTGTGTCCGTCTGTCTGTCTGTCCATAAACTTTTTACATTTTTAACATCTTCTGCAGAACCACTGGGCCAATTTCAACCAAATTTGGCACAAAGCATTCTTAGGCAAAGGGGATTCAGAGTTGTGAAAATTAAGGGCCACGCCATTGTTCAAGGGGAGATTATTAGAAAATACCGAAATATTTTGTGAAATGTTCAAAAATCTTCTTCTTAAGAACCATTAAGCCAGGAAAGCTGAAACTAATGTTGAAGCATGCTCAGGTAGTGTAAATTCAAAGTCGTGAAAATCATGACCCCCGGGGGTAGGTTGGGGCCACTTTAGGGGGTCGAAATTTTACATGGCAATACATAGATTAAATCTTTAAAAATCTTCTTCTCATACACTTATCGACCAGAAAAGCTGACACTTGTGTGGAAGCATCCTCATGTAATGTAGATACAAAGTGGTGAAAATAATGATCCCCAGTGGTAAGGTTCGGCCACAATAGGGGGGTCAAAGTTTTACATAGGAATATGTAGAGTAAATCTTTTAAAATCTTTCTCAGAAACTAATCAGCCAAATAATTCTTTATAAAATTAAGACTTTGGTCCCAGGACAATTATTTGGACTTACAGGTTTATAGTTTGATGTAGGTTTATATCCCATATATAAACAATTGTTAAGGATCTTTTTGAGAACTGCAAACTCAACTTGTGATATGACTATAAATTCATCCTGTTAGAAAAGGGATAATGATTATAAACATAAGAATTTTCAGGGGGATTATGGATTTTATTTGTACAGTATCTACATGTATTAGTGTACATTGTCCGGATAGTTTGTAAAATGACTCAATTAAGCTGATTTTATCATACAGTGGTAACAACGTTATTGTTGACAAGCCAATCGTGTTAAATAGTTCGTGTAACGTGGGTGATCGTTCGTGTAACGTGCGGGATCGTGCGTGTATCAGGAAAATTGGTTTGCGTTTTTTACCGTGCGTATTCGTGCGTGATCGTGCGGTTTTTTCGTTTTGTAACTTTTTTTACGGAATGGCACGACTTATTCTTAAAACAAAGACAAGTGGTTTTTGTAGAAAAATGTGAATTTAAAATAAGATATTGACAGTTGTTAACATTCAGTATCTCTTTCGTCGTTAAATACATTTTTTTATTTCCATAGCTCATTCAATCCTTTGTTTTGTCGGGTTAGTTTTGCTTAATTTTATAATCAGCCTATATCAAGCATCGATTATGTCTTGACAATTAATTTCATTCATATAAGCAAAAGCGACACATTGAATGAAAGCAGCCAAGCTTACCCATTCCCCGCTTTAAACTAAACGATTATTCCCAACGTTTTTCTTTCAAATGAGAATACAATACGCATTATTATCTAGTAGATTGTATACACATTTGTTTGAAATAAAATTTATTAAGACGCTTTAAAACTAAGAATAAATAGAAATAAATCAATAATGTACTGTAAATTATGAAAATATTGGATATGAAAAATCGAATTTATATGGAACAAGGTAACAAATTTACCTGTATCCCGCATAATTAAATCGTACGTAAGAGAATTAAAACACATAAACAGTCAACTCATATGTAAATAATTTCGTGTAGTTTATGCATTATCTTCATTTTTATTACACGTAATTTTCTTTAACTTATGACAGAAGTAAATATTCGTTATGGAGACAAAAAATTAATTTGTGTGTGAATCCTTTATATTTCTGTATGGATGTGTAAAAGTGTTATCTCGTAAAATACAAAACAGTGCATGACTAAAGTACATGCCGCTTTTCAATAACACACAAACATAAAGCAATACATATTAAAGTAATACGTTTCCTTAATTCTAATCTTAAAAATTAATTTTGATTTTGCGTGTTTAATGGTGTAGAATCGTTCGGTTGCGTGTTTTATCGTTTTTGTTCGTGTATCGTGAATATTCAGTAAGTTAGTGATCGTCCGTGTATCGTGCGTGATCGTTCGTGTATCGTGCGTGATCGTTCGTGTATCAGAATCGTGCGTGTTGTTTGTCAACAATAACGTTGCTACCACTGTACCTATTGTTCCTCAGGTGAGCGATGTGGCCCATGGGCCTCTTGTTTATTTTAATTTATTTTTTTTTTAGAAAAAAAGCCTGAGAATCATAATTGCCATATAATAATCATATTTAAAAAGTTCTCTTTTTGCTTTATATGGAATTTTATCATAAATGGTATTTCATTGAGGCAGGTTCCAAACAAACAGTAATTTTTCTTTTGGTCCTAGCTTTGTAGTGGGATATATGTCTGTTGCATAGGAAATGATTTTATACGTTTTTCTTTTTGACAGGCTGATGGTAGATCACTGAGGATTTTCTTCCAAGGTGCAGGGGAATCGAGAAAGAAAGCAGCAGTGCCAAACAGCGACCAGAACAATTGGTGGAAAACAACGAGGAAAATAAATCGAGCTGTGGATCACAGTCAGTTCTCGTCTTGAGCAACGAACAAGAACTTCGGTCAGCATTTGAGAAGGCCAGAAATGTGAATCTTTCAAGATCCAAAATGGATGTGTGGTGTACACCCTTTGTGAAAGAAGTTCAATGCTGCCAAAAACTTAGTAACATTCAGAGGACCCATGCGGAAACCAACCTGAAACTGAACAGAATCCTGAAACTAATTGAAACGCCACCACAGGAGATAAGCGGCCTCAGTGAATGTCTCTGGCAGCTCCAGACCCCAAGACCAACATCAGTTCCGGCTAATGAGGTTGCTCAGGAAACCCAACAAAAGAGGCAGCCACTCAGTGCTATTCAGTTGTTCGAGAGAGAAAACTGCCACGGAGTTCCTACCCCTGCTGACCTGTTTCCTGAAGACCAGAAGAAACTGAGGAGGAATGTAGTGACCAGTCCATGCCATCTAGACTGACCGACCTGGATGAAAATTCCATCCCCTCGTCTCTGGACTTTGCAGTGAGAAACAACTCCATCTTAATATCCTGCCCTGCAAACGCCACCATCATTGACGTAAAGTCTCCGAAAGATATTGTCCCAGGGAACTGTGAATTTCCTGTGGTCAATGACCAAACTTTTGTTTAGTGAAGAAGAAATTATGACCATGTCAATGGGAAAAAGGGAAAGGCAAAGATGTCACCGAGACGACGCCACAGCCTTGTACACTTGTACATAGTCAACTATGTACAACTGATATTTTTGATATACGACTACAAGTAATAAAATTACTTATAACAAAATGATTTGATTACTTAAAATAAGTAAAGTAAATAAATAACCAATCTGTATATACATTTAAGTAATTGCAGAAATGATGAGTAAAATAAATCATAAGTAATTGTATTAGTGGTATTTGCTAATTACGATTCCAATTACTAAACAAGATTGCCTTTTACTTGCTATTCTGACTAATTGTATTACTTAATATTTATAGTTTTTTTCTAAATTCAAGTTCTTATTTTAAAAATGTATTGAGATATTTTTTTTGGAGTGTATACTGCTGATAAACACTCTGTCTCTTATCATCAATTTGATTTAAAATTCACATGGGTCCAAATGACACGGGCCGAAAAGATCAGGGGTAGATAAAATAGAGCACCCATTCACGTTGTTTACAAAGTTCCTAATTGAGGTATGTCAGCTATTTATCTTCAAACACTTAGAAAACTTTGCACTCATTTGAGTGGTTTGGCTACTTCCGGACGTACGATCCCTTGATGGCCTCGACGCCATAAAAATTAATATGTAAATTTATTTGTTATCGGGCACGGTCTCCAAAATAAATGTAAGCGATAAATTAATCTTGTGATTTTGTTGCAATATTACAGCTAGTTTGGTTGAGCATTATAGACACGGCAGATCAACGCACGTGGTGTTGATTTATTTGTAAACAACCATACCGTAGTTAATCTTGTTTCACACGGGAATTAAATTAATTTTTTTTTTTTTAATTATAAATAGGTATTACTGTTAAAGTGTTACCCTCGTATAAAAATAATGAACCCGTGACATTTTTTTAAAGACTGTTTCAAGCAGAAAGAAGATACATATAATATATTTTTTAAACTTTGAAATTTCTTTTTTTTTAACCATGATGAGTTATGATTCATTGTATTACAAATGCATCACTACGTATTTAATTAAGAAATACACTGAGTATACAATCACATGGTGATGTTAAAATTGCATATGAAAATATATTGTATATTGTGGTATTAATGGACTTATTGTACGTTCGACCTAACTCAGACAACGCATGCACGGATCTCTATCTCGCAGGATGTGTCCCGGTGCATGGCGAGGGCTATTGTGAACTCTTGTTCATGAACCCATGTTTTAAGTGTATTTGTATGTTGTCTGCTTGGCAAAAAATACTTTAATATGTACGAATTTAGTTACACAAAACATTTTTATTCTGATATTTTTTTTATATACGACTATTGGTTCAGAAATTAAAATTAATGATACCTTTATTAAAGAAAATGTCAGTTCGATGCCTTTGTGGGAGTTCGAGCCTTTGAAATGTATAGCGAAAATTCTAAATTGTAAAAATCGTGACCCTCGGAATAAAACTGGAGTCCCACGCGGGGTTTAACATAGAACTACATTAGAAAAATTTTCAAAACATTTTTCTTAAAAATTACTGCAACAAAAATGCCAATATTTACAGTAAAGGTTGTATATATAGTGAAGATTCTAAAGTGTAAATATCGTGACCCCCGGACAAAAAGTGGGGCCCCAGGAGGGTTTAAAGTTTAACAAATATAGGAAAATGTTTTAAAATCTTCTCAAGAACTATTATGCAACAGTTTGGGATATTACTATGCATACATGTACATCCTTAAATAATGTAGATTCTAATTTGTAAAAATCGTGACTCTCGGACAAATGCTGGGGCTGCAAGAGGGGTTCAAAATTTAAACTTTTTAAAAAATATATAGGAAAGGTTTAAAAATGTTCTTCTCAGGAACTACAATGTTATAGTTTGTGAAATTACTATGCATGCATCCCTGACTTAAGTAGATTCTTAATTGGTAAAATCGTGACCCCTTGGACTAGTACTTGGGCCCAAAGTGGGCGTCAAAGTTTATTATAGAAATATAAAGGTTACGTGTTAAAAAATTTTCTTCTCGAGAACTACAATGCTTCAATTTGTGAGATTACTATCATGCATACAACCTTGAATAATGTAGGTTCGATAGTTTTAAAATAGTGATCCCTGGACTAATACTGGGGTCCCAAGATGGGTTAAACTTTAACTGTAGAAGTATATATAATGAAAATGTTTAAACATCTTCTTCTCAAGAACTACAATGCTTCAATTTGTCAGATACAGATAACTACGTAAATATCCTCAAATGGAGTAGATTCGAAATTATAAAATCCGTGACTGGGGCCCCAAGAGGTGTCAACAGTTCAACATAGAAATATAGAGGGAAATGTTTAAAAAAAAAATTCTATAGAACTATAATGCTTCAGCTTGTGAGATTACTATGCAAGCACCCTTAAATAATGTCGATTCCAAATTAATAAAGCGTTGGCACTGGACTAATACTGGGGCCTCAAGAGGGGTTCAAAGTTTAAAAATAGAAAGATATATTGAAAATGTTTTTAAAAAGTTTTTCTCGAGAACTATGATGCTACAGTTTGTGAGATTAGTGAGGATGCTACAATGCTGTTAGTTTGGTGCCTATCCTTGGAAAGGATAGGCGCGTTTCCCTAGCATGATGAATTGTGGTGTGACATTGAGGGATGGTTGTGTGATTGTGTGTTAGGCATGTGTGGAGTTTGTGCTTGTGGGCTTTGACACACTAAAGCAAAATGACGCCATCTGAAACATCTTAAACACTTTACTTTAAAAGCAGGGCAAGCAGATCTAGGGTAACAAAACTTACCACATCCCTTGCACACTCGACTTGCTCTCTGGTACTGTCTCACTTTGGGTCCATTGTTGGTTGCTTGGGGCCACTGCTGTGCTGGGGGCTGGACCTGGGGTTGCACTGGGGGCTGCTGTTGATAGGAGGTAGGTGGCACGGCAAAGTTTGTTTGGCACACCGGGTGGTGGGGGTGCGAATTGCTGCCACTGAGGATGGGAGTTGGGTGGTTTGCTCCATGGTTCTTGCTGACCGTTCCTTGATTGGCAATTACTTTGTGTTAAGGCACTAATTTCAGCTTTCAAGGAGTCCTTCAGCTGAGCAGCTAATGCTACCAGGTTTAAATTGTTCATGTCTTCTGTGGTGTTGCATTTTAGTTGTGCTTTAGCTAGGGACACGGCATGGCGTAGTTCCTGAAATGTTTTAGGCTCTTTGGATATAACCTTTGCCTTCACCTGGTTCTCCAGTCCTTGGATGGCGAATTGGACCTTGTATATCTCTGGCAAATCATGGCCAAGGGCAGTTTTCTCTGCCCTAGACAAGTACACATCAGCAGTTTCTCCTGCTTGTTGTCTAATGGACAAGAGGGTAAAGTTTGTTTCTTGAGGGGCTAATCTGTTTTTCAGGCACTCTTTGAACTCGGTTAAATTGTTTCTCTGTCGTGGTGACAATGTTTGTAGCCAGGTTTCAGCTTGGCCTTCTAAACTGCATGCAATTGCCAAAAGTGCTGCACCGTCTGTCACGTTGTGAAGTTTCTGCCAACTGTCTAAGTGGGACAGCCACAAGTGGACATTTTCACTACCACTAAACTTCTTTAAATTTATTCCAGTGGCCATATTCACAATAATTCTTTCACTGTTTTCTATGTGATTATCAGTAACGTTTTCTGTAGTTTGTTCGTGGGATGTGTTGTTTACACCTGAGGCTGCAGCGTTTTCTGTATTTTGTTCCAAGGATGGGTTGTTATCACTTGAAGTTGTAGAGTTTTCAGTATTTTGTTCCTCGGATGTGGTATTTTCACTTGAGGTTGTAGAGTTTTCTGTATTGTGTTCCTCGGATGAGGTATTTTCACTTGAGGTTGTAGAGTTTTCTGTATTGTGTTCCTCGGATGTGTTGTTTTCACTTCCTAGTATATTATGCTCTTCACTTTGTATTTGCCTTTCACTGGAATTGGTAGGTTGATTTGAGCTGGATTGTTGTGAGTCAGAAGATTGGTCTTTTTGTTGTCTATCTCTCAAGTCGTACATGTAGTTTATTGGTCTGCTCTTCATTGGGATCTTTGAGGAAACATCCACCAACTTGTCATCATGGAATTTGGGGTTTAAATATATAATAACGTTGACCTGTAAAATATGACCAAGAGTTCAAATGTGAAGAAAACGTCTTTTATTTAGGAAGCGTCCAGCAAAAGTCATGACATATAAATCATAAGATTATAAACAATGAGTCTTTGCACATATAAAAATAGTGCAACAGATAATATAAAATATCAATGACCACATTATGTAAAATTAACCATATGACCTACATGTGCAAACATCAATAAAAATAAACAAAAGTATAAAAACCACAAAGTATAAATGCTTATAATCAAATGGGGAGATTAACTTAAGTGGGGAGAATTAACTTTAATGGTAGAGAACTTGACTTGGCCATGATAAGGTACACAAATTATGAAGGAGCAGACATAAACATAGGGTCTTATTTGCATAATTTCAAAGTACATGTACTCAATTTATATTCATTATTTGAATCGAAAGATATGTTTGAATAAAGATAAAATAGATTTTGATCCTGGGCTTTCACTCATGAAGTTAAAACAATTAAATTAAAGAAATTTTTAATGCTTAATGAAAACACACACAACATCACTGCACGTGTCATAAAAACCTCAATCAAAATCATAAAGTATGCAATGACAATAAATCCGTAAATGAATTACAGTAAAAATATGTAGTTATCAACTTACATCTTTATGCTGTTTAGTTATTAAATGTATTGTGCAGATTAACAATGTTTTCCTTAAGTCAAGACATTTTCAATTCGGGCGGAAGCGAACTCATGTAAACAAAGCCAAGACAAAATTTAGAACTGGTCATGTGACACATAAATTTCCGGAAAAGTGTTGCATAAAAATAATAAAAAGAGTAATTCAAATATTCAGATACATCTACCCAAAGTAATTTTAGATTTTAGAATGAGATAATTTTTCAATCGATACTAAATTACTTTTATACATTTACGCATTTCAACAGCATACGATGGGATCTATGTAAATGACGAATCTACATGCAACAAGAACAAAGAAAAATCACAGAAAATAAAGTACAAACTTATATTGATGTGTTTTAGAAATTAAGTAAAATTGAACACATAAACCTGAGATCATAAAAGCGTACAAAACGAAAATAATTAAAAAGTAAGTAAAATATTGCCTACCTGTAAAATATGACCAAGAGTTCAAATGTGAAGAAAACGTCTTTTATTTAGGAAGCGTCCAGCAAAAGTGACGCGCTGGGCTTCGATACAAAAATTCCTCTTGGTCAAGGTAGGGTACACGATAGGTTTACAATATTTAAGTTAATAAGAAAACAAAATAATTTCCCTGTCGGGGGCCTCATACCCGAAAGGAGGGATGTAGCGTGGACTAAACAAAAGCAGCGCTAATCCGTAATCCTGACAGTAATTGAGTAAAGGGGACATCAAAAGGCTTTCTTAATTTATTGTCATGTGATTATGTAAAAGTTGTTTGCTAGCAAATATCCCAAATTCATCGTGGCATCGAATGGTGTTAATATGTACCTCACTTCTTATCGTGTCTTATTTATAGAATAAAAGATATTGTTAATGCTTGACACAAGTTAAACAGAGACTTAGTCATGAATTGTAGTAATTAAAAGTAGTAAAAAGCATTTAACCAAAAAGAACTGTTTTAAATAAGTTTGAGAAATGATATATTACATTAAAATTATATATAATAAAAATAATATCAGAGAGTCAATGAGAGCTGGTGATAAAAACATCATCGGGGGTGCTAAGCATAATTTTCAAACGCTACCACGAGACCGGAAGGTCATTCATTCGTGGTAATCCACAAAAGCGGTAGAATTAAAGGGTTTGACGCCAATGCGCTATACCTACATTGTATAGGAAGACAAATGCCCGTCGGCGCTTTTGTGCGCAGGCGCTTTAACGATAACTTCAAGCTCCAGAAACGAGATAAATATACCATTGCATTTGACTGGTTGGATTGGTTATCCCACTGTGTGGAAATACAAAACCATTAAACACAAACTCAATTTGGGTAAGGAAAAAAAAATAAGACGCTTTCCAGTCGACGGATACGACGAAGCAACTGACACGGTGCTGCAGTTTCATGGATGTTACTGGCACGGGCATCGTTGTTGGTTGACTCGCCATGTTCAAAACAACAAACTCTTAAAAAGAGGCAAATTAAAACCAAACTTGCAACGGTATAACTCAAAAACGAGGTTACAAGGTCGTTGAAATGCGCGAATGCACTTTTCGCAACAGTATTTGCACCAACCTTCAGTTGAAAAAATCTGTAAACTCGAGAAAATTGTCAACAGGTCGAAGTCAACTTTCACCTGAACAAGTCATTCAAGCTGTGGTGAATGGCAAGTTATTTGGTATTTGACCATATGGATTATCGTTTGGATTCCAGTCATGTTTGTTATCATAACCCTAACCCTAACCCTAACCCTGAACATTTTTGGTTCTATAATTGATAACAAAATATTTTTCAGTAAAGAGTTATTGCAAGAATACTTTAAAGCCCTCTTGGCCCCTTATTTGAGGGGCCAGCCCCTTTTTCTTGATATCAAACAAAAGATCCAGATAATCTGAACAATTTTTGCATAACATGTCTTAACAAAATATTTACACATTAAAAGCTAGGGCCGAAAATGTGCGAAAATTTCGTGAAAAAAATTGGTGCCAATTTTTGAGCTCAGGCGAGCTTCGCCGCCTTGCGCATTTTTCAAAATATACAATAATTAGGATCATCTACAGACATTCATCTACTATCCCTGAAAGTTTCACGTTTCTATCGCAATTAGTTTTTGAGAAGTTACGTGGACAAAATGGTCCTTAAAAATTCACTAAATCCTCAAAATCTCAAACCGGAAGTGACGTCATCAGCGAGAATTTTTTTAATATCAAGTACTTTTAATGCTCAATACATCCTGTAAATTTCATGCAAATCAGTCGAGTAGTTCACGAGAAATAGCGTTCGAAATAACTCAGAAAAAAAATAAAAAATAAAATAATAATAAGGACTAGAGCAAAGCTCGTTGCAAAGCAACGAGTGGGTCTTCCGTTAATGTCGGAAGTAAAGCTGGAAGTTCCTGTAAGAAGCAAAGCTCTTGAACCAATAACAAGAGTTACTAAGATGAAAATATCTAATTGTTCCTGGTACGACTTAACAAAATCCGAATGATTTTAAGTACGACTTAACAAAAACCTTTCTGATTTCAAGAACGACTTATCAAAAAAAAATCCGAATGTGTTCAAGTACGACTTAACAACTATTTTTGGTACGAGTTAATTACTTTAAAACATTTCGCTATTTTTTAAACCAAGGATGCGGAATCAAAATTTCCGGAAAAATCAATTTTTAAACCCCGATATCTCTGTAATGCATCGTCCAATTTTAAAACGGTTTTCAGTGTTAGATTCAGCTTAATAAGCTATACAAAACACATGTTCATTTTTGATTTGATAAAAAAATTCAATTTTTCGAAAAAATTGATTCACTTCCGGATTCGACCAGAAGAGACAGATTTTCATTTCCAGCCTTATTACAGTGGTAAATCGACAAAATTATTACCATTGAAAATTCCAAGCCTCTATCTCAAAGCGTTTTCATGAAACATCGAAGTCATCAAAATGACTTTATTAAAATTTTATAAATGACGTAACGTAAAAACTGAAGTGACGTTTTCAAAGAAACTTTGGAATTTTTTAGGCATAATAGTTGCACACAATCTCTGAAAGTTTCATTTCAATCGGTTATAAACTTTTTGAGTTATAAAGCCGAAAAGGTGTCGGAAACAAAAGATGTCACCTTTGACCTTCCAAACTGTGTGCTTGTTGCACCATCAAATGTCAGAAACTTACCAATGTACAGTTTATTATATTTCTGTGAATATTTCCTATGTAAAATTAAAATGATTAAACATGCTATTCCATCTAACTGTGAAATAGTTTCTATGGTATCTGTCCATGGTGAATAGTCAACGAAAGTATTCACCGGATAATTCTTAGTACGACTTAACTATATCTGAATGATTTCAAGAGCGAATTAACAAAACCCTTTATAATTTCTAGAATGACTTAATTAAAAAAATCCCGAATGTGTTCAAGAACGAATTAACAATTTCCGAATTATTTTAAGTACGAGTTAATTTTACTTTGAACATAACACTTTTTTCTTAACCAAGAACGTGGAATCAAAATTTCTGGAAAACTCAATTTCTAAATCCCAACATTCTTGTTATGCATCGTCCGATTTTAAAACGGTTTTCGGTTTTAAATTAAGCTTAATAAAAGCTTCTTTGTTGATTTATGATTAATATCAAATTATTGGTCAGAAAAGTTATTATAAAAAGACTTAATGGCCCTTCTGGCCCCTAATTTGAGGGGTCAGCCCCTTTTTCTTGATATCAAATAAAAAGTCTCGCTAATATAAACATATTTTGTTCTACAAGTAATCATGAATTATAAACCGTTATCGAGATATCTAAACAACTGTGTTTTTTGGGCAAACCCTATAACCCCTTACCGGGGCCACTAAGAACAAAATTGTTGGTATCATATTATTCAGAACATAATTTTGAGCAACTTTTGTTCTACATTGTTTTGCAAAATATTTCTCCTTTTTCAAATATTAATGATCAATGTTTTGAATTCTGGCCCCTGGAAGCCCTTAGTTACGTAATATGTGACTTAGGTATGGTAATGTATAGATGAACAGCCGTACGATGAAAATTTTTGCTTCTATAATTAGAAACAAATTATTATTCAGTAAAGAGTTATTATAAGCAGATTTTAGACCCCTCTTGACCCCTGATTTGAGGGGCCAGCCCCTTTTTCTTGATATCAAATAAAAGGTCTTGCTAATATAAACATATTTTGTTCAACAAATGTTCACGAAATGTAAACCGTTCTTAAGATATTTGTACAAATGTGTTTTAGGGGCCAGCCCTTTATCTCTTAAATGGGGTCATAAACAAAAAAAAATTAAGATAGCATATTGTACAGAACATTATTTTGAGCAACTTTTGTTTTACAATGCTTTTCAAAATATTTCTCCTTTTTCAGATATTAATCATCAAAGTATTGAACTTCTGGCCCCTTGAAATCCCTAATTACGTAACATTTGACTTAAGTATGGTACCATATAGATAAACAGCTGTACAATGAACATTTTTGCTTCTATAATTAATAACAAATTATTTTTCAGTAAAGCGTTATGGTAAGAAGACTTTACAACCCCCTTGGCCCCTAATTTGAGGGGCCAGCCCCTCTTTCTTGATATCAAATGAAAGCTCGTGGAAATTAAAACAACTCTTGCATTACATGTTTTAACAAAATATTTATACATCAAAAGGTATAACGGAAAATGTGCAAAAAATTCGTGAACAAATTTGATGCTAATTTTCAGGTTCAGGCGAGCTTTAAGGCCTTGAGCAATTTTCATAATTGAAAGCATGGGGGTACATCTTCAGACATTCATCTACAATCCCTGAAAATTTCAAGCTTCTATCTTAATAAGTTTCGGAGGAGATGTGGGGACAAAATGACCCTTAAAAAATTATAAAATCGTCAATATCTGAAACCGGAAGTGACGTCAACAAAAAATTTAACTAAAAACATCTATCCCCTCCGGTGTCCTATAAGTCCGGAAAAGTTCGTGCAAATCGGGCGAATAGTTTTCGAGAAATAAAGCTTTAAAGAAGGCAGAAAAAGAATGTTAAGAATAATAATAATAGAAAGAAACAGTAGAAAAACAAGAGGGTCTTCCGTTGGAAACGGAAGACCCTAAAAAGAAACAATAGAATAACAAGAGGGTCTTCCGTCGGAAACGGAAGACCCTAAAAAACAACATGAATCCAAAGGAAGGAGGATCGCTCTTCTGCCTTCGACTTTCACTCTTTCTTGTATACTCGAGCTTTGCGGTCGCATCTTTGCAATATCGCAAATTCATACCCGCATGAATCACCAAAGTAAGCATTTTATTGTTTAAGTTAAGGTGGTATGGGGCACCTGGCGATAATAATGTGAACTAGACACGATCTCGTTGCGAGCAACGAGGAGGTCTTCCGTCCGATTTTTAAAAGAGGAAATGACTTTGCCTTTTATCTTCATCAACGAAACATATCAGGAAATGCAGATGTGATCTAAAACAGCGATGGATGAAGGATTATACACCCCGTTGGATCCCCAATTTAGGGACCAACCACATTTTATTTCATATCAAATAAGAGGTCTTTTGATTTTCATACATTTTGTGTAAAAAGTTATTTGTAACCGTTCTTGATTTATCTGGAAGAGATCGTGGGAACTGATAACAAACAAGTTTTGGTTGCAGATTGTTAATCACATTTTTTAGCGTATTTTGTTCAATATTGCTCCTTAAAATTGCTTTTATTTAATTTTGGGACGTTGATGATAAGTTCGGACTTTTGACCCCTTAAAATCCCTTATTACATAACATAGGAGTAAACAATTTTCATGTTTAGGTACATAACATTTCGATTTACATAATTGCTTCCGTAATGTATTACAAAATATTTCACAATTAAAGGTTATGATTAAAAGACTTTAGAACTCTATCGGCTCCTAATTTGAATATCCAGCCCCTTTTTCGTGATATAAAAAGAAAGCTCTTGTCATTTTAAACACATTTTGTTCAACAAGTATGTAGAAATTATGTACCGTTCTCGAGATGTCTGGAAGAGATCGTTTTAAGGGCCGACCCTATAACTCCTTTTAGGGACCGGATAACAAAAAAATTATGGTTGCAAATTGTTAACGACATTATTTGGAGCATCTTTTGTTCAACATTGCTTTTCAAAATTTCTCTCCATTTTCAGATATATAAGATCAAAATTTCGGACTGCTGGCCCCTTAAAATCCCTAAATACGTAACAAAGGATTAAACAACTGTCATGTATAGGTACATAACGTTACGATGAACATAATTGCTTCTATAAAGTATAACAAAATATTTCACATTAAAAAGATATTATTAGAATACTTTAGAGCCCTTTCGGCCCTTAATTTAAAGGGCCATCCCCTTTTTCTTAATGTCAAATGAAAGTTCTTGACTTTTTAAAGTTTTTTTGTTCTATAAGTCTTAACAAAATACTTTTGAGAAAAAAGATATTCAAAGAAAACCACAAAAAAAATCATGACGCTTTTTATCTCAATTTTTAAGCGCAGACGAGCTTCGGTGTTTTTCGTCACAGAACAATGAAAATGCTTCTGTCATATCCACAAACATAGGTCTACAAACCCTGAAAATTTGAATCAAATATCTGTTTTCGTTTAGGAGAAAAACACCGGACAAGCCGACCTTCTAAAAATCGTAAAAACGTCAATATCTCTAAAACGGAAATGACGTCATCAATGTAAAAAATTTCCAATAAGGTTCAGATCAATATCTGTTAGTTCTGAAAGTTTCATTAAAATCAGCCAAGCTGTTCCCGAGAACTCGCGTGCACAAAAATGCGTAAGAAAAAAAAAGAATAATAATAAGGGAAACAGAAACAAAGCAATAACAAGAAGGTCTTCCGTTGGAAACGGAAGACCTTAATAAAAGTACATTAAAATCAAAAAGCTTTCATCGGTTTAGAATTTTTAAATTGTACAATATTTGCCAATACGTTAATTTTTTTGGAAAGGTAAAAATTGTAAAAGCCTCGAAGGATACGAACTCATGACGTACAGATTCGCAACCGACGCTTTAATTGATTGCGCTAAGCTGTGAGGTACATACTTGTGAAAGAAAAATTATATAGAATTAAATTGATTTTTTTGTTTATTTCGATAGGAAGCACGTCGCAATATGGAGGTGTTCCATACCACCTTAAAAGAAAGATGTAAATATAACCACGCGGGTTATGTATTTTTTCTCCAATGTCGCTTCCTTCATTCCCGCGTAAATCATCAAAGACAGCATTATATTGTTTAAGTGAAAATAATAAACAAATGTTTTCACTACAGAACAGAATTTTTTTAAGAAATATATAAATTTGAATTTGGAGGCATCTGCCCCCCCCCCCCCCCCCCCCCCAAACACACACATACTTTGTAAAAAATGGTATGCATTTGGAAATGAACAAAATAAGCACTATAATGCAAGTTTGAGTAACTTTCAGACCCGATTGGCGAATTAGCTTTTTTTTGCTTGTGAATTGTGAAGTCTGCCCCCCCCCCTCCACACAATTTAAAAAAAAAACGATGCTACGTGCCTGAGCTGTGTGTATATTTTTTACCGTAATTTAATGTGTTTTTCAGTTATGTACTCACGAAGCGATTGGTAGTGGACTTTGGTTACTAAATTTGAGACAAACTGATTCTCAGTTGGCAGTGTGTGTACGTATATTAAAGTCCTCATTTGACGGTATATGTATCAATTTGACTCATTTGAGAGTGCATATATATATAAGAGTTTTCATTTTGACGATGCATTCTCTAAAAAATTTACGTTCGATCTCCGTGCGTTTAGTCGAGCGTCGCTAGCCGTGCGCTCTCCGTTCACAAAGCGCTCGCACTTACCGTTCATAAGGCGTTCACCATTCGCTCACCGTGCGTTCAACTTGTGTTCTCAAATCGTTCACTCAAAGTTCATTAGTCATTGTCATTCGGAACTCCAAAGTGAAAAGATCGTTCTCAGAAAAAAAGAAAATATGAAAACAGTTGTATGCACGCGATGAAATCAAATTGAATTAATTCAGCGAGATCATCAGAAGCTGGAGTAACTATTGTAAAAACTAAAAACTTAAAACCTACTAAGAATTGTGCCGATGTCATATAACATCAAAGCCTGCCTTCAAAATACGCTAAATGCACATGTATCCGGGAATTCGTTACACGATTGACGAGGTACATTGTTTTGTTTTTATCTTCATAATGCTTTATTTACATTATCATCTGCAATACAAATGAATGTAAAATGAATCAGGTTTTCCAGTATGTCCAAGATCTCAGCGTGTTGTTGATTTTTAATAAATATGACGCAATAAAGAACACGTAAAATAAAAAGCCTTGAAAAAGATACAATATTTTTATAATTTATATTAAAGAATGATATATGTTTAAGTATATTTTCATATACAATAATATGCAATGCAGTTTTAAGATATTTTTAATAGCTCGCAAACATATATCGGTAAATAAAATGGGGTTTTTTCCGTGATCTTGTCTGTATTTACTTCTTTGATATAATTCAAGGCCCGATTTAAAAAATAATTCTCATAAAGAATTTAAAGTACAATACATGAATTAAATTTATATTTTCTAATATTTAATGTATAGTCTAAAAATGTGCTTCTTTTTAAAAATTGTTCCCTCCCACGACAGGAGAGAGATAAAGAAAGAGAAAAAGGTGTACATGGAATTTAACATAAACGAACATGTATATCAATTACACTATCTCATCACAATTCATAAAATTTCAGTTTACATAAAATTAATTGTTTAATGATAATGCTTAAATTCAATCAATTAGTTACAGGCGAGTCCACGTACTCCAGTCAATCAAAATCAGTTGTTCATTCCACAACAAATTACCACGTGCTGTTTGAAGTACGAGAGACACTAAAAAAATACGTAGAAAATATCGCTGTCAGCAATTTATCCACCAACATACATATATAATCAGAAGTCGATTCTCTACTGTGCATATTTATAAATTTTTCAAAATTTGTATTTTGAACGTAAACTTCCATATAAGCAATGTTTAAATTGACCTTCAAAGGTTTTCGCATGAAAAATGGCCTTAAAAACGCAGCTTGAAAACAAAGTGTGTTGATTTCGTCCCAAATATAACGCACTTTGAAAAAAATTTTCATTGTGCTTAATTTTTTCAAAGTGCGTTGCCACAAACCAACGAACCGGAAGGAGGGGGTACACTAAGTTACATCTAAAGATGTTACTAATGCAACAACTCGTGCCGAGCAAAACTGTTGAATTTGTCTTTAAAGAACATTACTTGGAAATAATACTTGAGGAAGATGCTGCATAGAAGATGCAGCTATTTCTTAATAAGACAATACCATATACCCTGATCAGGGTTTTCAGCTGTGGGGCTACATTTCAGTAACGACACTTTATTTCTTAAATTTCATTTCATAATATGTATAATTTACTCCAATGGCTCTTATTATCCAAAGAAATGAGTTGTAAGTAAACGCATTTGAAGTAATTGCATTGTTAAAAGTGAACTGAGAAATACAAGATGATTTTTTTAATGATAGGAACTAACATTGCGTCCACATATCATGTTGCTCAAACAACGACTGTGACATAGTTTATTTTATCACCTAATCAAATGGATTTTGTTGTTTTATTACAAATTAAATATTTTTGTCTATTTTGTATGTGTATTCAGATTTGAAAGTGATATATTGAACTGCCGGTCAATAGACTGCGATCTATTAGACCGCCGGTCAATAGACTGTGATCTATTGGACCGCTGGTCAATAGACTGCGATCTATTAGACCGGCAACGTATTTTAGAAAAAGTGAAATTGCTACAAGATGAAAAGATAACTTTATTTTACTATTGTTCTAAAAATTTATCTTCATGGTGTGAAAACCTTCTGTAATTTATAATTGTAAACACAAAATACTAAACACGGAATTAGGTAATAAAACAGTTATTTAATGCCTGAATAGTCAATAGACCCAAATTTTTTTCCCTTGGTGCAGGGAAAAGCTCAGTATGATCTATTGCCCTCGGCCGTTGGCCTCGGGCAATAGATCATACTGAGCTGTTCCCTGCACCTCGGGAAAAATATTCGGGTCTATCGACTGCTCAAGCATTAAATAATTGTATACTATCTTTACACGTTACGTGTATTGACTACAGAACCAAAGCGATGCGTGAGAAACAAATAGCAAGTGGCTTGAAGTCATTGACCGGAACGGAAACTGACATGCTTTTTGTAAAGACTGAGACCAATGCCAGTCCTATATTTCAACGATATATTTACATAGAAGTGTTCTTGTACGTCTTATCAAGAAGGCTGGGTGATCAGATCTTCCTTTAGTTTTTAGATATGATTTGTTCTGTTGTAAACTATCATTTAGTAAAAAAAAATCCATATATTTTAGCTTTAAAATTTTAATATTTTTCTATATCTTTATACATAGCTATTCTTCCTAGGAAATTAATAAAGTCTAAAAATGGCCACTACCATCCAGCCCTCTTAAATGCGATTTATCTATCTTTTCATAATTATAACATATGTACAATCAATTAAAACGCCCGATGTATTCCAAATCAATCGTTCATGTAGCGTTTATTGTACGGTCACCGTCCCTAGCGCTAGAGTCTGTCCTTCGTTCGCGCGCTCCGTATAATCATTCTTCACTAAGCGCTCACCAAATTCCGTATAGCGTTCAGATACCGTTCACAGTCTGTTCGTTCTCCGTTCGTTAAGCATTTGTTAATTTTAGTCCCCATTCGACGGTGTGTGTATCAATTTGACCTCTGTTGACAGTGTGTATATCAAAGTCCCCATTTGACGGTGTGTGTATCAATATGATCTCGGTTGACAGTGTGTATATCAAAGTCCTCATTTGACGGTGTTGTATATCAAAGTCCCCATTTGACGGTGTGTGTATCAATATGACCTCGGTTGACAGTGTGTATATTAGTCCTCATTTGATGTGTATTAGTTTGACTATGTAATTACAGTACTCGTTAGTAGATGATTTACGGCGTATTTGTTACTTTTCTTGCACTGTACGTATTAATCAACTGTCTATATATTATTTTGTTTTTATTACAATGACTGATGAAAGTATTTCTGAGATTTGTTCGAGTTGCTGACGTTGTCAGCGGACGACTTGTGATACAGGGTTCGATAGTAGAGCGAGGCACAATCTAGCACTAGATGATCATTGAGTTTTTGGAAATTGCTTGTGTTATTTTCATCTAAATGCGCACACGTTTTGCGACCGAGGAGTATCAAAATCAAAGTACTGAAAGTACTGAAAAGCGCTAACCTAGCTTAGTTCTAAGAAAATTTACTGTGTGCAAGCGTAGACGGAAATGAGCCTTATTGAAATTTTGGTTTATGTTTAATGAATATCAATTTAAAGTATCGAAGGCCAGATTTCTTTAAATATATGTTACTTTCTTAAGATGATGTGAATTAAAGCTGAACACGACTTGTCTATGGATACTTGCCTGAAAAAAGATATGTTAAAATCACGAATTATACCTTTTGAACAGTAATTTATTACAGTTTTTGACATTTTCTTGCAAAGAATCGATTTTATTTTTGTATATTTTAGCTTCTGAATACGCACTATATTTTTTCATCACTGCCTAGCATCCCGTGCTGATGTACGTAAGCCTCGCAAACCAATCGTATCTACTCGGCCATTTCCGTCACCCAGATAACTGGTTCCCTATACCTCTAACCAGTTTAAATGATGTATATTTCTGCTCATAGAGGGCAGTTATTTCTTGCACCGGAAATAGAAGTCTAACGACAATAAAGCGCTGAGCTATGCTTAGCGCTTTAAAAAGGTCATCGTATGAGAGAGCACAGCGTTCGCTGCAGAGATAGACACTAAATAAGTTCGAGATCTCTGACCACCAGGCATTACGGATTGCGTAGGTTACAGAACAGGAACATGTTACATGAGTGAAGAAATCATAAAGTATGGCGCCACATAATTGACATGTATCTAGGTTTTTGTAAGGTTGATCCGAAATTAATTTGAAAACTTAGCTGGATCCTTGTCTTGGAATATAGCTAAAAATCGTGAGAATCCGGGATCAGCGGAAATGCGGGATTGTCGGAGAGTTCTGTGACGTTGATTAAATGCTTGATTCACGATTATTTTCCAGGTTTGCTTATTGGGAAATGTTCCAGTATCCAACCACTGTTGTAAAAATTCTAGGAGGTTATATTCTGTCAGCAAAATCAGAATGTCGGTATAAATCCAAGTTGTTATTTAGTTATGTTTTCTAGGAAGGAGAAAAGGCGGGTTAAGAAAATCCTGTTTGCTAGAATCTCGTAGTTTAGAAGACAAAGTCATCCCAAGAAGATGAGCTTTCTTAAATTTTGTCAATTTCAGAACTGATGGGGTACACACCAAAGAGGCTTTCGCAAATATCGGACCTTGTTTGCGCCGTTTTACACACCGAGTGTTGGAATACGTGTAACCGCTGAGTATCTTTTGCTGACAAGTTGTTCCAAAGCTCGCATCCGTGAAGCATAGAGGGTCTTACTACGTCAAGTCGTTAATGTATATTAGATAGAAAAAGGTCGTCAAAACACCCCCTTATCTAACACCTTGTTGCACTGGAAACAGGCTTGGTGCGAATTACATTGTAAAGTAATGCATTACATTACCATTACTTCATGAATTAGGGCATTAAATCACCATTACTTAATTTTCTTGAAGTAATGCATTACATTACCATTACATGAGTAAAGTAATGCATTACCATTACCATTACTTTGTGAAAAGTCAATATTTTTTTAAAAAGTAATTTCAAAGCTAAATAAAACGTTTTTGTAAATGTTTCATAAGTAAAACATGCTTAAACATATTTACAGGTTCATGTTCATTATCAGGTTCAAATTTAATGATTTATACAAGATTGCTTTATGATCATCAAAGTTTCACAGGTTTCATCTTTTAACTGTATCCTGTCGGGTGTGAAAATCTGAGATATATAAGTGTTCAGGTAATAATTTTAAAAAATACCTGAATCTTGTATTTTCTATCAGTCCAAACTATTGTACTTAATACGTGTATACAACAGAGAGAGAGAGTGAGAGAGAGAGAGAGAGAGAGAGAGAGAGAGATTGTGTAAAAATATTTTCAAATGGGTTAAATAAAACTGGAATTAATTTTTAAGCTTCAAGAGATCATGGTTGGACAGTGCATTAAAATTCTTTTTAGTGCATTCTTTTTTGCCCTAAAGGGTGTATGTCTGTCCTCTATTCTAATGGAACACAGCCAATAGAAGGGTGGTGATTGGGGTGTTAGCACCTCTTAAAACAATATATTGTTTTGATACTTAGATTATCCTGGGGGCACTGTGTGTTGTTGACACATTCTTCACAGTAAAGAATTCATTGTAATGTACAACTAATTGGAGTAATTTTTTTCAAATGATATAAAATTCTTAATAACAACACTCTTAAAATGTTATGAAATTGTCTTGATATAGCCAGTTACTGTATATTGACAATTTAAGAATGGATTTTTAATTTTTTTTTTTACATGCTTAAACATACAACTAAAGTATTTTTATCTCAAGAATTATTTTTCTTCTTTAAAACAATTTTTAATCAAATACAGTTTCAGTTATTCAATTCATCACGATTTTACAAATGAACATGCATAGAAAAGCATAGTAATTCAAAGTAATGCCAGCATTACACTAGATTTTTGGATGTAATGCATTACATTACCATTACTTGTAATGCTAAAATTGTGGCATTACACATTACTAGCATTACATTGAAAATATGTAATGCATTGCAATGCATTACCATTACATTTAGCATTACCCCAAGCCTGACTGGAAACCATCTAGACTGTGTTTGATTTACAAGTGTCCATATTACAGTCATGTAGAATAGACCACAGTTGTCTATTTATACCCATGTTAAAGAGCTTAACTAGGAGCCCATGCCTCCACACAGAATCGAAAGCTTTGGTACTGTCCAGAAAGATGACATACACTCGATTTCCTTGTTCCAGGTTATGATAAATAGTTTCATGTAAATTAAAGGAGGCTGTTAAGCAGCCGAGTTTTCCCTGGAATCCCTGTTGTTGCGTACAAGGAAACAGACTGGAGTCAATAATATGTTGTTTTATACTGTTGTTGAGAACACTTTCGAATATTTTGAGGAAACACGATAATAAAGCGACCAGTCTGTAAATATTACATGAAATTTTTGGTTTGTCTGCTCATTTGAATAAGGGGACTATAAAGCCCTTCTTCCAAGAAAAAGGGATTCTACTATCACCGTGTGAAATGTTTACGTTGGACATGACACCTTTTCCCCTGTCACTGGCGTTGAGTGACTTTGATCCAGACACCCTTAATTGACTCACAGTTAATCTTAGTAATCCGTTTATTGAAGTAACGCTCTATATTTACTTTTCTATTATTATCTTTTGTTAAAAATGTTTTGTTATCTATATGTAATTGGTTGCCATTTTCAATTATTCGGCAGTTGGAGAGCGACGGTCAAGGCTCTCGTACCACCGACTCCGGACCTCGCGGAATAGTGTAATAAGTTTGCGGAGTTTTAATAAATCTTGTAAAACGAATACCGATCGACTTATACTTTTTCCCTGGGTCACACTACCTTGGATGACGATTTCGTTTAATAGTTGGACAACGACCTGGGTTGCTAATTCTCCACCGAAGATGATATGTTCGTACGTGATCTTGTTTAGGCCAGGTGCTTTCATTCATTTGAGGTTCCGGATGATTGGTAGCAGTTCGTCGGTTGTTAATGGTCCGCCTGGAAGTTCTCCTTTCAACTCAGAGCAGTCTTTTTCTGTTTACGAGAATTTAGTTTCAACGCGACACCGAAATGCGTAATCAAACGAATCGTGGTCCGAAAGAGAATATATATTTTCGTAGTATAAAGCTAATGCTTCTGCAACTCCCGAAGGGTCGTTGTAGATATTTCCATTGTCGTCGCGAATTTCCGGATAGGTGCGAGAGGTTCTATTCTTCTGTCGTTTTACTAACTTCCAGAAAAGCCTAATATCACATTCGGCTGCGTGTGTCAAGGTCATGGTATACGGATTTCATATTGTTGTTAAATTCGTTGTCTAGCGCAACTCTAAAGTGTCTCTTTGCGCGCTTGTAGTTCCGGTAGAATTCGAATATCATGCCCCTTGGTCTACCTTCCGCCAGCCAAATCCGGCGCATTTCTCGCTCTTTAGTGTGGAGATGCTTTACATCTTTTGTCCAACCAGGACGGGTATGGGGATTGTAGCCAGAATGCGGAATGTTATGTGTGGCTGACTTTGTGTTGAGTGTTGAGACGAGATCGTCTACAAAGTGTTCATGTCGGCCAGTGTGTGTACTTGACGGGACAGTTATTTCTCTAACACGTGGTGCATACTTGTCCTGTAGGCTACAATAGCGTCTGCAGAAGCTTTGTGCAAAGCTGGGAATTTTGCGTTCGAGCGGTTCAAAAACTGATGTGTACATGAGAATCTAAATTCAGCAAGCACTGGCAAGTGATCTGATGTAATTGGTATCAGACCCTCTTCGAAAATTCTGTACCTAATAAGATTACTTACAACAATTTTGCTAAACAAGATATAATCTAGCATTGTACATTTGGGAATAAAAGTATGTTTTTCACCTTGGATGTTAAAATCTACACTAGGCATACAAATACAACATCTTGTGATAAAGGCCGTCAAGGCCTGTGCTTTCATAGCGTTTGTATGGTTTCTGCTAATACAACTACTATTTCAGTCACCAGCTATTAGTACATCACCATATGTACTATAGTAATTATACAATGATTCTACAGTATTCAGCTTATACATATATTAAGCATCAATATTGTTGTCAGCAGGCATATATACACCAAAAATATACAAATTACCACCGGAGATTTTAACCTCGGCACCAATGACTCGATTTGAATCAAGACAAGGTATTTCTTTGACTGAATACATGAGATGGGTTTTTTAAAATCAAAAATGCAACACCTTCCTTACCAATGAAACAAACGTTGTTAGCAGTGCTATCAGTATTGTTATCCCCTTTTACAATACTAAAATAGTTTTTGTGTATTGAATCTAAATACATTTTGACATTTTGAATGTCTTTCAACTTGTGTTCTGTTACAATAGCAACATCGCATTGTGTGTCATCTAAGAGATTTGACAGACATATTGTAGACGACAGAGCGCCCCTTACATTCCAAGACATAATGCGCATAGTATGAGAGGATACAATATACAGACAAAGAAGTAATGCAGGAAACACAAGTGTTACTAAATATCTACCCATAGTTGTAATATAACAATGTCTAAGGAGATTGTTTTGTAACAGTTAGTCTCGATAATCGTTTTTCCGTAACGACTGGCGGACCAATCACGGTCGCGCATTTCACGTCGGTTTTCACTCCGAGAGTTTGACTCGTCATCATCACAATCGCGCGCGTTCCAACGGGCTCCCCAGTCTCGGTTACTGAGCCACTTGCGACACCTTACCCCCGAAGGCCAAAAGGCAACATCGCATTGTGTGTCATCTAAGAGATTTGACAGACATATTGTAGACGACAGAGCGCCCCTTACATTCCAAGACATAATGCGCATAGTATGAGAGGATACAATATACAGACAAAGAAGTAATGCAGGAAACACAAGTGTTACTAAATATCTACCCATAGTTGTAATATAACAATGTCTAAGGAGATTGTTTTGTAACAGTTAGTCTCGATAATCGTTTTTCCGTAACGACTGGCGGACCAATCACGGTCGCGCATTTCACGTCGGTTTTCACTCCGAGAGTTTGACTCGTCATCATCACAATCGCGCGCGTTCCAACGGGCTTCCCAGTCTCGGTTACTGAGCCACTTGCGACACCTTACCCCCGAAGGCCAAAAGTCTCTATTCTGTCTGCCTGGCCAAGTAGAACGTTGATCTTAGCGGTCAGCTGTGATCGGGTAGATCGGGGTTTGAATAGAATCATGTGCGTAACTTTGACACATTTGCTTTCAATGTAGTTAAATATTCCATCCTCTGTTGATTCACTATTAATAACGGAGAGGAAATACCTCGCATTTCGTTTGTAGTTGACTCCTTTAAATACGTCGTTTTTATTGCTAGATTGAACACTATCATTAAGATGACCGGAATGCAGGCTAACATCAGCTGACAGAGCACTGCGAACTTGATGTTGCTGTGGCTGTGTTTGTGTTTTTCGGGTACCGTGTTTTTCAGTCTTGGGTGGATGCTTTAACTGATTTCCGTGATCAGTGCATGGTTTACTTTTACTCGTGGGGATTTTGGGATTTTTGCGCATTTCGGCAGTTTTAATACGATTTAATTTATCGTCACCAATGGGCAAATGTGGAGGGTACTCGGTAGATTGCTTTGGTTAAACGAGGTTGGACTTGATGTAGTCTGAGGTGCACTATTTGTGTCTACTCTGAATGGTGAGGATTGAGTGAGGGTTTCCGTTTGTTGACTGGCTAAAAAGCTTGCATGTGATTTCAGTAGAGGCTGGGTGGTCAGATCTTCCTTTAGATTTTAGATATGATTTGTTCTATTGTAAACTATCATTTAGTAAAGAAATCCATATATTTTAGCTTTAAAATTTTAATATTTTTCTATATCTTTATACATAGCTCTTCTTCCTAGGAAATTAAAAAAGTCTAAAAATGGCCAATACCATCCAGACCTCTTAAATGCGATTTATCTATCTGTTCATAATTATAACATATGTACAAACAATTAAAACGCCCGATGTATTCCAAATCAATCGTTCATCTAGCGTTTATCGTACGTTCACCGTCCGTCTGTCCTTCGTTCGCGCGCTCCGTAAAATCATTGTTCACTAAGCGGTCACCAAATTCCGTTTAGCATTCATATACCGTTCACAGTCTGTTCGTTCTTCATTCGTTCAGATTCGTTTGTTTTAGTCCCCATTCGACGGTGTGTGTATCAATTTGACCTCTGTTGACAGTGTGTATATCAAAGTCCCCATTTGACGGTGTGTGTATCAATATGATCTCGGTTGACAGTGTGTATATCAAAGTCCTCATTTGACGGTGTGTATATCAAGGTCCCCATTTGAAGGTATGTGTATCAATTTGACCTCTGTTGACGGTGTGTATATCAAAGTCCCCATTTGACGGTATGTGTATCAATATGACCTCGGTTGACAGTGTGTATATTAAAGTCCCCATTTGACGGTATGTATATCAATATGACCTCTGTTGACAGTGTGTATCAAAGTCCTCATTTGATGTGTATTAGTTTGACTATGTAATTACAGTACTCATTAGTAGATGATTTACGGCGTATTTGTTACTTTTCTTGCACTGTATTAATCAACTGTCTATATATTATTTTGTTTTTATCACAATGACTGATGAAAGTATTATTTTACATTATTGTAAAACAACGTTGGTAGATTGCAGTTTGTGCGTACGAATAAAGTCCTTTTTATACGACAAACATGATCCAATGCAATCTTAGTAAATGACATAGGTGTTTACATATCATTATTTAGAAAGAAATGATTTTATCAAGAATAGGTATCAATAGTTCTGTCAAAATATACATATATATATAATGTTTTTAAAATTTGCGTTGATAAGTAAAAAGATTGGAAGGCCAGTAAAATTCTATTGTTTTTACTTTTATTTTTCATAGAATATTTAAAACTCGGATTTCATGACAGATCAAAATTTTGTATTTTGACTATGATTACCTTTGCGAAAATAGAGGTCAAACCGAGAAAACTTAAGTCATTTCATTGACATACACTAGCTGTATATAAAACCATTGGTTTTATTTAAAAGTGTTAGCATTTCACGGAAAGCAACGCATTTAATTTTTATTTGTTTGTTTATTTTGCTCAAAGACAGATACGTTGCTCGCACTTTGTCTCATTTATAAGACATGGCCAATATTAAAAGTACAACAAATAAAAGGCCAAATAACTCCACAGAAAGTCTCGTTCCTGTAATGTTCTCAGTTACCACTGTGTATAAGGTGTCCTCAATTGATCTTGTGTATCTTGTGGTCTTTAGTAGGCAGGATGTATCTGAACCGGAAATCCTCACTTGCAGGTGTTTTGTCTTATTATTAAATACTCGTGAAATCAAAATTTCAAATAGCACATGTCAATAGTAATAGTAAAATAAATACGTAGCAGAAAAACCATTGCAAAATACCAGCTAGAAAAGGGGGTTCCCATTCGCCTGTGTTACGTTAGAGGACCCAACTTGAAGGTTCTTACGCGTATGTGTGTGTGTGTGTGTGTGTGTGTGCGTTGGTTTTACCGATGCTCCGAGGACGCGAGTGTATAAAAACACCTTTACTCCGAGGACGTAAATTTCTCCCGAGGACTTTTTTCGGGTCCTCGGAAAGATTCTGTCCCAATCAACTCAAAATGACGAAATATATCATGTGGTGAATTTTGGTGAAAGTCCTCAGAAGGTCGGTAAAATGTGAATGTGCGTTTCCCGGTCACACAGTTTTATCGGACGCCATAACACACACTTGTTGTTTTCGATGCGCGCGCATCTCGGCGGCGGAAGTGATGATAAATCAAGATCTCTGGAGGTCGTAGTAAGTATTTACAATATATTTATATAATATATATTGTTTTATCAATGGTTTAAGAAGCGAAAGTGATAATTAACAATAGTTAGAATATTCTTATACATGTTTAATTGTAATTCAAACGCGGGGGTGTTAAGGAAGCATATGGAATCTGAGTTACATGTAATTCCGTGAAATCACAAATCTTAGTTATTATGTACATATTCAAATATCTAAGCACCGAAACGGAGATCAAAAACAAATAAAAAATACTGAAGACAATTTTTTTCCAGAAATTAGTTTGTATTACGTAGATTTACACATTGATGACGTCATGACTAAAAGTTGAATGTCGTGTGAATTTGATCGGAAAACATTGTAAACATATTCAAAATATAACTAATCTAAGAACTCTAATAAAGTATTGTGGTGTGATTTATTGAGAATTGAACATAAGAATACTAGTACTTGGGGAGATGTTAGTTTTATCAATCATTCGCAATGTATGTAAATTTGCTTTTATTTCTCGGCCAGGCTTTCCTCTGTTGTTGTTTACGATATAAAAATCCGACTATAACAACACTACCCCGTAAATATTGAACTTGAAATTTTATACCTATCGTTAGTCTGATCAATGCTTAAATTGAAAATAGCTGCTAGAATCCCATGTTGTGTGTTGTTTTGATGCAATTTGCCGTTTTCCGTCCAAACTATAAAAAAGTTGGGAAGGTTTTTCGAGAACCGGATAAATAACTTTTTAATAAGGAAGAACATAGAATTCTAGCAGGGTTTTGATTAAACTAAGATGTTTTGCTTTCACTTGTTATGTTTATTTTATTTTTGAAACCGCGGGGTAGTGTTGTTCTATCTCATTTTATGTTAAGGAATATACGTAAGCTATTTATAGTTGTCACGTGATAATGCACCAATGTGGCAGTTATGTACAACCCGATTTTATTGCACTGACATCTATTTTAAAGGATAATACTAAGTGTTTGATCTTATTCAAAATAATTATCAAATTTCACGATTTTGAATATAACAGTCAAAATAAGACGCTAAATTGCCCATATGCTTCCTTAACACCCCCGCGAACGTAAACAAATCCAAATGAAATGTTTTGAAACCTACATACTCTCTATGATTATATTGATCTATAGTTTCATTGTGCTTAGTCTATCGTTTAAAATCTTTTTATCCAGTTCAAATTCTTTATTCGATTAGATTAATATGTACCATACAATGTATTTCTTTATTTTTTTAATTACAAAACACTAATTCCATAATTTCAGTTACAAAACGAGAGAAAATGTGCTGTTTGAAGGGCATGGTCATTACATTAGCCAAATATTTTCATATTTTGATGTTTAGAATACTTCTTTGAGGAGTTTTCATAGCCAGCAAACAATTGATTCATTCGTCGGATTATAAAGTGATAGAGAGCTCACAAATCCTAGTTATATAAACATATATCAAGCCATGATTTCGGTTACATATTAAACGCCGAGTTCAAAATGTAATTATTTTTTAAACAAATTCTAATGTATCAAACCCTGATAACTGTTAATTTGTGTTAAAAACGAAACAGCAAAGATAAAACAGAGTTAGAAACATATATTAACTGGATTATTTAACAAAAGTTCTGACATCTACCCTCCTGCCCCTCCCCCCTGAATAAATAAATAATAAAACACTATCATACTGTGACTGATATTGTACCAGAAAAGAATATACAAACATGTTCATTTATTTTAATATCATTAATAATTAATATAAAGGCATTAATATTTATTTGTTTTCAGAAACTATAGAATTATCAATTATAGTGAAAAACATGTGCTTTTTTAAACTTTAGTTAGTATCATGAATTCTAACGCATCTCAAAGAAATATTGGTCATATAGAATCCTTAAAGTTGCTTTGTCCAATTTTTTGGTTTTTACAGTATCAAATAATTTTCCATATAAACCAATTATCTCAGAAAGTTATGCACTTTCTCCTATTTATACCAGCAGAGTCGGTCTCCTTTCAAAGTTAGAAATATTCAAAGTAAAAAAATTAATTTCTTTTTGGGCAAATGAAAACACAAACCAAAATGCATCATGGGAATGTTTAGAAAACGGAACCGTTTAATTTACTAATTTCACAAACTAATTTCACAATATTTTTTAATATATGTAGATATATTTATATTCATTTATTTATTTAAAATTTAGCCTATTGTAGTTGTAAACTGTGGCTATCATTCATGTGCGTCGCGGATCTACAGTGAATCAGGGGTCCCCCTTCTACCTCTGGAAATTTCTGCATTTTAATTGAATTTTACTCTTTTACTCCCACTGCACAAAAAAAAATTCTCTTACACCCCTGATTGTGGAAAAATGTGGAGTCCGTGCATGGCTCGATAGTTTGTCAGCCCGAATTTTAGCGAATCTTTTAACAAACATTCGTTTTAACATAATGCTATTAAGTAAAAGATTTACATCTATGTAAATGTCAAGATTTGTATTGTGAATTAATGGCGAGTTGATTATTATATCAATCCCCATGTTTGTTTACATATCGGAAACATCCCTAGTACGAATTAATTTTTTTTCGTCAGAAACGCCGCCACTGTCCAGGGGGAAAGAAAACTGTCAGTTGACCATAGCATCAAAAGTTACTGTGGATTTTGGTTATTTTAAAAGTGAAAATCATGAAGAACTTTCGTGTATTATTTAGGGATGGAGGACGGGTGCAATGTTTACATTCGCAACGTAAGTAGGTCAGACTCGGTCAGATTACAATATTCAGCTGTTACACATACTTGATACTATGATATATGTTAATCAGCTGTTCAAGTTCCTGCATTTTTTACTAGGGAATAACAGTTAATATAATATATTCCACGTTGAACTGTGCAAGACGAACTTCTACACATGCATGATCTACGAGTAATGTAATAGCAAATTGTGGTAAATGTGAAATCAAGAAATACCGGTAAACAGAATGAATTTAAACATTTTCCAATCATGATTTAACTTTATCCATTAACAGGTTAGCATATCTCAACCTCAAGGCTTAATATTTTAGACCTAAATCATATTTGATAGAAGATATCTGTGTATAAAACATGATTTTTTATGCTTTGAACATGTTGAACAGCTGTTGAACATGGGTGAGGCAATTTATACATATACTGGCGTGTGACCAGTTCTCGCCGAGTACCATTTCTCGCCAGTACATTGTGACGTCATTTTATCAACACATAGAATTATAGACGAAAAATGACGTCACAATGTACTGGCGAGAAATAGTACTCGACGAGAACTGGTCGCACGCCAGTACTTGTTTTAAAATACTGTCAGATTTTCCTTCTTGCAAGAATCAATGATTAATTATGTCAGCTGCTCACTAGACTCAGTCGGCTGGTCACTTAAAGGCTGAACATTTTACAAACGCTCCCTTTTTTACCTGTACAAACTTCAAAATAATGCCGCTTGTCAATCAAGTTTGAAGCAATCGCACCCATGAAGTTTGATTGCAGTGATCGTCTGAGCGTGATCTGGCCAGGTCCAGGTCCGTGGATTTCTGTTTACTAGCAATTTACAACGTCATCTTTGATATCTTCCATCACATATTAATTTTTTACATAACTGGTATTATCATTGTTTTAAAAAAAATAATTATTCAGTAATTGAATGAAAAACAAAATTTATATTTGAATCATGTTGAATGTATATTACCTAATAAATTCCACAAAGATGAATGAGCAGCCCAAAACATATAAAGTTTCTTTTTTAAAACAAACTTATGAGCTATTAAAGCTGTATTTACTGGGAACACACTCAACTGGTCACTCGAGTATCCAATGCAGAAAAAATGAAATTCAAATATCATTTGTTTAATTAAAGAAAGTAAACATATTCTAAAGCAACATTGTCTAATGATGTTGCCCATACTTAACACCTCTGACATATATACATTTATATACATATATAGCATTCCTTATTTCAACCTTTTTATATAAAGTCTTGTTTCATTGGTAACAAATAAATTGGCGAACTAATTGTACCTAGCTGAAAGGTTTATATGATACAACTGTAACTAAAGATTTTTATAATGGCAAATGACTTGATCCCTATAAAATGATAAATGAACATTATATAGAGCCTGTTTGGGAGGGTAGCAGCAGAGAGAGAGAGAAGAGAGAGATATTTAAATTATCTTAGTCAATGACCCAATTGTTATTATTAGTCAGCCCGCGGGCTGACTAATTAAGTTAGGATGAAACTTCAATTGCGCTTGCGTAAATTGGTATTCTGGGAAGGAATTATATAGACAGTTCGTGTTAGAGAAATTCGAAGAAGTTATGAAACTGGTCAGTTTCTAGGTCAAATTGCGCATCGGAAGACTGCCAATGGGAATTGTCTGCAGCCACAGTCCAGACTCCGTGTACGGTATATCTTCCCGACCTCTTAGTGAGATTGGAAAGTAAATATATTGGTAGTGGTTTGCGATGAGACCATGAAATTCATAGAGCTATGTTTGCAATGTGACAACTTTAAGCATTAAGTAGGTGCGCAGTCATACATTGCATTTTCACCACTACACGCTTATCTCCTCACCTACATGTACAGCCATATAAAAATAAAGGTGCAAACTAAAAGTGAACCCGCATATTATTATTGTTCTGGAAACTATCTATCTTGTATTTTAATAGATTGTGTATTCTCTTTGGACCTAAAAAATAAAAATTCTGCTGGCTGACTTTCTTAGCTATTTAAAAAGCTAACCTTGTTTCAGGATTAAATTATCCAATTTATACTACTGATAGTCATAAAAGGTCTTTAAATTCTATTTGTTATTATAAAAATTCCATAGTTATAACTAGCATTTGGTATTTTCATTTTTCTGTGTTACTCATTTTTCATCTAACACTGTATTTTGTGCAGATATTGTAAAGGAATCATTAAAATGAATATAAAATGATTACAAAAAAGGTACGTAATTATATAAGACGTTCATGTGATTTAAACAGTATATCATGTCCGATATCAAATCAGATGATCTCAGTTGGATGCTATTTCTAAACAATAAAATGTTTTCTTTGGTGCTGAGTCATGTGGATACAATACCCGCAACGTTTTTTTTTACAAGATTAACAGACGGATAGTATTCACGCATAATATATTCTGAATAGGATTATAACGCACGGTAGAACAGTATATACTCGCATGATACGATTGGATTGATTCATGATAGGAAAAGATAAAATTAATGATGTTCATAATTGCTTCAAATGCTCTTCACAATATACCTTATAATTACTGTACAGAATTTTATTTGAATTTATTGAGTTGTTAATCCTAGCTGCGTCATTTATAGAATATACAAACATAACAAGTTAAAATTTATTAAGGAAAAATATGAGCTTAAATGATCAATATTGGTAACATTGTTATCATTACCAAACACCCCAGCCAATCACCGCAAACATATATCTCATCTCGACATCAAATCAAATAGCAGGTTTATTTAAGTAAACAACCTCCGATCCTCAGCAATATGTTCGATAACTCTTAATTATCCGGATTTCTTTTATTTGTACCATAAATCTGACTTTTTTTACATACAATGTTAATTAGTATTCTACTAGTGGGCTAGTATAACCATTAGTCACACAACTAAATGCTTCATGGCGTAGTGGATCCACGGAGCACTCCCACTAATATACATGTACATGCATGTTTGGTAAAGAGTTAGAGCCACTGATGCACCAGTACTTTTTTTTGAGCTCAACTTTTTTCTTTATTTTATTATATCCATCATACTAGGCAAATTTGCAATAACTTTGTAAAATGCATGGACACCATCTAAAAATTCATTTTATTTCATTTATAAAGGTTGATAGAAAAATATCATTGTTATGATATGAAAAAAATACTTTGAGGCTGACGATCTTAGAACCTTAAAATGAAACTCTTGTTTTAAATAAGTATAAAATCATTTATAAATACCTTCTTTTTGTAAAAAGAATGCATCAAATAACGATCGAATTGTATTACATACAAGTTAATGCTTACTGATCAGTTATACACTGCGTACGATTTAATATATTCAACCTATAGGTAAATATGTTACCTTGTTCCTAAGAACTTTGATTGCTAACGTTAATCTTTCATTTCCATTGCTTAAAATGTGATTTACATGTAATATTTTATTTAATTTTAGTCTAAAGAATTTAGAAATTAGTATGATATAATGCTGTTTGATAACTTATCGTATACGGCGCACTGAACGACTTGTAACTTCAAAGTAAAGTACTTGCATGTAAAATGGTACCAAAGGTTTAACGCGATCGGATAAATGGAAAAACTGTTAGAATTGAACAATATATAAACCTGATAAGATTAACACACGATAGGATAGGATTAACGCACGATAGAAGGTTATATATACAAACGATACAATAGGATTGATAAACTGTACAGGATAGGATAAGACAGGATAGGATTGTAAAAAAATATGTTGCAGGTACTGTGTGAAAGTTATAACACAGCCTAGCATTGCTGATAAAAAACGCAACTTGCCTTAGCATGTATTTTTTTTTCTGCAACGCTAGATACCTTCATAGCCAGAATGAAGCACCAAAGAAAGCAATAAATCGTTTAGATAAAATATACCTACAGTTGAACTTCGATATCTCGAACACTGAAATCTCAAATACAATTATGGATATGTCGAAGTGATTTGTAAATCACAACCACTTATTTTTTTAAGTGTGTTACCCTCGATATCTCGAATACTCGGATATCTCAAAGTTTTTAAACAGTCCCATCTAGTTAGAGATAACGAAGTGTGACTGCATTTACTTGCAATGAAAATTAAGGTAAAAAAGTTTATTGTCTCTTGAGACAGTAACTATATCCTGAGGTGAAGCCATGGGAAATAATTTCTGTCAAGGGGGACAATATTAACTCGCTATTGTCTGAATATAGTCGGTAAATACTGTAGATATCTTGTTATACATTGTACCAAAGAAAACTTTATTTGTCTATGATGCAGATTTTCTTGATGGTAAACAAATTAGAGTCAATCATCAGACTTTGAATTTAACATAGCAACTGCGTTTACAACAGAGGTGTTCTGAGAAATCAAATGCTGCCAGTGAATGGTTTCTATGACTTTTCACAATGGGCAGATAGCAAAGAAACTATTTTACAGTTATTGAGTAGCATATGTTTATTCTTGTGATGCATGACACATGAATATATAAACACTTGATCCAGGGCATACTCACAGTACTGCCTATACATATTGCTTTTTGTTGGAGATCATTCATATAAAGTAATATAATTGTAAGTTTATTATTTAGATACCGAGTATTAAAAAAAACACTTTTCAATTTATTTTTTAGGAACATAAGCAGACCAGTCTATTTGTTTTCTGGGGGATATGACGATAGGACCATATCTATAGCTGTGTGATGGGAGGTGAATTTCATCATGACCTGATGATGGAAGAAGTATAATTGACAGAGTATCATGGAATCCTTGTAACCAACCTTTTCTTGTTGATGTGGATTTTTTAAATTAAGGAAACTGACTAAAAAAATGACATGCTGAAGGATCAAGAAAATGATTCCAATAAAAGAACTAAAAAGCCATTTCACCAGTTAAAAGTGTGGATGATATTCAGTGTGTTCAAAAAGTTGAATATATATATACACAAAAATGCATTGATTAGGATGCAAATTTGATACAGATTTAAGAATCATACAGTGTCAAGATTCATCAATAGTGTGAAACAATTTATCAATAATATGGCAACATGCGACTGATATTGGATTAGACATCAACTTATGAGGTACGTATTTTATATATATATTTTAACGCGTTTAATTTTAGTTAAATTGATCAAGGTAGCTAGCTTGCTTAATTGGTAACGTTATATTAATTTATTAAGATTTAATCCGGCACGTCTTTTAACCCCAAGGAACCCCAAGGAACCCCAAGGAAACCCCAAGGAACCCCAAGGAAACCCCAAGGAACCCCAAGGATACCCCAATGACAGAAATGAATAACTATTGATACCCAAGGGGGTCTCATTAGAGTACGTAGCAAATTCATACAGGTTCATTTTTGGTACACGCAATTATTTGCAAGTTGTATATTTAAGAAGTTTCTACCCCTGATATTAGTCTAAGATTGACAAATGGGCAAAAAAATATGTAATATACTTGATGAAAAATTATGATTTAAAAATTTTGATTACCTAATTCAGTAAATATGAACAAAAGTCACAATCTGCTGTTCACAAGCCTGCAGATACATGTACTTTAAAATGTTTAACCACTTTAACCACTGAGCTACATTGATGCACCAGACAGGCTTGAATGCTGAATCTGAGCCATTACTAAGGTTTCAGATGCTGGATGAGGTTAAGGTTTGTAGAGCAGGTGTAAGTCTTTGGTGCAGGTGCCCTTTGATAGCCATTTCTAAGTTACTACTGGTTCTAACTTCACCAAACTTGCATGGATGGTGTGTCTTATACATGTAATACTGATGCATCTGACAGGCTTGAATGCTGAATCTGAGCCTTAGTTTTGGATGCTGGAGGAGATCAATTTTTAATAGCTGGTTAAAGTTTTTGGATCAGGTGCCCTCTGATGATTTTATCTTAGTTATTACTGCTCCTAACTTCACCAAACTTAAATCATATGGATGATGGGTCTTATGATACTGATGCACCTGACAGCCTTAAATGCTGAATCTGAGCCATATATAGAGGTTTCAGATGCAGGATGAGGTTTAGTTTTTGGAACAGATCACATGTTTTATAGATAATAGCTTGCATAGTTGATTTAACTATTAATATAAATGTATCGCAGAGGAAGCAGCCTTATCTCTATTATCAAGGATGCTGAAAAATATATCTTTGTAATTTATTACTGGTCCTAACTTCACCAAAATTGTATCGATGATGTGTCTTATGATGCTGATTCACCTGACAGGTTTGAATGCTGAATCTGAGCCATAGGTTTTAGATGTGAGATGAAGTTTAGTTTTTGGAACAGGTCACATGTTTTAGTTATAGATACATGTTATAGCTTGCATAGTTGATTTAGCTATAATATAAATGAATCACAGAGGTAACTTCAGAGCCTGATCTCCATTATCAAAGATGCTTAAAAAAGCTCTTACCTCACTCAAACTGCTTGATGGATGTGTTTTCTGTTAAATGATATAGCATGATTCCTATGATATAGTATTGTATGATATGATACACTATTGTTTTATATGATACAATGTTATATTATTTATTATATTGTAAAAAGTAATATGATACAATATGATATTGTATCAAATGTTTGTACATTATGATATGATATTGTATCATGATATCGTTATGTATAGTCTGTATTGTATGATATGATACAATATTTATATAATAGTGTTGTGTTGTGCATGTACTATGTAGTCTGACAGGGTTTGTTACATAGTGCACGAGCCGGAGGCGAGTGCACTATGTATCAAACCCTGACTAGGGTACTATTTAGGCATAGTTACATGCACAACACAACACTATTGTTATTAATTATTATGCCGAGTGTTGTATATACTGACGTGCTTTGCTACAAGTAGCTGTGATGTTTGAGTGTTGTCCTGTCCCAAAAATAATCACCGGAAAAGCTAGCGTTTGTTCTTTCAAATTAATCAATTGATTTCAAATTCATCGATTATTTAATCAACAAGTTATTGTACAATTAAAAAAAATCAACAAAGGATTATGTTCTTTTTAATTAAGAAACGAGAAACGTTTCATCCTACTGAGAAAACTCGAAATGTTTAGCAGACAAAATCTCATTGAATTTTGTTCTTGTACATTCTTTATCAAGCGTCATTCCAAAAAGCGTTTTTGTGATTCTCATGTTGAATTTCTTTCGAAATTGTTTAATCCATTTATTCAAAAGTTTATCAAAACTTATATAACTTATAAAATTATCGTCAATAATGAGATGTTTTTGGAAAGATTAATAATTTCAATTGCTTGATGTCAATCATAAGTTTCTACGTTTTTTTCATCGGATGCTGTAGCATAACAGTAACGCGTTGGGCTTCAAGACGCAATGCTTTTAGTGGCAAGAGTTCGAAACCCGCTATTGTATCGGATATGATACAGTATTTTATAATTTGATATTGTATTATATAAATAGTGCCTGTTTGGGAGGGTAACAGTTGAAATTGACACCCCGAGAAAACCATTGTCAACCGACGCGAAGAAGAGGTTGACAATGGTTTTTGAGGGGTGTCAATTTCAACTGTTATCCTCCCAAACAGGCACTATTTATTTTGTTATACTGAATGTCTTAATATTTAAGAAAATTTTACTGCTTGCATATAGGAATAACGTGAATTCTACAGCGAACCGTACGCGCATAATTTTCGCGCATGTAACAATTTTTAATATTACCCGTTGCTAAGTGCGTTGCTAACGCTGAGGGTAATAGAAAATATTATGAACTGCGTCTTAACCAATCAGATTTCAGTATTTAACATGAAAGTATAACAATATATAATGAATTACTATGTCACATGATATGATATCATATGATATCATACAATATTGTATCAAATTATACATAAAGCTAGTATTCTGTATCAAATATGATACAATTACATACATGTACAATATAATACCATTCTATATTCTTTCTTCTATATTGTTCTTAATTTGATTCTAGAACTGATATTTTGTATACTGGTAAAAACTTGTATCGGAAAATTTTTTAAGTCAGTTAATATTTCAAAATAAACCTTGTATCTAGTGGTATTTTCAAATATATACCGTTGGTTCCTTATTAGTGCAAACCCCTCTTATTTTATGCGAGTACTTACATGTAATTCCATGATCTTGCAGTTGTGTATTTAATAGCTAGTGCAAAATAACTTCTATCCTAATTTCTTATAGTTCAAAACTCTCAGAAAATAATAGTGAGGTTTTAAAATTCCGCTTTGGGTGCTTCTCATGTCATTTTATGCGAATATCAATTCCTTGTGTTTAATTACATGTAGGAATCTACAGTAAATTGATTAAAAAGATAACATCTGTCAGGTTTCCTACTTTGTGTTAGTTTCCGAATCCCTGAATTTATAATCTCACCATCGACAATTCTGCTGTTTGGGATACAACTACATGTATGTATACATACATCGATCTTACATGTATTTAAATATAATTACATGTAAGAAAATGTGTCAATTATACTCAATGTTTAGCCAATCTCAAAATTACACTGAAAACCTGAGTTCAGTTGCATGTACAAATGTTAAATACTCTTCTTCTTTTTTTACCCCTACAAGGCCTTTTATTTGTACATTGACTAAAACTAGAATTTTATTTTTTGACAGTTACATGTATTTGTTACTAGTTATTGTTTTAAAGTTGATGTAAAAATACTATGTTTAAATGTTTGTAATATTTCTTTTGAGGAAATCTCAAGAAAAGAGTTGGACATAATACCAAAGATATGAATGGAATACAAATGGAAAAGAATCACCATGGCCCATACTAGATGCAACTTGAAGTTGAACACTTTCGTGCAATTTATAAAAACTGCATGCTTGATAAATTGGAATGATAAGTTTTCAGTCCATACATATAACTTAATTTAATTTTGGGAAATTTTATCGAAGCTGAATTTAAAATTGCATGTGAATGTTTATTTTTGTATGTAGTCAGTACATATTATATTGTGGAATCATCGTGGTTGTGGGGGACCAATGTTCATGGCTTTCGTGAGTAACCCTTGCACACAAATTCACATCCCCTTGAATGTATACACAAGCAAATATTTAGTATTTATTGATAAATAGAACTTGCTACTGAAGAAATTACCTCCCCATGAACTAGGAACAGTTTGGTAACCAACGGACATTGACCCCCACAAATAAAAATGATTCCACAGTACTACATGTACATAAAAATTATCATAATTAATTTAGCTTCTAAAAATGAACATGTCTGAAATATATTTATTTGAAATCATTTAAATTTTGTTTAAGAATGAATTTGTTACAGAGAATAAAAGCATGTAATCTAATAACAAGGTTCATTTTCATTGTATATTGGGCCACTTTTTTATTAGTTGTTTTTCAAGAACGACTGACCAAAATTTAAAAAATACTACAATATGTATAAATTTGTATCAAAATGTGTCTTTAATGTTTATGTTTTTTGATCTACATACCAATTAAAAAAAAAAGGTCTTGAAAAACAACTACCGGTAATAAAAAATAGCCTTAAGGGGTTGGATTGTGGGAGAACATTTAAGAGGGTTCGATGGTCATGGCCATTTTTGGACTCTATTAATCTTCTTTAGAAGGAGCTCTATAGTATCGATCAGACCCAACGTAACACCGGGTTAACTTTTGGGGTTTACTCTGGGTTTTCTTTTTGAAAATTTGGGTCCACTCTGGGGTTACTTTGGGTTTACTTGGAAATTGCTTTTGAGGTCAACTACGCACTGAAGTGTGAAGCAGACCTGTCTTTTATCTTACTATCCTACTGTCTGTAATTCCTACCCTATGTATATTTCGAATACACATTTAGCGTCTGCTTTCAGAGGTATACCTCTGACCGGGTTTACTCTCTGGGTTTCCTTGGGTTTACTCTGGGTCCACTCTAGTAAACCCAGGGTTTAGTTGGGGTTTACTTTCTGTTAGGTTGGGTCTGATCGGTACTGTATAAACAATGTAAAGTCATCATGGCTTCTGTCTAATACATGTATAATTATATCCAACTTTTAAGGTACATGTATATGCGATTGGTAATCTGCTGACTATTAAGCCTTCTTAATTATAAATTATAATTTGGATATTCATCTAAATGGCATGTATATGCAAACATCGAGTACTCTTCTGATTGCATGTGTTTACAGATCAAGTACAAGCACAGGGTCCTTTGACTGCATTTATATAACTCAAGTACAAACACAGGGTCCTCTGACAGCATGTGTACAGCTGAAGTACAAACACAGGGTCCTCTGACAGCATGTGTACAGCTCAAGTACAAACACAGGGTCCTCTAACAGCATGTGTACAGTTCATCAAGTACAAACACAGGGTCCTCTGACAGCATGTGTACAGCTCAAGTACAAACACAGGGTCCTCTGACAGCAAATGTACAGACTGGTCAAGTACAACAACAGGGTCCTCTGACTGTATGTTTACAGATCAAGTAGAAAGACAGAGTCCTATGACTGAATGTATACATATTAAGTACAACAACAGATTTCCCCTTACTGAAAATGTACATATATTTACAACCACAGGACAAGCTGATCTAAAGTTTTCTCAGTGTTAAATATTCAGTTAACCTGTGAATATTAAACATACGTATGTTGTACCCCTACTCCCTACCCCCCGAAAGAAAACGTGGACACCCGAAGTTAAATGTAGAGTTGAAATAGGTACATGTACTGTACATGTAGGAATATGATACTGTACATGTAATAGCAGAAGAAAGCCCATTCAATAACTCATCTTAACGACGCCTGTAATTTCACTATTGTATTTGTATTATAGCGAATTTTCATTTGTAATCTCGATCTGCCAGACCATGCATGTATATTTGAAAATATACAATGGTTGTGCGATAACTACGAATTTTAGCATTAACGAACGCAATGAAAACTTTCAACGAGTATGTAAGATAAAAGACGATTTACGCTTGCCAATATGAGAAAATTTAGCATAGATAAGGTCGAATAACCCACATGGAAAAAGTCATTCAAATAAACAGTGAATTATTTGATCATGAAAGATATAATGATAAATAAACTGTACATATGTCAAATAAGCGAAATATTTACAGTTTAGGGATACAAATTGAATATCTAAAAAATTCAGTAAGTACATGCAAGCTAGTTAACAACAAAAGCCCCAGCAGGATTCGAACTCGTGATGTACGGACATTTATCACTTATCTTCATCTTAAGTCCGACATTTTATCTATTCGGCTATTGGATAACTTACATGTTGCCGTCGATAAAATCCTTTTAATAAAACGAAATATCCTTCCGTTCAGAGGTCAGCCATTTTGTTATGATGTGTTATTCCACCTTTGATTTTCTTACGAATAGTTAGGAGGTTTTTTTTCTCGAAAATATATAAGGAATATTATTAAACTTGAAATCATTCTTTGAGTATTATGAGGTGATAATTTTGGTCGGGGCGTGATCAAATGCAATAAAGCCCGAAGTGCTTTATGATAGATTTGATCACGCCCCGACCGAAATTATCACCTCATAATATTAAAAGAATGATTCCTTATTACTTATATTTATATAGTTTTATTCCATCGTACGATTAAATATACATTGTATAAATATAAATAAGCAAACCCCGCTGGTGCCTCAATTTGGCGTCATTTGTATTATGGGTTATATAGTACAAAATCGGTACGTAGTGTTATCACAAGCAAAGACACTGGAAAATGTAAATATATGCTGTGGTTTCATTAATATGCAAGGGTATCAATTTTCGTGGATATAGTAAAAATCACAGTTTCAAGGATACGTAAATTCGTGGCCAATGAACCTATCAATACAAAATGTTAATAGAAATTGCACTTCAATGAACATTTAAAGGCCGGATCTGACCTAGTTGAATATCCACACGGACGGCAATTAAGCATATTAGGGAGAAGGCCACACCCCCAACTGATAAGACTACAGAGTAAAGCTATAAATAGATACCTGCATAGCACAGACACGTGTTGAAATAAAAGACAGCATCACATGGTTTCACTATCTATTTATTTTCCCGCTTTGAGTATACTTGTTTTATATAGCGCATCCATATATTATTTCTAAAGTTAAATGTTTTCTTTTTATAGTTTTTTTTGCCCTTTAAGCGTCTAGGGGCTTTCGGATCAGCCTTGAATGATACTGAAGTATGTTCTCTATTCACATTTTCATTCCAATGCAGAGTTCCAAGGAAAGCACGCACTTCATACTGTTCACTTCCAAATGCTATTCTTTTGTCTTGATAGACATTCAAAGTGTTATTAAAACTTTCCACAAAGTATGTATCTCTCCCTAAATTGAAATGATCTGGATATTTATAAATTGTGGAATTTACAATAACACTTTTGAGTAATTTAATTGCAACAGGATTTTCAAGCACAACTTTTGATGGTTCATAATTTGGATCTTGTTTACATCTTGAGCTAGGGTGGCATCGCTTGTGGTCATTTTGGTAATGGTCAACAATGTTGTCCAACAAAGTTCTCAAAGTAGTAGAATTGTCCTCACAATGCTTGGCTGCCCAGTAAAAATGTGTCGCAATAGGTTCCACTTTATCGACAAGTTCTTCGGACCAGGTTTTTCCTTCCTTGTATCTTGGTCCACTTGAAATATTAGTCAAGGCCTTTTTGATACTTTTGATGCCATGCCATAGATCATTTTGATTTTACATGTAAAGCCATGTTCCCGTTCTCTTACATATTTATTAATGGCCATGTTCCTGTCGTGGGTATGCACATTCACAGAAATGTCCCTGTTGTCAAAATCTTCATAAATTTTTCGTGTTCCAATTGTCTCATGCCTTTGAGAAACAGGATCCTCTGCCTTTGTTACATGAGCACAATTAAGAACTTTATGTGATCGCTCCCCAATTGCAACGACACTGGTGTCTTGAGCATTTTTTCGCCATCCATGCCGTGCATCAGTAATTATGTCTATTCCATCCAAGTTTTCATATAATCCAACTTCTTCAAGAATGGCAGTGTTGCACGAATCTTCATATTCTTCTTGTACAATTGGTTTATACATTTTAAAAAATGCGTCCCTTTTTTCAACGGAGAGAACACCAAGTCCTGCTGCATTACAGAATCTTGAATAATGAGAAGGTAACATTCCACTGCATAGAAATGCATGGTTAATTCTTTCATTAACAAGATACTTCCCATTTGGTAGGTATGGAGATGATGCCCAAATGTAGGAATGTTTTCCTCTATTGCCCCGGGTACAAACTAATTTCAATGAACTCACATGACTTCTCTTTGTGACTTTTTTAACTTCAAGAGTCCCTTTACAGTACTTCCCGTGGGATGCTGAAACATCGATCAGTTTTCTTACAGCTTGCAATGATGTCACAAAAAAATCCTGCTTTACTTGACTCTTATTTACTTTAGTGTAAGTTGCAGGTGATTTAAAATCATCATCATTCGTTTTTAGAGATTGTCTCCAGGTATCCAGCAATGATTCCATGATGTCCGTGTTATTAACTGGTCTCCTTAACTTGCTGACCAAAACTTCCCTCACATTTTGAAGATTTTGCATAATTTCCTGCTTTTTTCCCTCGGTAATCGGCATCTCAAACTTGAAATTACCTGGCCGTTTTTTCTTAGTTTCTGACATTTTCTTGAAGTCTTCTAATATCTTTACAATGGTTACTTGCTTTGTTGTGAAATGTAATTTTGCTTGCACTTTTACGTTTCATAATATGGACTGGATCATTTTTCATGTGGTGTAACAGGATACATATTTTTATTTCCATAGGTATATTTATGAGTCAAATATGATTCAAAGTTTACTCTTTGTGATCAAGTGATTTCGTTATTACAGAGCTAAGTGTATAGACCTTAGGGTTTATATATATATTTTGAATAAAACAATCATCAAAAATCTCAATTTACCCTTTTGTAGAAATAAAATGGAATGGACCAGTTACAATGAATCATGTGAAGTTGAAATATTTTCACAGTGGGGAGGCACTCCCTGCATCCCGCCAAATGTCAATAAATCTATTTATCAGCCCATCTCCCGGGGTGGGCCCTCAGTGGGGATCAAAATATTTGTGGATGCGGGGAAAATATGGTGATAGTTATTATGTTGTAATAGATTTCCATGTAAATATTTAATAACAACTTTGATGGACAGAAAATAAGAATTTAATGCTTATAAAAATGGCCACATACATGATGCCATGGTAGAGAAATCTCCTTTGGTACCCCATGCCCTAAAACTTTCCCTCCAATTCTGGCCATCATTCTTGTAACAAAATGGAGGAAAATGAGGACACAAGTATAATTACTTTGAGGGTGAACTCTGATCAAAGGGAATCAATAATTCAATTCATCAATTTTAATGAATGGGAGTTAGAAGAAATGATATGTGAAGAAAATACAACTGGGATTGAGGACATCAGTGCTGACGACTTTGAGAGGACATTCTGTATCCCGCAAAATCAAAACTGTGATGAATGTGAACATTGTTTTTGCAAACCCTGCATAACAGACGGGAGAAACACACAAATGTGGTGGCCTTCTGAACCAGCATTACCTGACAGAAGAAATACCTCGTTCCGAAAGGAAAAGTATAAGTTTTTCTGGACAATGCTTTTCCATAGAGGAGTTTTTCTTGATGAAAGATATAGAGAGAGAAAACTAAATGTTCTTCAATTAGACCCTCGGTTTACCAATGTTGCAAGCCATCGTAGGGACATTCTACCAGAATGTGTTGTCAACTTGGTGCGAGTTTGGTTTCCCAACCCCAAAAATATCCCATACATGGGACACCGTTGGCAGTGACTGTGTTATTTTTGTTTTAATTAAAAACAATATAATTATACACATTATTTTTATTTAAATCAGAAAATTTTGTTCAAAATTTCTTTTAATTGGAATTTGTTTCTGTGAAAATTACATCTGCACTGGACTCTTATCTGGTCACTGAAAGGTTCGTGTAAACTGTGCTAAGAGCAGTGGTCAGGAGATAACAGCCGGACTCAGCAGGATGCATATTCACGCTTACATGCAGTGTATGTGTTCTTTATTTATCAAATAAATGGATTTATTGGACTTGACTCGTTCTCTCTTTGCTGAGGTAGGATGATTAAGACATAATCTTATTAGCAACCATTTTGAATGCGTCTGTGGAGATTAGAGCTTCCGGTGTAATGTAAACAAACCTCTGCTGTCAATCAAAATGGGAAAATTTGAAAATCAGTGTCACTTCAGAATTTTAATTGATTAATTCTCCCTTATTACATACATTTGAAGTAAATTATATGTATTTTCAAATGCAGAACAGAAAACTTAATATACACAACAACTATCTTAAAGTGGTAATTGGTGATATTTGTATAAATTTGAAAAAATATCCCCTGAAGTGAAGAGTGGCAAGAAAATTGAAATTTCCTCCATTTCCCCGATTGGCTGCTATTTATACCCCAGAACCGGCCTTTAATTTTGTGGAGCAACTTAACAACGAAATCCACGAAAATTGGTATTCAACGAATATTGATGAAACCACAGTAGGTCTGAAAATTGTAATTGTACAAATACAGGGTCTCTGAATGCATATACATATACAGATCAAATACAACCACAAGGTCCTCTGACTGCATGTATACAATTCAAGTACAAACACAGAGTCCTCGGACTGCATTTGTACAGATCAAGTACACACACAGAGTCCTCGGACTGCATGTGTACAGATCAAGTACAAACACAGAGTCCTCGGACTGCATGTGTACAAATCAAGTACAAACACTGGGTCCTCGGATTGCATGTGTACTGATCACCACAGATTAACTGTAGTATACGAAGTACACTGTGCACAAGTATTATTTTAGTACATGTACATTCACAATTTTATTTTCCTGAGCCGTCTTCAAACCCCTGTCACACCGGAGCTGCGTTCTCACGGCGATCCCGCTGCGTCCTTAAATAATGTAAAACGCCAAGGTAAACGCAGTAGAGTCTTCTTCAGCGCTGTAACAACATAACTACATCTTCGTCCGTCGCGGTGGGATCGCCTTGATCATTTAAGAACGCCATGCGACGGCGCGCACTTTGAACATGCACAAAATACGCGCCGTGGCTCGGCGTTCTAAACATGCCGTAAAAGCGTAGTGAGGTCGCCGTGACAGCGCCGTAAGATCTCCAACAGCGCCACGAGAGCTCCGTCGGTGCGCTCAAGGAACGCAGCTAATCGCAGTGTAGACACAGTGATAAGTTAATTGCTCTTGTACGGAGACCTCATGGAGTCCTTTGGGATCTCACTGCGTCTCTATCGCGCTCTCAATGCGCTCTCACTGCGCATCTAAAGCGTTTGAACAAGTTGTTTTCCATTTGGCTGCGTTCACTTAGCGACCCCAAAGAGCTGTTGCTGGTTCATAGCGCTCTCGTGACGTTTTTTTTTCTGCGTTTATACTGGGCTCCCACGGCGTTTCTAGTGCGTTGTCATCAGGACCACGAAAACTCGAAAAATGGTTGTTGTACAATAGCAAGCGATGTAATAATTATCAAACTGGATGTAGATGACTATGTAAAAAGCAGCATTTGCTAATATTCCAAGACCAATCGATGGACGTAGATGGAATTCACGCCATTTGGTTCTGATGTTTTCACATCTTTTCAATGTTTTCTAACAACTGATAACGGATCTTTTTGTAGACCTGACTACTAAGAGTTTAATCCTAGTCCTTCACAAATTGTTTAGAAGTAACTATGTTTCAATTACAATGTACCTTATCATAAAATCAAAACAATTTTTAAATCATTTATATACTAGTTGTAAATTCTTATTTGTTTCCCATACAATTGTACAAATTAATATTAACCTACCAAGAAGTAAAGAACGTCTTGTGAGCGCAGTCAGCGCACAGAGCACGCCGTGGACGCGCGGTAAAAACTCTTAGCACGTCATGAGCGCTCGGCGGAGACTCAGCGAGAGCACAGTTAATCGCCAAGTAGAACTCCGTGAAAACGCAGTTATACGCCGTGGGAGCTCCGTAAGACCGCCTAGGTCGCCGTCAGGACGCCGTGACTTCTCCAGTTGTAAATTTTTCAAATAAAACTGTACATTTTTTCTTAATTTTCCTTGCGATCCTATGGCGATTCCATGAATTTTACAACGCCGTGGGGACGCAGCCTGGTGTGACAGGGTTTAGTTAAGCCCAACAATGAAACCATTCTAGTAAATACATTTATAAAGAGGTTAGCGACCAGTTTTTCCATTGACTATCAATGACGGCGTGGATACCGTACTCGCCCGAGGTTTGCCGATACATTTGATATTGGTACGCATGCAGATTATCATAGTAAGCACATGTGCTTACTATGGATGTTCATTAATATTTTATTGGGGCATTGGATTTTTTTTTTGTGTTTACCAGTGTTGGCTACGTCTAATCATTATGTACTCTACATAATAGGTAATGTTCGCCATAATGTGTACATATGCACTTTCAAATTCCTGTCACTTATCAGCTGTCTGCTTACCTTAAATCAATACAGTGGTTCAAACACAGTAACATTCAATTTTAGTATACGCCATTCGAATTCCTTGCTCATGCACGGATTTTGATGGGGAAGACCCCCCTCCCTCCCCCAACATTCCTCTGGAAATTTCAATATTAATAATTTCACAAAGTAAAATAACCAAGAATATGCCTCGGACACCCCCCCCCCCCCCTGCGGCAAATACAGAAATCATTCGGGACCCCCCACCCTCTCCTACAACAAAATCTGGATCTGCAGGATAGAGAGCTCCACAAACTTGAAAGTGCGAAGGAGCGAAAGTAGTTCGCTTCTTCGCGTTTGCAAGCTCGCACTTTCGCCTTCGCATCTTCGCGCTTCGCCGTCGCATCTTCGTACCTTCACTCCTTCGCCTTTGCAACTTCGCACTTTCGCCTTCACAACTTCGCTCTCTCGCATAGATCTACGCCCTGTAGGGGAAAATGCGAAGATCAAAGTAGCCACATCGAATACCGTTTTTGGGGCTTTGAAAAAAGAACCTGATATGGAATTAACCAAATTATCATGATCACCAGGAAATCAGCATTTATATAAAATGAGATTTATTTAAATATTTTGGTGGTTGGTGGTAGTTGGTAGTGTTATTACTGCAATATGTATAAATTTGTACCAAAATGCGTTTTTATTGTTGTTTTTATCTACTTACCAATTTAAATTAACATTAGATTAATTTTGAATACTCATCTAAATGGTATATACATTCAACATCGAGTTCTTTTCTGGTTGCATGTGAATACAGCTCAAGTACAAACACAGGGTCCTCTGACTGCATGTATACAATTTAAGTACAAACACAAACTGCATGTGTAAAGCTCAAGTACAAACACATGCATGGTCCTCGGACTGCATGTGTACAGCTCAAGTACAAACACAGGGTCCTCGGACTGCATGTGTACAGCTCAAGTACAAACACAGGGTCCTCGGACTGCATGTTTACAGATGTGTGCATTCTAGTAAATACATTTATAAAGAGGTTAGCGACCAGTTTCTCCATTGACTATCAATAACGGCGTGGATACCGTACTCGCCCGAGGTCTGCCGATACATTTGATATTGGTACGCATGCATATTATCATAGTAAGCACATGTGCTTACTATGGATGTTCATTAATATTTTATTGGGGCATTGGATTTTTTTTGTGTTTACCAGTGTTGGCTACGTCTAATCATTATGTACTCTACATAATAGGTAATGTTCGCCATAATGTGTACATATGCACTTCCAGATTCCTGTTACTTATCAGCTGTCTGCTTACCTTAAATCAATACAGTGGTTCAAACACAGTAGCATTCAATTTTAGTATACGACATTCGAATTCCTTGTTCATGCACCGATTTTGATCGGGAAGACCCCCCCCCCCCCAACACCCCTCTGGAAATTTCAATATTAATAATTTCACAAAGTAAAATTACCAAGAATATGCCTCGGACACCCCCCCCCCCCCTGCGGCAAATACAGTAATCATTCGGGACCCCCACCCTCTCCTACAACAAAATTTGGATCTGCAGGATAGAGAGCTCCACAAACTTGAAAGTGCGAAGGAGCGAAAGTAGTTCGCTTCTTCGCGTTTGCAAGCTCGCACTTTCGCCTTCGCATCTTCGCGCTTCGCTGTCGCATCTTCGTTCCTTCACTCCTTCGCCTTTGCAACTTCGCACTTTCGCCTTCACAACTTCGCAATCTCGCATAGATCTACGCCCTGTAGGCGAAAATGCGAAGATCAAAGTAGCCACATCGAATACCGTTTTGGGGGCTTTGAAAAAAGAACCTGATATGGAATTATATAACCAAATTATCATGATCACCAGGAAATCAACATTTATATAAAATGAGATTTATTTAAATAGTTTGATGGTTGGTGGTAGTTGGTAGTGTTATTACTGCAATATCTATAAATTTGTACCAAAACGCGTTTTTATTGTTGTTTTTATCTACTTACCAATTTAAAATAAAATTAGATTAATTTTGAATACTTATCTAAATGGTATATACATTCAACATCGAGTTCTTTTCTGGTTGCATGTGAATACAGATCAAGTACAAACACAGGGTCCTCTGACTGCATGTATACAATTTAAGTACAAACACAAACTGGATGTGTAAAGCTCAAGTACAAACACATGCATGGTCCTCGGACTGCATGTGCGCAGCTCAAGTACAAACACAGGGTCCTCGGACTGCATGTGTACAGCTCAAGTACAAACACAGGGTCCTCTGACTGCATGTGTGCAGATCAAGTACAACCACAGGTTAACTGTAGTATACGAACTACAGTGTGCACATGTGTTTATATAGTATATGTACATTTACAATTAAATTTTCTTGAGCTGTCTTTAGTTAATCCCAAAAACGAACCAATCTAGTAAATATATTAATATAAAAAGGTTAACGACCAGTTTTTCCATTGACCATCAGTGATGGTATGGATACCGTACTCACCCGAGGCTTGCCGATGAATTTGTTATTGGTACGCATGCATATTATCATAATAAGCACACGTGCTTTCAATGGATGTTCATTAATATTTTACTGGGTAATGCGGGTTTTTTTTTGTTTACCAGTGTTGGCTACGTCGATCTAATCATTATAATCTCCTGATAAAAGGTAGTGATTTCAAGATTTCTGTCTTTTATCAGCTGTCTTCTTACCTTAAATCAATACCGTGGTTCAAACACAGTTACATTGAATTTCATTATACGACATTCGAATTCCTTGCTCATGCACGAATTTTTATGGATAAGAGGGATCCGGACCCCCCTCCCTCTCTCTGGAAATTTCAATATTATTAATTTTGCAAATTAAAATTACTAAGAATATGCCTCGGATCCCCCTCCCAACCGCGGCAAATACAATAATCATTCGCCCCCCCCCCCCCAACACTCTTCTAGAAAAAAAATCTGGATCCGCACGATTGAGGGCTCCACAAACTTGAAAGGCGAAGGCGAAATTGCGAAGATGCGAAAGAGCGATAATACGCTTATAATAGTTCGCTTATTCGCCTTCGCACCATCGCATTTTCGCCTTCGCATCTCCAAAACGAAACCATTCTATTAAATACATTAATATAAAGAGGTTAGCGACCAGTTTCTCCATTGACCATCAATGACGACGTGAAGCTTTTAAGTTGAAATATATGTTTCAAAAATATTAAATGGATGGGTACTATAATTTGTAGACTTTTATTTTATAGCTTCACACTTCGCATCCGTATTATAAGACAAGTGAGCTTGTTTTGTCAAACAGTTTAAATTCAATTGGAATCTTAACTAGTAAATTTAATGGTTCCTTTTTTCTCACGACACCGTACGTTTTTTTATCGGCTTTTTTAAATAGGTGTGTTTTTTTAATGATGTTCCGATGGGGCCACTTCGACCCTCACACTTTTGCCTCTGGGACGAAATGGTAGAGTGCGAAGAGTCGAAAGAGAAAGTACGAAGGCGCGAAAGTGCGAAGATGCGACGGCGAAGCGAGAAGATGCGAAGGCGAGAGTGCGAAGTTGCAAAGGCAAAGGGGCAATACTACTATCGCTCCTTCTCTTCGCAACTTCGCACTGAAGTCTTCGCCTCTGTGCGGTTCAAAATTATTTTTTTGGGGTGGGGAGGGGGGACCCAACCCCGCATGTAATACTAGTGCTGGCTATTCGACATTCGACAGATTTGTTTATTTATACCTGTAATTAATACACATTCTAATATAAGATTCGTAAGCCGTTATTTGTACTGTGAATATAATTTCTTTGTTTTTACCTTATCGGTCTGCGATGACCGTGCCGGAAGAGTACAGTACTATGTTAAAGACACTTTGGCATTTTCAATTAAGGTGGTATGGGACACTTCCATGTTGTGACGTATTGTTTATCGAAATAAACAATTAAATTTAGTGCAGTTATATAAGTAGTTTCTTTACCAATTTTGTCATCTAAGAGCGTAGCGCAGTGAGTTAGAGGGTTTACTATGATTCTATAAGTCATGAGTTCGAATCCCACTGTGGGTTTTACAATTTTTACCTTTCAAAATATTTTTAAAGGTATTTTTGGTTAGGTATTGTAAAATATAAAAATTCTAAACCGGTGAAAGTATTTCAATCATAATGTACTTTAATCCACATTAATATCGACAGATGTCCCATACCACCTTAGGTTAAGGAAGCCCTGTGATTTCCATACCACTGGTTATTGATCATCGTATGTACAATTGACGGTGTTCGAGCAATCGTCCACAAGACATCATCCTTGTCTTTCTTTAATGTTTACGAGAGCTTCTTCGTAAAATAATTGTAAATATTCTCATACCTTATATTGAGTAAACGCCTAAGATGACACACTCTTATATTGCCCCCACGATCGCAGAAAAAGAATTGCACACAAATTGCAAATGTAGTCGTCAATTGTAAAAAAGACCGTCAGGCAGGCTAAGATTATTCTTAAGAAAGTTTATACGCTTAGAAATATCTTAGGAAAAAGTTAAGTCCATCATGTCAAACTTTGCAAAAAACAAAGCTATCATAAGTATAATCTATACTAAGATTTCTCCTCATCAAAAAAACCTTGACAAGAAAAAAAAGAAGAAGCAAATTCTCGAATCTCAAAATCTTGATAATCTTAATTCGTTGGAGGGAGGGGGGGGGGGGGGTTGCGTAGTTTTTTTGGTGGTTTTTTTTTTGTGGGGGGGGGGGGGCGGTACTTTGTATTCCTTTACCTTCATTTTCACTCTTGATTTTCTTATATTCTCTTTTATTTCTATATGCTACCCCAAATAGTGGGGGTGGGGGGCACACCACTTTAATTCAATTTTATATATTTTATATATGTAACTTAAGAAATGTATCTGCTGCGAGAAAAAGTGGAAGGGGGGGGGGGCAGTCCCCCATACCCCCCCCCCCCCTTCCCTTCTGCTACGTGTCTGAATTCTTGGGTGTAAAAACATTTTTAATTGATACAACAATGAACTAGAATACATGTACATTGTACATGTACTTTTTTACACTGACTTATATACAGTACCGATCAGACCCAACCAAACACCAGAGTAAACCCCAACTAAACCCGGGTTTACTTTCTGGGTGTACTTTGGGTTTACTTTTTGAAAATTTGGGTACACTCGGGGTTTACTAGTACTTTGGGTTTACTCGGGGTTTACTTTGGGTTTACTCGAAAATTGCTTTTGGAGTCAACTATACGCACTTAAGTGTGAAGCAGACCTGTATTTTATCTTATCATCCTACTGCCTGTAATTCTTGTCCCTTGTATTTCCGAATACACATGTAGCGTCTGCTTTCGGGGTATTCTTCCACTTGATCGGGGTTTACTCTCTGTGTCCACTCTGGGTTTACTCTGGTTCCACTCTAGTAAACCCAGAGTAAACCCAGAAAGTAAACCCAGGGTTTAGTTGGGGTTCACTTTTTGTAAGGTCGGGTCTGATCGGTACTGTATGTATTTGATAAGATTACATTGATTTTATTTTGATTCTATACGAATAGTCCCATTTTTTCCTTCAAATTCTTAAATAGCGCACGCTTATTAGGGTCTTCCATTACCAACGAGCAACATGCTTTGCTCTTGTTGTTTTTATTATTGAAAATTAAACATTTTTTATTGTAACTAGTAGTTAGGGAGGAAAGTTATTATTTTAATATTCATCTATTATAAGCTATAATTCAATTAAGGACAAAAAAACCATGAAAGATAAAAGATGAAACATTGGCCACTGTAGCTAAATATTGCATCGAAAGGTCTCCTCTCTCTCTCTCTCTCTCTCTCTCTCTCTCTCTCTTAAAAAGCGGGGGAAGGGGTGTCATACCACTCCTATCCCCATCTAAATATGCGGTCTAGTTAATACGTTTTATCACGTTCTCTTGTATCATTTTGATTATCTGACCTTATATACGTATCATTTAAATATCTTGAATAAGATGCACCCATTTTTTGTGAATCAGAGATACGTGCATGTATATTCATTTGTTGTCACTCATCATTTATTTCAGTTGTAGTAATTTATCTTGTACTTGTGAATTTATATTCATCAATCATTAATAAAAGCTAACAACATATCAATAGGTTGAATCAAGAAATAATTTGGCAGTGGCAGTAACATTGTTGTGTCGCAGTGTAAGTCGACAATGTACGTGATGAATATATTGTATCTGGGCCGTCAGAGAAAAGATAACGGGGAAGAATTACGATTTCAAGTTGCTTTGCATGAAACCTTTTTGTCCGTCTGTCTCTTTATTCTCTTTCTCTAGCCAGATACTAGGTTGTCAGATCAATTTATACTTTGCCGGATTCAGTCTGAGTCATCTATTTCATATTTAAATATTTTACCAGATAAAGACGTTAATAATAACAACACAAGTTGCTGTCCTTAAAAAAAGGACTACAATACGTGGACCATTTGCATGTGTTTCCAACGAAAACGTGAAAGCCTGTAGATTATCAGAGATTCCACCGACTCTAGCCCTCTGCTTTTAACATTGTTTTACGTATACATGTATGTATAGCCCTGACTTTTTATCTCAGAATTTAAAGGATTCATACTTCTAAAATAATTTTGATCTATCTATGAATGAAGTTTGCATGTATAGTATCAGGCATTCGGTGAATTCTACTATTTGCGCACACATTACGATTCGCACTACTTTGTTAACTATGCAGTGGCAGCTTTGTGTAAATTAAAAATTTCATATTTTGATGCATTTTTCTTAAGATTCAAACTTTTATAGTGACATAATTAAATGCTTAAAAAAATTAATCGGGAAGTTCTCTAGCCTCGACTACGTTAAGTTACATGTGTATTCGGAAAACAACAAAACATTGCAAATTATGCTATTTGATGCATGTTGTAGTTTCGGCATAACATTAACTTATTTCATAATACTGGTAGTTCATATCACATGCCAATCATTTCTTTAAAAGGAATACTTTGTTTCTGTACTGTTTACCGACAACTTTACAATTACAGCGCCTTTGAACTTATATGTGCATATGGCACGGAATTCCGATCCCGATTCAGATAAACGTGTTAGCCTGGTTCCCTGAGCTACCCATTACGCACAGGAACCAAGCTAGCTCATGCGCAGGCTGAATTTTCCCCATTGCATCCGGTTTAACCTCGCTTATATATTTTCTGCGTGGACCTCAGGGTCCACGCAATAACAGCAATTATCTATGAGAAACATGATGCATCAATTATTCTATCGTTAACTTACCTTAGTTACGTAGCAATATACCTTTATCACCTGCATATGGAGTTTGCTTACTTGCTTTTTTGAAACATTTTATTGAAGCTTTTTTAAAATTTCACATATATATGGTATTGGTGCAAAAAATAAATATATGATAATTTGCAAAAGAGTTATATACGAGAGATAGAGAGAAAAAAAGCATATGGAATTTTTGTCTCTCATTTGATTCAATACGCAAGGGCATGCTCTACTTATGAACAATTTCTAAAACGAGGCAAGCTACTTACAAACAATTTGATAAAATACTTCCGCTAGTTCGAATGCTGACTGAGGGTTTTTTAAAATACGTATTGTAAGACCATTATTAATCACCGAATTGTCTACGGGTTTTTCCGTTTTCCCGATTACCACAAAGAGCACACGGCGGGTGTGACCGGTCAGCAGAGGATGCTCACTCCTCCATGGCAACTGATCATATATCTCTTAATTTCTTATAGAGGCCCGTTTTCGCTCTGCTCCTGTTTTGTAATTTTCCTTTGGACTTCTGAATTTGAACACTGTTCGTTATCACCACCTGATCCTCTCTTTAATTTTTGTAGAGATTTTTGTTTGCTCTGCTCCTGTTTTGTATTTTTTCCTTTGGACATTTGATTTTGAACACCGTTCGTTATTACCATATTTTACTTACCAATTCTACTTTCTTATTTTAACGTCATGCGTCTAAAAATGATGTACTAAAAGTATTGTGAAAATAGTAGCTATTTTATCGTTTAAGCAGAATATAAAAGATGTGATAAAACGTCTAAAGGTTACTGCAAATTGTCATCTCACGGCTAACACAACGAAGTTTTAATGTGGCTCTATTGGAACACCATACCCCCATACTCTCGATTAATTTAGCAGTATTTTCTGCAACATCCTCTTTGTTCATAGGATGTGAATATCTTTTGTCTTTTTTTTTTTGGAAAGTTTAAAAAAAAAATCATTTGTTTGGATTTACTTAAGGAAAATACAATTCTTGAGCAATTTATTCCGGGGATTACATTTTTGGGGCCAGTTTTCAGAGAGAAATACTTCTCTATCGAGTTTTTTTTAGGGGAATATCTATTTACTATCCACTATTATACATTGGCATGTAGTCATGAATACAACAAGTACTAGTAACATACAAAAAAACACCACTCCATTTAGCATATCGGTTTCTAGTATGTTGGAGGTTTTCCTTTTCTAAAATCAAATACACTGAATTGTTAAATCTCATGATGTAAGCTTTTTTGCATATGACATTTAGCATATGACATGCATCCTAAATGCTAATTTTGATGTCATGAGCTCAGTTGCAAAATACACCTATTTCAGAGGAATTTCTTATCAAACAATATAGACTACATGCATTGCAAAGATTTTATTAAAAAAAATTGAAATTGACGACTGTTGTCGACACTGTTTTTTGATAGGAAAATAACCCCTAAAACAAGTAATTTTAAGAATATTTTCTGTTTAAAGTTTAGAAATTTATTAAGTCTATTTCCAGAACTGTTGTCCTTCATAGCTTATGTTTTCCATGATTGGTTACATTCATATGTTTAGTTCATTTTAAGGTATATTCAATCTTTATAAAAAAAAATTCTCAGGAAATAATAAAAGTGCCTTCTACTTCAGGATATTACCTACGCATTTTGATACCACCTCCCGATTGTGCATGAAAAATAATAAATCATTGCGAACACTTGTCGCACGTTTTTACAGTACATAGTAAGATTGATCAAAAGTAAAAACTTTGATTGCTTTGTGGGAGATAAATACAACGTCCTCTCATGGTTAAAACACACACCGTCCTCTCATGGCTAACACATCGTCCTCTCATGGCTAACACACCGTCCTCCCAAGTTAACACAACGTCCTCTCAAGGCTAACACACCGTCCTCTCAAAGCTAACACATCGTCCTCTCAAGTTAACACAACGTCCTCTCAAGGTTAACACAGCGTCCTCTCAAGTTAACACAACGTACTCTCACGAAACCGGAACGTCCTCTAAAGCATAGTGAAAATACCATGCTTTAATTACCTAAATACTGCATACTGCAACCCCCCATCGTGTTACTAGAGCCATATCCTATTAAAGTACCGAATCTTGAAACAATAGCTCATTTAGAAAGTATGGTCCTCGGAGGAAGGTGGGGTGTCATAGTCCTCGAATGGTCGGTAATGCATGTATGTGTGTGTGTGTGTGTGTGTGTGTTCTATAATATAGTTTTAAAAATATTGAAATAACATTTTACATTTAAATAATTTGAAGGTATGTAAAGATAGTTGCCATTGATCTGCTATTTACCTGCAATTATTGTATTGATTGAAGATACTAATTTTACAGAGGTAAGACATATGTTAAAATAACGTTACACACCGTGGCATCCGCCTTGAGCTCAAATCCATAAGTTTGATGGTAAGTTGTGTTAAATATTTTATAACACTTTTTTGTAGGGAGTTTTTCAATATATTGTTTTTTGAATGGTGAAATATTGGCTATCGTCTTTTCCCCCTTGACAATAGCTTGTACAAAATATTTAGTCGATTTCCCAGAAGGGCTAAATCGGGAATTTATGATTCTGGTTTCTATTCCAACCACTGCGTCAATTTTGATGCTCTACAAATAAAAAAAAAATATCCAAAATAAATTAATGTTTTTAAAATCCGATTGATTCTTAACTCAAATAAAGAATAATGTAAATGATTTCATGAACGACTTAGCAAAACACAAACCCAATATGTTTAAGTACGAGTTTATACTGATTCTTTGTCGAGTTAACTTTAATTTATTTACAAACTATGTTTAGAAAAATAATTCCGAATAATTCTTGGTACGACGTAACCAGATCGGAATAAATCTTATTAATTACGATTAAACAATATTGTATTACAATTTTAAAAAACGATTGTTTTCCTTTAGATGGTCGGGTAGTTGTTGATTGTAGATGTCTTGCAATGTCTTCTTCATCTTCCTGACCTTTAACCTCTGCCATGGCAACTGTCGGACACGGAAAACCTTCTCTTTACCTTCCGTGTCCGATTCCTCTGACGACATGTATTGGGCTGCCATAATTGGTTCTACCTTCTCCATACATTTGGTTGTGTAGTTGGCCTTCGGCAATGCTTTGCGAAGCGTTCAGCTCTCTCTCTAAAATAAATGAAAATATATATATATATTATTACACAAGTCAGTTTATGCAAGTTAGCTTATGATTTTTTTCCTATCATATTGAATAGTTATACCCGCACTTTCTAAAGAAAGTTCGGGTATATTGTTGTTACCCTGTTCCGTCCGTCCGTCCGTCCGTCCATCCGTCCGTCTGTTTCGTTTTACTTTCTCAAACTGCTCCTACATCTTATAAACCAGCAAACTGAACACTTGGAGTTTGATTTGGGGTATCATGTTGTTTTGTAAAAAGGTTTCAAAAATTCTCTGTTAGTCCTGGGGGTCAAATAATTGGTAAAAAATGACGTTTTTTCACTAAAAACCTTCTTCCTCGAACTCCTCCTACATTTTCAAAAGTAGACAAATCATCTTTTGGAATATGTTTTAGGGTATCCTATAGATGCGCAATAAGGTTTCGGAATTTTCAATTTTGTCCTGGGGGTCATTTAATGGCTAAAAAATGACGTTTTTTTACAAAAAAACTGGTTTAAAAAACGTCATTTTTTTTAAGCAGTAGCCAAATAATCTTCTAGAATATGATTGGGGGTGTCATATTGAGGCATGATCAGGTTCCAGAATTTTTTTTTTAATTAAGGGGATCAGTGGGCAACAAAAAATGAAGTTTTTTGGCAAAAAAAAATATGGTTCCCAGAACTCCTCTTACAACTTTTGGAGTAGCTACGTCATCTCTTGGGATATAATTGGGGCTGTCCTATAGATGTGCAATAAGGTTTTAAAAATTTAAATTTCATCCTGGGAGTCAAATAGTAGCAGAAAATTGACGTTTATCACTAAAAAAACAAACATTGATCCTCTTATGATTTAATGGATAGACAATCATATCTTGGGATATGATAGGGACTGCTCTATAGATGTGCAGTAAGGTTTTCAATATTTAAATTTCATCCAGGGAGTCAAAATGTAGCAGAAAATTGACGTTTATCACTTAAAAAAAAACATAGATCCTAGAACTCCTTTTATGATTTAATGGATAGACACATCATATCTTGGGATATGATAGGAACTGTTCCATAGATGTGCATTACGGTTTTGAAAAATTAAATTTAACCCTGAGGCCCATTACCTACCGGTACATACCTTTTGATGCCCTTTAAGGATCAAGAATATATATGGTTAAGGGGTGGGGATCTCAACCGTTTTCGAGATATTCGTGCACTACCTGTTCAAGGGGGGTCATGACCACCCCCGGGGCCCATGACCTACATACCGTTTGATGCCCTTTGACACAAGGAACAAGAATATATATGGTTTAAGGGTGGGGATCTCAACTGTTTTGAAGATATTAAGGGACTTGCTGTTTGAGGGCGTCAGGACCACCCACAGGGCCCATGACCTACATAACATTTGATGCCCCTTGACATCAGAAACATGGTTTAGGGGTCATGATTATAACAGTTTCTGAGATATATGGTAATTTCAAATTCCTGGGGGGTGGGGATGACCCCAGGGGTCAGATCTAATAAACCCTATATATTGCCAGAAACAGCCAATATATGATTATGAAAACCCTATATTATTATCTTTGTCCGTTTTCAAGTTACCATTTACAATAGAGTCTATGATTCTTCCTACAAGGTTCAATGTTAGACCCCACACCCTTTTGACACCCCCCTCCCCCCCCCCCTCCCCCAAAAAGTGGTTGTCTAACCCAAAATGAGAAAAATCAAACCAGGGTGCACAACTAGATTTGCAGGCCTATCATATCCTAGAGTTTTGTACAATTATGGTCAGCCATCTCTGAGAAACAAGTTCAGAGCGGGAAAGAAGAAAAAGAAGATGAAGAATATATACATGTATTAAGAACTGTGCAAAAACAATAAGTCTCCAAACTTCATTCAGGAGACTTAATAATTAATAAAGATTAAATAGAGATAGGATCATCAAACATCAATAATTTAAAGATAATTGACAATTTCTGATTCTAAGGGGGTCAGGATGACCCCTTAAGGTCATGACTTACATGCCATAATTATCTGATGCGCCTGCATGACCTAAGGAGGAATAATATCTTTGGATTAAGGTGGGGATCTTTTGGTTTTTATGATATTTGATAATTTCAGGAAGAGCACTTGGGATCATGACCTACATACCATCTTAAATGCCTTGAACAAATAAACAATAATATAATATGTACATGATATATGATTCAATTTAAGAACCCAGATATAGATCAATCATCTGTTTTGTAATACTTCCTATGTATATATACATGTACATGTATTAGTTTGTGTTTTGTTCTATACTATTCATGTTCATGACTGTAATATGGCTTAGTCTAATTAGTCTAATCTAGTAAATTACATTAAAAAATTGTCAAATATATGACTTGGAACCCCCACACCCAAACAAACTCAAATATAAACTGTTCTCTCTCTCTCCCCCCCCCCTTCCTTGTCGAATAATCTATTAAAATCAAAATATAATTTGGGTGTCTAAAAACTTTTATAAACTGGTAAAAAATGTTATTCTTAAAAAAAATTACATTACACCTTGCATGATTGACAAATGATCTATTGAGATACGATCAGAGGTCTTATTTCTACCTTGGGATCAATAAGTAGTATTCATTGACAAGTTAAAATTAATTAATAACAATAAATGATTCAAATTATAAATGTTTATACTCCACATTCATCCCCCCCCCCCAATCAAACCTGCTTATAAAGATTCAGTCTTCTTAATACATTCTTACATGTGTACAGTAGCAAATTTTAAATCATTTCTTGATTGCTTTTTCTCTCGTGATTCACATTAACATTTTGGAAATTGCTTAATTCAATTTTTAAGATTTATAAACAAAATGTTATATGCATCACTGCCATGTGTATTCACCTATTTGGGGCAATTGTAAAGTCTCCTAAACAAAGCAGTGACATCATTAGGCTAGGAATTACCCACATGGATCAAACACTACTGTATAACATATGAATAAGACAACACCTGGGGGTCATTAATGTACTTTACACCAGTTGATGCATGATAATGACTTTAGAAGATATTTTGTATTTTCCTGTTTCGTGGGGTCAGAACAGTCCCATAAGGTCATGACCTACATTGTATTTGATGCATTATAATACATTAAGAAAGAAATACTCCTTCCTTCCTATTATTACTCATATAAAAAATATAAGTGTCTACACTTACTTACATATGTAATACACAAATTTAATAAGAAATTGTTTATACAGGGTCAATATGGGGTCAACTCAACAGTGCATGCAGTCTGACAAATGAACAAAATAACTTTTGCAACTAAAATGACAGAAACTTTACAAATGCGATAGGATAGGTAACGATGATAAGCTTATTTAAATATTAAAAGATGATGATACAGTATGCTGTCAAAGGGAGATTACATTTAGAAAGTGAAAGTAGAACTTATATACATGTGTATGTATGCTGGCAGGAATCCCATGATGGCATCTTATTATATTATGCTACTGCTACTACATGTATTATGCTTACCTAAATTGGTCAACATCATAATGATAATCCAATTAAAACACAATAATGAATTCCTTTAGCTGATCTTAACTACCGTAATCCTTTTCTGCATACGTAAAACACAGACATGTATGTATGGGTGTTGCTAAAACGCGGAACGGAAAACGGAACGGAATGGAAAATATCATCACGTTTATCGCTTAAAAAGGGTTTAGACTGGCCAGAAACGATTTACTTTGTATCTTTTATTTATATCTAATGAATGATTATCAACATGTTGCTATCTTATTAATATTCATATGAATGTCTATCAATTATAGCATTGTATTCATTCGGCTTTAGTTGAGTACGAAACGGAAAAATCAAATGTATACGAATTGTGAAACATTAACATGATTAAACGAGCAAATTAGCTATAACTTTTTACTTATTTCTCTTATATGGTATTGCTGGCATATTAGCGTAACGTACGCAGTTAGTGAAAGCTTTTTATGCGTGTTTTGAGTATTTTTATATTATTTTCAAATATGATCTACATGTATATACTTACATCAAAATTGAATTGTCGGTGTTCTAGACGATCTTTTATTATACAGACGATACAGTATCATTGAGATGGAAGAAAAAAACTGTAGGACTGATGACATTAAAAAATTAAAATACAGTAAACATTAAAATACCCGGTAATTTGTGAAACTAGTATTTTTAGCAATGCAATTTTGTTTACGTTTGCATTACAAAGCATGCAGTTGTTTATTCCAGCAGCTATATACATATGATCCGAATAGAGAGCTCTAGACGTTGCCTGGTTTGATTTTCCAATTATATATTGGGACTATAGTCTGTCGATCCCAAAATATTCATGCAGCACATTTGGACGATTTATAATGGAAAATGTTGACATCTTTTCTCCATTTGGAAGTCACTCAGAAGACCTTGCACAATTTTTCAACACTATCATCCGGGTCTGTTAAAATGCAAAACCCCGTAGACTTCTTTATTTTTAGCCGTGTATTTATACCAGCTGATAAGCTAGAGAGGACGTTTTAAAGAAAGAATAATGAGAATGTTTAATGCTTCTAAAAGAGAATCGCTTGAACCCTGAGGTATATATAAATATACAGCAAAAAGTGAATCGAGGATATTTTGGGACAGAATATATTGGTCAATGCATGTACTGTTAATTTTGAGGAAATAAATATTCTTGAATAAATAATCTAATATCGCTAATCTTTAAAAAAAAATTAAAAAGGTACATAAAGTATATCGTTTTAGCATACTTAACAAATCTATGAGGTAAATAACATTAGATAAGATTTTCTGTTTTCCTTCCGTTCCGTTTTCCGTTCCGCGTTTTAGCAACACCCATGTATGTATACACGTGAACCCATCTAATCGAAGAGCTGGGTAAAACTAGTACCCGCTAATGAGACATGCAAACCTGTGTTGTGTACGTAACTTCAGACAAAGATCAGTCATTTGTAACATGCATGTATTTTTATGACCTATTCTTCAAATCCACTTGCACTATTTATTAGGTAAATAACAGCTTTAAGGTGGTGCAGGACACCTGCATATTGTGATGTACATGTATACTTCCTATTGAGATAAACAATAAAGTATGTTGAATATTGATTAAATATTTACCCCCCAAATAATGTTACCTAACATTGAAGCGCAATGGGTTAGAGCGTTTACATGTCTGTAAGAGCATTGGGGTCAAAGGTGTATTTTTGGTAATTTACGAATTTTCATGGGGAGGGGGGGTCTGGACCCCTCACTCCCACCCCTTCTCTAAATCTGTGAACACGATGATGTTCATGTAGGCATACAGAAGCAATTCTAAAACCGGCAACCGCCACGGGGAGGGGGCATAATTTAATTTTTAATTTTGTTTGTAATAATTATATAGACCATTATACTTCCTATGACATAAAATGTTAAGATTATTGATTAACTGAAAATTCACTGCAAACAGTTCTACCCCAAATTGCACATAAAGTGCTGCTCATGTCACGATGTGTATTTTAATATGGGCAGGGATCTCATCCTTCAGTTATGAAAATTATAATTTTTAAATGTATTACCGGAGTTTGCATGTAGCCTTCATTTTTAATTAAACTGGTACAAAACAGTGTTATTTAGAGGCAAACACATGGTGCGGGTATTACTGTCTAATGACAGCATCTAGTTTTATTTAGTTTCACAATAAGTAAAAACTTTTAGTAAACTATCAAAATAAAGTTTGTTAATATCAATTAAAAGATGCAGAATACACATACTTAACATATGATATATACTGTGGAATCAGCATTGTTCATAAGGGACCAATACTTGTGGCTTTCATTGGTAACCCTTGTCCACCAATTTACATTCTTTTTAATATAAATGATCAGAGTAGTATAGGCGTACGTTAGGCCACTGAACACAATGGGCTATTGATAAAAAAAGAACAATAGAAAAACAATGTGGGAGTATTGATTGGGGACAGGTGGGAACCACCTGCCCCCCCTCAGATTTTAACCCCTCATCACAATGGGGTATTGTACGGAAGGGGTGGGGGGGGGGGGGTACGGTCACCCGACCCAATATGTTTTAGACCCCTAAACGCAATGGGGTATTGTATGGAGAGGACAAAAGCAAGTATTTGTCAATGACCTTAACAAAGAGGAAAAGGGAAGGAGACCCGAGTGTGGTAAAACTGAACGTGTATGTAATAACATAATGGGCATAGCGACCAGTCCCTACGTACGTGCATGTCCAGTAAATGCACAGGTCGTCCAGATAGAGTGTCAAACCAATCAACTTGTTTTAGATTTTACGGTGAAACAATTCATGATTCATGGTGAATGTAATGACATAGAAAACTTCAAGAGACTCTGCACCGATCAAGTTGAGGAAATAAAAATGCAAATAAACGGGAAAACTTTTGATTCCTCAGGTGTTTATTTTACAAATAAATAATGGTTAAAATAGATTATCGTTTATTTCGACATTAAAAAAAAAAAAGACAACAAAAAAACACCTCAAAACACTACAATTAATAATAACATTTTCTAAATTAGTACGGTTTTTTTTTGGGGGGGGGGTTGTTAACAATCAACCAATTACACAATGATCACATACTTTATTTGGTTACGTATACACGGCTCTGGGTTATTTGATCTGAATATCACCCGCCTGACACGCAATACTAATAATGTCTTTTGTACTTTTTGTGCAAGATTTTATCAGAATCAAGCACGCTACGAAATATACTAAATTGTCAGGTGGTTTGCAGAGCTACTGATGTTTTTTGGTGAATATCATTACTCCGTCGTATTTATTTTTTTATTTTAATTACAAATGATTTGACTTTTTTTTTAAAGGGTTTTTGTCACGAGTTTTGTCAAAAATTATTTTTTTGGATTTTAATGTTTACGATGCTTCAGTAAGGCATTTTTAATAGGCATCTAAATTTGAGTGTCATTTGATGAGTTATAAGCGAGTTACAGAGCTTACAATTCTTTGCAATGTAAACAAAGCTTTTGTTTACATTATGAATGTTGAAATGAAAATTCCAGTTTTAGACCTAAAATGAATGTATTAGTCGTTAGGAACTGTTCAGTTATGCTTTGAATGAATAATAATATAGACAAACCAGCTTGAAAAAGATTTTACTGGTATATTGAACCTATGTAAACAAAAACAGGGCACGAGCCTTGTTTACATGACGAAGAATTGTGAGCCCTGTATCTTGCTTCAAACTCAACGACTGGCACCCAAATTTCATTTTATCATTAGAAATGCATTCCAAAAGTATTGCGAATAATAAAACCAGAAAAATAAAATTTGACAAAAATCGTGACCATGCCCCTTTAAATTACACAATACGTATCACATTCTAAGTCAACCTTTCCATTATTAGAGATTTCAACTATGACTCCATTATTTTCGACCTTGTCGCTATCTGTTACCCTAAACGTGTGGAATTATTTTTTTGTGTTTTTTGTTCATTTGTTAACATCATTTATTATCGTTTTTATTATGAAGTGCAATAAAAGTTTTAACACTCTCTCATATTCGTCTGTATGTCAAAATAATAATAAATAGCCTCTGTAATGTACTTCATTGTGACCAGGCCATTTCGGTTTAATTGGCACTTTCCTCCCTCGTTTACCCTTTATTTCCACTCTGAGGTGTGAATGGCAGAGTCTTTTCAAAAGCATTGAGTGTACTTACACATTATCCGGTTTCCCACTGCCAGTTTTGATAGCTTCTGAGAATGCTGACAATGTCATACGCTCTGCTTCCCCACTTCTTCTTCTGTTAAACATATTACTTGAGCAAGGCAAATTTGAGCTAACTCTGCATAGAGGTGGGGATTGTCTTTGACTTGCAAGCACACCCTTTTTGCTTCTGTGTCCAAATAAATGTTCAGTTTTTTGACATCCTCAACAAGTGGTATAAGCATTGGTTTGTTATATTTCTTCTCATGAAGCGATGACAAGGCCTGAGATGAAAAAATGTCAGTCCAGTCATTCTCATAGAGGGAAACAAGAGTATCTGCAATTTTAATTTTGTCATCATTATTTTCTTTCAATCGGTTGTACGACATGCGATTTATGTACCCTTTACAAGATGGTTAAAATCGCCGAATCGATTAAAAAAAACGGGGCACATCCCGCTTTGGCGATTTAGTCCCTCCAGTAAATATTCCAGTTATGTGAATCTATATCTGTTCTGATAAATACTGATGATTCGTTTTTTATAATGATAATCCATCATCAATTATTACTTACATTGTACCTTAAAAAACGATATGTAACAACGATGACCCCCCCCTTCCACACTTTCTTTCCACAGTTGAAATATGGCAAATCTATTTTTAAATCAGGGTTACACACGTGCATGGGGAATCTCCCTTTTACCGAAAACACTTGCTCACTATTGCGCATGTTACATTTCAATCAATTGTAAATGTACAGTACCAATCAGACCCAACCGAACACCAGGTTTACTTTTTTGGCTTACTTTGCGTTTACTTTTTGAAAATTTTGGTCTACTCCGGGTTTAACTAGGTTTACTCTCTGTGTCCACTCTCAGTTTACTTTGGGTTTACTCTGGGTCCACTGTAGTAAACCTGAGGTAAACATAATGACACATTAAACTTGCATCGATATATCTTTTTTATGAAAAATCTTGATAATGCTTGCTCTTGTTGCCGGCACTGTTTGGGAGATGGTAACTTTTAAACTTTAGATATGCCTGACGTCATGACATCAGGCAATAAAACAAGTCATTTTACTCCGAATCCTCTATTTTGTTGACAAACAGCTTATTTACTAAGTCTTCCAATTTAATTGTCACGGCATCGGAAGTTTTTTTCTTAAGGTACCTCACTACACCTTGAAAAAGTTTCTCAAATCAACAGAAAATTACTTCATTATGATAGAATGCATGATGGATAATATGTATATATGTCAAATAAGCGAAAAAATTTGCAATTTTAGATAAAAAATGATATTCTCAAAAATTTCATTCAGTTAACATGAAGAAAAGCCCCAGTTGGATTCGAACTCATGACCTGCGGTTCACAAGCCTGATACTTTAACCACTGAGCTATGACGATAGACATCTGAATCGATTGATACAAACAATTTAACAAAACATTTAAATGCCATCTTGTGACGTAGTGTCTTAAAAAGTATAAGCCTCGGTGTAGTGAAGTACCTTAACAATGTTGTTGGAAACAGCGAAGGAATCTTCATGTTTATCCGAGCCGCCAATTTTGTTAACCGGGTTTTCCAACGGAAAAATCCGGTTATTAAAATGGTGAAAATGGCGGGCGGGCGGGCGGGCGGGCGGGCGGCTGCCAAAAGGGTACCCTCATTGTACGGATAACTCCTCCTACAGTTTTCAAGATAGGAAGTTGTTCTTTTGCAGATCAATTGTATATATATCAGAGGTGTGCATATTGCTAGGATTTTGATTTCCGATAATTTATCGAAAAAATACCAGCTTCTGAACTTAGTCATTTTTTGGCAAAATATTGCATATAGGGTACCCTCATTGTACGGATAACTCCTCCTACAGTTCTCAAGATAGGAAGTTGTTCTTTTGCAGATCAATTGTACATATATCAGAGGTGTGCATATTGCTAGGATTTTGATTTCCGATAATTAATCGAAAAAATACCAGCTTCTGAACTTAGTCATTTTTTGGCAAAATATTGCATATAGGGTACCCTCATTGTACGGATAACTCCTCCTACAGTTCTCAAGATAGGAAGTTGTTCTTTTGCAGATCAATTGTACATATATCAGAGGTGTGCATATTGCTAGGATTTTGATTTCCGATAATTTATCGAAAAAATACCAGCTTTTGAACTTAGTCATTTTTTGGCAAAATATTGCATATAGGGTACCCTCATTGTACGGATAACTCCTCCTACAGTTCTCAAGATAGGAAGTTGTTCTTTTGCAGATCAATTGTACATATATCAGAGGTGTGCATATTGCTAGGATTTTGATTTCCGATAATTTATCGAAAAAATACCAGCTTTTGAACTTAGTCATTTTTTGGCAAAATATTGCATATAGGGTACCCTCATTGTACGGATAACTCCTCCTACAGTTTTCAAGATAGGAAGATGTTCTTTTGCAGATCAATTGTACATATATCAGAGGTGTGTATATTGCTAGGATTTTGATTTCCGATAATTTATCGAAAAAATACCAGCTTTTGAACTTAGTCATTTTTTGGCAAAATATTGCATATAGGGTACCCTCATTGTACGGATAACTCCTCCTACAGTTCTCAAGATAGGAAGTTGTTCTTTTGCAGATCAATTGTACATATATCAGAGGTGTGCATATTGCTAGGATTTTGATTTCCGATAATTTATCGAAAAAATACCAGCTTTTGAACTTAGTCATTTTTTGGCAAAATATTGCATATAGGGTACCCTCATTGTACGGATAACTCCTACAGTTTTCAAGATAGGAAGTTGTTCTTTTGCAGATCAATTGTACATATATCAGAGGTGTGCATATTGCTAGGATTTTGATTTCCGATAATTTATCGAAAAAATACCAGCTTTTGAACTTAGTCATTTTTTGGCAAAATATTGCATATAGGGTACCCTCATTGTACGGATAACTCCTACAGTTTTCAAGATAGGAAGTTGTTCTTTTGCAGATCAATTGTACATATATCAGAGGTGTGCATATTGCTAGGATTTTGATTTCCGATAATGTATGAAAAAAATACTCTGTAGCTTTTGAACTTAGTCATTTTTTGGCAAAATGTTGCATATACATGTAGGGTACTCCATTTCACTGGATAAGGGTTGACATGGATTATGGATACAGTTTACATAAAAGAAAACCCGGTTTGCTGTCACATTGACAGCTTTTCACTTGTTTACTTCTACGTCATGTCCGCCCATGTCTTATCTTGTCCTTTTTGACGCGTTATTAGAAACGTTGTCGGCCTTTCTTGTTGTATTTTGTTTTCCAACCAATTTAGAATCACTGTCATCTGCCGATTCTGCTTGCACCTAAATCAAGTTATTTATTGCGTCAAAGGATTTCTTCATGGCCATCATAGCCGAATTTTGATCAACCATGAATTTTTTGAACATGGATTTGGTTACAAATTCAGTGTTGTGCACACTATTTTGTTCCCTGCACACACCATCTTGCGTTGTTGGGTAAATAGTCGTGCCAATAATTCTTGCAAACTAATAATCTTGATTCAGTGGACCCACTTCTTTTGTAATCTAGGAAATGATTGTGTAGTTTCACTTTTCTTACTCTTTAATTTCTCTAAAGAAACGAAACCAAAGAAAAGTGTGCCAACTATATTACTACATGTACACCTGCAACAAACAGAACTGAACCTAAACACTGAATTTAAACTAACAAAATTCTATGCATACATTCTAATATTTATGTTTATATAAAATTGGTCAAATAAGTGCATTTCAATATGTTGATGCAGATACAAACAATAAAGAGTATTAACTACATGTAAATTACAGAAACAAAACAGAAATTTCTCACTGACCAAACAAATATTACACGTAATATCTAACGAATCGTCAATAGGAAGGATGCATTATCTTGTCTTAACCTGTACACAAGAACACCTCAAGGCAAATTCAGGTATGGTCATTCTACCTTTTCAACAGCTGCTTATTTTGTTCAAGAGTTTAATCGACCAAAACCCAGGATTTCCGTTTTTAACTGGATGTATGTAGAGGCAGACACACTACAAATACCACAGGAGGGCTGAAAAGGCGTAATTCTTGATGAAATGTCAATTCAACAAAGCATTGACATTGTGAGATCACGTGACAATCTCTTACTAGTAGGATTCAGGGATATGGGAGATGAAACAAATTCAATTAAGACGATTAAAGAAAAGAAACACCAAAAAACCCCAAGCAGCCACATTTTTCAGCTTTTGTATTTGCCCTTTTTGTGAGTCAACAAGCCAGTTTCAGTGATTTATAGAGTGGGACGCCCTATAACCTGTCTACATGTGGACAAATACCCGCTGTCCAACAAGATTTACGCGCGAATATGTGTCAACAATATTGTACAGATCGATATATGGCGGTTCCATATCCGTTTTTTAAAATTCTCTCAGACAGAGAAACAAAACTAACAAAATACAACAAAGCCCTTTTCGAAATTTATTGTATTATTAAACCAGCAAACTTATTTTAAGTCATTCTCCAGTACTCTCAAACGATTTGTCGTTGGGTACATCTATCTTTCCCAAAACGGGAATATACGAAAGTGAAAGCATGAGTATATCCTTTTATATATAATTTACCGAAGTGTAGTAAGTATGGAGTCCTCTACATTAATCTCTGTCTTCTTCTTGTTGAGGACGGGGTAACTTTCATCATACACCGGTCCCAATGTCGAGCCACTAAAGGTACTTGTAGCGTATTTCAAAAAAAAAAAAATTTATTCAAAGATATATTTACTCAAATGATAAATATTTTTATCATTGATACTCTTTAAGTAAAATATGTACAAAGAGTAAAGATATCCTAACCTAGTAAAATATGAACAAAGAGTACAGAATTTTCGTCATGGGCGCTCAATTTTTTTTTTGAATTGACGTCCGTTTGATGGTGTTAAAATTTCCGCTAAATAAAATTTATATAAATAAAATATTTTGCCCTGCTAAGCCAATAAAACTAGTCAAACTGTTTTTAAATACATCTGATTGGAAAGACAGCTACGGACGCTTGGGCTATAAGAACGACAGGTTTTTGCATTTATGTGCATATTTTAAAGGGACATGGTCACGATTTTTGTCAAAAATTATTTTTTCGATTTTAATGATTATAATGCTTCAGTAAGGCATTTTTAATAGGCAACCCAAATTTGAGTGACATTTGTTGAGTTATGAGCGAGTAACCGAGCTTACAATTTCTCGCTATGTAAACAAAATTTTTGTTTACATTTTGAATATTGTAGTGAAAATTCTAGTTTTAGACCTAAAAAGAATGTAGTAATGGTTAGGAACTGTTTATTTATGTTTAAAATGAATAAGAATTTTGACAAATCATCTTGAAAAAGATTTTTTACTGGTATATTGAACCTATGTAAACAGAAACAGGGCACGAGCCTTGTTTACATGACGAAGAATTGTGAGCACTGTATCTCACTTAAAACTCATCGACGGCCACCCAAATTTCACTTGATCATTAGAAATGCATTCAAAAAGCATTGTAAATAATAAAAACAGGAAAATAAAATTTGACCAAAATCGTGACCATGCCCCTTTAAGCTACGGATATGTGCTATGCATTAAACTAGTACGGCGTATACATGCAATGCATTTACAACAAAACAAAATGAAGGAATTCAGATTTTGAACTAATTTTGCTTTTAAAAACAGAAAAACGATTGTTATACATAAGTAAAGAAAACTTACGAAAACGCAAGGTACTCGTCACCCATGTTGATTTTAATCTCGGTCATTGATGTGTACTGACCGCAGTCCTTCACATCTTTCTACCCTCCAAAGAAGAAATTTTAGGTGGTGATTGGAGGAAAGGTTTTTCCGGGAGGTGGTAATACTCAACTTGCACGAGTTTTTCCATTTTGGTAACCTTTAAATTTGATATGTTAAAAATAAAATATCCTTAGAATTTAAGAGGTGACATTAATTAAGTGACGGTACACCATGTACAATGCATATGTAATTAATCTAATTAATCATGTTCATATGACTTTCATTTTAATTTAACCCGGTAAATTTATTCTGACTTCAAAAACACCGCTCTGTCACGACATACCTGCGCAGAAGTACAATGTGACCAGATAAATACTGTTTTATAACTACTGTTTTTATAAATACTGTCTTAACATGTCCAAAGCTATGAATTAAACACAGATTTAGTGTCTACATTTATACAGAAAATTTTACCAAAACATGGTAAAAATAAAGTATTTTGAGAGTGAAGCCCTCCACACCCTCTTTGAAAACCAAAAAATAATAATACTGGAACCCGGACCCTCCCTTTACAAAAAACCTTGATCCACCGCTGTATTATTATTATTACCAAACTTAGTCCTCAGCATCACGATGATAAAACCGTGATTTTTATTGGTCAAACTTCACGCCACAAATAAGGAGATTGTGAACCCCAGATGAGATAAAGTAAAAAAGGGGTCAAAGTTATGGTAAAGGGGTGATAAAACCGTGATTTTTATTGGGAAACCCTCACGACACTAATTTGGAGATTGTGAACCCCAAATGAGATGAAGTCAAACATTGCCAAAGTTATGTTCATAGGTTTTATCTGCCTTTCCACGGTATGTTTAACTTTTTCCATCCCAATAAGAAGATGCACTCTCCTTGTAGAGAACTTGAGGTTCATTCTGCTGAGGTGAGAGACGTTTACGTAACTGCGTGTCACCTCCAGAAAGTGACAATAATCGGCTATCCGAGCGCCGTGCGAATTCACCCAAGCAAACCTCTGGACCTACTTTTTGGTAAGCAACTTTTCAGTACAATTTTGAAAATTTTAACTATTGACTGTGTATAATTTAATTTAATTTAATTACATTAAAACAAGTGTGCAAGGAATTGCCCCAGATATCTCAGAGGAAGTTATACATGGTAAATTTTAAATATCATTTATACATTTTTGTAAGTAAAATATTTATGATCTCTGAACACAACTGTTATATTAACAGACAGTTGATAAAAAATTAAAACCATAGACGAATTTGCAAAGCTGGTAGTGTAACCACAACTGTAAATATGAATGAGGTTATGTGCATGTATATGCATTTCGTGACACAGTTATTTAATATGATTTATTTCTCAGTCTACTGAGAAGGTGAACCAGCTTACTCTGGCCTGATGACAAGATTGATTCAAAACAACTTCATTTTTTTATATTGAGAACATTTCTTATTGATTGATTTTTTTTGCAACCTATGAGAGAAAAAAGGAGGTAATATTAAATTTGAGAATGGTTTTAACATGTCATATCTAATTTCAACAGTTCAGATATTTCTAAATAATTTTAATTCTAATTATTGGGATTCTGCCTTTATTATGATTGTGTGACACTAGAAGCTGATTTAAGAGGCATATCAAGCTTCTTGTTCTTTCTTTTTTCAAAAGAGTTTAAACTATTTTAAAATTCATTATCTTTGTTCATCATTACAGAAATTTAGACGTCGGCTGTCTGCCTTGGACAAGAAAACAAAATGGTCAAAGGACAAGAAGGAGCTTGTGCGTGGATTACTTTCCAGCAAGTCAGCGCATACGTATATGAGTAGCGACGAGGAAGGAAGGGGATGATGGCTTTATTTCCTACCCTTTTCCCTCGGAAAGTGAAAGCTTCCGGAGTGTTAAAGACAGTCTGGACAAAAAGTTCCTGGAGACTTGTCCAGTCAGGAGTAAAAGACTGCTTTCAATAAGGACTCGTGGAAGTTTCAAGGATGAAGAACCTCCAACGTTTCCTGAACAGTTTATGTGGATTGTGTCTCCTTAAGGTTGACATCTATAATTCAGGACTGGAAAATTGTTCTAAACAGTCTAAATATTCAAATAGCCATCAGTGTGTTTGTTTTTTTGCATTGAATAAATGTCATCCTTTATGAACTATATAATATTACATTATATCATGTCTCTACTGAAATAAAGAGTTTAATTTTCTAATGATTAAAAGCTTAAAAAGCTTGAATGGTATTATCGCTTAACAATTTTTTTAAATTTAAAGTGTAAATCAAACTTTTCCATTAGATTTACAAAAGTAAAGATGTCTTTACAACTATATTTAATTATCAAAACTTAAAAGCCAGTTTTACAAAACTGAAAGATTAGCTTTACTGGCAAAAAATTGCTTTATAAAATAGGCCACTACAATTCATTTACTTTTATGTAAAGTCAAGTAAAGATTACCTTTAAATTATTTGTCTTAGTTAAGTAAATTTTTGTAAATACAATTAAAGGTAATGTAAATATAAAATTTACAATATATATTTACATGTATTGTAAAGCTGTTTTTTCATGCAGTGCAAGTGCGATGCCATCACGGCAAACGCCTAGACTACGGTGCGGATAGGGTCCCTCACTTGCTAAGTAATTATATTTTTCATTTATTATTTTATTTATGTCATGAAAAAATAACAATAAATTTAAATTCAAAAAAACTTGTCAGAGAAATATGTCGTCAAGAATTTTAATTTAATCGATGTTATTAAGAAAAATTAAAAATTAATAAAACTGAATTTTTTTTTCCAGAACGGCCAGCACAGCAGTGGGGTCACATACAGTATTACGACGACCACCCTCAGGACCATGGAAATGACAGCAATTGCGTTCAGGAGGTTCTGAATTAAAAATGAATAAATTTCATTTCAGTTGTCATGAGGGACTTTAAAAATGTTAAACTTTTTTTAGTGATAATTCTGACGCTATGTGTGAGGAGAAGAGTCCACGATGTACCTATTCAAGTTCGACCCCCCGCACCACCACCAGTCATGCCAGCTCCTCAACCAAGACCACTCCGCCGTTCGACAAGGCAGAGGCGCCCACCCAACAGACTGACTTATTGACTTATCCAACCTCTTTTTGTAATGATAAACTTTTTAACATATTGACTTTTCGTTTGTTTTTAATAAACGAAATATAAATATTACAAAAGATCTAATTTCATAAGACTAAGACTCCGCGAGTTTTCTAAGCTAGAGATACTTTACATGAAAATGCTGGGTATTACCTTTCGACAAATGTAAAACGAGGAAAATGCGATATCTACAATATCTTATAAGTAAACATTTTTTTTTTTAATTTAAAATATATTTTGTTATTTTAGACTAACGATGTTTGGTTAGATGCCAGGCCGATTATAATTCACTCAACCCCAACAGCCCCTATGTTTAGACGGGTATGTATGATTCATTACATTTTTATCTCTACAATGAAATAACAAACATGTTAAATATTGAATAAGTAACATTGTGTAAGTTACAAATGTTCATTCAAGGAAACAACTGAAATAAACTATTTTAAAGAATTTATACGTATACATTTTCTATAGGTAAGAAGAATAATATAATTTACAGAGACGGAGGAAGATGGGGAGGTGAGCACTTCATTTGATTCACCGGCACGGATGCAGGCGCCTGCAGACACGGTGAATATATTTTAATATTCATGAACAAAGATATAGAAATCAGAACTATATAGTAGCATACCTTGCGTGTCTGCTGGTGTCGTTGATATTTTTTTTCTCAGCAAAATATTTAACGCTGCAGTTTTCACATTTAAATAATTTATCTTTGTGCTCAATGTGGACATTTGCAGTGCGATGAGATGAAAACTTGAACGTGTAGTCTCAGTACAAACATTTAAATTCCGCTTTGCACACCCTAACGTGAGGATCATAGTTGTCTTTTCGATTCAGAACTTTTTCACAAATATCGCATCGAAAACATTTTTATTTTTCATGTACCTCTCTATTATGACGCGTGAGAAAAGATTTGTTACAAAATGACTTGTTGCATATGAAACAAAATGACATGCTCGAAAACAACTGCACTTTGCAAATGTTATTTACAACTGAACTAGACTAAAAGTACATATCTTCATCATATATGTTGTATATCGCTCGTCATGAAATTACATTATTTTACTTCTTGGTTCTACTTCCGGGTTGATAGATCTGACCGGTTGTCCGGAAATTTACATTTTTCTTGTAAACGCAAGTGTTGAGGATTTGCTATTAACTTTAATCATAATTTTGTGATATTTCAACCCCTTAAACTTTCCATCAATTAAAACCTTGTAAATTGTTTGGTTGTGCTCTCCCGACCGACTCAATGTCTCTACATTCCAGAACACGAAATATATTTTATTATATTGACACTGACAAACTAAATCGTGACCGACTTCCGCCTCACGAGGCTTTTTATTCCAGTTTAAAGAAAGCCAATATTACAGACGAAGAGTATGCTTTCTGTCAAAGAGTGTGGAACGAAAAGAAAATGACAACCTTTCGCGATTTTCTAGTCTGGTACAAAAACCTTGATGTCGAACCTTTCGTACAAGCCGTTAAAAATTTGCAAAAGTATTATTTCGAACGAAACATTGATCAATTCAAATGTAGTATTTCGGTACCGGGTCTTGCACGGCGAATGTTGTTTGGATGTGGTACAAAAGAGGTAGCTAGTTTGAGAATAAAGATCTATATGACACCATCAAGCAAAACATCATTTGGGTTCGGGCATAATTTTCAAACGCTACCACGACACCGGAAGTATGAATCCATTTGTAGATATATGTAAAATGTCATAACATAAGAGCTACATGACACTTCGGTAGGAAAATGAAATATCACAAACCGCTTGGTTTGATACAATGGCCGATATAGAAACAATATTTAGATATTCTCTTTATCCCGCAAAAAAAATCGATAAATGATTTTATTGTGTCAGTAAGCATTGTGGCAACGCACTTTGAAAAAAAAATTGGCACTTTGAAATGTTTTTTTCATTTGATTGATTACAGGAAAAAAGCTCTTACCCCCTCATTTTTTCCCTCCAAAACATATGATATTCAGCAACTTAGGGTAAATGTATAATATCGGAAAAAAATACGCTTTGTTGTAAATTAAGTAAAGTTATATTAAAAAAAAAACGAGCTGGTCAAACAAAATTGTATCAATAACGTATCCTGTTTTAGCTCACCTGATCCGAAGGTTCCAGTGAACTTTTCTGATCACCTGTAGTCGGTTATCTCTCTTTCTCTCTCTCTGTGTGTGCTTGTGTATGTGTGCGTGGGTTCGTGAGAGAGAGAGAGAGAGATTGTTAGCACAACGCACGACGAAGGACGACAACCAATTGCAAAAGGTCACCATATAATAAATACATTACTAGTATTTTCATTTCAGTCTCGAACGTCAAAAATACTACAAACACCAGCAAAAGGCAAAATCCTCTCCAAACAGGTATATGTCACTCATAATAGACGGAATGGATCAGAGTAAGACTCAACTCCCGCACTTTGTGCATGCCAGTAAATTCATCTCCGCTATGTGGAGGTTGCGTGTGCGATTGGTATGGGTGATAGTACATGGGATTGGGGTATACGCCTTTTTCGATTTATTTGAATACAGCCTTTCCACCAATCTGCCATTATCTGTTTTGCCGAGTGTCACTTACATGTTGAGGGAGTCTCTTCCAGATGTCCTCTATCTCCAAATGGACAACTGCGCGAGGGAGAACAAGAATAGGTAATGATTTGCAACAATTTTTTAACACAAAAATTCATCTCAGTGTTCCATATTTTTAAAAGTTGTTTTTTTCTTAGTATTTAACATCATTTGCTTATTTTCTTTAATAGGTATTTGTTAGCGTTCATGGCTTATCTAGTGGAAAAAGGGTGTGTTTAGGAAAATATAGGTTTCCTTCTTGATGGTGGGCCATACCCACGAGGACATTGATCAGGTGTTCTCAAAGTACGAATAACAGTCTTATCATCTTACATGTATCCTCACTCTTTGGTTGTTTCTGCATTTGAAAGTGCCCTCCCTTTTATGTTGCGGGGGGGGGGGGGGGTGTTGGGTTATATACAATAAAGTAATAAATGCATGTGCATAAAAACACTCACTTTGAAAAAATGGTGTTCTAAAAAAGTGATTAAAATTGCAAGATAATGCAATAGCAATATTGCGCTAAACAAACACGCACAAACACACCAATGAAGCTGACATGTCCTAATGTTTTTTCGGTATATCAGATTCAGCCACTGCGCAGGACAGATAAGGCAACACATTGTTTTGATATGCTAATGAAGGGATAATGAGTTATGACGTCATAATATACGCCCCGTCTCTGTATTACCATATATAGAATATATACCGAAAACAGCAGTTTAAGCATAAAATACGGCTGATTTAATACTTCATAAGCAAAATATAACTACGAATCACTCTTGTGTGTTTTTATAAGTTTACAACAATCAGAATATACGAAGAATTTCCATAACGCATCTGTCGTATGGGTGTGAATCTGCGTCCCAAAAGCGCTCGTCAGACGATGTAAACACGTGTAGCTGGTATTCCCGATGATGGCGATCTTTTGATGATTTATCAGGTATGTAGATTAGATATACAGTGTATTTGTAATATACCAGATAGCTCAATAACTATTTTATTGTGATTTTATACTGTTGATGCATTTCTGATCGACTTAATGTGTTGTTTCGTTCAAAACATGAGGAGAGACTGCATTGTTTACATTTAGGCCTATACAATGTACATTGTACATGTAGCTTTATTGCCAGTCCGTTAAATTGTTGATCATTTTCATCAATCGACATGAATCAGTTCATAGTACTTGTACTGACAATATTTAGCTTTACACAGCTGTTTGTTTTTATTTCAATTTGTAAGTAAACAATACAAAGACTGTGTGAAAACAGCCGATTTGTTGTTTTTTTCTGAAAATCAGTACAGTGCAGGCTAAAAGATGCTGATTCCATTTTCTGGAAATTGATGAACAGGTGATCAATAACACTTTTCTACTGTGTTCAAAATTCTTCCATGACAGTTCATTTATATTGTTTACACATTCATCCAGTTGATATATTAAGATGTTTATGCACATTAATTCTTAATTATTACTATAGTTTGTTTTTAGAACTCAGTATATTACTACCATAACACTGTTTGAAATCTTGTCACCTGGGTTCATACTTATGATGCTGTACTATTGGTAATAAAAAAAAACCAAATAATAATAAATAAATGACTGCATGTCTCCATCTGATTTTCTCTAAATGAGGAATCTACATTCATGGTCATATATGGTATTGTTTGTGTAGAATGTGCATATGTAACTTTCAAATAAAATTTGAAGTGTTGGTCATTTTACCCATCCATGCATAATATATGTAGACCTTTCACAAAAATGTTCAAATTACTGTTGACTTGTCCTTATATTCATGTAAAATAAATTGTATGACTTCTCATAATTATATTTTGTTATTTGCAGAGTAATTTGAAAAGTGTCACACTGATTTGAAAAAAAAAGGCTGGAAGAAAATGTAAGTAAATAACATACATGTATAAGTTCAATTATTTATCATTGAAATAATGACCAATCTGATTATTCTATGAGACAATTCAATTAGAAAAAGTATTTTCAAGTACGAATGGTTTCATTTAATGTTTTAAAATGATTGATATAAACCTAAGTTATTTATAAATCTACAATATTGAATATTGCTCATCAACAAATCAACAATACATGGTATGTTTTAATTCACACTGACTGCACCAGCATGATATAATATCAATCAATCAAATCAGTTGTGTGAGAGAGAGAGAGAGAGAGAGAGAGAGAGAGAGAGAGAGGTGCATTTTTAAGGTCAGGCCGGGTAAAATAAAGGGGTGCAATTAAACTAATATCATGCACATATCAGGGGTGAGGATGCGAATAATTTCAAATCGATCAAACTGAAAAGCTGTATTTGAATTTGTGCAAAATTAAATGCACATCTAAACATAATGAAATGTTTATAAAGATAAATAAATTCCATTGACTATCAAATTGTAGAAAATCCTCCATTTCAGTCTTTCAGCCATTTTGATAACAAGTTAAACTTACTGAAATATATATATATAATTTTCATTTTAGCTGATACCTGCTTTGTTTTGAGATTTACATAAATGATGTTCTTATCGGTGATCATTTACCCGCACCCTTATCCTGGTGTCCTATACAAGATGAAATGATGGAAAGAAAAACCTGAACTTTAGAAAGAAGACTGTGTTTTTGAAGAGAGAAGAGGACCAGAACTAAGAAGTCATACAATAAACACATTGACATCATAAAAAGAAATTGCAATTTTGAGTTTGCATGCATATGTCAGGTTTAAATGTTGTCACAGATTTTTTTTTCAGAAAGTCCCTTTATCTTCTTGAATTAATAAAACAAATGAACCATATATAATTGTTTCTATATATATAATTTTGTTTGAGAAGTGGAAAGGGGATGGTATGTAAATGGACGGGAGAGAGAGTCTCTCACATAGGAGAATTCAGACTTATTTAAATTCAATATATTGATGTGAACCAAAAATGGCTTTTGATCGCCTTGTTGCAGGATTTACACACTCTCTTTCCTTTCTCGGTAATGAGAAATGAGCGTTTAGAATTTATTTTGTGAATGAATAGATATGCTAACCCTCCCCCCTCTCTTTAATCTTAATCATTATGCATGTGTTGAATAAAAATAAAAGTCAATTTTAATGAGTGTTTAAATTACAAGTGTAATGTGTAATACAAAGGTGAATACTGTTGATTGCCTATGGGGGATGGGAAAAGGCCTCATACATGGGCAGATCTACATGTATAGTCCCTGTGGCAAATTATAATTTAATTCACAATTTACATAGTAGAACACCATGGTACCTGGCCCCTGGCAAACAGAATAAAGTTACCCCTTTGAACCCCCTCCCCAGAATTAATATTAACAGACCCAAGCAGTGCTATAGAATATGCAGTCATTGGGCAAAGGCTGCACATAAATAATGAAAAAAATACTCCATATCTTATTTTGTAATATATATTATGAGACCAATTTAGTTAGTTTATTAATATAAGGGGCTTCATTTGTCTCTGTTGACATCTAATCCCTCAAATAATTGTGTACAATTAGCTCTTATTTATTTTTCTCCCATTATTAAAAAAATATTAAGAAACCAATAACTCTGCGAATGCGGTTAACCAAGAGAACTGATACAAAACGGTGTTTTGTTAACACCCATTATACAACAGAGGAAATGCGGACGATTCATCGTAACCATCTTGTTTCTTTTAAAATAAATAAAACAGAAGCACTATGTTTAAATAACCATTTACATAATGAACTGTTGAAACATATCCTAAAATTAATTCGGATTATGTGATAAAATGACATCGCGCCTATATCAAAAGAGTTATCGCTCAAAGAGTTACCTCCCCTTTTGGGATCACTTGTGCGTTTGAAATGTGTATTGATTTGAGAGGACTTCTAGATTGAGAAATTAAATGCAAAAGTTCAAGTGCAAAACGGCTATAGATATTATTAAACTTGGTATGATTTTCTTCCCTTATACGAGTTCTTTTTAAAAACTGATGCTCATTTGTCGAGAGATGAAGGTTTACTTTTTAATTGTAATGAAAATGTACAAAAATGCACTATTTAGGAACAAGTAGCCAGTTTTTAAAGAAATTTACATAACTAGTAAACTTTACAACTGAATGAGCATTGATATCTATGATGTATGGATAATTTTGAATATGTTGCCATATTACTTACTCTTAAAATTCTTTGCCTTGCCCTTGAACTTTTTGTCTCATTTTAGCATTGGCGATTTTTGTCTAAAAGACGCCCACGTGACCCTAAAAAGTCACGTGACCGACAAATTTAGACATGGTCAAGTAAAGGAGACCCATATCTTTACAATAACACCCAAAATAGTTTAGAACTATTCATTATGCAGAAATGAATAGACAAAAGCAAAACGACCTCCTTTTACTGCTGTTTAAAAGCGAAATGTTGCCTTAACTGTCCTGCGTGGTTGTGTAAACATGCAGCAATGACCCTGGAAAAGCTGATGGAGGGATTTGAGAAATGTTATACTCCAACACCAGCAAGCATACGGACCTCCACGGTGTTCAACATCACCGAGTGGCTTATTCCACATCTTAACACCATCAAAAACAACTCCAAGCCACATAGTTTTAAAATCGCAAAAGATGACAATGGCAGGGCTAGAATTTTTTGGAAAGAGTGGTCTACAGACAAAGTACGTGCCGTAAAGTTAGAGATGTTAACTAATGTTGTAACAGGTCGGGTACACTACCTTTTATGGATAGCATTATTTAACACGTGACAGTATTTACGTCAAACAGATTCGACAATCAAGTAACTGAGTTGCAATGCATGACGGTTTACAACGTGTTTACGATTCAACAAACGCACGTAGTTTTTGTCCGTTTTATTCACAATATTTAATTGCTTGCCGGAATGTTTGTACATCTTGATTTTTACTTTAGAAGGTAAAAAAGGAAATATTACGTACCATTAAATTTGTTCCATGCTCACATTGAGAAATACCGTTGTTTTAGTTGATCAATTGTTGCCTCAAAAGATGATCAGTGTCAAGCGACTTACAAACATACGCATAAAAGTACAAACAGATTTTGGTAAGAGAAACCGCCAATTGTATTTTAGTGACTTTATCATTGTACACTAGAAATAAATACAGGTAACTGTACATGTTTAACATACATGAATAGCCACGGTAGTAGAAATGCACAAATATACAAACGCAGAAGTGCAAGCTATGCAGCATATAGTATTTTGTCTGTTAAGCATTCTGATGAACGTCACTGAAGAAAATATCAAAGGGCATTCTACTAAAGTTGTCTCAAATATGGGCTATCACGTGAAAAAACGGTACTCACTGCTTTTAATTCAATAGGACGTACCTCTCTTTTGAACATTGACGATGGGGCATTATAATAGGTTGATATCAGTCCTCATATGCAATATTTTTTAAATGTGAGCATAGAAATTGAAGTTCAGACATAATTGTCCATATTAATTTCATAAATTTTGAAAAATCATTCAAAATGAGTTTCCAAAGGACAATTCAAAATGGTATTTTTTTTCAATACGCTTTGTATACACTGAAACTTGTAGTAGCCCACAATGCCTTGCAACTCATTCACTTGATTGGTTAGTCGATAAAAGTAAACATATGGCTAATTTAGTATGCAAATTTATGCCGACGTCACAAAATATAGTGGTGTCGACCTGTGTAAGGTTTTTTGTCAATTCACTTTTTATGGTATATGGCAACCCCCCCTCTCTCTCTCTCTCTTTCTATCTCGCGCGCGCGCTCGCACGCAAACACACAGATAACTGAGATAAAACATAAGTCATATGTTACTCGTATTCAAAAACAAAATGTATATGTATCTTATTTTTAAGACTCTGAATGCTACTGGGGAGTATCTTCTGAAGACGCAGGTAGAGGACTCGCCAGACGTCGTAGAGAGCGACTACACGGAGATAGCTTCTAACATCGAGAAGCTGGAGGGAGATGTCAGGGCAAGTTTTAAATATTTTGCTAAAGAGGGCGACAAAGAAAGGTGGAGGTCATTTTTTGAAAACTACGAAATAGGTATTTATTTATTTGAGCTTAATTTTATAGGCACAATATTTTAGTGGATATTAATCATCTTCATTATTAATTATGATGATATCAGTCATTCTTGTTGTTTAAGTACATACTCACAAACTGTTACATGTATTTTTAGGCAATCACACAGAGTGGTTCATTGAAGAAATCCTCGACTCCAAAGCAGGTACTGTACGCTTCTTTTCTTTGTGTGTATTTGTGTGTGAATAAACTTTAAAAAGTAAGGTATTTCTGTCTTTCGGAACCAAATTCTCAGGACAGTGCGAGCGTCTTTGATTTCGACGATGACGAAGATGTGCCCTCCGGTAAATAATCATTATACACTTATACATGCACATTCAATAACAAAACTCCTACGTTACAGAATAGTAACTCATTTTAAATATTTCTATTTAGGTCATTATAGGAAAGGCCTGCGGACCCAGAAAGTCGACACAAGAGATCCAGGTAGACGATTTTGTTCTGGTGGACATTCCAAAGTATGCAGGAGATTGGCCTCAAGTCTGCTGCATTCTGGCTATTGATTGTCAACATGTGACTGTGAGGTGGTACATTGGATCCAAGACGACTGCTTGGACTCCGTGTACTAGGCGTGTCAAGGGCGCCCGAGGGAAGACTGAGCCCTGGACTGAGACAGTCTCCAGATCTCAGATCTGGACATCGGGATTTTCTCTCACACCGTCCGGATTGCTCCCAAAGAAAATCAGAGATGATTTGGACGTATATGAACAGTATTAACACGAGTAGATAATGAGGAGTGTTTCATCGGAGGCGGAAACTGTCCGCTCCGAAATGAATGTTTTATGTTCTTATTTTCATGGGAGTGTTCAAAAGGGGGCGGAAACGGTCCGCTCAGAAATGTATATTTAACTTGTCTTTATCATATTCTTTTGCGTAAACTGCCCCAAACCATTTTATTTCTTATTAAATAAATAAATATTGAATTCATTTCTTAAATAACTATTTTATCCTAATCCCCAAGCTTTGTGGTGTATAAATTAGGGGAGGGGGTTACATGTTCGTGGTTGCACAGTTTTCCTATTCCTAGCAGAAACTCAACACAGGTACATATATGCTTTAAAGTTAAATTATTCAGATTCATTAGGTGACAATCATTTTTATAGAAGGATACATAAACGACCCGTATATATTATTAAACGTAGCTGAAGATCTAGTGATCTGTAGTCTGATTTGATGGACGATTCTAAATGCTTTTGTCTCCTCTGAAATTTGGACTTGTTCTATTGTAAGTAATACGGGAAGATTTGTCCGAAATCGACTGCTTAACTTGAATGTAATAAACTCATATGAACAAAAACGTGACTCAAACCAAGCTATATATCTTGCTTATAATTCTACGATTGACGCTGAAATTTTGGTAGATCAATAGAAATGTCTTGCTAAAAGGATGATATGCTGTAACTACTTTCTGGTGCCTCTTCTTGAACGATGAATTGCCTAAAATCTACACAAATTTTTGATAGTTATTCAAACACTAGTAAATGAAAACGACACTTTTCTTCTTTCACATATAGAATTTTTTAAAATACAATAACTAGTAAGTAGTGGAGGGAGAAAATGTACCCTTATGCTCTCATGTATTTTAATCGTTTTATAAAGTGATTGGTGGTGGGGCTAAAATAAAGGGAACTGGAAGTTAACCGTGAACACCAACTGAAAATTTAGTTATTTATATTGCATCTGATCTTATTTTTGGTATAAATGGTATTCCAGATAAATATGTCAAAGAGTAAGTATATGCAAAAATAAGTGAAAATTCGGATATTCATTTTTTGTTAATCTACTGAGGGGCCACATGGCACAATATCCTTTGAACGCCCATATAAAGCCAGTGTTGCTCAGGTGAGCGATGTGGCCCATTGGGCCTCTTGTTCTTGATAGGGGTTTTCCGCCAGCGACAAGGAGTTGACTTTTTTATGAGATGAAAAACAACGTGTAAAATGCCTGATTTTCCCACCTTTGTAAAAATTATCACTTGAATTTTCGATGCCAGTTGTTTAGGCAGGGGGTGAAAGGGCTCGGACATGATTTTCAAGCACATGTGTAACATTGATGTAAACATAACTCGTGCCTTTGTGGATGGGTGTGTTTTTAGCTACTAGATTGGTCAGGAACAATTGTTTTTAAAAAAGTTGTAAAGAGGGATTTTCCCAGAAGTTTGTTTTAAACTCGCTACCCGTGTCTAAAGTTGCGTAATTTTGTATAAGAATATATAGTAAAAATTAAGTTAACAGTGGTGTGCAACCTGAGAGGATCCATCTAAAATTGTGATATAAATTCCAGTCGCCGAAAACTTAATGAAAAATGTTATTATCAGTTCAATGATTTATAAATACCCGTAAGATTTTTACAACAAAATTATCCTGATTACACTACCAACGAAAATACCTTTCCACGAACCACCTTTTTATAAATGATATATTTATTGAAGGATTTGAAGTATTTGCTACTCAAAGTTTCATGAAAGGAGAATTCCTGCTAGGGGACAGACTTACACCCCAGGAAGCGGAGCAAAGAAGAGAAAAGGGACGACATAATTACATGTTTTATTTTACTTGGAATGGAAAACATGTGTAAGTGTGTGGTTGAAATAGCAAGATACTTTGTGATAAACACTTAAAAATCTCTAAAATTCTTTAACAAAATTAAAGCTGAGCACAGCTCGTAAATAGGCACAGTCACACAGGTGCCTGGTAAATAAACATTACACCCGAATGCACACCTGAAATTGTGGCAGACATGTAGTATTTCTTTCGTTGTATTTGGATTTTTCTGCATTTTATTCTCATTTTTGTGGATATTCTGTTTGTAAATAACGCGTTGACCTGATTATTTGATGTAAGTACTCTCCTGGCTTGAGAACAGCTTGTGCATAAAACTTGATAATTTCATTGGGACAGAGTAACACAGTGAAGCAAGATGTAATTAAGAGAAATGGTTTATATATAGGGGTTGTATGGAAAGCAGTGCTGAAGAAAAAAAATGGTGGACAGTGCCTATGAACGAACAGTGTTTAGCTGTTAATTAATGTCTTATTTTCTCAGACAAAACGGAGGGGAGGGGGTTATATATGCAATTATGACATCATTTTTCTAGAGGAGACAGAAAACAAACATTGCTTATTACAAAGTGGCATTTCAGACAGACTTTTATCTGTGTTTTGTCGTATTGATGTCGTTTTGTTAACGACGAAAAGCATGGAAATGCGGTTATGAAGTTGAAAATTTTTAACAATTACCCAAGGCTTTGTTTATTCGCTGCCCAAGACATTGATCCTGGCGAGGAGATACGTTACGACTGTGGAGATGAAAATGCTCCTTGGCGAAAGGTATTATTTCACTTTCATATTTTATAAATGAAATGTTTAAGGTGTATATGTATGCATATAACTTGGCATTAACTAGTACTACAAAAGAGGTCATCATTAACTAAAACTACACTAGAGGTCATCAGAGATCATTTTTCGCATTCATTCATTAACTAATCATAAATTAAAGCAACGTCATTTTGCCGGAACAGTATTTGACTTCTCATGATTACCGATTAAGTGTATAAACAACTTGTATTGTTAATGAAGGAAAGAGAATGAAAATTATTCTGTACATAGACTAGTATATGCACTTTTTGGTCTGTTTTTAGAAATATAGAGAAAATAGAGAGGAAAGAAAAGGTACTATTTGTTGTTAATTACAAATTCATATGAAAACTGTACCTGAATTCAAAACATTAAATGATGCATGATTTGAGGTAATAGTATGACTCAATATGTAATGACATTGGTTTATCTAGGAAAAAAAGTTGGATTGAGTAATACTGAATTTTCTTTTACTGTAACAGTTGATGATGAGGATGATAATGATCCCTTTGATTTACTGAGAGAGACAACAGAGGTTAGGCATATTTGTGTGTGTCTATGTATATAAATACAGCAGTTAAGTACTTACAATGTATTTACACTGGTGGTTAAGTACATGTTTTCTGTAGTCAAACGTGGTTCGTCAGTATTAAATATGCAAATGCCTGATTTACTACACCATTTAAGTTTGGATTTTTTTATTACCATGTATATTGAATATTGATTTAAAATTATTGGAAATATGGCATTTCGATGTAATATAGTACATACATAATATTAACACTTTAAATGGGAGGGGGATACATGTATTTTTATCATATCATACATGTCTTTGAGTGTTTTACATGCTGTCTTTGAGTGTTTAACATGCATAATAATATTATAGACATACACCATTATTCCATCACACTTCAGTTTTAAGGAATTAAAAGTTCACAAGTAAATTAAAGTAATCATGATAATTATCATTACACGTTACATTTATTTTAAGATGATTATTTTTTCTACATTAAAATATCTACAAAACAATATTAAGGTGACAGTCTTGTGTGACTACACAACATGTACAATCTATCAAAATGTAAATAATGTCTAGAGTATAAATATATAGAAAAATGAGAAAAATAAACAAATGTTCAAGGTGAATAGACTGATTCATTAATCTCCTGTTTTAATCCTGCTTTCGTGAACACACCTCTGTAGGCCTACACTCGTAGTTTGTACATGTAAGTGCATGTCCCATGTGCATGTCTTCAACAGTGTTAAACTTGTGATCTGTGCCTTATTTTGGTTTACTTGTATATACATGTATCAATGTATAACATAGATCCCATAAACCAATATGCTTCGAGTTGTTTTGAGTAAATAACACAAGGAAATGAAATAACAAGATTAGCTCGGTATATCAATAATATGTGAGATTTTTTAAATCAAATCGCCGAGGATATTCGAATCGATTCTGCAAATGATACAGAATTTCTTTTCTTATCAACCCATGTGGCAGGGTTCTACATTGAACAAAAATAACTTATATATGATGTAGGAACTAAACTTTGCCATTAAACTATATCCACTGATTAACACATCTGAGATATGTCTATAAACAGCTGATAAATTACACATGCTGTGCAAATGCTCAGGAGTAATTGTAAGATTTACAAGTATATTCGGAACTCTACTGAATCACAACAACAATTAGTGCGTTTACAGTAAATTGTATGCAAAATTCTTCCATTACTGCACTTCAAATTTTAAGTAAAGCTTTATCAGGTGTATATGTTTAATATGACAAGACAAAAAGCTTGTATTTTGTCTTTGTGTCATTTGTTTAGTGTTTCAAGACCAAATTGAATGGACTCAGCCAATGACATTTTTTTCATTGTAAATTATGTAATAAATGTGTTCTTAATTTAACATTCTAAGCTGAAAATATTTTAGATGGTCCAGTGGGAGCAATGCCCCCCTTTCTCTCAACCAAAATTTCCCTTAAGTTTACGTTTAGATTTTTGGGCCATTACCCCCACCGCCACACACACACTTTTATCATAATTACATTAATTATATACATGTACATAAATGATGTACTTTTAAAGTTATCCTAAACTTGAAGTAAGTTAAACGAAGAAATTGCCGGGTATGAAAATAATACTTTGAAATTGAGTCTCGTTTTCGATTTCTTGAACTTACTATTATCATATTGATAATATAGTCTCATTAAAACCATTTCCCTTCTCCTTACACTCGCCAAGGTCTGATAGACCTGTATCAATAACAGACTATCTCCACTTGACCTCCACATCTGCATACAATCTAAATTAACACCTACTTAGCAAAGATATGCCATTATCTGTTTAATGAGTGGTGCAATACTCAATCTAGAGGTTACACAGAAAATAAGCATGAATTAAATCTTTTTTGTCTCCATTTGAAGAGTTCCAATCAATTTTCTAAAGCTCTAATTGGTAAGAAGAAATGGTCGTGTAAAGATGACCTTTTATAAATACAGGGTCTGTCAGGCTCTGACAAGTGTAAGGAGAAGGAGGTGTTTTAATCAGACTGATGGACAATCCTTCCCGACACGAAGTTGCGACGGAATGAAATCATTTTTTTAATTTTAATTAATAACCAAATTTTTTGGTTGTAGATTCTAAAGAAATGGCGTCCAATATTTCTAAAAACCTTCCTTCTTACAAGAAATCATTTCGGAGATCGATGTTGAGTTGAAGGCTGCTTGTTATGACATAACAATCGGACAGATGAAGAACGCTCTGAGTATTATTGAAAAAGTGAGAAGAAAACGCATGGTGTTGCAGAAAAAATCTGATATTTATCACAAAGAAATAACAAAGGAAAAAGTGAAAATTACAAGACATGGTGGCCAGCCTAAGAAAAGAAAAATATAAACTTCAGGAAGAGCTTTCTACTGTGAGCAACGAACTGCAAGATTTGCAAGAGTTTGAGTCAATGGTATCAGTACTTGATACAAGCCAGCCAGCATCTAACGACGAGGATGAAGTTATGGTCAGCCAACCAAGTGAAAGTGTATAGAACATGTCAACAGATATAACAAAATGCTATTTTGGACGTATTTGGTGTATTTTACTTGTGCTATACATGTATGTAATTCAGTCATTCTTCCTTTAACGGGACATGTGTCTGCTTTGACTGCATCTTTTCATGTTTTATAAGGGAAACAAACTAGATTAAATTGGAAAGTTGTGCTGTAATTGTTTTACGAATCATTAAAGGGGCATGGTCACGATTTTGGTCAACAATTATTTTTTCAATATTTTTGTTTAAAATGCTTTAGGAAGGCATTTTTAATAGGCAACCAAATTTGAGTGTCATATAATGAGTTATAAGCGAATTACAAAGCTTACAATTCTTCGCTATGTAAACAAAGCGTTTGTTTACATTTCGAATGTTGAAGTGAAAATTCCAGTTAAGACCTAAAATAAATGTGTTTATCGTTAGGAACTGTTTCTTTATGCTTAAAATGAATAATAAGATACACAAACTGGCATTAAAAGATTTTTTACTGGTATATTGAACCTATGAAAACAAAAACTGGGCACGAGCCTTGTTTTCATGACGAAGAATTGTGAACTCAACGACTGGCACCCAAATTTCATTTGATCATTAGAAATGCATTCTTAAAGCATTGCAAATAATAAAAACAGAAAAATAAAATTTGATTAAAATCGTGACCATGCCCTTTTAAAATGTGAAACATATTTCTTATTTTTGTCTTATTTCATGAAATATAGCAGAAAGTATTGCCCTGTCCACATTTTATCATTTATTCTATGGAGTCATTAATAAACTTGTGCTTGCTTAAGCCATTATATGTGAAGTATAATGGACGATACTAATTTTTACATGTGTTTCATTCATGATTGTTAATACTTGAGGGAGATATGTATTATTCTTTGTTACATGTACAGGTACCAATCATTGGATTTGAATAAAATAGATAATACTATTTTGTACATTATCTTCTCTCTCTCTCTGAAGACATATATTCTGGAATGTGTAGCTAGGAAACATGCACATTTCAATATGTAAAAAAAATATGGAGAAAAATAACTTCAATGTTAAATACTATGTACCTTTTTTACTTGTGCATGCTGTTTGTAGTTGGGCTAGAAATATTATTTAATTGGTTACCGAAAAAAGTATTGAATAAATAAATTTCTGAATTTAAATTACGTTTTTCTTTTGATGTGTTAATGTTATTGATAGTTTTATAAGTTTTAAAAAGAAGAATGATAAATACTTAATTTATTGTAACTACCATATAAGTAAAAGGACAAGGTGTTTCCTTCATCTATTTAATAACAGAACCCACACTCATATCTTTTGAATTGCATGATTCTACATGTATATGTATATCAAATGGTTACCAAGAAAATCCTCTTAGATGTCGAGAACTAAGGTCAATGCTATGTTAAGCACAAACAACCTTATACTATATTCGTATGGTTGCTATGGAATGTTTTTTTGGTAACAGGAAACACAATGTCATTAACATTAATGTTAAAAAAAATGTGACACATTATTTATTTAAAAGCTTTTAAAAGTTTTTTATTAACTTGTATACTTCTCAGAATGCAATCGGGCTTGAAATAGAAGTTATTTAGTTGGTTACTAAGGAAATACATGGTTGCCATGGAAACGCTGAGTAAATAATTTTATGCATTTAATGCATTAATTCATGTTGGTACTTCAATTAAATAAACTTATGCTAATCAAATAACAGTAACTTAACATTTCCCAAATGAATGAAGAGGTTTTTTTTTTCTTAATTTAAACCGAAACCATGGTCACGTTTGTATCGTTGCTAGGCAACTATACTGAAGGGTTACCAAGAAAAAAATCCTATCATGTTGATTACTGAGATCAATACTATGCATGGTAGTAAAATGAACATATTTGCTAAGGGGGTCATAAATGGCCCTTATCCTATTTTGTTCTTTCCTCAAATAACATTATAAATTGCCAAACATATGCCTCGGAACCCCCCCCCCCCCCCGGGAAACTGAAATAACCGTTGCCCCCTCCCTCCCCCTGCTCTCATGCATGTATCTCTCATTAAACTGTAAATAAAATGACATTTTTCTTAAGAAAAAAAACCTTGCATTTATTTTACCTTAAAATAAAAAAAAACCATCTTACATTTACATTCTTCTTAATTGTTGAATGATCTATTAAAATGAAAATATAATTTGGGATCTAAAAAACGTTCTTAAACTGGTAAAAAATGTTTTTCCTTAATATGTTTAAAAAAACAACACATTACACTTTGCATGATTGACTTATGATCTATTGACGGAGATATGATAAGAAGTCTTATTTTCTACTTTTCTACCTGGAGATCAATTACAAAATAATATTCAGGTTAAAATCAATAACAATAAATGATTAAATCAAATGCCTATCCCCCCACCAAAAAAAATAAACCTAGTTCTAAAAATTCAGAGTCTTTGTACATTCTTACATGTGTTCAGAAGCAAATTTTAAATCATTTCTTGATTGGTATTTTTCTCTAAATACACAGTAAAATTTTGGAAATTGCTTTATAAATTGGGTTAAAGACAACTCCTGAGGGTCATGTACACATTAGAAACAAGAAATATGAAATATGGCCTATGGTTTAGGGGTGGGGATCTTAACAGTTTTCAAGCTACTTGATATTTTCCTGTTTCATGGGACAATCCCAAAGGATCATGGCCTACATTATACTTGATGCATCATCATACATTAAGAAAAAAGACCCCGTCCTTCCTATTAGAACTCCTATTAACATGACTTTACACTAACTTACATATAATACATAAAGTCACAGTGTCAATATGGGGTCAACTCAAAAGTGCAAGTCTGACAAATGAAAAAATAACTTTAGCAACTGTTCAAATGCGATCAGGATAGGTAACGATGATAACCTTATTTAAATATCAAAAGATGATGATACGGAGGTCACATATTTAGAAAGTGAAAGTAAAACTTATGTATACCGGTGTCTCATAATATTGTGCTACTACATGTTTATGCTTATTTATATTGGTCAACATCATAATGATAATCCAATTAGAACACAATATGCATCCATTAAGCTGATCATCACAAAAGACACGTTTATGCATGGTTATTAATGTTTTTCTGCATATGGAAAACACATCATAGTATGTACACCACACGAACCCATCTAACCGAAGAGCTGGGTAAAACTAGTACAATGTACCAGCTAGTGCGGCCTGCAGAGCTGTGTTGTTACTTCAGACAAAGATCAGTTATTTGTAACATGCATGTATTTTTTAAAACTTCAAAACCTGTTGCACTATTGTATTGGGTACATGTAAATAGCTATGTAAAGCACACATTTTAGTCTTAAGGTGGTACAGGACACCTGCATATTGTGATGCACTCCCTATTGAAAAAAACAATAAACTATGAATATAACCCCCCCCCCCCCCCCACCAAAATAATGTTACCTAACAGTGAAGTACAATGGGTTAGAGCGTTAACTACGTGTCCGTAAGTAGATAGTTCAAATCCTGCTGGAGCTTTTCTATATCTTATTTAAGTTTAAAAAACATTTTTTTGGCCAAATACATGTATTGTAAAATTTTAAAATTATAAAACATCATCTTGGGAGAATTTTGATTACAAAGCATTTTTATCCACATAAATATTGACAAGTGTCTTATATCACCTTAAATCAGTTATTACATCTTCTGTCCTGGGAGTTCTGCATTGCTGGCTGTCAAATTAGTGATCCAGAGGAATCTTAATTCTTCATCCATAGCTTTTTATTGGGGTATATTATGTGCAAGATTACAATATTAACCAAGTTACAATACAAATTCTAGTTATTCTTTGGTAAGATGATAGTAATTTTTATGGATTTAATGTATCCTTTTTATGTAACATTTTAATTTTTATTAAGTTATATATATTCATACAAGGTCTTTAGTTTGTACCTTGCTTTTTTAGGGGGGGGGGGGATACAGTTTATTTTATCTTAATATAGTCTTTAAAATTAATCTATTTAACATTGTAAACAAACATTTTAGGTAAATATTTTTTAGTTAAATTGTCGGTGAGTACATGTATTCTGACCTGTTATGTCTCGAACTACCGAGCATGGGGAATCACTTGGATCAGGAATAGATTCATCATTTATTCCCCAAAAAATCAGTTTGAAACTAGACAAAAAGCCATAAATATGGCTGGTGTTTATAAAGAAACCTGTATTTTAAAGTCTGATGAATCAAACAATATTAACATGGATGAAAATTTTTCTGATTCATCTTTTAGTAACGATTACGCATCTATTGCATCATTATCAGAAAATGAATAATGAATTATATTTGGAACCAATTACCAGGACAATAATAACCAAACTTTAATTTTTTTTTTCAGTCACGTCCATTACAATGTACCTGCATCACCTGCCTTATCATCATTAGCATCTACATCATCATAAGAAGAGAAAGACATACAACTAAGAAGACAGTCATCACCACTACCTACTCCATCACCACTTCCGATTTCCCCTATCTACACCCCACCTACACCACATTTAAGTATTGAAATGTCAACGCCATTACATACACCCTCATTGTTTTCAACCAGTACATAAAGTTCAGAGATATCTCTGTTTGATGTTTCAACGGTTCCTGCAGCAGCTTTTTCTAATCCTTATTATTAAGAACACTGCGAAATGTCAATCTTTGGAAATGCAAATAGAACGGTAACGAGAATATTTAGATTTTATGATAACAAATACAATTTCATTTAAAAGAGCAAAATATTAAAGCAATGCATATTTAATATGTATATTTTTTTTGTTTTGAAGAATCGACCAGTAGCAGTGGTTTACCCTATGCCTCGACAACCAGTTCGTCCAGCACCATCGGAGGGGATGATCGTGGTCCATCTTCCTCCGAGGAGTCCATCCCCTCCGGTGAGTCTTTCACCACCAACCCCCCCCCCCTTCAGACTCCCACATCCAGCAGTAGCGAGACCAGCACCACCACCCCAGGGGGCTCCAGCCCCCAGGAGGATGCCGCTGGGAGACCATCGGGGGCCGCCACCACGACTCGGGCCGGGAGGAGGAGACCACGACACCAGTACAAGAGGGGGTTAGGTTTACTGGTAGAATAGGCAATTCTACCTACCCTCCTATCCTTGTTCTACGACACCTGATGTTTCGCCTAGTTCTACCAATGTTATATTAGGTAATTTGCAATCAAATACTTATCATTTAAATTAAAATTACCTTTACTTTTTATTTTTACTTGTGTTGTTTCTTAAAATAAGCATTTAAAGATTCGTCATTTATTCCCATAAAATCAGTTTGAAACTAGACAAAAAGCCATAAATATGGCTGGTGTTTATAAAGAAACCGGTATTTTAAAGTCTTTTGAATCAAACAATATTGACATGGATGAAAATTTTTCTGATTCATCTTTTAGTAACGATTACGCATCTATTGCATCATTATCAGAAAATGAATTATATTCGGAACCAATTACCAGGACAATAATAACCAAACTTTAATTTTTTTTTTCAGTCACGTCCATTACCTGCATCACCTGCCTTATCATCATTAGCATCTACATCATCATAAGAAGAAAAAGACATACAACTAAGAAGACAGTCATCACCACTACCTACTCCATCACCACTTCCGATTTCCCCTATCTACACCCCACCTACACCACATTTAAGTAATGACATATCAATGCCATTACATACACCCTCATTGTTTTCAACCAGTACATCACGTTCAGAGATATCTCTGTTTGATGTTTCAACGGTTCCTGCAGCAGCTTCTTCTAAATCTAATTATTAAGAACACTGAGAAATGTCAACCTTTGGAAATGTCAATAGAGGGGTAACGAGATCAATGACACAGAAGAAAATATTAAATAATTTTCATAACTAAATTTTTTTCATTTTTTATTTTGGAAATTTTGGGGTAATTTTTTTTATCTAAAGTAAAGATAAGCTACTGCTTATTGTTAAGAGAATAATTTTACAAAACTTTGTAAAACCATTTTCAATAGCTTGTGTAATTTTATATTATGTATTTATTTTTTTAAGATATCATTTTACTGTCATTGTAGTATTATATCATATGATTATTTTATATTTTATTCATACGATGCATGGTCATCCTTTAATAAATATTGTAGAAAAACAATCTTTTTTCTGTTGTTCTATGGGGAAGGGAAATATAATTTGAAAAGTCTGACTGCAGAGTTATCGTTCTTTTTGTGATAAAAGTGATAAAAACGGAAAATAACGAGAGATGTTTGTGAAACACTTATGCCCCCTCCCTTGGAAACATACACAAAGAAAACTGAACGTAAACTGCAAATATTTGGAATTTTTGTAAGTCCAAGGGCCATAACTCTGTTGAAAATTGCTCGATCGTACCCAATATCAAACTTGACTTAGTTATTATTATGATAAACCTGTATACCAAATTTCATTTCAATATATTTATCCTATGCAAATTAAGTAGTAAAATCATAAAAAAGACAATTACACTATTGAGATTAAAATGCATGTTCATTTTATGAGTACACATGAGTATTTTTTTTAGATGAACACCTTCTTCTTATGCGGATACTGTGGATTATTGTTTGACAATGACAACGAAGGTCAAAGACACGAGAGTGAACACGAACTTCATCATGACTGCAAAGGGGGCAACATTCCATTAAAAAACATTTATTATATCTTTACTTACTTTTTTTTCAAACGTGCAACATTTATGAAAAATGGAATATTATTACATTGCATATTTCAAAGCAAATACACTCACCCTCGTTTATTCAATTGAGTCACACTAAAAAAAGAATTGCAGGGGTGAGTTTATCAAGCAATGGGCACAAATTAACCATGCATATGACATGATATTTCAATACATGTTTTTCTCTTATAATTAACAAGGTATACATTCCATGCGATAAACCTCAAAATGTGTACTATAATTTTTTTTAACATAATTGATACAATCACTTCTCGGATGACCAAGCTTTACATGTTAGAAGATATGACATATTTAAATCCAAAATTCCTGTAGGTGTTGGCACGATAAAGATTCCCTCACCGAGAAATAATCATTACAAAGATACTTAACTAAATTTCAGACTGTAAACTTAAAAAAACAAATCAAAAATAGTAATTTAATGATTCTATTTATTCCGAACTTTTAAATTTTTTGCATGAAGATAAGAATTTGTTTAACCCTCTGGCTGCGGGAAGGACATATATGTACTTTTACCGCTGGTTGCGGCAGGGACATATATGTCCTTTTTAACATCAATTTGTTTATGGTGTTATATGGCGTAATTTTGTGCAATTTTGAAATAATAGCAATGTCTGGCTCTGTAATATTTTAAATTAAATGAAAACATCAGAACTTCAATGCATGCATTAATTTAACGTAATAAAAACATTTCTTTTGAATTTTAACGAACAAAAGAGGCATTAAGTACAGGTTCACGTAAGAATCAGGCAAACAGTGATAAGTCATATGTTTCATATTGAGATGATAATTTACTTTGAGAACAGTATATATAAGTGTTCTCAAAAAATGATAAAATTTTTAGTGAATCGTGCATAATTGTGAAGCTGTGTTACTAAAAATAGATCCACTCTGTCACAGTTTTTAAACACAATGAAAACACTATGGTATGACGATCTGACAGGATTTTCAGAAATTCAGTGTCAATTCATTTATTCAAAAATGTTGGTATGAAGAGAAGACAATGCCCTCTTCTTTTTTCTAATGTTAAAGATGTAGTATCCCATTGGTTTCCATGGCAACCACGACAATAATGAGCCATACAGTCTTTAAAATTAGAGAAAAACGATCACTTTTATGTCTCTTTTTTAAAAAAACAGCAAACATATATGACTGTGTATTATAAATAAATGAATAAAGGATATTCTGAAATATTTTTTTACATAATAAAAAGTTTTGAAAAATTAACAGACGGTTTACATAATCTAAGCAATCATGTGGGATTCCTAACAAAATTTTAAAAATCTTTATCATTTTTACATGTATCTAAGAGTAATATTATAATTATATTGCATATTCATAGTTTCATTTTAAAACAAGGATTATACTTTAATTTCATTGATGTGTAAATGTTATTGTTTTAACCCATTACCTGTGAAAATGTGATCATACATCATTATTGATCGGGATCGGAATACCAAATATTGTGTTTCAAATTTATACCGAATTTTCTCAGACTTCTAAAAGATACGTTCATAAAGTTATCAAAAGTTTAGTTTTCAACAATATTTAATGATGTATCACAAGTCTTAAAACAATATATAAGTATGTCTGTCAAAAAATAATGGAAGTAGCCAAAGTTAGCAAGTCTTAGCAAGTCGATAACTAACAGGGAAAAGGAACATTATTAACTGTCCGACCTGCTGTATATCATGGTTATAGTGAGTAATATGTACAACCATTAAAAAACTTATATACAATATTGTTTGTCTCGGTGGTCAATAACACCTGAACCTACATGTACTTTTGAGGAATTCATATTATTTTTACGTAATTTGAAATGAGGTTGTTGGGGATGTTGACTTTAAAAAAAATAACACAATTCTTTTTTTTGAACAAAGATGTCTGCAGATTTGTTAAATACCATGTACACCATATTAAGCAATTAAAATGAATTTATCTTTTTATGTGGACCCTTAGCCCAGCCTTTCCAATCAAAAATAAATATATTTTATACTATTACAATGTACAGTAAAACAGGCTCATATCTGATATATAAATTTAGAATATGTTTGTAGACTATATGGGGGGGGGGGGGGGTAAGCATCAATTTATTGTAAGCGTAATTATTGTAACCCTGTATTAGTTTATATAATGTGCATTGGATACAGTTTAATCATTAAGGGCATGCTTTATATTCCAGAATTTAACAAACATATAAGCATTTTTCACTCCCTTTATATATATAGATATAGATATACATTTTTAGATATTTATTCAAATATACTACAAGGTAGTATACTTAATAAAAACAACCATATGTAGAAAACATGTGTGACACCATAACAAGTACTTTATTAAACTGACTTCCAGTCATACATATAATAAACAAGTTGCACATGAATAACTCGATATACATGACACCATACATGTCAAAATGTATCACACATACTATAGATGGCTATATCAAACATCAACCAATAGATTACATATTGATTTTTTCCCTCAATTTGGACCCTGGAAAGGCTAAAAGTTTACAATTTTTTAAGACATGTTTGTGAAACAACTATGCCCCCTCCTTTGGAAACATCTGAGAAGAAAATGCAAATAATTGGAATTTTTTTTTGATTCCAAGGTCAAAAATTGCTCAATCATACCCAAAAATAACTTTGCCTAGATCTTATTCAGATAAATCTGTATACATTTCAAAATGTGGAACCCCTGCAAAGAAAATGAATGATAACTGTTGGTGGACTGGCCGTCTGACCAACAGACAGACAGAGAGAGAGACGCACAGCAGCAAAGTGATACGCCATACCTTCTTCGAAGGGGGGATAAAAATAGTGCATACATTTATATGAATGTGCAGCAGTTGGGTAAATGATGTGTATACAAATTTATGCTATTAGAATATTCCTATATACATGTATATGTAGTCCAAAAATGTAGCTACCATCATGGTAATTACATAAATACAAAATATGAATTTCATGAAAATGCATTAATTATAGTGCATATCATGCAGTACATTTCATCAGATGGTTATATTATTTTTACCCGAAGTGTTTTTGCCCCGGTGTGGGCCCTTTAACACTGCACCGTGCACCTACTCTGACAAATTTCCCCCCATGCATCAAACATTTTCTGGGGAAAACACTGTATGTAGTCCAAATAATGTAGCTACCATCATGGTAATTACATTAATACACATATTAGTAATTAAAGATGAAATCATGATATATCATGATAAGTACAAAGTATTTCACTTGTTATTTAAGAAATGAACTCAATGTCTACCCAAGTTATACTCGTATAACCTGGGTTGGGGCAATTTACGCTTTATAATCCGCGAAGCGGATTATAAAAAAGCGTAAATTGCTCCAACCCAGGTTATACGAGTACAACTTGGGTAGATATTGAGTTCATTCCTTATAATTTAATTTTCTGGAATTTGCTGTACAAATTGAGTCCGTTTTACTTTTAAAAATGATATAAATCTGTTCAAAATTCAAACGTAACGTCAAGTGAATTGGTACGTTGGTGCATTGTGACGTGTCTTGTGACGTGCAAACCAGGTTATACAAATTTAACTAAAATTTTCTATCCAATCAAATGCCGCGTTACAACCAGAATTAAATTATTATATAAATATCATAGCATTCTGAGATTCTTTTTTTATATTAGAAATTCAATTAACTTAATCATTAGTTATTGTTCTGTCTTCCTTGGTTATTAACCATGCAGCTAAATTTGTCTTTCTTAATGCTAATTACACATAATTTTTCTTGAAGTAATGAGAAATAAAATTGTATAATGGACAATCAGTGTGAAAGGGACATACATATATGCACTTATTTCTACATAAATTAGTTATACATGTACATCTTATTACTGTTATATATATTAACATAGTTTTTTGACATTGAAAAAATTTGAGTGTGAGGTTCAATGTTAGTTATCTCCTCATATACATGTAGTTTGTAAGCTCTTTATATGTTGGAGTTGTTTCAGGTCCTAACATAATCATTGTTTTAATTTCTCTGATTGCCCTGGTGCAATCAGATTAAGCACTGGGTCAACACATTCTTCGACTGTTCGCTTGTTGAAACATTCTGTAAGATATATTCTGCCTCATCAGTCCAGTTTGATGTTTTGACAGGGTCTGTGATTGTCAAAAGTCTGAGTCCTGAAATAGAAAGATTTAAAAACTAAAAATATTGTTACTTGTCATATGTAATGTAAAACAACATATAAATATTAATACACCAGTCATGTCAATAAAGCCTAGATAAAACATTGATTCCTATTCCAGTCTGAAAAGAAAGAATCAGTAGATAGGGAAAGTTGATGGTTGGGTGGATTGGTCTATGGGTGGATTGGTCTATGTAAATAAAATTGAAGGTAGGGCCAATCGTGGAACCCTATTAGACACAATTAAATCAATGTAATCTTAGATGAATATTAATCAAAGAAGATTTGAACTTCTGCAATAGGATCTAAACCCATGACCATTTATGATACACTGAATGGTTTGGAATAGGGAAAAACAACAGGGGATACTTGCCAAACCATTACATAAATTAAATAGATCTTCAAATACCAGCAACAAATATAATTGTTAAGGGTGGGGTACGTGTGAATTGACCAATGAATTATAAAAATATGGGATAAAAGATAACCCCCGGGCATTTGCATACCAAAGTAATCGCCACGTCTAATCATGAGCTGTATCAAAGAATTTACATGTACCCGTACATTTAGGGATGGGGATCTCTACTGGAACACAGCGAATTACCAGTATATATTAAGGGGGTGGAAATGACCTAATCATTATTTTAATCTTTGCAATTATTTTATGAAATTATATTATCGGTCAAATATTGTTAAAAAGAAATTTATAAAAGAGTGAAAGTGTTTTGATTATAATATACAGGTACTTTTATCCACATCAATACCGACAGGTGTTCATACCCCCAAGTTTAGTGAGGGAAAAAAACCCACCTTATTTTTACCCCACAATGAAAACAGCTGTGAAAAAAAACTACAATGTGGAACTTTTCATTCAAGATTGACTGGTGTTTTGTTTCAATTGTTGATTGAGGCATGAACATATATTAGTTTCTAATATACATGTAGGGATACATCATTTTTCAATGTATCTGAAAACAAAGGGCAGTGTAAGGCTACTGCAGTACATTTATTCAAATCAAGATATGAATATAAGTTATAACAACGCACCTTTTATAATTAGACTTGTAAATGAACAGATGAAAGCATACATTCATAAAGTATACAGTTATATTTGAGTGACCGGATAATTACCAAAATCAATCGCTTTGATGTTCTAAAAATAGATTCGGGGAAAACCAGTATGATCACCGATACATGTAGTGAAATATGCCAATAAAACAAGAACTTCACTGCAGTTGTTAGTTAACTTATATCACTGTTTGAAAAAGCTTATTTCATTCAACATGTATAGCAATAATATACCTGTATATAATGTGATTCTTTGGGGTATGACTTCCTTCGCTGTCCGCGGCTGGGTTGGCAGGTTGTTTGTCGGCCATCACTAAGTTTTAAACCTTGCAGATGTCTTGGTATGTCTCTGCAACAATTACAAAGGGTCACTGGAGTTGTTTATTCTGGATCGGCTTTATACAGACTTGTGAAACTGTTTGCGTAGTGTCCCGAAACAGTGTAGTCTTCTCGAACTTCCATTTTCGCGCACTAGCGTACGTAGCAACGAGGCGCCATCTAGCGACGATATTGTGAATCAACCAAGAAAGACAACCAGATTTCACTCGAATTTGATAATTTTAACGGCAATTTAAACTCGAAACTCAAACTTTTCAATACTTTTTAAAATTGGAAATCATTGTGCTGAGTGAGTTTCGTAATAATTTATAATCAAATTCTCTCGTAAGGTTTGCTGTTTTTAGTAATTTGATAAAAATATATGCTATTTTACTAAGACTTGCACGGCGTCAAAATTGAGCGCCTTGTCAATATATCGGGCCCGTTTTCAAAAACGAAACGGAATATTTCAGAATAATTTGGCATATACATTCTAACCATCCCAGTTTCTTGCTGGGTAAAATTTCGTTTTATTTTGCGTCTTATCACTTATCACAAAATTTCGATATTGCCTGATTCTAACGTGAACCTGTACTTAAGATTTACTCAGAATTTCCAGTAAAATTGCAAATTTTACGTCATTTCAATTAATTACGTCATTTCAACGGCGTTTTTTTGAGAAACATGGATTCCGCTTCGGAAAACAAATCCGATTTTGAAGTAGTTTTTGACGAATCTGAAACTGATGATGATGACGATGACGTTCCAGTTGTTGACCGATTATGGACAAATGTACGGTATGTTGAAAACTTTGAATACCCACATGAAATTAATCCCTTCTCTCGCCGTCCTGTGAACCCTCCAGTGAATGATGCTCCCCCTGTGGATTATTTCCACAAACTTACAGTTCCAGATGAAGGCAGGAATCTTATTGAAATTCTTGTTGAGGAAACAAATAGATATGCAAATCAGTTTTTGTCAAATCCGCAGTACAACCCTAAGCCATTTTCAAGAACTCTAAAATGGCACGACACAAATGTTGCAGAGATGTCCGCCTACCTAGGCTTGTATCTATCAATGGGAATTGTACAAAATCCTAGCATTGAGGCATATTGGCAGGAATCTGAGCAATCATATCTTTTTCGCACTCCTGGATTTGCAGAAGTCACATACGCGGGACAGATTACAAATTCTATCCAAATTTCTTCACTGCAATAATAATTTAACACAAATGCCACGTGGAGATGAGAATTACGATCCATCACACAAATTTCGACCAATTCTTGATCTTTTAAATGAAACCTTTCCAAAGCCTATAACTTAGCTCGGGATTTAACCATTGATGAAAGCATGGTCGGATTTAAGGTATACACACACATTAACACCATACCGGTATATCAATGGCAAAATATACATGTAAAATTTACAAAGTATACTATTTGAATTAGATATTCTATCTACATGATATAGATGTAATGTAAATGTTCCTATATTAATCTTTAAAGGTTATAAAATTCAGTAATATAATGAAACACTTTATTAACATATAGTCAAACGAATTACGATTCAACAATAAACAAATGAAATGTTTTTGAATTCATAAAGGGTAGAAACGACATTGTGCAGTATGTGCCGGCGAAAAAATCACATCAGTGGGGTGCGAAGTTGTTTGTTTTAGCAAAGTCGGACACAGGCTACAATGCTGCAATGCAGTTATATGCAAGTTACTGAATATTCAAAGTATTCAATCAACAATTTATTAAAAACATCTCTAATTCCATTTTCTACATTTTTTACGATTTTATCACCATGTAAAAAGTATATTTTACATGTTGAGAATATTTTTATAGCTTTAACTTGTTGGTAAAGTGACTCTTCTTGTTTCTTGTGGAATTCCTCCTGTCTTTGATGTGATAGAATGTAAATTAATGATTATATCGAACCTCTTAACTGTAACAAAGAAATAGAACATCAAAGTAATCAAATGTAGCTTTAGCAATCTTATTATTATTAGATGTTAAATCATATTGCATACTAGCGATTAAGCGGGCGGATCTAACATCTGATTTTAATAAGATTGAAGCTGTAGGAAATTATTCTTAAAATAATCGAAAGTGATGATTGAAGACCAATGGTGTCCATTTACATGCATACTGGTGAATAATAGAGGTAATGTATAATTACTTAACAATAAATAGCTAGATTAGCGCACAAGAATAAATGAGAGTTTACTTCAGCGGTGGTCAGTTTAGGAATATAGAAATATTTTTTGATTGGAGAAAGTATGCGTGCTAAAGATTTAGAGGGGGGAGTAATAAATGTTGTTATACTTTCATGTTAAATACTGAAATCTGATTGGTTAAGACGCAGTTAATAATATTTTCTATTACCCTCAGCGTAAGCAACGCACTTAGCAACGAATAACATTAAAAAATGTTACATGCGCGAAAATTATGTGCGTACGGTTCGCTGAAGAATTCACGTTATTCCTATATAAAAGCAGTATTTTTTTCTTAAAATTAAGACATTCAGTATAACAAAATAAATAGTGCCTGTTTGGGAGGATAACAGTTGAAATTGACACCCCTCGAAAACCATTGTCAACCTCCGCTTCGCGTCGGTTGACAATGGTTTTTTCGGGGTGTCAATTTCAACTGTTATCCTCCCAAACAGGCACTATTTATGTAATATTGTTATGCTATTAACTGAACTGAATGTGGAAAATACAGCGAATGTTGGGCTAATTCCCAAGAAATCTCGTAATCTCTCGATAAGGAAAATACCGAATATTGTACAAATTCGGCGGTTATAATTTTATGTGTTGATTCCTTTTATGGATGTTTTAATTTAACGTTTCACCTTTTTTAATACTCAAAAGTTAAGAAAATTTGCGTTTCCCCCTCTTGTTTTACATCTTCTCAACAAAACTGGTTATCAACTTGGATCTTTTATATACGTTAGAGATATAATCGCGTTTAGCTTGCTTTCCTGTCTGTATTAATTGCTACGGAACACTGGTATACTTTACATACGCTAAATCTTTTATATCATACACTGCTTATGAAACCAACTAACAGAGTTTGTTGTCCAATCGAAAAAATTATGACACCCCCCCCCCCCCCCCCCGACAAAATCCCTTAAGGTTTTGTCAAACATGAAAATCATGTAAATGAGTGTTGAGGTTTAATAACTGAAAGACCCTGCACTGGAATGTAAAACATAATGAGCAAGCACAGGGAAAATACCAATTTAATGTTTTAATGTGTCATCACATATAATTGATTTAAATCAGTGCTGTGTGATATTATTTGTGCTATTGATGAAATGGCATATGAAATACAAAATTTTGATAATTTCATTTTATTCTAATATTTTGTTTTCAAATATTTATGTTTGTGTAAGCAGTTTGAAATTTCAGTGAGTGGATATTTTTTTGTCAAATCCATTTATATGAATTAATGAGTGGAACAGTTTTAAGACATTGATCATAGGTCATTAATGATGGAATGGCAGATTGATAAAACAGGGAACATTATGTCCTGGCCATTTCATGGTGGGAAGATTAACAATCAATTCTGTGTATGAAAACACTTTTTTTGGTTTGTAGGATTTAAATTTAGGTTAAATAAGAGAAAATTTTTATTTAGCTAATTAGATTTATAATTTTTCTTATATCAGATTTTCCATGGAAAAGTGGTTCTGAATTTCAATATAATAAATTAGTTGTAGAGGAAAGTGACAAATATATGTCTAAAAGGTAAGTCTATGGGAGAATTCTTAAAGTTGACATCAGGTTTGCATAAGAATAATTCTTGCAATATATATATGATTAGTATGATTTCTACTATGTTAAAATTTTAAGTTGTGGAATGAATATTTGTTGATAAAAATCTGCTTTGGAAATATTTTGGTAAACAGCTTATATAATCAGTACTTTTCTGCATGGAAATTGTTATAAAATATGATTTTAAGGGTCTGCTAGTGTTTTGTATATTTTATTGACATTTTTCTTGGTTTATATAGATACCTGCAGTGTTGTGGATGTATTTGAGTTTAGTGAAACTCTTCCCATGTACAGATCCACTGTTAGGCATATGATAGTTACATCATCGTATTGGTTGGTGAGTTTGTTGACGTGAGAGCCCCACATTTTGATGTCAAGGGATCCTGATTGGTCAGTTAATGTGATGATCCTCCTTTTCGATGTTTTTGTCTCCAAGACGTTGGTAATCTAAGAGCAAACAGATATTCAATGTGTAATAAATATAATATTAATTGTTTTAATAGTTCATTTTTGGGAGTTTAACCATTATTTATTTTTGAACTGTGTTTCTCACAGAGCAATTCAAATATGTGTCAAATATACATAGTGCTGCATTTGTCAACTTCTCTGCATTGTTTATAAATTTAATCGGAAAAGGAGGATAAATAATTGTGTTTTGAATTAGATTGTTTTGTTTATTCATTTTGTTTTGAATATCAATGGAAGCAAAATTTGAACGTTTGTTGAGATTTAAACCAGTTAATCTCCGTTACAAATACATATATTGAAGTTAGTTTGCTTAGGGTTTTTTTCTGTGAACCTTGATTTACTGAAGAAAACAGTTGGATTAATGAAGAGTTGGGTGTTGGCAGTGCAAGCCATATTGCAATTTCATACTCTGAATTGTGGATACATTGCAATATGTTGCAAATACATTATTTTTGATATTTCTATAAATAAATTAATGTGATGAAAATCATGGTCTTCTATTAGTTTGTAATGTTTGTAATAAGGATCTAATGCGTAAGGTGGTAAAATATAGCATTTGTAACCATTTGGCTATTCTCTACATAATGGTGGAAAGTCAGGTTTTCTTTGGGCCTGATTTGGGGGTGAAATTTGGCCTCAGGCCCAATCGGAAATTTTAAATATTTTCCGAATTTCGGTCTGAAAATTCCCAATTGTAATTTTAGGAAAAAATCTTTGTACGAGTTGTCAAAATTTTACGTATGTCTTATCTAACATGTTTCGGTTACGGTAATGAATGCTGGATAAACGCATTGTGGTGTTTTTTGTATTTCATTTTGAATAAATTATAGTCATAGAAACCATTAAATTTCATTGAAATAAATGAAAAGCAATTTTCCCAATCTTTCGGCTTTGTCGCTATTTTCCCAATTGAGAGCGTCCTAGCCCCCAGTCCCAAATTGGTGGAAAAAGAAACAGTGTAAGTGGGTCATTGGGTTGGACTAATACCCCTAAATGCACTGAAGTAAAGAGACATGTTTTATTTGTCACTTAGGTTAAATAATGACGAGATATTTCCTTTATTTAAGGTTTAAATACAATAAATAAATCCAATTTCTTAAATTAGATAAGCTTTTATTTATTAAAATATTGTTAGATTTTTTATTAGTTGTTGCAGACATGCTTTTAATCTAATTTACCTGTATTTTAAGTATAGTCTGTCTTAAGGTATTTAAATTACAATATTTTAAAATTATGTTTTGAATTTGTGTATATCAATGTAAACTTAATTAAATAAATGAAGTCTGTTTGATTCAATTCACAAAGTTCTTTCTCTATAATTTTTCTGTTAGGGAGAAGTGAAATCTTCAAACCAAAAATTCATGCCTTATTGTAAATATAATATGCTATACTAGTAGAAATGATGATGTAGGAGAATGAAATAAAATCAATAAAGTAGAAGATAAGACATGTATGTGTTCAAATTAATTGCACTCAATAAGCATGAATAGCATGAAAAGCATGAAAAAAAATTATTCAACATAAATTCCACTATTAATGAAGGTCCAGCAGAATTTGTGATAAATAATATCACAATTTTTCTACAAATATTTACTTACTTTGTCTACATGGCCTTTGACAGAAACTCTGTCTCCTTTTTGCTTTGTCTTGATTTCAGCAATTGATAATATGTCCGGTTCAATATGCTTTTTGATGATTTCAGTTGAGATACTCTTTTCCATAGCAGTATCCATGACCTTTTGTTAAAAGGAGCAAAATTCAATGTAGTATACATCTATTTTATAATAATTGTGTTTTTAAACTTACACATGTTTAATCGAGTACATTTTTATGTAAACAGAAGACTATGAATTCTGTGCCATCTGTAAACATTAAAGATTACCTTAATATTTTTAGATTGAATGGTAGATTGAATTGATATGTCAGTTTCTTTTATTAAATAAGTTGAATATTGAATTCTTACAATGGTGGTGTCAGTTATCCTTATGGAATGATCATCTCTTTGACTAAAACCTCTTATGAGTAGGCATTTCCCAGTTGACTTTTTGATTTTTTCGAGATGTTTGATGGTTAGGTAGAGTTCGTGTCTTGTGTTGAATGCTGTGGTGGTTGATAGAACGTTTGTAACAGCATATTCTTTAGCATCTGTTGGGTTTTTCCTGATTTCTGGTGTTTCCATGATGTAGATTTTCTGTTGTGCGGCTTGAAACTGAAATGAAGGTACACAATTCATTTATGTCAGGATGTTAAAGTATGTGAAATTTTAAATTATTTAATTTCTGGTTATAAAAAATGCAATATGTACATGTATATGTTATTTACAGTATTGTTTATAAAACGATTTGGAAGTGTTGTTAATGCTAAAATATATATTACACATTCCATAATGCTGTTGTATCCATGGTTGTTGCAGTTTGCGGTTTATGTTTGGAAGATTAGTTTTTAATTATTTCATTAATGATTTATTTATTTCTGTTTGCACTTACTACTAAATTTCTCAAATATTCCTCTCTGGAAAATCAAATCTGAAATTTTTATTGTTTGTCTGTATTTTGTTTAATGGGGTCTGTTGGTCTGATTTTGGGTAGCCATTTTGGGTCATCTCTAGTCTGGAATATATGTGGCATATATTAGTTCTCTTGTAAATTGGTATTTTACAATGCCAAATAAAGTATATTGATTAAAATAGTGAGGGGACAATTACATATTTACAGAGTTTAGTAAGAGACTATATTTGGTGGCAGAGGATGTTTAAGAATATTATGAACATTTTTCATAACTCAGTTGTTTTAGGGTACGTCATTTTAGTTTTTTTATTTTCAGTGCAGACCATATTTTCAGCTAGTTTATACATTGGGTTATCTTTGTCTTGTTTCAATAAACATATTTTAATAATATTTAAATTTTTTTATTGACATACATTGGCGCATTTAACTATTATTTCAAAAAAGTCTCGTGGATTTAACTATTAATTCATAAAAGTCAAGAGAAAAATGAACTCCAATTTTTTCTAAACATTAGTTTATTTGATGCTATATCTTAAAATTTACATCATAGAGTTATACTTTTGGTTTTATTTTCTGAAGAATTTTTAAGATATTTTTGCTAAGTCTATTAAAATTTGAGAGGAAGTTTGAGATTTTTAAATAATTTTATTGCATGTTGAATTGTTAATGGATAAAAATAGCATTTCATCAGTGCAAAAAGGTCAAAATATCAATATGGTGAAGATATTGCACAATTTTTCTTAATGATTATTTTAATTATATTAAATTTCTTTAATATAAATTTGTATTTGATGCCATGGTTTATCTGATTAAAAATTATTGTGGGAAAAGTGATTTGTGTGCAATTTGCACTTTGAGTGCAGAAAGATCATATTAAAAATTCACTGTAGCAGCGAAAGGAACATATAAACCCCAAAATTTTGTTTTTATTTTTGGTTTAGCTATGTATGTAGAATTGTAAAAAATACTTTTGATAAAAAGTTAAACACTTATGATCGCAAATTCCAACGTTGTTAAGTGAATTTTCTGTTTCAATTTATATACGAGGCAACTTTTATAATCTGATTGATCCTGCTCTGATATAAGGGCAAGAAACTTTTTCAAAATAGATTTGTTAAAAGTGTTTATATCTGTATTATTGAAGGAGGAATATCATTGGATATTTCTAAGAGATTTTGGAAATTTGGATTAACTTTGGTATCAACAGATTATTTATAGATGAAAAATGGTTTTTGGTATGAAGAGTCGTTTAACTTTGACAATTAATTTTTTTTTCTTGTCATCTTAATTTGCAGAGAAATATACACATTGATCTGGGAGATTTATACTAGCAGTTTAGTAATTTATGATTAATGCAAAAAAGTATATTAATAAAAGCATAATTTTAATAATTGCACTGTAGGTGAGCATTGCTAGGGGTTAACTTGCTATTGACTGGTGTCCTATCCAGGGGGAGTCAATGACTCTCATCCACTTAGCATGACGGAAACTGGGGGACAAGCACTGGCCCTATGTACTTTCATGGCATGGAGAAGGATTTAATTTTATTTATTATAATAATTATGATTAATTATTTTGGTAAAATTGTTTTAGATATATTGTTTTTACTCATAACCAAGTCAAATTGAAGTTTAATCTCTGAATGGGGTTTTTATCATACTTACAATGGTCTTTGTTTTAAAAACTGAATATGCCATAAAATCACATCTTGAATATTTAATGATTTAGAAAGAAAACAAGTGGAATAAATGCTTTTTTACATAGACATTGGAAACAGGATTAGAAGCTTACAATAGTTATATATTCAATGATGAAGATTTAAAGATGTGATTTTTAACCTCAGAATCCAATGAATAACATTTTCAGCAAGTTAAATGAACTACTGTGGTTTCATTAATATTCAAGGGTATCAATTTTCGTGGATAAAGTGAAAATTACAGTTTCAAGGATACGTAAAATCGTGGTCAATGACCCTATCAATGCAAAGTGTGAATAGAAAAGGCAATTTAATGAACATTTAATTTCGTGGATCAACTAAACAACGAAATCTACGAAAATTGGTATTCAACGAATATTGATGAAACCACAGTATATGTTTAAATCAGGTTGGAACGAACCCCCAAATGGGAAGAAATAGGGCGTTTGGGATATCATAGTCGAAATGGGATATAAAGTTAATTAATTTTATAATTCATTTGTGCTATTATATCTTAAATGAGTTATTTTAGTATTATATTCCATTTGGCTGTTTGGGCGATTGGTTCGAACCGTTTATTGAAGTACGTAGCTTCGCGATACGATAATCAATTTTTTGAAGACATTGAATGTATAATATATTTTTGTATAAAATAAAGGATATAATTAAATAAAACAATCACCTGATACAAATTTATTGGTTGCGGTCAAGAGTCAAATTATGGCGTCGTTTCAAAACTGTTTACTGACATGGTTTCATCGCATTATTTGAATAAACATTCCCAACTTATAATGATGACTCACCGGTGAGGATTTATGTTTCTTGGGAGATGGAGCCCCATCGCCACCAGCAGCTCCCGCTAATGCCATGTCTCTATCCTTCGTCTTTTCTCTGTAGTGTTTCGATTTTAAGATGTTCTCTGTTTTTCAGCGTCTGTGATAGAAGCGCGCGAAAGCTGTTCAGGCGGTGGTTTATTAAATGGTTACTGCTATTCTGACACATAATTTTTATTTAAGTTATAAAGATATGAATATCATTCTGATATCTTATATGAGATAGGAATATATCATCTTATAGTTATTTTTTTTTCTTAGTAAAGTCTATAGATTTTCGTATTGAAATGATGAAAAATCCATTGGAGCCAGGCAGAACTGACGAGGGGGCGAAATGTTTTATACACCGTGTACGATACATTGGATTAGACAATATGAAGGGGTGAACGGGATTGGTCATTTATTTTTAGTACAGACAGATGAGGTTAATATTGATTGTAATTTTGCGGAAATAAGAAATTGAAATAGTGTTATTTTGTATTATTGAATCTTTAGATTTAAAAGGTAAAATACCAACTGTTTTTGGAATGGAAAAAAATCCGTAAGCAGTTTTTTAGTCCATTGTGGAATGTTCCATTTGTGCAATCCGTACTTTTCGTTTTTGAATTTTTCGGGAATATTGTCCCGGAATCAGTCATTTAAAATCCATTTATTAGTTACATATTGTTGTTTACATGATAACAAGGTATGTGCTTTGTGCTAAGTTTAGTTGATATTAAAAACCGGTCTTTTTGAAGTTAATCGTCATATGCGACATGCGGATATAAAATCAGACATATATACATGCGCGGATCCAGAAAATTTTTCCAGGGGGGGTCCGAAGGATAATTGTGTTTGCCAGGGGGGGTCCGAGGCATATTTTCGCGATAATTTTACTATGTAAATTTAATAAATTTTCATTTTCCAGGGGGGGTCGGGAATCCCCCGACCCCCCCCCCCTCTAGATCCGCGCATGTATATACATACGTCCGTGATAAAATATAGTATTATTTTGTTTTTCTTTTCTGGATGAGTAATGTCAGAGAAAACATATAAAACAAATGGATTTTAATGAATGTTTTCATATAAATCATTAACCATTAATTTCAATAACGTAAAATAACTCCTGAAAGGACTTCACTTACACAATGCAATTACTGTAATTGAATTAGGCTGTAGCAGGTCCTGTGATAAAAACGCAAAAATAATTATCAAATTTTAATAAATAATTGGATTGATTTTTTTCATTTTCTGGAAGTTTATCGTTCATTATATACAAAAATACTGAACCCGATCGAAATTTTATACACATTTCTTAATCAGTTAATTATACGATATTGAGGTAGTGATGATGTACGTGTTCTGCCAAGAGGATTTTTTTTTTTACATCTTATTCGATGATGACTGTAGTCGGGCGAAGATGTTTAATCGTTTTCAGCACATGTCGATCAATTTCTGTTACATGTACTTTACATGTAGACTAATGCAGGTATCATGGTATACAAAATCTTTGATAACCCAATTTTATGTTCTTTTGTCCAAAATTCATGTTTTGTAATTATAGTTTACATACAGGTAGTTGGAAAATCATGCCCTCCTGTTGTCTCCATTAACATTACATGTAGGATATGTAAATGTACATTTGACCTTCAAATAACAGATTTGGTAGGATTATTACTTTTGATATGAGCAAGAATTAACATTTTTTTACCTTTTTATTGTATATATGCTTCAAAAATATAGAAACACATATAAATTAAAACATTTTTCATATGAAATGGTTATGTGTCTCCAGCTACCCTGGTGTGTTTGAATTTTATTTCTTATTTTTGGCAGGCATATCACAGTTGTAGGTCTTACTGTTTTAGAGTGGTTTAAGGTATTCAATGTATAATGAAGAGATATTGAACAATTTTGAATCATTTCAAGCTACTTAATTAAATATGTATTGCTAGATAACAATGAAACTGATATAAACCAAACTCACATGACTGATAACATATAAAAAGCCGGTCATTTTGTATCTTAAATCTTTTTATTATCTCTGTTTGATGAAAAAGAGAAAATTTTAATTCTGTCAAAATATCTGCAGTAAATGATTCATTTTATTTCATATTTTAATATATAAAATGTGTATACATGTATTATCGAAGAGAGTTTTTACCTTGTTGAATCTGGATGTTGTCCAATCCGGCGAAATTATTGGTTAATTTTAAATGTTGTGCGATGCGGATCATGCCTCTCCTTGTTTTAACATTTAAAATTAGTTTTAACAATATCTTAATGAAACATTTGTTGCCCATAGACTTCAATTCAAATTTCAAGGTGTAATTAGTTGGACCATAATTAAAATTTTACAAATTTGTTTGGTGGAGTATTTTTATTTGATAACACCTTTAAAATGATTTAATGATTAAGAATACTGGATTAATCATTTATTAGGTACAAAATGTGATTCTTATTGATCAAAGACCTTAATAAAATTAGACTGAGAAACCTGGAAAGATTTGATGGTCATTAGATATGATTGTTAGCTTCGTTTTTCATAGAAACAAGAAACCACATGCAGGACGGCATGTCTATCTTTGAGTTAAAAAATGCTACACATTTTTAAATTTACCAAAAAGGAGCAATTCTTAGCATCAGTGATGATTATTTGAAAAATGTGTAAGAAATGACTTAATTGAGGAAATTGCCACAGGTTGCATATTATTAGGCAAAATATATTAACCTTAATGGTTTATATTATAATCAAAAGATAGTGGGAGGGTATACATGTTAGGATATTTCTAAGTGATGTGATGCTTTTTTCAAGATAATTTCATGTAAATGTATGTAGTATTGAATAATGTTTTTTAGTAAAGGAATTTGAACAACAAATGACCGTTAAAAGATTAAGTAAATATCTTTTAATGATGGAGAGCCCGATAATTGTGATATAGATCGATAGAGAATAGTGGAAATGGTAGGTTCATTTAAATGGCCATATTTTTCTTAAAACTGAATGGATTGGCAAAATGAAGCATACCTTTTCTCAGAATTGAATAAGCTTTCTAATTTTAAGGCAAGATATGTTTTCATAGAATGTTAATACAAATGTGATTATGTTACAGCTCAATGTTTATATTTTGGTAAGTTTTAGAGAGAAATTAAGCACGTCAACCATGAAATTCATGTATGAGATACTGACTTTCCTTGAATCACTGTAGTTTTTAGAGTAATACTAATTCAGGGATTTTAAAAATCATATCTATTTACGTGCATTTTTATTAAATGAAATTTATTAATAGGTTGATAAACGTTTTTTCATAATCGATAAAATGGAAACTTGAAATGCTGTACTGATTTTCATTGATTGGTTTTTTATCATTATTTCTAGGACTGATATTTAATCAGCAGATTGTAATGAGTTTTTTTCTGGGTATAGGGTGATCAGCAAACCCTCATGATAGCTGTAGTAGGTTGGCATTTTTTGAACTTTCGCCTGTACATTTGGTGACACATAAACGTGGTCTAATATTGTTCCTCCTTCAGTTGTGTAGAAATGTACCAATTGTGTCATACCAAGTTTCTCCATTAAATTTTGGATAGGACCATGCAAATTTGCATCTTCGTTAAAATCTCCGAGACAAACTATGTGCCTATGATTTGAGGAATATGTTTCTAATACTCTTTGCAGCTGAAGTAAAAAGTTTGAAACATTCACACAACTGGATCGATAGACAGTGATAATAATGATATCATCTTTTGTTATGTGTACTGCAATTCCCTCAATATTTTTTTCTGGGAAGGAAATGATGGTTTTCCTTGGTCCAGTTTGTTTCAAATACACACCAACCCCTCCACCTTTTGCGAAACGCATATGTATCATCTCATCATTGTTACATTCATATGCAAGTCCTCTAGATGCATGGTGAAACTGAAAATTATTCATTTCAAAATTACTGACGATATGATTTGCTTTTAGCCATGTTTCTGTTAGGCATATAACATCAGCAGTTTTAGTCCTAATATCTCTCTGGAGGTCAGCAAAATGTTTTGGAAGACTTTGTATGTTAAGAAGGAGAATTGATAGATTTTGCGCAGAACCAGCGGAGCAATCTGAAAAGGTTATATTTGCCATTTGTTGTAAAGCTTCTTTCACTTCTGGGTCAGCATATATTTTTTTCTGTAATCCTTGTAGGTCATTGGTGTCAATAAACAATCCGTCTTGAGATGTAACTCTACTTAGAGCAACATATCCTTGGCCAGGTGAAAATGCTCGATCTATATTGACAACTACTTTGTCGACTGTCATACCCTGCACTTTATGCGCTGTGCAAGCCCATGATAAACGCAATGGAAATTGGTGTCGAATAGTAGTTTTTGTTTTTCGTTCAACTACTTCCTCTTGGACTCTTTCGATCATGACAATGTTTCCTTGATTCGTTCTTTTTCCAGATTTTTTTCCAACAGATATGTTGTCAAATATTACTCCCACAGCCATTATAGTGTTGGAGTTATTTCCTTGGCCAAATTGAAAGTTAGATACATGCCCCATTACTCCATTTACCAGCCCATCATCTACTTTGCAGTTTCGTGTTAGCATTACTCTTGCGTCAATGGCCAGCAATAATGTACTGGGCAATCCTTCAGTCTTATAGCTAATGGGTTTTTTCCTCAGATTCAGTTTCCCGGTAGAGGAATCTTTTGTGAAGTCTTTGGCATCAATTTCCACAAGATTTACACATCGTTTTCTTAACATTGTAAGATTAAACGAGTTTACTTCATCATTTGTTGCATAAATGTGAAGGGCATCTTCTGGTCCTTCTCTAACACATTGAGACAACATAGATTTGGTTTGGTCAGTTAAAGGTTGATTTCGTTCTCTAGTTCGCAGTAAGTTCAATGTAGCTGCAAAAGACATGTCTTTCTTTTGTCTCATCACTTCTGTTAACTCCACTTTCCTGAAATTTTCTACCCAAAAATCTTCAGGGTATGTGGGATTGTCTTTGTATAACCTTTCATCTTTGCGTTGTTTTACTGGCGGAAGTTGGTAAAAATCACCAACAGCAATAACGGACACTCCTCCAAATGGTTCTCTTTTTTTCTTGATTTGAACAAGTCTTTCATGAATGTAATATAACAGTCGTTTGTAAACCATCGAAACTTCGTCAATTATAAGAATTTGTAGCTCGGAAAGTTGTAATCTCATTTCACTCAAACTTTGTTCTTTTAATGGTTCATATGGTAGTGTCATAAATTTTGGCAAAGAAAACAAATGATGGAGTGTATTTCCTCCGATATTGAACGCAGCCGTGCCAGTGAATGCAGCTAAGAGCACAGTTACACTTTCTGGAGATAACATTTGTTTTTCAAGCAAACGGGATGCCTCATAATGTATAGCTTTAATTAAATGGCTTTTACCTGTCCCAGCTCCACCGGTTATAAACAATTGTAGCGGATTAGGATTCTGTCCTAAACTTTTCATTAGGCACCATTCACGCACATGATAAAATAATTGGATCTGCGTTTTGTTTAAGGTTTGTAAGACCGGCAATATCTCATCTCTTGATTTAATTCTCTGTTCAACTCTTAATGGAACATCAGCATTAGTGGTTTCCTGCATGTCTGGGATTGTTTCTATCAATTGTTCATTACAGTCATCATATTGGCCTCTTTCTCTTTGGAATTTCTGCCTCATTGACTCTGTTTCTGGGCAAAGGTTTGCCCAAGCATCTTCTGGTTCTCCTATGTTTTCAAATGTTTCCATTGCTTCATCTATTACTTTTTCGTTTTGTGCAAATCGTGCATGGTTTTGATCAACAATAGATTTTACTGATCTGATCTGCTTTTCTACCATAAATTTGATGTGGCCTTGTTCATAAAATGTCTCGAAAAGTTCATACGGTGGTGGTTTTAAATGAGAACCATTTCGATATGGTAGAAACAATTGAAGAAGAGATTGATAGTACTTCTCGGTCATCTTTTCAGCATTAAACCTTGGGTATCTAATAATGGCTGGTTGTGTTCTTGTTCTTTTTTGAATATAACCCTTTTCATTTTGTAATTTGAAGACGTTTTCATTTGCAGTCTTTGGAATCTGTGATTTTGCAAGAACTCTAAATTCTGAGCAGAATTCTGCCAGACACATGGTCTCAAAATCGTGTTTGTCTGGTCGATTTTCATATCTCTCAACTATATTTGTCATCCAAATGTCATTTTCATCATGATCTTCGTCTCCATCTGTATCTTCTGTCTTTTTATTTCTTTTAATCTGAGAGAGAGGTTTAGTCAATCTGGTAGGATTTTCACCCACTGGAACAAATACAACTTTCCTGGAACATTTTTTCATTCTTAAGTTACAGACTCTGTAAACAGCCTCTTGTGCGCTTACTTCCCTATGATTTAGGTAAGCTGATCCAATTTTCTTCAATGTGTCTCGTGCACTGGCATTTCCTTCCTCAGCTTCAAGTTTTGTTTGTTTCAATATCATACCCATTTCCCTTTCAGACTTTGATATGTATGAAATCATATACACGATGCAACTAAATGGATCTGTAACAAACTGAATATCCATATTTGCATTCCAGCATTTCAGGAGACATGGATTATATTGATTCGTCCATAGTTCATCAAGTTTTCTTTGAAGAACAACTGAATGTTTCATTGTCAAGATTTTATGTGCTTTTTCATACTGATCTTGTGATACGTTTACTCCCTCCAAAACGTCCTTAAATGTTTTTGATTCATTTTCTTCATTTATCACTTCATTCCAAATACGTTCAAGAATTTCTTTTGCAGCTACTTTTTGTTCTTTCAATTCAACTGAGTCAGTTTCATCTCCCTCTTGTGTTTCGTTTGGAGAAGTAATGAAAGTGCGAGCAGAAGGGGGTCGTGGAAAATTGAATCTACAATTTGTGCCTTTTTTCCTGCATGATTTCGAATGTTTTTTGCTGTGTTGTTGCACTGCCAATACAATGTCTCTTAATTCAGGATCTTCATGTTCTGCAGGCAAAGCACATGATACATACTTATCTATAAATTTGCATACAGCTTCTTCGCCATCCTGGTCAAGTTTTGGAGCATTTTCTACCCAATATAAACAATGCATGTGTGGAGACCCTCTTTGTTGGAATTCTACTCTTTGAAAGTAATCTGCAACTTTTCCAATGGGTTCAACAGGTGAAAGAATTACATCTGTCTGAAAGACATGAAATCTGTGTTCAAACATTCTTGCAACAGTAACAGGATTACTTTTTAGCACCTCATTTTTCTCTGACCAGTCTAACAAACACGGATCTCTGTTATCATTTTTTTGTCGTAAAATTGTTATAATTGCATCATTCCATCTATATTCAGCTGCTGAGAAAGAACAGAACCATGTTGGGATTCCCAATTGACGAAGCATTGCAAAAAGATCCTTTTGGGCAGATGACCAATATGCTGGTGTTCCACGAATTGGCTGCATAAACCTTAAAGCTTCGTTGTTTTTCATGAGCCTTGCAAGAATATCAGGGTCCTGAACCATTTGAGAATCTATAACCTTGTTGCATCCCATTGCTTTGATTGATTTCCTCACTGATATTTGTGTTTTCTCTATTACTTGATTAAGATCAGACATATACTGACTAAAGAATATAAAAGTGCTGTCCTTTGCAAATCTGTCATCAGCATTCATTAGTCTGTTGTTGAAATATCTTGATAAAGATATCTTTATATCCCTTTGATCATTCCATGAAAACTGACCACTCGGGAAAAGGTATGGAAATGTTTTAGCTTCATTTCCGGGTTCCTGCAACATTCTCACTGGATTATTTCCTTCACCAGGGGCAATGCTATAGATATCGTCAAAATAGTGGTCAAGAACTTCCTGCGCAATATCCACAGGTTGCAAACATGTATCAATCGCATTTTCCTGTGGTTCCTCAACAGTTACATCATTTTCTTGTAGAAGTTCTTCATTGTGATCACTGATTTCACTCCAGTCTGTATTGATTGTAACATGCTCATACCATTGATTGTTCTTTTTCAAAAAGTCTAATGCTGTCAGTATGTGATTAGGATTGACAAACTGATACTCATAGTATCCCTTATAATTCAACTTTCTTTTTAACTTTACACGGAGCAGTAAATCTTCGTTCTCCTTTGAAGGTAAAGCTGTGACTTTTTTTAAGTTGGAAGGAACGCACACTACTTGTCCATGAATGTTTTTTTTGACCAATGTGTAAAGAAATCAAGTGTTTCTCAAGGTTATTTAACCTTTCTAGTTCTACTGGGATATCCTCAAGTGTAAGTCTATTAATTTCACTCTCTGGTGGAATATTGCCAGCCAAGATCTTTCTGTGGCACGTATAGCAAATCCATAAATTTGATTTCACACAATTTTGCGGACAGGAAGTTGTGCAATTATGACGGTATTTTTGTTGTATGCATAAATTTGCCACTTTTGCTGCATTTTCATTTTTTATATACATAGATTGTTCACATCTTTGAACTTGATTTTGAAATAGAAGTCGGTTACAACAACAGCATGTATAGTCAATGCCCTCTTTTGTTTTCTCCTTAAAGATTCTCACAACTTCATCCTCTTTTGTACATTTTTCCTTTCTTATTTGTCTACTATGCCTAACAGCTGTTTTCTTCATGTTTTTTGTCTCTGAACTAGATTCATAACGCCTCTGGCTATAAGTTTTGACAGCTGATCTGAATAGTTCATCTTTGTTATATCTTTCTGCAGCAGCTTTGAGCTTCTTTTCCCTGAAATCATTATTTTCCTTGTATCTTTGAATGCTTGCTTTGTTAATGAGCATCTTGTAATTGGTATCTGTGGCATACTTTTCCTTACTTCTGAGTTTAGTATTTGCTCTGTATTCAGTGTTGTTCTTATATCTCTGAACATTTTCTAATTTGACCTTTTCTTTATGCTTTTTATCTTGTGTATAGCTTTGTAATCCTCTTTTCCTGTCCTTTTCCCTGCTTTCTTTATCAGTTTTATACTTGCGTTTGCTCCTCAATTTGACATCTTCTTTATGTTTTTGATTTTCTGCGTATTTGCGTACACTTCTTGCCTTTACATGTTCTCTGTGCATCTCATTTGAAGCATATTTATCAATGCTGGCTTTTTGTTTTTTAGCTCTCTGAACAGTGTCTCCATAAAGATTCCTGCTTCGAAATTTAGCATTTTTTTGGTATTGCATGTCTTTGTGGTATCTGTCTGCATTGTTTAATTTTACTTTAGTTCGATATTCATCATCATGTTTGTAGCGGTTAAGTGCTTTCTCAAGTTTGTTTTGTCTGAAGGTTGCACTTTCCCGGTATTTTTTTCTTAAAGATTGTTTTCTTTTATCATCTCTCTTGATTTGCTTCTTTCTTTGCAATTGTTTGTTACTTTGATATTTTGCTGCACAATTCTTGGGAACTGGTCTTGAGTCTTGTGAATTTAAATTTATTGGACTTTCTCTGCATGGGTTTTCTGCAACATTTAGAACCACATTGTAATGATTTTGGCCAACATGATCCAAATAAATTGCACCAAGATTGTTTTTTGGCAAAACTGTGTTTACTATCTGTCCAGAATACCTTAACCAATGACCCTCTGAGAATGTGTAAATATCAACTTTCAAAAGATGAGCCATTGCCAAAATCTCGACCTCTGTTGCCCATACACCATCTTGTGACATTGATGAAGATGCAATGTAATTTTCAACGGACTGTTGATCATTCCTTAAAATTTTTTTGAATAACTCTTTATTTTCCAAAATATGTGCACACACAGCATTACGCATGATATTGTGAAAATCTTCAGTATTTGTCAACGCATATGATATTGCTCTGAAATAGCAGTTGCCATCTCTTAAAATTTCTTTATGGCAAATTGGTTCTCCAAGGTTTTGTTCATGACACTGCGACAGTTGATTATCTGTATTGTGCAAAAAAGGGACGTTTAGAGATTTACAAAGCGTCGTTTTTTCTTTATTGTTTAGAAGTAGGAATCTATATTGTTCATGTGTTTCAGAAACAAATACCAAATCATCATTATTTGTCAAATTTTGAGTTCCATTGTCGTTTCCCTTATCTTCGGGAATGTTTAAAATATTGGTCATTTTGCAGTGAACTCCAGTCAAATTACACTCTACATTTGAGGAATACCCCATTGAAAGAGCAAGGCCAGTAAGATGCAAAAATAGTTGGTCAATAGTATCAAATAAAACTCGTGTGCTTTTGCCGTTTGTAGAAAACAATCACTCTATTGTTCTTGAATGAGAATCAAAACTAAAGAATCCATTCTTTGTTTTGCCAATGAGTAAAGTGTTCCCACCAAAACAAACAAAACAACCATCAGTATTTTCTAGAGTATTAGTGAGTGTTTGTTGCAATGGTAAAGCATCAAATTCTGTGAAATTAATATGTTGATCTGGCAAAATAACACTTGTCTTTGGCTCATTCGAGAGAAATTCAAATGAACGATCATAACATTCAAAATTCTGTGGCAGCTCTTCTACAAGCAAATATCTATCATTAATGGATGAGCTTCTTTGCATAAATGAATACAATTCATCGCCTGTTATTAAGATTCTGTTCATGTCTTGCGCTGACCAAAACTTAGTATTCTTTAACTTGTGATAAGAAAGAGCTGATAAACAGTTTGCAACACATTGAGTTCCTGCGTTCTCCTCGAACAAATAATCAGCTTGATGGAATGAGCCCTGAACAGAACGATATAATTCATAGATACCTGTACATGTTGAACTTTGATGACTCAAACTTGCGTCTTTCTCAATTTTGTCTTTTTTGTTTTCTGCTAGTTTATGTGACAAGTCATTTTTATCATAATAAAATCTCATTGTTATATTTTCATACTCTGTTTCATTTTGTTTCATATATTGCATAGTATTTCCTTTTGATTCCTTTTTATTTTCCTCAAAATATCCCTCATCTTTTAATTTCCTGCTGGTCCCTTCATCCATGGAGGTTTCCAGCTGCGCCTGACCTGCTGGTCCAGACACGTGCACGGTGTCTGGTCCAGGTGCCCTCGGTGGAGCACAAACCCACGGTGGGGAGTCAGGGGACGGTGCCGTGCCTCCGTCTTGGGCACACAGACGACTTCCCAGAGGAGATGGCAACCTCTGGGCAGGTGGATGCATTTTCACTCTAGGCGAGGCCTGCATCCTGGCCAGGGGTTTTTCCTCTTTAGGTAGGCACCCCATAGAACCTGACCCCAGAACATTGCTGGGAGGAGCTGAGACAGCTCCAGAGACTACTTCTGGTAAAATATCAGGCTCTACCAATGCTGCAGAGTTAAGTCGTTGTTTTCTCTTTCTCAACCGGTCTTTTTCACGCTGGTATTTTGCAGACAATGCCTTTCTCTTTGGCATCTAAAAAAAATTCATGAAATGAATGAAAATAGAAATCTCATTGTTATGGACATTATTTAGAAATACAATTTGTATTTTTATTTAGGAGCATTGGCAATGTTCATGGCGTTTGGACAGAAAAGAAGGTACAGTTTCCTTCAAAATTTGCCTTAAATTTCACAAGTTATTAAAATCTCATGAAAATGCACGTATACCATCTTGAACACATGTGCATATAAAGTACCAAGTTATACACTTTTACTCTGTTTTGAAAATGAATAATGTGTTCAACATTTCTTCCTTTTCCTAAGATGTAGAGGAAAATAATGAAAAATGGCATATATCTCATAGTTTTTTGAAGTGGAAAATGTGTAAGCAGCTGTCGTCCTCAACTAAATTAATATATTTAATGTGATATCACATGATAAAGTGATAACGTAAGTTTCATCATGGGCGACGGTTGTGGACAAACTGTTCTGTTCAAAAGATCATAGAGGAAATGGCGTCTTCTGCTCAGTTTTAAGAAAATTACGGGAAAATGCACTGTTTATGATGTCATAATTACACTTGTGAAAGTCTTTCTAGGTAACAATTTATATCTTAATTTATGGGTATTCTTATGAAAATAATTGTAACATTTTAATTTTTTGTGATATTTTTAAAAATCAGTTTAAACCAGGGCAAAATATGACTGAAATTTTTATGTGTCTGTATCGACAACAACAGACTACAGTCCCTTTTTCCATCCTTATAATATTTACAAAATATTAATCGCAGTAATTAATATTCGAGAGGGCCAGTTTGCTGAAGAGTGAAAAATGTTCTTATAGATTAAATGATACACAATATTGTCAATTGATTTTATATTTTACTGAAATTGAAATATAGGGCCAATATATACAAAAAATTGTGAACCTCAATTTGCCGTACGTTTCCTATTTTAGAGTGGAATATTTAGACTGAAATAAATAGGATTATTGTAACGATTGGCCCGACGGCCTTAATGGTCACCTGAGTACCATAGCCCACACACAAACTTGTCGAGGAGTCTCATTTTTACATTTAATTAAGTTTCATTCTGGTGTATAAAAATTATAGTATTGAAACAATGACCACTCCCTGCCTGAAATCTTTCAACCTTTAATTATTATTTTTTGAAAAAAGATCATATTAGAGTGCATGACCAAATATTGAAAAGGGAAAATGCTCTGATAGAAAATAATTTTCCCCATATTTGTTAATTTTCAAGATAGGATTTAAGTGTATATCTTTTCATGGATAAACTAATATGAGGTGGCTAGTAAACATGTTTTATCTAAAACAATCTCCAATCCCTCATCCTAAAGGGCAGACAGAAACTCTCCCTGTGGGAAATTAAACAAAAAAAACCCCACTCTTCTTCATACAACATCCAGAGATACTCGCTAATCCTATTCCGGCTTTAGTATTAATCAGTGGTTCACCATCTGGTTTTTATACCAAAATCATTTTACATGTACTGTTTATCAATCAGTTTGGTTAGCCAATTATTACTATACTATTAACAAGTCTATTTGTTTATTTACTAAGTTCATAAAGTGTAACAGTTTTTGTTTCCAACAATAAAAAATAAAAAAAAAAACTCTTTTGATTATACAACTTCTTAATTACATAAAACTTAATGATTAAAAACAGAATTATGGCAAGGCAAGGGAAAATAACTCCTTTATGAAGAAGCAAGGAAAGAAAACACCTTTAACTTTCACAATTTCTTAACTTTGATAGACAGATTCATTCTGTCTCTTTTCTAAATATCTGAATTAACTTTTTTTTTTCATTGAAATTCCTGAGCAGAATAATATAAAAAGACAAATATACATCCCCCCCCCCAGCCTTAAACCTTGCCTTACATGTATGTGATATGAAATATTCTTAGATGACGGCTCAATGTTTTTTTTTCCTTATTATGCAGTCAGTTTTTATTCTGTGTCAGTGGACGTTTTTTAAACATTCTATATACATTAACACTAAATGACCATTTCGGCCACATATGACCTTGAAATTTGTTTAACATTAAAGCCTGAACACTGGTGATAATTGTGTCTAAATTTCAAGTCTTTACTTTGAAAAGAACACAAGTTGAACATTTTTAAATGATATAAGGCTAAATTGCACAAAAATCACATGAACGCCATCCAACTGTGTGTTTCAAAATTATCAAAGTATGTTTTATATCAAATTTGTTTAGCCTCAAGTAATTCATGAGTATGATTTATATATTTTTTCTTAAGATAATGGGTTCAAATTCACTTTTACATAATATTAAGTCATTATTTTCTGTATTTGAGAAAATATTTCAAATAATAATTTCAAGTGTGTTTCATAGTACCTTAAATCTATATGACCATTTTGGTCCGCCCTAGAGTCAAAACCCCTATCTTGGGGGACATAAAATTGATAATATTGGTAGAGGGTTTCCTAGTCAACAAAATTATGAATTCAATTTTCATTACAGCTGTGTGGGAGTAGAGGAGAATTCCTAAAGTAGTAAAGAACCCTGTTCCAAATTCAACCCCATTATTAAAGATACTTGATCAATTCTATTTATTAAGAGGGTAAGGTCACCCCTGCAGATCATATCTTATATACAATGACACAAACTATGAGTTACACCTGGAATGACACAGGGTATAAAAAAAAATATATAGATAAAGGATTATGGTGTCAACTTTTTTCACAAGTTATCTAATCATTTCTAATTTCGAAAGGGGCTGGTAAGGTCAACATTATACATGTATTTATTGGACACCACACCCTTTGTCTCAAAGCCATGGTTAAAACAATTTTAGTACATGTACATATATATACATGTATAGATCATGGCAAATGCATAATGTGTTTTATGCACATTTTGTTACAGTAGTGATAGGACTGTTAGATCAATGTGTCAAGTTTTTGTAACATTGAGTACTTTTACTTCATGGGATTTCACATGGTTTACCATTTTTATTGTCATTTATTTTCAAAGCAGGGCCAATTTCATCTTTTCAATTAAATTTCTGTTCAGACAGTGACAATAAATATTTAGAAATAGGTCATAAGTTAAAGTATTATGAATATTCACTGTATCAACATCTTGTCTTTATGACACAATAAATTAAAGATATCTTTATTTGAAACTAAGGCTGAAGTAATAGATTCCTTAGAACAAATTTAATAACCCTGTCTTTTCTTTTACATCCTCATCCTAACTTTACAAATTCTTTGAACTGAACAATTTACATCTTAAAGATAAAATTTTTAGCATATACATGCAAACTAGATGTGTCGAAAAGCCACGAATGCTCCCACAATCAGTCAAATCTTCATATGCCAAATTAGGCCATTGCAAATTTTGTCTTTGCTTAGTGTCCACCCAAAACTCAAAAACCCATCTTTCTATCAGGAAAAAAACCCACAACCCTTAGAAAAAACACACAACTTTAAAGATTAAACAAAATAAAATTTATAATATATTTTTAAGCATTTTCTTTATTTTGTAAGAAAAATGCAAAAATAACAAATAACCACTATGGTTTTCATTTTGAATGTTGTTATTATGAATATTTGATTTCCGATTTCATTTAAAAATGCGATCCCAAGCCCGACATATGAAAAAGCGATCTTATCTTATCAAAAATGATTTTTTAAATTTTATTTCAACATCTCGAAACCAATCCGTCCGTGGACGCTAAACATAAAAAAAAAACTTGGAATCGCCTTTACTGTAACAATTCAATACAAAAGATATATAAATCCCTAAAAATCATTCTTTTTATATAACTTCAAGACGCATAACTTCATCACAAATCATCAGACCAGAAGTAAATTTCAATCTTGACCTGTATTTTCTAGTCAAGTTAACAAAAGCATCAATTTAAAATTTAAGAGCAGTCAATCTTGTTTTAGAACAAGAGAAATAACTCTGAATTAATCATACACTAGGATGGAACCAAATTTGAACTTGACCTCTATATTTGTCAATTTGACTCAAGCACAGACTTTTCTTACACAATCTCATAGATGTGATAACGTAACAGAAGTTTGTGCATGGTTTTGTCAGATTGTAAATATTTATTTAAAAGTTGACCCTATAATAGTTATACTCTCGAATGATCTTCACTTTAGTAAGCAATGTCTATTTATTCAGGTGACATAATCATCCTCATGTGTCTGCGTTTCATTTCAATAGTGCCCACTATAATCACTACCATCTGTACTTGAAATAAATATATCTTCGGAATAGTATGTAAATCAAGAATGTATATATATATATATATATATATATATATATATATATATATATATATATATATATATTTATAGCAGATTATCTTTCATAACAATTTAGATCTTAACGATCGGTTCCGACATCCAAACCTAGAGATACAGCTATTCATGCAACTGGAATTATATGCTGACGTGAAAGACAATCTGACATGACTTACTCTGTTTCAATTTGATTGATATAACAAAACTGTACTATCGTTCTCTTAATAAAAGAGTATACAAGATCTATCTTCTTGTTTTGCAACAAAGCAGCACCGTAAAAACCTCTTGAAATGTCTTCGATATCTTTCGACAAACTAACTGCGTAGTTTCCTTTGTTTTGTTTTTTTCTAAATATAGAACTATAGCTTATTAGTTAACTCGTACGAAAACATTTCTTTATTTCAAACCGACAATATATTGAATATTGCAACTTGATTTTAATTAATGAAAAATAACGCTACGGTCATTTGGATGAACAGTAGATCCTTTATATAATGTATCAAAGTGGTCACTACTGATCTCATCAACTGATCAACGAAGGGAGATAGATCACTGGTATGATTCTTTTGCACGAAGCCAAATTTTATGGGCTGTAGTGTTGGTTACCTTATAAATTCTAAGATAATAGCTATAGTTATAATAATTTTAGGAACAAATAAACAATTTTCGGAATGAATTTTGGTACAAATTACTATCGTGTTTTTACCTGAAAGCACATTGTTGCGAGCAACAAGTGGGTCTTTCGTTTGATTTTGAATTGATAGCGTTCAATTAAACTGTTGACATTTGGTACGATTTACTATCATATTAACTTCCTTTTAAACTACTTTCTCAACCTACACAAAGAAATGCAATCTCCCACCAGTGAAGCAGGAATGATAACTCTGGGTAGACATTGCGCGAAATGCAGATTCCCGGAAAACGTCATTTTTAAACTTCAATATCTCAGCAATGCGTTGTCCGATTTTAAAACGGTTTTTAGTTTTGTATTCAGTGCAAAAATGTCAACAAAATGCATATGCTTTAAAATGCCAAAAATCCAAATATTAGAATCACTTCCGGTAGCGACCGGAAGTGACGGACGACCTGCTCATATTAAAATTTGATAAGTTTAAAACATATTCTGATCGAAAAAAAATTGTAGATTATTTGATTTAAAAAAATTTTAAAACACAATTTTCCGAAAATGCTGTTTGAGCGGACCGGAAGTGACGGACGATCGTAGTTTTACCTGATCGGCCCTAGAAATTCAAAAATCTATCATTCCTGAAACTTTCAATTTTCTATCTTTAATCGTTTTTGAGAAAAAGGGAGGACAAGATCACTTTTTACAAAAAGAAAAACGAATATAACGGCCGACCGGAAGTGACGTCATCAACAAAACTGTACATGATAAAAGACCTTGATATTTTGTATTTTTCGTGAAATTTTCATAAAAATCCATTGTAGCATATTTGAGATATTTGAGTTTTAAGAAAAATGTTAAGAAAAAAAAGAATAATAATAGTGAAAAATAGAGAAAAAGAAACCTAACAAAAACAATAGGGTCTTCCGTTGGAAACGGAAGACCCTAATTAAACCAAATTCAAAACCGGTTCGGCTTCAATTCTACAGAACTTCTCCTCAAGCTTCAAAAGAAATTGAAAATCAAGTATCTGAAATGTTGAAACATGATATCATTCAGCCTTCAAATTTAGAATGGCATTCGCCAGTGGTTTTAGTAAAGAAAAAGAATGGTACCTTTCGGTTTGCTTGTGATTATCGTGCTCTTATCAAAATAACAGTGCCAATGTCCTTCCCACTTCCTCATTTAGAAACAGTTTTTGATGCTATAGGAGAAAAATATGTAAAATATGTATACACAAAGCACTATTAATATGACTAGAACAAGGTAATGAATTTTTTATGCTTAAGTGTTCTATTTATTACATGTAAACACTAAAAATAAGACTAGAATTAAGAAATGGCACATATTGTAGTAAAATATCATATTTTTTTAAAATAAAAATTAAAAACAATTTTGCATATCAATGTGCAAATGTAAAATTGGTAATCTAAATGAAAAAAAAAACATAATAAAAGTCAATTTAACATAATGACACCTGATGTTTCGCCTAGTTTTTACAAATTAGTCACGTCCTTCGTCTCATTTAAAAAACACATCACCATGTATAATTATATACATTTTTTAAACTTAAGTTAAACAAAAAGTGGCGTGTAATTACATAACACAACAGTACAAATATACTCATTGTTAAGCTTAAAAATAATTCAAATGTATACTTATTGTGAAACTCAGCCGTCTATATATACTTTTTGTAAAGCTTACAAAAATAATGCAATGTATACTTATTGTTAAGTTAACAAAATAATTCAAATATTGTAGCAAAACTATCAAATCTTTTTAAAAACTTCTTAGAACAAATGTTAACATTCTTATTTTGATGTTTCGACGGTTTCTGCAGTAGCGTATCTTTACTTTAGATCAAAAATTACCCCAAAGTTTCCAAAATAAAAATATGAAAATTATTTAATCTTTTTTTCTTTTGTGTCATTGATCTCCTTACCCTTCTATTTACATTTCCAAAGGTTGACATTTCGCAGTGTTCTTCATAATATGGCTTAGAAGAAGCTGCTGCAGTAACCGTTGAAACATCAAACAGAGATATCTCTGAGCTTGTACTGGTTGAAAACAATGAGGGTGTATACAAAAGTGATGACATGTCAATACTTAAAGGTGGTGGTGGGTGTAAATAGGGGAAATTTGAAGTGGTGATGGAGAAGGTAGTGGTGATGACAGTCTTCTTAGTGTTGTGTGCTTTTTTCTTCTTATGATGATGATGTAGACGCTAATGATGATAAGAAAAAAAATTAAAGTTTCGTTATAGTCTTGGTAATTGGTTCCAAATATAATTCATTTTCTGATAATGATGCAATAGATGCATAATCATTACTTAAAGATGAATCAGAAAAACTTTCATCCATGTCAATATTGTTTGATTCATAAGACTTCAAAATAAATGTTTCTTTATAAACACCAGCCATATTTATGGTTCTTTGTCTAGTTTCAAACTGACTTTTTTTGGAATAAATAATGAATTTATATATGACTATTGGAAGAATCAAAACAAGTAAAAATAGAAAGTAAAGGTAATTTAAATTCATATGATAAATATTTGATTGCAAATTACCTAATATGAGTGTGGTAGAACTAGGCGAAACATCAGGTGGTGTTAAACCAGTAGAGGAGAGGTGGGTAGAATTACTTATTCTACCTGTAGACCTCATCCCCTCCTCTACTGGTGCTGTCTGGACAGCGACGGACTCTGGTTGAGGGGTACCCTCTACTGGTGCAGTCTGGACGGCGACAGACTCTGGTTGGGGGGTATCCTCTACTGGTGCTGTCTGGACGGTGATGGACTCTGGTTGGGGGGTATCCTCTACTGGTGCTGTCTGGACGGTGATGGACTTTGGTTGAGGGGTACCCTCTACTGGTGCTGTCTGGACGGTGATGGACTCTGGTTGGGGGGTATCCTCTACTGGTGCTGTCTGGACGGTGATGGACTCTGGTTGGGGGGTACCCTCTACTGGTGCTGTCTGGACGGCGACGGACTCTGGTTGGGGGGTACCCTCTACTGGTGCTGTCTGGACGATGACAGACTCTGTTTGGAGGGTACCCTCACCGGCGACAACCTGCGTCGTGATGGGCTCTGGCTGGAGGGTACCCTCCCTCTTGACAACCTGCGTCGTAAGGGACTCTGGTTGGAGGGTACCCTCCCCGGTGACAGTCTGCGTCATGTTGGACTCTGGCTGGGGGGTACCATCCCCGGAGGTGGCCTTTGTTCTGGTTGTTGTTGATCCTATAAAAAGACAATGTTTTAATATTTTTCTGCATAATAATAATAATTAATAAAAATAATTAATATATTCTGCAGTAAATTTCAAAAAGTAAAGCTCGTATATTTGGTTAGGTGTATGAAAATCCTGGTGAGAGTGTTTTATAGAAATTTGGCCCCGCTTGTGCACCATATTGTTACCAAAAAATCGATGAAATTCGAATGGTATATCTGTTTGAAAAATATGTATGTATTTTTATGACAAAACACACATAGGTATTCTCTTCTTTATATATCAACTTTCTTATGTTTATTCCTTTTCCCCCTTTTATATGCATTGCAATGCGTCAACTAAAAAAATGTGACCTCGTGCTCCGTAAATTAAATCGCGGGGTATGAGACTTTGACAGGTAACCGTCGACTGCAATCCGATCTCTTAGTGGGAAAATCAGTGGATCGTGAGCTAAGTACATCTAACACCTTTCACAATCTAACTAGTATTTTCTTTCCATCAAAGCCATCATACTAAATATACAAAATTTTAAATGTCGGAATGACAATCCACATTTCATCCACCTACCATCTTCTTCGAAAGATGCGCACTCAATAAAGCTCAATAGGTGAAAAATGATGACGTAGCATGCGAAATTATTCCGAAATGGCCATCCACCCTTCTCAATTATATATTTTTTCTTATAAACTAGCATATGTTTTTTTTATAATACTTTCTGTTAATTTAGATTTTTATTCGTTTCTTTTTTAAGCAATTACAAACTCGTAACTCCATCCCCCTTTCATACTTTCTTTTTACATAATAAAACATAACTTTGAATAAATATTGTTAAAAATATACCTGGACATGGCATCCTTGTATAGACTGTGGAGCTCTGCTGGTGGACAATTAGTTTCTCTGAAGCAAATATTCTGTGGGTAGCGCGACCGATGTCCACAATCGTGTTGTCCGCCACCCCGCATAGAGAAATACAGGAACATGGATCTCTCTTTAAGGCGCAATCAAACCCACGAGTGGTTTCCCGACAACAACGGTTCACATAATTACAATGTTGAGCAGACAGTCCAACAATTCCGAACAGGAGAAAAACAGCAAATGACATTTTTACTATTCAACACGTAATAAAAGATACTCGGTGTGAAATGAAGACAAAGTGCGGTACTGATAACAGTTTTACCTTTACTTATATAAGGTAAAAATGTTATCAGTACCGCACTTTGTCTCAAAACATTAGAGGGTCAAAAAAGGTAATAGAAAATCGGGTGTAGCAATTAGTTCTATAATTGAAGTACTCCCAAAGTTTCAAAACTTGTAAAGAGCGGACTTATACATGATGACACAAAATGTGCCTTTTGACCATCAGTTCATTGCTTTAAGGGAAGTGTAGTAAATCCGTGTTAAAATAAATTGAATCAGCACAATTATTTGTCAACAGAATTCACTAATAAAAAAAAAAAGAAAAAAATTGAAATTAACTTGATATAAAAAGTCAGAAAGGTTTCTAATCGGGTTGATTTTATTGTAAATGCAATTACTTTTATTTGGTCAAACCTTTCCAAAAGAAGTGAAAAATATAAAGTCAGCAGCTTTGTGCCCTTTTACCAGTCAAAACATCTCACATTCATGGGGTGATTCATTCTTACAAATACTTGCAAAAAGGGAGGGTGAGGGTAATTTGCACTTCTCATTCAATAAGGTCATCCTATTTGAAAGGTATTTCACTTATTCAGCACTTTCTTAAATATACGCAAACATTTTTTTTTTAAAACCCATTACCAGTGTATCAAGTTATACATTCAATATATAAACTATGCGCTTCTCTTTAATTTTTAAAATCGATGTCAACTAAACAAAAAAAATTCTTTCTCGTCACTTTACACAGCATTATAAGTACAATCTTATCAAACTTTGAATGGGTTACCGTATCAATTTTATCTACACCCGTAGGATAATATATCATATCATTAACCTGTTTTAACACACTGTATCAGCTGCAAAGAACTCGTTCTCTGCATCCAATCAGAAAAAGTAAAATAGTTTTTGGAGGGAAATTTAACATTTACAATGTATAACAAGACAACGCTAATATCCAATCAGAAAATCTTACGCTGTACCAGCTGCAAAGAATTTGTTTTCTGCATCCAATGAGTAGGAGTAAAATAGTTTTTGGAGGGAAGTTCAACATTCACAATATATAACAAAACAACACTAATATCCAATCAGAATAAACTTAAAAAGTGCAAAAAAATTGGAGGGAAAAATGCATCTCTTTTTCATAAAAATCAAGTTGAAAATCGCTTTACAATCTCAAATTGAACAAGTTAATTTTACTCCCCAAAAAGATGGAAGTAATTATTATGTAAGTAGTTTCTTTTTACATTTGTGCAGATTTTATTTTATTTATTTGTGCCTTATTTAGCCTTTTAATCTATTTTTAATATTCATTTCTTTTTTTAGAAATAGCAGTCTTTCAGTTCATCACACAGAAAATAGCAGTTTTTCCATTCATCTCACATTCAGGTATGGTCTTTCATTTAAAGCAAATTTAAAAAAAAATAATTTACTGTAGAGAACAAATAGAAAGAAAACTTTTTAAACAATTCTAGACCATCCTCCTCCAATTAGCTGCAATAATGTAGCCCTCTCCGATTTTTTTTATATCTGATGTTTACTGGAGAGGGCTACAATTCCATAGGATCTCCGTAATGGTGCAAAATTAATTATGTCTCCCCTTTCAAAGGGGAGACATATTGTTTTTGTCGACTTTCTTATTAAGGTCTTCCGTTGGAAACGGAAGACCTTATTGTTATTGCTTTGTTTCTTTTTCCCTATTCTTCTTATTAAGGTCTTCCGTTTCCAACGGAAGACCTTATTGTTATTGCTTTGTTTCTTTTTCCCTATTCTTATTAAGGTCTTCCGTTTCCAACGGAAGACCTTATTGTTATTCTTCGGTTTCTTTTTCCCTATTATTTTTATTCTTTTTTTTTCTTCCCATTTTTGTGCACGCGATTTCTCAGAAACGGCTCAACCGATCTCCTACAAATTTTCAGATGTGATAGATAGTGGTCTGAACATGATAGCAAATTTTTTGCATTGATGACGTCACATCCGTTTTTGAGATTTTGAGATTTTTCTAATTTTTATATGGGTATTTTGTCTGCGGCCGTTCTCCTAAACTATAAGAGATTTTGAGCTCAAATTTCTACAGTTGGTAAAGGAAAGATTCAAGTTTTGCATGATTGTTGTTTTGTATGTTTAGCACTATTGGCGCCAAAGCTCGCTATGGCTCGAAAATTGACATTAAAAAAGCGTCGTTAATTTTTGTGCTTTTCTCTCTTTATCTCTTTTCTGGAAAATATTTTGTTAAAACATGTAACGTAAAAAAAGTTTATATTTACAAGATCTTTCAGCTGATATCAAGAACAAGGGGCTGGCCCCTCAAATTAGGGACCTAGAGGGCTCTAAAATCTTTTACCCGTAACTCTTTACCGTGGGATATTTTGTAATAGATTATAGAAGCAAATATGTTTATCTTAATGTTATGTATTCAAGCAATGTAATGATTTCATTATGTGTTACGTAATTAAGGGTTTTTAGGGGCCAAAAGTCCAAAATTTCGATCACCCATATCTCAGAAAGGAAAAATATTTTGTAATGCAGTACAGAAGAAAAGTTGTTCAAAATGATGTTCTTAACAAAATGCAACCTTCAAAATTTTGTTAAACGGCCCCTATAGGGAGATAAGGGATCGGCCCCTAAAACCTTCTTTGTCATATATCTCCAGAATGGTAACGAATTTCTAAACACTTGTTGAACAAAATGTGTTTAGAATTAAATGACCTTTCATTTGATATCAAGAAAAAGGGGCTGGCCCCTCAAATTAAGGGACCAAAGGGCTCTAAAGTCTTTAATCTGTAGTTCTTTAATGAGAGATATTTTGTGAAAGGTTATAGAAGCAAATATGTTTATCGCACTGTTATGTGTCCAAGCAATGTAATGATTTTATCATGTATTACGTAATTAAAGGATTTTAGGGGCCAAAAGTCCAAAATTTTGATCACCCATATCTCAGAAAGGAAAAATATTTTGAAATGCAATACAGAAGAAAAGTTGTTCAAAAAGATGTTCTTAAACATATGCAATCTTCAAAATTTCGCCAAACGGCCCCTATAAGGAGATAAGAGATCGACCCCTAAAACCTTCTTTCTCAGATATCTCCAGAACGGTAACGAATTTTGAAACACTTGTTCACAACATGTTTTCAGAATTAAATGTCCTTTCATTTGATTTCAAGAAAAAGGGGCTGGCCCCTTAAATTAAGGGATCAAAGGGCTCTAAAATTGTTCATCTATAGCCCTTTAATGAGAGCCATTTTGTGAAAGGTTATTAATGCTAGATTAAGTATAATACGTTTCTATATCCCAACAATATAATGATTTTCTCTTGTGTTACCTTATTAGGGTTTTTAGGGACCAAATGTAAACAAAAGTAATCTTTTCAATCTTAATTGGAGGAAATGCAAGCATTTAAAAAAGCAATGTAATAGAACTTATAAAAAGCGATGCAATAAAGCATTAGTACTTCACTCCTTTTTCCATATCATTAGGGTCTTCCGTCTTCAGCGGAAGACCCTTCTATTATTCTTCGGTTTCTTTTTCAATTCTATTAATAGGGTCTTCCGTCTTCAGCGGAAGACCCTTCTATTATTCTATTGTTTCTTTTTCAATTTTATTATTATTATTCTTTTTTTCCTTACACATTTTGTGCAGGCGATTTCTCGGAAGTGGCTGATTCGATTTGCTTCAAATTTTCACTGATGATGCCTCGTTATATGAAGTTTGTACCCTAGTGAGATTTTTTCAAAATTCACTTCCGGTCGGAAGTTATCGTCAATAAACGATTTTTTAAAGTCAATTTTGTCTGTCAAGTTTCTCAAAAACGAGTAAAGATATAGGGCTGAAATTTTCAGAGATGATAGATCCAGCGTTTTTCTAATGTACCTCGGTCAAGAGAAGGTCCGCCGTCACTTCCGGTCGTCACCGGAAGGAAATTTGAAAAATTGAATTTTTAAACTTTTTTATTTTTTAATATTTTTCTTTCAAGTCTTTTCACCTTATAGTGACCCTTTTACTGATTAAGAATATGTAATTAGTTTTAAAATCGATCAAGGCATTCTCGAGAAATTAAGCGTCAAAGTTCTGAAGCGGAGTCCGAGTAGCTCAGTCGTTATAGTCGTGGACATGGCCCTGGCGACCCAGGTTCAAGCCTCGAGTGCCGCAAAATTTTTTTCTCTTTTTTTCGCTTAGATCTATGATTTTATCTTTGAATTAATAAGTTTAATCTTATCTATTCAAAAATTGGACGGAAGACCCACTCGTTGCTCGCAACGAGATCGAATCTAGTTCTTATTATTTTTTTTCTTCCTATTTTTGTGCACGCGATTTCTCAGAAACGGCTCGGCTGATCTCAATGAAATTTTCAGATCTGATAGATATTGGTCGGAACTTGATTAAAAAAAAATTGTGTTGATGACGTCACATCCGTTTTTGAGATATTGAGATTTTTCTAATTTTTATATGGGTATTTTGTCTTCTGTTGTTCTCCTAAACTATAAGAGATATTAAGCTCAAATTTCTACGGTAGGTAAAGGAAAGATTGAGGTTTTGCATGATTGTTGTTTTGTATGTTTAGCACTACTGGCGCCAAAGCTCGCTACGGCTCGAAAATTGACATTAAAAAAGCGTCGTGAATTTTTGTGCTTTTCTCTCTTTATCTCTTTTCTGGAAAATATTTTGTTAAAACATGCAGGGCTGACCCCTCAAATAAGGGACCTAGAGGGCTCTAAAGTCTTTTAACCATAACACTTTACCGAGGGATATTTTGTAATAAATTATAGAAGCAAATATGTTTATTATACAGTTATGAAGCCAAGCAGTATAAGGATTTTCTCATATGTTACGTAATTAGGGGTTTTTAGGGGCCAAAAGTCCAATATTTCGATCACCCATATCTCAGAAAGGAAAAATATTTTGTAATGCAGTATAAAAGAAAAGTTGTTCAAAATGATGTTCTAAACAAATTGCAACCGTCAAAATTTAGTTGAACGGCCCCTAAAAGAAGATAAGGGACCGGCCCCTAAAACCTTCTTTCTCATATATCTCCAAAACGGTAACGAAATTCTAAACACTTGTTGAACAAAATTTGTGTAGAATTAAATGACCTTTTAATCGAAATCAAGAAGAAGGCGCTGGCCCCTCAAATTAGGGGACCAAAGGGCTCTAAAATCTTTAATCTGTAGCCCTTTACTGAGAGATATTTTGTGATATAGTATAGAAGCAAATGTGTTTATCTTATAGTTCGGTATTCAAGCAATGTAATGATTTTATCATGTGTTACGTATTTAAGGGTTTTTAGGGGCCAAAAGTTAAAAAAATTTGATCACCCTTATCTCAGAAAGGAAAAATATTTTGTAATGCAGTATAAAAGAAAAGTTGTTCAAAATGATGTTCTCAACAAATTGCAACCGTCAGAATTTCGTTGAACGGCCCCTAAAAGGAGATAAGGGACCGGCCCCTAAAACCTTCTTTCTCATCTATCTCCAAAACGGTAACGAATTACTAAACATGTGTTGAACAAAATTTGTTTAGAATTTAATGACCTTTCATTCCATGTCAAGAAAAAGGGGCTGGCCCCTAATAAAAGGGGACCAAAGGGCTCTAAAGTCTTTAATCTGTAGCCCTTTACTGAGAAATATTTTGTGAAATGTTATAGAAGCAAATGTGTTTATCTTATAGTTATATATTCAAGCAATGTAATGATTTTATCATGTGTTACGTAATTAAGGGTTTTTAGGGGACAACAATTTTCTAAACACTTGCTGACAAGATGTGTTCAGAATTAAATGTCCTTTCATTTGAATCCAAGAAAAAAGGACTTGCCCCTTAAATTAGGTGATCAAAGAGCTCTAAAATCTTTTATCTATAGCCCTATAATGAGAGCCATTTTGTGAAAGGTTATTAAAGCTAGATTAGGTTAAAAAAGCAAGAGAACTTATACAAAAACAATACAATAAAGCATTAGTACTTCACTCCTTTTCCATAACATGTTTGCTGTCAAAGATCAAACTCGATGATGTCATATTTCATTCTAAAAATCGAACGGAAGACCTCCTCGTTGCTCGCAACGAGATCGTGTCTAGTTATTAGGGTCTTCCGTCTTCAGCGGAAGACCCTTCTATTATTGTAATGTTTCTTTTTCACTTTTCTTATTAGGGTGTTCCGTCTTCAGCGGAAGACCCTTCTATTATTGTAATGTTTCTTTTTCACTTTTCTTATTATTAAGGTCTTCCGTTTCCAACGGAAGACCTTATTGTTATTGCTTTGTTTCTTTTTCACTATTATTTTTATTGTTTTTTTTTTTCTGTCACGTTTTCTCAAAAATGCTTCAGCCGATTTTAATGAAACTTTCAAATCTTATTCATGACAAAATTTGTAAGAAAATTACACGAGCTTTTTTTGGTTGTCACTTCCGGTACCGAGATATTAAAGATTTTACGTTTTTGCTTGTTCACGATTTTTCTCAAAAAGTATTTAGGGTATAACCTTCAAATTTTCAGAGATGGTAGAGAGTGAACGGCCGCAGTGCCCTTCGCATATCCGAACGTCCGCCGTCACTTCCGATCGTCACCGGAAGGAAATGAAAAACCTTAATTTTTCAATTTTTTAAACTTGAATTTTATTTATGTTTTTATTCGATAGAGACGCCTAAAACACTTCAGAATACGAAATTCGTTTTAAAATCGATCAAAGCATTCCTGAGATTTTGAGCTCAAAAGTTATGAAGCGAGAGTCCGCGTAGCTCAGTCGTTAGAGTGTTGGACTTGTGCCCAGGCGACCCGGGTTCCGTCCCCGAGTGCCGATTATTTTTTCTTCCCTAAATTTGTTTTCTTTAACGATTTTATCTTTAAAATGGTGGTTTTTATTGTTTTCCGTTTTATTTTTATCATAAATAAAAATAATAACAGCTTTTTTAGTACAAATATACAGCTCGTTTCTGTCAGCAGTTTGCTTAATTCAGACGCTCGTCGCATCGCCGGCATCAAAGACATGCCGCCGAAGCGCCCCTGCAGTACGACCGCATTAGAGTTCACTGGGTCGCTTTGCCGGCATCAAAGAAATGCCGCCATCTCCATGATTGTATGCACACAACATTTAGCAATGCACCAACGATATTCTACATGGCTTTAAAAGGAGGACTGATTAGTATTTATTCACATAATTATAAAGATACACGCATGCATGTATACATGCGTTTATTGACATATGTTGCTTATATATTGATTTCCTGAACACTATAAAACAGTATGAAATCTCTCTCTCTCTCTCTCTCTCTCTCTCTCTCTCTCTCTCTCTCTCTCTCTCTCTCTCTCTGACCACCCTTGTATTTGTGTTTGGGCCTATGTATTAACAGATGTAAACACTGATCGTTGAAATACACTGTTAAAACAAAGAGTCTGATTATTCACTTTTGATTTATAAAAATCATTACGGCAGGGTGGATTGGGATTATAATCACTTACACTCAGTCTTATAAAGTTTATATTTATTTACAAAAGTCTACAAACATGTACATGTTCGCCCAAAAGCGGGATTAGTGATTAAGCAGCGGGGTCGAAAATTCATAAATTTCCTGTTATTAACTGATTGTTTAACACTGATCGTTTAGACATAACACTGGGGTATCGAGTGGATTCGGGAAAAGAGGGGATAATTAACCATGCTGCATTTGTTAGATGTATGTTATTTTATTTTCCGACTTTGCAGAATTTTTTTATCACACAGTGTTAGTCGGCAAAGATAAACTTGAGACAAAATAATAATAATCGATGTATCAAATTAAAGAAGCAGATAAAAAAATTAACAATTTCTTTACCGGATCGATTTTTGATTAACTCATCTCTCTTTCTCTCTCTCTCTGTCCATCTCCATCTCTCTCTCTCTCTCTCTCTCTCTCTCTCTCTCTCTCTCTCTCTCTCTCTCTCTCTCTCTCTCTCTCTTATAATAGCTAGATAAACAATGAATGTGCATATCCGTATAAATTAGCCTGGCGAAAATTTTTATCTGGGTATAATATATGTATTAATTTATTAAATCGGAATTTGTTATTCTCCCCTGGGAATAAACCCCGTTTCAAAATCGCCCCCACTTGGTTTCAGACTTTTGACGAGTCATCGGACAATATGCTTTGCCCTGCGTATAATCTCTCTCGGATGGGGATCCGATTACTATTGATGAAATAAAATCACTATTATTGATGAAATAAAATGTTTTTCTATTAACTTATATAGCAAATTAAAATTGCTGAGGTGGATTGAAAATACGCTTCTTATAACAACAGTTTCAATCCAGTGTTTTCTCAGACGTCCGCGTCAATTTGTTCCCGCCCATTTTTTGACGTTTTGACCTGTTGCATTCTTCTCCATGTACCTAATGTTAACGTTATACATATATTAGAATAAAAGTAAATATCAAAGAAAAAATCATAATTAAGATTTTGAGATTTTAAATTTCAAATCAATGGTACAGTGGCTTATACAATGTTCTAACATATGTATTTTTTTTTTTAGAAATTGTGTAATATGTGATATTTAGAATTTAATATTCTACGTTTAATAAAGATGTCCCCGACCAACCCCCCTCCCCCTCCTCCCAATTCATAAAATCATTTAGTTTTTCTGGCCCGATTTTACTTGATCTTTGATCTTGGGCCTTTAATTTCAACTAAGTACCATTTTAGATTACTTTACTAATTACCAGACCAATTCTTTCCTTATTAACAGAGTTATGAAGTTTTTGGCCTTTGAGTTTCAATTGTCGTGTTTGACATGCACCATGATGCACTCTAAAAAAAATTCTAACTCCCAAGCGCTTTACTCAATCCTACTGAAAATTCGTGAAAATAAACCTCGGACCCCATTCTTATTGTCTGTCAAATATTCAGCGGATAGAACAATAAAGACGAAATTCCTGAGATTAAACGGTGCTTATTGCCTAAACGTGGGAATGAAATTTACACAGTACACGCACCCCCCCCCCCCACCTTCCTATTCACAAAATTATTTAGTTTTTCTGGCCTGATTTTACTGGATCTTTGATCTTGAACCTTTATTTTCAACCTAGTTTAATACTAGATTACTGTACTAATGACCAGACCTATTCGTTCCTTATTAACAGAGTTATGAATTTTTGGGCATTTGAGTTTCGATTGGCGTGCTTGACATGTACTGTAGAAAAAAGTTCTAACTCCCGAGCCCCTCACTCAATCCTAATGAAATTTTATGTAAATGTTTTGGACCCCATTCTTGTTGTCTGCCAAATATGCAGCGGATTGAAAAATTAAGAAGAAATTCCTGATATCAAACGGCGAGTATAGCCTGTACGGGGACTTAAAATTTACACAGTACAAAGGATGTAAGCAGCCGCATAATATTTCTGTTGCATGTATATTTCTTGTTTTCCGTTTCGTCTGTATCTACGATAGCGTGTGAACTACTTACGAATATCAAAACTGTGAAACTACTGTCATCAAATTTTTACCGAATAAATTTACGTGTTACTGATTTCGTTATTTCTACATTAATTTTATAAAGATCTTATCAATTCTGCTGAAAAAAAACCCAGTCAAACATAATAGTAAACGACACAAAAAAAATTATCAACACTGAAATACATGGGTAAAATGCATCAGTCATTGTTTTATGACTTCCCCTAATTGCTGTTAACCGAATCCGAGATCAACACCTCAAAATTCTATTCTCGATTTATTTAAGACGAAAATCAAGCTCGAGTCTTTTCATCCCCCCCACCCGCCCCCCCCCCCCCCTCCAGACACAAACACGCATCAATATTTCAAATGACATCGCACTGTTACCAAACCTGAATAGTCAGAAATCTTACACGTTGTTTTTCATCTCATATAAAAACTCAGCTCCTCTCCCGGGCGGAAACGCCTCAAATTCAAAGACAAATTCGAGAATTATTTCGCGTCAGCCATGTTTTGAGATATGATGTTTGATCTTGGGCCTTTAATTTCAACTAATTAAGACCCTTCTATTCTTATTGTTATTAGGGTCTTCCGTTTACAAAGGCAGACGCTCTTTTTTTTTCTTTTTATTACAGGTCATTAGACCTGTTATTAGGTCAAAAGACCTCTTATTTAATATGAAATAAAATGGGGCTGGTCCTTTAAATAAGGGATCCAACGGGGTGTATAATCCTTCATCCATCGCTCTTTTCACATCTGCATTTCCTGATATGTTTCGTTGATGAAGATAAAAGGCAAGGTCATTTCCTCTTCTAAAAATCGGACGGAAGACCTCCTCGTTGCTTGCAACGAGATCGTGTCTAGTTATTATTATTATTCTTTTTTTGTCTTACAAATTTTGTGCAGGCGATTTCTCGGAGATGACTCGTTCGATTTTCTTAAAATTTTCAGGGCTGATGCCTAGTCAAACGAATTTTATACCGCCGGAACAATTTTTAAAATATCACTTCCGGTCGGAAGTTATCGCCGTTTTACGATTTTTAAAAGTCAATTTTGTTGGCGATGTTTCTCAAAAACGAGTAAAGATACAGAGCTGAAATTTTCAGAGATGATATTTCTAGCAATATCCTCGTGCACCTCGGTCAAGAGAATGTTGGCCGTCACTTCCGGTCGTCACCGGAAGCAGATTTAAAAAATGAAAATTTTCAACTTTTTGTTTTGATATATTTTTTTCAAATTAGATGATAGTGACCCTTTTACTGATTCAGAATATGTAATTTGTTTTAACATCGATCAAGGCGTTCTCGAGAAATTAAGCGTCAAAGTCCTGAAGCGGGAGTCCGAGTAGCTCAGTCGATATAGTCGTGGAAATGGCCCAGGCGACCCGGGTTCAAGCCTCGAGTGCCGCAAATTTTTTTTCACTATTTTTCTCTTAGATCTACGGTTTTATATTTGAATTGATAAGTTTGATGTATTCTATTCAAAAATCGGGCGGAAGACCCACTCGTTGCTCGCAACGAGATCGAATCTAGTTATTATTATTTTTTTTCTTCCTATTTTTGTGCACGCGATTTCTCAGAAACGGCTCGGCCGATCTCAAATGAAAGTTTCAGATACGATAGATATTGGTCTGAACCTGATTAAATTTTTTTTGTGTTGATGACGTCACATCCGTTTTTGAGATATTGAGATTTTTCTAATTTTTATATGGGTATTTTGTCTTCTGTCGTTCTCCTAAAGTATAAGAGATATTAAGCTCAAATTTCTACGGTTGGTTAAGGAAAGATTGAAGTTTTGCATGGTTGTTGTTTTGTAAGTTTAGCACTTCTGGCGCCAAAGCTCGCTAGGGCTCGAAAATTGACATTAAAAAAACGTCGTAAATTTTTGTGCTTTTCTCTCTTTATCTTTTTTCTGGAAAATATTTTAATAAAACATGTAATGTAAAAAAGGCTCATATTTACAAGACCTTACGGCTGATATCAGGAAAAAGGGGCTGGCCCCTAAAATTAGGGACCTAGAAGGCTCTAAAGTCTTTTACCCATAGCTCTTCACCAAGGGATATTTTGTAATAGATTATAGAAGCAAATATGTTTATCTCACAGTTATGTATTCAAGCAATGTAATGATTTTATGATGTGTTACGTAATTAAGGGTTTTTAGGGGCCAAAAGTCCAAAATTTCGATCACCCTTATCTCACAAAGGAAAAATATTTTGTAATGCAGTACATAAGAAAAGTTGTTTAAAATGATGTACTTTACAACATGCAACAGTCAAAATTTCGTTAAACGGCCCCAAAAAGGAGAAAAGGGACCGCCCCCTAAAACCTTCTTTCTCATATATCTCCAAAACGGTAACGAATTTCTAAACACTTGTTGAACAAAATTTGTGTAGAATTAAATGACCTTTTATTTGAAATCAAGAAAAAAGGGCTGGCCCCTCAAATTAGGGGACCAAAGGGCTCTAAAATCTTTAATCTGTAGCCCTTTACTGAGAGATATTTTGTGAAATATTATAAGAGCAAATGTGTTTATCTTATAGTTCTGTATTCAAGCAATATAATGATTTAATCATGTGTTACGTAATTAAGGGTTTTTAGGGGCCAAAAGTCAAAAAATTTGATCACCCATATCTCAGAAAGGAAAAATATTTTGTAATGCAGTATAAAAGAAAAGTTGTTCAAAATGATGTTCTCAACAAATTGCAACCGTCAAAATTTCGTTGAACGGCCCCTAAAAGGAGATAAGGGACCGGCCCCTAAAACCTTCTTTCTCATCTATCTCCAAAACGGTAACGAATTACTAAACATGTGTTGAACAAAATTTGTTTAGAATTTAATGACATTTCATTCCATATCAAGAAAAAGGGGCTGGCCCCTAATAAAAGGAGACCAAAGGGCTCTCAAGTCTTTAATCTGTAGCCCTTTACTGAGAAATATTTTGTGAAATATTATAGAAGCAAATGTGTTTATCTTATAGTTATATATTCAAGCAATGTATTGATTTTATCATGTGTTACGTAATTAAGGGTTTTTAGGGGCCAACAATTTTCTAAACACTTGCTGACAAAATGTGTTCAGAATTAAATGTCCTTTCATTTGAATCCAAGAAAAAGGGACTTGCCCATTAAATTAGGGAATCAAAGAGCTCTAAAATCTTTTATCTATAGCCCTATAATGAGAGCCATTTTGTGAAAGGTTATTATAGCCAGATTAGGTTAAAAAAGCAAGAGAACTTATACAAAAACAATACAATAAAGCATTAGTACTCTACTCCTTTTCCATAACATGTTTGCTGTCGAAAATCAAAGTCGATGATGTCATATTTCATTCTAAAAATCGAACGGAAGACCTCCTCGTTGCTCGCAACGAGATCGTGTCTAGTTATTATTATTTTTTCCCCTTTTTTTGTGCACGCGATATCTCAGGAACGACTCGACCGATCTCAATCAAAATTTTGGATGTGATAGATAGTGGTCTGAACTTGATTGGAAATTTTTTGTGTTGATGACGTCACATCCGTTTTTGAGATATTGAGATTTTTCTAATTTTTATATGGGTATTTTGTCTTCTGTTGTTCTCCTAAAGTATAAGAGATATTAAGCCCAAATTTCCACGGTAGGTAAAGGAAAGATTGAAGTTTTGCATGATTGTTGTTTTGTATGTTTAGCACTACTGGTGCCAAAGCTCGCTATGGCTCGAAAATTGACATTAAAAAAGCGTCGTGAATTTTTGTGCTTTTTTCTCTTTATCTCTTTTCTGGAAAATATTTTGTTAAAACATGCAATGTAAAAAAAGTTTAAATTTACAAGACCTTTCTGCTGATATAAAAAAAAGGGGGCTGGCCCCTTGAATTAGGGATCTAGATGGCTCTAAAGTATTTTACCCATAACTCTTTACTGAGGGATATTTTGTAATAAATTATAGAAACAAATATGTTTATCTTACAGTTATAAAGCCAAGCAGTATAACGATTTTCTCATATGTTACGTAATTAGGGATTTTTAGGGGTCAAAAGTCCAAAACTTTGATCACCTATATCTCAAAAAGGAAAAATATTTTGAAATGCAATATAAAGGAAAAGATGCTCAAAATGATGTACTTAAAAACCTGAAACCTTAAAATTTTGGCTCAGTGGCCCCAATAAGGAGATAAGGGACCGGCCCCTAAAACATTCTTTCTTAGATATCTCAAGAACGGTAACAAATTTCTAAACACTTGTTGAACAAAATGTCTTTATAATCAATTGACCTTTCATCTGATACCAAGAAAAAGGGGCTGGCCCCTCAAATTAGGGACCTAGAGGGCTCTAAAGTCTTTTTACTATAGTTCTTAACCGAGGGATATTTCGTGATAGATTATAAAAGCAAATATGTTTATCTAACACTTATGTAGCTTAACAATATAATGATTTTCTCACGTATTACGTAATTAGGGATTTTTAGGGGTCAAAAGTCTAAAACTTTGATCACCTTTATCTAAAAAAGGAAAAATATTTTGAAATGCAGTATTAAAGAAAAGATGCTCAAAATAATATACTTAACAACATGCAACCTAAAAAAAAATTGGTTCAGCGGCCCCAATAAGGAGATAAGGGACCGGCCCCTTAAACATTCTTTCTCAGATATCTCAAAATGGCCTTTCATCTGATACCAAGAAAAAGGGGCTGGACCCTAAAGGTAGGGACGTAGAGGGCTCTAAAGTCTTTTTCCTATAGCTTTTTACCGAGGGATATTTTGTAATAGATCATAGAAGCAGATATGTTTATCTTACATTTATGTAGCCTAACAAAATAATGATTTTCTAATGTATTATGTAATTAGGGGTTTTTAGGGGTCAAAAGTCTAAAATTTTGATCACCTATATACAGTCGTTTCAAGCATATCTTTTACAGCATACACCATAGCATAGCATAGCATTGAAATCTCATAGCAAAGCATTGAAATCTCATAGCATACCATTGGAATCTCATAGCATAGCATACAATCTCATAGAATCGCATTCGTCATATCATACCATAGCATACCATAGCATAGCATACAACATTCTTTTACCTCGGTTTTAAATGTTTTTATTTAAAAAAATAAATGTTTACATAAAAGATTTGTGGTTAACATTGCATTCTTATTATTTTACTTCGAAATGTGTGGAACTCTTCTGTGTATGGAGGCATTTTAGTTCAAATCTCATAGCATACCATAGCATAGCATAGCATACCATATCATTAAACCCTTCATTTCAATTTCTCATAGCATAGCATACAAATCTCATAGCATAGCATACAAATCTCATAGCATATCATTAAAATCGCATACCATAGCATAGCATACATTTGTAAAAGATATGCATGAAATGACTGTATCTCAAAAAGGGAAAATATTTTGAAATGCAGTATAAAAGAAAAGATGCTCAAAATGATATACTTAACAGCATGCAACCTAAAAAAAGAATTGGGTTCAGTGGCCACAATTAGGAGATAAGGGACCGACCCCTTAAACGTTTTTCACAGATATCTCAAGAACGGTGACGAATTTCGTAACACTTGTTGAACAAAGCTCTTACACCTGAAACAAAATAGTATGTGGGCCTTAAAATGTAGACCCTCTTTTCCTGTTTTAAATCATGTATAGCTGGTAAATAGCAAAATCAAGATCAAACATCAGTCTCAATTTCTAAAATCAGACGGAAGACCTCCTCGTTGCTCGCAACGAGATCGTGTCTAGTTCTTCTTATTCTTCTTATTCTTAGGGTCTTCCGTTTCCAACGGAAGACCCTCTTGTTATGCTATTGTTTCCTTTTATTATTAAGGTCTTCCGTTTCCAACGGAAGACCTTATTGTTTTTCTTCGGGTTTTTTTTCTCATTCTTCTCCTTTTTTTTTCTTACCGATTTTGTGTCAGCGATTACTCAGAAACTCTTTGATCAATTTTCATAAAATTTTCAGATCTTATTGATATTAATTTAAACTTGATCGGAAATTTTTTTGGTTGATGACGTCATTTCCGTTTTTGAAATATCGACGTTTTCTTGATTTTCAGAGGGACGGCTTGTCCAAGTGAGTTATGAAAAACTATAAAAGATATTTAGTTCAAATTTTCAGGAATGATAGACAAAAGATTGTAGATATGTAATAAGGCATTAATCACTTTCAGGCACAAAAGGCGCTAAAGCTCGGTAGGGCTCGAAAAATGAGATTAAAAAAGTGTTGTGATTTTGCCTGGTTTTCTTAGATTATCTTTTTTCTCACAAATATTTTGTTAAGACATGTAGAAGAAAAAAAAATTATATTTACAAGATCTTTTCTTTGACATCTAGAAAAAGGGGCTGGCCCCTCAAATTAAGGGCCTAGAACCCTTCAAAGTTTTCACTTTATAACTCAAAATTGGTTAAGATTTCAATATGGCTGTCGCTGCAAAAGTTGTTCATTATGATCTTATTAATGTCATAACAATACTATTTTGTTCGGGTATTGCGTAATATGAGTGTAAAAAGCCAAACTTGTTACCATGTATTTGTGTTTTATTTGGCAAGTAAACGGGGTATTTGTGCGTATAACTGACATAAAGGATACCAGTTTATATACGGAAAGTGTTTAAACATTTTAGTTATTTTCTAGTGAAACACATTATGTTTCTATGCAATTCATTTGAGTCGCATTTTAAATCTAGCTGTATTCCGTATATGTGAACAGTTACGTATCCACCCTTGCCCGCAGCCGAGGAAGTAGGTCACGACTGGACTAGCGAACGGGTCTGCCGTTATCAAATACACAAGATTTGTGTCTTGCTGTAATGCACACATGAATTTTTATATGTAGCTGCAAACACAAAACTTCCGATTTTAGTGATTTTAATAGTAAATAAAAAAAGATTATACCTTTACCTACTACCATAGACAGTGTACTAGCTTGCATTCGGAAAGTGTTAAACGTTTTAATTCTTTTCAGGGGAAACACATTATGGGTAAAAGAAATACTTCTATGCAATGTATTTGAGTCGCATTTAAAATCTAGCTAGCTGTTTTCCGAGCTTCATGTATGTAAACAATTATACGTATCCGATCCTTGCCCGCGGCCGAGGAAATGGGTAGCGGCTGGACTAGCGAGCGGTCTACCGTTATCCAATACACAAGATATGCGCCTTACTGTAATACACACACGGGTTTATTTATTTTGCTGCAAACACAAAGAATTCAGATTTAAACGATATTAAAGAGTGAATGGAAAAAGATTATACCATTACCTACGAAGTATTGCTTTTTTGCTCTCGTAATAAAAAAAAAATAGATTGTATGACTGTCATTGAACAAGGGGCGTTCTTTGTGATCTTGTCTATGTAATGAAATAGTTTTATTGTTGGAAAATAAAATTTAGTTATCAAACTGCAAACATTTCAAACCCACCACGTTGAGTGTACATTTTCATCACACGGGCCAAGGAGAAGCCGCGCTAGTGGACAGCCGATTCGCTGTAGGACACATGCTTCTCGTGTTTATACGTTATCCCACATTTCAATGCTCTTTGATTCGTTGTTATTTTCATTTCCAATGATATCGGTTAACGATGCATCAAACCATTGATTTAAATCATAGTTCGTAAAATAAAGGAAAAAATCTGCCATCAATTAATATAATACGTTTTACAGTCGTACGATTTGAAATGTAAATGAATTCACCTGTTTCTATTTGTGACATTTTGCTGCTGAGAATTAAATGCATTACACTACCAATTTCAACAAAATATTGGCGATATTCACATAAGTATCTGTAATCTATGATAATGTGATTCTTCATTTGTCTAACAAAGTATTAGAATTTTTTATGAGTTGAGAGAGAGAGAGAGAGAGAGAGAGAGAGAGAGAGAGAGAGAGAGAGTTAAGCAGGATGTAGTAAGTAAAAGTTGAAATATATTTAAAAAGCGTTCGAGATAAGGCAGCTTAAGAAGTACAATTTTACATGCTTGCGGAAGGTGCGGGCACGATAAAACTAACCATTTTATAGAAGTTGAAAAATTATTTACATTCAGGCCGTAAAATAATAAGGGTCACAATATTGGTATAATAACCTCTTCTCAATGGTGGTCAGATTCATTAAAAAGCATACTCATTGCTGATTTTATTAATTCATTATTAATCAAATTTTATTTTTATTTTTGATTCTGAAAGAATATGTGAGTTATAAAAAGTTTATGTACATGTGCATTCATTGTAAATATTTTGATTGTATTCGGATAGTTAAAAATCGAGTAGAGAACACATGGTTAAAAATACTACTTAGTAGATTAATTATCTAATACAAATCGAATTGGCTTTAAAATTTGCATATTCAAGCACACTTAAATAGTTAATACATAAATTATATATATATATATTAATAAATCCGTCTGTATGCTGTATTATGTATTTGCTGTCTGATTAGGACTATTTTTCCCAAAAAAGAAGCGCTCGGCAATCGCGTAATTTTTTAAACGTTCTGTAAAGTACAACACCTGATTGGAGTACATGCTTATATATGTTTTTTTAAAAATGTTATCGTTTAACTAAGCGAAATTGTAGATGTCATGGAGTCAATAGGCAAATCAAATTCGCCAATCAGGCAATAGCAGTTATCTAATGCCTATGATTGATAATTTTACACGGTAAATTAATACATGTCAATATGAATTTTAAAGCACTCCCTGCTCCCCTGTTAAAAGCTCCCGTTACCTGCATTCTTTTAATATACGATTTTTGTGCACACAGTTATTCGGAAATGGCTCAAATTTTGTTACACGGGCCCGATAAAAAGATGAAAGGATGACCCCTAAAATTTCTTTCCCAAATATTTCAAGAACAGTCTTAAATTTCAAACACTTGTTGACTAACATATAACTTATTTTGTACAAATTTATGTGCATGAATGACAATGTTCCTGTAACTTAACAAAAAATGACACTTTTTGAAATCTATAAGTTTCTGAATTCATCATTACAATTAATAATGTTAGACGGCCCATGTTTTTCTAGTCGAGTCTTTCGTTCAACAGCGAATCGATTGTAATCATTTCAGCGGGGTTTACAACAAGACGGTGAAACGACCACGAATTTTTACAGGTTTGGCTAAAAAGAGTTTAAAAGAGATGGATACAAAACACAGGTGCGATTATATCTTGTAGGAGATAAAAAATGATTAATCTATGTTTGCCAAAAATACAATTTTTTTATCATAAGAATACTTTAACGTTTATATCCGCCGAATATTTCCATTTCCCTTTATTGTTTGGTGCCTGATTTGAAATAACGTTTCGATGTATAAAATGTTGAGAAATTTCTTTAAGCTGCATGTTCCGATTTGTCGGCCATTACAGTATCAAATAATTTTCCTTGCAAACCAAATGACTGATCTTACAAAGTTATAGATGTATTTACACGGAATTGCTCTCCCTTCAACGTTAGAAATATTCAAAGTAAATAAAAATAAATTTTGGGCATACAAAAAACCCCTAAAAATACATCATTGGAATGTTTAAAAAAGGAAACCGTTGGGTTTCATCCTTCGAGTGATTGTGTTTATTCATCCTGCATGTTTTGCAATGATTATAAACAATGTAAACATAAAACCTATTAATGAACAAATGTACACTGCTTTATTTTTGTTTAAATAGTCATGCTGTATATTTCATATGTTATAATAGATTATATAAAAAAGACAGATGTCAAAGTCGTAATACAATCATGTTAGCTTCAACGTAAGGGGCCAGTTTAAACACGAGGCGAAATAACGCAAAACCCTTTTATGTCGATTATTTTGTGGATATACACCAAAAATTGTCTAATCCGGCGGAGGGTGGTTCTGAAAAAAAATGGCCGGATTAGGCAACATCCGGTTTAAAAGATATTGTTTGAAATTAATTTTAGTATTTAATGCAGTAGGTCCTGGTCGTGTATTCTTGTAAAATTTTCAATTTTTCTGAAATATATTAGATTTCATCGATCTTATCTATACGGTACCAATTTTCATTTTAAATTATTTTTTTGAAACAATAAATCCATAACGGAATACATACGATGGAAATACTTTTTGAATCAAATCATCGTTATTGATAATTTTTCAAACATCCGATCTACCTGTAAAGTGCATGCTTAACCGTAAATTGTTAAACAAAACATTAACAAGTCAACAGGTGGCTGAAACACCTAATGGCGAGAACTGTTATGATACAGGGAAACAATGGATGCATGAATATTAATATTATGAGAATTTTATTTAAAAAAAATAGCATTTTGACATATCTAGAATAATATGCAACTCTGTACGTGTAGCCATACAACGGGGATAACAGACAATATCGGCAGTCTTACTCTCACAGTATCCTGAATCACGGCCTGAAAAAATGGGGTGAATTATAATCTAATTATCTAATTTTTGCAATTCATAACAAGACTTTATGGTATTAACTGAAATGAGTTGCTAGTTTGGATCTATATTTACAGTTATTTAAATCAATAGCAACGACAGTAAAATTGGTCGATAATTGAGCATTTAAAATATCTCGCAGAAGGCCGACCGATCGATAAGTAGACGGACTACGGGAGATAACTCCCACTAATTATAAGCAGTATGTTTTTTCATTTCGCCGATTTACAGAATAGACAGGATCGGGATTGCACAATTTTTTTAAAACAAAAATGATGGGAAAATGTCAAGGGGCTGAATAATGTCGCCGGATTGGGCAGCATGCCGTAATACACAACAACCGGATTCAACGAGTTTCAACATGTACATAATTTTTTTTATTTAAATTTGGCTTAATTGACCGGGAAAACTACTGCAACGTATATTATTGCACACATACTTAGCATAACCATCGTTTAAAAGCATACAATTATTTTATTGAAAATTGGACCAAGCAGCTTTTACATTAAGATTTACATGTGTAAGACACTTTATTTGTCATGTGCATGATCATTAATTATGTTCAATACCCGCTTATTCTCCAAAATGATCTACAATTCCATTCACAACTATGGTCATTCAAAATCACATGAATTAATCAAAATTTTAAATTTGGTGTCGATCTCAACTGTTATGTATCCAAGAAATCTATTGATTTTATCATGTGTTACGTAATTAGGTATTAACGTTTTTTTAGGGGGTCAAACTTCATTCAGAAATTAATATTTTTCCTTCGTAAACATTCACAGGATCAAAAACAGATTTCCTACGGAGATTTATAATGGGGAATGTTTACATCTTTTCTCAATTCGGAAGTCTCACGGAATATCTAGCACAATTTTTCAACGTTTTCATCCGGGCTTTATAATGGCCGATGCAATGCAAAATCCCCGTAGACATTCTTTTTTTAGCCGTGTATTGAAACCTGACAAGCTAGAGGGGACGTTACAAAAGGGAAATCTTGGGATTTTTTCATACTATCGAATGAACCTCGTCTGAATCAAGAGATATTTACAAATATCAAATAATTTGAGAAAATGTGTGGCAAAAATATCTTGGGAGAGACTTTATGTATAATACGTTTATATATCCCAACAATATAATGATTTTCTCATGCGTTACCTAACTAGGGATATTAGGGGCCAGAGGTAAAATAGTTTAATCTTTTCTATTTCAATTGGAATAAAATTTTCTATTTGAAAAAGCAACGTAAAAGAACTTATAAAAAGCATTACAGGAAAGCATTAGTTCTTCGCCCCTATTTCCATATCATGTTTTGTTGTCGATAATTAAAGTCGATGACGTCATTTCACCTTCTAAAAATCGAACGGAAGACCTCCTCGTTGCTCGCAACGAGATCGTGTCTAGTTATTATTATTATTCTTTTTCTTTATTTTTCTGACTTTTTTAAAGCTTAATATCTCAAAAAGTTTTCAACGGATTTGCATGAAACTTTCAGGGATTATGAAGCATTACTGTCCCTAAAAGATGTTAAATTTTCAACTACAACGTCACTTCCGTTTTTACGTTACGTCAATTTTTAAATTTTAAAAAAGTGATTTTGTCCAGGGCGTTTTTTAAAAACGCTTCAAGATAGAGACTTGGAATTTTCTGTGTTGAAGCATTGATCGTTTTAATTTGGACATAAGGCTGGACTTTAGTTTCCGTCACTTCCGGTCCAAACCGGAAGTGTTCTTAAATTTTCGAATTTTTGAATTTTTCGTTTGAATTTCAAATGTTTACTAGGTTTGTAGAGTTGGTCATGCTGAATACGAAACTGAAATCCGTTTGAAAATCGAACGACGCATTAAAGAGATATCGGGGTTTAAAAATTGATTTTTTCCGGAAATTTTGATTCCGCGTCCTTGGTTTAAAAAATAGTGCAATGTTCAAAGTAACATTAACTCGTACCAAAAATAATTGTTAAGTCGTACTTGAACACATTTGGATTTTTTTTTATTAAGTCGTTCTTGAAATCGGAAAGGTTTTTGTAAAGTCGTACTTAAAATCATTCGGATCTGTTAAGTCGTACCAGGAATAATTCGATTTTTTCATCTTTTTATTTTAGTTACTATTGTTATTGGTTTAAGAGCTCTGCTTCTTGCAGGAACTTCCAGCTTTACTTCCGACATTAACGGAAGACCCACTCGTTGCTTTGCAACGAGCTTTGCTCTAGTTCTTCTTCTTATTCTTCTTCATCCAAATTTGTCCAAGCCGTAACTTAAATACCCTTTGACATTAAGACTTTAATCTTGGAACATAGGTAGATGGTATTGAGAAGGAGTGCACGCCACCAAAAGTTTTGACCTTGACCTATTTTGTTCTTCAAGGTCAAGCTTTTTATAAAAAATATTGTCTGGACCATAACACAAGACTCCTTTAACATACAGACTTTAAACTTGTATCATAGATAGATGGTATATAACCTAGTTGAACCTTACCAAAATTTTTGTCCTTGACCTATTTTTTTTATTTCAAGGTCATATTAGAAAAAACTTCATTGTTCAACTCCTGAATATACTTTGACAGAAGGACTTCAAACTTTGAACAAAGAACAATAATAATACACTTAGGTGTACTATTGAATAATATTTGACCTTGACCTTGTTTTACTCAAGGTCAAATTAAGAAAAAAATAATAGAATTTTGTCTGGGTCATAACTTTAGTACCCTTTGACATTTAGACTTCAAACTTAGAACATAGGTAGATGGTAATGAGAAGGATTGCACGCTACCAAAAGTTTTGACCTTGATATATTTTGTTCTTCAAGGTCAAGCTTTTTATAAAAAATATTGTCCGGAACATAACACAAGACTCCTTTAACATACAGACTTTAAACTTGTATCATGAATAGATGGTATATAACCTACTTGAACCTTACCAAAATTTTTGACCTTGACTTAGAATTTTTATTTCAAGGTCATATTAGGAAAACCTTAATTGTTCAACTCCTGAATATACTTTGACAGAAGGACTTCAAACTTTGAACAAAGAACAATAATAATACACTTAGGTGTACTATTGAATAATATTTGACCTTGACCTTGTTTTACTCAAGGTCAAATTAAGAAAAAAGAAAAAAATAGAATTTTGTCTGGGTCATAACTTTAATACCCTTTGACATTAAGACTTCAAACTTGGAACATAGGTAGATGGTATTGAGAAGGATTGCACGCCACGAAAAGTTTTGACCTTGACCTATTTCGTTCTTCAAGGTCAAGCTTTTCATAAAAAATATTGTCCGGACCATAACACAAGACTCCTTTAACATACAGACTTTTAACTTGTATCATGGATAGATGGTATATAACCTAGATGAACCTTACCAAAATTTTTGACCTTGACCTATTTTTTTTATTTCAAGGTCAAATTAGAAAAAACTTCATTGTTCAACTCCTGAATATACTTTGACAGAAGGACTTCAAACTTTAAACAAAGAACAATAATAATACACTTAGGTGTACTATTGATTTATATATTACCTTGACCATGTTTTACTCAAGGTCAAATTAAGAAAAAGATGGGTCTGGGTAACATTATTCTTTTTCAATTGTTAAAATTGCCCCATATTACAATCCTTTGGGAGAAGGGGAGACATGTGTTTTTTTGTAAAAAAAACAATACCCACTAGTTTTTTAATGCGACTGACCGGTATGAAAAGATCGATTTTATATTTGACTTCCTTTGGATAAAATGATTTTTAATTCAGGTTGAACAAACTAACCGTATACAAATCAAAACCAGATAAAACACATCAGCATGTTTACCAGTCGTCTTTTTCAGCAGCCATGACAGTTCTCGCGTGATTTTATGGGATTTACGCTTGGAGTTTTAATATGGGCATGATAACGTGAATGTCAGTGTAAATAATCGATCTTAACTCGTTCTATCACTAAAACATCATTTAAGGAAATGGTATATAATGAAAAATTTATATTTACCGCGTTAATTATGTGTAAAATAGGGGAATTCCTATATTCAGTTTAAGATCCGCTCCTAAATTCTCATTGGCTGTCCCAAAATAAAACCGGTCAAGGTCAGTAAACATGGCGGACAAATTCCACTTGCGTTGTTGACATACACGAAAAATAACCGATATATGAACTATACTTGATATTTTTGAATTAATTTATGCCATAGACATCCACAATATTTGAGTTCAGGTAAGAAATGCAGATGTTATTGTCATTTATACACGATTTGAGACGAAATCATTGCGGGAGTGAATCACTCCCGCACTTGCACCATTACAGAGATCCTATGGAGTAGTAGCCCTCTCCCCCCCCCAAAAAAAAATCGGGAGAGGGCTACATTATTGCAGCTATCCTCCAATAAAAGCAAAAACAAAATTTTCTACTCAATGTTTATCTTTGTTTAATTTTCACTAATTTTTAAACACAAAATATAAAATTATGTATCGTTGTTACCCAATCCTTTTTCTAAAAAAGAAAATTCTTTTAATAAACTTCAGTAACTCCAAGCTCCCCTTAAAATCTACCAAAGAAGTGGGTACTTCTTGTGAAGACCTAGAACAGCTAAGAGATGAGGAAGAAGTAGATGAATAGGAGAAAATGAAGAACAAGAGGAGCAAACAGAAGAACAAGAAGAGCAAGAAGAAATGGAAATTGACAATAGTTTATTGAAGAAGATGATTCAAAGACAAGAAGAGTTGAAAGAAGAGAAAGAAGAAATTAAAAACCTTTAACAGAGTTACAATCAAGATTTGAAAACATTGATGTAGAACTTAAGAATATTTTGAATTTAATGGATTAAGGAACATTTTTCGCAGTGCATGTATAGTTTACTCTATAGATATATTCCTACGTAAAACTTCGACCCCCGATAAATGTAAGTCATGCATTTTTCTGAATTATTAGTTACATTTAAAGGACGTTGTTTACTCAGGGTTTGAGTTTTCAAATACGATATGTTACATGTTATAAGTTCAATGTCATGGGTAAAATTTGTTCCAAGCAATAAGATATTTTATGAATTGAATTATTATAGACAAACCATTCGATATTCTTACTATATTATGGATGGTTTTTCATTATCATTAGTGGAATTTTTTTCATTCTGAGTAAACGTATCATATACGTACCATAACAATAATATCTGGGGGTTTTTATTTACTTACATACATCAGACCGGCTGCGGGATGTTACCGTCAGTGTTGGACTGACAGAATCAGACATCGACACTCCTTGTGGTTTCTTTGCTGGTCCCGGTTATGCGTCACAGCTGGTCGACATCGACTGTTCGACTTTACCAAAGGGGAGATTCGTAAAGATCTCCATAATCACTGAGTATCTCACTCTTTGTGAAGTTGAAGTGTTTGGATACTCTGTCTAATTATTAACATTGCTGACGTCTCAGCTACAATGATTCAATATATCACCTTTTCTTTCCGACCAGTTAATTATGAATACCTTGAAGTAATTCTTTTAGTCGCATCAGATTCAGATTAACACCTTAACACTAATTTCTATTAAATGATGAAATGATAACTGTTTTTATTTATAAACCTGCATGCTGATGATATAAAAATATTCAAATATAAAAATAAAAGCGTTTACATATGCCATTATATTGCGGGTAAGTTAAGGAAGTATATAACCAATCTCGAGTCTTATTTGACAACAATCGTAAGATTATACTACTGTTTACACACACTGAAATGTTGTCCCAATAATATTTATGCATCAATTTGGACGATACCTAATAAAAAAGACATACATGTGAACGAATTGCAAAGTTGCACTTTCTTATTCATCATGTTTATGCATTATCAACTTAATTTTAAGGTTAACATCAATACTTGAAACCACAAGAATCGACCCGCAAAACCCATGTCGCCAGGTGGTAGCAGAAGTCCATGTTGGGCTGAAATAAAAAAAAATAAAAAAAATCAATAAGCTGTGTAAAGATATGCATAGCAAATACATGAATAATTGTTGAAAAAAATACACTGACCATGCATTGTATTAAGTGAACAAGATGGTAGTTATTAGAACAAAAACAAATTTGCATATCAGGTGATGATATCTTAAGTAGAAACATATCAGAGAGAGAGAGAGAGAGCTTTACACATAGTATCATAGTTAATATCTAATTTCTTTTGATATACCGTATATCTCTTCTCGAAATAATCTTTTATAAATCATAATTCACTGAGTTTGATATTTTTTTCTCAAGGAGATGTCCAAAATGTCAAATCGAAGCTGAGGTATCTGAACACTGTAGTACATAAATCCAACATATACATGTATTTTTCTTATCTCGAAATTGTTTTTATACAAGAATGTACATGTGCTACAGTTGTATGCATGTGCACTTTACCTAGAAATGAATCAATAGGTATTTACATAAGGATAAACCATATCTCAAACAAGAGAAGACTGTTTTATAAATATCAGGGAACATTACCCTAAATTTCTGATTTGATGTAATATGAAATTATTTTCAATTTTAAGCTCAAAATCTTCTTTTAAGAAAATACTTAGAGCATATCAGTTTTACATTGGTTAATTCAAAAATTAATCTGCTATTGAGAAAATGTATATGTTATTGTATGCATGTACAGTGGATCAGGTAGTGAATATTTTATTGAAAAATTAGGCAAACAGCGTGCATAAGAAGTGAGATGCAGGTTCTGCCTTCTTGCAAGGCTAAAATGTATACTGAAAGATTGGAATATTTTACATAAACCAAATAAGAGATAGAACATTAGACCAAAAACTTACGACATGTATTTAAAATGTACCATGGAATTGGTTTGAGTAGGTGAAGAACGGAGTTTGAATGATGTTGAAATGTTTAAAAAACAGAAATGGGGAAAAATTAGACATTTGACCAGGCCCATAGCAAATTTAAAGATTGTTAAAGTCATCAAAGAAAAAGACACACTACGGAGACAAGAAGCGACGGATTTCATTGCTAAACATAAGGTGAAGTAAACAAAACTATATTCAGTATTACACATTACACATCAAAATGCTAAGGAAAAACGATTTAAAAAGGAGGACATGCTTCCTGTCACCGAAAAATTGATCACTGCAGAAAATTCTTGACACTAAGTTGTGGGAGTACACAGTCCTTCTTTGAAACAGAGAAACCCTGTCAAATTGGAGTAATTTTGCCAAAATTCTAATTTGTATAGAGATAAATCAATGCCAGCAAAACTTTAAATTTGCTTCTTATTTTTAAAAAACATTTTTTTAAAATACAGAATTATGTGCTTATGTAGAAAATTAAATGTATGCATTATTGCTACCTAACATTTAATTTGATTTCATTTCGTAGACTAATGCCAGATAGACCACCTGATGCAGACACTGCTTAAGGAGACAGAGGGAAAACTTTTTTAGCCGGGCACTGATGAAAGAAGCAGAGTCCTGACTGTAGGCAGGCAAATCGCCAAAGTCGCCAACTATAAATAGCACAACTTCAAAAGTAAACAAAAAACCAAACAGAGTTAAAGTAAAATCTTCCGCTATGTCAGAAAGTTACACAAGAGCCACGTTTTGTCAAAAGTGTTGGCATTTTGTTTCTCTTTTTTTTTTAATTTCGAGAGAATTGTTCGTCTTTTTTAGATTTCTTATTAATAACCTGTTTCAAAAACAAGACTATGCATTTTGGACACATACAATGTGTCATGAATTTCCATGAACTACTTTGCTGCGCGTTGAAGAAATGGGGATTAAATATAAAACGCTTGTTGCAAAATTAAAGGCAGCAGCTGTTAATTTTTTTGTTTTTACTAGACAGACATATTTTTGTTTATAGCCGCTTTCAAGATTTGGTCGTTCTCTCACGCTCTGCCGACATTAAAAGCATGAGAGAGAGAGAGAGAGAGAGAGAGAGAGAGAGAGAGGGGGGGAATTATCGGTGTTGAAACGTTTTACGGAAGTTTTAATATTACGTTTAACCTTTTTTCACAAATCAGAAGCTAAGAAAATATACGTTTTTCCCTTTACAAAACTGGTTACAAATTTGGATTTGTCATATAAGTTAAAGTTATTATCGGGTAGCTTAATATCCGGTCTGAATTTATTGCTTTGGACCACTGGTATATTGAATAGGCTATATCTTTTTTATCATACATTGTAAATGAAACAAACTTGTCAATAGGTAGACAGGGTGGTGCATCAGGAAGTGTCCACGGTGAAGGGTACTAGGTGGTGTGTAATGGGACCATACTTGTACAGATATTATTACCTTTTATGTGACAACTACTTCACGAGACCGGCTCTCTGCTCTACCCTCTTTGATAAAGACACACCTACATGACAAGCGCTGTCAGAGTCTGCAGGAAAGGGATGCCCAACCCCTTAAAGAGCTGAAACTTCCAGCATGGAGTTTCAGTTGTTAAGCAAAACGGACCAATTATGGCACTTTGTTACAGGGGCAGGAAAACCGTTATATTTAAAATGTGGTTAGTTGTACGCTTCAATCAGGATGCACTTTCAAATGAGAGTTTGTTTGAGGCTTGTTTAAAATTTTCAACAACCCAGGCGCCTAAAGGGAAAGCCAAGTCTCTCCGCTCAAGCAAGACTGACCGAGCGACACTTTATACACGTAGAACAGCTTGATGGTAAACACGTTTAGTATTAATAATTTTTAATTATTTAACTCTAGAAAAATAATTATGCCAATGCAAGAACTAACGTTTTAAAATAACAAAATTTTCTCTTCTGATTTCTAAGCAGAAAAAGAAAGGTATGAGAGATCTGCAAGAGCAAAGTGAGAATGTGGTGCTCGTATTGCATCGATGGACTGTGTATGAAGTATTTCTATCACCTTTTATACAACAACGCAAAATGAGGAATTAAAAAAACCCACCAATATAATATCTTTTTGATAGTTTTTTTTAAATTTTAAAATACAAGACATTGACCCATACGTGCACGGGTTGACATTGCATATAATATCAGACGGAATAGATACATTGACCCACCGTATATTGTTGACATTTGCATAACCAAGGTTTAAGCCTTCAATAATGCTATTAATTCACTACACTCTGCAGAGTTGGAATTTTCACCCAAGTTAAATGCCTCCCATATACTTGTAATGTAGCAGAAAATTTCAGAATCGCTCCAAAACGATTTTGGAGAAAATTAATGAAGTTGCATCGAGAATAACAGTCAAATTGTCATAACTACTATTTTGAAGCTGTAAATACCTTAATTCTAAAAGTTTAATTCTGTAATTGCAGAATTCAACATTTTTTCAACAACCTTTTTTACACACCATGTTGACATTCGAAACACTCGGGATTTTTTTTAGTAAATGCACTGTGTTAAAGTTATCTTCCGTTTTTTTCTTTGATGAACAGAAAAAAATTTCCATTGAAAATTTACACTTATATGTTTTATCGTTTCCAAGTTTATCCATGCAAATGCGATATTGTAGAAACATAAAATATAGAGCCTCCCGTGATTTAAGTTGCACTACAGTATTAAATTTCACTATATATTCTTACCAAAATTGCAATTTTCTAGCAAAATACACACGTGCATCCAGCAAGGCGTGAGACTTTGTTTACCTCGAAGTTACACATGTGCTTGAAAATCAAGCCCGGGCCTTTCCTACCCCCTCCGGAAACAACACGCATCAAAAATTTAAATGACCCCGCATTATTACAAGAAGTCAGCTCTTGTCTCGAGCGGAAACGCCCCAAATTTAAAGGAAAATTCGGGAATTATTTTGCCTCAGCCATGTTTTGACGTGAAACTTCAGTAAAATACTGTAGTGACACCTGCAAAAAAACTCATTTTTTGCTATCGCAAAATCAACATTAATAAATTGATTAATACTCATTGTGTTGTGAGACCAAAAAACAAGAGGCCCATGGGCCACATCGCTCACCTGAACAGCAGTTCCTTGTAACATTACATTTTGTAGCATATGCTTTTTCTATTTTAAACATTGAACCCCTTTCTGGGGACCCAGTAATGGTCCGAGGATTATGGTTGGCTTGAACAACGTAAATAGTAACATAGGAATGAAAATGTGTAGCACTGCGGTGGGACCGCACGTACACACCCTGAAAAACTGAACGTAGAGGAGTTCCACTTCAAGAGGAATAACTCTCAGACTGTACAGAACATTAAGAAAGATAACTCTTGGTTCCACTACATTAGAGTTTACACAATTTGAGGATCCTTGCATAGTAATCTCACAAACTGTAGCATTATAGTTCTCGAGAAGAACTTTTTAAAAACATTTTCAATATATCTTTCTATGTTAAACTTTGAACCCCTTTTGGGGCTACAGTATTAGTCCAGTGCTAAAGTTTTAATTATTTGGAATCTACATTATTTAAGGATGCTTGCATAGTTATCTCACAAGCTGAAGCCTTATAGTTCCCTAGAAAAAGATTTTTCAACATTTTCCCTCTATATTTCTATGCTAAACTTTGAACACCTCTTGGGGCCCCAGTATTAGATTGAGGTCACGGCTTTTATAATTTCGAATCTACACTATTTGAGGGTGCTTACGTAGTTATCTGACAAATTGATGCCTTGTAGTTCTCGAAAAGAAAATTTTTAAACAATTTCCATATATACCGGTACTTCTACATTTAACTTTAAACCCATCTTGGGTCCCTAGTATTAGTCCAGGGGTCACTATTTTAAAACTGTCGAACCTTCATTATCCAAGGTTGTATGCATGATAGTAATCTCACAAATTGAAGCATTGTAGTTCTCGAGAAGAAGATTTTTTAACATGTTACCTTTATATTTCTATAATAAACTTTGACCCCATCTTGGGGCCCCATTATTGGTCCGGGGGTCACGATTTTACGAATTAGGAATCTACATAAGCGAAGGATGCATGCATAGATATTCCACTAACTAAAACATTGTAGTTCTTGAGAAGAAAATTTTTAAATTTTTCCTTTGTTTTTTAAAATGTTTAAATTTTGAACCCCTCTTGGTGCCCATCAATTGTCCGGGAGTTACAATTTTTGGAATCTACATTATTTAAGGATGTACATGTATGCATAGTAATATCCCAAACAGTTGCACGATGGTTCTTGAGAAGATTTTAAAACATTTTCCTATATATGTTAAAATCTAAACCCCTCCTGGGGCCCTACTTTTGTTCGGGGGTCACGATTTTTACAATATTAACTATATATACAACCTTTTGTGTATGTATTGGCATTTTTTGGTGAAGTGGTTCTTGAGAAGAAAATTTTTAAACATTTTTCATATGTAGTTCTATGTTAAACTTTGAACCCCGCCTGGGGCCCCAGTTTTGGTCTGAGGGTCACGATTTTTACAATTTAGAATCTTCACTATATATACAAGCTTTTGTGTAAATATTGGCATTTCTGGTGCAGTGGTTCTTAAGAAGAAGATTTTTTAAACATTTTTCTATGTATTTCTATGTTAAACTTTGAACCCCGCCTGGGGCCCCAGTTTTGGTCCGAGGGTCACGATTTTTACAATTTAAAATCTTCACTATGTATACAAGCTTTTGTGTAAATATTGGCATTTCTGGTGCAGTGGTTCTTGAGAAGAAGATTTTTTAAACATTTTCCTATGTATTTCTACATATGTTAAACTTTGAACCCCGCGTGGGGCCCCAGTTTTGGTCCGAGGGTCACGATTTTTACAATTTAGAATCTTCACTATATATACAAGCTTTTGTGTAAATATTGGCATTTCTGGTGCAGTGGTTCTTGAGAAGAAGATTTTTGAAACATTTTCCTATGTATTTCTATGATAAACTTTGAACCCCGCCTGGGGCCCCAGTTTTGGTCCTAGGGTCACGATTTTTACAATTTAGAATCTTCACTATATATACAAGCTTTTGTGTAAATATTGGCATTTCTGGTGCAGTGGTTCTTGAGAAGAAGAATTTTTAAACATTTTCCTATGTATTTCTATGTTAAACTTTGAACCCTGCCTGGGGCCCCAGTTTTGGTCTGAGGGTCACGATTTTTACAATTTAGAATCTTCACTTTGTATACAAGCTTTTGTGTAAATATTGGCATTCCTGGTGCAGTGGTTCTTGAGAAGAAGATTTTTTAAACATTTTCCTATGTATTTCTATGTTAAACTTTGAACCCCGCCTGGGGCCCCAGTTTTGGTCTGAGGGTCACGATTTTTACAATTTAGAATCTTCACTTTGTATACAAGCTTTTGTGTTAATATTGGCATTCCTGGTGCAGTGGTTCTTGAGAAGAAGATTTTTTAAACATTTTCCTATGTATTTCTATATATGTTAAACTTTGAACCCCGCCTGGGGCCCCAGTTTTGGTCCGAGGGTCACGATTTTTACAATTTAGAATCTTCACTATGTATACAAGCTTTTGTGTAAATATTGGCATTTCTGGTGCAGTGGTTCTTGAGAAGAAGATTTTTTAAACATTTTCCTATGTATTTCTATGTTAAACTTTGAACCCTGCCTGGGGCCCCAGTTTTGGTCTGGGGGTCACGATTTTGACAATTTAGAATCTTCACTTTGTATACAAGCTTTTGTGTAAATATTGGCATTCCTGGTGCAGTGGTTCTTGTGAAGAAGATTTTTTAAACATTTTCCTATGTATTTCTATGTTAAACTTTGAACCCCGCCTGGGGCCCCAGTTTTGGTCTGAGGGTCACGATTTTTACAATTTAGAATCTTCACTTTGTATACAAGCTTTTGTGGAAATATTGGCATTCCTGGTGCAGTGGTTCTTGAGAAGAAGATTTTTTAAACATTTTCCTATGTATTTCTATGTTAAACTTTGAACCCCGCCTGGGGCCCCAGTTTTGGTCCGAGGGTCACGATTTTTACAATTTAGAATCTTCACTATGTATACAAGCTTTTGTGTAAATATTGGCATTTCTGGTGCAGTGGTTCTTGAGAAGAAGATTTTTTAAACATTTTCCTATGTATTTCTATATATGTTAAACTTTGAACCCCGCCTGGGGCCCCAGTTTTGGTCCGAGGGTCACGATTTTTACAATTTAGAATCTTCACTATGTATACAAGCTTTTGTGTAAATATTGGCATTTCTGGTGCAGTGGTTCTTGGGAAGAAGATTTTTTAAACATTTTCCTATGTATTTCTATGTTAAACTTTGAACCCCGCCTGGGGCCCCAGTTTTGGTCTGAGGGTCACGATTTTTACAATTTAGAATCTTCACTATATATACAAGCTTTTGTGTAAATATTGGCATTTCTGGTGCAGTGGTTCTTGAGAAGAAGATTTTTAAAGACATGCACCCTATACTCACTGTTTTGCAATTATCTCCCTTTTGAAAAGGGCTGTGCCCTTTATTTTAACAATTTATAATCCCCTATATAATTCCATAAGGATGCTTTGTACCAAATTTGGTTCAATTTGGCCCAGTGGTTTTTGAGAAGAAGTTGAAAATGTGAAAAGTTTACAGACGGACGGACAGACAGACAGACGGACGACGGACAACGGGTGATCAGAAAAGCTCACTTGAACCTTCGGTTCAGGTGAGCTAAAAAGGATTTCTACTCATTTCAGAAGTTATGAGCGATTTTTTAACACCACGGTGTACACAGTGGCCACCGATTTATGAAAATAGTTATAATGTATGCATTAACACGGTGTTTTGATATTCAGTGATTTTTTGGTTTTAGATTGACAAGTGATGTAAGAAAATGCATAAGATGATGCAAATTAATAAATATCATGTGGACCCCAGAAACTATGTCAGCGAAAAATGCAATGACCCTGCCTCTGGGGGTGGGGTAGAGAAAACGTCATTATTTCATACAATTTATGAAAATAGTGAGAACCTTTGTCTAAAATAGCATGGTCTGGTTCTAATCTAACTAACTTGAGTGATACATCTCAGCTGATTTCTGCTTTCGTTTCAATATTTCTCAATTTTGGACATAAATTGAGCATTTCTTACTGTAATACAAGGGCCTAAACAACCGATTTTATTTGAAATTCACACCCCGTAGAAAATTTTGTTGTTTACGACGATGAATACTACATCGTATTTGATCTGCTGAAAATTTTCCGGACAGTTTAGACGGTCCGATCTATTATAAATGGGTCATTGTTTTGAGGCAGTAGAACATTTCAAAGGAAATCTGGGCTAATTTTGTATGCATCATTAAAACAAAATAAGCGTGCTGCTGGCTACAAAACCCCATTGTTTGTCATTTTTCGTCTAAACACACTTATATAACACCTTAAACACTGGTAAAACAATTTTTAACACAGCAAACCCGTTTTTCTGCAGGTTGCATTACAGTATTAAATTTTACTATATATTTTTACCAAAATTACACAACTTGGCAAAATGAACTTCTGGAAAAAATCTTCTTGACATCTTTTTAAAAAAAAAGCTTCATTTACAATTTTCTACCAAAATACACGTGTATCCAGCCAGGCGTGAGACTTTGTTTACCTCGAAGTTACACATGTGCTTGAAAATCAAGCCTGGGCCTTTACACGCCCTCCGGAATCAACATGCATCAAATATTTAAATGACCTCGCATTATTACAAAACTGAGATAGTAAGACCTCTTACACATTGTTTTTCATCTCATAAAAAAGTCAGCTCCTGTTTCGAGCGGAAACGCCCCAAATTCAAAGGAAAACTCGGGAAATATTTTGCCTCAGCCATGTTTTGACGTGAACTTTCAGTGAAATACTGTAGTGACACCTTTAGCGTAAATGATGCGCATGCGCAAGACTGTAAAATAAAAAAAAGTCAGACAATTTCCGGAATTGTTTTAGGAATACCTGTAACACGATGAAAAAAAAATTGAAATTCAGAAAATCAAAGACACTGTGAATGCACTATGATCAGGAAAGAGAAACCTTTATTTAATTATGTACATGTTATGTTAGATATTGTCTAACAGATTCATAATTCCAAATTCAAATGACTGTAAACCTACTCTGTATCTAGAGTTTCAAATGCAATAGTTATATGATTACAATATATATATTAAATATAAGACAAATGTTGTTTCAAAATTTTCCTACGGTTGCATAATCACGTTCTGTAATTTAAAATTTTCTTTTCATATTTAAATTGAAATACTCCGTATGTATTTTCAAAAGTGTGTAACTAATACCGGTATTCCATTCAATTTTTAACCCATGAGACTTAATTACGTCATAGTTGCTTAGCGCAGACAAAATTGGTCACGTGACGCACCTGCCATTACAACCGTGAAGATGTACAGTATAAAGGCGGAGGTGGTAAATCGTGTGCGGTTTTTCGCTGCACAAACAACAGAAAAAAAGTTGTATACATGGAAGCAATCTATTTGTCAAGAGCACGAAAGTATTTTTCACAAAGATTGCCCTTGTGTCGTTCCGTTCAGCCTGCATAAAATACCTAAGGAGGAGAACGAGAGACTGAAATGACAGCGGGTATTACATCGGAATGATCTGCCGAAGAATGTATTCGTGTGTTCCACCCATTTCATTGACGGACGACCAACAGCAAGAAATCGAACACCCAGTTTGAATTTAGGTTAGTGTGCAATGCCCCTGCATCACTGTAGAACGGGTGTATGTAGGAAAATTCGGAATGACAGTACGGTCTGCCATCCCGAATATTTATGAATGAAAACATCAACTGAAATGTTACAGTGAATGTACAAGAGACTTTAATGGTGCTATTTAAATAAGTTTATCCATAAAATTGGTAAAATAGGTTTGAATAGTCTGAAGTAATAGTATATTCTTACCTTGACATATACATGTATTCAAACAGTTGTAAAAACATTTGTATATGACATTACTCATTACTATTTTCACCTTCTATGCTTTTGAATAAATATTACAGTGATATTTCAAACAATATTTAGTAGCTTACCAATAAGCGATACTAATAAAAGTCATCATATGACAATTAAATCTATATAATACTATAGTATATAAAAACATATGTATCTATTTATGTTGATATTAGTATTATTTTTAAAAATGCATTGTAGAATATGAAGCTCCCATCAAAGTTGGGCGTCGACTTCTAAAAGAAAATTTGTTACTGAAGGGAAATTACAGACACAGGGGATATATGGGTATGCTTATGTATTATTGATTTAATCAAATGAAAGGGGCATAAGGGAGATTTCCAGTAGTACTTTAAAGGGTTTAAGGAGAAGACTTCAGTCACAATGAACAAATATATTATTGCTCTATGTCGAATGTTTTTGTTTATGTCTGACAATTATATTTTGGAATACTTTTGTTATAGGTTTGAACCCACATTAAAACAACAAAAGGTGGTTTCTGAAGATGAAGTTGAAACTGTCAACACTAATCAGTTCACCATTAAACCAAAGACAACATCATTTTCTATCAAACAGACATGACCGAAAGCAGATCAGCAGGCAATGAGTGGATAGATCCCTCACTGCATGAGCATGAATATGCAAGGCCTTGTATTTCAGGATCTAGAGATAAAGGAACACGGAGGAACAGCAGCACTTTACACATTCGCTTAACCTCTGCTGACATATCATCTGACTCCTTATCTTCGCTGTACACAGAACTGCCTTTGAAAACTTTTAGATCTGTTTTGAGTGTTATGCAAAATATGGATGACCCACTTAAATTTACCATGCCTGTTTCAGATCAAGCTTTTTTTGGTTCTTATGAAATTAAGGCTAAATCTACTGTTTGGGGATATTGCCAACAGATTTTGGATATCAGAGTCTCATGCATGCACCATTTTCAATCAAAGACTTTCTTTAATGGCCTTAAAACTAAAAAACGCAATAGTTTGGCTTCCCCTTGAAACAATTCGAGCAACTATGCCGAAGTCTTTTCGTGAAAACTATCCAAAGACTACAGTCATCATTGATTGAGCCGAGACTTCCATTCAAAGAGTTAAAAACTTGAAAACAAGAGGTGAAACCTACAGTCATTACAAGTCCCACAATACGGGAAAGATTTGGTTGGTATTGCACCATATGGACAAATTATGTTTATTTCTAAGGGTTTTGGAGGACGTTCTAGTGATAAAGCAATTGTAGAAGAATCTGGCATTTTAAACTACCTCCTTCCTGAAGATAATACTATGGCCGATCGAGACTTTACCATTGGTGACCTATTTCCTCTCAAAGTGAAACTTAGCATTCCAGCTTTTACCAAAGATAAAAACCAACTTTCAGAAGAGGATGTAACAGAAACGCGAATAATTGCCACCGTACGGATTCACGTGGAAAGGGCTATACGACTTTTAAAGATGTTCCGCATACTCAGTCAGGTAGTTCCAGTTACCTCCGCAAAGAAACTCAGTGACTACTTGATTGTTTGTGCTGCATTGGTAAATCTGCGATCTGATCTTATTAAAGATGATGATGATGATAAGTGACACATTGTATTTCAAAGTTTCAGTGTTGTAACAATAAATGATGCATGATAATATTTTAATGTTTCACTGATGTAAATGACACAAAGTTGAAACATGAGTAATAGATTTGTATTAGGTTTTATATACCAGTTTAATTAAGGTCCAGCTCATGATTCCTTGAGTATATCTGCTCATAGTATGACAAATGCTAAATAATGTATTTTAGGCAAAGCCAATGCCATATCTTGAATAAAGACTATTGTTATAAGTCTTTATGAATATGATGAAAATACATTCTTCATCATAATTTTGTTTTTAACATGTTATTGGGTTTAATTGAAGATAAGAGGATGTTGTGTGATAATGAACTTATTTAATAATCTTCACGTTCAGAAATAAATAACACAGATTGAAAAAAATAGTTGACTGTATAATTTCAGCATTAAGTCTAACATCAAAAACTTCATTCAACTACGTATATATATATATATATATATATATATATATATATATATATATATATATATATATATATATATATATATATATATATATTATGATGACAAGTAAATGGCAGTTGGTGGCACTAATACGCTTTGACAACAAGATGTTGAGTTTTTAGTCACTATGGTTATTTTCTGACAAATCAACATAAAGATCTGACAAGTTGACATAAATATCTGACAAGTCGACATTATTTGAAGTTGACAAAAGGTGACAGATCTATGCCCCAATAATATGGAATATCCTTAATGCCTCCACAAAAATGAGTTTTGGCAACCTATACGATGTAGATGATTTAGGAAATTTTGTGTTTATTGGATGTGTGAATCAATGTTAACTTACGTTAAGAATGCCCGAACTGCTATGTAATGTTTGTGAATAGAGAGAATTGCCATTGTCTTCACAGAAAAAAACGGATGTGTTGGTCAATATTATAAGTCTACGTGCTGCGGATGCAGAATCAAAGCCTACGATGAATTCTAGAGACTTTGAGTGATTTTATTTGATTGTTTCAAGTTTTGGTTTTTTTACACTGGATTTATTTACTGCATTTGTTGCATTAACACATTATGCAGTAATTTTCAACATAATGTTGTGAGGGGAATACACGACGTTTTCACCAAGGGACATGGAGTAAACTGGTACAGTGCTGCTATCCTGAATGTTGACAAGGATAGGATAGGATAGGATGCAGGATGCACGATACATGATACAATATAAAAGTTAAGTTCTATCCTATCCTATCCTATCCTGCATCCTGTAGCCAATCAGATTCGAGTATAAATTTCAGAGTTATTTTGCAAAACAAAAATTGGCGTAACAATGTGTTTTCAATGTCAATTTAATACGTTTTACAAACCATTTAAGAATAATTATTATATCAAGAACGCGGTGCATAACATTGATGCGCGCTAAAACGTCGGCGCTACAATCTTTGTCAATTCGTACGCAAGTACGGAGTTACTGTGGGAATTCGATGCAACATTTGACAACGTCAGAAATAGATTTCTGTATTTAATTCATTTAAAGTCTGCAACGTCATAAAAGCTTGAATTTATAAAAGATGTATACAAAAAACAGACATTGCTTCACGTTTTATATTATTTCTTCGATGCCCAATAACAGGGACGCATATTTCTGTCGGATATCAACCTGAACATATCGAATTAATAAATGTTAGCTAGCTATAATTGCTTAAGAATATATATATATAAAAAATAATTCAGAGTGATTTAACTATAAACGATATAAACTTCCAAAAGGAATTATTTATTTCCAGATCGTGTTTACATTTATCGCCGAACGAATCGCTCGAATAATGATAATTACGCTCAGTTATAGGTGATAAGAAAATAATTTGATAAAAATATGTCACTAAACAGTTCCTCAATAAGTGCATAGAAGTGAAATATATTAAAATCTAAAATCGAATCGCTTACCCGTTTGTTTACGTTATTGTGTCCATCCCGCGTACGATTTAATTTTTTCGTAGCACAGGTAAATAAGTTATTCCGCTCGAAGAATATTCGGTGTTAAGATTTAATTATTCATTTTGAGTACTACATTAATTTATAAAATCATTTAATTCTTAAATTTCGTTTCATTTAACTTACATTCCTATATTTTGAAGGTATGGGATAGGATAGGATAGGATAGGATAGAGCTTATTTGCAGGATAGGATGCAGGATACAGGATATAGGATAGGATAGGATAGTTTTGTCAACTTTCACGATAGCAGCACTGTAATATACCCCTTGCCAGTACACCCGATTCACGAGTAGTAACAACGCCTAAAAAGGCAAGGATCGGTTACAAGACGTAAACTGTTACCAGAGTTTGATAGAGAATCGCCATCACCTATTCAAATACCTCAATCATTCAATATTCAAACTAAACGAATTTTTAAAGGAAATAGCACTGATGTATGGAGTGAATTTATTCGCTATTTTGAAAACATCTCTACTCTGAATGGAGGGTTCATGGCTATGAAGCGACGACTTCTCATTACAACATTCCGTGGTCAAGCACAAACCTTTGCCTATGGTTTACCAGATGCGTGCTACAGAGTTATGGATTATTGGTGGAAAACATGGATATCAGATTTGGTCATAGAGTCGTGAAGGAAAGCTACATTGCTGAAGCAAATATGCGCCGAAAAATAAAAAACAGAATCATTCCGTGATTTTGGCCAGTCAATTGCTGATTTTTACCGAAGAGCTCATCCAAATAACAAAGAATACGTTGAGGATGCTAGTCTTAAAACATTTATGGATAACTGCAGCGGCAATGAAGACTTTCGTCTATCTGTAAAGCGAACCAGACCTGCAAATCTTCAGGATGCTGTTACTGCGGCTATGCAATAGAAGAGGAATGTATACGCATGACGGAAAATTTAAAAATGAGAGATAGAAAAGTAGATATTCGTAATACATATGCAAGGGCTGTCAACAAAAATAATGAAACAGAACGAGGACATTCTCAACTAGTCAAACGATGCTATAGGTGCAACTCTACCGGACATTTACTGAAGGACTGTAAAAATACACCTAATAACCAAAATGAACGTGAAGTAAGGGAGCCTTTAAACGCAAGACAGCCGAGGCAGTAGGCCATGCGTCGGCTAAGGCAAGGAAGCGGCCTTGTACTGTTAATCTACAATGTCATGATGTCAAGGAATTTCACAGTCAGTAACTATGGCAACACAATCAGATATTATAAAGGACCTGAATAATCACTAATGCTGGAGAAAGCCAAAACGTTATAAACATTCCTGGAGAAGCTGGAATGAAGTTAAAAGGGTTCATAGAAGGAGCATCGTTAGAATGGATATTAGACACATGAGCCATCAATACGTTCATAACAGAAGATGCCTATTACAGCATTCTTCCAGAACAACGACCAGTACTTGAGTTCGCAAAGAGGAAATTTCAAGCTGCAGATGGAAACAACTTGCATGTTATTGGAGCAGCTAAAATGTTGATATCATTCAATGGAATTAGTGTGATATCTCGTGTATTCGTTGGAGGTAGAATTTTGACAACAATTCGTGTGTCCTAAATTGTGCATCTGATATCAGTGTACAAGGATCTCATGTGTTTTCCGTAGAGGATTGTGAAATTCCGCCTCACCATGAAGCAATTATTAAAGTCAGAGGTTACTCAGGAATAGGAGGAGGAGAGGTAATATTTGTGCCCTTGTAGAATTTTGAACGTGGTAACGGATTAGCAGTTCGCAGGACAGTTAAGGCAACATTTTGCTTTTAAACAGCAGTAAAAGGAGGTCGTTTTGCTTTTGTCTATTCATTTCTGCATAATGAATAGTTCTAAACTATTTTGGGTGTTATTGTAAAGATATGGGTCTCCTTTACTTGACCATGTCTAAATTTGTCGGTCACGTGACTTTTTAGGGTCACGTGGGCGTCTTTTAGACAATAATCGTCAATGCTAAAATGAGACAAAAAGTTCAAGGGCAAGGCAAAGAAATTTAAGAGTAAGTAATATGGCAACATATTCAAAATTATCCATACATCATAGAAATCAATGCTCATTCAGTTGTAAAGTTTACTAGTTATGTAAATTTCTTTTAAAACTGGTTACTTGTTCCTAAAATAGTGCATTTTTGTATATTTTCATTACAATTACAAAGTAAACCTTCATCTCTCAACAAATGATCATCAGTTTTTATAAAAAAACTCGTAAAAGGGAAGAAAATCACACCAAGTTTAATAATATCTATAGCCGTCTTGCACTTGAACTTTTGCATTTAATTTCTCAATCTAGAAGTCCATTCAAATCAATACACATTTCAAACGCACAAGTGATCCCAAAAGGGGAGGTAACTCTTTGAGCGATAACTCTTTTGATATAGGCTCGATGTCATTTTATCACATAATCCGAATTAATTTTAGGATATGTTTCAACAGTACATTATGTAAATGGTTATTTAAACATAGTGCTTCTGTTTTATTTATTGTAAAAGAGACAAGATGGTTACGATGAATCGTCCGCATTTCCTCTGTTGTATCATGGATGTAAACAAAAAACCGTTGTGTATCAGTTCTCTTGGTTAACCGCATTCGCGGAGTTATTGGTTTCTTAATATTTTTTGAGTAATGGTAGAAAAATATATAAGAGCTAATTGTACACAATTATTTGAGGGATTAGATGTCAACAGAGACAAATGAAGCCCCTGCTATTAATAAACTAACTAAATTGTTCTCATAATATATATTAAACAATAAGATATGGAGTATTTTTTTCATTATTTATGTGCAGCCTTTGCCCAATGACTGCATATTCTATAGCACTGCTTGGGTCTGTTAATATTATTTTGGGGAGGGGGTTCAAAGGGGTAACTTTATTCTGTTTGCCAGGGGCCAGGTACCACGGTGTTCTACTATGTAAATTGTGAATTAAATTAGAATTTGCCACAAGAACTATACATGTAGATCTACCCATGTATGAGGCCTTTTCCCATCCCCTGTAAGCAATCAACAGTATTCACCTTTGTATTACACATGTTACACTTGTAATTTAAACACTCATTAAAATTGACTTTTATTTTTATTCAACACATGCAGAATGATTAAGATTAAGGAGAGGGGGGAGGGTTAGCATATCTATTCATTCACAAAATAAATTCTAAACGTACATTTCTCATTACCAAGAAAGGAAAGAGAGTGTGTAAATCCTGCAACAAGGCGATCAAAAGCCATTTTTGGTTCACATCAATACAGTGTATATTGAATTTAAATAAGTTTGAATTCTCCTATGTGAGAGACTCTCTCTCCCGCCCATTTACATACCATCCCCTTTCCACTTCTCAAACAAAATTATATATATAGAAACAATTATATTTGGTTCATTTGTTTTATTAATTCAAGAAGATAAAGGGACTTTCTGAAAAAAATTCTGTGACAACATTTAAACCTTACATATGCATGCAAACTCAAAATTGCAATTTCTTTTTATGATGTCAATGTGTTTATTGTATGACTTCTTAGTTCTGGTCCTCTTCTCTCTTCAAAAACACAGTCTTCTTTCTAAAGTTCAGGTTTTTCTTTCCATCATTTCATCTTGTATATGACACCAGGATAAGGTGCGGGTAAATGATCACCAATAAGAACATCATTTATGTAAATCTCAAGACAAAGCAGGTACCAGCTAAAATGAAAATTATATATATTTCAGTAAGTTTAACTTGTTATCAAAATGGCTGAAAGACTAAAATGGAGGATTTTCTACAATTTGATAGTCAATGGAATTTATTTATCTTAATAAACATTTCATTATGTTAAGATGTGCATTTAATTTTGCACAAATTCAAATACAGCTTTTCAGTTTGATTGATTTGAAATTATTTGCATCCTCACCCCTCATATGTGCATGATATTAGTTTAAGGTGGCTCTATACACCCACAGTTTATTCCAATTTTCAATAGAAGACCAAAAAACATATACTTATCAAATATTAAAATGACGATAGGGATACTATAGGTATTTTAAAAGAATTTTTTAATGTTTTTTCGTGTTTTTGTAAAATATTTTTTAAAAAGACAGCTATCAACAAATTGAGAGAAATTATTTTGTCATATGATGGATATTTCCTTCGGACACATAAAAAAAAATATAACACTTCTTAACATTCAAAAATGTTATTATTGCAATTTTTAAAGTATTTCCCCAAAACATTTTTTTTCATATTTTCTTACTCTGTTGACAAATCATCTGAAAAAGTTGCTTGATGTTATAAGAAAATGTATTTTAATAAATGTGAAATAAAAAATTGAATGAAAACAATTGCAAATAAACACAAAAAATATTTTAAATTTTATTTGGTATGAAAGTTCCTCATGTAAGGGTTATCGTTCCTAAGTCCCAAGGCCCAAACACCTTTGGGACTTTTCATTTCTGAGTTGAAGAAAATTTCCTAAATATAATTGTTGGAATGATAAATACATGCATATTTCATTATAGACTTTGCCCTGTATAAGTGAATATATTCGCTTTAGTGCAAAACTAAGTCAAATGAATAAAGGGGAACATTGACTAGGCTAATAGGATTTATATATCCCAACCTGAGAGAAATTCAAAGCAACCCTCTCATCCCCGTTAGGTGTCGATATTAATGTGCATTAACGTATATTATAATTGAAATATTTTCACCTGTTTAGAATTTTCTTTCACGGTATTCAACCAAAAAATACGTTTTGGAAATTTTTGGAAAGTTAAAAAATTTTTTGTTCTCAACGGGAATCGAACTCATGACCTACTGGTTTGTAGTGAACCCACTTACCCACTGCGCTACGGTGTAACATATCGATGATGCTATAAAGAAACTCTTTAAATATTTATACTTGATTTTATTGTTTATTTCGATAAATAATACCACACAACGTGAAGGTGTCACATACCACATTACTTGTAAGTAATGAATTTTCCAATTATCAAATTAAATCTATCCATTTAACAAATTTTTCAAAATAGCGGTTCCCATACAATTCACCTCTGTTTAAATCAGCCAGTACCGGAAATGCATGTTTCCAGATTTACTTTTTTGCGTACTGCGTCATCAAAAAGTGGTGTATAGAGCCACCTTAATTGCACCCCTTTATTTTACCCGGCCTGACCTTAAAAATGCACCTCTCTCTCTCTCTTTCACACACACACACACACACACACACACAACTGATTTGATTGATTGATATTATATAATGCTGGTGCAGTCAGTGTGAATTAAAACATACCATGTATTGTTGATTTGTTGATGAGCAATATTCAAAATTGTAGATTTATAAATAACATAGGTTTATATCAATCATTTTAAAACATTAAATGAAACTATTCATACTTGAAAATACTTTTTCTAATTGAATTGTCTCATAGAATAATCAGATTGGTCATTATTTCAATGATAAATTATTGAACTTATACATGTATGTTTTTTACTTACATTTTCTTCCAGCCTTTTTTTTTCAAATCAGTGTGACACTTTTCAAATTACTCTGCAAATAACAAAATATTATTATGAGAAGTCAATCAATTTAATTTACATGCATATAAGGACATGTCAACAGTAATTTGAACATTTTTGTGAAAGGTCTACATATATTATGCATGGATGGGTAAAATGACCAACACTTCAAATTTTATTTGAAAGTTACATATGCACATTCTACACAAACAATACCATATATGACCATGAATGTAGTTTCCTCATTTAGAGAAAATCAGATGGAGACATGCAGTCATTTGTTTATTATTATTTGGGTTTTTTTATTACCAATAGTACAGCATCATAAGTATGAAGCCAGGTGACAAGATTTCAAACAGTGTTATGGTAGTAATATACTGAGTTCTAAAAACAAAATAGTAATAATTAAGAATTAATGTGCATAAACATCTTTATATATCAACTGGATGAATGTGTAAAAAATATAAATGAACTGTCATGGAAGAATTTTGAACACAGTAAAAAGGTGTTATTGATCAGCCGCTCATCAAATTCCAGAAAATGAAATCAGCATCTTTTAGCCTGCACTGTACTGATTTTCAGAAAATCAAATCAGCTGTTTTCACACAGTCTTTGTATTGTTTACTTACAAATTGAAATAAAAACAAACAGCTGTGTAAAGCTAAATATTGTCAGTACAAGTACTATGAACTGATTCGTGTCGATTGGTGAAAATGATCAACAATTTAACGGACTGGCAATAAAGCTACATGTACAATGTACATTGTATAGGCCTAAATGTAAACAATGCAGTCTCTCCTCATGTTTTGAACGAAACAACACATTAAGTCGATCAGAAATGCATCAACAGTATAAAATCACAATAAAATAGTTATTGAGCTATCTGGTATATTACAAATACACTGTATATCTAATCTACATACCTGATAAATCATCAAAAGATCGCCATCATCGGGAGTACCAGCTACACGTGTTTACATCCTCTGACGAGCGCTTTTGGGACGCAGATTCACACCCATACGACAGATGCGTTATGGAAATTCTTCGTATATTCTGATTGTTGTAAACTTATAAAAATACAAATGAGTGATTCGTAGTTATATTTTGCTTATGAAGTATTTAATGAGCCGTATTTTATGCTTAAACTGCCGTTTTCGGTATATATTCTATATATGGTAATACAGAGGCGGGGCGTATATTATGACGTCATAACTCATTATCCCTTCATTAGCATATCAAAACGATGTGTTGCCTTATCTGTCCTGCGTTGCTCGTGTGGTTGTGAATTTGGATGCAGAAGGAAATTGCATATTTCTACGAGTATTTAATGCATTTGAGGAGGAAGTACGTGTAAAAGAGAACACAGCCGTAGCATTTATTGAACCAGTGGAGTGTGTATCATCACTTGTCAACGTAACAGCGAGCGTAGGTAATATACATTTTTTTCTTGAGTGTCCAAGATACACTCAACAAAGAGTTAAACTTTTTAATCAATTTAATGACATTAGTGTACCTTTTCATATTAACTATATTCTTTATGGTAGTTCTGACTTTTCATACAACTTAAATTGTAAAATTGTTTCTTATGTTCATAATTATATTATAGCTTCTAAGCGTTTTTTTTTCAAATGGGCTGGATCATGTCACCAATATTCTGCCGGTATGAGTGAATGAGGTGATGGGATGTATATGCTAAACAACAAGTTAATTTATCATCATATGACAAACGTCAAGCTTATCATTTATTATCCAATTATCGTTTGTCTTGTATACAAATATATCAATAATATATCACCCTGTGAACTGGTAAATTATACAACATACTATATATTATATTCTATGATTATTTTATAACACCACTTCTTGACTTATCTAGGCTTTGAGATCACAAACTGGAAGAACAAGGACTTATTGAGAAGTCTGAAAGCCCGTGGTCATCTCCCCTTGTCTATTACAGAAGACAGATAAGAGCTGCAGACTATGTGTCGACTACCGGAGGCTGAACGCAATTACCATCAAGCATGCCTATCCAATTCCAAGAGTAGCAGATGATCTTGATTCCTTAACAGGATATGTGTGGTTCTCGTCGTTGAAATTAAACATGGCTTACCACCAAATTCCCATGCACAAGGCTAATAAAGAAAAAAAAAACAGCATTTGCTACCCCAAGTGGAGGATTATATCAATACACAGTGATGCCATTTGGACTGTGCAATGCACCAGCTTCATTTCAACGTGTTATTGAAAAAGTTTTGAGCGGATTACAGTGGCGGATATCAGTGTTATACATCGACGATATCATAGTTCACAGCCGTGATTTTGATACACATTTAAAAAACTTGAACTTAGTACTTGACCGATTACAGGCAGCAAATTTGAAATTAAAAGCCAAAAAGTGCAACTTTTTCCAGAGAGAAGGACATGTAGTTTTTCAAGAAGGAATAAAGACCGATTTGTCAAAGATAACTCTGGTGAAGGAATGGAAAATTCCAAGTAATGTCACAGAACTTAGAAGCTTTCTAGGATTAGCTGCGTATTATTGAAGATTTATTCAAGGATTTGCTAATATAGCGAAGAGTTTACATGTTCTCACTGGTAAAAATAGCCCATGGAACTGGACCACTGAATGTATGGAAGCTTTTGAACTGCTAAAGGAGATACTTGTATCAGCCCCAATTCTTGGATATCCAGATAAAAATGGAGGCGAATTTATACTTGATACCGATGACAGTAATGAGGCCATTGGAGCAGTGTTATCGCAAAGGCAAGATGGTAGAGAAGTTGTTATTTGTTACAGGAGCCCTGTTTTGTCTAACTCTGAGAAAAACTACTGTGTCACAAGAAAGGAAATGCTTGCAGTAGTGTATTTTATCAAACAGTTTAAACATTATTTATTAGGACGCGAATTCTTATTACGAACTAATCATGGATCATTAGTCAGGCTACACAAGATGAAGGAACCAGAAGGTCAGATGGCAAGATGACTTGAACAACTAGGACCATATACATTCAAAATTGAACATCGTTCTGGAAAACAGCATGGAAATCCAGATGCCATGTCTAGAATACAATGTGACTCGACTTGTAAACAGTGCAAATATAGAACTTTCGATAGCGACAATGAAAGAGTCTCTCATGTAAGTGAATTACGTGAAACATTCGGAAAAATAAAAAAAGATAAAGAAGATGTTTTGGCTCTTAACAGACTGTTTATTGTAAGTGTCTCTGAATGTGCACCTATTTAAGGAATTTCAAAACGCAAAGCTAACATGGAACTACGGGTATATCACCGTACAGGATGTTATTTGCAAGAGAAGCAAACTTACCATTGAATTTAATGACTGAAAAGGACACTACAGACAGTGATCATGAAGTAAGTGACGCAAAGTATGTGCGCAATTTAGAAAACAACCTCAGAGAAATTCATCAGTTGGCGAGGGACACTATGAAAAATAATTCAAACAGACAGAAACGAAACTTTGACAAAAATTTACGAGAACTATCCTACGAAGTCGGAGATTTAGTGCGCCGTAGTCGGCCAAAAATTGTTGAAGGAACAAAACAAACTGGCTAGGAAATGGACTGGAGCATGGATCGTAACAAGAAGACTCTCAGACGTTTTATACCAGATAACACACCCTAAGAATTCAAAACCCGTTATTATTCATGCAGACAACATAATATCCCTTGCAATGTAGCAGCCGTGGAGCGGATCAGCTTTGCGTCGATTTTAAGTCTGTTAAAAATAATCTGCAGGGAAAAAACACATTTTTATACATTACAAACCTTTTTGAACATGCATATGTAGTGTAGTCAACAAAATATCCCTTTATTGAGTAGTATCAAGACATTTTATAAAGATACACGTTTGAATTTGCCTGCAATTTTGTCGGAAATCGCACTTGGAATGTCTCTGATTTTATCATTAACATTGCGACCATAAACAGCGAATTTTCAAACGTGATGTTAAAAGTGGCAGTGATTTCGTTGCAAAAACAGTTAATGTGGTAATATGGGATTATAAAAGAGCAACATTGTAGGTATTTAAGACCAATCATATGAAAATTTAGACGAGATACAGCGCGATATATTTTTTTATTTGCTACAAAGCGAGTATACAGGACGAATTCTATCGTTAAACCGGGTCCGTAGGACATCCGTCATTTTAACGATAGAACATTATATCTAGTTTCTATTCTAGACATTCCGTGAATTTTTTTTTACTACGAGATGTGACACCTTTCTTACTATACAGCAGCCGATAATGCGATCAAAAAATGAAACAATTTTTTATTTCAAATTGTATCTTCAACTATTGCTAAGATTCCTTATTCCCAAATGAAGTTACAGTTGAAAATGGCCAAATACTCGTCTTAACCTAGAATTTAAGAATATAACAGCGGCTGTCTCCTTTCATGACATCCAGTAAATGAAAGTCATGTGATCTGATTTAAATATTCAAGGCCAAACAAGGATAATTTTAAGTTACGAGAAATTAAGTTCCTTATAGCATTTGAAGTTTGTTTTGTGTTATTGTTTGGTTAAGGAACATGAAAATTTGCATAAAGGATAATTAAAGTGCCAGATGCTTCTCTCAGAGATAGAGTTTTGCATTAAGTTGATCCAGAGACTACAGTTTTTTGAAAGAGTCCAGTGTTATTGTGTTAAGGTTTATCATATTGTTTATTTTTTATAAAATATTTTAAAGATAAATAAAATAATTTATTTTCATAATTTGCTATATTGTGCAATTCGTTATTGTTAGCACCATTGTCCATTATTAACGTATGTTTAGATTGCTTTGGCCTCATAGTTTTGTTTATATCTCACGTCACGACTCTAAGACCAGTTTTCAAAATGGCCGTCTCCGCTTCATTGGTGCTTAGACTGCTCACTTATGTTTATCAAATAAAAAATAATGAATACAGTGTAAAGGTTTACGAAGAAATAGTTGTACTTTAGATTTGCTATTAATAATTTAGTGTCAAAATTTTCATTAAGTGATCAAAGTGGCAGACATTCTTATGGTAACGACTCATGGACCTCCGAGGATATGTTTGTGTGTGTCCATTGTCAGCTCTTTAAAGCTGACATGAATGCATAAAAGCACTTGGTCGCCATATTAGTTTTGACCGCTCCTTTACTGCCACTGGGGTATATATACCGGTTGAGAAAGTAACGGTTGGTTGCTTTCCGATCGCGACATTCAGGTTGCAAGGACTTCTAAATGCAGGAACTACACATTGTAGTAAAACTGTTTGTAATAAAGAAGAAAGGAAACAACAAAAATACAAAATACAAAATATATTTATTATTTGAAAGAATTTCCAAGGTATCCGTATTAATTTACACAGATTGAGCTGCTTTACTTCGCATGCACATCGAACACGTGTGTCGTTCATACAGAGTGCATAACGTCTGCATTTTTTGAAAACCCCGGTGGCACTACATCCAATACAGTAGCTAAACGATAGTAAATCCAAGAAAGTTACAAAGTAACATTATTTCCATCGGTTTCTACAAAACCGCTCCGTTTCTTAAAGCCATGCGAACACTGGCATTGCTCGATCTGCCACAGTGTGTGGTTTGCGCATGTGCGATGTTATAACATACATGTACACAGAAAAACAGTCTACAATTATCTAGGATTTTTGAAGTATCTGTGTCTGGATTTCAGTCTGTCTTTATTCGTCGTTCATTTGATATTCCTTGCTAGTGTAGTGGTTGTCATATTATTTTTGTTCAAAACGCGTTTCTACAAGTCTTTTCGTCCATGGTAACGTAACACCAAATATGCCATTGCTATACCAACCAAGAATCAAACCGCTAAAACGACTGCTGAAGCCTTTTATAACAATTTTGTCATTCACTATAGACTTCCAAAACGTCTTCATTCTGACCAAGGTGCCAATTTTGAATCGAAACTCATTAAGGAACTCTGTGAACTTACAGGCATTGAGCGATCAAGAACTACCCCATACCATCCAATGGGTTATGGTCTCACGGAAAGGTTTAACCGAACATTACTTCAGATGTTAGGGACATTAACAGTTGAACAGAAGCAGAACTGGAAGAAGTATGTTGGTCCTATGGTGCATGCCTACAACTCTTTAAGGCAAGAAACCACTGGCCATACTCCCTACTTACTGATGTATGGGAGACAGCCTTTGTTACCTGTTGACATAGCTTTTGGCTTGAGTGATGGTACAAAAAGGCAGCCAATGAGTAGCTATGTTGCAGACTTAAAGACTAGACTAGAGAAGGCACACGAGATAGCCATGAAAGCAACAAAGCTAGCACAAGAGAGACAAAAGAGATTTTATGACCAGAAAATAAGAGGAAACAACACCAAAGTTGGAGACTGTGTATTAGTTAAGATTGTAGCATTTGATGGAAACATAAGCTTTCCAACAGATGGGAAGAAGACCCTTATGTTGTACTATCACAACCAAACCCGGAAATCCCTATATTTGTTGTGGAGAAAGAGAATGGTGAAGGGAGACAGCGCACCCTTCACAGGAACCTTCTCCTTCCAATAGAGACCAACTTTGATGATCAGGATAAATCAGACAATAAACCTATACCAGCTCCCAGAAGGAAGAGAAAAGTCCGTGATGTCAACAGACAACCTGTTGAAATAGAAAAGACTGATGATACAGATGACGATGCAGATGATGACTCAGATGATGAATCAGAGATTTTCTTTGTTACCACAAAGAAAGTGAAATCAGTGCCTAGGCATACAGCGCAAACATCAGATATCTCTCTTGATCGGAGTGTTGACGACTATGAAGACAAGAGAAGTCAGAGTATGGAAGCCGAGGAGGACGCTTCTCATTCCGTCATGGAGGAAAATGCTTTCACATCTGAAAGTAGCGTAAACACATCTACTGATGATGTTACAGAAGGAGCTGATTATGATGAGGTAAGTAAATCTTCAGTGGAAGATACAAATACCAATATCACAGATAATGATATTTCAGGTACCAAGACCAGACCCCCATTACCTCTCCCTCGCAGATCCCATAGAACAACAAAGCCTCCCCAGTGGATGCGAGATGGAGAGTTTGCTATAAATATGGTGTGCAGGGCCATGTTAAATGCTGTGTTAGACAAAGAGTAAAGGTGTATCATAATATTTTTTATTCCGTTTGATATTTCAGCTTCTATTACATATTTGCTCCATGTGTAATGACGAGGACGTCATTTTGTGAGGAGCGGCATATGTGGTAGAGTGTTATTTTTTAATTTATTTTTATTTAAATGATTAAATATCAAATGCAACCAATAATTTCTACAATTCGCGTTTAGAATATCCGCGATGACTTTCCGTAATTAATAAAACCATACAATACTTTTGGTTTTTTTTTACTTATTCATATAAGTCCTGAGGCTAGTTATTGAAATCCTTGATTTTCATTGGTTGAGGGAGATTCCCGCCAAGTTCTTGGTACTGGTCAGTCAGAGCGAGAAATATTTTCAGCCAGTTGTGAGGTCAATCTTGGTTCCTGGGTTATTTGAATATATATATATATATATATATATATATATATATATATATATATATATATATATATATATATATATATATATATTTACATTAATTAATTACGAAAGATTCCAGGACATTGACTGTAAGTTGACTTCTTTTTCATACTAATTCTTTATTTTCCATTAATTAATCTGTTTTTTACCTTTAATGTAATTTAAATGCAATATACTGAGTTTCACTTAGTAGTGATCAAATTAAACTTTGTTTGAATCAATGTACATGTACATGTATATGAAGTTTGTATATCGGTTTTATATTTTTATTAATAGGGCTATTGGCCATTCAGTATTTCACCCATTAATCGGGCCATACACCTAATTGGAGCCCTGATCCATAATCAGGTATACATGTATAGAAATATGTATTATATTTATTATGAATAAGAGCTGTATACATTCATATGATTATCATTTATGATTGTGTACGTGAACTTATCAATGATCAAGTTCTTATATAAATTCATACGTGTATATCACTTTGATATAAGGGGAATTTACTCAGTATATATTGTCAACTTTTAAAGAAATTAATTCATGTATAATTCTATGAAAATGTCATTGTATTAATATAATATGTTTATTGTTATAATGCTATTGTTGACCTTTTACAGGGTTCATAATGAAATTAAAATAAATCCATCGAACCTGAGACGTGGAGTTTTCATTTATACATATATAAAGAAAACGCTACTACAGAAATGGCGCCCACGTTGGGTCCCTGCATTCCATTCTAAGACGAAACCTGGAGGCGATTTCCCGAGCGACGCACATTGCCAGTGATTACAATTCATAGAACTACTGGACCATTGCGACTAACGGGACATATACCGTGTATACGTCTTCAGCGATCCATAAACTATTTACGAACTTCACTATAATGACTTGTGTGTGAAATACCGGCATTACCTGGCCAGTCTGATAGAGTACGTACGTACGGTAGGATTGTCATTGACGTTACCTTTTTTTTTTGGCACGTGCTAATTATCATTTTTTTTTACCTCTGTACACGTTCAAACTTTGTTGGTTAAACTGCAGTTGAATTTTTTTTAGTTAGTATAGTATTTTTTGGCATTATTTAAATTGTGGTTATTTAAAAAAAAAATAGTTGCATTCAATTTTTCACGGTCAAGTCAAAGTAAAGCAAAACGTGCATGCTTATATAGATATTAATATCCTCTTTCTGTTCTTATTAACTTTCTTTACTTGATGAGAATGACATTAAGACTGTAAGAACGTTTACTGCAGACGATTCGAACATTACATGAATATATCGGTGTTAGCAAATTGTCCATTTGTGGTATATTGATTGTCAGGTGCCGGTGTGTTTATTTTGGTCAGTTCGTCATTGAAAGTCTGTCGATAAGGTGTGTGTTTGATTGATACAAAATCTGCTTGACAAAGGTATTTTGTTATAGAAAATCCTCTTTGATCAGTAGCTGTACGTAAGTGATCTTTCGTGATCTAGATCAAGCGCGGATCGCGTTTTATCAGCGGCTTGAATTGATTGCGATATTTAGCGATTATAGCAGTTGTGTTACAGCCATATGTATTTAGTTTAGAGATCTAGATTATATACTTAGTTGTGGGATATCTCTAGTTTCGTATAGTGCTATAAATAGATTTGAACTTTCAGCCCAGGAGTGTTGTGCGGAAATTCGTCACGCTTGATTACACCCGTGTTACTAACCAGAGTTATCTTTTCTTAGTTCAATATACATTTAAGAGTTATCTTTCTTGAAATATCAGTTTTCAGTTTACCTGGTGTATTGTGATTCCAGATTGAATTTAATTCTTTGTGAATAATTTTTTTTTATTTTTCAGCTGCATCTTTATTTGAAATGCATTGATAATTTGTAATCAAACAATTTTTTACAGAGCTTAATTTAGAAGCAGAATTTATTTCAGTATATGATTATTCATTTTTTTTTAGCCCTCATCTATTACAGCTGATCTGTGACATTTCACCTGAAACAAATCCAGATAACTAATTGCTATTAATTTTCTTGTCTTGAATTAGCAAGTTAATTAAGGAATTTATTATACTTTAGTTAATTAGCTAAGATTAGAATCATAGGCACAATACTTAGTATTACTTACTGGCTAGTGATATTAATTAGATATGACTGAATCAGCTGATCAAAGTGTACATTTGAAAAAGGGTGATCAAGAGAGTGAACTCTCTCAACAACAAATTCAGCGTATGATTGATTACATATCAGAACATACTGATTACAAAATAATTACAAATGATGAATATCAGTTACTTGATAGACCAATGGCGCATAGCACACCCACTGCATGGGGTGGAGCTCGGCCTAAGAATACAAACACTGTCAAATTTGAAGAACCACCAACACACACATCCCAATCAGATAGGTGTTTGGGCTTTGTATTCGACTCATCTACTGTCCGTCCCCGTTTCTCCATCTTTTCTGGAGAAGAAAAATGTGAGACATCATTTGATGTGTGGAAGAATGATGTACAGTGTGCTCTTAGAGATGGTGCTTGTTCAGCAAACATTGTTATGCAAGCAATAAGGTCTTCATTAAAAGGAAAAGCTAGGAGTCTTTTGTTGACTTTACCAACAGATGCAACTTCTGAGCAGATAGTGACTAAATTGGATGGTGTATATGGTAACATTTACCCAACTGAGAAGCTGATTCAACAGTTTTATGCTTCAAAACAGGAGGATGGAGAAAGTGTAGTTGATTATGGCATGAGATTAGAGAGCATACTACAGAGATGCATTTAGAGAAAAGCAATCAGTAATGATGCTAAGAATGAGATGCTTAGGACTAAACTATGGTCTGGACTAAGGGATAGCAATCTCCGTAATGCCAGTCGTTACAAGTACGACATCATCAATGACTTTGAGACATTGAGAAGAGAGTTACGCACTATTGAACTGGACTTAGAGCTGTCATCAGTCCCTTCTTCTACATCAACCGACAAGAAGAAATCACAAGTATCCAAGATTGGAAAAGGAGATGATGATTCATCTTTGGAAATGATTCTGCAGAAATTAGAAGCTATGGATAAGAGACTTGGAGATGTAGAGAAGGAAGTTAAACGAACAAACCCAAAAGACCAAATACCTACAAGGTGTGACCAGAAAAATACTAGGAACTACAATGGTACTGGAGACCGTGGACAAGCTGGTAGAGGTTATCACCATTATGGTAGAGGTCAAGGTCAATACAGAGGATGATATAGAGGAGGATACAGAGGCGGTGACACTTATGGCCAGTCCTATCCCAACAGAGGAGGATATGGTGGATACAGAGACAATCGCCGCAGGGATTTAAACCAATAGAAGCCACTAATGAGGGACTAATTGGGGGCTTCAAAATAAAACATTGTCCCATTGAAACAAGTAATGATTTAAGATGTACAAGATCCATTTCAAAACACAATGTGACTCTTGTTGGGTCATCTAATGAATTAGAAGTACATGTACAAGGTGTGCTGACAAGGGCACTCATTGATACTGGCTCATCAGTGTCGACTTTAAGTCGTAGTTTTTATGATACATATCTTCACGATATTCCACTGCCAGTTGAATGCTTATTAACACTTGAATGTGCTGATGGTACTGAGTTGCCATATCATGGGGTCATATAATGTGAGTTATAAGTAGATGGCATTGCTGATTCACCGCAAACAATCCAATGTCTGTTTCTCATAGTAAATGATACCAAATACCATGAGTCGGTACCAGTTCTAATTGGCACAACCATTCTTTCAGTACTTTTATCTGAAACAAAAGATAGGTATGGTGTTCAATTTTTACAAAAAGTCAAAGTACATACACCTTGGTTTATTGCATTTCGCTGCATGACGCTGCGCGAGAGGGGATTGTCTCGGCGTGCATATGTATTGGCTCGTGTGAGATCAGCTGAGGAACGACCTGTCACTATAGCGCCCAACAGTAGCGTGACCATCCAAGGCTACTTGTTTGATAAGCTCCCTTACAGGTATTATCCTGTCTGTGGGATGCTGTCACCTACTGCAAGGTCTCGTATTCCAACTGATCTTGATATAGAGCCCAGCGTGATAACGTATGACACAGCTGAGGATGCTTTACTTTGTGAGGTACGGCAAGTTAGCATTCAGAACTTTCGGAGAAAGGAACAGTTATCAGAGGCATCTGATGTATTCAGTCAAGTTAATTTACCTCGAGATGAGCTTTCTGAGGATCAACTGCAGAAAGTTCAAGGATTACTCAGCAAGTTTAACTCATTGTTCTCCAAAGGAGACACAGCTATCGGATATTGCCCATATGTTGAGCACAGGATTGAGCTCAATGATGAGTCTCCGTTTAAACAACGCTCCCGACGCATTCCACCATCTATGCTAGATGAAGTACGAAAACATCTAGAACAGCAACTATCAGCTGGAATCATTAGAAGGTCTCACTCACCTTTCTCGTCCAACGTCGTACTAGTCCGGAAGAAGGATGGACAGTTAAGGATCTGTATAAACTATCGCCACCTTAACAGCAGAACAAAGAAGGACAACTATGCTCTTCCTCGTATCGATGAGATACTTGACTCACTTGCTGGGAATACTTATTTTTCAGTCCTGGATATGAAGTCAGGGTACTTTCAGATCTCTATTGCAGAGGAGCACAAGGAGCGGACTGCCTTTACGGTGGGCCCCCTTGGATTCTTTCAGCATAACCGGATGGCAATGGGATTGGTTAATGCTCCTGCAACATACCAGCGCCTTATGGAGGAATGCTTAGGTGACCTTCACCATCATATTTGCTTCATATACCTGGATGATGCTATTGTGTTCTCTGGAGAGAATTTTGATGAGCACTTGGATAGACTGAAGCTAGTGTTTCAACGCCTTATGGATAGTGGCATCAATTTGTCACCGAAAAAGTGCGCATTATTTAGGAGAAGAGTGAAGTATGTAGGACACGTTGTGTCTGCCAGTGGCATCGAACCAGATGATGAGAAGATCCAGAAGGTCAGAGAGTGGCCTACACCCACTAAAGCAGAGGAAGTAAGGAAGTTTTTGGGATTTGTGGGGTACTACCGCAAGTTCATCAAGGATTTCTCTAAGATCGCCCGACCCCTTACAAATCTGATCCCATCGACAACGAGATCAAAGACAACACACAAGAAGACAACTAAGAAGCCTGATTTTGTGTGGGAAAAGAATCAGGAAGAAGCTTTCTCAACATTGAAAGAGTGCCTAACATCAGCTCCCATTCTAGCCTACCCTAATTTTGACCTACCATTTGAAATCCATACCGATGCGAGTGCATCAGGATTAGGTGCTATTTTGTACCAAAAGCAGGAAGGAAAACATCATGTCATAGCCTATGCCAGTAGAGGACTTAGCAAATCAGAGAAAAATTATCCAGCTCACAAACTGGAATTCTTGGCATTGAAGTGGGCTATTACAGAGAAATTTCAGGATTATCTCTACGGCAAGAAATTTACAGTCATTACGGACAACAATCCACTGACATACGTACTTTCCACTGCAAAATTAGACGCAACAACATCTTGTAATACCACCAGAGCTAGTTTCTGAGGTACTAAGAATGTCGCACGACAATCTTGGTCATCCAGGCAGAGACAAGACAACAGCTTTTATTAGAGAGAGATTTTTTTGGCCTGGGATGACTGGTGACATTGAGCAATGAATTAAAGGCTGTAAAAGATGTCTGCTGAGGAAATCACCAACCAACATCAGAGCTCCATTAGTGAAAATTCAGACTTCACAACCATTAGAATTAGTTTGTTTTGATTATCTTTCATTAGAATCTTCAAAAGGAGGATATCAGCACATTTTAGTAATAACTGATCACTTCACCAAATATGCCGTTGCTATACCAACCAAGAATCAAACCGCTAAAACGACTGCTGAAGCCTTTTATAACAATTTTGTCATTCACTATGGACTTCCAAAACGTCTTCATTCTGACCAAGGTGCCGATTTTGAATCGAAACTCATTAAGGAACTTTGTGAACTTACAGGCATTGAGCGATCAAGAACTACCCCATACCATCCAATGGGTAATGGTCTCACGGAAAGGTTCAACCGAACATTACTTCAGATGTTAGGGACATTAACAGTTGAACAGAAGCAGAACTGGAAGAAGTATGTTGGTCCTATGGTGCATGCCTACAACTCTTTAAGGCAAGAAACCACTGGCCATACTCCCTACTTACTGATGTATGGGAGACAGCCTTTGTTACCTGTTGACATAGCTTTTGGCTTGAGTGATGGTACAAAAAGGCAGCCAATGAGTAGCTATGTTGCAGACTTAAAGACTAGACTAGAGAAGGCACACGAGATAGCCATGGAAGCAACAAAGCTAGCACAAGAGAGACAAAAGAGATTTTATGACCAGAAAATAAGAGGAAACAACATCAAAGTTGGAGACCGGGTATTAGTTAAGATTGTAGCATTTGATGGGAAACGTAAGCTTTCCAACAGATGGGAAGAAGACCCTTATGTTGTACTATCACAACCAAACCCGGAAATCCCTGTATTTGTTGTGAAGAAAGAGTATGGTGAAGGGAGACAGTGCACCCTTCACAGGAACCTTCTCCTTCCAATAGAGACCAACTTTGATGATCAGGATAAATCAGACAATAGACCTATACCAGCTCCCAGAAGGAAGAGAAAAGTCCGTGATGTCAACAGACAACCTGTTGAAATAGAAAGGACTGATGATACAGATGACGATGCAGATGATGACTCAGATGATGAATCAGAGATTTTCTTTGTTACCACAAAGAAAGTGAAATCAGTGCCTAGGCATACAGCGCAAACATCAGATATCTCTCTTGATCGGAGTGGTGACGACTATGAAGACAAGAGAAGTCAGAGTATGGAAGCCGAGGAGGACGCTTCTCATTCCGTCATGGAGGAAAATGCTTTCACATCTGAAAATAGCGTAAACACATCTACTGATGATGTTACAGAAGGAGCTGGTTATGATGAGGTAAGTAAATCTTCAGTGGAAGATACAAATACCAATATCACAGATAATGATATTTCAGGTACCAAGACCAGACCCCCATTACCTCTCCCTCGCAGATCCCATAAAACAACAAAGCCTCCCCAGTGGATGCGAGATGGAGAGTGTGCTATAAATATGGTGTGCAGGCCATGTTAAATGCTGTGTTAGACAAAGAGTAAAGGTGTATCATAATATTTTTTATTCCGTTTGATATTTCAGTTTCTATTACATATTTGCTCCATGTGTAATGACGAGGACGTCATTTTGTGAGGAGGGGGCATTTGTGGTAGAGTGTTATTTTTCAATTTATTTTTATTTAAATGATTAAATATCAAATGCAACCAATAATTTCTACAATTCGGGTTTTGAATATCCGCGATGACTTTCCATAATTAATAAAAGCATACAATACTTTTGGTTTTTATTTTACTTATTCATATAAGTCCTGAGGCTAGTTATTGAAATCCTTGATTTTCATTGGTTGAGGGAGATTCCCGCCAAGTTCTTGGTACTGGTCAGTCAGAGCGAGAAATATTTTCATCCAGTTGTGAGGTCAATCTTAGTTCCTGGGTTATTTGACTATATAAATATATTTAAAATTAATTAAATACGATAGATTCCAGGACATTGACTGTAAGTTGACTTCTTTTTCATACTAATTCTTTATTTTCCATTAATTAATCTGTTTTTTACCTTTATTGTAATTTAAATGCAATATACTGAGTTTCACTTAGTAGTGATCAAATTAAACTTTGTTTGAATCAAAGTACATGTACATGTATATGAAGTTTGTATATCGGTTTTATTAAATTTTTATTAATAGGGCTATTGGCCATTCAGTATTTTCACCCATTAATCGGGCCATACACCTAATTGGAACCCTGATCCATAATCAGGTAAACATGTATACAAATATGTATTATATTTATTATGAATAAGAGCTGTATAACTCATATGATTATCATTTATGATTGTGTACGTGAACTTATCAACGATCAAGTTCTCGTGTATATCACTTTGATATAAGGGGAATTTAATCAGTATATATTGTCAACTTTTAAAGAAATTAATTCATGTATAATTCTATGAAAATGTCATTGTATTAATATAATATGTTTATTGTTATAATGCTATTGTTGACCTTTTACAGGGTTCATAATGAAATTAAAATAAATCCATCGAACCTGAGACGTGGAGTTTTCATTTATACATATATAAAGAAAACGCTACTACATTCAGGTGTTTAAATGCGTTGAGGCATGAGCAGTGCTCTCGGCCTTATATAGGGGATGTGTACGATGAGCAGAACAATAGAAATGGACAACTAATATGACGGTACTCGGCGATAAAAGGGAAATATTTATGAATTCATGTCAGCTTTAACAAAATTCTAAGAAAACCCTCTAATGAATATTAAGTAATACAAAGTAATATCAAACTTGTTCTTCGGCATGGTAAAAGGACAAACCCCGTTTGATTTCCAAATCAATTGATTCAACATTTTTTAAATTATCATAGAAAAGCGAAGTTTAAACATGAATTTTATGTACGACTTGACAGTAGACATTTCCTATAATTTAGTAAATCGCTACCGTTAGTCCGAAATATCCGATTTCGAATTTACTTGCAAGGAAAACTTTTTTCTTGGCAAGTAAATAAAAGCCAGGAAAACGTCAGATATTTCGGACTACGCTACCGTATGCAGTTCAAATCAACAACTTGAGATTTTAATCTAGTAAAGGTTAAAAAAAACTCCAAACATTTTGTAGTATGTGAGGGTTAGAAGATTGCCCATATGTTAACGTTGAAGCGGGCAAGAAATTTAAGTCATCCGATTGACATCGAAACAACCAATCGACAATCGGGCAAATTTTCCCGTATTACTTACAAAAGAACTGGTCTAAAATTCAGAGGAGACATTGACAGATATCGCACATTTATCACGCGAAGACTGTTTCATATTAATAATGGCTGCATATCTACTACTATGGGATGACAAAACACAATTGCACAAGCAACTAGAATTGTCTATCAAAGCAGACTTCAGATCGCTTGATCTTCAGCTTATTTCATATTATATACGGATCATTTATAAAAATGAATGTCACCTTATGAATCTAAATTATTTAACTTTAAAGCATATGTTTACATGTGTTGAGTTTCTGCTAGAAATAGGAAAACTGTGCAACCACGTACATGTACATGTACCCCCCCCCCCCCCCCCATTTATACACTACAAAGCTTGGGGATTAGAATTAAATAGATATAATGAATTCAAATTGGTTTTTAGAAATGCTTGTGATAAATTTAATTTGATCTGATAAATTTTAATCTGAAAAATTCAAATGTATTTTCCTAAAAAATGCATTCCCCCTACAACAAGTTATGTCGCGAGGGGATGCCCCGCTTTGCGGTGCCCTTGTTCTAAAGGTGACGAAAGGAACCATAACTTATAATGACGGAGTAACAGAAATAGTGCGAGAGACTGAAATTTTTCATTCATATACTATTCCCGCAGAAGAGCTCTATGTTTTCAAATTCGCCATCGACGTCTTGAGCGAAATTCCAGTACACTTCAAAATCGGGACGTAGAAATTGTCAAATTGAACAATTAAGTTAAAAAAAATCAACATAACTGCAGAATTAATTTTTATTGACCCCAAAAGAGAAAAAGAGTTCAAAGTTAATTTATGAATGTTGAATCAGATATAACGGCATATGAAAGCGTTTATATTTTAACATTAACTGCATGCACTTTTATAAATACAGCCATCTTCACATCCGGTGCAAAATTGCACATTAAGCTTTTGAATAAGTCATCTTAACATATACGTGATTAATTAGTCGGAAAAAGATTAATTTAACAAAGACACCAGCAATGATAATAACTAGGCAGAGTATCCAAACACTTCGACTTCACAGAGTGTGAGATATTCTGTTGTCTTGGAGATCTTGACAAATCTTCCCTTTGGTACAGACGAACAGTCGATGTCGACCACCAGCTGTGACAGAGTACCGGGACCAGCAAAGACACCACACGGAGTGTTGACATCGGATTCTGTCAGTCCTACAGTGACGGTAACATCCCGAAGCCGGTCTGACGTGTCTACAAAAGGTCAAATAATAGATGTTAATGTAAAATTGTAAACTGATATAAGCAATATTTAATAATAACTATGATTCCCGTATTGACTAGGATATAAATTACGGAACAGCGAATTTTTTTTCTTAAAATAGTTTGTAAATTATATTTTTCTTGCTATAAAATTATATTTTTCTTGCTATAAAGCTAACAAAGCCACAACTATTGCTTTGTTTTTTTTTTCCATTTAAACTTTACATTTCCAATCAAAGCTGTAATCAAAGCTGTAAATCGATAAAGCAGATGTTTAAACAAAGGTATTGTCTCCAATAATATATTTCGTTTACAATGTTACTTTGTATGCTTACCTACTCCCCACTTGTCCATTCCTCTATTGAATATTCTGACAGATTTGATGGAATAAACAGCCTGCAGATCCACCAGCCACCACGGATTTGTGTCTCCACCCGCTGTGTGTGTACACTTGTCTTCGTATAAGTGTGTTCCGTTGTTGCCATCAACTGCAAACTTGGCAGAGTAGGTCACTCCATCCCATGTATGCGTTGATGATTGTTTTGCAGGTTTAATCAATGCAAGGTTGGAAACGGCTGTCGACCATATTACAAAAATATAGATATTTAGAGATAAGTTTGAAAAAAACAATACGTAAAACTGTTAAACAGTAAAACACAATTCACACATATTATATGAAACAAAATACAACATTTTCTTTTAAAGTTGTAAATTAACAAAGTACTTTTTCCTCTGTGGAGGCAATCTGCCATTTTCGCTTCTGTACATTGTATTACAGAATAACTTAATGCAATATTGCAACTTCTTTATTCTCTTTGAAAATATAAAATATATTTAAACAAACTATCTTCTTTGGTATCTAATGTGCGACTGAAGTAGCTAGCATTCCTGGAATTGACATAATTATTGTGAAAGGTTTATTTTTTTTCTAAAATAACTCCCACCTCTATAGCCCGAAGTAAGCTAGCTACATATATGTAGCACCTGGTCTGAATAAGAAATTAGATTAACGACCTTGGAAGTACAGTTCCTTACATGTTAAAATTTGGGATTTACGGCGCTTCACCCTGGAGAGCTTTGTTCCAAGTTTGGTAGAAGTTAAAATTATGGATTTAGAGAAGAAGTCACATGTAAAAAGTTTACGGACAGACAGACGAACGTTGGACAAAAAGTTATTACAAAAACTCACGTAGGCTTTCAGATCCAAACACTTGGACTTCACAGAGTGTGAGATATTCTGTTGTCTTGGAGATCTTGACAAATCTCCCCTTTGGTACAGACGAACAGTCGATGTCAACCACCAGCTGTGACAGAGTACCGGGACCAGCAAAGACACCACACGGAGTGTTGACATCGGATTCTGTCAGTCCTACAGTGACGGTAATATCCCGAAGCCGGTCTGACGTGTCTAAAATAAGTCAAATAATAGATGTTAATGTGAAATTGTAAACTGATATTAGCAATATTTAATAATCATTATGAATCCCGTATTTATTAAGATGTAAATTACTTTAAAGCGAATTTTTTGTTCTAGAAATTGTTTGTAATTTATATTTTTCTTGCTATAAAGCTAACAAAGCCACAACTATTGATTTTTTTTTGCCATTGTACCTTTACAGTTGTAATCAAAGCTGTAAATCGATAAAGCAGATGTTAAAACAAAGGATTTGTCTCCAATAATATATTTCATTTACAATGCCGTTACTTTGTATGCTTACCTACTCCCCACTTGTCCATTCCTCTATTGAATATTCTGACAGATTTGATGGAATAAACAGCCTGCAGATCCACCAGCCACCACGGATTTGTGTCTCCACCCGCTGTGTGTGTACACTTGTCTTCGTATAAGTGTGTTCCGTTGTTACCATCAACTGCAAACTTGGCAGAGTAGGTCACTCCATCCCATGTATGCGTTGATGATTGTTTTGCAGGTTTAATTAATGCAAGGTTGGAAACGGCTGTCGACAATATTACAAAAATACAGATATTTAGAAAAAAGTTTGAAAAAAAAACAATACGAAAAACTGTTTAGCAGTAAAACAAAATTCAGACATATTTTATGAAACAAAATACAACTTTTTTTTTTAAATTGTAAATTAACTAAGTATTTTTACCTCTGTGGAGGCAATCTGCCATTATTGCTTCTGTACATTGTTTTAGAGAATAACTTAATGCAATGTTGCAACTTTTTTATTCTCTTTGAAAATATAAAATATATTTTAACAAACTGCCTTCTTTGGTATCTAATGTGCGAATGAAGTAGCTAGCATTTAATGTGTTATGATTTTTTTCCCTAAAATAACCCTTACCTCTATAGCCTGAAGTAAACTAGTTACATATATGTAGCCCCGGTCTGAATAAGAAATCAGTTCGGCGACTTTGAAGTTACAGTTTCTAACATGTTAAAAGGTGGGATTTACGGCGCCTTAATCTAAAACATTTTTCTGATGTAAATTAAATCAACCAAACATTGTTCGGTAGGTTTACCCAATGCGAGATCCAACAGAGCTGTCAATGAAATTACTCTAACCTGTTATTAAATTAATACACTAATAAATATTGTATTTCAACAAGATACAGCATTTATTTTAATAGCTGCTTATGAACAATGTATTCATTTTCATGTGTAGTCGATCTGTCATTTTTGCTTCTGTACATTGTTTTACAGAATAACTTAATTAAATGTTGCAACTTTTATCATTCTCTTTGAATGATCCTCTATGCATAAAAATATAACAATTTTCTGGATCCCTAAATAAGTAACCTTTTATTATTTTTTTTAAAGGGTATTAGATTTGAAAATTTATAATTAACATAATAAAATATGGTAAAATTATGTGCAAATCAATTACATGATATTGTGCCCACGGGAAAGGACCTTATGACATTCTTACCAAAACAGAAAAATAACGTCATAAAGATATGAGTTACGTAAGGAAAAAATCACGTCTGATAGTACAAAACAGCGCGGTAATTTGTTACTTCTTTGTTTATGGACACGTGCTTTAATGTTGAAACGCGTTTAATAGCAGAAATAGCAATAAAGGGATGGCCCCATAAATATTCAATCATTTGTATCTAAAACATAACAATTTAAGATAAGTGTAAGAACACAAAAAGTATTCGTGAGACCTTTCGAATGAACTCAAGAAAAAGGGGCTGGTCCCTTAAATAAGGGACCAAGACTCTCGTAAAGTCTCTTGCACTTACCTTTAAAACGATAAAGATTTTGTAATGCATTATAGAAGCAAAATTGTTGATCGTAATAATATCAGTTTGTAAAATTGATTGTCACACCCATTAATAACGTTACTAAGGATTTTAGGGAACTAAAATCTTTAATGTGCCTTATGTGAAAAAGCAAAACACTTTGTTAAGCATTCTAAATGATATTAACAATTATACATTATCTGAAAAAGAGGAATTGAGGGGGGATTCTGAAATTTCATTGATGTTATAATTGTATCGTTTATAAAATTGAACGGAAGACCTACTCGTATATAGTTTTGGAATTACTGGTTAATGAGAAATCTTTAATTCACGACTACGTTTTTGCTATCAGTTGTAACTTGTATATATATAGCACAGGGGAATTCACTTTTTGGAGCTCCAACTCCGCCCCGACCGAGGCTTGAACTCACGACCTCTGGAACCCATTCTCCTAGCAGTGAGCGGCCACAACTCGGCCATCTAGGCAAGACAGAAAATCTTCCTTTCGATAAGGAACGAACCTAGCGCGCGCGTACCGCGCACTACACAGTCTCTTGACATACGTGTGGAATACAGTTAAACGACAATTTGAGAGGATCGGAACGATACATTATATATATATATATATATATATATATATATATATATATATATATATATATATATATATATATATATATATATACTAGGCAAAATTGCTAATGCACCACCTACTACTTCTTTGATTGTTTTAGATCTGAACGCAACAAAGATTGGTTAGTATATTATTTTAACAGTTATGATAATACAGAAAATAAAACATCATTTGTTCTAATCTTATTGACCAGTTGCTTTGAGTACTGTTTATGAAACATTGGTACACCCCCCCCCCCCCCCCCCCCAATTATGTGATTCACTTATCAATATCAGGTGTGGGCTCCATTTGCTCGTATAAATGGGATCTGTCTGTCTTTTCACCTAGTATTTACGCGACGCATTGGAATTCTTGCTCAGTCCCTCACACTTCCGGTTTGCGCAAATTTCCGGTACAACCTTGCAGTTGATGTGTGGTGCCTTTTAAACACTTTGGCTACCTTAAACGACATTTTTTATTTAATAAGCATGCTGTGTCATGTTTTAGCAAATATCACCGGTAATCGTACAATTATTAACATTTTTTCTAACCTCACTAAAGAAGCATTCTGCCGAGACCATACCAACTGTCCTGCCACGCTCTTCTGCGATCAAACGCGTCATACCCCGTCGGGTTTTTTGTGAGGTTTTAGTAATGCATGAATCAATAATAAGATCACAAAAACTAACTTTAGTAAAGAAAAATTCTATAAATTTAACTTTGAATTTTGAATATTTTTCTATACATTTGTAAATCCCTACACAGAATTTTTTTTCTACAAGTGATAAAAAGTCTAAAAATAGTGATAACCGTCTATTAAGACACACATATTGCTTTTAAATTAACTACAAAAAAACATTATGTAATCTTTCAATAAAACAGTTACATATTGTCCAATTCTATTCACATGTATGTATTTGTGAAATAGGCAAGAACTTAAGGAGCGTTTATAATGCGGGAAATATGCATGGCATAAAAACTACAGTAAACATTATTTTTAAAATTTTCTTTGTTACAAAAACCAAAGGAAATTATTTGAAAGAAATACATGTAACTGTAAGAATTGTACGGGTCTTCTATAATCATAACAAAAGCGAATTTTACAACCTTTGATGGTCTATACTACAGCCCTACCTATATTAAAGAGCTGTCTGCCATTTACAAATGATTATAAAAAATAATCTGTTCAAAATATATACGTTTATTAAGAATTGTTTAGCATTTTCAATATATTTTTTGTGAATGTCAAAAGCGAAATGCAATTATTTAATAAGCCCCTAAAAATCGCATTAAGATGGTGTGTTGCAACCACTATTGAAATAAAACCACTATTGAAATAAATTAATTCAATAGTGGTTGGTAATGCATTTCATTAGAAAAATCACTTTGCAACCACTATCAAAATAAAACCACTATTGAAATAAATTATAAAATATAGTGGTTGGGAATGTATTTCATTTGAAGTATCACTTTGCAACCACTATTGAAATAAATTATTTCAATAGTGGTTGGGAATGTATTTCATTTGAAGTATCACTTTGCAACCACTATTGAAATAAATTATTTAAATAGTGTTCCGGGATGTATTCCATTTTGAAAATCAATTTACAGACACTGTTTAAGTACAATTACTATTAAAAAAAAATTTAATCGCAGCTTAGAATGAATTTCTCTATTAATATTACTTTGAAAATTTATATTTTTTTCTTTACATTTCTCTTTCTACAAACATATCATGTCCTATGCATATTGTATATTATTTGCACAATAGTGAACATCTTGTAAATTGCCAGAACTTCTATTCAAACACCCTGCAGCTGTATATTGAATAATTATTTATTGATAAATATTATTATAAATATCACTATTGAGATAAATTATTTCAATAGTGGTTGGGGGTGTACTTCATTATGACTAATATTGAAATATATTATTTCAATAGTGGTTAAGAATGCGTTTCATTTCAGCCACTATTGAAATAAGTTATTTCAATAGTGGTTAGGGATACCTTTCATTTCAATCACTATTGAAATAAAGTATTTCAATAGTGGTTGATGATGCAGTTCAGTTTTATGTATATTATTATGTCTGTTTGTAACACTTTCCTTTCTGCTAGGGGAGTTTCTGAATATAAGAAGTGTGTCCTATGAGATGATAAATTCCTTTTTGATTATGATGTTCTTTGATTTACCTCTATATGGTCATGTTTCCCATACCACCTGTCATCTGGAACCGAAAGTGTTATGCACAGTCTGAATAATAGGCATTAAAATGACATGCATTCCTACCACTATTGAAATATTTTATTTCAATAATGGTTGTAATAAACCGCATCCTTAATCATAATTGAAATAATTTACTTCAATAGTGGTTGTAATGAAATGCATACCTAACCACTATTGAAATAATTTATTTCAATAGTGGTGTTAATGAAACGCATACCCAACCACTATTGAAATAATTTATTCATTCAATAATGGTCATAATGAAGTACATCCCCAACCACTATTGAAATTATTTATCTCAATAGTGATATTTATTATAGCATATATCTATAATGACATGTTTGCTATCAATTATTTTTTAATATGCAGGGGTTTTGAATAGAAGTTATTGCGTTGTCCTCTGGTACAAATAATTTACAATTTTCATAAAACATCATATATCTATAGAAAGAGAAATAGGTAAAGAAAAAAACATGAAAACAATTCTATATGTTAATCTGCGAGGATTGGTTATTTCTGCACAACAGTAAAAATCCTAAAATAAGTACATTTATTTCACAGTCTTCATTATCATTACCGTAAACTATGCAAGTCTTTAGTGCCTTAATTGTGTATTTGAAATTGTTTGTTAGATAAAAACAAATGTATATGCATGCTTATTTGCGAGAATTGGTTATTTATTTCTTCACAGCAGTGAACATTGCAACATAACTGTGTATTTAAAATTATTTGTTAGATTTCTTTTATTTCAAAATAGTTTGCAAATATGATATTTAACTTATTTCATTCCAAATTTGTTACAATAGTGATTACATAGTTATATTCATAAAGTAATTCATTCCCATCTACGATTGCAAAAATTAATTTACTAGGAGTTGAACTTTAATGGTGTCTGTAAAGTAGTTCTTTTAATGAAATACATCCCCAACTTCTATTAAAATCATTACTTCAATAGTAGTAGTGGTTGCTAAGTGAGATCCTTGAAGTGAAATACATTCCCAACCCCTATTAAAATAATTTATTTCAATAGTGGTTTTATCTCAATAGTGGTTGCAAAGTGATTTTTCAAATGAAATGCATTCCCAACCACTATTGAAATAATTTGTTTCAATAGTGGTTTTATTTCAATTTGAAATAGGATAATTATGGTTGAACTTTATTAATTCCAATAATAACAAATCTTTAAAAAAAAACAATTAACATGTTAATCCTACTTGAAAGGCATTGTTAATTTTAGTAAATGCCAAAATATAGAAATATCAAGACGTTAGTCTTAAATGGAGGGGGGAAAAAGAAAACCGTTAAACTTACCACAATCTGGAATGTCACAAAGTTCCCAGCGTTTGTACGGATCTGTGGTGTAACACCACGGCGATGGTTCCCCATCCGGGTTTCTGCAGTAGTTTTCAGGATAAGAAGTGTATCCATGGGAATGTGGAGACTGCGCACTCCATACCTGGCAGGTCCTTCCGCTTTGTGTGACGTTTTTCTTCCCGGAATAATCCCAACCACTGCTTGATCTTTTACAGTCCTCTTGATTTCCTAATTCTGAAACATAAAAAAGATGCAGTAGTATTCAGTAATTTGAAACATCTCGGCCGTCTTTCGTTTTCGTTATTCAGGTGAAAAACCTTTTGTTTTACTTATGTTTTTTTATTATTATTTTTCTTCTCTTTTTTCAGGGAGAGCTTTTTTATTTCAAGAAATATTGAAGCAATTTCTTCTTTATGTAATTATTGGCCTTTAAAAATTATGGTACCAAATGACCCTTCGCTTGTTAACTCCCAGAACTTACAAAGTTATTGCCCTTGTGTACGAAAAGCTTGTTCTAGCTACTCCTCTGAAACCATGAATTATAGCGACTTGAAATTTTTACCAATGTCTTCAGTACATTTAGAGGGTTTTTCAATTTTTCATACCGAAAGAATTCGAGGCCCCCTTCTAGTAGTTATTGTCCCTGAAAGTATTTAAGATTCTATAAAATCACTTCCAACGTTTTTATTATTTGACATAGAGACTTCAGATAACACTTGGGATGGAAACGTCTGCTTTGGCCAAACAAAGTGACACAAAGGTCAAAGGTCAAGGTTTATTCATAAGTTTTCGTATCTCTTTGGTTGAGGGTGATATAGAGAAATTTTATCAAGGATGTAGTAGGACGTCTTAAAAAATTTCTAAATGGAGCCATTCAGCTCCCACCTTGAAATAGTCAGTGAGTTGTTGCCCCTTTTGTACGAAATGTTTGTTATCGCTACTCCTCTGAAACCATAAGTGAAAGAGACTTAAAACGTTTACAAATGTCCTCAGTGCACTTAGAAGTTTCTTCAATTTATTGATCCCAAAAGGGCCAAAAGTCCCCTTCTGGCAGTAACTCACCTTTGAATTTCATTGATTTCACAAACACATACGAAATAACCCCCCCCCCCCTTATTATATTCGACCTTGACCTTTGATCTTGTGACCTTGACCTCTTAGAACTGGTGTGTAATAAGTATCTGTAACAAATATTTATCAGATTCATTTATACGTACAATTAACTCTTTCAACCCCCCCCCCTTATTTTTGTTTAAAGGTTTGACCTTTGACTTAAATTTAATGGTTTATTTTACAGTCCTGCACATAATCTTGGCACACAAATATTGAAGTTATCACTTTGCATGAAAAAGAAAAAGAAAGAAGAAACAAAATATGCGAAAAGCCCTCATTTTTTCAGCTACTAAATTCGTAAAAAAGTATTTTATTTTTTATTTATAGACATAAAAATAGCGTTTAAAAATATATTACGGAATGGATATCAACATTGACAATCCTCACTATCAAAACTGATGCTTAATTTGATATGAGGACGTAGAAAATTGCTACATGCGTTGATTTTTTGTTAAAGTAGACGCCAGACTTTTTTTGCACCGAGGCATAATAAAAATCAATCATAAATTTAAACTTTCTTTAACCTAACATAAATTTGTTCCAAAGTTTGCATTTTCTGTCATTGCACTTGATAGTCACGAAAAATATTAATTACAAAAGACTGGAAATTAAAATTAAAATTAAATTTTAAAAAAAGTAATGTTGAAAGGACTTTTTGGGGGTTGAAATATTATGATATTGTAAATTTATCCCTTCAAGCATTTCAGTACCAAAAGAAGCCAGGAATTTATGAAATGATTAAATGCTGCATCAGACCTGATGTCCTCAGAGCATTAATATTTACGCATCTGAACCCTGTTATGTTTCAAAACAACAGTATATTTTAACAAAAGGTGTGAAGAGTACAGTATATATGCATTTTTATTTTTGACACAACTACTTAAAAAACACTTTTACAGTAAATTAAGTTATTACATGAACGAAAACGATGAAGATCAAAAGTTAGATGGAAACATTTGACCAAGTAAGAGAAAAATGCAAACACACATAAAAAGAAGTGGATAAACATTAAAATCTAATTCTAACTCGATGAAATAAAGAGAAACACAAGAGCGAGATATTTCATTTTACAGAGAGAAGAGAAATAAATATATACCTTCATTACAGCGTACCCCTGTCCATCCATCGGCACACGAACACGTGAAACACCCGTCCTTCTGTGTGAAAGTTCCTCCGTTCTTACATGGATTGTCCAAACATTGATTCATATCTTTAAATCAAAAATGATAATATACCGTTTTTGATAGAACACTAAGGCAAGATATTATATAAATAGTGCCTGTTTGGGAGGGTAACAGTTGAAATTGACACCCCGAGAAAACCATTGTCAACCGACGCGAAGCGGAGGTTGACAATGGTTTTCGAGGGGTGTCAATTTCAACTGTTATCCTCCCAAACAAGCACTATTTATTTTGTTATACTGAATGTCTTTTTTAAAATTCCTAAGAAAATTTTACTGCTTTTAAATAGGAATAACGTGAATTCTACAGCGAACCGTACGCGCATAATTTTCGCGCATGTAACATTTTTTAATGTTACCCGTTGCCAAGTGCGTTGCTAACGCTGAGGGTAATATAAAATATTATTAACTGCATCTTAACCAATCAGATTTCAGTATTTAACATGAAAGTATAACAATGTTTGTTAGAAATGGGATACCAAATTCAACAAATGTTTGGCGATACCCTTCACTTCAGACGCAAGTAAAGTTTCAAGTAGCAAACAAGAATTAATGTCACACAACCAACGGGGTTCGGTTGTTTTATAGTACAGAAACTTATCATTTGTTTCAAAAGACAAAATATGTTTTAAATTGAAACATTTAAATGTATTTAAATTGTAATAAATGCTTGATATTCAGTCAAACAGACCCGATTTTCTGTTTAATTTATTTCGATGGTTTATCAGCGACTTTTGAAAACGCTACGAAATATTAAAATGTTTAGACTGCATACCTTTACTAGAATTATTGTTGTATTTTTCTGTTTTATATAAATAATTCTCGTCAGTTTTGTCATTGATTTCATTAATGGAATCTGTAAGAGATATTGAAATGGAAACACTCGAACTAAAACAAGTTTTAATGACATGCCTATGTAGAATTATTGATATATTGTTCTCGTAATTTCGGTCTTTACAAGAAAAGTGTTAAAATGTGTTCATTTTAATATTGCCCCCGGGAAATATGATTCTTCCAGCGGGAAAAAATATCTTCATAGCTCCTTTACAATCATGTAATAAATGTATAATATTTGTTTGATTGCATTGCTTGTTTTAATTCTGTGAATAATTTACTTCAATCATGTAATAAATGTATAATATTTGTTTGATTGCATTGCTTGTTTTAATTCTGTTAATAATTTACCTCTAATTTATTATCACAAATAATGTCAATATAAATAAAGCCATGTATATTCTATATTCCATTTTTATTCTTTCAAGCCATTTCAAATGTTGAAAAATGTTTTAAGGGTAATGTTTACTCAGGGTCGATAAAATTCCACTACTAGAAACAAAAAGTTACTTTTAGTACATTGTCGTCCAGCTATAATGGTACTATTGTTTACTTTAAAAAACTAAGTTAAAATCCTACTTTTATGCTAGTTACTTTTAAATATTAATTGAAATTTTCGTCAAAAGTGTTGTTCAATTTGCCATAAATAACTAGAGCTGAGCTCGTTGTTGCAAGCAACGAGGAGGTCTTCCGCAACAGCTCCAAGTTAAGAAAGGATTGTCAATCAGTTTAATAACACCCCCCCCCCCTTCCGTACACTTTTCAGGGTCTGATAATTATTGATAGGAGGTCATTTTCACACTACCTTAACTTCTAATCAATCAGGGCTTTAGAAAATCAATTCGAACTCTTGAATATTAGGTCATGCCTCTATGTTCTATGTATTATTGTAACCTCCAAACTGTAGAGTATTGAAGAGTTGGACCTCTCGTAAAACAGATAAAGGTATGTCTGTGATAAGTTGGGGATATATTTGGACAAGAAAAGTATTAGCAGTGACTTTAAAACACTTTTACGCATTCCCTCTAAGCAAAATGAAAGCGGAAATGCATGTCTTCATGTGAAACGCTTGTTCTATATTCATTTAGAAAATAATTAAAACTTAAAAGATTCAAAGCAAAAACATAGTAAAAATTAGCAATTTTGAAAACATAAATTTCGATGTTATAATTCAACTAGTGCAATTGAAAAAAACAACTAAAATACAAAATTCAGAGGACAACATTTAAAGTGTCAATTTTAAAGATTTCAAACTTTGGATTATTTGCTTTGAACCATGATATGAAATGTCCGGGAACAAATGCCCCCCAAAAAATTAAAAAGAGAAATAATTCGAACCAAAATCCAATTTACAATACACCCTGAAAATTTGAAGGAAATCGGACGACAAACAAAAACGTAATCAAGGTTTGAAAAACGTCTAGGAGAAGAATAACAATAATGAAGAGTTACCATCAGAATCAGTACAAGGTCTTCCGTTGGAAATGGAAGACCTTAATAAAACGATTTGGAGGGTCTCAAACAGTAATATATATATATATATATATATATATATATATATATATATATATATATATATATATATATTCAAAATGACATCAAAGTTTAGATTTCAATTAAATTTTAAATTTAAATAATTTTTTTCTTCATTACCATTTTGAACTGGTCTATAATTTTCCTTTTAAATGTCAGCCAGTGATATGAACGCAATAAAACACTCATAAAATTGGCAAAATTATGAAACACATAATATATTCAGTTTGCGATTAATTGTTACAGAAAAAAAATAAAATATCAACCTCCGAGTAAACCTTATCAGTAATACGGTATCGTTAAAGCTAAGACATTAGCTATAATAATATTAACCAGAGAATCCAAGCACTTCAACTTCACACATTGTAAGATACTCTGTTGTCTTTGAGATCTTTACAAATCTCCCCTGTGTTAATGCCGGACAGTCGATAACAACCAGCTGTGATTGAGTACCGGGACCAGCAAAGAAACCACAGGGAGTGTTAATATCTGATTCTGTCAGCCCTACAGTGACGGTAATATCCCGCAGTCGGTTTGACTCATCTATAATAGGTCAAAAAACAGATGTTAGAAATAAAAAAAAAATTTAAAGATTTCATTATTTTTAAATTTGAATTTATTTCTTCATCATATTGTTCCTATGTATGGTTTTTGTAAGTATGAATCATTTTACAACGAAAACATCTGCGATCAAATAATAGTTGATAATTTATAAAATTATACTTAAAAAAGAAAATTGAATAGCTATATAAAACGTTTGTTGGTTTTTTTTTTTGACAAATATTTAGTTTTTTATTTTTACAGCAAATTTTAGCTGTTTTTGTCCATCCATTACGTTTCAATTTACAATGTCGTCACTCTCTAAGCTTACCTGCGTACTCATCCGGTCCTCTGTTGAGTATTTTGACAGATGTGATGGAATACACAGCCTGCAAATCCACCCTCCACCACGGATTTATATCTGCCAATCCCGTGTGGGCACAAAGACCTTCGATCACGTTTGTACCTCTGTTACCATCTACTGCAAGCGTGGCCGAATAGGTTAAAAATGTTGACGACTGTTCGGCAGGTTTACCTTTTGCAAGTTCCATCGGAACTGTCAATGATATTACAAAACTGTTTAGAAATACAATATAATTCAGCAACCGTACATTTATCAAGACAGAACAATTACTTTATTAGCTGATAATTCAAAATGTAATTATATCTGCTTATTTTTGTATCCTCTATTCTACTAGAACCCGCCCATTTACTTCATTTTTCTATATTTATTTATTGCAAGGACAGGATCATAATTCACTCTTAGTGAGAATCAATAATATGCCCATTATTAAAATATAAAGCGATTCAAGCTATTTTCATAAACCAAGATGTGTCACTTTTGTCACTCACATTTTTAGAAAAGGTCAAAAGTATGGTAGATATTTGTATAATTCAACGAATAAAACGGGGTTGCTGACATATGTTAGGGATGCCACCCTTTCATCATAATCACAATATACGTGTGTGATCTAAGTTTGTCTTTGTCCATAACATAAAGCAAACTTAGAAATATATTACCTAAGTCATGCTTATGTTAAATAAACCGAATGAAATCTTCATTTTCTTTATCGAATTAGAATGTATCGGTAATAAATCATTATCTTGGGTTAATATCTTGTTTCTTTATAGAAACCATTGTTTGATATCTTTGATATAATAATAAGTAGAAGTAAATGAACATACACAAAATTAAAGGTGATATATATATATATATATATATATATATATATATATATATATATATATATATATATATATATATATATATATATATATATATGCACCCAACATTTGATAAAAGCTCTAAAAAAATCTACGGCATTTATTTTTGGTCTACTGTTGTTACCTCTTTGTTTTGACGAATATTCACTGGTTTAGTTATTCTCGAAAACCGCCTCTGGCGTGATATCGAGCTGACGTTAAAAGTTGATGGAATAATATAGTGAATTGAATTTTATCTTTTGTTCTAGATCTTACCTCGACAATGCAATTCCTATATTCTGAAGAAGTGGATGTTTTAAAATTGAGACAATCGTCGTCTTTAAAGTCAATGAGGGATTTTCTTTCTTCAAACGTCTTTTTTAGTTTATCAAGTTTTGTTAGTTTAGATATAATGTTATTCTTGTAAATTGACCATTACGTGGTACCTACATGTATTCAGCAGTCCACTTCCATACTTTATGAAAAAATTTTCAACCTCATAATGTCTGCTAGTAATATTTAAATCAATTAAACCAAACTTTGATATTGTGCAATAATAAGACATTAATTTTGTGGACATCAGTTGATTAATACACTGTACATGTATTCAAATGCTGAATTGAAATAATTAAGATAAAACTTATAAATGTAGGTCAACAAACCTTAGAATAAACAAAACATCTCTATAGACCGCCGACGTCTTGTGCAAATCGTCCTAGCTAAGCACTCTAATACTTACTGACTTAAGTCTAAGAATGCACCCCAGTCTCACTTAAGCAGTTTCAGACTTAAGTACCCTTTACGTTACGAGCCCCTGATCACCCAGGTCTAAAATTCAAAATGTTGGCTGGATGGAAATGGGGAATTGCAGAATGTTCGCTAAGTGAGAATTAATTCATGCGGCACATTAAGGGTTAAAAATTTTATTACCGAAAATATACCTTATTACGTAACTAATGGGCATGGCAATGATTTTTCCAAATAGCTATTGATACAATACACGATTTTCATTAATTTGTACATGTAATAGACTTTAATAACAATGTTGTTCACTTTCACAACATATGTGATTGAAAATCTTAGGGGTTTGTCCTGTAGGTCCTTAATGGAGAGATAAATAGAATAGGTTTTTTGATAAAGAGGGATTAATGAAAATTATCAGTACTAACATTTTGTCTTTTACAATGCTTAACAAATAAGTCCCCTTCTCTTGCGTCAAAATTCGAAGACTCTGGCCTCTATAAACCTATATTTATATATAAACCTCTCTCTCTCTCTCTCTCTCTCTCTCTCTCTCTCTCTCTCTCTCTCTCTCTCTCTCTCTCTCTCTATATATATATATATATATTTGCGCGTTTATACAAAGTGTGTTAAGCTAGATACAAAGAACATGGAATAATAAAGCAACGATAAAAATATAGAAAATTTTACTTAACAAAAAAAAATGATTGAAATATACATATATTTTATTCATACCATTTCTTTTGCTCCTTTGATGTTTATACGAGGTCCCTGCGTTTGCTTCTGATATGATCAGAACAACCTGAATTTCAATAAAAAATAATAAATTGCATCATTTAATATTACTCTCTATATATATATTATCAACATTTTGTCTTCATTTCCCATCATGCAATCGATCCGTGTCTCAAAGTATTTTTTTTAATAATTAATGACTGATTTATTTTCAGTGTTACATGTAAGATTATGCTAAATCAAACATAACGATAGACGACATAAATAAGATTTAAAATAAAATCAATGAACAGGAGACCCCCAGTCCTTTACTGTCACAAATATTACTATAGCCCGTGCACAGACCTGTCGAAGAGGTCTTCCTTCCGATTTTTGATACAATACTATGCAATACTGTTGACTCGTACTTTCGGATAATCTATAGTATTACAAATAGTAAAACACGCTTTTAATGATTTGACGCTTATAGGGAAGTGATTTTCATACCCTGTGACTTTATTACATGTTGTAAACTTGATTGATTTAACGAACTACGTTTATAACGAGGTAAAATTAACTGTCCCTTGGACTTCGTTATAAGCGTGTTTTACCGATCTTAAATAATGCTTACATATTGTAACAAATTGTCTTCAATTTTTACATTACAGCACTCTAAAGTCCCCATTAAACAGTTTGATTATATACATGTAATACACTTGCTTGGCAACAGTTTTTACGAATAGATGTCGATACGATCAACAATTTTGTTACTGTAATGAATTACAAATCTCAATCTTTTTCAGCTTTTGTGTAAAACTTTAAGAGGCTAATAAGGGTTAAATTAATAACGCGGCCATGCAATACTGTGAGCAATTCAGTTTAAAAAGTAACGTTACAATTGGTGAAATCCATTTAAATCACCAATACAATATCCCTTAACCTTTTTTAAAGTTAGATTATAGCCTTTTAGAAAAGCAAACTGATCCAGACTAAAATGATAAACAAAGAACTCTCTATTTAAAAGCGTTTCAAGCATTTTAGTAAACTCGTAAAACGCTATGATATTGTTATAAAAAAATTACAATTATTTAAACTGGTAATAAAAATATACTACCGTCATCAAGTATAACATCTTCTGCATTGTTGTCTTTATATAAGCGTTGGTACAAGTGATTTCACTTTGTCGGTGCATTATTTATAAAAGAGTTTCCTGACAGATAATTTCTGCAATCAACTCAAGTGATGACATCAGATTCAACGTAATTTGTTTCCTGGAAGGGAAAAAAAGGGAAACAAAAATAATTGGACTGATATTTTACACTGACATTAATGAATTACATAATTTGAAAAAAAATCTGCAAAATAAATATTCATAACATTCCATTTTGTTAGTAAGGTACCTCATAGCATCATATTTAAAAGTTCTGTTTTTAGTTAATTGTATAAAATAACACTTGATTACTGATTCAATTAACAAATAATAAGTACATGTATGTCATTATGTTAATTTAATTTTATTTATACCGTGTGGCAGTAATTACACAATTTGCAACATAATTTGGTATTTCCCGACACCCATTAACACCAAAACTTACAACACGAAAGAGAAATCCATAAAAAACAGAAATCATCAGTTTAAATAATAACACAGCTCTAAAGTGAATTTTGTTTTTTCTTGGAAAATAATTCAGAAATTTCAACAATTTTAATTACACTTTTTGGTTCATTGAATGATCAAGAGCTCTCTCTCTCTCTCTCTCTCTCTCTCTCTCTCTCTCTCTCTCTCTCTCTCAATCCAAATGTTATAGTTTTTTTTTTATATTTACAAGATGACTTTCAAATAAAATAATGTTATGCGTTATGGCATACAATTAAAAGATTAATATGAAATATTTGTAGTTTTTCTTTTTTAACTTTGTGGTTAGCTTCAGGGACGCAGATGTAATGCATCATTTGCTTGACCCTTTTTTTTTAAATTTTAAACATTTCACTCATCAAAGTAAGGAAAAACGATTGAACACTGAACTATTTTATACGCTTAGTACAACTCACAAATAAGTAATCAACTTCAATTGTTTTATTTACCTGGATTTTAAAAATAAACACACTGCTTTTTTTTTTTACATCATAAGTGAACTAAGTAGAAATAAACAATGATTGAGAAATTTATGAGTCAACTCTCAAGCACATACTTGTGTAGTGACCATTTATGATACAGTATGCACTAATGATATATAGTAGTCATATTTTCAACCAAATCGATTATATTTGAAATAAAATCGTTCAAGTTTGCATCTCTGTCTATCTCATTGCACTTAAAAATTTAAGGTTTTTTTCGCGTGTCACAAAATATGCCACAATGGGGAAAATGTGTTGCATTTGGAATTTTGCTAGTCATTTTTTGGCGATTTAAAAAGTTTCTTATAGAAAAATAATACAGAATATAATTTCTGCGTATTAAAAAAAATTCGGTTTAAAAGACATCATGAAGAAAGCGAAATTTAAATCGTCGCGAAAATTACCGGATATACGTAAGCTCTTAATTTCACAATGAAACATAGAATCTAAGAAAAAAAAAGTTGACATTTCTGAATAGTCGACAATTTTCCGAGAAGTGAACAAAATTGAGCAAAGTGCTGTGTAATTTATCTTCAATTTCTGTTGTTTGTTGGGTAATTTCCATCAGGGAATGTGAAGGTTAACTAAGACTTATACCACACAGTCGCTTGCAATAAAATTAATATCACGATAAAAAGCAACAGTCGACGGATTTGATCAAAAATTGTTTTGATTTCTAAAAAATATTATCACAAATTTTAAATGATTTATCTTTTATATAAAATCGTTCATGTTTGCATCTCTGTCCATCTATTTATCCTTAAAAATGCAATAAAAGCTATTTTTCTTTCTTCTAACAAACAAGAGAGAGAGAGAGAGAGAGAGAGAGAGAGAGATGATTAATTGAGAGAGAAAGTGATCTGTATTTATTCTTCATATAAAATCGGTCATTCTTGCATTTATGTCTGTTTCTTTGTACTTAAAATATAATATTGGCTATCTTCTTACTTGTATACAAACGAGAAAAAGAAAAAAAGAGAGGGAAAAAAGAGAGGCAGACAGACAGAAAGAGAGAGACAGAGACAGATAGACAGACAGACAGACAGTATTATTGCAGTAAGAAAAAGCCCTTTATTTTCATAAAAGCCATTGAATGCACTAGAAATTGTTCCCATTCCTGAATAATTGTATAATTTTCCATGAAATGTATAATTTTTTCAAAAAATGAACACGTTATATGTGATTAATTTAACTTCAATTTCTGTTACTGGTTAGGTAATTTTCTTCAGGGAATGTGAAGGTCATCTATTACTTAATATCATTTAATCCGGAAGACGTTTTGCGTTAGGGCATACACTTTATAGAACAAAATGAGAGATTTGTAGTTTTTTTTTTATCTGAGGTTAGCTTGAGGGACGCAAATATACTACATCATTTCCTAGAGATTTTTTTTATAATAAACATGTTACTCATCAAAGTAAGGAAAACACTGCTTTTAGAAAAATAAGGGTGAATTCAGTCGACAATTCAACTAAATTTCTTTTGTATGAAGTCAATTACTGTTTAACTCAAGATAATACATGTTATTCTTTTCTTGAAATATATCTATTATTTTATTTGACAAATAATTATAATATGGGCATTGTAATTAGAAACGTGAACTTTTTTTTGTCACTCAGTGTCATTCACAAATAAGTAACCAACTTCAATCGTGTAATTAACCTGTATTTTAAGATTAAACACACTGCTATGTTGACATCATTAGTGAACTTAGTAGAAAAAACAATGACTTGGAAATTTATAGCTCAACTCTCAAGCACATTCCTGTGTAAAGACCATTTCTGATACAGTATCCAATATTGATATATAGTGGTCAGATATTTAACCAAATCGAAATATACATAACATAAAATCGTTTATGTTTTCATCTACACTGGCTATTTTCTTAATAGTATACAAACAAGAGAGAGAGAGAGAGAGAGAGAGAGAGAGAGAGAGAGAGAGAGAGAGAGAGAGAGAGAGAGAATTAATAGAGAGAGAGAGAGAGAGAGAAATACCGTACATTCGAGTTTTTACGCGTGTCACAAAATATGCCACAATCGGGGAAATGTGTAGCATTTGGAATTTTTGCCAGTCATTTTTGGCGATTTAAAAAGATTCTTATAGAAAATAATACAGAATATATTTTTCTGCGTATTCAAAAATATGCGAATTAAAAGACATCATGAAAAAAGCGAAAATTATATCATTGCGAAAACTACCGGTATATATAGATATACGGTAGCTCTTGATTTTTCAATGAGACATATAGTGTAATAAAAACAAGAGGCCCATGGGACACATAGCTCACCTGAGCAACAATAAGCAAAATAAAATCAGCTTTACGTAGTAATATACCAAAACAAAATATGGACAATATAGTCTAACAGATCCTATATAAAAAAATCAATTTTTCCCTGGATATTCTGTTTATGTTTATTAAGGTCTTCCGTTTCCAACGGAAGACCTTATTATTTTCGTTCGGTTTCTTTTTCCCTATTATTATTTTTTTTTTCTTACAAAATTTGTGCAGGCGATTTCTCGGAAATGGCTGAACCGATTTTCGTGAAACTTTCAGATCTAATAGATATTAGTCCAAACTTAATATACATTTTTTTATTTTGATGACGTCATTTCCGTTCTTCAGAAAATGACATTTTAGTGATTTTCAGAGGGTCGGCTTGTCCAGGGATATCCTCCTAAACGGTAAAAGATATTGAGTTCAAACTTTCAGGGATTGTAGACAAGAGATTGTAGATGTGCAATTTGGCATTCAAATTTGTCATGCTCAAAAGGCGTTAAAGCTCGCCTGGTCCTGGAAATTGAGACTAAAAAAACGTTGTAATTTTTCATGGTTTTCTTGGTTTTCTCTTTTCTAAAAAATATTTTGTTAACACATGTATTGCAAAAAAAGTTTATATTTACAAGACCATTCATTTGATTTCGAGAAAAAGGGACTGGCCCCTAAAATTAGGGGTCCAAAGGGCTCTAAAGTCTTTCATCTGTAGCTCAGTGATGTATTTAATCATATGCAATTTTCAAAATTTCGTTAAACGGCCCCTATAAGGAGTTTAGGGATCGGCCCCTAAAACCTTCTTTCTCATATATCTCCAGAACGGTAACGAATTTTTAAACAGTTGTTGAATAAAATGTGTTTATATTTAAATGACATTTTATTTGATATCAAGAAAAAGGGGCTGGCCCCTAAAATAAGGGGTCCAAAGGGCTCTAAAGTCTTTTATTTGTAGCCCTTTACTGAGGGATATTTTGTGAACAGTTATAGAAGCAAATATGTTTATCTTACAGTTATGTATCCAAGCAATGTAATGATTTTATCATATGTTACGTAATTTGGGGTTTTTAGGGGACAAAAGTCCAGAATTTTGATCACATATATCTCAGAAAGGAAAAATATATTGAAATGCAGTATAGAAGAAAAGATGCTCAAAATGATGTATTACATCATATACAATTTTCAAAATTTCGTTAAACGGTCCCTATAAGAAGTTAAGGGATCAGCCCCTAAAATGTTCTTTCCCATATGTCTTAAGAACGGTAATGAATTTCTAAACAGTTGTTGAACAAAATGTGTTCAGATTTAAATGACCTTTTATTTGATATCAAAAAGGGGGGCGGGCTGGCCCCTCAAATTAGGGAACTTAAGGGCTCTAAAATCTTTCATCTGTAGCTCTTTACTGAGGGAAATTTAATGAAAGGCTTTAAAAGCAAATATGTTTATTTTACAGTTCTGTATCCAAGTAATGTAATGATTTATTCATATGTTATGTAATAATGATATTTTAGGGTCAAGAATCCATAAACTATGACCAGCTATATCTCAAAAGGTAAATTTTTTTAAATGCAGTATATAGAAGAAAAGATGCTCAAATTGATTTTCTTTACAAAATGCAACCTTCAAAATTTGGTTCAGCGGCTCCAATTAGGAGATAAGGGATTGGCCAATTAAAATTTTTTTTCTCAGATATCTGAAGAACGGTGACGAATTTCAAAACATTTGTTGAACAAAGCTCTTTTCCCTGAAACAAAATAGTATCTGGCCCTTAGAATGTAGACCCTGTTTTTCTATTCTAAATCATGTTTAGCTGTTAAATAGCAAAATCAAGATCGAACATATATCTCAAATTCTAAAATCAGACGGAAGACCTCCTCGTTTCTCGCAACGAGATCATGTCTAGTTCTTCTTATTATTAGGGTCTTCCGTTTTCAACGTTATTCTATTGTTTTTTTAAGGTCTTCCGTTTCCAACGGAAGACCTTATTGTTATTCTTCGGTTTCTTTTTCCCTATTATTAAGGTCTTCCGTTTCCAACGGAAGACCTTATTGTTTTTCTTCGGTTTCTTTTTCCCTATTATTAAGGTCTTCCGTTTCCAACGGAAGACCTTATTGTTTTCGTACGATTTCTTTTTCCCTATTATTATTATTTTTCTTTTTTTTTCTTACAATTTTTGTGCACGCGATTTCTCAGAAACAGCTCGGCCGATTTTCATGAAACTTTCAGATCTGTTAGATAATAATCAAAACCTGATAGCTTTTATATTATATTGATGACGTCACTTCCGTTTTTGAGAAATTGACGTTTTAGCGATTTTTAGGGGGGTTGCTTGTCCGTGGAACTTCTCCTAAACTATAAAAGATATCGAGTTCAAACTTTCAGGGATAGTAGACAAAAGAATGTAGATTTGTAATTTTATTTTCATTTTGATCTGTCTTGAATGGCGCCGAAGATCGCCTGGACCCGAAAATTGAGATGGAAAAAACGTTGAAATTTTTTCTGGTTTTCTTTAATTATCTCTTTTCTGAAAACTATTTTGTTAAGACATGTAATGTAAAAAAAGTTTCTATTTACAGGACCTTTTCTTTGAAATCAAGAAAAAGGGGCTGGCCCCTCAAATAAGGGGTCCAAAGGGCTCTCAAGTCTTTAATCTGTAGCCCTTTACTGAGACATATTTTGTGAAAGGTTATAGAAGCAAATATGTTTATCTCACAGTTATGTATCCAACCAATGTAATGATTTCTTTATGTGTTTCGTAATTAAGGGTTTTTAGGGGCCAAAAGTCAAAAATTTCGATCACCCATATCTCAGAAAGGAAAAATATTTTGTAATGCAATACAGAAGAAAAGTTGTTCAAATTAATGTTCTTAACAATATGCAACCTTCAAAATTTCGTTAAACGTCCCCTTTAAGGAGATAAGGGATCGGCCCCTTAAACCTTCTTTGTCATATATCTCCAGAACGGTATCGGTTTTCTAAACACTTGTTGAACAAAATTTGTTTAAATTTAAATGACCTTTCATTTAATATCAAGAAAAAGGGGCTGGCCCCTCAAATAAGGGGATCAAAGGGCTCTAAAGTCTTTAATCTGTAGCCCTTTACTGAGAGATATTTTGTGAAAGGTTATAGAAGCAAATATGTTTATCTCACAGTTATGTATCCAACCAATGTAATGATTTTATTATGTGTTACTTAATTAAGGGTTTTTAGGGGCCAAAAGTCCAAAATTTCGATCACCCATATCTCAGAAAGGAAAAATATTTTATAATGCAATACGGAAGAAAAGTTGTACAAATTTATGTTCTTAACAATAAGCAACCTTCAACATTTTGTTAAACGGCCCCTATAGGGAGATACAGGATCGGCCCCTAAAACCTTCTTTCTCATATACCTCCAGTACAATATCTGTTTTCTAAACACTTGTTGAACAAAATTTGTTTAGAATTCAATGACCTTTCATTTAATATCAAGAAAAAGGGGCTGGCCCCTCAAATAAGGGGACCAAAGGGCTCTAAAGTCTTTAATCTGTAGCCCTTTACTGAGAGATATTATGTGAAAGGTTTTAGAAGCAAATATGTTGTTCTCACAGTTATGTATCCAACCAATGTAATGATTTCATTATGTGTTACGTAATTAAGGGTTTTTAGGGGCCAAAAGTCCAAAATTTCGATCACCCATATCTCAGAAAGGAAAAATATTTTGTAATGCAATACCGGAGAAAAGTTGTTCAAATTAATGTTCTTAACAAAATGCAACCTTCAAAATTTCGTTAAACAGCCCCTTTAAGGAGATAAGGGATCGGCCCCTAAAACCTTCTTTCTCATATATCTCCAGAACAATAATGAATTTTTAAACACTTGTTGACAAAATGTGTTCAGAATTAAATGTCTTTTCATTTGATTCCAAGAAAAAGGGGCTGGCCCTTTAAATTAGGGGATCAAAGGGCTCTTAAAGAATTTTATCTATAGCCCTTTAATGAGAGCCATCTTGTGAAAGGTTATTAAAGCTAGATTAAGTATAATACGTCTACATATCCTAACAACACAGGATGAATCACTGCCATTCAGTCAACTGAATGTTAACTGAAAGCTCTGGAAAGGTGACTGAATGACACAGCTATGCCATTCAGTTACCGTTCAGTCACATTTCAGTTAACTGAATGGCAGAGGTTCATCCTGTGCAATATGATGATTTGCTCTTGCGTTACCCAATTAGGGTTTTTAGGGACCAGATGTAACAAGTTTAATATTTTCAATCTTATTTGGAAGAAATGCAAGTATTTTAAAAAGCAATGTAATAGAACTAAAAAGCAATACTTTAAAGCATTAGTACTTCACTCCTTTTTCCATATCATGTTTTGATGTCGAAAATCAAAAGTCGATGATGTCATATTTTCTTCTAAAAATCGGACGGAAGACCTCCTCGTTGCTCGCAACGAGATCGTGTCTAGTTATTATTCTTTTTTTTCTTACCGATTTTGTGCACGCGATTTCTTAGAAACGGCTGAACCGATTTACGTCAAACTTTCAGATCTTATAGGTATTGATCTAAACCTTGTTGGAAATTTTTTTGAATGATGACGTCACTTCCGGTTAAGGGATATTTACAATTTAACGATTTTCAGAGGGTCGGTTTGTCCGGGGATAAACTCCTAAACTATTTGAGATATTGAGTTCAAACTTTCAGGGATTGTAGATAAAAGGTTGTAGATCTGAAATATGGTACATATATTTTTGTGTGACCAAAAGCGCCGAAGCTCGCCCGAGCTCGAAAATTACGGTTGAAAAAGCGTCGTGATTTTTCGTGGTTTTCTTTCAATATCTCTTTTCTCGATAGTATTTTGCAAAAGCATGTAGAACAAAATAACTTTATAACGTCAAGAGCTTTTATTTGACATCAACAAAAAGGGGCTGGCCCTTCAAATAAGGGGCTGAGAGGGCTGTAAAGTATTTTAATTATATCTTTTTACGGTGAAATATTTTGTAATATATTATAGAAGCAATTATGTTCATTATAAGGTTATTTACATATACATGACAATCGTTTACTCCTATATTACGTAATTAAGGATTTCAAGGGGCCCGAAGTCCAAAATTTTGATCCTCAATATCTCAAAATGGAGGAAAATTCTGAAAAGCAATATTGAACAGAAGATGCTCAAAATATTAAGCTCAAAGGTATGCCACCTTAAATTCTTTGTTGTGCGGTCCTTAAAAGGAGTTACAGGGTCGGCCCCTAAAACGACCTTCTCCAGATATCTCGAGAAGGTACAGAATTTCTAAACACTTGTTGAACAAATGTGTTTGAATTGACAAGAACATTCTTTTGACATCAAGAAAAAGGGGCTGGCCCTTCAAATAAGGGGCTGAGAGGGCTCTAAATTCTTTTAATTATATCTTTTTACGGTGAAATATTTTGTAATACGTTATAGAAGCAATTAAGTTCGTTATAAGGTTATTTACCTATACATGGCATAATTTGCTCCTATATTACGTAATTAGGGATTCCAAGGGGCCCGAAGTCCAAAACTTTGATCCTCAATATCTCAAAATGGAGGAAAAGTTGCTCAACAAAAATTCCTTTGTTATCCGGTCCCTAAAAGTAGTTACATGTCGGCCCCTAAAACGACCTTCTCAAGCTATCTTGAGAACGTTACAAAATTCCTAAACACTTGTTGAACAAAATGTGTTTGAAATGACAAGAGCATTCTTATGAGATTAAGAGAGGGGTAGATAGTCTTTCATACATAATTCTTAGATCCCGCCTCCATTTCCAGATATGTTTCGTTGACGAATATTAAGGGCAATGTCATTTCCTCTTCTTAAAATCGGACGGAAGACCTCCTCGTTGCTCGCAACGAGACCGTGTCTAGTTTTTATTCTTTTTTTTTCTTCCCATTTTTGTGCACGCGATTTCTCAGAAACGGCTGAACCGATCTCCATCAAATTTTCAGATGTAATAGACAGTGGTCTGTACCTGATAGCAATTTTTTTGCATTGATGACGTCACATCCGTTTTTGAGATATTGAGATTTTTCTAATTTTTATATGGGTATTTTGTCTGCGGCCGTTCTCCTAAACTATAAGAGATTTTGAGCTCAAATTTCTACGGTTGGTTAAGGAAAGGTTGAAGTTTTGCATGATTGTTGTTTTGTATGTTTAACACTATTGGCACCAAAGCTCGCTTTGGCTCGAAAATTGACATTAAAAAAGCGTCGTAAATTTTTGTGCTTTTCTCTCTTTATCTCTTTTCTTCAAAATATTTTGTTAAAACATGTAATGTAAAAAAAGTTTATATTTACAAGATCTTTCAGCTGATATCAAGAAAAAGGGGCTGGCCCCTCAAATTAGGGGACCAAAGGGCTCTAAAGTCTTTAATCTGTAGCCCTTTACTGAGAGATATTTGGTGAAATGTTATAGAAGCAAATGTGTTGATCTCAATGTTATGTATTCAAGCAATGTAATTAATTTATCATGTGTTACGTAATTAAGGGTTTTTAGGGGCCAAAAGTCCAAAATTTCGATCACCAATATCTCAGAAAGGAAAAATATTTTGTAATGCAGTACAGAAGAAAAGTTGTTTAAAATGATGTTCTCAACAAAATGCAACCGTCAAAATTTCGGTAAACGGCCCCTATAAGGAGATAAGGGATCGGCCCCTAAACCTTTTTTCTCATATATCTCCAGAACGGTAACGAATTTCTAAACACTTGTTTAACAAATTTTGTGTAGAATTAAATGACCTTTTATTTGATATCAAGAAAAAGGGGCTGGCCCCTCAAATAAGGGGACCAAAGGGCTCTAAAGTCTTTAATCTGTAGCCCTTTACTTAGAGATATTTTGTGAAATGTTATAGAAGCAAATGTGTTGATCTCAATGTTATGTGTTCAAGCAATGTAATGAATTTATCATGTGTTACGTTATTAAGGGTTTTTAAGGCCCAAAAGTCCAAAATTTTGATCACCCATATCTCAGAAAGGAAAAATATTTTGTAATGCAGTTTAGAAGAAAAGTTGTTCAAAATGATGTTCTCAACAAAATTCACACTTCAAAAATTTCGTTAAACGGCCCCTATAAGGAGTTATGGGACCGGCCCCTAAAACCTTCTTTCTCATATATCTCCAGAACGGTAACGAATTTCTAAACACTTGTTTAATAAATATTGTGTAGAATTAAATATCCTTTCATATAATATCAAGAAAAAAGGACTGGGCCCTAAAATTAGGGGACCATAGGGCTCTTAGGTCTTTTATCTATAACCTTTTATTGAGGGGTATTTTGTGAAATGTAATAGAAGCAAATGTGTTTATCTCAATGTTATGTATCAAAGCAATGTAATGATTTTATCATGTTCCACGTAATTAAGGGTTTTTAGGGGCCAGAAGTCCAAAATTTTGATCACCCATATCTCAGAAAGGAAATATATTTTGTAATGCAGTACAGAAGAAAAGTTGTTTAAAATGATATTCTCAACAAAATGCAACCTTCAAAATTTCGTTAAACGGCCCCTATAAGGAGATAAGGGATCGGCCCCATAAACCTTCTTTCTCATATATTTCCAGAACGGTAACGAATTTCTAAACACTTGTTGACAAAATGTGTTCAGAATTAAACGTCCTTTCATTTGAATCCACGAAAAAGGGACTTGCCCCTTAAATTAGGGGATCAAAGAGCTCTAAAAGCTTTTATCTATAGCCCTTTAATGAGAGCCATTTTGTGAAAGGTTATTAAAGCTAGATTAGGTATAATACGTTTATATATCCTAACATTATAATGATTTTCTCTTGCGTTACCCAATCAGGGTTTTAGGGACCAGAGTTAAACAAGTTTGATCTTTTCTATCTTAATTGTAAGAAATGTAAGTATTTAAAAAAGCAAGAGAACTTATAAAAAGCGATACAATAAAGCATTAGTACTTCACTCCTTTTTCCATAACATGTTTTGTTGTCGAAAATCAAAGTCGATGATGTCATATTTCATTCTAAAAATCGAACGGAAGACCTCCTCGTTGCTTGCAACGAAATCGTGTCTAGTTAAGGTCTTCCGTCTTCAGCGGAAAACCTTACTGTTTTTCTACGCGTTCTCATTCTTCTATATTATTATTTTTTTTCTTGGTAGTCACCCTTAATTTCTCAGCCATTTCTCAATCGATTTTAATGATTTTTACAGGGATGATGTCTTAGGTGAATATCTCTTTGCATCTTACTTCCTGTCTGAAAATTCACTTCTGTTTCTGAATTATCTCCCTTTTTCATGTATTTTGAACATGATATTGTCCACGCATCTCCTCAAAAACTGTTATAGTTAGGGACTTGAAATTTATATGCAAGATAGAGTGGTTATGGTAGATTTGCTTGCTTGTTTTAGATTTGACCAGAAGTCATCATCCTTGAAGCTCGCACGGAACTGAAAATGTTGATGTTAAATTTTTTTGACAATTTTTACGAAATTTGAGATTTGATTACAAATATCTTTCTTCTAATCAATATTTTGCTAACACATGTAGAGCATCAAAAATTAATCTATAAAAGATCTTTCAACTGACACCAAGCACAAGGGGCTGACCCCTCATGTTAGGGGCCAAGAGGGGTTTAAGTCTTTTATGTATATCTCTTTAATGAAAAATATTTTGTAATTTATTATAGAAGCAAAAATGTCCATCTTCCAGTTATCTACCTATATTTGTTAAAAGTTTTCTGATATGTTACATAATTTGGATTTTAAAGGGGCTAGAAGTCCAATATTTTGATCATTTATTTCTTAAAAAGGAGAAATATTTTGAAATGCATTATAGAAGAGAAGATACTCAGAATTATATTCGTAATACTATTTAACCACCAAAGTTTCGTTTAATGGTCCTTATAAGGAGATAAAGGGTCGGCCCCTAAAACAATCTTTCCCTAATATCTCAAAAACAGTAACAAATTTCTAAACACTTGTTGAACAAAATGTGTTTAATATTAAGGGACCTTTCATTGATATCAAGAAAAAGGGGCTAGCCCCTCAAATTACATGATAAGAGGGATCTAAATGTTTCAATCATAGCTCTTATACATATATCAGAAAAAAAACAAGGGCGAGAAGTCCAATACATTTATAATTTATTTGTAAAAGAAATTGAAAAAAAGAGTATGTTTAAAATCAAAGGATTTTTCGTTCTATTTCCAAATCATGTTTAGCTGGTAAATAGCAAAATAAAGGTCAAGCACGTATCTCAAACTCTAGTGACATTGGGAATTTAGTATTTTCCGTTTAATATAGAAGTCACCGACCACCCCCCCCCCTCCCCCACCCTTCATAAAAAATCATTTAGTTTTTCTGGCCCGACTTTACTTGATCTTTGATCTCGGACCTTTAATTTCAACTTAGTACCATTCTAGATTACCGTACTAATTACCAGACCAATTCGTTCATTATTAACAGAGTTATGAACTTTTTGGCATTTGAGTTTTAATTTTCGTGTTTGACATGTACTGTAGAAAAAAATTCTAACTCCCGAGCCCTTCACTCAATCCTCATGAAATTTTGTGTAGATGTACCTCGGGCCTCATTCTGTTTTTCTGCCAAATTTGCAGCGGGTTGAACAATTAAGACGAAATTTCCGATATCAAGCCGAGAGTATAGCCTGTATGGGGACTTAAAATTTACACAGTGCAAGGGATGTAAGCAGCCGCGTAATATTTCTGTTGCATGTATATTTCTTGTTTTCTGTTTAGTCTGTATCTACGATAGCGTGTGAACTACTTATGAATGTTAGAACTCTGGAAATTACTGTCATTAATTTTTTTATGAATAAATTTACGTGTTACTGATTTTGTTATTTCTACATTTATAAGAATTTTATCAATCCTGTTGATATAAAACAGTCAAACATAATAGTAAACGACACAAAAAAATCTCTACTCTGAAATACATGTGTAAAATGCATCAGTCATTGTTTTAGGACTTCCCGTAATTGTCGTTAACCGAATCCGAGATCCACACCTCAAAATTCTACTTTCGATTTATTTACGACGAAAATCAAGCTCGGTCCTTTTCATCCCCCTCCAGACACAAACACGCATTAATATTTCAAATGACCTCGCACTGTTACCAAACCTGAGTAGTGAGACATCTTACACGTTGTTTTCATCTCATACAAAAATTCAGCTCCTGTCCCGGGCGGAAACGCCCCAAATTCAAAGAGAAAATCGGGAATTATTTCGCGTCAGCCATGTTTTGACGTGAACCTTCGATGATGAAATATAGACTGGCGATGCCTGTCTGATATGCGCGATATATATTTCGTATGATAGAGACAGAGGACCAGTCTACGATGAAATTTTGTTATGACACCTGCAAAAGCAGTGTGTTCGAATCTCGACGGAGCCAAGATTTGTTCTTTCTCTCTATTTCCTTCTCTCCATTTTTTGTTTGACTTTCTAAATAAGATATTCAAAATAAAGGGGTTGTTGGACTGAAGTACAAGTTGAAAACACTCGTACATTAAGATTTAGACAAAAACATTAATTATTAGGGTCTTCCGTCTTCAGCGGAAGACCCTTCTATTATTCTATTGTTTCTTTTTCACTTTTCTTATTATTAAGGTCTTCAGTTTCCAAAGGGAAACCTTATTGTTATTGCTTTGTTCCTTTTTCCTTATTCTTCTATATTATTTTTTTTTCTTACAAATTTTGTGCATGCAAGATATCAAAAACTACTCAATTGATTTTTATGAAAGTTCTCGATCTTATAGATGACGATGTGAACCGTATTGCTAATTTTTTTATTGATGACGTCACTTCAGATTTTGAGATATAGTCGTTTTGTCGATTTTCAGAGAGGTATTTTGTCGGCAGTACTCCTTTTAAACTATAGCAGATATACACTTGAAATTTTCAGTGATGGTAGACGGAAGATTGAAATTGTGCATGAAGGTTTAAAATCATTTCGATCACAAAAAGCGCCGAAGCTCGCCTGGACCCAAAAATTGAGATTAAACAAATATCATAATTTTTTTCTGGTTTTCTTTGTTTATCTCTTTTCTGAATAATATTTTGTTAAAACATATAATGTTAATTTTTTTTTATATTTATAAGACCTTTTATTTGATATCAAGACAAAGGGGCTGGCCCCTCAAATTAGGGGACCAAAGGGCTCTCAAGTCTTTCATCTATAGCCCCTTTACTGAGATATATTTTGTGAAAGATTATAGAAGCAAATATGTTTATCTCACAGTTATGTATCCCAGCAGTGTCATGATTTTATAATGTGATACGTAATAAAGGTTTTTAAGGGTTCAAAATTCAAAACTTTGATCACCGATATCTCAGAAAGGAAAAATATTTTGAAATGTAGTATAGAAGAAAAGATAATCAAAATGATCTACTAAACAATATGGATTCTTCAAAATTTCGTTAAACAACCCCTAAAAGGAGATAAGTGATCGGCCCCTTAAACGCTCTTTCTGAGATATCTCAAGAATGGTACACTTGTTGAACAAAATATCTTTAAAAGTAAATGATTTTTCATTTGTTACGAGGAAAAAGAGGCTGCCTCTCGAATTAGAGATCTAAATGTTTTCAAGCAAAGCTCATACATCTAAAACAAAATAGTATCTGGCCCTTAGAATGTAGACCATCGTCTTATATTTTAAATCACGTTTAGCCGTTAAATAGCAAAACCAAGGTCGTACATGTATTTCATGTTCTAAAAGACACGGAAGACCTCCTCGTTGCTCGCAACGAGATCGTGTCTAGTTAAGGTCTTCCGTTTCCAACGGAAGACCTTATTGTTTTTGTACGATTTCTTTTTCCCCTTTTATTATTAACGGAAGACCTTATTGTTATTCTTCGGTTTCTTCTTCCCTATTATTATTAAGGTCTTCCGTTTCCAACGGAAGACCTTATTGTTATTGCTTTGTTTCTTCTTCCCTATTATTATTAGGGTCTTCCGTTTCCAACGGAAGACCCTCTTGTTATTCTACGGTTTCTTTTTCTTTATTAGGGTCTTCCGTTTTCAACGGAAGACCCTCTTGTTATTCTATTGTTTTTTAGGGTTTTCCGTTTTCAACGGAAAACCCTTCTGTTATTCTACGGTTTCTTTTTCTTTATTATTATACTTTTTTTTCTTTTTCTGACTTTTTTGGAGCGTTATTTCTCAGAAACTATTCAACCAATTTACACCAAATTTTTAGGACTTATAAAGCATTAATGTCGCTACTGATTATCAAAATTTCCAATGATTACATCACTTCCGGTTTCAGATATGGACGATTTTGTAAATTTTTAAGGGTCATTTTGTCCACGCATCTCCTCTTAAACTAATCATGATAAAAGCTTGAAATTTGCAGGGATTGTAGATGAAGGTCTGTAGATTTCCCTCTATGCTTCCAATTGCGAAAAATGCGCAAGGCCTAGAAGCTCGCCTGAACCTGAAAATTAGCACTAAATTTTTTCACAAAATTTTCGCACATTTTCCGTAATATCTTTTGACGCATAAATATTTTGTTAAAACATGTAATGCAAAAGCTGTTTCAATTTGCACGAGCTTTTATTTGATATCAAGAAAAAGGGGCTGGTCCCTCAAATTAGGGGTCAAGAGGGCTCTAAAGTCTATTTGCAATAACTTTTTAGTTAACAATTATTTGTTATCAATTATAGAAGCAAAAATGTTTATTGTACAGCTGTTTATCTATACAGTACCATACTTAAGTCATATATTACGTAATTAGGGGTTTCAAGGGGCCAGAAGTTCAAAACTTTGATAATTAATATCTGAAAAAGGAGAAATATTTTGAAAAGCAATGTAGAACAAAAGTTGTTCAAAATAATGTTTTGTACAATATGCTACCTTAAATGCTTTTGTTTATGACCCCATTAAGGAGTTAAAGGGTCGGCCCCTAAAACACATTTGTACAGATATCTCAAGAACGGTAAACATTTTGTGAACACTTGTTAAACAAAATATGTTTATATTTACAAGACCTTTCATTTGATATCAAGAAAAAGGGGCTGGCCCCTCAAATTAGGGGTCAAGAGGGCTCTAATGTCTTCTTACAATAACTCTTTACTGAACAATATTTTGTTATTAAATATAGAAGCAAAAATGTTCATTGTACAGCTGTTCATCTATACATTACCATACGTAAGTCATATATTTCATGTACGTAATTAGGGGTTCCAAGGGGCCAGAACTCAAAACTCTGATCATTAATATCTGAAAAAGGAGAAATATTTTAAAAAGCAATGTAGAACAAAAGTTGTTCAAAATAATGTTCTTAACAATATGATACCAACAATTGTGTTGTTAGTGGCCCCGGTAAGGGGTTAAAGGGTCGGCCCCTAAAACGCATTTGTACAGATATCTCGAGAACGGTTTACAATTCATGAACACTTGTAGAACAAAATATGTTTATATTAGCGAGACCTTTTATTTGATATCAAGAAAAAGGGGCTGACACCTCAAATTAGGGGCCAGAAAGGCTACTAAGTATTTTCATAATAACTCTTTTCTGACCAATAATTTGATATTAATCATCTAGCAGCAAAAAAGCTTTAATTAAGCTTAATTTAAAACCGAAACCCGTTTTAAAATCGGACGATCTATTACAGAGATATCGGGGTTTAAAAATTGATTTTTCCGGAAATTTTGATTCCCCGTCCTTGATTTAAAAAATAGCGTAATATTTAAAGTAAAATTAACTCGTACCAAAAATAATTGTTAAGTCGTTCTTGAACACATTCGGATTTTTTTGTTAAGTCGTTCTTGAAATCGGAAAGGGGTTTTTCAAGTCGTACTTAAAATCATTCGAATTTTGTTAAGTCGTACCAGGAATAATTCGAGTTTTTCATATTTTATATTTTAGTTACTCTTGTTATTGGTTTAAGAGCTCTGCTTCTTACAGGAACTTCCAGCTTTACTTCCGACATTAACGGAAGACCCACTCGTTGCTTTGCAACGAGCTTTGCTCTAGTTTTTTATTATTATTAATCTTCTTGTTTTTCCTTCTGACTTCTTTTTTGCTTTATATCTCAAAAACTATTCAACCGATTTGCAAGAAATTTTCAGAGATTATGTTAAATTCTTGTCCCTTGAAGCTTTTACAGTTTCAGTCATTAAATCACTTCCGTTTTCTAGTAACGTCATTTTAAAAATTTTTAAAAAGTGATTTTGTCCATGACTTTTCTCGTAAACGATTGTTTATAAAGACTTGAAATTTTCTGTGATTGTAAATCTGCGGATTTACTTATGGCATTTGACCAAAAAAATGTATTTTGTCACTTCCGGTCGAAACCGGAAGTGAAACAATTTTTTCCAAAAAATGAATATTCTGATCAAATCGAAAAAGAATATGTCTTTTGTAGAGCTTATTAAGCTGAATCTAACACTGAAAGCTGTTTTCAAATCGGACGATGCATTACTGAGATATCGGGGTTTAAAAATTGATTTTTCCGGAAATTTTGATTCCGCGGCCTTGGTTTAAAAAATAGCGTAATGTTCAAAGTAAAATTAACTCGTACCAAAAATAATTGCTAAGTCGTACCTGAACACATTCGGATTTTTTTTGTTCAGTCGTTCTTAAAATCGGAAAGGTTTTTGTTAAGTCGTACTTAAAATCATTCGTATTTTGTTAAGTCGTACCAGGAATATTCGATTTTTTTTCATCTTTTTATTTTTGTTACTCTTGTTATTGGTTTAAGAGCTCTGCTTCTTACAGGAACTTCCAGCTTTACTTCCGACATTAACGGAAGACCCACTCGTTGCTTTGCAACGAGCTTTGCTCTAGTTATTCTTTTTTTTTCTTTTTCTGACTTTTTTGGAGCGCTATTTCTCAAAAACTATCCAACCGATTCGCACAAAATTTTCAGGACGGATAAAGCATGATCGGCGCTACATATTATAAAATTTTCAAATGATGACGTCACTTCCGGTTTCAGATATTGACGATTTCGTAAATTTTTAAGGGTCATTTTGTCCACGCATCTCCTCCGAAACTAATCAAGATAGAAGCTTGAAATTTTCAGAGATTGTAGACGAATGTATGTAGATGTACCCCCATGCTTCCAATGATGAAAATTGCTAAAGGCCTCAAAGCTCGCCTGAACCTGAAAATTGGCACCAAATTTTTTCACGAATTTTTTGCACATTTTCTATGATATCTTTTGATGTATAAATATTTTGTTAAAACATATAATGCAAAAGTTGTTTCAAATTACACGGGCTTTCATTTGATATCAAGAAAAAGGGGCTGGCCCCACAAATTAGGGGCCAAGAGGGCTGTAAAGTCTTCTTACTATAACTCTTTACTGAATAATAATTTGTTATTAATTATAGAAGCAAAAATGTTCATTGTTGGGCTGTTTATTTATACAGTACCATACTTAAGTCATATGTTACGTAATTAGGGGTTTCAAGGGGCCAGAAATTCAAAACTTTGATCATTAATATCTGAAAAAGGAGAAATATTTTTAAAAGCAATGTAGAACAAAAGTTGCTCAAAATAATGTTTTGTACAGTATGCTACCTTAAATGTTTTTGTTTATGACACCATTTAGGAGTTGAAGGGTCGGCCCCTTAAACATATTTGTACATATCTCTCAAGAACGGTTAACATTTCTTGAACACTTGTAGAACAAAATATGTTTGTATTTGCAAGACCTTTCATTTGATATCAAGAAAAAGGGGCTGGCCTTTCAAATTAGGGGCCAAGAGGGCTCTAATGTCTTCTTACAATAACTCTTTACTGAACAATAATTTGTTATTAATTATAGAAGCAAAAATGTTGTTTGTACATCTGTTCATCTATACAGTACCATACCTAAGTCATAAATTATATAATTAGGGGTTTCAAGGGGCCATAATTCAATATTTTGATCGTTAATATCTGAAAAAGGATAAATATTTTGAAAAGCAATGTAGAACAAAAGTGGTTAAAAATAATGTTTTTAACAATATGATACCAAACATTTTGTTGTTTGTAAAATTGCTTAGTAGAAAGATAACACTTGTGGTGGGTTCGGATGCTACATTTATTCTAACTAAACTTTCACACAGATTAATGCTTTCCCATGCATTCTAACATTTATAATGTAAACAATTGTTGGTCTCACATAAACACACAGCAAGCGCTAATGGCTAGCTGGCTGAAGGATTAAGATAAACTCTTTCTAATGGACATTACATCCCTCCTTTCCTTTGAATTTTAATTGTTGTCATTTATTGTTTGTTTATGAAAGTCACTTATGAAATTATCACTGATATTAACATTGTCCAAATTATATAGAAATGTTCATTTTGTTTATAAGATGTTATCAGTCACTCACAACATTTATACATAACTAATTAATACAAGATTGATTATAAAACTGAACTACAAGCCAGAGGATTATTATGCCTCTCAACACGACTTGTTATGTTTTACTTAGAAACATAATCATCTACATATTTTTGACGATTTGTTTTCTGCCTTAAATTATAGCGCAGAGTCATTGTTATCGCATCTGGAGACTTCGTTGTTTCTGTGTTGGTTTCTGGGTTGTTTACATCTCCGTTATCGCATTCATCAGACTGGTCAATAATAACTTCTGCTGGTTTTATTTCTTTGAATGCACTGGAGTTTCTTGTAACGGTTTTGTTTTCATTTGATGCTGTTATCATGGATCCCTTTTTCCCTATGACTTCCAATGGCTCGATTTCGTACGGAGTAGATAGTTTATTGCGTTTCTTTTGTTGAACAATAACTCTGTCTCCCTTTCTTAAAGATGAATGCTTCGCGTTGTTTTTCTTGTCTGCATAATGTTTCATCTTTTGTTTCTGATTTTCATCCCGTCTCCGCATTTCCGTTTTTCTGAATTTCGTTGTTTTAGGGTTTTCCGGAAGACGAACTTTTATATTTCTTCCAAATAAAGCTTCCGCCGGTGGAACTTTTGTTGTAGAATGGGGCGTTGCTCGGTAATTTCTCAGAAATTGGAAAATATCTTGTTTCCAATTGCGGCTCTCTGCATGCGATGTTTTGACAACTTTTCCTATGGTCCGCATAAACCGTTCAACTTCTCCATTAGCTCTTGGCCATAATGGTGTAATTTTACGGTGCGTAAATCCCATATATTTCGTAAATTCGTTAAATTCATGGCTTCGAAATGGAGGTCCGTTGTCTGTCTTGACAATATTCGGAATTCCATGTGTAGAAAAAATCTTATCCAATTTCGTCATTGTTGATCTTGCTGAAGTTGAATATACAATTTCTATCTCCGGATATCTCGAATAGTCGTCAATTACCACTAGTAAGTATTCTCCGGATGGGAAAGGACCGCAAAAATCTACGCTTACTTCCAACCACGGTTTGTTTGGTAGCTTTGACATCCTCAACGGTTCTATCTTGTTGGCAGGAACAGATGATAGACATGGGAAGCAAGATTTGCATAGGTTTTCTACCATTGAGTCGATTCCAGGGAACCAAATCTTTTCCCTTAGCAATTGTTTCGTTTTAACAATGCCTTGATGTCCTTCATGTGCTATGTCGACTATTTTCCTCTGTAGTGATGAAGGAATCACTAGTCTTGATCCTCTTAAAAGAATTTCCATCTCTTCATGTTTTCCAATACACAGCTCGTTCCTTAGTTTGTAAAACGACTGCATTGACATATTGTCAGATTTAGTTTTCCATTTTCCAGTCCTCAGATTTTGAATAACCATTTGTAGATTTGCATCATTTGCTGTGCTTTCCGCTACTTCCAATAAAGTAACAGTTTTTGGGACAGCATGTTGTGCAACAAAGTTGACAAATTCTTCCCCTATTTTTTTTCTTTTGATCCATTCTCATCGGTTCGTATATCCGGGTGTCTGGACATATAGTCGGCTGGGTTGTCAACTCCTTTCTTATATTTGACATGAAAATCATATGCTTGCAAACGTAAACGCCATCTTTCAATCCTTGCAGGGGGTTTTGATTTCGGATTGTTGAATATACTTTCTAGCGGTTTATGGTCAGTAACCAATGTAAACCTGGATCCGTATATGTACAAGTGAAAATGTTCGCAGCTCCAAACGATGGCTAAAGCTTCTCTTTCTGTTTGTGAATAACGTTGTTCTACTTGGGTCAATGATCTGCTTGCATACGCAACAATTTTTCCCTCCTGGGAAAGGATAGCTCCAAGTCCAACTGGGCTTGCATCAACAACTACTTCCGTTGATTTGTTCTGGTCATAGTATGACATAACAGTATCACTTGTAAGTGAATTCTTTAGCTTTTCAAACGCCAACTGTTGTTTCGTTTCCCACTTCCACGCCATATTCTTCTGTGTGAGAATCCTTATCGGTTGCGTAATTGTTGAGTAATCTTGAATAAATCTAGATACATAATTTGTCATTCCAAGAAAACTTTTAACTTCGCTTGTGTTTGTTGGACTTTTCGCTGACTTGATAGCTTGTATTTTAGCAGGATCAGCTGAAATGCCATCTGCGGAAAATACATAGCCAAAAAAAGATAGCTTTTGTTTGTTAAACTCACATTTTGGTCGGTTTAGTGTTATGTTGCGCTCCCGTAGCCGTTCCATGACTTTTCTTAAACGCGTATCATGTTGTTCTTGTGTTTTCTCCATACACTATGATGTCGTCACTCATATTCTTTACCCCTTGTAAGCCTTGGAGTGATTCGCTAACAGTCTCTTGAAAAATTTCAGCAGCTGATGAAATGCCAAAGTTGAGACGTTTATATCGGCGCAATCCTACGTGAGTTGTGAACGTCGTTATGTATCTTGATTGCTCTTCCAATTCAATTTGGTGATACCCTGCATTCATATCCAATTTTGAGAAGATTTTGGCTCCATTTAAATCATGAATTATGTCATCAACTGTAGGTGTGATATGTCTTGTTCTTTGAATTGCCTTATTAGGTAAACGCATATCCACGCACATCCTAATTTCATCTGTTTTTTTTCGGTTTGGGTGCAACGACAATTGGTGAAACCCAAGGTGTAGGGCCTTCTACTTTCTCGATGATGTCAAGATCCTCAAGCCTTCCTAACTCTGCTTCTACTTTCTTTCGTAAATGGAAAGGTATCCGTCGGTGAGGCTGAACAGTAGGTTTGATGCTTTTATGGACGTGAATTTTCACTTTTACATCTTTTATTTTTCCAATTCCTTGAAACAGGTCAGCAAACTCTTCACATATTTCATTCACATCTGTTGACAAACGATTGATCACTGGTATGATACCAAGATCTACGGCACTTTGGTATCCTAGGAGTGTACCACAATTTCCTTCGACTACATAGAATTTTCCAACAGCTATTTTGGACTTTGTTTCAATGGTCGCAGTGAAATATCCAAACGTTTTTTTGTCGTTTTTACAACCATATGCGAAAATTCTTGTACTTGATTTGCTCAGTTTAGGTTTTGGATGCAGTTTGGAAAATGTGACCTCGTCCAAAATATTAACACTGGAGCCTGTGTCAATCAACATATGAAAGCGTTGCCCATTAAGCGTAATATTAAACTTTGGTTGTTTTGTTGTAGAGTTGTTCCTGACGCTGAATACGTATCCATCATCTTCATCACAGTCCTGGATTTGTTTAACATGTTTTTTCTTAAACTGGGGTTTTGATTTACAATAAGCAGCGAAATGATTTTCTCGTCCACAGTTACTACAGATTTGTTTGAATGCTGGACACTTTGTCTTGTTGGGGTAATGGCCGCCACAGTTATAACATTTAGAACTCTGTCTATATGTACCTTTTGTTCCCGGCTCTGGATTTCGCCTTGGTTTCCAATGATGAGTTCTTTGTCCTGATTCCTTTTGGTGTATTTTGTTTACACTGGAATTGTTATTTTCGATTCCCGATGCCTGCTTCTCCGCCAGTTCTAATGTTCTTGCCGTTTCTAGTAGCTTGTTGAGTGTCATCTCCTCACTAAGTGCTTTTCTTCTTAATTTTGATGATGTGCAGCTCTGTATGATCTGAGACTTGATCTCACTATCATTGTCTGCAAATTCACATTTTGTAACGAGTTGTCTCAATCGGGTGTGGTATGTGTCCACCGTTTCCCCTTCCGATTGCTTCGTTTGTCGGAAAACGTACCGCTCGTATTCCTTGTTTACTTTTGGTTCAAAGTAATTTTTCAACGCATCTTTGGCTTGGTCATAATTCTCCTCATTCCCTGTATCTGCAAATGTGTCGAAAATGTCATAGACTTCCTCGCCAGCGTAATGAAGGAGTAGCGCACGTTTCCTCTTGTTATCTGTGATTTTCATTCCAACGAATAAGTTTTCCAGTCTCTGTACCCATTTCCTCCATCGGGTACCTATTGCTCCCTCAGCATGGACAGGAAATTTAGGAAAAACCGGTAATCCAGATTCTGCCATTGTGTTTTCCTTCAAAGTTGAATAAAAATCCTCGTCGCCATTGTAAAATTGCTTAGTAGAAAGATAACACTTGTGGTGGGTTCGGATGCTACATTTATTCTAACTAAACTTTCACACAGATTAATGCTTTCCCATGCATTCTAACATTTATAATGTAAACAATTGTTGGTCTCACATAAACACACAGCAAGCGCTAATGGCTAGCTGGCTGAAGGATTAAGATAAACTCTTTCTAATGGACATTACATTGTTAATGGTCCCGGTAAGGGGTTAAAGGGTCGGCCCCTAAAATACAGTTGTTTAGATATCTCGAAAACGGTTGCCAATTCATGAACACTTTTAGAACAAAATATGTTTATATTAGCGAGACCTTTTATTTGAAATCAAGAAAAAGAGGCTGACCCTTCAAATTAAGGGCCTGAAGGGCTACTAAGTCTTTTTATAATAACTCTTTCCTGATCAATAATTTGATATAAATCATAAAGCAACAAAGGAGCTTTTATTAAGCTTAATTTAAACTGAAATCCGTATTAAAATCGGACGATGCCTTACAGAGATATTGGGATTTAAAAATTGAGTTTTCCGGAAATTTTGATTCCACGTTCTTGGTTAAGGAAATAAAGTTGTGTTCAAAGATAAATTAACTCGTACCTTAAATAATTCGGAAATTGATAATTCGTACTTAAACACAATCGAATTTTTTTTGGTTAAGTCGTTCTTGAAATCGGAAAGGTTTTTGTTAAGTCGTACTTAAAATAATTTGTATTTTGTTAAGTCGTACCAAGACTAATTCGACTTTTTTCATCTTTTTATTTTAGTTTTTCTTGCTATTGGTATAAGAGCTCTGCTTCTTACAGGAACTTACAGCTTTACTTTCATCATTAACGGAAGACCCACTCGTTGCTTTGCAACGAGCTTTGCTCTAGTTATTTTTTTCTTACAAGTTTTGTGCACGCCATTTCTCAGCAACGGCTCATTTAATTTTGATGAAACTTTCAGATCTGATAGGTATTGATCTGAACCTTGTTGCATTTATTTTTCATTGATGACGTCACTTCCGTTTTTGAGATATCGTCGATTTTAGGATTTTTATAGGGGTATTTTGTCGGCGGAACTCCTCTTTAACTATTGCAGATATAAAGTTGAAATTTTCAGGGTTGATAGACAAAAGACTGAAGTTGTGCATAAAGGTCTTAAATCATTTTTATCTTGAAAAGCGCCGACGCTCGCCTGGACCCGAAAATTGAGATAAAGAAAACGTTGTGAATTTTCGTGCTTTTCTTTCTTTATCTCTTTTCTGGAAAATATTCTATTAAAACATGTATTGTAAAAAAGGTTTATATTTACAAGACCTTTCATTTGATACCAAGAAAAAGGGGCTGGCCCCTTATATTAGGGACCTAGAGAGCTCTAAAATATTTCATCTATAGCTCTTTACTGAGGTATATTTTGTAATGAATTATAGAAGTAAATATTTTTATCTTACAGTTATGAAGCCCGACAGCATAACGATTTTTTCATGTGTTACGTAATTAGGGGTTTTAAGGGGTCAAAAGTCCAAAACTTTGATCACCTACATCTCAAAAAGTAAAAATATTTTGAAATGCAGTATAGAATAAAAGATGCTCAAAATGATGAAACTAACAACATGCAACCTTCAAAATTGGTTCAGCGGCCCCAAAAAGGAGATAAGGGACCGGCCCGTAAAACGTTTTTCTCAGATATCTCAAAAACGGTAACGAATTTCTTAACAACTGTTGAGCAAAATGTCTTTAAAATTAAATGAAAAGGGGCTGGTCCCTAATATTAGGGACCTAAAAGGGCTCTAAAGTCTTTTTCTATAACTCTTTACCGAGGTATACTTTGTAATGTATTATAGAAGCAAGTAAATTTATCTTACAAACTTAATCTTGCAACCTTCAAACTTTGGTACAGTGGCCCCAATAAGGAGATAATGGACCCGCCCCTAAAACGTTTTTTCTCAGATATCTCAGGAAAGGTGACGAATTTCTTAACGCTTGTTGAACAAAGCTCTTACACCTGAAACAAAATAGTATCTGGCCTTTAGAATGTACACCCTGTTCTTTCATTCTCACACGTGTTTAGCTGTTCACAGCAAAATCCAAATCGAACATATATCTGAAATTCTAAAATCAGACGGAAGACCTCCTCGTTGCTCGCAACGAGATCGTGTCTAGTTAATTTTCTTTTTTTTTCTTACAAATTTTGTGCACGCGATTTCTCAGAAACGGTTCAACCGATTTCCACGAAACTTTCAGATCTGATAGATAATGATCGAAACCTTATAGGTTTTTGATTTTTTTGATGACGTCACTTGCGTTTTTGAGAAATTGACGTTTTAGCGGTTTTTAGAGGGGTCGCTTGTCCCTCTAAGTTCTCCTTAACTTTAAAAGATATCGAGTTCAAACTTTCAGGGAAACTATACAAAAAATTATAGATTTGTAATTTTATTTTCATTTTGATCTGTCTTGAAAGGCGCCGAAGCTCGCCTGGACCCAAAAATTGAGATGGAAAAAACGTCGTATTTTTTTCTGGTTTTCTTTGATTATTTCTTTTCTGAAAAATATTTTGTTAAGACATGAAATGTAAAAAAAAGTTTTTATTTACAGGGCCTTTTCTATGAAATCAAGAAAAAGGAGCTGACCCCTCAAATAAGGGGACCAAAGGGCTCTAAAGTCTCTAAACTGTAGCCCTTTACTTAGAGATATTTTGTGAAAGGTTTTAGAAGCAAATATGTTGTTCTCACAGTAATGTATCCAAGCAATGTAATGATTTCATTATGTGTTACGTAATTAAGGGTTTTTAGGGGCCAAAAGTCCAAAATTTCGATCACCCATATCTCAGATAGGAAAAATATTTTGTTATGCAATACAGAAGAAAAGTTGTTCAAATTAATGTTCTTAACAATATGCAACCTTTAAAAGTTCGTTAAACGGCCCCTATAAGGAGATAAGGGATCGGCCCCTAAAACCTTCTTTCTCATATATCTCCAGAACGATAATGAATTTTTAAAGACTTGTAGACAAAATGTGTTCAGAATTAAATGTCCTTTCATTTGATTCGAAGAAAAAGGGGATGGCCCTTTAAATTAGGGGATCAAAGGGCTCTAAATTTTTTTTATCTATAGCCCTTTAATGAGAGCCATCTTGTGAAAGGTTATTAAAGCTAGATTAAGTATAATACGTCTATATATCCTAACAATATGATGATTTGCTCTTGCGTTACCCAATTAGGGTTTTTAGGGACCGGATGTAACAAGTTTAATCTTTTCAATCTTATTTGGAAAAAATGTAAGTATTTTAAAAAGCAATGTAATAGAACTATGAAGCAATACTTTAAAGCATTAGTACTTCACTCCTTTTTCCATATCATGTTTTGATGTCGAAAAATCAAAAGTCGATGATGTCATACTTTCTTCTAAAAATCGGACGGAAGACCTCCTCGTTGCTCGCAACGAGATCGTGTCTAGTTTTATTAGGGTCTTCCGTTTTCAACGGAAGACCCTCTTGTTATTCTAATGTTTTTTTAGGGTTTTCCGTTTTCAACGGAAGACCCTCTTGTTATTCTATTGTTTTTTTTTAGGGTCTTCCGTTTCCAACGGAAGACCCTCTTGTTATTCTATTGTTTCTTTTTATTATTAGGGTCTTCCGTTTTCAACGGAAGACCCTCTTGTTATTCTATTGTTTTTTTTTATTATTATTATTCTTCTTGTTTTTCCTTCTGACTTCTTTTTTGCTTTATATCTCAAAAACTATTCAACCGATTTGCAAGAAATTTTCAGAGATTATGTTAAATAGTTGTCCCTTGAAGATTTTTAACTTTCAGTCATTAAGTCACTTCCGTTTTCTAGTTACGTCATTTTTAAAAATTTCAAAAAGTGATTTTGTCCAGGACTTTTCTCGTAAACGGTTGTTTATAAAGACTTGAAATTCTCTGTGATTGTAAATCTGCGGATTTACTTATGGCAAATTTACAAAAAAAAATATTTTGTAACTTCCGGTCGAAACCGGAAGTGATTCTAATTTTTCGGAATTTTCATTTTTTTGAGCGAATAATAAAATTATATGCATGTTGTAGAGTTTGCAAAGCTAAATGCAAAACTAAAATTCGTTTTCAAATCGGATGATGCATTTCAGAGATATCGGGGTTTAAAAATTGATCTTTCCGGAAATTTTGATTCCGTGTTTTTGGTTTTAAAAATAGTGCATATTTCACACTGAAAGTAATTTCTACTGAAAACAATTCGTACTGATAATTAAACTATATATAAAACACAAAATTATATGCATATTGTAGAGTTTGCAAAGCTTAATACAAAACTGAAATTCTTTTTCAAATCGGATGATGCATTGCAGAGATATCGGGGTTTAAATATTGATTTTTCCGGAAATTTTGATTCCGTGTTCTTGGTTTAAAAAATAGTGTAAAATTCACACTGAAAGTAACTCCTGCTGAAAACAATTCGTGCAGGTCATAAAACCGGACTCTGTTTTTTAATAGTTAATTAAAGTGTTTATCGATACAATTTAGTTATTTCGATCGATAATTACGTTGTTAGTTTTTATTAGTCTTATTAGTTTTAATCGAAATAATCATCGTACGATTCCCCATTTCAACTCGCCATGTTTTGACTGCGAACAAACAGCTGATAGCGGTGTGTCTACATTTTAAAAAAAAGCAAGGCCTGCAAGACGTCGATAGTGGAAATTTCAGCTCAACTAACGTATGACAGATTATAAAGGTATGTTTCAATACAGGATATGTCGTATTTACTTTTTCTTTTCAGAGTATTTGCACTTAGTCTTTTCAATCTAATCCGAGATTCCTCTGACTCTAACCTCCGCTTTTGAAGTACGTCACAATATAAAAGCGGGCGTTAGAGTCAGCGGAATCTCGGAATATTATCTGTCCAGTGTATTTTCACGGTAGCTGCAGAACTGTAGCTCTCCGGGAAAAAATAATGACAGACCGGAGAGCTACAGGGCCACCCATTGAAAAAATTGTACATGTATATTTATTGCGCAGAAAAACGTGCGCTAGTTTTGGACTGATTTACCTTATTTATACGCAAATTCTGTGAAAACAATTAGTACCATTAAATTCTTCATGCAATTTACTACTGATATCGCCTCTTTATTTGCCTCAGACTTTCTCCGAAACACGCTACCGACCTCGGGAAATCAAGTATGTTGAATTTACATCGAGATCGAGAGTCGCCATTTTTACATGTAAACAAAGTGGACCACATGAATTTACGGGACTGGTGATGGTGTTTAAAAGACTATCCGAGGCAAGTGAAGAAAGGATATCAGTAGTAAATTGCATGAAGAATTTAAAATTAAAAGCGGTGGGAGTCCTAAGGTACACAAGAATAGAATGTTGTAATTAGAGTGCATGTATGCATGATGATAACTTTACCCAAATATTTAAATATAGCAGATCTTTACAATATCGCCTTCACTGAATTTATAAATTAAAAAACTCAGGCTTGTGTTTAATTAAATAAATATATTTGACAAAGTAAATATTCAATCTAATTAAAATTAGACCTTTTGTCTCGCTCTCTATATGGTTATTGCTTGTGTAACAGGCATGTAAAACAGAGTGCGAGATGAAAAGTCTCAAATTTCATATTATATCAAGCTCAGAATTTAGGTCAATGTTCCATGATATCTATTAAACAGTCTTCTCAAGATATAAGTATTTCACAGAATCATTGTAATTTGAGAGATTAGATTATCTTTTATACATATTGATTCATTTTAGGTAAGCTTTACATGCATATCACATCTACATAGTATGTAAATAATTTTTACTGCATGTGCCTCAGATCTCTCTCTGTCTCTCTCTCTCTCTCTCTCTCTCTCTCTCTCTCTCTCTCTCTCTCTCTCTCTCTTTTAATCTTGGCAAAGACTCATGAAACTGTCAGAGGGCATCTTAATTTTATGACAAAAATATCTCGATCTTGTAAAAGAAATCCAAAGTGCATTGAATTTTAAAATGAGCATGTATTATTAATCCCTCATTTTTATGCGCATTATACATAGTATTGTTTTTAAAACATGTAATTCGTAAGAAAAAAAAACCCTCGCTAAATTTATTCGCAATAAACCCCAGTAGAATTGACAAAACATGGTATACACGTAGCAGAAGCTTATACTTTGACACTGTTTGGATTGGTAATATTCCTTTGTAGTTTATGAATTGAAATATTGCTGTCGCTTTTCAAGTAAAACAAACTCTCTCGCTCACTCCTGCTCTCGCTCTCTCTCAATCTGATATGTCTATACCCAAGAAATTATTTTAATGTTATGATATTATGACTTGATATGCACATTTTTGTTTTTGTACTGGCTAAATGTTAATGTCATATATTTGGATATGTCATACTTATAACACTGCATGGTCAGTGTATTTTTTCCAAAAATATTATGTATATGTTAATGTAAACACAGCTATTACAAGTACATGTATGTTAACACAGCTAATTTATTTTTTTTTTATTTCAGCTTAAAGCAGACTCTTGTTACCACATGGCTTTTACCTGTTGATTCTTGTGGTTTCAGCTCTTGAGGTTAACCTGTCACCTCTACCCACATGCATATTCCTTGTGTTCTACAGACTATCTACCGGTAATTCAAATTAAATCGGATAATGCATGAACAATAATGGAACTTTAAGAAAGCATCATGTCCTATTGTGGTTTGTTCATGTTTGATAAGAAATTATGAAAAACAAAATTAAGGCTGTTTAAAGAAATATAATAGTTGTGAAAATTTGTTTTTCAATAAAAGTATGCAATTATGTTTCCTTCATTTTTTATTTTATAAAGATATTTAGATGTGTTTACATAGTTGAAAAATCACCAAAACTCTTTCCAATTTTCTCCATAAGATTACATGTAGGATATGTAAATGTACATTTGACTTTTGAATAACACCAGCAATGATAATTACTTTTGAAATGAGCAAGAAACAATCTATTTTCATCCCTTTAAGGTATATATGCATAAAAAAAGTAGAAAAAAACATGTCAAATTTGAACATTTTTAATGGAATTCTCCGCCGCCTCCAGCTACCCGGGTGTGTTTGAATTTAATTTTATATAAGGCAGATGTGGAACTTGTTGATCTTACTGTTTTATCATGGTTAAAAAGAGACTAGAAACCAGAATAGATTAGATATTTAATAAATATGATTGTTAACTTACTTTTTTTCATGGAAAAAAGAAATCACATGCAGGAATACTTGTCTATTTAATTATTAAAATGCTACAAATCATTCAAGAAACATAAAAAGATCAAATTTTAGTATCATTGATGATTGTTTTCAAATATGTGTGAGAAATGACTCATAGAAATTGCCACAAGTTTCAGAAAATTAGGTAAAAGATTTCAAACCATGACTTTTTATGAAAATCAAAAGATAGGGGGTGGGTATACATGTAAGGGCATTTCTAAGTTATGTGATGCTTTTATCAAGATTATATCATGTAGATGTATGTTGTATTGAATAAGGTTTCTTATTAAAGGTGGTTGAACAACAATTGACCTCTAAAAGGTCAGGTAAAGATGTTTTACTAAGGAGAACCCTGTAAATCTGTGTTGAGTAAAAGAAATTGGAAATGGTGGGTTCACTTAAATGGCCATATGTTTATTAAACCTCAATGGAATTGTCAATATGTGGTATACTTTTTTCTCAGAATTGCATTAGCTTTCTTATTCTAAGACAAAGACATCTGTTCATAAAATGTACTAAGTTAAAGGTAGCAAGGGACCATTCGGATAAAGTACCTGTTAATATTTTTGTAAAATTAAGGTACATCACTACACCTAGACTTATACTTTTTAAGACACTACTTCACAAGATGGCGATTTAAATGTTTTGTTGAACTCTTAATATCGTTTGATTGGGTTGTATACCGTCATAGCTTAATGGTTAAAGTATTGGGTTTCTAAAGCGTTTGAGTTTTAGTCCGCCTGGAGCTTTTGTTACTGTTTATTGAATTAAATTTTTGAAAATGTAATTGTTCATCCAAATTTGCATATTTTTTGCCTATTTGACTTAAACACTTCTTATCAATTATGATATCTATCATAATCAAGTAATTTTCTGCTGATTTGAGAAAATATTTCAAGGTGTTTTGAGCCACCTTAAGAGATGCTGCACAATTGAAGGCTTATGAGTGTTGCTAAGATTCATAAAATGAATTTTAATGATCATCATTAGAGGGATCTCCCTTGTTGGAATTGGTATGCAATATGAAAACCCCTAATGTTTAATACGTACATGCGAATTGAATGGTGAAACTTGCGGCTAAGACTGTTGTGTTGACTTTACACTGTGAAATTGCAGGTTACAAATGGGAGGTTATATAACTCGAAATTTATGTGGATGGGACATTATATACCTATTCACTGGGTATGAGGATGATAGCAAGTTTATTGTCCTCCAAGACAGCCACTATTTCATGGGGCGAAGCCAAGTGAAATAGTTGCTGTTGAGGGGGACAATAAACTGTCTGTCATCCTCACACAACACAACAGTCTTAGTCTGTCTTTCTGTCAGTAAATAGCTATAGATATCTTAATTATTATCCTGAAGAAAACTTTATTTGTTGGCGATGCAGAATTTCTTGATGATAAACAAATTAGAATTATCGGACTTTGATTTAATGCTATGATCGGATTATACCAGAGGTGTTCCGAGTTTAAAAAAGGGAAATTGTATGCTGCTGGTGAATACTTTCGTTGACTATTCACTATGGACAGATAGCATAGAAACTATTTCACAGTTAGATGGAATAGCATGTTTATTCATTGTAATTTTACATAGGAAATATTCACAGAAATATAATAAACTTTACATTGCTAAGTTTCTGACATTTGATGGTGCAACAAGCACAGTTTGGAAGGTCAAAGGTGACATCTTTTGTATCTGACTCCTTTTCGGCTTTATAACTCAAAAAGTTTATAACCGATTGAGATGAAACTTTGAGAGATTATGTGCAACTATTATGCCTCTAAGATCCTAAAGTTTCTTTGAAAACGACCTTTCCGTTTTTACGTTACGTCATTTAAACAAAAAATTTTAGAAAGTCATTTTGTCCGCAGCGTTTCTAAAAACGCTTTAAGATAGAGGCGTGAAATTTTCAATGGTTATGATTTTGTCGTTTTACCTCTGTAATAAGGCTCAAAATGAAAATCTGTCACTTCCGGTCAAAACCGGAAGTGAATCAAATTTTTCGAAAAATTGAATTTTTTGATCAAGTCAAAAATGAATATCTGTTTTGTAGAGCTTATTCAGCTTAATCTAACACTGAAAGCCGTTTTAAAATCGGACGATGCATTAGAGATATTGGGGTTTAAAAATTGATATTTCCAGAAATTTTGATTCCGCGTCCTTGATTTAAAAAATAGCGTAATGTTCAAAGTAAAATTAACTTGTACAAAAAAACTTGTTAAGTCGTACTTGAAATTAGTAAGGTTTTTGTTAAGTCGTACTTAAAATCATTCGGATTTTGTTAAGTCGTACCAGGAATAATTCGATTTTTTTCATCTTTTTATTTTAGTTACTCTTGTTATTGGTTTAAGAGCTCTGCTTCTTACATGAACTTCCAGCTTTACTTCCGACATTAACGGAAGACCCATTCGTTGCTTTGCAACGAGCTTTGCTCTAGTTATTATTATTATTCTTTTTCTTTATTTTTCTGACTTTTTTAAAGCTTAATATCTCAAAAAGTTTTCAACGGATTTACATGAAACTTTCAGGGATTATGAAGCATCATCGTCCCTAAAAGATTTTAAATTTTCAACTACAACGTCACTTCCGTTTAAACGTTACGTCAATTTTTAAATTTTAAAAAAGTGATTTTGTCCAGGGCGTTTTTCAAAAACGCTTTAAGATAGAGACTTGGAATTTTCTGTGTTGAAGCATTGATCTATTTTATTTGGACATAAGGCTGGAATTTAGTTTCCGTCACTTCCGGTCCAAACCGGAAGTGTTTTAAGATTTTCGATTTTTCGAATTTTTCGTTTTAATTTCAAATGATTACGAGGTTTGTAAAGTTTGTCATGCTGAATACGAAACTGAAATCCGTTTGAAAATCGGACGATGCATTACAGAGATATCGGGGTTTAAAAATTGATTTTACCGGAAATTTTGTTTCCGCGTCCTTGGTTTAAAAAATAGCGTAATGTTAATAGTAAAATTAACTCGTACCAAAAATAATTGTTAAGTCGTACTTAAACACATTCGGATTTTTTTGTTAAGTTGTTCTTAAAATCAAGAAGGTTTTTGTTAAGTCGTACTAAAAATCATTCGGATTTTGTTAAGTCGTACCAGGAATAATTCGATTTTTTCAATTTTTTATTTTATTTTCTCTTGTTATTGGTTTAAGAGCTCTGCTTCTTACAGGAACTTCCAGCTTTACTTCCGACATTAACGGGAGACCCACTCGTTGCTTTGCAACGAGCTTTGCTCTAGTTATTATTATTATTCTTCTTGTTTTTCCTTCTGACTTCTTTTTTGCTTTATATCTCGAAAACTATTCAACCGATTTGCAAGAAATTTTCAGGGATTATGTTAAATTCTTGTCCCTTGAAGCTTTTAAAGTTTCAATTATTAAATCACTTCCGTTTTTTAGTTACGTCATTTTAAAAATTTTCAAAAAGTGATTTTGTCCATGACTTTTCTCGTAAACGGTTGTTTTTAAAGACTTGAAATTTTCTGTGATTGTAAATCTGCGGATTTACTTATGGCATTTGACCAAAAAAATGTATTTTGTCACTTCCGGTCGAAACCGGAAGTGAAACAACTTTTTCGAAAAAATGAATTTTCTGATCGAATCAAAAATGAATATGTGTTTTGTAGAGCTTATTAAGCTGAATCTAACACCGAAAGCCGTTTTCAAATCGGACGATGCATTACAGAGATATCGGGGTTTAAAAGTTGATTTTTCCGGAAATTTTGATTCCGCGTCCTTGGTTTAAAAAATAGCGTAATGTTCAAAGTAAAATTAACTCGTACCAAAAATAATTGCTAAGTCGTACTTGAACACATTCGGATTTCTTTTTGTTAAGTCGTTCTTGAAATCGGATATGTTTTTGTTAAGTCGTACTTAAAATCATTCGGATTTTGTTAAGTCGTACCAGGAATATTCGATTTTTTCATCTTTTTATTTGAGTTACTCTTGTTATTGGTTTAAGAGCTCTGCTTCTTACAGGAACTTCTAGCTTTACTTCCGACATTAAAGGAAGATCCACTCGTTGCTTTGCAACGAGCTTTGCTCTAGTTTTATTATTATTATTCTTCTTGTTTTTCCTTCTGACTTCTTTTTGGCTTTATATCTCAAAAACTATTCAACCGATTTGCAAGAAATTTTCAGGGATAATGTTAAATACTTGTCCCTTGAAGATTTTAAACTTTCAGTCATTAAGTCACTTCCGTTTTCTAGTTACGTCATTTTTAAAAATTTCAAAAAGTGATTTTGTCCAGGACTTTTCTCGTAAACGGTTGTTTATAAAGACTTGAAATTCTCTGTGATTGTAAATCTGCGGATTAACTTATGGCAAATTTACAAAAAAAATTATTTTGTCACTTCCGGTCGAAACCGGAAGTGATTCTAATTTTTCGGAATTTTCATTTTTTTGAGCGAATAATAAAATTATATGCATGTTGTAGAGTTTGCAAAGCTAAATGCAAAACTGAAATTCGTTTTCAAATCGGATGATGCATTTAAGAGATATCGGGGTTTAAAAATTGATCTTTCCGGAAATTTTGATTCCGTGTTTTTGGTTTTAAAAATAGTGCAAATTTCACACTGAAAGTAATTTCTACTGAAAACAATTCGTACTGATAATTAAACTATATATAAAACACAAAATTATATGCATATTGTAGAGTTTGCAAAGCTTAATACAAAACTGAAATTCGTTTTCAAGTCGGATGATGCATTGCAGAGATATCGGGGTTTAAATATTGATTTTTCCGGAAATTTTGATTCCGTGTTCTTGGTTTAAAAAATAGTGTAAAATTCACACTGAAAGTAACTCCTGCTGAGAACAATTCGTGCAGGTCATAAAACCGGACTCTGTTTTTTAATAGTTAATTAAAGTGTTTATCGATACAATTTCGTTATTTCGATCGATAATTACGTTGTTAGTTTTTATTAGTCTTATTAGTTTTAATCGAAATAATTATCGTACGATTCCCCATTTCAACTCGCCATGTTTTGACTGCGAACAAACAGCTGATAGCGGTGTGTCTACATTTTTAAAAGAAGCATGGCCTGCAAGACGTCGATGGTGGAAATTTCAGCTCTACTAACGTATGACAGATTATAAAGGTATGTTTCAATACAGGATATGTCGTATTGACTTTTTCTTTTCAAAGTATTTGCACTTTTCAATCTAATCCGAGATTCCTCTGACTCTTACCTCCGCTTTTGAAGTACATCACAATATAAAAGCGGGCGTTAGAGTCAGCGGAATCTCGGAATATTATCTGTCCAGTGTATTTTCACGGTAGCTGCAGAACTGTAGCTCTCCGGGAAAAAAATATTGACAGACCGGAGAGCTACAGGGCCACCCATTGAAAAAATTGTACATGTATATTTATTGCGCAGAAAAACGTGCGCTAGTTTTGGACTGATTTACCTTATTTATACGCAAATTCTGTGAAAACATTAGTACCATTAAATTCTTCATGCAATTTACTACTGATATCGACTCTTTATTTGCCTCAGACTTTCTCCGAAACACGCTACCGACCTCGGAAAATCAAGTATGTTGAATTTACATCGAGATCGAGAGTCGCCATTTTTACATGTAAACAAAATGGACCACATGAATTTACGGGACTGGTGATGGTGTTTAAAAGACTATCCGAGGCAAGTGAAGAGAGGATATCAGTAGTAAATTGCATGAAGAATTTAAAACTAAAAGCGGTGGGAGTCCTAAGGTACACAAGAATAGAATGTTGTAATTAGAGTGCATGTTTGCATGATGATAACTTTACCCTAAATATTTTGTCACGTGACACGGAACAGGGTGGACATACTATCCCAGCTCTCGTGTTTTTTTGACAGTTTTTGCGAATATCCTTTTTTCTGTGGATTTACTATCAACCCAGATGACACAGGAGGGTATTTGGAATGTGTATATATGTTTTTTGAATTTTTGTTCTTCAGTTTATTTGTGAATTTCATACATTTATTTACCGGCTTACTTAGTGAACACTCGGTGAACACCCTTCACCACGCAAAATTCCCCGACTGTCTCGCCTACCTTGTGCATTCAAACTCCGTCATGGGTGAACAGGTAGAGAACCGTACGATCAAACCGTTATACCTTAAGGACTCTGAGATCCAGTGCTCTGACGAGGGAAGGGTAACGGATTTTGATCTAATGGACTGTGTCGCGAAAGTTGTCGGTAATTCTTTACACTGTCTACAGCTCGACCGTAATTTATGGCGGGTTTACCTGCGGGATGTGGCTAGCCGGGAAAAGCTGCTGACCGAAGGGATTCATATCCAAAATGTGTCTATATCATTCTTTGATACTAACCCGTATTCATCGGGCATTCATAATGCCTCAGAAAAATCTCTAAAGATTCGGCTCTGTGGACTACCCTTATCTGTAGACGATTCTGCTGTCCTCGAGCTACTTGAAAAGCTTGAAGTAAAGCCCACAAGCAAAATATTATATGAGAAAATACGTCACCCCATTACATACAAGATGACAAGTGTGTTGAATGGAAATCGCTTTCTATACATTGAACCCTTGAAAGAAGGAAAGCATTTACCCAGAATCAATTACTGTGCCGGCTTGCGCTGCAAACTTTTTCATTTTGGTCAGCCAAAATTCCAGCGACAACTGACATGCACAAAATGTTGGGCCACAGACCACACTATGAAATTTTGCAAAAATAACCCACGCTGCAAAGTTTGCAAGCTGGAAGGGCACAAACCCGGGGATAAAACATGCCCCTCTTACGAATCGCAAAACAACGTCATTGCATTCAATGGAGAGGACAACATCCTATCCAATTTTTTTCCGTGTGAGCTTAACATGTATGGTTTCACGCACAAATCAGCAGAGCATGCTTTTCAGTATACGAAAGCGGTAAGATGTGGAGATCTGGACACGGCGAAAACGATCCTAGAGGCCAAGGATGCTTTATCTGCAAAACGATTGGGAGACAAACTACGGCCCAATGAACAGTGGGCCGACACAAGGGAGTCCGTCATGACGGAAATCATTGAAAACAAATGTGTACAGGTTCAAAGATTCAGGGAAAAGTTGAGATCGGTTAAGAAAGACACTATCTTTGCTGAATCCACTTATAACGATACCTGGGGCACAGGACTGAACAAGGAAGCAACGGAAAATACAAAGATCGAGGCATGGCCAGGGAAAAATCTTCTTGGTCAGATCATAGGCAAGATAAGCAAAAAAATCCGTAAACGGAAAAAGAGCGACCAATGGAGCAAGCCCAGCCAAAAACAACAGTCGAAAGTCAACACCAAACAAAGAGACATCGCGCAGATGCTTCGCGAATTACGCTACCAGTCGGAATCGGAGTCGATGTCGGGATTCGATGCCTCCACGGAGTCCGACTCAGACGAGTCAACATCTGCTAAAAACAAGGGCTAATCGCACGTTGCTAAGGCCAGCAACTCGGTCAATCAGGACACGGACTGTTTCAGGACTTTGGTCATGATCTATGGACTGGATTAGTATGCACGGTATATATATCTGTATATTGCAACTCTTTAATTAAATGTATTTAATTAAGTAGTTGAATGGAAAAATTAGAAATTATTTCAGTTAACGTAAGGGGGTTAAATACCCCCGAAAAGCGGAAAAAAATTTACTCTTGGTTAAAAGAAAGTAATACTGATATTGTTTTATTACAAGAAACACATTATATAGAAAAGAATGAAAACTTATACAACTATAACTGGAAAGGCGATTCTTTTCACGCTTTTAGCGACTCAGCTTTTAGTAAAGGTGTGTCCGTATTATTCAACGATAAAATTAAAACAAATATAATGAATGTTAGAAAATCTATAGATGGTAGAAGAATTTTAATCAATATTGAAATCGACAGTAAAATTTTTACATTGGTAAATATTTATGCTCCGAATGATGCAAATAAAAGATGTGAATTCTTTAAAAAGCTAAAAGTGTTTATATCAAAAAACTGTATAAATGAAAATATTATATTATGCGGTGATTTCAACTGTAATATGTCTAACAGTGCTGATAAAAGTTTACGCCATTTACAAGATTTGAAAGAATACTTTAATTTAGATGATATGTGGACAAAACTTAATCCGGAAAAGACAGGAAATACCTGGTGTGATGCAAAAAATGACCCTAAAAGTCGAATTGACTACATATTTATTAATAACTCATTCTATTGTATTCCAACAGATTTCAAGGTTGGGAAAATCCCGGGTACTCATTCAAATGGGATTCGAATGACTGATCACAGATTTCTAAAACTCTATTATGATATAGATAAAACAAAAAAGGGACCCGGATATTGGAAGCTAAATGTTTCTTATCTCGAAAATGGTAACTACAAAAAGGGAATTAGCGATATCGTTCATAACATAGATCCATCCTTAAGCCCACTTACTACGTGGGAATTGATTAAAAGAAATGTAAGAGAATTTTCCATTAAATTTGCAAAAACTGAGCAAAAATCATTTAAACAGAAAATAAAGACAATAGAACATGAAATAGGTGAATTAGAAAATGAACACGCTGACAGTTTCAATTACAAAAAACTAAAATCATTAGAAGCTGAATTAGATTCCTTGTACGATAAAAAAGCCAAAGGGGCTCAAATAAGATCTAAAATCAAATGGATAGAAGAAGGGGAGAAAAATTCTAAATATTTTTTGGGCCTAGAAAAACATAATCAGGCGTCAAATGTAATTAAAGAAATAAAATCAGAGAAGGGATTAAAAATAAACAAAACGAATGCAATATTGGGGGAAATGCTTATTTTCTATCAAAATCTTTATACAAGTAAAAATATTCCAATTGAAAATATTAATACATATCTGTCGGAAATAAGCGAAAATCCTACGCTAAATAACGATGATAGAAATTATTTAGATAATTTTCCCTCATATGAAGAATGTAGAGAGGCAGTAAATAACATGAAAAAAGAAAAATCGCCTGGTTTAGATGGCTTACCTTGTGAATTTTATCAATGTTTTTGGGACATAATCGGTCCTTTTTTCTACAAAGCTCTTAATGAAATATTTCAAAGAGGTGAAATGGCATACTCTCAAAGACACGCTGTGATATCTTTAATTTACAAAAAAGGGGAAAAAGATAGCTTAAAAAATTACCGACCAATTAGTTTAACAAATACAGACTATAAAATCATTGCTTTCATTTTTGCGAAAAGATTACAAACAATATTAACTAAACTAATTAGCGAACAACAAACTGCATACATTAAAGGGCGGTATATCGGAGAAAACGCTCGATTAATTCTAGATGTTTTTGAATACTGTGAAACAGAAAATCTTGATGGCATATTACTCTTCTTGGACTTTGAAAAAGCATTCGATTCCGTGGAGTGGAATTTCTTGTTTAAGGTTCTAGAAAAATTTAACATTAGCAATAACTTCATAAAATGGGCCAACATACTTTATTCCAATCCAATATTTAAGATGAAAAATAACGGCTGGTTGTCAAAAACATGCACAATGACTCGTGGAATAAGACAGGGTTGTCCGCTTTCTGCCTTGCTATATCTTTTTGTAGCTGAAATTCTAGCTATTAAGATAAACAGTAATCAGAACATAAAAGGAATAACAATAAACAACAATGAAATAAAAAACATTCAACACGCAGATGATCTAAGTATAGCCCTAAGAGATGAAATGTCAATGAAACATGCTTTAGACGTGCTTAACGAATTTTGTAAACACGCTGGATCTAAAATAAACATAAACAAAACAGAATGTATTCTATTAGGTACTCTAAAAAATCTTTATGACGAGCTCTATGGTATCAAAACTACAAACAAAGCAGTAAGATGTTTGGGAATCTTCATTGGGCACGATAAAGTAGAATGTTATAATAAGAACTGGATGAAAGTTTATCATGATGTGGAAAAGCTTTTTGAGTCTTGGAAAAGAAGAAAATTAACTTTATTTGGTAAATCATGCATTATTAACACACTTGCTTTATCCAAACTCACATACGTTGCTTCAATACTTAATTCTCCCGAAAATGACTTTATAAAAAAAAATCAACGCTTAATCTATAACTTTATTTGGGATAAAACCGAAAGAATTAAACGTAATACTTTAATAGGTAATGTTTTAAAAGGTGGGCTGGCAGTTGTTGATATTGAATGTAAAATAAAGGCATTAAAAGCCTCTTGGGTTCCTCGACTCTTAAAAAACAAAAACATTCTGTACAAAATTTTTGATTCTTTCTGTAAACAAATAAACATAGATGTAAATTACGCATTACAATTTTCAGAAAAAAAGATAGAAAATATGCAAAAATTAGGAAAATTACCAATGTTTTATCAACAAGTGTTATGTTCATTCAATGAATGTAAGCCTAAAAACTCAGAAAATATTTCATCAATTAAAATTGTACAACAACCGATATGGAACAACTGCAATTTTTTGTATAAGGGAAACTCCTTATTTTTTAAAAATTGGATTACATGTGGAATTCTATATGTAAACGACTTGTTAAATGATGAAGGAAATTTCAAGTCGCTTTTAGACTTCAAAGACTGTATTAATAATAAATCAAACTGGATATGTGAATTCAAGATTCTTTCCTCTGTTTTCAAGCCTTTATGTAGGAAATTTGATTTTTCAAATTGTAAGTTTACTAATATACAAAATAATAATTATTTTAATTTTCATTCAGGTTATGAGAATGTATTAGGGCAAAGATGTAGTTTTTTCTATGAGAATTTAGTAAATAAGAAGTTTACTAAACCTTGTTATCAGACTGTTTTACAAAAGGAATATGATATTGATTCTATTGATTGGAAATATATCTACAAATGTAAATTATCAGATATTTCTGATAAACGTCTAGCAGAATTCAATTACAAAGTATTAAATAATATTCTTTGTAACAATGTTTATTTAAGTAAATGGAATAAAGAAATCCACAGTCAATGTAAAATATGCCAGGAGAATGAAAATACAAAGCATCTTATTTTTGAATGTGATAATGTACTTGAAATATGGAATGCTTTAAATGTTTACACTAAAATTGATATTAAGTGGAAACATGTACTTTTAGGTTTTTTTCATGAACAAAATAGAAAAATTGTATCACTGAATACCCTCATTTCATTTATAGCATACAGAATTTATAAATATAAGATGTATTGTCGGGTACATTCCTTAGAAGAAACAAATTACAATATTTTGAACCATGTAAAGGTATCTACTGTATTCTATGCTTCTGTTTTAAAAAGTCACAATTCATTCGTAGACTATAGAATTTTCCAAAATTTTGTAAAATCAATTTAGAGCATATGTATATTCTATATTTTGTTGATGTTATCTCTGTTTGTTATATTTGATGTAAAACTGATATACTGAATAAATCTATATAAAAAAAAAAAAAAAAAAAAAAAAAAAAAAAAAAAAACTTTACCCTAAATATTTAAATATAGCAGATCTTTACCATATCGCCTTCACTTAATTTTTAAATTAAAAAACTCATGCTTGTGTTTAATTAAATAGATATAGTTGACAAAGTAAATATTCAATCTAATTAAAATTAGACCTTTTGTCTCGCTCTCTGTTATATATGGTTATTGCTTGTGTAACAGGCATGTAAAACAGAGTGCGAGATGAAAAGTCTCAAATTTCAAATTATATCAAGCTCAGAATTTAGGTCAATGTTCCATGATATCTATTAAACAGTCTTCTCAAGATATAAGTATTTCACAGAATCATTGTAATTTGAGAGATAAGATTATCTTTTATACATATTGATTCATTTTAGGTAAGCTTTACATGCATATAACATCTACATAGCATGTAAATAATTTTTACTGCATGTGCCTCAGATCTCTCTCTCTCTCTCTCTCTCTCTCTCCTCTCTCTCTCTCTCTCTCTCTCTCTCTCTCTCTCTCTCTCTTTTAATCTTAACAAAGACTGAAACTGTCAGAGGGCAACTTAATTTTGTGACAAAAATATCTCGATCTTGTAAAAGAAATCCAAAGTGCATTGAATTTTAAAATGAGCATGTATTATTAATCCCTCATTTTTATGCGCATTATACATAGTATTGTTTTTAAAACATGTAATTCGTAAAAAAAAAAACCCTCGCTAAATTTATTCGCAATAAACCCCAGTAGAATTGACAAAACATGGTATACACGTACCAGAAGCTTATACGTTGACACTGCATGTTTGGATTGGTAATATTCCTTTGTAGTTTATGAATTGAAATATTGCTGTCGCACTTCAAGTAAAACAAACTCTCTCTCTCACTCCTGCTCTCGCTCTCTCCCAATCTGATATGTCTATACCCAAGAAATTATTTTAATGGTATGATATTATGACTTGATATGCACATTTTTGTTTTTGTACTGGCTAAATGTTAATGTCATATACCGGTATTTGGATATGTCATACTTATAACACTGCATGGTCAGTGTATTTTTTCCAAAAATATTATGTATATGTTAATGTAAACACAGCTATTACAAGTACATGTATGTTAACACAGCTAATTTTTTTTTTCCATTTCAGCTTAAAGCAGACTCTTGTTACCACATGGCTTTTACCTGTTGATTCTTGTGGTTTCAGCTCTTGAGGTTAACCTGTCACCTCTACCCACATGCATATTCCCTGTGTTCTACAGACTATCTACCGGTAATTCAAATTAAATCGGATAATGCATGAACAATAATGGAACTTTAAGAAAGCATCATGTCCTATTGTGGTTTGTTCATGTTTGATAAGAAATTATGAAAAACAAAATTAAGGCTGTTTAAAGAAATATAAGTGTTGTGAACATTTGTTTTTCAATAAAAGTATGCAATTATATTTCCTTCATTTTTTATTTTATAAAGATATTTAGATGTGTTTACATAGTTGAAAAATCACCCAACTCTTTCCAGTTTTCTCCATTAAGATTACATGTAGGATATGTAAATGTACATTTGACTTTTGAATAACACCAGCAATGATTATTACTTTTGAAATGAGCAAGAAACAATCTATTTTCATCCTTTTAAGGTATATATGCATAAAAAAAGTAGAAAAAAACATGTCAAATTTGAACATTTTTAATGGAATTCTCCTCCGCCTCCAGCTACCCGGGTGTGTTTGAATTTAATTTTATTTAAGGCTGATGTTGAACTTGTTGATCTTACTGTTTTATCATGGTTAAAAAGAGACAAGAAACCAGAATAGATTAGATTTTTAATAAATATGATTGTTAGCTTACTTTTTTTCATGGAAAAAAGAAATCACATGCAGGAATACTTGTCTATTTATTTATTAAAATGCTACAAATCATTCAAGAAACATAAAAAGATCAAATTTTAGTATCATTGATGATTGTTTTCAAACATGTGTGAGAAAGGACTCATAGAAATTGCCACAAGTTTCAGAAAATTAGGCAAAATATTTCAAACCATGACTTTTTATGAAAATCAAAAGATAGGGGGTGGGTATACATGTAAGGGCATTTCTAAGTTATGTGAAGCTTTTATCAAGATAATATCATGTAGATGTATGTTGTATTGAATAAGGTTTCTTATTAAAGGTGGTTGAACAACAATTGACCTCTAAAAGGTCAGGTAAAGATGTTTTACTATGGAGAACCCTGTAAACCTGTGTTGAGTAAAAGAAATTGGAAATGGTGGGTTCACTTAAATGGCCATATGTTTATTAAACCTCAATGGAATTGTCAATATGTGGTATACTTTTTTCTCAGAATTGCATTAGCTTTCTTATTCTAAGACAAAGACATCTGTTCATAAAATGTACTAAGTTAAAGGTAGCAAGGGACGATTCGGATAAAGTACCTGTTAATATTTTTGTAAAATTAAGGTACATCACTACACCTAGACTTATACTTTTTAAGACACTACTTCACAAGATGGCGATTTAAATGTTTTGTTGAACACTTAATATCGTTCGATTGGGTTGTTTACCGTCAAAGCTTAATGGTTAAAGTATTGGGTTTCTAAACCGTTTGAGTTTTAGTCCGCCTGGAGCTTTTGTTACTGTTTATTGAATTAAATTTTTGAAAATGTAATTGTTCATCCAAATTTGCACATTTTTTGCCTTTTTGACTTAAACACTTCTTATCAATTATGATATCTATCATAATCAAGTAATTTTCTGCTGATTTGAGAAAATATTTCAAGGTGTTTTGAGCCACCTTAAGAGATGCTGTACTTGAAGGCTTATGAGTGTTGCTAAGATTCATAAAATGAATTTTAATGATCATCATTAGAGGGATCTCCCTTGTTGGAATTGGTATGCAATATGAAAACCCCTAATGTTTAATACGTATATGAGAATTGAATGGTGAAACTTGCGGCTAAGACTGTTGTGTTGACTTTACACTGTGAAATTGCAAGTTACAAATGGGAGGTTATATAACTCGAAATTTATGTGGATGGGACATTATATACCTATTCACTGGGTATGAGGATGATAGCAAGTTTATTGTCCTCCAAGACAGCCACTATTTCATGGGCGAAGCCAAGTGAAATAGTTGCTGTTGAGGGGGACAATAAACTGTCTGTAATCCTCACACAATACAACAGTCTTAGTCTGTCTTTCTGTCAGTAAATAGATATAGATATATTAATTATTATCCTGAAGAAAACTTAATTTGTTGGCCATGCAGAATTTCTTGATGATAAACAAATTAGAATTATCGGACTTTGAATTTAATGCTGTGATCGGATTATACCAGAGGTGTTCCGAGTTTAAAAAAGGGAAATCGAATGCTGCCGGTGAATACTTTCATTGACTATTCACCATGGACAGATAGCATAGAAACTATTTCACAGTTAGATGGAATAGCATGTTTATTCATTGTAATTTTACATAGGAAATATTCACAGAAATATAATAAACTTTACATTGCTAAGTTTCTGACATTTGATGGTGCAACAAGCACACAGTTTGGAAGGTCAAAGGTGACATCTTTTGTATCTGACTCCTTTTCGGCTTTATAACTAAAAAAGTTTACAACCGATTGAAATGAAACTTTGAGAGATTATGTGCAACTATTATGCCTCTAATATAAGATCCTAAAGTTTCTTTGAAAACGACCTTTCCGTTTTTACGTTACGTCATTTAAAAAAAAAATTTAAAAAGTCATTTTGTCATTTCATTCCGATTTTACATTTGTCATTTTACTTATGTAATAGGGCCGAGAAATGAAAATCTGTCACTTCCGGTCGAAACCGGAAGTGATTCAAATTTTTCGAAAAATTAAATTTTTTGATCAAATAAAAAAAATATATGTATTTGGTAGAGCTTAATAATCTGAATCTAACACTGAAATCCGTTTGAAAATCGGACAATGCATTACAGAGTAATTGGGGTTTAAAAATTGATTTTTTCCGGAAATTTTGATTCCGCGTCCTTAGTTTAAAAAATAGCGTAATGTTTAAAGTAAAATTAACTCGTACCAAAAATAATTGCTAAGTCGTACTTGAACAGATTCGGATTTTTTTTGTTAAGTCGTTCTTGAAATCGGAAAGGTTTTTGTTAAGTCGTACTTAAAATAATTCGTATTTTATTAAGTCGTACCAGGAATAATTCGATTTTTTCATCTTTTTATTTTAGTTACATTTGTTATTGGTTTAAGAGCTCTGCTTCTTACAGGAACTTCCAGCTTTACTTCCGACATTAACGGAAGACCCACTCGTTGCTTTGCAACGAGCTTTGCTCTAGTTATTATTATTCTTCTTGTTTTTCCTTCTGGCTTCTTTTTTGCTTTATATCTCAAAAACTATTCAACCGATTTGCAAGTAATTTTCAGGGATTATGTTAAATTCTTGTCCCTTGAAGCTTTCAAAGTTTCAGTCATTAAATTACTTTCGTTTTTTAGTTACGTCATTTTAAAAATTTTCAAAAAGTGATTTTGTCCAGGACTTTTCTCGTAAACGGTTGTTTATAAAGACTTGAAATTTTCTGTGATTGTAAATCTGCAGATTTACTAATGGCATTTGAAGAAAAAAAATAATTATGTCACTTCCAGTCGAAACCGGAAGTGATTCTAATTTTTTGGAATTTTCATTTTATTGAGCGAATAATAAAATTATATGCATGTTGTAGAGTTTGCAAAGCTAAATGCAAAACTGAAACTCGTTTTCCAATCGCATTTCAGAGATGTCGGGGTTCAAAAATTGATCTTTCCGGAAATTTTGATTCCGTGTTTTTGGTTTAAAAAATAGTGCAAATTTCACACTGAAAGTAATTTTTACTGAAAACAATTCGTACTGATCATTAAACTATATATAAAACACAAAATGATATGCATATTATAGAGTTTGCAAAGCTTAATACAAAACTGAAATTCGTTTTCAAATCGGATGATGCATTGCAGAGATATCGGGGTTTAAATATTGATTTTTCCGGAAATTTTGATTCCGTGTTCTTGGTTTAAAAAATAGTGTAAAATTCACACTGAAAGTAACTCCTGCTGAAAACAATTGGTGCAGGTCATAAAACCGGACTCTGTTTTTTTAATAGTAAATTAAAGTGTTTATCGATACAATTTCGTTATTTCGATCGATAATTACGTTGTTAGTTTTCATTAGTCTTATTAGTTTTAATCGAAATAATTATCGTACGAATCCCCATTTCAACTCGCCATATTTTGACTGCGAACAAACAGCTGATAGCGGTGTGTCTACATTTTTAAAAGAAGCATGGCCTGCAAGACGTCGATAGGGGAAATTTCAGCTCTACTAACGTATGACAGATTATAAAGGTATGTTTCAATACAGGATATGTCGTATTGACTTTTTCTTTTCAAAGTATTTGCACTTTTCAATCTAATCCGAGGTTCCTCTGACTCTAACCTCCGCTTTTGAAGTACGTCACAATATAAAAGCGGGCGTTAGAGTCAGAGGAATCTCGGAATATTATCTGTCCAGTGTATTTTCACGGTAGCTGCAGAACTGTAGCTCTCCGGGAAAAAAATATTGACAGATCGGAGAGCTACAGGGCCACCCATTGAAAAAATTGTACATGTATATTTATTGCGCAGAAAAACTTGCGCTAGTTTTGGACTGATTTACCTTATTTATACGCAAATTCTGTGAAAACAATTAGTACCATTAAATTCTTCATGCAATTAACTACTGATATCGCCTCTTTATTTGCATCAGACTTTCTCCGAAACACGCTACCGACCTCGGAAAATCAAGTATGTTGAATTTACATCGAGATCGAGAGTCGCCATTTTTACATGTAAACAAAGTGGACCACATGAATTTACGAGACTGGTGATGGTGTTTAAAAGACTATCCGAGGCAAGTGAAGAGAGGATATCAGTAGTAAATTGCATGAAGAATTTAAAATTAAAAGCGGTGGGAGTCCTAAGGTGCACAAGAATAGAATGTTGTAATTAGAGTGCATGTTTGCATGATGATAACTTTACCCTAAATATTTAAATATAGCAGATCTTTACCATATCGCCTTCACTTAATTTATAAATTAAAAACTCAGGCTTGTGTTTAATTAAATAAATATATTTGACAAAGTAAATATTCAATCTTATTAAAATTAGACCTTTTGTCTCGCTCTCTGTTATATATGGTTATTGCTTGTGTAACAGGCATGTAAAACAGAGTGCGAGATGAAAAGTCTCAAATTTCATATTATATCAAGCTCAGAATTTTGGTCAATGTCCCATGATATCTATTAAACAGTCTTCTCAAGATAGAAGTATTTCACAGAATCAATGTAATGTGAGAGATTAGTTTATCTTTTATACATATTGATTCATTTTAGGTAAGCTTTACATGCATATCACATCTACATAGTATGTAAATAATTTTTATTGCATCATGATCTCTCTCTCTCTCTCTCTCTCTCTCTCTCTCTCTCTCTCTCTCTCTCTCTCTCTCTCTCTTTTAATCTTGGCAAAGACTGAAACTGTCAGAGGGCAACTTAATTTTGTGACAAAAATATCTCGATCTTGTAAAAGAAATCCAAAGTGCATTGAATTTTAAAATGAGCATGTATTATTAATCCCTCATTTTTATGCACATTTTACATAGTATTGTATTTAAAACGTGTAATTCTTAAGAAAAAAAACCCTCGCTAAATTTATTCGCAAAAAACCCCTGTAGAATTGACAAAATATGGTAAACACGTAGCAGAAGCTTATACTTTGACACTGTTTGGATTGGTAATATTCCTTTGTAGTTTATGAATTGAAATATTGCTGTCGCACTTCAAGTAAAACAAACTCTCTCTCTCACTCCTGCTCTCGCTCTCTCTAAATCTGATATCTCTATACCTAAGAAATTATTTTAATGTTATGATATTATGACTTGATATGCACATTTTTGTTTATGTACTGCCTAAATGTTAATGTCATGTATTTGGATATGTCATACTTATAACACTGCATGGTCAGTGTATTTTTCCCAAAAATATTATGTATATGTTAATGTAAACACAGCTATTACAAGTACATGTATGTTAACACAGCTAATTTATTTTTTTTTATTTCAGCTTAAAGCAGACTCTTGTTACCACATGGCTTTTACCTGTTGATTCTTGTGGTTTCAGCTCTTGAGGTTAACCTGTCACCTCTACCCACATGCATATTCCTTGTGTTCTACAGACTATCTACCGGTAATTCAAATTAAATCCGATAATGCATGAACAATAATGGAACTTTAAGAAAGCATCATGCCCTATTGTGGTTTGTTCATGTTTGATAAGAAATTATGAAAAACAAAATTAAGGCTGTTTAAAGAAATATAATTGTTGTGAAAATTTGTTTTTCAATAAAAGTATGCAATTATGTTTCCTTCATTTTTTATTTTATAAAGATATTTAGATGTGTTTACATAGTTGAAAAATCACCCAACTCTTTCCAATTGTCTCCATTACGATTACATGTAGGATTTTTAAATGTACATTTGACTTTTGAATAACACCAGCAATGATAATAACTTTTGAAATGAGCAAGAAACAATCTTTTTTCACCCTTTTAAGATATATATATATATATGCATAAAAAAAGTAGAAAAAAACATGTCAAATTTGAACATTTTTAATGGAAATCTCCTCCGCCTCCAGCTACCCAGGTGTGTTTGAATTTAATTTTAATTAAGGCAGATGTTGAACTTGTTGATCTTACTGTTTTAGCATGGTTAAAAAGAGACAAGAAACCAGAATAGATTAGATATTTAATAAATATGATTGTTAGCTTACTTTTTTTCGTGGAAAAAAGAAATCACATGCAGGAATACTTGTCTATTTAATTATTAAAATGCTACAAATCATTCAAGAAACATAAAAAGATCAAATTTTAGTATCATTGATGATTGTTTTCAAATATGTGTGAGAAATGACTCATAGAAATTGCCACAAGTTTCAGAAAATTAGGTAAAAGATTTCAAACCATTACTTTTTATGAAAATCAAAAGACAGGATGTGGGTATACATGTAAGGGCATTTCTAAGTTATGTGATGCTTTTATCAAGATAATATCATGTAGATGTATGTTGTATTGAATAAGGTTTCTTATTAAAGGTGGTTGAACAACAATTGACCTCTAAAAGGTCAGGTAAAGATGTTTTACTATGGAGAACCTGTAAATCTGTGTTGAGTAAAAGAAATTGGAAATGGTGGGTTCACTTAAATGGCCATATGTTTATTAAACCTCAATGGAATTGTCAATATGTGGTATACTTTTTTTTCTCAGAATTGCATTAGCTTTCTTATTCTAAGACAAAGACATCTGTTCATAAAATGTACTAAGTTAAAGGTAGCAAGGGACGATTCGGATAAAGTACCCGTTAATGTTTTTTGTAATTTTTTGTACTTTTTAAGACACTCTTTCACAAAATGGTGATTTAAATGTTTTGTTGAACTCTGAATGTCGTTCGATTGGGTTGTATACCGTCATAGCTCAATGGTTAAAGTATTGGGTTTCTAAACTGTTTGAGTTCAAGTCCGCCTGGAGCTTAATTTTGTTACTGTTTATTGAATTAAATTTTTGAAAATGTAATTGTTCATCCAAATTTGCACATTTTGTGCCTATTTGACTTAAACACTTCTTATCAATTATGATATCTATCATAATCAAGTAATTTTCTGCTAATTTGAGAAAAATATTTCAAGGTGTTTTGAGCCACCTTAAGAGATGCTGTACTTGAAGGCTTATGAGTGTTGCTTAGATTCATAAAATGAATTTTAATGATCATCATTAGAGGGATCTCCCTTGTTGGAATTGGTATGCAATATGAAGACCCCTAATGTTTAATAAGTACATGAGAATTGAATGGTGAAACTTGCGGCTAAGACTGTTGTGTTGACTTTACGCTGTGAAATTGCAGGTTACAAATGGGAGGTTATATAACTCGAAATTTATGTGGATGGGACATTATATACCTATTCACTGGGTATGAGGATGATAGCAAGTTTATTGTCCTCCAAGACAGCCACTATTTCATGGGGCGAAGCCAAGTGAAATAGTTGCTGTTGAGGGGGACAATAAACTTTCTGTCATCCTCACACAACACAACAGTCCTAGTCTGTCTTTCTGTCAGTAAATAGCTATAGGTATCTTAATTATTATCCTGAAGAAAACTTTATTTGTTGGCGATGCAGAATTTCTTGATAATAAACAAATAAGAATTATCGGACTTTGAATTTAATGCTGTGATCGGATTATACCAGAGGTGTTCCGAGTTTAAAAAAGAGGGAAATCATATGCTGCCGGTGAATACTTTCGTTGACTACTCACCATGGACAGATAGCATAGAAACTATTTCACAGTTAGATGGAATAGCATGTTTATTCATTGTAATTTTACATAGGAAATATTCACAGAAATATAATAAACCTTACATTGCTAAGTTTCTGACATTTGATGGTGCAACAAGCACATAGTTTGGAAGGTCAAAGGTGACATCTTTTGTATCTGACTCCTTTTCGGCTTTATAACTCAAAAAGTTTATAACTGATTGAGATGAAACTTTGAGAGATTATTGCAACTATTATGCCTCTAAGATCCTAAAGTTTCTTTGAAAACGTCCTTTCCGTTTTTACGTTACTTCATTTATCAAAAAAATTTAAAAAGTAATTTTGTCCGCTTTAAGATAGGGGATTGAAATTTTCAATGGTTATGATTTTGTCGATTTACCTCTGTAATAAGGCTCGAAATGAAAATCTGTCTCTTCCGGTCAAAACCGGAAGTGAATCAAATTTTTTGAAAAATTGAAATTATGATCGAATCAAAAATGAATATTTGTTTCGTAGAGCTTATCCAGCTGAATCTAACACTGAAATCCGTTTGAAAATTGGATGATGCATTACAGAGATATTGGGGTTTAAAAATTGATTTTTCCAGAAATTTTGATTTCGCGTCCTTGGTCTAAAATAAAGCGTAAATGACCAAAGTAAAATTAACTTGTACCAAAAATAGTTGTTATGTCGTACTTGAAATTAGTAAGGTTTTTGTTAGGTCGCACTTAAAATCATTCGGACGACATTCATCAGTCGTACCAAGAATAATTTGATTTTTTTCATCTTTTTATTTTAGTTACTCTTGTTATTGGTTTAAGAGCTCTGCTTCTTACATGAACTTCCAGCTTTACTGCCGACATTAACGGAAGACCCACTCGTTGCTTTGCAACGAGCTTTGCTCTAGTTATTTTTTTTTTTTTTTTTTCTTACAAAATTTGTGTACAGGATTTCTCAAAAAGTACTCGACCGATTTACACGAAACTTTCAGATTTAATAGATAGTGATCTGAACCTTATTGGAAATTTTTTTACCGATGACGTCATTTCCGGTTTTGAGTTATTAACAATTTAACGATTTTCAGAGGGACGGCTTGTCCAGGGGTTAACTCCTAAACGATTTAAGATATTGAGTTCAAAATTTCAGGGATTGTAGACAAAAGGTTGTAGATCTGACATGTGGTATATATATTTTTCTGTGACCAAAAGCGCCGAAGCTCGCCCGAGCTCGAAAATCACGGTTAAAAAAGCGTCCTGATTTTTCGTGGTTTTCTTTCAATATATCTTTCCTCGATAATATTTTGTTATAACATATAGAACATAAAAATCTTAATATAGTCAAGAGCTTTCATTTGAAATCATGAAAAAGGGGCTGGCCCTTCAAATAAGGGGCTGAGGGGGCTCTAAAGTCTTTTAATGATAACTTTTTACCGTGAAATATTTTGTGATACGTTATAAAAGCAATTATGTTCATTTTAACGTTATTCACCTACACATGGAAATCATTTACTCCTATGTTACGTAATAAGGGGGTTTAAGGGGCCAGAAGTCCAAAACTTTGATGCTCAATATCTCAAAATAGAGGACAATTTTGAAAAGCAATATTGAACAAAAGATGCTCAAATTATTGAGCTTTACAATGTACAATCATTTATTCTTTGTTATGCGATCCTTAAAGGGAGTTACAGGGTCGGGCCCTAAAACGACCCTTTAAAGATATCTCGAGAACGGTACAGAATTTATAATTACTTGTTGAACAAAATGTGTTTGGATTGACAAGAGCTTTCATTTTAAATCAGGAAAAGGGGCTGGTCCTTTAAATAAGGGGCTGAGGGGGCTCTAAGGTCTTTTAATGATAACTTTTTACTGTGAAATATTTTGTAATACGTTATAAAAGCAATTATGTTCATTTTAACGTTATTCACCTACACATGGCAATCATTTACTCCTATGTTAAATAATTAGGGGGTTTAAGGGTCCAGAAGTCCAAAAATTTGATGCTCAATATCTCAAAATGGAAGAAAATTTTGAAAAGCAATATTAAACAAAAGATGCTCAAAATATTAAGCTTAACAATCTGCAACCATAATTTCTTTGTTAAGCGGTCCCTAAAAGGAGTTACAGGGTCGGCCCTTTAAAGATATCTCGAGAACAGTACAACATTTATAAATACTAGTTGAACAAAATGTGTTTTAATTGACAAGTGCTTTCATTTGAAATCAAGAAAAAGGGGCTGGCCCTTCAAATAAAGTGCTGAGGGGGCTATAATGTCTTTTAATGATAAATTTTTACTGTGAAATATTTTGCAATACGTTATAAAAGCAATCATGTTCCTTATAAGGTTTTTTACCTATACATGGCAATCATTTACTCCTATGTTATGTAATTAGGGATTTTAAGGGGCCAGAAGTCCATCACTTTGATCCTCAATATCTCGAAATAGAGGAAAATTCTGGAAAGCAGTATTTAACAAAAGATGCTCAAAATAATGTGCTTAACGATGTACAACCATATATTGTTTGTTATCTGGATCCTAAAATGAGTTTTAGGACCGGATATCAACACAATTTTTCCCAGATATCTCAAAAACGGTAACCAATTACTAAACACTTATTAGCGATACACAAAAATAGCCTTTAAGGTAGTACAAAACAGTATCCGAAAAACAAGCCCTTCGGAAATCCTCGCGCAAGTCAATTGTTTACGAGATACAAATAAATGACGTACATCACGTTCTATGTGTCTTATTATGACGTCACGCCGTGCAAGAACTGTTAAACAAATACTTTATCACAAAGTGGGGGAGGGGGGTATAAACTTCTGTTTAAAAATATCTAGTGGTGGAATTGTTTTGGTATTTACATAATATTATTTACATATTCCAACAATTTATATGATAGTTTTTCGTGGAACTTGAATGATAGGAATTTAAATAAAAACGGTATTTAGTTTGGCGAATAGCTCCATAATAGGGCCTTCTTGCATATACTTTAATTGGACTTATTTTATTGGTACAAAAATGTATCAAAGTCAATAATCATTATTGTTTTAACGTTTAACATGTCTTAATTTCTTTGTTAAAAGATATTTGCCAAAAAAATATTTGGACAATTTTTTTTAAATCATGTATTCTGATGAGCCCACGTTAGCCCTTTTTTAACAGGGTGTCGGAAGCCATAGTTAAGATCTTGATTACGAGAAAACTAATGGTGGAATTTTTTTAAAACTTTGTATACGTATACAGTTCAATATGATGAACATTTGGTGCAATTTAAAAAAAAAATGAATTATGGGAAAAATTTACGCTGTTTGTTTTGTACTACCTTAACTTATATGAGTGAAAAGGAGCTGATCCATCAAATAAGGAACACCAACGGGATAGATAGTCTTTTATTCATTACTCTTAGATCCTGCCTCGTTTTCATGATACGTTTCGTTGACGAAGATCAAGAGTAAGATCATTCCATATTCTAAAAATCGGACGGAAGACCTCCCCGTTGCTCGCAACGAGATCGTGTCTAGTTTTTTATCCCTATTCGTCAGGGTATAGTCATTTAACATATTGAGCATTACAGTTCTCAATAAGATCTAAATCAAATGGGATATAAACCAACATCAAACTCGTGAACCCCAAAAATTGTCCAGAGGCCAAAGTCTAAACAATTCTAAAGAATCAAAAATATGTCAAAATGCTTGCATATAAGTTAAACCATATATTATAACTTTTGAATTTTGGTGAATTTAAACTGTATTCTTTTGAAATATTGGACCCCCCACCCACCCAATGTGGTTCCATCCTACTCCTGAAAAATATGATTTTGACAAATTTAAATCTACACTATCCAAGGTTTCTTTCTTTAATGTTGCACCTTCTCTAAGAATTTTTTTTTTTTTACAGAAAAAGATTTTTCTCAATATATTCCTTTGTAAAGATTTAACAGGTCCCCATTGTGTCCCTAACCCCGGGGATCATAATTTGACCAAACCTAAATCTACCCGACCTGATGATACTTCACACAAATTACTGCTTTTCTGGCCAGTCGTGTTCTGATAAGAAGATTTAAAATAAAATTTCTCTTTATATTCCTATGTAAAAATATAACCCCTGATTGTAGACCTACCTAACCCCCAGGGACCATGATTTGAGCAAACTGGAATCTACACTGTCTTAGGGTGCTTTCACAGAAGTTTCAGCTTTTCTGGCCTAATGGTTTCTGAGAAGAAGATTTTTTTAAAGATAAACTCTATGTACTCCTATGTAAAATGTCGACCCCGCATTGTGGCTTTATCTTACCCCTGGGGACCATGAATTAAACAAACTTGAATCTACACTATCAGAGAATGCTCTACACAAATTTCAACTTTTCTGGCCAAATGGTTTCTGAGAAGTAGATTTTTGAAAACTATCACCAAATTTTCAATAAACCCTAATTATTTCCCCTTGAGATAGGGCGTGTCCTTATTTTTACAAACTTAAATCCCCTTCACCAAATGATGCTTTGTGCCAAGTTTGGTTGAAATTGGCAAGTTGTTCAGGAGAAGAAGTCAAAAGTTTACAGACAGACGGACGGACAAACAGACGGACGCCGGACAAAAAGTGACCAGAAAAGCTCATTTGAGCTTTCAGCTCAGGTGAGCTAAAAATGCTTACATTTTTAAATAGTAGACACTTTTCCGAGAAGAGAACAAAGTTGAGCAAAGTGCTGTGTGATTCATCTTAATTTCTGTTATTTGTTGGGTAATTTCCTTCAGAACATGTGAAGGTTAACCATTTCTTTTATCACACAATTGCTTGCAATAAAATTTATAACAATTGATAGAAAGCAACAGTCGAAGGATTGTATGCATTACGGCTTCAACCTAATGGATAAACAAAATTATATATTTGTAGTTTTCCTCATTACTCCAACGTAAGCTAAAGGGACGCAAAGATACTGTCTCGATATAATGTGAGAAGAAACAGTACGTACGTTGTATTAATTAATCGATATTTTTTAAATTATTTTGATTTTCTTCCTTTGAACCAATAATGAAGCTATTCACCACACAAATGATTTTGATAAAAAATCGACATGCTATTAATCAAAAGAATGAAAACAATTCAACACCGCCTAATGAAAAAATGAGGGTAAATGAAACCGACAATTTAATCGAATTTCTTATGAAATTGAAGGTTAATAACTGTTTTACTCATGATATAAAATGTTATCCTCACAGTAGAAACAAACGATGATTGATAAATTTGTATGTCAATAGGTCATGTCGGCATGCCGTTTACAACGGCTAACACTTCTGGGTCACAGGTCAGTCGGGATAAAAACAATATAACCAACATCATTACATCGGCAAGCCAACTTGCGCTATCCAACTTGTAGTTCAAAAAAGCATATATGTCTATCGATATACGTGCATGTATATACGGTGACATTTTGGAAGACTGGATGTACATGTTGATTTAGAACTAAAATTGCATTAATTATATTCATCATTAAGTATCGGTTTTAGAACGAACAGGTTTAGTTTACAGCTGGACGGATGCATGTGTACATTCATGCCCACTAGCCGTCGAATTCGGGAGTTTTTGGTATGAAACCGCATGATTTAATGTTAAGCAGTTTAACATCATGCAACTCATTAAAATTACAAAATATATAATCATTTTAGATCGATTTTCATCGTTCCAGTATGGGGGGGGGGGGGGGGCTTACTAATTTGGCTAGAAAAGCTTTGCATTTATTTTTATTAACTATAACTTGATAAGTATTACTATTTGTTTTTTTTTTTAATTGAATAGAAATAGATATATTACCGGTTGATTATGAGTGTAAGTAAATTTAATATTTTAATTTATCATGACGATTTGTTTTCCTTATGTACTGTCATGGTAAGAGGCATGAAGTCATAATTCAGTTATTTACCCAATAGATTTACAGTGTAGTAAGATGAAATTTGAATATGAGAGTTAATAACCTCTTCACTTAAGATAATACATGTAATCATGTGCTTGAAATATATCATTATTTATTATTTGATATGATAGTCGTCTTGCACAAATAATATTGTCAGGGGCATTGCAATTTGAACAGTAAACTACTTGATATTCTCTCCGTTATTCATGCAACCAAGTTTAATTGCCTATCTAACATGTATTCTTAAATTGAATACACTGGTATTTTACATCATGAATGAATGTATAACAAAAAAAACAATGATGGAATAATTTCAGTTTCTCAGGTACATACATGTGTATTGACCATTAAGAATTCTGTATCCACTAATGTTACACAGTTCTTTAAGTGGTCAGAGTCCTGCCCATGAATGATATAAATTATAAAAATCGTTCATGTTTGCATCTCAGTGTATTTATTGGTACCTAAAGATGCATTACTACAGTAGTTATCTTCTTACACGAATACGAGAGAGAGAGAGAGAGAGAAAGAGAGAGAGAGAGAGAGAGAGAGAGAGAGAGAGAGAGAGAGAGAGAGAGAGAGAATCTATATGATCTAGGGATGCTTCCACTCAAATTTGAGCTTTCCTGGCCAAATAGTTTTTGAGAAGATTTTTAAAGATTTTCTCTATATATTCCTATGTTAAAATCCATTCCCCCATTGTGGCCCAACCATTCCCCCAGGGTCTATGATTTGAACAAAGTTGAATCTACACTACCTTAGGATGCTTCTATTTTGATTTGAGCTTTTCTGGCTTCATAGTTTTTGAGAAGAAGATTTTTAAAGATTTTCTCTATATATTTCTATGTAAAAATCTATTCCCCCATTGTGGCCCCACCATACCACCAGGGACTATGATTTGAACAAACTTGAATCTTCACTACCTGAGAATGCTTCCATTTTAATTTGAGCTTTTCTGGCTTCATAGTTTTTGAGAAGAAGATTTTTAAAGATTTTCTCTATATATTTCTATGTAAAAATCTATTCCCCCATTGTGGCCCCACCATACCACCAGGGACTATGATTTGAACAAACTTGAATCTTCACTACCTGAGAATGCTTCCATTTTAATTTGAGCTTTTCTGGCTTCATAGTTTTTGAGAAGAAGATTTTTAAAGATTTTCTCTATATATTTCTATGTAAAAATCTATTCCCCCATTGTGGCCCCACCATACCACCAGGGACTATGATTTGAACAAACTTGAATCTTCACTACCTGAGAATGCTTCCATTTTAATTTGAGCTTTTCTGGCTTCATAGTTTTTGAGAAGAAGATTTTTAAAGATTTTCTCTATAGATTCCTATGTAAAACTTGATCCCCCTATTGTGGCCCCGGAAAATTGTACAATTATTCAGAAATGTGAACAATTTTTATAACATTTAATGATTCATTGAAAAATCAATAGTTCTCTCTCTCTCTCTCTCTCTCTCTCTCTCTCTCTCTCTCTCTCTCTCTCTCTCTCTCTCTCTCGTTTGTATACGAAAAAGAAAATAGCTTTTATTGCATTTTTAAGTACAAAGAGATAGAGGGAGATGCAAACATGAACGATTTTATATGAACGATAAATCATTTAAAATTTGTAATAATATTTTTTAGAAATCAAAACAATTTTTGATCAAATCCGTCGACTGTTACTTTTTATCGTAATATTAAATTTATTGCAAGCGACTGTATGGTATAAATATTGGTTAACCTTCACATTCCCTGATAGAAATTATCCAACAAGCAACAGAAATTGAAGATAAATTACACAGCAATTTGCTCAATTTTGTTCAATTCTCGGAAAATTGTCGACTATTCAGAAATGTCAATTTTTTTTATTAGATTCTATGTTTCATTGAGAAATTAAGAGCTACCGTATATCCGGTAATTTTCTTGACGATCTAAATTTCGCTTTCATCATGATGTCTTTTAAATTTTTTTTGATACGCAGAAATTATATGCTGTATTATTTTCTATTAGAAACTTTTTAAATCGCAAAAGTAAGTAATATATCTATCAATAATACATCCACCATCATTATTTTATTTGGAAGTCATCTTGTATAAAAAAAAAACTATAAAATTTGGATTGAGAGAGAGAGAGAGAGAGAGAGAGAGAGAGAGAGAGTGAGAGAGAGAGGGGGGGCTCTTGATCTTTCAATGAACCAATAAGTGTAATAAAAATTGTTGAAATTTCTGAATAATTTTTAAGAAAAAAGCAAAATTCACTTTAGAGCTGTGTTATTATTTAAACTGATGATTTCTGTTTTTTATGGATTTCTCTTTCGTGTTGTAAGTTTTGATGCTAATGGGTGTCGGGAAATACCAAATTATGTTGCAAATTTTGTTATTACTGCCACACACTATAAATAAAATTAACATAATGACATACATGTACATGTACTTCTTATTTGTTAATTGAATTAGTAATTAAGTGTTATTTTATACAATTAACTGAAAACAGAACTTTAAAATATGATGCTATGAGGTACCTTACTTACAAAATGGAATTTAATGAATATTTGTTTTGCAGATTTTTTTTTTCAAATTATGTAATTCATTAATGTCAGTGTAAAATATCAGTCCAATTTATTTTGTTTCACTTATTTTCTTATATTGTGTACTCGTTTCCAGGAAACAAATTACGTTGAATCTGATGTCATCACTTGACTTGATTGCAGAAATTATCTGACAGGAAACTCTTTTATAAATAATGCACCGACAAAGTGAAATCACTTGTACCAACGCTTATATAAAAACAACAATGGAGAAGATGTCATACTTGATGACGGTAGTATATTATTACCAGTTTAAATTATTGTAATTTTTTATAACAATATCATAGCGTTTTACGTGATTTCTAAAATGCTTGAAACGCCTTTAAAATAGAGATTTCTTTGTTTATCTTTTTAGTCTGGATCAGTTTATTTTTCTAAAAGGCAATAATCTAACTTTTAAAAAAGGTTAAGGAATATTGTTTATACTGGTGATTTAAATGGATTTCACTAATGGGAACGTTACTTTTTAAACTGAATTGCTCACACTATTGCATGGCTGCGTTGGTAATTTAACCCTATTAGACTCTGAAAGTTTTACACAAAAGCTTAAAAAGGTTGAGATTTGTAATTCATTACAGTAACAAAATAGTTGATGGTAACGATATCTATTCGTGAAAACTATTGCCAGGCAGGTGTATTACATGTATATAATCAAACTGTTTAATGGGGACTTTAAAATGTCGTAATATAAAAATTAAAGACAATTTGTTACATTTTGTTTTGCCTCGGACTAGAATGTCGCGACGTCATTGGATGAAACGCGTCACGTGGCTGCCTTACAAATTTCTTTAAAAGGCAAGCGTCAAAATTTATAGGGCAAGATGGCGGACGTAACGTTATTTGAACTGATTTTCTACACAAACGTTTGTTTACATATCAAACTTTAGGTCCTCGACAAAACAAAACACTTACTAGATTTGTTACTAACTGTTTAAAGAAATTTGTGGGGTCGGTAAAGTCCATAGAAGGCTCGGCTCCGCCTCGCCTTCTATGGACTTTACCGACCCCACAAATTATTTAAACAGTCGGTAACAAACCTAATAAGTAATAATGTAAGCATTATTTAAGATCGGTAAAACACGCTTATAACGAAGTCCCAGGGACAGGTAATTTTACCTCGTTATAAGCGTAGTTCGTTATATCCGCTAAGTTAACAACATGTAATAAAGTCACGGGGTATGAAAATCACTTCCCTCTAAGCGTCAATTCATTATAAGCGTGTTCGCTATAACCGTGTTTTACTATTTGTAATACTATAGATTATCCGAAAGTACGAGTCATCAGTATTGCATAGTATTGTATCAGAAATCGGAAGGAAGACCTCTTCGACAGGTCTGTGCACGGGCTATAGTAATATTTGTGACAGTAAAGGACTGGGGGTCTCCTGTTCATTGATTTTATTTTAAATCTTATTTATGTCGTCTATCTTTATGTTTGATTTGGCATAATCTTACATGTAACACTGAAAATAAATCAGTCATTAATTATTAAGATTTAAAAAAAAAATACTTTGAGAAACGGATCGATTGCATGATGGGAAATGAAGACAAAATGTTGATAATATATATATAGAGAGTAATTTTAAATGATGCAATTTATTATTTTTTATTGAAATTCAGGTTGTTCTGATCATATCAGTAGCAAACGCAGGGACCTCGTATAAACATCAAAGGAGCAAAAGAAATGGTATGAATAAAATATATGTATATTTCAATCATTTTTTTTTTGTTAAGTAAAATTTTCTATATTTTTATCGTTGCTTTATTATTCCATGTTCTTTATATCTAGCTTAACACACTTTGTATAAACGCGCAAATATATATATATCTATAGAGAGAGAGAGAGAGAGAGAGAGAGAGAGAGAGGTTTATATATAAATATAGGTTTATAGAGGCCAGAGCCTTCGAATTTTGACGCAAGAGAAGGGGACTTATTTGTTAAGCATTGTAATAGACAAAATGTTAGTACTGATAATTTTCATTAATCCCTCTTTATCAAAAAACCTATTCTATTTATCTCTCCATTAAGGACCTACAGGACAAACCCCTAAGACTTTCAATCACATATGTTGTGAAAGTGAACAACATTGTTATTAAAGTCTATTACAAGTACAAATTAATGAAAATCGTGTATTGTATCAATAGCTATTTGGAAAAATCATTGCCATACCCATTAGTTACGTAATTAGGTATATTTTCTGTAATAAAAGTTTTAACCCTTAATGTGCCGCATGAATTAATTCTCACTTAGCGAACATTCTGCAATTCTCCATTTCCATCCAGCCAACATTTTGAATTTTAGACCTGGGTGATCAGGGGCTCGTAACGTAAAGGGTACTTAAGTCTGAAACTGCTTAAGTGAGACTGGGGTGCATTCTTAGATTTAAGTCAGTAAGTATAAGAGTGCTTAGCTAGGCCGATTTGCACAAGACGTCGGCGGTCTATAGAGATGTTAAGCTATTCTAAGGTTTGTTGACCTACATTTATAAGTTTTATCTTAATTATTTCAATTCAGCATTTGAATACATGTACAGTGTATTAATCAACTGATGTCCACAACATTAATGTCTTAATATTGCACAATATCAAAGTTTGGTTTAATTGATTTAAAAATTACTAGCAGACGTTATGAGGTTGAAAATTTTTTCATAAAGTATGGAAGTGGACTGCTGAATACATGTAGGTACCACGTAATGGTCAATTTACAAGAATAACATTATATCTAAACTAACAAAACTTGATAAACTAAAAAAGACGTTTGAAGAAAGAAAATCCCTCATTGACTTTAAAGACGAAGATTGCCTCAATTTTAAAACATCGACTTCTTCAGAATACAGGAATTGCAATGTCGAGGTAAGATCTAGAACAAAAGATAAAATTCAATTCACTATATTATTCCATCAACTTTTAACGTCAGCTCGATATCACGCCAGAGGCAGTTTTCGAGAATAACTAAACCAGTGAATATTCGTCAAAACAAAGAGGTAACAACAGTAGACCAAAAATAAATGCCGTAGATTTTTTTAGAGCTTTTATCAAATGTTGGGTGCATATATATATATATATATATATATATATATATATATATATATATATATATATATATATATATATATATATTAATCTCTTTAGAAGCTTTTTTAGTAAAGTTCATTGCAAGAAATTCATTTTCAATTTATTTTTTTGCAGCTAAAAAGATAATACGTCGCTGGTATAAATAACAGAGTGTAATTGCTGAAGCAAAGTAACGAAAACTATTAACAATCATTTACCTGTATTCACAAGTTTTAAACAAGCACAGAATGGGTCACTTTTTGATTGGTAAATATTTGAATGAAGTGGCATTTACAACAGCACTGCTGTGTGTTGTATCATTGTACGAGGGAGTGACATCCGCGGTTGTTCCCGGTGAGAGGTATCGTGGTCCCGTTGTCCGGGTGTTGGAGATCATTGGACAACAGCAGTATGTCCGGGAATGTAAGCACAGATCCAAGCTATGTCGGGGAGTCAACTACCGGAAACAGGAACTGTTTGTGAACTCGTGTCTGCCATCGACAAAACGGAAACCAATTCTGACTACGTTAGAATTGAGCTCGATCAGGTATTGTTTTATCTCTTCTGCGTTTGAATTTTTTTATAACACAAATCGTCAATATTGTGGTTTCATTAATATTCGTAGGCATCAATTTTCGTGGATAAAGTGAAAACCATAGTTTTAGGGATATGTAAATTCGTGTTCAATGGTCCTATCAATACAAAATGTTTATAGAAATTTCACTTCAATGAACATTTAATTTCGTGGATAAACAAAACAACGAAATCCACGAAAACTGGTAATCAACGAATATTGATGAAACCTTTGTACATTTTGTTGAAGATCATTCAATATTGCCTGTTTTATTATGCGTCCTAAGAAATTTAAATTTTTTAAAATAAACGGCTCCTCGTTTTGAAGGGGGGAATATTAAAGAATAGTTTTAAATTTACGAGATTTAGGAAAAATATTTTTCAGGATAACGATTTGGCCAAAAAGGATCTAACTTGTGTGCAAGAACCTTCAGATAGTTTAGAGGCTAGTTTGTTCAAATCATTGCGTTATAGATATCGTTATTAATTTTCTCTACATCTTGTAAACAATGTAAGTTATTAGTAAATAGAAAGGTAATGTATATTTTGAAGGAGTGATATATCATAGAAATAAACGAAGTTAAGAAACGCGATTATACGAAATATAAATGAAAAAAAACATTTCTCAGGGTTAAAATGCGCTGATTACATGACAACATGGATTCCAGGAATGCTTAGTTACATCACAAATTTGAGACAATTACTGTATACTTCATATATGTAGCTGGCAAATTGAAACATGTAAAAGGAGGAATAAATATATGAAAATTAAATTCTTCTTACTTTTAAATATTGACTTGGTGTGTTTTATCAACAGCAACATAAATACTTTGCAGGAACATCTTCAAATAAAATATAAGCGATTAAAAGTTTATGACTTGTTTATATCACACTGATTCACGATACATAATTCACCAAGCTTAACTATGATGAGGGCAATGGTTACATCGTATTAGTTTTACTGGCAAGTACCCCATCCCCATCCCCATTGTTTCATGTTTGTCCTTTACTAAAACCGGTTATATTTTAGTGAGAGAATATACTGGGTATTCAATTAATCGTATAGTAATGTATATGTTAAAGATGACCAACCTTGGTGACAGACCAAATCAAAAAATTAAAACCAAATATGTCTCAAGGGAAACAAATCAGGGTCTATCGTTTCCAAAATATTCACGAAAGTAAAATTTGTTATTGGAAAAACAAAAACAAACCTAACAGATAGCCACATATTATGTGCATGTCTATGTTAACCAAAGTAAATAACATGTTTTATAATCAACCGTGACCGTCTTGTAGACTGTAAATGTACAAGAAATGAACCAGGAATGTCGGGCGTGCTCCTCAGACGATCAGTGTGTGACGCTGTCCAGTAAGAAAGTCCATTGTATTCGAGGTGGGTTCAATGTCGATATTTTATTCATAGACATTACAAATCTGTTTACATAATATTTAATGAGAATGATAGAACAATGATCCCCGTTTCTTAAAATGATCAGTATATCTGTATCATTGATATGTCTCTAGCTTCAACACAAAGAATCGGCGCATGCATATCTTATATTTCAAGATCAATGAAAATTAATCCAAATAAGGTTAAAAAGAAACATGCATAAGTCTAGCTTATTATAACAAAAAGTCAATAGTTACTTAGGTACCATAGACTATACCAAAGTTGTCGAGGAGTCTCATATATGAATCAAATTAAGTTTTATCGTCATGATATTGTAATGACGACCACTTTCCTGCAAGAAATATTTCAAAATGGACTATGAGGCCTTCAATTTTAGCAAACGTAAAGACCGTAATGAAGTGCCTGACCTGATATTGAAAAGGTGCAAGACTGATGAAAACTCACCCATATTTGTTAACTTTAAAAATAAAAATTATGAGTATATGCGTTGATAGATAAACTAAACAAAGGTGGCTAATTTACAACAACATGTGATCTCCCATCCCCCAAGGGGAGACAGACACTCTCCCTGTGGACATTTAATCTAAAGAATAAGCTCTAAATGCTACCATGTGTTACTCACTTCTCCTGTTAAAGCTTTTGAATATTTAACCTTCATTGACAGATTCACCATCTGGCATTTATACCAAAAGCATTTTAAATGTTCTGCTTATTACTGATTGTGGTCAGTCAAAAATTACTTTTCAATTAACAGGTCTATTTGTTTAGTTAGAAATTACAATAAATTGTTGAATTTTGACCATGGAACTTCCTTATTCATTATATTCAACTATGAACAATCAAATGAAAACAACTCAATGATCTGGTTATAGTTATAGTTATCTAACGAAAAAATGGGTTTTTGTTCTATTTGTATCGTACTTTACATTCCTATACATTTACTGTACCGTTGAAGTTTTGCGGTATGCTATAAAAATATTGTTTTAAAAAACCGGAATGTTTGCTTTTGTTTAATAATTTTAACATTAAACTCTAAAATAACAAGATAATATGTTCTGGTTGCTTTTATCACATAATCTTAGTGCTCAGTAATAAGCCATGTTTACATGTACCTGAAATTATAATTTTTATTAACACACTTTAAAAGTGATTAAAGTATTTTTTTTCGTTGCATTTTACAAACTCTAGGGGGTTCCAATTTATATTATTATACTTTCATGTTAAATACTGAAATCTTATTGGTTTAGACGCAGTTGATAATCCGTTCTATTACCCTCAGCATTAGCAACACACTTGGCAACGGGTAACACAACGAATTGTTACATGCGCGTAAATTATGTAAGTACGGTTTGCCGTAGAATTCATGTCATTATTATACAAAAGCAGTAAAAATTTCTCTTAAATTAAGCCATTCAGTAAAATGAAATAAATAGTGCCTGTTTTGTAGGATAACAGTTGAAATTGACACCCCTCGAAAACCATTGTCAACCTCCGCTTCGCGTTGGTTGACAATAGTTTTCTCGGGGTGTCAATTTCAACAGTTACCCTTCCAAATAGGCACTATTTATATAATATAACTGCATGTTAAGTGGTATGCTTATAATATCTACACATCTACAGAGAGAGAGAGAGAGAGAGAGAGAGAGAGAGAGAGAGAGAGAGAGAGAGATAGGGGGATGGTAGATTTTGGAAGAACGAAATAGAGATAGAGAGAAAATGGAAGGGGAAGGAAAAGCGATATTATTTGTAAGTCTGCTCCACATGATTTTCAGAAATACACTTGAAAAGAATAAGGTCTTCATGGTTTAGTACTTTTGAGAAACACTTATGAAAGCGGTTGATTTTTTTTATTAACGGTCAATGCATTGTATTTCCTTTAAATAATCAATTTATATTTTCATTATTGTAATATTGTTGACAGCTGTTTCCAACCTTGCGTTGCACAAGCCTGCAAAACAATCATCAACGTTTATATGGGCAGAAGCTGGACTGAACTACTCTGCCAATTTGGCAGTTGATGGCAACAACGGTACAGACTTTGTCGTAGACAGGTGTGCCAGCACAGAGGGTGGAGACACAAATCCCTGGTGGAGATTGGATCTGCAGGCTGTATATTCCATCAGATCTGTCAGAATATTCAATAGAGGAATGGACGAGTGGGGACAAGGTAAGGGTAAACAGAAACATTGTGAAACGAACTATCGGTATAGTCTACAAAGTAACGTCATTGTAAAACGACGTAAAATAGTGGAGAACAGCTTTGATTACATCCGTGAAAATAAAACGGGGAATACCCTTTTATCTTTTACGTTTTTATTTTTTGCAAGGAGATAAAAAGACGAAAAAATATAAGAAAAAAATTAGAATCTATGCAGGTTTTCGAATTATAAGTAAACAGTTTCACATTAATATATGTTTTGTTTTTTTATTTAGATGTGTCAGACCGGCTGCGTAATGTTACCGTCACTGTAGGGCTGACAGGGTCAGATGTCAACACTCCCTGTGGATTCTTTGCAGGTCCCGGTACTTTGTCACAGTACAGTGTCATCTTCAAGATCTCTTAAATATAGCTTCAAATGCTTTACGGTATCTTAAAGAGCTGGAGGAACCTTTTCCTCAGTCGGAGCCAGCATCAGTTCTGCCTGAATGCACTCATTGTTATGATGTCTTGATTAGCCATACTAAAACTGTACATGCAAGTGGCCAGTCCACCAGTTCCTCTTATCTCATCTTGGGACAAACGCGGGTATGATAAGGCAACTCTCAACGATCAACTGAGTTAAAAGACTTAAAGTGAGTTAAAATTCCTCTAATCGATGTGACGTCACAATAAAAAGCATGATGTCATTATAATATTAATCAGAATAGAAAACTATGGGCATAAAATGTCAATAGAAACTCTTCTAACTGGACATATCTTCGATTTCTCTGTATTACGTATAATTATCATTGATGATGTCACATGCATGTTTAATAGAGAAGATCAATGTCGGGAGACAAATCATTTGAATGCATGTAAACAATGCCGAAATCAGACTTATTTTATACTGATACTCAAGATTTGGATGAATGTAAGTTTGGATATAATCAGAATAATACAGGCATGGATATTTTGTTTTATTAACGAGGGTTATAAGGTAAGCAGATAGACATTTATGTTGCTTGACCGGCCTTTTCTCTGTCAGTGTGTACAAAAAAGGCAAAAGTGTAACACTACTCCGAATATTATGAAAGATGAATTTGGCAAAAATAAAAAGCATATGACCTAAACTTATTGAAAAGTGCTGCTTTGATCGTTTCTAAAAGCTCCCTTTCAGTCTGATTTGAAAAACACACTCGAAGGCAGATCGTTCCATTGGTCACTCTTTGTAGAAAACCTTGCCCTCCTCCTCCACCAACCAGAATTTAAAAACGTGGGAGGTTTTGTGTTATGTAAACTGGACTAAACATTCTAAGGGATGGCTCCTGTATTCCCAAATGTTTTCAAGGTTAGTCGTCATTAGTTCCTGATGGTAGGACTGATGAATTTCCGCATGGATAAGGTCCAGGGTTTTGATGGCCTTGTTGCCTTGGATCGACACTCGAGAAAACAGTTGGTCTACATCTTCATCAGTATGTCCTACTATCCTAAAGAACAATTTACCAGCAGCAATTAAAAAGAGGAACATTAGAAATTATATCTTATTTTATAGAAAAAGGAAATTGTGTGTTTAATTTTACTTTATTTTTGTCATGACTCTATTTACTGTACACTATAATTCTGACAATTTTATTCACAATTCAAATTTAATCTAGAATGAAGGAAATCTTAATCAGTTTGTGTGATTCTGAAAAAAAAGTTTGAAATCAATACAGACAAGGTCTTCGAAGAGATCCATCTCTGTATTAGTCTAAGTATGTTTTCTTGAACTCATGATGCTGTCACTCTAACCAATTTGTAGTTATGACTTTAGTATTTAATCCTGAGCTGTCACAATCCATGTCACTGTCCTGTATGATTATTTATTATTATTGGTTTTTGAGATTGAACTGAACTAGTGTGTTTTGTTAATTTCAGTTTTCTTTCCATTTGGGCACGACCTTGATCAAGTATATATCAGTTCCTGTAAGTTCATGTTCGTCATTTTTTCGCTGTTGTTTGTTTATACTAGCAGTATATGCATCTAAGGATTATTTACCGCATAATGGCTAAGACAGCGGCACATAGTGACAAACGAGCAAATGTGTGGTCAAACACAGGTGCGACCCTTGGATTTTCCTAGTTGGAAACCAGTGGATGTTGAGTCATTCAGGAAGAGTGCTTTGAGGTAAGAAACAGCTATGGCTTTCTTTAAAGCATCGGAAGAAATCGAAAGCTCGCATCTTACAGACTTGCTGAGATCTAGCACCGTATTTCGTGAAATGTGAACATTTTCTAGGACCTTCAACCTTAAAATCCCAAATTCTGCCAGCTTGTCAGGATGTGCTCTGAAAGGGCTCATCCCAGTTTGAGGTCTCTGACATCACATCTCGATTTTCCCATACATAACAACATGAGAATGGAATCCTATGGGAGCAAAAGCGCTATCAACGGTCGAAAGTACAGGCGTGTCAGGGGCTTTGCTGAAATGTCAGATTTGAACGCATCATTACACATAATCTAGCGTAGGCCTAGACTTAGCATGTTATATTTTCAAATAATAATACAAGTAAAACAATTCTCTTCCAGAGGAAAGCACGTAGCCTCCCACGAATTTAACCATCATGATCTATGTTTTTTCACGTGGGCAGTTTTCCCATACAGCGATACCTTATATTTTGGAGAAGGACAGAAGAAAATAGAATGAACAAATAGATTATCCTGAGACATTAGGCGGTTACACATAGTTAATGTAACGTGCTTAGCAGCATGTAGTAGAAAGGAAGGAAGAACTGATAAAAGATTAATTAATAAAATAAAAGAAGCGTATGAATATAAAACAAAATCGTGAATTAAATCATAGTGTGCGCTATCATATATATCGAATATGGGCGTCACTTAAGCTAATTTGTATCGAAACGGACTATATCTTAAAAATTTAAAGTCCTGATTGTAACTGATATTTAGGATTCTAATGACCAGTTAATCGGATTATTTTTGCTAAACAAAACCGGATTAGAGTATCTTTGCAACTGTGATGAATTTGGATTGAAAAATGTGTGACATAGATTTTTATGTCAATGATTGTATATAACCATGTATGTGTATACAGAAAACTATCAACATAAATATTTTTATCAGAATTGGCTGCATGCTAATTTAAAAGAAATAATTTGCCACAAAAAAGAATTTACATTCTTCTTGTAGGCGTTTATAGGAACAATCGCTCAAAAGTCGGCTGTGTAACATTTTGATGACAGAAGCATTATAATTTAAAGAAATGTACATGTAACACGCACACGTTTGGACGATTTCTAAGTAGTAAAGTAAGTAGCTATATTTTATTTCACTTTTTGTTTTTCTTTTTAAAATATGCTTTGACATTAGTCAGATTCTTGTAATATTCTGTTTTATAAATTTCATCAAATTTCCGAAGCTGATTTTAATTTTTAGCAAATTTTTTCACGATATGCATGTGGGTGTCCCCAGCTGCGTTCGGATATATTGACAATTCTGAACGTTCCTTAGTACTATTAACACCATGAATTACATTTTAGAGCAATCATTTTTTTTCATTAACATAAGATATATGTGCAATGAATTTGATATTTTGAATTGAGGACAAATTATGTTTATACTATGCCTGTCAAGATACATTAATAAATACGGTCTTTAATCCTATGAGAGAATGAAATACGAAATGCATGGTGTTATAAACTTTTCGTTTCAGATATATAGTAAACTTAAGATTTAGTTACCAATGTGTCTGCTTTAATCTTGTTAAACTATAGTTTGGTTTTGCTTGACTGTTTTCAAATCAATTAACCTTTTTTTTTAATCAAACTGTGTAGACATAAAAACAATACGTATCTAGAATAATCAACGCACATCATCGTTACTTGGGGGTGCACCATGTTGTAAGAAATTTAAAAGGTGCGTGTGTTGTGACAAAACCACAGAGCATGTAAAATGTCTTTTGTAATGTATATTGATAATTCGAAACGATAATTTTTTTTAATAATTACATTGATAGTAATATTAGTCCAAGGTACCTTTAAAATATGTTTGGCAAAGAGCTTTAAATACCCGGTAATCATGTTTTTACCAATGTTCATAAATCAAATTTAAAGTTCATACATTGTTCTTGTGTAAACAACATTTATATCGCTATATCTCGATTTTTAACTATTGCATTGCAGCACTCTAATTATGAAATACCAAGTTTATAAATCGTTATAAGGCATATTCGTTTACAGGGTGCTTAATATACATAATAATATGCATAGTAAAACAACCAACTCAACATTGGACAACACTTATGCGATTTACGATTTGGAAGAGATACCCTTGTTTTCATGTGGAACATCGCCATGCAATTGATCAACCAACCCAATCCACCTAGATAGTACAAAATCCGTCTCCAAGAGACCAATGGCCCACGTCTTTTACCTAAGCAATAGGGCAGACTTGTTTTTTGGTATTGTAAACAAATTATGACGTTTAGTGAAAACTTGGCCAAATCTACTTGCCTTATTTGCAGAAGGTATTGTTTTTTTCCCCTTTTTTTCGGGGGGGGGGGGGGGATGGTGGGCGATTTATATGGCTGTGTTATTTTTTTAGGTGTCATTTAGTTCTCTCGGGAACCCCTTCTTTTCTTACTAAGTTTGTGCCCAGAATGTCTCAAAGACATCTCAACTGACTTTCATAAACCTTTCAGGTCTGATAGAAACTGATCAACACTTATTATACACGGTGTTTTGATGACATTTCCTCATTTTGAAATAGTAACCTTAAAGCGATTTTCAGAGGAATAGCTTGTCCAGGGACCTCCTCTTATATAGTAAGTGATATCGAGCTCAAACTCTCAGGAAAAAAGATTTTAGATGTGTCATTTGTCATTCATATTTGTCATGCTCAAAAAGAGTTCAAGCTCAAAAGTTTCCACTTTGTTATTCTATCGATATTTCATTTTAAATTTAAAAGGTCTAGTTAAAGATATTAATCTTTTCTCTTTTATTTTTTAAAAATTCCATATTTAATGCTTTTGGCGAAATGAATTGACATTTGAATGCATCTGTAAAGTTTCTGTTCGTCCGTGTAAAGTTTTTCTATGTAAAACTACGAATACGACATATTTTGAAACAGGCTTTTTATGACCTTGATTGGAACTCTTCAATATTGGAGGTCTGAATGCAAATGAAAATGTATTGGAAAATAAACAAGTCGATATTTAGTGGGCTATAAACCTATTAATGATAGGAAACTAAGATTTTGTGGTGATAGGGATTAGAAAAATGTTCAAAGTAAAAAATTGAAGCAGGCAGTTGATTTATTTCAGCGAACTTCTATCGTTACAACCGTTCAGGCACGTAGCATCGTTTTTGAAAGTGGGGGGGCCAGACCCATCCAAAAAACCATGACAAGCAAAAAAAGGGAAATTTAAATTTTCCAAAAATCTTCAAAATCCTAATCCGTGGGGGGGGGGGGGGGGGGGGGGGGGGGGGACTCAACTATACTTCCAAAAAAAAATTCTTCCATACCAAAATGTCTTTCCCTCCAAATCATGAAATTCCTAATCCGTGGGGGGGGGGGGGGGGGGTAACTTCAATTTGACTACCCATTTCCTAATTTTCATACAAAGTTTTTTACTATCTACCAAAAAAGTGGGGGGGCCAACTCCATTATACTTCATTTTTTTTTAAATTATGTAAATTTTAAAAAATTTGGTTGTTGCGAGAAAAAGTGGGGGGGGCCTGGCCCCCCCTGATGCTACGTGCCTGCAACCGGTCAAAGTTGGGGCAAATTATCCCGAATCACTTTGTGTGGCCTGGTCTGAGATTCGGGAGAGACGTCCGACAAAACTTTTTTAGTCTCCACGAATCTCGCTGAGATTAAAGCTAGCGAAAAGCTTACTGTTTTGGGAACTGGATCTAAGATATAAATACATTTAAATTAAGACATTTTGCAAATATGCTACAAATGCCCACACTAAAGAAACTGCTTACACCTTTGGTATTTCAACATGCGTGAGATGATGTCCGTTAGCTATTATAATTGACTTTTAACTGATAACTAACTATTGTGAAATTAATCTAAACCCTACTTTCATTTTCGATACACAAGCCCGAAATAGCAAACTTGAGAGTAAGTTGGTGGACGCGCTTTGGAGGATCCGAGTCGGGGGTAGTTTGCATCAAAATATTTACTTGCAATGAACTAATACTGAATGATTATGTGAAGAACAAATACATTGACTGACAACCTATTTTAGAGAAAACATAAAATTTTAAATTTCACAAATGTTGAACAAAGAAAATGAGCCAATTCGGTTTTTTAATGGGCGATTCTAGTTTTGCTTTGGTGGATAGAACGCTTGCCAAGCACGACCTCTGTTGAGCGAATGGGATAGGACTTTTCCTATTGGGTTAAACAAGAACGCGGGTTGGCTAATGAACGTCATTGCGAAAAGTGAATGAGGGGTTCATCTTGCCTAGCGGGCAGATACCTTGGATCGGACACCTGGTCAATACAAAATTTCATAATTATAATGGAATTGATTCAAGCGATTTTAGTTTTGATGTATGTTAAACATTTTCAAAACGGGATCGAACGCTGATTGACTAATTGACGTGAAGGCGGAAAGTGTAGGGCAAGTTAACCATCGGGTAGATACTATTGATCTGACAAATTTGATTCAAAAAATGCAAATAAATACTGTAAACACCTTATATTTCGCGAGTACTTGATTCCGCTGCTTAGTATCAAATGGCGAGAATAAAAAATTGCGAACTCGGAGCTTTTATCCTTATTTTTATAGTTCTCAACTCTAAGAAAATGTATGGCGAGAGAGGGGGTGCCTCGCGCGATTTTACGCGGATATTAATTCCGCGTGTTCAATTTGGAAACTACAGTTTGCCTACAATAGCGATTTAAAAAAAAATTTCATACATTTTTATACTACGACAGATTGGTAGTTACATTTCACAGTTATTTGTAAATAATGAACATACTGTTATGCATAAAACGGGGGAAAAAGTAAGGGGGGAGTGACCCACCTTTTTTTTAAACATCTTATATTTGAAATTCTTATATGAGGCATTGATGAATATTATAATCAGTGAGAATTACGACGCACTGCATACTAGCTCACTTGTTTTAAATTAAAAAAAGGTTTTAATTTTGATATTAAAAAAACGGGCACGTACATGTATATTTAATTTCAGTCTAGATTTTTAACCCCTGCCCGCACCTCTAAATATCAAGCAATTGTAATCCAAGTCGGAAAAGAAATTATAACTGACACACAGCATGACTATACTTTTAATATTCCCAAACAATAAATATACGAAAAACCAAGCACTGCCAAGTATTCAACTACATAGAGTAGATATCATATACATAAGTCTGTTTCCTTCAAGGGTATAGCGCCGAGTGTCCGGGCAACTATGGTTTTAGCGGGAAGGTTAGTATGTTGTTAAAAATAGATACTGGTAAACTGGTCGAACAGGTACATGTATTTGGTCCGTCACGTCACACTATGTAAGCATAAAATACATGGGCATTTACACATGGACAGGACACCGTACGATAAACAACCGCACAACTAATTAAAAAACCCGAAACAATACAATTGTTTACTTACTCTGGTTACACAATGTAGATATTTTTCTTTATCTTGATTTTAAAGAATATGTTAAGAATCATAAGAATGTAATTACGAAATCGTACACAGTATGCACAATATTGAACAAAAAATATGGTTTAACCATTCCCATTGTATCATATTATTGTTAAAAAGTGCTTCTGTGGAATGTCGTCCAGTACATGTAAGAACAAATCTGCGATTATTTCGACTTTTGCCCCCCCCCCCCACCCCCCAACCTACCGGCCGACCTTAATCATTTCTACAATAGTGATTTTTATGAAAATGAAACATAAGTTACAGTTACTCAGGATGTTTGAAAACTAAAAAAAAAATGAGTTTCGAATAAGATTTTTTAGTCATAATAGATAATAACAATTTGTGATAGAAAAAAAGAAGATTTTTAAACAAAATTCTGCAATAGATTTTCCATTCAAATTGAAGTATGATACTGGTATGGTGAATTTGAATTAATATCATCTAAACAATGACCATGTCATCGACTTCGTTTTTACGGGGGCACAAGCAAAAGTGGGTGTTTCGTTATTAATAATTGTACTGATTCTGATTGTAATTTTTCATTTTTCCTATTCTTCTTCTAGACGTTTTTTAACCTTCATAACTTTTTTGTTTGTCATCCGATTTCATTCAAATTTTCAGGGTGTATTGTAAATTAGATTTAGTTTTTAAGTCACAAAAAGATGACAAATCGTAATTTCTGGGTTTTAGTTATTCCCCTTTTTTGATATTTTAGGGACATTCGTTTCCGGACAAAGGCTCCGAAATGGTTCCTAGCAAATAATCTAAAGTTAGAAATCTTTAAAATTGACACTTTCAAAATTGTCCTTTGATTTTTGTTTTTTATTTTTGTTTTTAATTATACCACCTGAATAATTTGTTTCGAAATCTATGTTTAAACACTTGCTAATTTTTACTCATGTTTTTGCTTCGTATCTATTTAGCTTGAAATATTTTCTAAATGCATATAGAATATAAGTTGTGTATAAATTAAATGGCTTTCATTTTAGACTAGAAAAAAAGGGCTGGCCCCTTAAATAATGGATCTAGGCGCCTGGAAAATCTTTGCTGCATAACTAAAAACTGATACATGCTACGATAATGATGTTGCTGGATAAGTTGTTCTTCATTATCTTATCAGTCTAATTGTAATATAGTATTGTTTAATCATTGCTTAATATGGGATTTAAAGCTTCACATGAAGACATGAATACCCGCTTTTATTTTGCTTATAGGATAAGCTCCCTGTGCGTGATAATAATTTCTTGTCTAAATATATCCCCAACATATCACACAGACATGCCTTTATCTATTTTACGAGAGGTCTAACTCTTCCATATTCTGCAGTCTGGGTTACATTTATTCATAGAAAATAGGCGTCAACTAATTAAAAGAGTTCAAATTGATTTTCTAAAGCCCTGATTGGTCACAAGTTAAGGTAGTGTGAAAATGACCTCCTCTCAATATCTGTCAGACCTTGACAGGTGTAAGAAGAAGAGTGATGGTTTTATAAAGACTGAGTGATAATCCTTTCTTGACATGAAGCCGTTACGGAAGATCTCCTTGTAGCTTGTAACGAGCTCGGCTCGGCTCTAGTTTTTCTTCATTTTTTTCTTAAAAAAAACTGTAGCAAAAGGCTATGTACATACTTTTGAGGTTGGTTATTGAAACATAACAAATATTAAAGTGTGCTGATGAGTTTTAATGAGAAAAAGCTTCAATCTTAAGCACAGGGACGGTTTTACGTTGTTTTCGATACGAGTATCGAAGCGAGTCGGAATGGCAATGATTTGTTCATTGGCTCATATTCTGTTAACTGATCTATGTAGTAGATGGTTAGATATAAATTAAATTAATATGAAACTCACTACAATGACATCTAAATAATATTGTGTGGGTTAAATAATGTTGAAACACGTATTTCAGTACATGTATGTTTTAATATTAGCAATTTCAGCCACAACTTGTTATATATAAAGTGTATTGGTGACGTAAAACACATATTTGTGCGTTATAATCGTTTTTCATAATTTTGGTGATTAATATGTTATATTGAGAATTCGATGTTCGTAACCGTTGCTGTTTTGAGTGCGCGATATCTGTGCGGAAAGTAAATGATATGCGTTGTTCTTAAGGGGGGGGGGGATTAAGAGTCCGTTGAGTCTCGGACTAAAGTGCCATGCAAACCGGTAACAAGCAAAGTCTGCAGGCCTCTTGTTTTTAATTTCAGTTGCTTACTCTAAACAATTCTAAATTCGATAAAGAATATATTTAACTGGCAGAAACTGTAGAAAGTGTAAAAAAAAAAATGGGGAACATTGAGTACATTTAGCACATTTTATTAAACCTACATGGACTAAGAAAGGTTTTAATCTGAAAATAATTGATAAGTAATAAATTTAAAATATCTATGAAAAGAATCATTTCATTTCGGTGTCGTTAAGGTAAACACTTTCACTTTTTTCTTTCATCGTGGCAAATATGATATTGCTAATTTATTTTTCAGAACTTCACACTTTTTATCCCTATTATTGATTTTATCAGCTTCATACCGATATTAAGTGAAGCGTACATATCCTGATTTCTTTTGGTAATTACTCTACTTTCAAGAACCAAAGCTGAATTTATCAGAGATTTACTCTGCAGGCAACTTATAGTGATCAGTCTGTCCATTTGTTTGTCAGTCCGAGGTAACTGGTCATAAGCATATCTTTTACCTCGTTTAACAGTTATTATGTATCAAAATCTAATTATCTTGACAAAATAATTATTCTGACGCTTAAAGTCTAACTTTAACCTTTGTCTTCCCTGATTCGATTCCCTCGATGTTTACTATACAATTTTGGAACTATCATTAACAAATACTGTAGTTGTGTAGCTGTACAGTATTTCAGTTTTAAGAAATACCAGATTTAAAAACCATATCATTTGTCATCTTAATCCGAACAAGCAAAAAGACACACTTGTTGTGTTTCTACGTAATGTTAAGAGTTCGACATATTTGCGCTAACAAAATAAAAACATGTAGTCGAATCGTTCCTCACATAAGCAGAGTCTTTTAAAATTGAATGATTGTTACAAATAATTTTATTCTTTTGCAGGTTTACTTTAGAAACACCCTACCATGGTTATAAATTATAGAGTACGTCTGTGTTCAAAGTGTTCGGGAAATACTGAGTACGTTTGTGTAACATGTCCATGTAATTTGTGTTCTCAGTGTAAAAAGATTCATGTTTTGGATCTCAAAACTAAAGATCATCATGTTACCATATACCGTGAAAAATTCAAATTAATTCCAAAACAAGATGTTTGTATAAGACATCCAGAAAGTTGTTGTAGAAAATATTGTGAACCTTGTGAACTTCCTGTTTGTCCCAACTGCACTGAACATAAAGGACACAAACATCTGGATGTTAGATCAGTGTACAAAACAAAGAGACAACTGAACAATGAAATACTAAAAAAGATGAGAAGCGAGCATCTTTTTTACATGCATGGTCTACTATCTGAAATCAAAGCTGATATTAAGAAATGTCAAGCGGAATTTTCTAATTTTTTGCTAACAAAGGCCAAACAAATAATTACACAGCTTAAAAGAGTACATCGTGGATTTAACTTTAAACACAGGTGCTTAAAACAAAAGAGAGACATCCATATTCATGTTGCTCACACAATTTTATATGAAAGTAAATACGACCAATCCGCAACATCGCCATTAGAATTCATTTTAATAAGTAAAAAAACTAGCTTCCTTCAGATACAAGACATTTCATATCAAACACACACAAGTGCGATTTCCGTATATGAGCAAATAAAAAGGCAGGATGTAATGAAGACACTGAATTTTATCAAAACTTCAGAGAGCAAAAATCGACGTGTACAGAATGAACTTCTTCTTAAACCTCTACGCCGCCCTGAGCTCCAAAAATCCCTTTTTTTGAAAAATATAGAGGGTCGTTTTAATCATATTTCATATGTGTCATTGGACAGGGTATGGATAGGCTATGACAATGAGCTCACTTTGATTAACTTAGCAGGTGACGTTTTATATCATCTTCAAAATTTGTATTTACAAGCTGGATCTCACACAGTAAACAATGAAGGTGATTTGATTTATATTGGTAAAGGTTATAACATTAACAAACAATCGAATGATTTAAAAAGGTGCACCACGTTTATAAAACGAACAGAACCTAAATGGGCACCAGTTAGTGTTTATTGGTCCCCGCGCACAAGGGAATTGCTTGTTGGAATGTTAGGGTGGGATTCAATGACATGCAAGGTAAACCGATACAGTCGGGATGGATTTCTTCAACAGACAATACAATACAAAAACACTGGGCAGGATCTATATAAGGAAATTTACTATATCACAGAGAACAACAACGGAGATGTTGTTGTGTCTGGCAGTGTGGGATCTGAAAAATGGACTGGTGCAATCGTAGTGACAGAACGTGGAGGAAAACATCGTTTCACACACACTGGACCACATTTTGCACCACGCGGAATTTGTACTGACGCACTTTCGCACATTCTTTTGTGTGATGATGCAACTCATACAGTAAAAGTTATGGACGAAAACGGCAATTTTTTGGGATTTCTTCTGGGAGATTCAGAGGAAATACAAAGGCCATTTTCATTGAGTTACGATTTCAAAACTCATCGTCTCTTTGTTGGAACAGGTAGATACAAAAACAACCAGATTTGTGTTTACAGATATATAAAACGACGGTTATCTCTCACTGATAACAATGAATGATTTAACGTGATAAAGTGAACATTTTGTAACAATCAAATATAAAAAAAACCCAGATATTGTCATAAGCGCTTCGTATGCTTCGATATATCAATCATCTGAATTTTACCCAAGACATACACAGAAGAAACAAGAGGCCCATGGGGCCACATCGCTCACCTGAGCAACAATGGGCGTTCAAAAGATATTGTGCCATATGGTCCCTCGGTAGAATAACAAAAATAAATATTGTAAAGTATTCGAATTTTACACTTATTTTTGCATACATGTAATCTCTGACTGTGTACCTTCATGAAATACTATTTCTTACCAGAATAAGAAAATCCTACGCAAGGTATAAAACTAAACATTTGGTAGGGGTACACTGTTTAGTTGTTAACTTCAAATTCCCTATATTTTCGTTCTGCCCCCCCCCCCCCCAAATATAATAGTTATTGTTTTTTATTTTTAAAATCGTACATGTATAGATGTGAAAAGGAAATTGTACCTCAATGTGCTCAATTCCTCAAATTAAAAACATTCAAAAATTTAATTTGTCTCTTCCATTATAATTAAATGACTGTTATTTACCTCAGGTACAAACCAGGATAATTTTCCGCTGTGATATTTTCTTAGGAATAGCGATAATTACTTTATCCCCGTATCAGAAATGTGTCAGAACTATGGAAACTGTTTAAAAGATATTTACTCGTGTCTGAAAAACTATCAAAATTAATGTAGATTTCACGGTATTTTTTGTATAAAGAGGGGGCCCCAGAGAGTAGGTATATACAGAATATCATTCTTTTATTTTGTTTGTACAAGTATTTAACATACTCTTATTCATATAGAATTTCTAATAATCAACCAAAATTTCAGCGTCAATCGTAGAATTATAAGCAAGATACAGAGCTCACAGTTCACCTAAGTTTGAGTCATATTTTGTTCACATGAGTTTATTACATTCAGCTTAAGATTTTCAAATTGGTATTTCCTATTCAGCATTTAAAATTGAAAAAAAGAATGGCCTAAGATTTTCAATTCTTTTATTCACTCAAGACCAGTTCACCGGTATTTGAGGTTCAAAATCAGTTTATACAAATGTACACAAACACAGTCATGGATCACATGTACAGTAGGAGTAATAATGACGAAAAAAGGTTAAGTTTACAATACACAATAAGTTGTTAAAGTTGGTTTCTGGAAGAACAGACTTTGAAAATTTTCTTAATAAATATTGACAATTGTTTTACTTTTTTAATCTTTAATCTTTAAGATCAGTGTAAAAACATATAATTGTGAGCAAATCTATGTATCTTGCTTATAATTCGAAGCTTAACACTCAAATATGGTTAGTAAATAGAAACTGTAAACAATTAAAAACACAAAAAAACATGCACTATAACAAATAAAGAACACAATTTATTATTTCGAAATGAATCATATATATATACATGTATACACCTACATATTTCAGTCAGCGATATCAAACTCTGTTTAAAGGGTACCTGCAGTAAATACGAAGTTGAACAAATGTTAAATTTCTATTTAATAAAACACATTGCAAAAAACCGCACAAATACCGCCGCTGCAAAGTTGCTATTTTTACCTGCTTTCAAAATCCAATTAGCAAAAAATAGAATTAGGCGATATCGAGGCTCCGGCCGGAAGTGACGTCACGGGGTCAACCAAACAAGCGGGTAATATGGAGAGAAGTGCAGATATGGAGAGTTTTAGTGACGATAGCGTGGTTAATACGTCTGGAGGATCAACTTAGTTCGATGATTCACATGAAGGAGACATTGGACTTGGCGTCAGACCCTATCAGTTTGAGCCAGAGGTCGATACAGATGAAGAAATATCCCCACCAAATTCACCTGATCGCCATGTTGAACGGCTTGGAAACAATGACTGGTAAGGGATGTTTGAGGAGTTAAGAACGCAACACCAAATGTTGGTAGTTTTCACGTGTATGAAGTACATACTTAAAGTTGGGTACATATTCCGCCTAATTTGTTAAAAATCCTTTTAAAAAAAGAATTATGATTTATTGCTCCCATAAAAACACATTTCTAATTATATGGTATTTCATGCACCAAATTGCATTAAAGGTGGTTTACTCTCATATCCATTCTATTAAACAGGTGCACTTGTGGACACTGCCATCCTATGCCAACCAACGCCGAGTCAGTGTGCTGCAAAGAAATTCAACAGGTGTGCGCGGTCATTAATGAGGAAGAACCAGAAAAGCGCTGTATTACAGAGCTTACTAGTTTTGCACCTGCATGTCTTCAACGAACTGACCTGCGGATAGCATTTATTCTTACAAACAACATTATGAAGAAATACCAGAGAGCAATGGGTAAAAAGCTTTATTCACATTCATAAAACCTTAAAAGGAACATCATACATGTGAATTATTAAAGTATCATAGTAACAGTGATAAATTAATAGAGAATCTTAGTAACAGTGATAAAATATATTAAAAACAACAATAACAGAGTTCTTGGGCCATTCTAAAACTTTGTTCTAATTTCAGGCGATTTTGATACATCAGTTATCGACAACTTGTTCGATGGTGCTGGGGATGGCTTGGCAGAACCGTTCGAGTTCCACTGCCCGCCTGTGCAGTCCATTTGATTCGTTCTACCTTTCCTGCAGAAGATGACCAGTACAGGGGGTTTAATTTCGTGTGAAACGTGTCAGTAGTGAATGAACAGCAACATCTTTCTCAGGATGAACAAACTGGTGACACAGTGGAGGTGGCACATCCTCATGATGTGGCATTTCTCTAACCCTCACACGAAATGTCACTTCATCCAGCAAGGAGTCTACATATCCTGAAGACAAAATGAATATATAAGTATATAAACTAAGACAAAATCTTTGGTTTGGAGTGAATTTACCATGTATGCTTTTTGTTTATTTAGTAAGCACTCAGGCTTATTTTTACATGTTCATGATAATAAAATATATATTACCATATGTGCTTAGAGTTTTGATTTTCTTGACTGTAAAGTCGCCCTGTTTCTGTTTGGGAAAAGTGATTTTGTATCTGAGCTGGTTGGTCTTTGTTGAAGCCTGTTCCCGACTGCCATTTCTCGTTGAAATGCAATGCGGCTAGAAGCAATATATGTGAATAAAAATGAATGTAAAAAAAAAATGTTTAAGGTCAAAGGTCTCAGAAGCTAGTCATAATGCCACAGTTTGAAGCATAATTTCAGTGCATTATAGTAATAGGGCGTGTTTATTCTTACCGACCCTGCATCCCTTGGTAAGAAAACTTGTTCATCTTGGATGAAAAATGATTGATCAAAGAGTGGTATGCTTCAAGATTGGCAGTCTGTAGCTGCGGGGAGAGCTTCCTGATGTCCTTCTTCATCTGCCTAGAGTGGATAATGCCCTCCAATTTTTCCACCACCTTTGATCCTAATGAAAAGACAAATAAAATACTAAATCAACTAAAAAATATATATGTATAATAATAAAAGTTATAGAAAATAAGACAAGAATATAATATTTATACACATCAAGATTTAAAGATGATCTGTTCTTACCTGGCCTGAGCCATCTCTTCTGTCGATCGTCGTTGTCCAGCTCTCCATGTTCACATTGACGGAAACTGTCACCATGGCCAACATGAATATTTTGTACGTGTCTGAACACACTGAGCCATTTCTCCCACCCGATGTCCTCATCTTCTCCCTCTGATGTTGCTGACGGCACCCAGTAGAGGTGATTGGTGATACTTCTGAGTCAATCTTCTAAGACTTCACAACCTTTCTCTTTGCTTAGTGCTACCAGTTTCTTCTTCAGTCCTAAAAATAAATAAGGTTTAAGTTCAGGATAACAGGAGTATATATATACCGAGGCATTTCATTCTAAAAAGCACTCCAAGAGGAAGATTTCTCCGGGAAAAGGGTTTCTTTGGGGGAGAGATATATAAAAAATGGGGCTTGGTATTTTTTTTTTGGGGGGGGGACATTTTAAAAGTTTGATAAATATAAGTTTTCATTTTAAAAGCGAAGCTAATAACAGGAGTATATATATACAGAGGCGAAGCGAATAACAGGAGTATATATATACCGAGGTATTTCATTCTAAATAGCACTCCAAGAGGAAGATTTCTCCGGGAAAAGGGTTTCTTTGGGGGAGAGATTTATAAAAAAAAAATGGGGCTTGGTATTTTTTTTTGGGGGGGGGGGATGAACATTTTAAAAGTTTGATAAATATAAGTTTTCATTTTAAAAGCGAAGCGAATAACAGGAGTAAATACCGACGCAAAATCTTGGAATTTATTTGCTTCGCGAAGCTAATAACAGGAGTATATATATACAGAGGCGAAGCGAATAACAGGAGTATATATATACCGAGGCATTTCATTCTAAATAGCACTCCAAGAGGAAGAATTCTCCGGGAAAAGGGTTTCTTTGGGGGGGGGGGGGGGTGATATATAAAAAATGGGGCTTGGTATTTTTTTTTTTGGGGGGGGGGGGGATGAACATTTTATAAGTTTGATAAATATAAGTTTTCATTTTAAAAGCGAAGCGAATAACAGGAGTAAATACCGACGCAAAATCTTGGAATTTATTTGCTTCGCGAAGCTAATAACAGGAGTATATATATACAGAGGCGAAGCGAATAACAGGAGTATATATATACCGAGGTATTTCATTCTAAATAGCACTCCAAGAGGAAGATTTCTGCGGGAAAAGGGTTTCTTTGGGGGAGAGTTATAAAAAAAAAATGGAGCTTGGTATTTTTGGGGGGAATGAAGATTCTAAAAGGTTAATAAATATGTTTTCATTTTAAAAGCGAAGCGAATAACAGGAGTAAATACCGACTCAAAATCTTAAAATGTACTCAAAACTACCGCAATCATTAGCCCATGAGGCGCACTTGAATTGTTGTCAGTCAAGGTAAAAAAAAATCAATCGTTCTGAATCGCATTTCTTCCTGAGAAGAGTTCAATTTTTTACAATACAAGAGAAGGCACACGGGATATTTACATTTTAATAAGCATACAAGCAATATATTTAACACAATTTCACAAAGTAAAAATACGTTGAATAATGAACACCAGAAACAGGGATATTTACAATCAATGGATGGATATTCAAGACATTGTTGGTCCAACTAAGTTATGGCCCCTCTTCATTAGACGCCTATTTTGGACACAGAATTTAAAACACTTTCAGAGAATCTTGATTACAACATTTGTCGATATCAATGGATTAAATCCTACGATTTTCATGAAATGGGTTGAAACAATGCATTTAGCCCGGGACAGCGCTGCTCAGAACCATTTTTCAGCCTTGTTCAGGTAAAATAACGATTAACAGGAAGACGTTTAATTTAATATATGTTTAATAAATTAGTACAGTCAAACATATCTTAAATTTTCAGACTCTTCGAAAGTGGTAGGAATTACAAAATGTATGGTTGGAATGTAGCAATGGCACAGTATCAATTCCTGGATGGCAGGCCCAGGCATTATGTTTTAAAGCAGAAAAGAAATTAAAATATTTGAAACAATCTTTTTTTCTTTGTTTTCTCCATTTCATAAATTTAAATATATATATATATATATATATATATATATATATATATATATATATATATATATATGGTAGTTTTGTTCCTATTTTCTGATTTCTTGAAGTCTTAGTCTTAAATCCGCTCATTACTCGCAGTCCCAAGGGCATTGTCATCCATTGGTTTTCTCTGCTTCTTGACGATTGTTACGTCATTTTCACCAATTTCAAATCACGTGATAGGTAAGTAGTATTTAATACATGGTTTAACTTTAGAAAAAACACTGGTACTTCTCCGTTCCAAACAATGGATGTCTCCAGAAAGAGCGGCGGAAATTTCAGGGAGAGGAAAAGGCAGAATTTACTGGATATGACTACGCGCGATTTTAGTAATCCTTGGAATTTCTATTCTTTAATGATGCTATCAGACGATGAAGTATACCAGTGGCTTAGATTGCATGGTCTCCTGGCGACGACAATTCCATGCAACACAGAGGGATGTGAAGGAAGAATGTTTCTTAAATCGTTATCAAGAAGCGTGGGTGGAACGGTGTTTAGATGCACGGTCAATCGACTACACACCAGGGCTTGTAGGGCCAACTCCTTTTTTGAAAGAAGCAATTTAACAATGCAAGACATTTTTCTTTTTATAAAGAGCTACTTAGATGGCTCCTCTCTAAGTCAATGTTCAAGATTTTCAGGTGTAGCAAACACGTCCACAGCCGTGAACTGGGGATCTTTTATTAGGGAACTCTTTAAGGAGTTTTTTGAGCTACGCATAAAGACCAAGAAGCTTACTGGTACAGTGGAAATTGACGAGTCCCTATTTGGGAGACGTGTAAAACACCACAGAGGTGACCCCAATCGAGGTTTAAAGGTAACGTTAAACAAATGTTAGTATTTTAAACGTTATGTTAGTAGACAAAGTGGAACGTAATTGAGAACAAGTCATTATTAAAGTATTAACATTAAAAAGTAACAGATATATGTTATTATAAAAAAAAAACTTATCTTAGTACACAAACTGAAATGAAACTTGGAACAGAAAGAAATGTGTTAAAGAAATGGTTTTCGCCCACCGAATTTCCCGCGCGCAGATGGCGCTCGTGTACTATCAGTTATACTTTCGGAACACCTTGCGTGTTACACTAAAAGAAGTTAAAGTGAAAGTGTGCCTGGAGGTAGAGTGTTTTGCTTAAATTATTATCCCCTGATGCCACAATATTGTTGTGTACCGAATTGTACAAACTATGGGAGTCATAAATTCCCAGAAGTCATCAATTTACGACAAAAATGGCGCGTGGCCATACGAAGAATGGACCCCCGGACGAGGCGGTTATGGCAACCAGGAAAATACGATGTTGTGTGTTCCTCCCATTTTAGGGACACGGACTACAAAATCACACTATTAGGTTAGAATATATTTTCTTTTAAACGAATGTCATGTTTTTATTAGTTATTTCTGATGAAATATTTTTCATGGGATAAATTTTAATCAACTAGGCCTACAATAAACTATAGGCCATATATTTTGTGTACAAATGCATGTATACTACATGTACATGTATGTTTACATTGGTGAAAACCGCGAGCAGAGTTATTATTCACCTCAACAGATAACAATAATAAACAATCAATATAGGACTGTGGTTGTTAAATGCTTTATTTGATTATTTTTAAATCCAACTTAATTTGTTCATTTGTTTACATTTTATTTCAGTTTATTATCCTTTTATTTTGGCTTTGTTTGCTTTGTGGTTTGTTATTATTTTTCAGGGCCTCAAATAACAGAGTTTTGATGATAATGAGCTGGATTTCAACTTCCTTGAACAAATATGAGGATCCATTGGTTCCATGAAACATAAGATTCCAATTTTAGTTCAGAATGTTATCTAAAAATCACTTTATTTTGACAAGCTCTAGACATTTCATGCATGTTATCTTGTTTTGTTATTATCAGTTATTTTATGAATCATACGTACATTTCATTTGTTCAAATGAAAAATAAAAACTGAATTTTATGCAAGAGCTTTAAATTGTACATAAAATTCATTGGTATTATGGAGCACTTTAGCAGAAAAAACTTTTTTTTAAATTTAGGTGAACGTCCACGACTGAATAAAGGAGCAGTGCCTTCGATATTCCCATTTGCCCTCTCTTTATCTAGTAATGATTTCCTGATTGATAAAAGCCCTAGATATTTAAGGAAGAAAAACACAGAAGGCATGCTTGCTACCAATGACCAACATGCATCGGTATGTACAGAAGTTCAGAGTGTTGTCGAAGTAAAAGACACTCCCGAAATTCAGAATTCTTCATCAATCGAGACACCTGAGGAAGACCTGCATGGACAGTTTGATCAGAGTGTGCAGTGTGAACTGAAAATATTTGGTAAATTTTCTGTCAAAAATTTTGAAAATGACCCTAAGATGATTAAGTATTACACTGGCTTTTGTGATTTTGAACAGTTCATATTTTTTTTCAACTGCCTTGGACCTTGTGTTTCTGAACTGTCCAATCAAACAACACTTATGGATCCTAAAGATCAACTTTTCATGGTATTCATGAAGCTGCGACAGGCTAAAGAAGATGTAGAGTTAGCTCTATTTTTTGGCATTTCAGAATCTTCTGTGTCGCGCATATTTAATACATGGCTAAACTTTATGTATTACCAACTGAAAGAGTTATGCATATGGCCATCAAAAGATATTATTCAACAGTTTATGCCTTCTGATTTTGGACGAAAGTTTCCCAACACACGTGTCATTCTTGATGCTACCGAGCTTCCTATTAACAAACCATCAGATGTGAATGCTCAGAGTATCACATGGTCTGCTTATAAACACAAGAACACACTGAAGACTATGATAGGTTGTACACCAAAAGGTGCTATAAGTTTTGTCTCTAAAGCATATGGTGGATCAGCGAGTGACCGACAAATCATTGAAAATTCTGAGCTTCTTAATCCAGATTTGAAAATGTTTGAAAAGGGGGACAGTGTTATGGCGGATCGTGGTATCATGGTTCAAGACCTCTTCGCTTCCCAGGATGTTTATGTCAACACCCCAACGATGTTGAAAGGAAAATCCCAACTGGATCCACAGGAAGTTATCCGTGATCGCAGAGTGGCATCAAAGAGAATACACATAGAACGTGTCATAGGACTCAGCAAGGAATTTAAAATATTAAGACATCCTCTACCACAGAGCAAATTGCACCTTGGCTCAAGAATTGTTTTTGTGTGCTTTTCGTTATCTAATTTTAGGAAATCAATTGTTGATAGAAATGCTTAATATATTTTTTGTGTGACTAATTACTTCAAAATCACATGGACAGAAGTGACAAACTTTCAGACAGAAGTCCAGACAAATCATATTTATAGTTTAATGACAAGTTTAGTTTTCTATACTTAGAAACATGCATATTAAACGCAACAGAGTTTTAATGTATTTTATTCATCATTTCATCATTTCTGAAAAACGGTTTCCTTGATATACCCAAACAATAAAGTTTTCATACCATGTAAATTTACAAAGATTTTCATTTCTTTACATGAACAATGTTAAATTATCTGAAAACTCAACCATCACATGACAGAAATGCAAGTAAACATATTTAGAAACACTTGCAGTACTTAAACTAAGCACTTAACCTTATTTTCTCTCTTTCATCAGATAGTATAACAAATCAAAGAGTAGAAGCAATGAAAGGTCTGAAAAACTTGATGTAAAATGTTTCAAGTTTTGGAACAAGTGACCCAGTACAGTATTCCTCATCATAATTGATTTTCTCAACAAACAAGTCACTGAATGTGTACACAACAAAGTAACATGATTTCTTTTGACAAATGTGAAGTTGACCTTGCACTTGGTAGTAATAATTGCTTGTCCTTTTCAAAATAATTTCATTTTTCTCATTATAATCTAAAAATCTGAAATGCTTGCCAGGAAGAATCTTCTCATTTCTTCCTGAATATGGACATTTAACTTCTACAAGACAATCATCATACAATAATGCATCTGGTGTTGCACCTAAAAATGGTTTAGATCTTGAAATACATAAACCAACTGGTCTTGTTTTACAGCTGTATCTTGACTCAAATGACTTCAGTGCCTTTGACTCATAATTTTTACCATGTGCCAAGGCACTGTTTTGCATAGCATTGTTAACAGACATCAGATTTTGACATAGTTTTGTGATATTTCTTCGTGAAGTAAGCTTGCAGATTTCTCCAAATCTTGAAGCTGTCAGACGCCAGGATCTGTGATGAAACCATAATTTCGAAGATGCTTGTTGTCGAGTTTCTTTTTCGATTCACCCAACATCTGCTTCAGTTATCTATTTAAAGTTTGAAAGCAGTGCATTGTTGATATCCATATTTATTTTATTTAGTGTTTTCTCTTTACTATAAAGATCAATTATTTACTCAAACAAATGGAAGTCTTTTACAGGTTAAGAAAGATTCAAATCTTATGCAGATCTATACTGTGACTTTTTTTTAGCTTAGCAAAGATCTTTGATAGTTTGTATTAAAATTTTTTTTACCTTGTTTGCTTCATCTACCCAGTACTCTGTCACTGGAATTCTAGTATAATAATGGTCAACAGCTGCAACCTAAAAATTAAACATTTAAGTAAAATTGGTCAGAATTATAAACAGGATAATGTTTTAATCTTTAGGTATGTATCTGGTAAAGTTTAGGCATGAGCAATAATCATTGGGACACATTCAAACAAATATAACTTTTGGCCAGTTAAGATTTACTTACTAATAGGTTTACAAAGAAATGAAAGTGTTTGTTTTTTTAACGTGTTAATACAAGGAGCTAGATATACATGTAAAATAAATTATTGTATAAGAATGGCAAGCAAACAAACCTGTATATTAGCCTTTCCGAAAAGATATCGGAGAGCAATATCTTCTGACGTCATGGAACAGTAGTCGATTAGTAGACTTCTAACATAATCTTGGTAACCTGACACTTTACGGAATTTTGCAGGTCGCGGATCTTCCAAGGACTCATCAGAAGGCCTTTTCCTTGATGGAATACTTTCTGCATCCACTGGGACCCCTATTAATATCCACAAATCAAACATTTATTTCATGTACAGAATGATATTTGGTATTTATTAAATTTAGAAGTACTTAACTAATAAAAAGTGTTCAGTTGAGCTGCTCTATAAATTCAGCCAATGACAATTATACAAATAGATATTGTAGCTATGAACAGTTTAAAATTTTCAATAATTATAGGTCACTCAGAACTGATGGAGAAAATAATCAACAGTAAAAATGGAAAGACTATGTTATGAATAATCTTTGGGATACAAAACACAAAATAAATATAACTTGGACTTTGGTAGTTAACTTGGATATATTCTGGTACATTCCTTAGTTAATAGTGTATACTATGTGTCCAAATAAAATGAAATATCCTATTACATGTATATATACCAATCCAATTTTGCAATTTGTCTATTGTCCTTACCATGGTAGGTTGCTTTTGGCATGTGAAAAAGCTGCAGATTTTCAGTGCAGCTTTTGTCTACAACAACACTTCCTGTTTCTGTAAAATGCTGCAGCATGAGTAGCACAGCAGCTAAGTGCTTGCAGGTGCCATGGGGTCCTTTTCCAGCTGGACACTCGCAGTCACTATTCAAGGTATCACCTGTACTTTTGTCCATTTTCAGTTTATAGTTATAAGAAACCTATAAAGTACATTCTTGTATACAGATAGTGTCAGATATATTGGTTTTCCATAAGAAATAATTCCCTATGGTCTATCAAATTACCAAATTATTTCATGCGGCAATTCTGCAACTTTTTAGAACCTTAATATATTACTGATATATTATGATATAGATTTTTTAAAATCAATTTTAGGTCTTTTGAACTTGATGACATGGAGGTATATATATATTTACAATATTTTGCTATGCTTTAATGATACTGTTACCTTGTTTTTCATTGCTGCCCCGACAATCCCTGTGAAGTAGATGCTGTTGTCTTTAACAGTAACAGAACATGCCTGCACTCTATTCCCTTGAAACATGGCATTACCCTTTGACACTGCCTTGATGTCCTTTGTAAATTGCTTATCACCTGAAAATATTTAAGAAATATAGACATTTATAAGGCACAACAATACTAAAATGACTTAATTATCACTGTGAACAACAAATTTAATGCCTTCTGGTGTACTATTGTGGAATTTTAGGAGGGACAATTTTTGTAGATTTTGTCATCTTTTCATCAGTGTTAATGAGAAATAGTTTGGTGTATCACAAGTGTAACTATTGACCATATAAATTAATTAAAACTGATGATAAAATCAAATTAATCTGTCAAAGATATAATTTAATTGGTGAAAAAGATTTAGGAAATTGAAAAACTCTCATGATTTTTTAGTAATTACAGGGTAACACTGTTACTTCTTCCTGTATAGTTCAGACCACCATTAAGCCTCTCATTCTGAAGTTTAACTTGTTACCTGCCATACGGTAAACAAAGTACTGGTCTATTTGTTCCTTTGTTATTTTTGGCAAGAAAACTTTGTGCTCCTTTTACAACTACGGATACAGGGGCAGGGACACTTTCTAATGGAGGGGGCTGAAAATCTCTGTTCCTGTCATAGGCTTTCAATCTACAAAGTTTTTATAATAAAACGGTCTCTGAATATTTCTTTTTAACATTGCCAATAGTAAAACTCACCTTAACTTGATGTGTAAATAAATATACAACAGAAAATAGACATAGATTTAAAACATAGATTTTAGGAAGCGGTTTTAGTTCGTAGGGTTGCATTTGTAGAGGAAATTCGGGGTTGTGTATAAATACAACAAAAGCTACTGCAGCAAATTAACGTCTATATAAGAAATAATAATAAGTTTTCAAAATACAGTATACGTTCTATGGTGACGTTAATTAATGCAAGCAAGCATAACGTATATCTGTTTACTAGGCTACAGTGCAGTGCATGTTGCATGACTGTATCGAACTTGTCGGGATGAAAGAGGAACATAGCCATAACAAACTTGAATAAAATAAATAGATCCAATACCTTTCAATAAGATATGTTTTTCTGCCACCAACACTGGCACCCCTTGTCGCCAATTCAGCTCTAAATTTGGGAACGCTCCATGTCAAATATGACCGCGACGCCATACTTGTATAACCGATAGTACACGAGCGCCACCTTACGGATAATGACGTGGGCGAAAACCATTGACACTAAAAGTACGAAAATATGTACATGGCATAATATTAACAATAACTGTACAGGAAAAATGTTGAAATTATAGAACTAATACTGTAAATTTATTTTCATGCAGATATGGATATTTGGAATGGTCGAGAGAGAGAGCAACACGCTGATATTGAATCCAGTTGGAGATCGGACACAGGATACACTCTTTCCAATAATACAAATACATGTGGAAGTTGAAAGCACCATTTACAGCGATGGTTGGCCATCTTATTGCTCTCTCAATGACATAGGGTATGAACATTTCACAGTTACACACAAGTACACTTTCAACAAAACATACATCAACACGAAGACACGTCAGGAGGTGGATGTACATACAAATAGAATCGAGGGAGCATGGAAACACGCAAAGGACCACTTCAAGAGGATGTCAGGAACGAAGATTAACCAATTTGAGGGACACCTGGCAGAGGTAATGTGGAGGTCAGCAGTGAAGTCGGACGTTTATTCATCTTTCTTCGACCTTGTAAAGAGTGTCTATCCCTTAGACAAGCCTGCGACCTACATGTACAAGACCCCACTCTTTGACACTTGGGCCTGCCTTCCAGACTCCCAGTTATCTGACTTGGATATTGGACCACGTAAATTATAATTGAAAATAAATTTGTAACATGTAAATGGTGGAAAAACAGAGAAATATATGTACAACAACAATAGCAAAAACATTAGTGTTAAATTTAAAATATTTAGGAAACACTGATGCAGATTCCCAATCGGATGTTGACAGCCTGAGCGATGGAAGCAGTGTCAATAGTCTGAGCGATGGAGGCACCTCAAATGGATGCATAATCATATTGGACAGTGATGACTTCGAATTCCCCAGAAACCGAACAGCCAGTGACAACACTTTACACGTTCGCAAGGAACAGAACCTGCAGCCATGCAGTCTTGATAGTGTCGACAGACTGTTGATGGAATCAGATGCCGACAAAACTTTGACAAACGCTCCCCCTACAACAGGTATTCCATATATTAATAAAGGACATGAAAACATATATATATATATAAAGATAACAGACAGTCGATTCAAAACTCTACTGCTTTCATTGTAATATTCAGTTTTCAGCAATCATAATAGATACATACATTTCAAATGATCATTGTGATGTCGTATGTTACAGATGTCCCGGTAGCATCATCCACAGCTTCGGTTGCAGGGCCTTCCAATCCAAAATTCACTTGGGTTTTAAGGAAGAAAGGTACTACCTACGAAATATACATGATTTTATTAAATTTAGTACAAGTACTATGTTATAAACGAGTAGCAAGTTCTCCTATTAATGTAAAGGTTAAATAATTGTATTACTTATTCATTTCATTTTAATGTCTTTCTCAGGTTTCTCTAGCAAACACAATCCTCCCACAGAGAAGAAAAGGAAACCTTTTAAATCATCTGATAAAGGTAAAAAATATTAAATTTTCAACCTTCTTTTAAATTAAATTCTTACGGAATAAATGACACAATAACTATAATTGACATTTCAACATTTATTATTGAATACGTGTATACATACCCATAAAATGATATTTCTTTACTTCAGTTTCTACCCAAAGGAGGAGGAAGGATGGTGTGTGTCATCCTCCGTCATATGTGGAGAAGAACCCCCTTCCTGCCGGCAGAAAGATGGAAACATCGTCTATGGTCAATCCATACTGCAAAGATGCGTTTTCCTGGTCTGACGACGACGACGATTTCCAGTTATGATGGATGGCGTATGGGATGGCTCCATTTCAGAAAGATTTTTTTTCTGCATTGTTAATAAATATCTATGTTAAGATTCAAAAGATGTTTTACTTCTCTTTTGTTGAATTTATGTTTCATATTTGAAACTTGCATTATGTCCTTACCAATAATGACAATTAACATAGATTTTGTTAGAGTTAAATTACAATTCTTACCTGCCTCCTCGTTTGTCTTCAACCGGAAGAAGTAGGGATCGTTAATGCTCGACAATTTCCGTAACCGGATATTGTTATTGTTTACGGAGAATGAAGTAGAATAAAAGCTTAATCTTTTTTTTTATATTTAGTGAAGGATTACGAACATAATTTGGTACTATAATAATAATAACATGTTAGCATAAAAGTAGATTTTACAAATTCATAATCCAACCGGAAATTGTGTAAGAGAGGATAACTCTTTCAATAACGATAACTCTAGTTTATGAAAGCGGAGGCGGCTTCAGTTTTATACAATGAATATTAATGAAAAGGTAACATGACCAATTACTTACACTAAAACCTCAGTAACACTGTCCATGAAAATCTTATGGATGTTTTTACGGAATAAATGAATATATGCTTGTTTACACCGAAAATTACAGGAATGGAAATTTGTTCTGAATGTGTATAACGTTAATTGAAGTAAGAATGCACATTAAATGTCATTGTGAAAACTTCTGACACATTTGACGTTAACGTCAACAACGTCAAACTTATTTACTTCGCGAAGTGAATAACAGGATAATGCCAATATGTGACTAAACAGTTCCTCAATAAGTACATCGAAGTTATTTATCTGTTTTTTTATGCATAAATATAATAAAATTAAAAAATCGAATCGCTTACCTGTTTGTTACGTTATTGTGTCCATCCAGCGTATGATTTAATTTTACCGTAGCACAGGTGAATACGTTATCCTGCTCGAAGAATATTCGGTTTTAAGATTTAATTATTCCTTTTGGGTACAACATTAATTAATAAAATCATTTAATTTTTAAATTTCGTTTCATTTTACTTGCATTCCTATATTTTGAAGGTATGGGATAGGATAGGATACAGCTTATTTGCAGGATAGGATACAGGATATAGGATAGGATAGGATAGTTTTTTCAACTTTCACGATAGCAGCACTGTAAAGGACAAGATTTCATGACAAAGTTTGAGTGCCAGTGGAATTATAAACAGAATCACATGGTAATGAAGTGTGTGCACACAAGTGAAGTTGATGAAGGTTGCCTGGTGGTTTCATTGGAGGATGAAGTTATTCCCCCAAAGAATGAAGCCGTGATGAAATCAAAGATGATTTCGGATGCAAAAACCAAAGAAGGAGTTTTAGTGCCGTTTAAAATGTTTATTCATATGCATGGACTTGCTGTTGCGCATGCACTAATAAAATCAGAAGATGGAGTGATTTACGTGCGAGTATTTAATCCAGGCAATCATGAAGTATGTGTTAAGAAGGACACGGAAATTGGAGTTTTGGCACCGATCGGAGATGTGATAGAATCCTTACCGCATGAAGATATGACGGTGTGTGACATAAAAACAGGAACTGGATCAGTTGAACTTCCTAGATTTCTGTGTGAGATGTATCGCAGAGGATGTGAAAATTTGTCAACATATCAAGCAAATGAGTTTAAGAAGTTTTTAATTAAAAGCAAGGATGCATTTGCAGATCCTAACATGCCTATACAGCGCGCGAAGTATGGTGAACATCGCATTGAGTTAAATGATGAGACTCCGTTTAAAGAACCAATATTTTTTTTGAAATTGGAAAACGTTGAATTCCATAAAAACATCGTTATTAAGAGTAAGAAATGGACTGTTTCTTTACTTCTCTGGTAGTTGTACTCAACGCTAGCCATCTATGTGTCTGAATATAGCATAAAAGTGTTTGCAAACTATGTGATGTTTGCCCAGTCATAACGATCACAGGATGGTACAGGGAATTCTGTTGAAGAAAAGTTCAGTCTGTAAACCTGCGAGCTTCAAGGAGTTTGGCTTTTCACAAGAAAATTTCCATCATCTAGTTGATTTATTTCATCTGGTGTAATATTGATAGACTCTTCCCATGTTCTGAAACAGTGCTTGACTACATTTGTTGGCCTGTTTCACAGAATATCTTGGATACATGCACTGAATATATTTGCTTCCACTGCTGCTGACAGATTTTGCCCCACATTCCTGAATAACTCGTTGTTGTTAGAATATTTGATATTAAAGCTTTACACATGCATTTAAACTTAATGCAATATTTCTTTAAAAAATACATTACAATTATTTCATTATATAAACTCTTAACTGTTGCAAAATTTTACTCTTCAAAATGTTACCTACCTTTGGTAAGTATCAGGGAGAAAATTATTCCACGGAACAGTATGAAGATGGCCGAAGGACCTTGCCTTTTGCTGTCCAACTACTCATATTTTAAAGACTTAAATGCAACGACATCACTGCCTTATAGCATAAAACTATAAGTACATTATGTCAAATTATCATTTCATTATGGCAGAGTCCATTACGTCGTGTGAATATATCTTAACATTTGGCCAAATTGTTATTACGTGACATGAAAAGCACGTTAGGTGACTTCAACATGTCATTACATTATGTTAACTTTTTATGTTGTGATGTAAAATCATCCTGGTGCATCCACTCCTTTGTTGACTTTGACACGTTTGCTGTCATTATCCTAAATACATGGCATTAAAAAAAAAATTTTCATAATAGTGTAGTGAAATCAAGAAGAGAAATTATACAAGTACTAAATGATTTTACATTAAAGAAATTTGCAATTGTTTTGTAAAATTGAATTACCTGATTGACTCTGAATCCATTTGGAAATTTTTTCTCTGCAAAAAGGATTAGGTTCTTTTCTATGATCCCTTGGTATATGACAGAATCCATTGTCCCTGTAAACATGGATATGTCCGTTCTCCCTTCGTAGGAAATACCTCCCCAAACGTGTACCTTAATGGATATAATTTACAGTATTAATCATCTTGTTTAATAAAAGCGGTTTTATAAATATTTATATCTGTTACAGCTTTACAATAGATTTACAGACGAGTAAATACAACCATAAAATATGTAAAAAGATATGAAAAAACATATGGAAACTTAACTTTTGCAATAACATTGCAACAGAAATTTTTGTGTGAATTTCTGTGTAAAAATCATATGGATTTTTATTAATATACTGTAGTACTGTGGTTTCATCAATATTCGTTGAATACCAATTTTCGTGGATTTCGTTGTTAAGTTGATCCACGAAATTAAATGTTCATTGAAGTTCAATTTCAACTAACGTTTTGTATAGATAGGATCATTGGCCACGAAATTATGTATCCTTGAAACTGTGGTTTTCAGAAAATCCACGAAAATTGATACTCACGAAAATTAATGAAACCACAGTAATTTATCATAAACAAATCAAATGTGGATTGATTTATTTCTTCTAACATTTCTTACTTCGATCGCTAAGACTGAATCATCTTTCTATCATTATTACATGCTGTCATGCATTTTGATCGTGTGCTTACGATAAACAAGAAATCGATTTCGCATGGTTAAAGTAAAATAAGAACCGTAAAAAGGGTAATTAAGGGAGGAAAAATATCGTCGGGTAGAAATAAAAAGCTGATTTCTTTATATAATAGAACACATCTACAAGTTTTTTTTCCGTAGATTCAAAATAAAACTCTCGATGAAATCTAAACCAGGTGTCTCTGAAATCAGTCTGGGTAAGGCCTACTTTGTTTATACACAGTTGAACTCTCGGCACGTGCTACTCATGGCCGCAGTCCTCGAGAGGTTGACTCATTATATACACAATATAAAAGTCACACAGAGGTGTGAACGATTATCATGATTAAGCACATATTGTTTAAGCAATATGGTAGGATATATCCAAATCTTAAGGAATACATGTAATTACACTGACGATAGATGGACTGTAACATTAGCGGGTGAAATGAAATCTCCGGTGAACTATTTTATATACAGTATTATATACTACTTTAGACTCGATCAACAACAAAGACACAGGGTTGCATGTGCTACCGTACTCATGCCTCCAGGCTAGGTTACTATCCCCCAGTGAACACCAGTTTGTATACATGGCAGGGAAGTGATAAGCTAACGATCTTTGATTAATCCGGTCGTACAAATTAGTGCATAATAAATATAATTTAAGGAAGAAATGTTCAACAAGTCCCGGGGTTAAGTATTGGGGGACTCTCTACTTGCACCTGTAAACAATACATTTGTATGTATGCAAACGAACAAAAAAGTAATCTAACCGCTCAAGACAAGTTTTCTGAATTCGCAGACTTGTACCCCATGTACTGTACTGGCACTGTACCAGTTATCGGCTAAAATTTAACGTTTTCTTTTCGTAATTCCTTATTTAAGAAATAAAGTACGAGTTTTCGTGAATGTTGCAGAATAACCTCCGAGGTCGAGAAATGTTGTTTTGAAATATAAAAGCCGAGGCGTTAATAAGCCATGATTTGATGTGAATACTCCGATCCTTGAAAACATTTGCAAATTTCAGTCTTTGCATGATTTCTAAGAGAATATTTAATAATAACAAGTTAAAAAATACAGTACAGAGAGAACGGCTTCAAATATTTTGAAAACAGAACCGTGACACAGAAGAACATGAATAAAGTACCACATCCTGTTGGCGACGTTGATCATTCCTTAAAGAGGATTTCCGGTCGTGTGCTTCCTGATCTAATATTCCCAACCGTTTAACGACGGTTCTTCTAGAGAACTTACTAATATATATAAATAATTTCGACAAAAGCAGTTCGAAAAACAAATCAATTTTTTTCGCAAGTTATAAGATAACGCACTGCACTGTTGGTAATAACTAGCATATGTAATCTCTCAGCAGAGCAAAGAAAACCGAAATACAGTATATTTGTTTACATTTGGTTTTAAAATAAAACATAATGGTTGGCTCTTTGGCTAGTAATTCTTGGAATGCGGTGATATTCACAACAGTACTGGTTTGTTTGGTATCATTAACCGAAGGAGCGACATTCGCGGTTGTCCCTGGTGAGAGGTATCGTGGTCCCGTGGTAGGGGTGGTGGGGATGATTGGACAACAGCAGTGTGTCCGGGAATGTAGACACAGACCCAAGCTGTGTCGGGGAGTCAACTACCGGAAACAGGAACTGTTGTGTGAACTCGTATCGGTCATTAACGAAACGGAACCAAAACCTGGCTATGTTAGAATTGAACTCGATCAGGTAAGTTGTCTCTCATTTCATTACAACAAAGTCATATATTAAGCAGTTTGTACTCCGATATTGACAGTGTTAATTTTTAAACAGTACAAATTACAAAGTGGTTATATGATCAGTGTCACGAAAGAACACACTATAAAACAAATATCTATCAATGTCATGTACATTATGTTCACCTTGGGCGTGTTGTGCATATCAGGTGTTCGCAAGCTTTTGCATACCATTTCATTGGATACAGGAACTATTTGACAGCTCTAGAGCACCGGCTTTACAAAATAAAGTCACTCTATCTTTTTTGTAAAACAATCAACTACCGTAATTCTCTTGTAGACTGACCATGTTCCAGATGAATGCCTGTCATGTTCTACTGACGATCTGTGTGTGACGCTCTCCAGTAAGAAAGTCCACTGTATTCGAGGTAGGCTAACTAGTTTTATACCATGACATTACATTGAGTATATAGTTCTTTTGATACTATTATTTCCATTAATTAACAGATTGTTGTCAGCATACTTGGAACATGTATCATATGGTTCATATAATATAAGAAATAACCTTACCAGGGGTGGGAATTCGAAGCATCCTTGTACAGTTTTTGCTCCTAAAAATCTTATCTACCTAACTTAAGAAAAGACATTCAATACAGATAATGCTTTACTCTTTCTGGGTGTGTCCAATGTAGTCCAAGAAACAAAACCTCTATTTTAATTAATATTATATCCACGAAAATTACCTTACTAACATGCAAACAGTTATATAACATTTTAATATCAACTTATGTTTCTATGTTATCAATCGACCGGTTGTCGAACAACGATATCAACACCAAATGAGACACGTTCCGAACAGAATGATTATACTTTATTTTCATACCGTTACTTTATTCACTGATATATACGATTTAGCCTATTGATATTTAAAACTAACATCAACTGCATTTTATTAGATAATGGAAGTCCCATCGATTGTACATCACTTCACAACATCAACTGTGGCCTACCTAGTGGACTGTACAGAGTGCGCATGCCATACCTAGGTCACGTGACAGTTTTCTGTGACATGGACACAGATGGCGGGGGATGGACAGTAGTGACATTTTTTAGTAGAATTTGTTATCGTAACACTAAATCGCCGTTTTTTTTTTATACCAATGAAAAGATATCTGTGAGCCAATGCTTACTAGTAATACCCCCACTCTAATGTGAATATGCAAAATAAGCAAAGTCGACATTAATTAGGAAGTTGGCATCCGATAGGTTCAAAATTAGATTCCAACGTATGGCATGCCTGAAGATATAGTGTGCTAAAATTTCAAACATTTGCAATAAATTGTTGCTGAGGAATCTTTGACGAAAATTTGATTAAAATTTCTGCTTAAAAATAACAAAATAGTCATTGACTTCTAATTGGTACAAAAATAGATCCCAATGTATGGCATTCTAAACAACAAGTGTGTTAAATTTTGAAGCATCTGCTATAAATAATTGCTGAGATTAAATGCGACAAAAATTTGTTTAAAATTTAAGCTAAAAATAAACGAAGTAGTGAGTTAACAGAAGTTGGCGTTCGATTAGTACAAAAAAACCACAATATGGCATGACTAAACAGATAGTGTGTTCAAATTTCAAGATTCTGCTATAGATAGTTGCTGAGAAAAAATGCAACAGAAATTTGTTTGAAATTTATGCTAAAAATAAACAAAAGTGTCAGTTAACAGAAGTTGCCGTTCGATTGGTCTTAAAATATATCCCACGATATGGCCTATACCTTCTTAAACCAAGGTAGTCGTTCAACAGGAAGTTGACGTCCGATTGGTATAAAATACCCCACAAAATGGCAGGCATAAAACAAATAGTTTGCTAAATTTTCAAGCATCTGCGGTTTATAGTTGCTGAAAAATCTTTGACGAAAATTTGTTTTGAAAATTTATGCTACAACAAACAAAGTACTCATTTCACAGGAAGTTGACGTCAGATTGGTTCAAAATAGATCCCAAGATATGCCATGCCTAAACATATAGTGTGTCAAAAATTTCAAACATATGCGATTTATTGTTTTTTTTCAAAATTTTTGCTAAAAACAGAGTAGTCATTTAACATGAAGTTGACGTCCGATTAATACAAAAATATATCCTACGATATGGCGTGCCTAAGCAAATAATGTACTGAAACTTCAAGCATCTGCGATAAATAGTTGCTGAGAAAAATACGACAGAATTTTTTGTTACGAAGGACATATAGACAGAAAGACGGACAGACTGACTCACAAGCGTAAAACAGTATACCCATTTTTTCTTCGGACCGTGGGTGTAACAAAGATTTAAATTGAGTTATTATGATTATTAAAGACACATAAACGAGGTTATTGATTGTAAATAATACAAAACGTTAACAAGTTGCATTTAGATGTAGAACCAACATTTTATTTTTCTTAGAAATAATATCAACAGTTACACGCTTATTTAAGGTGTTCCAGCGTCGTCAGGATGGTTCGGAAGATTTTTACAGAACCTGGACAGAGTACAAGAATGGATTTGGAAATTTGAGCTCTGAGTTTTGGCTAGGTATGTATGTTTAATGTTTTCGCTAGGTATTTATCTATTGTACTTTGGCAAGGTATTTGTCTGTTATGGTCCTAACCACTATTTATCTACATGTAAATTATCTCTAATAATTAAAATATATTGTAGAAACGTACATGTGATATCTTCTGGCTGGTGGGAATCAACTTGGCAATCTATAAATACACCCTAAATGGCCTAATACTAAAATTACTATGGTTTCTTTAACATTACTATGGGGATTTTTCAGTTATTATTGTTCAAGTTCTCTTTATTGTTTTTTTTTTAAATTGTAAATATTGAGTTATTTGAATTACGGTTGCATACTAATGTATATTTTTATGTTTTTCTCTTTATCCATATTTAGAAATAGTGTATAAGTTATCACACATGCTATTCAACCGTCCATTTTTTTCATTATATTTCAATTTTGTGATTACCCTGCGTCACTGAGGTATGTTTCGTCCCTAGTTATCGTTTCATTAACTGAAAAGTTTATAACTTTATAAAGGGGATATAAAAATCAGATCCTTGATCCGCTCCTTCTTTTAATGGTCGCAACACGAAGATCTTTCAGAAACCCCGCTTTAGGTCATCTACTGGTGAACTGTTTTTATCAATCTCTGATGACGTTTAAAGAACGTCTACTCTACATCCTCACCTATAAGGAAATCTAAATTCAGAATTATGTAGACCGAGAAACACTATATTGTAATTGTAAATGTTTTGTGCAGAAAGGTGATCGTAATTACAATATTTCCCTCCACAATGAAACATTGTTGAACTACAGCCCCCTATGTAAATTATACTTCAATTGTGCATGCCAGGTAATGAAAAACTACACAACCTGCTGAGTCAGGGGACGTATGAGATGAGGATGGACATGGAGGACTTTGACAACCAGACACGTTACGTCAAGTACAGCAGTTTTAACGTAGGGAATGAATCATCCAAGTACACCGTCACGTTGTCGGGCTTCTCGGGAGATGTTGGTGAGTTTATTATCTTTCATTTGCTATTAGCTCAGCTACTCAAGTAAGCATTTCTGATCCCATTTTGTCAGTCGTCCGAATGTCTGTACATAAACTTTTCACATCTTTAACATCTTCTCAAGAACCACTGCGACAATTTCAACCAAAATTGGCACAAAGCATTCTAAGGCAGAGGGAAATCTTGCTGTCTTGCCGAAATCTTGGAAAGATTTGAAAATTAAGGATGATCTTGTTTTACAAGCGTAGATAATTTGAATATATTGAATAAAAATTAGAAATTCTAAACATTCTTTTACAAGAACCTTTTGGCGAGGTAAGTTGAAACTTATGTGGAATTCTCAGGCAGAGTTTATTGAAAGTTGGCCATTATGGGGAGTCGAATTTTTACACAAGAATATATAAAGTTAATCTTTAAAACAAATTGCTTAAAAAACTAATCAGCCATAAAAGCTGAAACTTATGTGGAAGCAGCCTTATAGGTAGTGTAAATTCAAATTTGTGCAAATCATGACCCCGGGGTTAGGATGAGGCCACTATAAGAAACAATTTTTTGTACCAAAAAAATATATAGAGTTAATCTTTAAAAACATTTCTTCTCAAAAACCAATCAGCCAAGAAAGTTGAAACTTATATGAAAGCATCCTCAGGTAGTGTAAATTGAAAGATGTAAAAATCATCGAAATATTTACATAGGTACATATATATATATATATATATATATATATATATATATATATATATATATATATATATATATACTTAAATAAATAAAACAGAATGCGACAGTCCAAATTAAATAAATTGTTATTTAATTTGGACTGTCGCATTCTGTTTTATTTATTTAAGTATTTTTTGCTGTACCAAGGCTTTATTTATCTACATATATATATATATATATATATATATATATATATATATATATATATATATAAAGAGAGAATCTTTAAAAATCTTCTTATCAGAAACTATTTAGCCAGGAGAGGTGAAACTTGTGTTGAATCATTCTTAGGTAGTGTAGATTCAAAGGTACGAAATTCATGATCCACGGGAGAACAGTAGGGCTTCTATAGAGGATCGAATGTTTACATAGGAATACATGTATATAGAGTAAATATTGTTATATCGTCTCAGAAACCAATCAGTCAGAAAAGCAGAAACTTATGTGGAAGCTTCACAAGTTAGTAAACCTTAAAAAATCTTCTTTAAAACACCATTCGCCTAGAAAAGCTGTACTTTTAGCAAAAGCAACCCCTGACTATTTATATTTCAATTCCTTAAAATTTTGTGTGGAGCCACATTGCAGATCCAATTTTACAACAAAAACAAGAGGCCCATGGGCCACATCGCTCACCTGAGGAACAATAGGTATGATAAAGTCAGCTTAATGGAGTCATAATACACACAATCTGGACAATGTACAATAATACATGTAGATCCTGTATAAATAAAATCCATTTTTCCGCCTTGGAACTTTGATAGCCCTGATTGCTGCCAATATTTACAAGAGCAGACTTTAATCACCGCTCCTGCACATATATAGTGACTCAAAGATACGCAGGCAGGGATGACCGCACACCTACGCAACTCACAGGTACCAACGTTAACGCAAGCAGAGATAACGCAAGCAGGGATGACCGCACACTTGCGCTAGAAAGGCCAGAACACCAGAAGGGATGACCATACACTAGTGCTCCGCCACAACCACCAACAAGACAAGCAGGTATGACCGCACACTTGTATTAACGCGATACAGGGCAGGAAGGACCGCACACTCTGTATCGTAGGTTAGAAAAACACGAAGATTAGATAGAGCAGGGATGTCCACACCCTCAATCTCTCCGTACCTGTTCAAGTTTAACCCCAAACAGTCGCTCGTCGTAATGCAATATACACTGTCCCTATATATGTGCCGGCCTAAAATAATTCATAGTATCTAAAAATTGGAAATCAAAAATAAACAAACTAATCCGGCCGAACCCAAAACTACTTATGCAGAACAACTTATATACATTGAATATTTATTATTGTATAAAAATAATCATCACAATAATTGGTTAACAGTGGATGCATTAATTAAAATAATCAAGAATCAATAAATCAAGGGCAATAACTCAAAACAGTAATACAAAAAGATTCTAATGAAAAAATAGCTGCCTGCTTCAATTTTATAGTCATATCACATGTTGAGTATTGCAGTTCTCAAAAAGATCCTTTACAATTGTTTATATATGGGATATTTAGCTACATCAAACTCTGAACCTTCTTGTGAGGCCGAAGAATTGTCCTGGAGCCAAAGTCTTAACAATTATAAAGAATCATCTTGCTGATTAGGTTCTGAGAAGAAGATTTTTAAAGATTTACTCTATATAATCCTATGTAAAACTTTAACACCCCCCCCCCCCTATGTGGCCTCACCCTACCCCCAAGGGTCATGATTTTCACAACTTTGAATCTACACTACCTGAGGATACTTCCCACAAGTTTCAGCTTTCCTGGCTGATTAGTTTCTGAGAAGAAGATTTTTAAATATTTACTCTATATATTCCTATGTAAAACTTCGACCCCCCCCCCCCAACTGTGCCCCACCCTACCCCCAGGGATCATGATTTTCACAACTTTGAATCTACACTACCTGAGAATGTTTCCACACAAGTTTCAGCTTTCCTGGCTGATTAGTTTCTGAGAAAAAGATATTTAAAGATTTACTCTATATATTCCTATGTAAAACTTCGACCCCCCATTGTGGCCCCACCCTACTCCCAGGGGTCATGATTTTCACAACTTTCAATCTACACTACCTGAGGATGCATCCACACAAATTTCAGCTTTGCTAGCTGATTAGTTTCTGAGAAGAAGATTTTTAAAGATTTACTCTATATATTCCTATGTAAAACTTCGACCCCCCATTGTGGCCCCACCCTACCCCCGGGGGTCATGATTTTCACAACTTTGAATCTTCACTACCTGAGGATGCTTCCACACAAGTTTCAGCTTTCCTGGCTGTTTAGTTTCTGAGAAGAAGATTTTTAAAGATTTACTCTATATATTCCTATGTAAAACTTCGACCCCCCATTGTGGCCCCACCCTACCCCCGGGGGTCATGAATTTCACAACTTTAAATCTACACTACCTGAGGATGCTTCCACACAAGTTTCAGCTTTCCTGGCTGTTTAGTTTCTGAGAAGAAGATTTTTAAAGATTTACTCTATATATTCCTATGTAAAACTTCGACCCCCCATTGTGGCCCCACCCTACCCCCGGGGGTCATGAATTTCACAACTTTGAATCTACACTACCTGAGGATGCTTCCACACAAGTTTCAGCTTCCCTGGCTTTCTGGTTCTTGAGAAGAAGATTTTTGAAAATTTCTCGAAATTTTTCATTAATTTCTAATTATCTCCCCTTGAAAACGGGTGTAGCCCTTAATTTTCACAACTTTGAATCCCCTTTGCCTAAGGATGATTTGTGCCAAGTTTGGTTGAAATTGGCCTAGTAGTTCTTGAGAAGATGTTGAAAATGTGAAAAGTTTACAGACAGACGGACGGACAGACGGACGACAGACAAAATGTGATCAGAATAGCTCACTTGAGCTTTCAGCTCAGGTGAGCTAAAAACCATTTCAATTGTTCACAAAAACTAAAATGATATCTTACATGGTTACTATATACAAGCATTTTGACATAATTAAGGGGTTCAGAGTTTGATGCAGGTTTATTTCTCATATATAAACAATTCTTTAGGATCGTATTTAGAACTTAGTGCTTTACATGGGATATGACTATAAATCACCCTGTAAGAAAATACTAAATAAACATAAGAATACGGGAGGGGGGGGGGGGTTTATCAGGATCTACGTGTTTTATACCAATTTGTCCAGATATTTTGTATTTAGACTCCATTTAGCTGATGTTATCATGTCATATGTTGCTCAGGTATACATGGTGGCCCATGGGCCTCTTGTAAAATTTGCCCTTCTAAGGCTGGTTTTAAATGGAATCGTATTTCTTTTCCATGTGCAAAAAATCTGTACAATACATATAACGAGACAACATTAAAATGGTGACCATTTCAAAGAGCCTTGCTTAAATAATGTACAATAGGATGAAAAGCATTTCAGAAAATTATTATCTGTACTACAACTAAAAAAAATCTAGCTAGCATAAAACTTTTAATTCAGTTTATTACCCCTTACATACAGGCATTTTTGTTCAACCTGAGCAAGATTAAAAAAAAGGAATATAATCTACAGCTAAAACTGATTATAAAAAGATCGCTATGACCGCCCAATGACTTGGTTAAAATTATAAAGTCACTGCACACAATTATCCCAACGGTTTGTTACATGTAATGTAAACTAAAGAAAGAGCCAAATAAGGCCATGTAAAGTAGGAGCCAAATAAGGCCAAGTGGAGAGTATACTGTGGAATCATTAAAATTCGTGGTGGCTCAATTTTCGTGGAATTCGTGGGTAGCCCTCTCCCACGAAATTAAATCCTCAACGAAAACAATTTTAGAAAGAGTTATCTGAAACAGTAGGCTACGCATCCACGAAATTACATCCCCACGACTGAGCAAAAAAGTCATAATTCACGAAAATTGGCCCCAGCGAATTTAAATTATTCCACAGTATATAAAATTTGCATGATCCAAGACGACTTTGACACTTGACCTACAAACTTAATAGAGGGACACTGTACGTCCTTTCTTCGTAAGCACTCTATTAGTGAAGTATGAGCCAGATTGGAACTAATGGAGAAAAGATATGCTCCAGATATGGATTTCTCATATAATTCTGATATGACCTTCACCTTTGACCTTGAAACTTGGATTAAGGTAACTGCACACTTTTTTTTTATCAAAAGCTCTGCTTTTGTGATGTATGAGTCAAATAGGGTTACGTTGAGAAAGCTGACTTTTATTTTAAATTCTTATAGGGTTTCATGTAATATGAACAATTTTATAACAGTTTTTTGATAAACCTGAGTGATAATCCGTTAAGGGCGAGATCTCCTTTTTTTTGGTTAATTCTATGGATTCTTTATAACTTGTTTTGTTTGAAAAACATACACATGCCCTGTGCATCATATTCCTATAGAACTGTAACTTTAAAAATCTGGGGTTAATTTTGCATTCCAGTACATTAAGCATATAGGAGAAAAAATCGTTTGGGTTATCAAGTACAAACAATTGTGAATATATCAGATATAGTGATTTATAAATGATCGATTTGTAGGCGACTGTTTCGGGAGTACAACATCACCGAACCAAATGAACAACATGAAGTTCACTACATTGGATCAAGACAATGACCTTCGGTCAGAAGTAAACTGTGCTATCAGGACAAACGCAGGGTGGTGGCACAAAAGCTGTAGCTGTGCTAACCCAAATGGTCTCTACCTAAGAGGGGAAAACTCAATGGGTAATCAAGGTGTCACCTATGTAACGTGGCGAGGTCCTTTTTATTCGATGAAAGCGACACAGATGATGGTCAGAAGAGTAAGTTAGGCCATGTAGCTATGTGAGTCCGACGGACTGCAGTCAGTACTAACTCATTTTTAAGCTTACTTTCATATGTAATTTTTATATCCTGAAGAAACATTCCTTTTGTATACCAGAAACGTTAACATACAGTAAGTGTAACGATGTATTTTGAATTATTAAGAATTTCGTTTTTAAATTATAGTTTATCTTTTTTGTTGTAAATATTTAATAAAAAATACTGACACGAGTTGGTTTTATGACTATTATTTTTTTAGGGCGATATTAGACATCTCAAATCAACTACTGTGGTATCATCAATATTCGTTGAATACCAATTTTCGTGGATTTTGTTTTTAGTTGATCCACGAAATTAAATGTTCATTCAAATGCAATTTCTATTAACATTTTGTATTGATTTGGTCATTGGCCACTAGTTTACTCATCCTTGAAACTTTGATTTTCACTAAATCAATGAGTATTGATACCCTTGAAAATTAATGAAACAACAATACTAAATAGTTAAACAAACAAAAGGATGTGGTACACTCTTTAACACTCTCAAACTTGTGTCACTGGAGGATTTACTTACGAACAGGCTCAATCACAAGGCGATAATCACTGATGCATATATATATATAGAGAGAGAGAGAGAGAGAGAGAGAGAGAGAGAGAGAGAGAGATTCCTTTACAATGATTATCCACGCCAAATTTACACAAGCAATTCAAAATTAAATCTTTATTAATTCATAAACCCCTCAAATCACACACAGAATTTCTTCATCAATTTTGCAATCTGTAAGATATTAAATGTGATAGTTATGGATGGACCTGCAATCTTGAAAGCTACAAATGGTGTAATTAAACTTTAAATCAAAGGCCTGAAGGGCCACAATGGCGTCGAGTTAAAGTTAATTTGAAGAGTACAAAGCTTAACAACTTTTTTATTAGTCAAAATAATTTATGGCATTCCATCATTGATCACACATTTACTTGATTTAAAAAATCCTTAAACAAATTATGATTCTGTAACTCCTTAGAAATATACGTACAATAACATGAGACCAACTCACCTTATTCCTAAAAAGTTTTGAATGTTACTTGACAATTTTAATAGAAATATTCTTGGAGTTAAAACATTGTAGATATTTTTTTTCTCTATTCAAATAGAATTAATAAGTATTAAAAGTATGATTGTATTTAATTCTATATATTGTACATTGCTTATAAAAACTCTTATTATCAATTGATTAAAAAATCCTATTGGTCCAAATGACCGGTCCAAAAAGATCAGGGGTAGATATAAGAAGGCCCCCATTCATATCGTTTACAGTTAAAAGTGAAAGTACGCTAGTTGGTTTAAAGTTACTTTTTGTTGTAGATATAGTTCTGTGCAGGAAGTTTTTTTGTGTCTAAAAGGTCAAGCATTTGTACATAGTCAACATTCGATATGGATTCAAAATAATCTGTTTTGCAGGCAGGTATATTTTATAAACAAATTCCTCAAATACAAAAGAAAACTTTGCACTCATTTTCGCGGATTTATTGATAGTATGCGTTGTTCAGCTCCTTACACTTCCGGTGGACGTACGATCCCTAGATGGCTTTCGAGCTTCGCTCGACGCCATAAAAAGGGTGAATTCTCAAATTCGCATGATACCAACGGACTCGTCCATTAATCGGCGCGCAATAACTATGAATAAGACAATATGGCGCGAAGACCTGCTTCACCATTCACACAACGGCTGAGATCTTGATGAACTCATCCATTGGCACAGATCAATGGGGAGGGGGACAGATGAATTTTTGACATTTGTTTTATAACCGCTACATACATGTATTTTATACTTTGGATCGGATGTTTTGGAGGAGATCTATAGAATTATTAAACACACATGAATAATAGTAGTTAAATGTAGTAATGTACATTTAGTAAGACCTGCGAGTTTAAACCCCTGTTCAAGATTAATGAAATCGCCCAACGGAACAAAAATCGGGTCACAACCCGCTTTGGTGATTTAGTTCCTCCAGTAAACATTCTTGCTGTATAAATATATATTTGTTTTAATCCAGACTGATGACACACTTCTAATAATGATAATCCAACACCAATTATTACTTACATTGAATCGTAATAGGCAATATGTCACAACTTGTTGCGATGACCCCCTCCCCCTTATTCATCGTTCTAATATAGTAGAATGGTGATCTATTTTTAAATTAGGATTACAGCCGTGCACTGCATGGTGAGCACCCCTTTTACTTGAAAACTCTTGCTCGCTGTTGTTATAGTGCATAGGCGTCGGAACCGGGGGGGCTAGGTGGGGCTTAGCCCCCCCCCCACTTTTTTTTTGCAAATTTATACCTTACCATTAGAAACATAGCATGATAGAGGGTTCAGCCCCCCCCCCACTTTTTCTCGGAGGAAAGATTATTGTATCTAAATTTACCTTGAAAGATTGAAAAGTTGGATTCAGAAGCATACCCCCCCCCCCCCCCCCACGGATTAGGAATTTCAGGATTTTGGAAGAAAAAAATTTGGGTAAGTAATTTCTTTTTTTCGGGAAGTATAGGTATACCTCCCCCCCCCCCCCCCCCCCCCCCCCCCCCCACGGATTAGGATTTCCATGATTTTGGGAATTACTTTTTTCTCAAAATTTCTGAGGATAAGTCTAGCCCCCCCCCCCACTTTCAATTTGCTTCCAACGCTAGTGTATAGTACATCCAATATAACATTTTCATCAATTGTGAATGTAAATGCTGACGTCATGACGTCAGGCAATAAGTAAATCTTTGTATATGTATTTATTTGATCAAGCAGCCACTATAGCTATTACCTTATGTCATTGTTTTATATTAATTACATTGACTTCCTTTTCTCTGGAGTAGAAAAAGCGGATTTTATATATTGGAAATTTAAAGCCAAAAAAAAATCCTTAAACGTCAAATCACAAATTATTGCATGCATATACTAGTAATATGTAAAACCTAGTGAAACACAAAATATATAGGTGAATCATTGGTACACTCTGTAATGGTGCAGTCACCTATAAGGTATAGGTGAATTATTTCATGAGATATACAATACTGTTCTTTAAATTGAACTTAACTTATTTGTACGAATTTGAAAATACAACACAATAAACAGACTAAAGGTAATTATTGAATAATCTAGTAGAAAACTGTGATTACGAAAAAGGCATCTTTTTTTTCTGGTTATATTTATACGATATAAAGTAACTTTGTTAGCTAGTTGGAAAGCGCATTACAACCAGAAACAAGTAAGTAAAGTTTCAATGATGTTAAGTAAAGTTTCAATGATGTTAACCTTTACAATTATTATATGTAAACATTTTCATAACCGTTTTCATAAATAATTGCATTAACAAATAATGATAAAGTTTAGAGCTAAAAAAAACCAAAAAAAAAAATGTACAATTCAACACCATGAAATGGTTCTAATAACGTTATACCTTCCATAATTGAAATATTTCAATAACTTACAACTACAGGTACATTTGTACAATTCTTTTATACCAGTATGAATATGTAAACTGGGTTAGGACAGTTTACGCATTATAAACCACGAAGCTATTAATAATTTTCCACCTCTTTTCATTATATTAGTAACCATCAAATTTAAAAAAAAATAAATCCAAAATATCCACCTACAGAAATCTTTTAATTATAGGTGGTAATATTTTACAAAAAAAGGGAGCATATCAATTGGTTTAAAACTCTGATATTTCTTTATTTGCACGATATGCGTTTTTTCCGATTGATTTACAGATGTTTATACAGAGAACACAGTATATTACTTTTAGTCCAGCGAATTCTTTAATCGCACTCTCCTGAAGTATCTGACAAGATTGATTTACTGCATATTTATTTTATGCTGGAAATGGTGCAATAAAAATGAATATTTTACACATAATGATATTTGTTAAAGTATCATTCAGAAAATTCTCTAAATGCAGTTCCAAGAAGAATTTATAGTTTATTTACATTGGTTTACTGTATATTTATTTCATACTTGGAATAATACATCATGAAATAAATAATTTAAGCAACAATATTAACTTAAAAATCCAGTGATATTTCATTGCAACTCTCTGCACCAATTCTTTTTTTCTGGGAATGATGCATTATGGAATGAATATTTTACACAAATAATATTTGTTTAAGTAAAATGAAAAAAAAATCCACTCAATGCAACCCCATGCACTAATTTTAATTCATTTTTGATTGATTTACACGGAATTTCAAAGCACCAAACAGACAAGACTTACGTGTATCACCAACGCAGAACCGAAAAGCTGATCTCGGTTTTGCTTTGGTCGTGGTCTACTTCAAATAATATAGACAACTAGACACGATCTCGTTGCGAGCAACGAGGAGGTCTTCCGTTCGATTTTTAGAATGAAATATTACATCATCGACTTTGATTTTCGACAGCAAAAATGTTATGGAAAAGGAGTGAAGTACTAATGCTTTATTGTATTGTTTTTGTATAAGTTCTCTTGCTTTTTTAACCTAATCTAGCTTTAATAACCTTTCACAAAATGGCTCTCATTATAGGGCTATAGATAATAGATTTTAGAGCTCTTTGATCGCCTAATTCAAGGGGCAAGTCCCTTTTTCATGGATTCAAATGAAAGGACATTTCATTCTGAACACATTTTGTCAGCAAGTGTTTAGAAAATGTTTGGCCCCTAAAAACCCTTAATTACGTAACACATGATAAAATTATTACATTGCTTGAATATATAACTATAAGATAAACACATTTCCTTCTATAACATTTCACAAAATATCTCTCAGTAAAGGGCTACAGATTAAAGATTTTAGAGTCCTTTATTCCCTTTTCATTAGGGGCCAGCCCCTTTTTCTTGATATGGAATGAAAGGTCATTAAATTCTAAACAAATTTTGTTCAACAAGTGTTTAGAGTTTCGTTACCGTTTTGGAGATATATGAGAAAGAAGGTTTTAGGGGCCGGTCCCTTATCTTCTTTTAGGGGCCGTTCAACGAAATTTTGACGGTTGCAATTTGTTGAGAACATCATTTTGAACAACTTTTCTTTTACACTGCATTACAAAATATTTTTCCTTTCTGAGATATGGGTGATCAAATTTTTTGACTTTTGGCCCCTAAAAACCCTTAATTACGTAACACATGATAAAATCATTACATTGCTTGAATACAGAACTATAAGATAAACACATTTGCTTCTATAATAATTCACAAAATATCTCTCAGTAAAGGGCTACAGATTAAAGATTTTAGAGCCCTTTGGTCCCCTAATTTGAGGGGCCAGCCCCTTTTTCTTGATACAGTGCTGCTATCCTGAAAGTTGACAAGGATAGGATAGGATAGGATGCAGGATGCACGATACATGATAGAAATATAAAAGTTAAGTTCTATCCTATCCTATCCTATCCTATCCTGCATCCTGTAGCCAATCAGATTCGAGTATAAATTTCAGAGTTATTTTGCGAAACGAAAATTGGCTAAACAATGTATTTTCAACGTCAATTTAATGCGTTTAACAAGTTAAACCATTTAAGAATAATTATTATATCAAGAACGCGGTGCATAACATTATTGCGCGCTAAAATGTCGGCGCTACATCTTTGTCAATTCGTACGCAAGTACAGAGTTACTGCGAGAATTCGTTGCAACATTTGACAACGTCAGAAATAGATTTCTGTATTTACTTCATTTAAAGTCAGCAAATTAATATAAGCTTGAATTTATAAACGACTAATTTGGCATTATAAAAGATAAACATGTATACAAGAATCAGGCATTGATTCACGTATATTATAATTTCTTCGATACCCAATAACAGGGACGCATATTTCTGTCCGATATTAACCTGAAATTATCGAATTAATAAATGTTAGCTAGCTTTAAATGCTTAAGAATTTATACTTTAAAAATAACTCCGAGTGGTTTAACTATAAACGATATAAACTTCCTAAAGGAATTATTTATTTTCAGATCATGTTTACATTTATCGCCGAACGAATCGCTCGAATAATGAGAATTACGCTCAGTTATATGTGATAAGAAAATAATTTGATAAAAATATGTGACTTAACAGTTCCTCAATAAGTGCATCGAAGTTATTTATCTGTTTTTTATGCATAAATATAATTAAATAAAAAATCTAATCGCTTACCTGTTTGTTTACGTTATTGTGCCCATCCCGCGTACGATTTAATTTTAACCGTAGCACAGGTAAATAACTTATCCCGCTCGATGAATATTCGGTTTTAAGATTTAATTATTTATTTTGAGTACTATATTAATTAATAAAATCATTTTATCTTTAAATTTCGTTTCATTTAACTTGCATTCCTATATTTTGAAAGTATGGGATAGGATAGGATAGGATAGGATAGAGCTTATTTGCAGGATAGGATGCAGGATACAGGATATAGGATAGGATAGGATAGTTTTGTCAACTTTCACGATAGCAGCACTGTATCAAATAAAAGGTCATTTAATTCTACACAAATTTTGTCCAACAAGTGTTTAGAAATTCGTTACGTTTTGGAGATATATGAGAAAGAAGGTTTTAGGGGCCGGTCCCTTTTCTCCTTTTAGGGGCCGTTTAACGAAATTTTGACGGTTGCATTTTGTTAGGAACATCATTTAGAACAACTTTTCTTTTACACTGCATTACAAAATATTTTTCCTTTCTGAGATATGGGTGATCGAAATTTTGGACTTTTGGCCCCTAAAAACCCTTAATTACGTAACACATCATAAAATCATTACATTGCTTGAATACATAACTGTGAAATAAACATATTTGCTTCTATAATCTATTACAAAATATCCCTCGGTGAAGAGCTATGGGTAAAAGACTTTAGAGCCTTCTAGGTCCCTAATTTTAGGGGCCAGCACCTTTTTCTTGATATCAGCAGAAAGGTCTTGTAAATATAAGCCTTTTTTACATTACATGTTTTAATAAAATGTTTTCCAAAAAAAAAGATAAAGAGAGAAAAGCACAAAAATTTACGACGCTTTTTTAATGTCAATTTTCGAGCCCTAGCGAGCTTTGGCGCCAGAAGTGCTAAACTTACAATACAACAACCATGCAAAACTTCAATCTTTCCTTAACCTACGGTAGAAATTTGAGCTAAATATCTCTTATACTTTAGGAGAACGACAGAAGACAAAATACCCATATCAAAATTAGAAAAATCTCAATATCTCAAAAACAGATGTGACGTCATCAACAAAATTTTTTTTTAATCAGGTTCAGACCAATATCTATCATATCTGAAACTTTCATTGAGATCGGCCGAGCCGTTTCTGAGAAATCGCGTGCACAAAAATAGGAAGAAAAAAAAATAATAACTAGAGCAAAGCTCGTTGCACAGCAACGAGTGGGTCTTCCGTTAATGTCGGAAGTAAAGCTGGAAGTTCCTGTAAGAAGCAGAGCTTTTGAACCAATAACAAGAGTAACTAAAATAAAAAGATGAAAAAATCGAATTATTCCTGGTACGACTTAACAAAATCCGAATGATTTTAAGTACGACTTAACAAAAACCTTCCTGATTTCAAGAACGACTTAACAAAAAAATCCGAATGTGTTCAAGTACGACTTAACAATTATTTTTGGTACGAGTTTACTTTACTTTGAACATTACGCTATTTTTTAAACCAAGGACGCGGAAACAAAATTTCCGGAAAAATCAATTTTTAAACCCCGATATCTCTTTAATGCATTGTCCGATTTTAAAACGGATTTCAGTGTTAGATTCAGCTTGATAAGCTTCATAAAACACATATTCATTTTTGATTTGATCAGAAAATTCATTTTTTCGAAAAATTTGTTTCACTTCCGGTCTCGACCGGAAGTGACGGATTTTTATTTCCAGCCTTATTGCACATGTAAATTGCCAAATTCATAACCACAGAACATTTCAAGACTCTATCTTAAAGCGTTTTTGAGAAATGTCGCGGACAAAATGACTTTTTTTAAAGTTTAAAAATGACGTAACGTCAAAACAGAAGTGACGTTGTTATGGAAACTTTAACATCTTTGAGGCATTATAATTGCACATAATCCCTGAAAGTGTCCTTTAAATAAGTTGAAAACTTTTTTAGTTATGAAGCCGAAAAGGAGTCAGAAAAAAAAGAAAAAGAAAAAAAAAACTAGACACGATCTCGTTGCGAGCAACGAGGAGGTCTTCCGTCCGATTTTTAAAAGGTAAATCACGTCATCGACTTTAATTTTCGACAACAAAACATGATATGGAAATAGGAGTGAAGTACTAATGCTTAACTGTAATGCTTTTTATAAGTTCTCTTACGTTGCTTTTTTAAATACTTGCATTTCTTTCAATTGAAATAGACAAGATTAAACTTTTTTACCTCTGGCCCCTAATATCCCTAGTTAGGTAACGCATGAGAAAATCATTATATTGTAAGGATATATAAACGTATTATACCTAAAGTCTGTCCCAAAGATATTTTTGCCACACATTCTCTTAAATTATTTGATATTTGTAAATATCTCTTGATTCAGACGATGTTCATTCGATAGTATGAAATAATCCCAAGATTTGCCTTTTGAAACGCCCCCTCTAGCTTGTCAGGTTTTAATACACGGCTAAAAAAAGAACGTCTACGGGGATTTTGTATTGCATCAGCCATTATAAAGCCCGGATGATAACTTTAAAAAATTGTGCTAGATATTCCGAAAGACTTCCGAATTGAGGAAAGATGTAAACATTCCCCATTATAAATATCCGTAGGAAATCTGTTTTCGATCCTGTGAATGTTTACGAAGGAAAAATGGTAATTTGTAAATGAAGTTTGACCCCTAAAAACGTTATTACCTAATTACGTAACACATGTTAAAATCAATAGATTTCTTGGATACATAACAGTTGAGATCGACACAAAATTTTAAATTTTGTTTAATTCATGTGATTTTGAATGACAACAGTTGTGAATGGAATTGGAGATCATTGTGGAGAATAAGCAGGTATTGAAAATAATTAATGCACATGATCATGCACATGACAAATAAAGTGTCTTACACATGTAAATCTTAATGTTAAAGCTGCTTGGTCCGATTTTCAATAAAATAATTGTACGCTTTTAAACCATGGTTATGCTAAGTATGTGTGCAATAATATACGTTGCAGTACATGTAGTTTTCCCTGTCAATTAAGCCATATTTCAATGAAAAAATTATGTACATGTTGAAACTCGTTGAATCCGGATGTTGTTTATTACGGCATGCTGCCCAATCTGGCGACATTATTCAGCCCCTTGACATTTTCCCATCATTATTGTTTAAAAAAAATTGTGCAATCCGGATCCTATCTATTCTGTTAACCGGCGCAATGAAAAAGCCTACTGCATATTATTAGTGAGAGTTATCTCCCGTAGTCCGTCCACTTATCGATCGATCGGCCTTCTGCGAGATATTATTGCTCAATTATTGACCAATTTTTCTGTCGTTGCTATTGATTTAAACAACTGATAATATAGATCCAAAGAAGCAACTTTTTTCAGTTAATACCGTAAAGTCTTGTTATGAGTTGCAATTAAATAAATAGATAATAGTTCACCCAATTTTTTTCAGGCCGTGATTCAGGATACTGCGGGAGTAAGACTGCCGATATCGTTTGTTATCCCCGTTGCATGGCTACACGTACAGAGTTGCATATTATTCTGTCAAAATGCTCAATTTTTTTTTTATACAAAATTCTCATTTATATTAATATTTATCTATTGTTTCCCTGCATCAAAACAGTTCTCGCCATCAGGTATTTCAGCCACCTGTTGACTTGTTAATGTTTTGTTTAACAATTTACGGTTAAGCATGCACTTTTCAGGTAAATCGGATGTTTGAAAGATTATCAATAACGACGATTTAATTCAAGGATTTTCATCGTATGTATTCCGTTATGGATTTTTTGTTTGAAAAAAATATTTAAAATGAAAATTTGTACCGTAAATAAGATCGATGAAATCTAATATAATTCAAAACAATTGAACATTTTGCAAGAATACACGATCAGGACCTACTGCATTAAATACTAAAATTAATTTGCAACAATATCCTCTAAACCGGATGTTGCCTAATCCGGCCATTTTTTTTTTGAGAACCACCCTCCGCCGGATTAGACAAGTTTTGTTGTGTATTCGCAAAATAATCGACATAAAAGGGTTTTGCGTTATTTCGCCGCGTGTTTAAACTGGCCCCTTACGTCGAAGCTAGTATGATTGTATTACGACTTTGACATCTGTTTTTTTTTTATATAATCTATTATAACATATAAAATATACAGCATGACTATTTAAACAAAAATAAAGCAGTGTACATTTGTTCATTAATAGTTCTGATGTTTACGTTGTTTATAATCAATGCAACACATGCAGGATGAATAAACTCAATCATTCGGAGGATGAAACGCAACGGTTTCCTTTTTTAAACATTCCAATGATGTATTTTGGGGGGGTTTTGTATGCCCCAAATTTATTTTCATTTACTTTGAATATTTCTAACGTTGAAAGGAGAGCACTTCCGTTTAAATACGTCTATAAATTTGTAAGATTATTCATTAGGTTTGCAAGGAAAATTATTTGATACTGTAATGGCCGACAAATCGGAACATGCAGCTTGAAGAAATTTCTCAACTTATTATACCTCGAAACGTTATTTTAAATCAGGCACCAAACATTGAAGGGAAATGGAAATATTCGGCGGATCCAAATGTTAAAATATTCTTATGATAAAAATTGGTATTTATGGCAAACAGATTAATCATTTTTTATCTCTTAAAGATATAATCGCACCTGTGTTTTGTATCCATCTCTTTTAAACTCTTTGTAGCCAAATCTGTCAAAATTCATGGTCGTTTCACCCTCTTGTTGCAACCCCAAACCCCGCTGAAATGTTCACAATCGATGCGCTGATGAACGAAAGACTCGACTAGAAAAACTTGCTGCATGGGCCGTCTAACATTATTAATTTTAATGATGAATTCAGAAACTTTTACATTTCAAAAAGTGTCATTTTTTGTTAAGTTACAGGAACATTGTCATTCATGCACATAAAATTTGTACAAATTAAGTTATAAGTTATTCAACCAGTGTTTGAAATTTAAGACCGTTCTTGAAATATTAGGGGTCATCCTTTCATCTTCTTATCGGGTCCGTGTAACAAATTTGAGCCATTTCCGAATAAATGTGTGCACAAAATCGTTAATAAAAGAATGCAGGTAACGGGAGCTTTTAACACGGGAGCAGGGAGTGCTTTAAAACTCATATTTACCTTGTAAAATTATCAGTCATAGGCATTAGATAACTGATATTGCCTGATTGGCGAATTTGATTTGCCTATTGACTCCATGACATCTACAATTTCGCTTAGTTAAACGTACACATTTAAAAAAAAATTGTATATAACACTGGCGTCGGAAGCAAATTGAAAGTGGGGGGCGGGGGGGGGGGGGGCGCTAGACTAATCCTTAGAAATATTGAGAAAAAAGTAATTCCCAAAATCATGGAAATCCTAATCCGTGGGGGTGGGGGGGGGGGGGGGGCTGGACTGCATCTGAATCCAACTTCTCAGTCTTTCAAGGTATATTTAGGAACAATAATCTTTCCTGCGAGAAAAAGTGGGGGAGTGGGGGGGGGGGGGGGGGGTCTGAACCCTCTATCAGGCTATGTTTGTAATGGTTAGGTATAACTTTGCAAAAAAAGTATAAGCATGTGCTCCAATCAGGTGTTGTACTTTACAGAACGTTTATTACGCGATCGCCGAGCGCTTCTTTTTGGGGAAGAACAGTCCTAATCAGACATCAAATACATAATACAGCATACAGACGTTTTTATTAATATAATTATATATAATTTATGAATAAACTATTTAAGTGTGCTTGAATATGCAAATTTTAAAGCCAATTCGATTTGTATTAGACAATTCATCTACTAAGTCTAGTGTTCGCTACTCGATCTTCAACTGTCCGAATACAGTCAAAACTTTTACAATGAATGTACATGTACATTACATTTTTAAAACTCACATATTCTTTCAGAATCAAAAAAAATTAATTTATAAATGAATAAAATCAGCAATGAGTTTGCTTTTTAATGAATCTGACTACCACCGAGAAAAGGTTATACCAATATTGTGACCCTTATTATTTTACGGCCTGAATGTAAATAAAAGCTCAACTTGTTTAAAAATGGTTTGTTTTATCGTGCCCGTACCTACCGCAAGCATGTAACATTGGACTTCTTAAGCTGCCTTATCTCGAACGCTTTTTAAATATATTTCAACTTTTACTTACTACATCCTGCTTAACTCTCTCTCTCTCTCTCTCTCTCTCTCTCTCTCTCTCTCTCATAACTCATAAAAATTCTAATATTTTGTTAGCCAAATGAAGTATCACATTATCATAGATATGTGAATATCGCCTTTATTTTGTTGAAATTGGTAGTGTAATGCATTTAATTCTCAGCAGCAAAATGTCACAAACGGACACAAGTGAATTTATTTACATTTCAAATCGTACGACTGTAAAACGTACAATTGTATTATATTCATTGATGGCAGCTTTTTTTCCCCTTTATTATACGAACTATGATTTAAACCAATGGTTTGATGCATCGTTAACCAATATAATTGGAAATGAAAATAACAACGAATCAATGGGCATTGGAATGTGTGATAACGTATAAACACGAGAAGCATGTGTCCTACAGTGAATCGGCTGTCCCCTAGCGCGGCATCTCCTCGGCCCGTGTTATGAAAATGTACACTCAACGTGGTGGGTTTGAACTGTTAACGTTTGCAGTTTGATAACTGAATTTTATTTTCCAACAATAAAACTGTTTCATGACATAGACAAGAACACAAAGAACGCCTTTTTTCAATGACAGTCATACTATCTATTTTTTTTTTTTAATTACAGGAGCAAAACAGCAATACTTCGAAGGTAATAATATAGTCTTTTTTTTATTTACTCTTTAATATCGTTAAAATCTGATTTCATTGTGTTTGCAGCTACATAAATAAACCCGTGTGTGCATTACAACAATGCGTATATCTTGTGTATTGGATAACGGCAGACCGCTCGCTTGTCCAGCCGCGACCTATTTTCTCGGCCACGGGCAAGGATCGGATACGTATAATTGTTTACATACATGAAGCTCGTAATACAGCTAGCAAGATTTTAAATGCGACTCAAATACATTGCATCGAAGCAATTCTTATACACATAATTTATTTCCCTAGAAAAGAATTAAACTGTTTTAACACTTTCCGAATGCAAGCTAGTACACTGTCTATGGTATAAGGTAAAGGTATAATCTTTTTTATTTACTATTAAAATCATTAAAATCGGAAGTTTTGTGTTTGCAGCTACATAAAAAAAACCCATGTGTGCATTACAGCAAGACGCAAATCTTGTGTATTAGATAACGGCAGACCGCTCGCTAGTCCATTCGTGACCTATTTCCTCGGCTGCGGCAAGGGATCGGATACGTAATTGTTAACATACACAGTTCGGTATACAGCTAGATTTTAAATGCGACTCAAATGCATTGCATAGAAACAGTTCTTTATCCATAATGTGTTTCACTAGAAAATAACTAAAATGTTTAAACACTTTCCGTGTGTAAACCGGTACCCTTTATGTCAGTTATACGCACAAATACCCCGTTTATTTGCCAAATAAAACACAAATACATGGTAACAAGTCTGGCTTTTTACACTCATATTACGGAATACCCGAACAAAATATTATTGTAACGACATTAATAAGATCATAATGAACAACTTTTGCCGCGACAGCCATATCGAAATCTTAACCGCTTTTGAGTTATAATGTGAAAACTTTGAAGGGTTCTAGGTCCCTAATTTGAGGGGCCAGCCCCTTTTTCTAGGAGTCAAACAAAAGATCTTGTAAATATAAATTTTTGTTCTTCTACATGTCTGAACAAAATATTTGTGAGAAAAAAAATAATCTAAGAAAACCAAGCAAAATCACAACGCTTTTTTCATCTCATTTTTCGAGCCCTACCGAGCTTTAGCGCCTTTTGTGCCTGAAATTTATTAATGCCTTATTACATATCTACAATCTTTTGTCTATCATTCCTGAAATTTTGAACTTAATATCTTTTATAGTTTTTGATAACTCTCTTGGACAAGCCGACACTCTGAAAATCAAGAAAACGTCGATATTTCAAAAACGGAAATGACGTCATCAACAAAAAAAATTTCCGATCAAGTTTAAACTAATGTCAATAAGATCTGCAAATTTTATTAAAATCGATCAAACAGTTTTCGAGTAATCGCTGACACAAAATCGGTAAGAAAAAAAAAGGAGAAGAATGAGAAAAAAAAACCGAAGAAAAACAATAAGGTCTTCCGTTGGAAACGGAAGACCTTAATAATAAAAAGAAACCGAAGAATAACAAGAGGGTCTTCCGTTGGAAACGGAAGACCCTAACTAGATACGATCTCGTTACGAGTAACGAGTAGGTCTTCCGTTCAATTTTTTAAACGATACCATTAAAATATCAATGAAATTTCAGAATTTCACCTCAACCCCTCCCTTTCAGTTAATGTATACGATTGTCAACATCCTTTCAAATGCTTGAGAAAGAGTTTTGCTTTTTCATATACAGCACATTAAAGATTTAAGATTTTAGTCCCCTAAAATCCCTAATGACGTCATCAGTGGGTGTGGCAATGAGTTTTTCAAACTAATATTGTTACGATCAACAACTTTGCTTATATAATGCTTTACAAAATCTTAATCGTTTTTAAGGTTTTTGTACCTTACGAGTCTCTTGGTCCCTAATTTAAAAGGCCAGCCCCTTTCCTTAGAGTTCATTCAAAAGGTCCAACAAATACTAACATTTTTTGTTCCTACAACCACCTAAAATGATTGTTCATTTTTTAGATAAAATGATTGAAGATTTTAGGGGCCAGTCCTCTAGATCCTTAAAAAGGACAGACATTGGTGCTTTGATTAATGAAATCGATTAGAATCAATAATGCAAACATTTTCTCTTGTACAATGCTTAACAAAATATGTCTCCTTTTCTAGATATATTGCGTCCAAGTTTAAGTACTAGTACTTTGGTCCCTTAAAACCCTTATTACGCAATAAATAGGCGTGGCCCTGATTTTTTTCTGAGAGATATTGTTACGATCAACAACTTTGCTTTTATGCATTAAAAAATCTTTATTGTTTTTAAGTTATTTGTAATAGAATTTACGAGTCTCTTGGCCCCTAATGAAAGGGGCCAGCCCCTTTTTCTTGATTTATTTGAAAAGGTCTTCAGAATACAAACATTTTTTGCTCTTACACCCATCTTAAATTGTTGTTCATTTTTGAGATACAAATGTTTGAATATTTTAGGGACCAGACCTGAAGATCCCTAATGGGGGCAGACATTGGTGTTTTGATAAGTGGAATCAATTTAAATCATTAATGCAAACATTTTCTCTTCTATGATGTCTAACAAAATATGTCTCCTTTTCGAGATATATTGCGTCAAAGTGTATGTACTTTGGCCCCTTACAATCCCTTATTGCGTAATAAAGGGGCATGGCAATGATTTTTTCTAATAGATATTGGTATTATCAACAACTTTGCTTGTATAATTGATAACAATATCTTTATCGTTTTTAAGTTATTTGTAATAGAGTTTACGAATCTCGTGGCCCTTAATTTAAGGGACCAGCCCCTTTTTCTTGATTTCTGTGAAAAGGTCTTAAGAATACAAACATTTTTTGTTCTTACACCCATCTTAAATTGTTGTTCATTTTTGAGATATAGATGTTAGAATATTTTAGGGGCCAGCCCTGTAGATCCCTAATGGGGACTGGCATTGGTGTTTTAATGAGTGGAATCGATTAGAATCATCAATGCAAACATTTTCTTTTCTATGATGTCTTACAAAATATGTCTACTTCTTTAGATATATGGCGTCCAAGTTTAAGTACTTTGGCCCCTTAAAAATCTCTTTTTACGTCATAAAGGGGCGTGGCAATAATCTTTTCTAATAGATATTGGTATTATCAACAACTTTGCTTCTATAATGGATTACAATATCTTTATCGTTTTTAAGTTATTTGTAATAGAGTTACCGAGTCTTTTGGCCCCTGAAAAAAGGGGCCAGCCCCTTTTTCTTGATTTCGTTGGAAAGAACTTATAAATATCTATCACTTTTGTTATATATATCTTAACAAAATATCAACTCTTAAAAAGAAACAGAGCAAAACGTATGAAAATTTTGATTCGAAATTCGTACCCAATTTTCGAGCCTAGGCGAGCTCCAAGAAATGGCGCCACTGGCGTAAAACAACACAATAGTGCACAACTTCGAACAATAGACTACCTATCCTAAAAATTTCATAGTCATATCTCTGATAGTTTCTGAGATCAACTCTGCACAAAATAGGTCGTAAAAATGTGCAAAATGGCCGATAAATCGGTACCGGAAGTGACGACAGAAAAATTCTCAAAAATGTATGAAGTTTATTTAAAGTCTCATCTTCAGTGAAAAAATGGTTGAAATCATTTGAATAGTTTTCGAGAAATCGCGTGCACAAAATTTGTGGAAAAAAATAATAATAACTAGAGCTGAGCTCGTTGCAAGGCAACGAGTAGGTCTTCCGTCGCAACTTCGTGTCGCGAAAGGATTGTCCATCAGTCTGATTAAAATACCTCCTTCTCCTGACACTTGTCAGAGCCTGACAGACCCTGTATTGATAAAAGGTCATCTTTACATGACAATTTCTTCTTACGAATTAGAGCTTTAGAAAATTGATTGGAACTCTTCAAATGGAGACAAAAAAAATTAATTCATACCTGTTTTCTATGTAACCTCTAGATTGAGTATTGCACTACTCATTAAACAGATAAAGGCATATTCTGTTATTGATACAGGTCTATCAGAACCTGGCGAGTGTAAGGAGAAGGGAAATGGTTTTTAATTATACTGGATTATCAATATGATAATAGTAAGTTCAAGAAATCGAAAAGGAGACTCAATTTCAAAGTATTATTTTCATACCAGGCAAGTTCTTCGTTTAACTTACTTCAAGTTTAGGATAACTTTAAAAAGTACATCATTTATGTACATGTATATAATTAATTTAATTATAATAAAAGTGTGGATGTGGCGGTGGGGGAAATGACCCAAAAATCAATTTTCTAAGCGTAAACTTAAGGGAAATTTTGGTTGAGAGAAAGGGGGCATTGCTCCCACTGGACCATCTAAAAGGTACTGTTAGCAAGCTCACAAATGATATCCCCGCTAAGAAAGAAGTCATTACTCACGTATTTCTCTGTTAGAGAATAATGGATGGTTCGTTTTCTTTAAGTAGTGAGTCAGACAAGGCAGGGTATATTTACAGGTCACAAGTAATCTTTATGACAAACTCTAGCTTTTACTCATTTCCATTAATACAAGATATGACACATGTTTAATATGACTTTGAACTTGCGCAACTGACCGTAGGTCAAGTTCATGACACATCATCGGTCATCAGGAATCTTTACATGAAATAGAAACTCCCAATGTTTCTCCTTAAATGACTTAGGAACAAATCATTACACACCCTCAGGTCATAAGCAATCTTTGTGTGAAGTAAGAAATTCCAAAGTGGACCGGAAACAAATTTTGCACTTTTCCTGTCAGTGACCTTTACTTTGTCCAAATGACCTTGGGTTTAGGTCATGACGCTTCGTCAGGTAATGAGTATTATTTGTATGAAGTAAGAACACTTCCAATGTTTCTCCATCAGAAAGATATAGACCGGACACGACGTACGGACGGACAAGGTGATTTTTATTTACCCCCCCCCCCTCAATTTATTTTCGTGGGGTTTAAAAATCTTTTTCGCCCGTTTTGTGCGGCACAAAAAAGACCTATATTTTTCAATTATTTCTATCATATCTCATATAAATATACATGTAAATGTATGATTTGTATGCACATTTGAATTCTTCTCATCATCGTCGGAAAGGATAAGAAACCCTTGGGGTCCAATAATGTCTTTTCATGGGCATTTGTCAATTTGCATAACTAAATGATTTCCAAGCGGTAATAAGCTATCAAAGCTATTGAGATGTTACATGTAGATATTGAATTTCTATAGATTTAAATTTAAGGTTAGGAAAAAAAACACTTTTTTATACAGTAAAAAAAAATCTAAAATAGCTTTATGTACGCGTACACATAAATTAGAAGATGTAGCGAAAGCTATAAAGACTTTATTTCTTCTGTTCTAGACTTTTTCAGAGTTAACAAGCTACAAGTTAACAATCTCCCACTTTGACAAGCTAGATCAAAAATAAAATATTCAGCTGAGTTTTAATCTGCATTACAACCTCATATTACACAACTTCAATGATTTTTTTTATCATATGCATATAACAATAAGTAAAATCCCCAAGAACAAATATCTATCGCAATTAAATGCATACATTTTTGGGAGGCAGAAAAGTTGCTATATTATAGTCTGCAAGTCAATTGAACTACTACAATTATTTCAAAGAAATAAGAAACTGTCGACACTTGCAGTATTCTGATGATTTAAGGTTTCTCCACCCTCGATGTTTTTATGGTTTAATCTGTGTAATTTTTGTTTAAATTTGATGATTAATATGCAAACAATCAAATTAAAGGTTAAATATTGGTATGTTGCAAATATTTTGTTCATGCTGTAGGAGCTAACACAAGTACACTATCAGGACAGTTATAGCAACGACTGCTCTCTTATCAAACATCACATTTATTTTAACTAATTTCGATATAATAAAGCAATTTTTAAAAGAAATTAATCGCAATCCTTTATTTTAAGTATTTTAACATTTTAAGGCCATTTAAAATTGCCAGTATGAAAGCTATCACATTTACAGTGCATTTTGATACGATTTTTCAACCATGAATAAGTACAGTTTAGCAACATAAAACGTCTATAACTTTTGAAATAATGGTTCAAACTCACTGAAAATTGGTACATTTGTAATTCATTATATATCCTATCGAAATCTGCAAAGAAATGTTTACCTTGCCTGGTAAAAAATTATGAATTGTGGTCTCTGTCAAGTTTGCCTATATACGGTTTTATCAGTTTTTCATTGAATTCAGCGATTTCAACTCAAACTACTCTCTATGAATTGTTAAACATTGGTGTCATTTCACTTTACATAGCTTAAAATGTGTTAAACACAAGTATAAATCAAGAAATATTGGCAAAACTATGCACCACATAACACTTTTATTATAACCGATAACGGTAAAATATTCCGGATTGCTCACAATGACGTCACACGACAATCGAAAGACCTTAATGACGATCGACCGACTTTATTGCTTAATGTAGTCGTATATCATTACTTCTAATCCTGAAAACAAATTTTATTTAATATTTGACTTAAAACTGTTAACTTATAAAACCAGAGACATAAATAACTTATTAAGTTATTTAAGTCTCTGATAATATATATTTTATTCTGTTCATAACTATAGAAGTTTAGCGTGTTCAACAGGTTAATTTTTTAGCCACATTCTCAGATTACGATATCGCACCTTTAATGTGAGGTTGATTGACATCGAATATTTAAACACTTATTGTTTAACAATTGACCGCTGCATTGAAAGCATCCTTCCAAATGTTACTCAATTATTTATCAATTGCTGATCTGCAGCCCGGGGGCAATATTTTAGGCTATGTGCGCTGACGCGACACGAGATTTTCGGTCGCACGTGGAGCGGATTCATTTGACTTAGCATAGACTGACCGAATAAACACACGGGTGGGAAGGTGACATACATTGAGGAGAAAAATGTACACATCCCTTGCACTGTGATCATGAAACCGATAAAATCTAAACAAATCTTGTTTAAAAACACATGTAAACATTCTAAAAATAATCACTAAATCCCGCAATTCTATCGTGTCAGCCTCTACCGCCAATCGCAACTTCTCGGGCCTTTCTGGCAAGCTCGGAAAAACACTTCGAATGTATTACCTAGGCGTCCATGACGACCCCCCCTTTTTTTAAAACTTAATATAATTACAACACATTTTATGATCTGTTGAGATGTGAGCTATACTTCATTAAAGGTATCAATATACACTAAAATATAACACAGAAACGACATACAAAACTTCTTGCCGATACTTATTTTAATGGGAAGCGACTCCATTTTGTATAATATTCTAACATCCGGTGATGTTAATACATTCGAGGTGTTTTTCCAAACGTGCCAGAAAGGCCAGATAAGTTGCAATTGCCTCTACCGCATGTGTTAATTTGATATTTGATTTTTTTTATCCTGCCTTGAACGCTTGGAGACTGTTTCATTTTCTTAATTCGGCTAAATAATGCTTCCAATTTTGAGCGCTCTCTCTCTCTCTCTCCCTCTCTCTCATTTTATGTGCAACCTTATGAAGACGTCAACTGCTTTCTACGATATCTATAAAACCTCTCAGCAGTATTTAGCGGAAATATTTGTGGGTAAATAAAAAAAATCTTAAATTGAAACACAAGTCAATCTTACATGTACCGGTCAAAATCTCGAATAAACAAATAGTTGGAATCGTACAAAATATCAATAAACATGCACGTGTGATAAAGTACATGCAGAAGAACACGAGCTACCGCGGATCACATGTCCACTCGCGCGGGATCTCCTTGCCTATGTTCTAGGGGTGATCATTTGAAGGTTTAATCTTTGTGGTTTTTCGTTGTTTATCTATAACATTATTAGTACATGTATAGTTTTTAGAACATTTTAGAATTACAAATTCACTATTGATTTATGTCTGATGATGTTTCTGATTTGGAACAATATCGCTTTTATCAATTTTTAGAGGGGCTTCTCAATTCACATTCTAATGTTTCATTCAATAAATTGAAGGTGAACAAAAAGAACATAAAATTGAAACAGTTCTTGTATATATATCTTGTTATTAGATAACCGCTGACCTCTAGGTAGTGCAGCCGCGACCGATTTCCTCGGCCGCGGATGAGGGATCGGATAACTTACGTAAAGTTAAAACACACATAAAAAGCTCAGAACCCAGGAAGATTTACAATGTTTGCAGTATGATGAATAAACTCTAATTAATATAGGTTTTTTTCCCCTTTAATCCCACAGTTGATCTATCTGTCTGATACTGCTTCAGTTCGAGTTTATGATTAAACAGAACGATTTCTTATTCTATCGTTTAATTCAAATTAAGAAGAGTAAGCTTTAATGTCATTGTGTACGATTCTTGTGTTTGCTGCTAAGTAAAATCACATATGACAGACGCGATTCTTGTGTATTAGATAACCGCTGACCGCTAGGTAGTCCAGCCGCGACCTTGGCGATCCATTTTTAGCCGGGCGTATTGCTCAAAGAGCAATAGCCGGCTATTGTCAGCCTGTTCAAGGCGGAAGCTGACCGCAACACCGCCATACGCACTTAAAAGAGTGCATCTTAACTCAGTACTAATCATTGCTGCTTAGTTGAATTGTATTTAAAATTCTACCCTGTTTAATATAGTAAAGAAAATGAAAACAAAGAAGCATGTTTGTATATACTTTTTTTTTCATTTGAAATGTATGGAAGATTTGAATATTACTGCTCCACATGCACACTCTGTATAGTACGTATTTCAATGTTCATGCGCATACAGAAATAGTACCAGAAGTAAATGAATTTTCATTTAAATTCATGTACACATATGAGATATAATTTTGAATTTCAAAATTTCAAATGTACAAAAGTGATATAAATAACACTTATGATTAATATAGACATGCTTACGTTTCGAATAAAAAAATCATGTACAATGCGTAGTAATATCAAAACGTAAACAAGATAGCGTGGGTTTGAGAAAGCGAAAGTGTCCAGAGAAGATTTTGAGCAGATTTTCATCATTAGAAGGAATTCAGTAAACAACAACTGCGTAAAAAGATCAAGAATTAGAGAGAAGTTGACATGGTAAATATTGCTTTTCTTATTTATGGAGCTAATCTAAGTTTTGAGCTATAAAAGATATATAACATGTAGTACCTCGGCAGGCACAGGCAATGTTTACAAGATTGATATACATTTTTACTTTGCGCGTAAAAATGATTAAGTTTTTCTAAGATTATTTTTGATAGTTTATTAAACATCCACGACATACATGTTTGTAGAAAAAAGATGTTTCAATACTGGCCTAGTCATTTTTCAATGTTTACAAATTAAGGTCACGTGATCCCCACTAGAGCTTTAAGATGTACCCTCTATATATAGAACGGTGTTTTCCAACAAATTTCTTTACTTGATCGGCTATCGTCGCATCATTTTGCACAGACTATTACAGTATTTGTATTAATTTTCCTTATCTATCAGTTATTAGAAACCTTGATTATTGATTAATAGGTTTGACTAAGGTCATACGAGTACATTTTTTTAGATAATTCATTATATGGAGAAATGATTAAGAAATTAACTTGTATGATAAATGATCCTTAAGACAGCGGAAATCTGACAAAGATAGGAATTGAAATCTTGGAGAAAACACAATTTTGAAACTTGGAGATAATTAAAAATTGAAACTTGGAGGGAAATTTGAAAAAACTTGGAAAAATTGGAAACTTGGAGATCATGAATTGTCTTGTATCTGTTACATGCATGTAAATCTTGGAGGGAAGACATATGTTATTGAAACTTGGAGAAAATAGAAATTGAAACATGGAGAGAAATTGAAAAACCTGAAGATATTGAAACTTTGGAAACTTGGTGATCATAATTGTCTTTGAAAAAAAAGAATATTAGGTGAGATATTGAAGCTTGAACTTTCCATATATTTATGATATAAAATATGGTGGATTTTAAAGTATTGTGCAATGCTGACTATCATCAAGGTGATGAATTTTTGTTTAGCGATTTGTCTAGGGGAAGGCAGTGTGTTGCTAATTGTGTTGTATTTCTACTGACAGCATTTGAAGAGAACTATTCTTTTCTTGAATGGTCAAAGGACATATTACACAAAATTTTACATCTTGGGGATTATTTATACTTAAAAATTAGAAATGTTTTGTCTGAAACATCAGATTTCTTACATCCTTCATCGATTCCTTGTCATATGAAATTTGACAATGTGTTTGTTCATTTTCAATTGAAATCAACAATTAGTGGATCAATTTCCTCAGATTTTACAGGCAACTGGCCATTATTGTCATTAGAGATTGCATTTGCAACCCTATGCAGTGGAACTGCTTCCAAGTTGATGATATTCATATGTGTTGGTACAGCAATTGGAATTGTATTCCATGATTCAAAATATTATTTTTTTGATCCTCATGCACGAGACAAGTTTGGTTTACCTTCAGAGTCTGGAAAAAGTATTCTGAGTGTTCTTGATAATTTATCTGAGGTTTGTGTTTACCTACGGAAGTTTGCATCTTCTCTGACTGCTTTAAAGCCCCAAGAAATTCAGTATGATTTGCATCATATTGTGTTTAACAAACCAAAAAAAATTTACTGCAAAAGCCATAGTGCAACTAATATTATAACAGTTCCCTCCAAGGTGAACTGCATAAATTCAGTAAAGGTCAATGGTGGTCAAAGGAAAAGAAAGGCATCTATTGAAGAAAATGTGTACATGTGCAAAGGAAAGCAAGCAAAATCAACAGAATTTGATCAAAATAGATTAAGATCAACAGAATGTTTGTCCGAGACTGAACATACAACTCCAAATAATGGAGTGTCATATATAGATAATTGTATTGAAAATCAAACTGTTCGATCCTCTACTCACTTCTCTGTAGATAATGTCTTTGTAAGGGATCACATACAATCTTCAGAACAGTTCACTTTAGATAGAAATGAAAATTTTCAAACCTCTGTTTGTCAAAATGTGTCAGACCAGCCAACAAATTCAACTGAATCTCAGACTCAGTCTCTGCAGGACATTGATTGTATTTACAAGACATTTCAATCAAAAATAGCAGATGGTCCTCTGTATGTTTGTACTTGTTGCACACAAACATTTTTCCGCCACTCTGTAAGCATGACCTCATTGGTCAGATTCAAACATCAGCATTTGATGAATGTTTGTTTGTCAAATATTAAGAGTGTAAACAACAATGAATGGATTTGTAAAACATGTTTACTTGCCATTCAACAAGGTAAAATTCCTGCATGCAGTACTGCAAATAATATGAAATTTCCCATTATTCCAGAGCAGTTGAATATTACTCATCTAGAGGAAAGACTTATTTCACCAAGACTTGCATTTATGCAACTTAGAGAGCTTCCAAGAGGTGGCCAATTAAATTTAAAGGGTAATGTTGTTAATGTACCAGCAGATGTCAATGCAACAGTAAAACAACTACCAAGAATGTTGGATGACACAGAAACAATACCAGTAAAATTAAAACGAAAACTGTCATATAAACACAGTGTTGCATTTGAGAAAATTAGACCAAACAAAGTGCTTGAAGCTGCAAAGTGGTTAGTTGAACATAGTGATTTATTCAAAAATGAAGGCATAGAAATAAACAATTCTTGGTTTGAGGATGCAAGCAGGTGTATACAAAGTGAAGAAGTTGAAGATAATCAAAACTTAGTAAATGATGCCCCTGAGACACAGAATTTGTTGCAATCTAAGGATGCAAATCAGTCCTCTGATGACTGGACTGAAGAAGATAATTTTCATGACCGACCAACAGGCAATACTGACACTGTTTTACAAGCAATGGATTTTAGGGAATATAACCAAATATTGTCTTTAGCACCTGGTGAAAATCAAACACCCCTTGGTCTATTTCAAGATGTGTATTCTGAGTATTTAGCTTTCCCAACTATATATTGTGGACAAGCTAGACCAGACAATTCGTTAAGATCTATTCCAGTACATTATAGCAATATTTGTAAATGGGAATTACGAAATGTTGATAGAAGGGCTGCGATGTCTATACCAAATATTTTCTATAAACTAAAACGACTTCAAATTAAACAAATTCGTGACAAAGTGACTCTAGCAGTAAGAAAATGTAAAACCAAAGGGAAAAAAATGACTGTTTCTGAAGTGCTATCTCCTAACTTTGTCGACAATTTGGTAAAACAAGATGATGGATTTAGAGTACTGAGGAACTTAAGGGGATCACCACCTTATTGGGAGCAAACAAAGAAAGATGTATTTGCTATGATCAGGCAATTAGGAACACCAACTTGGTTTTGCTCCTTTTCAGCTGCAGAAACAAAGTGGCCACCCCTACTGAAATGTTTAAACAAATTGGTCAAGCAAAAGTCTCTAACTGATGAGGAAGTCAGTGCATTGACATGGGAAGAAAAATGCATTTTGATAAAATCTGACCCAGTAACCTGTGCAAGGTATTTTGAACATAGATTCCAAACATTTCTGGTCAATGTGATGAAAAGCAAAATGAATCCAATTGGAGAAATTGTTGATTTTTTTTACCGAGTAGAATTTCAGCAAAGAGGATCTCCACATGTGCACATGTTAATTTGGATAAAAGATGCACCTGAATACAATGGAACAAATCATGAAGAAGTGGCAAAATTCATTGATAAACATGTTACATGCAAAAAAGATGATGAAATATACAATTTAGTTAATTACCAAACTCATAGACATGCTAGAACCTGTAGGAAAAAAGGAAAAGCCATATGTAGATTCAATTTCCCCCTTCCTCCCATGCCTAATACAGTTGTTCTGGATCCCATTCTTGATGAAGAAGAAAAAGCCCTTGGAATTCAGAATTTTCATAAAATTGCCAAAATGTTATCTGATATGAAATCAAATGATACACAGGAATTTGTCATTTTTGATGACTTTCTATGCAAACTAGACATGAATTTGGCATCTTACTTGCAGGCAATACGGTCAACACTGTCTGTCTCCAAAATTTTCTTAAAGCGTACTGTGGAAGAAGTGCGCATTAACAGCTATAACAAAACTTTATTGAAGTGCTGGGAGGCAAACATGGACATACAGTTCATACTTGATCCTTATGCTTGTGTTTCATATATAGTGTCATATATCTCAAAAGGTCAAAGGGGTTTATCAAACATATTATCTGAAGCATGCAAAGAAGCCAAACAAAAAGACAGTGATATAAGACAGCAAGTAAGAAGAATTGGTAATCAATTTCTTAGCCATGTGGAAATAGGTGCGCAGGAAGCTGCATACTTGGTTCTTCAAATGCCTTTGAGGAAATCTTCCAGAGAAGTGGTTTTCATTGACACAAATGAATTAAACAATAGAACAGTCTTACTAAAACCATATTCCAGTTTAAAAGATATGCCAGAATCCTCAACTAATGTGGAATCAGATAATGCTTTAAAACGCTACAAGAGACGACCAAAACAGATGAGCAAATACTGTTATGCAGATTTTGTTACTTGGTTTGATACATCTCTAGAAAAGTGTAAGAAGCAAGTTGAAAATTGCGAAGGAGAATTGTTGGAGGAAGATTATTCACATGACCTAGAAGATGATATTTTAGCTTCAGCTGAATCAAATGAAGATACAGACAGTTTTTCTCATAATGAGCAGACATTGTTTGAATTTAGAGATGGAACCATTATGAAGAAGCGCAAAAAGCAGAAGGTATTGAGATACCATACCATTGCACTAAATGTTGATAGGGAAGGTCATTATAGGCAGTTATTGATGTTATTTACAAAATGGAGAAAAGAGGAAACAGATCTCTTACATGGCTGTCATACATATGAAGAAAGTTTTACGAAGGTTAAGGATGAAGTGGAGGGAGTTAAAGCTCGATATATGAAGATATCATGTGAAATTGGAGAGGACATGTTGCATGATGTAGATGATATGGATGACTATCAAAGGAATGTTGTCTTGCCTGAAAATGAACATCAAGAAACAATTGATTCTGCTCAGGGTTCTACATTGTCTGATAATTTTGGTTGTTTTGACCCTGGAACAGAAAGTCATTGCACAGGCACAGTATCAAACAATGAATATGATATTGGTCAGGATTTTGGAATAGCACGTAAGCGATTTGAGAATGAATCGTTACCAATGAATGAAATGTCAGATAATAATTACAGGTCATTAGTACAGAGTCTGAATGAAAAACAGAAGCAATTTTTTTACAATGTTTTAAACCATTTCAAAACAAATGAAACGCCCTTGTATACATTTCTTACTGGTGGAGCAGGTGTAGGAAAAAGTGTTCTTTTGCGATCTCTTTACCAAGCTCTTATTAAGTACTTCAATCATAAAGTAGGTGAAAACCCAGATAACCTGAAAGTACTTCTTTGTGCACCTACTGGCAAGGCAGCTCATAACATAGGAGGAAATACAATACATTCTGCATTTGGTATACCAGTTGGAAGAGGATTTGCATTCAAGCCCCTAGATATGCACCAGCTTGATTCTATGAGATGCAGGTTCTTTCATTTGAAAATTGTATTCATAGATGAAATATCAATGGTGGGAAAAAGAATGTTTAATTTCATAAACTTAAGGTTACAAGAGATAAAAGGGTGTTGCAAACCATTTGGTGGTGTAAGTGTGATAGTATTTGGAGACTTGTATCAGTTAAAACCTGTAATGGATTCCTGGATATTTACTATACCTCGTGTAGGCATTGAATCTATTGGTGCTAATTTGTGGCAAGACCATTTCACCATTTTTGAATTAGAGGAAATAATGCGTCAAAAAGATGACAAATCATTTGCCCAACTTCTGAATAGGCTACGGGAAGGAAACCATATGATTCCACAGGACATACAGATTCTGCAGTCAAGACTGCTCAATGCACCAAATGCTATTCATCCACCAGACTTAGATTTGATACCTCATTTATTTACCACCCGTGCAGAGTGTGATTTGCATAACTTCCATCTATTAACAAAACTGCCTGATTCTATGAAGGCAGTTGTACACTCAATTGACAGTGTTTCAGGAGATGTTCCATGTTCATTAAAAGAAAAAATATTGAACAAAGTGCCAGATGATGCAGGGAAAACAATGGGACTTCAAAAAAATCTCCATCTTGCCATTGGACCCCCATATGAATTGTGCTTAAATGTAAGTGTAGAAGATGGCTTAACAAATGGGGCATCCTGTTCAATAAAAATGTTCGACTATCGTGTAGATTCATCGCATCATCGTGTCAGTATTGTTTGGGTTGAGTTTGAAAACTCCTCATCTGGCTGCCAATGGCGACAAAAATATTCCAGTTTATATACAACAAATGTTCCCCATAGCTGGACACCAATATTAGAGGTTACAAGATGTTTTAACATTCAGCATTACAAAACTTATAATGTTGTTAGACGACAGTTTCCCCTACAGATGTCTGCAGCAAAGACTATACATAAGGCACAAGGGTCTACTATGAATAGTGCAGTTTTACATTTTGGAAGCAGGAAAAATGACCATATCCATTATGTTGGTTTAAGTCGTATCAAAAACCTGTCCAACCTCTTTATCAAGGAATTAAACTCCAAAAAGATAAGTATTTGTTCAGATGTCCGAGAGGAAATGAACCGTATGACAACAACATCACCACTGCAACTCAGGTTACCAGATCTGAGTAAACTGAACAATAATTGTGCACTTGTATGTTTTCATAACTGTCGCTCTTTGAGAAAACATATTGATGATCTTCGTTCAGACATTTATTTGAAGCATGTGGATATTCTAGCTTTATGTGAAACTAGAGTATTTGAATCAGACCTAGATCTCAACATTGAAGGACTCTCTTTGTTTTGTGCTGATCAACAACAAAGCAAACATGGAATGGCATTGTACTACAAACCAAATATCGTTCAGAACCAATTAATTGCAACCTCAATTAGTGGTATAGAACTACTTATTACAATCTTGGATGTTGCAAATATTTGTTTTATTTATTGTCCTCCAAAATCAGCTACCAATCAGAATTTTGCAAATGTCATGCAATATTTACAGTCAATCATAAATATAACTAAACCAACCATTATAATGGGAGACTTTAATCAAAATGCATTACAAAATTGTTCAGTATTAAACTTCCTTCAGCACAATTACTCATTTCATCAAATTTTGAAATCTCCAACAACTGATTATGATTCTTGTTTAGATCATATTTACATAAATTTCCCCCAAGATCGTCTTTGTCTTTCTGGAACATTAGAATCATACTATTCTGATCATAAACCAATATATTTATCAGTGATATCAGAAACATCTTAAAACATGATAACTTTTCAGCTTGTCACTAGTCTAAATTCATCTTGTTGTGCCTGCCAATACAAATGTATTACACCAAACAATATATTCATTCAATTTTCTTAATCTGCTGTACATTAATATTCAATAAACTAATTAACATATCACTGTTTCAGGCTACAACTATCTCTCTGTCAGATCTGATGGCGCAAAAGGGTCAAATCCCTTACACTAAGAGTGTTAAAGCCAAAGTGATCGACACCGATCCGGAACATTCCTACACCAATGAGAGAAATGAGTCACGTATTCTGAAAAACTGTGTCATAGCTGATGAGGGAAAAGCAGTTCTGTGCGTCGTGTATGACCAGACAAAATTCCCAAGATTCAAGGAGGGGAGCTCAGTTATCTTGAGAAATGTGATTAAGAAGCCTGACGGGGTTGCTGTCACTAGCAACACAAAGGTATTCCCCTGTGCAGAAGTTAGTGTTCCTGAGCACATTGTGAACCAAGCTAAAAATCTTCTGCACCCCCCACCTGCCCCAACAAAGACGGTGAGCGAAGCTTTGAATTCGCCGCCTAAAGAGAGAGTTTCAATAAAGGGGACAATCACCCAGGTAAGATACAAACTTTACAAATTCAATTTGACATTTTGTAATTAATATTTATCAAAAAATTGTTAATGGAGTGATTTAATTTAATTAGTATATGTCTGATATATATGCCATCGTCTAAGTTTATGTATTTTTTTATAAATCATCTCTTCCTCATTATAATAACAACTATTATCTCTTATCTTACCTATATTTTTCTATATTTTAGGAAGAAGCAACAAGACAAGTTTTTGTAAGGGAGGAAAGAGTTAATGTAAAGAACATTTACATAGAGGATGCAACAAGCAAGTGCAAAGTTGCATTGTGGCGCAGCTTTGCTGAAAAAGACATAAGACCAGGAGATTATGTCCATATCACAGATGTTGTGATCAACACCTTCCGCAATGAAGTGTCCTTGACAACAACTTCAAAAACCAAAATTACAGTAAGTAGTTATACTTATCACTTTCTTACTTGCTAAGAGTGCCAACTTCATATACAAACAAAGAAGGAGTTGCATACTACATGTAGTATATAAGTGTAACAAAGATGTCATGATTTGACAATGTATTTCTCAATATTCCTGATTATGCAAGAACTGGGGTAAAGAACTGAAAAAATAACCGTGATCTTATGTTTTTAGAAGACGGATTGTCCTCCAGAAGTGAAAGTCAAGCAGGCTGTCTCTGGTTGTGTTGATGGGGAAAATATGACATTCCTGTTGGAAGATGATACCATTCTAACCATGCCATTGGAATTGGTAGAAGTTGCCCTACCAAATGTTGAGAAAGAGGAAATTGAAAGTTATGTAATCAGCCGCTGCAATCCGATGCTGTCTATTAGATGCACCTCAAAGGGGAGCAGTGTCATAAGCATTGAGTTTTTGTGAACATTAATGTAATGTTCTTTGAACACTTAATAATCTTAAAGGAATTCTAGAAATAATCTCCGCCATGTTTAATGTCTCCATTAAAAGATGTTTACTTTTATCATAAACATTTGCTTGAAAATAATTTGGAAATTTTCTGCTGTCCAAAAACATTTTTAGATGTGAACTGATCAATTGCATGTTGAGTAGTTGTATTGTTTTGTAGGAGTGTGGATGTTCTTGTGAATTTTGTTTTTTTTGTTATGCTTGTCTGCATATTTCTTATCAAATTGTAACATTTTTTAAAGCAAGTTCTGCTTTTTTGTATATATTTCATCTAAATACTTTGTTTGTTTACATATGGATTGTTCTAAACAGAGAGTCTAGAAATCTTAACATACGGCTATGTTTCAAGGTGATTTTGCCTTGTTTCTTATCTGGCATAGAGACTCTGCATATACCAGGTTATGTCCTGCTACCTAATTTCACTTATTGTATAGCCATTATTGCAAATATCATTTTTATAAATTTCTCAGAATAATATCATTACACAGTCCTGTATGTTCATACATTTCGTTAAAAAAAAAAACAGGTTGTGAATAACAACATACAATGTCCTTTGAAAATATATCATACAATATAATTCTTTACCTTTCAATTATTCCTATATTTCATTGCCCTATTACATTTTCATTTACCTGACTATAATCCTAAAATATGTGTCATACCAATTGTAACATATATTTTGCATAGAACATATGAAAGTTGACATCATAAGTATTTTTGAAACCTGATATTTTTCAGAAAGTGCCAAAAAATGCCATATTTTACAATTGTTTACCTCTTACATATTTTTATATTTCATTGCTCAATTACTTTTTCAATTATGCTTCCTAAAATCCCAAAATATGTGTCATACTAATTGTGTAGTGCCGAAAAATGCCATGACCTTTTCATCAATTGTGTGCTTGTCTGAAATAGTATTGATACATTTCTCTCTGTGGACAAGTTATCTTCTAAAATATGTTACAGTTTTCTTTTAAATTGTTCAGTTCTCCTACATGTTTAACATAAACATGTTAATTGTACAAATATTGTAACATTTTTCTACCTTTAAATTTATTGTTGTTTTGATAATGTAGTACACATATGTAATGTTGGGTTTTTGTTTAGTTTACCAAACCTTTACTTGTAATGTTTACATTACATGTATTTCTATTTCTTAAAAGATTGTGTGCTTATTTCATGCCAATTTTAATATTCATAAGTACTTATGAAAATAGGATGGCCAATCATATATCCTAATTACACCCAATCATTTACTCTAATTTTCCCTATATAGTGCCAAAAACAGTGCTGCCAAATAGAACTCATATCTTGCCATGAAAATAGCACATATTTTTGTTTTATATTTCCTACTGTCCTTAAAAGATGTCTTAATGTGTTCAGCTAGTCTTGTATATATGACTTTTGTTACCTATGTTTTGATTGTTAAAATCTGATAATACTCACTTTCTATTGCAATGTCTTCAAACTTTCAAAGACCATCATGCTCACGCATAAAATGTTCATTTACATTGTCTGACCATATATTGCCCCATCAGAAATGTCTGATGTGTTATTTCTTTTTTTTCATCTTCAAAATCAATTTTACTTGTTTATTTTATTTCCTTGGGCATATTATTTGATTAGTGCACACTTGACATTAAAAACCATATAGAATTATATTTTGCTTGAAAAGGTCCATAATCTACAAACAGTTTTGCTTACGATATCTACCTTGCACAAACAATATCAACTGCTTAAACACATATGATATTTGAATCGTGCTTTTCAAAACAAACCAATCACCAGTACACTGTTTAAAAACTTTAATTATTTTAACATCATAGTAAGTACGTAAGATCAACTATGATGAACAATTTCAAACATAGGCTTAGTTGTTGATTGTTCTAGTTTTATGACTAGACAAAAAGTTATTCATATCTAGATTTACTCTTTAGATAGCAGTGTCTAATCTGTAGGTAGTACTTATTAGGATGTGTTGTATAGATACTAGAAAATTTTTTACCTTCTAGAATAGATTATACCCCTGCTCAGAAGAAGATGCTTTTATTTACCATTTTACCCATGTGTCTGACTGACTGTAACAAATTTTAATAACATTTCTCTCTGCAACTATTATTCTAAAATGCTTGACAATCAAACACTGTGTTTGTTTAGGTATGCTAAATGTAGGGATGAATTTTTGTACAAATATTGTGTCGATTTTCTGTTAAATTATTACTGTTTCTATGTTAGATATACATTTTAAACATATTTTCACAACCACTCATTAATTGTGTTTCAAACTTTCACACTCTTTACGTCCAGTCCTGCTAGAAGGAGGGTTTCTTATCTAAATAAAGAAACTTTGGCTCATTCTGTTTCTTTATCTCATAGCGGGGGTATTGTTACTGAGCATTGGCTAGCAGATACATGTGATTTTTTTCTGTTTCACATTTTATGCATGTGTTCTTCTCCATACAATTTTGTTGTGTATGAAATATCATTTGTTTTAAAAAAAACCTTCCACTGCTCCTTTAACTGTTATTATTATTCATTGATATTGCATTTAATATATCGCTAATCTGTTTGTTTATCCTATTGGTGAAAAATTACTTTACATCTACATAGTTACTAGATTCTGCCTCACCAAAGACAGCGTTCTTTGTTTTACAAAAGTAATAATTTCTTGGTTTATTCATACTTTATCTATAGTTCATCTTTGTTAAATATGTGACTTATCAAACGTTAATAAATCTCTATCACAAACAGATACTTGTTTTGATTTACTGAGTTTATTTGAGGGTTAAGTACCTGTAATCTAACAATCTCAAAAGTCCAATGCATGATTAATTTATTAAAAGTACTCTGTAGGCAAATGAATACTTGTAAAATGACACAAAATGCCCCTACCATGCAAAATAAATAAACAACTTAATTCAAAATAAATAAACATCTTAATTCAGATTTCCTAAAATCCAAGGAAATATACCGGGTATGTTCATTTTCTGCAGACTTGGAGTTGCACTGATATCTGCAGCTATGGGTAAAGCTCAAAATATTATAAAAAATAATGGAAATAACGCATCAAAATGAGAAAATACTAACAAACCAATAACAATTTAGATGATTATAGTTTCAATATAAATGTAATTCTATATTTTTTATAAATTAAAACGCACAAAACCCTGCATCTTAGCCCGGCTTTCAGTACTTTCAGTACTTTGATTATCGGCCGCGGGCGAGATGGGTTATGTAATGACGCACACAACTAAGAATTTAGGTCGATTTGAAATGCTTGCAGTAAAATGACTCAAATCTATTTCATGGAAGTTATTTTTTTTAAAAATCTATTTTATGTATCTCACTAGATAAGAAAAAGAACGTTTATATTTTCTCGTTTTTGTTTTTCTTAACGGTTGTCCACTATAGGACCTAAACAGAGGTTACTCTAAAAAAAGGCTGTAAGAAAAACATGTACACGTATACTTTTTAGACACTTTTTCAAATGAATCAAAGCATCCCGTATATGCTGGAACACTTTCAGCTGTTAATATATGTACGTTATTAGCACGAAGACGATTCGCTTACTTGCCAAATGAATACAGGTACATGTTAACAAGACAAGCTTTTTACACTCATAATACGCATTACCGGTACAAAATAGTTTTGTAACGACATTGATAACACAATAATGAACAACTTTTCTATCAACAGCTATAGCGAAATATTAACCATTTTTGAGTTATAAAGCGAAGACTTTTAAGGGCTCTAGACCACTAATTTAAGGGGCCAGCCCTTTTTCAATGGTGTCAAGTGAAAGCCCTTGACATTTTGCACATATTTTGTTCTATATGTGTTTAGAGAAAATTTTAAACTAAAGAGCTACATAACAAAAACACAACAAAAAATCAGCATTTTTTGAAACACAAATTCAAATTAATTTTTTGAAACTTTAAAGGAGGAAAATTGTAAAAACAAAACTCGGAGGACAACGTTCAAACTCTCTATTTTGAAGATTTATGACTTTGTAACACAGGCTGTGAGCGGTTTCAGAGCCTTTGCGTGCACAAGAATGCCTATATTTTGGGGAAAAAGGGGAATAACTCGGTACCGGAAGTGTCGATATCAACGATTTTCCATAGATATTAAGAAATAGTAACTACCAATAAGCTCTGCAAATTTGAACTTTATAGGACAACACACAAGCAAGATATTTGAGTTTTAAAAAACGTCTAGAAGAAAAAAAAGAATAAAAAGAACTAGACACGATCTCGTTGCGAGCAACGAGGAGGTCTTCCGTCTTATTTTAGAAATTGAGATTTATGTTCGATCTTGATTTTGCTATTTAACAGCTATACATGATTTAAAACAGGAAAAGAGGATCTTCATTTTAAGTGCCTGATACTATTTTGTTTCAGGTGTAAGAGTTTTGTTCAACAAGTGTTTAGAAATTCGTCACCGTTCTTGAGATATCTCAGAAAGAATATTTTTGGGGCCGGACCTTATCTCCTTATTGGGGCCGCTGAACAAAAATTGTAAGGTTGCATGTTATTGGGTACATTATTTTGAGCATCTTTTTTTTATACTGCATTTCAAAATATTTTTTCTTTTAGAGATATAGGTTATCACATTTTTGGACTTTTGACCCCTAAAAATCCTAATTACGTAACACATGAGAAAAATCATTATAATGTTAGGCTACACAACTGTTAGATAAACATATTTGCTTCTATAATTTATTACGAAATACCCCTCGGTAGAGAACTATAGGAAAAATACTTTAGAGCCCTCTAGGTCCCTAATATTAGGGGCCAGCCCCTTTTTCATGGTATCAAATGAAAGGTCATTTGATTATAAAGACATTTTGTTCAACAAGTGTTCAGAAATCCGTTACTATTCTTGAGATATCTCAGAAAGAATATTTTAGGGGCTGGTCCCTTATCTCCTTATTGGGGCTGCTGAACCAAATTTTTTAGGCTGCATGTTGTTAAAGACTTCATTTTAAGCATCTTTTCTTTTAAACTGCATTTTAAAATAGTTTTCCGTTTGAGATATAGGTGGTCAAAGTTTTGGACTTCTGACCCCTAACACAGGGCGAAAAACCATCTTTAAGCAAGTCCTTAAAGGTGGCTTAAAGGTGACTTAAAGGAGCTTAAAGGCTATACAACCTTTAAGCCCCCTTTAAGTCACCTTTAAGCAAGTGCTTATAGGTCCTTAATGTCCAAACTTCTTTAAGCTACCTTTAAGCCACCTTTAAGCATCTTTAAGTGGCATTTACGCTCTCTTTACACTGCCTTTACACTGTCTTTAAGTGGCCTTTAAGTCAATATTGATCAAGCTGAACAATAAAAACATATATTAAATGCAAAAGCTCTTTTATAGAGATGGGAGGGGGTCATCCGAGTGATAATATAATTTCCAAGGAAGGGGGGGGGGGGTGTTCCAGGCGGTTTTAATCGTCGCTCCATTAAACACAGATCGCTATCATCAGCACCGCTCTGATGGACACAGATTGCCGTTATAAAATTCTTCATAATTTTTGGGGGGTTTCAAAATTATTGTAGGTATGAGCGCAGTCTATGTATCTTAATATGTGCATAAAATTAATTAAAGTATGTTTGTTTCCTATTATAAATTAATCGGTGAAAAAAATTCTCTCTCTCTCTCTCTCTCTCTCTCTCTCTCTCTCTCTCTCTCTCTCTCTCTCAGTTCATCCGTTATTAAACAAAATAAAGATAATGAACCAAAAATGCATGATTTAATTTGTTAATCGGTTTAAGGTTTGTATTTTTTTTTCAATTTTCATTATTTCTAACTCTAGATCTGCTAGATACATGTTAAAGATGAAAAGACTCTCAACTGCCTTTGTTATATCGGGCAGGATATTACTGCTTTGTTTGTCTAGACATAGTTTTGTTCGTTTGTGTATATCTAATTAGAGTCTATTGTTTGTCCAACTTAAGAAAACCCCTGGAACTAACACAGAATATACAAGATATACACAGCAGTTGTGTCGTGTGCCCAGGTGCATGTTTGTGTATATCTAATTAAAGTCTATTGTTTGTCCAATTTAAGAAAACCCCTGGAACTAACACAGAATATACAAGATATACACAACAGGTGTGTCGTGTGCCCAGGTGCACGTCAGGGTTTCTAAAGGCGTTGAATCTTAGTATGTACGAGTATACGATAAGTCTAGTGAATAAAAGTTAATTTACATTTGTAATTCATTTTCAAAGTATTATTTCCTAACTCTGGGTTTCAAAGATGTTACGTCTACAAATTAACGATACATGTATGTAAGAGTAAAATCTTGAGGCTAATTAATTAATGTACCGGTGATCATAAATAGGGGTTGATTATTTAAATATATGTATAAGGGTAAATATGTCAAATATACCCGGCCTGGCACATCATACAATTGTATGTACAAGTCATTTGCAATTGCCACATGCAGTAAATACGTCACCGGTAATTGGTAATTTTGTTTGTTATAGAATTGATAGTTTAAAAATCATGTACATGTACATACAATTACATGTAAATATTTAAACATATTGGAACGGGGCCGCGATCATGAAAACCGGGAAATTGCGGGAAATTGAACAAATACCCTAATAGTATCAATGCATTTAATAAAAGAAATGATTTCATTTTCTTTCTTACATTTTTATAGCTATAAATTAGATGAACGTATATCTACTCGGTTTAAATTTATTAACTAAGAAAGCCTACTATAGTGAACCTAACGGTTTCCATTTAGGTATAATATATTTTTGTTCACTGAAGACCAAGTTCCGTATTTCATTCTAAATACATGCATGCATGTAATTTATAAATTAGATATAATTGATTGTTACAAACTGAATGGTTTGTCAAAATCTTTTCAAGTAAACACATTCAATACAGTGATTCAATATCCACTGATATATAGGATATAAAAACGCTCATCTATATGTAAGTTGCCGTGGCGCAGAGGATGTGTGGTGAGAATAAAAGATAAAAAAAAAAAAAAAAAAAAAAAAAAAATGTGTGGTGATGCTAGTAAACTAAGGGTCCCGGGTTCAATTCTCGCCGTGGCCGTTTTTTTGGTGTGTTTTTTTCATTTTTCTTTCTAGAACAAAAACCGTTTTAATATCTTTTCTTTCATAAAGTTAATACATTTTGTTGGAAATTAAGCACAATATTGAATTAATTTTTTTTTAATGGCTTAAAGGTGGCTTAAAGGTAGCTTAAAGGTGGCTTAAAGGTGGCTTAAAGAAGTTTGGACATTAAGGACCTATAAGTTGTCCTTAAAGGTGGCTTAAAGATAGTCTTTAAGCTGCCTTTAAGCCATCTTTACGCTTTCTTTAAGCCACCTTTAAGCAATACTTATAGCTTAAAGGTAGCTTAAAGGTGGCTTAAAGATAGTCTTTAAGCTACCTTTAAACACCTTTAAGCTATCTTTAAGGAGGACTTAAAGATGGTCATTCATCCTGTGTAAAAATCCCTAATTACGTAACATATGAGAAAATCATTATACTGCTTGGCTTCATAACTCTACGATAAACATATTTGCTTCTATAATTTATTACAAAATATCCCTCAGTAAAGAACTATAGTAAAAAGACTTTAGAGCCCACTAGGTCCCTAATATTAGGGGCCAGCCCCTTTTTCTTGGTATCAAATAAAAGGTCATTTAAGTATAAAGACATTTTGTTCAACAAGTGTTCAGAAATTCGTTACCATTCTTGAGATATCTGAGAAAGAATGTTTTAGGGGCCGGTCCCTTATCTCCTTATTGGGGCCGCTGAACCAAAGGACTAAATCCATGTTATGTCAAAATCGGCCTTACGTCAAAAGCAATTAATATTGTATTAAAAATATTCTAAAACATTTTTTCATTCGTCGTGTAACTTTTTTTTCGTGTTTAAGAATTCAGAAATTCTATTTCTGATGTTTATTTTAAGACACTACAATAGCGAAAAATGAGGGGATTTTATAGCGTCAAGCATGACGTTACGTCTTTAAACATGTTAAAAGTCTTCAAGTCAACTACATATTAGCTATATTTTTATCTATGAAATTGAATATATTTGTCATTAAATTGATGTTAAAGATAAGTTCATTGCCAGAATTTAATCGAGAACACAACGGCCATGATTTTTTTTTAACCCGCATGGCACACCTTAGTTTCCGTAAAGTCGGCCATTGTGACACGATTTCGCACGGTGACAAACAGGGTTGTACAGCGACGGATGCAAAGGAATTAATCAACGCATTTGCAAAGTAAGTGTTATAAAACATATCGATATTCTCTCTGTAACGTAAGGAAATATAAAATAAGAAATATTTGAATTATTTTATAGTAAAAAAGTTAGATCAACGATCGAGTCACATGTACTGTTCCAACACGCTGCATAGCCACAGAATATGGTGTGTTGGCAGCGTTTCAATTGTTGGCCCATTTCATTGCGGAAAAAAGTTCACTTTACTATAGATTGGTTTATTATTGTTTATTTGTTATTAAAGGTATTATTTATTAACACATATCATGCATTTCATGGATTCATTTGTTCATCAGCTGATCTGAAACATTCACACATTTACCCAATTCCAAGAATATACAAGGATATACATTAGATCCAATGCAAAACAGAAAACAAAACAAAGAAGAGCTATTAAAAAACAACAACAGCTATAACTATGCTCTATTTGCAACATTTTAAAACTCTACATAGCATACATGTAACTACCATTTTCAACCCAAACAATGTCATATATTCAAGAAATATATATAAGAATATTTACTTGTAACATGTGAAACACAGAAATTAAATTAGCAAATAATGGGTAACAAATATGGTAATCATAAAGTAAAAGATTCTTCGTTATGGCACATTGTCAGTTAGTTTAAAAATGAGATGACAAAATGAATTGATTCAATATTAAATGAACATGATACAAAACAAATCATGCAAAAATGCACTGAAATTAGTTTATACAGAGGAGATACCCCTTTTTAGTGCAAACAATGTTTTAAGTTATACAGACATGTAGGTAAATATATAATCATGGTACAATTTATCTGCAGTAAAGATTTTGTAATTGACAAGAAAATTGCATGATAACAAGTAGGTAGTGTGCTTCCATCATGATTTAGATAGATTTTATATACTTAAAGACAACAATAAAACATCTTATTTAAATTAATGCACAGAAATATCTTTTGACAGTAGTGTATTAGATTTTTCTACTAGTACATATGTAAAATAATTATAATTATCAAATAATTCTCACTTTAAGTCATAATATGTTACTATTGACAAATTGTTGATTACAAAACATTTGTGTAATAATAATGCAACCAGATCTGTATTATGTTTAAATGAATCAGATAAATGAATATTTGATATTATAAATCATAAATGTTCATATTTTCAGGATGCCAACAGAGTCTGATTGATCACAAGAAGAAGAAAAATGAACTCGATCAGTTACTCCTCTACCTCACTGTCATCACTGTCCTCAGATTCGTCAATTACAGCTGCATCAGTGACAAACTCGGACCAGTCTTGAATAGATGAAATAGCCTCCCTGTTGTGTCTCCCAACAGCAAGAAACCAGATAACGGCGGCAACATGGGAACATACTCCCACAACACGGGCACCCGCTCGACATCTGCAATACCATGCAGTGATCTTAGACTCGGAAAACTGGATCCAGAGCAGATACTGTCTGGAAGAAACATGACGGCTCTGTAGCTTGACCCTGATAAGCCCATGGAACTCACTGTGAACCAAGATATCCACATCCCCCTCCAAATACTCCTGAATATAACTTGGACACAACTTAAGTTGATAAACCCCACAGGTCAGATTTCGAATATCATCTTCGCTGATGTTGGGGAATTCCAAAGAATCGGTAGCCACTTCCCACTTTACAGACTTCTTATCTAGACAGTTTTCTTCAACAAATGTCTTTAAAGAGTTAACTTTTGTAGATAAATACCTCATTTTGCATGCAAGTGCCATATCGTCATCTTCACTTCCTGTTGACAGAGGCTTGCAGTATCGATTGGAGAGGGCACACACGATGCGCACGTAGTCACCAATAAACGGCACTTGATTGGTTGGAAGAACATGAGCAAGGTACTTCCATCGCTTTATCCTTGCATTGGCTGCCTCAACGACCCAACGAATCTGTAAAGTTAAGAACAAGCACCACTAATAAAAAAGGTAAAAGTGCCTTATATAAAATTAACAGTGGATATATCTTTACTAAAAGAAAAAAATATAAATGATGAAAATCATAAAATCAATGATTTGGAACAGCATTTGGTTGTATTTAAGATAAGAACAGATATAGAATTATTGAAAACGTAATTTTATTGAAGTTTTTTTGACATGATGATTAATGATTGATTTTATGTTATAGGTCTGGTAATCAAAATATAGAAACAACTGACCTTGGTGACTAGACGAGAGGCATTAGCATCTAAGGTTGTCATCTGCTTCTGCCCTTTGCTCATCAGACGAGGCATTTCGGCCCTTATTCCCAGCTCCTCAAGCATTTCGACTGAATCTCTGAAGCCTCTGTCTACAATGAAAACATCATCTTCATGGAACCAGCCCTTCAGATCTTCTGCGTTGGTATGAAGCATATGGTTGAGGATAGTGGCATCATTATTCCTAGCTAGGTAGGGTCCAAGAACTGTAAGAAAGTATCCGTCTGTGGATGTGACAACCATGGGTTTAACAAGGGGCCTGCCTTTATGTAAACTATATGATTTCCGTTGAAACTGGAAGTTGTTACTTTTCTGAATATATATATAAGTTCCATCCAAAACAGCAATAGCTTTTTTATTTGTAAGATCACCAAAAAGTTCCTGTGCCAGAGGTCTTGTATGATTTTCTATAATTTCTTCTCTTGTTGTATGTTGTAGTCCAAGATGATGTGGTACAAATGACTTCATGAGTGCTGTACGGACTGATTTTACTGCTCTACAGAGGGAAGACTTTGAAATTCCAAAAATCGTGGCCAGAAGTTGATTTGACATTCCTGATCTCAGTTTCAGAAGAAAGATTCCAAGTGACATCCTTGTGCCTCGGTTTTGTGTGTTTCGAATATCAGTGGAAATAAAGGAATGGAGGTCTTCAAAGTTTTCTTTAGTGATGCCAGTCAGTGCAATATAATCAGTGTTGCTCAGGCTTGACAGTTCGAAAGAAAATCTGCTTGTTGAGGTCTGGAGGGCATAATTTCGAATTGTTTGGATCAGTTCCAGCACTGTCGACTTGTTTACAAGAGAAGACTCAAATGTCTGTATATTGGTCAAAACACCAGGTCTGAATTCTCCTTTATCAATGTGGGATGGACAACATCTGCTTCCAGGTGGGATGATAATTTCATGGTGAAGAAATGCTGAAAATCTAGCTGCTGAAGACACGACAACAAGTTTAGGACCCGGTCGCTTGCAGATTAAGCAGTAGGCATGTGAAGAAGGTGTTCTCTGGAGAGGCAAAGATATGGATGGTGGACTGCACACTCCTGGTTGTGGAGGCCGAGACACAGGAAGAGAACTGGACGTCTGGTGGCAAGTTTTCTGGTGTCCATGGTAGCGATGTCTGCACTTGTTGCACAAGATGTCGTTTGAGTTTGCCTCAACAAGAAAGTTCTTTCTGAGGAAGCGACGAATTGCTGTTGACTCACATTTTTTCCTGTCATTTGGTCTTGTTCTTTTTTTGCAAAGGATGCATGGGAAAATCTTTTTACTCTCTGTTTTCACTTGATCTTCATTCATTTTTATGTTCTGAAAATACAAAACAAAAATGTAGTTATACACAACTTTAATGTTCACTAAAAAATAAAGATTTCATTTTATATGACATTGTATTGTGAATATTTATGTTTACTACTACTAAGCAAATACTTGCAATGTATCAAGTATAAATTAACTTTACAGAAAAACTCAAATTGACAAACTGTAGTATTTGATGGAACTGTCTTTCTAATATTTTGGGGAGCTGCAGACCTTCAGCTGTGTTACAAGTTTTGTTTTAGACATGTGATCAATATATTATCATTTACACGTATTGCATGATTTTCTAGATTAACTCTAATTGCTATAATATGATGATTTTTTTTTTTTTGGGGGGGGGGGGGGTTTATAGAAGTGCCGTTGAAAAAAGGTGCACTCAATATATTTCTAGCCATTATTTAAAGAAAAAAAAAATCACGCCGAGTGGTGATCGATCCCGGATCGTCGTGTCTGTAATCGAGAACGCTACCATTCGGTCATTCAGACTCCGGAGAAACATTGAGTTATATGTTTATAGTACACTAAAAAAACTTTAAAACAAAACACTTGGCCGTTTTCCCGTCTATTAAGAAAATAATTATGGTTTATACAGGTTGATTTATTTACTAAATATATAGGAATATATATTTTCCATGTATATTGCGTCCTTCATTTTTATTTCTAAATATAGACGACTAACTCTTTGCCTACATGACATCTGCTATACAGTATGCACTGTAATCGAATATTAATTGTTTTTAGACCAAATTTTCAGATTAATAACCATTCTTGTATGTTTTAATTACATGTCTATATAAGAACAGTCTTTAAGGCTGAATAACGTACACACAGATTGAACAATTCATTGGCCAATCTTCTCATCTATCAAATAGTATCATGCAGACGAACGTTGCGAACAATATTATTTATTCAAGAAAAAATCAACAGAAATCTACGTATTCAAGAAAATTCATATACATACCTTCACAGTTCTTCTTTCTCCATTTTCTATAGGTTTTGTTCATCTTCCGTCCGTGTATTTTCAAGATTAATCACGCAAGGTAAAAGCCTCTGTTTGTTTACGTATGCAAATAAGCATGTATGGAATGTCGTGCATGCGCAAAATTTAGTGTAAAAATTGATCACATATACGTTTCATTAACAACACACTGTACCTTTTTATTTGTCAGATTTAAATGACAATGACATAATGTGTCTGATTCTTGTGTTTTTATATTTTTAAAACAAAAAGGTGTGAAAAAACGTGCAATACTGTCAAAAAATAAGTAAATCCGGATTGCTCCTCATCTTGTTTACATTTTAAATTTTCATCAACAGCACACCCTCTGATCTAAAAAATTTCACTTTGAATATCTTTTTTTATTGATACAATTTCATAATTTAAAAACATATTTTGCATCAGAGGGTGTGCTGTTGTTGAAAAAAACCACCAAAGAACGAAAATGCTGCGATTTTACCCCAAAACCGGCCCGGAACCGGTTTTGTCATTTACATATTTTTGCAAGCAGACGTTTTGGCGGGGAAATTCTGGCATGTCAAAATAGTATCAGGTCTAGACTAACACATAACACAAATTTTATATCATTTTGATCTAGTTTAATTTTTGAGATATCACAGGGCCATATATAGCTAAACATGGATTTAGTCCTTTTTTAGGTTGCATGGTGTTAAGTACATCATGTTGAGCATCTTTTCTTTTATACTGCATTTCAAAATATTTTTCCGTTTTGAGATATAGGTGGTCAAAATTTTGGCCTTCTGACCCCTAAAAATCGCTAATTACGTAACATATGAGAAAATCGTTATACTGCTTGGCTTTATATCTGTAAGATAAACATATTTGCTTCTATAATTTATTACAAAATATCCCTCGGTAAAGAGTTATGGGTAAAAGACTTTAGAGCCCTCTAGGTCCCTTTTTTGAGGGGCCAGCCCCTTTTTCTTGACATCAGCAGAAAGGTCTTGTAAATATAAACTTTTTTTACATTACATGTTTTAACAAAATATTTTCCAGAAAAGAGATAAAGAGAGAAAAGCACAAAAATTCACGACGCTTTTTTAATGTCAATTTTCGAGCTATAGCGAGCTTTGGCGCCAGTAGTGCTAAACATACAAAACAACAATCATGCAAAACTTCAATCTTTCGTTTACCAACCGTAGAAATTTGAGCTTAATATCTCTTATAGTTTAGGAGAACAACAGAAGACAAAATACCCATATAAAAATTAGAAAAATCTAAATATCTCAAAAACGGATGTGACGTCATCAATACAAAAAATTTCCAATCAAGTTCAGACCACTATCTATCACATCCTAAAATTTGATTGAGATCGGCCCAGCCGTTTCTGAGAAATCGCGTGCACAAAAAAGGAAGAAAAAAAATAATAATAACTAGACACGATCTCGTTGCGAGCAACGAGGAGGTCTTCCGTCTGATTTTAGAAATTGAGATTTATGTTCGATCTTGATTTTGCTATTTAACAGCTATACATGATTTAAAACAGGAAAAGAGGATCTTCATTTTAAGTGCCTGATACTATTTTGTTTCAGGTGTTTAGAAATTCGTCACCGTTCTTGAGATATTTCAGAAAGAATATTTTAGGGGCCGGACCTTATCTCCTTATTGGGGCCGCTAAACAAAAATTGTAAGGTTGCATGTTATTAGGTACATTATTTTGAGCATCTTTTCTTTTATACTGCATTTCAAAATATTTTTTCTTTTTGAGATATAGGTTATCAAATTTTTGGACTTTTGCCCCTAAAAATCCTTAATTACGTAACACATGAGAAAATCATTATAATGTTAGGCTACATAACTGTTAGATAAACATTTTTGCTTCTATAATCTATTACGAAATACCCCTCGGTAAAGAACTATAGTAAAAAGACTTTAGAGCCCTCTAGGTCCCTAATATTAGGGGCCAGCCCCTTTTTCATTGTATCAAATGAAAGGTCATTTGATTATAAAGACATTTTGTTCAACAAGTGTTCAGAAATCCGTTACCATTCTTGAGATATCTCAGAAAGAATATTTTAGGGGCCGGTCCCTTATCTCCTTATTGGGGCCGCTGAACCAAATTTTTTAGGCTGCATGTTGTTAAGGACATCATTTTGAGCATCTTTTCTTTTATACCGATTTCAAAATATTTTTTCTTTTTGAGATATAGGTGAGCAAAGTTTTGGACTTTTGACCCCTAAAAATCCTTAATTACGTAACACATGAGAAAATCGTTATACTGCTTGGCTTCATAACTGTAAGATAAACATATTTGCTTCTATAATTTATTACAAAATATCCCTCAGTAAAGAACTATAGTAGAAAGACTCTAGGTCCCTAATTTTAGGGGCCAGCCCCTTTTTCTTGGTATCAAATGAAAGGTCATTTGATTATAAAGACATTTTGTTCAACAAGTGTTCAGAAATTCGTTACCATTCTTGAGATATCTGAGAAAGAATGTTTTAGGGGCCGGTCCCTTATCTCCTTATTGGGGCCGCTGAACCTAATTTTTTAGGTTGCATGGTGTTAAGTACATCATTTTGAGCATCTTTTCTTTTATACTGCATTTCAAAATATTTTTCCGTTTTGAGATATAGGTGGTCAAAGTTTTGGACTTCTGACCCCTAAAAACCCCTAATTACGTAACATATGAGAAAATCGTTACACTGCTTGGCTTCATATTTGTAAGATAAACATATTTGCTTATATAATTTATTACAAAATATCCCTCGGTAAAGAGTTATGGGTAAAAGACTTTAGAGCCCTTTAGGTCCCTTATTTGAGGGGCCAGCCCCTTTTTCCTGATATCAGCAGAAAGGTCTTGTAAATATAAACTTATTTTACATTACATGTTTTAACAAAATATTTTCCAGAAAAGAGATAAAGAGAGAAAAGCACAAAAAATTACGACGCTTTTTTAATGTCAATTTTCGAGCCATAGCGAGTTTTGGCGCCAGTAGTGCTAAACATACAAAACAACAATCATGCAAAACTTCAATCTTTCGTTTACCAACCGTAGAAATTTGAGCTCAAAATCTCTTATAGTTTAGGAGAACGGCCGCAGACAAAATACCCATATAAAAAATAGAAAAATCTCAATATCTCCAAAACGGATGTGACGTCATCAGTGCAAAAAATTTGCTATCAACTTCAGACCACTATCTATCACATCTAAAAGTTTGATGGAGATCAGTTGAGCCGTTTCTGAGAAATCGCGTGCACAAAAATGGGAAGAAAAAAAAAGAATAAAAATAATAGGGAAAAAGAAACCGAAGAATAACAATAAGGTCTTCCGTTGGAAACGGAAGACCTTAACTAGATTCGATCTCGTTGCGAGCAACGAGTGGGTCTTCCGTACGATTTTTGAATAGATTAGATTAAACTTATCAATTCAAAGATAAAATCGAAGATCTAAGCGAAAAAAAAAGAGAAAAAAAATTTGCGGCACTCGGGGCTTGAACCCGGGTCGCCTGGGCTATGTCCACGACTGTATCGACTGAGCTACTCGGACTCTCGCTTCAGGACTTTGACTCTTAATTTCTCGAGAATGCCTTGATCGATTTTAAAACAAATTACATATTCTAAATCAGTAAGAAGGTCTGTATAAGGTGTAAAAATTTCAAAAAAAAATTATGGAAAATAAAAAAGTCGAAAAATTCAATTTTTCAAAATTCCTTCCGGAGAAGACCGGAAGTGACGGCGGACATTTTTCAGACAATAGTGCACTAGAAAAACGTTAAATCTATCATCTCTAAAAATTTCAGCTCTATATCTTCAGTCATTTTTGAGAAACGTCGCAGACAAATTTGACTTTAAAAAAATCGTTTAATGACGATAACTTCCGACCGGAAGTAAATTTTTAAAAACCGTTCCGGCGGTACAAACTTCAGTTGACAAAGCATCATCCCTGAAAATTTGAATGAAATCGAGCAAGCCATCTCCGAGAAATCGCCTGCACAAAATCGGTAAGAAGAAAAAAAAAGAATAAGAACTAGATTCGATCTCGTTGCGAGCAACGAGTGGGTCTTCCGTGAGATTTTTGAGTAGAGAAGACGACTTTTGAGACGAAATTGTTATTCTATCCAAAAAATAGGAATTTTTTTTTTCGGCAGTCGGGGCTTGAACCCGGGTCGCCTGGGCCATGTCCACGACTATATCAACTGAGCTACTCGGGCTCTCGCTTCAGGACTTTGACGCTTAATTTCTCGAGAACGCCTTGATCGATTTTAAAACAAATTACATATTCTGAATCAGTAAGAGGGTCACTATCAACTGTTAAAATAAAAAAAAGAAATATTAAAAAATAAAAAAGTCGAAAAATTTAATTTTTTAAATTTTTTTCCTTTGACAAAAATAAGTGTTGGCAGACACTTTCTTGAGTGTGTTGCGCCAGAAAAACAGTAGGTCTATCATCTCTGAAAATTTCAGCCTTATATCTTTACTCATTTTTGAAAAACCTGTCAGACAAAATTGACTTTTAAAAATCGTAAAATGACGATAATTTCCGAACGGAAGTGAATTTCTAAAAAAGTTTCCGGCGGTACAAACTTCGGACGGCGGGGCATCTTTACTGAAAATTTAAAAGAAATCGAACGAGTAATCGCCGAGAAATCTTCTGCACAAAATGTGTAAGGAAAAAAAGAATAATAATAATAATAATAATAATAGAATTGAAAAAGAAACCGAAGAATAATAGAAGGGTCTTCCGCTGAAGACGGAAGACCCTAATAATAAGAAAAGTGAAAAAGAAACAATAGAATAATAGAAGGGTCTTCCGCTGAAGACGGAAGACCCTAACTAGACACGATCTCGTTGCGAGCAACGAGGAGGTCTTCCGTCTGATTTTAGAAATTGAGATTTATGTTCGATCTTGATTTTGCTATTTAACAGCTATACATGATTTAAAACAGGAAAAAAGGATCTTCATTTTAAGTGCCTGATACTATTTTGTTTCAGGTGTAAGAGTTTTGTTCAACAAGTGTTTAGAAATTCGTCACCGTTCTTGAGAAATCTCAGAAAGAATATTTTAGGGGCCGGACCTTATCTCCTTATTGGGGCCGCTGAACAAAAATTGTAAGGTTTCATGTTATTAGGTACATTATTTTGAGCATCTTTTCTTTTATACTGCATTTCAAAATATTTTTTCTTTTTGAGATAAAGGTTATCACATTTTTGGACTTTTGACCCCTAAAATCCTTAATTACGTAACACATGAGAAAAATTATTATAATGTTAGGCTACACAACTGTTAGATAAACATATTTGCTTCTATAATCTATTACGAAATACCCCTCGGTAAAGAACTATAGGAAAAAGACTTTAGAGCCCTCTAGGTCCCTAATATTAGGGGCTAGCCCCTTTTTCATGGTATCAAATGAAAGGTCATTTGATTATAATGACATTTTGTTCAACAAGTGTTCAGAAATCCGCTACCATTCTTGAGATATCTCAGAAAGAATATTTTAGGGGCCGGTCCCTTATCTCCTTATTGGGGCCGCTGAACCAAATTTTTGAGGCTGCATGTTGTTAAGGACATCATTCTGAGCATCTTTTCTTTTATACTGCATTTCAAAATATTTTTCCGTTTTGAGATATAGGTGGTCAAAGTTTTGGACTTCTGACCCCTAAAAATCCCTAATTACGTAACATATGAGAAAATCGTTATACTGCTTGGCTTCATAACTGTGAGATAAACATATTTGCTTCTATAATTTATTACAAAATATCCCTCAGTAAAGAACTATAGTAAAAAGACTTTAGAGCACTCTAGGTCCCTAATATTAGGGGCCAGCCCCTTTTTCTTGGTATCAAATGAAAGGTCATTTAATTATAAAGACAGTTTGTTCAACAAGTGTTCAGAAATTCGTTACCATTCTTGAGATATCTGAGAAAGAATGTTTTAGGGGCCGGTCCTTTATCTCCTTATTGGGGCCGCTGAACCAAATTTTTGAGGTTGCATGGTGTTAAGGACATCATTTTGAGCATCTTTTCTTTTATACTGCATTTCAAAATATTTTTCCGTTTTGAGATATAGGTGGTCAAAGTTTTGGACTTCTGACCCCTAAAAATCCCTAATTACGTAACATATGAGAAAATCCTTATAGTGCTTGGCTTCATATCTGTGAGATAAACATATTTGCTTCTATAATTTATTACAAAATATCCCTCGGTAAAGAGTTATGGGTAAAACACTTTAGAGCCCTCTAGATCCCTTTTTTGAGGGGCCAGCCCCTTTTTCCTGATATCAGCAGAAAGGTCTTGTAAATATAAACTTTTTTTACATTACATGTTTTAACAAAATATTTTCCAGAAAAGATATAAAGAGAGAAAAGCACAAAAATTCACGACGCTTTTTTAATGTCAATTTTCGAGCTATAGCGAGCTTTGGCGCCAGTAGTGCTAAACATACAAAACAACAATCATGCAAAACTTCAATCTTTCGTTTACCAACCGTAGAAATTTGAGCTTAATATCTCTTATAGTTTAGGAGAACAACAGAAGACAAAATACCCATATAAAAATTAGAAAAATCTAAATATCTCAACAACGGATGTGACGTCATCAATACAAAAAATTTCCAATCAAGTTCAAACCACTATCTATCACATCCTAAAATTTGATTGAGATCGGCCCAGCCGTTTCTGAGAAATCGCGTGCACAAAAAAAGGAAGAAAAAAAAAATAATAACTAGACACGATCTCGTTGCGAGCAACGAGGAGGTCTTCCGTCTGATTTTAGAAATTGAGATTTATGTTCGATCTTGATTTTGCTATTTAACAGCTATACATGATTTAAAACAGGAAAAAAGGATCTTCATTTTAAGTGCCTGATACTATTTTGTTTCAGGTGTAAGAGTTTTGTTCAACAAGTGTTTAGAAATTCGTCACCGTTCTTGAGAAATCTTAGAAAGAATATTTTAGGGGCCGGACCTTATCTCCTTATTGGGGCCGCTGAACAAAAATTGTAAGGTTTCATGTTATTAGGTACATTATTTTGAGCATCTTTTCTTTTATACTGCATTTCAAAATATTTTTTCTTTTTGAGATATAGGTTATCACATTTTTGGACTTTTGACCCCTAAAATCCTTAATTACGTAACACATGAGAAAAATTATTATAATGTTAGGCTACACAACTGTTAGATAAACATATTTGCTTCTATAATCTATTACGAAATACCCCTCGGTAAAGAACTATAGGAAAAAGACTTTAGAGCCCTCTAGGTCCCTAATATTAGGGGCTAGCCCCTTTTTCATGGTATCAAATGAAAGGTCATTTGATTATAATGACATTTTGTTCAACAAGTGTTCAGAAATCCGCTACCATTCTTGAGATATCTCAGAAAGAATATTTTAGGGGCCGGTCCCTTATCTCCTTATTGGGGCCGCTGAACCAAATTTTTGAGGCTGCATGTTGTTAAGGACATCATTCTGAGCATCTTTTCTTTTATACTGCATTTCAAAATATTTTTCCGTTTTGAGATATAGGTGGTCAAAGTTTTGGACTTCTGACCCCTAAAAATCCCTAATTACGTAACATATGAGAAAATCGTTATACTGCTTGGCTTCATAACTGTGAGATAAACATATTTGCTTCTATAATTTATTACAAAATATCCCTCAGTAAAGAACTATAGTAAAAAGACTTTAGAGCACTCTAGGTCCCTAATATTAGGGGCCAGCCCCTTTTTCTTGGTATCAAATGAAAGGTCATTTAATTATAAAGACAGTTTGTTCAACAAGTGTTCAGAAATTCGTTACCATTCTTGAGATATCTGAGAAAGAATGTTTTAGGGGCCGGTCCTTTATCTCCTTATTGGGGCCGCTGAACCAAATTTTTGAGGTTGCATGGTGTTAAGGACATCATTTTGAGCATCTTTTCTTTTATACTGCATTTCAAAATATTTTTCCGTTTTGAGATATAGGTGGTCAAAGTTTTGGACTTCTGACCCCTAAAAATCCCTAATTACGTAACATATGAGAAAATCCTTATAGTGCTTGGCTTCATATCTGTGAGATAAACATATTTGCTTCTATAATTTATTACAAAATATCCCTCGGTAAAGAGTTATGGGTAAAACACTTTAGAGCCCTCTAGATCCCTTTTTTGAGGGGCCAGCCCCTTTTTCCTGATATCAGCAGAAAGGTCTTGTAAATATAAACTTTTTTTACATTACATGTTTTAACAAAATATTTTCCAGAAAAGAGATAAAGAGAGAAAAGCACAAAAATTCACGACGCTTTTTTAATGTCAATTTTCGAGCTATAGCGAACTTTGGCGCCAGTAGTGCTAAACATACAAAACAACAATCATGCAAAACTTCAATCTTTCGTTTACCAACCGTAGAAATTTGAGCTTAATATCTCTTATAGTTTAGGAGAACAACAGAAGACAAAATACCCATATAAAAATTAGAAAAATCTAAATATCTCAAAAACGGATGTGACGTCATCAATACAAAAAATTTCCAATCAAGTTCAGACCACTATCTATCACATCCTAAAATTTGATTGAGATCGGCCCAGCCGTTTCTGAGAAATCGCGTGCACAAAAAAAGGAAGAAAAAAAAATAATAATAACTAGACACGATCTCGTTGCGAGCAACGAGGAGGTCTTCCGTGCGATTTTTTGAAGGTTATATGACCTTGACTTTGATATTTGACCCTTTATCTCCTTATTGGGGCAACAAAAAAAAAATTGATGGTTGAATTTTATTAGGAACATCATTCTCAGCATTTTATTCTATATTGATTTTCAAAATAATGTTTTTTAAAATATTTGTTCTGTTTGAGGTATGTTATCAAAGTTTGGTACTTCTGGCCCCTTAAAACCCATTAAAACCCCTTAATACGGAACACATGATAAAATAATTATAATATGTTGTTATATAAATGTGAGATGAACATTTTTGCTTCCTAAACATATAACAAAACATTTTTCAGTAAAGTGCTATGAAAGAAAGACTTTAGAGCCCTTTTGGCCCCTAAATTGAAGGGCCAGCCCCTTTTTCTTGGCATCATACGAAAGTTCTTTTAATATTAAACATATTTTGTTCAACAAGTGTTTAGAAATTCTTTGCCGTTTTTGAGCTATCTGGGATATGACGTTTTAGGGGCCGACCCCGTATCTCCTTATTGGGGCCAGATAACGAAAATTTTATGATTGAATATTGTTTAAAACATCATTCTAAACATCTTTTATTCTATATTGCTTTTCAAAATATTTGTCCTTTTTGAGTTATATTCGATCGAAGTTTTGGACTTTTTGCCCCTTAAAACCCCTAATTACGTAACGCATAATAAAATTTTTATAATGTATAGTTTAATTAGTAAAAGATGAACATTTTTGCTTCTTAAACATATGACAAAATATTTCTCAGTAAAGTGCTATGGAAGACAAACTTTAGAGCCCCTTTGGCCCCTAAATTGAACGGCCAGCCCCTTTTTCTTGGCATCATACGACAGTTCTTTTGATATCAAACATATTTTGTACAACAAGTGTTTAAAAATTCTTTGCCGTTTTTGAGCTATCTGGGATATGATATTTAAGGGGCCGACCCCTAATCTCCTTATTGGGGCCAGATAACGAAAATTTTATGATTGAATATTGTTTAAAACATCATTCTAAGCATCTTTTATTCTATATTGCTTTTCAAAATATTTGTCCTTTTTGAGATATATTCGATCGAAGTTTATGATTTTCGGCCCCTTAAAACCCCTAGTTACGTAACGCATAATAAAAATTTATAATGTATAGTTTTATTAGTAAAAGATGAACATTTTTGCTTCTTAAACATATTACAAAATATTTCTCAGTAAAGTGCTATGGGATAAAGACTTTAGAGCCCTTTTGGCCCCTTATTTAAGGGACCAGCCCCTTTTTCTTGTTATCAAACGGAAGATCCTGTAAATATAAATTTTATTTGCTCTATATGTTTTGGTAAAATATTTTCAGGAAAGGAGATAAAGAACGAAAATCATTAAAAATTATGTCGTTTTTTTAAACTCAATTTTCGGGTCCAGGCGAGCTTCGATGCCTTTGAAGCCAGACAACCACAAATGTCTTTAAACACATCTACAATCTTTTGTCTACAATCCCTGAAAATTTAAATTCAATATCTGTTTTCGTTTAGGAGGAGATAGCAGGACAAAATGACCCTCTAAAAATCACTAAAACGTCAATATCTCCCGAACGGAAATGACGTCATTAAAATAAAAAATTATATATAAGGTTTTTATCAATATCTACAAGATCTGCAATTTTCACGAAAATCGGTCAAGTCGTTTTCAAAAAATCGCTTGTACAAAAAAGCGTAAGAAAAAAAAAAAATAAAAGGGAAAAAGAAACAAAGCAATAACAATAAGGTCTTCCGTTGGAAACGGAAGACCTTAACTAGACACGATCTCGTTGCGAGCAACGAGGAGGTCTTCCGTCTGATTTTAGAAATTGAGATTTATGTTCGATCTTGATTTTGCTATTTAACAGCTATACATGATTTAAAACAGGAAAAAAGGATCTTCATTTTAAGTGCCTGATACTATTTTGTTTCAGGTGTAAGAGTTTTGTTCAACAAGTGTTTAGAAATTCGTCACCGTTCTTGAGAAATCTCAGAAAGAATATTTTAGGGGCCGGACCTTATCTCCTTATTGGGGCCGCTGAACAAAAATTGTAAGGTTTCATGTTATTAGGTACATTATTTTGAGCATCTTTTCTTTTATACTGCATTTCAAAATATTTTTTCTTTTTGAGATATAGGTTATCACATTTTTGGACTTTTGACCCCTAAAATCCTTAATTACGTAACACATGAGAAAAATTATTATAATGTTAGGCTACACAACTGTTAGATAAACATATTTGCTTCTATAATCTATTACGAAATACCCCTCGGTAAAGAACTATAGGAAAAAGACTTTAGAGCCCTCTAGGTCCCTAATATTAGGGGCTAGCCCCTTTTTCATGGTATCAAATGAAAGGTCATTTGATTATAATGACATTTTGTTCAACAAGTGTTCAGAAATCCGTTACCATTCTTGAGATATCTCAGAAAGAATATTTTAGGGGCCGGTCCCTTATCTCCTTATTGGGGCCGCTGAACCAAATTTTTGAGGCTGCATGTTGTTAAGGACATCATTCTGAGCATCTTTTCTTTTATACTGCATTTCAAAATATTTTTCCGTTTTGAGATATAGGTGGTCAAAGTTTTGGACTTCTGACCCCTAAAAATCCCTAATTACGTAACATATGAGAAAATCGTTATACTGCTTGGCTTCATAACTGTGAGATAAACATATTTGCTTCTATAATTTATTACAAAATATCCCTCAGTAAAGAACTATAGTAAAAAGACTTTAGAGCACTCTAGGTCCCTAATATTAGGGGCCAGCCCCTTTTTCTTGGTATCAAATGAAAGGTCATTTAATTATAAAGACAGTTTGTTCAACAAGTGTTCAGAAATTCGTTACCATTCTTGAGATATCTGAGAAAGAATGTTTTAGGGGCCGGTCCTTTATCTCCTTATTGGGGCCGCTGAACCAAATTTTTGAGGTTGCATGGTGTTAAGGACATCATTTTGAGCATCTTTTCTTTTATACTGCATTTCAAAATATTTTTCCGTTTTGAGATATAGGTGGTCAAAGTTTTGGACTTCTGACCCCTAAAAATCCCTAATTACGTAACATATGAGAAAATCCTTATAGTGCTTGGCTTCATATCTGTGAGATAAACATATTTGCTTCTATAATTTATTACAAAATATCCCTCGGTAAAGAGTTATGGGTAAAACACTTTAGAGCCCTCTAGATCCCTTTTTTGAGGGGCCAGCCCCTTTTTCCTGATATCAGCAGAAAGGTCTTGTAAATATAAACTTTTTTTACATTACATGTTTTAACAAAATATTTTCCAGAAAAGAGATAAAAAGAGAAAAGCACAAAAATTCACGGCGCTTTTTTAATGTCAATTTTCGAGCCATAGCGAGCTTTGGCGCCAGTAGTGCTAAACATACAAAACAACAATCATGCAAAACTTCAATCTTTCGTTTACCAACCGTAGAAATTTGAGCTTAATATCTCTTATAGTTTAGGAGAACAACAGAAGACAAAATACCCATATAAAAATTAGAAAAATCTCAATATCTCAAAAACGGATGTGACGTCATCAATACAAAAAATTTCCAATCAAGTTCAGACCACTATCTATCACATCCTAAAATTTGATTGAGATCGGCAGAGCCGTTTTTGAGAAATCGCGTGCACAAAAAAAGGAAGAAAAAAAATAATAATAATAATAGGGAAAAAGAAACCGAAGAATAACAAGAAGGTCTTCCGTTGGAAACGGAAGACCTTAATAATAGGGAAAAAGAAACCGAAGAATAACAAGAAGGTCTTCCGTTGGAAACGGAAGACCTTAATTACCAACAGAATCAGTACAAGGTCTTCCGTTGAAAACGGAAGACCTTAATAACTAGACACGATCTCGTTGCGAGCAACGAGGAGGTCTTCCGTCCGAATTTTAGAACGGATTTGACGTCATGGGCTTAACTTTTGACAACATGAACTGGAAATAGTAGTTGCGTACTAATGCTTTCCTGTAATGCTTTATAAGTTCTCTTACGTTGCTTTTTTAAATGCTTGCAATTCTTTCAATTGAGATAGAAAAGATTAAACGTTTTACCTCTGGCCCCTAAAATCCCTAATTAGGTAACGCATAATTGATCATTGAATTGTTAGGTTAAATAAAAAAAATTCAAACTGCGTAATTTTTTCAAAGTACGTTGCATACCTTATTTTGCTTTTAAAACCTATTAAAAATATCTCTCAGTAAATGACTAGATAGATAAAAATACTTTAGGCCCATCTTGATCCCTAATTTGAGGGGTCAGTCCCTTTTACTTGATATCAAATGAAAGGTCTTTTAATTTGAAACATATTTTGTTCAACACGTGTTTAGATATTTGTTACCGTTCCTGAGATATACGGGAAAGAGAGTTTTAGGGACCAATTCATTATCACCTTATAGGGGCCGTTTAACGACATTTTGAAGGTTGAATATTGTTTAGTACATCATTTTGAGCATCTTTTCATCTATACTGCATTTCAAAAGATATTTCATTTCTGATATATTGGTGTTTAAATGTTGAACATTTGACCTCTGAAAACCTCTTATTACGTACGCATGATAAAATCATTACATTGCTTGGATACATAACTGTAAGATAACATTTCTGCTTTTATGACCTTTCAAAAAATATCTCTCAGTAAACAGCTATAGATAATATTACTTATTAGGTTTGTTACTGACTGTTTAAAGAAATTTGTGAGGTCGGTAAAGTCCATAGAAGGCGAGGCGGAGCCGAGCCTTCTATGGACTTTACCGACCCCACAAATTTCTTTAAACAGTCAGTAACAAACCTAATAAGTGTTTTGTTTTGTCGAGGACCTAAAGTTTGATATGTAAACAAACGTTTGTGTAGAAAATCAGTTCAAATAACGTTACGTCCGCCATGTTGCGCTATAAATTTTGACGCTTGCCTTTTAAAGAAATTTGTAAGGCAGCCACGTGACGCGTTTCATCCAATGACGTCGCGACATTCTAGTCCGAGGCAAAACAACAGACTTTAGAGCCCTCTGGTCCCTTAATTTGAGAGGCAAGTCCCCTTTTCTTGATATCAAATGAAATGTCAAATATCAAATGATATATTGGTGATTAAAATTTTCAACGTTTGACCCCTAAAAATCTAATTACCTCATTACGTAACACATGATAAAATCAATAGATTTCTTCGATATATAACAGTTAACAGTTGAGATCGACTCAAATTTTTTACCTCACGTAATTTTAAATGACAACAGTTGTGAATAGAATTAGAGATCACTTTGGAGAAATAAACAAGTATTGAAAATAATTCATGCCCAGGATCATGCACATGACAAATAAGTGTCTTACACATGTAAATCTTAATGTTAAAGCTGCTTGGTCCGATTTTTAATAAAATAATTGTACGCTTTTGAACGAGGGTTATGCTAAGAATGTGTGTAATGATATACAGTGCTGCTATCGTGAAAGTTGACAAAACTACCCTATCCTATCCTATATCCTGTATCCTGCATCCTATCCTGCAAATAAGCTCTATCCTATCCTATCCTATCCCATACTTTCAAAATATAGGAATGCAAGTTAAATGAAACGAAATTTAAAAATAAAATGATTTTATCAATTAAGGTAGTACTCAAAATGAATAATTAAATCTTAAAACCGAATATTCATCGAGCGGGATAACTTAATTACCTGTGCTACGGTAAAATTAAATCGTACGCGGGATGGAAACAATAACGTAAACAAACAAAGTAAGCGATTAGATTTTTGATTTAATTATATTTATGCATAAAAAAAAGATAAATAACTTCGATGCACTTATTGAGGAACTGTTTAGTCACATATTTTTATCAAACTATTTTCTTATCACATATAACTGAGCGTAATTCTCATTATTCGAGCGATTCGTTCGGCGATAAATGTAAACACGATCTGAATATAAATGATTCCTTTAGGAAGTTTATATCGTTTATAGTTAAACCACTCGGAGTTATTTTTAAAGTATAAATTCTTAAGCCTTTATAGCTATCTGACATTTATTAATTCGATATGTTCAGGTTAATATCGGACAGAAATATGCGTCCCTGTTATTGGGCATCGAAGAAATTATATGAAACGTGAAGCAATGTCTGTTTCTTGTATACATGTTTATCTTTTAAAATGCCAAATTAGTCGTTTATAAATTCAAGCTTTTATTGATTTGCAGACTTTAAATGAAGTAAATACAGAAATCTATTTCTGACGTTGTCAAATGTTGCAACGAATTCTCGCAGTAACTCCGTACTTGCGTACGAATTGACAAAGATGTAGCGCCGACATTTTAGCACGCATTAATGTTATGCACCGCGTTCTTGATAAAATAATTATTCTTAAATGGTTTAACTTGTAAAACGTATTAAATTGACATTGTTTAGCCAATTTTCGTTTCGCAAAATAACTCTGAAATTTATATTCGAATCTGATTGGCTACAGGATGCAGGATAGGATAGGATAGGATAGGATAGAACTTAACTTTTATATTTCTATCATGTATCGTGCATCCTGCATCCTATCCTATCCTATCCTTGTCAACTTTCAGGATAGCAGCACTGTACGTTGCAGTAGTTTTCCTGGTCAATTTAGCCTTATTTCAATGAAAAAATAATATACATGTTGAAACTTGTTGAATCCGGATATTCTGCATTATTAAAAAATATTGTGCAATCGGGATCTTGTCTATTCCGGCCGCGATGCTTATAATTAGTGAGAGTTATCTCCCGTAGTCCGGTCACTTATCGATCGATCGGCCTTCTGCGAGATAATTAATGCTCAATTATCGACAATTGTTTCTGTCGTAGCTATTGATTTAAACAACTGTGGATAAAGATCCAAACTAGCAGCTCATTTCAGTTTATACCGTTAAGTCTTGTTAAAAATATATACGCATTTTTTGCCAAAATTAGATAGGTAGATTATAATTCACCCCATTTTTTTAAGGCCGTGATTCAGGATACCGTGGGAGTAAAACTGCCGATATCGTTTGTTATCCCCGTTGTATGGGTACACGTACAAAGTTGCATATTATTCTGTCAAAATTCTCAATTTTTTATATATAAAATTCTCATTTATATATAAATATTAATCTATTGTTTCCTGCATAATAACAGTTCTCGTCAATAATTCGTTCAGCCCACTGTTGACTTGTTAATGTTTATTAGCAATTTCCGGTTAAGAATTTTCAGGTTAATCGGATGTTTGAAAAATTATCAATTACGATTGAAAAAGCATGTTCATCGTATGTATTCCGTTATGGATTTATTGCCCGCCCCCCCCCCCCCGAAAAAAAATGAAAATGAAAATAGGTACCGTAAATAAGATCGATGTAATCTAATATATTTCAAAAGAATTGAAAATTTTGCAAGAATACACGATCAAGACCTACTGCAATGAATACTATAATTATTTTGAAACAAATATCTTTAAAAGGAAGTTGGCCATTCCTGCCAAGTTTTTTATCCACCAAATTAGACAAGTTTTACCGTACAATGTACAAATTTATTTACAAAATAAACGACATAAAAGGGTTTCGCGTTATTTCGCCTCGAGTTTAAACTGGCCCCTTACGCCTAAGCTAGTATGATTGTATTACGATTTTGACAATAACAAATAAAATATACAGCATGACTATTTGATAAAAAAGTGTATACTTGTTCATTAATAGTTTTGAAGTTTACGTTGTTTATAATTGATGCAAAACATGCAGGATGAATAAACCCGGTCATTCGAAGGATGAGACCAAACAGTTAACCGAGCTAAACTATCCCATGATGTATTTATGGGGGTTTTGTATGCCCAATTATATTTTTTTACTCTGAATATTTCTAACGTTAAAAGGCTATCAATTCCGTGTAAATACGAGTATCAAATAATTTTCTATGCAAACCAAATGAATGATCTTACAAAGATGTAATGGCCAATCGGAACATGCAGCTTAATAAAAATGTCTCCACTTATTATACCTCGAAACGTTATTTCAAATCAGCATTTAACAATGAAGGGAAATAGAAATATTCGGCGGATCTAAATGTTCAAATATTCTTATGATAAAATTTTGTATTTATTGCAAACGTAGATTAATTATATATATTTTTTATCTCCTACAAGATATAATCGCACTTGTGTTTTGTGTCTTTTTTACACTCTTTGTAGCCAAATCTGTCAAAATTCGTGGTCGTTTAACCCTCTTGTTTTAAACCACACTGAAATGTTCACAATCGATGCGCTGTTAAACGAAAGAACTATTTTATGACATAGACAAGATCACAAAGAACAATTATGTAACACCTTTTTTCAATGACAGTCATACTATCTTTTTTTTGAAATTACGAGACCAAAACAGAATTCATTCGTAGGTAAAGGTATAATCTTTTGCAAAGATATAAAGTCATGTGTGCATTACAGCAAGGCGCAAATCTTGTGTATTGGATAACGGTATAGCTGGGCCGCTCGCTAATCCAACCGCGACCTATTTCCTCGGCCGCAGGCAAGGGATCGGTGCTTAAATTTGTTTACATACACAGCTCGGAATCCAGCTAGATTTTTAAATGCGACTCAAATTCATTTCATAGGAACAGTTTTTTTTATTCATAATGTGTTTTACTAGAAAAGTATTACACTGATTAAACACTTTCCGCATGGAAGCTGGTTTACTGTCTATGGAAGTAGGTAAAATCTTTAAAATTGGAATTTTTCTGTTTGCAGCTAAATTAATAAACCCATGGGTGCATAACAGCAAGGCGCAAATTTTGTGTATCGGATAACGGTAGACCGCTCGCTAGTCCAGCCGTGACCTATTTCCTCTGCCGCGGGCAAGGGATCGGATACGTAATTGTTCACATACACAGCTCGGAATCCAGCTAGATTTTAAATGCGACTCAAACGCATTGCATAGAAGAAGTTCTTTTATCCATGATGTGTTTCACCAGAAAATAAATAAAACGTTCTAACAATTCCCGTAATATAAACTGGTACCCTTTATGTCAGTTATACGCACTAATACCCCGTTTATTTGCCAAATAAAACACAAATACATGGTAACAAGTCTAGCTTTTAACACTCATATTACGCAATACCCCAACAAAATATTATTGTTATGACATTAATTAGATCATAATGAACAACTTTTGCAGCGACAGCTATATCGAAATCTTAACCGCTTTTGAGTTATAAAGTGAAAACTTGAAAGGGTTCTAGGTCCCTGATTTTAGGGGCCAGTCCCTTTTTCTTGATGTCAAACAAAAGATCTCGTAAATATAAATCTTTTTTCTTTCGCATGTCTTAACAAAATATTTACGAGAAAAGAGATAAACTAAGAAAACCAAACAAAATAAGAACGCTTTTGTTATCTCAATTTTCGAGTCCTACCGAGCGCCGGCGTTTCTTGTGCTAGAAAAATATGAACGCGTTTGTTCAGAAAAGCAATCTTTTGTCTATCATCCCTGAAATTTTGAAATCGATATCTTTTGTAGTTTATGAGAACACTCTTGGACAATCCAACCCCCTAAAAATCATTAAAAGGCCAATATCTCAAAAACGGAAATGACGTCATCAACCAAAAAAATTTCTGATAAGGTTCACAACATAGTTAGTGAGATCTGTAAATTCCGTGCAAATCGGTTGAGCCGTTTTTGAGATTTAGCGTGCACAAAAAACCGTAAGAAAAAAAAAGAAGAAGAAGAAAAAGAATCCGAAGAATAACAATAAGGTCTTCCGTTGGAAACGGAAGACCTTAATAATAATAATAGGGAAAAAGAAACCGAACGAAAACAATAAGGTCTTCCGTTGGAAACGGAAGACCTTAACTAGACACGATCTCGTTGCGAGCAACGAGGAGGTCTTCCGTCCAATATTTAGAAGAAAATATGACATCATCGACTTTGATTTTCAACAACAAAACATGATATGGAAAAAGGAGTGAACTACTAATGCTTTATTGTATCGCTTTTTATAAGTTCTATTACATTGCTTTTTAAAATACTTGCATTTCTTCCAATTAAGATTGAAAAGATTAAAATTGTTGACATCTGGTCCCTAAAAACCCTAATTGGGTAACGCAAGAGAGAATCATTATATTGTTAGGATATATAAACGTATTATACCTAATTCAGCTTAAGTAACCTTTCACAAGATGGCTCTCATTAAAGGGCTATAGATAAAATTTTTAGAGCCCTTTGATCCCCTAATTTAAGGGGCCAGCCCCTTTTTTCTTGGAATAAAATGAAAGGACATTTAATTCTGAACACATTTTGTCAACAAGTGTTTAAAAATTGGTTACCATACTTGAGATACATGACAAAGAAGGTTTTAGGGGCCGATCCCTTATCTCCATATAAGGACCGTTTAACGAAATTTTGAAGGTTGCATATTGTTAGGAACATCATTTTGAACAACTTTTCTTCTGTGCTGCATTTCAAAATATGTTTCCTTTCTGAGATATGGGTGATCAAAGTTTGGACCTTTGACCCCTAAAAACCCCTAATTACATAACACATGATAAAATTATTACATTACTTAGATACATAACTGTGAAATAAACATATTTGCTTCTATAACATTTTACAAAATATCCCTCCGTAAAGGGCTATAGATAAAAGACTTTAGAGCCCTTTGATCCCCTAATTTAAGGGGCCAGCCCCTTTGTCTTGATATCAAATAAAAGGTCACTTAATTCTAAACACATTTTGTTCAACAAGTGTTTAGCAATATGTTACCGTTCTGGAGATATATGAGAAAGAAGGTTTTAGGGGCCGATCCCTTATCTCCTTATAGGGGCCGTTGAACGAAATTTTGAAGGTTGCATATTGTTAAAAACATCATTTTGAACAACTTTTCTTCTGTACTGCATTTCAAAATATTTTTCCTTTCTGAGATATGGGTGATCAGAATTTTGGACTTTCGGCCCCTAAAAACCCTTAATTACGTAACACATGGAAAAATCATTACATTGCTTGGATACATAACTGTGAGATGAACATATTTGCTTCTATAACATTTCACAAAATATCGTTCAGTAAAGGGCTACAGATTAAAGACTTTAGAGCCCTTTTGTCCCCTAATTTGAGGAGCCAGTCCCTTTTTCTTGATTTTAAAAGAAAGGTCTTGTAAATAGAAACTATTTTTACATTACATGTCTTAACAAAATATTTTTCAGAAAAAAGATAATTAAAGAAAACCACAAAAAATTACAACGTTTTTTTAATCCCAATTTTAGGGTCCAGGCGAGCTTCGGCGCCTTTAAAGCTAGATCAAAATGAAAATAAAATTACAAATCTACAATCTTTCGTCTACTATCCCTGAAAGTTTGAACTCAATATCTTTTATAGTTAAGGAGAACTTAGAGGGACAAGCCACCCCTCTGAAAATCGCTAAAACGTCAGTTTCTCAAAAACGGAAGTGACGTCATCAATAAAATAAAAAACCTATAAGGTTCAGATCACTATCTATCAGATCTGAAAGTTTCATGAAAATCGGTCTAGCCGTTTCTGAGAAATCGCGTGCACAAAATTTGTAAGAAAAAAAAAGAAAAATAACTAGATACGATCTCGTTACGAGTAACGAGTAGGTCTTCCGTTCAATTTTTTAACGATACGATTAAAATATCATTGAAATTTCAGAATTTCCTCTCAACTACTCCCTTTCACATAATGTATACGATTGTCAATATCCTTTAAAATGATTAACAAAGTGTTTTGCATTTTCACATACAGCACATTGAAGATTTAAGATTTAAGTCCCCTAAAATCCCAAATTGCGTCATCAATCGGTGTGGCAATGAGTTTTACAAACTGATATTGTTACGATCAATAACTTTGTTTCTATAATACTTTACGAGTGTCTTGGCCCCTAATTTAAGGGACCAGCCCCTTTTTCTTGAGTTCATTCACAAGGTCTTACGAATACAAACTTTTTTGTTCTTACACCCATCTAAAATTGTTGCTCATTTTTTAGATACAAGTGAATGAAGAATTTAGGGGCCAGCCCTCTAGATCCTTAATAGGGACTGACATTGGTGTGTTGGTCAGTGGAATCGATTAGAATTATCAATACAGACATTTGCTGTGCTACAATGCTTCACAAATTATGTCTCCTTCTTTAGATATATTGCATCAAAGTTTAAGTACTTTGGCCCCTAAAAATCCCTAATTCCGTCATAAATTGGTGTGGAAATAATTTTACCTGATAAATATTGTTACGGTCAACAACTTTGCTTCTATAATGCATAACAAAATCTTGATTGTTTTTAAGTTATCTGTAATATAGTTTACGAGTGTCTTGGCCCCTAATTTAAGGGGCCAGCCCCTTTTTCTTGAGTTCAATCGAAAGGTCTAACGAATACTAACATTTTTTGTTCTTACACCCATCTAAAATTGTTGTTCATTTTTGAGATACAAATGATTGAATATTTTAGGGGCCAGCCCTCTAGATCCTTAATTGGGACATACTTTAGAGTTTTGATTAGTGGATCCGATTAGAATCATCAATGCAAACATTTTCTTTTGTTCATTGCCTAACAAAATATGTCTCCTTCTCTAGATATTTTGCGTCAAAGTTTAAGTACTTTGGCCCCTTAAAATCTCTAATTACGGACTAAATGGGTGTGAAAAGGATTTTACCTGATAAATATTGCTACAATCAACAACTTTGCTTCTATATTGCATTACAAATATTTGATCGTTTTTAAGTTATTTGTAATAGAGTTTACGAGTGTCTTGGCCCCTAATTTAAGGGGCCAGCCCCTTTTTCTTGATTTTGTTGGAAAGAACGTTTAATTATCTACTACTTTTGTTATATATGTCTTAACAAAATATCAACTGATAAAAAGATACAGATCAAAACGTATGAAAATTTTGAATCAAAATTCGTACTCATTTTTCGTGCCTAGGCGAGCTCACAGAAATGGCGCCACTGGCGTAAAACAACATAATAGTGCACAACTTCAAACTATAGACTACCTATCCTGAAAATTTCATAGTCATATCTCTGATAGTTTCTGAGATCAGCTCTGCACAAAATAGGTCGTAAAAAAAAGAAAATCCGCCGTAACTCGGTACCGGAAGTGACGATTTCAAAATTTCAAAAAACGTCTAGAATTATGACCTCTGGCAATCATCTGTGAAAAAATGGTGAAAATCCGCCGAATAGTTTCTGAGAAATCGCGTGCACAAAATTTGTGGAAAAAAATAATAATAAGAAACAGTACGAAAACAATAAGGTCTTCCGTTTCCCACCGAAGACCTTAATAATAATAGGGAAAAAGAAACCGAAGAATAACAATAAGGTCTTCCGTTGGAAACGGAAGACCTTAATAAGAAATCGTACGAAAACTATAAGATCTTCCGTTGGAAACGGAAGACCTTAATAAGAATAGGGAAAAAGAAACAAAGCAATAACAATAAGGTCTTCCGTTGGAAACGGAAGACCTTAATTGGTCATTTTTCAATTGCAATTTGAGGGTCTGCTTCTCACATCGGGGTCTGCTTTATATGTTTTTTACTTCAGCAAAACGATTGAATTTTCGCTGAAATGCAACCCACGAATCTGTGCCGTCATATCGGAGGGATTTTGGCAAAATATCAACTCTGTCTTGACGTGGTATTTGCTGAATAACAGCATTGTTTTGCTGTTGTCGTGCTTGTGGTGGATATGCTTGTTGCTGGTTTTGAAGTTGTACAGGTTGTTGGTGTGGTAATGCATGTTGTTGTTGAGTTTTGTTGTTGTTGTTGAGTTTGTTGTTGTTGAGTTTGTACTGGTTGTTGTTGTATTTGTTGTGGCAATGCATGTTGTTGATGTTGTGGTTGCAATGTATATCTTGTCTGTGCAACTCTTGGGGTCGGATATGTACTCATGATTGGTACCGATTGCCCCATTTGAGGATATATGGGTGCTCCCTGGCTACTCAACGGTGGCCCATAGGCACAAGTTGGGGAAACATATTGAAAGGTTCTGAATTTACCGCAGATACTGATGGTACAAAAACCCCTTTAGTCTGCGGTAATGACATTATGGGATGCCCATATGGTTGTGGAGGGTAATATGGATATGGGTAAGGTCCCCACGGCGCCATACCGTAGGGCGGCATCATTGTTGATGAGCCCGGGGAATATTGCATACCCCATTGTGGCTGCATTCTACCGTATGGTGCACTTACGGTTGTTGGCGGAAACATTTGAGGAACTGGAGAACATGAGGTTTGTATGGGAGGAGCAACTGAAGTGTTTAACATCTGTGTATTCAGATACCCTCCTTCCATACCAGCAATCACAGCATGTTTTTGCTCAAATGTATCAATACCTGCTCCTACAACAGGCTTTTGTTCATTATTTACAGAACGAGCTTTTTTGACATACCTTTGATCACTTGGGTCCTTGACGGGTGGTGGTAACTTAAATTCTTTGGTCTATCACTTTGACTTTTACCTTTATTTTTCTTTGTAATCAAACCCCTCAAGGCGTCATTCATAATTTCCTCAGAACCGGTCCTTTCTGATTGAGGATTGCCGTGTGGTGTATCACCCGGCCCAATCCCCTGATCAGTAAAGACTTCCTCATCCGCAGTCTCATGAATAGCAGGTGAGGGAGAATTTCCGGAATTTCCGCTAACATCTCCCACACAAGTTGAACCCTCAGACTGACTCTTAGTGGTATGCAAAAAGCTATATTTTGGATTTGTATGGAAACTTATTCTTTCGATTTCCTCTTTGTTGAGCTTTAGGTTCCTTACCTGAGCCAGGTCTTCTGGTCCTAAATAATTGCCGGACGCACTGAGATACGCTTTAATGTTATCTGCAACGGCTGGGCCTACACCTTTAAGTTTTTGTAATTCCATCTTCGATGCAAAGTTTATATAGACAGGGTTCAGTGACATTTTGAAAATTTAGAAAATGATACCAACAAAATTTAAATTGAAAGAACAAAAAATAAATAAATGACTAAATAATGATAATGCTAATTATACCAACAAGAGGAAAAAAAAATAAATAAAATCAAACCCAATGTATTACAAAAGTAATTTAATATCTATGTCAACAAAGAATGATAAACACTATTACACATACTAAATGGCAAAGTTTAATACAATATCAAATATTTGACAAATAAAGGCAACTATAAGGCCCCTAATGATGGAGAAATGAATGCCAAAAATAGTTAAAGAATTTTTAAAAAAATTAGAATAACTGGCTGTTAAATTACTTTTTTTTTAAATGTACAATGTATAGCTGACATCATTCTTTTTCAATTGCTAATTTGCCCCATGTTACAATCCTTGGGGAGACGTGTTTTTTTGTAAAAAAAAAAAACAACAAAACAATACCCACTAGTTTTAATACAACTCCTTGCGATAAACCCTTACTTCTGTTGGTTCTAGATGGAAGAAGTTAGCAACCTCCTTGTGTTATATGTACAACCTTCTTGTGTTATATGTACAGAGTGTCTGATTTTTTAAAATGTTTGTTTTTATGTAATTTTGAGCAATGGATGAATAAATTAAAATAGAAATATGTCATAAAGGATAATTCAATAAAAAAAATAAAGTCCTGTGGGTCTATATACTGGGGGGGGGGGGGGGGGGTCGATCCTGTCCTTACGCACCTGTTTATTTTTTGTGACACTGAATGAACAACAATGATTGTACTTTAATCAATACCTAAAACTACAACATCTCTGTCCCGGAAGTCTTGTAATATATCTCTCTTGTGGTTTTCCGAAAGTTGCCAATTGATTTGATAATATAACTGCTTGAAAGTGGTCTGCTGAAGGGAATTTTTACGACAGCATTTCTACCCAGAGAGCCACCTTTCCGTAATTGTTATCAGATGCCAGAATACTCCCACGAATAAGAAAATCTCCGCTAGGCAGTCGTCGGTTGAGATGTGGCTGGGGACACCACTGATGACTTACATGGTTTTCATCGCATATCTATGAATTAATTAAATTGTTAATCTCAATTACAGCTCCCGGATTCGGTTGCAAGAACGTCAGTTAAATTAACTCTTAGTTAAAACCGTAACTACCTGATAATTTTTAATGGCAAGTTACATAACAAAGAGTTAATTTTGGGTTGCTCGGAATATTGTTAAGTGTCTATTATTTAACTAGGATTTAACAGAGCGAACTTAGTTAATTCGTCGTTTAAGCCGTCTGCACGAGCGTTTACCCTACTGTCTGACAGTGACAATGGCGACTAAGCGAGAAAGAAGCATTAATTTGTCACAGTCAGAAATAAGCATTTTGACTCAATTGTTTGACAAAAATGAAGATGCTTTGAAGGAAAAGCAAGGCTACTTGATTACGAAGAATGCAAAATGGACAGAGGTAACCGAAATGATAAATGAAGTGGGTATTCAGCGGCGCACGGGTGACCAGGTAAAATTCAAGTAGGGTAACTTACAGCAAAGTGCCAAGAAATGTTTCTGCGCTGCACGGAAACAGTCTAAACTCACTGGCGGAGGCCCTCAACCAAAGCTCCCAACCGCGGCTGAAGAGTAAATCATCGATATGATGAAAGATCGTCTTAATTTCAGCGGCATTGTTGGTGACATATTGTCAGATATGCCCAGTATATTTACCATATATTCATTCACCTATAAAATGTATAAATATTATGAAAATATTGATATTAGGCAAGAGACCTAGAAGTGACTACGGGGGCCACTATAAAGATGTCCATCAGGGACGAAGTATGTGTATGGAGAAGTACTAGTATTTTCTTCTCTTTTTTTAACTTTAAAATTAACTTCCCAAACCCTGTGTTTATTTGGATTTTATTTATATCATTAGACTTTTAATTTTTTTTTCAAAACTTGAACACGTCTTATTTATTTAGGGTGATTTTGTTGTATCTGAGGACCAATCAAAGGCAACAACTCATGTGGCCACTCAGACTGAAGCACAACACATCATTACGAACTCGAAGATGTGTCGTGTATGCGGGGAAGGAGAACTTACAACACGAGTAAGGTGGCTTGGGTGTGATGGGAGTACAAAAAAAAAGACTGTAAATACTGGTGTCACTGTCATTGTTTGGGTTTAAGGGTGAAAACCCAGGCTGCCCTCTCCAGGCTACAATGGTTTTGTCCGGCACATCGGTCCGAGGCCATAAAATAAATTAAATTTTGGTTAGATTGTCATGTTGTAAACTTTAAATGTAATAGGTTGAGTTTTGTTTTTAAATATTTTTGAATATGTTTGTTGTGCAAACACTTAACAAAACTTATATAAGTGTTCACCCAGTATAAAGTATTAACGATACGAAATAAAAAAGCATATTTATTCGTCTTATCGTCGGGGTGACGCTAAATGTAAGGGGCGTGCTCGGAACTTGAAAGTTCCTTTATGGAGCTAATGACCTTCAAAAAGGCGTGGAACTCCTGTGTTGATTTCAAACAGTTATAAAACCAAAACCTAACGTGTGCAAGACATGCAGTGAAGTAAGGGCAGACACAGTCGGTGCCTTTACAGAACAAATCATGTTGAACAGGCAAAGCAGGTTTGTGATTTCTATGTGCTTTGTACGGTGAAAGCTCGAGTTTAGCTACAGAATGCTGAAAGACCTCATGGAAAATTACTGCAGTCATGTTCCATGCCATTCAATAAAGGTGATTACACGTTTGATATTTTGAGTGGTGGACAGTTTTGCTAAGGTGAGCGATGTGGCCCCTGGGCCTCTTGCTTCAATAATGATCTGTCTTGCTAAAAATGTATTTTGAACAGCTATACGTGTGTTGTATTCCGCCTTTAACAGTGATCACGGCATAACTGCATGTTATATGTAATAAATACTTGGTTTTCATCAACAAGTTTGCCATGTACCGTAAATTATTTTTAATTAGCAAAGGAATCGTGCATATTTTAATTGGACAATCTTTTTCATGCAGACGGGTAAAGGTGTACCTGTCTTAATTCCAAATGAAACAAACAAAGTGCTTGATCAACCGAGTAACCTAGTTGCCAGACAAAGAGCAAACATAAGACCAGAGAATAACTACATGTTTGCCAATACCGGTGAGTGATAACTATAGTTTTATTTCAAAATAGGGACAAACAATCCACAGACATACGTCAATGTACACATAACTGTCTACCTTGTTAGTGATCATGAGTATTGGTCGGACTGTTATTCGAGCCGTGGAATCACTCGATCAAGTGAAATTAAAAAGTGAAGTTGAATTGAGATTGAGAGAATCTACGCTAACCACTTGAGAAAACACACTGCAACAATTGCCCAAGTTTTATTACAGGGTTTTTTTTTTTCATTTGAAATATTATTTATATAATCTCCACCTGATTCTGATAAAAGATGCATTTTAAAATTCAATTATTTCAAAGAGAAATGTCTGATTTCTGTTTAGGCCCTGAATCTGAATGATACAGAAATGAAATGGATATGCAATCCCATGCTAAAATGAGGTGCTTAAATAAGCAGTTCACAGGCAGTTTTCAAATAAATTGGCAGTTTACAAACAGATTCAAGCAGTTCAGTTTTTATAACTCCTAAAACTAAGATCTAGCCAGTTACATTTACCAGTTCTTTTAACAGTACGAACGTAGTTTATTAAAAATATCATTTAACAAGCAGTTGATGATCATTTCCATCTGAAAACCAGATATATTGTAATATATTATGATATAATCCTAGCTTAGCAGTTCTGCACTATTTATACATTTTGCTAGATATCATAATATATATCACTGTTATGCTGTCTCAGTCCCAGACTGGTGTTGCAGCCAGTAACAAATAACCTCGAAACCATTGTAGTTCATCATAAACTTTTAATAGTAATGGCTTCACAAAAGGTAAATAACTGAAAAATGAATAAACAAACAATAAGTTCCCACTTAACCCGAATTTTCTCTGATAATTTACGATACCCGGCAAATTCCCAACAACACACATTTAAAACAAATGTAAATATGTCATTGTATAACAATAAAGTCAAACAAACACTTACATCGCTGTGGCAACAGTCTCATGAATTAACAATTAAACAGACGAAGTCAGACTCTTGATGAGCTGGACGTATTCCAGACTTTGGGTGAGCCAGTTTTTAGTCTGGAATACGGCTGCAAGCCTTGGCCATTCGTCTGACAATTTTACATGAGTAAAAATTGACATTGACATTAAGTAAGCTGGGTGAAAGAATCACAGATATAAAAAAATTAAATAAACTCAATAAGTCTTTGATGTCCAAGACATGAGAAACAGATAATTGCACAATGTTGTTATACTCTGTCTCTTTGAAATCACATATAAAGTTCTCAACGTGTCAATCACTAATTCATTTAATAACTTTGATAAAATTAATTATTGAGAAAATATTAAAAAATGAATGTTGAATTTAAAAACTAAAGTCCAAAATAAAGTTGTTAATGAACAGTGATTATCGCACGGTGCTAATAACGCCAGGCAGCGGTGTGTTCGCTTCAATTATAACTCCATTTTACGAAAAATAGTACTTTTTCGCTCTCATATGTGTATTCATATGTCAAGAATGTTTTTACGAGGGTAGGGTGGAGGCGGTCGATAGAAAATTTATGATTTTATTTGCCAGGAGAGGGGGAGTCCGAGGCCTACTGTCAATAATTTCAATAAGTTTGAATTTTCAAGGACGGACCTGGGGTGTCTGTATCCCCCAAACTTCTTGAACCGTGTAAAATATGTATTCCTTCAGTTATCTTTAAGAGACGTTGTGGTCATATAGTACATATAATCTGCACCCGTACCATTATCATTGACATTACACTCTTCAAAGTTTGCTAGCGTAAACACTTTAAAAGCTAATCAGGGAATCTAAATTACATGTACTGTGGAATCATTTAAATTCGTGGAGGCCAATTTTCGTGGATTGTGTTTTTTTTGTTCATTCACGGGGATGTTATTTCGTGGATGTGTCGGTTACTGTTTCAGTAACAAAGATAACACTTTCTAAAATTGTTTTCATTGAGGATTTAAATTCGTGGGAGAGGACTACCCACGAATACCACGAAAATTGAGCCACCACGAATATTAATGATTCCACAGTATAAGATTCATAAATAAACAAAACTACAAAAACCAAAGCTATTAGTAAAAAAAATATATTTTAATGATTTCGGAAATGATGGCGTTCATAAACACATGATTATTTAGATCATTTGAAACCCGAGAGAACAAATGTAAACATCCTGATTAGTGTTGATATGTTTAATTTTGTTTATTAACTGTAACAATTGACAATGGACGCAATATTGATGCTTTTGTACACATTGTGTCAGTGAATTCTATTCTGGTTTGTGACGTTTTCCTTTCAGTTAATATATTTGAATAAAATGGACGGACCTAGGTACAATACATGATATATATAGGAATGAATTATGCCGACCAGACAATACCTGTTAACATATCACGTGGCATTATTTATCGCCAAATCTTAAGGTATCACACCGGTAATTGTTTTCACTATATAGCACTATAGAGGGGAAAACATTCTTAAAAATCAGTTTGTATTTTTCATGACAAAATATTCGGAGGAAATGTTACACAATAAAAAGGGCAAGCGATACTGCATTTTCTCAAAATATCTAGCTCCAAACAGGTCTACCCTCAAAACCACGTGTTTTCCATTTGTATGTAAACAGACTGCACACTCCCCAGGAAGCTGCTGCATGTGCCCTGAAAGAAGTAGTCTCTGTGAAAAAAGATCATCACCTAACAAAATACATGAAATATGATCCTACTCAGTGGTACAAAATTTTTTAAAACTAAGTAAAGGAAAATGTAAAAATGCAGTCAAGGAAAAAAAATCATTCTGAGGTATATATGGAACTACAATTGACTAAGTTCAATTGGCCAATTACCGGTGTGATACCTTAATCAATGTATGAAACTACATCTTACATATAATGCATTCTAAAAAATGAAGTTAAATGGCATATGTAATCACGTCGAACACGTGAACCAAGCCTTATTTACACGTTTTTTTTCATTTAAACTATATTGGAAGTACTAGTCCACGGCGAGAAATATTAGCGACAATGAAGCACTCGTGAGTCCCGCAAAAATTTCTTGCACGCGAATAAAAGTGTGTTACATTGTAACAGTATGTTTGGCAGAGACGAGTATCAATATGAAAGGTTAAAAAGTTTGCACTAGTAAACAACAGCATTTTACAATATAAAACACCCATTCGACTTTTCATTTTTTTTCAGAAGTTATACGTAAGCATTGAATCACAGTTTTTTCATTTTGCAAACAATTTATTTTGACAAAAACTTGTAACTAAATGCACTCGAAAATTTTAAAGGCTTTCAAGTATGCGTCGGGGCTAAATACGCTGAAATTAAAGATAAACTGTGAATCTCTAACATAAACAATAATTTATATCTCCAACTTTATTTTTTTTCTGCGGGCTTAGAAGGTATATGCTTAATCAAGAGAAAATTCGAAAATTATTTCTCCTGCCAAAATACTCGGGGACGTATTTTACACCACCTTTTGGGTGAATAAGAAATATACAAACTATATCTGTTAAAAGATATTTTCATTTAGTTAGTATATGAGTGAGATTAAGATAAGATTAAATTTCATTTAAATTTGCTTTAGGATGAAAATTATGGAAGGAAATTACCGCCAGAAGTCTACGTTTTGCTTTAATTATTATTCTGCTTACTTCTTTATTCTTCAGTACATTTACACATGTTTGCCACTTAATTGTTTTTGTATTTATGCTAATTAAATCTAACTTTGACTCTGTTTTATTTTTCTTAATGTTGTGCATGTCTATGATATATTGATATCTTCGTAGCTGTGTAAATTATGACCTGAGCATGAACATAACAAAGAAATAAAACTTTTTTTGGAAAAAAAGAAGAATATAAAAAGGTCGCGGTATTGCTTCAATGTAGTACGTGTAAACATTACGAGTACGGCATACATCAATATACCAATGTTTGAAAGTCATAGGTATTGAATTGTGAATATTCTTCATTCAACGCCAGGAATTTAATTCCACGTTAAATCACGTGAATCATATTTTGCAGGTTTTAAAATCTTACTTATTTTTCTTAAAGTTTTGAAAATATAACTAAAGTTCAGTGCTTGTAACTTGTTTTTTGACACAAGACGGCGGAATTGAATAATTAAATATATGTTGGTAAAATTAAGGAATTTAAAAGATTCTGCAACGTTGCAAATTGAGTTTCAAATTACTAAATGGGAAAGATAAATCAGGCTTACGAGATTAAAATTCGGTTTAATATCCTTGAGCAAATAAGTTGTAAATCTCAGCTAAACTAAATATTAATAACTGAATTAAAATATTAGTTTAACTTAGACAGTACATTTATTCGTCGCACAAAGAATATATTTAATGCAGCCCCCAGGAAATTGGCAAAAAATATATATCGTTGAATGGTTCTATTTAGAATGCATGTACTTATCTTTAATGTAGCCCCTGCTCTCTTATAGAGTCCGTTGTTTAACCAAGGAAAAAAACAGCACACGAAAGATGTAAATCATGACTTGTTTATTTTAGGGATACACTGTGTACAATATTTATCCATAAACTTTTGTTTTTAGCTCCGCCGCACATTTGTAAGCCATGCGAGTACATGAGCGTATTTAGGGGCATAAATTTACATTAACTGGTCGATGAATTTTATAAGAATATATCTTTATGCGAACTGAGAAAAATGAGCCTCATGTTTTTTTTTTAAATATCATTTTTCTTTTAAAATGGTCACAAGCATAATAGATTTTAAATACTTCCTTGAAAAAAAGGTTTGTTTTCCTATATTCAGTGGTATTATTTTTTTTAAATTGATTAAAAGGTATTTAATATCACTCATTTCCTGGCTTTTTTCATATTTTATTTACCAGTTATATAAAAAAAATGTTCCTGTTTAGCTTTGAATGTGTTTACGCTAATGTTATTTGCAGACTGTAAATACAATGTAATCGGATACGGAAACGAACTACTAGAACCGTGAGAACACAGCGTCTCTTAAATATAACTGAAGGTTATTTTTTTATGCGCAGATCTAAAAGGCCCAAGGGTACATACATCCTAGATCCACCAAGGATAATCAAACTTTTTCAAATACTAATAGTAGATTTCGGATCCCGTACCCAATTGCAAACTAAATTATACAAATAAACTCTCTTATATCCTCCCATCTCCCCTTGAACAATGTTCTTTATCTGTGCATTTACATTTTAGAGCAAACCGTCCCAGTGTTGTGATACTAATAACAATTCCCTTACCCCCCCCCCCCCCCCCCAAAAAAAAAAATCTGTTTGCATAAATATTGAAGTACTGATTCAATATTTTAAAAACATATTGTTTCATTATCGCAGCGATGTGAGCGCACAAAGAGTATAATTAGGACGGGCAAATTAGATCGGGCGTGCTGTGATGTGGGCATACAAAGCGTATAAATAGGACGGGCAAATTAGATCGGGCGTGGTGTGATGTGAGCATACAAAGCGTAAAAATAGCAGAAGGATAAAACGTACGCTCAACTAGGACCCTAGGTCACCCGAAAATAGTTCCAAAATAGATGTGTATTAATGAGCAATTGTATAACTCTTTTATCATTGAAGATAAGAATGTAAATTAACTTTCTTTTTCCCTTCTCTTCAGCTTGGATCGGTGCTTTAAGTATAAGACCAGTCTTCGAGATCGCGATAATGGCTCTTATGAAACACAAGACCACCGGTAAGTTAATACCTGTATGTAGGTTTCGCTCCGAGACTGTATTTAACTCTAATGAGTGTAAAACTGAAAATCGGGCGTTTTCTAATTTCAAAAACAAAGTACTAACTTGTTCTTCGCGAAAAACACAGTATTACCTTATCCAATCATAATTGGTCCCCGCTGAAATGTTGATGCTGCTTGACAATAATTATTTTCGATTGTCATAAAATAAGCTTCTAGATTTTGTAAATATGATAATATTACCATTGCTGGCTTGATACACCGGTATTAAATGGATGCAACAATTATAGTTTAATTCCGAATTTGCTCTCATCGTTCTCATGAATAATAACATAAACCTAGTGTGGTATAGTTGACGTATAGATGCGAAAGGAGATCCCTATGTCCAATGTCGTAAGCAATTAAAAATTTGGGGATAAACTCACACAACAAAAATCAACAAGATAAACCCTAGAGTTTAAATTTCAGTTATATCAGCCAGATACTAACACTAAGTTAGCAAGTGTTTTTTAGTATATTTAGTAGAAATAAAACTTAAGTCTTGCATGTATCTCAGATTCTCACAGATATATAGATCTACTGAGATTCATTACATTTTGTAATTTAATAAATGATTTCCTTTATTTAAACTTTGAATGAGTATTTATAAATACTATATATGTTTATCATATTAATTTTTTCACAAAGGTTCACAATGGTTTTCAGAACTCTAATTTTATTTTCAGGGACTGGAGCCTGGGCCCTAAAACTTAAAAAAATAAATGATCTTTTATCAATTTTGCTGCTGTTAATAGTGCAGTAAATTTATTGATAAGAGGTTAATATATTGTTTATTATTTGTTTGGTAAATATTTACTAAAAGATATTTGGACCAAATGGTAGGGGTTCATAGAAGAGAAGATCGGACTGGTGCATGGTCTAACCATGTCCGTAGCAGACCTTGCGACACTTAGACCCGGAGAAGAACTGAATGATCAGGTAAATTTATGTTTTATCTTTAATTGATTTTAGATTAGGCACTGTAGCCTGGGCCCTAAAACTTAAAAAAATAAATGATCTTTTATTAATTTTGCTGCTGTTAATAGTGCTGTAAATTTATTGATAAGAGGTTAATATATTGTTTATTATTTGTTTGGTAAAGATTAGGTACAAGCTATTTGGACCAAATGGGAGGGGTCCCTAGAAGAGAAGATGAGACTGGTGCATGGTCTTACCATGTACGTAGCAGACATTGCTACACTTAGACCCGGAGAAGAACTGAAACTGAATGCATATTAGTAAATTCGTCAGAGGTAGTAGCAGAATTAGTCAAAGTAGTCGTAGCTTTCATTCCGTCTGTCACTGAAAATTGATTTAAAGTTCCAGAGTCTTTATTCTTTGTGAAATCTAAAATGAAATGTAAAATTAATTGCTCTAAAGGGGTGAGATAACCTTCGTCAGCTGTCTCTATGCTTCATTTAAAAAACGATAATGAACATTTTGTCCGAAAAAGAGAACATAAAAATTCATAACGATTACTCACTTTTGTTGAGTACTTCTGTAAATAGTGCTGAATTCAATGTGGACATTTCTAACAAGAAAAAGCAAATTCAAATACAATACATGTTGCGAAAATATTAATAAATTTTAATAATTCACAAATAAAATGAAATTTAATTACAAGGAAACGGTAATTACCATGAAAATTAAACAATTTATTTTACACATCACCTGCCCGTCTACAATTATTTAGTTTAACCCGGATACTGATAAGATCTTGCGTAAAATAGTACAAAGGATTTTTCGGTACCCCGTGTCAGGCAGGTGATATTCGAGTCGAATGTCATGAAACCCTGTACTCGTAATCAAAGATAGCTTGTGGTCATTGCGCAATTGGATGATAATTTTCATCCTCCCTTATTGATCTTAATCATTAAGTATTAATTTAGAAAAAAATAATTATCGTGGTGTTTCTTTTTATCATGAAGTGTTAATTAATTATTTCCTTTAACCTGGGTCGAGCAGAATTTTTTAAACTTTTCAATGTCGTCGCAATCTCCATGGATTATGAGCTGATTTACCGTAAATTCTGGCTGTAACACAAGTTGAATAATTTGGCATTCTACCTGGACGACCGGTCTTAATATCGGACATGCATACACATGTTTACAGGTTTCCATGAAGCTGATGATCGTGCAAGAACACGGGGGGGGGGGGGGGGGGGAGGGGGTCTACAGATAGACTCATCCCCAGAAATAAAACAATGATAGCAAAAAGCATTATGAGTGGTACTTTCGTGTTTCGAATGAAATCCAAATGTAGACTTGGAATAGTTTGTCACCAAATTTTTATACCGGTCTCATTCGACTTTGGTATTTGACTTTTCACAATGTCAATATTATATCTCATTTAATGACATTTATTCTCATACCCTATCGTTAAATTAGATAACAATACCTCATTTGACTGTATACCTAGATCACCTAAATTTTGTTTTAAAAAAGAGACCATATTAACCCCTATACCAATGACACTCTGACTTTTTGCATTAAAAAAAAATACATCTCCGACAGTTAATCTACCAGTTGATGAGAGAAGTGCAGAGAGAGAGAGAGAGAGAGAGAGAGAGAGAGAGAGAGAGAGAGAGAGAGAGAGAAATCCCATACATCATTAGACAATATGCTATTGTTTCTTGAAAAAAAAATTACATCGAGATTTTCGAAGCTGATCATAATTCTATTACATACTTCGTTATGAACTAAGTGTTAAAATTTAAAGAAAAGGGAGGGGGGGGGGGGAGGGCGCGGAGAGAGGTGAGGGGCGGTAACATTGGTTACGTGTTAACGCTAAAAATGAAAAAAAAATAATTAAATTATGACTAAACAAATGTTGAACCTTTCATGCATTCCAAGTAGGCTGCTTCCTCCAACTCTTTATATTTGTTGTCAACTGTCCCCCCTCCCCCATTATTCATGTTCATTATATTTTTTTAACCAATCATTTTCACGACAATATTCCGTATTCAAGAAAAACGAATATTTAACAAATTGGAAAAAATTGTAAATATTCACCTTGTTTTCCCCCGAATTTTTGACATCATTTTTGGATTTGTACCTTGCGGAATTTCATCATAAAAAACAATGGTCAGGTCAGTAATTTATCTTTTTACTTAAGACGACAATATTAGCCTTCCTGTTTTACAATAATTAAAATTAGTTTAATTCGAATATTTTAGCAACTGCATTTGCAACCAAAAAATTCTACTCGTTGAATTGCTGGAGAGAGCACTAACGCTCGTGGACGAATGTCCATGCTCGTAAGTTATTTTTTATTTGACAATAACAATTAATTTTCGCTAATTAACTATCGATCCTTTTTTTCACAAGTGTTCCCGACTTTGAACAAAATGTTAATTTTAAAAAAAAAAATTCTTGGTCTTTTTTTTTAAGACACAGTAGAAGATGGGCAAACGCCTCCACCCCTGTAATGTAGGTTTCAGTTATTTTTTTAAAATGTTCTTTCTCATTAACGTTGTAAATTTTCAAGTTCAATCATGACTAGATTTGGGGTTATTTTAAGGGAAATCATCCTTTTTGTTTTATTCAGAGCTACACCCGTGAATGGCGGCAAGGGGTCAGTAATTCTCAAGTTCATACTTTTTTTTTACATCAGTAATATAAAAATAAGATAATTAAACAATAAATTCAAAAATCATGAATTCAAAATCATTATCTTTTTAAAGATTAAAAGAAACCCCAATGGCGCCAAAAAGAAATTGGTAAGTAAAATATCAATATAATGAGTAAATAAGGGAGGGGGGGGGGGTATCAGATATCAAAAGCTATCTTACAATGCGTGAATTGTCTCTCTTTTACTTCGTCTACCGAGACGACTCTTGCCGGGGCGGGGGGGGGGGGGGGGGAGGGTGAAGATGGATCCCTGCAGTCTCCCCCATTGGGTTATATTTTTTTTGGATCACTCACATGTTTTATATCAAATATAAAATGAAGAAATTTCAATTATTTAAAATCAATATACTGTGTTTACAGTGTAGACTCCGACGTCAACAACACAACGCTGAAGAGATCCTCGTAGGTTTTTTTTAAATTTCTTTGTTTCGAATAGACTGACAATTTTTACATTGCGAAAGAAAATTAATTCTTTTCTTCACCATTTTTTTCTCAGTTCTGAGGTTCTAGCTATTCCCTTGTAAGTGATTTTTTTATCTATAATACACTACCTTAATTATCTGAAAGTTTTACATAGTCATACATTTTTTTTAAAGAAGTAGCTCGTTTCTGAGCAAAAAATGTTTATTTTAATTGTAAAAATAGCGACCTGTCAGATTTGGACGATGCAGTCTTTATATCGGACGACGAACAAGACGAAAGTCACGTCCCTGCGTAAGTTCATTCATTTATTCGTGTATTTATTGTCTATCATTTCATTATTATTTGAAATCACTAATTCTAACAATTTTAAATTTCAGATCCCAAAAGAAGACACCCCAAAAGAAGACAATGTCAAATTAATTGAATAAATAATGTATTATCTTGCAAAGAGACTTTTTCTTTCTACTGTATCAAATATTTTTCATGAGAAAAAGATTGGTAAACCTTTTTAGCAGAGATATACTTCTATGATTTTACGATTTTGCTGATTGGATACTTCATTCATGCATGGAGCCAAAAAAGTTTTCAAGGATGTGGAAATGAGTAAAAATTGCAGAAAAATTCTTTTTGTAAAATTTAATTAAAAATATTAACAAAAATATAATTAAACATCAGATTCCCCCATCCTTGAAAATTATTTTGGACTTGCGGACGGATCACTACGCAACATTCATGCACGTTTCTAGAAAAGGAGAAGGAGGGGACGAGTCAGAGATACCCTTCAAAATTCCATTTTTTTAAATTAAATTATAAAATTTCAAAAAATACACCTCGAATCCCCTGGTAAATTCAAATAACTGTCAGACACCCCCCCCTCTCCTTTCGATTTTTTTTCTTGGATCCGCGCATGACATTCCTTCCTGTTCATTTTAAAAAAGAAGAAAATACTGAAATCATGTAAAAACAAATTTAACTATTTAAAAAAAAAAACAATCTTCTTCTTGGAAGACCTCGCCGATCTACTCTGTCCTACTCTGTTGCCGGGCCCCATCTACTCTGTCCTAGGTCTGAAATTAAAGAGAAAAAAAAGATAGATATATATAAAATTGGTTTTGAAAAAAAATGAAAATTACAAATACAGTTCGTCATATTTTGAAAGAGAAATGTTAAGAGCTTGTTCGTATTTTCATGTAAAAAAAAAAATACATTGGTATGAGAGAGAGAGAGAGAACTTTAAACATTGAATTACCTCTTTGCTGAGCGGAGATTATATCTCCCCCCCCCCCCCGCATGCGCCCGCGGTGGTGGGTGTGCCAGAGACCGGGCTGGAGGCGCCCGCGGGGGTGGCTCTGGTAGCGACCTAGCTTGGGGTGGCGGGGGTGGTGCAGATGGTCTTTGGGGGTTGAGCCCTTGCCGGGGTTCCATTTCAAACTATGTATAAAACAAAAGACATAAGTATGCATCTATGCTACAAAAAATTTTACTGGGAAACTTTTCATGCAAACCGAATTTAATATGACTCAGAATGAATGATTTAAGAGTTTCAAAAATATTAATATAAAACAAATAAGTACATACACGTTCCTTTGGAACAGTTTCTAAACCTCTGCTCCTCCTCCTCACTCGGGCGCAGTGTCTCATCATCCTCTTGGCTATCCACCCGAGCAGGAGGAGGAGGGCCAGAACCAATGCGGTTATACTAATGTCTAGAGCTGTAATAAAAAAAACCCAATGAAAATTGATCTATTTTCTTGTTGAAATCAATACAGTAATGTATTTTAATATAATAAGAATATCAATACACTTTTTTTAATCATTAGTTGACTTATTTCTTACATACACAAAACTTTCAGTGTCAGGTATTAATACATCATGTGAAAAAGGACAATTTCTTGAACATTTATAATTAAAACATGATGGAATAAATTGAAAGAATAAAACCATGCAAAACCGATTATTAATCAGATAAATATAAGTTTTAAAAAAGATAAACATAATTACTTTGATTACTGAATGATTGGTGTTCCTGAAGGTCTGGCTGTTAGTCTGAGTAGTGGGAGAGGGGGTGGTGAGGGGTAGTAGGTTCCTTACCTAAGAAGTGATAGGAGGGGGGGGATGTCTAACACAAGTAGTAATACAGGTGGGGGCGAAGGCAGTATGTGTACTAGCCTGAGTAGTGAGGGGGGGGGGGGGGGGGGGGGGGTAGTGTGTATACTAGACTATGTAGTTTTAAGGGTGTAATAGTGTGTGTGCTGACCTAAGTAGAAATGACAATGGAACAATGTTTATGAAACTGGGAATAGATTGATGTTTGTGGTTATGCTAGGGGATGAATACTCAAGTGCATAACAGGGTAGTAACCAGGGGTTGGATTAACACGCGTGTCCGTTCACTGTCAATCGTTATGCTCGTCGAGGTTGAACGATGAGGGATTGTATCTGAAGTAAACGAACAACTAGAAACAATATACATGAGCAAAAATACCAAAGTGCTATCCTTCGGCGTTTGTAATGAAAATAACAAGAAAAAAAACAAAAAAAAAAACAAGAAAACAAACAAAACGAATAAATAACAAGAACACGAATAAATAACAATGTTAATACAAAACCAACTCAACAAACAATGACTTACATTCATCGGACTCTTGGTCCCACATTCTGGGAGTGATAAATTGCACTGAAAATAAAACAGAATCATAAATATTTCATCAAAAAATATATAACCGTATTATCATTTCGAACACATGTAATGCAACCGCTATTTACCTGGCGGGCACACAGCACGTCCGTTAATCAACCTACAGTTCGTGTTCATGTTGAGCGGCGATCGATCTGGTCAGAAAATGAAATTGTCGAAGTTACATTCCTTGTAGTCAGCAGTATTTTACGATATTGCGATTGGTCGAAATTGCTTCAAACTGACAGGGGGCAGTGTTTTCTCACGCAGTAGAGTTCCTCAGGATTAACCACCTGTTAAAGAATGAAAGAAAAGATAGACAGAAAAAACATTCCTTGTAGCTAGCAGCATTTTCTACAATATTACAATTGGTCGAGATTGCTTCAAACTGCCAGAAGGTGGAATGTTCTCACGCAACCGTGTCCCTTAGGTTAAAACATGATAGAGAATGAAAGAAAAAGATAGATAGAAAAATATTCACGTTCAGGCATCTTTACTCAGACATTTACGTTCAGGTATCTTTACTCAAGCGACAACGAGATTTAAATCTACCCAATTTCCGTATCATTACTCAAACAACACCGATATTCAAATCTAGCCGATCTCAATTCATAGTTTCCACTCTGTATATTTAAAAGGACACCTTTCACTCCATATCAATTTTCTTTTACTACGCTCGGGTAATCAATCTACTCCATTTTCATTCATAGGATCGTGTCCTTACTCTACCCCTGTTTTAAAAGTACACGTTCAGTTTTACTACACTCAGGTCTCCTTTCCCTTTCCTCTTTGTTAAGGTCAATGACAAATACTTGCTTTTGTCATCTCTATACAATACCCCGTTGTGTTTTGGTGGTCTACATATATCGGGTCGAGTGACCACCCCCCACCCCCCTACAATACCCATTGTGTTGTGGGGTTAAAAATCTTCATTGTCTTGTGGGGTTATAAATCTCCATTTCTTGTGGGGTTATAAATCTCCATTGTCTTGGGGGGTTAAAAATCTTAGGGGGAGAGGTGGGACAGGTGGGGCAGGTGGTCCCCACCTGCCTCCAATCGATACTCCCCCATTGTTCTCCTATTGTTCTTTTTTAAACAATAGCCCATTTTTTGGGGGGGGGGGGGTTAAACAGACGCCTATACTACTCCTATCGTGTATCAATCCTATCATATCGTGCGTGTATACTGTTCTATCGTGCCTTAATCCTATCCTTTCGTGCGTGAATCCTATCCTATCGTTTATCTTGTAAAAAATAACGTTGCGGGTACTCTATATATATATATATATATATATATATATATATATATATATATATATATGTATATGTATATATATATATATACACAATTTTGCAGCGGCCTTTAAATTTTAGCTTTAAAAGTTTTTATTTGTTAAAAATGAAAGTAGTTTTTAACCGGGTTTTCCAACGGAAAAATCCGGTTATTAAAATGGTGAAAATGGCGGGCGGGCGGGCGGCTGCCAAAAGGGTACCCTCATTGTACGGATAACTCCTCCTACAGTTTTCAAGATAGGATGTTGTTCTTTTGCAGATCAATTGTACATATATCAGAGGTGTGCATATTGCAAGGATTTTGATTTCTGATAATTTATCGAAAAAATACCAGGTTTTGAACTTAGTCATTTTTTGGCAAAATATTGCATATAGGGTACCCTCATTGTACGGATGACTCCTCCTACAGTTCTCAAGATAGGAAGCTGTTCTTTTGCAGATTAATTGTACATATATCAGATGTGTGCATATTGCAAGGATTTTGATTTCTGATAATTTATCGAAAAAATACCAGGTTTTGAACTTGGTCATTTTTTTGCAAAATTTTGCATATAGGGTACCCTCATTGTACGGATAACTCCTCCTACAGTTTTTAAGATAGGAAATTGTTCTTTTGCTGATCAATTGTACATATATCAGAGGTGTGCATATTGCTAGGATTTTGATTTCTGATAATTTATGAAAAATATACCAGCTATTGAACTTGGTCATTTTTTTGGCAAATTATTGCATATAGGGTACCCTCATTGTACGGATAACTCCTCCTACAGTTCTCAAGATAGAAAGTTGTTCTTTTGCAGATCAATTGTACATATATCAGAGGTGTGCATATTGCTAGGATTTTGATTTTTGATTATTTATGAAAAAATACCAGCTTTTGAACTTGGTCATTTTTTTGCAAAATGTTGTATATAGGGTACTCCATTTCACTGGATACGTGTTGACATGGATTATGGATACAATTCACATAAAAAAAACCCGGTTTGCTGTCACATTGACAGCTTTTCTCTTGTTAATGCTTACAAAGGTACATAATACAATACATACTTTTTATATTTTTTTTTAAATAAAAGTTTAGTTCTTTAATCAGATTACATAAATATCAGTAGCTAAATTATTGCTAACTGTTTCAAGTATTGCTTGTACTTCTAATTTTAATTCATGAAATAACCTTGCAGATCGGAGACGTTGCCAAGATAACTAAATCTTGCAGTGAGATTCAGATTTCCTCAGAAAACCGGACCGCGAACCTAACACTCTGGGGAACGATCGCAGAAGACTCATGTATCGAAGCAGAATCAACTTATAACATCATTGCCATTAAAGGTCATATGAAACAATATCCTGACCATATTGAGTTATATACGGGAATGAGTTCATAAGTGCCTATTTAATAAGACTGACATTGTTTTTTGGATATTTTATGCAAAATGTGAGCGCCACAGTCGATCAAAACTACTTAATCGGGATAAGGAACATTGACTTACGCGGCTTACCTCCCTTGCTTATGACGTCAGTAACACCCAATCGCCTTATAAAGCTATGCTGTGAATACAAATATCCATGTCATTTTGCAGCATTTTAAAAGAAAAAAAATACTATTTTATATAAAAACTTGTATAATTATACAATAATCAACCACGTCAGTATTTTTTCTCTCCAGAAATGAAATCGTGTGCGTTTTCATTTACATGTAATAGTACATAATGTACATGTACATAATGATATTCAGTTTCTAGACTGCAGGGAGAATAAATGATTTTCTTCATAGATCCACATGCAAGTATAATATAATTTTAATATAAGCATATTTATATGTTTTATTTCGATCTTTTTAATGAAATTGACAAATTCAAAAATAAGTCTGCTCGTTTTTTCCCATTTGCACGTCCATGCAAATTCATTAATTTTTTTTTTCTAAACAACTTGTAGGCCTCATTGTGCCTCATTCGCTTCACGATTATATTGTTTGTTACACTTTCAAATTCACAAATATGTTACCATTTAATTATTTTTAGTCTAAGAGAAATTTCGTCAAATGTTTTGTTTTTGAAACGTGTACTTGAATGTGCGGTGTTTTGATTTTAAAACGTGTATGTGCGGTGTTTACTCACAGATTCCTTTTATCTCACTTTCTTCCGCAATGTTTTCTATCGTTTTTTTTATCATTATTGATGCTTGTTCTTAATAAAATCTGTTGATTATCTTCACATTCGTTCACAACTATTTTTATCTAACAACCGATTTATTTTACCTATACATTTCTAAATCCTGAAATGCCATATTTCCGCGATCTAATTTAATAAAACGTTAATACACGTGTACACAAAGTATTTTCTAAAGATATTGCTACATGTATATATCAATAAGTCAGAAATTTATATTATTTCGAAATAAAATTTAAGAATAATTTTGCGGCATTTTATAGCAGCTCTTAAATACAAACTATGTACACAATGCCTCAAACATTTTCATTGGCCTGCCTTATATACTTTTTCATGTGACAAAATAAATCAAATCAATTTAAATGCTTTAATTCCCTTTAAATGTAGCTCAATCATTATACGTACCGAAGAAGAAAATGATGTTTCTATTTCAAAAGGATAAGGATAATTCATTAATCAGCTGTAAATGTTGGAGCATTTCTTTCGTTAAATTTCCACTCCAGTACGGGATCTTCATCATGATTTTACTTTTGTGAGAAGCTGATATTAGATTTATTCATTAACGACCAATTAAAACTAAGTCATCTGTAGGCTACTACGAAATCAAATGATCTCATTTGAAAAGAAAGACACGTTCATATATGCAAAAATTACTAAAATTTAATCAATAAACTACTGTAAAATTACACTAGTTTTAATGCATTGTTTACATCGGTGGGTCTTTGTGACGTCATAAATCCACAAAATCAAGAACGATAAGCGGGTAAGAATTTTTTCAGGTGCTCAGTTTTCTCGGTTATTTCTCAGTAATGCAAAGGCAAAGAAATCTTACATCATGTATTTTAACATTTGTTTATACCAAGCTTTATATTCATGAAAGAAAACCATAGTGTTAAAAATCGTTTCATATGACCTTTAAGGCAGAAAATGAATTCCGAGGTCAACTGGCCTTCAACTCCACCCCTTCTACTTTATTTGAAGTAATTGTTCTTCTAACATTATATATATATATATATATATATATATATATATATATATATATATATATATATATGAATACTTTATGGAGGCTTTGAATACTTAAAAGTAGTCATAACTACTTAACTAATATTTCTTTTGATAAATCTAAAATACGTCAAAGAATATAGTAAAGATATTTCATTAAAAAAAAACCTTAGTGTTATAGCATTGCTTCTTTTTCTTTATCTTTTTTAGAATCTTCCGTTTTTAACGGAAGGCTCTTATTTTTTTTTTATTATTATTATTACTATTATCATAATTATTATTTTCATAAGTACTTTTCTGCGGTTTCTTTTTATTCATATTCTTATTATTCTTTTTTTATTTTTTTCCAACTCAAATATTTCAAATACGCTTGCATCGATTGCTTTGAAATTTACAGGTTTTATGTGTATCTAAAAGATCTCTATGAATTGAAAACATTATTTGATGCCATCATCAAATTCGTCAGATATTGACGTTTTTCACGTTTTAAAAAGTGATTTTGTCCGGAGCTATTCTCATTTTTGACTTGAGATAAAGCTATGAAATTAATAGAAAAGGTAGAACTATCATTTAACTTATGACATAAGACTGGAAACTAAATTCGGACACTTCCGGTCGAAACCGGAAGCAAAATCATTTTTTTAAATTTTCATGTTTTTTAATTTTAAAAATTAAACAAACGTATCTTACGGTAATTTTCATGCTGATTACGAAACTGAAAACCGTTTTTAAATCGGACAATGCACTACAGCGATATTAGACTTTAAAAATTGATTTTCCGGAAATTTTAATTCCGCGTTTTTGGTTAAGAAAGTAGTGTTAAGTTGTTGGTTAACTCGTAAATTAAGTCGTACCTTAAATTTTAAAATATGTTTATCTTGTTGATAAATAATCTTTATCTTAATTGCCGATCTCGTTTTTCTTTATAATCTTATCAATCAAATATAAAAAATTAAATTTATCGTTATATAGTACCCCCTGACTCATATATTTAAATTTGTACTATTGTAGAAAATAGAAAACGCCCCCGAAAAAGAGGAGGAATTTCGAGGAGGTGTGGAATCCGTCTCTTTCGAAAGGTATATGTTATGCATAATTAATATTAATATATGATTTAAAATTTATTTCCACTTATACCCATTCTTATTGTTGTTAGGTTTACATTTTTGTTTACCAACTGGTATTTATAGATACAATTGAAAGGTTATTGAAATTGTTTTCGTATAATTTAAGATTTATATATCACCATAATCATAAAGCATCAAAATCTAACGCAGTAATGTATTTGCTTAATAAGAAAGTAAATGAAATAAAATTTAAGTTGTAAATAATTCACTAAAACAAAATAGCATTCAAGTTTTGAAAGGAATTTCTTCTTTTTTTCAATTTAATATCAGAAATCATTTCATGTAATTTCAAATTCTTATTTTAGCAATCTCATCGAAGTTAATGGCACAATCTTAAATGTGTCAACATCGCAACTTAAACAAATATTCCCCACCAATACTTTTGAAAAGGTACAGAGAGAGGGGAAGAGAAAACAAAACAATGTGTCAGAAATGTGAGTAACTTTTAAAAAATATACAAAAATAATATTGCACCCACTGCTCAAACATAAATTGTACTAATGCACCTTGTTTCTGATAAATGACATTATAAAAATGTTTAATTACTCTTTCTTTTTATTGCAGACAACTGATCAACAAACCAAAATCAGAATAAATAAATAAATAAAGGTCACATAAAAAGAGACCTCAGAGAGAGACACACACAGAGAGAGAGAGACACACACACAGAGAGAGAAAGCATGGTCACCAATAACTGTCACAATTCTGCATGTTTGTTTTTTAGGTATTGTTATTTGAGATTGAATTGTAACAGTGTGTTTTGTTATTGTCAGTTTTCTTACCATTTGAGCATAATCCAATACAGGAAATCACCTTTACTTTGATGCCTTTGGGGTTGTTACTAGCGGTATAAATCTCCAGATTAAAGACTGCATAGTAAGTGTATTTATATATATTTTAAATATTTCCCTCTATAATGTCGAATGGAAATCTCCGGAAAGGAGATCAACCGCGTGATCAAAGGGCCAATTAGAAAAAATAAAGTAACTATTAACTTCTACAGGGAAGATATTTATATACACCGAATTAGATGGATAACGCCTATGCATCATTCAAACAGAACATATGCGATTTTTGCTCCAATATATTTGATTTCACCGTGAGAAAATGTGAATAAGATTAAGTCACGTGACTTTTAACGTCATAAGATTGGCCAATCGGGTCAATTATACTTTTTTTCTACTATGAAATGTGAAGTAGAGTTACATGTAGGAGTTATAACTCTTACTGGCATTGTATAATAAAAAGTCTCAAGCTGCTGCGAGAAACATGTTGGGTTTTTTGAAGGAAAACCCCGCAGTGTTATCTAATTAATGACAAAACTGTCGAGTCTAAGGGTATATATGACATTTAAAAAAGTAAATTATTTCTTGAATATAATGTATATATTATTCACTATCTTTATCATTAAATATTCATAAAAAAATTAATAAAATAAAATAATTATAAACCTTTTAGGAATTCAAAAATCTTGATATATCATTATTGTTTTATTTTTTAGAGGTAACTTACAGTACCATGGAAACAACAAAAGAAACCACCAGTGCTACCAATCCTCCTCTGAGACATCAGATTAACACTAGAGATACCAAAGCCCATTTAACAGTAAACACGACATCCCCATATACTACTTTGTCCAAGAAAATTGGTAAGTTTTTAAATGTTAATTAAATGTACATAAGGATGTAAAGAAATAATTCTTAAAATTGATTGAACATTTGGAAAGCACAACAAAATTTATTTTGGGCTGCATAAACGTTTTATTCGTCCTAACAACACATCTAAAACAGATTTTGACCTTGAAATTCTTAACCGCAAAATAACATCAACTCTCACCTTGATTCATTTAACTTGTCTAAATAAACATTTTTCTTGTTTATAACTGATGTATATTTATAGCATACTTTATGGTTTTGGTGATGATTTTGTTTCAGGTCTCTGATGTCTTCAAATCGAAAACCTCCACGCACAGAGTAATTAGTCTGTCGCTGAACCAGGCTCCTAGCGCTGCACATCTTCAGTTGGATCATGGTCCACGGCCTCGTCCTCATCGATCATTTTTGCTTCCAACGACCGCCTCTCCATATTAATACTGGAATCCTCCGAGACTTTTCCATTTACTTTCTCCTCTTCACCACAAATCCCCTCAAATAGGGTGTCATTCCAGGTTCCATCCAGGATATCAAAATCCAATGTTTCCTGCTCATCTTCTGTAACATCAACTTGGAGAATGTCTTCCATTCTTCCTTCTTTTTCTGATACTAGCGGACATTGATATTCTCCATGTCCATCATTCTTTTCTTTTGGTATGCCCTAACTTTAGCATTGTTGTTCCAACTTCCTCTGAGTTTTGTAATCGAAGTTTTGGCCAATTTCTTTGCATCGTCGTGTTTCTTCTCGTGAAATCTTTTGAGATGTGACATTAGATATTCTAATCTAAATGTATATATTCCACAGTTTTCCAAATGGCACTTTCTGACTTTCACGATGTTCTTGTGTCTTTGATTCTCATGTCGTTTCAGGTTATTCACGCTCGCCAAGATTTTTGCGCAATGTCTACATATTACTGACTCCTGATCGTCCATCCTTAAGTTCTCTATGTAATTTTTCAGTTTTTCTGGTTTTGATTGATCCTTCCAAATCTCTTTCAATAATGATTGCAGATTTTGTACCCGATCTCAATTCGGCATCCTTACCCGATCGTAATTCGGCGTCCTTACGCGATCGTAATTCGGCGCCCGACTCCGATTCTGTGTCTGACGTAGATCCTGGTTCAGTATCTTCACGTTCTTCTCTATCTTGATTGTCAGTATTTGTTTTAAAAAAATCTAAATTTGGTAGTTCTGTAAGCAATTTGTGTCCTAAAATCCTCCATTAAACCAATTATTTTTCTTTTCCCTTTTAATAATCAAATTATCTCCGTGGACAACAACTCCAGGTAAGCTATTATGCTCGATTTTGTAGAGTACCTCACTAATCTTCTTGTTATTACCCAAGGGCCATTCCAATTCCTACATATTTTCTGTTTTCTCCCTGGCGTATCATCTTCGCTAGCCAAGGGTTTTCGGTCCACTTTGCTCCCCATAAACCCTTGGCGGATTTCATTACAAAAACTCGGTGACAAGATCTGTTTTATGATTGGCTGCAGCTGCGAGTAGCTGATCCAATCGCAGTGCTTGTAAATATAAACTTTGAAAGAAAACACATGTGTGATCTTTGGCAAAACATTCGGTGCTTTTAACAAATTGAGACACAAGTTCTCGAGTACAGTGCCTCCCCAACGATGATCTAACCAGATCGTTTTAAAAACCTATATATTTTACTTGGATTGACCATAGTTCTACAAACTTGTCAAGGCTCGCGTGATAGCATGGGAAGTAAACATGGCGAATGTAGAAGTTGCCTATTCCGTTAGTTTATACGTCCCTGCTTATGGTTATTACTTTTAACAGTTTAAAGGTTCAGTGAGCTCTGTTTTATTATATTTCTTTGGTCCGCAATATTCACGACAACCATACCTGATTTTATGGCATGAAAGCTTTCATATAAATCGGCGACTTTTTCACTCCTGGTACAGGTCCTTACAAAACACTATGAATAAAACATTCCGTGCTTTCCCTAGGTTATAACTTAATTCGTATTTAATAGCATCGTTAATTATGTTCCGATATTCGGTAGTCAACATGTTTTCAAGTTGTATTAATGCCGTAGTGTGTATATTACCTGTTGTTTAATTCGATTATAATGTAAATATGCAAGGGGCGCAACTCAAAGTGCTCGCTAGATAGCGCCACCACATCACCGAGTTTTCGTAATGAAATCCGCCAAGGGTTTATAGGGAGCAAAGTGGACCGAAAACCCTTGGCTAGCGAAGATGTGGCGTATCTATTTTCTGGTTTCTCCAAACTAATTGACCTATTTCATTGTTGATTAATTGTAATATGTCGAATTATGTTGTGTACCTGTTACCATACTTGTATCAGTTTCATGTGTAGTGTGCATGTGTAGTTCTAGATAAATCTTTGTTACGCAGTTAACGCCGTGTCCTGTTGTGTATGCTATATAACTAATTCTGGCACGTATCAACATGGTGTCAGCGGTGAAAACTCATCTATAGACTCTCGAACACTGGTATATATATATGATTTCTAATGCACAAGTTTGTATTTTTTCTAAAATTCTGCTAAAATAAACACTCCACGTGCGACTATCGTGAAAGTATGGCGCCCCCTGAGGAGAATGCTGAAGCGCCAGTGATTGTGCTTTGATAAATCAAAAGTTACGTTCACCGTCTGAATTAAACATTCTCTCTGTTAATGTATCGGAAAACTATAAGACATGGAAGCGTCTGAATTAAACATTCTCTCTGTTAATGTATCGGAAAACTATAAGACATGGAAGCGTCAGATTGAAATATACTTCATAGCATGCGACACAGCGAAATTTCCCGAGGAAATTCAAACTGCAACAATTATCAACTGGTGGTGAGCGACTTCTGAAAATTTATGATCTCTTTGAATGGGCACATGGCAAAGATAAGAACCACCCTCAAGATGTTTTCAGAAAGATTGAACATTATTGTAATCCTCGTAAAAACGAAGTGGCTGAATCACATAAATTTTGGAGCACCAAATACTTCGAACCATTTGACCAATTCCTCACCGAATTACGTATAAAGGTATATCCATGCAACTTCAAAGAAGAGGACCGAATGATTAGAGATAAAATAGTGTTTGCTTGGTTTAGTCCTTTAATTGGACAGAAGACCCACTCCTTGCCCGCAACGAGATCGCATCGTGTTAGTGTCTATCATTTATTTCAATTCTAAATGTGTTAAAAATTCAAAATTATGGTAAAAAATAGTCTCTCTTCCCAAAGCAAAAAACAATTTATGTTGGACTAATTTCAAAATAAAGTATATATTCCTTTTTTAGGTTTGCAGAGTACATTCAATGCTTTTCCAGCCATACGCGATCCACAGGTACAACTCTTGGTTGTATATGAGAATCACGGGGGTCTGTCAATAAACAAGCCATTCAAAGGGAAAGATACTGATACAGTAAAGATATGTCAAATAGAGGGGAAGGGGTTAAAGCTAATACACATCACACTTTGTTACATGTTTGGTTGAAGATCCGCATATGGAATCTTCTAGTTCGACAAACTGTTATCACTAGTGTTTAGTATGACAAGTTTTATTTAGTTTGCACAATAAATACCACATAATATATATTGTTTTTTATTTTCACTTCAATACACATTGATAAGCAATGCCTATTAAGAATGAAAAGTTTAATTATTACTAAAACACTAATAAACAGCTTAAAATTGAATGTTGGGGAGCTGCCAAAGATATTATACCTGCGTGAAGAGTAGAATGATTTGCAAAACATGTACATTTTTCGATGAAAAATTACACTTTTTTGAAAATTTAATTTAGTAAACATGAACAAAAGCTCCAGGCTGATTCGAACTCATGATCTGCGGATCAGAGGCCCAATACTTTAACCACTGAGATACAACGATATACAACCAAATCGAACGATATAAATAGTTTAACACAACGTTTAAATTGCCTTCTTGTGATGTAGTGTCTTGAAAAGTATAAGTCTGGTTGAAGTGAGGTACTTTAAAAGATTTACTCTATAAATTCCTCGCATTGTGACCCCATTCTATCCAAGATGTCATGATTTTAACAACTTTGAATATACGTTTCAAGAGGATGCTTAAATCCAAATTTAAGCTTTCCTGGCTGATTAGTTTCTAAGAAGGTTTTTAAAAGATTTACTCTAAATATTGAATAATTCCTATGTAAAAATTCGACTTCCCATTGTGGTCTCATCCTACCCAAGGGGGTCATGATTTGCACAAAATTGAATCTACACTACCCTTTCCTAAGGTTGCCTTGTGCCAAGTGTGGTAGAAATTGGTCCAGTATTGCTGGAGAAGATGTGGAAAATGTGAAAAGTTTACAGACAGACGGACGACAGACAAATTGTTATCAGAAAAGCTCATTTGAGCTTTCAGCTCAGGTAAGCCAAAACCTTAATGTTTTAACACATCCATAAACATGAGAAAGTTCCTAGCTTTAACGTTGCATTGTGTGCACTACATACAGTTATTTCATGCATATCTTTTACAATTCTATGTTATGCAATGGTATGCGATTTAAATGATATGTAATGAAATTTTAATGCGATGCTATGAGATTTGTATGCTATGATATGATAAAAAAAAAATGAATGGTTTATTGATAAAAAAAATGAATAGTTTATTTATATGGTATGGAATGGTATGGTATGCTAAGAAATTTAAACAAAAGCGTCTCCGTTTACAAAAGAATTCCAAACATTTCACAGTTGAATGATATGTAAAAGTATAGTACTCATTTGCAATGTAAATATTCAATTTTTAAAATAAACACATTAAAATCATGTATGATATGCTAGAAGTAATGTTAGAAGAGAAGTCTTGATGAAAATGAGAGAACTCAGCAGTAACATTTTCTTTTGTTTAAAGTCCATTGCAGAACAAAGAGGTTTCTTTTGAAGACATGTATGAAAGAAATCATCTTTCAACTATATAGGAAACTTTCTCACCTTTATGCACAGGAAAAAAGGCGAGAATTCTGGTCTTTGAACAGCATTTTTCATGGACACATAACGATTATTGTGGGACATTATTTAGACACAAAGTTAGATATTAAGTTAAGGAATTGTAAAGGTTCGGAAAAGCATACAATTTCAACCCTTCTGATATTATTAGTAAAGCCAGATATCACACAGAGAAGAACTCTTTAAAGCTACTTTGTCCGATTTATATCAGATTTTGTGTACGATGTACTTAAGTAAAATAAATTAAACCAGCTATTTTTGTGACAAGAATTCCAAGATCATTAGATAAAATCACCCATTGAGGAATTTTTTGTTGTACTGGGGTATACCTGATCTTGATGGAATTTTGACAGATGCATATTTTGTTCATTTTTGTTTACTGGCAAGCTCTATATGTATTCTTTAAAAAGAGGGCATAACTCTTAAAGAATTACAAATTGCTGATCAAGCTCTTTTGCTATCTGTTAAAGAATTTCAAAAACTGTATGGATATCAATGGCTTACTTTAAATCAGCATCAGTTAGTTCATCTTGTTGATTGTGTTCGTAATACTGGACCTTTGTTTGTCAAAGATTGTTTTATTTTTGAAGATTTGAATCGTTTCATAGTTCAACACATTCATGGCACACAAGAGGTAGATGCACAACTAATTAATATTATTTGTTGAAAGTTCCACCAATCATGTACAGTAATTTTTTAAAAGATAGTACAGACACTGATCTTTTATTACTTTATAATGAACTCGCTGACAGTGTCACGGGGAGACACAGATATGAAACAATGATATTGAGGATGAAATTAGATCAATAGGAAAGGTCATTACTAGAATTTTTACACAAGATGTACAAAATTTGTACAAAAGTTTGGTGTTACAGAAAATAAAGTTATATATTTTAATAGAGTGAATATGTATAGAAAAGGGTTTTATATATATTGTAAAGAATATGAAAAACGCAAGAAAAGACAACAATGTGTTGTAACTTGTTCGATGTGAAAAATGTTACATTTCTGCATGGTGTTAACATTTTATCAATGTTCTGGAAGAAATCATGGCCTTGGTGAAATATTTTGACAAAGTGCAGTTTATTGGTTGTGTATGGAAAGTGTCTTGTCCTGCAAAGTTAGATTTAATTCCCATAAGCTGCATCATGAATTTAAATAATGTTGTTGAAATCAATGGAAAAACATTTATTTTTCCACCATCAAAAAGATATGTCAGAGATTACTGTATATGAGAGATGGACAAAATGTATGATGCATTCTTAATTGTCCAGCAATAAATATATTGCTTCAAAAAATGATTATTATATTATATAAAAAAAATACATGTATGCAAGAACAATAAATCATGGTAAAATTTTATTATTTATGAATATATAATTTGTTTTATTGTTGTATGTTTCTAAAATTTCGTTTAACGTGTAAAATTAAGGAACCTTAATAACGATATTTCTATCATGATGACTTCAGTCTTAAAAAGCTATTACTATTAGACTGCAACATATTAGGAATTTCAGTCGATAAAAATGGAAGAAAAATGGTGAAATTTGTGAAGGCAAACCAGTTTCAATACCATTTTATAAATTAAAATTCTCTCTTAACCCACGCATGCCGAAACCACTGACCTATGATAATATTTAACCAAACCGATTGATACAAATACTTTAAACATTTTAAATTTCTATTTTTTGACGTTTTGTCTTTAAAAAATACAACACTTGGAGAAGAGTGCAGAAACGATTACAAAGTCAAATTATTTCCGGTTTTATTCGAGCTTACTATTTTCGATTTGAATGTATCAGTTATGTGTTTAAAAGATGAAACACCAGATATTGAAATTGATATTCATGAAGATTGATAATTATTTTTCAAGTAATTCAGTTTCATTCCGTTAATATCGTTAATTTAAATTTTCAGAGAATAGCGAAAATGTCGTTTAAACTGAAGCCGTACTCTTGTGTAACCTGTCGTAAGCGCATCAAAAAAAGTGAGCGGAGACTTGTTTCTGGCAATGCGAACAAATCCCTGCGAAAATTTTTGTCAAAGACATTTGTTACCGATTTGTGTGATTCTGATGTTGTGTGCAATAAATGCAGACAGTTATATTACACATCAATAACATCAAAAACTGATGTCAGTGGTGAATTCGAAAGTAGTGAAATAAGAAAGGAAAATGCCGATGCACCTCGAGATCCATATGCATGTATCCCACTGCCAATTCCTTCCATCGGATATAGACATGATGCCTGTGCTATCAATAACATCAAAAACTGATGTCAGTGGTGAATTCGAAAGTTGTGAAATAAGAAAGGAAAATGCCGATGCACCTCGAGATCCATATGCATGTATCCCACTGCCAATTCCTTCCACCGGATATAGACATGATGCCTGTGCTATCTGTAATAAGAAACCTCGAAAACTTGTTGTAGTGCAACGTGCAAAGGGGTCACTGCCTGTGATCCCCGCGGGCCCGACCCGAGATAGAATCGGATAGCCCTGATTGCTGCCAATATTTACAAGTGCAGACTTAAATCACCTCTCCTGCACATATATAGGGACTCAACGTTACGCAGGCAGGGATGACCGCACACCTACGCAACTGAACAGGTACCAACGTTAACGCAAGCAGGGATGACCGCACACTTGCGCCAACAACGCAACCTAACGCAAGCAGGGAGTGCCGAACACTTGCGCTAGAAAGGCCAGAACACCAGCAGGGATGACCACACACTAGTGCTCCGCCGCAACCACCACCAATACAAGCAGGGTTGACCGCACACTTGTATTAATGCGATACAGAGCAGGAATGACCGCACACTCTGTATCGTAGGTAATATCACACGAAGATTAGAAAGAGCAGGGAAGTCCACACACAAAGAAATGCCGCCATCTCAATGACTGTATGCACACAACATTTAGCAATGCACCAACGTTATTCTACATGGCTTTAAAAGGAGGACTGATTAGTATTTGTTCACATACATAGATACACGCTTGCATGTATGCATGCGTTTATTGACATACGTTGCTGATATACTGATTCCATAAACACTACAAAAAACTAGATGAATTATTAACAGAGTTATGAAGTTTTTGGCATTCGAGTATCAATTGTCGTGTTTGACATGTACTATAAAAACAATTCTAACTCCCAAGCCCTTCACTCAATCCTAATGAAAATTCGTGAAAATGAACCTCGGACCCCATTCGTATTGTCTGTGAAATATGCAGCGGATTGGACAATTAAGACGAAATTCCTGAGATTAAACGGCGCTTATTGCCTATATACGTGGAAATTAAATTTACACAGTACACCCACCGACCCCCCCCCCCCCCCCCTTCCTATTCACAAAATCATTTAGTTTTACTCGATCTTTCATCTTGAACCTTTATTTTCAACCTAGTTCAAGTCTACATTACTGTACTAATGACCAGACCTATTCGTTCATTTTTAAGAGAGATATGAATTTTTGGGCATTCGAGTTCCTATTGGCGTGCTTGACATGTACTGTAGAAAAAAATTTTAACTCCCGAGCCCATTACTCAATCCTAACGAATTTTTTTGTAAATGTACCTCGGACCCAATTCTTATTGTCTGCCAAATATGCAGCGGATTGAACAATTAAGAAGAAATTCCTGAGATCAAACGGCGAGTATAGCCTGTACGGGGACTTAAAATTTACACAGTACAAGGGATGTAAGCAGCCGCGTAATATTTCCGTTGCATGTATATTTCTTGTTTTCCATTTTGTCTGTATCAACGATAGCGTGGGAACTACTTATGAATTTTAGAACTGAGATTGAACGGCCGCAGTGCCCTTCGCACATCCGAACGTCCGCCGTCACTTCCGGTCGTCACCGGAAGGATATGAAAAACCTTAATTTTTCAATTTTTTGGATTTGAATTTTTTCATTAGATAGAGACGCTCTAAAAACTTCTGAATATTAAATTCGTTTTAAAATGGATCCACGCATTCTTGTGATTTTGGACTCCAAAATTCTGAAGCGAGAATCCGCGTAGCTCAGTCGTTAGAGTGGTGGACTTGTGCCCAGGCGACCCGGATTCAGTCCCAGAGTGCCGAATCTTTTTTCTCTCTTATTTGTGTTTTGATTAATGGTTTTATCTTTAAAATGCTGGATTTGAATGTGTTCCGTTATATTTTTGTCATAAATAAAAAAAAAACAAGAATAGAATCCCTGGGTCCCCCGCGGTTCAAGCAGTATACTAGTATACTGTACTGTGGAATCATTAAATTTCGTGGGGGCCAATTTTCGTGGATTGCTTAAATTTTACAGGTTCGTGGGGACGTAATTTCGTGTATTCTCTAAAACCTACTAAGGAAATATGATTTCATTACCCTTACTTATTAATTCGTGTAGGATGTTAAATCGTGGATGAGAGGTACCCACGAAGTCCACGAAAATTGAACCACCACGAAATCAAATGATTTCACAGTATATGAAATTGCAATATTTTCAAACATTCAGGGCTGTTCCAGAATTAAATGTGTGGGGAGGTTGGGAGGAACATTTTTTTACCCCGACCTCCCATTTTTTCCCCTATTTTTCCTGTCGCAAATATATCCAAATACTACAATCTAAAATCAAACAAATAACTATAAACATATATAACTTTATTTAAAATGTACGAGACAATATCACTGTACAGTTTTTGTTTGAAATCATATTCAAGTTTCATACTCTTGTTTACATACTGTATAAAATCACATACCTTATTGCAGAGATATACATGTAAGAAAATGGTCAGAATAGGGGACAGGAAAAACACAAGATGATGCCTTGTCATCTGTTGTCAATATCTGGTCCAGATTGTTCCCATGAAAATGAGTTGCCTGATTGATCATAACATTGAGTTTATATAGTTTGCACATTTTTTGTAGGTTCTCATCTTCAGGACCAAGATTAAAGTCACCTCCTAACACTAATGTGAATGTTTTTGGCACAGTCCTCACAAAATCTGAGATCTGACTCACAAATGTCCCTTTACTCATACTGTGTAGTCTATATGTTACAGCTACAAGTAAAGGATTTTCATAAGTTTTCAACAGTCTAGCCATTTATTGTAGGTCATTTCCATTAGACACTTGTAAACTAAATTCTTTTGATGATTCTTTATGATACTGAGCTAAGCCATGCTGTGTTTTTTGATGAAAGGAATGGTATCCAGGGATTTCATGACTTAGTGAGGTGTGAGTTTCTGTGAGACAAATTGTAGTTAGATTTTGCAGAACAGTATTTGCTTTCAAGTCATCTAAATGCAGGTTTAACGATCGGATATTGAGGAAGCCGATGTGTATTTTGTTTTCTGATGGAAGTTGATCTAATGGATGAATCCAATCAAATGTAGCTTGATTTCGCATTCTGTCCATTTCCTGTAAAGCTTGTTGATTAACCTTGATTTTCTGTGGTGAAAACTCTATCAATTTGAATCTAGTCCTATGTGTTGCTCTACTTAAGACAGTGTACAATTGTCCAGGCATGACTGTATTCATGGATGGTGGTATTGTGAGGTCCCCAATGACAAATTCATACGTACTTCCCTGTGATTTGTGTGCCGTTATACCAAAGGCTGGAACAATAGGAAACATTGTTCTTTCCACCTGAACAGGAGATTTTGCTGTTAATAAGAAGTTCACTGTCAATGCCTTTATAGGAACACTTCCTTTCAGACGCGAAGTTGTTGTTTTCTTGGCTTCTCTGCCAATATCTGGACTCCCAAATTTCATGAATATAATATCAGCTGTAGGATTTCTGTGATCGACACAAATTTCCTGAACAGTTCCAATGACACCATTTACTAAATGGTCTGAAATATCGATGTTTTAGTTATCATTGCTTTACAGTCTTTTGCAATGGTTAGTGATGAGGGTAAGCCTCCCGTTTATATATATTTTCTTCCACTATTGTGATTGGAACTGTATTGGTTGTAGTATCCCTTTTGCTATCTTTAGCTCGAATGGTTATCCTTTCTGGGAGTTGATCCATTTTTTTGTCATTAAATGTAGCAACCTGTTTGTTTGTCAGAAATATTTTAACAGTGGAATCTGGGAAATTGTCAGTATTTGTATTTTCAAGATCTTTTAACAGTTTCATATCTTCATCTATAATGTTTCCTATACGAATGCGTGACAAAATATTTGCATATATGGGATCGTTCTTTTGTCTTACAATTTCATATAGTTCATGAAGTTTAAAATTCTGTGTTCATAATGAACCAGCTAATGCACTGTATCCTGAAGAAGGGTTTTTGAAGACGGGTAAATCGCCTACAGGATTCAATTGCAAAAGGTCTCCTACTGCCAGGACAGAAATTCCAGCGAATGGTTTGTCATAGATCTCGAAAATGTGCTGAAGTGTTAGATGCAAGAGCAATAGACTGGCTCCAAACATAGAAATTTCATCAGCTATTATGAGTTTGACATTGATGTAATTACTTCGTAACCTATTCAAATTTTCTGTGCCAGGTTTTTTATATTCAAATTTGTTTGATTTGTCCTTTATTGGTAGATTAAAAGCTGAATGAAGTGTTGTACCATTAAAGTTTACTGCAGCTTTTCCTGTAGAGGCTGTTAGCAATACTGTTGGTTGATCAGGACTGTGTGATGGGGTACGCAAGGCTCTTGTTACACCTTCATATATAGCATTGATCAAATGAGATTTGCCTACACCCCCTCCTCCACTCAGAAAGATATGAAATGGATCAGGTACATTTACAGACAATCTCATAGCTGTGGCCCAATAATAGATGAAGTCAAATAAAAGTCTCTGTTTGGAATTTAGGGATTGAATCAACTTGTAAAAATCAGTGTCTGGTAATGTTGATGTTTTTGTCAATGTGAATGATTTATTAGATGATGAACGACGTAAATTTGTTTCTAGAACATCATTTGGTAAGTTATCTGGATTGAGGAGTTCATAGTTTGGATCTTCTACAACTGTTCCTTCTTTTTCCTGCTCTATGTTTGCAATAAAATCTTCCCATGCTTCCGGAGCCATGTCATCCGGGTCAAAATTTTCTAAGACTGACTCAATATCGTCATGAAACGGTTCAAATGATTTGATTTTTGGCACAAGTTGTTCTTTTATAATTTCAAAAGAATCTTTGTATGTTGAGTGTGTTTTCAATTGATCTTCTGACCTCCATGGCTGGTATAGTAAGAGCAATCTATGGAAGTATGCCTCCTCATCTTTTTCTTGAGAGACATAATGATATCTAATTACTTGGGGTATTTTCCGCTTTTTCATCTGTCCTAAGCCATCTCTAAGAGTAATAACATTTTCAGAGACTTCCTCATCAACTTCATCCTGTTCTTCTTGGTTGTTATTTTCACTAGAAGTGGAAGACGTCAATCTGTAGTTTGAAATAAAATCGGCAAATGATATTTGTTCTAGGCTAGATGGTCGAGCAGCATATCTATCGTGAATGGTGGTCGTATATATATCGGTATCATCATCTTCCATTGTGTCAAGAGCTGATCTCTGTTTTATTATTCTAGTCCTATTTTCTTTGAAATCTGTTGCCACAAATGCTACAGGAATATTTGATATTCTAAATGGCATTGACAGACATCTCATTATGGCTTCATGATGTGACACCTCTCGTCCTTTCCTTGGCTGGTTGGCTATATGAAACAGTTTGTCAGTTACACCTTTATCGTTAGCCTCTTTACTTGCTTTTTGCATTATCTCAGACATAGTCTTCTCAGGTTTACAGATGTATGACGTGATGTAAGCTATACAGGCCCAAATTGATGTTATCATTTGGATGTCCATGTTCGATCTGGAAAAAACAGTACAAAATTACAGGACTTAACTACATGAATCAATATATTCAACCGATGATAAAATGTTGCAAAATATTTTTGTATATATATTATCGTTTAAACCAAGCCTTTTTTTTCACCATTTTGTCTTTTTGTACCTGTGTCTACATTAAGTACATAATAGACATAAATGAACGATTTTGATTGGATTGTTTGCCTTTTCTAAATTTGTAGCAGGCACTTTTCCCGGGGACTATTCCTGCGGCTGGCACTATTCCAATATCACGTGATTTACATGCGATTCATAAGTTGTATTATGTACTAAAATATTATGTACTTCTCCCTAAGGAACTGTTTTCCTATACTATAGGAAAACAGTTCTCTCTTGAGAAGTCCATAATAGATAAGTATACCAGTTCCATCTTTAAAATATTATGTCAATCTTAGTTCATAAATTCGGAAATGCAACATATTTGTTTTCATTGAAATTCACTTTTAGTTAGACATCCCTGAGCATTGCCTGAATTGGCACTGCATGTTGGGACATTCCACTAAAGTGTGCATGTAGTCTTGTTCTCTTTTTAGGTTGTGAATTTAATGTTCATTGTTAAAGACTCTCTTGTGACACCAAGATACAGAACAGGAATAGAAGCCATGTTCTTTTTCAAAATATCGTGTGAGCTGTTGTCACATTAGCCATACCCTTTTTTTAATGTATTTCTACAACTTCACATATTTATTACCTTAAGCATCTCAGCAACACAGGATTGTAGTTATTCACAAATAAATCTTCATGTGATCTTTCCATTACTAAGTGGGTTTCTGTGTATAGCTGTTCGAAGAGATTTTTTGTATTCTTCATCAGTGATGCCTGCTTTGTCTAGAAGTTTTTCATAAGGTGGCATTTTTTCCTCTTTTGAATATGACTGAACAGCATCAAACATCATGCCTATAATCTTCGTTGATTTCTGTTTTATCAATGAGCCATCTTCATCATTTGGCACATGTGCAAGAACTGAAATATAAATTGAAAATATACATGTACTTGTAGGTAATTAGCAATTTAAAAAAAAGAGATACAAAACCAACTATGCATATAGTAACTGAGATATGGCCTGGATGTAAACTTAAATGTCAAGTTGTTCAAGCAGAAAATGTTAGTCATCTTGATTTTCTTTTTTTAAATACTTATACAGTAATACGGAGATGTTTTATATATTTTACCTGTTTGAGGGATAGGTGGTCTTGGATAATGGAATCGGCAGGTTACAATATGTTTCTTTGTACAGGTCCTGGTGTGGTGGTGAACCTGACGTGTCAGTACCAGCTGTCAGTGTCAGTACCAGCTGATACAACTCGTAATCCTCATCCTTGTCTGGTAGAACACATTTAACAAACTTATCTGCAAATGCTACAAACTCTTCATCTTGGTCAACATTAAGTTGTGAAGCTCCTTTTACATGTACTGCTGCATGAAAATGAGCAGTTCCTCTGCCCTGCATTTCTTTCCTCAGGTCATAATTTAAAATTTGCCCTACTGGATGAGTTCCACTTAATATCACTTTCTCCCATAGTTGTTCAAATATGTAGTCAATATGACGAGCAGCAGTCACTGGGTTCCTCTGCAGCCACATTCGTTTATCCTGCCAAGTCATCTTGTTAATGTCTTCTTCAGTAAATCTTTCTCCATACTGTCTACCTATAATTCTTATCACTTTTGGCCAATGAAATTCAGCTGCTGAACCTGATATAAAGAATGTATAAGGACCATATTGTCGTAATTTGGCTAACATATCCAAGTGCATCTGTTTGAAGTATTGAGGTGTTCCACGGATGTTTTTAAAAGTGGCAAATATTTGATTTTCAATTAATAACCTTGAGATTCTCTGTGGATCTTTGAATTGGCCACATGTGATATCTTCTTGAAAGCATTTTCTGCTGGTAATTGATATACTTTGTTTTATAGCATCTCGTTCTAGCCAGTCCAACGCCATGAAAGTATACTCTGGACTTTCTGCAAATCTGCCATCTTTGGAAAGTAGTCTGGAATTTATAAACTTTTTTGGTGTTAATTTAATTTTCCTTGGGTTCTTCATAATGTATGTATGCTTACCATCAGGAAACAATTTCGGGAAAGACATCTGTTCCCACTCAGTTTCTTTTTTTGTAATGGGTATTTGATCTTCTCCTGGAGCTATGTTCAAAATCTGATTAGTATGCACATCAGGCACTGCACGAAAAGACGCGTTTAATATAATTTTATAGATTCGTTTACCAAATTATATTTCTTGTTTTTAATATAATTTGTGTATAACGTTATATTATATGTAAAATATAATGTCATTTACTTGATTGGATTTTATAATAAAGTATAATTAGATTTAATGCGATATACAACAAGAATTATGTAGTTTAATAGAAAAAATTATATGTTTCGTTTAAGAAAATTGACATTCATACGTAAATACATTTATACATAAAGTTTAATAATGTTTCTGGTATTCAGGAAATATATATGATAATTGATGTGTCAATAATATGTTATTTTATACAAAATAAAATGTTGTTTACGTACTCATTATTGCAAATACACAAAATCGTCTATATGTATCAAACTACCTGATCATTATGTTCTGATTTAATCATGGGAGGGGTTCGAGACGGTAAACACAAAACATCCTAATGATTATTTTTTCAGACACGTATAAGTAGATTAGATACAATATACAAAAAAGAATAATAAAGTCTAATAGAAAAAATATATAACTATGATAATTTTAGTTTGATCTTTATATGTAAATTTGCTTATACTTGAAGTTTAACTAAGTTTGATTTGCATTAAATATACGTGATAATTAATGTGCCATTAATACATCTTTCATTTAGAATAAAATATTGTTTATACACTGATACAAACAGACAAAATATCATAAAGCATCCAATATTATTATATGCTGCAGCTCTGAACTTACATGTACGTGGAAGGGGTTTGGGACGAAAAAAAAAACCCACTAAATTAATCACTTCAAGGAAATATTTGATTTGTAGTAAAAAAAAACAACTCACAAAGCAAATAAAAAATATTTCACTATAACAATTGATTCAGGATGAGAGAGAGAGAGAGAGAGAGAGAGAGAGAGAGTTTGTTTAACCTCTACGCGCATGCGAATCAAATTAAGCCAATCAAAAATCGAGAGAATTCTGAACCCGCCAAGCTGCGATGGAGATAACATGTCGGATTTGATTTAAGTAGCGAAGTAGATCTATCAGAATTTAGTGCTCTTGGACTGATGAATCATCAGATTCGTACAACGACGAAATCTTTAGGAAAACATCCATTGTCAAGACTATTGTCAAGTGCCGAAAGGGAAGAAAAAGTCACCACCATGTCAAGCAGGTAGAGCGCTCGTGAGAAACAAGATGGCGAAACAGTCCCACAACGTCAGTCCTTTGCCTCAACTTCTGTTCTTACATGTAGCAGCACCTTGGAGATAGGTTCGCCGGCCAGTGGTACCAGTTGTTTAATAGGTATGGTGGTGATTACGGTATCGATAAACAAGCGTCCCATTAACACATGCTCTTGTAATTTTATAGTTACTTCCCCTTGTGAACATGATTATTTCCCTTGTAAGAAGTATAGTAAATTTGTAACCAAACTGATTTGTAATCAAATAGTCGGATAGTCCTAGTGAAAAATAACTTCAAATTACATGATTATGCCCACAGTCATAACTTTTTAATATTGATATTCATTTCAATAAATATTGTCGGGTATGTCATATTATCAAATTACCATATTATCTACTGGTATAAGTATTTGTACTCACAGATGCTTGGGGACGGGACCCCCGACCCCCATATTCACCCCCCCCCCACATTCACAAGTTATTTTTTCACCATTTGACACCTTATGAAATTAAAGAGACCATCATTTCCGGCCGGTCAGTACTTTTTCAGTTATGAGTCCGTCCTATGATATCGCGGTAGTTATATTATTTTATTAAAAAATCTATCAATACGAAAATATATCCAGAAACTAATGTTTTGTGAGTTTATATACCTCAGTAATGTTTAACATGTCTGTTTTCAATGTCTAAAAATATTCCGACATAAAATGTCAATTTCAGTGCGTGCTACTATAAGTAAACAGAAATACCGCGATACCATAGAACCAGTGATATAATAGAAACAAGTATAAATAATTTAAGGATTTCCTAGCGAGGTGTCAAATTTTACAAGATGGTGTCTGCTGACATTGCAAATTCTTTGCTTTTTATACCAGGGGTATATATTTTATTTCTACATAGCTTTTGCGTTAATTGTGTTTTTTAAATGTAGCATAAATCAACATATAGTTAAAAATAAATGATAAAAAAATAACCCGAGAATGGAGGGGGGGGGGAGCAATGATTAAACACACAAGTTTCAAATTTAATCAATGTTGATTATAATTTGTCCCAAGTTATTGCTTCCATCACTTTTTGATGATTTTTTATAAAAATACACTTACACTCAAATAGAAGTACAGTTGAAATCGATGAAATGGAAAATATATCCAAGATATCTCCATTCAATGACACATAATTTTTCACTCATAAAAGTTCACAGGAAGGTAAATAAATTTCTTGCGGAAATTTATAATAGGAAATGTCTACATCTTTTCACCATCTAGAAATCACTTGGAATGTATACCTTGCACAAATTTTCGTTATCCAGGCTATTTCATGGCTGGTGCAATGAAAAATCCCCATAGACTATTTTGAGTTGTATATTGAGATCTGAAGGGGCAAAAGCCAAAGGGGTGTTTCAAAACAGATAATCTGAAGATATTTCATATCTATTTTGAGGATGAACATAATTTGAGCACATAGGTATTTATGATTATCAAAATATCAAGAAAAAGTGAACGAAGAAAAAACTCGGGACAGAGTGTAGCTATTAACCAAGAATTGCTACCCATTATAGTCACAATCTGTGACCTATTGATTAAGAGTCGGCTTGGGTATACGAGTCGGTTTGGGTACGACTTGACTTGATTCCCGTTAGAGGCCTAGAATAACTCTTCAATGCCTGTATTTTGATTTATTTTCACTATTTTGATGAATAGGACCAGCATCTTGGCCACTTTTCAAGTTGAGAAAGATTGAGTTTCAGCAGGAAAAAATCTTGGAGGGGCAGAAGGAAATCATCGCTAAATACTCTCTGAAAGTAATCCATCGCAAAAGAAAGGAAATAAGAAAGTTAAAATATGTGTACCCAGCCAAGTACATGTAAGTATATTTGATGTCAATAAAATATTGGTCTAATTTGCTATATTTAACATATAACCGCAAAAAAATATAGGGATGGGACAATACACCAGTGCATCACAGTATATACTTTGACAATATTTGGATCACTACATTTACCATTAATACAACGATACCGTAGTGAACTTTTTTTATATTTTCATAAAATATCCGAGCTTCATATACCAGCTATTTTAAGTCCGCGCGCCTAATATGAAAGTACAAAGATGGCAGAAAACCTCATAAAGTTGTCAAATCGATTCAAGCTAAATCTGGAGTGTGGAAAACTTTCGGATTACTTGTTTATGAAAAGTAGTGAATACAAGACGAAAGTAATTTGTAAATTGTTCAACGTTCATTTTAAATATAATGAAATCACTTTGGACATGTGGTAATACATAGATTGATTCAATAAATTTTAAGCCCTTATTCATGTTTTCATTAAGTTGCAATGTATCGTGATATGTATCATATCGCATCTCATGTATCGTGATTTGTACCAAATCTGCTAAGTAAAGTATCGTTCCAGCCCTGAAAAAATTCATGACTGAATTGAAGCTGCAGAATTTCTTTTTCAGTGATTAATCTATTGTAGCTTTTTGTTTAAATGTTTTTTGAATTAGGTTTTGCTGGAATCTTGTGGGGGTGGGGGGCTAAGAATTAGAGGATTATGTGGTACATTCTCTGACAAAAAACAGGAATTAAAACAGTAGGCTTCATCTGAACACAACATTTTACAAAGCTTTGGCTAAAATAAATAAAAGAATTGGGTGATCAAGCCTTTCATTTTTGTTGTACACCTGATTTCCACACCTAAAACTCATGATGTTCTGTATACCTTACTGATTTTTTTTCTTTGCATGTTTGAATGTAATATTGCTGAGACATAACATACATATATTTGATAAGCATAAATGTTGTGTCTGGCTTGTATATTAATATATATTCAATCATTTGTACACATCCAAAATTTTTGTTAATTGTATTATACAGGCTTATACTGTAATGTACATGTGGAGCGTATTGAGAGGAGTTATCTCAATATCAGCAACTATATAATTGTATGGCCTTGGTATGATATTTTGTGAATGCATACTTTCAGATTGCTGTGCATGATGGATACTCCCATGGAAACCAAATATTGAAGTAAAACTTTTTAAAGAATTAATAACTTAGACCACACCAATAAAAATTTTTGTTTGCAGGGTTCGACACTAACCTTAGTCCGTTAGTCACAGACTAATAGATTTTCTTACGGATTAACAAAATGTCTGTCTAGTCAGTCCGGTCAAACTAATAAAAAGTTTTGCTTAAAAAATGTGTAAATTAACGATGTGTGATTGTCGACATTTTAATGGAAAACCCTGACTGTATTTTTATTATCTAGCATATGATACATTGCAGTGATTATAGAGTTACCGAGCAAAACAACAGAGGTATGCAGGATATTATGGGTGACTTGATTATTTCTTTGCCATAAGGGGATGTCCGAGAAAATTAATAGGTTACAAGCACACGTGTTCACAACAACAGCTTCGAAAGGGACGCTTATGTGTTTTTAAAAAATATAGGTGAAACGAATCTCCTGTGAGTTGTTTAATTTAAATGAATTGTTTTACGTTAAATAATTTGTGATAAATTGCTTATTATTTTAAACAGATTTTTAAAGAACTTAGACAATGAAAAGAACAAGGTAGCTCATGCAGCCTGGATCTAATATGCATAGATCTATTTATAACATCTGTAATGGCGGCATACACCTAGTACACAGAGATAGTGAATACGCAGCTCATTGCTATGTACTGCATAGCACAATACAACTAAACATGTGCAACACCTGTAAGAAAAACATTATAGTGTATATTATGCACCCCTTTCTTACAAATGCTATTTAAAAACTCCATACTATATATAAGGCAAATACGGTAATGCTTTTTAATTTATTTCTGACGGGCACATAAAATTGCCTGCGGACTAGTTAAAATGAACAGGCACTAGTCCAGCTGGACTAATGCATCAAACAGTTAGTGTCGAACCCTGTGTTTGTCAGATCCCGCGCTCTTGTATTTAAATAAAACTTTACAAATAATATTCTAATTTTTGTTGCAATGTTATATTTTAGATGCAATAAACAGATATTTCCTGTCTATGCAAGATAAAGGAAGGAGAGAGTAGATTCTTTCAAGAAAGGAATGGATCTGTATCAAAGGAAACAAGGGTATGCCCAATTATATGCACTGCATGTTTTGAGAGTCTAGACCATACATATGTTCAAATGTCCCTGTTTACAACTGCCAAAATCATGAACTTGTATTGAAGTTCTAATTTATGCTGTATTATATACAGTGACTGTTCTATTGATTTAACTTATCTTTTAAGAATAATAAAGAGTTTTGATGTATAAATCGCATTTGCAGATAAGGCAAGAATTAACAGAAATGTAAATACTTGTTATTATGCCCCCTTCAGACAAGGGAGGGAATACTACATTGCTGTTGTTGATCGGCCGGTCCATCAACAATTTCCTTTAACGCAGAGGTTGCTCCTATTGATATGAAATTTGACACACACAGGGGTGTGCAATTACAAAATTTGGCCACTAGTCCAGGGGCTAGTGGGAGTACCAAAGTTACTAGCCCAAGATTCAAAGTTACTAGCCAGACTATTTCGGACATGTCGACATTTCATTTTATTAAAAAAAAAACCTGTATGACACTAGTTAGTATTTAATTATTAATATACGAAATATTTATTACTTGCATGTTTTCTGTGGTAGACTAGTTCAAAAATATTCAACTTCATTGATCTCTCACATTTTAGTTACAAAATTGGTTTGGGTACCGTTTATATAATAAAACCCAAACATAACATTGTGAATGTGAACAGACTCTATAAAATCACTGCAACTATCTATGTGTGCATGCATTTTATCCTGTTTAATTTCCATTTACAAAATACAACTATGCAATTAATTACGTAATGGTAAATTTTAATTAAAAATAATGGAAAATGCACAAATAATAATATGCAAAATATGAATTTTTTTTAATTCACCAAGCAGGTCACTTTAAAATGTGTTCATGAGAATAGTTAGTGCAGAAATTTATAATATCTCTGTAATGCATCTCTCTCTCTCTCTCTCTCTCTGTAAAAAAATTATATTCAAACTAGAGCAGAGCTCGTGGTAAAGCCACGAGTAGGTCTTCCGTTGTTGCTGCGAGTTGAAAATATATGTGATATGGTGTCAAACGATTATAATTACTAAACTTTCAGTTCTGCTTTTGTTATAAAAACGTGTTGTGATTGAAAGCCTGCATATAAAACGTGTTTTGAAAAAGAAAATAAGAAAATGTTTTAGGAAAACTATTTGTCGCACACAGTTTATGTAATCGTAACAAACATTATTTAAAAAATGAGATATTTAATGGCGAGTTAAATTTTCAGAGGGTAGCAAGCATTGTAATAAACAGTATGTACTCATGTGTCATGTCAGGAATTGTGGTTTTTTTTAAACCGAACCCGTTTACAAAACACGTAACCTTTTCTCTAAGATAACTTCTTTATTTAAATATTTGTAAATTTTTGAAGACAATGTGCAATTTAGAATTGTTGCGTGCTGACAAAATTTACAGACCCTGAAACGTACTACTATACAACAACAAAAAAGCGTGCGACTTACGTGCGAAAAACGTTTCGTAATAACCGTTTAGCGTTTCGTGTGAATCGTGAAGCGTTTCGTGTAAACCGTTTAGCGTTTCGGACAAAGCGTGCAGAATTTCGGACAATGCGTTTAAATCATTTCGAGCAAAGCGTGCGAGAACCATGTGAAACGTTTATCAGATTTCATTCGGAACTCTCTGACAATTTGTTTCAAAATGGAGCCCGTGTTTTACATTACATGTACTTTAAACTGTTTGTGATTGGCAAAACTCTCTTGTAGGTATTTTCATGAAAAAAAAATCTAGAAGAAATGATATACTTATCTTTTAACAAAATTGAATTTATTTTTAACAAACAAAAGAAAGGTAAATGTATTAAAAGACGACTAGTTACAGAGTACATGTATATATAACGTTTTTATACGATGTTTCAGTACTGGTACAGTTTTACCGGTAACGAATATTTGCCAGTATCGAATAATTTTTAGAAAAATTATTGGTGGAAGACAAAGTTGAGGTTTTAAAAAATTCTAACTAGGTGATTATAACACAGAAATAAATATTATATCAGTACGTGAAGTTGTTTGCCATTTGCACGATTATTTACCGAATTGTTTACAAATTAAAAATGTGCCCCAGATATGAGCTACCGGATGTTCAAAGCAGAAAAAACGAAAGTGTGAAAACAATTAAGCCTAACTATGAAAATAAGTTTGTTATTGATCCCTATTTAGTGAATAATTAGTAAATATAATTCATTTAAAAAGATAATACATCATATCAAATAATAATGGAGCTTTGAATGAAATTACGACTTCAAATAGAACCACGTGTAGTTTTCCTAGTTACGGTTCATTGCGACAGCAGTATTATTTGGCTGCAAAAATTGATAGATATACGGGAAAAACAAAGGAAAATGGCAACTACTTATCATCAATTACTATTATAAAGTGTTTTTATGAAAATTCAATATTATAAAGTAACGGAAATGAAAACTGTTCAAGTCCAGTTTCAATTTGACCGGAAAACGGTATGATAAAAATAACGATCATATAATTTGTTTAAATGACATATTCCCACAATCGTTTTTCCTTGTTCATTTATAAGTCCATTAACATGTACCTCTAGAATATTTTTGAAATTAATTCGCCTCAAAATATTCGGTCAGAAGTGATAAAGGGCGCTTAATTCGATACTGGGAAACGAATTCGAAACTATGAAACTGGAGGGGGTGTTGAAATTACTGTCTCCGTAATTCATCCTTTATATTTTCGGAAGTTTGATACAGTTTAGAAGGACAAAGAAACGCGATTTAAACAAAAAATAAAAACATTTGGAATTTTGATAATAATAGTTGCATGCACGAGAAACCGCATACTGATTCGTTACCGGTAAAATGACTGTACAATATTAAAATTCGCTATACATAAAAAATATTAAATACAGTTAGCAAAACATGATTTCTGTTGGAACAAGCCTTAATCAACTTTAACTTACACGAGCATGTTTTGATAAGCATGTATCTTTTTTTAATTTATTTACATCGATAACTCTTATTGAGACCACTCGCGGCACACATAACCTCGGACATCGGGTGAGACCTGCACCTGGCTGAACCTGTCAATCAAACTCTGTGTATTTGTTTTCATTGGATGGTCAAGCGTCTCTTTTTTTGTCAATAGCCAATGGAAAAATTAATCACTTCAAGGTAATTGGAATCAGTATCTGATGAAGCACACAATTTAAATGATAGAAAATTTATTAATTATTTGAACAAAATTAAATGTAAACATAGAAAGAAAACATACTGATCATTTCTATGAATTGCGGGAAGTAAGTTCTTTGGAATCCCGATTATAGATATTTTTACAAGTAATTATTTTAATTACTTAAACCACTGTTAACGGAAAACAAGACGTAATTAACGCACAGGGATTTGCCTACAATGTACACAGTCATGCAATAAATTATTAAGGGAATCTTTACGAATGGAACTTAATTCAAATAGATCATGATAATCTATATACACTGAACGCCGTTATACATGTAAGGAGCGCCGGTAATATATACGAAGATTGAGTCAAAAATTTAAATCATTTTTATTTCTTGTTCTTTTCAATACAATGTTAAATTACTTTGAAAAAAATTCGAAATAGTAATTACAACTTTCTTTTTTGTTTAATCTTTTGAATTTTTTCTGAGGTACATGGATATGTACAGAACATATTTATTTACGCGAATGATACGACATAGGAAAAAAATTATCGGATGTTTGTATAACATTGTTTTCTAACGAATGTGACTAATTTAATTTTAAATATTTTTCAACATTATCAATGTAAATAATATCAGATTTATTTCCTGTTTGTATTTTTACATCGTATTCTCTGAAACCAATAAAAATACTAATGTTAGAAGAAAAAATCAAATCCCGCCGAATACTGAAAAACCGATTTCAGTTTGTAATCATACGGATTTTTATTTTTGGTATTGACTATTGAGTTACGGTAACATTTTTTCTGGATTATTTTATGTAGTAAAAGCACCATTCCAACTGTTACTCAATTACATAACAATTGATGACCCGGGGCTATATATGTTCTGAGCTGTGTGCGCTGAAGCGACACAAGATTCTCGGTCGCACGTGGCGATTGAATTAACACAGACTGACCGAATAAACAAACGGTTGGGAAAGTGAAACAAAATGTTACACATAAGAAGAAGCCACCAAAAATGATTTTCGACAGATCTTGATATCGTTTCGCCCCCCCCCCCAAAAAAAAAATACAGCGCGAGCTCCTGTCAGCGGGGCGGGAGGAGGGGGGCGGGGGGGGGGGGGGGCAGCAATGAGTTCGCTTCCATAATGAAACGAACATGTAGAAAAACTACAGAAGTGATTAATATGTGACCGACAGAATCTAATCTAAAGTTGTTTAAAACTCATGTGAATATTCTTTTAAATAATCATCGAATGCCTCAACTCAGGACATTCTTTTATCGTGCTAGCACCTACCGCAAACATGTAACATGGAACTTTGATTATAATTTGATTTGATTTTTAAACTACCTTGTACGCTATCGTATACACCAATGCTTAATCAACTGTACAAGTAAAATAAGTTTATCTTTTCATCTTAAACCAAAATAATTGTTGAAAACATAATAAAATATAGTTTTGTCCGTGCAAAATGCCAAAATATGAAACATGAACGCGTGATAAGGTACAAGATCACGAACCGACCGCGGATCACTTGTCCAATCGTGCCGGATCTCCTCAGCCATGGGCGATGGATGATCATCATTTAAATGTTCAATATTTAGGGGGGGTTGTTGTTGTTGATTTAAAACATTATTTGTACAGTTTATAAAATATTTTATATAAACAAACTAACCATTAATTTATGTCTGACGATGTTTCCGATTTGGGTTAATATCGTTCATTAATATTCATTTACACTCAAATTTAATTAAATAAATACAAAATGGACAATCTTTTATAACATAAAATTAAAACAGTTCTTGTATTTACGACTATATTAACTCAAACACGTTCATATGCATGGAAGTGTGCGTCTCGGTGTGCGAATCTTGTGTATAAATAACCGCTATGTAGTGCAGCCGTGGCTGAGATCCTCGGCCGTGGGCGAACGATAGATTACGTAAATGTACAACGCACAGACCCACACAGCTCAGAACCCAGTAAGCCTTGAAAATTGCAGTATAATGACCTTACTCTATCAAATAGAAGTTATTTATTTTAAACTTAAAACCCACAATTTATCTATATCTATTATTGCTTTAGATTGAGAATGACATTGCTTTTATTAATTAACTGAACGATTTCTTAATTGACACCCAATCGTTTAATCCATAAAAAAACATGTATAATCAAAACGAAAACAATTCTTGGGTTTGCGGATAAATAAAATCATATATGAGAGACGCAACTCTCGTGTATTAGATAACCCCTGACCGCTAGGTAGTCCAGCCGCGACCATGGTGACCGATTTTCCCGGCCGCGGGCGAGGGAGAGCTTACGTAATGGTACACACCAGCTCTGATTCAAGGTAGATTTTAAATGTATGGAGTTAATAACTAAAATGTAATGCATAGATTTTTTTTAATTCCATATTTTGTGGTTTACTAGAAAAGAAAAACAATGATTTGTTTTCCAAATCCCGTTTTTAAGGGTTGAGCATTATAAGAACTTAACAACAATGACTTAAACTCCTAAAAAAAAGCACGTATATTCTAAAAAAACAATTCTTATGAATTAATGCCTTTTGTATAAACCAGCATACTTTCTGCGGTGACTTTATGCCAGTTGTACGCGCAAAGACTTTCGTTAACTTGTCAAATGAAAACAGGTACATGTTAACATGTAAAGCTTTTTACACTCATACTACACAAATCACATACAAAATAACATTGTAGCGACCTTTATGAGATCCCAACAAACAACTTTTCCAGCGACGGCCATATCAAAATCCTAACCGTTTTTGAGTTATTAAGCAAACTTTTTTAGGGGCCACTGGCCCTTAATTTAAGGGGCCAGCCCTTTTTTTTTGGTGTCAAATGAAAGCCCTCTATATTTTGCACAACTTTTATTCTACATGTCTTAACAAAATATTTTTCGTTTAAAAGATATAAAGGAAAATATGTCTAAATTTTCGCACTTTTTTGAATCCTGTTTTTTGACCCCCTACCTTTTCCTAAATAAAAAACGTAATCTAAAAACAAAAACAGATGTGCACAACTACAATGTCTCTGTTATTCAAATTCGTTGGATTCCCATTCCCTGCTATCATAGTCTCGGAGCCTTTGTCTGGAAACAAAAGGCCCTAAATATTTTTAAAAGGGGAATAACTCTTTAACGGAAAGGGAATTCTTAATTTTATGAATTGCTTAAGATAGTGTTTTGTAAAGTACATTAGCCCTGAAAATTTGAGCAAAAACCGTTCAGAAATAAGCAAGATATGAAGCCTCAAAGTTCGCGTCTAGGAAGAAAAAAAAAAAAAAGAAAAATAATCTTTCCCGCACAATAATAGAAAGGTCTTCCGTTGGAAACGGAAGACCTTAAAAAGCCAATGAATACATATTACAGAAAAAGGAATCATTTTACAGTGATGTCACTTGAAACAGCCGCACAGGTAACTGCGGAAGCTATGTGCAGTGAGGCGTGACTATCTCGTCTAGCCACTGGTCAGGTCAACACTGTCAGTAAAACTTCAAAGTGTGAAACTTACAGCCGAGTGTTTTTTCTCAGAAGAATGTAGCAATAGAAAAAATGCTTAAGAAATTTTTAGGCTATCATGACTTAAAAGGAGCAGATATTATGCCTCTGTGATAACAATGACGATACACTTTTCCTACTAGGACACTGCAAATTTACCGGCATATTTTGCCAACTCTGGTTATGATTTACTAGCCCGACGGGCTACCACAGTTAATGTTTTTGCTAGCCCGACCTCTAAAATCGATAGGCCCGGGCGTCGGGCGATGGTAATTGCACACCCCTGCACACAGATTCATCATAATAATATTTTGGTCAAGTTTGATTTAGAGTCTAATTGAGCAATTTTTGACAGAGTTATGCCCCTTGGATATGGGAAAATCCCAATTATTTGCTTTTTCGTTCATTTCTCCAAGGAAGAAGGGGACAATTGTGTTTCACAAATATCTCTTGTTTTTTGAAATATATAGTCTCATAACTGCAATAGTGTGTGCAGACAAATTTTCATGATGCACAAACGCCTGTTACTCCTCTTTCAAAAAACAATGATTTAATGCTTAAATAAATTGTCTGAGGAATTTAAAAGGAAAGCCTGAACATTTTACAATGTTGGCTTTTTAAAGACAATATGTGTGTATAAACATGTGTATTTATGTGTGTATATATGTTGTAGAAAACGGAAGTTATACTATAGACAGGCTGTCAGGCTGTATTTAAACAAAAGACCTCCTGGGATGAGGAGAAAAAGAAACAAGTAGAACCTGTATTTCTTGTCGAGTACTTGATGATGTCATCAGAATATGAAAATGATTGGGAAGATGACACAATATATGAAATCACATCTCTAAAGTGGCGCTCTGACGAATGTTTAATTGGACACCAAAAGTTCTGCTCTGAAATCCAAATGTTCAAAAAGGCAAAGTATAAGACGTATAAGGACCAACAATGAATCATCTAGAGACAAACCAGAAAATATATCAAATGAACAGAAATGGGCCATTTGAGATTTTTAAAAGAGTTGCAACTGTCATGTATAATTAGCTCACCTAAGCTGAAAGTTATTATATGGTTTTACTGATATGCAAGCATTTTGACATATACATTGTTGATTGTATAAAATTGTTAACTCCGTCCCATGGACAATTTTTGTTCCTCGCTAGAGGTTCATATTTTGATGTAGGTTTATTATCCATGTATAAAGAGTTGTTTAACACTTCTTGAGAACTGCAAAGCTCAATATGTGATATGACTATAAAATCATTGCAAAATAGCTTGATGTATTGTTGTAGTATGATGAACCTAAAAATATGCTGGGTATTTTTTTAAATACAGGATCTGATATTACTTGTTCAACTCATACTGTTATATAAAAGAATATTCATTGTGTATTTTTTTTATTGTTGAATTTTTTTTTATGCTGATCAATTACAGATTAAATTTGGCCATTATGATTTTAATTTTTGTCATGTTGGCATGTAACCAAGTCATACTTTTTTTATCTCAATTTATTTACAAATATGTTTAAGTTTATTTCCAGTAATTAGTGCATATATCTCTATAGCATAATAGAACTGAAGACAATAGGAAGTTATTTATTTTTAAAGGGAGCTCTGTTGGCAGTTAGTTGCAGATCTTGATACCCAAGTAAGAGAAAGGTGGCGTCTCTGACCGATCCTTTTGCTCATGCTTGTGGGCGAGTGAGGCTTCCCTGTCAAAGGCTTGTATAAGTTTAAAATCATATATCAAATTATAAACTAAACACATATAAGAGTGATATAAAGTGGTTATTTTAATGAATATTTTATCATAATTTGTTTCTTTTGTTCTAAGTAAAGAGTTAAAGACTAGATTTTTGATAATTTATTGAGTAAAGAGTAGTTTTTATGGACATCTAGGCAGTTATACAGGACTTTTTGTATGTATATCTTTCAGAGCTTGTTCCTGAAACTTGGACGTAGACTAGAAAATTTACGGAAAAAATACAATTTTTATCTCAAGTTATTTTAATCTACATATTTGTACAAGTTTCACTTATATAATTTATTAGCTTAATTAGCTCTATAGTGAACAAAATTTGTTGTTTAAAATATACAGGAGACAATGCAAGAGTATTTTGAAAGGGCTTTGCTGGCAGTAAGTTGCAGATCTTGATACCTAAGTAAGAGAAAGGTGGTGTCTCTGACCGATCCTTTTGCTCTTGCTTGTGGGCGAGTGAGGCTTCCCTGTCAGTTTCTTACAGATGCAAGGAATAAACAAACAAGACTTGATAAGACATTTCTGTGTAAAATAATGGGGAACTGTTTTCTTTTTATGATAAGTAAGATTGAGTTGAATATTTATAGTGTCATAACTATATTTTACATTCTGTACATGCATATGCCAGGTCTTATTTCAGACCTTAATAGGATAGACTAGAAGAATTTTTATTGAAAGTGAATTTTAAGCAGGAGACAATGAAAGAGTATTTTGAAAGGGCTTTGCTGGCAGTAAGTTGCAGATCTTGATACCCAAGTAAGAGAAAGGTGGTGTCTCTGACCGATCCTTTTGCTCTTGCTTGTGGGCGAGTGAGGCTTCCCTGTCAGTTTCTTACAGATGCAAGAAATAAACAATACTTGATAAGACATTTCTGAGTAAAATATTGGGGAAACTGTTTTCTTTTTATGATAAGTAAGATTGAGTTGAATTTTTATAGTGTCATAACTTTTTTAAATTTTGTACATGCATATGCTTGATCCTATTCCAGACCTTATTAGGATAGACTAGAAGAATTTTATTGAATTTCCATGATTTAAATTTACCATTTTGCCAAATTTTGATAATCAATTATTGTTTGCATTGGAAGTTTGTGTAAATTAAAATTACTTTATATACGTTCCAAAATGTTAACTGAATAGTCTGGTCATTAGAATATGTATTTTTCTTTTCTGTATAATAAATTTTCAATATTATAATGTAAAACCTAAGGAATTATTTTTAAAATCACATGAAGTGTTTAAAATTAGAGATGCACATGTACATCCTATTATTGAACAATTTGTTCATTCAATTTAGTATAATTTGGTATTTGTATGCATCATATACCGGTATATAAATATATAGGGTTTTTTCAATGCTATTACATATAATATGATTGTTAATATATATCTTCTCTGAAGTGGTTTTCATGGAAACTCTTATCTATTTGCAGTTATGAACTATAGAGTATGTATGTAGTATGTATGTTTCTATGAATACATGCTATTTTCAAAATACATGTACTAGGAAAGAGAATTTGTGTGTGCGTGTGTATGTATTTTAGTGACCAGTAAATAAGTAAAAAAAATTTGATTACTTCAGTATTGTCAACTTTCAACAATTGCTTTTCTTTATCTACATGCATTATATAGAAAAACTGACTTTGTGTTGTAATTTATGTTGTATATGAAAATACGCAAGTTAAGCTAGAATTTGTTATTTGCAGACCATGCAGCAATTTTTATGGGTCTGTTTCAGTTGTGTGTTTTTTTCCTACTAGTCCATATAGATTCCATTATTTCCATTTAATGTGTATTAGCCTGCATTTGCTTAAGTCAAATGTGCATTTCACAATTCCAAATTTGGACATTTTACCTAAGTATTTTTTAAGAACTATATCAGAAATTGTAATGGCATCCATTCCATTGTATCTGATCATGACGTACGTATTGTAATTTTCTAAATTGTGACTTTTATGCTTAAAACTTTCAAATGTTTTGCTCTGTAAGAATACATGTATTTATTTTTTTACATCATTGAGACTTTAACATGCAATAAAATCGAATCTTAAGTGGACTTGTGTGTGATTTTAATTTTCAAAAATGATAGCAAAAACAATTTCAAAGAAAACAACTGGATGTTTGAAGTTATATAAAGATGTATGCGGTGGTATAATTATTTAATTAAACGAAAATAATAATGACGTAAAATATATACAATTCCAGTTTATATTGGCAGGTTTAATCAAAACATTATCGTCGCATAAACAAGAGGTATAATGTAAGTTGATAAAAGCGTTTATTTGAATGTTTTAGGAAGTTTAAGATATCCGTATATAATTTAATTTTTGACAGTTTATAATGTAAAATGTAAATTAAACGAGAACAAATAATGAATTAAAATTCAACATTAAATTTTATTAACCAAACAAATTTAATATATCCATTAAACTTAATTTTTTCAGCATGTTTAATGAAAATTATATGTTTTATATACAAGAGGTATAATGTTAGTTTACGGAACACTTAAATCTGTACGTATGAGTAAGTTTACAATTTTTCCGACATTATTAAATTTGTTCTTTTACGGAATCCAGTAAACTCATATTAAATGCTAATTATTTTTAAACGTTTTCGGACACACAATATGTAATACTACATACTTAAATTTTAAATAATCGTAACGTTTAAATTGCATTTAAGGTGAAATTAAACGCGACTTTTCGTGCAGTGACTGGACCTTTGTTTGTCAAAGATTGTTTTATTTTTGAAGATTTGAATCGTTTCATAGTTCAACACATTCATGGCACACAAAGGGTTGATGCACAACTAACTAATATTATCAATATGTTGAAAGTTCCACCAATCATGTACGGTAATTTTTTAAAAGATAGTACAGACACTGATATTTTATTACTTTATAATGAACTCGCTGACAGTGTCACGGGGAGACACAGATATGAAACAATGATATTGAGAATGGAAATAGATCAATAGATAGGTCATTACTAGAATTTTGACACAAGATGAACAAAATTTGTACAAAAGTTTGGTGTTACAGAAAATGACGTTATATATTTTAATAGAGTTAGAAAAGGGTTTTATATATATTTTATATATATTGTAAAGAATATGAAAAACTCAAGAAAAGACAACAATGTGTTGTAATTTGTTCAATGTAAAAAATGTTACATTTCTGCATGGTGTTAACATTTTATCAATGTTCTGGAAGAAATCATGGCCTTGGTGAAATATTTTGACAAAGTGCAGTTTATTGATTGTGTATGGCAAGTGTCTTGTCCTGCAAAGTTAGATTTAATTCCCATAAGCTGCATCATGAATGTAAATAATGTTGTTGAAATAAATGGCAAAACATATATTTTTCCACCACCAAAAAGATATGTCATAGATTACTGTATATGAGAGATGGACAAAATGTATGATGCTTTCTTAATTGTCCAGCAATAAATATATTCAAAAAAATGATTATTATATTATTAAAAAAAATACATGTATACAATGACAATAAAACATGGTAAAATTTTATTATTTATGAATATATTAATTGTTTTATTGTTGTATGTTTCTAAAATTTCGTTTAACGTGTATAATTAAGGAACCTTAATAACGATGTTTTTATCGTGATGACTTGAGTCTAAAAAGCTATAACTATTAGACTACAACACATTAGGAATTTCAGTCGATAAGACTTTGAGTTTAACCATTTTATCAGAAAAAGTGGAAAAAAAATGGTGAAATTTGCGAAGGCAAACCAGTTTCAATGCCATTTTATAAATTTAATGCTGAATTATTGGAAACTAAAGGCCATTTTTAAAACATTTCATAGACAGTTGTTCTGTTGAGCGCTCTATTCTATACCCTGTAACTACATGCAGATTTTGAATAAAATTATTTAGTATATTGGTTGAAATATTTTCGGGGATATGTCAATGAAAGGATTTGTACTGCACCTGTCTGTCAGTGAGGAAGAATTGATGGAATTAGACCGGGATATACGTCCCCTCGTGAAGGAGGATGGAATGTCATGCGAAGTAGAAAGGTGTGAGGGATTCTTTCTCTTTCTCCAGAGTTAAAAGGACTGCAGGATGCACTGGAGAGAGTACCACCAAGCATGTGTCTCATTATACAGGTGTCCTATTGAAGGGTGCCCGTATTCCAGTGCCAGAACAGGTAACCCGTCATGGGAACTTCAGACACAAGGGTACGGTGGAGCCTCTACCGGTTCTGTTGGCTAACACCAAGTACAGGCCACCTGGAGACAGGTTAATGCCCTCGCTCCGGTGACACAAGCCAGAGACATCTACCAGAAAGAGGAAGCCAAAAAGAGAAGATTGCAGACAGACACCACTACAGGGGAAAAGCTAGAGCAGACCTTAGTAGTATCCAGGGATCAAGTGGTAGTGCTACAGGAAGAGGAAGCGATTATCATCACCGGAAGATTGTGGGGGAAGTTTAGTACAAAAACTGTTGAGGAATACAGACCTTGAACTATACAAGCTTATCTTTTAAAAAGATTGGTGAGCTAGCGCCGGCGCCATCCTAAAACACAGAAGCAGATTTATAAAACATTGGGTTGGATTCCTGAATCGATTAATTAACAAAAAGAAGGCATAGTGGTGTACTGGAATTGTGCTGAAGTGGGGTCTCAATTTAGAATCTAGAGTAGGCTTAACATCGGCAATGGCATAGCTCATTAACTGTGCCTTAATCATTATGTTTAAATTTCGATGTGAATATTTTAAAGAACCATTGGTACTGTTGTGTAGCAATCGTATTATCACCGTGCAAAATTCACTGTTTAATTATAACTTTATTTTGGACTTTACTTTTAAAATTCAACATCTGTTTCGTAATATTTTCTCACAGTTTATTTCTTACAAAGTTACTTAATTATTTAGTGATCGACACTTTTCGGACTCTTAATGTGATTTCAAAGAGACAGAGTGTCATGTCTCAAGGACTGTTAATCTCTTAAAACAACATTTTGCAATTATCTGTTTTTCATGTCTTGGACATCAAACACTCATTGAGTTTATTTAATTATTTGATAACTGTCAATATTTCACTCAGCTTACTTATGTCATCACCTGTCAATTTATAGTCAATCGGTAGTCTGGAATACGGCGGCCAGCCTCGGCCACGTCCGACTCGCCCATGCAGAGCCTTGAGTCCGGAGGCCACTACTGGCCATATCCGACTTGTTTGTAATATGTCTACCTGTTATATTATTGTAATGTTGCCATCGTTGAGTCTCGACCAATAAAAACGGAATCCTGCATCAATTGCCTGTTTATTTCTCTGGAACTGTATACTGGTGGACCTTCGGGAATACGGCAAACCTACCCTTCATTTTTACTTTACGGCCTACAGCGCGCCACAACCTTATACCCTTTACGCCAACATTCCCTCACCCGGTTCGTACTGCACACGACCGATGCAGACCCAGAAGAATTCTCTAGCACCGTAAAATCTACGCGGTCACAGTATCTTTTCGGGCCTTTTCGGCAAGCTCGGAAAACATATCCAAGGTTGTTTTCCGAGCTTGAATGATTAGCAATTTTTATAATATTTAAAATAACTTCGCATTTTAAGACCTAAGCTACTTTAACAATAAAACACAAAATTTCAAGTGAAGATGAAAAAACGGAATTCAAATGGTACAGTTTATCTACAGTATTCCATGAATCCCCTACTATGGAGTCGAACATGTGTATTCCAGTAAAAAAAAAGACTAAGGTGGCAGGGGATAGTTTTTTTGGTCGAGGAAATGTGAGGCAGATAGTGCTCATATATGTAATTAAATTTTTCGGTGGATTTTTAAATTTGCTAAAATTGGTTTGCATGCAGGGGACACATGGTCACAACTCTTGAGAATTTTTAAACATTTCAGAATAAAACAAGTACAACTTACATATAGCACTATAAAGAATAGCCAGGGACGGTCTCAAAATTTTCTGAACAATGGCCCTTTTTTCACATTTTCACGGGTCCAGAACCAGGCTCCAGTCCCGAGCAACTGCCATAAACTACCATAGGATTGGTAGCCTAATGTATACCCATGCAAATGATCACCAATTGATGGGGGGTCAATCACCTTCTTTTCGAGTGACATTTCGTGTTCTGAACCCACCCTACTTTTCTAGCACAAAACCGAAAGTGAAAATTTTGGCCACAGTTTCGCATTTTCATTCCATGTCTGATGAAAAGTGTTACCAGTAATAAAGTGTCATATATCAATGAAATTGACAGGAGCTCCTCTATCCACAAAATGAATGCAATAAATATTCTACCAATTTATACCCCTCAAATAACCAGCCAAACCCCAGGTTCTCCCTTTATTTCAAAATTTTGACCGGGTCTTTCCTTCGAAACTATCCCCTGCCACCTTTAACTTTTAGAGATTGTTTCTCTCTAACCAAAACACTTTAAAATCAGAAAGTTCATGCAATTCTGAGTAAAACCTTTCAAATTTGGTCTGATTTCATTGAAAAATAAAAAAGTAATGGCTGTTTAAGTATTACCCCCTTTCCCGGCTGAATCACCTTAACCTGTTTCTGTAAGGTTTTTAAGATACATCATGACTTCTTTCAATCCAAAAGACATTTTTTCTTTAAAAATCAGTTATAACAAGAAACCTTTATCCCTATCTGATGTAAAAAAAAACATTGAAATATTCACATTTAGTAACAACATATAGGAGAATTCAATTCATATGTATCACCTATCCCCCTGCAAATGGGAATAAGAAAAAACACATTATTACTCCTTGCAATCAACTTTTTTGTTTCTAAATGGTACCAACAGGTTTAAAAACTCTATTTGAACACAAAAGCAACCTATTTGGAACACAAAACCTTCCCTTTCATCTTTTCATAAGGGACAGGTACCTAGAAAATGGCAATCAGGCATCTTACCCGAGGAGTAATTTCCCAAATATGGTGAACGGATGATGATGAAACCTAATTTCTCTGTTTATTCTTTAACCAATACTAAAAGATCTAGATTTATTTGTTATAAAGATTGAAATACATGTTTTTCATACAAAGAAATACCAAATTTGAACATCCTGACCACATCCCCATAATGAGGTGGGAATACATGCAAATGACAAATGGTTAAAAAATGCACACAAATTCAATTTTTCTTGATATATTTTCAATAAGGAAGAAACCAAACATATGTGTTTTGTTTTAAATGAGAGATATTTTATGTATGCATGAGATTTTATGAAAAGAAATCCGAAATAAAGGCTATTTTTGGTTGGCGGTGAAGAAAATTGAAGGGGGGGGGGGGTGCTTTTTAGACAATCAGACATTTAAAAATGTTTATAATGACTTAAAATGCAGATATTAACTATTTAGAATTACATGTAAATTACATGTAGCACATGTAAAATATATATTTAGCACTAAAATCAACTTTTTGTCAGTTTTAGCTTGAGAAAGAACAATATTTTACAATTTCTTATCAAATCTAAGGGTTTAAAACTATATATCAATTAATTTCAAGAAAATTTCATGAAAATGCTACAATATTATTCAGTTAATCCAAATTCAACCCAACATCTTATTTCAATAGGAATAATAAGCCTATAAAGGGTTTTAATATAAGGACAAACCCAAAATACTAGAAAATTGCACTTTTTCTAAGGACCACCCCCTGCTACATTTTGGCCCCTAAATCTCATCACAGGGTTGAGCAATCATAACAATTCAGCCAGTTTCCCATTTTACACACATTGAACATCTTTTCTGTTCCCATGTTGTTAAACTTAAAGCATATTAAAAATTTGACATTTTCTTGAAGGTGGCAGGGGATAGTTTTTTTGGTCGAGGAAATGTGAGGCATATAGTGCTCATATATGTGATATAATTTTTCGGTGGATTTTTAAATTTGCTAAAATTGGTTTGCATGCAGGGGACACATGGTCCCGACTCTTGAGAATTTTTAAACATTTCAGAATAAAACAAGTACAACTTACATATAGCACTATAAAGAATAACCAGGGACGGTCTCAAAATTTTCTGAACAATGGCCCTTTTTTCACATTTTCACGGGTCCAGAACCAGGCTCCAGTCCCGAGCAACTGCCATAAACTACCATAGGATTGGTAGCTTAATGTATACCCATGCAAATGATCACCAATTGATTGGGAGTCAATCACCTTCTTTTCGAGTGACATTTCGTGTTCTGAACCCACCCTACTATTCAAGCACAAAACCGAAAGTGAAAATTTTGGCCACAGTTTCGCATTTGTATTCCATATCTGATGAAAAGTGCTACCAGTAATAAAGTGTCATTTATCAATGAAATTGACATGAGCTCCTCTATCCACAAACTGAATGCAATAAATATTCTACCAAATTATACCCCTCAAATAACCAGCCAAACCCCAGGTTCTCCCTTTATTTCAAAATTTTGACCGGATCTTTCCTTCGAACTTATCCCCTGCCACCTAACGTAGTTGGTAGTGCTCGAGAGCGCTAGCATTAAGATTCTGTCTATGGGTATCAGTAATCACCAGAACGAGTTAACAAACAGAAAAGAGAATATTAGTGGATGAGTTGTACGTCAATTGAGATGAAAGTGATAAAAAGAAACTGACGAGGTTCACTTCAATTTCAAATACCATAGCATACAAATCTCCTAGCATGGCATACAAATCTCATAGTATATCATTTAAATCGCATACCTTAGCATAGCAGAAAATTGTAAAAGATATGCATGAAATGATTCTATTGAACATCGATCTTTAAACCCCCTGAATGAAATATCACCGCGGATAACATCATGTAACAATTGATTCTTCACATTCTCGTTACTTTTAGTCCAGAAGATGAGATGTGTTTGTTTCAGATCTCCTTTCGGTTGTCTAAGAATGTTCCTGTTTTTCCACGCCTGGAAAAAAACTCGTCTATTCCCGCCTTTAAGTAGTAGCTTAGAGACCCACAGTGGAGGTGTGTCTTAAAGGAATTTTTCAATTTTTGCTTCTGCAAAAACAATTGTTACATTAAAAAAATATGTGTCAAGTAAATAATATACCAGATAAACATTGAATAGTTATGCCCCTATATTTTAAAATCGGTATCTTTACCTACATTTACACACATTTTTGAGGCAAATTTTTCCCTCCACATGGATTAACATTTTTAAGGTACTTTTTCATTCTTTCTACACTCATATAGTAGTTTTCTCAACAGTTGCACAAGTTCGACGAATGAGGTTTGTCGTGAACATTCATATATTCAGTTGTGTTTAAGTCCAAGAAATATAGCCTCAGGTGGCATACGATTTTTGTACAAATCTACGCAGACTTTCCTAACGACGCCTTTTTTTATTAGCCAAATTTCCCACACTGGGTCAATCGTATGCGAAAGTGTACTTATCTCGCTTCCTGGGTTTAAAAGTATCATTTAGGTGGCGGCGCACAAAAGCACCTTAGAGCAACTCTTTTCCTATGCAGTATAGGTATAGTGCATTGGCGTCGAGGCCAATAAATCTACCACAAGGCTTTTGTGGAGTAGCAGGATGAAAGATTTCGCTGTCTCGTTGTAGCGTTTGAATATGATACTAGGCCTTCATCAGCTTCTCGGAATACGGATACTTCTTCTTTTCCTTAACCCCATAGGTTGACCACCGCCCACTCTTTTTAATGCGCTAAGCATAGCTCAGCGCTTTATTGTCGTTAGACTTCTATTTCCGGTGCAAGGAATAACTGCCCTCTATGAGCAGAAATATACATAATTTAAACTGGTTAGAGGTATAGGGAACCAGTTATCTGGGTGACGGAAATGGCCGAGTAGATACGATTGGTTTGCGGGGCTTACGTACATCAGCACGGGATGCTATGCAGTGATGAAAAAATATAGTGCGTATTCAGAAGCTAAAATATAGAAAAATAAAATCGATTTTTGCAAGAAAATGTCAAAAACTGTGATAAATTACTGTTCAAAAGGTATAATTTGTGATTTTAACATATCTTTTTTCAGGCAAGTATCCATATACAAGTCGTGTTCAGCTTTAATTCGCATCATCTTCAGAAAGTAACATATATTTAAAGAAATCTGGCCTTCGATACTTTAAATTGATATTCATTAAACATAAACCAAAATTTCAATAAGGCTCATTTCCGCCTACGCTTGCACACAGTAAATTTTCTTAGAACCAAGCTAGGTTAGCGCTTTTCAGTACTTTCAGTACTTTGATTGCTAGAGTATCGTTGATGTCTAAACAAGTTGAAAAAAAAAGTTTTGTAGTTTTTTGCTCTTTGGACTAATTTTAATTTTTGCTCTGGGATTAATTTGAAATTAAAACATTTTAACAAAGGCCATCCTTTTTTCTTGAAATATCTCTATCACAGTTTGAGTTGTGGTCTAGAGCAGCAATAAGGTTCCTAACATTGAAAACAGGTGGAGTGTATGAGTGCTGCTTTGATGTATATTTCAGGATCAAGTTCTGGAAATTTTCTATGGCAGCTGTGCTCCTGTTAAAAAGAAGTTAACCATAAATAATGATTAAGTATATAAGATGTATACATTCATTTCCAAAGACAAAATGATTACATGTATGCAAACATGTATTTTTTGAAGCCAGTACAAACCTGCAATTCAAGTTATATGGAATTTTCTTCACCAGTCTTTTGTCCCGAACTATATCTCTTAACGCAAAATTAGCAGGTGATCCTGGCTCTAGCCAGCTTTTGTCACGCTCCTCCATTAGAGGCCCATGCAAGCAAGAACTTCTAGCTCCTACTCTGTAATTACCTGAATTATTTTTTTCCCAAGATCCTTTGAACCATGCCATATATTTCAAACGAGTGTTTGATTTTGGGACAGTCTTTTCCTGAAAAATGAATGCATTGTTTCTTTAAAAAAAAACAGACCCATTTTTTGGAATATGAATAGTATTCACTTAATTGAGTACTATTGTAAACTTACTCATCAGAGCTTCTATTTGCACATGAGCATCTGTGACAATTTCCACAATTTTTAATGTTATGATGAAGGAGGAACTGGGGGGCTTTCTGAAAACATGCCTTCTCCAGCACTGCGCTTTTTCCTCCAGTCATCCGTTTGTCCAATGTTATGATGCACAGTATTTTATGGGTATCGTGCTTTCATTAAAGTATAGGTGCAGTACTGTGCACAATGTCCAGGGCTGTCCATACGCCCATCCCCTTGGATAAATATTATGAACATTTAACATTATTCTAAAATACATGTATATAATTTACTTACAGGTTAAAGCTATAAATTCTGATTTAAACTACTGTAAAATTTTAATAACCTAAAAGAACAAGATCCTTTCCTCGAAATTCATTCAAAACCTCATTTTGATGACTTTCCCATATTTCAACAATGCTGGGCACTACATAAATTCGCTGAATTTTCCAAAATGAAGATGATGAAAGGAAAGGCAATTTCAAAAAACTTGCAAACAATGCAAGCTTTTGAAAGTTGTTTCCAGTGGCAACCAGACTAGCTGAAATAGAGCATCCCCAATGTGGAGACCCCGGTTGAGGAGAGGCTGGGAACACCATTTGTGTGCAATGTGCTTATTGCTACAAATCTGAAATGAAAGCAACAACACATAAACTTTTGGTTGAAATTGTATGAACATGGATTTGCATATATTGATTTTTTTAAAGATTATCAATGATTTATCACAGGTCCATAATTGTCAATTCTTACCCATTTCAAGTATACAGCAGATGAGACTGTATCTAGTGTAACTCGCACATCCTCAGTACATCCATTCACTTTACATTTGTAATGCACCCTTGTTGTTGCCAATTCTAGTAGAGGTTGATGCTTCATCGGTTTCCATGGATTCAGGAGCCATTTCTTGATCTGTAATATGGTCCTCTTCCATAGGTACACATGTTGAATTGGGAATCAACGGAGACCATGGACCTTCCGCTGTAATCCACTTGATCAAAATCATGAGCTAATTCGTGAAACATCAGGCCCTGTTCATTGCACATTACTTTTTTCACAGTGGTGGCAATGATGCTTTTGATCCTACAAAACACGGTTTAAAATTTCATAATAAAATGTTTTTGTGAAATTGTTCTTGTCTTTATATGCAATGTATAAATCTGTATTGCAACGAATATAGGGTGAGTTCACCATGCACCGCACAAACTTAAACAGTAGAGGCTTAAAAAAATTCTTTTTTTCCTGCAAAAATTTAGAAGTTCGGAAAAATAAAATTTGAAGTGATTTCCGCGGTCAATAAACAAGTAACAGATCACTTAAGAGAAAAACAGTTATATTGTTATGATAACAAGTATAAAATAGATAAACACTTTGAACAAGACCTTCACGTGGCTTCTCTGTTGAGATCCCCGGGAAAAGAGGCTGAAAACCCGCAAAAGGACGCCGAGTCCGATATAAAATAAACGGAAGTTAACCCCCCCAAATACACTACATCCCCCCCCCCCCCATTTCGTGGAGGAATGTCCCAATTCCGACCAGAGAAACCACGGAAGTTACAAATATAAGCATTACACAATTTACACAGTACAATACATTTACAGTTTATCAACACGAGATACAAATCAATTATCACAGTTCATAAAACATGTAAAACACAAAAGAAAAACGTCCAGGATTGTTCCTTCCAGTCCCTCTGGCCTCGATCCTGGCTTTCCTCTGGATGGTCCCCGGAGGTACGGATGATCAACACCTTCCGGGTAATGGTTCCCCCGCAGCTGGTGACCGAACAACAGGTTGAAATTGGTCTTCACTTGGGCAACCAAATGCTGGAGTTCAACTTGGCGGATCTTCGCCACACGGCGATACGTCACCCCAATTTGCCCCGGAGTCATCTCCTGGGCCCTACTCTCAGGTGGGGGCTATCAGTCTCGAAGAATTTTTCATAAAAATATTTTTGATTTAATGTCATTATTCACTTGCGCCGATGCGCTTTTTATAGATTATTTACCGTGTTAGAATACACCCGTCACGTGCTTATGAAAAATATATGACGTCACTAAAATACATCAAATATAGTGTTGGATGTCACTGTTAACTTATGTAACAAAAGTTTAAAGAAACTCACTCGGTTAAAGCATTTTTCGATAATTAAAATAGTATCATTTTTCGATATATATTAAGCTTCGGACAGCCTTTACATAGCCGCGAACAAAATAAACTTGCTAAGCTACAAAAAAACCCTGTAAATATGTACTTGCATATCAGGCATTTTAACAAAATTGGTTGCATGGTTAATTAGTATTCAATCACTTTGGGACTACAACTTTCCTATATAATGGAAAAATATTTACATGTGAGGAATGAACATGCAGGTTTATAAGCAAATCGTTTATCTTTGAGGGTGAAAATATATAATGGGGAAAGCTACAAATATAGGCATTTTTAAGTGTAATGCACGTAGAAGTTTTAAATAACTGAGACATTTTAAAGCACTAATACTAATTGAATGTTATTTTGGCCAAAAAAAGATTGAAATTTGTCAGTTAAGAAAAAATACAGTTGCACAAATTTAAGCAATGTATTCCATAAAAAATATTGCTGCACCAATGTTTTAAAAGTTGTTAATTATATGATAAAAATTTTGATTATATATAATTTTGACCGTGTTATTAAGAATGGTACGGATTCATAAATTCTGCATTGTAATACCTGAGGTCATATAAATGGTAAGTAACAAGGATGAAGATTATGGCAACATCGTATCTTAGCACAATTGCATAGTTTATTATTTTTTCTTGGCACAATTTTTAGAAAATCAAAGTAGGAATAACTACTGGTAATGCTTTATAAATGTAAGCAGTGACAACACAAGCATATTTATAAAAAGTTTTGAAACTGAGTTGTAACAATAATATAAACTGTTGGTTGATGAGCATCTTCAAAACAGAGAGCACCAAATGAGACAAAGAAAAAGTAGATGTCAATAAAAAAATAGAAACTATTTTGTGTGACTTAAATGTTAAAATGGCAAAGGTTTTTAACAATCTAATTAAAATTAGATCCTTCACGCTCCCGTATTTGATATGTCGCTGTGAGAAAACAACATTCTGAAAAATAATGTTAGATTTTGTGAAGTTTCAAATCATTTACTACCCAATACTACAGTTTACTTGTTACACTTCAATATAAACAGAGCAAACTGATATTTTACCAATAACCTAGTTATATAAAACTATATTTATTTTCTTATCAGGGGTCTACAGTCAGACAAAGGAAAAGAAGCATTTAGAGGCTGGGTTGCCCAATTTGGAGAATTACGTACATTTTATCCAGATGCCCCACTTTTGGCCCTTAGTGCAACATGCTCTTTAAAAATAAGAAAGAAAACATTAAAACTTTTGAATCTGAATGATCCCGTCGAAATTACACTATCACCAAATAAATCAAACATTAAACTTGTTGTTAAAAAAGTGCACAATTCAGTCGAGATGGCATTACTGTGGCTTGTTGATGGACTTGAGTAACTAAAGGAAGAATTCCCAAAGTCTTTAGTGTATTGCAATTCTATAAAGGATGCTTCCATTATGTATCAATATATTTTATCAGAATGTCCAAATTTGATCAACTGTGTAGCAATGTTTCATTCAGAGTCTGCAGAAAAGACCAAAGACAAATAATTTCTGATTTGGGAAATCCACAGAGTGACTTACGGATAATTATTGCCACAAGTGCTCTTGGCATGGGAGTGGATATTCAAGGATTTCATTCACTTTTTCTCTATGGACCTCCACTAACAACAGTAGACCTAATCCAAGGTATCAGTCGTATTGGTAGAGATGGTAATCCATCCTGTGCTGTATTGCTGCACAATTCATACAACGTGCATAACATTGATACTGATGTGAAATGTGTTATTCGTGATCCCAGTTGCAGAAGATCTTTTCTAAAGGACTCAGAACTGCAGGAAATTCATAGTGACATGGAAAAACACACCTGTTGTGACATATGTGTGACCGCGTAGTTTTTACGGTGCTAGTTTATTCTTCTGGATCTGCATCGGTCGTGTGCAGTACAAACCGGGTGAGGGAATGTTGGCGTAAAAGGAACAAATTATAAGGTTGAGGCGCGCTGTGGGCCGTAAGTTAAAAACGAAGGTTATGTATGCCGTATTCCCAAGGGTCCACCAATATGCAATTCCAGAGAAGTAAAACCAAGTGATGAAGGATTCCGTATTTATTATCAATCGAATTTAAAAGATGAACAATAACAAACAAATAAGCGACACAGACGGAAGTGGCCGGTAATGCGTCAGGCCTCCGAACTGAAGATTGACAAATACAATTTAGTATATATAAGAATCTAAACAATGAGTAAAGGTGACAATTTGATGACATCAAATGAATTGAGTGAAAGATTCACAGGTTTTAGGTAATTAGATTAACTCAATGAGTCTTTGATGGCCAAGACATGAAAGGCATATAATTACGCAATGTTGTTTCAAGAGATTAGCAGTTCTTGGGAGAAACATATGTCTGATTTGTAATAACAATGAAATAAAAAGTCTGCCGAGTGTCAATGGCTAATTCACTTTGTAAACATTAAATTCTAAGAATATATGACAAAATAAATGTTGTATTTGAAAAGTAAAGTCCGAAATAAAGATAATTATAGAACAGTCAATTTTGCACTGTGATAATATCCCCCCGCTCCGGTAAAACACGTCCTCGTGTTTGAAAGGAACTGTCAGCGGTAGAAGTGTCCGTTCCCATAGTGTCCGTTGTAACCGCTGCTATGGTTGGGGTATAACTGGTTTCGCAAGTCACAGATTTCTTTGCGGTGTTGAGATATGACTTGTTCTAATTCAAAATTTGTTTGATGTAAATCTTCGATTTCTTCCATCTGATGTTGAATAGTTTGATCTTGGCGATAAATATCCTCACGAAGGTCATCTATGATGTACTGTTGCTCGGATAAAGAATATTCTAAATCGGAATTTCGAATGTTTAAGTCAGAGATGTCTTGTTCTTGGTCCTGAGAAATTTGAAGTTGGTGATGATTTTTCTGGATTAGCGCTTGAATTTCTTCGGATGCCATTTTGTTTATTTCTTTGGATGCGTCCAGTTTTGTCTGGAGCTGTCTTATTTCTTCTCGGGAATTCTCTTGAGTCGCGTGCATTTTGAGTCTGGTCGAATTTAACTCCTTTTTCATTTCACTAAACTGGGTAATCAATTCTAAAAAGTTGTCCTGTGAATCTTTCAGAGATTGTTTTGTTTGCGCAAGTTCGTGTTTGAGAACAGCCGAATAGTCCATCAAATTACGAAGGGCCGAATTTCTGACGTTGTAGAAGGGAAGTTCCTTCAGATGTTGTTTTTGTTCGGAATACTCTTGGATCCTGTATTTACCACGTACCTGGTTCGATTTTCATTTCTCTGCTCTGTGAAATGTGCAGGTCCTGGCGAAGTGTCCAGGCATGCGACATCTGAAGCAAGTGTTGTTGAACCAGGATCTATGTTGTTTGGAATTGCGGGGAAAGGTCCAAGACATCCCATCTTCGCTAGCCAAGGGTTTTCGGTCCACTTTGCTCCCCATAAACCCTTGGCGGATTTCATTACGAAAACTCGGTGACAAGCTACGTTTTATGATTGGCTGCAGCTGCGAGTAGCTGATCCAATCGCAGTGCGTGTAAATATAAACTTTAAAAGAAAACACATGTGTGATCTTTGGTGAAACATTCGGTGCTTTTAACATGTTGAGGCTCAAGTTCTCGAGTACAGTGCCTCCCCAACGATAGTCTAACCAGGTTGCTTTAAAAAACAATATATTTTACTGGGATTACACAAAGTACTACAAACTTGTCAAGGCTCGCGTGATAGCATGGGAAGTAAACAGGGCGAATGTAGAAGTTGCCTATCCCGTTAGTATATACGTTCCTGCTTATGGTTATTGCTTTTAAAGGTTAAATGAGCTCTGTTTTATTTAATTTCTTTGGTTCGCAATATTCACAACAACGATACCTGGTTTTTGTCATGAAAGTTTTCATATAAATCGGCGACTTTTTCGCTCCCGGTACAGGTCCTTACAATTTAAAACACTATGAATAAAACATTCTGTGCTTTCCCTAGGTTATAACTTAATTCGTATTTAATAGCATCATTAATATTGTTCCGATATTCGGTAGTCAACATGTTTTCAAGTTGTATTAATGCCGTAGTGTGTATATATCCCGTTGCTCAATTCGATTAAAATGTAAATATGCAAGGGGCGCAACTCAAGTTGCTCGCTAGATAGCGCCACCACATCACCGAGTTTTCGTAATGAAATCCGCCAAGGGTTTATGGGGAGCAAAGTGGACCGAAAACCCTTGGCTAGCGAAGATGAAGACATCCAAGCTGGCCGAAATCGATAAGTGTCCATCGTCGTAGGGGAACTCGCTTGCTGTTTAGGTACGGGATCTAGCTACTGCAAGGTATATGCAGCAGCCCCGGGCGTTGTAATTACCCTTAGGATTCATCCACCAATTGTGACCGCGTAGTTTTTACGGTGCTAGTTTATTCTTCTGGATCTGCATCGGTCGTGTGCAGTACAAACCGGGTGAGGGAATGTTGGCGTAAAAGGAACAAATTATAAGGTTGAGGCGCGCTGTGGGCCGTAAGTTAAAAACGAAGGTTATGTATGCCGTATTCCCAAGGGTCCACCAATATGCAATTCCAGAGAAGTAAAACCAAGTGATGAAGGATTCCGTATTTATTATCAATCGAATTTAAAAGATGAACAATAACAAACAAATAAGCGACACAGACGGAAGTGGCCGGTAATGCGTCAGGCCTCCGAACTGAAGATTGACAAATACAAATCAGTATATATATCACCGGGTGATTGGGGCTCTGGTGATAACTAATAATATTCAACTTAAAATACAGGACAGGAGACAATATAAAATTCACTTCTTTATTATTTGGAGTCCGTCGCAAAAGTGATCGGACAAAACCCTGTAGCGTCCCCTGTCCTTGCATTGAGTTGTTCTTGCCATTAATTGATACAAAGAATTGTAAAGAAAAATTCACTCATTGCTTACATCAAAGAGGCGGATTGACACGATGGTTTTGCGATACAATGCGTATTACGTAATTATAAAAACAGCGGATGTCTTCGAAGGATAAATCTAAAAGCATATATTTAATTAGCTCGGATGGCACTAATTGATTTAACAACTGTGCGTGTGAATTATCGACAGATGGCCTCAAGTTATTTATCTAAGTAAATCTTATGTAAAATTGATTAAAGTCAATAAATATAAAATATAAGTTTTCAAAATTAAAGATATAATAAATTATGTGGAACTTTTAATAAATTATAAGGAAATGGTCAAAAATAGAAAAATATATTTCAGGGTCAAAATGACACCATGATAATTCCCTCTTGGTCAGAAAAATCTTTGTCCTCAAAGATAAAAATGAAACATACACTGTTCAGGTAATGAGAAAAAAAAACATTTTGGAAAAAAAAATGAAGTAATATGTACAACAGAAGTTAATACAATAGTGCAACAAAAATAAGAATGCACATACCCAAAACATAGGTACAATGAACACTAAAATTCAAACACTGAAAAAAAAATGTGCAATTACTCACACACTTATCTACACAAGTAAGTCATGCCAAGATGTTGCAAGGAAGATTAGATGGCTGTTACAAAATTTGGAAATATTGGTGGTGCGACAACAGGAAATATGCTGTGTATGGATGCTGAAGGATGTTATGAATTTTTCTAGCAGTGAATGGTGAGATCAAGATGGTAGTTGGAACATCAATGGAGTGGTTGGTGTGCTTGTTAGTGATGGTAAAATCAGTGCATTGAATGTGCAGGTAATGAAGAATGTAATATGAGGTGGTAACATGAACTGATGAAATGTCTTCAGGAGTCTTAATGTTCCAATTGTGAGGGCAAAGTGGAAGGGTTAGTAGAGTGAAAAGTTCACAAGTAGGTCCAGTTGTTAGTTCTAAATGAAGTGAAGTTTTGTGTGAACGTTGAAATTTGTGTAATAGGTGAGTAATGCATGCAATAACAAGGATTGGTGTTAGCACAGAAAGGGAAACATAACGCCAAGGAGTGGAAAAAGTGGCATAAAAGTGTTCATTAACACTGGTCGCTGGTATGTCATCTTCAGCCTGATTATAGATGAAGGATAAAGTTGGTTTAATGGTTGCGGCAGCTGATGGTTTCACTTGATGGAGCAACAACACAGGAAGCAGGACGGTTCGGATTTTGTAGCATGACCAGATGCTAAAGATGAGTCCAAAGAATCCAACAGATGTGGAAACGATGGCCAGGATACCACTTGTGTCTGGCCAATTGTCCACTGCAAAATTGACTTGTCCCGCGGTCATGGATTCTGCTAAATTTGTAAACACTTGTCCATCGTGTCGAACGGCCTTGGCGATGCGCTTCAAGCTTAGGTGCTGTTTTTGATCATTAGCCAAAAATTTGGAGAATGAATGATTAAAGATGTGGAAATTTGGTAACTTTATGTGAATGAATTCTTCGAAGATGGTGTCGCCGAATATGGTTGAATGGGAGTCTGCATGGAAAAATTGTTGGAGTAGGGCTAAGTTGACTGGGTGGAGAATTGTAACTTTGTCAGTTTGATTGTTGCATTTTCCTAATCGGGGAGGTAGATAGAGGTCGTCAGCTGTTATGGAACATTGACATGGTATTTTTATGACACAGAAGAAACATCCTTTCAAGATTTGTTGTCCATTTGCGCAATCCAGTGCTAGCATTGGCGTTTTGTATAACAGCAGGTTGGATGGTGAAAGCTCGTACATAGCTGGGGGTAGCATGCTTGTTAGGAACCGAAAATCGCATAGATCATTCACGGTTTTCTTTTGATTAAAGAAGACTCATGATAAGCAACTTGGAGAGGCTGTTGCTTTCATCGCAATATTGAAGTTGCAGTAATGGGTTGAGGTTCCTTCACACAGTGTTAACTGCTGAGAGGTGATTGTGGCATGGTGTTGGTTGTCAGCTGTGTGTAGAAAGTATGGTGGCAGATGGATGAGCTGAGTGGCATGGTTGGAGCTAGAGTTAACAGGAACTGGAAATGTGTAGACTTTATACATTGACATTGGCTGTTGAAATGGGGAGATTGGTATTTTTAAGGTCAAGTATAGTTCTGTGTGTAATCTAGTGAACAAAAATTCTCCCATGGAATAATAAAAGAGAGGATCCGTATTCGAAATATGGAATTTTGGGAATTTGGCCGAAATGATGCTTTGGACTTGATCGATGGATGATTTCAGAATATGTGGTGTCAGGAGGAATGGGGATAGCATGCCTTTCACCAAATCGTGAAGTCCTATTTTAATATGTTCTAACTCCTTTTCTAATTGAGCCGAAACGTTGGTCTGCTTAATGATGAGTTCACTTAGGATGAGAAATTCATGATCTAAAGCATCCATTGAGTTGTGTGCTAACACTGAAAGTGACACAGCATTTTGGTGATTTTGTCTAACAGCAGCAACAACATTGTTGAATCTTTTGTCCACGGCTTTGATGAATGACGAGAGGTGGTGGTCTTGTTGGGCCATGGCTTTGGCAAGCTTGACGTTGTTGTTGTTTAGTGTTTGCATGTGGCGTTGTAGAGTAGCGATATCACCTGAAGTGGCTGTTCCAAATAGTGACTTCGAAATTTTACCTACAAAGTCAAACAGTCCTCGCTTTGATCTTGATGAACATATGTATTTTCGTGAAGGAGGAAGTTCAGAGGTTGGTACCAGTTGTTGAATGTGATGGACTGTTGAATTAACACTGGCCATACACTGCATTCTTAGGAGATTCAGTGATTTTATGATGTGTCCTGCAGTTTGACATTGTGGCATGTTGCAGTATAGAGGCTGTAGGTGCAATTTCTTCGGAAGAAGGATTCGAAATGTATGCAGCCAGTACTCTTGTCCAAGGTAGATGTCACTAGTTTTTTCAAATAGTATGCCGTAGTTTATTCTTTGAATATGTTGATCTGATGGTAATGGCGCAGTTGCACAGATGTGAGGCAGAGGCAGCTGATTATGTATATATACATATATGGTGATGATCTGAGGTTCTTCTTTTGTCCAGATCCACCTAGTAGTATAATGTAGGAATAAGGAAAGGTAAAGATTGTGGACAGTGTAAAAATTATGTCAGTATCAGTAGACGTCTTTACTGAGAAGCACTAAATTAATAATTTTTGCAAATCATTAAAATTTTAACAGAATTTGGTACAATGTACACAGTGAGACGGTTAAAGGAGAAAGAGTGGGTAAGAGGTGGAATGGATTAAAAAGACTGGATCTAGTAAAAGCAGGATTTTGTTCTGCGTCTGCGTGCCCGACCGGTCTGTGTCACGGTAATATGATATTGGCGGATAAGATCTGCATTGATATGCTCTTCCGGCTCCCAGGTTTTAACGCTGCTCCCTTGCCATTTAACGAGGAAGAATTTCTTTCCATCGACAAGTTTGTATTGCATCAGTTTTTGAACATATCCTTGTCTTTCATTTTCATTTGTATTGTTATCCTCTTCTTGATTTTCATCTTCTGATTGATCATCTCCTTGTTTCTCTGTTTTGTTTTGATCTCTCCTTGGATGTTGAGGTTCAGGTGCTGCAGAAGGCTGATCATTATTATGAAGTTCCTCCATATCAGGAGTTGTAATTGCTTCGGTATTGGTTTCACCTGTTGGTTGCAACTCATCTTCTTGAGCATCATTTTCAGCACCTTGAGGGTTGCGATGTTGTGGAGGCAAGTGTGAATCATCAATGGGTATCTCTGGTGGTGGTGGATTTAGAACCTTACGATGCTCTGGCTTCTCATAGTGTTTGAGTCGATTTGCATGGATCCGAGACCTTACAACTTTGTTATCAGACCATCTACGTAATTGGTATGTGTTGTTTGGTCCCTTTGCAGTGATGTAATAGGGGCCCTCCCATGGGTTACGCAGCTGTGGTGAGAGTCCCTTGGGCACATACGTTTGGTGTAGCAGAACACTCTGGCCAACATCGAAGTCTGGTTCTCTGGTATTCTTGTCGTATTGCTCTTTTTGCTTTTGACGAGCATGTTGGATGTTTTGTTCAGCTATCTCTTGCACTACCTTGAGATGTTTCATTAGGTTTGTGACGTGAGCCTTAGCATCTTGATTCATACCATCCTTAGGTATCAGAGAAGTGTCAAATGGTAAGTACATCTCTTTGCCAAATAAAATGTGGTAGGGCGCTAGGTCTGATGATTGTGTGGATGGACTCATTCGGATTGCCATTAGAATTCCAGGTAAAATGTCATGCCAATTTGTTTGGTCTTTGTTAACGTATGTACGCAAAAACTGTGCAATGGTACTGTTCATCCTCTCACACGTGGCATTTGTTTGCGGATGATAGGAGCTGGTAAAATGTCTGGTGACTTGGAATATTTGGCACACAGCTGTTATCAGTTTGCTCATAAAGTTCTGTCCACGATCCGTGACAATTGTATATGGTGCACCATACCGACAAAATATTTCTTTAAAGAGCACTTTAGCAATTTCTGTAGATTCCTGCGTCCTGAGTGGGAAAGCTTCTGGCCACTTGCTAAATGAGTCCACAACCAAAAGAATGTATTTGTGACCTTCTGTTGTTTTGGTCAGTGGTCCAAGAATGTCCATATGAATTCTTGAGAATCGGTCCTCAATTGGCATAGGGGTGAGAGGTGCTGGTGCATGATGTGTTGGTTTCTTTGCGAGCTGGCATTATCTGCAGGATTTACCTATAAGTTATCAAAATCCAACTTTTAAAAGCAAATTTTCACTGTACCTTAGAATTCCATGGATAAGACTTGAGTCCATAGTCATATAATAGCTCTTCTCCCTCATGTATATCTCTGTTGTGAATAATAGTAAAATTTGATAGTCAACTAAAGTTATGTAACCAATTACTTTAATTTATTTAAACAAAAACATTTCATTATACACTTGTTGACAGGGTATAACATGTATAAGGACAATATGGGTGAAATATCATGATACAAATGCATTACAATTCACGACAAAATTAATTTTGATATTCGGTTCATTCTAGATCAATTTCGATTTAATTCAATTCAAAATTAGTGAACATATTTCTGTACAAGACATTCATTATAATTGGTTACTGTTTGTCAAATAATACAATCAAATTTCATGCAACATAATGCCCCTTTAGAATGGACATCAATGTTACTACACGTACTATAATTTACCGATAAAAAAATTGAGTTGATATATTGTTGACATTTTAATTGTTACCACATTGGACCAGTTTGAAATGATATCAAAATACCATAACATGGAAGACATAGCATCTTCGCTAGCCAAATGTCGGATTCATTATTCTCATCTCCCCCTGGGCAGATTTAGCCAACTTCAACATAACTAATTGCTTATATTAATAATGACTTTTCAGGGCATCCAATCAAATTGTTCATTTTATTCAGCTTATTCACAGTAACGGCGGCACAAAGTGATACTTGCTTTTATTGCACGAATCCAGAAAAATTAGTTTGAGGAAGATATATACATTTGGCAGTTTTTACCATGTATCTCAAGTTATCTATTACTTCCTGCACCTACAGGATGAGCTGAAGAGAAATTTATTTTCGGTATTTGTTGTGACATACTTTAAAGTGATGCTGTATTGCTGTTGCCATTATCAACACAACTGTGTTTTTTCAAGAACAATAAATAACTCAGAAGAACCGCTATATGGCATTATACGAATTACTCTAAATCTGCCAAGGGGGAGATGAGAATTTTAAACCAGATAGTTAACATTTAAGATATTCTTAAAATGACGAAAATAAATCTTAATAAAACATTATTTTGCTATAAAACAAGGAAATTTCAACCCCACAAAAATTTGTGCTTCAACAATATACAGAGCCTGTTTCCATATATGTTTACTCAATATGTTTACCAAGTTGAGAAATACCACAGTTATAAGAAATCTTTTCAGTGAAACTTATATAATGTACATGACAAAATAATGTTGATAATGTATTGAAAAAATATTTTTTTGTTTTCATTTTCTCCTCCTATGGGACTTAAAACTTTTGGGTTCATAAACTTAAAAATAAAAAAAATGTTGGCCTAATCATGATAATTAAATCAGTACCAGTAAGCCTATAGTACACGGTAAACAGGCAAAATTATTTTGTAAATACCTGGTTCCAAAAAGACATAGCACTTCCCCTATTAATTTCATTTTGCAGTTGATCTCTTTCTTGCTCCCATGGTTCACAACCTTCCCAATCTACCATCTTCTTCTGATGCATCAACACTATAAATGATCGAGGTAAATTAATTGCTTCCATTATTAAAAGATTCATACCAAAATATATGTTTATAATACTACAAGAACTCATTTTCTTTAGTAAAAAGTTGGATAGAGCCTTTGTTTTAATCAAAGAAATAAAAATAATATAGGCTTGTGTAAACTATTATAGAATAATTTTTTAAAGACATGTAAAAAATTTAAAAATATATACATCTATCAGAAATGCATGTTAGGCCTTACAGTACTTAAGATAGATGACAATGTTTTTATATTTTTTCTTTCTCTGTCACACAAACAAGAAGCAAGTGCATGCAAATAATTCCTGGTTATTATATATAAGCATAGTACTGCACAACACAACACTCTCATTATTATATTATGCAAACTGTTGTATACTAGTAGTTGTGATGTTTCTTCATGTATGTGATGAGGAGTAAATTTTAGTGTATTAGTTGTAATTATTATAGTGATTTTAGAATGCGTTATGAAGCAAATTAACATCTAGAGTGGTCAAGTTTTATGAGTTAGCTTTTGATAATCGGAGCCTTGCATGGGTGCTATTGTTTGCAGAATGTCCTGCCATTTTTAATTTCAAGCGTTTTTTCAACGTTGATGTAATTAACAGACTTGTCCAAGCGTTTCTCTGACTAAATTTTTAAAGAATAGATGATCTGAAAAAAAAACTAAAATTTAACACCCTCACTGAAAAATGGCAAAAAAAAGTTTTGAGATGGCAGTATTTTTCAGGGTTGGTTGGGAAAGCGGAAACAAACCTATTTTTTCTTTAGGCCCTTTAAGATTTTTATAGAGTTAGAGTGATGTAGAAATGGAATTAGTTTATCAATATATAGATTAATTGAAGCTAATGATCTGAGATAGTCATCAATTGGAGCCAGAGTAGTATAACAGAGAGGGGATTTTTATTTAGGATTCAAACAGTGCACAGGAATAAAGTATGTAATTTGACTTCCCTCTGGGATGATGTAAAAAAGTTGTAAATAGATTCATTTGTCTTTGCGAGATTCAGTGATGGAAAAATATGTTTTAAATTAATTACCATAAGAGAAATGACAGCTATCTCTGTGACAACATTATTTAGTCCATACAAATAATTAGTACAAGCTAGGTGTTCACTTTTCTAAAATCTTTGAATGTTGAATTTTCCAACTGCTGGAACCCTTGCATGACTACCACCATAAAACCAGCCAAATATGTTTAGCTATACTTGATTAAGCCACGGCCTGGCATTAAACCAATATCCATATATTTAGGTACGTAAGAAAACAAAAAAGTATTTCATGAGAATCTAGACACTTACCACAAATCTCTGTAAACAAAATATGTAGCCAGATGAGAACCCTTCTTCCAAGTTCTCACCTTCCTTCTTTGTTATAACCTTTCCTGTATACACTAACAAAAAGTCGCCTGCATTTCTGCGGACAGTTGTTCTGACTCCTCTGCCTATAATACATAATATAAGCGTACAGGAAGCTACATGGAAATTATAAAGAAATTGTTGATTTCAATTTACATGTAATTGTCATATGTACATGTATATACTATTAGATGAATTGCACTGATATCATATCAAAGAATTTGTACAAAAGAATTTTTTTGTATTTTTGCAGAACAGTAGCTCCACGTGAAATTGAGGTTGACAGACCGTAGAGCTACAGTTCCACCCATGCAAAAATTGTATATTTATTGCACACAAAAAGTTCAACATGGTTTTGGACTATTTAAACTAATTTAGGAACATCTTCTGTGAAAATTTTAATACCGAAAATGTTCTTCCACAATGAAGAATCCACAGTAGTCACTAGTCAACTGAATTTTTTATTCAATATTACATGTACTTCCTTGGAAAATGAAGTTCCTTGGTTTTAAATTTAATGTATATATATTTGTGCAGCTATCAGCGGGCCATATAGCAGAATTTATTGAAAATATGGAGTAATACCTGTTGATAACCATGAAGCACGCAAAAGTAATAGGATTCATGAAATATTTAACTCACAATAGAGGAATAATACCAACTAGATTGGTCTCCAAACAAAATTCAGAAGTTTAATTTAGGGCAATTCAAAAATGTTTCCTTACCTTTGTTCTCAAATAAACTTATATTAAATCCTGGTGGATCAATATTCTTTTCACTCCATTTCCTTGACTCTTCAATGGGATTAACTCTTTTTCAATCTTTTTTTGACATGGTTTTCAATATGCTAAAGCACATCCATTTTTTTGTTTAACTGTTTTCCACACTGCAAAGATTGAGAGATTATAGTAAATCCCGGTAGTTTATAAAACAGTTTTCTCTGTGTATAATCACAAATTTTAAACTGATGATCATAAGAGTAAACAGAAAAAAACCCTTATCATTCTGTCGAATAACAAGAAACTGTTAGATTACTTTTATAGATGAGTCTAAATAGTAGTTATGGGTGGGGGAACATAATAATGTTTATACCATTTGACTGTCCTTAAAGGCCGCGCACATTTTTACCGGGTGGTAAATCTCAGGTGAGGGTGGGGCTTAATTTCTAGAGGTGTAGAAGCCTCCGGGGCTTGCAGTCTACCAGCGGTCGTGAACGCTGCTAATCATTAAACACAAGAAGCGAATTAATACACAGGAAACAAGCATTCTGAGAGTATTGCATAAGCAATACACGTCCCCTTCCGGTTTGTGGAAATTGTGAAAACAATGCACTGTTATGCAGAATATCGAACCCGAACATTAAAAAATTCTCGAAAATATGTCAACCAGACGCTACAAAAGTGTAATCTTGATCTGTATTAGTTTGACATTTTGAAGCTGTTCAGCAAATTTCATATTATTCCTAAAACACATAAAGAAAAAAAGTATGGAAAACTGAAGTGGGACAGACAGACAGACGGACGGACTGTCGGACGCTGAGGAAAGCTATAGTCCCCTCCGGTGAAAACCTGTAGGGGACTATAATAAATATTAATAATTAATCAGTCAGAATTGGTCTTAGTTTGAATATGTTGTTGTTCTAATGATATGAAGCAATTTGTTATGGAAATGTTACGCATTGTCCGAATTACACGTGTGTAATGTACAATTTAAAAAAATCATTAAATTAATTCTGCTCTAAAAATGTAACTCAGTACATTGTGTTTAGCACTTGACATTCATGTTTAGGAAGTCAATTTTAATAAATACAAGAGGCCCAGGGGCCACATCGCTCACCTGAGCAATAATTGCCTTAATTCTGATCAAATTAGCATTACAGTATCAAAATATCTTGACAACTGAGTACAGTAGATCTTGCTAAAAAAAATTGAAAATCTGCCAATTTTTATCCACCTCTTATTTTTTAGTAAAGCCCCTTTTGTTGTTGTACCTGTAAGAAGATTTTTCTCTATTCCTATAACCCCCCCCCCCCCTCCCCATTTCGTGGCCCCACTATTCTCAAGGGAATCATGGTTTCATCAAACTTAAATCTACCTTTAATCTCATAACCTGTGCTTTCACACTAAGTACTGAGTTTTGGACCGAAAACTTTCCCAGAATATTTTTAAGGATTGTAAAACTTGATCCCCCAATTGTGGCCTCACGCTACCCCCGGGGACCATGATTTGAACAAACTTGAATCAACACTTCCTGAGGATGCTTCCATTTTAACTTGAGTTTTTCTGGCCTAATAGTTTTTAAAAGAAATTTTTTAAAAGATTTTCTCTATATATTCCTATGTAAAACTTGATCCCCCAATTGTGGCCCCACCCTACCCACGGGGACCATGATTTGAACAAACTTGAATCTACCTTACCTGATGATGCCTCCACTCAAAGTTGAGCTTTCCTGGCCTAATAGTTTTTGAGTAAATTTTTTTTAAAGATTTTCTCTTTATATTCTTATGTAAAACTTGATCCCCCAATTGTGGCCCCACCCTACCCCCGGGGACCATGATTTGAACAAACTTGAATCAACACTTCCTGAGGATGCTTCCGTTTTAATTTGAGCTTTTCTGGCAAAATAGTTTTTGAGAAGAAGATTTTTAAAGATTTTCTCTATTTATTCCTATGTAAAACTTGATCCCCCAATTGTGGCCCCACCCTACCCCCGGGGATCATGATTTGAACAAACTTGAATCTACACTACCTGATGATGCCTCCACACAAAGTTGAGCTTTTCTGGCCTAATTGTTTTTGAGAAGAACATTTTTAAAGATTTTAATCTATATATTCCTATGTAAAACTTGATCCCCCAATTGTGGCCCCACCCTACCCCCGAGGACCATGATTTGAACAAACTTGAATCTACATTACATGAGGATGCTTCCACTCAAATTTGAGCTTTTCTAGCCTAATAGTTTTTGAGAAGAAGATTTTTAAAGATTTTCTCTATATATTCCTTTGTAAAACTTGATCCCCCAATTGTGGCCCCACCCTACCCCCGGGGACCATGATTTGAACAAACTTGAATCTACATTACATGAGGATGCTTCCACTCAAATTTGAGCTTTTCTGGCCTATTAGTTTTTGAGAAGAAGATTTTTAAAGATTTTCTCTATATATTCCTATGTAAAACTTGATCCCCCAATTGCAGCCCCACCCTACCCCCGGGGACCATGATTTGAACAAACTTGAATCAACACTTCCTGAGGATGCTTTCATTTTAATTTGAGCTTTTCTGGCCTAATAGTTTTTAAAAGAAATTTTTTAAAAGATTTTCTCGAAATATTCCTACTTAAAACTTGATCCCCCAATTGTGGCCCCACCCTACCCCCGGGGACCATGATTTGAACAAACTTGAATCTACACTACCTGATGATGCCTCCACTCAAAGTTGAGCTTTTCTGGCCAAATAGTTTTTGAGAAGAAAATTTTTAAAGATTTTAATCTATATATTCCTATGTAAAACTTGATCCCCCAATTGTGGCCCCACCCTACCCCCGGGGACCATGATTTGAACAAACTTGAATCTACATTACATGAGGATGCTTCCACTCAAATTGGAGCTTTTCTGGCCTAATAGTTTATGAGAAGAAGATTTTTAAAGATTTTCTCTATATTTCCTATGTAAAACTTGATCCCCCAATTGTGGCCCCACCCTACCCCCGGGGACCATGATTTGAACAAACTTGAATTTACATTACATGAGGATGCTTCCACTCAAATTTGAGCTTTTCTGGCCTAATAGTTTTTGAGAAATGATTTTTAAAGATTTTCTCTATATATTCCTATGTAAAACTTGATCCCCCAATTGTGGCCCCACCCTACCCCCGGGGACCATGATTTGAACAAACTTGAATCAACACTTCCTGAGGATGCTTTCATTTGAATTTGAGCTTTTCTGGCCTAATAGTTTTTAAAAGAAATTTTTTAAAAGATTTTCTCGAAATATTCCTATGTAAAACTTGATCCCTCAATTGTGGCCCCACCCTACCCCCGGGGACCATGATTCGAACAAACTTGAATCTACACTTCCTGAGGATGTTTCCATTTTAATTTGAGCTTTTCTTGCCAAATAGTTTTTGAGAAGAAGATTTTTAAAGATGTTCTCTATATATTCCTATGTAAAACTTGATCCCCCAATTGTGGCCCCACCCTACCACCGGGGATCATGATATGAACAAACTTGATTCTACACTACATGAGGATGCTCCCATTTTAATTTGAATCTTTCTGGCCTGATAGTTTTTGAGAAGAAAATTTTTAAAGATGTTCTCTATATATTCCTATGTAAAACTTGATCCCCCAATTGTGGCCCCACCCTTCCCCCGGGGACCATGATTTGAACAAACTTGAATCTACACTACCTGATGATGCCTCCACACAAGTTTAAGCTTTACTGGCCTAATAGTTTTTGAGAAGAAGATTTTTGAAAAATACCAACAAATTTTCAATAATTCTCATTTATCACCCCTTTAAAAAGGGCGTGGCCCTTCATTTGAACAAACTTGAATCCCCTTCACCTACTGGTGCTTTGTGCCAAATTTGGTTGAAATCTGCCCAGTGGTTCTTGAGAAGAAGATGAAAATGTGAAAAGTTTACGACAACGACGACAGACAACGGACAAATTGTGATCAGAAAAGCTCACTTTAGCCTTTGGCTCAGGTGAGCTAATAATTGTATAAGAATTCAAACCACTATATATTAGGAATGTGGAATGTAAATTCAGCCTTTTTATGATGACAGTATTATTGGAGTTCGTTTTCCATTTAGTGACGTTTTCGTGCAAAAAGTTCTAGTTGAGTGTATTTCCAATAAATACAGCTTTAGTAGCTCATAAGATTGTTTAAATATTTTTTTTTTTTTTACATGTTTTGGAACTGCTTATGCATCTTCGTGGAATTTAGTAGGTCACATACAAATATAAATTGCATATTTTCAATTACTGACTTTTATTTTCTATAAAACAATGTTAATATTGGTAATGTTAAAAGTTCAATTTTAATTCCCCTTTTTTATACGTGACGGAAGATATCAAAGATAACGTTGTTAATTGCTAGCAAACAGAAATCAGCGGACCTGGCCAGATCAAGCTCGGACGATCACGTCCATCGAAATGGGTGCTATCGTTCAAACTTCATTGACAAGCGGCATCATTTTGAAGTTTGTACAGGTAAAAAAGGGGGCGTTTGTAAAATGTTCGGCCTTTAAACTTTAACAATGTAAAGAACAAATAGATGCTGCGATTTCATTGGGTGTTTTATTTTTAATGATGGTGTAATGTGTCTCATGAGCTCAACTTTTGTCAAGGGTTTATGCAAGAAATAACAATAAGCCTCATTATTGTGAAAATGGGTTTCTTCTTTAGCTAAAAATTATTTTTTTTCAAACATTATTTTTTAATTTACACCAAAATTGTGTATAACAAATCCTGACGGTTAGAGCATCACAACATTCAATGTTTCAATTAATGTGTCCAGTGGGAGCTTCGTCAAAAGCAGAAAAGAGAGAGAGAGAGAGAGAGAGAGAGAGAGAGAGAGAGAGAGAGAGAGAGTGTGTGTGTTTAAAAACGACGAAGGATTGGGTACATCCTCTCAACGTCAACGAGTGGAATTCATGCAGGACCCATGACAGGTACCCCTACCGAATCGATCGTTTCGGCAAAAATAGATTAAACCTCCCTTCACACAGGCAAACATAAGGATAAATAACTTCCAACGGCTCTAGCTGCAAAAGGTATTGTAAGGTGTTTCGTACCTAGTGTTTACTAGTTGGAAAGATGACATGCAGTCAACTTTCGCCATTTTGATGATCCTTAACGCATGCGCAAAAAGGTACCGGGTTCGTTCGCCCCACCTACCTGTTCGCCCAAGTCCATTCGCCATAAAGGAACGTAGCATCGGGGGGGGGGGGGGGGGGGGGGTGCAAATCAACAAAATAGGCATTAGGCATTATAACGATCAGTGAATTACGTCTTCTTCTTTTTTTGCTTGTCAATGTTGAAATAATTACGTCTTAAACATTTAAAAAAAAAAGAATACTGTGATTTCAATTAAAGTCAGTTAAAGAAAATAAAGAAGATTTTATTTTTCTATCTTTTTCATCCAACATTTATCATCGATGTTATGTTTTTAATTCCGTTAACAATGTTTACAATTGTTCAACAAAACTAAATTTTCTTTAAATAACTGACTTTAACTGAAATCAAAGTATTCTTTTTTTAAATGTTTAAGACATAATTATTTTAACAGTGGAAAATGTTAATTAATGGTTAATAATTTAAACTGAAAATTATGGAAAGCTTTTTTCTATATGTTCGCTTTGTTTTGAAAACAATTTAATCCAATGAGGATACGAGCAGCGGCTTTTTTGATTCAGAATAAAAGTTTTTATAGCCCTAATCTTATCAAAAGAATCTTATTCATTATTAATAATCAATCTTCTAAGTTTGCCATGCAGCTACACGGAGGTTAATCTGGACACTATAATATGTGTTGAATCCACTGAATGCGGTTTTTTATCTTATATAATTTGAAACTTTATTTACAAAAAATCGCTTTAAAATTATATTTTAATATTGCAAACGGGCCTTGAGCGAACACATTTCAGGGCGAACGGAAATTAGAGCGAACGGCGTCAAAGGGCGAACGCGTTTTAGGGCGAATGAACATATGGATATGGATATCTAGGTATATTGAACATTACTATAAGCTACCAGCCTAGCCGCTAGGTCTTTAAATTCAGCCAACCACTTATTAAACCGACATATTTTGTTAATTTCAAGCGAAAATATAACGTACAGTACAAGTTAAAATTCATAATAACTTATCATATGAACTAAATATAACTAAATAGGATAAATATCAAGTTTGGTACAAAGTGGTAACTGAGGTAGCAATTTCGAGTTTGATGCTTAGCATTAAAAATGTAAGCTAGGTATATCCACGTAGCGGCTTGTCTAGATTTCTGTTCAACAGCGTAGCTGCTACATGTACATGTACGTAGCCCCACGTAGCCGCTACGATCCTTACACATGTTATTATATTTATGCAAATGTTTAGACAGATAAAAATGAAAACAGCAATATTATTAAACGTAATATAAATTAAACTGTAACATTAAAGGTAAGTCATGATTTATTTAAATTGTGTTTTAAAAAATTGTACGCATTAAAACCCTAGTTAAAGCCTCAGACGAGATGATACACCACAAATAATCAATCACAAAAATTAAAATCATACACAACGATATATTTCACAAAAAATATAATGATGGATACTTATAGTCATTACATAATTAAATTTTCATAATTGACGCTAATTGTAATGCCTTCATTTTTTTCCAATTGCCAGCGGTTACAATGTGTGTTTTTTTGTTGAGTCTTTATATTTATATGTGTGTATGAAATTCGTTGGTATCTTTTCATTTAATAATCTTTTACGCCTTGCAATCGGTATGTTATATTGATTGTGCGTTTATAGCTTAAATTGATTCGTTGATATATTTTCATTTAAAAAAGGACAAATTTCTGGGATATCATATTATTTCATATATAAGTTGTATGATGTAATAATATGCAAACAGGCGCGGATCTAAAATTTACTTAAGGGAGGGGTGTTGGGGAAAATGATGTTGATATATTGTGTTTACATAGTACAAACTACTTCAAAATCAAAAATGTACAAACTATAATGGTTATAACACGTTTTCATGTCATAATAGCTAGGTTAGAAACTTTTTAATTAAAATGAAATTATTGCTTTTATTTTCCTCTACACGTCCCCAGTACTTTCTGATTTCATGTTTACATGCCATTGGATATTTTCTTTAACGCCATGCAATTAATATTTGTATGGCACATTTATTGTGCATACCTAGCTTTTCGTTTGATAACACATTAATTAATATTGCTCTGAAAATTGCACATCGTCTGTATGTAATAAATGAATACAATGATCATCCTGCAAAGACAATGGCTGTTAATATGGATGCCTATAGAAGATAATGAGCAATTTTTGTTGACGTCTTTAGTTAGTTGTATGAAATTGTATGTGATGGTTTATGTACATGTATAATATTAACGATTTTAAGTAAATACTGACTTATACTGTTGGAAATAATTTACCATTATACCAGTTTGTATCGATCATACACAGCTTCTTGCACTGTATTTGTAACTGAAGGTATGATTCAATTTAATCGAAAAAACAAGTATGGATGTAAATTTCCGTTTGTTGAATAAATTCCTTAACATATTTATAACACACACTATGCGATAAAATATTTTTTAAAAACCAAAACAAATAATACTTACCTTAATCTTTTTACGCGACATTGATCGTCCTTGATATCTGTATGTTTTCAAGCGCTTATATGATCCAGATAGAATGTAAACTTCCGTTTTAACCCGCGCATGCGTGTTACCCTTCGTGGTGTGTATACCGCCATGCTGACGGGCTGATAATTATACACACACAACATACACAAAACGGAAAAATACTTCCAACTGGTCCATGCACCAATTTTCACATATATGGTTTATGGCATGATTTTAAGCATTTCTAAGGTGAAATTCAACTGAGGACCAGATTTTTGTCCTCACTTGAATTTTGTGTTCTCAGTTGTTGCTGTGTAACTTGACGTCGGCTCTCAGTTGCCAGTGTTTACGAACGCACACACAAACACACACACACACACACACACACACACACACACACACACACACACACACACACACACACACAGCAGCAGCGATGCTATATCCCCTTTGCAAAAAAAATGCGCGAGGGGATAATTAACTTAAATGTATATGTATATGGCTCTAAAACAGTTGTATTTTATGTATTTATGTAAAGCATTTGTCTATTTTACTAAGGTTCTGTATGTATCATGTATCATGACCAGGTGCTAGATTTTAAATTACGTCACACGTACATGACGCTGTGACAAAAGACCAATTTGTTCCTTTGTAACAAGCTCATTTCTAGTTTGGCGTACATTTGATTTAACAATAACCAGAATAGAAAAAAGTAACAAAACCATTATTTTGTTGCTATTAATATTTGTATTGATCATTGTTATAACCGTAGTTGTTTTTATTGATTCCACAGTAATTAAACAGAATGAAGACAAAAACGGTTGTTTAAATTCCTTCCTTTATTATAAATGAAAAAATAAATAAAAAAGAATCAGTATGTACCATGACACACAAGTACATAGATAGATATAAGAAATACTTTGCTGAAATTAAAAGGTGAAACTTAGGCGTTTGAAAATCTCATATTTGAAAGGAAAAGATAATAAAATTCTGGAGGATGCGCAAGCAAATGGAAGTGCCTACCTACGGTTACATTTAAGCTGAGTTATTAACTATTTTAATGATTAGAGGGCGATGCCAAACACGTCAACTTCACAAAGAACAAGATACTCTGTTTTCTTAGAGATCTTTACGAATCTCCCCTGTGGCGACGTCGGACAGTCGACGACGACCAGCTGTGACGCAGTACCGGGGCCGTAAAACAAACCACAGAGACTGTTAACATCTGATTTTGTCGTGCCTACAGTAACGGTAACATCATTCAGACGGCCAGACAGATCTAAAAAGAAGTAAAATATGGACACTTACGAGGGTTGTGCTGCCATCTTGTACATTTCAGGGTAAGAATGTAAACATTTCTTGAACTGGCTTGTTTCTGCCCGAAGATGGCCAAAAAATTTGCCAAAAGATATAAAAGCAATATATATGAAGTCCTATGTGCCATTTTGTATGAAACGTATGCATGCAAGAACACAACAATACTTTTTAATCACTCTATACACTTGTCAAATTACCCTAAAGCCATTAAAAAGGTGCTTACCCAATGTACACCCACATAATATTTTTGTTCTTGAAACTTTTTTGTTTTTGTATTTTTATACATTGCGTTTTTACGTTTGATTTAAAATGCTGACTTTAATACCTTTTTAGCTAACCTGAGCTTAGCTTTTCTGATCACTTTTTGTATGACTGTCTGTAAACTTTTTTTTTCATTTTCGACCTCTCCTAAACCACAATTTCAACCAAATTTGGCACAAAGAATCATTTGTAAAGGGGATTAAAGTTTGTTAGAATGATGGGCCACGCTCTCTTTTCAGGGGAAATAATCAGGACTTATTGAAAGTTTGGGGTTATTTTTCAAAAATCTTCTCAAAAACCATTCGGCCAGAAAAGTTAAAACGTGGGCCCACAATTGTAGGTCAAAGTTTTGCATTGAAATATATAGAACAAATCTTAAAAGTAATCTTTTACTCAAAAACCATTATGCCAGAAAAGCTGAAACTTGTGTGGAAGCATCCTCTGCTAGTGTAAATTCAAGTGTGTTCAAATCATGGTCCCTGAGGTATGTTGGGGCCACAATGGGGGGGGGGGGGGTGTCAAAGTTTTGCATAGGAATATATAGAGTTAATCTTTAAAAATCTTCTACTCTAAAACCATTTTCTAAAAAAAAGCCGAAACTTGTGTGGAAGCATCCTCCGAGAGTGTAGATTTAAGTTTTTTTTTTTCAAATCATGGTCCCCCGGGTAAGGTGTGGCCACAAGGGGGTGGGGTCAAATTTTTACATAGGGTTAATTTGAGTAAATCTTTAAATATATTCTACTCTTAAACCATTTGCCAAAAAACCCCGAAACTTGTGTGGAAGCATCCTCAGATAGTGTAGATTTAATTTTGTTCAACTAATGGTCCCAGGAGTGACCAGAGCTCCAGGGACCACAGAAAGGGCTACTATTGGGGGTCAAAGTTTTACATAATAATCTTCCTCTCATAAACCGTTTGGCCAGAAAAGCTGAAACTTGTGTGGAAACATCCTTATATATTGTAGATTTAAGTTTATTCAAATCCCCGTGGGTGAAGTTGGACCACAATGGGTGGTCGTAGTTTTACATAGGAATATATAGATAATTTTAACATTTGTGAAAGTAACCTTAGGTTATGTAAATTAAAATGTTTTTTCAGAAATTTTTAATTCACCAAAACATATGTTATAATATATGGTTTTACTTATATGAACACATTTTGACATGTTGTTAATTCTTTAGAATTGTTAATACTTTGGCCCCTAAACAATTCATGGGTTTCACAAGTTTGATGTAGGTTTATATGCCATTTGATTTAGATCGTCCTGAGAACTGTAATATTCAATATGTAAATGAATAAACTGTGACAAATTAAGTAATTAACATTTAAATTCGTCAAAATCATATTTTTCAGGAGTAGAGTTGGTCCACATTAAGGGGGGGGGGGGGTCCAATTTTACAAAGGAAGACATTTAAAATTCACTAAAGCTTAAATATTATTATATATGGTTTTACTTGTATGAAAGCATTTCAACATATAATTGTTGATTCTTCAGAATTGTTGTTAAGACTTTAGCCCCTATAGACAATTCATGGGATTCACAAGTTTGAAAAAGGTTTACATACATAACTCAATATGTATAATTAGTGCTCTGTGAACCCCCTGGAAAAAAGAGATCAACGATAAACAGAATATAGAAAAGAATTTTTTTTCTAAAAGAAAAACAATTTCTAAGAAAATGTGCAACATTAGTGAAGGTAACCTTTGTAATGTAGAGTAAAATTCGTCAAAATAATATTTTTCAGGAGTAGGGTGGGTCCACATTGGGGGGTTCAATTTTACATTTTTTTAATTCATCAAAACTCAAATTTTATAATATAAATAAACTTTCACAATGTCTTAACTTTGATTTTTTAAACTTTAATTCTTTATTTTTTTCTAAATATGTGTATTAACTAATTTATTTCAATGAAACTCCTGAGCAGAATAAAATGATGAGACAAATATACATCCCCTTCCCAAGCTATCACCAAAGCCTTACATGTAGCTGACGTGAGATATTACTAATGACAGCTGAATGTTTTTGTTTCTGAATATGTAGCCAGTTTTTATTCTGTGCTAGTAGACCTTTTTAAACATTCTAAATACATCAACAATAAATGACCAGTTTGGCCTCACAATGCATTAAAAATCCCTACCATATACACTACATGAGTGTTCTGGTCCTGCTGTAGACTCAAATCCCTTGGGATACATAACATTTAACATTTTAATAGAAGGCTTTATTTCTTTCAATGCAGTCAGTTTTTATTAAGCATTAACAGAAATTAAGAAGATGATTTCTTTAAGAAATAATTGCATTAAGACTATAAGATCATTTTTGCCCCGCCCTAGAGTCACAACCCCTACTTTGGGGGGGGGTTGTATGAAATCTACAGTTTTGGTAGAGGGCTTCCTGGTGTACAATATTAGGAATTCAATTTTCCCTTGTGTGGAAGTAAAGAAAATAATTTTTAACCATGATATTCATTAACACTTTACATCCACTTAGGCCCCGCCCCAGAATCAAAACCCATACTCCAGGGGGCATAAAATTTACAGTTGTAGTAGATGACTTCCTGGTTAACATAATTATGAAGATAATTTTTCTTCCAGATGTTTGAGAGTAGAAGAAGAATTTTAAACATTATATACATTAACACTCTATGGCCATACCCCCCCCCCCCCCCCTCCTCAACCCATTGTTAAGGGGCCATGAATTTTACAATTTAGGAAGAGGAGTTCTTGTAATCATAATCATGCATTCAGTTTTTTCCCACATGTCTTCGAGAAAAAGATTTAACACATATTTACCATATAGCTATATTGACCCCACCCTATGGCCTTAACCCCTGACCCAGGGGCCATGGATTTCACATTTTAAGTAGAAGATTTCATGCACGTCATAACCATGCATTTAGTTTTTAAGGCGTCGAGCTAATGCTCGGCAGCCTTCTAGCGATCGTCTGGATTGGCAATCGTCCAAAAATTCATGCACTGCACCGCCTTTTTGATGCGCATAAAAAAATAAGTTCCTTGAAGTATTAAACGTATTACAAGATTTGTATTCCTTTTATTCAACTAAATTGTGTACAAGAAACCCAACTTTGCCTCCCTGGTTATTGACAACTCATTGCATTAGTATAAATTTGCTTAATCAAGAAATGGCGGATGAATACAATAAGATGCAATGTAAACATTCACTAAAATATTATTTAAGTTTATCGCTTACATTTTGATTGGAGACTGTGTCCGATAGAAATAAAATTTGATATGTAAATGTATTTGTTATCGGGCATGGTCTTCAAAATAATTGTAAGCGATAAACTTATCTAGAGATTTTGTTGCAATTAATAAACACGATAATGCAGTTGGTTTGGTCGAGCATTTTAGATAGCACGTGTTGTGGATTTGTTTGTAAACAACCATAGCATAGGTAATCTTGTTTCAAACGGGAATTGAAATAAATAAAAGTATGTTTATTATTATAATTAGGGACACACTGTTAATGTATTCAAATTATGAGCCTGTGAAATGTGCAAAGACTTTTTAAAGCAGAAAGAAAATAATTTGTTTTTAACTTTGAAATTTCTTCGATTTTTGTAACCATGATAAGTTATTGTATTATAAACTCATCACTACATATTTTATAACGAAATATACTGATTATTGTTTTTGAAACAGCACAAAACGTAATTCATTTCCTTTTTTATTCTAATATTATTTGATAAACGACTATATATATTAATACAGAATTTCAAATTATTGATATCATTCTATATAAAAGAAAATGTCAGCTTGACGCCTTTGTGGCCGTTCCGGCCTTTGATTACAAATATAAATGGCAATAGATAAGATGACTTTCTAAGATTAAATATATCTTTACTATCCAGCCATATTGGTCTAACCCTAGTGCCTAAACCATTGACCTAGGGGCCATAAATTTCACAATTTTGGTAGAGGGCTTCATGAACATAAACTCAATGCAATAAACTTTTTCCTCATATGTGTGGGGGTAGAGAGCTTTTGTTTGCACATTTGGTCCCGCCCTCAGGACCCTGGGGAAGGTGGAACCATGATTTTCTCAGTATAGATTCTTCTTACCATAGAGATGCTTCAAGGTTAAAATGGTAACAATTGGCCGTGTAGTTTTCAAGAAGTTAAAAATGTTTCCGTACGACGCACGAAAATCAATTGCAATAGGTCACCTGAGTAACTCAGTTGACCTAAACAATTTCTAGAGAAATGCGGGAGTTTTACATATATATAGTTCATTATTATGTAACATCGTTGCATCTTACATTTATTAGAACATTAAGAATTTTAAGATGAAAATATATCAGCCAAATAATGACTATTATAACTTTTTTTGCAGATAATAAAAAAATAATTAAGCAACAGTTTCTCTTTCTTAAATGAAGCTACCGGTTAAAAAATTTAAACATCAGTATTTTTCCTTCCTTTCCTGTATTACAATTTGATACAATGTAATGTTGTTGTTAGATACGCTTACCTGTTCCGTCACTGTCAATTCCTCTGTTAAGAATTCTTACAGATTTGATGGAATACACAGCCTGTAGATCCACCATCCACCAGGGACTTGTGTCGCCATCATGTGTGTGTGCACACATGTCTACACCAACGTTTGTTCCTCTGTTGCCATCAACTGCATACGCGGCGTTATATTCATTTTGCGTTGTTGACTGTTCGGCAGGTTTACCCAATGCCATGTTCGTCAGAACTGCCAACGATATTACAACAAATAATACATTTGTGATAATGATAAAAAAATTCTATTCACTACATTAATTGTATAAAAAATTTTGCTTTGAAAGATAGAGCTGTTATTGAAAATATACAATTTCAGCGGAAAGCCAATTGACTTGTATTCAACACTTTTCAGCATCAAGATGTTATGTCATAGTGCTTCCTATGACGTATCAACGTGTTAAAAATTCTGAAAAACGGATTTGATTTGAAGGAACAAGTACACAAGAAATATTTGTTTAATTCATATTTTCAATCATCCTAATTTTGTTAAAGCATTTTTCACACAACAAACATTTAGTTAGTTTTGAAACAGAGTTTTGTAGTAAACGAAATGTTTCTTTTTATGGCAATAAAAATAATTGAATCATTTTCGAAAAAAAAATGTGTCAGTGTTGAACATTGTATTCTGGTTCAGAATATAAAAAGTAAGGTTTGCAATCAAAACTAAACAAAATAATGAAAATATGGATACCAGATACATGTAATACACTCTTAAAACTAAGCTGCTCTCTCATCGAACGTTGTATAGCTTAAAGGCCCCCGCCTATATTTTTGCACTGTTTATTACCTGCATGTGACTCCTATTTACAATTTTGCAACAAAGTTAAGTTGGCAGGGGACATTTTAATACAATTCCCTGTATCTAGGGAATGTGTGATTTCGAAACTCTGTACATGTAACTAGAATTCCCACTGTTAAAGTTCACCACAGATACCTTTCACTTCTTGTAAGGCCAATCACTATTTTCTGTAAGATTTACTAGCAAGAATGAGTATATTTTTCACCAAAGTGGTTTCTCTGAGATTTCAACACACTTATATTTGCCTTATTTTCTTGATTTCAAGCTTATTCCCTGCAAAGGGTTGACTTCCTCATACCGTCCGCATGTTGCAACATCAGTGTAAGAAACTTACCGGTGTATAGTTTACCATGTCCCATCCATCTAATTTACGTGTTATTTTACCTCCCGTTTGTAACTTTAAATTTCATTGTGTAAAGTCAACACAACAGTCATAGCCGCAAGATTTGTGTTTTGCTCTTGATTGTCATGTTCTTTACATAAGAATATATTGGCATTATAAACATAATCCAGATTTAAACAATACTAGTAATGCTCTAATATATATTTTGAACTAGTCTGTTATGAAGATGTTTGAAAATTGCCTTTTTCGTTATTTCTCTTGATAGAATAGAATTTCTTCAGCTTCATAACTCTGCAAAAAGCCCCCTTTCCAATAAAAATAGATATAGATAACAACCGTAGATATACATGTTCATGTATCCCTTTTTACAGCGAGAAATTTCACAAGACAATTTGTTTCAATTTTCCTGTAAAGATTCTTTAAAAAGAAGGAACATCTGCCCCAGTGAAATCTCCTGTCCAGTTATCTACGTACAACTCACTGAATAAAAGCATGGGCAACGAAAAGAAAATTTCGAACTCTCAGGATGATGTATTGAGAGATATAGTTGCGGAGTTGAAACATTTAAAGGAATGTGTCGGCAAGACAGTAAAAATGATGAATTGAAAATAGTCCTAACATCGACAATAAAAGAAATTTTCAATGACCACAAAGTTGAAATGGAAGAGTTGTGGGACGAAAAAAATAAAGCAATCATCAATATCATAGATGCTCAAAAAAATGAAATTGAAAATCTAAAATCAAAAATTAATGAAATGAGAACAGAAAACGACGAGTTCAAAAAATGGCACAACCTGCAATGAGTAAGGCCAATTGGAACGAACAGTATTCGCGGAAAAACAACATTAAAGTCCATGGGGTGAAAGAACAAGAGGCCGAGAATACCAAAGCTGTTGTGCAAACTTTGATCAAAGAAAATACAATTTCAAATGCATTTGAGTCCCGGTTCCGGTGAGTATCATTTATCGAATTTGAAAATCTCTTATTTTTGCTACCTAATGGTTAAGATACTATCCGTTAATTGTCAAGGGCTTGGCGACGTTGCAAAGCGCAGGGATGTTTTTTATTATTTGAGATCATTGAAATATAATTTATATTGTTTGCAGGACACACATTTTACAAAAGATAATGAAAATGAGGTCAGAGATTTTGATTTCAAGGTTCTCGCTGAAGAAGGTGATATTGATGGGAATAATTTTTTATTACTTAAGATATCTATAGAAAGCCATGATGTATATTTTTGCAATATTTATGGTCCAATTACGGACACCCCGCAATTTTATGAAAATATACAAATGCACATTGATGATATGCAATGCCAAAATGTTATCTGGAATGGAGATTTTAATTTGGTTTTAGATTCTACTATAGATTTTTATAATTATAAGGGTATAAATAACCCGAAAGCTAGAAATAAGGTTCTAGAAATGGTTGAGACTTATGCATATATAGATTGTTTTAGACAGTTACATGAAGATTTACGTAGATATACATGGAGGAAACGATCCCCTCAAGCAAAGCAGATTATACTTTTTTTTTTATATCTGAATCATTTTTGTCTAGTTTAGAAACATGTACAATAGAATCCAGTTACAGGTCAGATCATTCGGCCATAAGCATGTCTTTTGTCTTTAATGATTTTAAGAAAGGATGAGGGCTGTGGAAATTTAATAACTCCTTACTTTATGATAATGATTATTAAGAGTGTATTAGAGATTTTATACTTCAAGTTAAGAAACAATATGCTTTACCAGTTTATAATATAAACAATTTTCATCAGTTGCCAGATGAAAGTATTCTTTTCACCATTAATGATCAGTTATTCCTTGAAACATTGTTAATGGAAATACGAGGAAAAACTATTTCCTATTCATCATATATTAAAAAGAAAAAAAAGATAAACGGGAAAAAGAATTGCTGAAAGAAATTAAAGACATTGAAAAGAATATTTCTGAAAGCAATGTAGATTAACTATAAAACAAATATCAGGAATTAGAAAAGCTTAGAAAACATAAATTACAGGGCAATTATATTAGAAGTAGAGCAAAACGGATTGAAGAGAGAAAAACCATCATGTTATTTTTGTAAACTGGATTCCAGGAATTTTATAAGTACGATTATTACAAAATGGAGTTAGATTCAGGGGAGGTAATATATGACCAGACAAAAATCCTGACTGAAACTAAAAACCTTTATACAAAATTATATGAAAACAAGTTAGATAATGTCAACTTTGGTTTAAATAATTTATTAATATATGCTGACATTCCTAAACTGTCCGAACGGAAACAGATTCTTTAGAGGGTGAAATTACTTTTAGTGAGGCTTCAAAAACACTTTCTAGTATGAAAGCTAATAAATCACCTGGATCGGATGTTTTTTCATCAGACTTTTTTAAGGTTTTTTGGAAATACATTGGTGTTTTTGTTGTTAGATCTATAAATTATGGATATAAAAATAATATATTATCAGTCACACAAAGACATGGTGTAATTACTTTTCTACCTAAAAGTGACAAAGCTAGACACTATATTAGGAACTATATATTTGGAGAAAACACAAGGTTAATATATGACATAGTGCAATATACTGAAATTTAAGAAATTCCCGGTCTTTTATTGCTTCGACTTTGAAAATGCTTTTGATACCTTATCTTGGAATTTTATACAACAAACTTTAGAATTTTGTAACTTTAGTCCCACTATTAGACAGTGGGTTAAGATTTTTTATACAAACATAACATCTGCGGTTATTCAAAGTGGCAATCTTTCTGAAATTTTTAATATTCAGAGGGGGTGAAGACAAGAAGATCCACTTATATATTCCTGATTTGTGCAGAAATATTGGAGATACAAATTAGAAAAAATGAAAAAATGAAAGGTATAGCAGTGGGTAATATAGAAAAAAAAGAGTTCACAACTTGCAGATGACACCTATATTATCCTGGATGGAAGTGAAAACCATTTCTACATTACCTAGGTTCTCGGAAATGTCCAGCTTGTGTATTAATTATTCAAAAACTCATACTCTATGGATAGGTTCCAAAAAGTATAGTAATGATATACTGATTCCAAATAGCAAGCTGAATTGGGGATCTACTAAATTCACCTTTCTTGGAATAAATTTTGATGTTGATTTGCTTAATATGCATAGTTTTAACTATGATCCAAAATTGGTTAAAATTAAGTCTAATATCCTTAAACAATTAGAGAAAAGACATTTAACTCCCATTGGCAAAATTACAGTTATTAAGACATGAGTGCTACCTTTGTTGAATTATATACTAATGTCTATCCCAGACCCATATGTCTTTTAATGTAAAGAAGTAGAAAAGCTAATCTTTTCATTTATATGGAATGGCTCAACTCACAGAATAAAGAGGGATGTTCTTGTTCAAAAATATGAGGAAGGTGGTCTTAAGATGATAAATATCAAAGCATTTATATCTTCCATTAAACTATTCTGAGTGAGACAGCTTTTTTTACAAACAGGGGGTTGAGTCAATTCATTCTTAATTTTAATCAAAAATAAATTTACATCATGTGGTATTGAATACATTAATATACTTTTGAAATCATTAAAAAACAAGTTCTGGATAGATGTATTTAAAGCATACTTTGATTCATATTGGAGGGAAATTTGTTTCAATAAACAACTATTTGATAATAATATTAGATACATCAATGATATCATTGAGGAAGATAGTACTTTTCTTAGTTTTGATAAGTTTTGTGATATGTTTACAAATGTAACAGTCAACTTTTTAGAATATGCATGTATAATCCATGCTGTAAAGACATACATCAGATAATTGGGTGAAAACTAAACTTTAAGAAAATTAGCAAACCCGCTTATTAGAGAAAACATATATAAAGTTATGAAATGTAAAAAGTCAAAGTTCTTTTATGATATTTTAAACAAGAAGGCGGAATGAATTATTAGATATAGAGGACATGAGATGGAAATTAATCCATAAACTACCTTTCATATTAACAAAAAACTGTAAACTTTAATGGTTCCAATACAGAATAATTAACAACATTTTGGCAACAAACTCTTTTTTATTCAAAATTAAAAAAGTAAACTCTAAAATGTGTACCTTTTGTCACAGAAAAGAGGAAACTATAGAACATATATTGTGGGATTATGATTGTGTTCAATCGTTTTTTAGAAAATTTTAAACATTATTTAAAAGAGAAAATCATTTAACAAGAAAACTTTCATTCTAGGCATCCTTGGTAAAAGCAAAGATAACCTTAATATCATTTTTCTTTGGTTAAAGTACTATATTTACACATCAAGTGTTGAGTGTTTCTTATGCAATGTCGTCTTTAAAGCTCTTCTATGAAACACAGAAATTTATTTCTTACAAAAATGGTGAAAATGAGATTTTTGATACTCATTGGAACATCTGAAATCCACTTACTTGAATTTTCCTTCTCTCTCTCTCTCTCTCTACCTCTCTCTCTCAAATAAAATCCTGTACTTCTGAATTATTATATTAAAAGCATCATAATCATGCATTGTATGTCTGCAGAATGTGTGAAAAAAAGAAAGAACATACTAATGTACGAAATTTTGTTAAAGATCTCGACATTTTAAGACATCTGTTTTCCTCATTAAGGTAGTCTATCCATAACTATGGCGAATTTCACAATTTTGATTGATCTATACTACATCAAATACATATTTTTAAGCTATTATAAGGCTGATATAAACCAATCTCGGGTGTATGTATGTAGTCAATTAAATGAACTTATTGCACTCAAAACTTTTTCAAAGAGTTGTCTGCCCTTTAGGAAAATATTAAAAAATCAATTTATAAAAATATGCATGGTAAACTATGAATTATTTTAGTATATTCGAAGAAAGGGAAAGCTATTGCAACATTTTACCAAGAGAAATGTAAGAAATTACTTGTACCCCAAAAAATATATTTAAAAATGCATTTTTCCCATAGACTTCAATGTTCACTTCAACATATGATCAATTTATTGATATTAATTTTTTTTTGAAGATTTCAAAGGTCAATCTTTATCATTTAATAAACTCCTTAAAATCACAATAAAATGTTTGTGATTAAACTTGCAATCTATTAGATATGAAATATGATAGTTATGGATGGACGACCTTAAAGTCAGACGACACGTTCCTCAATTTTATATAACTTTTTCAAGGAATTTGTTGATGGTTTACTACTATTTTGACAAAAAATTAGGGTACTTTACCAGGCATTTCTGCAAAATACTAGAGTATGCAATTTCCTATATAATCTTCTTGAAAATACACTTGAATTGCTGATATAAAAATAAATACATATACACCACAGCAAAATTCACTATATTGGAACTCTATATCGGCCGGGGCGGGGCTTTGAACTCACGACCTCTAGAACCTATACGCTTCTGGCATTGAGCGGCCACTGTTCTAACCACTTTAATCCAAGTAAATATTAATCATGTTTAAAATAATTATAAAATTAATATTTTTTATTGGAACTTTTTATTACGAGGAGATACAAAAAAGATGCTCGAGGAACGTGTCGTCTGACAAGGGTCATTCTGGCACTCATTAACATCTTGCATGAACTATTTAAATGAAAACAACAAGGGGATAATGTAGGAACGAAGAACTCATGTCAAGGTAACTAAATTCACAATCATGATGGCTCCATTTTTTCAAACTTGGTTCGGCATTTTAATTTTTATTACCGTATCTCTTTAAAATATACGTTTTGACCAAGTTGACCATTTACCAAGTTTATATGCACGATAATCAAGATTATCCAGGGTATACACATATATATAAACAAGACGAACACATTATACAATTTCGAAACTCTAAATGTAACTTAAATAAATAAGTGTATTCATTTGTTACTAATAATAGGCACAATATCAGTCTGGTTCCAGATAACCCTTATTTATCAAATTTGTTAACATTTCTGTTTTAAATTTCTTATGAAAGTGAAATGTCATTAAGTTTAGAAATAAAAGACAAAATCATCATGAATGAAGTTTGTATTATTTTTATTGGAATCCACATAAATATGAAACTTAAATATAAAAAAAAATCTTTTAAGGCAAACTGCTGGACAAAATCCCACAAAAATCTGAAAATATAAACAATATTCATTGGTTAATAAGATGAAAAAAAGAAATTGAATGAAATTGAAAAATTAAAGAAAATACTGAATTATTGCAAAAATCTTGGTATGAAAGATCCTGTTTATGAGTTGTCTTTCTTTATTGTACATGGTCTCAAATATCTTGGGACCATTTTTTAATTAATAAAATTCACGAAGAAAAATTAAAAAAAGGAACAAGTCTATGCTAAATATGTACATGTGTATATATAAGATGCGTAGTGCTTATGATAATATTTGAAGATGAAAAGTTATATTTTTGATGAACGCATTATATATATTTAACTATTCAAAACAAAATATTAGTAGTGAAATTGCCTTTTACTTTTTTTATATACAATAGCAATTATAAACAACAACCATACGCATATTTATACATACATTAGATGTCCATAGTGATACACATGTACGTGTGGAAATGAAAAACATGCTCCTTTTCAGAATTCTGTCCTTCCCTCAACTGGCTTGCAAATACGGGCTTCCACTGCTATTGCTACATATACCTAGCGTTATCTATTTTAATCAAAAACCATTAGTTTAATGTCTAAGTTTCAATGCAAGTAGTTTACTGCAAATGTTTTACATTTTGGAAATTGGGATCAATTCAAGAGATCGTACTTACGGTATGTATGATCGTCTGTTGCAGATGACATGACTAAAATGTATTGCCAATAGCGGTGATACAATAAATTATTTAAATTCCACGTTTTCCGTACAAAACAGCTGATAATCAATGTTAGTTTAAAGCTTTAAACAGGAAGAAAATTGACATACTTATAAGCGTTTTAGTGACTTTATTCCTATATCACCTCCCTCTTAAGAAGAGTTCAATTTAACGGTGTATAGCTATTTTGTACCACGACAAAATATTATCAATCCGGAACAAAATGGCGTTTCGAACGGATGTCAGACATGTTGTGACGATGTAGCCTTCCACCTTAACTTATACATGTGTTGGATGTTTATAATTTACTGTAGTAATTTTGGGGAAATCCAGGTCTAAGTTCTTGAAAAGGAGGTTGATGGGGTGGGGGGGGGGGGGGAGGGGTGTTGATGAAACACACTTATTTTTGATAAGTTTTTCCATTGTTCAACAAACAATAATTAAATCAAAATGAAAATAACCTAGTTTCAAACATAAAATGAAACATTTTAGAGCAGACACAACTGTAATCATTGTATGACATAATCTAAACAGCAACTGTATCTTGTTTAAGATAAATAGAACAGACATAAAGTACAGCCCAGCGAAAGGAACATGTTCATCGCAAGAAAAAGAATTTTAATGCCACCACTGTCCAGAACTACCAAGTCTGCTGTAACCATGATGTGATCGTATGAGTGCTTCACCGGCCTGAACAATGCTCGAAAATCGCCCAAAAAGGCATATGTCCATAAACTACAACTCGGGTTACATAAACAACAGCTAAGGACAGTCCTTATTGATTGAAATGGACACATCCTTACGACCTGACTAAACCTCTGCAGAACAAGACTTTGTAGCTGTAAAGTATTCTCATTTCAAAAAACCTATAAACTATAAAAGTACTTTTTTATATGATCAAATACCAGTATATTACAATGTCTGTCTGTAAGCTAGAATCTTAGAAAATCACATGGTTTTGACTTATCAAATGATTGATTAGACCTTGCAGATATCAACTTTCATTATCTTAAATAATTTGTTATATTTGCAATTATTGCATACAATATTAGACTCCAGGTAACATATATCCTCCCACCTCCAAGTTGATAAGTGTTAACTCCCTTTTTTCCATTTTCTTTGTTTAAACATTTATTGATAACTTAGTTTTTATTTGCAGCAAAGTATGAAAAAATTAAGAAACCAATCTTAAATGTAAAAACACTGCATTAGGAGATATATGCATGTGTCAAAGAAATGATCAAATACACCAAACAATATTCAATTATGTTGGATGTGAAAATATTTAAAGACAACAGACCCCATGTATAACAATTTTTAACGAACAAAATTACTTGTAAGGAAAGTTGTTTCCATGTGTGGTTTTTTTTAATCTGTGTTATGTAACTAATACTGGAATTAGCTTTTATATATTCATAAGTAAAATATTTGTATTGATGAGAATTGTAAGGTGAATGATCTGTGTTACAGTTTGTATTTTATACATTCATGCTACAAAAAGCAAGTACATGTACATGTAGTAATACTTGAGATATATAAACAATGTATATTTTACTTAGATTTAAAAATATTAATGTAGGTAAAGTAGTGAAATGTAGAAAGGTAAACCGTGTGAAAAGAACAATATTCATCATGAATGAAGTGTGTTGCATAATTTATTAAATGTGTACATCATATATTTGCACATGAGTTGACAGACTGCTCTATTGTTATTGACCAACAAGCTTTTCATATCTCCCTCTGGGTCATCTCTTAAATACTGATAGGCTTATGACATTCAAATCTGATCAGTTGGTACATCATGGGTAGAAATGAGAAGTTCAATTTGGACGTTATGGATTATCAAATAAATGTTGTCAAATCCTGTTCTAATGTAAAACATTAGATTATACAACTAACAAAGAAAAGGTTTATCCCAACTCGAAAGTGGGTCACTTTGACATTTTATGGACATACATATTCAAATCAAATCTGGGTCATACCTCTATAGTCAATTACTATCTTGTAGTGTATAGGTTTTTTTTTTTGCTAAAGATGGACACTTTAGTCTTTTCAAAAATATTTTATGATGTACATATTCATTGTAGTTCAAAACAAATTGAGACAAGTGTATCTTGTTCATGTAACAGTGATTTTTTTTTTAATTTATGTACATGCAGTTATTTTGTAAATTGCATTCATATTTTTTAAAAAGTAAGATATTTTTTGCATTTTTAAAGGGAGATTAGATTTGATAGGCATTTAATCGAGAAGAAAACAAGTACAAATGTTTTTTTTTATGGGAGGTTTTTTTCTTGTGCAATTTTATCATTCTTTAAATAAAAGTCTCTGATAAGGGAATTGCCTATGGATGTTTCTCCATTATTGTATCTTGGCTGTATTTTATTTATTATTGAAAACAATTTCAGTTTTTTGAACAAAATAAATTTGGAACTGTTTGAAATTGTGTTGTTTTTACATAAAGTAGAAACCTTGCTGAGCTTTTGTGAAAGCAAAAAAATACAAATGTTTCAGTAAGTTTCAGTTGCGGAAACCCTTTGTAAACAATATGTATTCCAATCGTATATGGAGTTTGAAACTATGCAGAAACTTCACGTTTCAATAAGTTTCCGTCGCGGAAACCATTTGGATTCGTGGACAACCTAAGTTTCTGCACTGCCGAAACGTAGTGAAACTTGAAGTTTCCGTGCTGAAACCTGTCGGATACTTAAAGTAACTTGAAGTTTCTGCAGAGTTTCCAAAAGGTTTCGGCAGCGCTGAAACCAGATTTTTCATCCAGTGGTAAATATATAATTTACAATATATTTACATGTATTGTAAAGCTATTTTTTCATGCAATGTATGACTTTGAAATTGAACATCGTAGGAAAACTTTACACTTCAATGCAGATGGTTTATCCCGAATTCCAGTTAAACGCAAATGTACCAGAGAAAAATGCCCCGATTGTGATTCTCCGGAACACTTAGCAAATAATCATGGTTTGAACTTACAGGTTGTGGCTGAAGAAGGAAAATTTCCGCATGAAGAAACTAAGCATTCTGAGCAGGGAATCTATCCTGTGCAAGCCATTGACAATACTTCTGATGTTTCAAATTTGGTAGAATCCTTGGGCCATGATCAGATAAAAGAATGGCAAAATGAAGATAGCAATGTTGGCAAATTTAAAACACTCAAATCAACAACTGATCATAAACCAAACAGACAACAATTGGGGTCATTCTCCTATGAAATTAGAATTTTATGTCAGATGTGGGAAGATTTAAAATTCAAACCCGATGGGATACTTTACTAAACAAGTGAAAAAGATCCGCAGGGAAACATCTTAAATCAAATTGTAGTGCCTAAAATTATTAGAGAAAATACTTTAGAATCCTTCCACAATTCCAGAATATCAGGTCATTTAGGCAGAGACAAAACAAATGAATCTATTAAGAGAAAATTCTATTGGCCTGGAATGTCCAACGATGTAAAATCTTTGTGCACGTCGAAAACCAGGTCCGGAGTATGGGAAATCTCCATTTCAATCTTCTCTTCTTCAAACTACAAAACCTTTAGATAAAATTGCAATAGATATTTTAAGGTGGTTTACCTAAAACTAACAATGGAAATGAATATATCATTGTTGTTGGTGATTATTTTTCAAAGTGGAAAAAAGCTTATGCTGGTCAGAATAACTCCTGAAAATCCCCTGAAATTGTGTCCTTCAATGTATGTCAAATGGTTAGAAATTGCAATGAATAATGCTGTTGAATTTGCTCATGATAATTTGTGCATTGCAGCTCAGAGACAATAACAATATTATGATAAAGGGTTAAAACCAAGAGAATATGAGCCTGGTGATTGGGTTTCGAGAGGGTATTTGCCTGCGGTTTCCAATAAATTAGGTCAAGGTTGGACAGGGCCATATTTGGTAATAAAAAGAATTTCAGATGTTACATACGAAATAGAGTTAAATTCTAAAAGAAATCCCATAGTTGTCCATGTGGATCATCCGGATCATCTGAAACCATTCCAAGGGAGACAACATCCTATTAATTGACTGGAAAAGGTAGAGAGCTTCCAGGCTGATGAAGAAAATCTGAGCGAAACTTCCTCTTCACAAATTTCTGATGATTCTCAGGTGCAACCTGTACATAATGCTCCTGTGAAAACAAGAACTGGAAGAATATTTAAGCCAAGATAGATCTACTCTCCATAGTTTGCTGATAAAAAAACAAATTCTTTATATCAATATCTTGTATCCAGAAATATTCATTAGATTAATGGTTAATTTTTGTTTGTTAGAAGGGGATTCGAAAATATATATAAAAAGCTGGTCTGTTGAGCGCTCTTTTCCAAACCCTGTAATTACAAGTACACTTAGACAATGAATAATGATTTATATATATTGTACGTACTTAATTGTCATAAATAATTTTAGAAATATCTATGGAGGAGTTTATTTTGGACCTGCTCGTCAATCGTGACAAAGACACTCTGGGGCACGGAGCAAGGAGAAAGTTGTGAGATTGAGGAACAATTAAATTAGATTTAGTTATCTACAGAGGAAATGAAATATATGGTCATTATAGTTTTGTTTTTTTTTTTAATAATGATTGTTAATCACTGGCCGTATACTGATATCATTGTTGGATTTTATATTTTGGTTGTAGCGAAAGAAAAATGTTTGTTTTATTTTTATATTAGTTTCTGCTAAGATTATGTAACGTTGACCTTAAAATAATTGATGATATTCTCAAGCAGGGGGAATGTAGCAGGAATTGGTTAAATTAACGTTCCATATATTCCCTATTTGCCCCTATTGTTGTTTATAATAATATTTGGAAGTTTCTAGTTTATATACTTACTTCCGTTGATACTATAAATGACTGCCGTCATGAGAAAAGGGCCCTTATCTTTTGACGTCACAATGCTCGGAAAGGACGTCAAAGTAGCGTCATTGTAAACGCGTTTTTTTATTTTCTGTTTCTATTTTTTTCTGCGTCTGTGTTGTGTGTTTTAATAACTGTCCTTCCACAAATTCATATAAAAATTAAATTTGTTGTTATGACTATTTTGGAAGGACAGATAGATTTAACGGAAAAGATTCATTAGAAATTGTATCATTATCTTTATATTTTTAACTTTTCACTACATGAACGAATATGCAATATTTAAAGAATTAGATAACTTGTTTACTGAATTTTAACAGTTCATTGTCAATTTCTCTTTTATTCATTCAAATGTCAAATGTTCAAACACATGACAGCAATTCCTCTGGACATTGTGTTGTTTATTTGGTAAATAGTTTTTTTTTTACAACATGTAAGAAGGTGTAAATTGAGTAATCCCTAGCATGTCCACTTAATGGACCATCCATTGTATTGTGTGTAAATAGTTTACTTATCAGTCTTTGATATCCGGTCTAGTCCGAAATAGGCTTAATCAATTACGTAATCAAGTTTCATTTTTATTGTACTTTTTTCTTTTTGCAAATGACCCACGGCTATGTACAGCTGCGCTGAGTTATGTCAATGAAACGGATAAACTGTACGGGTCACGTGATTTATCACTAATAGGTTTTTTTCTTAAAATGGTAAATTTTCACACTTTTGATATTTCCGATCATCTAATACTGAATTTTGATTGGTCAATGACCTGCAATCCAAGCGCATGGGGACGTCGCTGGAAATTTGGCCTAACTCGGTCACTTCCATGCGACGCTCCATTCAATAAACTTGTATTCATATTCTATCATCATTTTTCTTATTTGGATTGCAGGTATGTTGCTCTCTATTTTATTTTCTATTGTTTCAAAGTTCATAAAAGTTTGATTTTAAGAAATTAATAATTTGCTTAAACGTTTATTTTTTAATTTTGGTATTTAAATAAGTTATGATTTTAAGGGAATAAGTTTCTAAATTTGAGCTTTGTCGTTTATGAAATTATTTATTATTAACCTATCGGCTAGGAGACAGAATAATTGCTTTTTCATCCGTCTAAGTTTTGCCGTTAACACATGTATTTTTTTAGTAAATAGTTTTATTTTTGATAGTCGTAGAATAGACAAGTAAATGAAGTACTTTTGTTTGTTGCATTGATGCGTGGTAAATTAGAATTTGAATTTAGCGCCATTTCTAAGTTAAAGAGACTCTTTAGTAAAAGGAGGTAATTTAAAGTTAGTTCGGGAAACAAAATACGGGAATCATGTTTAGATCAAATTGTAAGTTCTCAGTAAATATTGACAGTTAAATTAGATAAAATTATACCATAAAGGCTTTCAAATCATTCATCGTTTAAGATCTTTGTAATCGCTTTTGGTTCTAATTCACATACGCGTTGTCAAGTTTTAGTTCGAATTTCCTCGACGTTAAGTCTTTGTTTATATTCTTTATATTGTTTACATTGGATTTTATTATTTTTCATATTGTTAATTATTAATACAGAGGTTATATTTTTATTACATCTTGTTTATACCTCTGTTACGGTCACCAGAGTTTTAAACTATTATACGTAAATGAACTTAAACTTTTGTAACTGGTGACTGTTGTTTATAGCACTTCCATGCGACGCTCCATTCAATAAACTTGTATTCATATTTTATCATCATTTTTCTTATTTGGATTGCAGCCACGACAGATTGTGTTCAACATATAACAACGTCAGTAGAGCTGACACCAATTAGAAATTACATCAGCGAGTTAAATTTAGTTCATCACAGCAAGCGAGTGTTCAAATTAAAGTTAAATTTCCCCAAATTTATAGTGAATTCAGATCACGTTATTAAGGACAAAAAGCAAGACGTGACAATTGGTGGGAATCCAAAGGATCCTTTATGTCAAGGTACTTTTTGCGTTCTAAAGGAAGTGATAGTTTAGACATCTTACCATCATTTGTATTGAATATGCCTCATACCGGAACTCCGTCAAATAGCAATCAGGAGGACACATCATCACCCCCAAGCATAAGACAAGTGGACCAGGAGGACGAAATGCAAGGACTCCGAGAAAGAATAAGGAACATGGAGAGAGAGCAACAAGTTCAGCAACATGTACATGTTCAGCCATTGACAACACCGCCCCCCATGTCCTACAACACGCCACCATCAACCACTCCGGACCGGTTAAATGTGCGACTCGAGAAGTTCGATGGGAAGACCTCCGCGGTACAATGGTGGGTTAAATTTATGGCTCTTGTTAACCTTCAAGGACTGACGGAGCAGAAAGCCATCCTATACCTCCCCTTTTTCTTCCTTGGAACTGCGGAAACATGGTTCAACGCACTAGATACCACGGTGAAATCATCATTAACAGCCATACACACAGCCTTCATTAACCGATTCAAACCTGTGTCACATCATGCGTTCGATCTTTTGAAATTCATACAAGGAGAAAACGAATCTGTGGAAGAGTTCATCCAACGTGTATCGGAAAAAGCAACAGATTTGAAAGTTGATTCACAAAAATTAATGGGAAGACTCATGGGCGGATTCAAGCAAAACATCCGGAAAGATCTTATTCGCCACAACCCAACAACAATGGAGGACCTCCGTACTCAGGCTCTGTTAGCAGTGCTTGCACAGAGTCTGGAACCGGACACCAATGCCATCCAGAGTGCCACCAACGCATCGCTGTGCACGGCAGTAAATTCCCCTGAAGATAGGATACAGAATATGGAAACAACCAATATGAACATGGTGAATATGGTGAACAGTCAAAGTTTCCATAACAACAGACCTAGGCCCAATCAGAGACAATACCGTCAAAACCCTAGGTACCAGCAGCCGCAGCCACCTCAGTATCAGGCACAGTTTCCACCTACGCAATATCAGCCGATGACCCAGTATCACCAACCCGCCCCGTTTCAAGCGATGCAGTTGAATCAGCCACAGCAGCCGGCCCAGTACCAGCAGATGCTCCGACCCATACCCAATGGTCAGCAGCAGACGCGGCAGTCCTCGGGCAAATGTCAAAGATGTGGTGAGTCTTGTGATTCTTTTTACAATTGTAGAGCCAGAAACCAAATTTGTTTAAATAGTAACAGACCAAACCACTTATGGATGTGCTGTCGTAGGTTAACTAATGATTTGAAAACGGGTAAAGTCACTCAGACTGATATTCAAAATTGGTTAAAGCAAACAAATTCAGCATAGGAAATCGCGCCTGTCTTTAGATCGTCTAAAGATGGGCACAATGACAAATGTCCTGAAATCAATCTGGTTGCCCACATGTCAAAAAATACAATTCTGGTTAATGTTTTGGGTCAAAAGACTAGTGCTCTTGTAGATTCTGGTGCTGCAGTAACTATCATTAGCAAACAATTCTTTGAGAAAACTGCATTCAATGGCTCAAAATTGCAAACGCCAAATTTCCCAAATGTAGTAGGTGCTAGTGGTAGAAGATTAGAAGTTCTTGGCAAATTAGACTTAGAATTTACAATCAGTGGTGCTCAATACTCATTCTGTGTGCATGTTGTAGATGGTTTACATCACTCATTCATATTAGGTGTAGATTTTTTATGTGCTACTAACACTACACTAACCTTTTCTGGTACTAACACAATGCACATACCAGATGACAATGGTTCCCCAAATGTATGCACAATCAGTACTAACGCAGGTTTGGGAAGATTATCAAAGCCCATCATGGTTCCCCAGAGATCAGAAATGAATGTTGAAATCAAAATTTCAAGACAAAAACACAATGTTGAAGTTCTACTTGAACCCCATGAAAATCTATTCTCAAAAGGGTTAAATGCTGCAAAATGTTTGGTGAAAATCAAATGTAGTCTATATTATACATATAAATGTAACTAGCATGCCATATATGTATTACGTATGTTGTGAGAAGAGATTCCCAGAGAATTTGCTAATGAAACTTAATGTAATTAAATAAGTAAAATAGAGTAAGAAATTAATTTCCTCTTATCTGCGAATTAGTTTAAGAATGACCTACTTTCCACTATTTCAGGTATGATTTGATAGCTCGACCTTAAGTTATTCGTCATGAGAATTTACGACAAAGTACTTTCATAAGCTGAACGTTAAAATTTCTTCATAGCACTATATACCTACCACAAAACTGAGTACGTTACATTTCATCTAGATTAAATACGGTTTTGTTGTATGCAAACAAGTAAGCCTTTTAAAAGTCTAATGAAGTTGGCAAGCGGTATATGAATTTTGGACAAAATTGAATATTTAACACATATAATCATGACAATAATAAAATCAAGCGCACAATTTCTGTTATGCCGTCATTATATCTTACGGTCCTTTTCGTCATCTTTAGAATAAAGTGTTCCGCTACAGTCCTCGATGTCGGCGGAATTATCGAAGGATCCGGATGAACGGAGCATTCAGAGTCGTCTTCAGCGACGTTAACATTGTCGTCATTCTTCAATGGAATCATGGACTCTGTACTCTCACACACCAGTATCTTGTCCACCATAGCGTCCATCTTTTTCCTGTTTGTTGAAGTCAAAAGTTCTCTTTACAGTTCTGAGTTAATTGACAACCAATCCTCATCCTCGCTTATCGGTTCATTGTCAATGGAGTGTTGGGGAGAATCCGGAGGCATTATATCCTCATAAAGTAAATCATCAAAAACAGCTCTATTTGCATTTTCCAATTGTTCGCTTGACATTTTCTTCTTTTAGCAGTGTTTCACCTCATTGTCTGAAATATTGGGAAAAACAAATAATACAATGAACGTTTGATTAGGTGAGCAATGTGGCCGATGGGCCTCTTGTTTAATAAATCTTACATCGAATTCCTGATTAATATCGACTTTGTTAATAAGGTAATATTACATTGGATAATCACTAGTGAGTTTTGGTTAACAGATTTATTGCTTTTGATCAGCTGAAGTGGATCATGCCAGGGTGTCTAGTTTCAACACATTGAATAAGACATTGTAAAAAAAGTATTAATCACGGTGTTTTCTAGTTGTAAACTTAATTTTTAAAAATTGAAGCTATACTAATAATTTTGTCATTTTTAGACGCGTAGCCGCATTGAGTTTGCGTGGTACAATGTACATGTATGAAGAAGTTTTTATGATGTTCAAGGGTTTAGCCTGTTTAACACTTCCTCGTTGACGGCGCTATTTGTATCAGAGACGGTCTCTCCAACAAGGTCTGAATCTGGAGGTCTTCCACACAGATTTAACTGCAGATCCAATAAACACACATAAAGAATTGATTTAAGATATATTAGCTAAAAGTGAAGAAATGGACAAGTTAAAATATTCCATTGTTACGCATTTCACCACAACAGAAACACCTTCTTGGTTAATCTTGTTAATCATGTCATCTCCCCACAATGTTAGTTCTACTTATCCTGTTTGGTCTGTTATGGTGATTACTCTTCTCCAAGAATTATTGCCGAACAGGATAACCAGCAACTGATTTGGCACGCGGTATTGCAATTTAATGTATGTAATGCTCAGATGGCCCAACTGAATCAAATGTCTGGGCTAAACGCAGGTAAATAACAGTTGACAAAATGGTCTTAGTTAAAACCTTCTTTTACGATCTAAAAATAACACAGTTTTATTCAACAGAAATGCTGGGAAATATTTTGTCATAAGTGCTACTGATTTGAATTTTCTCTATTTATACAGATTAACCAGGATATCCTTGAACAGAGCATAAATATCCATCATCATTGGCACATTTCGCTAGAATACAGGACATACATACATTTTAATATATCAGCAATTTATAAGATCTCTATATTCATAAATGAATTTCTTGGAAATGAGAAAGCAATATACACATGCATCAAGGTTTAATACAATTGGAATTATGTTATGCTTTTAAATTTTCATTCCATTTCAATGTTCAATGAACAATTTGGGCATGTTCAAATCAAAATGCAAACTCCATTAAAATGGTAGATGGACCCTTGAAACCATTTAAAAGATAACAAATTTGACATGTTCACAAAAAACTCCTAATTCAAACAGCAGTGTGAGCATTAAACACCAGACACATAAGAATAATTACTTGAGGAGTAGATTATCAATGTCCTCCATCACTACCTCTGCTTCATTATCAACATTGCCCTTATCAAGTAGCTCATCTTCAGCTCTGTCCTCACCAACTACTGCCACAACATCCTCAACTACTTCAACATCCATGACATCTTCCCTAAAATTAAAAACAAAATATTTACATTTAGTGTCTATTTCCACTAATGTTCGCATGGGAATTCTACGACAGTCACTATCTAGTCCTTAATTAAAAATATTTCTCTATACAAAAGTCCTGGCACTTTATTTCCTTCAGCGGAAGTGTACCATATAACATGTTAATATAGCTGTTCCATGTACGTTTCATATCCCTGATTGAGAACATATATAATTACTTTAGGTCTTACGCAAGGAAATAGCCAATCAAACTGAACTTAGTCAATAGTAGTTCCATATATATAGAGACAATTTCTTTTCTTTCTTCCTTTTTTGGCACCTTATTTTAGGCCTATAGTATTGATTTTGGACTCAGTGGCTAGGAGAATTATTACTTTAGGGGAATTGTCACACTAATTACAGTGGAACTATTTTTTTAGATGCGCATGATGCAACTTCCTGGATGTTGCTGAGCCTGTTTGTCAACATGTGGAACCCACGTGTATTTGGGGGTAGGTATGTTTACTCTCAATTATCTCTCTTAGAAACCGCTTAAGGCGTTATTTTTCTGATCTAAAAATTTTCTTGAAGCATTTAACTAAAATTTCTCTTTCATGAATTATATGCTGAGAGTATAGTTAATTAATTAACTGAATTAAAGCTATATAGTAACATATAGTGAAATTAATTCCTTGTGTGAGACCTAAAGAGAAACATGTAACTTTTATTTAATCTGCATTTTTTCGAATTTCAGGAGTTGGCTCCCTTGTTAAAGATCAACAATGGCGGATAAACAATGCGGGATGCTGTCTTGTCACCAACGGTGAAATTTGGCACCTGTGTACCCGTATTTCAACCAATCGTCTCAGTCCTCTTTGTTGTGTACACCAGACAGGTAAGAAAATCAAGATAATTGTTTGCAATCATTTTAATAAGATAAACAATGAAAAATGTAACATATTTACATGAACTGAGCACCCCATAAAAGGACATTTCACATTTTATACACTCATCATTCACACATTACCATACATTCAGTGCACATTATTTAAACAGAGCAATCATTGAATGTAATACAAATTTCATATGATAGGTATAATATAACAAACATTTCATTTCAAACATGCTAACTACACACCCCCCCCCCCACTTAACTACTTCCTGTTTAACTTTGGATCTGTTAGTGACTTACTATAAGTGTCTTTAGACTTTTTATCATAGAGCTGATATCTTTTAGATCTGTAAAATTTTCTTTGGTATTTATATTTTAAGAGTTTTTGTTTCATTTTAAAGTAATTTTGCCTATTTTGCTGTTGTTTTAGATGATGGACCACTCTACTTCCTTTTACAACAGGTGCCCCTACAGATTCACAAAGTTCCAATGTTGAATTTCCATGACCCCGATTGAGTGAGTGAACAACAATGTATTCTACTTTCAAAATTTCTACTACTTGTAATACATTTTGGATTTGATTTTAAATATGCCCTATTAACAGATTCAGATTTTTGTGTACAAGTGTGATATTTAATTCTATCAAGATTATTAGGTCCCAAAGTCAGATTTATACAGTCTTTTAACAAGCACATGTCTTCTTCTGTCATGCTTAATTCAAAGTCACGAGGCAACACTGAAGAGTTCCACTTGTTGTTTTTCAGTCCGCGACAGGAGAAGGAATGAAGTTGGCAGGACTTTCCGCACTGTCCTTGGTAGCAGCTGATGATGGAACGGACAGCGGTTGACATGGCCCGTTTCATCAAAGGTAAGTCACCGGAGTAGTGTTTGTAGCAGTTTTCGTACTCGGTCCTGCATCTAAGCTTCAGGTCCAGGGCAAATCTCCTCTGCATGGATTCTCTCATAGCTTTTGTTCTTCCAGGAAACATGTGACTGCTGAATGGAGCTTTAGCAGTCTGTTTTCTCTGAGAGTCAAAGAAGTGGCGCAGGTCTTTGAGGTTTTCAATCATATGCCCTTGCTTTTCAGATGCACCGGAAGCAGCAGCACTATCTCCATCACTGGTGAAATGGGAAATGATGAGTGGACGGTCATCACTTTGCAGCTCACTGATGCATTCCGCAGCCCATCTCTTTTCGTCTCCAATGGTGGTCTCTGGAGGAATGGTTGCAGTGCAGCCTTCATGTCCGGGGCAGGTAACTTCCTTTCCCTTGGCTCTAAGATAGGTGCCTTTCTTGCACAGTTTATTGCCACAAAACACTGCCACAACATTCTTCTTCTTGGTAACATTTTCACTTAAAGTGTATGTCACTTGTGTGGCAGCTTGGAATGGTGTTTTCCCTATCGCACTGAAGGTGGCATTGTTATACCGGGCATCTCCCTCCGCTCCTCTAGGTGTATAGGCAAGTCCACATTTCTCGTTAAGCTCTTGAATGTCCTGCCTTATTTTCTTCATGCTGTTTTTGTTCACGTCAGTGATGATTTTGCCTACTTTGTTGCAGGTCTGATGAATGTTGGTGGCTGATGCTGGTTCGATGTTTGCACCAAGAAGCATACCACGCATACCCTCTGTTGTAAGGCTGGTACCCAAGTGGCCGACAGCCATGGCAAAATTAAGCTGTGCGGCTCTCCGTCCCCTTCCTGATCGACTGACTTCCTCGTACAGCTTTTCACGGTGACTGATGTAATGGCACTTCTTACATCGAATGGAAAGGATCCATGCCAGGCCTCTCTTTTCCTCCCCATGCTGGTTCCAGTCCAGTGAACCGTCACAGTCCGGGAATTTCTGTGAGTGCTCTTTAAATGCATGGTTCCATAGTTTAGCAGTTTTTTCTTGATGGAGAACTTTGTAAAGTCTGGAATTAGGGTTCGGTGACTCTGCATCCGTGTAGGAGTCTACCAGCTGCACTTCACTCGGCCCGGGTTGCAAAGTCTTCATTTGACTGCCTCTACGCTCAGCATCGCTTATTGTGAATATTCCATCCTTCTGCTGCTGTACGACGTCCTGAAACTCTTCTTTACTCAGCCTTCTTATAGGACATAGACACTGTACTGGACTGGTGGTCCCTGTACTTTTCTGGCCCTTGTTGTGAGGTATGTTTCCTTTTTTGTACTGATGTTGATGCAGCCACTTTGGTCCTTTCTTTGGCATGATTTATATTGAACTGTACACTTGCAGACTTTTTCTAATAATATGATGTTGTGTGTGGTGCAAATTTTTAAGTATTGTAAACTTTCATACTGTTTATTTATTTTAGAGCTGCCATGTCTTCTAAGAGGAACCCCCATCTTTGATGACTGATGGAAAAGCCTCATCACCCTCCATTGCTTAAGAACCTCTTATCTTAATCACTAGCCATTAATCAGTGACCACCGTTATCAAAGCTCCAAGGTACATTATTGAAGACTCTTCTGGCACCATTTTTTCCAGTCTCTGTCTTTGTCTTAGAATTAAAATTAACAACTTTTTGCTAATTAATTCTAATATTTAAGTCATTTTCCTGTTTCTTAGCTAATTAATGTCTATTAATTAGAGATGAATTTTTTTTAAAGCACATACACATAAACTCTAACATTTCAGGTTTCATTTCATTCCAAGCTCTTTTCTCAATATCTCACTAATTAATTTTTATTGAGTTTTAAAAAGATGAACTGTAGATGAATTTTAACAGAAATTTACTCCAGAATTCAGCAAGCTGTTAAGAAGAGTTATCTCCTATTTTTTGATCCCTTAGGGTCAAAAGTAGATTTTCATACACTAGCATAATGGTGATAGATACCTACTAGACATTTTCTGCAAATTTAATTAAATTTCATAAACTTTTAGTTGTCTTAAAGGTCTTGCGCAAGGAAATAGCCAATCAAACTGAACTTAGTAGTTCCATATATATAGAGACAATTTCTTTTCTTTCTTCCTTTTTTGGCACCTTATTTTAGGCCTATAGTATTGATTTAGGACTCAGTGGCTAGGAGAATTATTACTTTAGGGGAATTGTCACACTAATTTCAGTGGAACTATTTTTTTAGATGCGCATGATGCAACTTCCTGGATGGTGCTGAGCCTGTTTGTCAACATGTGGAACCCACGTGTATTTGGGGGTAGGTATGTTTACTCTCAATTATCTCTCTTAGAAACCGCTTAAGGCGTTATTTTTCTGATCTAAAATTTTTCTTGAAGCATTTAACTAGAATTTCTCTTTCATGAATCATATGCTGAGAGTATAGTTAATTAATTAACTGAATTAAAGCTATATAGTAACATATAGTGAAATTAATTCCTTGTGTGAGACCTTTACAGCGACGACACACGTATCTTCCTTGCAAAAAAATATTAGTAGCTAACGCGCAGTATTCAATTTATCTGCACCGCATTGGTGTGTCATAGGACAGACTACTTCCAAAAATAAGAATTCAGTGCTTAAATAAATACAATTTTAATGCAATAGTTTTCACTTGATGTCATATTTTTCATCTTAAATCCATTTAAAACTAATTTGAACAACTATCACATATATTTGTATTTTAACAATGTTGCTCTCCGTCACAAATCTGAAATAAAACTATACTTAGCCTCAAGTTTTTGCTTTTAACACGTTCTCCTTGATATTCAATAATCATAAGATACCTTTGTGCTTAAACTATGTTTATCCACTGAAATGAAAACTGTAATGAAACATCCCCTCTGTCGCTTAAGGTTTCAATACATAAAAAGAGAAGAATATATATGGGGATTTTGCATCCCATCAGCCATTATCTAGTCGGCATGATAATGTTGGGAAATAGTACAAATGTATGAGTGAGCGAAAAATGAAAATTCCTCTAGTTCATGAAATGAGTGAATAATAAATTAATTCCAATGAATATATCTTCGATGTATTCCCATTTATTGATTTAAACTGTATTTCTCTCACAGGTATGTATATTTTCATTAAAAATCATAATAAAGAGATTAAAGCAATAAGTTGGGATAAAATATGTAGGCAAAACCACAATAATCAACTGAATATTCCCTTTTTAAAAAGTTACCATAACATATATATAAACTCCTGTAAAAATCACCTTCAAAGTTGCTTGGACTGATATTATTTCACCATCTGACAACATTTCCCAACAAAGGTGTTGTTTAGCTAGTGTATGTGAATTATGTTTAAATTGGCAGTACATTTCAGTGCAACAAAACAATGAAATCCACAAGATGTCAGTTCAGTTCAAATTTTTAAACTGCATTTTGTCATGAAACTGGTCACAATATTCACTCCTATGAAATCAATGCATGAGCTAAGATTGAAACAAGTTTTATGTGTTAATAAAACTTTTGTTGTATTATCTGAAAATGTAACTAACTTGTCTATACATTGGTCGTTGGTTAGCCCCCCTCCTTCTTCTAGTAGTAGCTAAATTATTGTCAAAAAAATCACATCCCAACCCATTAACCCTACCCCTATCAATTATCTCTAGCAAAATTTCTAATTTTTCCCGCCTCCACTCAGCATCCATGATGATCTGTAAAACATCCTCTCTGAGACCTAGACTCCCCATTGGTAGTGAAATGATGCTGAACAAGTCCGATAAAGAGAGAGAATCCCTTACCTTCCTTATTGCCTCGCTGCAGGTTGCACTACAGTATTAAATTCTCCTATATATGCTTACCAAAATTACCTACCTTTACATGGTCATCACTGATTCAAAATGAACTTCTCAGAAAAATACCTGTTCACATCTTGTAGTACTAGTCTTACTTTAATAGTAATTTAGGATCAGTTAATGCAATATTCATTTTCATTTCTCTCATCATACAGCTGATATCTAACCTTTCTATAATATTTTCGTTTACTTATAAACAACTTAGATTGTTGTCTTTATCTAAATAGGCGTGTCTTTTTTCTTGCTGTTTCAGGAGGTGCACAACCTTCCCACCGTTAACAACAGGTGCCCCTACAGCTTCACACAGTTTAAAGGTAGAATTCCCATATCCTTCATTAAAGCTCTGAACAACTCTATGGATTTTAGGTTCAAAGTTTCTACTATTTGTTATACATTTTGAATTTGACCTTAAGTATGCCCTGTTAACAGATTCACATTTTTGCGAGGACGTATGAAATCTTATCCTGCACAAATATTTTGGCCCAAGAGTTAAATTAACACAGTCTCTTAATAAATGTTCATCATTGTCATTCATGTTCAATTTGAAGATTTTGGTAACACTGATGATTTCCAGAGGCTCTTTTTCAAACCCTTACAAGCAAATTAATGTTTATGGCAAGGTCGGCCACATTCCCCGCGGTAGCAGATGAGAATAGAGTCTACGTCATAGGACATTGCGCGCGTCAACTTCCCGATATCACCACCAAAGTGATCGTATGCATTTTCGTATTCACTTCTGCAACGCATTTTTAAATCCTGTGCAAATCGTTTTTGTACAGATTCACGGTCAGTCTTAGTTCTGCCAGGAAACATCGAGGCCCTTAACGGTGCTTTGCTAGTCTGTTTCCTTAGCGATTCAAAGAAATGTCTCAAGTCCTTCAGGTTCTCTTCAGGTTTTCCTTGCATTTGTATTTCAGAAGCCCCTGTTGCGGCGGCGCTGTCTCCATCCGTTGTGAGTTGTGAAACAGTAAGAGGATGGGGGTCCCGCTGGATTTCACGGATGCACTCTCCCGTCCACCTTTTTTTAGTTTCCGATGTACGTATCTGCAGCTACGTTTGCGGTACAGTCTGGGTGGTCTGGACAGGTAACATTCGCCCCTCTCCTTCGCAGGACCTATCCTTTTTTACACAGTTTGTTTCCACAAAACACTGCAAAGACTCTTTTTACTGGTTACCTTTTCACACATAGTGCAAGTCACTTGAGTTGCTGCCTGAAAAGGAGTTTTACCGACGGCGCTGAATGTTGAATTGTTGTATCTTGCGTCCCCCTCCGCTCGTATAGTTGAGGTTGAAGGAAATCCGCAATTTGTAGTGTTTTCTTGAATTTTTTTACGAATACCTCTCATACTATATTGATTTGTTTCCGTATTTTTCCCCGACTTTGTTCGCCGTTTCCTGCATACTACTGGCTGACCCTGGGTGGATATTGCCTGAGCGGATCATTCCGCGCATCCCCTCGGTCGTCAGACAGGTGGCCATACGACCTACCGACATGGCTAAGATGAGGTGTGCCGCTTTCCTCCCTGGACCTGGGGACTTTACCTCCTCATATAGCTTACATGGAGGACTCTGGTACCCGCAGTGGAGAGATGTTATCCATACCAGACCTCGTTTTTGGTCGCGAGAGTAGTTCCAATCTAGACTTCCCTCACAGGTTGGTTTCAGGGATCGATGATCCTTAAATGAATCGTTCCATTACTCGAAAGTCTATTTATTGTGTAAAAGTCTATAAGTTTCACTTTCTGGGCTTCCTGCAGCTTCACTGTCACCGTATAAATAAATGGCCCTGGGCTCTCTCCCCCGGGGTCTCAGAATCATCATGTTGCTGTCCCTGCCCGCTGCGTCATTATTAGTCATTAACTAGCCATTGTTAGTAATTGTAACCAATTCATCATATAGCTCACTACTGAGCCTAACTGTCTGTGGTTTCTTCGATTCGGGATAATTGCTCCCTTGAGATTTCTTTTCCTTGTTGTGTGGCACACTCCCTTTTCTGAGTTCAAAATTGGACAGCCATTTAAGGTTTTTTTACCCATTTTACATATACTGTGAACAGCTATATCGATAATTACAGTATGGTTCTAAGACATATTAGTTGTCTTCAAGGTATCACACCGGTAATCGCCCTATGAAAATGAACTTAGTCAATTGTAGTTCCATACATTTATATGGAATTTTTTTTTCTTTTACCCGAATATTGCTAATCCCATATTTGATTTTCATAAAATGGATATCTATGATTAGGGAAATTTCTGTACTTTGTAAATTTGGTGTTACTTTTAACAGTAACTATTTCTTAAAGGGGTGTGTTCCCGTTTTGCACACATCTGTTAATTAGGTATAGAACAATAGGTGTGATTTGTGTTGTGATAGCAATTATAGTCTGCTTTCAATCAAAGAATTTACCTGGATTTTTACCTGGATTTTATCAGTGCCCTACAATGAATAGGGAAAAAGAATATAGATAGTTTGTTGTATTTTATGTCATTGCCTTCAAGCTTAAGAATGATATGATCTGGCTGGAATGTTTTAATGAAAGGTACATCGTGACGTAACATGCCATCAATAGTACGACCCCCTGTTTCTTTGTACTTTATTGCATGTGAGTTAATACACAGATCATCAACATACCCTAAATCTTCATCGTCAATAAAAAAAAATGATGGAAACGACGAACAACAGTGTCCGAGAATCAAAACTTTGGTTGAAATAATTGTAAGCGTATACGATAAAAACTAAAATAAAATTGCTTGTAATAGATACAAACTAAATCTTATAGTATATACAACGCTTACCATTTGAATTTTAATAGGAATGGTCCGAAGGAACAGAATCAGTATTCAAAGGTGTTACCCGTGCGGCGTCCTTAAAGAAAGTGAATTAGCGCGCCTTTCTAAACACGGAGAGTCGCTAGAATTCCCGCGTTTAATTCCATTGGTCAAATGATGACACCAACATTACGTGAGCAAATAGTGCACTCTCTACTTGATAATACACATTAAAAAGTGCGATAACTCATAGGGCGAGACATTGTAAAAATTAATATGTATAAAGCAATTTAAGTAAACTTGAAATTAAAATTCCTTAATATAAAAAATCATAATATGATCTTATACGTTTTACGCTAAAATTATAGGTTTCATTGTCCTTTTAAGAAAGATGTGTTTGAGATTAAGGATACTCTTTCAAAACGTACATCGACATTTAAGCCATTAATGCTGACGTCTTCACCAGTGCTGGTTAGTTTGTTCATGTTGGGTTCCCACATTTTTAGATATATTGTTCCTCTTTGGTCTGAAATGGTCGATACGTTTTTTGGAAATCTTAGTTTCCAAAATGTTTGTAATTTAAAATCATTTGATATCTGAATATTTACAAAGATTACAGATTTTAATAAATTATTTTCGGTATATTGGAACAACAGTTTTTCACTAGTACACAATGCTTTGTAGTGGTGGTTTAATAATTAATTTAATAATTGTCGGGGGAGGGGGTTGTTTATATTTTTGTCAAAAGTATTTTTGATAAATTTAATTACAGCCGATGTTGTCAACTATTTTCAATTTAACAATACACACAAAGTCACTATATTTCAATCCTGAAGAATAGTTCATACCATTATTTGTCTTGGTTTTCCTGGTTACATTCATTCATACCAAGATATTTTTTGGAGGACCTATCTAAATATTATTTATAATACTGTATAACAGAATCCATTTCACCATACTACTAAATAAAAATGTTATAAAATACTGAGATTCTGATTGTTCACTAGCCTAAATACATAACTAGCCTAACATCTGTCAGTACAATATATGCATTTTTAGCTATAAATAAGCATAAAAGTAATAAAGTCTCTCGATTCAGGTATACGCATGTACATTTTACATGTACAAAACAAAATAATGATTTCAATAGCAACAAACACTCACTTCCTATGCATCAAATATGACACTTTTTTTAAAATTGTGTCCCACTTTCTACGGTGTAACACACCGTTATTGGCCTTGCTTTTATTTATGGCTTCTCTACATTCATACATTCCTGGACATTTTTTTCCAGAAAACTTTTGAAGTAGAGCTGAATTTCTCGGATCTCTTCTTCCGTCCACTTAAGTCTTTCTGCTGTGAATTGCCAAGGTAAAATAAATATTCTTTAAATTTCCAATTATAAAGTCTCCAACTTCAGGTTCAAAGTTAGTTAATTACAAACAAGAGGCCCAAAGGCCACATTGCTCACCTGTGTAACATTGCGAATAACTCTAATCATCAAGCACTAGCATTTACAGTCGAGTCTTGTTAAGTCTAACATATGAACATTGAATCTATGTGCAGTGTCAGTCTATTTGTTTCAGCTGCAAGGTGTCACGTGACCGATTCATGTGACGTCTAAAAACAGAATTGTTTACTGTAACCATTTCCGGAAAACGTCGAGCGCATGATCGAGTTAAGAAAGTAATGGCAAACGTCAACAAATGTCAATCGAAAAGTTCAACTTCTGACCAGCCAAGAGTGAAAGGGAAATTTGTTTAAAAAAAGGTACAACAAGCAGATCAAACCGTTTAAAATATTTAAATAAAGTTAATTATGACCTGAGTAAAACCAGAGAAACAGAGCACTCGTATTCATGCGAAGTAGACGATTGCTATAATACACAAACATCTGATCATGATGTTTACTACAATGCGGACATTGCGCTCGTGGAGACAGTGGCAGAAGACAGTGACATTTCATGGAGGGACGGGAGGAGGATAGTTGAACTGAAGCATATAGCTGACCAGATGTTTTGCGTCAAGTGTTCTCAACCTCTTCATCTGTCTCATATCGTAGAGGAAAAGATTAGTGGCCTAGGAAGCTTCCTACATATTCAGTGCCCCAGTGTCTTTACATTAACACCGTAACCATCGGCAAAAGAAACGAGAAGGGTGTATTTGACATGAATAATAAAGCCACTGTATGTAAGTTTGATAATTTACAATCACAGCTATCTGTAAAACCATGCAACCCACGAAGTCAGACACTGCTAAATTTATAAATGAAAATCCGATTTATTGAAATGTTTACAATACATATTACAATTTCAGTTAATGAGTTATCACTCAGTCATGAACAGATGAATGTAAAAAAGATGAAAAACAATCATGAATTGTACCACTGTGTAATGACACCCCTTCATTCTCATAGCAGACACATATACAATCTGGAGCAATACATGTAAATGACAAAAACTGCAGAACCATTTTTGTTGGCATCCAAGCAAGATTCATTTGGTCTGAGAAAGTGAAAGATTATGATTTTTTTTTTACATCAAACACAGCAAAGATTCATGTATATTAAGTATTAATATTTATTGGTATATATAACATTTATATATGAATGAATGTGTGCAATCCATTTGACTTGTTTGAAAGATACATACATTACTGTTGGGTATCTTGCATCTTATTAGTTGCCATGCACACATATTTGCTGGCAAGGGGTCAGGCCACTGATATTAATATTTGTTGTTTAATCTAAACCTCCGTAATAAACTAAGGTTAATTTAAAGCTGACATGAATTCATAAAAGCATTCGGTCGCCATATTAGTTTCAATCGCTCCTCTACTGCCACTGGGGTATATATACCGGTTGAGAAAGTTACGGTCGATTGCTTTCTGATCGAGCCATTCAGGTTGCACGGACTTCTAAATGCATGAACTACACATGGTAGTAAAATGTTGTAATAAAGATTATAAAAAATAACAATCAATGAAATACAAAATATATAGATTGTTTGAAAGGATTTCCGAGGTATCCGTATTATTTTGCACAAACAGTGTTGCATTACTTCGCATGCACATCGAACACGTGTGTTGTTAGTAGTATAAGGCCCCTAGATAGGGGGGTCAACTGAGGTCAAATCCAAAATGGCGTCTAATATTATTTAGGTCAAATCCAAAATGGCGTCTGAATAAAGGTAAACAAAGGCAGTATAGACAGAACAAGTCAAATTTTATTGAATTCAAAGCAAAATAAATGAACAAATGAACATATATACATTGTTAAAGGAGAAAAATGTTAATAAAGAACAATTTTTTTCACTCGGAAACGAATTTTTTTCACTCGGAACACGTTTATTTGCTGATTTCACATGATGTTTCTCCGCCTTTGAGGGCTTGATCCGTGAAGAAGATCGAGAAATAATCATTTTCGTTGAACTTCGCGGCCATGGACCATTTTTCAGTGGCTTGTTCCTTCGGTCCTCCGTTCAGATAGATGTTTGGTCCCAGGAGTTTGTTGAGTTCTTTGATGTTGAGTGGTTTTTTCAGCTGAATTTCCCCGCTGATATTGTGGGTTCTTCCGTTTCTGACGAAGCAGAATTTTTTGCAATGTTCGGTGAAGAGTGCCTTGAGACTTTTGAATTTTTCTTCCGTGGCGATTTTGGGTTCGACATAGATGCTCCATGCTTCTCTTTCTTGTCCTGTGGCTGCTGCTTTCACCCATGCTTCAGCTTCGTTGAAAGTTTCTGTCATATCCTTGATGTGGGGGAGAATTTGGTCCAGTATTTCTCCGAATATTTTGACGTTTTCTGTGTTGTCTAGCTTGAGTGCGTCGACTTCTGCTTCCATGAGGGCCAATTTTTCTTTAGCTTTTTGGATTTGTTCATCAGCTTTCTGTTGAATTTCTCTGATGAAAGTTGCGGCTTCTGAGGTATCGTATAAGGGAGTGGCTTTCTGTACTTCTTCTTTCATTTTCTGGTTGATATTTTCCATTTCTTTGACATGTTGTTTGTATTCTTGGAGCTCTTTTTCTTTTTCTGTCATTTTTTTATCCAGGACTTTTTCTTTATCTTGGATTCTTTTAGCATCGTTGTCCATCCAAGTGAACAAATCGGCTTCCATGCGAGTTATCATGTCATTCTTTTGTTGGTGTTCTTTTTCTTTTTCAGCCAGTTTTTTCTCCATTTCCATGGATTTTTGTACGTAATCGGTGTATGGAGATTCGATTTCGATTTCCATGCGTTTCATTATTTCTCTGTTTTCTTGGAGATTGTACTTCAATTCCTGCAGTTCTTTTTCTTTTTCAGCCAGTTTTTTCTCCATTTTCTTGGATTTTTGTACGTAATCGATGTCGAGCCAAGTTTCCATTTCGCTTTCCATGCGTTTCATTATTTCTCTGTTTTCTTGGAGATTGTCCTTCAATTCCTGCAGTTCGTTTTCTTTTTCGGTCAGTTTTTCTTCCAGTGCAGTATTTTTCATATCTGTTCTCTCTATCTCGTTTTCTAGTATCCAATTGAAGGTTTGTAGTTTTTTGTACTCTTCCGCGGAGAAGAATAGGGGAGGAGCTTTTTCTAGTTTGTGGATTTTTTCTTGCAGTTTTTCGACTTCTTCTTCCAGTTTGTCTATTTCTTTATCCTGTTCGTCATTTTCTTTTTCTTGCTCTTCAATTTCTTTTTCTTGCTCTGCGACTTCTTCTTTCAAATCCTGAATTTTCTTAGTGGCTTTTTGATTTTCTTTGATGGCCTTTTGTAGTTCTTCTTTGGTGATCTGCAGTTCTTTTTCCACGTCTCTTTTCTGTTGTAGTTCTGCTTCAGCCTCTTCCTTTATTTTTTCTGCTAGAATGACGTCCAATTTCAGCCTGTTGAACTCGTTTTCTGGGTAATAGTAATCCTTGAGCAGGTCTTGTATTTTGTCGTAGAGAGATTTTGTGCCTGTTCCGGGTCCAAAGGTTCCTGTCACTAAGTGAGGGTTCTTATCCAGTCTTCTTTTTTCTTGGATGACGATCATTTTGTAGAACTCCTTGTCTTCCTGCTTTTCTCTTTTCAGTATGTCTAAGTAAGTTTCTCCGCCTTCATTTCTGGGAGGCTTTAGAAGAAATGCTGGTTTTTCTTCTTTTTCCTCGGAGGCTGAGAATCCAAACTTCTTGGCTGGCTCAATCTCAGTCATTTCTTCTTCTTTTGGTTCTTCTTTGATTTTCTTTTCCTCTGCCATGTTGCTGAATTTCTCTCTGATTTTTTCCACGATAAGGTTCTGAAGGCTTTCCATTCAATGGTGCGAGGAACTGAAGAGAAATGCTGTGTTATATACCCTCCGTGTACGTGACTTGAGTCAATGCAGCTGCTGGGTAAACAACACCTGTGTGACCTCGCTAGCTCTGTGTACGTGTCTGAAGTCAATGTAGCTGCGACGTAAACAACAGCTGTGTGACCTAGACAGCTGTGTGACCTAGTTTATGGTAAAAAAATACTCTGACGTAGCTGTCTAGCGACCTTGATCGTAAACAACAGCTGTGTGACCTAGACAGCTGTGTGACCTAGTTTATGGTAAAAAATACTCTGACGTAGCTGTCTAGCGACCTTGATATGAGTTCGTAAACATGTTTTGATGAATATAGCTATAGCATTATTAAATACTTTTTTCATTTGGATCCTTCCCTTGAAAGCGAGAGAGATGAATGTAGACGAAAGCATTTTGTTGAATAAATCTCGTTTGTTGAGATATAAAAGAAAGCGATTGATCGATGAAAATTTAAAACTTTTAAAGAAAAAAAAAGCGGTCAGAAAAGCTGTTAAGAAAAAAGTGGTTTCTGACTTTTACAACGTTAGATTAGACAGGGGGCGACAATCTCGCAAATTTAAAGTGAAACAAAATGTATATACGGTCAGCTTTCGACCTTTCCCCCAGAAATCAGATAGCGGTTTTGTGAAACGTTTATTGAGCGACATGTTGAAAGAAGTGAAAGAGCGCATGCAATGTAATCCTAACGATTATTTGAGATTGAATTTGCGCCATCCGTCTTTAGATTCTGAGATTTGGTATGAATTTACTCAATCAAAGAATTTGAACGAAGCTACTATTTTGAATAAAGTTCAGGCAGTGCAGCAATCGAAAAAAGATTTTACTATTACGGACGGATCTGCTGAATTTGAATTGTTTCACGTCAAATATCCTCAGGGAAGCGGAGGTCAAAAAGTCAGACATCTACATGCTAATAAAGAGAAGTTTAAGAAAGGAAAAAGATCTGTATTGAAAATTAAAAATGTAGGTGATCATCTCTGTCTCCCTCGAGCTATCGCTGTAGCTCGGTTACACAGTCAGCGCCCCTCGGATCTTTTGGAATTGCCCCGTTGGAAAAAACAGTGGGATCGTATTAAAAGGAATGATATTCTTTCCCCCCAGCAGAAAAAAGAAGCTTTAGAGTTGATGAAAAAAGCTCATTGTGATGCTAATTTGCCCTGCGGTCCCGAGGAATGGAACAAGTTACAAGAAGTATTGCTTCCTGAATATCGATTGAAAATATTTCAATTTAAAACGGTCTCTTCTCGACTGAAATTAGAGGCTATTTACAAAGGAAAAGGAAATGGAAAATGTTTGAATGTTTTGTTGGATGATGAACACTACGATACTATTTTGTCTATGCCTGGATTGACCGAAAACAAATATTACTGCGATTATTGCGATGTAGGTTATAGTCACATTGAAGATCATAGAGTCAAATGTCCTTACCTTTGTTCTTTTTGTTTGGGGGACACCCCATGTATTTCCGATGGGAGTAGCATTGTTTGTTCTGATTGTAAGGGGTATTTTAAAAGCAAGATTTGTTATCAGAGACATTTAGAGTCATACAGTGTAAACTGTGAAACTACTGTATGCAGTTTAATGGATCGATGTTCTCACTGTCAAAAATGGATGAGTAAAAAGTTACTCCCTTATCACAAATGTGGGGACGGAAAATGGTGTAAGATTTGTAGAGAAATGGTCGAGAAAGATCACCAATGTTTTGTTCAAGTCAAACCTACTCTGAAAGAGAGAGGGAAAAAAATTCAAATGTACATTTATTTTGATTTTGAATGTACTCAAGAAAATGGAACTCACGTCCCTAATTTATGTGTAGCTCATCGTGTGTGTCAGCATTGTGATCATTTAAAGGTAGATCAGACCTGTTCTCACTGTGAACATTTAGGCCCTCGACGCCATTTGTTTCGTGGTTCTGATACTTTGAAACAATTCATGGAATGGCTTTTTCAGGCCCAGCCTCACGCTACTCAAAAAAGTCAATCTCAGCTTTTGCACGAAGGGGCCATTGTCATAGCTCACAATTTCAAGGGATACGATGGGCAATTTATTTTGAATTATTTGGTACATACCGCTTGCATAACTCCCTCGGTGATCATGAACGGAACTAAGATTTTATCTATGGAAGTTCTTGGTTTGAAATTTATAGATTCTTATAATTATTTGCCTTTTGCTTTATCAAAAATGCCTTCGGCTTTTGGATTTGAGGAAATGAAGAAAGGATATTTTCCCCATTTTTTTAATACGGAGCAAAATCAGAATTATGTGGGTCCCTATCCCCCCGCTTCTTATTACAATCCTGACGACATGACTTGTTCTGGACGAAAAGCGTTTTATGATAGGTATCGGCAACAAGAAGGGAAATTGTTTGATTTTCAAAAAGAATTCTTAGATTACTGTATCTCTGACGTAGACATTTTACAACGATGTTGCGCTCAATTTAGAAAGACCATACAGAGGTTGGTACAAGTCAATCCTTTTCAAGAAGCCATTACTTTTGCCAGTACTGCTAATTTAGCCTATCGAAGGGGATTCATGCCGGAAGACAGTATTGCCATCATACCGAATTTGGGATACGACCCAGCCCGACAATTTTCAATGAAAGCTTGTCGATGGTTAGCTTGGATGAGTCGAGACGGGCGGGTGATTTATCATGCTAAAAATGGTGGAGAAATAAATTTAGGGCCCTATACCGTAGACGGTTACGATCCAGAATCGAATACCGTGTACGAATTTCATGGATGTTACTGGCACGGCTGCCCTCAATGTCATTCTGATTTAGAGAATGAAAATCATCCTCATCGAGTCGATTGTACTTACGGGACGTTGTACGAACAGACTTTAATTAGAGAACATCATTTGAGAGAACAGGGGTATAAAGTAGTTTCTATTTGGGAACACGATTTTGATTTGGAAATGAAAAATAATTTTGAATTGCAAGAGTTTGTGGGCAATTTAAATTTTCAAGATCCTTTGAATCCTAGGGAAGCTTTGTATGGGGGGCGCACCAATGCCACGCGTTTATTTTGTACCGAGGGAGACATGAGATATGTAGACGTTTGTTCTTTATATCCTTTTGTTTTGAAACATAGACCTTTTCCCATGGGTCATCCAGAAATCATCACGGAGAATTTTGAGGAGATTTCTAATTATTTCGGGTTGATTCAATGTCAGGTTTTACCCCCTCGGGGTCTCTATCATCCCGTTTTACCCTATCGTACCGGAGGAAAATTATTGTTTCCCTTATGTCGTACTTGTGCCCAAAAACTTTGTCAAGATTCTCAGTATCGCTGTCAGCATACAGATTCTGAACGCTGTATCACGGGAACTTGGGTGACTAGCGAACTTCAAAAAGCCTTAGAATGCGGATACCAGTTAAAGAAAATTTACGAAGTGTGGCATTTTCCAGAAAAAAGTCAGGATCTCTTTCGCAGTTACATTGACACGTTTTTGAAAATCAAACAGGAAGCTTCTGGATATCCCCCCGATTGCGAGACCGAGGAACAACGGGTAGCTTACATCCGCGACATATTTGATCGAGAGAAATTGATGTTGAACCCTATAGAAATCGAGAAAAATCCCGTGAAACGAACTATTGCCAAGTTATTTTTGAATTGTTTGTGGGGAAAATTTGCTCAGCGCCTTCAATGACCTAAAATCGAATATTTGAACGAAGAAGAACAATTGACGAGAATGTTACAGGACAGCACTCTTGAAATCAAAGGAGTTGAGTTATTAAACAACTTAGAACAACCCGAACGCGATCTGATTTTGATTAATTATCTGGAAAAACAAGATTTCATCGAAGACTGCCCCTTTGGAAACGTGGTGTTAGCTGCTTTTACTACTGCTCATGCTCGTTTACATTTATACGACACCTTAGAAAAATTAGGAGATCGGGTTCTTTATTTCGATACCGACAGTATTATTTATCAACACGTAGAAGGCTTGTATAATCCTACTATAGTCAATAGTTTAGGAGGATGGACCGACGAATTGGAGGGAGGTCATATTACCAAATTCATGTCTGGTGGCCCTAAGAATTATGCGTTTGAAACAGATACTGGAAAAAGCGTGCAAAAAGTCAAAGGCCTTACTTTGAATCATCGAGCTTCTCAAATCGTAACCATGAAGGCTTTAGAGAAAATGATTTTTAAAGAATTGGATGAAGTGACGGTCACTTATCCTCATAAAATCCAGAGAACCAAGAGACATGAATTATTGACCAAACATTTTACTAAGAAATATCAAATTGTATATGATAAACGGCAGATCATTGATGATTTTAAGACTCTTCCTTTTGGTTATTAAACTTGTTTGTTCAAATAAAATATATGAAAAAATATCACCTCTTGTTTTTTCTTAGGACCAGAGTCCTCTTTATATGATAAAATAATAAACAATGAATTTCAAATGCAAAAAAACTTTTTAATTGGAAACTCAGCAAACAAACATACAACATATTTACATGATTTTTGAAAGACTTTAGTAATGAGAAAAAAACATATTTACCATTAATGATATAAAGAATCCAAAATAATTTTTAGTCACATATATACACAGATTGATTTTTTTCACACGGATTTCACATATTCTTGATTTTTTCCATCACTCTGCAGACTTGGAGCAATTTCAGGAGTTCGGCGTTGTTTCCTAGCATTTTCATTTTCAGGTAAGACTGGTATAGTAATTGTCTTTTAGCATGTCGTAGTTTTTTCCTACTTCTTTCTTGATCGGCTACTTCCTCTTCTCTTTTTCTTTTCTCTCCTCCCAAATGGTTGACCATATTGCTGTAGGTTTCGCAGTTCAGCCATAATCCAGTCAATTCTTCTTTGGCTTTCCCGTAATCCGTACAAATTTTGTAAACCCCGCTTACTTTGTCTGCTTTGGCTCCCTCGATTTCCTCACGCTCCTCTTGACTCATGTTCTCTACCATTTTGTCCGTGTCTTTTTCTTCTCCCATAAGCTGCATCTCGACCCACTCACCGTCATCTCCATAAGTGAGATCATTTAATAGCTCTTGGAAATCGGATGCGACCACTTCTAAGGGGGTTTTATCAGTTCCCTCCTCCATTTTCTCCACCACGAAAATTTCTGTCTCCGCCTCTTTTCCTTCTTCTTCTATTTCCTCCTCATCTGTTTCTTCTTCTTCTTCTCTCTCTTTTTCTTTCTCTCTTTCTTCTCCTTCTTTCTTTTCTTCCTCCTCCTCCTCCTCCTCCTCTTCTTCCTTCTCTCCTTCTTTCTCTTTTTCTTTCAATTCTAAATAAAGTCTCTCTGGTTCCATCTTCTCTACTTCCATCGGTTCAAATATTGTGGGAGGATATTCGATCTTTGGTACCAGGTATCCAACACCGCCGTCCGCTAAGGGCAACGCGATCACAGCTCTTATCTCTTCCATTTTATTGTTGCGTTTTACTTTACTGTGGCACTTCCCCATCCAAATTGTGACGAATAATGATTTGAGCTGTCTTTTTATATGCTATCAATAACGAAAGTAGTTTGTTTCTCGGTACCGGACTACGTGACGTGTCACAGCCAGGTGTTTCATTCACTAGCTGAACTAGGGTGACCTCTCTTGCCAAGTCTGATCGTAACTCTTACAGCATTGACCTTTGTGCGTTTTAGGCTTTTTATAGTTTTCTTTGAACCATCGTCTCACGTAACGATCTGTTTGTTTTGGTGTCCAGTGTTTAGGAAATAATTGTTTTAATACTTTACGGCCTCTTCTATGACGATGATGTAAAAAATAGACACAATATTCCCCGCACACTTTACTTGTAAAATCTTGATAACGCCTTCCATTATATATCATGTGATGACTGTTTCTTTCAATAAATTCTTCAATTTCCTTATACAAGGGGGGAAATCCATAAGAATCGAAATATTCTATCGTATCTCCGTCTAAATATAAACACACCCAATGAGCTCCCGGTTGATCTTGAGGATCTGTGTTTATGACCATGGCTTTTTCTTTAAAATTTAAATGTTTAGGAATTATATCTAGGGCATAGACACCTGCAAAAGAAGATCCTAAATCTGCCTTTAAGACTTTTTTCAATTGATAGGTATCCATTAAAAGTCAGTGCTGACTTCTCTTTGTTTGTTGATTTCTAGCACGTTATCAAATTCAGCGTAGACTAAACAATTCAGAGTTTCTGCCGTGTTTTCTGCAAATTGAATTTCGATTCTCAAATTTCCTGTTTCAATGAGATGAAACTTGTCTAGCTGTGCCTCCTGATCTTTGGTGAAATCTATACACCACAAGGTGTAGCCGTCTTTATACTCGTCGAAAGTAATTCCTGGGGCCCAATCGGCACCGAATTTTCCCAGTCCTTGATACAGACTCAAGTAGGATCTGAGATACAAGTCGTTCTCGAAATCCGGCTCATAGGGTCGGGTACTGATGGTTTCTCCGTTAATGGTGACATCTAATCTTTTGACTTTGGCGTTTTTGAAATTGAACGGGTTTTTGTTGGATGTGCCATTGAAAGCGTCATTAGCTACCAGGCCCAAAACGATTCGTTTTGGCATTTGCCCTTGAAACAGATGATCGCTGATTTTGGATTGGGTTCCTGTAGGAATGGTGAACGTTTTAACGTCTACCCGTCTTAGGGGATACTTGGCCGTTTCTACGTTCAACCTCTGGTTGACAGTATTTAACACGGCTGCAGTAGGTCTGACTTTTCTGACCCACAGTAACACGTTCAGAAGTTTTATTTTTCCTGAACTCCCTGCATAAGTCATCATGTGAAAATCAGATTTCGTTCGGTTAAATCTCAAACGAATATCTACTCCGTTGGGAATGAATTTGTCCTGTTGAAAGAGATCTAGATACAGACGATCGATTAAAGTAATCTTTTTGCTGTTCTCGATGACATTGCGACGCTTTCTCAACCCGTCGTTTTCAGAATCTGCTGGGTAGGACAGTGCTATATTTGCAGGAGTTATGGTGATTTTGTCATTAACGGCAGTATATTCCCTTTTACCTAGAGCTGCAGCCGCTACATTACAATCATCCATATGTCCTGCCGTGTCTTTTTCCCACAGACTGCAAGCAAACATTTGAGAGTCTAAGGTTTCGGGTCTGTAAGAAAGTAATTTCTCTAAATAGGCTTTGTAAGGATAGGTATCTGTTCCTGGGGTAACGATTTTACCATTCAGAGTGAGATCGATTTCTGAGAACAAGGAATGTATGATGTTATTCACGGGAGTGGAAGCGGAATTAGCTCCCGTTAAAGCAGCGCCATCGGATTTGGTGAATTTACAAACTATTTGTAAATAAGTCTGTGAGAGATCTATGTATTCGTCTCCCTGTCCCTGAATATCGAATTCAATGGGAGCTGTATCGGAATCGAGGGTACTGGAAATGGGATAATATTCCATCCATTTCGATTCTTCCAAGGCTATGTTGGTGGGGGGAACCTGGAACAATTCTAAATTGTCCATCCCACACATGCATGACTCTCTGTGCATCATTTTTGAAGGGTAAAAAGTGTGTGTGCGTGACTTTTGAATTAAGCTACTCGACTGTCTAGGGTGAGGGGTCTGACTCTCTTTTTATAGGGAATTGGTCAGTCAAAAATATCCATGAGTCTTGCTTTTTTACCTGTTCCCACTTTTATTGTTCTTTTTCTTTTTTTAGTAGGTCCCCCCTTCGCTAGAATTGGTAATGTTTTCCCTAAATTTTGTTCTGCTTTTTGAATACCTTCTATGGCTCGGGCAACACTCGCTTCTTTTATATTTTTTCCTTTAAGGACATCTATGCCTGTTTTAGCAGCAGTCTGTATCGCTTGTTTAGTTCCTTCTTTAATGATTTTTTTAGCGCCTCTTTGAATTCCTCTTTTTATTCCTTTTTTAATTCCTCTTTTCATTAGGGCTTGAGTCCCCTTTTTAAATAATTTAGGGAGTTGTTTCATTCCTCCTTTGACTAGGTCACTGACTACTCCTTCGCCTCTTTGTTTTCTTCTTCTTCTTCTTCTTGTCCCACTACCCCATTGAATTGGCATTAGGAGATTAACTTTTCGTTCAATAGCTTAGGCTAGCTTATTTTTTATCATTGGTATCACTTTACTACTAAGCACTGAACCAATGATAGGAGATCCCATAAGGGGAAGCTTTTGTCTTAGAAGACTATCGGCTAAAGGAACAGCAATATTTTTAAGTCTGTTACTACTCCTGACTCTTAAATTATGTAAAATGGTATCTTTACTGGTGTTCAAACCTTGAGTTAGGGCATCTCTGACTCCTACCCCACGCATAAAGGCATTTTTACTGACGTTAAAACCTTGTTTTAGGGCATCAGTCACGAAACCTCGTCCCGTTTGTTTGTTTTTTTTCTTTCTTATCAAACCTCCTACAAAATCTCCGAGGAGAGGTGCTAAGGCACTGGCCGCTACGGACCCTCCTAATTTAAGGAGAGTACCTAAGCCTCCGTGACCTTTTTGGCGTAATAATCCGCTATAAACATCCATCAAAACTGAAAAATATACTTAGTGATTTCTCTTTTTATATCATTTTGAATTAGGGTCTGTTTCTATATCTGTATCTTCTTGCTACTATTCTTCTTCTTCCTCTCCCTCGTTGAGGGAGTAATCTAGAAGAAATTTTAGAAAGTGCCATTCCTGCTACCGTGGGGGCAAGAGCACTCATTAGAGCTGGTATAAATTGTACAAATCCTCCTTTCTGACCCCTTCTTCTTCGTCTATGTCTATAGGCCATGTTGATTGATAATGAGGTCAAATTGTAAATAACTCTCTATTTATATACTCTCAGTATCGTCTTATACATTCAATACACCAACTAAATATCAAAATTGTCGATATCGTTAGAGTAACAATCAGAATCCACAGCTCCATGTTTAATAGGCTTTTTTAAAATGAAGTTTTACCACCGTTCTTCCACTTAAAAAAGGAAATACGGTTCCTAAAGGAGTTCTGATCTGAATTTCAATCGTGTCAAAATGTTTCTTACTCAATTTCAAATATTCTACTCTTCTGGGTTCCCACACATTTTGGTAATTATCCCAATTGGGTGGGTGAGTTGCGTAGATGGGGACTACTCTCATCAATTTTAATTGATTAGAACCTACGATCTGGGGTTCTACGACGTCACAGTAGATGAATAATTGTTTCAGGTTTACTGATAAGTCAAGGCTGTAACGAGGATGATAAGCCACGTTGATCCATTTGGTATGACCAAACCCTATCGCTTCATCTTTTTTTCCCTGAGCTTGATTGTACATTGTAGCTAAAGCAATAAATTTGCCAACGTCATGGTTACTTTCAAGAAAAAGAGCAGCATCATCAAATCCCAATTTATAAGCTAAGGAGATAGGAAAACGAATGGCAAAAAGGCATTCTTCACGTAATTTCCTTCCATTTATATGATACTCTAATCGGTCAAAAGTCTTGTCGTGAAACAACTGCAGATTATTGTTAGATAGTATTCTCTCTTCTATTTTTTCTGTTTGTTTAGCTAATTGTTTTCTTGCCTCGTCTGCACTTAAACTTAATATCTGTTCTTTTGTCAATCTTTGTTGTGGAACACCGCCACCACACTGTATCCACAGTTTTCTAAACGTTCGTAGAAGAGCCAGATTGATTTCATTAATCAGTTCGTCAACATTAGCATACTCTCCACTTTTAAAAAAAAGTCTATGAATGGTCATTTTCGTATCCTCGGGTGGGATTTTTTTATTTTCTTCTCTTTTCTTAAAATTATTATTATAAAAAGAGTCCTTCCAGTCGGTCATAGGCAAGATATTTCTCAGATTTACAGCCGTTAATTGTTCATCTCTAAATCGCCCAGTTTTGCCTTGGTCTGGATTCTCTATCAAGTTTTCATATTTGTTTTCAAAGATTACATCTACATAAGATTCCTTTTCTGAAATGTTTTCAACATTACCGGAATACTGAACTTCAGTAAGACCCACTTCCCATTCACCACTCGTTAAATCTATGGTTTGAGGTAATAACGTTTTAAATTCGGCCACAGTATTTTCTGGAAATGTTTTATAGGACCCATCACTGGGTTAAGTCATGAAAAAACCTTCTCCTGCATCCATGATCAATTCAAAATGAATAAAAAAATAAAATTACAAGTTTATTTATATATGAACAAATTTTAATTCAAACATACAACACAAATTCAGAAAAAAGTTTTTTAAACATGAGAAAGTTTTTTTTAAATTCATTTCGTCTCCATGTCTTCATTTTTCTCTTCCATGACCCTCTCCATTTTCTGAGCGGCTTTTTCATCAATCTCGGGAAAATTCTTTTCTTCTTCTTTTTGGACTGCGGGTTCAAAGGGAGGAAGATGTTCAAGGGGAAAAGGTTTTCTCATATACAGGTACTCGATGGGGTCACAGCAATCCACATAAGAGTATCCAGATCTTCTAAATTTTTTCAATTCCATTAAAGTTTTGCCCAGTCGGTTTCCCCATTTCGATTCGTACATGGTCCACATTGGCTCCTGACGGTAAAAGGCTGCTTTTATTTTGTACTTGTACTGGTTATACTGGGTTTTACCAAAGACCAGAAAGTGTTTAGGCAATACGACTCTCTTGTACAAATAAGGCTGATCATGGGCTTCCATTAAATCATGCTGCTTTAAAAAATCTTTGTAACAGGCGGTCTTGGAAGGTAGCCATTCTCCCTTGTGAGAAGCCTTCTTGTCTGTTCTTGAGTGGAAGGCACATTCAATTTTCCAACGATATTGATATCTTCGAGTCATTTTGGTCAGAATGCCGATAACAGTTCAGAGTGTTCTTTATATGGGTTTTTTCAAGGTTAAATGACGTCAATAAGGGACCCCAGGTGTCAGGTGTTGTTATTGTTATGGTAGATCATGTTTAGACTTGGGAGGGCTGGGACTGGGCATAATGTACCCCATGACCGAGCTAAGAATAACCATCCAGAAATCTCGATTCGTATCGTGTAAGGCTAACATTGCAATAGAGGCAATAATTAAAGTAATACAAATCAATAATTGAGCAAAAAAGATAATTTCAGCTCTAGGTATTTTTCCACAGCATAGTTTCCAATGTTCTATTTTGGAAGAATGAGATCCGATTGGGGTATCCATGAATCAAAACTGGAAGGATATCCCTTCCAACTCACTTTGACAAGAGAAATGGATTTTTTTCCGACCCGTCCCTTTTTATATCCTAAAATTTCATCCACTTCATAGACTTCGTCTTTTTTAGTCACTTTCTGTAATTCAGATTCGTAAAAAGTGCCTTCTAATTCTTCTCCGTTAAAATCTTTTACCTTATATCTATAAGGTACAGATTCCTGGATTAAACGAGATACTTTAAATATCTCTCGAGTCCAATTCGGTAAATAACCTTTTTCAAAGGTACGTTTAGCTTTACTGATTCTCACTCGATCTCCGTCTTTAAACTTAGGTTTTTTAAGACTTATTTTCTTATCATACAATGTTTTCCACACTTCTAACACATTGGAGGAATTGACCTCAGCAGGAGCTCTCTTGATACTTCGATGGTAACTGTGATTATAAGCATATACTAAATCGGGTAAAATATCCACATAACGTCGAGTTTTTTGACGAGTGAAATACCGCCACATTCTTCCTTTGAGAGTACGTTGAAATCGTTCTACGATACTGGCTTTAGTTTCTGCATTTCGGGTAGTAAAAAAATGAATGGATTTAAAAGCACTTAATAATTCCTTGTTGGTAAATTCCCGTCCTTGATCTGATTGAATGCGAAGAGGTTGTCTGCCGTCTTGTTTAATAATTTCCTTTAATCCCCGAATCATTTCTTTCCCCGATTTCTGTTTTATGGGTACTACCCAGGCATATTTAGATAACACATCAATAGCACACAGTAAAAAAGTATAGCCGTCATTGTCTTTTTTTAATTGAGAGACATCCGCTAAATCTAATTGCCATTGTTCGTCGATACCGGTCACTCTCGTTTGTCCTCTTATGAATTTTCTTTTTATGGGTTTATGCAGAGTATAAGCTTCTTGTTCTTTGAGCCATTTTCTAATTTCAGATAAAGAAATAGAATAGCCTTTGCTCCGTAATTGGCGATATAATGACTGTACTCCGCCATACCCTGTTTTAGGATCATAATAAATATCTTCTAACACAGAGTCTATATTCTTTTCTTTTTTCTCTTCTTTTTTTATTTTCTTAAGACGTCCCATGAGAGATTTTTTACTTTGGACGAGCGAGGGGTGGGTTGTATTGGAGATAACTCTTGACTTATACTCCTTTTTCTAGCTCTTTGCAATCTTTCTAGGGGAGATTCATGAGGAGTATAACTAGAAGCATCTTGAAATCCAGTATCATCATCCTCGTCCTCATCATATTCTTTTAGGGGAGCAAGGGCTCTAGGGGTACTGATTTTTCCAGGTCTTTCCATAGCTTTTATAACGTTAGGATTTACCAGATAATCTCTAGGGACTTTGGTTTCTTTCAAAGCTTGAGCAAATTCATCAGAACCTGGCAGTGCAGGTAACCTAGTACTAGATTTAGTTTTCATTGTATTGGTAACTAAATCTACAATATTAGAACCAGGAATGGGTTCTCCCCGATAACTAATTTCTCCATCGTCGTTCCATTTTATGACATTAGATTTTTTAAGGTGATCTAAAAGAAGGCCTGCTTTTCTTTGCATTTTATTAGAAACACTTCTGATTACTTGCTGATCCATTTCCCTGGTTTTAGGAATAGCATCATCAGGGGCAGCAGCTCCATCAGCAGGGGCACCATCAGCGGGGGCAGCAGGGGCAGCAGCAGCAGCAGCAGCAGGGGTACGGGTAGCAGCAGCGGCAGCAGCGACAGAAGCAAGAGGATTTTGTTGAATACGAGCTTGAGCTAAATAATTTTGATACCGATATAATTGTTGCCCATACAAAGCTGCTTTTTCTTCAGGGGTCAAATCTGTTCTCGATTCAATCTGATCTAATTGTTGTCCTAACCCAATAGCAGCAGAAAATTCGGGAGGTTTAGGTAATTTACCTTTTAATTCCAATAACATACTCTCGGGAACCAATACCATTTTACGACTCATTTTGGTACAATTTGTAAAATTTTCCTTAAAACTAAATTAAGAAGAGACCCTCCTTTTTGTTTCAACAACAATTGTCTTCTTTTTTTAGTACTCTGAGGTTTAACTAGTTTTCTCAAGATGTGCTTCTTAGTAGAGAGTTCTTGCTTCTGAGAAGGGGACAAAGGAATGTTACCTTTTAATAGGTTATAAACAACCTCACAAATTTTATGAATGCAATCACCACTGCAATTTTTTAAGGCTTCATTTCTTAATTTCCCTGAGGTTTCAGGAGACACTAAGACTTGAAACATAGGCATGTGAGGTCTCAACCGGCATTCACAAGACGTATTCTTCTTTTTCTTCTTCATATCTGAAGCCATGATGAAAAACTGATAAAAATCTCTTTTTTAAACGTCTTTTATAGGGAATTTTTTTATCTATTGAAAAAGGTACTGATAGACAGAAGATGAGCAGTAGCCATATGACGATCGTAATTTTCTTTCAATCGGAATCCAACCCCATCGTGAGGGCAAAAATATTTTAAACCTTTCAACCCTTGATTCACAGGATGAGGATCATAAACTTTCTCCCATGGTTTTTTTAACCCCGCAAAAGGATCTTTTGCTTTCTTCTTCAATTTCAGAGAGGGTCTGCGCTTAGGGGTAGAGGCAGCAGGCACTTCAGGAGATACAGGTCCCGTTAAAGGGGAGAAAGGAAGAATGTGATCAAATAATGAGGGGGCCGGGGAAGATCTTGTGGGGGTAGACGTCAATATATTGTCACTGGTTCTAGCAGCTCCTATGGGTCCTGTCATAGCCCTATCCATTATCTGAACGGCTTTATCGTCCATGTAGGGGAGAGTAGCATCTAAATCTTCATCTTGATAAGATACATTAGGGGTTACAAGACTTGCAGGGCTTCCAGGGGTGGGGTTCTGATAAGGCAATCTAACCATCAATTGCATCTTACCCCCAGGAGTTCTAGTTATCTTATCCATGTTAGGGGGTTGAGGTGGGGCTTGGCCTGTTTGACCTTGTCGATGTAAATCTACTTGCTCCTGAATCCAATCAGGTAAGTCTTTTCTCAGAGGAGCGGTTTTTACAAAATCTTTTATATTTAATTTCTGTGTTATTTTCTTCTTTGATTTACTCTTTGCTTTACTCTTTCTAGGTTTAGCAATTCTCTCTTTACTCAGATTCCATTTCAACCAGTGACGAATGATCACCCCGCCTAAAAATCCAGCACCTCCTCGTTTCAAAATCGCTTTTAATCTATTATCATCATTGACATGTTTATCAGCAATGACGCTCAAATCTTCTCGATGTTTATCGATAAAACGTTGAGTTTGCTTATCGATAGGAATAGTCCCTTTCAGCAAATTCTTAGCCCCAATCAAAAACCATTTCAATAAAGTCTTACGACTTAACTCGATGATCTCTTGTCTCTTTTCTGGATCTTTTTCTCCCTGCAAAAGTTTCAGGAGTCTCAAAATTTTCTTTTGTCCTGCCATGATGTTCCAAGTCAAAATGATATAAATCGTACGTGACCTTTTATTTATATTTCTCTTGGCATATACACCACTAAATTCTCAAACATTTGACTTCTCAATCTCAATTCATCGGGAGTCTGTGGACTCAAATCTACTAACAGATATCCGTGAGGGATGCGAGTAGCATCTAAATAAGCCGACATTAAATTAGGCATATCTATTTGTCGACTCAAAACCGTGATTTGAGATTTGTCTCCGGGATTTTTAAACAACACCATGTAATGAGTATTCAAACTAATCGTCCGGTGTTGAACGGCTCGATCAAATACATTTTGAGTAATGTAAATCACACTGGTGTTACGGTGATGAGCTTTGCGAGTAAACCAATCGACAATAGATTCGATGGCTTTCCCTCCCATCATATCATCAAAAATTAATAGGTGACGAAGACTAAAATCACTCACTAATTCCTCGTCGTTTTCTGGTATATCGCGAATAAACTTAACTTGATCTTTTAAACTTTCATAGGCCGGTTGCCATTCTCGATAACACCAAACTATTCTGTCTGGGGGAGGGGAGATCCAATGTTTATTTAATATTAAGTTTTTTACAAATTCTGTTTTCCCCGATTTTGAAGGACCCGCTACCACCATAGTAAATTCGTGTTTCAATTGAAAAGGAGAGAGTGAATCGTAAGAATACATGATTGGGTATGAGGGAAATGTGACTGGTGTTTCATGTTTTATTTCATATTTTGTTTCTATTGTACTGTACTAGATAGCATCTTTTCGAAAAATATGGGTGGCCCTGAAAAGGGCCGTTTGGGGCTAGATGGAATTAGCCTGCCTGGAAAACTGCTGGATGGTGCTGCTGGGCTGCCTCTTCTAAAACTCTCCCCGGTATCTGCACATGGGGCAAGGGTTAATGGATTGGTAGACCCCTACCACGCATATGCAACACACCCGCATCGTCCCACAGTTCTGGCAGCGAATCTGGAGATGCTCCCGCTCCCCGTAGCAGATCACACACTCCCCAGTCAGTTCTTTCTCTGCCTTGACCGCCCAGCTCGGAATGATCGAGAGGTGGCTGCGGTCATCGATGGGGTGGCGCCCGTGCTGGTACAACTCCAGAAATATATCTGGAGACGGGGTCCTGGATACCGGAACAGCAAGAAGAGGCGGAGACGGGGTCCTGGGAGGCTCAGGCGGAGACGGGGTCCTGGGAGGCTCAGGTGGAGTCTGGGTCCTGGGAGGCTGCACCGAAGGTCCCGGGAAGGTTCTCACCATGGGTGGCTCAATGTTCGGGATAAAATCCCGGAACAGATTCCTGGCCCGAACAAAGGCGGACTGCTGGGAAGGAGTAAGTCCACGGGGCCTCGTATCCGCCAAAGGGTTGCTGGGACGGGGTCTTCCTCGGCCAACAGGATACGGCCCTCCTCTTCCACGTCCGATAGCTCGGGGGGGCGATGGCGCTCTCCTCCGGAATGGGGTCCTAGGCTGCGGAGCGGGCTGGAGGGGCGGATTCGCCGGGGAAAAGGGCCCCGCTGGTCTTACTGGCTGATTGTCAGGACAGGACACTGGCAAAGCAAACTGGTGATCTTGGCGGGCCACAAAGTAAGACCGGTCGCAGTGGAGCCGGTTCGGAGAAAATGGCGGCGGGGAGGGAGGTATCCTTTTCGTAGGCGTATCCGTAGGAGAATAGGGCTCCGACGGATCTGGACTGGCTGGCGACTCAATCACGGCTGCCTGTCTCGCCGCTGGCTGACTCACCGGAACAGGAATAATGGCGGGCCCTGCTGCTCCAAAGTTGGGTGGCGGCGGTCTGGCTGGGGGCACAATAGCTGCCGGTCTAGTAGTATCCGGCATCCTCCGCTGGACGTTCTCAGGCAGCTCACTCACCATGATGGGGTTAGGTCGAAAAAACTCTCCATCCGAGGGGTCCTGGGGATTCGCCTCATCCTCGAAAAGGTGTAGCGGCCTAAAACACACCCGTTCGTACTGCTGCCGGACCGGGTTCCACTGGTAATCCCAGAGTTCTATCACCTGCCTGGTGAATAACCGCGGGTAGCTATGGCTCACATGTACTGTTGTGGTAGATTCCATCTTTAAGCGTGATTGCTGCAAATACTAGGTAACTAGTGAAGTGCGGGGATAGAAAACGCCGCTATTTACGATAAGAAGGCGGAGCTTAACAAAAGGGGCGGAGTTTCAACCCAACTAAATGACAGTTGTCTAGGAAATCAGAGTTCACAATAGTTCAAGTACCTTGAAATCGACAGTTTCAGCACGCGCTGTGGCTATGACGTCATATCATTGGTTTTAACTCTTTTGCACTCAAGATACACCATAGAAAAAATTTTTTTTTTTTGGTAAATCAATTTTTATTAACATAATAACTCAAATAAAAAACACATTTTAACTCAGAACACAAAACATATTAAATCAACTTATACAATTTTTTAATCAAATGTCCAGGCACACTAAAAAGTTCGTAACCGTTGTAAGGAGTACGCCAAAACCAGGTATACAATTCATAGCGTTTTCTTAAAAGCGGATCAAGGAGATGGCTCATCTCTTCAATACGCCGTTCAAATCGAATCCGGTCTGCTGCAGCGGTCATCCATTCGCTCGTCCGATCCTCGTTAGGAACTTCGTAAATTTTCAATTCAGGATCAAATCTTACTTTTTTTATTGGGTTTCTTGGCTTTCTTGTTTTAACACATCCACGTCGGGGACAATGGCTTCTTCGTCCATGGGCTGAGCGTCCTCGCTGTCGTCCTCTACAATCAAACATTGAGGCATGTCAAGATTTCTCTTTAGTTTCATGTAGGCAAACTCTAAAGCCGCAATTTTCATTTGATCGATCTGCCGAATTATGTGAGAACATTCTCGTCCTTTTCGGGTAAACATTCTCTTCATACAATTCCATTCCTGATATTCTTTAAGAGTCACCCCGGTTAATTTCAGCAGCAACCCTGGTTTGGCTCCCTCGGCTGTCCAATAAATCGTCGGCAATCTTCCGGGATTCGCGTTTTCCGCAATCATTATCAGTACTTTCTGAAGCCATCTCAGGTTGTCGATTTGTTTGCTCATCTCCACGATCTGTTTCAATCTCTGTCGTTTCTCCCCGGTCGCCAACGCGTTCCATTTCGTCACCAACAAATACCCTTCAAAGGAAAAGCAAGCAATATCCATATTTGCTCTAGTATCATACTCTTTTTGAAATGATAAAAAACCCTCTATTATATACCCTCAGACAAACATGTTTACGAACTTTTTCTCAAGGCCACTACACACCTGCAGGTGTTTACGTCAAACTCACTTGTTTTTTTAGGTCAAACAGCTGCAGAAATTTTAACAATAACAACTTCAGTCACGTAAACAACGAGGGTATATAAGACAGACCTTTTTATTAAATAAAATCATTCTATAAAAAATCATGAACTATGATCCATCTCTCTTGACCCAGTCGCAGGATCCCATAGCCTTAGAAATGGCTGCATATGATCAAGAGGATCCCTCATACATGAGCAAGGAAGACTTCGGAATTATAACTACCACTCAAGAAGGAATTCTGAATACCATGCAAGTCATGAGCAATGAAATTGCTAATCATACCGACGTCATCTTGAAAAAACTTCAAAAAGGAATTCTGGATATCCTCGAAGTCATGACCAGTGAAATTAGTACTCATACCGATCTCATCTTGAAAAAAATTCAAGAAATACAGCAAAAAAAAGGAGGAATGACTACCGTTTATAAATGCTATACCTGCGGAGAGGAAGGACACTTTTCACCCGAATGCCCTCACAAAGAAGAATACCAAAAGAAAAAAAAAAACTAACAGCGCCGAAGAAATCAAACCAAAATTTACCTGCTTCACTTGCGGAGAACAAGGACATTATTCTACCAACTGTCCTGAAAAAGAAAACGTAAAACCAGCACCAACTAAATCCAACGAATGCTTCAATTGCGGGGAAGAAGGACACTGGGCTAATAAATGCCCACACGAAAAACAGAAAAAGAAAACAACAGCACAAAAAAGAAGCGCTTGCTATACTTGCGGAGAAACAGGCCATTGGACCAAGGACTGCCCAAAAATCGAAGAAGTCATTCAAACTTCCGATATTGAAGATAATGAACCACCCAAGAAAATCAAAAAAGAGAGAAAAAAACCAACCAAAAAACCTAAAAAAGAAGACTGGGACGCGGAAATGAAAATCGAACAAAAAATACCGGGACGAATGAAGAGAATCAACAATCAAAACATGTTCGTGGAGGAACCCGACCTCGATTAAAAACCGAAATCCGTGAAAGAAAAGGATTATTTCTTCAATGTAAATACGTTTAATAACTTTAACTTTAACCGTTTATCATTATTTTCTTGTTCTAATTGCATGTTTTCATTCAATAAATTTCGTTTTCACTTTATACTGCCTTTGTTTACCTTTATTCAGACGCCATTTTGGATTTGACCTAAATAATATTAGACGCCATTTTGGATTTGACCTCAGTTGACCCCCCTATCTAGGGGCCTTATACTACTGTTGTTCATACAGAATGCGTAGCGTCTGCATCTTCTTGAAAAAACCCGGCGGTACTACATCCAACACAGTAGATAAATGATCGTAAATCGAAGAAAATAACAGCGTAACTTCGTTTCTATCCGTTCCAACAAAAACGCACCGTTTCTAAAAATCCATGCGATAATTCACATTGCTCGATCTGACACAGTGTGTAGTTTGCGCATGTGCGATGTTATAATATACACAGGAAAACGGTCTACAATTATCAGCGAAGTTTTGAAGCATCTGTGCCTAGCTGGATTTCTGTCTGTCTTCTTTCACCGTTTATTGGATATATCTTGCCAGTGCAGTGGTTGTCATATTTTTCTTCAAAACGCGTTTCTCCATGTCTTTTAGTCCAAGGTAACGTGTTCGGGTGTACGAAATTCCTGAATGCGGTGAAGCATGAATAGTGCTTTCGGCCTTATATAGGGGGTGTGTAGCGATGAGCAGAACAATAGAAATCGACAACTAATATGGCAGTAGTTGGTGATAAAAGGGAAATAATGCGTATTTATGAACTCATGTCAGCTTTAAGGACCATTTTTAAAAATATATTTGTTCTCATAAAAATCAGTAATAAAATATTTCACTAGCTCTTCTTCTTTTAGCCTTGATTCACTCTGGAATGGGACCAACCCACTTTGTTTAGCTGCATGCAATATTCCACCACCAAACCAATCAACAATCATTAGGCGAAAAAAAGAAACGTCCAAATCCTTATTAAGTCAGGTTAAAATTGATTTAGATTGTAATATTTTGGTTTTTAAAATTAAGAAATATTAGAATTATATAAATACTAGCAGTCACAGTGGTTTTTTGAATGTTTCCTGAATACCAATTTTCGTGGATTTCATTGTTAAGTTTATTCATGAAATTAAATGTGATTTTTACTTTATCCCCTAAAAATTGTAGCTGCAGGTCTGTACTCCCTGTCTGAAAAAAATCAAATGGATGACCTTGGATTTACCTATTCTATAAAGAAGATTCAGCCTAAAACAAAACATAAAAAATCAAGACACATTGGTGCACCCACCAAATTTATAGGCCGTACAAAATTCCAGGAGTAGGATTGCTTCTATCGAGTAAGGTTTCTAAAAACTATGATTAGACAATATCAAGTGTCCATAAACGCATAAACCTTTCAATCTACAGTAGCTATTGATGACAAAGTTCATGTCCATAATGGAAAATTCTCTGTAAATTGAGTGGATTAATTTTTAAGAGCAGTATGGCATCAACTTTAACTTCTGTGACATCAAAATGGTCTACAAGTCTTTTGAAGATTAAAACAAAAGTTTACAAAAAAAAACACCAAAAAAAACCAGACATATACTCAGAGATATCAAGATAGAAACGGCCTTTATCAGTCACAGACTTATATTCCTTTAACAACAACTCAAGATTTTCTTTATCATACTTGGAAAATCTACAATAGAATTTAGTATTTCCAATCTTTCATGCATGTTTTCTAATTATGCAAACCAATTAAATATACATTTCATTGAATACATATAAATTAAAGTTTTATATAAATTTTCTGAATTATATACAATTCTGAATATACATGACCTAACCTTGTTTGATTTTTATAGGAATCCATCACAAATCTGATGCCCTTATCTAATGGATAGAAGCGTCTATTCTGGGTAGATGTCTCTCCAAGATCTTTTGTACTAAAGTTCTAAATGTGACGCTTCATTTTAGCCACTTTGATTCACCCTTATCCATTAGACATTGTATTTTCTTTTTAATTATAATCACCTCATAATAGTCATGTTCAAAGAATGAGTCCGTATTACGTAAATAAATACATCAATGCTAAATAAAACAAGCATAAATAGCGGAAAGAACTCTGCACAAACCATATACTAAACACAGACGTCATGTTCGTGAAATAACAAGAATGTATAATTATTAATATGAGAAATAATGAGCAACATTCGTTAATGTATCTTTTAAGCTTCAATAAAACATTACCCCCTTTTGTGCTATTAAAGAAGCTTGCTATTTCTTCACTCGTCTCATATATCAACTCCTGAAACTCTCTTTGGCTAGTTTTTTGGTCTCACTTTGATTTGAACTCTGAAATTAGTAATAAGCAACTAGAGCACAGCTCGTGGCAAAACGACGAGTAAGTCTTCCGTTTTTGCTGGATGTTGAACATATATGTGATATGGTGTCAAACGATTATAATGACTAAACATTCAGTTCTGCTTTTGTTATAAAAACGTGTTGTGATTGAAAGCCAGTGTATAAAACGTGTTTTGCAAAAGACATGAAGAAAATGTTTTAGGAAAACTATTTATCGACAACAGTTTCTGTAATCGTTTCAATAATTCTTTAAACAATGAGATGTTTATTGGCGAGTTAAATTTTCGTTAAAACAGTATGTACTCATGATTCAGGACAGGAATTGTATTTTTTTAAACACCGAACCCGCCTACAAAACACATATTCTTTTCTCTAAGATTACTTCTTTATATGAATCTTCCAAAATTTTTGAAGACTACGTCTAAGTTTAGAATTCCCGATTTTCGATAGTCAAATCATGCAAGAGTTATCCTTTGTGAGTGCAGGTATTGTTCACTTCCGGTTATAAACAATAACATGGGGAAAAATTACAGTGCCGTTAAAGACTGTCACAATGTCTCTGGGCGTATTGGTAGATTTGGTAAACCGGTAAAACTGCATGAATTACCAAAGAAACAACACCTTCGCACTGCGTGGCTTAGAGCTATAAGCCGTAAACACTTACGCCACCTTACATCGCCGCCACCTTACATGTTATAAAAAACGCACTTTCTTCAACAAATCAGGACCCTTTCCCTTGCCTCCCCCCCCTCTCTCTCTCTCTCTCTCTCTCTCTCTCTCTCTCTCTCTCTCTCTCTCCCCGAAAGCTTATTGATGATGAACTTTTTCATTGGAGGCACGTACAAATCGCCGCCACCTTACAAGTTATAAAAAACGCACTTTCTTCAACAAATCAGACCCACTTCCGAGTCTCCCCCCCTCTCTCTCTCTCTCCGAATGCTTATTGATTATGAACTTTTTCATTGAATTCAGGTGTGTTCTGACCACTTCCCTGAAGGAAATGGTAGGACTTGGAACAATCAAGTTCCAACCCTTTTCCTTCCTCACAAGATAGTGAAATCAGTTAAAGTAAGACTGTCAACGAACAGTAATAAGATGGACATAGAAAGCCCAGCCCAGGCAGTAGATGTTAATGACCACAAGTGAGTACTGTAACACTTTGTATCATAATAACATGTTATACTTTATCATGTATATAAAAAAATATTCTATTTAAAAAATCAAGTACACATATTTGTAACCATTATAACCTGAATGAACATTTTAACAGTGTTATTTACTTATATTTATTATTTATTATAAAAGTCAGATAATGAGCATAACTATATATGCAATTATTCTGAGAATGTCAAAAATATGATCCTTTGACTATGGTAGTTGAAAAGTTTACACAAAATCAAGTGTTTGCTACTATTGGACAAAATTGAATTGTAAATTTTAACATTAATAATCTTATTTTTTCAGTTATTCTGTACATCAAATAGTGCAAGGACCATCCCCCCAACATCGAAATTTAGATATCGATCCTACTGATAGCAAAGCTAGCAAGGATATTCTGCCATCCTCTTTGGACAACTTCTCGAACTGTGAACTCCCAGGGATAACCATTGACGATATTAAGGGCAATAATGACAAAATGTTGTTTTATACTCGACTCCCTGATTATGGCACATACAAAGCATTATTTGAAAGCCTAATACAACAAGGAGCAGACAAGCTTGTGTTGGATTCTTCAGCTATGAAAACAGAAACTGATGCAAAGAAAGGGGGAGCCAAAAGGAAGCTTAGAATTGAGGATATGCTGCACTGCTTTTAGACAAATCATTGGCATTCCCTCTTCAACATTTTACGCAGTCCGAAATATGTTTTTGAGTACGTATAAAAAAGTTGTTTTTTATGAAATGCATGTTTTTTAATTAAATTGATCTCCCTTAATGGTTGGTGTTTTGTTGTTGTTGTTTTTATTGGCGTCTTACAGTGTATTAGATATTCGAGGACATACATGGTCCCATATACACAGCTCCGGATCAGGGATGGGGTTGATTACTTTCAAAAGTAACCGATTAAATTACAATTACTTTGGGTTTTAAAAGTAATCGATTACAGGCTAATTACATCCATTTTTAAAAGTAATTGATTACATTAGATTACTTTTCCTCGTTGTAATCATGATTACTTGTGATTACTTTAGATTACATTATTTGTTTTTCAGTTTTTTTTCATAGTTTAAGTGTTTCATTTAAAAAAAACCAGTGCATTTTTTGACAGGACTCTTTATTCTGGTATCAATGTAGAAATGTAATTTGTTGCATTATTTACTATTTGAAGTAGTTTTTGCATTCCCCGATATGTATGCAGAACAGTATCTACATTTGGCTTTCACAATACCCGATGATGGTTGATCATCAGAAAACTCAAAATGTTGTACAGCAGACATCTTTCTCTAAACAAAGTCCAACTAAAAGTGACCCTTTCAATAATTTTCCCAATTAAATAAGCACAGTATGTGAACTGTTTTCTAATGCGCCTAAAAGCAAGGACTGTTGAATAGCAAACTCATTGTATCATGACTGGACATGAATTTAAACATGCCCAAGGGCAATAAAGGAATACTGGCCAACTTTAAGACTGAACCTTATTCACTAAATATAAGATCCAATGGATAATGATTTCAACCTATTGAATTTTGCCATTGTAATCATAAAAGTAATCAAAAATTAATCATGATTACAGGACTTTTTCACAGAGTAATCGATTAAATTACGATTACTTGTAATCAGAAAAATGGATGATTACTGATTACTCATGATTACTCAGCAACCTGTAATCGATTACAGCTGATTACGATTACTGATTATGATTACCCCATTCCTGCTCCGGATGTAATCATATCTATCAAAAAAATTTCACAGCATCACCAATTCAAAAATTAATATGTTGTGTTTCATGTTTACACATATTAGTTAATAATTTAATTCTGGTTGTAACGCAGCATTTAATTGGATAGAAACATTTTGCTAAATTTGTATAACATGACTGCGATTTACAAAAACACTTACGACAAAGTCATGAACGCAGTTCGCAATTCAAAATTTAGAATTCATATTTGGGGTCCGAAATTTTCAGGGGCATCTACTAGTGGTATTTCACTACCACTGTGAAAATATGGTGATGCAGTTACATGTATTAATGGTTTTTGAGATTCGGGCTTATCACTATTCAATTGCATATAAGCCTGATTCACAAAAACCATTGAAAAGGGCATCACCATATTTTTACAATGGTAGTGAAAAACCACTAGTAGATGCCCCTGAAAATTTCGGGCCCCAAATATGAATTCTAAAGAAGATGGGTGGATAAGGCTTATAAAGTGCCCATACACGGTCGGGCAAGTTACTGAAAATTAAAATATCAATAAATCTGATTTTTGTTTTTAAAAATTATTTAAAACAATATATATATATATTTAACATATAATTGATTTGTAACCTAAAAATATGTTCAATACTTGGAATATGTTGACTCAAACAGACGTATACGTATCAAAACCTGCAAATAGTGTCATTTCTTAGAACTCCAGGGCATTTTCTTTCATAGAGTGGGTTTATGCTCCATATTTTTCTCATAGTCTAAATAAAGTCTAATGGAAAACAAACAGATTTCAATCAACAGAAACGTGGAGAGATGACCCACTATACTTTAAAATATAATTCGTGTATTCCAACAATTGAACGTTTTGAAAAAATAATACAAGTCCGTAAATTCGTGGCCAAAGTCACACATAGTATTTAAACAACCTACTCTCTTGTGTCTGAAATGGCTCAGTGGTTAGAGCACCTGACATAAACTAATCTTATAAATCTAGGGTTTTATATATTTAAAACTGAATATAGTTAGGAATTGCACTTTTATTTGAATGGATTTAATTTGGAAAAAATAAATTCAAAATTGTTTTTTCACGACAGAATCGAATTGACAGAATGTTCGCTATCTTATCCCCCATCTTCTTTTGAATTGCGAACTGCTTTCTAGAACACAGTTCACTATTTAATTGCGAAAGGCCAAAATTTCAAAAACCAGAGAAGACCACCTCACCAAATTTTCATGGTGGCGGTGGTATACCACCAGTAAATGCCCCTGAAAATTTCGAGCCCCAAATATGAATTTTAAATTTTGAATTGCAAACTGCATTCTAGAACGCAGTTCACTATTCAATCGCATATAAGCCCGATTCACAAAACCATTGATAACTGCATCACTATATTTTCACAGTGGTAGTGAAATACCACTAGTAGATGCCCCTGAAAATTTCGGACCCCAAATATGAATTATAAATTTTGAAAAATATTTCTCTACCTACTTTATTGAAATAGAACAATGCTTCCATCATGCTTGTGACTCCCAAATAAATTCAAGTAATAATCGAAATAAATAACTTTCACTCGTCACTTACACAAACATTAATTTACATAACGCTTTTCCAGATAAACAAAGATTAATAATCAACAGGAAGGAGAGACAAAGGATGATAAAATCAAAGTCGGCTGTCGAGTGGTTGAAATATTACGCAACCAGCTTCGGGGAGAAATTACCAAACACTTGTCAGATACATTTGCCCCCATGTTCAACCAAATTACATGTGTATGAAAGAATGGTATCAGAATCTCAAGTGGATTTTCCTGAACCTATTTCATATTCTCATTTCTTGAGATTGTGGAGGGAAGAGGCTTCATATATAGCCATTCCCAAGGTATACAGCATAGCATAACATAAACTCATATTAACTTCTCTAATCAAGATTACATGTACATGCAAACAATCTTTCATTAGATTGAAAAAGCTTTCTATTAAATGGAAAAGATAAAGATTTTTATATAAAAAATACAATATATTAGTAGTGCCAGCAAAGACTGAAAATATCAAAATTTTAACAGACGACCCAGAAAGACAAAAATATCAATAGTTAAAAATGCTGTATATTATGTTTTAGCACAACATATTTTCGAAATGCGACACAAGTACTTTAATAAAGACCAAACTAGGAGAAACACGAGATCCTGCAAAGAGAGCAATTCTGATTGAAAAAAGAGAAAAACATCTTCGATTACAAAAGTAAGACGAGCATCATTATCATACACGAACATTACACATGTAAATAAATGTATGATAAAAAATTCTTTCATAATTTCATTTTATATGATATTAGACTGTAATTATACTTTAGAAAAACAGAAGAAAAAAATAGCATTGGCATTAATTTTTAGCTCACCTGAGCTGAAAGCTCAAGTGAGCTTTTCTGATCACATTTTGTCCGTCGTTCGTCTGTCTGTATGTCCGTCTTTAACCTTTTCACAATTTCAACATCTTCCTCAGGTGGGGTAAATTCAACGGGGGGGGGGGGGGGGGGGTGCAATTTGTTTACATAGGATTATATAGAAAAAAACTTTAAATCTTCTAAAGCCAATAGCCTATAAAAGCTGTAACTTTAGTGAAAGCAATTTTAGATAGTGTAGAATCGAAGGGTTTATTTACCAGGCTCCGTCGTCACCAACTTTCTTCAAGTCAACACTCGCCTCAAATTTTTCTCCCCCAGACCAACCAGCATCCGAACCTCTGATGTGTACAACATCACAGAATGGCTGACCCCACACATTAATACAATAAAGAATCACTCTCGACGCCATGTCTTTAAGATAACATCGGACGAGTCTGGCAAGGCTAGACTCTTTTGGAAAGAATGGTCCACGGACAAGGTGACAATTCATTAAATATGTCACTCTTAACGTTTTAACTGGGTGGGAGGTGGAGAGGTTTTGAAAATTAAAGATAAATAATATTAAATTTTGGGATTATCCATAATCCTTTTATTCCCTAGAATATAAGACTTTTTCATAATTGTAATTTAACATGTTTTAGAAATGGAATGAGACTACTGAATACATCCTTAAATCTGATGTGGAGGGTGAACCTGACATCGTTGTCCCCTCCTTTGACGAAAAACATGACAATATCGACAGACTTGAAAACGATGTCAAGACCAGTACAAGAGTTTCGCAAAGGAGGAGGACAAGAATGGTGGAATTGCTTTTTCCGAAAATATGATGCCAATGGTAATTATACTGCCAATTGCAATCAAAATTAAATAAGAATTAAAATTATGATTACTTTTTTACAAGTGAACTTTTTGTTATTCTAGACACCAATCCATCATGGCCATTAGGCCAGCATTTTTTGAAATTTCGATTTACAAACCCGCCGACTGTGTTTTTTAAAAAATGGGAAAAAAAATAAAAGACCTAAAGCTAGCTTTTATTTTTATTTTTTCCGCCGATTTGAATTTTTTTTTCTATGTAAGAATAAAAATATCGTATTTTAATGCATATCACGTTTAAGAAAATGGACCGAGGTGTTTCCGATCATTAAAAACGTTGTGAAGGAAAAGGTCCGAGTTCCTCCGATCAAAAGCAGCATCAATAATTACGTAACATTTTTATGTAAAATGGCTGCTGCCAGCACTGGACATGTGCAATCATTTTTTAAGTTAAACTTTCGATGCATCGAAAACAAATACACATTTAACACAATTCGTGAAGCTAAGGAAGAGGATACAGTTGGCAACTTGATTAGTACTGTCCCGGACACAGATTCAATTGACTGCATGATGATAGATCACGTTGTCAGCGGACTAACAGAGGACTCTGCCACATTTCAAACATCCTTAAACACGCCAATAGAGGTTTTAAAACAATTCAACTTCAAAAGCATTATCGTGAATTTAGTAAAGAAAGGGAATGAGAGATCAGATGCAAAAAATCCTGTTAATGCTTTCCAAATCTTGATGGATGCAAGGAGACGCTATGACAAATACCCTCCTCTAAGGTACGTTATTTAATCATTTTCATTTAGTACTTGGTTAATTAAAATCGCAATATATGCATAAAACTTTGATTGATAAATTAAATTGTATTAATGTAACGTGCTTATAAAAAACAAGCACGTATGGTCGAATGTATGTAGTACCGGTACATTGATCGTAAGAGAATGGATTTATGTACGAGCTGTTTATTTTTATTTTCCCTTTAAACCGAAAGTAGAAAATGTACATGTTTTATGTTGATTGTTCATTTATTAAAACAGGGAGGAAAACACGGAAAAAGACAGACTGTTTAATAATGTCATTGAGTCATTAAAGAAAAGAAAAGTTGGATTCTCTTCTCACCAAATAGAAAACATTGGCAGGGATGTTGTTAACACAATAACAAACACCATGTGGTTTTTAGACCCATTCATTGACAAACTGAAGGATCGTAGTGTTAACATCCCTGCCATGTTTAAGGAACTTGCTGGATACAGAAACATAAAGAAACAACATCAAAAAGCTCCACAGGTACGTAACAGTTTTGAGGATATATGACTTAATTAAAGTAAGCTTGCATAGTCCATCCACATGTTATTCTATAATTCATGATACTGTAATTATAATCCATATTATTGTATTATTAGTATAACAATGATACTTCATTTAAAATATTATTAAAAGTTTGTTTGCGTTTATGAATGTGTACAGTGTAATGATAGAGAAAAAAACTCAAATAAATGTGTATTGGTTCTTTTTTAAATGAAAATGCAATGACTATTGAAATGTGAAAAAAGACAGAAAAAATTCATTGACTATAATAAAATGATGATTAAACTTTACATTAAAAATTTCGTAAAATATATTTTACAGTTGGTGACCTCTGAACTAAAGGAAAAGACAGAAAACCTTGCAGAGCTTTTGCTTATTCCATGGATCTTATGCAAGGATTTTGCATCATTCTACACAGCTGTCAAGGATCTTGTAACAGGCCTGCAGAAATACTTGTCATATATGTCTGGAATGAAGGAGAGAACTGCACAGAATCTAAGAAAATCAGAGCCTGTTAGAAGTTTTAAAGACAACTGGAGTCTCAAAAAAGTTGGAAAGGTGAAGGATGTGAAGGATGAATACAAGAAACTTGATGATTTTTTGAAGAATGTTGCAACTTACACGGCAAAAGACTTGATCGACTTCGAACCAGAGGACAAAACTGAGCGAAGGAAGTGGTATGATAACTTGTACTTATCTTTTGACATTTCATTGTTTACCTACAGATATGGTAACTATCTGGGAAATGTGAATTTAGTGTGGAAAGTAAATGAAGAGGACACTCAGCAGTCGACATCTATGGAAATTGGGATTGTGAACAAAATAAGAGAAAGTATACCTAAATATGCTACAAGACAAATGCAGAAAGACTTTATTCTCAAATACCATAAGCATTCAGGGGGAAGTAAATCAATTTTGAGAAACATGTATCAATTTCTTACAGACTATGAGTACACACCTGAAAATAAGCAAACGGCACAAATTGACCTGCGTACTAGTAAAATTTTACTGGAACTAGACGACACAGAGTTGATCTTTGATCTTCGTAAGAATAATGGAAAGACTTGTGATCCCAGACTTGAGCCATTCTGGAGTGAACTAGGGAAATTCTTGGATGAAAAGTCGGTGGTTCATGAAAGGAGGCATACAGACACCCAGTATATGCCCTTTGCTATGTCTGTAGAAGACTTGCGAAACCAGATTATCAAACGCTTACCTGAAGGAACCGGAACCCCAGCACCTTCGACTTCTTGGATTAGATTAAACTTCTGTCCTTCAAATCCGATGCACAATTCTGCCCAAAATTATACAGGAAAATTCAACGTAAAGTTTGCGGTTCAACAAAGACTTCTGAGAGTCCAGCATGCTGACCTACCTTATGGAAAACATCAGTTTTACTTATTAAAAGATTTTGCCTGCAAATGGAGAGACCATGTTGTTTTACAGAGCCTGGATGACAAAGCTATTGTTCCAATTGGTGAACCAGGGCAAGCAGTGTCAACTGGTGTCAGAGCACATCATGGAGGACTAGTTTCAGATCCTAGGCAAAACTTGGCCCTTGATCATGATTTCCATGTGGCTGGAATTGTTCCAAGTGTTTGTTTTGTTGTTGATGTTCCAGAAAATTCCAAAGACAGCTTTTACAATGGAACAGTACATGTTACTGTAAAAGAAAAGGTGTTCGAACCATCATCTCCTTTGAGACACAGCACTGAAACAATTTCCATAGTGCGAAAGTATTTTTCACACAATGATGTTGCCATGGAAAAACCTATTCTATTGAGAATAACTGATGGCGGTCCTGATCATAGAACCACGTACAGATCTGTGCAGTTGTGTTGTCTTCTTGAATTTATTGCATTGGACTTGGACTTTTTTGCTTGCATCAGAACAGCTCCATCAGCAAGTTACTACAATCCAGCTGAGCGATGCATGTCTACTCTAAATATAGCTCTGCAAAATGTTGCTCTTCAGCGTGGACGAATGATTCCTGGACTTGAAATGCAGACAAAATCATTTACCTCTTTGTCAAAACTAAGAAATGCTGCAACTAAAAATGCATGTTTAAAGAAGGAATACAAGGAAGCTATGTCAGTACCAATTGAAATTTTGAAAGAAAGATTCTCCAGGCTGAAATGGAAGGGGGAAAGTGTTGTCGTTCATGATGCTGCACAGGAAGACATGATGGTTGATCTCTACAACATCTTTCTACTGATTGATGATGAAGTGAAACCTGAACACGTCTCCAATTTGAGGATGTTGAAATCAGAAAAGATAGATGCATTCCTAGCGAAACATGCACAATCAAGGCACTACAGCTACCAGGTATCATATTTCATACAAGTGATTTGTGTTTATTAAATGAGTTTTAACAATTCTGTTACAGTTTGCTAAGCATTGTTTTCAAAAGTTTCATTTTCATTTGTAACTGTACCAAATTGAGACATCTTTTGTATATTTACAGATTAAGAAGTGTACAGAAGCTGACTGTGCATACTGCACTTTGAACCCCCCACGCCTTTCCCAGGAGATGCTGAAAGATCTCAATTTCATACCTGATCCTGTCTTGAAAGAAGATGGTGTGTTTAAGTCTTTTGAAGAGACATATGGTACACCGACTACAGATAAAGATCGTCCTAGTCTGCAGGAAAAGGTGACAACAACTGAGCGAGACAAACAACTGAAAAATCTCTTGGTTGCGAGTGAGTATTTGACATTATTAAAAAAAAAAATTTACAAAAATAAAATTATCTAAAACGCAGATATTAAACTTTTATGTTAACTTTTGCATTGAACTGTCAAGGAGATTAAGAAATTGATTTATGTAAATTATTTCTTTATTGATGTGCATGCAATTATAATTATTAAGTTATAAGCAGAGGTATTTGATTAAGACATATTCTTTAAGTATTTTTATTTTTTTGTAGCCAAAGTCAGAGATTTTGTTGTTTGTTGCGAGTGTGGCAAGCGTAGAGTTGTATATTCCTCCAGAAAGCTTAGCGCTGCTGAGGAGAGGGCTCTTATTAGACTTCAGGAAGAACTACTGTACATCTGTGGAAGTCCGCTGTTCCCTGGTGGAGAATTTCAGGATAAGATTGTAGTGCGAGAAGGGATTAATTGCCAGGCGCCAATAGAGACAACATACTATGCAGGTATAAAATGTATCTTTTTGAAATTATTTGAAAATGAACACTGTTAATCATTACTAAAATCCAGTGACAAACAACAATTTTTGAAAACCAAGCTAGATATTATAAGAAACATGCATCATGTGCATTAAAAATTGTGGTTTTAAAATTGACAATCTTTTGCAGGAAAAACACAGCTATTTGATGGAATATGCTTTCATTGTGGGGATATTGAACCAACCACATCCCCAGAAATAGAATCCTTAAAGAGGAAGCATGGGATTGTAAGACCCATTTGCAAAACCTGTTTGCAAATGGGCCACCCAGTTGTGACCAGAAATTGTTTAAAAAAGCAAAAAACAAAATAAAAAAATAACGGAAACAAATCTGTTTTATTTTTATTTTTTTTCCCGACAGAGATTTTTCAATCTTTTATTTTTATTTTTTTTTCCTCCTCCTACCGAAACTTTTTAAAAAATATTTCGTAAATCTAAAAATAAAAAAATGCTGGCCTTAGAGGACCTTGCTGCAGAAAAACGAAGTAAGCTGAAATTTTACATTGATATTAGATATATTTAGTTTAAAGGACAAAATCCATGTTTAGCTATAAATGGCCCTGTGATATGTCAAAAATTAAACTAGGTCAAAATGAAATAAAATTGGTGTTATGTGTTAGTCTAGACCTGATACTATTTTGACATGCCAGAATTTCCCCGCCAAAACGTCTGCTTGCAAAAATATGTAAATGACAAAACCGGTTCCGGATCGGTTTTGGGGTTAAATCACAGCATTTTCGTTCTTTGGTGGTGTTTTTCAACAACAGCACACCCTCTGATCTAAAAACTGTTTTTAAATTATGAAATTGTATCAATAAAAAAAGATATTCAAAGTGAAAGTTTTTGGATCAGAGGGTGTGCTGTTGATGAAAATTAAAATGTAAACAAGAAGAGGAGCAATCCGGATTTACTTATTTTTTGACAGTATTGCACGTTTTTTCACACCTTTTTGTTTTAAAAATATAAAAACCACAAGAATCAAACACATTGTGTAATTGTCATCTAATCTGAAAAATAAAAAGGTACAGTGTGTTGTTAATGAAACGTATATGTGTTCAATTTTAACACCAAATTTTGCGCATGCACGACATTCCATACATGCTTATTTGCATACGTAAACAAACAGCGACTTTTACTTTGCGTGATTAATCTTGAAAATACACGAACGAAAGATCAACAAAACCTATAGAAAATGAAGAAAGAAGAACTCTGAAGGTATGTATAAGAATTTGATTGAATACGTAGATTTCTGTTGATTTTTTCTTGAATAAATAATATTGTTCGCAACGTTCGTCTGCATGATACTATTTGACAGATGAGAAGATTGTTCAATCCGTGTATACGTTACTCAGCCTTAAAGACTGTTTTTATATAGGCATGTAATTAAAAACATACAAGAATGATTATTAATCTGAAGATTTGGTCTAAAAACAATCAATATTCGATAGCCGATACTAAAATGCATACTGGCGAGCCAGTATAGCAGATATCATGTAGGCAAAGAGTGAACGTTAGTCGTCTATATTTAGAAATAAAAAATGAAGGACGCAATATAGTCTAATGGAAAATATATATATTTCTATATATTTGGTAAATAAATCAACCTGTATAAACCATAATTATTTTCTTAATAGAAGGAATAACGGCCAAGTGTTTTGTTTTAAAGTTTTTTTTAGTGTTATGTACAGCATATCATTCCCACATCTACCGTAGTCTGATTGGTGTAAAGGTCGACTGCAAATCCGACGATCCGGGATCGATCACCGCTCGGCGCGCTTTATTTTTTTCTTTAAATATTGGATAGAAAAATTATTGAGTACACCTTTTTTCAATATACACTTTTTTTCTATAGCCCCCCCCCCCCCCTAAAAAACCCATTTTCATCATAATTTGGCAATTATAGTTTATCATTATATTATAGCAATTAATTAAAGTTAATCTAGAAAAATATGTGTAAATGATAATATATTGATCACATGTCAAAAACAACACTTGTAACACAACTGAAGGTCTGCAGCTCCAAAAAATATTAGACTGACAGTTCCATTAAATACATTGGGGGGGGGGGGGGGGTACTGTAATTCTACAGTTTGTCAATTTGAGTTTTTCTATAAAGTTAATTTATACTTGAAACATTGCAAGTATTTGCTTAGTAGTTGTAAACATAAATATTCACAATACATATAAAATGATATCTTTATTTTTTAGTGAACATTAAAGTTGTGTATCACTACATTTTTGGTTGTATTTTCAGAACATAAAAATGAATGAAGATCAAATGAAAACAGAGAGTAAAAAGATTTTCCCATGCATCCTTTGCAAAAAAAGAACAAGGCCAAATGACAGAAAAAAATGTGAGTCAACAGCAATCCGTCGCTTCCTCAGAAAGAACTTTCTTGTTGAGGCAAACTCAAATGACATTTTGTGCAACAAGTGCAGACATCGCTACCATGGAAACCAGAAAACATGCCAGCAGAAGTCTAGTTCCCTTCCTGTGTGTCAGCCTCTACAACCAGGAATGTGCAGTCCACCATCTATATCTTTGCCTCTCCAGAGAACACCTTCTTCACATGCTTACTGCTTAATCTGCAAGCGACCGGGTCCTAAACTTGTTGTCGTGTCTTCAGCAGCTAGATTTTCAGCCTTTCTTCACCATGAAATCATCATCCCACCTGGAAGCAGATGTTGTCCATCCCACATTGATGAAGGAGAGTTTAGACCTGGTGTTTTGACCAAAATACAGACATTCGAGTCTTCATTTGTAAACAAGTCGTCAGTGCTGGAACTGATCCAAAAAATACGAAATTATGCCCTCCAGACCTCAACAAGCAGATTTTCTTTTGAACTGTCTACCATGAGCAACAGTGATTATATGGCACTGACTGGTATCTCTAAAGAAAACTTTGAAGACCTCCATTCCTTTATTTCCAGTGATATTCGAAACACACAAAACCGGGGCACAAGGATGTCACTTGGAATCTTTCTTCTGAAACTGAGATCAGGAATGTCAAATCAACTTCTGGCCACGATTTTTGGAATTTCAAAGTCTTCCCTCTGTAGAGCAGTAAAATCAGTCCGTACAGCACTCATGAAGTCATTTGTACCACATCATCTTGGACTACAACATACAACAAGAGAAGAAATTATAGAAAATCATACAAGACCTCTGGCACAGGAACTTTTTGGTGATTTTACAAATAAGAAAGCTATTGCTGTTTTGGATGGAACTTATATATATATTCAGAAAAGTAACAACTTCCAGTTTCAACGGAAATCATATAGTTTACATAAAGGCAGGCCCCTTGTTAAACCCATGGTTGTCACATCCACAGACGGATACTTTCTAACAGTTCTTGGACCCTACCTAGCTAGGAATAATGATGCCACTATCCTCAACCATATGCTTCATACCAATGTAGAAGATCTGAAGGGCTGGTTCCATGAAGATGATGTTTTTGTTGTAGACAGAGGCTTCCGAGATTCAGTCGATATGCTCGAGGAGCTGGGAATAAGGGCCGAAATGCCTCGCCTGATGAGCAGAGGGCAGAAGCAGATGACAACCTTAGATGCCAATGCCTCTCGTCTGGTCACCAAGGTTAGTTGTTTTCATATTTTGATTACCAGACCTACAACATAAATTCAATCATCAATCATGATGTCAGAAAAACTTCAATACAATTACATTATACAATTATTCTACATCTGTCTTCATCTGAAATATAAACAAATGCTGTTCCAAATCATTGATTTTATGATTTTCATCATTTAAATTTTTTTTCTTTTAGTAAAGAAATATACCCACTGTTAATTTTAAATAAGGCACTTTTACCTTTTTTATGAGTGGTGCTTGTTCTTAACTTTTCAGATTCGTTGGGTTGTTGAGGCAGCCAATGCAAGGATAAAGCGATGGAAGTACCTTGCTCATGTTCTTCCAACCAATCAAGTGCCATTTATCGGTGACTATGTGCGCATCGTGTGTGCCCTCTCCAACCGTTACTGCAAGCCTCTGTCGACAGGAAGTGAAGATGAAGACATGGCCCTTGCATGCAAAATGAGGTATTTGTCAACAAAAGTTAACTCTTTAAAGACATTTGTTGAAGAAAACTGTCTGGATAAGAAGTCTGTAAAGTGGGAAGTGGCTACTGATTCTTTGGAATTCCCCAACATCAGCGAAGATGACATACGAAATCTGACCTGTGGAGTTTATCAACTGAAGTTGTGTCCAAGTTATATTCAGGAGTATTTGGAGGGGGATGTGGATATCTTGGTTCACAGTGAGTTCCATGGGCTTATCAGGGTCAAGCTACAGAGTCGTCATGTTTCTTCCCGACAGTATCTGCTCTGGATCCAGTTTTCCGAGTCTGATATCACTGCATGGTATTGCAGATGTCGAGCGGGTGCCCGTGTTGTGGAAGTATGTTCCCATGTCGCCGCCGTTATCTGGTTTCTCGCTGTTGGGAGACACAACAGGGAGGCTATTTCGTCTATTCAAGACTGGTCCGAGTTTGTCACTGATGCAGCTGTCATTGACGAATCTGAGGACAGTGATGACAGTGAGGTAGAGGAGTAACTGAGTTCATTTTTCTTCTTCTAGTGATTAATCAGACTCTGTTGGTATCCTGAAAATATGAACATTTTTGATTTATAATATGAAATATTCATTTATCTGATTCATTTAAACACAATACAGATCTGGTTGCATTATTATCACACAAATGTTTTGTAATCAACAATTTGTCAATTGTAACATATTATGACTTAAGCGAGAATTATATCATAATTTTTTTTTACATATATACTAGTAGAAAATTCTAATACAGTGTCAAAAGATATTTTTGTGTATTAATTTAAATAAGATGTTTATTGTTGTCGATAAGTATATACAATCTATCTAAATCATGATGGAAGCACACTACCTAGTTTTTATTATGCAACTTTCTTGTCAATTACAAAATCTTCACTGCAGATAAATTGTACCCTGATTACTGGTATATATATATATGTTTGTATAACTTGAAAACATTGTTTGCACTAGATAGGGGTATCCCCTCTGTATAGACTAATGTCAGTGCATTTTGCATGATGTGTTCTGTTATCATGTTCGTTTAATATTGAATCATTTTGTCATCTCATTTTTAAACTAATTGACAATGTGCCATAACAAAGAATCATTTACTTTATGATTACCATATTTGTTACCCATTATTTGCTATTTTAATTTCTGTGTTAAATATGTTACATGTAATTATTCTTTTATATATTTTTGAAATATATGAGTCATTGTTTGGGTTGAAAATGGTAGTTACATATATGCTATGTAGTCACTAGAGCTTAAAATATGTTACAAATAGAGTATAGTTATTGCTGTCGTTGTTTTTTTTAATACATGTAGCTCTTCTTTGTTTTGCATTCAAGTTGGATTTAATGTATATCCTTGTACATTCTTGGAATTGGGTAAATGTGTGAGTGTCTCAGATCAGCTGATGAAAAAATGCATGATATGTGTTAATAAATAATACTTTAAATAGCAATTAAACAATAATAAACCAATCTATAGTGAAGTGAACTTTTTCCCGCAATGAAATGGAAACGCTGCCAACACACCATACCATGCGGCTATGCAGTGTGTTGTACATTACATGTGACTCGATCGTTGATCTAACTCTTTTTATAAAAACAATTCAAATATTTCTTATTTTATATTTCCTTACGTTACAGAGAGAATATCGAGATGTTTTATAACACTTACTTTACAAATGCGTCGATAAAATCCTTTGCATTTGTCGCTGTACAATCCTGTTTGTCACCGTGCGAAATCGTGTCACAATGGCCGACTTTACGGAAACTAAGGTGTGCCATTCGGGTAAAAAAAAATTCAATTCCGTTTCTTTCTCGATTAAATTCTGATAATGAACTTATCTTTAACTTCAATTTAATGACAAATACATTCAATTTCATAGATAACAATATAGTTAATATGTAATTTACTTGAAGGCTCTTTTAAAGACGTAACGTCATGCTTGACGCTATAAAAAGCACGCGTTTTTCGCTATTATAGTGTCTTCAAATAAACATCAGAAATATAATTTCTGAATCCTTAAACACAAAAAAAAAAGTTACATAACGAATGAAAAAATGTTTTAGAATATTTTTAATACAATTTTAATTGCTTTTGACGTTAGGCCGATTTTGGCTAAACATGGATTTAGTCCTTTGTGCTGCAAATTAGATTTACACTTGTAATTGAAAACCTATTTTACTTGCCTTTTTTGTTTTCATTTGAAAAACAAATAAATTTAAAAACTGATCTTACATTACAGAGAAACACTCACATGCAAGTGAAGAAGAGTTAGGGGATCCCGTCACATTTCATTTACAAGAAGAAACCCCCATACCGCCAGTGAGTTTATTTGTTAAGAACCTCATATTTATTTATTATTCATGATAATTGCTAAAATTCATTTTAGATTTTTCTAAAAAAAAAATGTTTTGTTAACATATGTTATATCGGCAAAGGCAGTTCCGCTTCAAAACCCAGGGCTGTCAGTAATGACGACTTTGTCCTGGTGGACATACCGAAATATGCCGGCGAGTGGCCCCAGCTGTGTCAAGTAATCAATGTGGCTGGAGACCAATTCACAGTACATTGGTATAGAGGTTCAAGAACTACCGCCTGGACTCCATGCAAGAGAAGAATTCAAGGAACCCGAGGAAAGCAAGAGGCATAGACAGAGAAAATGAACAAACAACAGATATGGTCCTCAGCTTTTAAACTTACACCTTCAGGACATATTCCCAAAAAGATAAGAGACGAACTAGAGTCGTATGAACATTATTAATACATGTTCATGTATCATCCGTAGTTGTATACATATTATTGTATATTAATATTTCATAAATATCAGAAGTGTTTCTATCGGGGGCGGAAATTTGACCACTCCATGTACATATTATATTGTGTAGAAATAATTCATTAATTATATCAGGAGTGTTTCTATCGAGGGCGGAAATTTGACCATTCCATGTACATATTACATTGTGTAGTAATATTTCATAAATTATATCAGGAGTGTTTCTATCGGGGGCGGAAAGGTGACCACTCCATGTACATATTATTTTGTGTAGTAATATTTCATAAATTATATCAGGAGTGTTTCTTTTGGGGGGCGGAAATGTGATCACTCCATGTACTGTTTGTAAAATTGTTTAGTAATATTTCATAAATTATATCAGGAGTGTTTCAATCGGGGGCGGAAATGTTACCGCTCCATATAATATAGTAAAGTTTATCATAAAAAAAGATATAACAATGTAAAAAAAATGGTGTTAAATATTTTATTGGATTTTAAACAGAAGTGTATAAAAAAATCACATTACGTATAAATGTAAAACATCTGCGTTTGATTTATAAACATATACATGTATACGCATTCTATTCTGATGTTCAAAACGTGTTTATCTTAAACACGAGTGTTCAAATACCAATAATCAGCAATTACATGTTGATGAGTATTGATTCTACTGGAGGCAGTTGCTAATTTTGTTCTACAAAACTAAAAAAACCTGACACAATCTTAAATATTTATAGCAGAGAATAAATATGCATACCCAAACAAGAAGTTCACTCAAGATCGTATAAAAAACGGTGACCATTACAATTATTGAGTATCCTACCCCTTTTTTTAACCATGATTAACATTTTCTACTTGTAAAAAAAAAATTGGATATCGGCAGGGCCTCTGGCATTTATTCTTAAAGACCGAGCTGCTGACGTTATTTTGGAACAAACCATATGATTTCTATTCATTCAGAAATTATAATTGAGGTCATGTGCTATAATTGTAAATGAGGTGTGCACACAGAGAGAGAGAGAGAGAGAGAGAGAGAGAGAGAGAGAGAGAGAGATTATATTAACATTCAATTTGTTATATTTACATTACACATTTATTCTGACGCGCGTGACTAAACTTGAAAGCATACACCGCTACATCTTTCATAAAATAATGATTCAATGCATCAGGCCACACCAATATAATTTTTTGTGCGTCGGACATCCAATAAAAAAAACGAGCGATTAAATAATCACTGATTAAATTATATTTTTAATTTACTTATATTTATAAATTAATTTTTATTATAGTCAAAATGTTATAGAAAACATCTTAATGTTGATCTGTTTAAAAGAACAAAAAATAAAAATAATAATTGACACACGCATATATATATATATATATATATATATATATATATATATATATATATATATATATATTATACAGACTACGTGTAAATATTACACTGCAACGTTCTGTACTGATCTCCCTTACTTAATATGACGTCATAATCACGGTGCTTGCATCACCAGCCAAACGACACCCCTTCAATTTGGTGCAATACTATATAGTAGCGTAAAAATGTCTTGGAGTTTCTTAGAGGAAAATGAGAGTATATTCGTGATATTAAATGATCGGAAGGTTGTAGATTTAGACAGTGGGGAAGAGTATGGACCCGTGGAGACAATTGACCATGGATGAGTTGTGGGTGAGTTTTTTTATTCAATCATCATTGCCATCTTTTGTATAATATGCACTAACTCAAATTTTTGATATCAATAAATAAAATCAACATTTAAAAGAAAAAAAAGTAAAAATTGACATAAGCGTCGAAACCGGGGGGGGGGGGGGGGGGGGGGGGGGCTTAGCCATCTCTCTCCCCCCCCCCCCCCCCCGCCACTTTTTTGCAACGTTATAGACCTAGCCGCCAGGATTAGAAATTTCATGGTTCTGGGAATTAGCGGTGTTTTTTTTCTGTTTTGCTTGTAAAGATTCCTGATGATTAGTCTAGCACCCCCCCCCCCCCCCTCCCCGTTTCCAATTTGCCTCCGACGGCACTGCTTGAAAATTAATCTCATCATAAAGGCATGAGATATTTGCATACGTGTACATCCTCTCTCTCTCTCTCTCTCATATATTTTAGGGAAGTAAACACGAATGGAGTTTTCACAGTTAGATATAATTATATAGCCTATATAAACACTACGAAATGGTTTGGTTTCCATTGGATTTCCGGTATTGAATCACTAACAAATTTGTCCACAATATGTAGACAGTCCCCTGATCCTGTTGCTTTTCACTTGTAAAAGGGAAAAATGTTCTATTTAATTCTTTCCTAACAGTTTGCCCTCCATACAAAGGATAAACAGATCTTACTGGTCTGTTTAAAACGTTGGCAAGAGCTGCCATCTGCCATGCTCCCATGTAAGTGCCATATTTTCGGATAGAAAAGACTTCTTTTTCAAAGATTCTTTGTACTGCTAGGTCTGTTAAGTTCTCTCCACTGAAGAATTCAGAGAACATTGCAAATATACGCGCATCATTTGTGGATTTCAGTCTGTCATTTCTAATAAAGTCTGCATTCAGATAAATTTCCTTATATTTCACAAAGTGTAACACAATTCTTGCTCGAATATCTAAATGTTTATTCTCCGTTCCATATGCAAAAAGGCTACCACATCTAGGAAGGCAGTTTCCATCTCCATATATTAGACATGGGAAAAGATTCTTCAGGCCATCATCGTTTCGTACAAGTGACATCGATGCCTTATCAACAGTTCTCTTGTGTGTAGTTATCGTCACGTCAGGAGTTTTTTCTGAAATGGGTGATAGCTGTAATTGATCTGCTACAATTTCTAGATCTTCACAACTCTGGCATGCCATTATAGACAAATACGCTGAAATTCAGATGCTCCTTCACTGTCCTTGCACACATTTATCTGTTTTTTGTTTCCCTCCTTCACATCCTCCAGAGGACCTCGTCTGATTTCCTGATTAGATAAACTAACCTTTGGATTTTTTTCTTTTTTCTTGACAACCCTTCCAGACCTTTTCCTTTTTAACTTTGATGCTTTGATTTCCGTTTGGGTCTTCTTAGTTTTCTTGCAGTCTCCCAGTTCTGTTTCTCTGTTTTCTTTACCATCCTTATCAGCATTTAATTGCTTTCTTTTAGTGCTGAAACGAATGTTCGAATATTTGCGAATGAATAGTAAATTTCTAATATTCAATGTATATTTAGCATTCGAATATTCGATCACATGTTAAACACCCATATCAAGCACTGTAAACTATGCAGCATCGTGTTATTTCATTTTACTCGGAACGAAAGTAAAAATAAAGCCATCTATGACTGCCATGCTTGGTAGAGTCTATTACTTAACCCAGTAATAGACTCTTCCGCCATGCTTGTTTACCTTGAAAGTAAAAGCAGGGTTTACATCGAACGGAGACAAACATTCTAGATTTTTCAATTCATGTCAGACGCTGAAGAAAAAAATTGCTTAACTGTTTGAACGAGTGTGAGCTACGGAGAGTTAATATCGAAAGGTACATCGAAAGTTTTTTTAAAAGATACCTCGATATAATTTGTTTTGTTTTTTTAAATAAACAACATTTCCGGAGTTATGAGCGTTATCAGTTTTCGGTTTAATACTATATCAAACATGGCGGAAATATTTGGACTGACTTATGAAGTTACGTATTGGTCTCATACAGGAGTCAGGACTGCAGTATATTATTAAAGAAGTAATAAATCTTTTGATTGTAGTTGATGGAAATTTTTTAAAAAATCAGTATATTATTATTTGATTAAAAATTAAATGCGCACCCAATTCAATGGATACTCATGCATTAAGTGTCAACTTCGAACTGACATGTTTAAGCAGTCTACACATACACCCACTTCGTAATACAAACTATCATATATGCTTAATACATTGTCAATAACGTCTACGAATATTCGAATACGAATCGAATAGTACTCACGAATATTCGAATACTGATTTATGGTATTCGTTTCAGCACTACTTTCTTTGCATCAACAGTTTCGCTTTTTTTGTCAACATTGTCTCTATGTGTTCCTTTCTTGGCTCTTTATTCTCGTTTGTTACAGTCTCTTTTCCTTTATTTGCATCTTGTTTCATTTTCAACAAAGTAATCTTCTTTGACTGGTAAGCAGATACATAATCAGAATTCAGGCAATTTTCAAATATTCCTTTCACACAGTTAACACAAAAACAAGATAGGTTCCTTACTTTGATCAAGTATGGTTCAGTTGTGTTTTCAATATTGTGCAGTTTTCTTGTATTTGGGATCGTTTTGACATTTGTCTCTGGTCGATTTCTCGAAATGTCATCTGCTTTCACATAGAAAAAGTACCGTTTTGTGTAAGGTTCATCTAAAATCAACTTTTCTTGACTGAATTCAAAGAGATCTTTGTGTTATTAATAACAACTTTCTTCCCTATTATTGCTCGATCCACAGCTCTATTCAAAACACCTATCTCAGCGTCACATGCACTTTTTTCCATGTTCAGAACCAAAAAAATTTCTGGATATTTGTATTTCTTTAAGAGACAAGTCTGCAAAAGGTCCCTTGGACTTGTACTGGGCAGAACATCCATCAGAGAAAATAACTTGTTTCAAAGGTGCTGCATTCAGCTGATCCTTGATGTGATTATCCACTAAGGATTTGTAGAAGTCTACAGCATGGTAGTCATGGCATCCTCAGATAGTCTAATACAGACATCTTTGACCAGGCCATCTCGATCCCTTTTGATAATAGTTTACAATAGGATGCATTGTTATTTGGGAATTTGCAAAGAAAGCTGCTTTGATTTCTTCTTGGTAGTTAATGCCTCTATTTTTAGCAAAATCCATCACCTGAAGAATCCAATTCTCAGGCAGATTGTCCTTTATTAGAGAGAATTGGGTTTGCTGCCACTGGGCTGTGTGTAGATGTTTAAAGAATGTTGTTCCTTGTGCTGGATGCAAGATATCAGTTTCTACCAGTTCAAGGATCAACTCTTGTTTTCTACCAGTTTTTGCTACCAATACTGCTTTGCCTTCAAATCTTTCCCATCGATTCCATGTCAGCTCTTTGTCTTCGGGTATATCATTGTATCTTTCTTCTAAGGTTTTACTACAGTCACTGCATTTAGAACATTTTCCTTCAATGCATTGTGGAGCAAAGAACTTCTGACTGGATGGTTTTGGGCACAAAAGCGTTTCTAACACGTTGGCTTCATTAACACTTTTTGGGCCAGATGACTTTTTGGCATGCTCTAAACTCAACAACTTGTTCCTAACATTAAGGCAGTACCCACACATGCAATACTCTCTGTGTGTTTTATTTAGTAATCGAACATTTCTTGGTCGTAAAAAAGCAAACCTACTGAAACATACGGTTTCCTGTGCGTTTTCCTTTTTGTATTTGTTATATGCTTCTTTCACAGATATCAGCAGTAAATGTCCTGGGCCATCTTTGGTAGCATACCTACGTTGAGGAACAACTCTCGAGATATCTGTTCTAATGTAAAATGACCGTATTTTTTCACATTAATGCGTGTTTTCTTTTGTAACTTCGACCTTGCTGATAAAGTTCTTCTGTTTAGTTTGCATCTTCCAGCAAGAAATTTCTTGCAATATCCTTTTTGTACTAAGCTTCTTGCTGCACCAATAATAGCAGATTTTCCTTTAGGTGTTTTTCGCAGTTCGTCAATAAGGTTTGTTTCACCTAAATTTGAAGTCTGTACTGCTACTGTACATGTTTGTTTATTTTCTAACTCTGGACTTTCAATATTATTTCTTACAGACTGCCTCTTTGCACGTTTTCTTTCTGTCTTTTTTCTTTATCGAATTCTTTTTCTGAGATGTCATCTTACTTCTGCAAATTCTTTGTTTGTCTCTGTTGTACTCTCTTTTGGATTGCATCTTGTTTCTTGTGGCAACTGTACCTTTCTTAGATTTCACGTGGTTCTCTTCAGAAATGTTTAAAAATCTTGTTTTCATGTATTTAGCTTGCCGCTTTCTCTGCTGTTGAAGCTGGTGTTGTGTTTTCTGTAAAGCTTCTCTTGATGGTTTTTTCTTTGATAGCTGTTTTTTTAAGTTGTCTCTTCCTTTCTTGCATCTCTCCTTCTGCTTTTTCAAATATTCTTCATATTTTTCCGGCTGTTCAAGTTTAAGTTTTCTTCTATAGTTTGTTACTCGGTGTACTTTCTTTGGCGTGTCTGTAAAAACAAGATAAACTGAATGAAATCAACTACATGTACTTAAACACTGTTGCATTTGACTTAAAAACAAGAATGTACAAGACAAGGACTTGATAAATTTGAATTCAAACTTAGATTTAACAGGAATTATTGTTATTAACAATGAATTGATGTTATTACAAAAGTACTTTGTTCTTGCTTGTCGAACTATTACCATATATCGCAATATTGTTAATTAAATTTACAAAATTGTCTGTGTAACTTTAAGGAAATGAAAATGATTTAAAACTCGGTTGAAGTTTTGCTTGAAAAGTAGGGGTAAATTGAGTAAGATATACAAAAATACTTTAATAATGATTTAATATTTATGACAAACTTCCTACAGGGGTATCATTGAACATCCCTCCTTTCCTGTCAAGTAAATCTCATTTTACCAGAGAAGAGGCAACACTGTGTTATAAAATTGGACGTAGTAGAATACACGTACAGAGAGCGAACGAAAGAATTAAAAACTATGAAATTCTCAGACATGTTCCTTCTCAGTACAGACATTTGACAACAAAAATATTTCAATTGTGCTGCTGTTTAGTTAACCTTCAGGCGCCTCTCCTTAAAGAGATAGCAGACAAATATGAGATAGAAGAGAATGAGTCAGAAATGTTTCAATTAACATGAGTGATACAGTAAAATACATATAATGTACATATCAAGAATTCATTATTTTATGCACTTTCAACCATTTCATGTACCGGTATGCTAATTATATAGATGTATTATGACAATAATATTTCTTTCTTTTCTTGATAACTTGATGACTATCAATAAGAATTGTAAAAAAGATTTTGATCTACTAGTCTGTGTTTTTATATGCCAAAGCTTTCAAAATAGTTTATGATGTATAAGAAAATATACAAAAAGAAGATTAATGTTGTGATTTTCAGCCCATTTCACTTCATTATCAGATGTTTGTGCAATTACATGTAGTTAGGGTTGAGTTTTTTTTTTATAGTAAAGGATCATTATATGGTAAAAATAAATTATACATGTATTACAATACTGCAAAATGTGTTGACTGTGATCATATGATGATATGTTTTACTGTAAACAAACTACTGTAACTTATAAATACAGGTGAATCAATATAATATATATGTATCACTTGTACATATATCATGTATATGTCATCAATTGATCATTCCGACAAAGATGGCAGGAATTTTGAAAAATAAAAATCTAACATTGTTGAAATGTTTTGAGCCCATGTGTCATCTTTCAATATCCTGACAATTTTCAAATCTACTACAGTCCATATGACAAGGTCACAGCAATGAGTTCCTGACAAATGAAGCTGTCCTTGAATCTGATGCAAGTAGTCATGCGTTTTCTTCAGAGTCAAACACCCATCTTTATCAGTGACTGAAACAGTGAATTATAAATTGATAAGATGCCACAAAATTATAATTTGATAGAACATGTATTATTTATTTGATATTCTTTCAAAATGTGCAAACTATCTCTGGTAAAATAAAGGTATTAAATCAAAGATTGCAGAATAAACTTCATACACACACTCATAATATATATTCAAAATATGTTACATGTTAAACCAACAAGAGTTCATCAGTATACATGACCATAAATTTTAGACTTACCTATGTAGAAATCCTTGATTGTACATGTAGTACATGCAGCGGCAACTGTCATATCCTTTGCTGAGAAAGGGCAATTGATTTCTACTATATCAGGTGAAATCCTACACTGAGCTTGTTGATGGTACACATTCAAACTGTCTTTGAAAGTTCATTGTACAAAACCATCAGGTGAAGCCCCTAAAATTCCTGTCTCATGAAGCCATATACCTAAGAAATCATACAATCTTTAAATGAAGAACTATTTTTGACTGCCTTTTTTGAAATTAAAAAAAAACACATCGAGATTATCTGATTAGGGTGGAAGAATGTAAATATAGGCCAATTATTTAAAACTCTTTGAAAAACATTGTTCAAATGCATGTCAATAAATTTATAAGACTGAATAATAAGAGTAGAAATCCATCCATTGCAATCGCCTCAAAATATATGTCCAAACAAAATCATGACAACAAATACACGTACAGACATATTGAAAATAATATCCCCCTTTAAACTCTGTTGGCAGATCTTGTTCTAGCGGATAAAGGATTAAATATTTATGACAAACTTCCTACAGGGGTATCATTGAAGATCCCTCCTTTCCTGTCAAGTAAATCTCATTTTACCAGAGAAGAGTCAAAACTGTGTTATAAAATTGGACGTAGTAGAATACACATAGAGAGAGCGAACGAAAGAATTAAAAACTATGACATTCTCAGACATGTTCCTTCTCAGTACAGACATTTGACAACAAAAATATTTCAATTGTGCTGCTGTTTAGTTAACCTTCAGGCGCCTCTCCTTAAAGAGATAGCAGGCAAATATGAGATAGAAGAGAATGAGTCAGAAATGTTTTAATTAACATGAGTGATACAGTAAAATACATATAATGTACATATCAAGAATTCATTATTTTATGCAATTTCAACCATTTCATGTATGTTAATTATATAGCTGTATTATGACAATAATATTTCTTTCTTTTCTTGATAACTTGATGACTATCAATAAGAATTGTAAAGAGATTTTGATCTACTAGTCTGTGTTTTTATATGCCAAAGCTTTCAAAATAGTTTATGATGTATAAGAAAATATACAAAAAGAAGATTAATGTTGTGATTTTCAGCCCTTTTCACTTCATTATCAGATGTTTGTGCAATTACATGTAGTTAGGGTTGGGTTTTTTTTTTATAGTAAAGAATCATTATATGGTAAAAATAAATTATACATGTATTACAATACTGCAAAATGTGTTGACTGTGATCATATGATGATATGTTTTACTGTAAACAAACTACTGTAACTTATAAATACAGGTGAATCAATATAATATATATGTATCACATGTATGTCATCAATTGATCATTCCGACAAAGATGGCAGGAATTTTGAAAAATAAAAATCTAACATTGTTGAAATGTTTTGAGCCCATGTGTCATCTTTCAATATCCTGACAATTTTCAAATCTACTAGAGTCCATATGACAAGGTCACAGCATTGAGTTCCTGACAAATTAAGTTGTCCTTGAATCTGATGCCAGTAGTCATGCGTTTTCTTCAGAAACTCACATCTTTATCAGTGACTGAAACAGTGAATTATAAATTGATAAGATGCCACAAAATTATAATTTGATAGAACATGTATTATTCATTTGATATTCTTTCAAAATGTGCAAACTATCTCTGGTAAAATAAAGGTATTAAATCAAAAATTGCAGAGTAAACTTCATACACACACTCATAATATATATTCAAAATATGTTACATGTTAAACCAACAAGAGTTCATCAGTATACATGACCATGAATCTCAGACTTACCTATGTAGAAATCCGTGATTGTAGTACATGCAGCGGCAACTGTCATATCCTTTGACTGAGCTTGTTGATGGTACACATTCAAACTGTCTTTGAAAGTTCCTTGTACAAAACCATCAGGTAAAGCCCCTAAAATTCCCGTCTCATGAAGCCATATACCTAAGAAATCATACAATCTTTAAATGAAGAACTATTTTTGTCTGCCTTTTTTAAAATTAAAAAAAAAACACATTGAGATTATCTGATTATGGTGGAAGAATGTAAATATAGGCCAATTATTTAAAACTCTTTAAAAAACATTGTTCAAATGCATGTCAAAAAATTTATAAGACTGAATAATAAGAGTAGAAATCCATCCATTGCAATCGCCTCAAAATATATGTCCAAACAAAATCATGACAACAAATACATATACAGACATATTGAAAATAATATCCCCCTTTAAACTCGGTTGGCAGGGGAGGGGCATAATGAAACATTCAGTAGAATAAAATTGAGTGCACATTTTTGGAGGTTAAATTTTAAACTGTACTGTATATAAAACTACAAGTAACTTGTAAAAAGCATTGGCCTTGGATCAGTGAAACACAAAACCTGTAATTTCTTAATATTAAGTTACCTGTTGGTAGTACTGAGACATCTCCTTCTTAGCAATACTCTGTCAATGCAACACTCTCATGTGTTATACCCCACTGAAGCGGTCCCTCTTCTGTAAGTTGTAGGCACTCAGTAGCCTTTTCCTCAGAGATGCCGTCAACCTGATGAAAAAAGCCATTAAATATAGTTCATTTGATTTTATGTGTTTTACTCTTTATTTCAATTATATCATTGTACGAGGGTCAATCAAAAAATTCGAAGACAATTCGGCTGTCTATCATATATTTTTCACGAAAGTCATACTTAACAGATTAATTTGTGCACGAACACTTATGTTATTGATATGCGAAGTTTTAGTCCATTTGATGAAAGGGTATTTTTGCTACCCCTTTTTAAAAACAACATGTTTTGTCACCACAGCGCACGGTAACGTTCAAAACATGACGTCAAAATTAAACACGCACAATTTATAGATATACCCCATCTTTATGTCTTGCTTTGTCTCTTGTGCCTTTCTTCTTACAATTTAAAATGGCACTGAACCACTTAACATATTATTTGCACACATTTGCTCGAGAATCATTAGTTAGTTCTTCAATATTTTCATTTTTTAACCGTGTATATCTTAGTTTACATAAAGGATAACCCTGAACGTCGGTTGACGTTACTTCTTTTATGACCAAATATTTACAGATATTCTACTCTCTTTCGGACTGTTTTATATTCAAAATACAATGACCACCACCCCCACAACATTTATTACAGTTAAACACAAACTTGCAAATAATTGTTGACTTATTTTTTGCACCATTGAGCAATTTCACAGCTTGTATCGGCTTTTTCCTGAGTTAAATCCATTTTATTTGTACTTTTCGTTGCGTCGTGACGTCTGGCGACGTCGATGTTTTTAGTCAATTCTAAAGAGGACTATCTGACTTTAGTTGCTAATATCTGTTCGACAAAACAATATATTCCATCATTATTTGGTACATAGAATATCATGACTATACTAAATTTGAAGTTTCAATATAATTTGGTTTTAAGCCAAATTTATAGAGATAATACTTTCAACATTATATGGTTTATTGTTGACATAACACACATTTTGACCGTGCGCCGTGTCCTCATTTTTGCAGGATTAAATTCTAAATAATTCTTAGAAATAAAGAAATTTATTAACTTTTTTTCGTGCAAATTGTCTGAAAATACTGCTAAAATATGTCTACCAAATTTAGTAATGATATGACGTTAAGTAACATAGCTATGACAAAAGTCTTCGTATTTTTTTATTGACCCTTGTGTGCCATTACTCTAAAATTTTTATAATAAAATGACACAATATATACAACAAGAGGCCCATGGGGCTTTCAGCTCAGGTAAGCTAATATGATTCAAGGTTAGTTAATATTAGGCCATGCACCTGTTGGATAACTAATTGTTTCCTATAATTCATCAAAGTATTGCTTTTAACCATGCCTTCCTCCTCTGTAAATGTGCAAAATAACTTTGTTCCTTAAATATAAATGTATGTACCTATTTCGATTTGCAGCTGCTATAATTTTTCCAAAATTAGATGCGGTAAACCTTAGTTTCCTTATTGCTGCCCAAACTGCATTTTCCCTCTGTCCAGTTGTCTGGAAGGCTGTCTGTATCACTTTTTCAAGTGATACAATAAGTTGTTGCTTCAGCCATGTTAGTGGCTCTGTTGCTTGAAGATACTCCTGACACATGAGAAGGTCCTCTACCACGGGTACTGGTAGTGCCCCAACCTCAGGTTCCTTACTTAGAATCCAGTGCAGAGCTTTACAAATATGACATTTAAAGATGTATTTTATAATGTACAAATGTAATAAGAATTTAAGATGAATACAATTTTAAATCATGCAGCATTGCACTTCAGTTCCATATGAACAGAACTTGTTTTTCTAAGTTAATAGGTATATATTAATACCACAATAGTAATTGTAAATCTTGCTCACAATTTAAGCAATTGATGATTGAAATATAACAATGAATATATTAATATATTATTCTATTGGAAAAAACAAGTCATCTTAAAAATTAGAAATTAGAATAATCAATAATACTACATATATGAAATAATGACAAAATAAACTGAAAAATTCTATTAATGAACTTCTTTGAAATCACCTTATTTTAATGAGAATTAATTTTCATTTGATTCATGGCATGAAGAAACTATGAAATTATGTCCTTACTAAAACATAAGCTTTAACAATTCTGCACTTTTTTCAACATTTAATCTTCAATTAAGCCTCTTTTACCCTTATATTCCCTCCTAATTTAAAAAAAAAATGACCCTACAAAATTAGTGATTTTATAGTATGCAATGATACATTAAGAGGTAACTAGGATTTTTTTTTCATTTTTAAAGCAGTGGTACCCCGGCCCCCTTCCCCTGTAAATATTTTTAGCTAGTCTGATCCGAAAGCTCAAACAAGCTTTTTCTGATTAAAAGGGATCTTTCTGTCATCTGTAAAAACCTTTCACATTTTCTCGTCCTTCAAATATAAGTTCTTGATTGTGTATCTTATATTAATGTTCCAAATTATCAATGTAGACAAAACAACAGGGTAAATCAAAAACAATAAAAAAAAAAACACCAACAAGAAAGCTCATGATCAACCATGAACTACATTTCAGAATGATGGAAACAACCTGTCAACCGCCCCAACTGCCCAAGTAGTTTTCGTAAAAATAATCTATCCTCATCTGCTACAACTCTTTTGCGTGCTCTGTTTTATGGGGAAATTATGCAAACTTAAACAATTTTCTGTTTCTTTAATCAGTGATTATGATGCAAACAGACATGAATTTTTTGTTGTTATTTTTTAAAAACATTTTCATAACTTAAAATAGTAACTTGCATCGAATATTGTGTACATAAATCAAACTCAAGTAGCTTTGGCAAATATCTATTCTACGATCAACAATATAAATTGAATGCAGGTACCTGTAGTTAGGCTGATTTGATGGATGCAGTGTCACTGTTCTCTTGGGTGGTGCTGATTTAGGTTGTTTTATCCAGCTACATTTGATGTCTGTTTTTCTTGCTTTCTTATACCTAAAGATATTTTTTATTTAGTGTCTTTGGTAAGACTTAAATTTTTTTTTTAGTGAAATTAATAATTACATGCAATATAAAATGCTATTATCTTTATACTTGAATACTAAACATGTTTTGGATAAACATTAAAGACAGCTGCATAATGATTCCTTATTTTTTTTCATTTTTTTACACAGTTTTGACTGTAAAGTATTTTTATCTAAACTTACCCAAACAGAAGTGTTGCTGCAACATGGTGACATTTAAATTCTCCAATTGGACTCTGACAAGTACTGTCTTTCACATTCCCATTTTCACTCTCCTCAAGAAAATTCTGCTCATAGTGACAATATTTGTATTTATAAAATTATTATATAGTGCTCCAGGAATATTTTACTTTTCCTGCTGAATACATATTAAGTGCCTTTTACTGAGAATGTATTGTTTACCATGCTGAAGTTCACTAGAAATTAAGCATAAGGATACTATCTATAATAATGTTCTTTCTATTTGTTCATTATTGATCTATATATTTATACTAGGCCTAAATGGGCTAAAATGGCAAAATGGCTACATGTAAATGTGTGTTTGCTGCACTTAAGCTGTTTAGGTTAGAGTTTACCTGAATTTCGTCTTTTACTACAGTAAATAAAAGTGCCGTATCATACGTCTCTGATAAGGTTCATATTAATTACACACTTAATAAAATTCAACGAACTAATAAACATCTGAACTGCAAAATGGCATGATCGGGGAGGGTACATGTGAAGTGCACTCACTTGAACTTTGTATGATGTATCTCTCATGGAGGCCTGCACCGATGACTTGATTACACGATATTCTCTATCAAACACAAATTTTAACACCCGGCCACTCTCTACTGCTGCCTCACTCTGCTTTGTTAACGTGTTTTGACCGTTGACATAAGTTGCCATGTACGCTATGGACAACGCCATGACGACTTTGACTGCCCGGAAGTGTATATTCTCGCGATTTCAAGGAAGTCATTGCTGCTTAAAATCAATTTGGATCCCATGCTTAGTGTTGACAAAGGAAACACAAGATTAATCAATTTTGTGTCTTGCGCGTTTTTTCTTTAAATATTGAAAGAGATCTTGACTTTCATATCAACAAACTAATACGCTTTCTTGTTTTGTTTATTTTGGGTGTTGGCATGGGATGGTTTCGCAGGAAAGACCCGGTCAAATTTTATAAAAAGGGGTAAACATGAGGTTTGGGTGGTTATTTGAGGGTTAAAAATTCCTAGAATAATTATTTCTAATATTTTGTCGATAAAGGGGCTTATGTCTATGCCATTGACAAATGACACTTTAGATGCGAAATATAACACTACCACGCGTATCTTACGTAAGTAGTGTACACGTTAAGTAAAAGTCTTAAGTGATCGTATAGTGGTTTTATTCGACAAAAAGCAAACTAAATACACAGTCCCAATTCGGGGAAGTCAGAGAGAGATGTTAAGAGTTCGAAAGAGCGTCGGAATTCATCTAACTTGCGAGAAGTTAGTAGTTTTATACTATTTGGGGAAAACAACTATCAAAGTAATACAAGTGTTCATTGGGTGTTGAAAAGCCCCTTAAGAGGGCGCCACCACCTTGTTACTATGATGCTCCAAGATGGCGTAAGGCTGGTCAGTCAAGAACCCGCCCTTAATCAGTGTACTTAGGGTCAATCAAGGTTACGACAGATATTTACTAGTGGGAGGGTCACTGTATCGTGACCAATTACTGTCATCTACCTGAGCCGATCAAAGGGCTAATTGACTTCGATTAGCCGAATGATATATGTTATTATTTAGTTTATATCAAACTTTACCCCCTCAGGATATTTGTGTATAAATCGGGAACATAATGTCCAAAATGGAGACATACTGACCAGCAAGGATTTAATTACGGTCATTAAAGGATCATCACCTCAAAACAATACACCCCATAAATATGTAAACATGGTAGCTAGTGGCTCTCTCTCTGACCTTCCTTTAAAGCAATATCTTTGATGGACACAGCATTATCGTGATTTAATTTACATGGAATATACATTAAATAAAGGTATTTACTTTACGAAAGCATTCTATACTGATTCTGAAATAAAATGGTAAGTCAATTCACAATAGTTCAAAGAATAATATGTAACGTCCAATCAGTATAGTCAAAGCTATAGGATACGTAAAATATAAAGTCCAATCACCAGTGTTCGATTATATAATTACATGTAACAAGGGCTATTTTGTTACACACCTCCACCACATCGGGAAAAAGTTGCTCAATACACTGCAACTTTTTAAGCACAGTCTTGATACACAAAAGAGTCTCTTTACACAAAACAGTCTCTATACACAAAAGAGTCTCTTTACACAAAACAGTCTCTTTACACAGAAAAGTCTGTATAGAGTTCAGCGTCCGGTATTATCGGAGAATTCATCGAATAGCGTAATAGAGAGAGAGAGAAGATAATGTACAAAATAGTATTATCTATTTTATTCAAATCCAATGATTGGTACCTGTACATGTAACAAAGAATAATACATATCTCCCTCAAGTATTAACAATCATGAATGAAACACATGTAAAAATTAGTATCGTCCATTATACTTCACATATAATGGCTTAAACAAGCACAAGTTTATTAATGACTCCATAGAATAAATGATAAAATGTGGACAGGGCAATACTTTTTGCTATATTTCATGAAATAAAACAAAAATAAGAAATATGTTTCACATCTTAAAAGGGCATGGTCACGATTTTAATCAAATTTTATTTTTCTGTTGTTATTATTTGCAATGCTTTAAGAATGCATTTCTAATGATGAAATGAAATTTGGGTGCCAGTCGTTGAGTTCACAATTCTTCGTCATGAAAACAAGGCTCGTGCCCAGTTTTTGTTTTCATAGGTTCAATATACCAGTAAAAAATCTTTTAATGCCAGTTTGTGTATCTTATTATTCATTTTAAGCATAAAGAAACAGTTCCTAACGATAAACACATTTATTTTAGGTCTAAACTGGAATTTTCACTTCAACATTCGAAATGTAAACAAACGCTTTGTTTACATAGCGAAGAATTGTAAGTTTTGTAATTCGCTTATAACTCATTATATGACACTCAAATTTGGTTGCCTATTTAAGAGTAAAAATCAGCAAGCATCGAGTATTTTGTGAAAAATATGGAAAGTGACATAAAAACAATAATGATTAAAACACATATAAAGATAATCAGAATGAAGATTGTATTAAAAATATTTGGGTAATTTTTTTTTATTCGTGCTGTTTCTATGGAAACCACGTGCTTTTAGACTGACTGATTTGTACTTCATTTTAACATGAAAATGTTTGTATATACAAATACAATATTATGTTAAATCATCTTAAAACTCTATCAATAATTTTTTATACTACAAAACACTTTGCTGTAATTTAAACATCATTAAGAATTTACATTTACTTCATCCTTTGATATTTATACCCGTTTTATCTTGTTAATTTTGCATGCAAACACCAGTCAATTCAGTGCACTTTTATAAAATTCTACAACCATGTCAAGGTTAACTAACACTACATATTTATATTATGACATTTGTTCTAGAAGAATCAATTAAAAAATCTTTAGGCAAGTCACCCGTTTATAAATAAATACTGATTTTATACACCTGGAAACGTGCAAGTTTTACTCTAATTACCTCCCTTTGATATGACTCTCTTAAGAAAGGAGGTAAAAACGGTATTTTGTTTACATTGTTTACATCCAATATTTCTACGGAGCTGAAGTGAGACGACTATGGATTTTAGTTTCTGGATTATAGAAGTGTTTATTTAGTTCATTATCATGGTAAGTGACAACTTTTACTAGTTTCTTATTTTCTACTGGCAAACATTTCTTTAACGGGAGAAATAGTGGATGCTGTAGATCTTCGTGAAAATTCGGATTAACATGTCAATGCACACAACATTATAAATAAAAGTTTAAACATGACAAAGAAAATGTATACGTGATTGCTAATTGTACATAGTGTTTGTGCATCAAGGACAATAAACTTTTAATGAAAAATGTATTAACATACATGTATAGACTATATGGTAGCTACATGTATACAAATCCATGTTTAAATGTATCTTGTGTGAATAATTGATCAGTCTTCTTATTATTCTATATGTTGGTAATTAATGTTGTATTCACATAAAATCAACTATTTGTACCATATTGCTAGAAAAAGTCAAGATTTAACACATATATTAAATGACTTATAACAGTAAAATATTTTACTGTATGAGTTTTCAAGACAGTTTAATTAAATAGGGGATGGAAAGGTGTATGAGTTATAACAGGTTCTTTGTTTTATTACAGATAACTTAGTGAGTTGTAAACAGAAATGTGTCACATGCAAGCCAAATGAATCAACTTAAATGAGGATGGACACTAAAATCTACCATGTCTACACAAAAATTAAAATATTCATACCAGACAGATGACAGAGACAATGCTTGAAATATTTAAATTTCGCAAAAGAAGAGGGTGAAAGTGCAATTGAAAAAAAACCCAGACCAACAAATACTATAGTTGACAAGGGATGATTTTCTTTAGCAGAATTTCTTTCATCCTTGAAGATAAACAGCTATGTTAACCACTTTGTTCCACAGAAAAGAAGAGCTGGCTTTCAACTAAAACTGAAAATCTTATCAAATAGAATTCAAAATTATATATAATTATATATAGGGATATTTGGGTTAAATACAATGGTACAAACAAGTATTTTCTGAACTATTTCAAAGTAAATGTGTGCCTGACTTATACTCTGTCTATTTTTGAAAATAAGATGTGTTCATATGTCAATGCTGATGCATAATGATTTATTACCACTTGATCATTTGAGTTGTTGAATTATTTTCAGTGAAAATTATTACAATTAATGATGGTAAAAATTAAAGTTGATATTCATAAGATTGTTTTATTTGTGTTTACTTTACACTGTTAAATAAAGAATAAAATCCATGTTAGATAGAGCATTCAGCAAGTTCTGCAGTAAAAGCAGTAATACAGGTTTATGTCAAGCTATTTGAACTGACCTGATGACATTGACAAAACCAAGACTAAATAGGAAATAAATTCATGCATAAGAATATAAACCAACAATTCACATATTGATATTAAGGCTACTGTACTATCTATATCAGCTGACTGTCAAAATATTTCTCTGAATTTTTGCAGACCAATTCAATTTTATGTAAAATAATTGATTATTAGATTTTGAAGAAAAAATATTTCCCCATCTTAATGACAAAAAGTTTAATTACTGATCGAGTAGGGAGATAGACAGAACACATTTTAAAAGTGGCTTAGAAGATCAATTCTCAAAGTAAGCATATACATATATTGTTGAGACAATTTTTCTTATGTGAAATTCCTGCATGCATGGGTGCTGGGAGGGGGCGGATATGACCAATTTAACTGAAATAATTATTGTCATTTATTTGTTATAGTTACATCCAAATATGATTCGGGCTGATATCAGTGAAAGAAAGAAACTATTGGTGACTGTGTTCAACTATAAAATAATATGATAATCAGATGAACATCTAAATTGGATATTTCGCCTTCTGAGGAATAAGTTACCTCCTTGATTTCTTTTTCTGACCTTCACTTTTTAAATAACATCTCTGCACATACTTTTTCATGCAGCAATGTTTTTTCTTAAATATACATATTGAAAAATGAATTATGATGGACTTCCACCCCCCCCCCCCCCCCAATAATCTTATTTGTGTTTGATTTTATCAGAACAACTTGAAATCTCTTAGACATGTTAGAGTAGACTGGAGATTCAGTATTACATATAGAGATGAAGAGCATATCTTTCTTCTAAGCTGAGGTCATTTTAAATAATTACGCGCCCTTCAGAGAGCTTTATAGGTGATAGACTTTTAGTGTAAACTGTTTCAAATAAAAAGAAAAAACCTCGAATATTTTTGTAAGAATTTTACATTTAAAGCCCTCTTTCTAAACATTTATATATCATATCTTATTTATGAAGTGGGAAACAAAAATATACAGAAAACTGCATTGAAATCATAAGAAATCTAAACATTTAGAAAGCTTTTATTTCAAATCACACTTATTATTAAAAGTTGGCTAATTTTAAGTACAAAAAGGTCAGGAAAGATGCAACTTAAACAAAATATATATTATATATATATTTATTTTATATATTCATTCTGACCATCATTATAGTACTTATATAATGAAAAACAATATTGGTATATGATGTTATTGTTCACATTTTTTGTCAAGAATATCTAAGTCATTTTTCATTATGTTGAGAATTGCACTTTAAGTACAAAAAGGTCAAATAAAATGAACTCAGAGGGTAAAACCTGACCTCCTTCCCTTGTTTTTTCTTGGTACATCATTAAATATTTTAAATGATTGTTTTGTATGCAGATTTTCACTAAATTTATGATTCAACCACATTGAGGAGTAAAATACCTCATTTATAAATGAAATAAGTATTTTACCTTATATTTGCCCTTACATCCGTGTGTCCATGTTTTCTAATTTTAGATGAAAATGATTGATCTTTAAAATGTCATTTTAAAAAAAAACTTTATAAAATAGAAAATTTGACTTTTTGTGATTCTTGAACCAGGGAATATTTTAAAAATAAGGTACAATAAGATCTATTCAATTTAATAATACTTGGTTTTTATGTTACCTTTACCCCTTTGTAAAAGCTTAAAATGCAAATTTGATATACTTTTAAACCTTGTACAACTTTCCCCCCTCAAAGTTGCCTATGGATTTTATTTTGCATATTTATAGTACAGATGATCACTAAGAGAAATACATAATTCATTTTTCCAGCAGTGGTTGTAGATTTTGCATATAAAGTGATAAAGATGTGCAATTTTTGAAAATTGATAAGCGTCTAAATGCATGTTCTCCTCCTGTTGTCATGGCAACAATTACAATGAAATATTTTAAAATTTTGTTTTTTCCTAAAAATGGGAAAACTCAATCTTATAATAAATACAAAAAGCAAAATACTATATAATATCATGTAAAGGAATAATTTACGTAGATGTTTAGCTAAAATCATTGTTTTATTTTCAAAGATTTGTGCACCCGTAACTAAGGAAATAAATTTCCTTGGATACCAGTCCCATAGTATGACAAAAATCATTGTTTATCAGGGATTTTGTGTGAAGTAGATTAAATTCAATAATATACAAGCAGCTTTTCAAAAAATAATTTTTCCACTTTCCATGGAATGCTTGATGCTTGTTGATTTTTACTCTTAAAATGCCTTCCTAAAGCATTTTAAACAAAAATATTGAAAAAATAATTCTTGACCAAAATCGTGACCATGCCCCTTTAATGATTCGTAAAACAATTACAGCACAACTTTCCAATTTAATCTAGTTTGTTTCCCTTATAAAACATGAAAAGATGCAGTCAAAGCAGACACATGTCCCGTTAAAGGAAGAATGACTGAATTACATACATGTATAGCACAAGTAAAATACACCAAATACGTCCAAAATAGCTTTTTGTTATATCTGTTGTCATGTTCTATACACTTTCACTTGGTTGGCTGACCATAACTTCATCCTCGTCGTTAGATGCTGGCTGGCTTGTATCAAGTACTGATACCATTGACTCAAACTCTTGCAAATCTTGCAGTTCGTTGCTCACAGTAGAAAGCTCTTCCTGAAGTTTATATTTTTCTTTTCTTAGGCTGGCCACCATGTCTTGTAATTTTCACTTTTTCCTTTGTTATTTCTTTGTGAAAAATATCAGATTTTTTCTGCAACACCATGCGTTTTCTTCTCACTTTTTCAATAATACTCAGAGCGTTCTTCATCTGTCCGATTTATATGTCATAACAAGCAGCCTTCAACTCAACATCGATCTCCGAAATGATTTCTTGTATAAAGGAAGGTCTTTAGAAATATTGGACGCCATTTCTTTAGAATCTACAACCAAAAAATTTGGTTATTAATTAAAATAAAAAAAATGATTTCATTTACAATTAAAATTTAGCAATCAATTTATTTAATGTTATATCATTTTTTACTAGTTGTTTTTAATAGTTTTTTAACCAAAAAAGGTCGGGTCAGTAATACAATATAATGTTTTTTTAAATTCATTCAAATGTATATACTTTAAATAGTACTAACACCATACACCAACTCTTATTCCACACCAAAATATATATATATATATATATATATATATATATATATATATATATATATATATATATCATCTGGAAATTCTTTTTCTTTTTAAAAAAATCTGTTTGAATGCTTTTATAGACTAATGTATACTGCAAATATATTTTTGCTTAATTCATTCACCTGCATCTAGTTACAATTTTATTTTTCAATTCTTTAAAATTTTCAGACTTTTATAAGGTCTTGAAAGACAAATGTAAAAAAGTGGCTTATTTGTATATTACCATAATATTTTTCAATCAGTCAATAATTTATTTTAATCTACATGTTGTATATTCCAGAAACAGCACTGACTTATTTTATTTAAAGCAATAAGAGCTGTATTTTTTAGAATTTTATTTTGCTGCAAAAACCTGCTAGTCTGCATGTAACTTAAACTTTTATGATAAATAAGATTTGAAAAAAAAAATATTTTGTCAGAAAGAAGATTTCTCTTCTAAGGAATATATAGCTGTTCAATTTTCGTACAGGACAACAATAATTCAATTTTGCTTCAATTAAGGCTTCTCCCACTAAAATAAGGCTATCATGCAACTCATATTGCTTTAAAAAAAACAGAACATTATCAGTAATATTCAATGTACTGGTAAATAATTATTAATGTCTCAAACATTTAATTGTCTCTAAATTAAGCATTCTTGTTATATGTTATCAGTGTCCCAAACATTTTCACCAATCATCTCTAAATTTAATATTTTTCTATGTTATCAAATGTGCTTAGAAATGTATAAAAAGTAAATCATTATGATTAAATTAAGATAGTAGTAACACTTATGTACTTACAACTGCACAATAAGATGCAACTGGCCATAGATGGCTTGCAGCTTTGTCAGCTTACAATTTTGATCTTAGGTATAGACCAGGTAAAACAAATGCAGATGCAGATGCACTGTCTCGTTTACCAGGTATATATATACTACCGAAACAAGATGTGACTACTGTATCATCAAAGGAGAAGAATTTGCAACTATGTAACAAGATTAGTGAAATTACACAGACTGGAGAAATTCTGTCACTGCAATATGTAATGCATCAAACATATGTCCATTTATTGGAACTTTACCTGTCACTGAAGATGCTATCAAAATGAACATCAGTGCATTACATAATGAAAGCTTTCAAAGTATTGATCTTATTCAAAAACAAATTAAAGATCCAGACATATCATATTGGTTTGATCAAGTTTATAACAAATACAAACCACATAAGGATGAAATACCACCAAGAATGAAATACCACCAACTCCTTACAGTAGAGCATTGTTTCAGTGTTTTGACAAACTCAGAATTATTGATGACAAATTATTGAGAGACATAGGAACAGAAACAGGTATTGTACATCAACTTGTTTTACCATCATCTCTTATAGGTCTAGTCTTACATCATATTCATGATAAAATGGGTCATCAAGGTAGAGATAGAACTCTTTCACTTGCCAAAGATAGACTTAATTGGTATGGAATGAACCGTGACATTGAAAACCATATTTGTCATTGTGGTAGATGTATCAGGAGGAAAACTCCAACCAAAATAAATGCTCCTCTTGTTAATATCAATACGTCGCAACCATTAGAACATGTATGTCTTGATTTTTCAACTCTTGAACGCTCAAAGGGTGGTTACGAATATGTATTGGTCATAACTGATCATTTTTCTAGGTTTTCGATTGCAATACCTACAAACAAGTGAAAAGCTGTTAATGTGACAGCAAACCGGGTTTTCTTTTATGTAAACTGTATCCATAATCCATGTCAACCCTTATCCAGTGAAATGGAGTACCCTACATGTATATGCAACATTTTGCCAAAAAATGACTTAGTTCAAAAGCTAGCATTTTTTTCGATAAATTATCGGAAATCAAAATCCTAGCAATATGCACACCTCTGATATATGTACAATTGATCTGCAAAAGAACAACTTCCTACCTTGAGAACTGTAGGAGGAGTTATCCGTACAATGAGGGTACCCTATATGCAATATTTTGCCTAAAAATGACTAAGTTCAAAAGCTGGTATTTTTTTCATAAATTATCGGAAATCAAAATCCTAGCAATATGCACACCTCTGATATATGTACAATTGATCTGCAAAAGAACGACTTCCTATCTTGAGAACTGTAGGAGGAGTTATCCGTACAATGAGGGTACCCTATATGCAATATTTTGCCAAAAAATGACTAAGTTCAAAAGCTGGTATTTTTTCGATAAATTATCGGAAATCAAAATCCTAGCAATATGCACACCTCTGATATATGTACAATTGATCTGCAAAAGAACAACTTCCTATCTTGAGACCTGTAGGAGGAGTTATCCGTACGATGAGGGTACCCTATATGCAATATTTTGCCAAAAAATGACTAAGTTCAAAAGCTGGTATTTTTTCGATAAATTATCGGAAATCAAAATCCTAGCAATATGCACACCTCTGATATATGTACAATTCATCTGCAAAAGAACAACTTCCTATCTTGAGACCTGTAGGAGGAGTTATCCGTACGATGAGGGTACCCTATATGCAATATTTTGCCAAAAAATGACTAAGTTCAAAAGCTGGTATTTTTTCGATAAATTATCGGAAATCAAAATCCTAGCAATATGCACACCTCTGATATATGTACAATTGATCTGCAAAAGAACAACTTCCTATCTTGAGAACTGTAGGAGGAGTTATCCGTACAATGAGGGTACCCTTTTGGCAGCCGCCAGCCCGCCCGACCGCCATTTTCACTATTTTAATAGCCGGATTTTTACGTTGGAAAACCCGGTTAAAAATATGACAGCGAAAACTACAGCTGAGATATTTTATCAGAATTTCATTGTTTACGATAGTTTGCCGGAGGATACAAGCGTTAATTCGCATTGCAATCCTCCACAGGAGTTTAACGAAATCCAGGAAGCGTTGAAGAAGCGTTTAATTCTCTCAAAACGAAAAGAATGCGTAAACCATTGTTTACGCACTGGACAATACCCCTCGTGGTTTTTGGCAAGGTTAACATGTACATTAAACCTTGGAAAAGAAGACAATGAAAAGTTTGAAGTCCTCTTCAAACAAATAGCTGAAAATAAAACAAGGAAAACTGCCCAGGCAGTAGTGAAATTCATTGATAACGAAATTAGAGAGAAGGAGGGAGTTATTCACAATCTAAGAGTATCAGCTCTAAAACGGATTAGGAATACGTCCTTTAACTTCAACTGTGAACAAAAAAACTTTGACGAGATTATTTTGAATACAAACACTAAGCATCTGAAAGATTTGCAGACAGATTACACTCCATTCCAACTACAACTGACAAACCACGGGAACAGGACAGTTACCGGTCATCCCAAGGAAAACCCGGACATGACCGCAGACAAAACTATCAGTGCCGCCATTACTCGGTGAATTACAAAGGCCATCGTTACCAGACACAGCGCAACAAACCGTATTAACTATTGGATATTTACAGTGCATAAAGTGAGATTGAGAATTGTTCTGTATAGTTTATTTTATTAAATATATTGCAACGTAACTTTTTTTGTATATCCTTTTTTTGTTGAATAATTCATTTAATGTCACACTTGGAAGGAGTGTCATTGATCACGTGACACTCCATTTTATAATATAAAATTTGTGTAGATTCGTGTATTGGTAAAACTTTCAAAACCCTCTAACTTATAACACTCTGGTACTTAGACGGGTTGTTTCACTTAATCACCGACAGTCCTCTATTACAACGTTAAAACGTGTGATAGACGGAACTTATGCTACAGCTTTAATATTATTACGAACTCGTCAGTGAACTCCCCTATTAAAATGGCAAGACGTTTTAATAGACGGAAAAAAATCTAAATCAAAACAACGAATCAAGCCTTACGCTGCAAACCCCAAACTTGACAAACCATGTCAAGATTTAGCGGAGGAACGATTGTTATTGATTTAATGTATCTAAATAAATATTGTAACTACTTATTGGTGTTTTTTATTAAGGTCTTCCGTTTCCAACGGAAGACCTTGTACTGATTCTGTTGGAAATTCTTCATTATTATTTTTCTTCTTCTTTTTCTTCTAGACGTTTCTTTAAACTGTTATATCTCGCTTGTTTATCATTAGATTTTATTCAAATTTGCAGGGTTTATTGTAAATGATAATAGCTTACTATAGCAAAAAATGTGGTGAAATCGCTACTTCCGGTTTTGAGTTATTCCCCTTTGAATATTTTTTTAGTGGGTTTCGTGTACCTGCAAAGGCTCAGAGTAGATCCGTAGCAAGTAGTTTTAATTTACAAATCTTTAATGTAGACATCTTGAACGTTGTCCTCCTAGTTTTACATGTTTGATTAACACACGTATACTGCTTAAAAAATTACATCGAAATTTATGTTTCAAAAAATGTTAAATTTTGCTTATATCTTTGCTCAATAACTTTTTAGTTGTAAATGTTTTCTAGACACATATAGAATAAAAGTTGTGCAGAATATTAAGAGCTTTCATTTGATACCATAAAAAAGGGGCTAGCCCCTAAAATGAGGGGTCTAGATCCCTTAAAAGTCTTTGCTTCATAACTCTTAAACGGTAAATTTTTCGATATGGGCGTCGCTGCAAAAAATGTTGTTTGTGACTTTATTAATCTCATAAAACTGTTTTTGTGTTCGGGTATTGCATAATATGAGGGTAAAAAGTAGTACGTGTTGACCAGTACTCGCGGCAATTTGGCCAAGTTAACGAAACCGCGGCCGAGAAAATCGGTCACCATGGTCGCGGCTGGGCTACCTAGCGGTCAGCGGTTATCTAATACACGAGAGTTGCGTCTCTCATAAATGAGTTTATTTAGTCGCGAACTCAAAAATTGTTTTAGTTTTGATTACACATAAAAGTTTATGGACTAAAAGATTGGGTATCAATTAAGAAATCGTTCAGTTAATTAATAAAAGCAATGTCATTCTCAATCTAAAGCAATATAAGACATAGATCAATTGTGGGTTTTAAATTTAAAATAACGAACTTCTACTTGATAGAATATGGTCATTATACTGCAAACTTTTCAAATATCCCTGGGTTCTGAGCTGTGCGTGTCTGTGCGTTGTACCTTTACGTAATCTATACTTCGTCCACGGCCACGGCTGCACTACTAGCGGTAAGCGGTTATCTAATACACAAGATTCGCACACCGCGACGCACACTTAGATGAAGATGAACTTTGAGTTTATATAGCCGTAAATACAAGAACTGTTTTAATTTTATATTATAAAAATTTGTCCATCTTGTATTTATTTAATTAAACATTTGAGTGTAAATGAATATTAATGAAAGATATTACTCCAAATTGGAAACATAGTCAGACATAAATTAATGGTTGGTTTGTATATCTAAAAAAATTTAACCCCCCCCCCCCCCCCCCCCCCCCAAATTAAATGATGATCATCCCTCGCACAAGGCCGAGGAGATCCAGCGCGAGTGGACAAGTGATCTGTGGTCGGCTCGTGTTCTTCTACATGTACCTTATCACGCGTTCATGTTTCATATCTTGCACGGACATAACTATATTTTATTATGTTTTCAACTATTATATAGATTTATGACAAAATTAAATGAATTTATTTTACTTATACAGTTGATTAAGCATTGATTTAATTATACGATAGCGTACAAGTTAGTTCAAAAAATCAAATCAAATTATAATCAAAGTTCCATGTTACATGTTTGCGGTAGGTGCTAGCACGATAAAAGAATGTCCTGAATTGAGGCATTTGATGATTATTTAAAAGAATATTCACATGAGTTTTAAACAACTTAAGATTAGATTATATCGGTCACATATTAATCACTCTGTAGTTTTTCTACATGGTTGTTCGTTTCAGTGTGGAAGCGAACTCAGTGCTGCGTTCCACCCTCCTCCCGCCCCTCTGACAAGTGCTCGCGCTGGATTTTTTTAAATTGGCGAAAAAATATCCAGTTCTGTCGAAAATCATTTTTGGTGACTTCTTCTTATGTGTAACATTTTCTCCTCAACGTGTTTAATTTTCCCACCCGTGTGTTTATTCGGTCAGTCTGTGTTAATTCAATCGCCACGTGCGACCGACGATCTTGTGTCGCTTCAGCGCACACAACTCAGAACATATGTAATTGACTAACAGTTGGAAGGGTGCTTTTATAAACAATAAGACTATTATTCGAAGTCAATCATCTTCACATTAAATATGTGAAATAGTAACCTAAAAATGTGGCTAATAAATTAACCTGTTGAACACGCTAAACTTTTATGGTTATGAACATAATAATTCATAATATATTATAATTAAAAGTTTGAAGACAAAGAAAATTTTGTTCTTGGGAAATACGACTACATTAAGCAATGCAGTCGATCACCATAGAAATCATCAAAGTACTGCAACTGTCGACGGATTTCTTATTTCTTTGAAAGACTATGATAATTCACTTGACTTTCAGACTATAATATAGCGACATATCTGCCTCCCAAAAATATATGCACTTCTCAAAGTTACACTTAAGTGAGATAGATGTGCGTTATTGGGAATTTTATTTATTGTTATCTGTATGGAAATTGATTAAAAAAAACAAATTTTAATTGAAGTTGTTTACAATGAGGTTGTAATGCAACTTAATTTACTTACAAGGTTAGTTACAGCCAGTGGAATATAGGTGGCTTTTATGTGAACAACGAATACCCAATATATTAAAATACAAGATAAATAGTTTCCAGATCTATAATACTAATATGCTTGTGTATATGAAGGTTGCATCCTCATTTGTATGGCTGTAGGTGAGGAGGTATAGGTGTATCGATGTACATACAATGTATGACTGCACATACGGATTCCGGACCATGGCTACAGACGATACCAATGATAGTCTTTTAATACATCAATGCACAGTTTGATATAAAAACTGACCAGTTTCATAACCTCTTCGAATTTCTCTAACACGGACTGTCTAATTCCTTCCCAGAATTCCAATTTACGCAAGCGCAATTGAAGTTTTTTTTTAAATTTAATTAGTCAACCCACTGACATAAAAATAAGGATTTTGCATATTATTACATCGTCAAGAGAAGTAACATTCATTTCTGTAAATAAGGTTATTTAATTCACATTACATAGCGGTGTCTCTATGAAACAGCACCATCTGGTGTAAAATTTAGATGCTCGCTTTTGCATAAATTCTCCCGCTCATCTTTTTTTAGCTGATTATATATTATTTTGAATGTCCAAATCTATTCGTATCATTAAATAATATCAGACGACACGACACACATTTCCCTGTAGAAAATCTCAATGATGCCATCAATTTTGACAAATTACTAAATTTTGTCAGCACGTAACAATTTTAAACTTGCAAATAGTCTTCAAAAAAAGATTTAAATAAACAAGTTATCTTAGAGAAAAGGTTACGTGTTTTGTAGGCGGGTTAGGTTTTTAAAAAAACTGCAATTCCTGACATGAATCATGAGTACATACTGTTTATAACAATGCTTGCTACCTTTTGAAAATTTAACTCGCCATTAAACATCTCACTTTTTATATAATTTTTGAAACGATTACACAGATTGTGTTCGACAAATAGTTTTCCAAAAACATCTTCCTGTCTTGTTCAAAACACATTTTATATACAGGTTTTCAATCACGACACGTTTATATATATATCAAAAGCGGAATTGAAAGTTTAGTCATTATATAAGGAATAAGGAATCATTCTTTGAGTATTATGAGGTGATATTTTGGTCGGGCCAAAATCACATCCAATAAAGCCCGAAGGGCTTTATGATAGAATTGATCAAGCCCCGACCGAAATTATCACCTCATAATATTCAAAGAATGATTCCTTATTACTTATATTTATATAATTTTTAGCCATTGTGCGATTAAATATTTAAATATAAATAAGCAAACCCCGCTGGCGCCTCAATTTGACGTCACTTGTATTATGGGTTTTATAGTACAAAATTGATACGTAGTGTTATCACAGGCAAAGACACTGGAAAATGTAAATATAATTTTTGACACCATATCACATATATTTTTAACCCGCAGCAACAACGGAAGACCTACTCGTGGCTTTGCCACGAGCTCTGCTCTAGTTGTTTGACTAATTGGACAAACGACGGCTGTCGTGACAATGAACTCACCTAAAATGCATCTTTGTCTTTGCTTACGACGGTTTTTAACTTCACACTCTTTCCTTCTTTTATCCAATCAAATCTGCTTCTCAAGTAAACTCTTCCATGATATATCAGATCATCCCCCCCCCCTTCACTATATTGAAATTTGTCATTTCTTTGTAGTTCTGTTTTTAAAACGCTGCATGATTATTGATTTTTTTTACAAAAAAATGACCAATTCAAGGGTAATCAGTTCATTCAGAAAAAAATAACCAAAAATTTAAAGTTCATTCTAAAGAAAATTATTTAAAAAAATTTAAATCTATGCCAAAAATTTCCATAATTATGTAACGTTTTAGAATTGAAAATTCTATACCAACCTTCAAAAGGTAATTAACAGCTGGTAATAAAAAATGTTTTAAAATAAATTTTGCACAATTCATAACCAAGGTAGTACACTTATGTTCTTCTTCGTTCCACTCAACCGAACATAAATTATTTACAATAATAACAAACACATGATTAGTGAAGGAAGCGCTTATTTGCTGCATTTATTTACACGTACAAATACATATAAAGATTCTTCAAACTTCTTTCTGAAATAAAACAATTTACATTTTATAGTGCACAGTCCTTCGATTTTAAATGTCACTTAATAATTTGGTGGGTGGGGATTGTGTAAATGTGTCAAAGAAAAGGCTCCGAATGAGTGACAATCGTGCTTGAATACCTGTTTTACAGGTTATCCGCTATAAATAGTAGCCAATGACCACAGGTTTAAATATATAAAGCCAACACATATAACATGTGTTCTAGTACCTATTATAAATTAATATAATATAGATTAGTTCTGATCATTATACTATTATTATAAATATTGGTATATAGATATAAAAATACATTATGCATTTAAATGAATGTGTTGGTTTGTACTAAAAATTTGTATTCTTATGAATTATTTACTATTTGGAAAGCTGATGAACAAATCATCCCTTATCTCTGAGCCCCATCTTTTGCTACATAAATCATGTCCAATTTTTTTTTACAAGTGGCTACCGGTCACTACATGTAATCTAGAGTGATTAAACATTATTTAAAAATCATTCACCTCATATGTATCAGAAAAATTTGTTTCAAAGCAGTTTATGTAAAATAATATTTTTTTCAAGAATTTACAAAATTTAAATCTAATTTTGGGGGGTTACTCTAAAAAAAATTTTCGCCATCTTCACAACACATACAGTTACACACTATGTAGACATCAGTTACAATTAGAACTGTCCTAATGGGACTAATACCCCCGCTAGGCTAATTTCAAATGGGACAAATAATTGAATTTAATAATAAAGGTTTGGAACACATACAAATTTTTTTTTCTAGAATTGTAAAAAAAAAAAAAAATTAGTTAACAAAGAAAAATTAAAATCAAAATTGTCAGAATTTCACTGTAAATACATATCTATAACAGTAATACATTTACAAATGTATGTATTTGATGATATATTTTTTAAATTTCATTGATTTAAAGAAAAACCAACAAAATGACAATAACCCCTCCCTTTGCAGTGGATAGAAATACCGGTAGCCAAGCAATGCTCTTCTGTTGATAAAACTTTCAATATCTTTCTAATAAGAGTCTTGACAGATGCAATTAGTTGTTTCAAATTTTCCTCACTTTCTCCTATGGCACAATGGAACTCCATATCAGAAAATTGATCCCATAGAACTATGATTTTCTTTGATGAACTTGTTAAATTTAATAAACTCCCAAAACATTACCATAATTACCATACTATGTAAAAATATGTAAAAAAAAAAATTTAATATTACAAACAATTTTAAAATTGCCAAAACACTACAATCATATCAGTAATTTTGAATTTCATTTAAATTAATGCCTAATAGGGTCACCTCATCAATTTACTTGACAGATAAATTTAAACAACCTCTAACTAGAACTGCCCTAATGGGACTAATACCCCCGCAAGGCTAATTTCGAATAAGACAAATAATTAAATTGAATAATAAAGGTTTGGAACACATACAAAAAAAAAATTCTAGAATTGTAAAAAAAATTAGTTAAAGAAAAATTAAAATCAAAATTGTCAGAATTTTACGGTAAATACATATCTATAACAGTAATACATTTACAGTTTTATGTATCTGATGATATTTTTTTTTGTAAATTTTAATTGATTTAAAGAAATACCAACAAAATGACAATAACCCCTCCCTTTGCAGTAAATGGAAATACCAGTAGCCAAGCAATGCTCTTCTGTTGATAAAACTTTCAATATCTTTCTAATAACAGTCTTGACAGATGCAATTAGTTGTTTCAAATTTTCCTCACTTTCTCTTATGGCAAAATGGAACTCCATATCAGAAAATTGATCCCATAGGACTATGATTTTCTTTGATAAGCTTGTTAAATTTAATAAACTCCCAAAACATTACCATTATTACCATACTATGTAAAAATATGTAAAAAAAAAAATAATTTAATATTACAAACAATTTTAAAATTGCCAAAACACTACAATCATATCTGTAATTTTGAATTTCATTTAAATTAATGCTCAGTAGGGTCACTTCATCAATTTACTTGACTAATAAATTTAAACAACTTCTTAAAATAGTTTAACTTCTTTATTAATAATGATATTTATTTCCTTATAATAATAGAACCTTTTGGTTTACATAAAACAGTTTTTAAAAAGTCCCAAAACCATCACCCATTTTTCAGATTATCAATTTCCCCTAAACACATGCTCCATCTGAACCATGGCTCAGATAATGGCTCCCTTGGGACAAATTAATTCAGCCACACTTGTCTTTGATGTTCTCATTAGCTCCAAAGAATTTATCATTGACAAACAAAAACTTTGTAATGTCAGTTGATGGACTACTTATAAAATTTTTTTTTTTATTAATTAAGACATAAAGACAAAAAACCTCAATCTGGATGTTTTATATAAATATATTTTAGAGTGTTTTAATACTATTAATTAATTAATAAAATCTGTAAGGATTACCTCCCTTACTTTTCAACATTAGTGTACAATATATAGAATAAGGAAAATGAAAATTGTCATAAAATCATTAAATCTTGTCTGACCCTAAAAAAAATTGCAGGTGCACATCTTCAGATAGTGTTCAACATATGTACAAATTTTCAAACTGTTCCATGCAGTAATAAAAAATTCTATAGGGGGGACAAAGTTGCGTCTACAGACAGACGGACGGACAGACAGACGGACAAGGTGAAACCAATATACCCCCCTAAACTTCGTTTGCGGGGTTATAAATATTGCAAAGCAGATTCTTATAGATTACTGCACTTGGGGAAGACCGGTGCATTGTGAAACCAAGCCTTTCGGAGCCATCAAGAGCAGAATACAGGCTGCAATGGATTCCTGACCTAGAACCTAGCCACCGAGGAAAGGCGAGGGCTTGCCACAAGGATGGGGATCAAGTACGGCGTGTGTCCATTCACGTCTAAGAGACACAACTTCCTTACAGAAGTAGAGACCAGTGCACCTCTAAACCAGCTTCTCTAAATTAATCCCTTCAGGTCGGGCTGAGCCAAACACGCCTTGGTAATGATGGGATGACGAAAATACTGCTTTTCACTAACACTCCTGCCCCAACCTGTAAGTCCCTCCAAAATACCAGAAACAAAGATTTGGACTAGAGTCACCGTAGTCTATAGACGTGCAGTGCGACGGCATGTACAACTCCTTGTACTCTGGGGTCGGTGAGACGCCATTCCAGCCGGCAACAAACTGTCTACATCTACATCTGCAAAACATCAAATTTTCAAATTGGTTAAGAAAAAAAATATATGCTCAAAGCACGGTCAGTTACGGGATGAGGCATCTGCTAACCACTCTTGTAGTCTAGAGGAGTGATGCGCTAATCCCCCAAGACATTCTTAAGCAAAAAATGCCAATTAATTAATAAATTATGAACTGTTCCGTGTCTTCTTTGGATTAAAATATTTCTTTTAATTATTTTTAATTCAAAGCTGTAAAGTTATCAGCTATAAAGTCGTAAATTTCACAACCGTTACTGTTTATTTTTGTCATATGTAATACTGCAGTACAAGAATTTAAAGAACTAAAAAGAAGTGTAAGGGAACTTAAAAGATGCTCCGAAACCACGAAAGAAAACAACTGCATGCAGATATAAAGATCAGTTTTTTTAAGGAAGTCTTTCTCTCCCTCCCATATACATGTGATAATTTTTATAGTTACACACATATGTATGCACATACACAACCATATATATATATATACGTATACTAGTAATCATTTTGATGCATTTTTTGGAAGAGTAAAAAGCTTGTTTATAAAAACACATGCAAATTTCGCAGTACGTCCAGTTTCAATCTCAGAAGTTTATACAGAGAAGAATCAACCAAGTTGAATGCTATGGGAACATTTGTATATACAGTGGTAGCAACGTTATTGTTGACTAACGACACGCACGATTCTGATACACGAACGATCACGCACGATACACGGACGGTCACTAACGTACTAAATTTTCACGATACCCAAAGATAACGATAAAACGAACGATTTTAAACCATTAAACACTCAAAAGCAAACTTATTTTTCAAAGACCGGGTCTGGGGTATAAATAGCAGCCAATGAGGAAAATAAAGGAAATTTCAAATTTTCTTGCCACCTTTCACTTCAGAGGATAATTTTCTGAATTTACACTTTAATCAGAAAAAACAATATTTTAAATTTTGTCATGCAACTAAAGTAAACTGAAAGGCATCTCTAGATAGTAAAATAATTATTATTGATGCATTACTACTTTAGAAATTCATATTCAAAATTTTGAAGTGATCCAGAAATTCAAAATTCCTCAGATTTGATTGACAGATGAGAAATCGGCTTTTTGTTTACATTCCTACCGGAAATACCTATTGCTAGAGACGCACAGTAAATGGCGGGAAAGCTTGTCTAGATCTTACCTCAAAACTGAATAACACTAAGTAATCCTTCTTAATTGATTTATTACTCTATCATCACTGGTAATCATAAACAAAGAGAAAGAACACACACTTGTGTAGAGCTGGAGAGTCAGTCCTGCAGCTTAACAATGACAGTATCAAGTTCCCATATCTGTTTACGCATGGGGCCTCCCAGGTCACAGGTTCTAGCAGTTTTAAATTATAAACATATAGGTCATCACATTAGTTGAGAAATTTTAAAAGCAATCCTATGCACTGATCATGCTGATATTATTATTCTAGTGAAAAATCCAACTTTCCGACAGATGTTTTTTGGGTCTAGAATACAGCTCTGTAAAACCATATTGTAAAAAGTTTGTACCTTCAGTAAAGTCTTATTTCTTCCCAAAATTTGATTTCCACCATATCGGACAGCTTCTAATGGGTCTGCATAAACAATGGGGACATTCCTATGTTATTGCTGTTCTGACAGAATCGTGCAGAATTAACGTTCCACAAACTCCCCTGTAAATCATCAGTCTTCATCTGTCTCATTTTGCACTATCTTAGATCACTAGTCGATAATTCTTCTACATCCCAATTTATGAGTTGAAAAACTTTACAATTTCTCTTCCTTCCAATTCACCCTGTTTGATCTTTTCCGCCATAATTTGGATTACAAGAATGTTTTGGAGGGAATTTTATTAGGGCAGAGGTAAACCAAAAGGAAACTTGAGCTTGTAATCTACTACAGTGAACTACAGTTTGTAACCTTAACATCTGATTTAATAAATTGTATGTGAATATTTTTTTCAAATATTTCTGATAATTAAAGTTCAGGCCCACATGCAAAAGCATCAGGTAAATATAGTTTTTCCTCCCTGGAACCTCTTTCACATTTGCAGATTTGGAGGCTGATTTATTGACATTTGGCGGGAGGGATTCCCCACTGAGTCAGGACTAGTTGTGCATTAGCCTCTTGCACCTAACCCACACTGTTGTTGATAAGAGTTATTCTGACCAGTGAATTTCTTGGTTTTTTTTTTAAGTTTAAAGTATTTCTAAATAAGCACCTAACCCACACTGTTGTTGATAAGAGTTATTCTGACCAGTGAATTTCTTGGTGTTTTTTTTTTAACTTTAAAGTATTTTCTAAATAATTATATGTATGTGAAGAAATGATGCTTACTATGATAGATATTTTACAAAGCTCTAGATACAAAAAACAAAACAACAAATGGGATGCTTGTATTGGCAGTGATCAATTTAGAAGTACATGCATGTGTAGATACTTATTACCTAAAGATGAAAATCATGGAAAGGAACTATGCACACCGTTTCATTTCTAAATGACCATTAAAATTATGTAGTTCTCTGATCAACACGTGCTTCTGGTATGCAGCTATCTATTAATAGATTCACTCTGCAGTGTTATCAGTTTGAACACACGGGCTTGTGTAGAAAATAAACATCGTTTAAAAAGTGGGTACCTCGGAGGAAAAAAAAAAAAAGGGGAGGACGCCATCTTGGATACCGCTTCGCTTCATCAGCTAATTTCTCATTTAAATTGTAAAACTAAACACATGCGCCGATTCGTATTCCTTCATAAATGATTCTTCTTTAAGATCTCAACTCCAGTTTAATTCTATTTACGTCTACATCAACAAATTTTATCTTTTTCTCGCGTAAACATCCGAAATCGACAACTCCCTGGCTTTTTCCATAACCAGTCGTATGACAGAGATCTCACGTGCCACACTTTCGCTTTTGCAGAAGCCAGGGAGTTGTCGATTTTGAATGTTTACGCGAGAAATCAACAAGTTTGTCAATGTTGGTGTAAAAAAGAACTAAAGCGAAGATTATATCTCAAAGAAATATTACTTACGAAGGAATACAAATGGGCGCATATGTCTAGTTAAACAATTTAAATGAGAACTTAGCTGATGAAGTGAGGTGGTATCCAATATGGCGTCCTTCCTTGTTATTTTTCCTCCGAGGTACCCACTTTTTTAACGATGTTTTATTTTTCTACACAAGCCCCTGTGGTTTGGAGGAGGGGCCTGCTTCCTTATATGCTTAATTGCCGTCCGTGTGGATATTCAACTAGGTCAACACCGGTCTTTAAGGAAACGTATTGCTGTAATTTGTACCACAATATGCTTGTGTTTTATCGAAAGGCGACATGTACAGTAGCCATGCGCTGTTCTATTTTTAACGAGTAAACAATATCTTAAAGGGTTCAAACACATTTAATTTGTCTAAATAACGAATATTCTTATATCATAAGTTAAAGAAAATTAAGTGAAAGAAATGAAGATAATACATAACAAAATACTAAACAAAGTTATTTAACATACAAGTTGATATTTATGTAATCCAATTCTTCTATGTACGATTTATATATGCGAGACACAGATATTTTTGTTACCTTGTTCAAAGGAGTTTCGATTTAACACATTCCATATTTTCTTAATTACGGTACATAATTGATTTAATTGAATGTATTAGAAATTTTAAGGCGTCTAAATAAATTGAATTCCTTCGGAACGTGTATACAATGTACCAGATGTGAATGTGTATCGTATTCTCATTTAAATGAAAACTTCGGGGATAACTGTGTACTTTTGAACGGGGAACCATTTAATGCGTCTCTCCTGCTAATATGATTGAAATTATGTGTCAAGATACAATAGGTGTTTGATAAAGACTGATTACAAACGTATGCAAAACTAACTTGACCGAAGGATTGAATTACATGTTGAAATACTTGCTAAATGTATTTTACGTCGAAAGAGAGAATAGTATAACTAGTTTTCCTTTTAAAGGAATGATAGGCAATAATAATATATTGCTAGCTAGAAGCAATCAACAAGGTCAGTTTGATATAAAATAATTAAAAAAGGACTGTATTTTAACAAAAAAATTAATTTTGAAATAAATTTGGAGAAAGCCGTTCGTAAACTCCTTGTCTAGTTTTATATTTTTAACGTAATTATTAAATGTTAATGTATCTTCAACACGTATACAAAGAAAGAGTTGTATTAAAATAATTTAATGCGACTGAAAAGCTTTGAATGTCATCGTAACTTGCTATTGAGGTCGCATTATAACGTAACCTTGTTTATAACTCAAGCAGTCTTCCTAGCTACTATTATGCAACATCAATAGATCGAGGTCAATTCATGGAGCATCTTCTTATGATTGAGGTCAGTTCATCGAGGACAACTGCATTCACCACTGAATTCAAAATCCACTGATATTCCCAAATATTGACTGACATTGTACATTTCACTGACTTCCACTGTACCCCACTGTACATTTCTACTGAACAGCACTGTATCCCACTGTACAGTCCTACTGACTTCCACTGTACCCCACTGTACAGGGCACTGACCAGCACTGTGTCCCGGAACTCTGTAACTAGAATTTCAATTCAGCAGAAATATACTAGCGGAAAAATGAAAGTGTGCATTATAAAATCACTGTACATTAACTGTACAGATTGAATCGAATATTCTTAAAATTTCTTCATAGAATATTTCCAAAATGTTTTCCTTATGCTTATGTAAACAAAAATTTACCATGTTAGGTATGCATACTCATTTGCTTAGAAATCACTCAAGTTATACTCATTAAAAATTTTCTCAACAATCTTTTTAAATTTTTCTTTCACAGACTAATTTTAATTTACTGGCCTTGAGTTTTTCTGATCGGCTTCGGCCGAACACTGTTGTGTCTATAAGAGGCATCCAGCAAATGCTTCCACGTGCGCACACATTCCGCTTGCATAAGTAGTTTTTATAAAAACTTGAAGATTTGGTTTAATATTTATATAACATTTTACTCAGTTTTATTTCAATTCATTTACCATATGAAATGCAAACATACATTAAATACAGTTCGACCTGTTAATTCAAGAATGCACATTTTGTCTCACGCGTAAGAATATCGATCGAAAGATTCATTCAGTTATGCAGTTGACCTTGATGAACTGACTTCGATCATAAGAAGATGCTCCATTAACTGACCTCGATCTACTGATGTTGCATAATAGTAGCTAGGAAGACGGCTTGATTTATAAACAAGGTTACGTTATAATGCAACCTCAATAGCAAGTTATAATGACATTCAAATTTTTTCAGTCGCATTAAATTATTTTTTTTACCACTCTTTCTTTGTTTAAGTGTTAATGCTCTTTGAAGAGCCCTACACAGTATTCTGAAGAAGAAGAAGAAGAAGAAGATACATTAACATTTAATCATTACCTTAACAATATAAAACTAGACAAGGAGTTTACGAACGGCTTTCCCCAAATTTATTTCAAATTTAAATTTGTTGACGGTTTATAATGAAGAAATTATGGTGTACAGATTCAAAATATTCTATATTTTGTAAAAATACAGTACTTCTTTAATTATTTTACATCAAACTGATCATGTTGATTACTTCTAGCTATCTATATCAAGTATTTGACCATGGGTGCTGGATAACATCCATCCTAATCTACACCAAGGTGAACTCCATTGCGTCAAAGGTATGCAAAATTAGTCCAAAATCCTTTATATTTCCAGAAATGGACATGCTCCTCCAAACTTGTCAAATATTCTAAGTGTTTGTTTATACTGATGGCCTCCTCGTTATATCCAACCGGTGATTTCCGAGGGTCGCGGCGCAACAGTTAACAAATGATGATCACGGATTTTGCACCATATCCATGTATCAAATAGTTCGCAAATGAAAAAATGTCTTGTACAATGACCTGTGCTGGTCAAGTTGTCGCATCGTTACCCCCTACAACAACAAGAACAAATAAAGTAGGAACTGTCGAAAACGCGCACAATCTGGACGAGTTAGCAAGTCCGTAAATAGACAAACCGCTTGGCCCCGAAAACACACACTCATTTTTTTTTTCATCGAGACCCAAGTTTTCATACACAGGGTTTTGTAAAATAAATCGTTCCAATTGTTTTGCACACTGGCGTTCGATCCGCCATTTTGACTGTTTACAAATTATCAGTACATACCCCGGGCGCTGATGGTAAAAACTTACACTGCACACCTATTTTAACACTTACTTTAACTAAATAACAACGTTCCAAAGCAAATTCTCCCGCGTCCAATACTTCTCAAACTATCGGAAAGCACATGGCCGGGAATTTAACTTTACAAAGCGATCAATATCTTAGGTTACGAAAACACGTCCTTCTCACACTTCAGTAAAAACAAAAGTGATCGAAATACTCTCATTTCAGTACAGGCATTTATTAATAGGTACAGGATGGACAAATTAGCTAAAATAACCATAAAAAACGGAACTTAAATTAGAATTTCTAAAAATAGAACTAGAGTCATGACATAAAACATATTATTTGGCAATAATATTTCATGGTTTTTCTTTGTTCGATTGTTTTCAATTGGTGTTTAATGGATTGGAAAATCTGATATTTCTGTTTGTATTTACATGCATCATTTACTGTGTTTATTTGTTGAGTAGGTCTTAAATGGGCTTCCGTATATAACGATATATAAAAAGCAATATCGCGTAATATCGACGTTTTATCTCTTAATAACGACTTTGAAAAGTCGTAATAACAACTTTTTATCTCGTAATAACGACTTTTTATCACGTAATAATGACGTAAATTGTGTTGGTTTTCAACATTTTCTTCCCATCGAAATTAACTTTATAGAATGATTTTATGTTTTCTTTCCAAACTTAGTTGACTTTTGGTGAAGCGCGATTTGTTAGTTACCTGTGAATATGTAAGTGTAGTATAACATATTTTAACCGGCTGCATTTGTTATGCTTATAAACAAACATGATGAGGAAAAGATATGCTAGTTATGTTTTATCAGAAAATATAATGATCTTTTGGAACATCAGTGCGAGAAAAAGGCAATCGAAAAAAATCTGCGCTGGCAGTGTTCCTTTTCGTTCTCTGGATACAGCTCTTTTCAATTCTTTTCCAATAGACATCCTAACTGTTTATCAATATTGCTGACACTACAGGTTCTTATTGGGTCACAAGATCACTTTCCTCTCATAATCTCTGCCTGCTCGCTTATCTTTGAAACGGACACTTGCTAGGATCATTTCTAGAATTCCTGAACTGAATCGTCATTTTTTGAAACCGGTAGAAAGTCTTTAATATCTACCTTGGTCTTGTTCCAATGCTCATATCAATGTTTTTTCAGAACACGTGAGATGGTTATCCACATGTTGTTTTTGTCATCTTCCCGGCTGCAACAGCGTTGAAAGCAAGCTCTGAGTAGTACAAGACGAAATTGGGTTGTCCTTATTTTACAGTATTTGATTTGTCAAAAGATGTGGCATGTTACCTTTGGCATGAAGCGGAGGGAGATTTAACAGCAAATGCATTTGCCTCATGTGTAACTGGTTATGTACATGTAGATAATCTTGATGAGAGAATCGAAGAAGTCACCGTGTACAGTGATGGATGCACTTATCAAAATAGAATGCTGTGCTAGCTAAAGCCTTATTAAAAGTATCACATGACAACATAATTCGTATTGTTCCGAAGATTTTGGAAAAAGGACAAATTGAGATGTACAGTGTTCAAAGTATAATTGAGAGGAAACTCCACACCGAACCGATCTATAATCCACAAAATTATCGATTCGATCTGGAACAAAGCTGGCGAACCAACCGTTACGATCTTAGGGTTATTCCTGTAAAAATGGCTATTTGTTTCCTCCCAAACAAATTTACAGAACATATTTCATACCAAACACTTCTGTTTTGTAAATTTTGTAAACCTGTATTGAATTTCAGCGAACCACAAAAGTGCTTTTCAAAACCATGATATGACAGTCTTAATGTGAGATTTGAAATCTTAAACCAACAAAACAATGTAATTGAATAAAACATAATCACAAAACCAAACAACTTAAAATTAACAATACACCTTTGATTACCAAAAAGAATAGACCAACATAAAAATATAAAAATTCAAATACGGTTCATACTAATTGAATCTCAGTGAATGAAAAATCTACTCACCAGCGTTCTGTCCTATTTTCACAGTTCCATCCTGCAAAGTCGCAAACTTCAACAAAATGAATTCATTTCTTGTCTAATAGTCTGCAAGTGCTTCTCATTTACTGACATAGTCGTCTTGAATGAAGAATCAGGGCAAAACAAGATCCCACCATTGGCATATCTTCGCACCAACAATTCTTCAAGAACAAACACCGTCAGTGGTGATGGTCCCCGCCAAAACAATAATCAATTCCAATTAGATCCATGTCCAATATAACAGATAAACAACTCTAAAATCCAAAGGTTTGTACATTGCATTTAAACCAAGACAAAATCAAGTTAAAATGTATATATAAGGAAAAAAATCCAAAGTAAAAAGAACTCATCAGTATACAGTAAAACACGCTTATAGGGAAGTGCCAGGGACGGCGATTTTACCAATCAGTGTGTGATTGAAATCCATCATATTAAAAAGTAACTGATTATTGTCATTTCTGCTAACTTCAGACTTACAATTTTGATTAAAAAAAAAGATGAAGTACAGTGATATTCATTTATCAGAGGTCAATTTATATGTTAAAATAAACTTTAAAAAAGTTATGACAGTTTTTCATCATTATCCAAAAAATGATGGATTTCAGTTATTACTTTAATTCAGTTTTTTAACTAGAAATCATCATCTTTATATAAATCTGTAAGTCTGGGCGCACTGAATTATCTTATTTGTTTTACTGGGCGCACTGAATTATCTTATTTGTTTACTGGGCGCACTAATTTACTTGGGTTTCAACTGTAATTACGGTGTTAAAAAATAATTGATTTATTAGGCTTTTGAAGCGATCTGGTAGGTTTTTTTTATCTGGGTCAGAGTTCGACTCCTTTCTTTATTTCTGATTACATTGAAATTAATGTTAAAACGGGCTTGGCCCCGGTGATAAAAAAGAAATCGTAAAATCCAGCCACATTTTAATGTCAAATATTTTCTCACCAACTTAACAGTCTCATTCGGTAATATCTCGACGAGATGTAAGGCCACCTAATTTTTCGGATTTGCGTAGGTCATCGCTTTTTGTGAATAAGTGTCTCACTTGAATACTGGGGAAAAAAACACATACTAGGTGAAGCGTCACCGTCTATGATATTGATCAACCAGATATATTTCTGCAGTCGGTCAGTAACTAACCTAATAAGTAATAAATGTTAGCTACTTACTTAGTTTTCTGAACATAAATATGAATGTGACACATGCAATTCACTAAATACATAACGGTAAACCTCAGTTAAATACAATGTTAAATCCATTTGAGAAACTGATGCTCTATACCTTTTAATGTAGCTGTATTACTGATCTAAAAGAAACTGTATTGCTGCATCAGTGATCTCTATGTATTATGTATGCTTTATTGACGCATTTCTTTAATTGCCTTTAACTCACCGATATGGTTGACCGACTATAACTATTGCAAGTACATGTAACGTAGTTCTTTTATGTTTTCAAATTAATTATCAAATATTTTTTATGGTTATAATGCTTTTTATTGCTCATTAGTCAAAACATCCTGACTGTTAAATATATACTCCATTTAAATTCTAACGGGTCCCGATTTTAAAGGAGTTTTATTTCTCCTGAAATTTTCTCCTACAGTACAATGCTAATCTTCAGATATCCGTGGTTTATATACAGTTTTCTTGTGCCGTGTTATGGAAGCCTAAAGCCGGGCTTCTCTCAACTTCAGCGAGGACACAGACTGGACAGGAAACTAATCCAATCCTTCACAGATCTCAGTTTCCTGGACTGTGTGATAGAATGTCTAGTAACACCACGGTGTAAATCTGTCAATTATTTCAAAGGGGCTAATTTCTGTGAGACCAATTACGAAAATAAGACGACAGCAGAGACCAACTACATGGACAGTGCTGGATGGGTGTACAGTGAAAAGGAGCACTGGCCTAAGGTAAACATTTTAGAGTTGTGATTTACCATCAGTTAGACTATTTTATTTATTAATTACCAGCCAGTCTGGATAAATGGTCTCATCAAATTTAGTTTATTAAATATATTCTTCCCCAACATGATAACTTCCTTGTACCTAGTGAACATTCGTTCCACATATTTAGAAGTCATAGTTGTAGCGATTTGTGAAGATTCTACATCAAAATCATTAAACCTTAACCAGTTAATTAACTAAAAATAATTGACAACCAAGCCGATATTACCTTTCGAAATAAATGACTTTTTCCATTTATATTGTTTAATGTAATTACCAAAGATAAAGAAAAGTTTTTTCTGCTATGTCCAAGAGTTTTCACATAATGATTATCTCTGCCATGAAAAACATTATTCAGTAAAAAAAAATATTGTTTAAAACCATTTTAAATCGAAAAAAAAAATGCTTGATATGATAAAAATAAGTTGTAGAACAATTTCTTTATACTGATTTTACTCAAGCAGAAAAAATATTCAATCATTTTAAAAATTGATAAATGTATCACACTCTGGTTTTCACCGTCGTGATGTTTAGGGAATAGCTCAGCAGAGTTGTGGCTATGTGATGTACTCACGTTCACAATACCTGAGGAATCAAAATCCTTAGAAATTAATTAAAAGATGTTTATTTCGACGAGTCGCAAGTTGGAAAGTCCAAGATTATGAATGAAATACACAAATAATAATAGCATGTTATAAAAATCAAAGAGATAACAATAGTTCCGGAACACAATTAAAACAGATAATTATATAAACAATAGACATAAAAAGAAATCAAAACAATATCGAGCATAGCGCTTACCTAAAACATGATCCCTAAGTGTGAACATTGTCGATTAATAATAAAGTATCGAAAAATATGATTAAATAATGACTTAAACTTGTCTTGTAAATTTAGCGGGAAAAGTTTCTATTTTCGTTTTTGTTTATGATAACTTATTTATCTCCTCGCGCAGAAGAGTTCTATTTAGCAAGGCGCGGTAACGTTTAAATAGACGAAAAGTTAAATCTTTAAGGAATAAATTTTAGAATAGAAATTAATACGCAATAAGCATAATTTAAAGTGTAGATTAAAAAGATTACAAAGTTATTTAATTAAGGCGGACAGTTTTTTTTAACGAATAACAATTTAACATTGAAGTAATGAAAGAAATTTAAAAACTATCTAATTAATTGGATTAAGGTATTTAAAAAACTATTTTAAAAATATCCTATATTCAAAAATAAGTAATAAAAACCTTATATGAAATTTAGCTTAAATAATAAAAAGAATAAAACAGTAATTACAAGCTTACCTGAGGAATCAAAATCCGTAGAAATTAATATGTTTATTTCGACGAGCTGCAAGCTGGAAAGTGATTTCGTAAAAATCACTTACCAACGCGGTCACTCTACGGACTTAAAATTGACCAATCAGGTTGACGCCCAATTTCGGCAAAATTTCTTTGATGCTTGACACTGTAAGCTAAGCCAAACAGGTGTTACAACAATTACTCCATTTCCGCAAAGCAGACCTGTAACAAACACAGGATTAACTTGAAGCCGAAACAAAATAAATAAGTTTATCTACGTGGAATTTCGAAGTGTTAAGCTAATGGGCCAAAGAATTTATTTCCAAAGAAACCGAAAAAATTCTTTGATGTAAAATGACACGTTATATGTGACATAAGATGTGCGAGAAAACCTTGGGAGTGAAAATTAGTCTAAATAAGATTTATGTAAGAATACCATTTTTAGTTAAAAGAATGTATGAGATATTTCATCGCACTAAACGAAATAAATTAATTTAACTAATTTCAATTATAAAATATTGATACGTAATTATAGGTCATAAACGCACAAATTTCTATTTCAAATAACAACATTTTTCAATTAATCGAACAGTGAAATATCATGAATTGCTGATTATGTGACTTATAACTGTTACATTAAAAATTTAAAATTTATCAATTTAAACTTTACTATAACAGTTTACCCCCCTTATAGTTAAGTTTAAATTGAAAAATTTTAAACTTTTAATGTAACAAATGCATAAACTATTTATTTAACGTGCTCCTGTAACGGTCTTAGGGGCTGCTAGTCTAAATGGGCTTAACAGAATGAGAACAGCCGTCAAAAAACTTTTTTTTCCAAATTCAGAAAAGAGATACATTTTAAAAAATTGTTTTTATTTCACAAGGATCACGTTTTTACGTTATGATTACGTGGACATAAACTTTGAGGGCTGAAATTTTTTTATAAATATTATCAAAAGTGTTATGAAAATTCAAACCGAGGGCGCATCTACTGACATCGACGATCCTACAAGAAATGACACGTGTTAGAAAAACATTTATTAAGTACAATCACTCTAAAACCTATAAAACACTGTAACATACACATTCTAAAACAAAAGCAAGTAGTTTGGCACCTTTAGATAGGAATCAGACCTTTAATACTTTTAAATATTACAATAAACTTTATATATTACATTAATGAATTGCTGAATCATGTTATTTTTAACTGTTACATTAAAAATTTAAAATTTATCAATTTAAGCTTAATTTTAACAGTTTACTCCCCTTATAGTTAAGTTTAAATTAATAAATTTTAAACTTTTAATGTAACAAATGCATAAACTAAATTGTTTGAGAATTTCAGACTTTGGGGGCAGTAAATGTCACATAGACAAGAGATATTTTATAATATAAGCGTTAAAATATAAAAATAGAATTATTTATTGTGTACAGGTCACATACCATAATACTTATACAAGGTGGCTGTTTCATTACATCGGTGTTACACATAAATTTTTTTTCCAGGCCGTAAACAGCATTCACTTACTCGTTATAAAACTGATACTGTTATTTAACGTGCTCCTGTAACGGTCATAGTGGCTGCTAGTCTAAATGGGCTTAACAGAATGAGAACAGCCGTCAAAAAACTTTTTTCCAGAAAAGAGATATATTTCAAAAAATTGTTCTTATTTCACAAGGATCACTTTTTTACGTTATGATTACGTGGACTTAAACTTTGAGGGCTGAGCAATTTTTATAAATGTTATCAATAGTGATAGGGAAATTCAGACCGAGGGCGCATCTACTGACATCGACGATCCTACAAGAAATGACACGTGTTAGAAAAACATTTATCAAGTACAATCACTCTAAAACCTATGAAACACTGTAACATACACATTCTAAAACAAAAGCAAGTAGTTTGGCACCTTGAGATTGCAATCAGACCTTTAATATGTTTAATTGTTATACTTTCATGTTAAATACTGAAATCTGATTGGTTAAGACGCAGTTAATAATATTTACTATTACCCTCAGCGTTAGCAACGCACTTGGCAACGGGTAACATTAAAAAATGTTACATGCGCGAAAATTATGCGCGTACGGTTCGCTGTAGAATTCACGTTATTCCTATATAAAAGCAGTAAAATTTTCTTAAAAATTTTAAAAAAGACATTCAGTATAACAAAATAAATAGTGCCTGTTTGGGAGGATAACAGTTGAAATTGACACCCCTCGAAAACCATTGTCAACCTCCGCTTCGCGTCGGTTGACAATGGTTTTCTCGGGGTGTCAATTTCAACTGTTACCCTCCCAAACAGGCACTATTTATATAATATTACAATAAGCTAATTATTACATATTATATATTACGTTAATGAATATCATTTATTGTAGGGTCTTGCTGGAGCTTGTTCAAACTCGAACTGTCAACTCAACGAGACATGTAAACACAAGAGATATTCTGAGGATAAATTCTTTGAATGTGTTTTGTCCGGTAATATCACCAATTTTCTCTATTTAACGTACACATTAATATTTATATGAATAGCATAAAAGCTTAATATATGTCATTTTTTTTAAAGCGTAGTTTATATTTAGCTGAATACTTGATTAACATGAATAAACAAGATTTCTTCAATATAAATGGGTACATGTATATTAAACACAGCAAACTGGACTTATGGATAACATTGTCGTAAATTCTTTTAAGTCCTCTTATAATCTATCCTTTAATAGTCCTAGCGTCGATATGTAATCAAGCAGCATATGGAATACGATTATACTTTTGATCTTCGTTAGGTATACGTTTTTACCAAGGATATTGATTTGAATTATCTAAAGTTAACACTTACTGGCTTTTAAACGTGTCTTTATCATAAGACTGTGGAATACCCGATCTAAAAGGAATAGACCTGAATACAACACGACGTGAGGACGCCATTGGTATACACAGGAGGATACACGCCTCGTGTTCTGACGGATACTCTCAGTCTGGTTCAGGGCGGCTGATCTGTCAGTCAAACGGACAATGGAAATACAACATTGTCTGTGAAGGTGAGGGGTTAAATGGTTAATTGGGTTTATTCAACGTAGCTCATTACACCAAGTGTCCTTTCTGATATATTTCATTTTATCAAATCAAATATACAACATGACTACTTAAAGTATGGACACAAGGATTATACATATTTAAGACATTATTTCACAATATGTTGATTTAAACTATTTTGTTTAGGTTTTTTGTAACAATCAAACTGATTGAATAACGTCATAGCTCAACGGATAAAGAATCGGACTAGTGAACCGCTTAATTCACAAATTCCTGAGGCTTTTGATCATTTTTGTGAATAATTTGTCGAAAATTACATATTAATATTTATCATGTTGTCTTTTGCTAATAATTACTTTTCCACTGAATTGAATAAAATTGCAAGGCACCTTAAATAAGGCATTTAAAAATGAAATTTAATTAATTTTTTTTCAAAATACGCAATTACTGAACCATATTAACAAAATTTTCGCAAAAACAAACAGTATAGCGACAAGAAATAAATTTTTAATAAAGCATGAAGTTTACAAAAACTAATTTTTAAAGAAATCGATTAATAATATCAACGGTGAATGGTTAATTCAACATAAATTACATTAAGCACAGAAAATAGCACAGTAAGGTATGTATTGAATTTTTCCAACGATTAATTTTTTTATATACTACTAGATAATATTCCGCGCAAGGACGGGGAATAACAATATTCACATTTATGTTTGCTTGATTGTCTTTTCTCATTAATTATCGAAAAGATTTCTCTAAAGCACTGTACAATAATATGAATTGGCATAAATCAAAATATACTTTAAAAACAGGAGTTAAACAATAAAAAATCGACATACATGCATGAATAACATTATGAAAATAATACTGTAATTGTTAAAAGAAGTCAAATTTATATTTAAAAAAATAAAGAATATGTGCTCCTGTAAAACAAGAATGAAATGTAATTAAAAAGCTAAAAAAGATTTTATAAAACTGTATTTTTAAGTGTCTTTTAAACATGTTCAGGGGCTGTGTCTGTTTAATGTCGTCAGGAAGAGCATTTCACAAGTGCGCTGAAACCAAGCTAAGCTGGCGTTCTCCATATGTCTTTGTCAGGATTTTTGGCGACACTAAGCGTGATGAAGCCTTAGATCGCAGTCATGGGGTCGGCTTCAATTCATGTATAAAATCCTTGATATAAGATGGAGCTAGCCCGTGGAGCGATAGGTTTACATACGTCAGTATTTTGAACTGCGGGCGAAAGTACACAGGTAGCCAATGGAGATCTGCTAGGATAGGAGTGATACGTTTCTCGTAACAATGCGTGCTGCAGTGTTGTGGAATCGACTGTATGTTTTGCCATTCCATATAGGAGGCAATTTCCATAGTCCAGTCTGATAGTGATTATCGCGTTAACAAAATTTGCAGGTTTTTTGTGTGGAGCGTCGTGCCCAGTGTTGCATATCCGAAAATGACACGACTTGACGATTCAGGATACATATTTGTCCATAGTAAGGTGTTGATCGAAAATGATACCTAGGTTTTTACTACATTTTTACTGATATTACCCACTTTGAGCTGTAATTTTGGAAGATACTTCTGGTGGTATATCCATATATACGGATTTATATTCATAACGGGAAAGAAGATGTGCGGTGCGTCGTACTTTTTTTCAAAATTTTGTTCTTTGTCATTTTATTTCAGTTTTTAATTGGCAAAAATCGTGTTTTGAAAAAAAAGGGCAAAAAACTAAATCACATTACACATTTAATATCACCTGATCTGAAAATCAGTGGCCCAACGAGAACACTATGGGTGAATACGTCATGACATGGCGTTTTGTCACTAGTATAATGGATGATTACGATTTACCATTCTACTTGAAATTAGAAATTCAAAAACTTATGTTAATGAACTATATATTATAGTAGTCACATTTGGCCCCAATTACTCGCTGTTTTTAAAATGATTCAGGTACATTAATTTGTTGTGCTATTTTATAACATAGTTGACATAAAATATGTTTTTTGCCTATTTATTTGATTTATATGCACTCACTGGAAGTATATGACGTCAGAAGTGACGCTATTTTGATAATTCAATCAAAATCAGTCAAAATTTGACATTTTTCTTATCTTTTTTTAAATTGGAAATATAGAGCGACTCTTTGAACAAGAACAAACTTTTTGCCACTTATAAGTATTGGAGAGATACATCTTTGGTGAAAATATTTTGTTTGTTCAAGCAGTCGCTCAATGTTTCCTTTAAGAAAAACTGCTTCAAAACAAGCCGTTTTATGCTAAAAAGGAGAAAATGGCGGGAAAAGGTAAATTTTATGATGTCATATTTTTAAATTGTGGGCACTAGCATCAAAATGAAAATTATGAAAAAACTTCAAATGTATATTTGTACAAATAAAACAAAGAATTACAGTAAAATGACAGTGTTCATTTAAGGGGGCCATTTTAGGCTCAAACCATATATAGTCCTTTAGTATAATTTTCAAGTGGAGGGAGTGAACATTCGCTATGGCGTTTGTGGAGTCTTATTTTGTAAAATAATACACAGACGCATACTTAGGAATGCGCCATCTACACATTGAAAAGCACATTCTAATTAACAGTCAAGTAAACAGCATTTTTTATCAAACTATTTACAATGTATATATGGTATTGTATTTAACATGTTTTAATATTAACACTAAAACCTTGCTAATCAGTTACAGTTCCATTGGAGCTTGCATTTGGTAAACCTGCTGAACAATCGTCAACGTATTTATTACATGGGCCCGAGTATGCAGTAGATGGTAACAATGGTACAAACCTTATCCTAGACAACTGTGCACACACAGGTGATGGCGACACCAATCCGTGGTGGATGGTGGATCTGCAGGCTGTGTATTCCATCAAATCTGTCAGAATACTCAACAGAGGAATGGATGAGTACGGAACGGGTAAGCGTACTGAGGAATGACAATGCAAAATTGAAATATCTTGTGTATAGACATTTTTGTTTAATGTTATCTTCATTTAATATGCTGTTGTGATCTCAAATAAAACTTATTAAGAAATTATTGCAATCGTTTTCGTTTTGAAGAAGTAAATATTCTATATAAGTAATGTATTAACATGTAATTTTTGTTTTAAAATACTGCAGTTTTCTAAATTAGTTTTTTTTTATTTTTTTCATTGACATCTATAAATTGACTAATTTAAGATGTGTCATTCCGGCTGCAAGATGTCACCGTCACTGTAGGACTGACAGAATCTGATGTGAACACTCCGTGTGGTTTCTTTGCTGGTCCTGGTACTCTGTCACAGCTGGTCGTCATCGACTGTCCGACGTCACCACAGGGGAGATTCGTTAAGATCTCCAAGACAACTGAGTATCTCACTCTTTGTGACGTTGACGTGTTTGGATTCTCCCTTTAATCCTTATCACAGCATAAGTCATAGATTTAGGATATCGTTTACTCATAGCATAAGTCATAGATTTAGGATAACGTTTACTCAGCATAAGTCATAGATTTAGGATAACATTTACTCAGAATTTGAGATTTAAAATTTTTTTTTTTCAAAATTCAATATATGTAGTCAATTTTAAAAAAAAAAATTAAAAAAATCGGTAATAAAAACAATTATGTCCAAATTTTGTTTCAATTAAAATGTACCTTCGCCATGTTTGGTATTTTTTACAAACACAGGACCACAGACATAAAAAAAAATGTCAGTGTTGCAGCATGTTACTGTTATGAGTTAAGGGGAAGTGGGGGGGGGGGGGGGGTTAAAGTTTGTTTTGGAGATATACATGTAACCCCAGATTTTAAGTAGTGAAAAGAGAGGACATGCAGTTATATATCCATACGACAAATGATATAGGAGGAAGAAGTTGGACTATAACAGCAGAGTGCAATAGAAGCTTGTAAGAGGGTAACATATTCAACTTGTGTAATGTAAATATTTGTCCCAGAAAATTCGTCTTAACTTATGCTTGATTGTTCCTAAATAAAAACAACATTTGCAGGTTTTATACGAAAACCCAGAACCCAAGAATGCATATTTATGGAAAAACTTCCCAAATCAACCTTTTACAGAAGAATGTGGACAATATTTTTAATAAAATGTTCTACATGATGCAAGACATGACTATGACCATCCGTCCGATAAGACCACATAAATAAGGGATAGGGGTGTGATCTGTCGTCTATTGTGTCTATATGTTATCATGATCTACTTTTGTCAAAACATAAAAAGATGCGGAGGAAACAGTGTTTAATGACTTTGTCAAAATTTGCCATGAGAGATGTACATCAAAATGTTTTGCTAGATTTGGTAGATTGGTTAAAATATTTTTGTGAACGGAGCTTTAAACGATTATGTTTGTCTATTATTATTATTATTATTAGTTTAAACAAGATATGTTTGTGAAACACTTATGCCCCCCCCCCCCCCCCCGAAAACATTCAGAAAGAAAATGAATATAAACTGCAAATATTTGGAATTTTTGGAAGTCCAAGGGGCTTAATTTTTTCAAAAACATTCCAAAATCACACTTGACCTAGAAATTATATAGATAAACCTAGATCTACCAATTTTTATATCAACATGTGCAAGAAAAAAAATTAAAGCCCGTTACAATACTTAGTGGAATAGCGTTAATTCCAAAGGACATAAAAACTAATGTCTCTGTACGTCAATAAATTCCCGCGGAGCGAAGATATCTTTAAGCGAATCTGCGTTAAAAAAATATTCTTTGTAATTTTGTATAAATACTGTTCTTCACATTAAACGTAATCTTAAATTCAATTTAAATCTTGTGCTTTTTACTTGCACATTTCACCAGCCACTTGGTCATTCACTGGTTGAAACTGAAACACAGTGTTTGTCGCACCACAGTATCCGTCTACCGGATATGCCCCCACACGCTTATCGCGACCGGTGTTCATTTTGTGTTGTATCTGGACACCCAACGCATGCGCAACCCAATTTAACCAGTTATATTGGGCCATGTATTCCTCTCTCACCACCGGGCGAAAATTGTTTTCCTGAAGCCGTCATAATGTTTGAAATTAAAACACTTTGACGACGAACAGATATTAACCACTTAATTGTGCCAGCTCGTATAAATCATGCCTGAACGACATCTCTTACAATCTAATCAGATAATACTTTTATTATTTTAACATTTCGCTATTCTTTTCGTAATTGACACAAAGAAAAAAGGCAGATCTTATTCTTTTTCCCGTTCGATTCAAGCGTAGACATTTAAACTCGCCTGTTCCAGTAAATATGATTTTAATTAAACACGCAGTGAAAATTATTTAAAATATATAAGTTCTAAATAAATTCCTTCTTAACAGTCACAAGTCAATATTCAGCACATTTGTGTCTATTTTGTTTTTGTTTTTTTTAGTCATTTTTTCTTCACTGGTTAAACATCCCGTTTCCACTCATTATTTCATTTCTAACGTCCGTAAGTAAATATCCCAGCTTGTTCTTCCCTCTCCAGGTCTTGCTGCTGTTGATTTGGGGTTTATCTTGTAGTCCGAGCCCGATCCCCCACAGGCGATCAGACGGGGATGCCTCGGCCAGTATATTTGAAAAAGTTTCTATCAAGGCTCTCTCCAAGTGTGAATTTCGCTTGAACTTAAAAAAAAGAATATTTAAATCAAATCTCTATATTCAAGTCTAACTAGTATTTAAAATGTTTGGTTTACTTACATGTACTGTATGTATTAAGGTCTTGCCTTGGCTGTTACACCTCGCTTGACAATATTGACACATTGACTTGACCATACTTTTGCATCAAAACCGTTGACTTTTCTTCCAAGTCTTTTTATTGTTTATTGTTAGAGGGTCATTGGTCGACAAAATTTGCTGGGCTTTTCCATCGTCTTTAAACATCTATAAAATAAAAAAAATTTAAGAATTCAATCGTTTTTGCTCTTTAAATTATTGCTTGAATATATCGCTTATGCATATTTATAATAGTACCTGCTTTTTTGTGCATCATATACTGTTCACTACATCTGTATTCCACTCCTTCCAGAATAAACTTTGCTGGGCGGAAATTGGTAAATGATGATTCTTTTTGATAGAAATGATAATTTTTTGACTGGATTTCTTGTTACCAAAAAAGTGCTAAATTTCTTGATTTTTACCGAAACGTGCAATTAGCTCATCATTCGGGTTTTTCTCTGAACACTCCTTCAACGACACCGAATCTATCGCCAAAACCGTGCATTCTCTCGGTATGGTGATCTCCATGCATGGCAATTCATCATCACTTCAACAAAATAAAATAATGCTAAAAGTTCAAAAAGAAGCACTAATAAACATTTCTACTAACATATTATATATATATATATATATATATATATATATATATATATATATATATATATATATATATATATATATATATATATAAACACTTGCCTAATTTCTACCTTCTTCGCTCTTAAATTTAATTTTTCTCCAACCAGCGGGTGACTATTCAAACCATTTTTCTTGGTCCACCCTTAAACGGACACCACGAATTTAGATCTCTCAAGGACATCTTGATTTCCTCCTCTTCGTAGAACAAAACATATGAAGACAGCATTGTGATGTAGTCTCTAAGCGTGAAGTAATCGCACCTTCAAATTGTCTCCCTTTTTAGTGGTTCTCCCCTCTTCATCGGTAATGACTTGTTACTAAACTACGCCTTTAATATGTCATCACACAGTTAATTATAATTAATGCATGCCGGTTTCTTATTTATATTATTTCTCCCCATAATTGGTAAATGACTTTCACGCATATCCGAACCCGACAAATACACATGTTCGGACCTTAAACAAATCGCAGTCAGGATCCTGATTATCTCAGATTAAGATAATTCACTTGTCATGCTAGCCTTTTAAATCAGCTGTATGGTCAGTTCCATCATTCTGTTTTTCTCCTGTAACTCTGAAATCGAGTTTTCGGCCTCAACTGTTTGATCTTGGACTTTCTCAAGTCTCTAATTGATTCCAACTCTCGCTCTTATCTTCAGTGTGAGATCGTCTAGATGTTTACCTTGGCCGTCCACACATACTAAAATGTTCGCGTAAGTATTTTGTATACTAGCAATACCTTGCATGATATCCATGCTCTGGGAGATTTCACCTTTGTCTATAAGTCTTGGTTTCACTTTTTAGCTCACCTTAGCTGAAAGCTCAAATGAGCTATTCTGATCACATTTTGTCTGTCATCCGTCTGTCTGTCCGTCTGTCTGTAAACTTTTCACATTTTCAACATCTTCTCAAGAACCACTAGACCAATTTCAACCAAACTTGGCACAAAGCATCCTTAGCCTACGGGAATTCAAAGTTGTGAAAATTAAGGACCACGCCCTTTTGCAAAGGGAGATAATTAGGAATTTATGAAAATTTTCGAGAAATTTTCAAAAATCTTCTTCTCATGAATCAAAAAACCAGGAAAGCTGAAACTTGTGTGGAAGCATCATCAGGTAATGTGGATACAAAATTGTAAAAATCATGACCCCCGGGGGTAGGGTCGGGCCACAATGGGGGTCGAAGTTTTACATAGGAATATATAGAGTAAATCTTTAAAAATCTTCTTCTCAGAAACTAATCGGCCAGGATAGTTGACACTTGTGTGGAAGCATCCTCAGGTAATGTAGATTCCAAGTTGTGAAAATCATGACCCCCGGGGGTAGGAAGGGGCCACAATGGGGGTCGAAGTTTTACATATGAATATATAGAGTAAATCTTTAAAAATCTTCTCAGAAACTAATCAGCCAGGAAAGCTGACACTTGTGTGGAAGCATCCTCAGGTAATGTAGATACGAAGTTGTAAAAATCATGACCCCCAGGTGTAGGATGCGGCCCAATGGGAGATCGAAGTTTTACATAGGAATATATAGAGTAAATCTTTAAAAATCTTTTTCTCAGAAACTAATCAGCCAGGAAAACTGAAACTTGTGTTGAAGAATCCTCAGGTAGTGTAGATTCAAAGTTGTGAAAATCATGGTCCCCGGGGGTAGGGTTGGGCCACAATGGGGGGTCGAAGTTTTACATAGGAGTATATAGAGTAAACCTTTAAAAATATTCTTCTCAAAACTAATCAGCTGGCAAAGCTGAAACTCGTGTGGAAGCATCCTCAGGTAGTGTAGATTCAAGGTTGTGAAAATCATCATCCCCGGGGGTAGGGTAGGGCCACAATGGGGGGTCGAAGTTTTACATAGGAATATATAGAGTAAATCTTTAAAAATCTTCTTCTCAGAAACTAATCAGCCAGGAAAGCTGAAACTTGTATGAAAGCATCATGAGGTAGTGTAGATTCAAAGTTGTGAAAATCATGACATCGCGGTTGTAGGGTGGGGCCACAATGGGGGATCGAAGTTTTACATAGGAATATATAGAGTAAATCTTTAAAAATCTTCTTCTCAGAAACTAATCAGCCAAGAAAGCTTAAACTTGTATGAAAGCATCATGAGGTAGTGTAGATTCAAAGTTGTGAAAATCATGGCTAACTGAAACTTGTATGGAAGCATCCTCAGGTAGTGCACATTCCAAGTTGTGAAAATTATGAACAATGGGGGTAGGGTAGGGCCACAATGGAGGATCAAAGTTTAACATATGAATATATAGAGTATATCTTTAAAAATCTTCTTCTCAGACACTAATCGGCCAGGAAAGCTGAAACTTGTGTGAAAGCGTCCTCAGGTAGCGTAGATACAAAGTTGTGAAAATCATGACCCCCGGTGGTAGGGTGGGGCCACAATGGGGGGTCGAAATTTCAGATAGGAATATATAGAGTAAATCTTTAAAAATCTTCTTCTCATGAACCATATGACCAGGAAAGCTGAAACTTGTGTGGAAGCATCCTCAGTTAATGTAAATTCAAAGTTGTGAAAATCATGACCCCTGGGGGTAGGGTAGGGCCACAATGGGGGGTCGAAGTTTAACATATGAATATATAGGGTATATCTTTAAAAATCTTTCTCTCAGAAACTAATCAGCCAGGAAAGCTGACACTTGTGTGGAAGCATCCTCAGGTAGTGTATGATGCATTATTGTACATTGTCCAGATAGTTTGTACTATGACTCCATTAAGCTGATTTTATCATACCTGTTGTTTCTCATGTGAGCGATGTGGCCCATGGGCCTCTTGTTAAATGCCATAATGCAAAACAAGTTCTGAATATCGCTCACTGGTCCCCACAGCTTTAAGACACGTAATGTTTCGTTCTTCACGTTTTTGCCAGATGTAAATATTCCAGTCCGCTAAAACACTTTTAACTGTTATCTACCACTGTAGATTCGATATTGTTCATGAATTATACTTACATTGACGGTTTTCCCCTACTACAAACTACTGGGTATACAAGTGCATCACCCAGAATTAATGATGGAACCAAACTTATAAAAGGTTAACTCCATTGATAGGTTGATAACCATGCCGAATGTAACAGCCATTTACAGAAGCCAGTAAAGGCTAACGGCCAATAATGAAATTCATCAAAACACTGAAAGTACTTAAACAGATAGTATTATATTTTACTCTACTAGACTTTGAATAATTTTTTTTTTTTTTCAAATTCTTTTATTGATTTTATATAAAACAATTTACAAGATTGTGGTCAAAGATAGCTTATACATAGATATGAATTTCAATTGAAATCATTATTCATTATTATGCACACAGTGATAAATATAATAAAACATACATACTAACATACAATGTATCGTCCGAAAACATAATCATACATGCATATATTGAAATGTTACATTCATTGGTATACGTAGTAAAAAAAAAGTTGAACCCCTGGCTTACCCGGTGGACATAACACATACATATGCATACAGTCCATCACTACGTCCCCGGGTAAAGCGCTAATACACATAGACAGTCCCTATGTGTATCGGGTATATTATTGTTTTGAAAAGAATAACAAATATCAAAGCTTAGATATCAACAGTTGAAAAATTTTGTCTGTCATCCGTCTGTCTGTCCGTCTGTCTGTAAACTTTTCACATTTTCAACATCTTCTCAAGAACCACTAGGCCAATTTCAACCAAACTTGGCACAAAGCATCATTAGCCTACGGGAATTCAAAGTTGTGAAAATTAAGGACCACGCCCTTTTGCAAAGGGAGATAATTAGGAATTTATGAAAATTTTCGAGAAATTTTCAAAAATCTTCTCCTCATGAATCAAAAAACCAGGAAAGCTGAAACTTGTGTGGAAGCATCATCAGGTAATGTAGATACAAAATTGTAAAAATCATGACCCCCGGGGGTAGGGTAGGGCCACAATGGGGGGTCGAAGTTTTACATAGGAATATATAGAGTATATCTTTAAAAATCATCTTCTCAGAAACTAATCGGCCAGGAAAGCTGACACTTGTGTGGAAGCATCCTCAGGTAGTGTATGATGCATTATTGTACATTGTCCAGATAGTTTGTACTATGACTCCATTAAGCTGATTTTATCATACCTATTGTTTCTCAGGTGAGCGATGTGGCCCATGGGCCTCTTGTTAAATGCCATAATGCAAAACAAGTTCTGAATATCGCTCACTGGTCCCCACAGCTTTAAGACACGTAATGTTTCGTTCTTCACGTTTTTGCCAGATGTAAATATTCCAGTCCGCTAAAACACTTTTAACTGTTATCTACCACTGTAGATTCGATATTGTTCATGAATTATACTTACATTGACGGTTTTTTCCCTACTACAAACTACTGGGTATACAAGTGCATCACCCAGAATTAATGATGGAACCAAAATTATAAAAGGTTCAACTCCATTGATAGGCTGATAACCATGCCGAATGTAACAGCCATTTACAGAAGCCAGTAAAGGCTAACGGCCAATAATGAAATTCATCAAAACACTGAAAGTACTTAAACAGATAGTATTATATTTTACTCTACTAGACTTTGAATATTTTTTTTTTTTTCAAATTCTTTTATTGATTTTATATAAAACAATTTACAAGATTGTGGTCAAAGATAGCTTATACATAGATATGAATTTCAATTGAAATCATTATTCATTATTATGCACACAGTGATAAATATAATAAAACATACATACTAACATACAATGTATCGTCCGAAAACATAATCATACATGCATATATTGAAATGTTACATTCATTGGTATACGTAGTAAAAAAAAAGTTGAACCCCTGGCTTACCCGGTGGACATAACACATACATATGCATACAGTCCATCACTACGTCCCCGGGTAAAGCGCTAATACACATAGACAGTCCCTATGTGTATCGGGTATATTATTGTTTTGAAAAGAATAACAAATATCAAAGCTTAGATATCAACAGTTGAAAAATTTTGTCTGTCATCCGTCTGTCTGTCCGTCTGTCTGTAAACTTTTCACATTTTCAACATCTTCTCAAGAACCACTAGGCCAATTTCAACCAAACTTGGCACAAAGCATCATTAGCCTACGGGAATTCAAAGTTGTGAAAATTAAGGACCACGCCCTTTTGCAAAGGGAGATAATTAGGAATTTATGAAAATTTTCGAGAAATTTTCAAAAATCTTCTCCTCATGAATCAAAAAACCAGGAAAGCTGAAACTTGTGTGGAAGCATCATCAGGTAATGTAGATACAAAATTGTAAAAATCATGACCCCCGGGGGTAGGGTCGGGCCACAATGGGGGTCGAAGTTTTACATAGGAATATATAGAGTATATCTTTAAAAATCTTCTTCTCAGAAACTAATCGGCCAGGATAGTTGACACTTGTGTGGAAACATCCTCAGGTAATGTAGATTCCAAGTTGTGAAAATCATGACCCCCGGGGTAGGGTGGGGCCACAATGGGGGTCGAAGTTTTACATATGAATATATAGAGTAAATCTTTAAAAATCTTCTCAGAAACTAATCAGCCAGGAAAGCTGACACTTGTGTGGAAGCATCCTCAGGTAGTGTAGATACGAAGTTGTAAAAATCATGACCCCCAGGTGTAGGATGCGGCCCAATGGAAGATCGAAGTTTTACATAGGAATATATAGAGTAAATCTTTAAAAATCTTCTTCTCAGAAACTAATCAGCCAGGAAAACTGAAACTTGTGTTGAAGAATCCTCAGGTAGTGTAGATTCAAAGTCGTGAAAATCATGGTCCCCGGGGGTAGGGTTGGGCCACAATGGGGGGTCGAAGTTTTACATAGGAGTATATAGAGTAAACCTTTAAAAATATTCTTCTCAAAACTAATCAGCTGGCAAAGCTGAAACTCGTGTGGAAGCATCCTCAGGTAGTGTAGATTCAAGGTTGTGAAAATCATCATCCCCGGGGGTAGGGTAGGGCCACAATGGGGGGTCGAAGTTTTATATAGGAATATATAGAGTAAATCTTTAAAAATCTTCTTCTCAGAAACTAATCAGCCAGGAAAACTGAAACTTGTGTTGAAGAATCCTCAGGTAGTGTAGATTCAAAGTTGTGAAAATCATGGTCCCCGGGGGTAGGGTTGGGCCACAATGGGGGGTCGAAGTTTTACATAGGAGTATATAGAGTAAACCTTTAAAAATATTCTTCTCAAAACTAATCAGCTGGCAAAGCTGAAACTCGTGTGGAAGCATCCTCAGGTAGTGTTAATTCCAAGTTGTGAAAATTATGAACAATGGGGGTAGGGTAGGGCCACAATGGAGGATCAAAGTTTAACATATGAATATATAGAGTATATCTTTAAAAATCTTCTTCTCAGAAACTAATCGGCCAGGAAAGCTGAAACTTGTGTGAAAGCATCATGAGGTAGTGTAGATTCAAAGTTGTGAAAATCATGGCTACCAGGGGTAGGGTGGGGCCACCATGGGGTGTCGAACTTTAACATAGGAATATATAGAGTAAATCTTTAAAAATCTTCTTCTCAGAAACTTATCAGCCAGAAAAACTGAAACTTGTATGGAAGCATCCTCAGGTAGTGTAAATTCCAAGTTGTGAAAATTATGAACAATGGGGATAGGGTAGGGCCACATGGAGGATCAAAGTTTAACATATGAATGTATAGAGTATATCTTTAAAAATCTTCTTCTCAGAAACTAATCGGCCAGGAAAGCTGAAACTTGTGTGAAAGCGTCCTCAGGTAGCGTAGATATAAAGTTGTGAAAATCATGACCCCCGGTGGTAGGGTGGGGCCACAATGGGGGGTCGAAATTTCAGATAGGAATATACAGAGTAAATCTTTAAAAATCTTCTTCTCATGAACCATATGACCAGGAAAGCTGAAACTTGTGTGGAAACATCCTCAGTTAATGTAAATTCAAGGTTGTGAAAATCATGACCCCTGGGGGTAGGGTAGGGCCACAATGGGGGGTCGAAGTTTAACATATGAATATATAGGGTATATCTTTAAAAATCTTTCTCTCAGAAACTAATCAGCCAGGAAAGCTGACACTTGTGTAGAAGCCTCCTCAGGTAGTGTATATTCAAAGTTGTGAAAATCATGACCCCCGGGGGTAGGGTCGGGCCACAATGGGGGTCGAAGTTTTACATATGAATATATAGAGTAAATCTTTAAAAATCTTCTCCTCAGAAACTAATCAGCCAGGAAAGCTGACACTTGTGTGGAAGCATCCTCAGGTAGTGTATGATGCATTATTGTACATTGTCCAGATAGTTTGTACTATGACTCCATTAAGCTGATTTTATCATACCTATTGTTTCTCAGGTGAGCGATGTGGCCCATGGGCCTCTTGTTAAATGCCATAATGCAAAACAAGTTCTGAATATCGCTCACTGGTCCCCACAGCTTTAAGACACGTAATGTTTCGTTCTTCACGTTTTTGCCAGATGTAAATATTCCAGTCCGCTAAAACACTTTAAGTGGACAGGAATACTGACACTTGCGTGGAAGCATCATGAGGTAGTGTAGATTCAAAGTTGTGAAAATCATGACCCCTGGGGGTAGGGTGGGCCCACAATGGGGGATCGAAGTTTTACATAGGAATATATAAAGTAAATCTTTAAAAATCTTCTTCTCAGAAACTGATCAGCCAGCAAAGCTGACACTTGTGTAGAAGCATCCTCAGGTAGTGTATATTCAAAGTTGTGAAAATCATGACCCCTGGGGGTAGGGTGGGGCCACAATGGGGGATCGATGTTTTACATATGAATATATAGAGTAAATCTTTAAAAATCTTCTCCTCAGAAACTAATCAGCCAGGAAAGCTGAAACTTGTGTGAAAGCATCCTCAGGTAGTGTATGATGCATTATTGTACATTGTCCAGATAGTTTGTACTATGACTCCATTAAGCTGATTTTATGTAAATATTCCAGTCCGCTAAAACACTTTTAACTGTTATCTACCACTGTAGATTCGATATTGTTCATGAATTATACTTACATTGACGGTTTTTTCCCTACTACAAACTACTGGGTATACAAGTGCATCACCCAGAATTAATGATGGAACCAAAATTATAAAAGGTTCAACTCCATTGATAGGCTGATAACCATGCCGAATGTAACAGCCATTTACAGAAGCCAGTAAAGGCTAACGGCCAATAATGAAATTCATCAAAACACTGAAAGTACTTAAACATATATTATTATATTTTACTCTACTAGACTTTGAATAATTTTTTTTTTTTTTTTCAAATTCTTTTATTGATTTTATATAAAACAATTTACAAGATTGTGGTCAAAGATAGCTTATACATAGATATGAATTTCAATTGAAATCATTATTCATTATTATGCACACAGTGATAAATATAATAAAACATACATACTAACATACAATGTATCGTCCGAAAACATAATCATACATGCATATATTGAAATGTTACATTCATTGGTATACGTAGTAAAAAAAAAGTTGAACCCCTGGCTTACCCGGTGGACATAACACATACATATGCATACAGTCCATCACTACGTCCCCGGGTAAAGCGCTAATACACATAGACAGTCCCTATGTGTATCGGGTATATTATTGTTTTGAAAAGAATAACAAATATCAAAGCTTAGATATCAACAGTTGAAAAATTTTGTCTGTCATCCGTCTGTCTGTCCGTCTGTCTGTAAACTTTTCACATTTTCAACATCTTCTCAAGAACCACTAGGCCAATTTCAACCAAACTTGGCACAAAGCATCATTAGCCTACGGGAATTCAAAGTTGTGAAAATTAAGGACCACGCCCTTTTGCAAAGGGAGATAATTAGGAATTTATGAAAATTTTCGAGAAATTTTCAAAAATCTTCTCCTCATGAATCAAAAAACCAGGAAAGCTGAAACTTGTGTGGAAGCATCATCAGGTAATGTAGATACAAAATTGTAAAAATCATGACCCCCGGGGGTAGGGTAGGGCCACAATGGGGGGTCGAAGTTTTACATAGGAATATATAGAGTATATCTTTAAAAATCATCTTCTCAGAAACTAATCGGCCAGGAAAGCTGACACTTGTGTGGAAGCATCCTCAGGTAGTGTATGATGCATTATTGTACATTGTCCAGATAGTTTGTACTATGACTCCATTAAGCTGATTTTATCATACCTATTGTTTCTCAGGTGAGCGATGTGGCCCATGGGCCTCTTGTTAAATGCCATAATGCAAAACAAGTTCTGAATATCGCTCACTGGTCCCCACAGCTTTAAGACACGTAATGTTTCGTTCTTCACGTTTTTGCCAGATGTAAATATTCCAGTCCGCTAAAACACTTTTAACTGTTATCTACCACTGTAGATTCGATATTGTTCATGAATTATACTTACATTGACGGTTTTTTCCCTACTACAAACTACTGGGTATACAAGTGCATCACCCAGAATTAATGATGGAACCAAAATTATAAAAGGTTCAACTCCATTGATAGGCTGATAACCATGCCGAATGTAACAGCCATTTACAGAAGCCAGTAAAGGCTAACGGCCAATAATGAAATTCATCAAAACACTGAAAGTACTTAAACAGATAGTATTATATTTTACTCTACTAGACTTTGAATATTTTTTTTTTTTTTCAAATTCTTTTATTGATTTTATATAAAACAATTTACAAGATTGTGGTCAAAGATAGCTTATACATAGATATGAATTTCAATTGAAATCATTATTCATTATTATGCACACAGTGATAAATATAATAAAACATACATACTAACATACAATGTATCGTCCGAAAACATAATCATACATGCATATATTGAAATGTTACATTCATTGGTATACGTAGTAAAAAAAAAGTTGAACCCCTGGCTTACCCGGTGGACATAACACATACATATGCATACAGTCCATCACTACGTCCCCGGGTAAAGCGCTAATACACATAGACAGTCCCTATGTGTATCGGGTATATTATTGTTTTGAAAAGAATAACAAATATCAAAGCTTAGATATCAACAGTTGAAAAATTTTGTCTGTCATCCGTCTGTCTGTCCGTCTGTCTGTAAACTTTTCACATTTTCAACATCTTCTCAAGAACCACTAGGCCAATTTCAACCAAACTTGGCACAAAGCATCATTAGCCTACGGGAATTCAAAGTTGTGAAAATTAAGGACCACGCCCTTTTGCAAAGGGAGATAATTAGGAATTTATGAAAATTTTCGAGAAATTTTCAAAAATCTTCTCCTCATGAATCAAAAAACCAGGAAAGCTGAAACTTGTGTGGAAGCATCATCAGGTAATGTAGATACAAAATTGTAAAAATCATGACCCCCGGGGGTAGGGTAGGGCCACAATGGGGGGTCGAAGTTTTACATAGGAATATATAGAGTATATCTTTAAAAATCATCTTCTCAGAAACTAATCGGCCAGGAAAGCTGACACTTGTGTGGAAGCATCCTCAGGTAGTGTATGATGCATTATTGTACATTGTCCAGATAGTTTGTACTATGACTCCATTAAGCTGATTTTATCATACCTATTGTTTCTCAGGTGAGCGATGTGGCCCATGGGCCTCTTGTTAAATGCCATAATGCAAAACAAGTTCTGAATATCGCTCACTGGTCCCCACAGCTTTAAGACACGTAATGTTTCGTTCTTCACGTTTTTGCCAGATGTAAATATTCCAGTCCGCTAAAACACTTTTAACTGTTATCTACCACTGTAGATTCGATATTGTTCATGAATTATACTTACATTGACGGTTTTTTCCCTACTACAAACTACTGGGTATACAAGTGCATCACCCAGAATTAATGATGGAACCAAAATTATAAAAGGTTCAACTCCATTGATAGGCTGATAACCATGCCGAATGTAACAGCCATTTACAGAAGCCAGTAAAGGCTAACGGCCAATAATGAAATTCATCAAAACACTGAAAGTACTTAAACAGATAGTATTATATTTTACTCTACTAGACTTTGAATATTTTTTTTTTTTTTCAAATTCTTTTATTGATTTTATATAAAACAATTTACAAGATTGTGGTCAAAGATAGCTTATACATAGATATGAATTTCAATTGAAATCATTATTCATTATTATGCACACAGTGATAAATATAATAAAACATACATACTAACATACAATGTATCGTCCGAAAACATAATCATACATGCATATATTGAAATGTTACATTCATTGGTATACGTAGTAAAAAAAAAGTTGAACCCCTGGCTTACCCGGTGGACATAACACATACATATGCATACAGTCCATCACTACGTCCCCGGGTAAAGCGCTAATACACATAGACAGTCCCTATGTGTATCGGGTATATTATTGTTTTGAAAAGAATAACAAATATCAAAGCTTAGATATCAACAGTTGAAAAATTTTGTCTGTCATCCGTCTGTCTGTCCGTCTGTCTGTAAACTTTTCACATTTTCAACATCTTCTCAAGAACCACTAGGCCAATTTCAACCAAACTTGGCACAAAGCATCATTAGCCTACGGGAATTCAAAGTTGTGAAAATTAAGGACCACGCCCTTTTGCAAAGGGAGATAATTAGGAATTTATGAAAATTTTCGAGAAATTTTCAAAAATCTTCTCCTCATGAATCAAAAAACCAGGAAAGCTGAAACTTGTGTGGAAGCATCATCAGGTAATGTAGATACAAAATTGTAAAAATCATGACCCCCGGGGGTAGGGTCGGGCCACAATGGGGGTCGAAGTTTTACATAGGAATATATAGAGTATATCTTTAAAAATCTTCTTCTCAGAAACTAATCGGCCAGGATAGTTGACACTTGTGTGGAAACATCCTCAGGTAATGTAGATTCCAAGTTGTGAAAATCATGACCCCCGGGGTAGGGTGGGGCCACAATGGGGGTCGAAGTTTTACATATGAATATATAGAGTAAATCATTAAAAATCTTCTCAGAAACTAATCAGCCAGGAAAGCTGACACTTGTGTAGAAGCATCCTCAGGTAGTGTAGATACGAAGTTGTAAAAATCATGACCCCCAGGTGTAGGATGCGGCCCAATGGAAGATCGAAGTTTTACATAGGAATATATAGAGTAAATCTTTAAAAATCTTCTTCTCAGAAACTAATCAGCCAGGAAAACTGAAACTTGTGTTGAAGAATCCTCAGGTAGTGTAGATTCAAAGTCGTGAAAATCATGGTCCCCGGGGGTAGGGTTGGGCCACAATGGGGGGTCGAAGTTTTACATAGGAGTATATAGAGTAAACCTTTAAAAATATTCTTCTCAAAACTAATCAGCTGGCAAAGCTGAAACTCGTGTGGAAGCATCCTCAGGTAGTGTAGATTCAAGGTTGTGAAAATCATCATCCCCGGGGGTAGGGTAGGGCCACAATGGGGGGTCGAAGTTTTATATAGGAATATATAGAGTAAATCTTTAAAAATCTTCTTCTCAGAAACTAATCAGCCAGGAAAACTGAAACTTGTGTTGAAGAATCCTCAGGTAGTGTAGATTCAAAGTTGTGAAAATCATGGTCCCCGGGGGTAGGGTTGGGCCACAATGGGGGGTCGAAGTTTTACATAGGAGTATATAGAGTAAACCTTTAAAAATATTCTTCTCAAAACTAATCAGCTGGCAAAGCTGAAACTCGTGTGGAAGCATCCTCAGGTAGTGTTAATTCCAAGTTGTGAAAATTATGAACAATGGGGGTAGGGTAGGGCCACAATGGAGGATCAAAGTTTAACATATGAATATATAGAGTATATCTTTAAAAATCTTCTTCTCAGAAACTAATCGGCCAGGAAAGCTGAAACTTGTGTGAAAGCATCATGAGGTAGTGTAGATTCAAAGTTGTGAAAATCATGGCTACCAGGGGTAGGGTGGGGCCACCATGGGGTGTCGAACTTTAACATAGGAATATATAGAGTAAATCTTTAAAAATCTTCTTCTCAGAAACTTATCAGCCAGAAAAACTGAAACTTGTATGGAAGCATCCTCAGGTAGTGTAAATTCCAAGTTGTGAAAATTATGAACAATGGGGATAGGGTAGGGCCACATGGAGGATCAAAGTTTAACATATGAATGTATAGAGTATATCTTTAAAAATCTTCTTCCCAGAAACTAATCGGCCAGGAAAGCTGAAACTTGTGTGAAAGCGTCCTCAGGTAGCGTAGATATAAAGTTGTGAAAATCATGACCCCCGGTGGTAGGGTGGGGCCACAATGGGGGGTCGAAATTTCAGATAGGAATATACAGAGTAAATCTTTAAAAATCTTCTTCTCATGAACCATATGACCAGGAAAGCTGAAACTTGTGTGGAAACATCCTCAGTTAATGTAAATTCAAGGTTGTGAAAATCATGACCCCTGGGGGTAGGGTAGGGCCACAATGGGGGGTCGAAGTTTAACATATGAATATATAGGGTATATCTTTAAAAATCTTTCTCTCAGAAACTAATCAGCCAGGAAAGCTGACACTTGTGTAGAAGCCTCCTCAGGTAGTGTATATTCAAAGTTGTGAAAATCATGACCCCCGGGGGTAGGGTCGGGCCACAATGGGGGTCGAAGTTTTACATATGAATATATAGAGTAAATCTTTAAAAATCTTCTCCTCAGAAACTAATCAGCCAGGAAAGCTGACACTTGTGTGGAAGTATCCTCAGGTAGTGTATGATGCATTATTGTACATTGTCCAGATAGTTTGTACTATGACTCCATTAAGCTGATTTTATCATACCTATTGTTTCTCAGGTGAGCGATGTGGCCCATGGGCCTCTTGTTAAATGCCATAATGCAAAACAAGTTCTGAATATCGCTCACTGGTCCCCACAGCTTTAAGACACGTAATGTTTCGTTCTTCACGTTTTTGCCAGATGTAAATATTCCAGTCCGCTAAAACACTTTAAGTGGACAGGAATACTGACACTTGCGTGGAAGCATCATGAGGTAGTGTAGATTCAAAGTTGTGAAAATCATGACCCCTGGGGGTAGGGTGGGCCCACAATGGGGGATCGAAGTTTTACATAGGAATATATAAAGTAAATCTTTAAAAATCTTCTTCTCAGAAACTGATCAGCCAGCAAAGCTGACACTTGTGTAGAAGCATCCTCAGGTAGTGTATATTCAAAGTTGTGAAAATCATGACCCCTGGGGGTAGGGTGGGGCCACAATGGGGGATCGATGTTTTACATATGAATATATAGAGTAAATCTTTAAAAATCTTCTCCTCAGAAACTAATCAGCCAGGAAAGCTGAAACTTGTGTGAAAGCATCCTCAGGTAGTGTATGATGCATTATTGTACATTGTCCAGATAGTTTGTACTATGACTCCATTAAGCTGATTTTATGTAAATATTCCAGTCCGCTAAAACACTTTTAACTGTTATCTACCACTGTAGATTCGATATTGTTCATGAATTATACTTACATTGACGGTTTTTTCCCTACTACAAACTACTGGGTATACAAGTGCATCACCCAGAATTAATGATGGAACCAAAATTATAAAAGGTTCAACTCCATTGATAGGCTGATAACCATGCCGAATGTAACAGCCATTTACAGAAGCCAGTAAAGGCTAACGGCCAATAATGAAATTCATCAAAACACTGAAAGTACTTAAACATATATTATTATATTTTACTCTACTAGACTTTGAATAATTTTTTTTTTTTTTTTTCAAATTCTTTTATTGATTTTATATAAAACAATTTACAAGATTGTGGTCAAAGATAGCTTATACATAGATATGAATTTCAATTGAAATCATTATTCATTATTATGCACACAGTGATAAATATAATAAAACATACATACTAACATACAATGTATCGTCCGAAAACATAATCATACATGCATATATTGAAATGTTACATTCATTGGTATACGTAGTAAAAAAAAAGTTGAACCCCTGGCTTACCCGGTGGACATAACACATACATATGCATACAGTCCATCACTACGTCCCCGGGTAAAGCGCTAATACACATAGACAGTCCCTATGTGTATCGGGTATATTATTGTTTTGAAAAGAATAACAAATATCAAAGCTTAGATATCAACAGTTGAAAAAGCTCATTTTCTTTTGTATTTTTTAGCATTTTCAGAACTGCACAGTGTGTCGTAATATACTCTTTGAATGAGTTTTTTATCAATAAAATTGATTCGGGTAAATTTTCAAGTCTACAATACATTTTACATTTGTATATTCTATATGCAATGAATGACAAAAAATAATTATATAATTTGGTGACTTGTGTTTCTTCCAGGTAGAAACCCAAAACAATATGCTTCCAATTAATATCAAAATTTAAGCACTCGCTGGCCACTTTCCAAATTTTTACTACATTAACACAATCAAAAATAAGATGTTTTGAATTTTCAATTTCGTTACATTGTTTGCATTTAGCAGTGATATTTTTATTCCATTTGCTCACTAAAAGATTGTTACATAACAGATTGTTCAGTAGTTTGTAATTAAACTCAGCTAAGGCTTTGTCTTTAGTATTTTTTATTTTCTGTGTATATATTGATTTCCATACATTTTTGCTTTCCAACTTAAATTCTTTTTCTAATTTAGATTGTGTACAAGGTGCTTGAAATTTACGTTTTATTAATCTTGAATAAAAAGTTTTGGTGTTGTGTTGATCGGAAATTATTTGTATTTGTTTTGTTTGTAAGTATGGAATTTTTGAAAAATCGTATTTGAGTTCAAATTTGGTAAAAATTTGTTTTATTATTTTGTATTCACATAACCAGTTTGTTCTTTTGCGTAATGTACCGAATATATCCGACGAACTTTTTAAAGTTCCATTCTCTTCAAAAATATCTTTTACATATAGAATTCCGCTTTTAATCCAATTTTCAAAGCAGATTGTCTTACCTTTAAAATTGAATATTTTATTTGACCAAATAGGTTGTAATAAAAAAGCTTCGGTAGAAAAGGTATTTTGGTTTGGGTATCATCTTTACATAAATTATAGCATACAAAAGCTTGCTTGTAGAAATCTGGGAAGTTGTTTATTATACCATAGTCTTTGGCAACCGTCTCATTTGTTTTCATCAGATATTCAATATCAATTTTTGTATCCTTACAGAAACTGTTAAAAAAATATTTAATATTGTGTTCTGTACTAAGTAAACGTGGAATCCACATAGCTTTTAGGGCCGTAAATTTAGATTCTATATCAACAAGACCTATTCCTCCCTCATATACTTCACCTATGATGGTATTTCTTTTGATCCTATCAGTTTTATTCCACATGAAATTAAATATAAGCCTTTTAACATTTTTTATGAAATCATTGTCGGGTATTTCCAAAATGCTAGCTACATATATAAGTTTAGAGATTGCTAATGTGTTTATTATTGTGCATTTTCCAAATATTGATAGTTTTCTTTTTTTCCAAGATTCAAATAACGTTTCCATTTCATGATATATTTTCATCCAGTTTTTATTGTAACACTCAATCTTATCATGACCAATGTGTATACCTAAGCATTTCACTGATTGGTTCGTTACATGTATTCCTTCAACATTGTTATATTGGTTTTTAAGAGTGCCAAGAAGGATGCATTCTGTTTTAGATTAATTTATTTTTGATCCCGCGAGTTTGCAAAAGATGTCAATGGTTTTAATGGCTTGTTTGAGAGAATCTATATTCTTCAGTGATAATGTCATATCATCTGCATGTTGGATGTTTTTAATTTCTTTTTCTGAGTTTTTAACTGTAAATCCGTTTATTAACCCATTATTTTTTATTTTATCGGATAAGATTTCAGCGACGAAAAGATATAATAATGCTGAAATAGGACAGCCTTGTCTAATTCCTCTATGCATTTGACATGTTCTTGAAATCCATCCATTATTTTTTAATCGAAATATTGGGTTTTTATATAAAATTTTAATCCAGTGAATAAAATTAGTTCCGAAATTAAAAGTCTCTAACGTTTTGAATAAAAAATTCCATTCAACAGAATCGAAAGCCTTTTCAAAATCTAAAAAGAGGAGTAGCCCTTCTTGATTATTGTTTTCGCAATATTCAAAAATGTCTAGAATTAGTCTAGCATTTGTACCTATAAATCTTCCCTTTATGTACGCTGTTTGCTCATTTCTTATATATTCATCTATCACTTTTTGCAATCTGCGTGCAAATATAACCGCAATGATTTTATAATCCGTGTTAGTCAAGCTGATAGGTCTGTAATTTTTCAATAGATATTTTTCACCTTTTTTGTGGATAAGAGAGATTACTGCTAGGCGTTGAGAGAAAGACATTTCATTTAACTGGAAAATTTCTTTCAACATATTAATAAAAAGTGAAGAAAGTTGATCCCAAAAACATTGATAGAATTCTGCTGGCAATCCATCAAGCCCGGGAGCTTTATTACTTTTCATACTCATTACTGTATCTTTACAATCATTTAATTAGGTTGGAAATTTATCACAATTGTCTTTAGCTGTAGTAGAAAGCGTTTTAATATTACTAGTTTCTAAATAATTTTCAATGTCTACGTCGTTTACATTTTTTGTATCATATAAATTCTCATAGAAATGACACATTTCACCTAAAATTTCGTCATCTGTTGTTAAGTTTTCCTGTTTTTCATTCTGTAGTTCATAAATTACGTTTTGTGTTTGATGTTTTTTTTCTAAACATAAAAAATATTTCGTGTTCTTTTCACCTTCATTAATACATTTTGCACGTGATCTTATCTGAGCACCTTTAGACTTTTTATCATAAAATTCGTTTAACTGAGTCTCTAAGTTTCTTTTCCTAATCATATCAATTTCATTGTAAGGCAAAGATTCTATATATTCAATTTCTTTTTCTATATTAAATATTTTCTTTTTAAATCTGTTTGATTGTTTAACGGAGAAAATTATAGAGAATTTTTTAACCTCGTCCTTCAAAATTTCCCATTTTTGTATAAATGTTTCATGCGTGTTGGAAATATTTTTTATGATTTCAGAAATTTGCTCTTTGTATTCTTTATTTTCTAAAAGAGACGTGTTAAGCTTCCAATAACCCCCCCCCCCCCCTTTTTGTTATCAAAAATATTTAGATCAAATTGTATCGATTCATGATCGGACATTCTATTGCCGTTATAATGGGTGCCGGGAATTTTTTGTAATGCTAAATTATTAGTTTTTAAATATAAGTTTTCACTCATAAATACAAAATAAATCCTACTTCTTGGTGTGTTATTTGCATCGCACCAAGTAAATCCATCGGAGTGTTTATTTTTTTCTTCCCATAGATCTAAACATTTCATTTGCTTAATAATTTCTTTCAAAAGTTTTGAACTCTTATCAGTAGTACTATTCAGCTTACAGTTGAAGTCACCACACAAGATAGTATTTGATATATTATTCGAGTTATTATTAATAAATGTTTTCATTCTTTTAAAGAATTGAATACGGTGTGATTCATTATTAGGGGCATAAATATTTACCAAAGTTAAATCAGTTTCGCCTATTTTTACATTAATCAAGATTTTACGTCCATCATTAGAACTGTGCCTATTAATAATATCTATATCTAAATCTTTCTTAAATAGAACTGATACACCTTTACTATAAGTAGAGTCTGAAAAACAATGAATAGATTTTCCTCGCCAGTTACAATTGTAATTAAACTCGTTCTTTTGGGTAAAATGAGTCTCTTGGATGAGAGCTATATCTATCTTTGAATCATGTAACCAATTATAGAACTTTAATCTTTTTTCTTTAGTATTAAGGCCTCTTGCATTAATAGATATAAAATTGATCAATGCCATGTTACTCATGAAACAATCGATAATAAACAAAAGTCTAAGGTAGTTTTAGTTTACCGTATAATCTGAGTCCTTAAATCACAATAGTGGTCAGAGTTCCTGTAAGAGTCCGAAAGGGATCGAGTCCAGCGTTAACCTTCGGCGGTGCGCGCGTGCGAATCGCGAACCTGGCTTGTCGTAGCTGTTTTTTGGTAACTGAGCCGCCAGAGTTTTGAGTCTTGCGAATGTCCTGGATCATGCTTGCACGGGTTGACATTGCTTATGATACCGAACATTTACAAAATAGATACATCGAGCTTTCAGCCGAGAATAATGCTATTTATTTCACTAAGCTCTGCTTAGTTAAAACGTTAGAATAATCCGTGTCTCGGGACAGGCCTTCACAGAATTAAAATGCCTGCGATATACCGGTTATGTAGCAAAAAATAGCAGAATCGCTCCGAAACGATTTTGGAGAAAATTAATGAAGCTGGATTGAAAATAGCAGTTGAATTTTTCATAACAAACCATTTTGAGGCCGTTCAGCTTCAACTTTAATTCATATTAATAAAGAATTAAACACTTTTTTACTAACGCTAACATGTAGCTGCTTCGAATTTACACATCATGCTGACATTTGGAACTCTTGGGATTTTTCGTATCAAATGCACTGAGTTAGAGTTGTCTCCCGTATTTCCTTTGATGAACAGAATATATGACAAATTTTCAATGAAAATTTACACGTATTTGTATTATCGATTCTGTATCATTGGAAATGATATACATTTGGCTGAAGATTTGTTCAACAGGATTCGTTTTGTCATCCGCTTCAACGCGTCATTATAGAATTTTAATCTAAGGACACGATCCAAAAGTTATATTAGAATCTCTTTTCTGGGTAAATGATTACCATGTCGTCTCCACTGTCCTATTTTAAAGAAAACGAAAAAAAACCGCAGTTGTTTTTATTGACACAACATTGCTAACACATAACAAAAACAAACAGGAATTGATTCGAATGAATTTTGTAAATGTTGATATATATAAAGGTACATGATAGATTCACAGTCAATATATACAGTGTACGTGGTATAAATGAGATAATAAGATAGAGTCATCACGCAACATAACTATACTCTGTCCAAAGATATCCTGGGTTCACATTTTGCTTAATTTTTTGATATTTATAAATACCTCAGGGTTCCAAGATTTCACTGTCGAAACGCCCCTGTTAGCTTATCAGGTTCCAATACAATGCCAAAAATGTGATGTCTACGGGGATTTTGTATTGCAGCGAGCCCTGATGATTACGTTGAAAAATTACGCGATGTATTCCGAATGGAGAAAAAATGTAAACATTCCTCATTAAAATTCTAAAGGAATCTGTTTTCGCTCCTGTGTATTTTTCCAAATGAAAGATGATAATGTGTCAATAAAATAATCTTGGAAATTATCCCTTTCAATTATTTCAACTGCACTTATTTCACATGTATGTGTATTTTTATAAAAAAAGAAAAGAAAAATCGGCCAAATGTGCTGCTGAAGTATCTTGGGACAGACTCTAACAAATACATGTAAATAATCATTTCATGCATGTCTTTTATAATTCTGCTGTGAATATTTGGAATAAAAGGCTTAATGATACAATGGTATGCAATGAAATCTGACTAAAAACTCGCAGTGTACAGAAGAGTTCAGAACATTTGAACTAAACTGATAAGAAGCTTAAGTGTACCACTGATCTGTAATAATAAACCTTTTAAATAATAAAATAAAATCATTTAAAAGAGAGTTAAATCATGCTGTATGCTATGTTATGAATGGCAATCAGGAGATTATATGTTACGGTATCGGATTCCAAAGCAAGCAGTGGTATAAGATTACAGTGCTATGTCACATTGTATGCTGTGGTATATGTTGTAAAAGATACATGTATGCTTGAACTGACTGAAGGCATGAGTAAGACTTGTACAGCTGAATAAAAAAAGATACACAATAAATTATCCGGGATAATCAAACAAATGCATGTATTTTTATACGGTAACTTTTCATCTATGACACCAATTAATTTGATGATTAGACGGGGACGCCAAACACGTCAACTTCACAAAGAGTGAGATACTCAGTTATCTTGGAGATCTTTACGTATCTCCCCTGTGGTAATGTCGGACAATCGATGACGACCAGCTGTGACGCAGTACCGGGACCAGCAAAGAAACCACAGGGAGTGTTCACATTTGATCCTGTCAGACCAACAGTGACGGTAACATTCCGCAGTCGGTATGACCAATCTAAAAAAAAGTAAAATTATGGTCATTTAAGATATGTACAGAACACAACAACATGCTACTATACCAGTTGCACGGATCGGGTCAGTATTCGTTTTAAACAGTACAGGTTTGTTTAAAAAATACAGCTGCAAGCTTTGTGAATGGCGTGCTTGCTTTTGTAATGATATGGTTGTGTTCTGAAGACTTTTACTTATTGCGATAATGATTTTAAAAGCAACAGAAACCATTACAGGGTAATATAATAAAAAAAATGTGATATAACTTGCATTTCACTCCTAAAGTCTAGACAGTTATCAACTGTTATAAAGTTATTTAACACTTTTTTATCATTTCAGGTATTAATTCTATGTGTTCTATACGCAAGTCTAACCGAACACGCCATCGGATCCCTTATCTGTAACGACATCTTGTGTACAGTCAGACATTTCGTTTTCATAACTTATTCTGTTAAGAATCTTTGACAGTAACATTTTAACAGTTTAAATGGTTTAGTTTTTTTTAAATGTATAACCCAATAAAAACTGCAGCATGCAAAATAAAGAAAAATGCATCATTGAAAAAAAATGATACAACCCCTGTACCAAACCAGGAGCTATAGTTCTCCGATGCATAATAAACTCGAACTACAATTTCCTTTATTAGCCATCCCGCGTTCTTAGTTCTCCGTTTTTATGTTTAACATTGGAACGGACATCTTCCGAATGGACATACGATGCAAACATACTATCGACCAAAGTTTACTAGTATCAAACGATGGAATCTTCTAAATTCTAAATTATTTCATGGGAAACCCAAAAACATATTTCGAGTTATTTCTTTTTTTCAGATATTTGAATTTAAAAGTTCTAACCCATGGGATTTTAGTTTGGAAAAATATACCCCACCAAAGAAATTTCATGCAAACCCCATCAGTTTTTGCGATAAACCCCATGCAACAATTAATAACATGAAATTGCATATGAAAAACACCCACATTTTCCTAAATATATCAGATGAGGTTATTATGCCCAAAAATAATGCAAGTGTATATGCTTTTCCAGTATCTACTTAAGAAATTGTTATGGGTATTTTCCCCATAAAAAAATTAATCTAAAGTGAAGTAATAAAATCTGCTTAATGTCTGATATAAGGCACAGATGAATAGTATACATGTATATACCGTACACAATTTTACTAGGCAAGTTACAAAAAAAGTTTAATTTACTCATCACATGTATGATAAATCTTAATATTTAGATGTTTATTTTAATGCTTAAAATTATTATTTATAAAACCAAAGAGAATACATAACTGCCCAAGAGAAAATTAGGCATGCCTAATGTCAATTGTTGACAAGTACCTGTTAATGTATTTTAAAATCTACGTAATTTCATACCTTAGCTTAGATCAATTGTTACCTTAAAATTTCAATGGCAAAATCAATTGAAATGAGCACTTATCAAGATTGGTCAGCTAGAACAGTATAAGATGTACTCTGTAACGTTGCAATCATAATTTGTGCTTGCAATGAAGTTTTAGAACAACGGAAATATTTCAACCGCAAAAATGAATTAGAAAAAAATGTCAAACAGCGAACTTTGCAATGTCAAAATACAGCGTACATATATGGTATGCGGTGTTATGTCTGTCAAGATGACGAACTCGTGATAATATCAGAGCAAGTTTGACACGCAAAAATCTACAATCCCTTATTCCAAATAGTATGCATGTACTCACAACAATTGATTCTTTGAAGGTAATGTTTAGTGAACTGGTTCACGAAATAAAAATTATATTCCCGGACAACTAGCAACACGAAAAACAATTAAGAAATGCATAATTTAGTCCTTAAAGTGAGACAAGACATGATGTCCGGAGAATGAAAATTCCTCAAAATGTTTTGGATGGGACAATTATGGTGGTTGTGGAAAAAGTTTTGACAGTTAAAGTGCTACCTGTGTACGTATGACATTATATGCCTATCAGAATGTTGAATTCGTAAAGACTTCGTAAAGGCGAAGGCTATAAAACATCCTTTTTCAAATATTTAAAACTTATTTCACAGAGAATCTCCGTCCATAGAGGAGGAATTATTTGACTTAAACAAACTTGAATATAATCTGACCAAGGATGCTTTCATACACGTTATGTCTTTTCTGGCTGACTGGTTTTAAACAACGAGTTTTTTTTTAAAGTTTTATATCTTTAAATACATAACTATATAAATTTCGACCCCCATTGTGGCTAAAACTCTACCACGGTACCATGATTTGAACTAAGTTAAATGTGCACAACATGAGAATGCTTCTACACAAGTAACAGCATGTATGGCCGATTGTTGTTTGATAAGAAGGTTTTTGAACAAATTATCTTTGTATTCCTATCTTAAAGTTTGACCCTCTAATTGATGCATACCCCTACACAGGAAAAAGTGCCTCGCACGATTTTCATGCGTGTTACTTTTCGTTAGAAAATCATGCGAAAATCCGATGAAAAGTTTCTAATGCGAATATGTTCGCATGATATTGATATTTGCAGGAAAGTTGTATAATTTTAAAGCGATTTTTGGAGCATGTTTTACATGCAATAAGATATTTTGTGTTAAAATTATATAAAATTATGCTAAATTCACATGAAAATTGCATGTTTTTTCATATAAATATTAATAATGACAAATCAATCCATAACACTTTGAAAACATTCTTTTATTCATATATATTTACTTAGTAGCATTTTTTCAAACAATTATTAATATAAAAGTTAACATTATGGCAATAAAAAAATTATCATGTGTTCGACTTAATAGAGGTATAAATCGAACATTAGAGTGAAGTTAACTTTACATTTTATCAGAATATACATGTGTTCAATACCTTTCATGTAAACATGTAAAACTTTGTCATAACAGTAGTCATTCTCCCCACTGAGATATATCCCCATTTTTAGAAGGTCGGTAAACATTAGGATTTTATTATATGTAGGTAAATACTAATTGGATTGGTAATCATTGTAGATACATACTTTAAGTCTTATGTATTTTAAGTACAATTAAAGAGTTTGCGTGTACATGTATCAAACCTTTCAAATGCAGTTACTGAATTATATATAGTTAAATGTACAGCTAAGAGGTGCATTTATTTATAGGCTAGACAATGAAAATTCGCTTAAAAATCTTAACAATGTGATACACGTTTTCCATGATTCCAAGTGAGAAATGCACAGACCTGTCATACTATTTCAGAAGGAAGGAGATTAACATTAGTAGTACTTTACCTGTAGGCATCATTAGTATTATAACCATAAAACTGTGGTTACTTTTAGAAAAATCACTGTTAAAGTACATGTACATATGTATTGTCATTTTAAAGACAAAAACTATTACATACTAATCACCGCTTTAAAATTATTTCTCTGTTTTTGACTGAACCCCCACATGTATGTGGTTTTATTCACCACATTCAATAGTACAGTATAAAATAAAGGTGGCTAGAGCCTAAGGAATCTCGAATTCCTTATAACATATTATAAAAAACTACATTTAGTGTTATAATTTTCGAGCGTAACCAAAATCTCATTTAATCCTATCAGAATATTCTGACTCTATAAACTGAGCTGATATATTGTCCCATTCATGTATGTCATCCTCATTTGGATGAACATGCCACTCAATGGGTTTTAAAAAGTTTATAAGACATTGCAAGTCATATTTATAGCAGTGTTTTGTAGTAAAACACATCGTCGTTTTTTGTAGTTTTCACCAAACCTGATTAAAAAACAGCCTATGTACAGGTCAACGAAAGCTTACTCTGTTACTGCTAAAGATTCCGCAATTACTAGTGATTTCCGAACGCAGATAAACGACAAAAATATTGAAATCGGAACAAAATTTTCCTACCGCGAGAAATTTCACATTCTACTGATTATGCAATTTTGTTTAATAAGCAGCGCTAGGTCCGACAAATATTTTTTTGGGTGTTGCCTAACATACGCATAGTTGAATTCTGTGCAAAGGTATTAGAGTTTCGTTAACACCCTCAATCCCTGGGGGGGGGGGGGGGCATATATTCACTGTATTTATTAAAGAATAGATTATTCAATGATGAAAATGTTTCCGGCAAAATAATAATAGCAAATTACAACTACTTCTTGCAAACAATACAAAAGAACAAATCAACATGCTTTCTCTTTTTATTTGGGGGGGGGGGGGGGGGTGACCATTTTAATTTCATTAAGTTGATCAAAGGTATGAACATAAAAACCAAAATCAAAACTTCAGTGCTCTCTTGATTTTCTATAGTTCGATATAATTTGCAATGTTGTTACTTTTTACACTTACCTCCGTTTATATCTACTCCTCTGTTGAGTATTCTGATAGATGTGATGGAGTACACAGCCTGCAGATCCACACTCCACCAGGGATTTCTGTCGCCATCATCTGTGTGTGCACACTTGTCTACAGCAACATTTGTTCCTCTGTTGCCATCCACTGCATACGCGGCGATATAGTCAAGATGTGTTGATGATTGTTTGGCAGGTTTACCTAATGCGATGTTCGGCAGAACTGTCAACGAAATTACAATAAATAATAATATTTGCGTGATAAAGAGATGAGGATACCATTAACTTCAATAGAGAAATAGCTTTGACAGTTGATATTAAACTGAACTGTAAATGTAATATCTAAGCAATTTATTGTCACATTGGGCCCATATATTGAATAGTACGACGACGACTGTTTGGCATATTTACCTAATGCGAAGGTCGGAAGAACTATCGACAATTTTACAGAGAAAAATGTCGATGTCTAGTGATTACGTAACGAAAATACAATACAATTTAAATATGGAATGAAGAAACAGTTTGTTAATCAAAAATGAAGCCGATCTGCAAAATTTTGTTTCATTTCATTTCTTTGGAGATATTCAGCTACAGACTTAATATGAAGTCTTTCATAAATGACTTCATATTAAATATGATTTTAGACATTATTAAAATACACATACAAAATTATTTAGCATCAAAACTATGTCAACATCTATTTTACAATTTACTGCCATTAGAGTGAAAACTTTATGAATCTGGGTTTTTTTAATGGAGGGTAATCGTGTTCAAATATCCAGATATGTAAACTTGTTAATCCTAATATGCAATCATGTTGGTGTGTGAGCCTGAGTATGAATGAGTGTAATTTTGATCATGTCACCTATTAAACACAGGAATAAACACTTTAGAGTTGACCGCGCAGGCCTTCAATCGAATGATTCCTACAGATGCTTAATTGTAGCTGTAAAATGCTGTCTGTTATTTACATGTAACCTGCCACTATAATACACACTATCCATCTGTAGTCTCTGCATTTGTATATCAGTTTTCCGAAATTGCATGGCTGACATGTTACAAATCAACAAATGTAAAGTCTACAAGTTTGTCGAATATTGACATGATCATATTTGGAAACAGTGACGTCAACGATAGGAGGCTAGGTGCAGGTAAAGGCATGCTGTTATCGCCGGAATGGGGACAGAATAAATAAAATAAATTATATATTACGTAGGCCTAAAATTGGTATTATCTCTGGATAACATCCTTTCTTGGGAAGTATGGTTTTTCGGAAAAATAAATTATGAGCTTGGTGTACATTTTGACAAGAGAATGTATAAAAAAAAATGCGAGTAAAGAATTCGATCGGCTTCAGATATCTTCTAAGAACTAGAAAAAAATAAATATAATGACTTTGTTTGAATATACATGTATATAGATATAGAAACATGCAACAAATTGTTAAAGTCTAGAGCTAGGTTGAATTAAGAAAATATCTCCAAAAGCTTCTAATCGCTACCAAAAAGTTCGGACAAGACCCCTCTCCCTCGAAAAATTACACGGAGTCGGCCAACTAGTCAATTAAATAACTTAGTTGCAAAGTACTCGACAAGAAAAACAAAATATTTAAAGACATTGGTTTTAAATTTTGATTACTATGAGAAATAATAAGCAAACCCCCTCTTTGAAAAATAAATAAAAATTCTAAAGTAAAGGTTAACTGTCGTGATATTAAAAATGTGTATGAATTATTTTTAAAAATTATTCATTTTGCATTGTTAGCAATACATAGGGAAAAAGCGTATTTTGCTGGTGAATATTGGCATTTTTTTCAAGCAATTATTACGGGAAAAGAGTATGACGTTCTGAATGTCAGTTCGATACAAACTCACTTATTGATGTTTTTTGATAAAAAATTTCCGGAGAGCTATTATAATACAACTTTACAGCCACTTGTGAACATGAACTGTTTACCATAAAGCAGCTACTTAATTGTGAAAAATATCGTCAAAACAGTATATATTTTAAAATATCTTATAATTAAAACTCTACCAGTTCATATACGCTCTAATTCATCTGACCAACCCCGTTCCATACTTTTAGAATACCAATTTCCGAAGAAAACAAAATCATCATTACAGAAACGTAAACATGCTAGTAGTAGTATACTCTGGCTTTGAGCTGAAATTAACTAATATAAAACTTTTATAAAACCCTGACTCTTTTTTTTTTTTTTTTTTTTTTTACAGTTTTAGATTCTCTTATTATATATCTTTCACTTGCACAATAAAATCATTTTGATATTTAAAAAGTATAAATACATGTATAGTTACATAACGTTTTCAGCGAAAATTTACCAAGTCTTTGCAAGTCGTTTAGTTTTAACTAATTCAGAAAAAAAAAACAAAAAAAAACAATAAAAGAAAAACTGTCAATGTAACAGCAAACCGGGTTTTAATTTTGTGTGAACAGTATCCATAATCCATTTGTCCATACTGAATTTATACAAACTACCTATCCAGAAAAATTGGGTCCTTATATGCAACGTTTTTGCCAAAAGTGACCAAGTTAAACAGCTGATATTTTTTTTATAATCCCAGCAATTTGCATACCTCTGATATATGTTTAAAAAGAACAACTTGCTATCTTAATCAAAGAACTGAAAGTACTGATAGACGGAGGAGGCATTTCGGGGGAAATTAAACTAATAAAAATTTATATGATTTTTTTATTTAAGGAAAAACAGCGCGCATACTGCTTATCATGTTGGAATATTTGCGAAGCGGTTTATTATTATGGCAGTTTAAGGTCGCGAGGATATTTTTCAGGTTGACATCAGAGTTAGATAGATAATGTTAAAATAATTAGTGTTGTTCTCTTATTTTAACCTTATACGCTTGTTATATTACTACTTTTTGCATCACAAAACAACATGGGAAACTGTACATGTTATTAAATGCATACAATCGAACTTAAAAAATACAATGCAAACTATTTATGTACACATTTCTTTTCTTGTGTATATTAAATTTAAGTCGATATTATTTCCTGTGTATAGTGATTTGCAAACCCAAGGTAGAAAACGCCATAGCCTAGAGGTTTCCACACCTGTTCAAGACAAAAGATAAACTCTAAATTGCAAACTACTTTGTCTAACTGTACAACACCCCCCCTCTCCTTTTTAATCTTACAGAAGGGGTTTCTTGATTAATGAGTGTCGTCGATCTATATGTTCTCTTATTATGATCGTGATGAGAGAGAGAAAGAGAGCGTTTAAGGCGTAATTTTACGTACGTTCATTTGAAATATACTAAAATATAATATATTTATAAAATTAGTATCCACAAAAGAATATAGTATAATGTGATTTATTCCAGCATGCAGTTTCAGTCCGAGTCCACGTTTAACCCCTGTTAATCAAATCAACACGCGAGGTGCAACACGTATTCCTTCCAATTATATTCTACACTGTTTGTGATTTTTGATTTCAAGTAAAGGGAAAGGAAGCATGCCTAACAATGAAGTACAAGTATTATACACTGTTTGATCTAAAGATTGATATAATGTGTTTGTGAAGTAAAGTTCGTATACTTCTTTTTTCTCAACAGAACTCACCCACTCTCTCTCTCTCTCTCACTCTTTCTCTCTTTCTCTCTCTCGTTCGTTAAGACTATGGACACAGTAAACATATGTACTTTATTTTGCTATTTTAATGATACATATAACGGCTATTGTTTGCATCATATAAAAGATTTTTTTGTCAATTCTATCAGCTTGTAAAATACACTGACTTCCCAAATCACTTTCCGGGGGGGGGGGGGGGGGGGGGGGGGGGTAAAGAGAGATACGTCTCCGCGGGAGATTAATTGATAATATGCGAACGATATACGACAAAGACAAAGAAGCACACCATGTTTATTCATCGAATCTTATATTCATTATTTCGTCCACCGCTAGATGGTGCTTAAGGAATCCTCATTATTTGACGTCACGGGCAAGCCAATCACAATATACGGAGGCTGTTAATCAGCTTCCGTCTAAAAAACTGTACGAGGAGTTATCCTGTACGAGGAGTTATCCTGTACGAGGAGTTATCCTGTACGAGGAGTTATCGATACAATAAGGAAACCTTTATGGCAGCCTCTCCCCCGCCCGCCGTTTTCACTTTTTTAATAACCGGAAAACCGAGTTAAAAATTTTCTCTCAAAATTTTTAGAACACAGTAGAAGCAATCGAACTACATGGGACCTCACGGCGGTCTCCGCACCCCATGCCGATCAAAACATTTCACCCCCTTATGAAACCTATTGATCCGTCTCATCTCTAGAAAGGAGTACACATTAACATTTGTTATATAATTGATTAATTCCTAGCTTTCTGATTGGCTCATATCCAACTTTATCGAAAAAACAAAACGTTATTTCACCTGCACGTAACCAAGAAGGTCAATACAACATTTCATTTTCTCTACATTGGACTAAAAAAGATAGCCAAATGAAACATCACATTTCTCAATTTGTTCTGCTTTGGCTTTAAACTAAAACTTTGCTTGATGACATTCAATTAATATATGTCTATATCAATTCGTCGATGAACTATATAAAACATAATTAATGCTCGTTTTTTTCGATCAACACGATGATTTAGCTACCTGAGAAGTACAATATTCACCTTGCCTCCGGCTCGGTGAATATCGTACTCGGGCTCGGTGAATATTGTACTTCTCGGATAGTTAAATCATCGTATTGACCTAAAAAACAGCAAAATATAATATTCAAGTCTACATGTCAATTTTTTTTTAAGAAATAAGATATTAAATATTTCTTTTTAACCCTTATCGTACAGTACCATGATAATTACATTACAGAAATCAGCACATTCGTCATATCGAAACGAATTTTAAATACATGAACCTCTTCTTGTTTGGTTCAGTTTTAATTATACCTCAAATATTTTCTCAAAATAATGCCGGTATTTTCAATAGAAAAATTGTCGTTCATTAATTTAGTGCAAAAGTTTAGCTGAATATCATGTTTTTCGTCCATTCTGGCGATTACGGCATGCCTTTTTCCCGCAGCAAGGCAAATGCCATGTACGGTTATGTCAAAATTCGACAAACCTGTAGACTTTACATTTTTCAACTTGTATCACGTCTGATGTGCTATTGCCAAGCATGAAGTTTCAAATGCAGAAACTACGGATTAAATGTGTGCAGAGTAAAAGGTTTAATTAACTAATGAAAACAATTAAGCTGCGAAATGTGCATCTTACGAAGGAACCGAGTCAAATCTTACATGTGTATATGTCCGAGTTTTATAGGTTACACGATTAGAATTATACACATTCATACTCAGGTTCACACACCAACACGATTGCATATTCGGATTTACAAGATTACATGTCTGGATTTTTGAACACGATTACCCTCCATATTATTTTAACAAAGCCCGGGTTATAATAAAATGTGTTCAGTTTAAATACATGTGTACTTATAATAAAATTTATGCATGACAGTTAATTAAGGAAACAATTGAACAAAATTGATATATAGTTTGAAGTGTTAGATTAAATGATTTAAATAATTTATAGAGCGAATGATCTTCGTAGAGGTCAAAGTTACGGTCAAATTATTCTGAAGTAATTCCGAGTAATTAAATTCATGTGTTGACAAGATTTGTGTTTAAACAATGAAATGTCTTCTGTGTTGTTGATTACAGTGTGTTGTTGATTACTTTCTACTTCCCCAATTTTTTGTGCGTTTAGAGTGCGCTCACCGTGCGTTCACTAGCGCTCCGCTCCATTCGCGCTCACTTTGCGCTCACTGTGCGTTCACTTATCGTTTGGTCCGTTTCCATTTATTCTCAATCGGAACTCCAAAATGATAGGATCGGTCTTTGCTAGTCATAGCAAATGAGAAAAGAGCACGGGCGAAAAGGTGGAAACTTACATTAGACATACAACATCATTTTAAAGAAGATTTTAGTCCGTAGAATTTAATTTAAAGTACACATTTCTGAGCAGGCAATGTCCGTTTTTAGTTGTTATTTTCTATGACTTCAAGAATTAATACCGTAATATGTTTTTTATCATTCCAGTTATGATTAACATGAATTTATAATTCATGATATGATTGATTTTATATTTTGGATTAACTCTAATATTCAATTAGGATTTTCCTCATGTATGAGTAAATTTTATTTTATTTTACTTAAATAATATCTACTATTTCGCACAATTTCCTTTAAGAATTTTTCGGAGAAACTAATTTTTTCTTTCATCTTTTTGTTAGCTAATTTATTCGCACATCTTTTGTAAACTTAGGATGACATTCTCAATCAGAAGAGATTTTGACAAGCTGTTAGATACTAAGAACAACATTCTTATTTCGGTTTCTATGGAGGTAAATTCCTTTGCGCTTTTTGCTTGACACTTCGAAATTCAGGATAGATAAACTTATTTATTTCATTTCGGCCTCAAATAAAAACGTATTTACTTTGTTTTGGCTTCGAGTTAATCCTGTCTTTGTTACAGGCTTTCTCCGCGGAAATACGAGTAATTGTTGTAACACCTTCTTTGGCTTAGCTTATAGTGTCAAGCATCAAAGAAATTTTGCCGAAATTTGGCGTAAATCTTTTTAAAACAAGTTACCTGATTGGTCAAAACTAAAGTCCGTGGATTGACTGCAATGGTAAGTGACTTTTACAAAGTCACTTTCCATCTTGCGGCAATCAAATAAAGACAGTTTTTTTTAATTTACGGATTTTATTTTGATTCAATCAGGTAAGCTTAAAATTACTGTTTTATTCTTTTTATTACATGTATTTAAGCTGAATTTCATTTAAGGTTTTTATTACTTATTTTTAAATTAAGGATATTTTTGAAATAGTTTTTGACACCTTAATCCAAATAATTAGATAGTTTTAAAATTTCTTTCATTACTTCAATGTTAATATGCTTTTCGCTAATGATTGTCCGCCTTAATTAAATAACTTTGTAATATTTTAAATCTAAACTTTAAATTATGCTTATTGTGTATTAATTTTTGCTCTAAAATTCATTCCTTAAAGATTTAACTTTTCGTCTATTTAAACTTTACCGCGCCTTGCTAAATAGAACTCTTCTGCGCGAGGAGATAAATAAGTTAGAGTAAACAAAAACGAAAATAGAAAATGTTTCCGCTAAATTTACAAAACAAGTTTAAGTCATTATTTTATCACATTTTTCGATATTTTATTATTAATCGGCAATGTTCATACTTAGGAATCATGTTTTAGGTAAGCGCTATGCTCGATATTGTTTTGATTTCATTTTATGTCTATTGTTTATCTGTTTTAATTGTGTTTCGGAACTTTTGTTATCTCTTTGATTTTATAACATGCTTTTATAATTTGTGTATTTCATTCATTTTCTTTATAACACACTTTCTATCTTGCGGCAATTGAATAAAGACAGTTTATATTTTAATTTACGGATTTTATTTTGATTCAATCAGGTATTGTGAACGTGAGTTCCTCACATACATGTAGCCACAAATCTGCTGAGCTATTCCCCAAACATCACGACGGTGAAAACCAGAGTGTGATATATCTTTGAGAAATATGATGCGAATAAATGATAAAAAAAAAGGCAGGAACGTTTTAAAATGGCGTATGTATGTAGACAGTTACTGTAAAAATTTTAAGTTACACAATACATCGATAAATTACTACACATATATATTTATTGATTCATTTAAAAGCTTCAGTCGTTTAAAACGGAAGATTTTAATCAACGAATTATTCGATACATATATAAATAGACAAAATTATGAATAAGAATATTCGTGGATTAAATTATTATTGTCTTAAATTTGGTTTTATTTAACTATTTTATTCCTTAACATAAATGGTATCATGGTATAAGATAAAGTAGGATAGATATTATTTGCAGGATAAGATGTAAGATACAGGATATAGGATATGGTAAGATTGTTTTGTCAACAAGATGTAACATGAGCAGCACTGTACTCATAGTTTTCCTGATTACCGACGAGATTCAATATAAGGATACCCACGAGGCACTCCGAAAAAATAGTTCATCTTGCTTTCACAAAGCGTTAATAACATAACGTCCACCGTTCCCTTGCGCTCCGTTTGCACTTTGCATTCGCTCGTTGTTCACCGTTATTAGTGCTCACTGAATTCCGTTTACCGTTCGCTCAGAGTGAGCTAACTGTTCATCCACCGTTCAAGTGAGAAAGTTTCAGGGACTGTAACGGTCTTTGATTTTACCATTGTTCGAAAACCCTTAATTATCCAGATTTTTTTTATTTGTGCCATAAATCTGCCTTTTATATAAACTGACTTTGTTAGTATTCTAGTGTTAATAATACGATTAGTTATTCAACGAAATGATTGGCAGTTGTTCCAGATCGGAGATCTACTACAAAATGATAAAGGAATCCGAGCCGCCGATGCATTTATGTACTATGTCTTTATTTGTTTTATATGATGGCATTATATCAATTGAGAAAATTGCAAACACTTTCTAAAATGCTTATGTACCATTTATATATATATACTTTTTATTTCAAATTCAGTTATAAAGTGTGAAGGAAAAATAAAAAACATTAAGATGAAAAGATACTGTGGCTAAGGATCTATCAATGTAGTGACAGAAGAGGTAAAAACGATTATTTATTAATTTTATTTAACATTTTACTGAAAGATTATTTTGGCATCGCATTCAGAACCATTTGACAGAGGGTAATGATTTTGACAATTAAGGTTAAGGGCTTTATGGTATTTCTAATTATAAAGTATATTTAACGCAAACGTAATGTAAAAAAATAAGCATTGTTTACATTAACCTTATCTTCATATTAGCCCTGCCCCGGAATTAGAATCCCTATCCCGAGGATAATCAAGTTTATAATTATTATGATTGCTGTATAGTCTTTCTTGATATAATGTCAGTTTCTAGTTAGTGTCAGCAGAAAAAGAACGATATTTTGAACATTTAATACATGTATGTATAAAATCATTCTATATCACCATATCTATATCACCATATGCCCCTGTCCTGGATTAGTAACCCTATACCCAAAGGTCATAAAATGTTATAGTTTAAGTAAAAAGCTTTATAGTCTTTTTAATATACAGTCAGTTTCTACTCAGTGTCAGCACGTGAAAAAAATATTTTTTAACATATGCAACGATACTAAACTAGCATTTTTGCATCAACCTAGAGATAAAACCCTTTAATACATAGAATTTACAATTTTGGTAGAAATATGAATTCACTTTTTAAATTAAATTTTCTTAGATACGCAGTGAAAAAGTAAAATATTAGAAAAAAATGTTCAAATTTAGCAAATTTGGTCCTGCCCATAGACAATCTCAGCAAAAAGTCATAAAATGTACAATTTATGATGCATCATGTCACATTTTAAAAGAAACGGCCAAACTAATTATTCATTACGCGGTAATTAATGGGCAAATGTTAACGCACGACGAGCGTCGCATTAACACGGACGACGACGGTAAAATACAAATTGCAATAATTAATCTAAGTGACTCAAGTTAACTAAAATTTAAATACCTTGATGTTTTTACAACAGTTCCTTTAATATGAGTCTTTGAAAATTAGATATAATTTCAAATACAACAGCGTCAATTAAAGCTTATAAATTTGTAAAACATTTAAAAATTAGATCTCACTTCTTTAAAAAGAATATAAACGTTACACATCCCTGTATTGATATAATAATGAAACTATATAAAACAAAAAGAAGCTCCAACGAACAGTGTATTTCTTCACTCAAATAGAAAAAATAAAGTTGAAATAATATGACAGTGTTTACAAGTAGAAAACTGTATAGATAGGTATCGATTTAGAGAGGTAATGACAAACATAAGAGAGGAAGACAAATACACAGAAATAACAATCAGAGAGTTGATAAGCATCAACTTAAATTAAGAGGCGGAAAGAAAGACAGAAACAGAAGAGCAAGACATTTTTATTGACAGAGAGAGGAAGAGAAATATACATGTACCTTCATTACAGAGTGCCCCTGTGAATCCACCTGTGCATGTACACGTGAAAGATCCAGCGTTGTTACTGCATGTTCCTCCGTTGTGACAAGGGTTGTCCAGACATTTATTGATATCTTAAAGTTTATTATAATTTTTAGCTGTTTATCTCAGCCATAACATACACTAGAAAAACAATAAAAAAAAGACACCCCACAAAGCAACATCAATACATAATCAAAGTACTGAGAGTAGTGAAAGACGGGGTCTTGAAATTTTGAATTTGTAATTGTCCTGGATTTCCTCGAATATGCATCCAAAATGTATGAGTTTTAATTATTTGTTACAATCTATGTTAAATCGGCTTTTTTGCCCTTGTCTGGTACATTGTCTAAATTTGACTCTATACCGGTCTTCATAATTGTAGAAAATTGACACAACGGTATATTATGTAAATTAAGACCCCAAGGAGAATGTCTAAAAATTACTAAAAACCGGGATCATCTAACAACTATATCAAAGTAGATAATTTTAATCATTAGATTTATTCAATTTTCTGATCCAAGGGAAAATCCACAAGTCGGACGGTATCCGTAATAAAAGTTTTATGAAAACCCCGAAAACTCTAAAACTGCTGAATTAACAAACAAAGTGAACATTTGTATACCGATAACAAATACAGGCAGCTGACGTTAGAAATGTTTTTTTTACAATAAAATTCCAAGAACTTGATAACAAAAAGGTTTGTCACGGTCGCCATTTTGATTTTTAAGACCGACTTATCTGACACGATTTTCTTCATTTGCGATTCATGCAAAATTAATAGGTAAAAATAAATCCGTTCGCCATTTACTACTTTTTGTGTAAACTCGTGCATCACCTACACGAATTACGATACAACTGTTCCTTTAATTAAAAATCATACTCCGAAAATCAGAGACATAAATAACAGAGATTCTCAACTCCGCCAAGTGCGTGTAAATGTTACGGGACCAACCTTACTTTGAGAACTACAAGTGCAACAGCAATATTGTATAAGTCTTTTAATTTGAACCTGATAGTGAACATGAACATGAACCTGTAAATATTTTATGCATGTTTTATTTATGAAATATTTAGAAAAACTCTTTATTTAGTTTTTAAATTACTTTTTTAAAACTTATTGACTTTTCACAAAGTAATGGTAATGCATTACTTTACTCATCTAATGGTAAGATAATGTATTACTTCAAGAAAATTAAGCAATGGTAATGATAATTTAATGCCCTAATTCATGAAGTAATGGTAATGTAATGCATTATTTTACAGTGTAATTCACCCCAAGCCTGATTCCAACTAAACCGGAAAACATGAACATTAACATTTAACTTGGTTCTTCAATCGATAAGATTGTATATATTATATGATGTATAAGTCTTCCAAAATGTATAATCTATAATAGATTTTGCTTACAATGCATTGTTTAAAATTTGAATTCAGTTTAATCAACTAAAGACCCAACGAACGAGAAGGCAAATTCAGATTTGTTTTTATTTTCTTTGTACAAAATCCCTTTAGAGACGAACAGCAGTCATACCGCAAGTAGACTGGAAGCCAATGAAACACCTATTTAATTTGTTAAACATCTGTGTATAACCTGTCCCGATTTTAACTTCGGCTTGAGCATGCAGTTTGGTAGTATTATGGTGAAAGATTGTCAAAATAAAATTCACAACTTTTCAAAAATGGCACATTGCGTTTGGGAACTTTAATTTCGATTCCACCATCAACATCTTCTATTGATTAAAGCTGACATGAATTCATATATACGCATTATTTCCCTTTTAGCTTCGACTACCGCCATATTAGTTGTCGATTTCTATTGTTCTGGTCATCGCTACACACCCCCTATATAAGGCCTAGAGCACTATTCATGCTTCACCGCATTCAGAAATTTCATACACCCGAACACGTTACCTTGGACGAAAAGACTTGTAAAAACGCGTTTTGAACAAAAATAATATGACAACCACTGCACTGGCAAGATATATTCAATAAACGACGAAACAAGACAGACTGAAATCCAGGCGAAGATATTTCGAAAATTCTTCGATAATTGTAGACCGTTTTCCTGTGTACGTTATAACATCGCACATGCGCGAACCACACACTGTGGCAGATCGAGCAATGTCAATTATCGCATGGATTTTAGAAAGGGGGCGTTTTAGCTACTGTGTTGGATGTAGTGTCGCCGGGGTTTTCAAGAAGATGCAGACGTTATGCACTTTGTATGAACGACACACGTGTTCGATGTGCATGCGAAGTAAGGCAGCACTGTCTGTGCAAAATAATACGGATACCTTGGACATCCTTTCAAAGAATAAATATATTTATTAGGGTCTTCCGTTTCCAACGGAAGACCCTTTTGTTTTTCTTCGGTTTCTTTTTATTAGGGTCTTCCGTTTTCAACGGAAGACCCTCTTGTTATTCTTCGGTTTCTTTTTAGGGTCTTCCGTTTCCAACGGAAGACCCTCTTGTTATTCTTCGGTTTCTTTTTATTATTATTTTTTTTCTTTTTCTTTTTTTTCTGACTCCTTTTCGGCTTCATAACTCAAAAAGTTTTCAAATTATTTGAAGGAAACTTTCAAGGATTATGTGCAATTATGATGCCTCAAAGATGTTAAAGTTTCCATAACAACGTCAATTCCGTTTTGACGTTACGTCATTTTTAAACTTAAAAAAAAGTCATTTTGTCCGCGACATTTCTCAAAAATGCTTTAAGATAGAGTCTTGAAATTCTCTGTGGTTATGAATTTGGCAATTTACATGTGCAATAAGGCTGGAAATGAAAATCCGTCACTTCCGGTCGAAATCGGAAGTGAAACAAATTTTTCGAAAAAATGAATTTTCTGATCAAATCAAAAATGAATATGTGTTTAATAGAGCTTATCAAGCTGAATCTAACACTGAAATCCGTTTTAAAATCGGACAATGCATTACAGAGATATCGGGGCTTAAAAATTGATTTTTCCGGAAATTTTGTTTCCGCGTCCTTGGTTTAAAAAATAGCGTAATGTTCGAATTAAAGTTAACTCGTACCAAAAATAATTGTTAAGTCGTACTTGAACACATTCGGATTTTTTTTGTTAAGTCGTTCTTGAAATCAGGAAGGGTTTTGTTAAGTCGTACTTAAAATCATTCGGATTTTGTTAAGTCGTACCAGGAATATTCGATTTTTTTCATCTTTTTATTTTAGTTACTCTTGTTATCGGTTTATGAGCTCTGCTTCTTACAGGAACTTCCAGCTTTACTTCCGACATTAACGGAAGACCCACTCGTTGCTTTGCAACGAGCTTTGCTCTAGTTATTATTATTATACTTTTTCTTTTTTTTTCTGACTCCTTTTCGACTTTATAACTAAAAAAGTTTCCAACCGATTTTAATGAAACTTTCAGAGATAATGTGAAACTATTATCTCTCAAAGATGTTAAAGTTTTCTTGACAACGTCAATTCCGTTTTGACGTTACGTCATTTTTAAAATTTTCAAAAAGTCATTTTGTCCGCGGCGTTTCTCAAAAACGCTTTAAGATAGAGGCTTGAAATTTTCAATGCTAATGATTTGGTCGATTTACCTCTGTAATAAGGCCGGAAATGAAAATCTGTCACTTCCGGTCGAAATAGGAAGTGAAACAAATTTTTCGAAAAAATGAATTTTCTGATCAAATCAAAAATGAATATGTGTTTTATAGAGCTTATGAAGCTGAATCTAACACTGAAAACTGTTTTAAAATCGGACGATGCATTACAGAGATATCGGGGTTTAAAAATTGATTTATCCGGAAATTTTCATTCCGCGTCCTTGGTTTAAAAAATAGCGTAGTGTTCAAAGTAAAATTAACTCGTACCAAAAATAATTGTTAAGTCGTACTTAAACACATTCGGATTTTTTTGTTAAGTCGTTCTTGAGATCGGAATGTTTTTGTTAAGTCGTTCTTAAAATCATTCGTATTTTGTTAAGTCGTACAAGGAATATTTCGATTTTTTCCATCTTTTTATTTTAGTTACTCTTGTTGTTGCTTTAAGAGCTCTGCTTCTTACAGGAACTTCCAGCTTTACTTCCGACATTAACGGAAGACCCACTCGTTGCTTTGCAACGAGCTTTGCTTTAGTTATTATTTTATTTTTTATTTTTTTTCTGACTCCTTCTCGGCTTTATATCTCAAAAACTTTTCGTCCGATTTCAATGAAATTTTCAGAGCTTTTGTAAAGTTACCGTTCCTCAAAGATGTTAAAGTTTCAGCATTTACATCACTTCCGTTCAAATTTGGCGGCCATTTTTAAATTTTAAAAAAGTGATTTTGTCCGGAAGAAATCTCCGTAAACTTTAAAGATATCGCTTTGAAATTTTTACTGATGATAGATGTATCAATTCTATAATGTACTGGGGGGTTTAAAATTTGGTTCATCAATTTTGCTCAAAACTGGAAGCAGTTCCAATTTTTTAAAATTTTCATTTTTTTGAAAATAATAAGACAATCTACAGTCTTATAGAACTTGCCATGGTGAATTCAAATCTGAAATCCGTTTGAAAATCAAACGATGCATTACAGAGATATCGGGGTTTAAAAATTGATTTTTCCGGAAATTTTGATTCCGCGTCCTTGGTTTTAAAAAAAGCTTTATGTTCAAAGTAAAATTAATTCGTACCAAAAATAATTGTTTAAGTCGTGCTTGAACACATTCGGATTTTTTTTTGTCAAGTCGTTCTTGAAATCAGAAAGGTTTTTGTTGGTTCGTACTTAAAATCATTCGGATTTTGTTAAGTCGTACCAGGAATAATTCGATTTTTTCATCTTTTTATTTTAGTTACTCTTGTTGTTGGTTTAAGGGCTCTGCTTCTTACAGGAACTTCCGGCCTTACTTCCGACATTAACGGAAGACCCACTCGTTGCTTTGCAACGAGCTTTGCTCTAGTTTATTCTTTATTACTACAATGTGTAGTTCATGCATTTAGAAGTCCGTGCAACGTGAATGCCTCGATCGGAAAGCAACCGACCGTAACTTTCTCAACCGGTATATATACCCCAGTGGCAGTAAAGGAGCGATCGAAACTAATATGGCGACCAAATGCTTTTATGAATTCATGTCAGCTTTAATGAGCTCGTACACCATCTGAATCGTCAACGGCGCTGTGCATTAAGTTACGTATTTCATTCCACATATGAACCCGAGCAAGAATATTTTGATCAATAAAACTATTTGTTTATTTTCTAAATAGAATTCTGTTTATACACAGAGGACTAAAAAAGATTTAATGCGTGTTTTATAATACATATTTATTGAAATGCATGAAAACTTTCTGCACTATTTTCTTACGCGTAGACTCAATTCATGTTTTCTAAGCGTGCCTTCCGGTTTGAGACTTCGGCTGACAGTAAACCAATAGACGGGGTCACGTGACTCAGTCTAAAAATCCATGTAATAGTCCTCGTTCTTAAAGCTGACGTAATTTCATCAATACGCATTACTTCCCTTTTTCTCCGACTACCGCCATATTAGTTATGGATTTTTTGCTTATCGCTACACACCCCCTATATAAGGCCGAGCTCGCTCTATTCATGTTTAAACGCTTTCAGGTATTTCATACACCAGAACACGTTGCCTTGGACGAAAAGACGGGTAGAAACGCGGGTTGAACAAAAATAATATGACAACCAATAAACCGGCAAGGTATAACAAATAAAAGACGAAACAAAATACACTGAGAACAAGGCACTGAAGCCGTTTTCCTGTGTAATTACTGTTATAACTTATACTAATTTTAACGGAAGTAACATTTTAACATTGACAACCTCCACAACTATAAACAAGCTCATTTTGCATTTGATGAAAATAAACATAAAAATTGACGCATGCCATTGTCTTTTACCTTCATTACAAATTATCCCGGTCCATCCGGCGTCACATGTACAATTGAATGAGCCGGGTGTGTTTGTACATGTGGCTCCGTTAAGACATGGATCATTCTGGCACTCATCAGTATCTTGAAATGTATAAAAGGTAAAACAAAAAACTGAGGGAGATTTATTGTAACCATTTTAATTTGTCTCGTTTTAAAGAAAAGGAAACCCTGAAAAAAGTATGGCTGGTAAATCAAAAAATTAAGCCATTTGCATATAGACAAAAAATAAAATGTCTGAACCAGGGTAATATCTCACACCTTTGGCTTTTCAACACACAGAATATGATGTTCTTAGACTGTAACTGGATTTTTTTCCAGACAAGTTATTTTTGTACAATAAATGAAAAATCCTTTCACTTTCAAAGGATTTTGAATTGATCAACACGAGATTGTTTCAATAAAAGCGGTATATCAAAATTAGAGAGAGGTGAACTATAAACTATAAGTACACCTAAAACCTCAAAACCATGAAGTCGTCGGAAACACGACAGTTTAGTAATGAGTTAAGATAAGTTTCAACCATATAAAATACAGACACAATATACATTTTTTTGCATGATGGTGAGGAAAATATGAAGATTTATTCCCCCAAGAAAAATAAGATTCCCCGAGGGCTATGCCCGAGGGAAATATAATTTTTCTGGGGGAATAAATCTTCATATTTTCCTCACCATCATGCAATAAAAGTTTTATTATACCGAACAACAAATGATTATACAACAAACGTCGATTTTGGATAGTTTTTCGACGTCTCAAAATTAAAAACGTTGTGATTTTTTGTTTTTTTTCTGATTTTCTATCTTTGTTTTTATAGATTCAAATCAAAAATAGTAAAATTGATTTTTGTAGCGTAAAGAAAATTTAAATAAATGATTAAATATTTTTGATTTTATCATATTTGTTAACATCGTATGCTCATATTGGCTTTTTCTTACCTTTGGGATGAAAAACCCCGAGATTTCCGAAAAGGTGAGACATGATATTTTTTCCCCGGGAGACACGACGTTTTGTCGCCCGGTCACGTGATTGTCTATAACCAATCAGATGTTGCGTTATATAGAATAATCATATTGAGGTATAATAAAGTTTATTATTGAGTAAAGATATATTTTCACCATATAAAATACAGACACGTAGTTTTTATTGAGTTAAAATATATCTTCACAATAAAGAATACAGACACATAGTTTTATTATGATGCCGTTACCTTGTCACATCAACTTACTGATCTCACACGGTCCTTGAGCTCCTAAGAGTGCTCCATTGTGGCAGTTTTTGTTCTGCAAATAAGAACAAAAAACATAATAATGTACAGAAGAACATAACAACATGAACAAATGAGTTCATGACAACTAGAATATTATACATTGATGATGTGGTGACCATATTAAGGGATAAACTTTAAGCAGAAGCTTTTAACAAGTGAAATCGAACGGATTAATTTCAAGAGATTTACTGCTATACTAATACAAATTACATACATACAATAAACAATATAACACAAATCAAATGTAATGATTTCTAAATGTGATAAATTGAAAAGGAGTAAAATGGGTAAAATGTTTAAAGAAAAAATTAGTCGAGTAAAAGTACAAAAAAAATACAATTTAGTGGAATATTCTTCAACTGTAAAAGGCAGAAAAAACAACCATAGATATCTTTATAATAAATCATCTAAGCTGCGATTATTCCCTTTTTGTGAGAGGGCTACACATCCATAAGATATACATAACAGCTCAAGTGCGGTAGTGATTTATATTTATTTAATCGTAAATAATGCAAAGACCTTTGTATTTAATACACAAGCTAAAACAATGTAGCTGTGAAATTTTATTAAAAAATATATTAGGAGCAGTCCATTAAAAGGTATTTTTTTCGTGCGTCAACATCACGTATTGAATTTGAACGACATATTTATGAATGGATTCAGTCGAACACTGTCCAACAGAGCTCAGAAAACGCATCCAATTTAAAATGGAGTATCTTTTCATTGTTAAAGAATTCGATAGGCAACCTTGAATGTCTCACTTATGGCATATTTTAGTTTTAACCACTGAGTATAGTTGTAGTTCAGATACAACATACATGTATGATAAACTGCCCTAAAATTTAAATAAATATAAGACCCTTTTCCGAGCTCTGTAATAAGCTCAGGGAAGTGCTATTGAACTTTATTGCTTTCCTTCGAGCAATTCAATGAAAATCAAGGAGTGTTTGTTTAACTGAATATAGAAATTCCCTTTTTGAAACAGTAGAAATAAAATCTTAATAAGTTGAAAACACTTGATTATTTCATGCAGATTTACACTTGCTTTTAACACAATAATATGATGTGCATATTTACATTTGCTTTAAACAAAATATGATTTGAATGTCTTATATCTGGAGGTAAAAAATACACTTATTTATCGTCATTTGGAAAAGATTAACTAATGTTTAATTTATAATTTAGCACACGTTATAATTTCTAAAATGTTACATACTGTATTTGGTAAAAAATTGTTTAAAGTTATAAAGAAATTTACAAGAAATGTCGTTTCACTTGCCCCCCCCCCCCCCCCTTCTTTGAAAAAGGTTTGGCAAACTTGTAAGTAAAACCTTTTAGGGTGGAATAACGCACCTGGAAAAAGTCACTCAAATTAACATGAATTTTTTTTAATAATAACAGATGTAATGATAAATAAACTGTACAAATGTCAAATAAGTGAACAATTTGCAGTTAGGGGATAAAAAATGAATATCTAAAATAATTATTCCAGAAAGTAACAACAAATGCCCTTGTGGGATTCAAACTCGGGATGTACGGATTACAAGTCCGACACTTTATCCACTCAACTATGGAGTAGGTTACAGGTTTCAGTCCATAACCTCCTTTTAATAAAACGAAATGTCGTTTCGATCAACGGTCAGCCATTTTGTGCTAATGTGTTATTCCACATTAAAAGCTTTGTATATTCAAATACCATTATATTTAAACGTCCATTATAAAGGGAAAATGATTGAATTTTAGATTTTTAGAGTAAATTTTTTTTTCAAAATAGGGAGTAGACACAATTTTAACTTATGATATCTTTTTTTGTTTAAAATATGGAAATCTACCTGTCAATGACTATTCTGAAAATGATCAAAAACAATTTATTTCGTAACTTTACACTGAAATAAAATTTCTTGGTCAAAAATTGAAGCAGGATTCGGCTACGTTTTATATCAAAACGCTATGCTACATGTACAAGGTTTAAAGTTCGTTAAAAACTGTACTTACAGTTGTATTTTCATAAAGTTCACATTGTGTAGTGGTATTAGAAAGGTTTGCCTGTCCACTGCGAAATCGACAAGTGTACAAACCGTCACGAAAACAAAGGTCAAAAGCATTACAAAGTAATTTCGTTCCACACTGCAATGCACACTCTACAAGAGACTGAATTTCGAGTTTGTGAACCGCGAAAACACCTAGATCCGTGGTATCGGAAACATACCCTTGTTTGGTGAAGTACGAAGAAGAAAGTATATATTGTCCAGAAGAATATATCAATGTAAAACAATGAATACATGAAATGACTGCCAACAATTTCATTTTAGGTCCTCGTCATCTAGTCACTTAATGGATACTCATATATTGTGAAGGTATTTGACATGAACTTAGAATTTATACAACAGTTCAAACATTCACTCTTAACCAATCAGTAAACATTTGCCCTATTCAAAATCGCTGCCAATAATTTCAATTCCATTTTTTTCCTCATCTGCAGATAGTCCATGGATAATTATTAATTTTTAAAACGAGTATGTCATAATTCCCAGAATTTAAACAATAGTTGGATCGTTATCTTTATTTATATGAATATATTTTAAATATTCATTTAATTAAATCGATAGTCGATCTATTTTTTTTATTTCAGATGTAAAATTGATTTTATATATGAATAATTTACTGCTTTTTAATATTGATTCTAATATAAAACCAAAACAAGTAAAAAGCTGTCAATGTGGCAGTAAACTGGGTTTTCTTTTATGTGAACTGTATCCATAATCCATGTCAACCCTGAATTGATAATCACTACCTACCGTATCAAGTGAAATGGAGTACCCTCTATGCAATATTTGCCAAAAAGTGACTAAGTTCAAAAGATGGTATTTTTTTTCATTACTTATCAGAAATCAAACTCCTAGCAATATGCACACCTCTGATATATGTACAATTGATATGCAAAAGAGCAATTTGCTATCTTGAAAACTGTAGGAGGAGTTATCTGTACAATGAGGGTACAATTTTGGCAGCCGCCCGCCCGACCGACATTTTCACCAATAACCGGAATTTTTCCGTTGGAAAACTCGGTTTAAAACGATAAACACATACCCAATTTGCCTTCGTCCGGCAGTTGACGTGGAATCTTCTCTAAGGTTCGAGTCAACTCACTTCCCCGGGTATATTGGTGGGCCCCAGTCTCCACTTCCCGTCTCGGGCATTGCTTCGCTAAATGTTTTGTTTATTGTCCCGTTAATTTCCATTGTGCAGCATGCTAGGCGTTTAGTCCATGCTAAGTGGGTGGGCACAAAAATTTTTTGAAAATTTTGGTAATGTTATATGTGTAGATTTAAAAAAAAAACTTAACATGTAAGCCGAATTGTAAAACTTTTTAAACAAATTATGATGTTACACACTAAGTTCTACATGAAGTAAAGTGAGTTTCAATATGTAAATGTAGAAAAATATATATGTAATATGCAAATATCAGCACAGTATTTGATTTGAGGTGATTGTCCTTTGAGAGTCTTTGATTTACGTAAGCAAATGTATATTGATTAAAATAATTGGAAATTTACATATAATACATATTGATTATCTGTTATATGCAAAAAAAAACCACTCAATTAGAGGTGATTGATTTCCCTTCAAGGACTTCTGTTTAAGCTTAGCAAATGCATATTGATTAAATTATTGGAAATGTATCTTTTCGATTTTTATAACATAATTAACTTATCAAATATTCACTTTAGTAATCCTATGCATATTGATTACCCATTAGGATATAAATTCAGAATGTGAATTAAGGTAAACGTTTACTCAGAATGAAAAAAAATCCACTGATGTTAATAAAAAACCCATCTATTGTGTGTTTAAGACCTATCCCGGTAGGGCTATTATTCACTTTCAAAAAAGTAGGTCAGTTACCTACTTTTTGAGATAATGGCCATTGCATATTTTTTTATTTTTTAAAAATTTAAGAAAAGTCCCTAAAAATTTTACACTATGATTTGAATTTTCTTAATTGTGAAAATAGTACAAATTGTTTGACTCTTTTAAAAATGAAATGCACTATATGAATGGCAGTGCCACTAAACGGACACAGAACATTACGTTTTCATTTAAAAGTCAAGTCCGAATTTTCTCTATCAGTTTTCAAATTCCTAACATTTTTTTATTCAATTTTACAAAAAACTGAATGATGATTATACTTAAACATTTATAACATTAAACTAGGTATATTGACCTTAATCTGCAGGCATAAAAGTTATGTGAGGTCAATGATCAAAATTTTGAGATATAGTGTCTTCTATCTTTTTGTTCAAAATTTTTGTAGTGTGTGCCATTCGAATATCTAAACAAAAAAGTGAGATAAAACCAAAAAAAATATGCAAAATTAAGTTGACTAACAAATAAAATCTTAACTTTGAATATTACAATACTATCAGAAAAGTTTCAGTGAAAACAAAATCTGAAAATGTTAGTCCCATTTTCCACTGTTTTGCTAAAAGTTCAACTTTGTTTGAGCCTAATTCCATAACTAAGTAACATACGAAATGGTTTGTCAATAATAATTTTTCATAAATACTTTTAGTGTTTAGAAAAAAATGTACTCATGACACTGAACTTTATAACTGTACAATCCGCGTTTGAGAACTCAACCCCTGCGTAAACAACGTCCTTAATGTGAATTACAAATTCTAGCAAAAAAGACAAGCTAATACCGTCGACGTTGTTATTTACACAAGATGAATCTCTGCCATTCACTTAACTGAAATGTGACTGATAGGTACTGTACCCGCAAAGTCATTTTTTTACAATCCTATCCTATCCTATCGTGTATAAATCCTTTCTTATCGTGCGTGCTTATTGTCCTATCGTGCGTTAATCCTAACCTATCGTGCGTTAATCCTTTAAGGTTTATCGTTCAATGTTAAAAGTTTTTCCGTTTATCCTATCGTGTTAATCATTTCGTGCCTTTTCATAAGCAAGTAAATTTATTTCAAAGTTGCAAGTCGTTCAGTGCGCAGTATACGAAAATTTATGGAACCAGAATTGTAGAATCCTATCAAGCATACAATCATGATACCAATTTCTTAATTTTTTTATACCCAAATTAACCTTACATGTAAATCATATCTGTAAGCAATGGAAATGAAACAGTAATGGAAGTTCTTAGGAACAAGGTAACATATTTACCTGGAGCTCTTAACATAAAGCGTGCTAAGATTTTGACTTAGGTAGGGCCATAGGTAGTATTTATGCGGTATCTTAGGTCATGCATAAGTCCCACTTAAGTATGTCTTATACCGTAACATAAAGCAAACTTAGTAGGCTAGGTCAAATTTATGTTCAAAGTAAAAACGAATTGTTAATTTAAAATATAGTAAATGCAAAATATAAACGGTACTAAAATCCATAGCAAATACAATTATCAATTATCATTTGACTAAATGTTACAGGTATGTGTATTACGGGAAAATTTTATTTAAAAAAAGTAAATCATTTAGCGTATTTTTGTTTGTTATACATGTGTTGCTATTTAGTATGAAAGGCGAAAAACTCAGTATCAACACTGGGAGCCATTGTATACATTATCATTCATGACAACAATAGACACATTTCAAATATCCGGACGCTTCACCTATCCGGACGATTGGACTCGTAAACGAAAGCGTCCGGATAACTGAGGCTCCACTGTAATTGTTTCTGTATCTTCAACTTTTTATCTTTTTAAATAAATGCAATATTATTATTAGTGGGAAAGGCAATTGCAAGAATGCAAGAACACATTTACAACATAATTACAATGTATGTGCAAACAGTTGTTGCTTTAAATTGATCATTTTTTAAAATAAACACGTAAACGGGTATTACAGGGATTGACTTTGTAAGGTACAAAGAAAATAAATGGTGTGCATTAACTCTCATTTTGTAGAGAGTTTTTCTTCGGCGGTTTCATCCTTTAGATTTGTATCTAAAATGCGTCCCCCAAACACGTTGTACAAATCATCTTCCATGTTAGAGATTTTTTTTTCAAATCAAAATTTAAAGTAGTAGGTTCATTGTCAATACTCTTAAAACCTTCTTGATTTCAAAATTGCCATACCAATACATTTAACAATGGGTTTTGCTACAAGTAACATACACAATCAAAAGTGTCGTTTCATCGTAAGAAATTATGTATGATATATCTGGAACTTTAACACGTGAAAAAGAGCATAAACAAGAAAGTCATGTTTTTTCATTGTTGTGAAACACAATAATAAAATATTCATTTTTGCCTTATTGATTTCACATAGAATCTTGCAAATCACCATTGTCACCTCTTCTCCCTCTGTATCTTTTATTATTTTACACAGTCATATATAATGCATGAATTACTGTTTCTGTTGAAAGCTTGCACAAGTACTCAGCCTTTTATTTATTTACACGATCTTTCTGCGTATGATTGTTTTGAATCTATTTTTTTATTTCGATACAAACTATAGTTTAAATGGAAAATTATTTATTTAAAGGGACTTGGACACGATTAGACTTAAAATGTTCAAATTTTGTTTTTCCATTTTCAATGTTTATACTAGAAGTTTATAATGCTATGTCAAAATTTGAAAGTCAAATATCAAGTTATAAGCAGGATACAGAGTTCATAGTTCTTTGTTTTGTAAACAAAGCTCTAATATTGTCATTTTTTCATATGTGTTGTATTGGTGTAAGTTTCGATCAATGCATTTTTCTTTTGTTGATAATAGTATTTATTAAGGTATTGAGTTAGTGTTTAAATTGTCTAAGAAATGGCAATTCTCTACATTACATTTTTTGTAAACAACTATAAACTCGAGCTTTGTTTACATAACAACCAATTCTTACCTCTGTATCTCGCTTGTAACTTGACTTTAACATTCAGTATTTTGGTCAATCATTTAAAATGCTCCAGTTAATCATTTTATACATAAAAAGGAAAAATAAAAAATTTGATCTCAAATCGTGTCCAAGTCCCTTTAAAAGACAATGTTCATAACGATGTTCATTGAAAACAGGAGCTCGTAACATAAAGGATGCTAAGATTTTGACTTAGTAGGGTCTAAAACAGGACTTACGCAGAATCTTAGGACCTACATAAGTCATATTAAAGTATGTCTTATACCGTAACATAAAGCAAACTTAGCAATGTTTTAGCTAAGTAATGCTGATGTTAAAAAGTAAAAACGAATTCTTCATTTCTTTTATCGAACTTAAATGTACTGGTAATAAATCGTTATCTTCGGTTGATATCTTTATTCATAGATACAAGTGCTTGGTACTTTTTGGTAGAAGTAAATGTACTGACACAAAAATTCAAGGTGGGATGAGTGTAAATATATGTACCTAAAATTTTTAAAAAGCTCAAAACAATAGATCTCAGGGAATGTATTCAGCCTACTGTTATATCCCCGCTTCGAAGGAGAGGGGGTATACTGTTTTACCATTCTGTGTCTGTCTGTCCGTCCGTCCGTAACAAAAATTTCTGTCGCATTTGTCTCAGCAACTATTTATCGCAGATGCTTGAAATTTTTACACAGCGTTTGTTAAAGCATGCTTTATCGTATGATATATTTTTGTACCAATCGGACGTCAACTTCCTGTTAAATGATGACTTTACTTATTTTTAACCAAAATTTTCTTCAAAGATTTTTCTCAGCAACTATTTATCGCATATGCTTGAAATTTTTACACAATATCTGTATAGGCATGCCATATCGTGGGATATATTTTTGTACCAATCAGACGTCAACTTCCTGTTAAATGACGACTGTTTATTTTTTACAAAAAATTTCAAACGAATTTTTGTCATAGAATTCTCAGCAACTGTTTATCTCAGATGCTTGAAATTTTTACTCAGTATTTGTATAGGCATGCTTTATCGTGGGATGTATTTTTGTACCAATCGAACGTCAACCTCATGTTTAATGAGTACTTTGTTATACCCCCGGCAAACAAAGTGTGTGTGTGTGTGCGGGGGGGGGGGGGTATATAGGAATCACCTTGCTTCATCAAAATCATATTAACAGGCAATTAAAAAAGGGTGAATTCTCAAATTTATGAAAAAAACATAACTAAAACTTCAATTCAATTAGAATTCCATTTTTGCAGTTTCATTTATTGCATGTTCCCACGAAAGTGGAGGGGGGGGGGGTGCAAATCCATGATAGTTGCATTTATCCTATAACGTTAAGAAAAGTGCCAGCTGCCAAAAAAGTGGGGAGGGGGAAGCAGTCTCCCTCACCCCAACTCCCGATGCTACGTGCCTTTGATGTAAACACATGGTGTGCTCTGGGGTATTCGCATGATCCCAATTAACGGACTCGTCAACTCGCGCGCAAAAACTATGAATGAGACATTATGGCGCGAAATTCTGCTATTACCGTTCACACAACGAATGAACTCATCCATTGGCTGAGATGTAGGGGAAAGGGTCAGATGAATTTTTTGACATTTGTTTTGTAACAGCTACATACATGTATATTATACTTTGGATAGGATGTTTTGGAAGAAATCTATCGAATTAAGAATCACATTTGATTAGTAATTGTTAAATGTAGTAATGTACATTTAGAAAAACACGCGAGTTATGATCCCTTTTCAAGATAAATGAAATCGCCCAACTGAACGAAAATTGGGTCACATCCCGCTTTGGCGATTTAGTTCCTCCAGTAATCATTCCAGCTATATGAATATATATTTGTTTTAATCCAAACTGATGACTCTCTTGTGATAATGATAATCCAACACCAATTATTACTTACATTGTACCGTAATAGACAATATGTTACAACTTATAGCGATGACCCCCTCCCCCATTTTCACCGTTCAAATATGGTGGAATGCTGATCTATTTTTAAATCAGGATTACACACGTGTACTGCATGGTGAACTTCCCTTTTACTTGAAAACTCTTGCTCGCTGTTGTTATTACATGCCATATTAACATTTTCATCAATTGTGAATGTAAATGCTGACATCTTAAACATGCATCGGTTAATCTTTTTGGTGAAATATCATGATATTGCTTGTCCTATTGTCTGCACTGTTTCGGAGATTGCAACTTTTAAACCTTAGATATGCCTGACGTCATGACGTCAGGCAATCATAAATGTTTCAGTGAAAACAAAATCTGAAAATTTTAGTCCAAATTTCCACTGTTTTGCTAAAAGTCCAACTTTGTTTGAGCCTAATTCCATAATTAAGTAACATACCTAATGGTTTGTCAATAATAATTCATTTCATAAATATTTTTAGTGTTTAGAAAAAAAAATTACTCATGATACTGGACTTTATAACTGTACAATCGGCGTTTGAGAACTAAACCCCTGCGTAAACAACGTCCTTAATGTGAATTACAAAATCTAGTAAAAAAGACAAGCTAATACCGTCCACGTTGTTATTTACACAAGATGAATCTCTGCCATTCACTTAACTGAAATGTGACCGATAGGTACTGTACCCGCAAAGTCATTTTTTACAATCCTATCCTATCCTATCGTGTATCATTCCTATCGTATCGTGCGTTAATCCTTTCTTATCGTGCATGCTTACTGTTCTATCGTGCGTTAATCCTATCCTATCGTACGTTAATCCTATAAGGTTAATCGTTCAATGTTTAAAGTTTTTCCGTTTATCCTATCGTGTAAATCATTTAGTGACTTTTCATAAGGAAGTAAATTTATTTCAAAGTTGCAAGTCGTTCAGTGCGCAGTATACAAAAATTTATGGAACAAGAATTGTAGAATCCTATCAAGCATTTTATCATGATACCAATTTCTTAATTTTTTTTATTCCCAAATCAACCAATAGTACATGTAAATCATATCTGTAAGCATTGGAAATGAAACAGTAATAGAAGTTCTTAGGAACAAGGTAACATATTTACCTGGGGCTCTTAACATACAGCGTGCTAAGATTTTGACTTAGGTAGGGCCATAGGTAATACTTATGCTGAATCTTAGGACATGCATAAGTCCCACTTAAGTATGTCTTATACCGTAAAATAAAGCAAACTTAGTAGGCTAGGTCAAATTTATGTTCAAAATAAAAACGAATTGTTAATTTAAAATATAGTAAATGCAAAATATAAACGGTACTAAAATTCATAGCAAATACAATTATCAATTGACTAAATGTTACAGGTATGTGTATTACGGGAAAATTTTATTTAAAAAAAGTAAAACATTTAGCTTATTTTTTGTTTGTTATACACGTGTTGCTATATAGTATGAAAGGCGAAAAACTCAGTATCAACACTGGGAGCCATTGTATACATTATCATTCATGACAACAATAGACACATTTCAAATATCCGGACGCTTCACCTATCCGGACGATTGGACTCGGAAACGAAAGCGTCCGGATAACTGAGGCTCCACTGTAATTGTTTCTGTATCTTCAACTTTTTATCTTTTTAAATAAATGCAATATTATTATTAGTGGGAAAGGCAATTGCAAGAATGCAAGAACACATTTACAACATAATTACAATGTATGTGCAAACAGTTGTTGCTTTAAATTGATCATTTTTAAAATAAACACGTAAACGGGTATTTCAGGGATTGACTTTGTAAGATGCAAAGAAAATAAATGGTGTGCATTAACTCTCATTTTGTAGAGAGTTTTTCTTCGGCGGTTTCATCCTTTAGATTTGTATCTTAAATGCGTCGCCCAAATACGTTGTACAAATCATCTTCCATTTTAGAGTTGTTTTTTTTTCAAATTAAAATTTAAAGTACTAGGTTTATTGTCAATACTCTTAAAGCCTTCTTGATTTCAAAATTGCCGTACCAATACATTTAACAATAAGTTTAGCTACAAGTAACTTACACAATCAAAAGTGTCGTTTCATCGTAAGAAATAATGCATGATATATCTGAATGAGGAAAAAGAGCATAAACAACAAAGTCATGTTTTTTTTCATTGTTGTGAAACACAATAATAAAATATTCATTTTTGCCTTATTGATTTCACATAGAATCTTGCAAATCACCATTGTCATCCTTCTCCCTCTGTATCTTTTATTATTTTACACAGTCATATATAATGCATGAATTACTGTTTTCTGTTGAAAGCTTGCACAAGTACTGAGCCTTTTATTTTATTTATACGATCTTTCTGCGTATGATTGTTTTGAATCTATTTTTTTTCGAATATAAACTATAGTTTAAATGGAAAATTATTTATTTAAAGGGACTTGGACACGATTTGACTTAAAATGTTCAAATTTTGTTTTTCCATTTTCAATGTTTATACTGATAATTAATAAATTTGAAAATCAAATATCAAGTTATAAGCAAAAAACAGAGTTCATAGTTCTTTGTTTTGTAAACAAAGCTCGAATATTGTCATTTTTTCATATGTGAAGTATTGGTGTAAGTTTCAATCAAATATATCTTTCTTTTGTTGATAATAGTATTTATTAAGGTATTAAGTTAGTTTAAATTGTTTTTACATGTCATTTTGTCTAAGAAATGGTAATTATCTACATAACATTTTTTGTAAACAACTATAAACTCAAGCTTTGTTTACTTAACAACCAATTCTTACCTCTGTATCTCGCTTGTAACTTGACTTTCAAAATTCAGTATTTTGGTCAATCATTTAAAATGCTCCAGTAAATCATTTTATACATAAAAAGGAAAAATAAAAAATTTGATCTCAAATCGTGTCCAAGTCCCTTTAAAAGACAATGTTCATAACGATGTTCATTGAAAACAGGAGCTCGTAACATAAAGGATGCTAAGATTTTGACTTAGTAGGGTTATAAGTAGGACTTACGCGGAATCTTAGGACTTACGTAAGTCATATTTAAGTATGTCTTATACCGTAACATAAAGCAAATTTAGCAATGTTTTAGCTAAGTCATGCTAATGTTAAAAAGTAAAAACGAATTCTTCATTGCTTTTATCCAACTTAAATGTACTTATAATAAATCGTTATCTTCGGTTGATTCTTTATTCACAGACACAAGTGCTTGGTACTTTTTGGTAGAAGTAATTGTACTGACACAAAAATTCAAGGTGGCATGAGTGTAAATATATGTACCTAAAATTTTTAAAAAGCTCAAAACAATAGATCTCAGGGAATGTATTCAGCTTATTGTTGTTACTTCTTTGTTTTGATGAATACTCAATACTCAAAGACTGCCTGTGGCGTAATGTCGCGATGCCGTTAAAACTTGATAAAAATATATAGTGGATTTCTTTTTATCGTTTGTTCTACATCTTACCTCACCAATAAAGGTGATTTCCCTACTCTGAGTATAATTTCTTCATTTAGTAAATATATTGAATTGAGGCAATCGTCGTCTTTAAAATCACTGAGGGTTTTTTGTCCAAAAACGTCCTTTTCATAATTTCTCAGGTTTTAAGTCTACGTATATAGTCACAAGTACTTCTTGTAAACTAACTATTACGTGTTTACAATCTATTCAGCAGCCCATTTGCATACTATGTGTGTGTTGTTACTTGTTTTGATAATTTTCCAATATTATCCGGTTTGAGATTGTTTGGGTTTGTCCAATATCCGGAGGGATATTTTTGTAACGAGAATGGCTAATAAATCCTCATTATTTGACGTCACGGGCAAGACAATCACAATATACGGAGGCTGTTATACAGCCTCCGTCTAAAAACGCGTCTACCCACGTTTGAATAGAAGTTATTGGCTTCGCCTTTGACTCTTGAGACATCGAGACAGTGCCATTACTACATGTCAAGAATTGAACATCATCATTGGGGTCTTGGTTGTTGATCAATAATTTGCCTAAATTGAGATACTGATCATTTGCAATTTGTACTTTTAGATTGTTAGGAACACTATAGCCTAAATGGTCATCAATGCTCGAAATGCCCTTTGCAGGTTGTGACAAATGCTCTACATTCATTATATCAACGAATGAATTACCTGGCTCTGGCTCAAAGGGGTCACTTTGGTTTGCGGGGATGTTAACCATCGAGGGGATGTTGCCTGCTGAGGGGGCACCGATTCTTGGCTCAATTCTCGAGGCAACTTCCTCAGCTAAGTGACGAAGTTGTTCATCGGTGAGGCCGAGCGCTGGGACCGGAGGCTCTGCTGGTGCCGGCGTTGTCGCCTGCTTCCGCTTGGGCCTATCGCCACGTGCTGGGCCAACATGTGCATGTGTTCCTTTTCTCTTAGGCATGGCTCTCACAAATGAAACAGAAATGAAAATTAATTAATCTGGTTAAGTTGAGATTATGATATAATAATGTCAATTCCAGAAAAAGTTGGGGTTTATCCGATCCGCCATTGCTCTCGCATGGGCTTAACGACGGAATTAAATCCACCCAGCATCCACCGATAAAACGTGCATCGAGTAAAACAAATATCATAGGGAATAAAACCTGTACTTAAAGTTTACTATTAAAGCACTATAAAAAAATTATTCGAAAAATAAGTCCTTATGTCCTTATTTACTATCTATGGAGTGCAATTGCATTATTACAAAAAAAAATACAAAGAATGCAATACCCTATGACCAAAATAATATATTTTGACTATCAAACTGTAAATTTATGAGATATTTTTATACCCGCACTTTCTAAAGAAAGTTCGGGTATATTGTTGTTACCCTGTTCCGTCCGTCCGTCCGTCCGTCCGTCTGTCACGTTTTACTTTCTCAAACTGCTCTTACATCTTATAAACCAGCAAACTGACATCTTGGAGTATGATTTGGGGTATCATGTTGTTTTGTAAAAAGGTTTCAAAAATTCTCTGTTAGTCCTGGGGGTCAAATAATTGGTAAAAAAATGACGTTTTTTCACAAAAAACCTTCTTCCTCGAACTCCTCCTACATTTTCAACAGTAGACAATTCATCTTTTGGAATATGTTTTAGGGTATCCTATAGATGCGCAATAAGGTTTCGGAATTTTCAATTTTGTCCTGGGGGTCATTTAATCGCTGAAAAATGACGTTTTTTTCTTTTACAAAAAAAATGGTTTCAAAAACGTCATTTTTTTTGGGCAGTAGCCAAATGATCTTCTAGAATATGATTGGGGGTGTCATATTGAGGTGTGATCAGGTTCCAGAATTTTTTTTTTTTATTAAGGGGATCAGTGGGCAACAAAAAATGACGTTTTTTTGCAAAAAAAGTATGGTTCCCAGAACTCCTCTTACAACTTTTGGAGTACATACGTCATCTCTTGGGATATAATTGGGGCTGTCCTATAGATGTGCAATAAGGTTTTAAAAATTTAAATTTCATCCAGGGAGTCAAATTGTAGCAGAAAATTGACGTTTATCACTTCAAAAAAACAATAGATCCTAAAACTCCTTTTGATTTAATGGATAGACACATCATATCTTGGGATATGATAGGAACTGTTCCATAGATGTGCATTACAGTTTTGAAAAATTAATGTTAACCCTGAGGCCCATTACCTACATACCTTTTGATGCCCTTTAAGGATCAAGAATATATATGGTTAAGGGGTGGGGATCTCCACCGTTTTCGAGATATTTGTGCACTTCCTGTTCGAGGAGGGTCATGACCACCCCAGGGGCCCATGACCTACGTACCGTTTGATGCCCCTTGACACAAGGAACAAGAATATATATGGTTAAGGGGTGGGGATCTCCACCGTTTTCGAGATATTCGTGCACTTCCTGTTCGAGGAGGGTCATGACAACCCCCGGGGCCCATGACCTACGTACCGTTTGATGCCCCTTGACACAAGGAACAAGAATATATATGGTTTAAGGGTGGGGATCTCAACTGTTTTGAAGATATTAAGGGACTTGCTGTTTGGGGGGTCAGGACCACCCACAGGGCCCATGACCTACATAACATTTGATGCCCCTTGACATCAGAAACATGAATATATATGGTTTAGGGGTCATGATTATAACAGTTTCTGAGATATATGGTAATTTCAAATTCCTGGGGGATGGGGATGACACCAGGGGTCAGATCTAATAAACCCTATATATTGCCAGTAACAGTCAATATATGATTATGAAAACCCTATATTATTATCTTGTCCTTTTTCAAGTTACCATTTACAGTAGAGTCTACGATTCCTCCTACAAGGTAACTGTTCAATGTTAGACCCCACACCCTTTTGACACCCCCCCCCCCCCAAAGATATGCAGGCCTATCATATCCTAGAATTTTTTACAATTCTGTTCAACCATCTCTGAGAAACAAGTTCAGAGCGGGAAAGAAGAAAAAGAAGAAGACGAAGAATAATAATACATGTATTAAGAACCGTACAAAAACAATAAGTCTCCAAATTTCATTCGGGAGACTTAATTAATAATAAAGGTTAAATAGAGATAGGATCATCAAACATCAATAATTTAAAGATAATTGACAATTTCTGATTCTAAGGGGGTCAGGATGACCCCTTAGGTTCATGACTTACATGCCATAATGATCTGATGCGCCATGACCTAAGGAGGAATAATATCTTTGGATTAAGGTGGGGATCTCAATGGTTTTTATGATATTTGATAATTTCAGGAAGAGCACCATGTACATGATATATGATTCAATTTAAGAACCCAGATATAGATCAATCATCTATGTTTTGTAATACTTCCTATGTATATATACATGTATTAGTTTGTGTTTTGTTCTATACTATTCATGTTCATGCATGACTTTAGTATGGCTTAGTCTTATTTTAAATTACATTAAAAAATTGTCAAATATATTACTTGGAACCCCCACCCCCAAACAAACTCAAATATAAACTGTTCTCTCCCCCCCCCCCCCTTAATTGTCGAATGATCTATTAAAATCAAAATATAATTTGGGTGTCTAAAAACTTTTATAAACTGGTAAAAAGTGTTATTCTTAAAAAAAATTACATTATACCTTGCATATTTGACAAATGATCTATTGAGATATGATCAGAGTTCATATTTCTACCTTGGGATCAATAACTCGTATTCATTGACAAGTGAGAATTAATAACAATTAATGATTCAAATTATAAATGTTTATACTCCACATTCAACCCCCCCCCCCCCAATCTAACCTGGTTCTAAAGATTTGGTCTTCTTTATACATTCTTACATGTGTACAGTAACAAAACAAATTTTAAATCATTTCTTGATTGCCTTTTCTCTCCGGATGCACATTAACATTTTGGAAATTGCTTAATTCAATTTTTCGTGGGGTCAGAACAGTCCCATAAGGTCATGACATACATTGTATTTGATGCATTATAATACATTAAGAAAGAAATACCCCTTCCTTCCTATTATTACTCATATAAAAATGATAAGTGTCTACACTTACTTACATGTAATACACAAATTTAATAAGAAGTTGTTTATACAGGGTCAATATGGGGTCATCTCAATAGTGCAAGTCTGACAAATGAAAAAAATAACTTTTGCAACTAAAATGATAGAAACTTTACAAATGCGATAGGATATGTAACGATGATAAGCTTATTTAAATATTAAAAGATGATGATACAGTATTCTGGCAAAGGGAGATCACATTTAGAAAGTGAAAGTAGAACTTATGTATATGCTGGCATCTCATTATATTGTGCTACTGCTACTACATGTATTATGGTTACCTATATTGATCAACATCATAATGATAATCCAATTAAAACACAATAATGAATTCCTTTAGCTGATCTTAACTAATCCTTTTCTGCATATGGAAAACACGTACTGCGAGACATGTATGTATACAATCGAAGAGCTGGGTAAAACTAGTACCCGCTAATGAGACCAGCAGACCTGTGTTGTGTACGTAACTTCAGACAAGATCAGTCATTTGTTACTTATGACCTATTCTTCAAATCCACTTGCACTATTTTATTAGGTAAATAACAGCTTTAAGATGGTGCAGGACACCTGCATATTGTGATGTATACTTCCTATTGAGATAAACAATAAAGTATATTAAATATTAATTAAATATTTACACCCCCCCCCCCAAAAAAAAAAAATAATAATGTTACCTAACATTGAAATGCAATGGCTTAGAGCGTTTACATGTCTGTAAGAGCATTGGGGCCCACGGTGTATTTTTGGTAATTCTACAATTGATATAAATGAATTTTCATGGGGGGGGGGGGGTCTGGACCCCTCACTCCAACCCCTTCTCTAAGTACATGTAGGCACACAGAAGCAAATCTAAAACCGGCAACCGCCGCGGGGAGGGGGCATAATTTAAATTTTAATTCTGTTTGTAATAATTTTATACACCGTTATACTTTCTATGACATGAAATGTTAAGATTATTGATTAACTGAAAATTTACTGCAAACAGTTCAACCCCAAATTGCACATAACGTTCTGCTCATGTGTATTATCATATGGAAAGGGATCTCATCCTTCAGTTATGAAAATTATAATTTTTAAATGTATTACCGGAGCTTGCATGTGGCCTTCATTTTTAATTAAACTGGTACAAAACAGTGTTATTTAGGGGCAAACACTTGGTGCGGGTATTACTGTCTAATGACAGCATCTAGTTGAATTTACAATAGATCAATATAAATCGGTTTGTGGTCTGAGTAAAAAGATTTCAAGATCCTTCATTTAGAAATGCTTTTGGTGTGCAAATTGGTATATTTAGGTCTATTAATGAGTTGTTGTGCACTCGTTTTGATCTGCCTTCACAAATACTTCTAGTAAACAAATTCACTCAAAGTTTCTTAACTGTAATTAAAATCACCCATTATTATTGTTGGAATCTGTACATAATCACACTTTTGATAGTTTTTCGAATACTTTTTTGAAAATGTACATTGCAGAAATTTTCAGTGAACAATATATAAAATTATTTTTTGTTTTTGTTTTTAAAAAGCAAGTTCCCAAGTACAATGTCTACTCAAAAGAATGCTAAATTTTTGAAAGTCATGGAGTGTTTGTAACATACATATGGCCTATTATTAATATCATCTTTTTTTATCATATCTAAGCAAGCTGTACCTATCGATTTCATACAAAGCTGGAATATCTGTCTCTGTTAAACGTTAAACGAATATTTGCGTTTTTACAGAGAACATGCCTTTTTTCATCATCAACATGCTTGTGCAAGGATCGAACATTGAGATAAATTATCTGATATTTAGTTAAATCGTAAAAAACTGGTACTGATAACTGGACATTAGCACTGTGTCTTAATCTTCTACAGCACTTGAAACCTTTATAAATAAATCCAGAGAAGGTTGCGCGTTTTGCACAAGGCACGCAACCTCGGACTATATTATCGATTGCTGGACGTTAGAGCGGTCATTTTTAAAATGGCGGTTAGAGTGGTTACATCGACGAGTAAATGGTTAGGTTGCGACGAATACTGGGTTTTTTTTGTGTTAAACAGGACGTATGTTGTATTCCAATGAGAGACTGTTCAAGTGTCAGCGTTTAATCACTGATTTGCACACAGTCCAGTGAACAAACCAATGGCCCGACGCCGTATTCTGATTGCTGACGATCGGCTTGATTCCAGACTTCCAAAGCAGTCGCCTGTATTGTTGCTTGTCGACAATGCATGCGATTATAAGGAACTTATCGTTTTTCCTAACTTTTCTTTTATAATTTTTTAAAAACTTGAATCAGGTAATGGGGAAGTCGACACTGTTGTATGCATTAATTTAAGAAAAAAGAGAGATGAGAAATAATCAGGCGATCTTGTTGATTCTGGATCGTTGATTCTCGCTAACAACACAACAAACTCACGAATGTCTGATTTTAGTGTGTTTGTAACTGTTATAGAAATTGATATTAATAGATAAATTCTAAGTTGCAATTTATTTCTGTATACATATGTATAAATTGGACATCAAGTGGGCAACTCTAATTAAGAGCTGATATGTTTTACCAGATATTGCAACGTTTTTTATGATTCACTAGTTTTAAATTTTGCAAATTTTCTGTTTCAGTTTGACAAAGAAAAAGCTGGGGGACTTTTCTGCAGTGGTGAAGAATGATGAGCAGTCATGGTTTACTCCTTTATTGCTGTACCTGGGACCCACTACACAGTAGAACCACAACAAACAAATGCTGTTGACTTCCAGGAATGCCTGCCATTGAAAAACCATCATGTTTGTGTTGTGTCCTAAGTAGAGGGACCTTTCATCTGGCTGTCGCGTCTGAACCAAATGAAGAATCGAGTGATGAATGCGAACAAAATTCCGAAGATGATGGGGAATCATCTGAGCTTTTCACACCAGCATTTGCTGTGAAGGGGTCAACCTATGAAGAAAGTTACCAGTCAAACTTAACAACTGTGCACTCTGCTATTCGTTCTCAACAAGAGATTGTGGTGAATTTGGTGCCGGAGAGAGACAATCCAAAAGATGCTAATGTCATACGTGTAGTCGTAAGTGTGGAAGACCAGTCGCTACCTATTGGCTACATAGTAGTAAGGAAAATTACAAAAGTGACTTCTGTAAAATATATGGCCTAGACATGAATTACGCAATATTTTGGAGTGACCTTCAACTTGCACAAACAACCTTGGGACAAAATCATGACACACCCTCAGGTCATTTGCAATCTTTTTGTAGAATAGGAACTTACCTTGTTTTTTCATAACAAAGATAAAGACCGGACACAAACTAGTGGGTATTGTTTTTTTAACAAAAAAACACATGTCTCCCCTTCTCCCCAAGGATTGTAATATGGGGCAAATTAAACAATTGAAAATGAATGATGTCAGCTATATGTTACCCAGACCCAGACAACATTTTATTATTTTTTTCTTAATTTGACCTTGACTAAAACAAGGTCAAGGTCAAATATTATTCAATAGTACACCTTAGTGTATTATTATTGTTCTTTGTTTAAAGTTTGAAGTTCTTCTGTCAAAGTATATTCAGGAGTTGAACAATGAAGTTTTTTTTTCTAATTTGGCCTTGAAATACAATTTTTAGGTCGAGGTCAAAAATTTTGGTAAGGTTCAACTAGGTTATATACCATCTATCCATGATACAAGTTAAAAGTCTGTATGTTAAAGGAGTCTTGTGTTATGGTCCGGACATTATTTTTTATGAAAAGGTTGACCTTGAAGAACAAAATAGGTCAAGGTCAAAACTTTTGGTGGCGTGCACTCCTTCTCAATACCATCTACCTATGTTCCAAGTTTGAAGTCTGAATGTCAAAGGGTATTAAAGTTATGACCCAGACAAAATTTTATTATTTTTTTCTTAATTTGACCTTGAGTAAAACAAGGTCAAGGTCAAATATTATTCAATAGTACACCTAAGTGTATTATTATTGTTCTTTGTTCAAAGTTTGAAGTCCTTCTGTCAAAGTATATTCAAGAGCTGAACAATGAAGTTTTTTCTAATATGACCTTGAAATAAAATTTTTAGGTCAAGGTCAAAAATGTTGGTAAGGTTCAACTAGGTTATATACCATCTATCCATGATACAAGTTAAAAGTTTGTATGTTAAAGGAGTCTTGTGTTATGGTCCAGACAATATTTTTTATGAAAAGCTTGACCTTGAAGTACAAAATAGGTCAAGGTCAAAACTTTTGGTGGCGAGCACTCCTTCTCGATACCATCTACCTATGTTTCAAGTTTGAAGTCTTAATGTCAAAGGGTATTTAAGTTACGGCCTGGACAAATTTAGATGAAGAAGAATAAGAAGAATAAGAAGAAGAAGAATAAGAAGAATAAGAAAGTCGACAAAAACAATATGTCTCCCCTTTGAAAGGGGAGACATAATTGTACAATTTTCCTTTCAGTGATCTTTAATTTGCACAAATGACCTAGAGTCAAGATCACGAAACGCCCTCAGGTTGTAAGCAATCTTTGTGTGAAGTGGGAAATTGTAATGTTCCTCCATTAGAAAGATATGGACCGGACATGTTTGCTCAGACAGACAAGGTGATTCCTATATCCCCAAAACGTTATTATACCTAAAATAAATTATAAATAAATGCATTTCTTTACTAGTTTTAAAAAGAATGACCTAAAAAGAAATGTTAATTAACAATAGCTTATTCAACAACATCCTTGCTGCTATCATTCCAAATACACCTTCATTTTAACTTCATGTACATGCAAAACAGAACATGAAATGGTTAAATCCTTAAAGGGGAAGGAAAGTCAAAAACATTATTTATTTTAATAAAATGGTGTAAATTATCACAGGTGTCATGCTGTTTTGAAAATAAAATACGTAATTAAGCTTTAATGAACGTTGAAGTTGGAGAAATCGTATTTACTGTAGGCTGACATGATGTAGAACTCTTTTGTATTAAAAACCAAAAAATTAATTTTTTTGACGTCACACCATCTATTCCAGTTTGGTTTACATATACAAATGAATGTACACAGTGCTCTGACTATAATTAACGCTGGTGTATACCTTTCTGTTACTCAAATAATCGACTAAACAAAATAGATAATGTTTGTGTTCACACGTCAATCTAAAGAATAAATACATGTATCATTGTAAGCATAAATATATGCATTTTTATAAGTAAATGAAAGATGTTAATCTGCTATCATTCAAAGTTGAAAACGACCTCGATTAAATTTTTTATCCCAAGTCAAGTTCTTCACTAACTGAATAAATGTTATAATTGTAATCGGGATGTTTAAAATTCATTCTTTAAAGTCGGAATTACCATGTCGAAATAACGACGGCAGACATTTTCTATGATACTTGGCATCTGTTGACAATTTCCACATTTACGCGGAGATTTCTCCGACACTAACCTCCGCTTTTAGATTTCAACGAATATGCTCCATTTAACGTTAGTTTGTAGTTTGCAAAGGTAAAAGAACGGTCTCAAATCAATATTGTTTCAAATTTTCCAGAACTTGTCATTTAGAGCGAATATTATGATGTTATTTTGATAAGACAAACCGGAATAGATGGTGTGACGTCATGGATTAAAGTTCAATGGCAGCCCCCATGGCGGTGGGGAATTTAAATTAAGCGATCTATTTTCTTGATTTATTCATTGTTCCGGGGTTTTTAATGAAAATAAATACGATTTACAATTACAGTAGATGGTAATTAATTGATTTATTGTACAACAGATTTTTAGTTTCCTTCCCCTTTAAGGATATAGTACATATATGTAGTAAAGATTTCATATGGAAAGATCAGTAAATACATGTATATAACAACTTAGATCTGGCATTATTTTCATCAATTTTTTAGCATTTATGTCACCAGGCAGTTCAACATAATATACATGAGACATCAAGTCTGTGTCACTATAAAAAGGCTTTTATCAGGTTTATGTGTATCATGAAGGCTTAACAGGAGCTTACAGCTTTATTTTACTTGTCATAAAAAAATTCTTCATAAGACAACCACTATTACAATGAATTCAAAATCATTATAAAGATAATCAAATTACTTTTACAGCAAGATCTCTCTCTCCTGTTTCTCTCTCTCTCTCTCAAGAAAACAAGTAAATCAATGCACATATACTACATTTCTGATCTGTCTCTAGTTCTGAATATTATAAAATTTCTTTGCATTATAGAAACAAATTTACAGTACACACTTCATACAATGCATTTTTGAATCTTGCTGTTTAAGTATCTTCAAGTTTGTATTTCTAACAAAGTCTGACTTGTTTCCAGGTTCGAGTTTTCAAACTCTCTTCTGTTTGAAGAGCCAGGTCACAGTCGTGTGTTTTTGGCAGGGTCCGTAGATTTAAAAACTGGCCCATTAGCCTCTTATCTGCTGCTTTCTCCGCTGCTGTTCAAAGTTTTCATTTCCACTTATTCTTTTAAAACCTGGAAGTAACACAACAAATTACAACTTACAAGTTCAACTGCCTTAATCAAATAACATATTGACATAAAATCCAGCTTCAAAAATACATAAACATGCATTACTCTCTGCGTGGCTATTTTGTATGGAAGGAGCTTATACTTTAGTTTTTTGTTTACTTTCTGGTTAAATTCAGACAAATACCTCTTTGCTTTTTAAGTTCTTTGCTTGGGGGATCTCCAGTTCCGAACACCATTTCAAGACAATCAGAATTCTAGACACCATATCCCCTGACCCAGGGGCCATGAAATTCATAATTTTGGAAGAGGCACTCTTCCTCCTCATAACTATGTACTTAATTCATCGGATTAATACACAGGAACATAGAATTTTTTGAAGGAATTACTGCAATCATTTAGAGCCCCGTCCTAACACCAGAACCTCTGACCCAGGGACCATGAACTTCACAATTTTGGAAGAGTCACTCTTTCTCATCATAACTATGTACTTATAGTTCATCTGCTTAATATTATGGAGCAAATAAGAAGATTTTCAAGGATTAGGAATTAATTGATTTTCACTATATAATCAGTTGAGCCCCATCCTATTACCAGAACCATTACCAATGGGGCAATGAAATTCACAATTTTGGAAGAGGTCTTCTTCCTCATTATAACAATATAATTAGTTTATTCGCTCAATACCTAGGAGCAGAGGAGAAGATTTTCAAAGAATTAATGCAGTTTCACTATATAATCAGTTGAGCCTCATCCTACCACCAGAACCCATGACCCAGGGGCCATAGAATTCACAAATTTAGTAGGGAGCTCAATGCTTTTAATATTCATGCCATCAGTTTGACTGCTTGATGTCCAGGAGTAAAGAAGATTTTTTTTATTCAAGATTGCATTAATTTTGAATGCTTTAGCCTAACCCCTCAGGCCCCAGAGGGGCAAGGGTCATGAATTTCACAATTCAAACTTCCCTTCACCATTAGATGCTATTTATCAAATCTGGTTGAAATAGGGTTAGTGGTTTCATAGAAGATTAAGAAGCTAAAAATGTTCAAAAGTTTACGACCAACGACAGATAAAAACAGATACAATAGGCCACCTGAGTAACTCAGGTGATGTAATGAGGGATAGAGTCCAGGATCCCAGAGAAAATTTTTACTGTGATTGTATAGATGATAAAGCAAAGGTCTTTCATATGTTACAATATATGCCTCGAATAATATTCATGAGTAGTATAGGCGTACGTTTACCCCCTGAACACAATGGGCTATGTTAAAAAAGAACAATAGAAGAACAATGGGGGAGTATTGATTGGGGGACAGGTGGGGACCACCTGCCCCCCCCCCCTAAGATTTTAACCCCTCATCACAATGGGGTATTGTACGGGAGGGGGGGTACGGTCACCCGACCCAATATGTTTTGAGACCCCTAAACGTAATGGGGTATTGTATGGAGAGGACAAAAGCAAGTATTTGTCAATGACCTTAACAAAGAGGAAAGGGGAAGGAGACCTGAGTGTAGTAAAACTGAACGAGTACTTTTAAAAACAGGGGTAGAGTAAGGACACGGTCCTATGAATGAAAATGGAGCAGATTGATTACCCGAGCGTAGTAATAAAAAATTGATATGGAGTGAAAGGTGTCCTTTTAAATATACAGCGAGGAAACTATGAATGGAGATCGGCTAGATTTGAATATCGGTGTTGTTTGAGTAATGATACGGAGATTGGGTAGATTTAAATCTCGTTGTCGCTTGAGTAAAGATACCTTAACGTAAATATTTTTCTATCCATCTTTTTCTTTCATTCTTTATCAGATTTTTTAATCTAAGGGACACTGTTGCGTGAGAAAACTCCACCTTCTGTCAGTTTGAAGCAATCTCGACGAATCGCAATATTGTAGAAAATACTTCTAGCTACAAGGAATGTGTTTTCTGTCTATCTTTTCTTTCATTCTCTAACAGGTGGTTAATCCTGAGGGACTCTACTGCGTGAGAAAACACCGCCCCCTGTCAGTTTGAAGCAATCTCGACCAATCGCAATATCGTAAAATACTGCTGACTACAAGGAATGTAACCTCGACAATTTCATTTCCTGACCAGCAGCTCGATGGCGTGTCAACTAATTAATGGCCGCGCTGTGTGCCCGCCAGGTACAAAACGGTTGCATTACATGTGTTCGAAATAATAATACGGTTATATCTTTTTTGATGAAATATTTGATTGTTTTATTTTCAGTAAATTTTGTCACTCCGAAAATGAGTGATCAGGAATCAGATGAAAGTAAGTCATTGTTTGTTGAGTTGGTTTTGTATTGACATTGTTATATATTCGTGTTCTTGTTATTTATTCGTTTTATTTGTTTTCTTGGTTTTTTTTTTTGTTTTTTCTTGTTATTTTCATTGCAAACGCCAGGGAGAGTACTTTGGTATTTTTGCTCATGTATATTGTTTCTAGTTGTTCGTTTACTTCAGATACAATCCCTCATCGTTCAACCTAGACGAGCATAACGATAGACAGTGATCGGACACGCGTGTTAATCCAATCCCTGGTTACTACCATGTTACACACTCGAGCATTCACCCCTAGCAAAATCACAAACATCAATCTATTCCCAGTCTCGTGAACATCGTTCCATTGTCCTTTCTACTTAGGTCAACACACACACTATTACACCCTTAAGACTACATAGTCTAGTATACACACTACCCCCTTCCCCCCAACTACTCAGGCTAGTAGACATACTACCCTCGCCCCCCACCTGTAATACTACTTGTGCTAGACCCCCCCCTTCACTTCTTAGGTAAGGAACCTACTACCCCTCCCCACCCCCTCTCCCACTACTCAGATTAACAGCCAGACATCAACCTTCAGGAACACTAATCATTCAGTAATCAAAGTAATTATGTTTATCTTTTTTTTTAAACTTATATTTATCTGATTAATAATTGGTTTTGCATGGTTTTATTATTTCAGTTAATTCCATCATGTTTTAATTATATATGTTGAAGAAATTTTCCTTTTTCACATGATGTATTAATACCTGACACTGAAAGTTTTGTGTATGTAAGAAATAAGTCAATTAATGATTTAAAAGAGTGTATTGATATTCTTTTAATAATAAAATACATTACTGTATTGGTTTCAACAAGAAAATAGATCAATTTTCATTGGGTTTTTTTATTACAGCTCTAGAGATCAGTATAGCATCATTGGTGCTGGCCCTCCTCCTCCTGCTCGGGTGGGCAGCAAAGAAGTTCCTCAGACGCTGCACCCGAGTGAGGAGGAGAGGATTGGAAACCATTCCAAAAGAACGTGTATATACTTATTTGTTTTATATTAATATTTTTGAAAATCTTAAATCATTCATTCTGAGTCATATTAAATTCAGTTTGCATGTAAAGTTTCCAAGTAAAAACTTTTGTAGCATAGATACATACTTATGTCTTTTGTTTTATACATAGTTTGAAATGGAAACCCGTCCAGGGACCGCCCCGGGCAGGTGCCCAAAGACCGGCTCCACCACCCCCGCCACCCCAAGCTAGGTCTCTGCCAGAGCCACCCCCGAGGGCGCCTCCAGCCAGGTCTCTGGCACAGCCACCACCGCGGGCGCTTGCGGGGGGGGGGGGGAGATATAATCGCCGCTCCGCAAAGAGGTAATTCAATGTTTAAAGTGTTTTCTCTCTCTCTCTCTCTAATACCAATGTATTTTTTTACATGAAAATATGAACAAGCTCTTAACATTTCTCTTTCAAAATATGACGAACTATTTTTTTAATTTTCATTTTTTTTTTCAAAACCAATTGTATATATATATCCTTTTTCTCTTTAATTTCAGACCTAGGACAGAGTAGATGGTGTTAAACGGTGCATCCGCAATGTCTTCAAGAAGAAGAATTCTTAGAAAATACACCCGCAATGTGTTCAAGAAGAAGAGGATTGTTTTTTTTTTAAATTAAATTTGTTTTACATGATTTCAGTATTTTCTTCTTTTAAAAAAAAAACTGGAAGGAATGTCATGCGCGGATCCAAGAAAAAAATCGAAGGCGGGGGGGGGGGGGGGGGGGGTCTGACAGTTATTTGACTTTACCAGGGGATTCGAGGTGTATTTTTTTAAATTTTATAATTTAATTTAAAATAAATGGAATTTTGAAGGGTATCTCTGACTCGTCCCCTCCTCCTCCTTTTCTAGATCCGTGCATGAATGATGTGCAGTGATCCGTCCGCAAGTCGTAAAATTATAGAGGTTTAACGTTTACCAATCTTCTCGTAATGGAATCATTGATATATGATAAAGGGAAAAACACATTTTTAAAAGATCACATTGACAATTTATTAACATTAAATTGTACAACAGTTATTTCTTTTCTTCGTCCACGCAGTCCTGTGATCTGAAATATAAATTATTGTAAAAAGTCGTTACGAATACTACAAAACAATTATGAAATGAGAGACAATTGAATGAACTTACACAGGGGTCTCGTCGGACTCTGAGAGGTCTCTATCGTTACAATGAAATAAAAAAAAAACCAAGGAAAAGTTTTATATTAGAAACAAAAGCGAGTATTAAAAATAATATGGATTTTTTTTTCTCGATAAATTAGGTAGTGTATAAAAAAAACTTACAAGGGAATTGCTAGAACCTCCGAACTGAGAAAAAAATAAAAATAAAATCTTAGTGAAAAACAACCCCAATTTTTTCCCTTAGTTGAATTCTTTTAGAATATGAAAATTGATAGTCTATACGAAACAAAGAAGATTAAAACCTACGACGAATTGATGATGGCGGAGTCTGCACTGTAAAACAGTATATTAATATTTATAAGTATCATGAAATAATTGGAATAAGTGTTTTGTTTTATTTAATATTTAAATTACAAAGACTTGTGAGCGATAAAAAATAAATGAAAATAAAATCTAACCCAATGGGCGACAGTTCCCACTGAAGGGAACCGTCCTCTCCCCGGTTAAGTCTTCTTGGTTTACTGAGAAAAGAGAGATAACTTACAAATAGTGAAAATATTAGATATATTTACTATGAGATCAGATTACTCCTTTCCCCTTCTGAAATTATTATATTAATTAATATTACACTTACCAATTCCTTTTTGGGGCCGTAGGTGTGGTATTGGGTCTTTTTAAAAAAAAAAATCTTTATTTAGTGATTTTGAAGAAAGTTTATTTTAATTATCAATGTTTTTCATATAACTGATATAAAGAATGTATGAACTTTAGAATTACCGACCCACTATTACTGCCGTTAATTGGTGTCTTTCTAAATGAAACAAAAAAGGATGATTTCAATTAAATTAAACCAAAACCTAGTCATGATCGAACTGCAAAATTTAAGAAACTGTGAAATAACGATATGAAAAGATATTGAAACCTACAATGCTGGGGTGGATGAAGCTCCTCCAATCCCCCCTCGTCTACTGGGTCTTAAAAAAAATTAAAATAAACGAACAAACTTTTTTTTAGAAGTACGGGAACACTTGTAAAATAAACAGTTGATAATTTGTTAGCGAAAAATAATTTCTATTATTATCTAAAAATTTACTTACGGGCAAGGACACTCGTCCACCAGGTGTAGAGCTCTACCAGCTCAATATTTTTATTGCAAATGCAGGAACTAAAACATTTTAATTAAAATTATCTTTAATCTACAGTAAACAGGAATAATATTATAGTCATAAGTGAAACGAATAAAAAAATTACTGACCTTGCCATTGGGATAACAATTCCGCTCAGGAAATAAGGCGAAGTTTTCCAAATCTTTCATTTTTTATATCCGTTTTTTTTAAAAGACTGAATTATGCTGTAAAATTGATTGGTTAAAAAGTATAATGAACGAAACGAACATGAATTCTTGGGGAGGGGGTATACGGTAAACAACAAAGAGAGGGATTCGGAGGATCCACCCTACACCAAAAATTAATATAGTCGTTTTATTGATTTTTATTTTTTCATTTTGGTTGACGACACCAAAGGGTACCCCCCCCACCCCCCCCCCCCCCCCCCCCCACGCGTTTTTTCTCTAAATCATAAAAGAAGTTTGTAATAGAATTATGTCTAACTTATAAAATATTGAAGTGGTATTTATTTAACTAAACAATAGTAGATTGTCTAATGGTGTATGGAACCTCTGAGTTTCTCTCTCTTCCTCTCTCTCTCTCTCTCTCTCAACTGCTAGTCAAACTGTCGGGTTGTGTTTTTTAAGCATCGGGTTGTGTTTTTTGAGTGTCTTCAAGGTACAGAAACCAATGGGGTATTGTTATCTAATTGAGTGATAGGGGCACGCGAGTTAATGTCATATATTGAGTTTATAATATAGACAATGTGGAAAGTCAAATATCAAAGTCGAATGACACCGGTATAACATTTGGTGGCAGACTATTCTAGCTCTACCTTTGGTTTCAATAGATCTCTACCACGTGTAATTGCCATTAATGATGATTTTCACAATCATTGTTTAATTTCTTGGATCTGTGTCAACACACTCCCCCGTGTGTACTGTGGAATCATTAGATTTCGTGGTGGCTCAATTTTCGTGGAATTCGTGGGTACCTCTCACCCACGAATTTACATCCTCCACGAATTAATAAATTTGGGTTTTAAAGTCACAACTCCTTTTATAGGTGTAATAGAATACACGAAATTACGTCCCCACGAACCTGTAAAATATAGGTCATCCACGAAAATTGGCCCCCACGAATTTTAATGATTCCACAGTATGTAATAACGTAATTGACATAGCGACCTCTCCTAACGTACGTGCATGTCAAGTAAATGCACAGGTCGTCCAGATAGAGTGTCAAACCAATCAACTTGATTTAGAGTAAAATTTTACGGTGCAACAATTTATGATTCATGGTGAATGTGATGACATAGAAAACTTCAAGAGACTCTGCACCGATCAAGTTAAGGAAATAATAATGCAAAGAAACGGGAAAACTTTCGATTGTTCAGGTATTTATTTTACAAATAAACAATGGTTAAAATAGGCCAATTATCGTTTTTTTATGTTAACAGTTTGTTTCGACATTACAAAAACCCCAAACACTACAATTAATAATAACATTTTCCAAATAAGTAGGTTGGTTTTTTTTTATTTTGGAGGGGGGTGCTAACGATCAACCAATTACACAATGATCACATACTTTATTTGGTTACGTATACACGGCTCTGGGTTATTTGATCTGAATATCACCTGCCTGACACGCAATACTGATAATGTCTTTTGTACTTTTTGTGCAAGATTTTATCAGAATCAAGCACGCTACGAAATATACTAAATGGGCAGGTGGTTTGCAGAGCTACTGATGTTTTTTGGTGAATATCATTACTCCGTCGTATTTATTTTTTTATTTTAATTACAAATGATTTGACTTTTTTTTTAAAGGGGCATAGTCACGATTTTTGTCAAAAATTATTTATTTGATTTTAATGTTTACGATGCTTCAGTAAGGCATTTTTAATAGGCAACTAAAATTTGAGTGTCATTTGATGAGTTATAAGCGAGTTACAGAGCTTACAATTCTTTGCAATGTAAACAAAGCTTTTGTTTACATTATGAATGTTGAAATGAAAATTCCAGTTTTAGACCTAAAATGAATGTATTAATCGTTAGGAACTGTTCAATTATGCTTTGAATGAATAATAATATAGACAAACCAGCTTGAGAAAGATTTTACTGGTATATTGAACCTATGTAAACAAAAACAGGGCACGAGCCTTGTTTACATGACGAGGAATTGTGAGCCCTGTATCTTGCTTCAAACTCAACGACTGGCACCCAAATTTCATTTTATCATTAGAAATGCATTCCAAAAGTATTGCGAATAACAAAACCAGAAAAATAAAATTTGACCAAAATCGTGACCATGCCCCTTTAAATTACACAATACGTATCACATTCTAAGTCAACCTTTCCTTTGTTAGAGATTTCAACTATGACTCCATTATTTTCGACCTTGTCGCTATCTGTTACCCTAAACGTGTGGAATTATTTTTTTGTGTTTTTTGTTCATTTGTTAACATCATTTATTATCGTTTTTATTATGAAGTGCAATTAAAGTTTTAACACTCTCTCTCATATTCGTCTGTATGTCAAAATAATAATATATAGCCTCTGTAATGTACTTCATTGTGACCATGCCATTTCGGTTTAACTGGCACTTTCCTCCCTCGTTTACCCTTTATTTCCACTCTGAGGTGTGAATGGCATAGAGTCTTTTCCAATGCATTGAGTGTACTTAACACAACATTATCCGGTTTCCCACTGCCAGTTTTGATAGCTTCTGAGAATGCTGACAATGTCATACGCTCTGCTTCCCCACTTCTTCTTCTGTTAAACAGTATTACTTGAGCAAGGCAAATTTGGGCTAACTCTGCATAGAGATGGGGATTGTCTTTGACTTCCAAGCACACCCTTTTTGCTTCTGTGTCCAAATAAATGTTCAGTTTTTTGACATCCTCAACAAGTGGTATAAGCATTTTGTTATATTTCTTCTCATGAAGCGATGACAAGGCCTGAGATGAAATAATATCAGTCCAGTCATTCTCATAGAGGGAAACAAAAGTATCTGCAATTTTAATTTTGTCATCATTATTTTCTTTCAATCGGTTGTACGACATGCGATTTATGTACCCTTTACAAGATGGTTAAAATCGCCGAATTAATAAAAAAACGGGGCACATCCCGCTTTGGCGATTTAGTTCCTCCAGTAAATATTCCAGCTAAGTGAATCTATATCGGTTCTGATCAATACTGATGATTCGTTTTTAATAATGATAATCCATCATCAATTATTACTTACATTGTACCTTAAAAAACGATATGTAACAACTTGTTGCGATGACCCCCCCACAAACACACTTTCTTTTCACAGTTGAAATATGGCAAATCTATTTTTAAATTAGGGTTACACACGTGCATGGGGAATCTCCCTTTTACCGAAAACACTTGCTCACTATTGCTCATTTGAACGCATGTTACATTTCAATCAATTGTAAATGTACAGTACCAATCAGACCCAACCGAACACCAGAGTAAACCCCAGGTTTACTTTTTTGGCTTACTTTGCGTTTACTTTTTGAAAATTTCTCTCGATAAATCTTTTACTTTTATCTTACTTCAGATTTAGATATAATTATTGATTAATAAAAACTACACGGTATTTGAAGTTCATTAGATGAACGTAATAAGAATTATCTTTTCTCAGTCAGATCTTCATTAAATAAATTAGATGCTTTGTTGATGTTTAATGGGAAAGAGATTAAGTACTGGCCATATAGAGACTATCAGTTAAGATTAATGGTAGTCATAGATTTGAAATCACACACACAAATATATATTCCGTTAATTTATTAAGCTGCTTATATATATATATATATATATATATATATATATATATATATATATATATATATATATATAAGCAGCTTAATAAATTAGTAATAAATTAATAACTTGTAGCATATGGAGTTAAGGGAAATTCATAATATATGTATAAACAATTTATTTAATTTTTGTCTTTAAAATTATTTTGGTAGCTATAAGCCATGAAGGACGTTTTAGATCTTAAAGTCACAGGGAAAGAAATGGAATTTTCTGATGAGGAGGAGGGTGATGAGATCCCGGAAGAAGGGATGGTTTGTCCCGTTCCGGGCTGTATCAACGGAAAACACCTCTTCAGGAAATACATTAATTATATTGCGCACATCGACAGATTCCACAAGAGGAATATGTTCATCTATAGCTGTCCCATCTGTAAGGTGAAGGACGCTAAAACAACGAATTCATAGATCCAGGAACCTTTAAGAAACGCAGGAAGAGGATCCACAACGAAGAGCGTGAATGAGCTCAGCTACTCAGGAGACAAAGTTTTCCATCACAGCCTTTTGTTTGAATTATCAGACAACTATAACCCAAGGGACCAAAAATACCCAAAAGGTGGATTCTCTCAAAAATGAACTGCGGAATTTATTCTGTGAAATTATGTCTCAAAATTATCTTTCTGTTATATTTTGATGTACAAAAATTATAATTTATGTTTTTAAGGAGAGAGGAATGTAACAATTTTGATTTTCCCGAAAATAGTTTTGCTTTAATTCATCCCTAACTGCATATATATTACATACCGTTTAGTCTGTATTACCGTTTAAGTCCTATTAGCTTTATATTTCGATGTTTTGACATGATCCTGTAATGTTCCCTATTTATTTCGATTTCATCGCCATGTTGTCATTCTTCCCGAACGTATTATATTACCTGCAATTTCATTTGTTACAGAATTATTTATAGAGTTTTATTGGTCCGCTATGTTTATATATATAGGGCCACCGGGCAGATTTGAGTTTACTCTGCTAGGGTCAAGAACTTCGTGTTCGTTTCCTTTACTATAGGGCATTCCTTAACAATGTAATTATTTGATAATGTAGCCTTAGTAGAGACACTTGATTGATTCAGGGTCGAATTAGATATCCCTCATATATAGATAATCTGATCCAATGTTGTCTTTTGTAAAGGTCAATACGTGTTACTATTTTTATACTTGGTAATCCTCGTGCTCATTATTGACCTTTGTCCGTCTCTTAACAGTGTGGCCACCCACTAGTGCAATAAATACATATTTTCATTCCTCCCTCATAACTTATTTCTATTATTAAAATTTTTCCAATATAATTTATTTTAATATTTCTAGTAATTTATTTTCATATTTATTTATTTTCATATTTCTACTAATTTATTTTCATATTTCTAGTACTTTATTTTGAGAATATTTACACTCCTCCTGTTATATTTGTGGAAAATATACCTGTTATTCGTTATCAATTATTTAAAGTCACGTTTACTTTTGTTATATTAGATTATTGAAACTTTTCAAATTTTATAATTTATATAACAAGGTGTTGAACATAATCTGAAAATCAATACAGAACCTGGGAAAATCTTTAAACAGTAGAAATTGGGGCGTTATTATTATTTTTTATATAATAATTATTGAAAACTGAATCAGTTCGTAATATTTGGACTAAAGAGAATATAAAGTTCTTTTACAGTCCCATAATCCTCTGTTTCCGGTTACAAAACAAAAAGCCAATAAGTGCAACAAAAATCACTGATGTAAAGGTAAAATGATTTTAGTATAAATGCCAGATGGTGATTTGTGAACGGACGTTACATATTCAAAAACTGGAACAGGAGAAGGGAGTAACTCATGATGGCTTTTAAAGCTGTTTTTTTTCGTTCGTTTAAATGCCCACAGGGAGAGTTTCTCTCTGCCCCAAGAGATGGGGGATGGGAGGTTGTTTTAGATAAATTATGAATAATAGCCACCGTGTTTATAGCTTTTCTATGAAAACATATACACTTAGAACTTATCCTAAAATATAATAAATATGGGGAAATTATTTTCTATCGGAGTCTTGCACATTTTCAATATTAGGTCATGCATCTTAAATGAGCTTTTAATTTTTTGGCTAAAATTATAGGTTTAAAAGTTCTTTCTTAAAAGTTTTCAGGCAGGGAGGTGGTCGTCATTACAAATTAATTTTTTTTTATTCCAGAAGAAAATATGCTTCTCAGGTGACTGTTAAGGCCTGAAGACAGTTCATAGCAGTTTATACCTCTAATGGACATATTGTGCGGTGGGTTTTTTTTCACAATGGTAGTTGGATTAAGTTTAAATTATGTGGCTTAATCAGACAGTCGAATATGTCTAATCCATTCACAGGGGAGATAGAGTTTGGAATTTATTCAAATGTTGAGCAGTGTCCTGTTTTAATGGAAGGAAATTTGGAATTGGCAAAAATATTATGAGTATCTTTAAGAAAACATATAGTAATATGCAATTAATTCGGTCATGAAACAGGATATGTTGAACAATATCATTTTCATGTATAGTTTTACATTTAGTTTTTCTTCATGTTTATACATGACTGTAAATTACATATTTCAGAGTTGAGAAAATATTTTTGTAGGGATATTTGACGGTGACAATGAGTTGAAGAATCAAACATTGAATGGTCAGTGTTCTGTCTCTGATACAGAAAGTTTCAACCAGTTTATTCGTTTCATGGTTTATTGAATAAAGCAGGTAAAAAGCTACAAAAGAACAAAAATCACATTTAAACAATTATCTTATAAATTCACACATGTACTGTTGATAACAAGAATGGCGTTCCATACATAAAAAATTTGGAAAATACTTGGACTAGGGAAACTGATAAATCCTACATTTACTTTGAAATATATGTAATTCTTAACATTCTGACAGTGTAATATAGTGAAATATATGAGAACAATACTCAAAACTGCACAATGAAAGACTATATCCAAATAATATATTGACATCATTGCTGACCGTTAATTTCTTGATAAGAAAAGTTTACAAAGAAAAAACTATCATGTAAGATATTCATAAGCTTAAACAACTTAGTAGCACATATAAAACAACAAAAACATACATTGTAGTGGCCCACAAGCTTCAAAATGGAAAGCTTCTTATTCAGTTTGCTGGCACGTGGTGCGTAACAAAAAAGGGAGATAATACTAGCTCGCATGTATGGAGCGCAATTAATGTAACAAATGAATTCCACTACACTCCCCACCTGATATTGAAAATATCACTATTATCTTATACATTTAAACAATAATAATACATTAAACCGTATAGTGACATATTTCTTCTTGAAATATATTATAATATCATATTCAAACAAATGATTACAATGAACACATTTGGCAACTAAGTGGATTGCAGTACAACATGAGAATGTCACTCGTCATGTATTAAGAGAATAATGTCTGATATGGGTCTCGTGTATACAATTGGTTTCCCATCTCTTGATACCTTGACTTGGACTTTGCGGACCCGGCCATCGACACTCTTTATAGCATTGGTAATGATTCCAATCGGCCACTCGATCCGTGCAGTTGTCTGGTCTTTAAGAAGTACAATGTCTCCAACACATAGATCTGGAACCACAGACTGCCATTTGGTCCTCGATTGGAGCGTTTGTAAATATTCCTTCTTCCAACGGTCCCAGAAAATATTTGCCAAGTGCTGAACGCACCGCCATTGTGCTTTGTACAAATCCTTGATATCTTGCCGTACAAAGTTTGTTGAAATTTCTCCCGACTTTTGAGTAAGTAACATGTTTGGGCTGAGGATCACTGGAGATTCAGGGTCAGAACACACAGGTGCAATTGGCCTAGAATTCACGATGGCACATACTTCAGCCATTAGAGTAGTCAATACCTCATGAGTGAGATGTCTTGAATGTAAGTCCATAAGCATAGAGTCGAGTATTCTCCTCGCAATGCCAATCATCCGCTCCCACACTCCACCCATGTGGGAGGAATGTGGGGGGTTGAAAATCCACGTCACCTTCTGGTCGGACAGAAATTCTCGAACAGGATTGTCTTCCACGTTAATGACGTTGACATCAAGGTCTTCAGTTGCTCCCACAAAATTGGATCCCCGGTCAGAGCGGATTTCCTTCACATTGCCCCTGAGAGAGATGAATCTTCGCAAACAGTTGATGAAAGAGGATGATGATAATTCCTCGATCACCTCTATGTGGATAGCTCTAGTGTAAAGGCAAGTAAAGAGAACGGCCCAACGCTTGCTGTTGGAGGCTCCTCCTCTTGTTTTACGAGTCACAATGCTCCATGGTCCAAAAGTGTCTAGCCCGATGAAGGTGAAAGGAGGACTTGGCTGTAGTCGGTCTGCAGGTAAGTCGGACATCAGTTGACATTGGTATTTGCCACGTAGACGCCGACACTTTATGCATTTGTGTAGCAGAGATGATATCAGGCGCTTTCCTCCAATGATCCAATACCCTGCAGATTGCAGGGCTCCGGCCGTGAAATGTCTACCTTGGTGTTTTACTGCTTCATGGAAATGTCGTACAAGCAGTATAGCCACATGATGATTCTTTGGGATGATAAGTGGGTGCCTCTCATTGATACTCAGGTATCCTCTTTTCAAACGACCTCCTACCCGTAGTAAACCTTTTTCATCGATTATTGGATTTAATGCGATGAGACTGCTATTTCTTGGCAATGACTTCCGTGATTGCAAACACATTATCTCCTGTGTGAAAACTTCATGTTGAACCATACGTATGATCAGTTCTTCTGATGTTGGTGAGGCTGGAGTATCCAAGGAGTGATGGAACTTCCTAGATATAGACCTTAAACAGTCTATAGATTTCACAAACACCTTCCACCTGGAGAACCTCTCTGATCTGTGAGTTATACGAAAAGTCGCAGATTGGTCCTTTTTTCCGTCAACTGCTGTTTTCAGGGTTTTAACCTCTTCTTCCTTACGAATCTCAGGGTCATTTTCTGGTTCAAAAAGACTGTAATCAGTGTTCGGATCCTCCTCCAAAGGTTCCTTGAGTTGAGGTGGTCCTCGAATCCATATGTTGTCATTAATGACTTCTGCAGTAAGGTTTCTTGTGCCCGCATCTGCTGGGTTGGATTTTGTTGGGACATAACTCCACTGCTTGGGTGTTGTTGATTTCCTGATTCTTTCCACTCGGTTTTCAACATACTTGAAAAATCTTTTGCCTTTGTTATTGATATAACCCAACACCACCATACTGTCTGTGTAAAACCTAACGGTGTTAAACTTCATGTCCAGTTCTTCACTGATGATGTCATATAACTGGACGGACATCACTGCTGCGCAGAGCTCCAAGCGCGGTACAGAATGACCACTTGTTGGCGCAAGTTTACATTTTCCTAAAATGAATCCCACATGGATGTTGTTCGAGTCGTCGACTGTGCGCAAGTATGCTACTGAGGCAATGGCAGCCTCCGAAGCATCTGAGAAAATATGGAGCTCTTTGCAGAGGGTTTTTGATAGAGAAGAGGGTGTGTATGTCCTTGGTATATGTACATCTTCAAGGAATCTCAGAGAGTTCTTCCAGTTCGACCACTTGTCCAAGAGATGAACAGGAAGGGGATCATCCCAGTTGTACGAACCTCTCAAAGTCTCTCTCATCAAGATTTTTCCAGAGACTACTACTGGTGCAACAAATCCAATGGGATCAAAGATGCCATTAATAGTCGACAATAGTCCCCGCTTACTGAAAGGTCTTTCTTCCTTTGACAAACGATATGTGAATGAGTCAGACTCAAGCTCCCAGTTCAACCCTAAGCTTCTCTGCATAGGAAGTTTGTCAACGCTAAGATCGATATCTTTGAAGTCCTTTGCTCTATCTTCAAACGGAAAGGCATCCATCACATGCTTGTCGTTAGATGCAACTTTATGCAAACGTAGATTACCACCCTCTCTAAGAGCAGCTTGAGTTCTTTTGAGCAAACTGACCGCTTCGCCAGGAGTCGATAGAGAAATTAATCCGTCGTCCACGTAGAAGTTTCGTCTGACGAAATCTACGACATCACATCCATAGTCGTCTTCCTTGGCACAAGCGGCCTTGCGAAGACAGTATACAGCTACAGCCGGTGAAGGTGAGTTCCCAAAAACGTGTACTCGCATACGGTACTCTATCAACTCATTGTTAATGTCATTGTCTTTGTACCAGAAGAAGCGAAGGAAGTTCCTGTGCTTCTTATCAACTAGGAAACAGTGAAACATAGATTCTATATCAGCTGTTACAGCTATTGGTTCTTTTCGAAAGCGTAAAAGTACACCTAACAGGTTGTTGTTCAGGTCCGGACCAGAAAGAAGAACGTCATTCAAGGAAATACTCTGATATTTGGCAGATGAGTCGAACACAGCTCTAATTTGGGATGGCTTTTTAGGATGGTACACCCCAAATATTGGTAAGTACCAACATTCTTCTTCTTTCATGAGTTGTGGTGCAATTTCCGCATGGTTGCAGTCGAATATCTTTTTCATGAATGTCATAAAATGTTCTCGTTTCGTTTGATCCTTTCGAAGACTATTATCCAGATTGTGCGCTCGCTTCAGTGCATACGATCTGTTGTTTGGAAGTCGTTGTCGATTTTCTCTAAATGGCAAAGGAGCTTCCCAATTTCCTTCCGCAGTGAGATGAACGTCTTCATCCATGGTCCTGATGAAATCTTTGTCATCAACTGAGAGACCGATTGTGTCGTCATCCTTCTGTTTCATGAATATAGATGTATCCAGATCCTGAGGCAAGAAACTGATATCTTTATTCTGAACTTCTATGCGTATGTCGTTTGGACATGGTTGGAATATTGATGACCTCCCATTTGGTAAAAGGTAAGTTTTGTTTACCACGACAGAGTTAGGACGGTGTACCTTGTTCAGACAGGATTCGCCGACAATCACCCATCCTAAGGTAAGTTTCTGTCCGAATGGTGAGTTCCTCGCACCTGTGCGCTGCTCTTCTACGTGATGTGCTTCTGGTGTATCACGACCAATCAAGAGGAGAATCGGAATGTTGTCATCAACTTCAGGTATGTTGTCAGCGATGTCTTGAAGATGAGTGTATGATCTCGCTACATCCGGTGTAGGTATCTCATTTCGGATATCGGGGATCTGGTTACATTCTATGATATTGGGTATATTGATAGATGTCGATCCGTCCAGTGATGAAACAATAAGGTCTCGAGCTTGTCTGCCAAGCATGTCAGTGACTCCTGCACAGGAAGTTAACTGGTAGTCTGTCATTACACTATCCATATTGAGACGATCAAAAACTTCAGACTTCACCAAGGATCTATTGCTTTGGTCGTCTATGATTGCGTATGCTTTCAGCGACTTGCTTGGATTTCTGGCTTGGTGTAGGTTTACCAAAATCACTTTAGCACATGACTTCCCTGAGAATCCATCTTTACATATCTGGGTACATGCGGATGTTGCGGAATTTTCGCCAGTCTTCTCCCCACCATAACGGCTCACAGGTGTTCCAATATGAAGTGCTGACGGATGCGAACTGCTACCGCACTGATTGCAGTGAATAAGTTCTGTGCATTCCCGGGACTTGTGTTGATCAGAATTGCAACATTTAAAGCAAAGTTTGTTCTCTCGCAGAAATCGTTTCCGCTCCTCATATGATTTGTCTTTGAAGCCACGACAATCATTAAGACTATGATTGGCCTTGTGGAGAGGACACATGGAGGTGGACTTCATGTTTTCTGAATTCTGTCTAACTTCAGTTTTCTTTGTTGCTATCCATTGTTTCCCCAGATTGGATCTCGGACCAGCTTTCTCCTTTGTTGTGCTTGAATATGTAGTTTCACTGTTGTACATGAACCCCGGATCATTTTTCATTTTGCTGATGTCTTGCATGAACTCCACAAAGCAAGAGAAGCGAGGGAAGACAGTGTTGTGTTGCTTTTTGTACTTGTAAGCATAGGAAGTCCACTTCTCTTGTATGTTATGTGGAAGCTTACCAAGTATTGGCGCTAAACCTGATGAAGCATTGAAATGGCTCAATAAAGTTGTGTACTTTGGATTTGCCATAAGGGATTCAATTTCTGAGATTAAGTCTAGCAAGTCATATAGTTTCACATTGTCTCTGTTAGTGAGTTTTGGGAAAACTGATAGTTTAGACATCAACATGGACTCCAATAGTTCAGGGCTGCCATATCGTTCATTAAGACGCTCCCAAATTTTTCTTAGGGCTTCAGCTGGATTTGAAACGTTTGACGATCTAATGCTTGCAGCGTACTTTGATGAAGTTGGTCCTAACCACTTTGTAAGAAGGTCGAGTTCCTCAGTGTTTGTCGCCTCGAGTTCCTTCATTATTTCTTCAAACTGTGCTTTCCAAAATATGAATGTCTGTGGTTGATCATCGAATCGAGTGAGACGAGATATTAGCAAGTCTTTCTTCAGAAGAAACTTAGTAAAGTCTTGAACTTGATCGGGTCTGTTTGGCATGACACTTTCAGTGTTTTGAGTATGAGGCTGGCTTATGGGAAAAGTCTGCACATTCGAATTGAAGTTGACTTCTGATTTCATTTTTTCAGTTTGGTTATTGTTCGACTGTACATTGATGTGAGGGATTGTTTGCGCCACAGGACTGATAAATGCATCCACTTGAGTATGAGGCTGTATTGAAGGGAATGTTTGCACATTTGAATTGAAATCAACTTGTGGCTTCTCCTTATCTTTTTGGTTAATAGCCGTTTGTTCCTTGATATATTGTGTTGTACGCTCTATAGGATCGATAAGTGCATTAAACCTTTCTATATTCTGCATTGTGGGTTTTCCTTCAGCCTCTTCATTCTCTAGTGCTTCTGCTTCAGCCTTGGTTGCTGCCACTTCCTGTTTAGTGTTCAAGAGTTTCAGTTCCGCTTCAAGCTCTTTCTGTTTCCTCATGGCCGCTGCACGAGATAGCTCTTCCTGTTCAGCAATAGCTGCCTGTTGTTTCAGTAGGGATGTCTCTTGTTGAACATAGTCTAACCGAGCTTTAGCTGCTTCCGCCTTTGCCTTTGAGCGTGCCAGTTGTGAAGAGGAACTGGATATATGTGTGAGTTTTGATTGCGATATCTTTGACCGACGTGAAGCATTTTCAAGAGCTACTCCGCGCACTTCAGATATTTTATCGATCACTGAATTCACAAGTTCTTTGCATTTTTGCATAAATGCTGAATGTTTTTGAAGCTCTTCAATGCTATCTTCTGTTCTTGTCCTTGTAAGAAATGCTGCAAAATCAGCAGATGTTGAACAAAAATCTGCATAAGCTTTTGAAAGGTCACCTTCAAATTTGTCTAAATATTCTAAGTTTGTGATGGTAGAGCTGTATGTTGAAATTAGGTTCTCAACAGCTGCCCATTGAGCGTTTATGTGAGTAGTATAATCATCGCTACGCTTTGAGAATCCCTCTGCTCCCTTTTCGGTCAGAGTCCTTATTCGTGACTGAGGGTCTTCAAGTTCCGAGCCTTGTTCCATTGTTAGACTTGTATAAGACATCAGATCCAATTATCGATGAACGCCGTTTCGTCGTAGACGCCAAAATGTGAATCTCCTTGTCCAAGTCGTTACAATCTTTTTACTGTTCTGTCTCTGATACAGAAAGTTTCAACCAGTTTATTCGTTTCATGGTTTATTGAATAAAGCAGGTAAAAAGCTACAAAAGAACAAAAATCACATTTAAACAATTATCTTATAAATTCACACATGTACTGTTGATAACAAGAATGGCGTTCCATACATAAAAAATTTGGAAAATACTTGGACTAGGGAAACTGATAAATCCTACATTTACTTTGAAATATATGTAATTCTTAACATTCTGACAGTGTAATATAGTGAAATATATGAGAACAATACTCAAAACTGCACAATGAAAGACTATATCCAAATAATATATTGACATCATTGCTGACCGTTAATTTCTTGATAAGAAAAGTTTACAAAGAAAAAACTATCATGTAAGATATTCATAAGCTTAAACAACTTAGTAGCACATATAAAACAACAAAAACATACATTGTAGTGGCCCACAAGCTTCAAAATGGAAAGCTTCTTATTCAGTTTGCTGGCACGTGGTGCGTAACAAAAAAGGGAGATAATACTAGCTCGCATGTATGGAGCGCAATTAATGTAACAAATGAATTCCACTACAGTCAGGTTCTGAAACATTTAATGATAAAATTGCTATTCCTTTGTCAAGTCTTTGTTATCCATGATCAATATCACTCCCATTTGGGATTTTGCAAGGTGTTACTTGGCAGTTTAATTATGATATGTGTGTATATTTAATTATTATATTGAAGATGAGATTTGTTTAAATCTGTTTAAATTCAACAGATATCAGAAGTCCTTGAAACCCCCAACTCTAAACGGAGAATCTGACCATAGGCGACAAGTCTGGTGAGGTAGACATCAAAATATGGGGCGACAGCAAGCGAACCTTGTGACAAGGCTTGGTACCAACATTTTGTTAGGCTGCTTGAAGGTCGACAACTATAATGGGAGTGTGCCATTGTCATTGAATTCATGTGTGTCCACCACAGTGGAGGGATATTTTAACTTAATTTAAATAATAGAGAGACAATTAGGCGCCCACGGCAAAATAAACTGCCTATTTGAGCTGTGTATAAGCAGTTCTTAAGCAGTTTTCAAATTATAGGGCAGTTTTTAGCCAGTTCCAAGCAGTAATGATTTTAGTGGCAGGTCAAAACTGCCTAGGTAAAAGGGTAAGCAGTTATTTTAAGCAGTTTTCTTAACAGTCTTTGCAGTAAAAGCAATTATAGGTTTATACACACCTCACAAGGGATTTCATTATTCTAGAATTTATTTCCAACAAGTTACAAATCTGGGTCACTTGCGGCTGCCAGATAAACTGATCATTCAGAATTAAGATCAGATATAACAGGAATGTTACAGGGTTAATTATTCATTTATTCAATATTTATTTTAATATATTGATATATATTGTACTCATATTCATATGTCATTTTCATCATCGTCTATAAACATAGTGAATTAAAGATCACTGGAATTTTAGTTCGTTTCCACATTTCATTCATATTCATGGTGTTTTACCTTTATTGGTTGAGTTAAGAGTGTGAAAGGTCAAAGGTGTTTGGGTCATATGAGAGTTGTATGCCAAGGTACAGAAATTTTTCGTAATCTCACCGATTCTTGTATATTTTTTCTGTTATTTCATAGTTTTAAATGCATTTCGTAAATATAAAAGCAGATGAAGTGGAAATATCAATTTTATTTTTAGATATGACCACGGCGAGGTTTGTATGGGGGAGTACCAGTGAGAAGCGTGAGTAATCTCTTGTTCAGTTAATGTGTCTTCTTTTAAGATTAGTATCGTTTAGTGAACGAATTTGTTTTAGATTTCTGTTAAATTTAGTGGGAAAAACCAACACTGTATTAAAGTTTTTTTTCTGCGCGTTCGAACGTTACGATTGAGCGCGCGCGCGAACTGGCGTAATCTGGGTTTTTTCCTCAAAAGATTGAATAAGTTAAGTAATGAAAACTTATGATTAACTTTTTTGTGTGTGTGCTTTTTGTGCACTCCTCTGTTAATATGGAAAAGACTGCAGTTGGTTAATGTCGGAATGCTTTCATCTTTATTTTTAAACAAAATGATTTTCCTAAAATTACAAATGTCACACTACCATCTGTAGTCACTTCCTCATTGCATGATTTTTTACATTTTACCTCAAATTTGACGGACTCAACGACTGCTGCCTTACAAACTGGAATCAACACCATCGGATCGACAAACAACGAGTCTCGTGGTACGAAACACGACAAACTGCTTTACATATTATTTTTTGTACCCATTTTATTATTAGCATGTTTTTTTATATACTGGTACATGTATAATAGAAATTTTAATCGTAGACGAAAACATACACGTAACTCGGCATATTAATGAATGTGAAAATGATGATGATGATGATGATGTAACGATGTTTGAAATGGCGCAGAAATAAATAATTATTTTTTTAAGTACGACTTCATGTTGTTTTGTAGTTGTTTTTCTTTCATTTGTTCTTGTTGTTTTATTGTTGTCTTTGTTGTTGTTGTAATTTGTTGTTTTTTGCATGAACTGAGCATAGGAACCAGACAAGAAAGCTTTAAAACGTTAAAAATACTTTTTTTTATTATGAACTATAACGTTTGATTATGCTTTTAAAAACAGACATGTTTTGATTTGATAGACACTAAGTTAGATTTAAAGGAATTAGATCAAAAGGGAGAGAGGAAGGGAGAGGAATTATTAACATTTTGTTTAAATAAAGCATGTTTTTCAATTTAGATATTTGACCTGAATGTCACTACATGTGTGTAAATAACTAAATGTGATGTCTGTTTGAAAAAAGTCAGAGAAATTGATAGAAATTAAGAGATAAAATAATTAGATTGAAAGGGAGAGAGGATGTGAGAGGCCTTTTTACAGCTTTTTCTTCAAAGGAGGTTTCACTATGTGTGTGTAAATAATGAAAAGTAATGTTCATTTAAAACCAAACAGAGAAATGAGTTGTAAACCTAACGCCTCATCCCTCGTCTTACCTTAGTACACAGTTGAACGATTTATTTAAAAAGCCATTAATGGATTCACGGGACTATATGGATTCCGGTGCAGACAGCGTAAAACATTTTATGTGATGTTGTATAACTTTTATTGCAAATAGTTTGACTGTCCGTTTTGAACAGGTAACATTGTATCTGAGCGGATCTATCGTCCATTGTAATTTTGATTCAACGGTGATGATAACAATATAGATCCTTGACCTGTGACGTTTTTATTAATTTATTTGATCTTCGATCCGCGTATTATTGATTCCTTGATGTCCACAGATTCCTTTGATCTTCGATCCATTTATTAATGATTCCCTGATTATTGATTCCTGAGTATAGTTTGCTTTGATCTTTGATCCATTGATCATTGATGCCTTTGATCTTCGATCCATTGAATATTATTACCTTGATCTTCGATCTATTGATTAGTAATTGATCATTGATCCCACTGATTTCCGATCCCTTAATTAACATAAGAATAGAATCACTCCCATTAAGTAGGTCAAGGTCGACTTCCATTGTTCTCGAGAACAAAAGCTCTATTGTGTTTACGCCCTATACAGACGCATTTAAACTACTCATGTATCTTTAATTTGTAGACGTAACATTTTTAAAACCCAGAGTTAGGAAATAATACTTTGAAAATGAATTACAAATGTAAATAAACTTTTATTCACTAGACTTATCATATACACGTACATACTAAGATTTCAACACCTTTAGAAACCCTAACGTGCACTGGGCACACGACACACCTGTTGTGTATATCATATATTATGTGTTAGTTCCAGGGGTTTTCTTAAGTTGGACAAACAAAAGACTTTAATTAGATATACACAAATGTGCACCTGGGCGCACGACACAACTGTTGTGTATATCTTGTATATTATGTGTTAGTTCCCGGGGTTTTCCTAAGTTGGACCAACAATAGAGTCTAATAAGATATACACAAACGAACAAAACTATGTCTAGACAAACAGAGCAGTAATATCCTGACCGATATAACAAATTAAGACAGTTGAAAGTCTTTTCATCTTTAACATGTATCTAGCAGATCTATTTATTTAATTTATAATAGGAAACAAACATACTTTATTTAATTTCATGCACAGATTAAGATACAGAACTCACCCGTACAATAATTTTGAAACCAAAAAAAATTATGAAGAATTTTATAACGGCAATCTGTGTCCATCGGAGCGGTGTTGATGATGGCGATCTGTGTTTAATGGAGCGACAATTAAAATTATTGGAAATTATATTATCACTCGGATCACCCCTCCCATCCCTATAAAAGACCTTTGCATTTAATATATGTTTTTATTGTTCAGCTTGATCAAACTTGACTTAAAGATGGTTTAAAGCAACTTAAAGGGAGTATTACGGGGCGCTCTCTCCCGTACAGGACTAACACTGGGCCAACCGTGAGCTTATTCTCTTATTGTTGGACTCAGCCTCATGAAACCTCCAATAAGCCAATACGCGATTTAGTTTTTAGACCTTTATATAGACTTTACATGAAATATACTTTTACGTGAGTTTGGTATGCACCAGCACCGAAGGTCTGATTCCAACTGACTATAATTTACAATTCCTAAAATATATAATAAACAATGGAATAACACAATGAAGGATTAACATAATAAAAACAGATGTAAGTAAATCAATTATCAAACAGCTATTGAGAAACTCGGGACATTTTAGCAGCATGTACATAAAAGGATTAATAAGATGAAAGAAGCTCAAGTGTCAATAAACATAAACAGAAGTCAATTAAAAGATTAGCTGTCCATCACTGATTGTGCCTCAGGTGGGATTAAAGCTCCGCGGAATTTATAACGTTTATAAAACAGTTGTCGAAATAGATGAAAAGTTTTTGTAACAATTAACACAAAGTCCGACAAACATAATTTACACAATAATTAAAAATAGTCCGAAAGATTGAATTTCACACCGTGACACATGCTTCGCGTCCGCGTAAAACACGTCCTCGTGTTTTGAATTTTTTTTCATCGACGGTAGCCGCGTTGTTGTCTTCTTTGCTGCCTGTGTGGTTGAAATCGGCGGTCAAGTTGTTTATCATGCAACACGGCCTCTAAATGTTCGTTATCAGATTCCAATACCCAAATGGTCTGCAGCAGGGCGTTGTTTTGTTCCCTCAGCTGTTTGATTGTATCGTCAGCCTCTGTCTGAATTTTCATTACATATTGAGAATGTTCACTCCCGATATCTTTTAGTTTCCTCTGCATTAAATCCATGAGTACTTTATCACCGTGTGCCTCTGCTTCAAATTTTTGTATTTTCTTCACATAAATATCAATGTCAGAACGTTTCGAGTTTTCTTGGAGCTTTGTTCTCAAATCCGTATTTTCACTTTGAAGTCTTGCGTTCTCAGACTTAGCACGTTGTAGATTTTCAGCCATACTCTTCGTAAGTAGATCGGACTTGCGTAGCTGAATCTTAATGTTGTGTAGCTTACTTCGTAGAATACTTGAGGTATCAAACAAAGAATGAAATTGATTGTTACGAAGTGAATTAAACGGCAATTCTCTCAAAGTACGTTTGTTTTCAAGATATTTGCACAGTCGTTTCATGTTTCGCGTCTTTTTACGACCCAAAACTGCTTCCTTTTCAACACATTTTGTTGGTTTCTTCATCTGTGTAAAACACATTCTGGAATAATGTCAAATTCTGTGACATCGGTAACACTTCTGGTTGAACGCGAAACATAAAACGTTGGGATGCACGTTTCCACACCTTCCGCACACTGGACGCTGACAGGAGGGAAAGCTGAACTTCTTCTGTCTCCACTGCGGTCGGAAAGAATATTCCATGTTGAATGTAGTTTAAATCGTCTTCTTCATTTGTAAACTGAGTCTCTGAATGTGGGGAAACTCGCTAAACTGTTGTAGAGGTCCAGGATCTGACTACTACTAAATATATGTAGCAGTCCCAGTTGTCGTTACCCTTAGGTTTCTCCACCAAATATTACGGGGCGCTTTCTCCCGTACCGGACTAATACTGGGCCAACCGTGAGCTTATTCTCATTTTGTTGGACCCAGCCTCATAAAACCTCCAACAAGCCAATACGCGATTTAGTTTTCAGACTTGTATATATACTTTACATGAAATATACTTTTACGTGAGTTTGGTATGCATCAGCACCGAAGGTCTGATTCCAACTGACTATAATTTACAATTCAGAATAATATATAATGAACAATGGAATAACACAATGAAGGATTAACATAATAAAAACAGATGTAAGTAAATCAATTATCAAACAGCTATTGAGAAACTCGGGACATTTTAGCAGCATGTACATAAAAGGATTAATAAGATGAAAGAAGCTCAAGTGTCAATAAACATAAACAGAAGTCAATTAAAAGCTGTCCATTACTGATTGTGCCTCAGGTGGGATTAAAGCTGCGCGGAATTTATACTGTTTATAAAACAGTTGTCGAAATAGATGAAAAGTTTTTGTAACAATTAACACAAAGTCCGACAAACATAATTTACACAATAATTAAAAATAGTCCGAAAGATTGAATTTCACACCGTGACAGGAGCGTAAATGCCGCTTAACGATGCTTAAAGATCGCTTAAAGGTGACTTAAAGAATTTTGGACATTAAGGACCTATAAGCTCGGCTTAAAGGCGACTTAAAGGTGGCTTAAAGATTGTATATCCTTTAAGCCACCTTTACGCTACCTTAAAGCCACCTTTTAGGACTTGCTTAAAGATTGTTTCTCGCCCTGTGCAAGTCCTGCGGCGTAAACTGGAGTGCTGACACCAAATCCTGGGGTGTGAACTGCCACAGTTTGCCTGAGTTTGCACGGTGTTACCAAAATTTGATTTGTTTATAAAGAATCATTCAGCTTCATTTAAACAACCATTTTTTAAGGTATGACTCATCATGGAGAAAGGGAAGAAGGGTTGTTGAGTTAAAGGTGTTAGCAGATGGCCTCTCCGGATGTGGAAAAAGTGACATTCCACTCCATCTTTCGCATTCCAGAGGAATTCTGACATGTGGATTAGGTTTTTTTTTTTAAAAGACCAATGCAAAAACACCATATGTCAACACTTAAATACAAAACCAACTGGAAAACGCCATGGAACAATTCAGGAATTTTGCTCTGTAGCACATAACCTAAAACCCCTGTAATTTTGTCTTAAATTTATAGCATAGAATACTAAAAGACTATCATTTTGGTATCGGTAAATTGTATGATATTAGTATGTTTCTATATAAGCTTGACCCTTTTTGTGTGTAAAAATTTATCCAAACAACAATATCATTCTCTATCGTAATAAAAACGTTTCCCTTTTCAAATTCCTACCAAAGCAAAAGAGAATATGGGAACTATGTCATCGCACCAAACTCTCAATTTTATGGGTACAGACAGGGACTTAAATGAGCTTGTTTCCGCATGACTCCATGAATCACGTTTCTTTGACGCCTGAGGAGGTAGACTACTCTCTATTAGACATTACAAACCTGGCAGACAATTCAAGGAAGCGATATTTTGACAAAGTTATTCTGGGTTTAAATGTGGATGACAGTGTTCAGGATTCGGTGTATGTAAAAAAGGAAGAAAAAAGTCTGATATCAAACAAAATTAAGTCTGAAATTGCGGACACAATTTCCAATTTATTTGTTCTACAAAGGAAGAAAACAGTCTGATACCGGACAAAACTAAGTCTGAAATTGCGGACACTTGAAAACATAGCGATCTCTAATTTGAGAAATCCGACATAAATGATATGTTTGTGGCCAAAGTAAAGTGCCTGGCGCTTTTTCTCAAGAGGATGATCATTCCTCTTCATGGATTTATAATCAGATGCTGTGCTGTGCTGATAGTTAGAATACCTTGAAAAGTTCTTTGTGTTATCGTGTTTGTTATCTTGAAAAGAAATCAAGTGAGGAATATTCATAATCAATTCAAAACAAGAAATATTAGATTACGTTTGGAAAATTTGTTAAACACTTCTTTTTCGGTTGACATTTTATCAAAGTTACTGCCTGTTTTACTGGTATATGATTTGAAATGTACTAGACTAAATGATATTCATAGGAAATATGTAAAAAAAAAAAAACACTGAAGAGAAGTTATAGAATATCATATTTATTCAATTATTGACAACAATATTATATTGCATCTGTATCTTAAAAGTCAATGTCAATAGTATACAGGTGCAAGTAGTCTGATTGTTTTTCTATCACTAACGATTGTCCTTGAAAATTTCTACACTACACAGACACTGTCTAGATTTCCACTCTGCAGTCATAACACATTCACTTATCGGTGTTGTGCATGTGTCTAGGTCTTTGATGTTTAGGAATACATGTCTGGTGCGGCAAAAGTTTGCATGGTCCATCACAACCAATCCAAAACCGAGAAGTGTCTTTCTTAAACATATATACGCTTGGCTTTTGCATCATCGTCATTTTCACCCCTAACCTCTTTGTAAGCGAGAAAAAGCTTGACTTCATCCAAAAATATAATGGTTGGAAGGCCTCATTTAGCGATTCTGTTATCACATAGGCTTCGTCCTTGTCAATGTTGGGTGATGTCACCTGTTTAGGTGTTACTGCGGTTGTTGGGTTTTATGTTAGATCTTCTTTGTCAAGTTTTTACAACTCCATTTCAAGGCTGTTACTGGAGAGATCAGTGGATTCCGGTACCTCGGTTGACTCACATGAACCGTAGAAGACCTGGAGGGATTGAATTTGCCCCGGTAAAATGGAATTAATTTTGGCCTTGTCTGTTGGTCTGCTTTCATTTGTTTTCGCAGTTGTCAGTTGATTTTTTGTTGTTTCGAATGTAGTTTTTCGTATTCCTATGATCACAATTATATCGGTATGGTTGAAAATGTCGGTGGTATTTTTCAATAGATTGTAGTGTTTGATATTTCCCCGTTATTTGATTTTAGCTATTTTGATAATTATGCAAACTGTTATTATTGTACAGATTATAGGAAAATTGAAACACCTCTCTTATAGTTATGGACACTTGTTTGAGAATGTTCCTGATGTTAGTATTTTCAGTTATATTTTAAAACTGTTAACTTTTTATCTGATCATAAATGTTTCCTCTTTATGATAAACCAGCTGGGAAGACTTATGAATTGGTGACATTAATCAACAGCCATTTGTCCCCTACGCCCATTAAAACAGCAGAACGCTTTTGTTTCGATCAAAGATATTGGAGGGAAGGAGAAACAATATCGGAGTATGTAGCTCAGTTAAAGTAACTCTCGATTTATTGTGATTCTAACGCTTGGCTAAATGAAAAGTTGAGGGATATATTGGTATGTGGTATAAGACACCCTTACATTCAAAAGCGCTTGCTGTCAGAGAGAGACTTCACATTTGAAAACGCTATGGATCGACTCGTACTTTGGCCACTTTGTACACGACATCTAATAATTCTAGTTTGTAAGACGGGGAGTCCTGTGCAGACATCACAAGAAACGGTGCACTAGATCTAAAGAGCTTGATGTAGACATGTGGTGCCCTCAGACGGCCCTCAACAGTGGTGCCCTCAGACGACCCTCTCAAGGGTGACCATAAAGTGCCCTCAGACTATCCCCCTTACTACTACTGGCTCTACATTTGAACAGGTAATGTGTGTATCATTACTCTTTGGTACCCAACATTCACACGCAAGATTAGAAGATAACTGAAAATATGTTTTGAAAAAAAAATATACAAATATACAAATATTGTTTAATATCTTAAAAAGGAAGACAAACTAGAAAATAAATTATAAGTATGAGTAAGAGGCGCCATAAAGAAGTAATGTAGAAAATCAAAGCAATTAGTCATTAATGTAGAATAAATATGAAATAAATAAATACAGCTGGCTGGTGACAAACATTAAATCTGCAGTGGTGTGAAATTTGAAAATCATACATTTACTTGAAAATTAAATAAGCATTATTTAGAATAAAATGGTCTTGCTTCATATATTTCACAGGTAAAGTTGTAATACTTACACATGACGCACCGGGTGTATTTTCCCCGAAATTTCATACATACCAGGTTTCTCCAAACAATAACGCGACAACCCGTTGTAATTCGCATACAAATCAAATAGAAAGTCATTCATGGTTATTTCTTTTTTTACCAAAATTTTTTCTTTATTTTTTGTAGAAACTGGTATATACCTAATATTTTAAGGCAATGTAATGTAATGCATCATTCGCCAAAATTTAGCTCCGCCACACTGGTGAAAATTTATTATCATTAAAGTCTAGCCCCATGAGTATTCATGGTCACGCAAACAAGTATGTTTTTTTATATAAAATGTATGTTTTGTATTAATTTTTTCGTCTGTTTGTGTTTTTTTTCTCTGTTTGTCTAGCTTGAAATAAAAGAAGAAAAAACTATTTATACACTATCCTATTAACAAAGCATTGAATTCTAGTACATGTACACCCAATTCAGTTACGCCTAAGTATAGTTTTAATTAACCCGTTATTATTTTAAAAAATTGTTTTAACACGATTAAAATTTGTCCATAAACTTCAAAATGAAATAAGAATCCTCTTTACTTTCGTCTTGCATGCAATTTAGGTTTTCACATTTGTTTAAATTTATATATATATATATATATATATATATATATATATATATATATATATATATATATATATATAATGATGTACATTTGTTTCAATTTTTCTCAAAACTCAAAGCTGAATTAAATTATGTGTGTAAATAAATACTTTTTTGACAGAAGTATCCTATCCAGCCAGGACGGCAGCCATAATCACGCGAACCACTGACATCGTTACAACCATCGCACGTGTAAATGTTGATACAAATCTCAGAACAGTCTTCTCCAAAGTATCCAACGGGGCAAACTGACATGGACAGAATATGTAATATCAGTAGAATAAATCACTAAATCAATCTACTTAGATGTGTTATACATGTATTATATATCTATTTTTTCTACGCAATATATTCAATGCATATCTACTCACTAGTTTTACACAAGTCTCCTTGATAATCAGCATCACACCCTGTCAAACATGTCCCGTTGATATTAGAACACTGTCTTACGTCACGACAGTGTCCACAGGTTTCATTGCAGTCGTAACCATACGACCCTCTGCCACATGCTATGTATTTAAATGTTCACGGTCATTAAGTTAATGTGTTAAATGTTATTCAATGACATTCTTATTAACTCAACCATGGTTAATCACATTTAAATTGTATATTTTATTTTAACATTACATGTAAGGTGATCTGAATAGTCTGCAATATTTATCAGTAGGACTTGTGAAAATGTTGGAGCAACAAAGTACCAAAGTTGTCTATAATTTTGGATTAGGTTAAGTATATACATGCACATATATTGCTTTACGTATTTTTAAATAACTACATGTTTATAGGGGAAAGCGATAAAATAAAATATTTTTCCCTTCCCAAACACAATTGACAAAAAACATACAAACTCTTCATTAGCTTAATAAGACATCAATAATATCCATTTAAAAACCCTCTTAATGTTGATATAAAAAATTAAATTAAACTGTCATAAGTATTATAATTAAGTTATTATCTCAACATACATATATTTGTGTATCATAAAACAAAACACGTACTTGTTTTACACAGGCATGCTTGATAACCAGCATCACATCCAGTCAAACACGTTCCATTAATATTGGAACACTGGTTTACGTCACGACAATGTCCACATGTTTCAAGACAGTCGTAACCATACGACCCTCTGTCACATGCTACAGATATAATTCCATTATTTAAAAAATAAGTGTATCAATGAATCATTGTTCTTTAAATATTAAATAGTTTTTAAAACTCATTAACGTATCATGGGGTAAAAAATTGCGTAGTTTCTTTATGAGAAACGTTCATCTGAGGAAAAAAACCCGCACTTAGTCGCTTTACTTCTGGTCAAAGACGTTAGTTGCATGAAATGGAAACAGACAAAACCAAAAACTCTCATTACAGCTCAAACCACAACTAGTACAACACGTGCCATTTTGTACCTGAATGTTTTAAAGGGCGTAGGAAACGTAGTTGATGGGTAAGTAAATCGACTGGACGGTCAACATCACGTCTGATTCATAACAAATGCAATCATATCGCAAGGTTGTTTTAATCAATTATGAAGAAAACTACTTTGCAAATATAAAAATGTGTCTATTTTGATGATTAACAAAATGATATGATCAATGATTTTATTCTCCAATAACGATTTATACACGTTCTTCCTCCTTGTTTATGATGTCAAATTGAGCGTACGTATATGTATCCGGATATTTGTCCATCGATTTTATATACACTGTTGATGAAATGAATAAGTAAAACGACAGATACTACTTTGAAAATAAGTATTTTATCGCATGTGGACATTGTAGTTTTGATTGTGTTCATTGCGTTTGATTACGCCCTACACACGATCACATTGTTAAACATATAATTAATTCAAAGCATTCGGACTTGTGTTCATCAGAAACACACCTCCTCTGGGTTTCATCTGTATGTTGTGACGATTTAACTTCAACAAATATTGAATCAATGATGTAAATAAATGCTAAATCCTGGTCGAAAGGAAGGGGGGGGGGGGGGTTGTAGGGTGTGGTTTACAGTGGTGCGAGTTTTGTGTAGTTCCTGCTTAACACAACAATTTCCATGTGTTGTTTAAAAACGAATGAATATGACTTAATTTTCTTTTCACTTACCAGTTTTACACAAGTCTCCTTTAAAACCAGCATCACATCCAGTTAAGCAAGTCCCATTGTTGATGGAGCACTGCTTTACGTCACGGCAGTATCCACATGTTTCTTTACAACCAGCACCATATGTTCCCCCTTCACAAGCTATCGATACATACATGTATCACGTTTTAAGCAAAATGATCAGACACCTATTTTAGTTGTTTTTGTAATACAATATATAAGAAAGGTACTGATTATCATTTCTAAAAAAAAAAAAAACTTGATAAAGGTGCGCAAATATTGTCTTGCCTTTTCAAAAGAAACTTCATTTTCTTACGCATTTTGTGCAAATATTTATCATGTGTGTAAGAAAATATGTCTCTACGGCGTTTTGTTATAACATAAACTTCATCCCAAAATTCGAATAGCGTAAAATGGTTTGTAAGTAATGATAGATTTCTTACAAGCAATTTCATAATTAGGTTAAAGATAAAACGTTGACAAATCGATCAATAAACACAACAATGCATTGATTATTTTCCTTAGATGAGATTTAATAATAAAAACCCGGAAAATGAAAAGAAATTCTACTCACGAGTTTTACACAAGTCCTCTTGATAACCAACACCACATCCAGTCAAACATGTCCCATTGATATTGGAACACTGGTTTACGTCACGACAATGTCCACATGTTTCATTGCAGTCGTAACCATACGACCCTCTGTCACAAGCTAAACATATATTGATAAAAAATAAGTTAAATAAATTTCAATTATTTTCGTTACAACAATGAAGAGTGAAGTTGAATGTTTTAAAACTCCTTTTTTAATCTAAAATAAGAAAAAGTCTGACACAACATGTACGTTGTAATGATTCAAATTTTATTTTCTTTTTTTCAAATTTAATCATAAATGGCAGAAAAATACAATTTTTGTTTCCATAATTCGTATATTGACATACTTGAACACGAACACCTGTGCTTCGTTCTATTCATTACACGCAGTATCACTTTCAATTATCAACAGTTTTGAAACCATGTTCAAGTACAAAAAGATATCAAGAACCATATTCAAATAAAATATATAACTACCCTACGGTTTTTTACAGGATAAACTTTAAGGAAGACTCTATAATGAAATCATCGCATCACCCACTTGACAATGTTCACAAGTTTGATTCTTATACAAATTGCTAATTTAATTCGTTAAATCGTTCAAAAAACACGTTTAAAACGAAAGGCATGCATACATGTATAAATGTAACATAGCTGTCAGAAACTTTATAACCAATCGAAGCTTAGCAAAAATATTAATTTATAAAACGTTTTAAATGAAATTCTTGTTTTGAATGTAAATTATACTATTTGTTTCAATTAGAAATCGTTTAATTACAGAACTCTGCCAAGCGACCGCAAACCACCAATCACCGTGCCAAAAAAAAAAATCTTCGGCGTACGTTTAAATAAATCCTTGTTATCTTAACTATAGTTTATCTCCTTATGTAATTTATAACATTTCTCTTTATAATACTTTGTACGAAAACACGATTTTTATTAGATATCGTTCAATTTTAAAATAATTAGTGTAGATCAGTTAAACACCTTAGTAGCTTCATTCTCAACCCCGACAAAGACTGACCACACAGTACCATTGAAACACACACTACCATTAATTTCATTAAAATGAGAAAATTACCCCTACCCCCTTTTTGATTGTCGACATACCGCTACCCGTAATTTTTCCGCCGTTCCCGCATCTCAAACTTCAGCTATTACGATTCAATAACGTGCACAATTTGATAAATGCTTTTTCGAAGCAATGCACGCAACATTCATATCAACATGTTATTTAGTTAACTTTCGGACCTAAAAATATAGTGCCGTAAGTGTGACGATTTTCTTTATTACCGAATATATATGATTTCACGATTGTTTATCATAAGTACATATCAAATTGCCTATGCAAGATTGAACGTTCCTTTTAATTCTACAATAAAAATAAATTCAAAACGCGTGTTGACGGTTAATATTTTTACTCATACGCAGTAAAAAGGCTAAGTGTGTTTAAAAAAATTGAACGTCGCAGATTTCCATTGCCGACATAAATGAAAAAATACACTGATTGTACAACTGTAGATTTGTTATCAATTGCAAGGAATAAATATCCGCGTAAAATGGCAACAAGAATATCTCTTGAATTTTAAGATATCGCTATTATTATTCGGACATATGTAAATTACATGAAACTATAACAAAAATCGGAATTCGCGATTTTATGTTCTGTCGATTAAATGGTAATTGATTGAATCGCGGAAAAAAGGACCCGCGTAAAATAAGGAATATACAGTGTGTGTACATTATGATATGATTCTCATTTAAAGCAATTGTCATATAATTAAAATTATATTAGAATCAAATGATAGTGATTATATGATTCCTATTAAAACCAATTTTCAATATCAAACCTATGTGATTGCAATATTATTATGATATGAAAAACACTCCATTTCCGTATTATGTATTATGAAGTTTGCAAAAGTTCGCGTTAGGTCTAGTTCCTGTAATGCCCTCCCTTACAGTCTACTACTCCTTAAAACACATTTGTGGACTTAATGTGTTTATCTATCCTCACACCTACCAGTTTTACACAAGTCTCCTTTAAAACCAGCATCACATCCAGTTAAGCATGTTCCATTGATATTGGAGCACTGCTTTACGTCACGGCAGTGACCACAGGTTTGACTGCGGGGAGCAGCGTACAATGCTCTTGTAAAAGCTGTAATAACATGCACAAACCAAATTACTATGGTAACAAATCAAGCATGAAGTATTAAATTTTTACCTTTTTGCTTTATTTTCTAACCACGGTTGTAGACAGAAAGATAGACCAAAATAAAAAAAAATACAAAGATCTTTATAAATATGCTGTATCAGTATTTTCCGAAGGTTGTAAGTTACTCTATCTAGACGGTATTTCGGCCCATTTTTAGTAGAATGACAGCTCTTCAACCTTACTTAATTCACATCGGTGACCTTTGTATCCAGGTTTACAGCCCTGACAGGTGCCCGTCTCTATGTGACAGTACTGACAGTTGATGTCTGGACAGGGAACGGAACAGTTGGACCCAAAATATCCGGTAGCAGGACATCCTTCAATTTATACAATGGTAATGGTTTAGTTATACTTTTAATTTTTTTTAGTTTTTAAAATTATCAAATGTAAAATGACCTATTGTTACCTATGCGTAAGTATCCATATATTACATCACGGTAATTAAATAATTCAAATATTAATGCATATGCATCATGTACTTGCTATTACTTTTGATATGTTTTTTTTCAACATTTTTGTAGCAATGTGTAAAGCCACTCTTTCGGAATAAAAAATAATAAAATAATATCTTCTTTGTATAATTTTATGTACAGTTATTATGTTTACATGATGGTTTTTGTTTCTTGGAAATAAAGACTCGAATCCGCTCTCATACTGAAATAATTGAATATTAAAGATTTTGGCATGATCACCGTAACTGTCTTTTTTCTTTACATACTTAATTGAAAATTATTTAATACTCACCATACACCTCCACTTCACAGAGAATAATGGTAACACTCTTAGAGTACTCGTCAGGATAGGTAACTCCTGGTAGTCTCTCGTTGTAGTAGATGACGTATTGTCCATGTACAGGACAGGTGATGGTGAAGACAGCAGGTATATTGTCTAGTGCACTGTAACACAGTGTACCCTGTAGTCTGTCTGTTGTGTTGGAGACGTACACAGAGGATCCAAGAACTTTCCTTGTAAAGCGGTTAGAAGGTCCTGCAGAAGAATATGATATATGTTTTCGATTAAAGAACATATGTAGCTAAATAAATAACTCGATAAATGATTCTCGAAATTTGGTTGACACGCAGTATATTCACGCAAAAATGTAGAGGGTATATAAACATAATGTATGGCAACAAATGAGAAGTAATACCAGTACGTAGTTACTATATAATGATGGGTATATCAGTGTAGATAGGTATTGAAAAGTGTTGTTTTTTTATAGTTAAAAGGGTCAAAATATGTGTTTTGACACTTTTCCCAAATGAAACTTATTTCATGTAGATTTACACGGATAATGATAATGAAGTGATTATAATTAAACTACCTATACGTAATCTTGTAGAGCCAAATTTATTTGAGGTTTGATCTGAAACCTAGAGTCTTAATGCAAACAATTTCGAATCACTGACGAAATGTAGTAAATGTTACTATACCCCATGGGTCATTTCCTGCCAGGAAGTAGATGGTGATGTGATGGATGCTGTAGATGTTGGTAAGGTTCACCCACCATATGCCAATTTGTCCAGGATATGAAAAGACACATTCAGCTTCACTAGAACTCAGGGTTGGTTTATATCCATTTACAGCGTTACTGGCGTCATTAAAGGGCTTCAGTAGGTATGTTGGTTTATTGAGGGCGACATTAACTGTTAACATATATTCTAACAATGTTACACTCATAATGATGTAAACTCGTGGTTCTTGTGGTATGTTTTCTAAAGCATGTAATGTGTATATTTAACGGGATACAAGACGTTGATCACGTGACTTTTGTTAATCACATGACAGTTATTATAGAATATATAGTAAAATGAATAAACATTGGGGAAGTTAAGTTGTTTTAATCGTGTATCTATATTATCGATAAAACGAAGAAAATATTTCCATTTTTATTTGTGCACATTTATAAGTTGTTGGTATGTTTAGAATATGATATTACAATTTTTGTTCTCTTATCTTTTACTGTTGTTTATAATATTTAAAGACTATAATAGTTTTTTTTTTTCATTTGAGTCAGTGTGTGCAGAAATAAAAAAGGAAAAACGCAACACTACCCCAAATATTATGAAAGCTAAATTGTGAAAATATCAGAAGCAGGTGACCTACAGTACTTGAAATATGCTGCTAGAATCCCATGCTTCGTTGTTGTAAATAAACAGGAATATGAATTCCTTGGCCCCCCGCCGGTAAAGCAGTATACTAGTATCGAGTCTATCGACCAAGGCTGATTTAGGAACTTGACCAAGGTATTAGTGGTATAAACATTTGGTATAAATTTAATGAAAATCCGTCAAAATTTGTAGGCATGAGAGCGCTTACAAGGTCAATTTTTGGATAAAACGGAGTCATTATTGTGGTCAGAGTCCCATAACTCCAACAAAAAGTATCGATCAATGCTGATTTTCGAACTTGACCAAAGTATTAGTGGTATAAACATTTGGTATAAATTTAATGAAAATCTATCAAAATGTGTAGACATGAGATCGCTTACAAGGTCAATTTTTGGATAAAACGGAGTCATTATTGTGGTCAAAGTCCCATAACTCCAACAAAAAGTATCGACCAATGCTGATTTTCGAAGTTGACCAAGGTATTAGTGGTATAAACATTTGGTATAAATTTAATGAAAATCCGTCATAATTTGTAGGCATGAGAGCGCTTACAAGGTCAATTTTTGGATAAAACGGAGTAATTATTGTGGTCAAAGTCCCATAACTCCAACAAAAAGTATCGATTAATGCTGATTTTCGAACTTGACCAAGGTAATAGTAATATAAACATGTGGTATAAATTTAGTGAAAATCCGTCAAAATTTGTAGGCATGAGAGCGCTTTCAAAAAAGTGTGACGGACGGACACACGAACCCACGGACACACGGTCCCACGGACGGACGCCCTGCATTTCCATGTCCCCGCTCCGCGTTGCGGCGGGGGACAAAAAATTCGCGAGGTATTTTCAATAACATTGAAGAAGTCGAGGATGTTTCCGATAAATAATGACAATATTTATTTTATGCGATTAAAAATATGGTTCCAGCAGTAATACTAATAAACATATTAAACTAATTGCATATCAAATTATTGTAACATGCATACAAATGAACTTCGGGATAGTGTTACACTTTTTCATTTTTTGTTAAGGTAAAAAATTATCTATTTTAACTGTCACGTGATACCTGACACAGCAGCTTCAAAGATCGACTCCATTCCGAAGTAGAAAAAAAATATCCTTATTATACATATCTACTTAATATTAAAATTCAGCACTGTTTTCATACAAAAAAAATTAATTGATCATTAAACTCGAAGTTGCCTTAACTTAGATGCGGATATGAATTTATGAATACGCATTATTTCCCTTTTATATATGAAAAACGTAAGTCAGCACATGCCTCAATGACTTGAAGCTGACATGAATTCATAAATACGCATAATTTCCTTTTATTTCTCGAACAACCGCCACATTAGGTGTCGATTTCTGGTGTTCTGCTCATCGCATCACACTCCCTATATAAGACCGATAGCACTATTCATGCTTCGCCGCATTCAGGTATTTTATTCATCCGGACACGTTACAGTTGAAGAAAAGACTTTTATAGAAAGGCGTTTTGAACAAAAATATTATGACAACCCCTGCACTGGCTAGGAATATCAAAGGAAGGACGAAACAAGTCAGTCAGACGGAATTCCAAAGACAGACATTTCAAAATACTCGATAATTGTAGAACGTTTTCCTGTGTAAAGTTATAACATCGCACATGCGCAAAGTATACACTGTACCCGATCAAACAATGATCGCATGGCTTTTAGAAACGGAGTGTTTTTGTAGAAATCGATGAAAACGATGTTACTTTGTTACTTGGATTTACAGTTATTTATCTTCTGTGTTGGATGTAGTGCCGTCTTCATAAAAGAAGCAGACGTTATTCACTCTGTATGAACGACACACGTGTTCGATGTGCATGCGAAGTAAGGCAGCATAACCTGTGCAAAATGATACCGATACCTTGGAAATTCTTTATAAGAATAAATATATTTTGTGTTTTATCGGTTGTAATTTCCTTAATTCTTTTTTACAAATATTTAACTACAATGTGTTGTTCATGCAATTATAAGTCCGTGCAACCTGAATGCCTTGGTCGAAAAGCAACCAACCGTAGTTTTCTCGACCGGTGTATATACCCCAGTGGAAGTAGAGAAGCAATCGAAACTAATATGGCAACCAAATGCTTTTTTTGAATTCAGGTCAGCTTTAATGAAACACTGTACTTGCTGACACGGTCATTGTATCGACCATTGAACTTGCGTAAAGATGATTTTAATCGAGGTTTAGGATATTTATCCAACAACTTGTATGTTAGTAGTTTGCTTCGTATACGAAATCGTTCGTTTGACTATGTAAAACATACTCTTACATACCATATAAGCTGCAGGATATAAACCTCAAAAGCTTGTGATGATGGTATATTGCTATATATATAAGGAATGTTTATGCGCTTTGTCCGTAGGTGTCCAACCCTCTTCACCAACTTTACCTAAACATGACCGTTGACTTTCTTAAAGGACAGCGGATCTAACTAATTTTCAATTTTCTATGGCAATTATTGAAATAAGAAATAAAAACTATTAAAGATGATAAGGGGGAGGGGTGCTCAAACAGTCGACTGGAGATTTGTTTTATAATGTGATATCACTTTGATTTTATGATATTTCCTTGAAAATTCAAACATATACCTTAATTTGTTGTGTTTATTCTATGAAATTACCAAACTATGACTTGGGTCCTCCCTTGTAAAGTAACACTAAGCACCCTCGTGTTTAACATTCACATAACGATTATCTAAAAAATGTACATTAAGCTAACTTACCGTAACCCTGGGAGACTGCAAACAGGCATAACCACACAGTGGATGTATGGAGATAATACACGGCGTGTCCAGGGAGGGACACCATTGTACATGTAGGGTATTGTTGGTCTAGTCAAACTATATAACTCTATGAATATTGAATTGTTTGCCCAACAGGAAGAACATAATATAAAGGATTCATCCGTCTTCAAAGACAGATGTTCAAAGGCTATATATGTAGTTGCTTTGAAGTTAAAATAAAGGAGGAATAAAGTTCGTGTTGCGTAGCGAAGGCGTAGAATCAATGATCACTTGACGAGGAAGTAAACCAAGAAGTATAAAGATATTAGTACAATTTTCCATAATTTCCATTATAACAAAACGTAGCACAGGATGAATGACCATCTTTAAGTCCTCCTTAAAGATAGCTTAAAGGTGTTTAAAGGTAGCTTAAAGACGATCTTTAAGCCACCTTTAAGCTACCTTTAAGCTATATGTATTGCTTAAAGGTGGCTTAAAGAAACCGTAAAGATGGCTTAAAGGCAGCTTAAAGACTATCTTTAAGCCACCTTTAAGCCACCTTTAAGGACAACTTATAGGTCCTTAATGTCCAAACTTCTTTAAGCCACCTTTAAGCCACCTTTAAGCTACCTTTAAGCTACCTTTAAGCCATTAAAAAAAATTAATTTAATATTGTGCTTAATTTCCAACAAAATGTATTAACTTTATGAAAGAAAAGGTATTAAAACGGTTTTTGTTCTAGAAAGAAAAATGAAAAAAAAAACCACAAAACAACCGGCCACGGCGAGAATTGAACCCGGGACCCTTAGTTTGCTAGCATCACCACACATCCCCTGCGCCACGGCAACTTCCATATATAAGAGCGTTTTTATATCCTATATATCAGTGGATATTGAATCACTGTATTGAATGTGTTTACTTGAAAAGATTTTGACAAACCATTCAGTTTGTAACAATCACTTATATCTAATTTATAAATTACATGCATGCATGTATTTAGAATGAAATACGGAACTTGGTCTTCAGTGAACAAAAATATATTATACCTAAATGAAAACCGTTAGGTTCACTATAGTAGGCTTTCTTACATGTAGTTAATAAATTTAAACCGAGTAGATATACGTTCATCTTATTTATAGCTATAAAAATGTAAGAAAGAAAATGAAATCATTTCTTTTATTAAATGCATTGATACTATTAGGGTATTTGTTCAATTTCCCGCAATTTCCCGGTTTTCATGATCGCGGCGCCGTTCCAATATGTTTAAATACTAGTATTTACATGTAATTGTATGTACATGATTTATAAACTATCAATTCTATAACAAACAAAATTACCAATTACCGGTGACATATTTACTGCATGTGGCAATTGCAAATGACTTGTACATACAATTGTATGATGTGCCAGGCCGGGTATATTTGACATATTTACCCTTATACATATATTTAAATAATCAACCCCTATTTATGATCACCGGTACATTAATTAATGAGCCTCAAGATTTTACTCTTACATACATGTATCGTTAATTTGTAGACGTAACATCTTTGAAACCCAGAGCTAGGAAATAATACTTTGAAAATGAATTACAAATGTAAATTAACTTTTATTCACTAGACTTATCGTATAGTTACTCGTACATACTAAGATTCAACGCCTTTAGAAACCCTGACGTGCACCTGGGCACAAGACACACCTGTTGTGTATATCTTGTATATTCTGTGTTAGTTCCAGGGGTTTTCTTAAGTTGGACAAACAATAGACTTTAATTAGATAAACACAAACATGCACCTGGGCACACGACACAACTGTTGTGTATATCTTGTATATTCTGTGTTAGTTCCAGGGGTTTTCTTAAGTTGGACAAACAATAGACTCTAATTAGATATACACAAATGAACAAAACTATGTCTAGACAAACAAAGCAGTAATATCCTACCGGATATAACAAAGGCAGTTGAGAGTCTTTTCATCTTTAACATGTATCTAGCAGATCTAGAGTTAGAAATAATGAAAATTGAAAAAAAAAAATACAAACCTTAAACCGATTAACAAATTAAATCATGCATTTTTGGTTCATTATCTTTATTTTGTTTAATAACCGGATGAACTGAGAGAGAGAGAGAGAGAGAGAGAGAGAGAGAGAGAGAGAGAGAGAGAGAGAGAGAGAGAGAGAGAGAGAGATTTTTTTCACCGATTAATTTATAATAGAAAACAAACATACTTTAATTAGTTTTATGCACATATTAAGATACAGGGACTGCGCTCATCCCTACAATAATTTTGAAACCCCCAAAAAATTATAAAGAATTTTATAACGGCAATCTGTGTCCATCGGAGCGGTGCTGATGATAGCGATCTGCGTTTAATGGAGCGACGATTAAAACCGCCTGGAACACCCCCCCCCCCTTCCTTGGAAATTATATTATCACTCGGATGACCCCCTCCCATCTCTATAAAAGAGCTTTTGCATTTAATATATGTTTTTATTGTTCAGCTAGATCAATATTGACTTAAAGGCCACTTAAAGACAGTGTAAAGGCAGTGTAAAGAGAGCGTAAATGCCACTTAAAGATGCTTAAAGGTGGCTTAAAGGTGGCTTAAAGAAGTTTGGACATTAAGGACCTATAAGCACTTGCTTAAAGGTGACTTAAAGGCGGCTTAAAGGTTGTATAGCCTTTAAGCTCCTTTAAGTCACCTTTAAGCCACCTTTAAGGACTTGCTTAAAGATGGTTTTTCGCCCTGTGTAGAACTTCATGTGATTTTTTTTTAAATTATAAAACGATATAGATTAATATAATGTTATTAAATGATGTCCACATGTATGTGTTTGCATTGTTGCAAATCTAGTCAAGGTACTGCAAACGTAAGTTATTCGGTCTGTGGCTGAATTGGTATTATCATAATGTTCAATTCTGCCTTGGCTGTTAAAGGTCATAATGAACGATATATCGAGCATATTGAGTTATATATGGGAATTAATTCATAACTACATAGATTAAGAGAGGAGTTTGCATAAACAAAAATGCAATGCTGGAAAAAATAACAACTCAGGACCGCAATGTACAGACTTAATTTTTAATTTTTAAAATCTTCAGAAATATGAAAGAAAGTCATGAATGTCTATTCTACAAACATTTCTTGAGAAGGTCTAAGCTTGTTTATTTAGGATGTAACTTTGTCACAAAAAAGGGGACCGTATTCTTAAAATTGGTCTTAATATCAATTGACACAACCTATTTTGTCTGTGTTCGTGGAGTTTTATTTTCATATAAATTATATGTATATATTTGATGAGAGACAATAAATTGAGTGGACACCTTCTCCACTTTAGAAAAAAAATACTTTGGTTTATACTTATTTAGAATGGTATGGTGCTGTCTGTCACATACAGCACGTAATTTTCTTAATTGAAATTTTAATTTTAACTTTGAAAATATAAAGTCAGTGTGCCTCCATAGATACAGAATTACAGAATATATAGAACTGATTCTATATATATATATATATATATATATATATATATATATATATATATATTTTTTTTTTTTCCATGGCGACAAATGTTCCTGAAGTTACAAAACTAAATGCAACAATTAACCCTTCTTAAATATTTGTAGCGATGACACAGATGAACATTTAGTTGCATCATATTTATTGTTTTTAATCATTAGCATCACATTAAGTCAAGTTGGACACAAACAGGCCATTCAAGAAATGTGTACGTTCTGATCTTCACATGTACAAGATGGTCGTACATTCCTTTAAAGATAACCGATCGTTCTCGTTTACATCGGATACTCATCTTGATATCATTCTGTAGAAAAGCTGAAAATTTTAATGGTTAATGACCTGGTCAAACCTAGTCATACAAACTACGAAGTTAGATAATTCACCTGAGAATAAATACACATTCATATTTACATTCAGAAATAGCCAAGAATAACCTGATAAACAGCTATAGAATTACCGTCGTGTCTACTGCATTGCTTGTATCAGTAAATCTGAGTGTCATATTATTAATCCACAAATATCAAGAACGATAAGCTGGGAACAGAGGTTCCGAGTGTTCGCAGTTATTCTCACGCAAAGGCAAATATCTGAGTTACACGTAGTTTAACATTCTTTAATAAAAGTATTTCTATTCATGAAAGAAATTAAATTAAATTAAAGATCGTTTCATATAATATTTAAACGCATACATGTTTCATGCATTAATATACAATAGCAAGAACATTAGGAGGAACAAAAAGTATTACGCATATATTTTCCTTTGTGTCAGTATATGTATGCAGTATATTTAGACTTTTTTACAAATTAAGAAATAGGTGTACCTTTTAAGAAACGTGCAATAGAAGAAAGGAAAATATTTGAAAATATCTTGTAGAAAAATTGTCATTTTTCTATTCTAAAAAATCACAGGAACCGGATAGATTTCTTACGGATATTTTTAATGGGAAATATCGACGTTTTTTTTTTTCTCATTCGATACTAACTCGGAATACTTCGCACAATTTTTCAACTTTTATATCCAGATACTTTCATCCCGCTTGCAATGCAAAATTCCCGTAGACATTTTATTAATAAACATGGATTGGAACAAAACAAGGTAGAAGGGATATCTCAAGGAAGAAAGTTTTGGATATTTTTATACTATTGAATGAGCAGCTTTAAATCTTTGTTGTATTTATTTAAACATCTAATAATTGAAGAATTAAGTTAATGTACTGCATTAATATCTTGGGACATTATATAACGTTTAAACTTATGATTAGGATAACTTAATCATAAACCATGGTTTATAGAAGATAATGTTTGGCAACCTGTGCTATGCACTAACTAGAATATTCAAATATAAAATTTAAACGAATATGTTCTACCTATCTTAACAAAAGTATCTAAATCATACATATATACATGCATTATTCGATTATGTCACTATAGTGCAACTATCACATAAAACTTCAAGTTTCAATGACGATAAGACATTGGTCTTCTTCATTTAAAATAAACTCATAAAGACTACTGTAAATTACTGATTGGAATTTTACTAACGACATCCACGCAACACACTGTTATTAAATGTTACATGTTTACATATGTATGTAAAGCTTAGATGCGTGCAGGTTATGAAACCATGCACACAATCATATAAACATACATGTATAAGGAGTCGTTTCTAGCTTGAAAATATCAAACTTCATAAAGCAGAACACAGCATACTTGTTATTACATGTTTATCTCCGTCAAACAGACGGAAACAACTGTGGGATAAGACGTTCACTAGGTCAAAATGATGCCTACTTTAAACAGGTATTTACTGTCATCAAGGGCTTCCTAAAAATCTTATGTTCTCTCGGCGCCTTTCATTATTTTTAGTACAATCCATTCAATTGATTTTAAAAAGCACCGATTCACTTAAAAGGGATATTTCACAATTTTACATCAAAGCCTTTTTGCTAAGAATGTTTGATAAAATGATTAAGATGGTGTATATTTATTATACTAAGAAAAGTGTGCCTGTGCTCTAAGTAAAGTCATTCCCACTAAATGATGTAACTTTTTTTGTCTCTTTTAGTTATGAATAGAAGTTTTGTTCAGCGACTTGGATTTTTTAACAGTCTTAAGGCGATATAAAATTCTATAAACAGAATAATTAGCAATTTTCTTTCAACTCCGTCTACTCACACCTATTATAAGTAGAAGTGAATTCAAGCATGTAATTATCAAACTCAACACGAAAATTTGATTTATAAAACAACATTTTAGATATCGGAAGTAACAGTGAGAGAATAAATCTCCTCTAAGACTGATGCAAATACATATTAAACAATAGATGCTAACTACCACCCTCTGTTCTTCTCTTCTTAAGAATCACCACTGTTCATTGTTACTCCAAAGGCTTCATTTAAGAATGCCATCGTCTCTCAATGTCTTTCATCTTCTGTTAGTACGATATATCAATTGAATAATACCAAGAAAAAATATACTTGTAGTGATCTGTTACATAACTTTCTTGTATTGAGAATGTCATGTTAATAAATCTAAATAGGATATTGTGTGTGGTCGCATCAATTGACATGATGTACATTTTCATATTATAAAACAGCCTACATACATGTGATCTTTTGTCATAGTATCTTCTTTTTTATTAATACCGTTAATTGGGCGATTTTGTTTTTAAACTAACATTGCATTACAGTTATTTTTTCCCACGCGTGCGATCATGTCTATCGAGTGCGCACATGGACAGGTGTTAAAATGAAATATTTTTATTTTAGAGATTGAAAAAGTAAAGTAATGAAAACTTACGGGCAACTTTTTATTTTTGGTGTTGTGAATACACTCCTCTGTTAATATAAGTTCGTGTGAGTGGAGAAGAGTGCAATTGATTAATGTCGAACATGCACGGATCTAGAGGGAGTAGGGTGGGTCCCGACCACCACCCCCCTTCCCTTTGAAAATGAAAATTTATTAAATTTATATAGTAAAATTATCACAAATATGCATCCCCCCGGAATTGCGCATGTCGAAATATGTTCTATTTTTATTTTTCAAATTAAAATGTGACCCCCCCCCCCCTAAATTTAGATTTTACACTCGGAAGGGAGTCGTCCAGGTCATACAATAACTTATCGACGACTGACGTGACCGAACAGCCTGTCAACAGAAGCATGCTTATTAATGAATCTAATGCATTTAATAGTACACCAATCCCGCATGAAACTACTTCCCTGGCATTGTTACCTATAACTACTGCCCACGATTTCGCACCTACATTGTATCAAAGTACTCCGCTTACGCAATCAGTAAAACAGACCACTTTTGATTTTCTACCACTTTTGTTATATAAGTCTTAACAAAATTCTTACGCTGTACTAACTGCGCTATTATTTGGAGGCACGAAAATGGGGAACAGATTTCGAATCAAAATGTTCATATGTTTTGACCAGTATCATTTTATCAGTTGATATTTTGTTAAGACATATAGAACAAAAGTAGTAGAGAATTAAGAGTTCTATCCAATAAAATCAAGATAAAGAGGCTGGCCCCCTTAAATTAGGGACCAAGAGACTCGTAAAGTCTATTACGAATAACATGAAAACGATAAATATTTTGTTATGCATTATAGAATCAAAGTTGTTGATCATTACACTATCGGTGTGAAAAAGTCATCGTCAGGCCCATGTTTGACGTAATTAGGGATTTTCATTCATTATCTTAAAAAAGACCAACTTATTACATGAAATAACAAAGGTACGCAGAAGTTTTTATGTATATACATATATTATTAAATACCGGCATGTAGTTACAAGCTGGATTCATAAACGTTGTTTTAAAGCAGAGTTGTTTTTTATTGTAGTTTTTATGAAAAACTAGCCAAGTTTGCCCCCTAATTCCATTACTACTTCTGCATTCACTAACGTATTCCTGAATGAAAATGGTTGCCATGACAACCATAAAATCATTTTTGATTTAAAAAAACAAAATCATTTAGTCACCTAATTAAAACATTAACCCTAATTACATTCAATGATGTGGTTAATTTAATGAATAGTTGTGATGTTAAGTCAGTGAATATTGATTATAGCCATTTTGCAACGTTTTATGACTGACGTGACTTTGAATGACCATTAATTTATACTGATATTTTCTTCCAAAATTGACTTTTCCGAACAATTTGGTACTGGTTTTGAGAAATAGACATCCACAGCATATAACCAGAAAAATATGATTCATTTTTTAGATGGGGCCGATTTTGGCTCTTAGAGCCCCTTGTTCTTTACTACCGGTACTTTGATTTATTTATTAAACATCACTTCAGGCAATTTATAATATACACGTACTGGTCATGTATGTATTAAACTTATGGCATGGATTTTTTATTCAGGTCTCCATTCAAACTGTAACACTGCAGAGGTGGGTGCGGATAAAGAAGAACAAGAATGGGATTATTACCCCAAAACAAGGCCCCGAATGCAGCTGGCAAAATATGTAAGTGGATTAGTTCATCTTTTTATGGTCAAGACTTTTTTGTTCATATTTTCACTATTCATTTCATAAACTAAGAATAGTTAGTATTGCAATATCACTAGAAGGAAATCAGCATAGAGAGAAACTGACACCAATAATATGTTTTATACATTGTTTGTAGTACATTACCGACCCAGTTAACCCTAGCGTTAAGGTACTTCAGTACACCGAAACTTATACTTTTTATACTACGTCACAAGATGGCGATTTAAATGTTTTGTTAAACTGTTTATATCAATCGCTCCAGATTTATATCGTTATAGCGCAGTGGTTAAAGTATCAGGCTTCTGAAATGCAGGTCATGAGTTCGAATCCACCCGGAGCTTTGTTTACGTTTACTGAATGAAATTTTTGAAAATATCATTTTTTATCTAAAATTGCACATTTTTTCGCCTATTTGACATATGTCCTTCTTATCAATCATGCTTTCTATCATAATCAAGTAAGTTTCTGCTGATTTGAAAAACTATTTCAATGTGTAGTGAGGTACCTTAAGGAAGGGTACAAACAGATGGCTCCTGGGGCTCAGTAGTGGTAGATGACCTTTGTCTCCATGGAGCACTGTCATCAGTACGTGGGAAGGACAGGGGTGAACAATTTACTTGAAAAGTCTTCTCACCATTTTCAACCTTTAAAATGACTGTATTCTCTATATTACTATATACTGGGAAATTTTTGCATCCGTTTTATTTTCACCCCTGGCCCATATCGGTAGTGGTCAAATTTTAAACTGGGCGAAATAAAAGCAAACGGTATTCTATCTTAAGCAAAACTGTTTCTGGGTGAATTTCAAATGGAGCAAATTTAATTATTTGCAATTGCAAATGGGCAAACATTCCCAGTGTACTGTATCTGTTTTGTGATTTTTTAAAATAAATTTTCTAGGCCAATACTATACCCATTTTTGCTTGTTTTATATCAGGTTAAAAAAAGAAGCTACAAAAGGCAGAAACCTTCATAACACACCTAATGGATGGGTTTTTCACCATCAAGGACTTGGTAGGGAAAAGTCAAAAATTAACTTATATTAATAGCTGTAAGTTAATAAGAAAATGAAAAGGAAGAGAAAATTTAAAAACAATATATACCAAACCTCCAAAGCATGTATTTTTTACCTAATGTACCAAGCAGTTAATTTGGCACACTATATAATGTATAACAGAAAAGGGTACTCATCACTTCCACTTTATGGGGAATAGTGTTTTGAATAATGCACACTTCAATATTTTTTACTGTGTAAACAATTTAACTTAGGTTTTTCGAACACTGAATACCAATAATACCACGGTCATGAATACTAGGGATGTCGCAGTGATTTGGAAATCCAAACCAATGATTGAGTACTTTACCCCTGATTTCTCGAATATTTTTGACATCGACACTTTTCATCAGTCCCAACAAGTCTGAGATTTGACTGAAATTAAATATTTTGAAAGTTGCTTATAACTGCTAAAATGTGTGAATAAACTATACTCTGCCAGTTTAACAAAGTTAAGAAATGAGAGATAATAAAATTATTACTTGAAAAAAAAAATGAATTTTATTTAAAAGCTTAAGTTTCTTTTCAGTATATGCACAAGTGGTATTGGAAATGTGCATAGCGGCTTTCAATGCTGCCTGGAATGAAAAACTGGACTAAGCAAGGACCCAGAAGAGACTTACTTCATCTTAAGGACCAGTCACCATTATTTGTTTATTCATGTGAAGTGTAGTATTTTTGTATTTATATATGTATAATCTGTATCTTTGTTATTTTGTATGTTGGTTTAGATTTTATGCTCACCTGAGCAACAATGGCGAACTACATTGACTTAACACACTTTACGGTCAGACGCGACCTATCTTCCATTATTTTCTATTTTTTCCTATCTCCACAATGTGAAGAATTCCACCAAGTAATTCCATAATTATATTTTTCTGTTTTATGATATTTTTTTTATTTAGATATAAAGTGTTCAATTGAAAATATATACTATGACTTTATTTATAAGTATTCAAATGCATTTTGCATGCTATTTTAAGGAAAATTTTAGATATTATAGCTCTAAAAATAGCCTGGTAATAAACCTTGAATTTTTGGGATTTAACAGGTTTTAATGTTAATAAATAAGGAATAACTTATCAAGGAAAATTATATAAAATTGAGGAACGTCTCGTGTGTCCTTAAATAATTATGAACAGTAAAATTTAATATTTAGCAAACATCAGTACCATGATAGTTTTCTGACCTAAAACTCAATATTTTACAAGGGGTAGGGGTGAAAATATATTGTGATATATTAATCATATATAACACCGGTATATTATTTCCTACAGTTTCTGCACATATGTGAACATTATTAGTTCATTTAAGATAAAAAAAAATCATACATTTCCTAAGACGTATATCAGTTAAAAAATCAGCACCCATTGCGGGCCTACCTTATTGTGTGTAATCATAATTTGAACATTTTAAATCTACACAATTAAAGGATGCCAACATTTTATTTCATTAATATGTTGTCTTAGAGGCCATGCAATGCATATTTATTTTATATGATGAAAATACTGGAAAAGGTAGTTACCATTTACCTGCAATATTTCTTGTTTGGTATATTGGTATTTATGAAAAAAATATCAAACTTAAATTAGTGTAATTATCATTTTCCACATCTAAGTGAATATTTTTAGTGTGTTTATTCAAGATGCCAAGCTCTATGAATATACCATGCAGATGAGATACATTTCATTTTCACAGCCGATTTCTCATGTGAAAGTTAACAAAGATTGACGGACAGAGAATCGCCAGCTAGTCTGGAAGGCAGTACGCAGTGTTTGAACTCTGTGGCACACGTTGCTAAGGCTACAGTAAAACACTTAATTGGTCTTCCCTTAAATAATTGTTTACCTGATGTAAACTTGTGTGACGTTTAATATCCTTACTCACTTGATCGATGAAAACATTTGACTGGAAAATGTTGTCACATGTGTTAAAAAAGCTATATAATTTAATGTATTGCCAGGCATACAGGTATCAGTTCTGTACTAAGGCCCATTAATTATTTCATATTCCCTCAAAAACAACAAACGGCTACAAACCAAGATGATTTTCTGCTGCAAGATTTTCTTTAAAATAATGATAATGTACGGATATCCTTATAATTATAATGTGTCAGAACTGTTAAAAAGAAGTTTTATTTACTCGTTTGAAAAATACCAAAATTGTTGCAGATTTCAAATAATTTATCAAATGAGAAAGACCACAGAAAGTAGTTATAGCACATCTTCCTTTTGATTTTCTGTACACAAGTATATAATGTTTAGCAAGACAATTCCAATGATCAACAAACATTTCAGCGTCAGTCGTAGAATGATAGGCAACTTTAAAAAACTTATCCAATTCGTTAAATTTCATTTTATTTAATGCATTCTTACATTATATAGATAAAATGTTTTGTAATTAAGTTACCCAGGTGACACAAAATCAGTTTATGCACTGTGCATTTGGAGAAATTAGTCCTACCCTATGACCCAATTACAACCGTTTTTAGTTTTGAAGATAACTGTAAACAAACGGATTTGCATTAATTTGGCAGAGTTATTAAATAACTACAAGTTACCTTCTAATTGTAGTATCAACAAGAAATGAAATGATTATCGATTGTAATTTTCAATGCACGGTATATGTGTTTGCATCACCCGTATTTATAACCTCTAAAGATAAGACAGTCGCGGCTGATTAATCACAACAGGGTTTAACTGAGGCTGTGAAAACGTCTTTTCAAATTCATAAACATCTTTTTATTGTCTTAGGATTTAATTTACACGATTATGATCTCGGAATACATGGCTACTCCAAATTCTCTTTCGGAGGAAATTCCGGCGAAGTTACCGATCAAAAATCGATTATTTCATTCAAAGTCGCTCCCTTGTTTGATCCATGTTGACACAATTAGAAATTAATGAACAATGAAAACGATGGAAATGCACTTTAGTACGTTGTTAATGCATCAGATTTTATCATTTTCGCAGGTAAACAATCAACTGCCTATTTACCGAAGTTTATGTTCCAAATACAAGGCGATTGTTTCCCAAGTTAAAAAGCAAAATGAAACGAAAAATTCAAAACAAGCTAAAACCACCATCACAAGTGAAAATGACAACGCGTTGAAATATTTAACCTCAATTTACTTTACAATTCAATTTACAATTCACAATAATCGGCACAAATGTTATTTCCATGTTTCATAGATTACATTCGCACGTGAACTGTTGCACAACAAACTGCCAGCTTCAAACAAAGAACCTCGTTTTTGAGATGCGGTAGACTGGCGATGCCTGTCATAAGACCAGTCTATCGCAATGAATTGCCAGTCTACGATATATGGAATAACGAGCCATTCTTTATTAGTATTTTCGCAATTATCTCAAATTTGGAACAGAATTCGCCTATAATTTTTGCAATTTATATTTTCCTTTCCCTAAGGATGATTTATGCTAAATTACGTTAAGATTAACTCAGTAGTTCTTGAGAAGAAGATTTTTTTAAATGCACCCACCCTTTTTTTTTTTTTTTACAGTTTCGAGGTTTTCTCCGCGTTGAATACAATCTGGCCTTTTATTTTTGCGATTTATATTCACCTACTTCAAGAGGATGATTTGTGCCAAATTCGGTTAAATTTGGCCAAGTGGTTTTAGAGAAGAAGATCAAAATGTAAAAAGTTTACAGACGGACGACGGACAACGGGTGATCAGAAAAGCTCACTTGAGCTTTCAGCTCAAGTGAGCTAAAAACTGTTGAGACAGAGTTTGGCTAAACAACGTAAACCTGCATTTTTCTGTATTCCAAATCTATGCCCTCATTTTATTTATATTGACGAATGTATTCGCGTTTCAACTCCTCACTGTTACAGTCTGACGGAAATCCAGAGGCTTCTTGTTTAATCTTAAGGAATGTATTGACGTACTCTGCAAAAAGACCCCCCTCACCCGAGATAGGGTCATAATGACACGACTGCTCAAAATAATAAACCTCATATATTTTCAAAATTGTGTACCCTGTTCTTACTGCCATTTGAATTTCGGGAGTACACCACGTTCCTGTGATGACCCTCTCTTCAACAGAACAAGTACAGGCGTGCTGATTTTCAGCATCTGCACACGTTCGGCACAATGGAAATTTCAGTTTGCCTTGAGAGCTGTATGGAAGCACGGGGTGGTAGAGTTTTCTAGGTGGTAGAACTTTGATATTAGCGAGTCCAAATATTCTAGAATATCTGCCATTTTTTTTAAATCAATTACGAAAAGAATAGAGAAACTAGACACTTGTTGCAAAAGCAACAAAAAGGTCTTCCGTTTTGATATACATGTATCAATCTAACTGTAAGACATTGCTTCTCTCACATAGAAAAAGAAGTGGATATGATAATTATTGTGAATGATATATCCAGACGTTACTTACATGTAAAACAACGAAAATGAAAAAAAAATCAATTTTTGAAGTACTTTCTGTGACGACCGGAAGCAACGCCGATCTAAACAAAAATGTTAACCATTTGTACAATCATAAGTTAATCCTTCCTCAGAGTTTGGTTGTTCACGTCTCTGCCAAATCTAAGATCTCTTTGAAACAATAGTTTTTGTCTCGGGACCGGAAACAGACAAACGGAAGTGATTAATAAAAAAAAGCTGGTATTTCTCGTACATTTGCTTAGCGTACATCACTGTTTATCAGGCTAGATAAAACACCCAATAAAATCAGTTAAACTTGTTAAAAACATGATTTGTTTGAACCCTTCCGGTAAGAACCGGTTCTTAAAGTTGACAGAATTAAACCCACTAAACACATCCCCAATCAAATTTCTATTAATCAAGAGAGCTTCGTGTCTGAATCACTTACAGTGACATAAATCTCGCGGACATCAAATTTGTAAAGATGAAAGTTACACAGATATATTTGAGATTTCTCACCGGAAGTAAAATTTATTTGCTAATTTAACATTATATAGATGACATATGTAAGATTATATACTGATATTTTCTCTTTATGTAAAATGAATAATATTTGAAAAAAACCCAAATTTTTAAGTGCTTCCGGTGACGACCGGAAGTTACGCCGTACAATACATTATAGTGTAAACACATGTACACACATACTTCTATCACCCCACAAAGTTTGATTATTCAAGTCATCACCGTTTTTAAGATCTCTAGGAATCAAGGTTTTTTGTTTCGGGACAGGAAACGGACAAACGGAAGTGTTTGATGAAAATGAAAGTTAGTTTTTCTTAACCATTACACAACAGGACTTTATTGGCTATCAATTTGTCTTACATTGTCAAACAAAAACAGTTAAACTCTTAACCACCTTCAATTGTTTGAACTCTTCGGATGTGGACCGGAAGTGACGGTTGACAAAATGAGAGCGGTTAAACACATCTTCTATCAAATGTCTACCAGCCATGTAAGCTTTGTGTCTTGGTCACTTACAGTTTATGAGATCTCGCTGTAATAATAGTTGTTTTAAAAAGAGAATCTGAGATATTTGAGATATCTCACCGGAAGTATTTTTTTTTTGTTTATTAATCATCGGATAGATGACATATGAAAGCGCTTATACTTATATTTCAATTTTGTGTTAAAGAAATAAAATGTGAAAAAACATAATTTTTGAAGTGCTTCCGATGACGACCGGAAGTTACGACGAACACAACAAAATAGTTTAAACACATCTACAACAATAGGTCTATCATCCCTCAAAGGTTGGATGTTCAAGTCTTTATCGTTTCTGAGATCTCATTGTCCATAGCTTTTTGTCGTGGGACAGGAAACGGACGACAGGAAGTGAATTTTGAAAAAATGAAAAAAAAAACTCCTCTAGATTTTATTGTTCCCTATCACTCCTAAAATTTTCAAGAAAATCCATCCATGCATCTCTGAGAAATCGGGTTAAACTTAAAAAAAACTTGATTTGTTTGAACTCTTCCTGTGTGGACCGGAAGTGACGGTCGACAAAATAAAAACGGTTAAACACATCTTCTATCAAATGTCTATCATCCCTGTAAGTTTCGTGTCTTGATCACTTACAGTTTCTGAGATCTCGGGGTTCAAACATTTATTTGAAAAAAGGCTTCATGAGATATTTGAGATATCTCACCGGAAGTGGAATTTTTATGTTTATTAATCATCGGATAGATGACATATGTAAGCATGTATACTTATACTTCAATTCTCCGAGAAATACATTTAATGCGTAAAAGCATAATTTTTGAAGAGCTTCCGGTGACGACCGGAAGTTACGACGAACAAAAAAAAAATGTTTAAACACATCTACAACTATAGGTCTATCATCCCTCAAAGTTTGGAGGTTCAAGTCTTTATCGTTTCTGAGATCTCATTGTCCATAGCTTTTTGTCCCGGGACAGGAAACGGACGACAGGAAGTGAATTTTGAAAAAATGAAAAAAAAACTCCTCTAGATTTTATTGTTCCCTATCACTCCTAAAATTTTCAAGAAAATCCATCCATGCATCTCTGAGAAATCGGGTTAAACTTTAAAAAAACTTGATTTGTTTGAACTCTTCCTGTGTGGACCGGAAGTGACGGTCGACAAAATAAAAACGGTTAAACACATCTTCAATCAAATGTCTATCATCCCTGTAAGTTTCGTGTCTTGATCACTTACAGTTTCTGAGATCTCGGGGTTCAAACATTTATTTGAAAAAAGGCTTCATGAGATATTTGAGATATCTCACCGGAAGTGGAATTTTTATGTTTATTAATCATCGGATAGATGACATATGTAAGCATGTATACTTATACTTCAATTCTCCGAGAAATACATTTAATGCGTAAAAGCATAATTTTTGAAGAGCTTCCGGTGACGACCGGAAGTTACGACGAACAAAAAAAAAATGTTTAAACACATCTACAACTATAGGTCTATCATCCCTCAAAGTTTGGAGGTTCAAGTCTTTATCGTTTCTGAGATCTCATTGTCCATAGCTTTTTGTCCCGGGACAGGAAACGGACGACAGGAAGTGAATTTTGACAAAATGAAAAAAACGCCTAGAGATATTATCATTTTCTATCAGTCCTGATAATTTCAAGAAAATCTATCCAGCCATCTCTGAGAAATCTTGTGGACAAAAAACGGACAAAAAAAAATAATAATAATAATAACTAGACACGATCTCGTTGCGAGCAACGAGGAGGTCTTCCGTCCGATTTTTAGAATAGGAAATGACCTTGCCTTTTATCTTCATCAACGAAATTTATCAGAAAATGCAGATGTGATCTAAAAGAGCGATGGGTGAAGGATTATACACCCCATTCTGATCCCTAATTCTGGGACCAGCCCCATTTCATTTCTTATCAAATAAGAGGTCTTTTGATTTCGATACATTTCGATCAAGAACACTAACAGATTTCTAAACTTTTTACACAAAATTTTGTGTAAAAAGTTTAAAAATCTGTTAGTGTTCTTGATTTATCTGGAAGAGATCCTGGGAACGGATAACAAACAAGTTTTGTTGCAGATTGTTAACCACATTTTTAAGCGTATTTTGTTCAATATTGCTTCTTAAAATTGATTTTTTTTAAATTTTGGGACGTTGATGATATGTTCGGACTTTTTGCTCCTTAAAATCCCTTATTACATAACATAGGAGTAAACAATTTTCATGTATAGGTACATAACATTCCGATTAACATAATTGCTTCTCTAATGTATTGCAAAATATTTCACAATTAAAAGTTATGATTAAAAGACTTTAGAGCCTTAAATCATCGACCCCTAATTGAAGGACCAGCCCCTTTTTCTTGATGTGAAAAGAAAGCTCTTCTTATTTTAAACACATGTTGTTAAACAAGAGTTTAAAAAGTATGGACCGTTCAAGAGATATCTGGAGAAGATCATTTTAGGGGCCGACCTTTCTAACTCATTTTAGGAAGTGGTTAAGAAAAAAAGTTATAGTTATATATGTTGAGTACTGCTTTTCAAAAATTTTCTCTATTTTGAGATATTGAAGATTAAAATGTCAGACGTACATCTGGCCTCTTAAAATCCCTAATTAAGAAACATAAGAGTAAACAATTATCATGTATAGGTACATAACATTTCGATTAACATAATTGCTTCCGTAATGTATTACAAATTATTTCACAATGAAAAGTTATGATTAAAAGACTTTAGAACTCTATCGACCCTTAATTTGAATAGCCAGAACCTTTTTCTTGATATAAAAAGAAAGCTCTTGTCATTTCAAACACATTTTGTTCAACAAGTATGTAGAAATTAATATGTACCGTTCTCGAGATATCTGGAAGAGATCGTTTTAGGGGCCGACCCTTTAACTCCTTTTAGAGACCGGATAACAAAAAAATTATGGTTGCAAATTGTTAACGACATTATTTGAAGCATCTTTTGTTCAACATTGTTATTGAAAATTTCTCTCCATTTTCAGATATATAAGATCAAAATTTCGGACTGCTAGCCCCTTAAAATCCCTAAATACGTAACAAAGGAGTAAACAATTGTCATGTATAGGTACATAACGTTACGATGAACATAATTGCTTTTATAAAGTATTACAAAATATTTCACATTAAAAAGATATTATTAGAATACTTTAGAGCCCTTTCGGCCCTTAATTTAAAGGGCCAGCCCCTTTTCCATGATGTCAAATGAAAGTTCGTGACTTTTTAAAGTTTTTTTGTTCTATAAGTCTTAACAAAATACTTTTGCAAAAAAAAGGTATTCAAAAAAAACAAAAACAAAATCATGACGCTTTTTATCTCAATTTTTAAGCTCAGGCGAGCTTCGGTGTTTTTTGTCACAAAACAATGAAAATGCTTCTGTCATATCCACAATCATAGGTCTACAAACCCTGAAAATTTGAATCAAATATCTGTTTTCGTTTAGGAGAAAATCACCGGACAAGCCGACCCTCTAAAAATCGTAAAAACGTCAATATCTCTAAAACGGAAGTGACGTCATCAATATAAAAAATTTCCAATAAGGTTCAAATCAATATGTGTTAGTTCTGAAAGTTTCATTAAAATCAGTCAAGCCGTTTCCGAGAACTCGCGTGCACAAAAATGCGTAAGAAAAAAAAAGAAGAATAATAATAAGGGAAACAGAAACAAAGCAATAACAAGAAGGTCTTCCGTTGGAAACGGAAGACCTTAACTAGACTCTTGTTGCAAAAGCAACAAAAAGGTCTTCCGTTTTGATATACATGTATCAATTTAACTGTAAGACACTGCTTCTCTCAGTATTTCATAACCATTAGACAACAGGACTTAATTGACTATCAATTTGTCTTACTTTGTCAAACAGAAGCAGTAAATCTCTTAAACAACATGAATTGTTTGAACTCTTCCGGTGTGGACCGGAAGTGACGGTTGACAAAATAAAAACGGTTAAACACATCTTCTATCAAATGTCTATCATCCCTGTAAGTTTCGTGTTTTGATCACTTACAGTTTCTGTGATCTCGGGGTTCAAACATTTACTTTAAAAAAGACTACCTGAGATATTTGAGATATCTCACCGGAAGTAATTTTTTTGTTTATTAATCATCGGATAGATGACATATGAAAGCGTTTATACCTTTATATCATTTCAGTGTTAAACAAATAAAATGCGTAAAAACATAATTTTTGAAGTGCTTCCGGTGACGACCGGAAGTTACGACGAACAAAACAAAATAGTTTAAACACATCTACAGCTATAGGTTTATCATCCCTCAAAGTTTGGATGTTCAAGTCCTTATCGTTTCTGAGATCTCATTGTCCATAGCTTTTTGTCGCGGGACAGGAAACGGACGACAGGAAGGGAATTTTGAAAAAATGAAAAAAATGCCTAGAGATATTTTCGTTCTCTATCAGTCCTATAAATTTCAAGAAAATCCATCCATGCATCTCTGAAAAATCGAGTTAAACATTTAAAAAACTTGATTTGTTTGAACTCTTCCTGTGTGGACCGGAAGTGACGGTCGACCAAATAAAAACGGTTAAACACATCTTCTATCAAATGTCTATCACCCCTGTAAGTTTCGTGTTTTGATCACTTACAGTTTCTGAGATCTCAGGGTTCAAACATTTACTTTAAAATAGGCTTCATGAGATATTTGAGATATCTCACCGGAAGTAGAATTTTTATGTTTATTAATCATCGGATAGATGACATATGTAAGCATTTATACTTATATTTCAATTCTCTGAGAAATATATTAAATGAGTAAAAGCATAATTTTTGAAGAGCTTCCGGTGACGACCGGAAGTTACGACGAACAAAACAAAATAGTTTAAACACATCTACAACTATAGGTCTATCATCCCTCAAAGTTTGGATGTTCAAGTCTTTATCGTTTCTGAGATCTCATTGTCCATAGCTTTTTGTCGCGGGACAGGAAACGGACGACAGGAAGGGAATTTTGAAAAAATGAAAAAAATGCCTAGAGATATTTTCGTTCTCTATCAGTCCTATAAATTTCAAGAAAATCCATCCATGCATCTCTGAAAAATCGAGTTAAACTTTTAAAAAACTTGATTTGTTTGAACTCTTCCTGTGTGGACCGGAAGTGACGGTCGACCAAATAAAAACGATTAAACACATCTTCTATCAAATGTCTATCATCCCTGTAAGTTTCGTGTTTTGATCACTTACAGTTTCTGTGATCTCGGGGTTCAAACATTTACTTTAAAAAAGGCTTCATGAGATATTTGAGATATCTCACCGGAAGTAGAATTTTTATGTTTATTAATCATCGGATAGATGACATATGTAAGCATTTATACTTATATTTCAATTCTCCGAGAAATATATTAAATGCGTAAAAGCATAGTTTTTGAAGAGCTTCCGGTGACGACCGGAAGTTACGACGAACAAAACAAAATAGTTTAAACACATCTACAACTATAGGTCTATCATCCCTCAAAGTTTGGATGTTCAAGTCTTTATCGTTTCTGAGATCTCATTGTCCATAGCTTTTTGACGCGGGACAGGAAACGGACGACAGGAAGTGAATTTTGAAAAAATGAAAAAAACGCCTGGAGATATTATAATTTTCTGTCAGTCCTGAAAATTTCAAGAAAATCCATCTAGCCATCTCTGAGAAATCTTGTGGACAAAAAACGGACAAAAAAAATAATAATAATAATAATAAGAAACATTACAATCACTATAAGGTCTTCCGTTGGAAACGGAAGACCTTAATAAATATAGAAGTATCAATTCAACTGTAAGACATTGCTTCTCTAACATAAATAAAAAATGGATACGAAAATTATTGTGAATGATAAAAAATATCAAAATTGGGTGTACTTCCTGTGACGACCGGAAGTTACGCCGGATAAACAAAATAGTGTTAACACATGTACATACATAGGTCTATCATCCCACAAAGTTTGGTTGTTCAAGTCGTTACTGTTTTTGAGATCTCGTCGAAATCAGGTTTTTGGTCTCTGGACAGGAAACGGGCAAACGGAAGTGTTCAATGTAAATTGTATTCAATATTTCTTGTATACTTGCCTTTTGTACATTATTTTTCATTTATCTAACTAATATATATCAAAGGAAAACAGTTAAACTGATAGACAGCTCTTTTTTTTTATCTCTTCCGGTATGGACCGGAAGTGACGGAAGACAAAATGAAACCGGTTAAACACATCTTCAATCAAATGTCTATCATCTATGAAAGTTTCGTGTCTTGATCGCTTATAGTTTCTGATATCTCGCGGGTACAAAATGTGTTTTAAAAAAGCTACCTGAGATAATTGAGATATCTCACCGGAAGTAGAAATTTTTTGTTGATATTACATCGCAGAGATTTCCTATGAATAGATTTATTCTTATATATTTATTCTATTGACAAAAAAATTGATGCGTAAAAAAAAATATTTTTTAAGTGCTTCCGGTGACGACCGGAAGTTATGACGAACAAAACAAAAGTGTTTAAACACATCTACAGCTATAGGTCTATCATCCCACAAAGTTTGAATGTTTAAGTCTTTACCATTTCTTAGATCTCGAGGTGACAAGCTTTTTGTCGCGGGACAGGAAACGGACGACCGGAAGTGAATTTAGAACATTTTTAATTAAAATCCTCTAGATCTTTTTATTTTCTGTCATTCCTGAAAATTTTATAAAAATCCATCAAGACATCTCTGAGAAATTCACGAGAGAAAAAGGGGAAAAAAATAATAATAATAACTAGACTCTTGTTGCTATAGCAACAAAAAGGTCTTCCGTTCCTTATGTATTAATCTGTACAAAAAGTCCATTTCTCTTGTAAACAGAAAATGGATATAACATATACTGTAAAGGAAGTCCAAAGAAATAAAAAAAAACAAAAGACAAAATGTCAATTTTTGAGTACTTTCTGTGACGACCGGAAGTTACGCCGGATCATTTAGAACATAGTGAACATATGTTCATACATTGTTTTGTCTTTTCTCGAAGTTTTGATGTTCAAGTTTTTGTAAGTTATAATATCTCTTTGAAAAAAGGTTTTTAGTCTCGGTACCGGAAACGAACAAACGGAAGTGATTTAAGAAATTAAAAGAAGATGTTTTAGTACATTTACCTACGGTAAGTTTATATTAAAACAATATTAAAACATTAAAAAATAATAAAACAATATTAAAACAAATCTAAAGTTAAAAAAAAACTTATATTCTTTGAACGCTTAAAGTGAGAACCGGAAATGACGTACGACCAAATGAAACCCGTTAAACACATGTTCAATCAAATGTTAATTATACATATACATTTTGTCTTTTGATCTCTCGCAGTTTCTGAGATCTTGTGGGTACTTTGTTTTTTAAAAAGAAGGCTACCTGAGATATTTGAGATGTCTCACCGGAAGTAGAACTTTTTGTTGTTTATTTATAATGTGTATATGACCTTTTGTATTTCTATAGCTTAAATGTTACTTCCATGCTTATTAACCAAATATATTTCAAAAAAATCAAAATTGGGTGTACTTCCTGTGACGACCGGAAGTTACGCCGGATAAAACAAACTAATGTGAACCTATGTACATACATAGATCTATCATCCCACAATGTTCGATTGTTCAAATTGATACCGTTTTTAAGATCTCGACGAAATAAGGTTTTTTGTCTCGGGACAGGAAACGGACAAACGGAAGTGCTCAGTGTAAATTGTATTCAATATTTCTTGTATACTTGCCTTTTGTACGTAATTAATAATTAAAAATACTTAAAATATCTAAGGAAAACAGTTAAACTGATAAACAGCTCGATTTGTTTGAACTCTTCCTGTGTGGACCGGAAGTGACGGAAGACCAAATGAAACCGGTTAAACACATCTTCAATCAAATGTCTATCATTCATGAAAGTTTCATGATTTGATCATTTATAGTTTTTGAGATCTCGCGGGTACAAAATGTGTTTTAAAAAAGCTACCTGAGATAATTGAGATATCTCACCGGAAGTAGAATTTTTTTGTTGATATAACATCGCATAGGTAACTTATGTATAGAATTATAGTTTTATGTTTATTCTATGGAAAAGAAATTTAATGCGTAGAAATAATAATTTTTGAAGTGCTTCCGGTGACGACCGGAAGTTACGACGAACAAAAAAAAATAGTTTAAACACATCTACAGCTATAGGTCCATCATCCATCAAAGTTTTGGTGTTCAAAACTTTACCGTTTTTGAGATCTCGAGGTGACAAGCTTTTTCAACGCGGGACAGGAAACGCACGACCGGAAATGAATTTTGACAAAATGAAAAAAACGCCTAGAGATATTATCATTTTCTTTCATTCCAGAAAATTTCAATAATATCTATCCAGCCATCTCCGAGAAATCTTGTGGACAAAAAAAGGAAAAAAAAAATAATAATAACTAGACTCTTGTTGCTATAGCAACAAAAAGGTCTTCCGTTCGTCACGTATAAATATGTATAAAAGATCCATTTCTCTTGTAAACAGAAAACGGATATAATTTATACTTTAAAAGAATTCCCAAGAAATAAACAAAACAAAAAGACAAAACGTCATTTTTTTGAGTACTTTCTGTGACGACCAGAAATTACGCCGGATCATACAAAACTTAGTTAACATATCTTCATACATTGCCTTGTCTTTCCTCAAAGTTTGGATGTTCAAGTTTTTGTTAGTTATAATATCTCGTTGAGAAACGGTTTTTGTCTCGGGACCGGAAACGAACGAATGGAAGTGATTAAAAAATTGAAAATACGTATTTTAGTACATTTACCTATGATACGTTATTGTTCATCACATTGAGTAAAATGTTTAAAAAATTCTAATGTTAAAACAAAACAAAAAACCTTTTATTGCTTGAACACTTCGAGTAAAAACCGGAAGATACGTACGACTAAATGAAACCCGTTAAACACATGTTCATTCAAATGTCCATTATCCATACAAGTTTTGTGTCTTGATATCTCACAGTTTCTGAGATCTTGGGGGGAGTTTGTTTTTTAAAAAGAAAGCTACCTGAGATATTTAAGATGTCTCAACGGAAGTAGACCTTTTTTTGGTTGTTTTACCATGTGTGGATGACCTCCTGTATTTTTGTAACTAAAATGTTACTTCCATGCTAAATGACCAACATATTTTTTAAAAATCAGAATTTGGTGTACTTCTTGTGACGACCGGAAGTTACGCCGGATGAAACAAAATAGTGTTAACACGTGTCCATACACAGGTCTATAATCCTACAAAGTTTAGTTGTTGAAGTCGTTACCGTTTTTGAGATCTCTTCGATATAAGGTTTTTTGTCTCGGGACAGGAAACGGACAAACGGAAGTGGTTAATGAAATTTAATTTTTTTATATCTTGTTTACTTTCCTATTTTTCATTTTAATTCATCGAAGTAGCTAAAACTATCAAATAAAAACAGTTTAAAGGATAAACAGTTTGATTTGTTTGAACTCTTCCGCTGTGGACCGGAAGTAACGGACGACAAAATGAAACTGTTTAAACACATCTTCAATCAAATGTCTATGATTAGTGAAAGTTTCGTGTCTTGATCACGTGCAGTACCTGAGAACTTGCGGGTACAAAATATGTTTTAAAAAGCTTCCTGAGATAATCGAGATATCTCACCGGAAGTAGAACATTTTTGTTTATTTAACATTGCATAGATGACATATGTTAGGATCGATACTAATATTTCTATTCTATTGAAAATGAATTAAATACGTAAAAACCAAATTTTTTGAAGAGCTTCCCGTGACGACCGGAAGTTACGACGAACAAAACAAAAGTGTTTAAACACATCTACAACTATAGGTTTATTATCCCTCAAAGTTTGGATGTTCAATTCTTTATCGTTTCTGAGATCTCGATGTGACAAACTTTTTGTTGCGGGACAGGAAACGGACGACTGGAAGTGAATTTTGAAAAAATGAAAAAAACGCCTCGAAATACGATCATTTTCTATCACTCCTGAAAACTTGAAGTAAATCTATCCAGCCACCTCTGAGATATCTTGTGGACAAAAAATGGGAAAAAAATAATAATAAAAAACATTACAATCTCTATAAGGTCTTCCGTTGGAAACGGAAGACCTTAATAAAAAACCTTACAATCACTATAAGGTCTTCCGTTGGAAACGGAAGACCTTAACTAGATTCGATCTCGTTGCGAGCAACGAGTGGGTCTTCCGTCCAATTTTTTAACTGATTAGATCAAAAAATAAAAAAGTCGAAACATTTTTGAATTTTTTTTCCTGTGATGACTGGAACTGACAGCGGACATTCTCATTACCGAGGTGCACACGAAAAACGGTAGTACTATCATCTCTGAAAATTTCAGCTCTATATCTTTGTTCTTTATTGAGAAACGTGACAGGCAAAACTGAATTTTAAAAATCGTAAAACGACGATAAGTTCCGACCGGAAGTGAATTTTCAAAATCTGTTGCAGCGGTACAAACTTCAGATAACGAGGCTTTAGTCCTGAAAATTTGGGAGAAATCGGTTGTGCCATCTCTGGGAAATCGCCTGGGGAAAGAGAACGAGCTAAACCTACAGATTCATCAAACAAATTTTTTGTCTACGTCCCATGATGGTCTCAAATGTTTTCACTCGTGGTGCTATGCCAAAAATGACTGTCTTTTAACTCGTAATTTACGGTGTCTTAAAGTTTGAAGACACGTTTTAAGTACCGCACAAGCTTTGGCGAGACCCAAGAGATTTTTTTATACATACTTTCATACCTGCGTATTGAGTCGAGATTGGTAAACAAAGACAAAAGGGGAATGGATGACGACACAGTGTTCTCGCGCTTTATTTCCCGCGATAAATTTAGTGGTGGATTAAACATCTGTAATTCGTGTACTAGGTTTTTCAGTATTGACTGCGATACCTGCCTCAGTGACATATATTTACATTCCAAATATGTTTTGTAGTAAAGTGTGTGAAAAGATACTGCAGTTATAAGATTGTAACACACACAGGGTACTCAAAGGTTAGAATGACTAATTTTATTATGACGTCACAAACATCGAACGCTGTAAAATGCAACGTCACAAGCGAGAATCAAAGTTCACGTTTGTGGCTGTTACAGTGGCTCTTTCATTAATTTGATCTTACCCGTAGCATAAAATTTTTGAATTATAAACTCTATTGCAGACAAAGCAAGAAGTTGAAAAAATGTAAATATAAGCATTAAATCATTATTTTTTTTTAAAGATATAGTCTCATAACTGCAGCGGGTGTGCATATGAATTTTGATAACGCGCTAGCGCGCGTTACGCAATTTGTATGAACACACCGCTTCAGTTAATGAGACTATATCTTTCAAAAAATAATGATTCAATGCTTATATGATTTTTTTTTAATCTTTTGCGGGTTTAATAAAGCAACTCTCAGCGGTCTTTGGAGTAAAAATTCCTCTAATCGATATGTCTTCACATTAAGCAGCATATGATGTCATATTTTAATCAGAAACATGTCAATTTTAACTTCATCTCTGGTTTGAATTATAAAACCTCAGGTGTAAAGTGCCACTAGAAACTCTTCTAACTGAATATATGTTTGATTTTTCTGTATTACGTATAATTATCGTTGATAACGTCACAGGCATGTTTAATAGAGATGATCAATGTCTGGGGACAAATTAACGGAATGCAGTGTAAACAATGCAGAAATAAGACTTATTTAATACAGATATCCAAAATTAGATGAATATCAGTTAGGAAATAATCAGGATAATACAGGCATGGATATTTTGTTTTATCAGCAAGTGTTATAAGGTAAGCAGATAGACATTTATATGGCTTTACCGGCGCTTTCTCTGTAAATGTGTACAAAAAAGGCAAGTGTGTAACACTACCCCGAATATTGTGAAAGTTGAATTTGGCAAATATCAAAATCATAAACCTAAAATACTTAGAAAGTGTTGCTAGAATCCTGTGCTTTGTTAATTACGCAGTATTTTAATGAAATTGAAGAAGTTGAGAAGATTTCCGATAAATATTGACAATATTTATTTTATGCGAATAGCTATATATTTCCCTCGTAAAAATTCACAGGAACGAAAACAAATTTCTTACGGAGATTTATAATTGGGAATGTTGACATCTTTTCTCCATTCGGAAGTCCTCGGGACACCTCGCGCAATTTTTCAACGTTATTATCCGGCCGGCGTCTTCATCTTCTTGGCAATGGAAACCCCCCGCATACTTTTTATATTTAGCCGTGTACTGATCCCCCTCAAGCTAGAGGGGGTGTTTTAAAGATGAAATCTTGGGATTTTTTCATCTATTTAATGAACATCGTCTGAATCAAGAGGTATTTATAAATATCGATCGCGAATAATTTAAGGAAATATGCGGCAAAAATATGTTGGGACAGACCATAGCAAGAGCCATATTCTACTGTCATATCGATCCATTTTTAAGCTTATTGTGCATTCATGACATTAGGCAGGTAAGTATATGAGTAGGGAGGAAATAAACCATAGGACTTTTGAACTAAATAAAAAGGAATAAAATGAAAAAATAAACTGTTAAAAAATTTATTTACATATTGGATATAGTCAAACCATTAAATTTAAAAGTGGAAAATTACACACCTACAAACAGGGACCGGGCTCGCTCTCTCTCTCTCTCTCTCTCTCTCTCTCTCTCTCTCTCTCTCTCTCTCTCTGTCTCTCTCTCTCTCTCTCTCTCTCTCTCTCTCTCTCTCTCTTACTCATCAAAGGAGGCTTATGGGGAACTAGACAAACTACCTTCGTCATGGGGAAAGAGATTTCTATGCTTGTTTTCAATAAAATGACGTTTTATTTTAGTAATATTATACAATTAAAGAATAATCTCTTGTTTTGATTAAACATTTTAAGCTTGCGTGCCTTGTAAGTTTAATCGAAACTTTATACGTGGTTTGCGGGGAACTACTTCGGAACACACCTTCCTAGTATGTGCATTCATACGGAATTTCGATTTCTATGTGTGTAAACGACTGGGCATGCTTGTCTCTGTATTAATATGTTACTTGTAAGTGAAAATGGGCACAGTTAAAATTTCTTGACTTGTACTATTGAAAATCAGCTAAGAAGGGAATTTCTGATCGAGCATCATTCACAAGTTGATTTTATGGGGAGGATGTGTATGATTACGTATGACAGCACGGCTTTGACAGAGATGTCAGGTTTTTCTAATAAAAGAGGCTGATGCATGATTTTGCAAGTTCATTAACATGCAACAACTACGAGGCATGCTTATGAAAGTTCACGAGGCAGGGAGTCTGTAGCAAATATGTATACTAAACGCACATTTCAAAACATGTTTTATTCATTAAGACGTTTGCTTACGAGAGAAGTCGAGTAATCGATGTAACTGATAATATATTGATGACAAAATTTACAAATTTGGGAAGTCTGTAAATGCACATTTTCATTTATATACAAGGTTAATATACAACTTGAATTATGTTTTTGATATTATAAATATCTTTTATGGTAATTATTGTGCTTGGAGAGTTTGTGTACTTTGTTTAAAATGTGGACGAAAATAAATCATATTCAAAATTTCAATTTGTACAACTTTTGATCATTAAATAAATTTTTAAATTTCTTATTAAAGTAAAACATTTATCATAAAATCCCACTCGGTTTCAAATGTTTGACTTGGAATGTTGGTATCTTTTTACTTTTGTGAGAAACGCTAGTATCTCCCAAGTTTTATGAGGAATGTTGATATCTCACCAGCAATACATATACATATTTATACTTTTATACATCGTTTTGTATACACATATCTTAGTGTAATCATTATAAAAACGATACATCATATTTCTGTTTTGCATTCCGATCATGAGTAATTCAAAGCATCATTTCATATATCAAAACAATAAGAACGTTATATTTTTTTTAAAAATTACAGTTTCCAACATTTCATTTTTATTTTTACCAATTTTTATCAATACTGGTGATTACTACATTCTGAAGAAAAGGGGAATTTGTAAGCTTGTGCCTTAGATCTTGCTCATTTTTTTTTTTTAAATCTGAATTTCTTTTTATATTCATATATAGCAAAGCTTATGAATGATAAGTATTTAAAAAGGAGGTTTTCTCACCAATTGGTTATAAAAATAACATTTATTTAACTTATAATTAAACTATATATATATATATATATATATATATATATATATATATATATATATATATATATATATATATTATAATAATTTTTTATAATTTGAAATCTACTGAAGAGCCGATCAGGCGAAAGCGCTCTGGATTAAATTTGAAAGAAATGGATTATTGTGTTATCGTCTACCGAAAACATATAATATATATATATATATATATATATATATATATATATATATATATATATATATATATATATATATATTAGCATCCACAAACAGAGTCACATCATAACGTAACGCTATGTGACTCTATACAAAATTAAGTGTTTTTAAACAGCAAATTCATAAGCTTGTATTCACTCAATAATCATAGAACAAAAATATATGTGAAATGATTTACCTTGAAATACTTAGTGTATGTATTTAAATTCATAAAACCTCGTCTAAAATTAAATTAAAATGAAAAGAATATCGCGCTTGTTTGCGAAAGCTTCGCCTGAAATATAACAGGTAGTAAAAGTCGCGTTGTTTTATTCGGCCGTTACCAGGACAATAACGGTGCATAAGACCGTTCTTTGTAACAAACAGACGCTGGAGAACTTGCAGAACAAAATGATACCAAACAACGCACGAAAAACGTTTATTCTGCCATGATAAAAGACTACAGAAAGTAAGTAATTTTTAATCAAAAAATCCCCCATTTTCTCGGACAGGTTGCATATTTGTTACAGCATTTAATGAAATCGATATTAACTCCTCTTCAGACTAATACATATACTTCTTTAGTAAACATCCGCGCTAACGAGCGCTTTTGAAAATAACATGATACATATTTTGGCTGTAACTGAAATTTGACGTCGTCTATGCACAGAGAAAATCACGGATGGAGTTTGTTTACTGTTACCACGGATATATTACGGGGAACAACTCTAGCAGGTTCAAATATGGGGCACCCTACGGGGAAATGTAGAATAATATCCACATTTTCACTGTTATTTTCAACTCCTTATTAGCTATGCATTCATAGATTTTATAACCTGTATTATTGGAACTTGTTTTATTGCAACACATGTTTAAGGCCATGCTATTATTAGAATATTTTAGAGAAAAAAATAAAACATTTAACAATGAAAAATAAAATGAAAATTGCACTTTGTATTGTACACTGATGATATAATAATAATTAAAAATAGGTTTAACACTCATGCAGAATGAACATCATTCAAATATATTAGCTGAAAAATAGTTTTTATCCTTTCAAATACAATTATATATTTTGAAAAATTAAATTAATATCTATCTATATTGATCAACTTCTCTCTAGTACTTAAGATTTATGAAAACACCAGCTTTCAGAGTTTTAATATAAAACCATGTAATTAATTAATTTACAAATACTTCTAATCTGTATAATATAGAAATTTTCAATGTTATAGAATATTTATTAAATCATATTTACACAAACGCAAATTACACAACTGATAATTGAAAAAAGCTGTCACTACATCTTTAAAACATTTGACTTAAAAAAAAATTATTCATAGCTACGTATATAAAGAACATGCAATTAATGTGTTGAATAAAATGCGTTTTGAATAGCCAAGTGGTGATGCAAAGTTTTTTGCGGTCGATTAATTGATTTCCCGAAGAATCATAAAGTGACACATTTTTTTTCTTTAAGTATAAGAATTAAGGATATTAATTACATTTATCTAAACTGCTTGAATTTTTTCCAATTTCTCTTGCAAAATTCTGAGTATGAGCACATCGAGTATAAACATTTTTTTAAAGCACTACATTTTGTTTACACTTGCATAAGTAGCATTCATTGCATTATGCTGGAAGTAATCATGATTCAGAATATTAACTGAATTTAAATATATACACTGTTATGTATATTCATTTCTCGATGCTCGTTTCCATAATTTATGACAAACTAATGGATACAAACACCATTATGAAATATGTACCTAGGTTTAGAAAATCATATTACTACAGGCACCTGTATCATTGCTTTTTGTAGAGGGTACTTTCCGTACAAGCACGGGTATAGGCGAAATAATAGTAAAGGACACAAAACTCATTTGTATATTTACTTTTCTAGTGTAATTTCTTTGATTAAATGAAGTTACACAAAAGTTAAACCACACGTGTACATATGCACACGTGCGTGCGCGCATGCATGCACACTGCAGGCACGTAGCATCGTTTTTTAAAATGGGGGGGGGGGGGGGGGGGAGGGGGGAAGACTCATCCAAAAAATCTTGACAAGAAAAAAAAAAAGGGAACATTTTAAGTTTTCCAAAATCTTCAAAATCATAATCCGTGGGGAGGGGGGATTTATAACTTCAACTTCACACCTCATTTCCTTATTTTTATATCAATTTTTTACATACTCCCGAAAAAGTGGGGGGGGGGGGCACTCCATGATAATTCCATTTTTTATATGTAAATTTTAAAAATTTTGTTGCTGCGAGAAAAAGTGGGGGGACCCCCCCTGCCCCCCCCCCCCCCCCCCCCCCCCTGATGCTACGATACATCAAACATAGTACATTATGCGATATGAAAGTTTTAAAAAAAATTAACACACATGGATGATTTTTTTCTGATCGATTGTTGTAAACGTTAATACATGTAATTGATTAAAAACATTTATATATTCCATTTAATGGGAAAATATTTACACTCATTTTTTTAAACTCTGAAATCAAAGCCAGCAAAAACTAATTAGTTATATATTTTAATACCGTGGTTCCATGTAACATGATTTGTAAATCTGATAATATACCGTTATTAAATTTTTACAGTTACTAACATCCAAGAGTATATTTATTTACGATTGGTTTAATTTTTATTTCAGAACTTGCTGGATACTGCTTATCGCTTTTTTTATTCAACAAATTCTTCGTCAGATGTCTTGCTCTACCCAAATGATTCGGAATTCTGATGTTATTAGCTCTAAAATATCACATGGGACATCCAAAACTGCTGAGTGGATAGTAACACAGTCAGAAAATTGTAATCCGACATCAACTAAGGTGGCTATTGGTCGATTATGGTCAGAATATGAAAAGCTTCGTAAGAACAAATCTAAAACTGACGGCAGCAGAAAGTTTACGGAATTCTTGGAAACAGAGTTTGCTCCACCCACATTATCAACAACAGTAAAGTCAAAATTGCCCGAAGCTACATGTCTGATTAACTCTAGCGGCGATGCCACGTCAACTGCCATATCCATATCAAACTCTCTTTTTATGGAAAACCAGAATCTAATTCAGGAAAAATTTACATTAAAGTCCGAGTTATCTGAAACTATATCTAACTTGCAAACGCTGAACATAAAGTCTGAAAACATATCAAGGAAAAACCGAGTGCTTCAAGAAAAACTTGTATCATCAAACAAAACAGTCAAACGCACTAAACGTAGAGAGGATTACTGGAAAACCAAATGTACAAAACTGGAGACAACAACTGACACAACAAAAGAAGACTATCAACAACTTATTTATGAACTGCAGGCTGATAATGATCAACAAAGAACGACTATCACCGAACTTCAAACTGCATTAAAGGAAAAGGATGATCAGATCGCTTATCTCATCGAACAGCTACAAGAGGGGGATGAAACGAGAGTCATCCATCTATTTGACAAGAAAGAAAAAGCATTCACCCCAGAACTCCATTTATGTGTGTACTCTCTTCTCGAACACAATGTTCCTTCAACGCAAATTGGTAAGTATCTCATTTTCATAAGGATAAGGACATTGAACTACTACGGGTACATAATCCTGATTTTCTTCATCATTAAGCAAGACATACATGTACTGGATATACATTTAATTTCTTTCATATTTTTTTCAGGACCAACCATAGAAGCATGTTTAAAGCTGGCTGGAAAAGAACCTGATCGACTTCCATCTCCTTCAACTGTGGCCAATATGAACATTCAAAGACTCTGTCTCGTTAAAAAGCAACTACAAGATGAACTACCTGAAAAGAAAAACACTACTCTACACACTGACGAAACATCCAAAGTTGGCATCAAGTACGGGGGATTTTCTGTTCGTGATGAAGAAGGTAATTACTTTGCTCTAGGACTTCGTGAAATGGCTACAAAATCAGCACAGAACACATTGGATACTTTCAAGGAGATTTTGCAGGATATTGCTGACACCAGAAAAGAAACTCATCCTCAGAGTGCTGGAAACGAGATTTTATGTAACATTCAAAATACTATGAGTGATCGTGCTGCAACTGAGTTAAAGTTCAATGAGCTCTTAGAAAGTTACAGAGAGGAGGTGTTGCCACAGGTACGAGCAGATTACAACACCATGGATGATGAAGAGAAAGAAACAGTCAGTAGACTTAACAATTTCTTCTGTGGTCTTCATGGTCTTGTTCATATGGCAAATGCTGCACAGAAAGGATTATATGAAGCAGAGGTAGGGAATGTTGCAGGAAATCCTCCAGTATTTGACAAAACGTTCTCTAAGAGTGACGAATCTGGTTGTTTCCGTTTAATCAGAAGTGCGTGCAAAGCTTTTGCTAGAAGAGGGGATGAAAAATGTGGGTGTTATGGAGCCTTCCGAACATACATGCAGCCTTTTCTAACTGAAAATAGAATGATGTCACTTCCTCTTCAACCTTTCAAAGGCCATAGATTCAATATTCTGTTTCAAAATGCGGCCTGTCTATACTTTTTACACCCCCACATGATTGCGTTTCTGGAAAAATCAGATACAGAAAACAAAAGACTTTTAAAATCTGTTCTGTCGGATCTTCATGTCTCCTTTTATGTGGCTGGACTGAAAGCGTTGGGTTTGATATCAAAGATGGTTACAACGCCCCTGTGGAATCTTCTTGAGAACAGCGACACATCAATTGAAGACATGACACAGCATTATCTCCATCTGTCTTTATATTTGGTAGATGCTTGCGAAAACATCGTCGATTTCATGAAGGGAACCTTTCCATCTCTAACAGGAGTAGCGTTTCATGGTGACAAAATTTTCGAATCCTTAACTAAAGAGTCAACATATGATACTGACGTGGAAATTATTCTCAGAGTCCTGTTACCATCAATCCGAAAAGTAGTGCTTCATGTCTACAAAGATCATTTGCCAAATGGTAGATATGAATCATTCACAGAGGAACTCTCACAAGCTACCAAGAGTGTGGACAAACACAACTCTTATTCTGAGCGACTTTTTGCCTACATGGACCAAATCTTGAAATCAAAACCAAATATATCAACCCTGGCTATCGAGGCGTACACTCTCTTCTTAATGAACAAATCCTCCACATGGATAATGAGAAACAGTGAAAATACCGAAGTTCTTATTTCAGAAGCAAGGAGATCAGTTATTGATGAAAGGGGGCTATTCAGCCGAAGAAAAGCAGAAATACAACGACAGAGAGAAGAAAGACAACAGGAGGAGTTCCAAAAAAGAGCTGAAAAAAGGAGAAAAAAACGAATGCAGCTGGAAAAACAAAGTGATGACATTGTTAACTATGGCTTGTGGAAATCACCCCGAGAGTGCAAACTGAAACTGAAAGAGCTGAATCGTACGTCAGACAAATGTAACGCTTTGAAAGCACAGCTTCGCTACAGGAAAAATGTTTTAAAGCAGACTGATCTAGACAAAAAACTTTATTCATTTTCTAAAATAGGCAGCAATGGAAAACGACACCCGCTGACTCACATAGAACTTATGTCTAATCTGTTGAAAGTTCTAAAAACTGTTTAAATTGACCACCTGCAAATCATGTATGAAAACATTAATTACATTGATCGTTTTTTGTTCATATTTGATTTGTAAAATAATTTATAAAGATTAATTTGTGCAAAACGCTTACTATTGTTTTACAGATGATGCAGTTTTGTGTCTTGTAACTAGTATTATGTAGTACATGTATTAGTAGTGGCAAGATGTATTACCATGTATTAAATGAAGTAAGTAAATAATTAAAATATGTAAATGTATTTTAATTTGTCCAATTTAATCACAAGCAAAGTTATTGCAATAATTTGAACTGTTTATATCGGAATTACAAATGTTTATTTGTTGACGTTTTGACGTCGTTTTTGTCAACGGGACGTTGGCGTAGGAATACGTTTAAATCCGAGGTGCGGAATAATAAAGGGATTTCGATATCCAATAAAAATCAGAATAGTATGATTAAAGAAAGTGTACATTACAATCCTATTGAACTTATTTTGATTTGTGATAATAATTTATCTTGTATATATGCCGATTATTAAAATTAATAGTATTCCCAAGAAATGGTCACAAAGAATAACATAAGCACTACTTTTTGTGGTCTATTTTTAGTAACAATATATGACCAACGAATTCCAAAATGTCATTTTCTTTTAATACTTTCTCCAAGCTTTAAAATGATATATCACACTTGTGGAAAATAACTGATATAAAATTTGACTTGTGGATACTATATATATATATATGTGTGTGTGTGTATGTGTGTGTGTGACAAACGATCGTCGTCACCGAGCGAAAGTCGAGTACTCCTTGACATCCCTGTCATCTTTAATGTATAGCAATTCTTTTACTGTAGTACATTCTAAAACAGATTAATACAGCGCAATTGTTTTGAAAAGTTCTTTATTTTTGTAATATCAAATGAAATTAAACATGATTTCCCTATTTGGGACAATAAAACAGTGTATAATCACATGACATGACAATAGATTTCTTGTGAGATTTTCAATTAACATACACAATCTACTTTCGTGACAAAATGATAGTTTTCCTGAATACTTTACATTTTTTTGTGCCACAGAAGCCACTACAGTACTTTATCTTTTTTCAAAGATTAATAAATTTGAAAGCCAGTGTCAAACATATACCAGTACATTGAGTAATCTTTTAGGAATGAGAGTACATCTGTATCGATCTTTGTTAAATATAATATAGCATTGGCTACGCTGTGGCTAATAATAACTAGTTTATAAACTCCTCAAGAATCATAACGGAGTTTATCTAAACCCCAAATTACAAAAAGATAATGATTTCCCAATATAACAGAGAGAATGATAATCCCCACATAGCAGACGTAATAATATTCCCCACATAACAGAGACGAATATTCCCCTCAAAACAGGGAGACTGATATTCCCCACATAACAGGGAGACTGATATTCCCCACATAACAGGGAGACTGATATTCCCCACATAACAGAGAGACTGATATTCCCCACATAACAGAGAGACTGATATTCCCTACATAACAGAGATACTGATATTCCCCACATAACAGAGAGACTGATATTCCCCACATAACAGGGAGACTGATATTCCCCACATAAAAGGGAGACTGATATTCCCTACATAACAGAGAGACTGATATTCCCCACATAACAGAGTGATATTCCCCACATAACAGAGTGATATTCCCCACATAACAGAGTGATATTCCCCACATAACAGGGAGACTGATATTCCCCACATAACAGAGAGACTGATATTCCCTACATAACAGAGAGACTGATATTCCCCACATAACAGAGAGACTGATATTCCCCACATAACAGGGAAACTGATATTCCCTACATAACAGAGAGACTGATATTCCCCACAAAACAGAGAGACTGATATTCCCCACATAACAGAGAGACTGATATTCCCCATATAACAGAGAGAATAATATTCCCCACAAAACAGAGATAATTTTTCCCCACATAACGTAAAGAATATTCCCCACATAACAGAATGATTTTCCCACATTACAGAGACCGATATTCCCCACATAACAAAATGATATTACTCAAATGAGAGACTGATATATTATTGTACAGCTGTTTTTTCACAAGTATCAAAAATGCACTCATTCGCATCATTTCATAAAATGATTTCATAAAAAAATTAAAAAATATTCAGGTTGTTGCTATTCATATTTCATATATTGCTATTCATATTTCATATATTGCTATTCATATTTCATATATGAATGTTTTAGTCTGAACACAAAATCTTGACCAAGAAAAAAAACAAACCCGAAAATGGTTACTTTACAATTTAACTTAAAAATAAAGGCCTGTTTAACTGAAAACTCTGCAACTAAAACAATTAAGCTATGCAATTGTTTCTTTCCCTTTTTACTCATAATCATTGCATCCTTGAAACATACAATTATTTGTTTTATTTTTCATGTCAAATAACTTACAAAAAATATAGATGTCATATTACACTGACATTAACTATATGTCATACTACACTGACATTAACTTTATAGGTATAATCTTGTAACCTATTTGCAAACCAAGTAAACATCAGCACTTACTGTTTCATGATACACAAGAACATTACAAAATCTATTATTAAATTAATCACTATGTGGGAATTTTAATTCTCCATAAATAGGATGTACTAAAGAGGTCTGTAGACCTCGTCAGATACCTGACCTGCCTCGCTGCTGAATATTGATAATGACTGCACATTAAAAAATGTCACTACTTTTTTTGTACACAATCTTCTAACCTTTTCACCTAAGAATAGTTTGTACCAAAACTGACTGATAATGAACCAGTTGTCCAGAGATTCAATAAAAAATGTGAAAAGTTAAAGGCACATAAATATATGGCATAATTAACTTTTATGCAAATTATACAATTGAAGTCAGTCACATTACAAAAATATCAGAAATATATACCAAATATTGATTTAATATCTGACTCCACCAAAATATTCTTGGACCCATCCAAAAATTCAGTCATTCATACAGAGAAGAACACAATCATTAAGCGTTAAATTTTGAATTTAGAAGCCTGCAGGCCATCAGATCATGTTTTTTTTTCTCTTGCTGGTACATGGCCCAGGCTTGAAATTTAATTTTTGTCCATTCTCTTTCATTGAGATCATCTGTTTTACTTTTAGCTTTCAGGACCATTTGCTTTGTTGGTGGTTTTTTTGAAAGTTTTACATGTGGCATGAGGTGTTTGAAAATGGCATCTTTTTCTTTGGATGACCAAACTGTTCTCTTGATTGATGCCTCTTTTATTTTTCTTCCTGTGTTCTTCTTTGCACCTGAAAATCAGAAGAAAGAAAAACACCTTTGAGTATTTCAACCAATGAATCTTTGACTGATTTGATTAAAACTTTATAAAAAATGCATCATGAATACAAGGGATTTCTGCAAAATGTACGTTTTCTAAGTTATATTTTTCATAATTCAAATTTGGTGAAATACATCCCCCCCCTCAAAAAAAAAAAATCCACATAAAAAAGAACTGCCACATATCGGTACATGAAATTAAACTGAAGTGATTCAAAAGAAACTATTCCTTGAAGAACTGCTTTTACCTGCACGTTTAAAGGTATGACAAATGCGGAGGAAATTTCTGAAGATTTCTCAAACTCCTTTCCAGCCCTTTTTTTCTAGCCAAATTTTGCCTGTACAAATTGTACAAAATTGTACAGGCAATAGCGAATAAATTCCTAATACTTACTTTTGGTGAAGAAATCATTATCTTCAGATTCTTCTGAATCACTTTCAGGATCTACGAAATAAAATATGAAACTACAATATTTATACAGAATTGTCCATGATTTGCATACTCTGTGACATTAATAAAAATATCTGTGGCAACATAACATACAATGTACTTGTAATAACTAAGGAGTTAAAAAAAACACAATTATAGTTTTATGTACCGGTAAATTTTAAAGGTAGAACCATTTGATCTTGTGGTCACGAGAGAAAATGTGGATTAAAAATACCTTATTTTTTTCCTGGAAAACTTAATCTAAGATTTGCATCCAATATTTCAGGCAAATTTCAGGAAAATCTGACCAACTATACTAGCTGACAGTATACCACAATACAGATACAGGAAAAATATTCTAAAAGGTCACTTGAGTATTGCATGCAATTTACCTAAGCAACATCGCTCACCTAAGTAACAATAACCACAACCTTGATCAAATCAGTCATCGGGTATCAAATACAAAATTACAATTTAGTAAAGTAGGTCTTATTTTGAACGATTTTCAATTTTTTTCTCTACATATTTATTTGTTAAACACTGAGCCTATTGTTGCATCAGCTTTTGATTTCTTATAAAGATTTTTAAAGACTTTTAACTATTTATTCCTATGATAAAAATCAACCCCCAGGGATCATGATTTGGACAAACTTAATATACACTACCCAAAATGCTTCCATACAAGTTTTGGCCTTTCTGGCCAAATAGCTTTTGAGAAGATGTTAAAGATTTTTTTTCATTTTATTCCTATGTAAAAATTTGACCTCCTCTGTGGCCACACCTTACCTTGGGGAGCATTATTTGAACCTACACTACCTGAGGATGTTTCCATACAAGTAATGAAGTTCTAGCCTTTCTGGCAAATTTTTTTTAAGAAATAGATTTAAAAAAAAATTTCTTTATTCATTCTTATGTAAAAATTTGACCTCCCATTTTGGCCACACCCTACTCCCAGGGATCATGATATGAACAAATTTGAATCTACACAACCAGAAGATGCTTTCACCTAAGTTTCAGCTTTTTTGACTGAATTATCACCAGTGAAATGACATCCATTTCACTTTTGATAACTTTAGCATATATTTTCATAGTCTACTTTATTTTACTTTATTCTTATCTTATATGTTCCCATACTTAGCAATTGCTTATTGACATCTAAAGCATTCCTTATTATTTATTTCTTAAGGTTGTCCAAGCTGTTGTTTACTGCTTAATCCCCTAGAATATTTAGTGATTTCACAGTAATTGTTAATCTTTATTGTCAGTGACACTGCTCATGGCACTGGGCACTCATAGGTGTTAGTTAGGGTAAACAAAACCACTTTGACTTCTTCACATCAAAGGGATGACACTGATAACTTAATTATTTTGATTAGCCATAAGTGACAACTTTACCTTAGGCAATTCATAGAGAAAATTAATTCTCGTACATGAGTTCTTTTAGAGAGAGTTAGCTTTGAGACTTCGGACTGAAAGGATGTAGGACGAAGCTAGGAAATCATGTAGAGTGTTAGGAGACAAATTTCTAATTCATCTGTTTAGGCCCCCTCCTCTAAATTACAGTTAGGAACAAGACTTGCTCATTAATGTTGTTACCTGCGTGTGTAGATTGGATTATTTAACATTCAATCTTTAATAAAACATTTCTCATATCCTGCCATTTGGACTTTGTGTATTCTTAATTTACTTATTCCCCTTGAGCTTAATTCCCCAAATGAACGTGCACCATCGCCTAGTTATGTACCAGACATCCGGGCGTGGTCACAGAGTGGTCGAGAATCCAGTTCAAATCTTATGGAATTCCTCTCACAGTGAACTGATGTAAACATCCATGATCCTGGGACTCTTAGGATTTCTGCAGGATTTCTGTGCTGTCAAAAACTGTGATTTGTGACTCTAACGTTCTTATGAAAAGAAAAGGAGACCAATCCATACAGAGACAGCGTGCCAGTTCCTGTTGGTGAGTACAGCCACTTTTATCACATGTGACACAGTTTAGATAACTTTCTATTGTTATCATTTTTTGACATTTATAGATTGATTATTGTTTAGCTGTTTTTATCACTGATAATGGCTCCCTCACTTGAAATCCCATCAATGTCCCAACATACTTCCAATCCCAACAACTTTTTGGCTACTATTTCAGCGGCAATTACCAATAAGAACAGAATTCAAATCAAGCTCTCTAACTTTCATATCAATGCCCTTGTTGATTCCGGTGCTACTATTTCTGTTGTTTGCAACAAATTTTTGAAGAAACTTTTCAAAAATCCCCATATTTACAAATCAGATCTCTGTGCTGTTACAGGTGTTTGCAACACATCACATGCTATTCTTGGTCAAACAGATCTTGAAGTAGATGTCAATGGTTTAAAAATGCCCCATACCTTTCATATTTTGGAAAATTTGCCCCACGCTATCATTTTAGGCCAAGACTTTCTAGAACAAAACAACGCTGTAATAGATCTTACCCATAAATATGTGTCTTTTCACAATGAAACAACCATTGCCTCTATTTCAACACCTGATATCCAACATGACAACCAGAAACATGTTTCTCTTGCTCGAACGGAATCAAATATTATGTTACCACCCCTTTCAGAAAGCACACTTTCACTCCTTGTCTCGAACATCCCTCATGGTTCACAAGTCTTCCTTGAACCAGTCAACCTTCTTACAAACAAGAATCTGGTTGGAAGCAAATGCATTGCTACATGTCTAAACAACACACTTCCATATAGGATACTAAATCCTCTGAACAAATCAGTTCCATTGAAAGCAAATTCTGTAGTTTCTAAAGTGTTCAACATAGACAACAATTACATTATTTGCTTTGACACACACTCCTCTGACACTCACACCAGTCAGTCAAAGGCTTCTACTACAGATCATATATCTATCGCCAAAACCCTGCAAATCCATATCGAAAAACAAAATCTTTCTCCTGCTCAAACTCAACAACTCCAAGATCTGATTGGACGAAACAGAGATGTATTTGCCAAAGATGCCACCGAACTTGGTAAAACAAACCTCCACACACACTCTATCATCACCAACACTGATAAGCCAGTCCGCACCCCAAGATATTCCCAGAATCCAAAGATGCGCCAGGAGACAGAACGTCAGATTCAAGAAATGCTGAAAAATGATGTCATTGAGGAATCAACTTCTCCTTACCAAAGTCCGGTCGTTATGGTGAAAAAGTCTAATGGACAATACAGATTTGCAGTAGATTACAGAAAACTGAATTCTATCACAGAGCTTGTTTCCTTTCCGATTCCAAAATTAGATGAAGTTTTTGACACAATAGCTGATTCTAAATCCAAAATTTTCAGTGTCTTAGACTTAGCTAGTGGATTCTGGCAAGTGCCCTTGGATGAGAAAACCAAACACAAGACTGCATTTATCACACATCAAGGTCTTTACCAGTTCAAACGACTTCCTTTCGGCTTAACAAATGCTCCTACAAGCTATCAGATGCTGATGACAAAAGTTTTACAGGAACTAAATTGGAAAATTGCTCTTATCTACATTGATGACATTTTGGTCTTTTCTAAAAGTTTTGATGAACATTTACAGCATTTAGATCTTATCTTTCAAAAACTTCGTAAAGCCAATCTTACTCTCCAGCCAACAAAATGCCACTTTGCTGCCCAAGAAGTAAAATACCTTGGACACATCATTTCTGAGAAAGGAGTTGAAGTAGACAGAGCTAAGATTGCTGCAGTAGCTGACTTCCCACAACCTCGAAATTCTAAACATGTCCGCAGCTTCCTTGGAATGTGCAACTATTACAGGAAATTCATCAAAGACTATAGCAAAATCTGTGCTCCCTTATTGAATCTTCTTAAGAAAAATATCAAATTCCAGTGGAAACCAGAACACACTGATGCTTTCAATCTTCTGAAGAGAAAATTAACTACAGCACCCATCCTTGTCTTTCCTGATTTTAGCAAACCATTTGTATTGTCTGTGGATGCTTCTGATGCTGCCATTGGATATGTCTTGGGACAAATAAACTCAAAAGGACTTGAGAATGTTATCGCATATGGAGGACGTGCACTCAGGGATCAAGAAAAACGATGGCATATAAACCATAAAGAGGGACTTGCTTTGATTGAAGCCATCAAAACCTTCAAGGCTTACCTTACCAGTGCTGAATTCACAGTCTTCACTGACAACATCACAGTTCGTTGGTTGGATACCAATAAGGATGCATTAGGCAGACTAGGACGCTGGGCTCTATTCCTTCAGCAGTACAAATTCAAGATACAGCATCGTCCAGGAACTAAGAACCAGAATGCCGACTGTCTGTCTCGTCGTGAATATCCACCTTCAGACCAACCATGTTCTCCATCAGATGATGACTTGCCAGCCATTGGATCCATTGAAGCTTCCACAAAAGAGTTTATTGCCACAACCTTTGAATATCCAGAAGACAATCAGCCAAGGAAACCTGAAATTCTTGCCCTAAATACAGCCGATCAACATGATGATCATATTTCAGACAACCCAACCCTTCAGCATCTGCAAGAAAATTGTCCAGACTTTCAAGCGATTATCGATTACAAAAGAACTGAAAATTTGCCGAAAATTGTTAAGCAAGCTACCGCAATAGTCGCAAAATCCTTCCACTATGAAATTATTAATGGACTTCTTTTTCACTTTTTCAAGGAACGTGCTAAAAACCAATCTCCTGATCAGAGTCTTATTAGACAACTTTGCATTCCTGCACCCCTCCGGAATGATATTCTTCTCTCATATCATGATTGTATTGCTGGTGGCGGACACCAAGGACATGAGCGCACGTATGCTGCTATCCGCGCCAAATACTACTGGCCAAATATGTATTCAGACATTGAACAATACATTAAAACTTGCGAAACGTGTCAACAGTCCAAGAACTCTAAACATCAGAAGCCAATCCCTTTGAGACCACTCCCTATTGAGGACATTTTCAGCAGATGGCATATGGATTTCCTGGAATTACCCATAACACCAAACAAAGACAGGTACCTTCTCTTGGTTGTTGACAGCTTTTCAAAATGGTGCGAGGCTTTTCCCTTGAAATCCATGGAAGCGACCGAGGTTGCCAGAGTACTCTTTGCTGAAATATTTGCGAGATACGGAGCACCAAGGACACTTATTTCAGGCCGGGGACAAAATTTCATGTCGAAATTAGTCCAAGCCCTTTGTGAACTCTTTGAAGTTACCAGACACTATACAAGTGCTTACCACCCACAAACAAATGCTGCTTGTGAAAGGATGAACTCATTTATCAGCCAAACACTAAGATCATACTGTAACAAGGACCAATCCGACTGGGTGAAGTTTATTCCGGCTGTCCTCATGGCATACAGATCTACACCTGCCACACAATCAACAATGTTTTCACCATTTCACTTGTTGTTTGGACAGAAGATGCGCCTTCCTGTTGATGTTGCTCTGACACCAAAACCATCCATGGCACATGAACCCAAGTTACATCTGATGCGTGTTCTGGAACAACTTAAAATATGCAGAGAAGTTGCTGCTGAAAACATTCGACAACATCAACAGAAGTACACTCAGCAGCATGATAAGCGTGCACAAGAACCAGACTTCATGGTTGGCTCCACAGTATGGCTCTACTGCAGCCATGTTCCTAAAGGAAAATCTCCAAAACTTTTACAAAAATGGGTTGGTCCATATTCAGTAATTTACCAGGGACCAAACCATACTTTTAAACTCCGAAGAGATTCAGACCACAAAATTCTGAAGAGTCTCGTACATGCCAAAAGACTAAAAACTTACCATAGTCCTGAGGATAGACCTCACTATTTCTTACCGGAGTATCAAGATGTTGTACTCAATCCTGAAGAATTGGACAACCAAATTAATGAGGAGATTCCTCCTCCAAGTGACCAGCATCAAGCTGATGCTGATCAGCTTTCAGCTGATGATGAAAATCAGCTTCTCCATGAAGATGATGCTGAAGAGAATAATGATAATGATGATGATGACCAAAGCATCAGAAATGCAGCTCATGATCCCCAGCATCAAAATCCTCCACCTGAACCATCATCTTCTAAACCACAAAATCAAGCCAAAAATCAAAACAAACACAAAAGAAATTCAAAATGCGAAAAACCAAATGAAAAACAATCGAAACCATTTTCTACGGACCAAATAGACAAAATTCTTGAATATAGCCTATACCAAGGGAAGCCGATTTACAAGATCAAATTCAAAGGTGCAGCTCAAACTTCATGGCAAGACGGAAACCAAATCCCAAAATCCTTTAAAGATACCTTCCATTCCCTCTACAATGCCAAGGGAAAGAAAAGAAAGCGACCCAACAAAAAAAAACATTTTAACAAACAGGAATCTGTACAAGCCCTTTCACTCCCTCCCAAGAGTCAACAAGAGATCCACACTGCTTCCATTGACCGAAGAGGCACACATATCATGTTTTACCTCCAAAATCATGATGGATCTACTACAAACGGAAAGTATGCTTATCAAGTTCCAAGCCATTTATTCAAGCCTTTCTTCAGAAAACTTGAACAAGAAATCAGTGACTGTATATCAGGGAAAGGATGCGAGTTCGTAAACTGGAACATCCACCAATACTTTCCTGTATCCAGAGTCTTATTCTTTAAACACAGACCAACTCTTTTCATGCATCATCTTACTCCTTCAAAAGCCAGGCTCTTGAAAAATTGTAACTCTTCACCAGAAGGCATTTTAGCATTCAAAACAAAACTCTATGATCATGTCAAACTCTTCCATACAAATGCAAACCTCTAAATTTCTCAGCTGAATACAAATTAATTTTTCAAAAATCACTCTTAGACTATTACATTTTCCAAATTAGGTCAGCTGATATTTATTCTGTGTCCTGTACATAGTGCTAGGTAGTGTGACTGCAGCACATTATCATCAAATTAAAAGGACCCAGGATAAATATACACAACTCAAAATTTTTTTTTTCCCCCCAATATTTTAAAAATAATTCTCCCTTCTGTTTTTCTTTAAAGATTCTGAATTTTGTTTAATTTACTGAATAACATTAGAACGCCTGTAAGTTATGAACCAGCGGAAACTGTGGTAGTTTCTTAAACTGCTGGGGAACGGCGTAATGCTCTATCTCAGTATCAAGTAAACTTACTTTTTCCATCAGAATAATTTTTCTTTATACCTTAAAATCATAATTCATTTTTGCCAAAGTTTTGTATCTCATATACTATTCTATTTATTTTTCTTTTCTATAAGTAATCTATGATAGGTAATTCCGTTGTGTCACATGTTGATTTCTTGTGGTTGTGCTTACTGATTGATCATTTATCATGCCTTGCCCTATGCCCAAATTTGCAGATTCCAGGTCAAAATAAACCGATCCCATCCTGTTTCCAATGCCATGAACACCTTTGATATAAGCTATAATGGAACTCCTATAGCAAACATGGGATGTTATAGCTCTTTTGATATATATTTTTTTTGTCATGATGGAACTCCCTACTGGTGGGATGTCATGACTTATTGTTTATCATGATGGAACTCCCTCAGGGGATGTCATGACTTGTTGTTTATCATGATGGAACTCCTTCAGGGGATGTCATGATCAGGAACCAGGTTGCAATTTTCCCAGATACTGGTAGAAATTCTTTGTGGAGACGTCCACTTGCTGCAGTTCCTGTCTGAGGACATCAAATCCAATGAACAGTACAAATTACAAAAGAAAACCAAGTGAAAATCGACAAACCAATACAGAACCAATACAAAGACTTTCGTGATTATATATGTGATACATGACCTTTCAATTCTTCTATTCATTCCATGGACTGATGTGACATTTATGATGCTGTTTTCAGAGAGACATTATATTTTCATTATGAACAATGTAAAGTGAAATAGCATCTTTTAAATTGTATAGCTCTATCGTTTACTTTTTTTCTTATGCATTGTACATGCAAGTCTTGATATTTTTTTTTTTTTCTCTTTCTCCAATTTTTTTTTTTTATATAATGGGCCCTTGTATATACATGTATATAGTAGCTATAGTTTAGAATTCATTCAATTAATAAGGAATCCACGCCCTTAGGAATTAATACTTTTAAAGTATATTTTTCCTGGTTTAGACATTTCTTAAATTTAGGATATTATTATCTATACTGACCCTATGCCTTTAGGTTAATGATATTTTCATAAAAATAATTGATCTGCTACATGTATCAGATAATATGTGTCATTAATTTTGCAATTTATGAAGAAAAAAAAAAGGCAGGATTGACTTATGGTATTCTGAGATTTCAGGAGAAATCTTTTTGTGAAGTAGGGGGAGCATATCACCAGTGAAATGACATCCATTTCACTTTTGATAACTTTAGCATATATTTTCATAGTCTACTTTATTTTACTTTATTCTTATCTTATATGTTCCCATACTTAGCAATTGCTTATTGACATCTAAAGCATTCCTTATTATTTATTTCTTAAGGTTGTCCAAGCTGTTGTTTACTGCTTAATCCCCTAGAATATTTAGTGATTTCACAGTAATTGTTAATCTTTATTGTCAGTGACACTGCTCATGGCACTGGGCACTCATAGTTGTTAGTTAGGGTAAACAAAACCACTTTGACTTCATCACATCAAAGGGATGACACTGATAACTTAATTATTTTGATTAGCCATAAGTGACAACTTTACCTTAGGCAATTCATAGAGAAAATTAATTCTCGTACATGAGTTCTTTTAGAGAGAGTTAGCTTTGAGACTTCGGACTGAAAGGATGTAGGACGAAGCTAGGAAATCATGTAGAGTGTTAGGAGACAAATTTCTAATTCATCTGTTTAGGCCCCCTCCTCTAAATTACAGTTAGGAACAAGACTTGCTCATTAATGTTGTTACCTGCGTGTGTAGATTGGATTATTTAACATTCAATCTTTAATAAAACATTTCTCATATCCTGCCATTTGGACTTTGTGTATTCTTAATTTACTTATTCCCCTTGAGCTTAATTCCCCAAATGAACGTGCACCATCGCCTAGTTATGTACCAGACATCCGGGCGTGGTCACAGAATGATTTTAGAGGTTTTTGAAAAATGCCAACAAGTTTTAAATAAGTTTATATTATCTGTTCTTGAAAGATTATAACAAACTTGAATCCTCGTCACCAAAGAATGCTTGGGGCCAATTTTAGTTGAAATTGACCCAGTGGTTCTAGAGAAAAAGAGTTTACAGACAGATGGACACCAGACAAAATGTGATCAGAAAAGCTCACTTGAGCTTTCAGCTCAGGTGAGCTAACAAGAGGCCCATGGGCCACATCGCTCACCTGAGGAACAATAGGTATGATAAAATCAGCTTAATGGAGTCATAATACAAACAATCTGGACAATGTACAATAATGCATGTAGATCCGTATAAATAAAATCCATTTTCCCCCCTGGATATTCTTATGTTTATAATCATTAGTCCCTTTTCTAACAGGATGATTTTATAGTCATATCACATGTTGAGTATTGCAGTTCTCAAAAAGATCCTTAACAATTGTTTATATATGGGATATAAAGCTACATCAAACTCTGAACCTTCCTGTGAGGCCGAAGAATTGTCCTGATGCCAAAGTCTTAACAATAATAAAGAATCATCTGGCTTAGTGGATTACTGGATTAGTTTCTGAGAAGAAGATTTTTAAAGATTTACTCTATATATTCCTATGTAAAACTTTAACACCCCCCCCCCCAATGTGGCCTCACCCTACCCCTAGGGATCATGATTTTCACAACTTTGAATCAACACTACCTGAGGATGCTTCCACACAAGTTTCAGCTTTCCTGACTGATTAGTTTCTGAGAAGAAGATTTTTTAAGATTAACTCTATATATTCCTATGTAAAACTTCGACCCTCCATTGTGCCCCACCCTACCCCCAGGAATGATTTTCACAACTTGGAATCTACACTACCTGAGGATGCTTCCACACAAGTTTCAGCTTTCCTGGCTGATTAGCTTATGAGAAGAAGATTTTTAAAGATTTACATTATATATTCCTATGTAGAACTTCGACTCCCCATTGTGGCCCCACCCTGGGTCATGATTTTCACAACTTTGAATCTACACTACCTGAGGATGCTTCCACACAAGTTTCAGCTATCGTGGCTGATTAGTTTCTGAGAAGAAGATTTTTAAAGATTTACTCTATATATTCCTATGTAAAACTTCAACCCCCCATTGTGGCCCCACCCTACTCCCGGGGGTCATGATTTTCACAACTTTAAATCTACACTACCCAAGGATGCTTCCACACAAGTTTCAGCTTTCCTGGCTGATTATTATTTTGTACTAAGCACAAATTTGGAAAAGAATTGGCCCTTTATTTTTACAATTTATATTTTCCTTCTCATATTAAGGATGATTTATGCTAAATTATGTTGAATTTGACTCAGTAATTTTTGAGAAGATTTTTAGTTTCGAGGTTTTCTCCGCTTTGAATAAAGACTAGCCTTTCAATTTTTTTAATTTAATTTCACCTTTTCATAAGTATGCTTTGTGCCAAATTTGGCTGAAATTGGACAAGTGGTTTTAGTGAAAAGTTTACAGATGGATGGACAGATGGACAAAATGTGATCAGAAAAGCTTACTTGACCTTTCAGCTCAGGGGAGCTAATATAAAAAAACCCATCAATTCCCCTTTTTATGTTTGCATATTTATAACAAATTCAAATTTGATGATATAATTACTACCGTAGTTGTGAGCAACCAACAGAAGTGGGAAATCTAAATTATACCTTGTGAACTTTTTTTTCTTTCAGTTTGGCTCTTCAATTGTTTCTTATCCATCTGTAGATAAAGTTATATATCATGACAAGAAATTCAAGCAAATGTTGTAAAGTTACATTATATTACAAAAAAAGTTTGAAATTTTTGTTTTTGTTTCTTCTACGATTATTTTATTATCCTACAGCATATTTTTGTTAGGGTATGTTCTCAAAAAATGGTTGAATAGAATCAAATTAGCGTTACAGGCCAATAAAGCAAGCTCTAAATGGGTATAAACAAAACTCTGTTTTGCCAAGAATGCATGCATGCTTTTGCAATCATGCATGTAAATTTTATACCGGTATTCATTTATTTCATAATGCAATTTCTTTTCCAGTTTATCTCTTTAAAATGTTCACTAACACTGTCATAATGGGAAGAAAAATGCATTTCCAAACATGCATAATATGCCCTGATCTTTGACTGGTTAAACTTGTATTCTTCTTTATTTTACGATGAATAAGAATAGGCATTTGATTGTTCAGTCAAGCATATTTTAACAATGTATAATATTGATTTAATAAAGTCAGAAAATGCATGCATGCACCTGCGCACATGCAAATGACAAATCACAAATTTAACGATATATGTGGGGCTACAATGCTTAAGTATTTCATATAATCCGTAACAATGAATAATATGAAAAAAGAACTAACCAAGGGGGTAGAGTGTGGTGCTTCATTCTTCTCACCATCTGCATCATTATCACTTTCTTCAGCATCTTCTATGCCTAAATATAACAAACAATGTTTAAGACACATCATTTTACATGCAATATTTTTATTCCTGTACAGTTATATATAGAAATACCCCAATTTCCTCAAAACCACAGACGAAGGCCCATAGCAGTCAGCAGCAAACTGAGTACCCTAGTATAACATATTTGTAAACAGGACCCATTTGGTAGAGAGCTTACTTTTTTCTAAAAATGCATTCACTTCTAATTCAACATCAGCAGACGATTATCAATCATCCCCTACCCTTCCTAAACATGTTGCCTTGCCACAGAGTCTGAATCATGAAATTTAAGATATTATTATGTTTTTTTGTTTTTTTTTAAATAGATGTGTGTAAGTATAGAAAGTATGATAACTGGTCAAATTTTGGCTAATTTGGCCCATCCCGTACAATTCGTGGGTTATGAGGGTCATAGAAATTATAATTTATGAATTTTTTTTTGGTGATGCTTCATACCAAATTAAGAAAGTATTGGCCAAATAATTTAAGAATTTAAATTGTTCAGTTAGAAAGTCTATCAGTAGTAAATTGCATGAAGAATTTAATGGTACTAATTGTTTTCACAGAATTTGCGCATAAATTAGGTAAATTAGTCGAAAATTAGCGCACGTTTTTCTGCGCAATAAATATACAATTTTTTCAATGGGTGGCCCTGTAGCTCCCAGGTCCTCCATCCAAATTTTTTCAGACCGGAAGCTACAGTCCTCCAGCTACTTTACATTAAGAAATAGTTTCTTAAAACAGTAGATTATAAAAGGATCTAATATAAAGGATATAATCAAGTATCTGCCCCCAATTTAAACAAATTTTTAAATAGTATCAGATCAAAATCAAATCTTCATTAAACATTATACAGAGGATGTCTATCAAATTATTCTTGATATAAGTCATCATTGTCCATTTGCTGTTCATCTATGACGTCACTAAAATGGACTATTTCCTACGATTTTGCAATCAAATGAAAAAATCATTTTCCCTTCATATTTTACCTTTGGAAGTATAATGTGCAGGTTTGCTCAAGTATGATTTTAACATATGATTTTGTTCATATAATTATACACTATTAGTTAAAAATGGTACTTAAGCAATCATGCACTTGATGTTTCCCAGTCAAAAAACCATTTTCTATATTTAACACAAGATAATGGTAAATCATCCTTTTAGTCAAATTTTATTTATCTAGTGCACTAAAAAGTACTTAAAAGTAAACTGATGATTAAGCACTGGGATCTTAATTATTGGCTGAAAACCATTTGAACTACAGGTGAATTTCGAACTTCAAGGGACCAGGAGACAAGTTCAAGAGATCAAGAGTTCTTGAGACTTGAAACTTGAATCAAATTAGGAGTTTTAAAGTTAGTTCATTATGGTAAAATTATAGTTAAACTAAATTGATTTTGCATAAATAAAAATGATTTCTAGTTTATAGGTTTATTTGTTCTTATAGGATATTGATGTCGAAAGTTTATGACCCCAGAAAAATTTTGATCAGAAAAGCTCATTTGAGCTAAAAATATGCCCAACAAGTCTATTCAAAATTATCACCTGCTTCAGTCTCCTCATCCTCTTCAATGCTATGAAGAATGCCATCATCAATCTTTTCATCCTCTGCTATATCTTCAATATCTGGTAAAAATTAAGAACATTTAAACTCTGAACAAATGCAAATACATTGAACAAACACCTCACATTTTGTTATAACAATTAACTTTACCTTCTAAAGACATTTGGTCCAACGTTTTCCCAGCAAATTTGTGGCACACACCTCTGTCTATAGCCATTAGCAACTTGCTGACTTTTGCAAGTTCGAGTGTTTTCTCCTGAAGTCGATAAAAAGACCTGTGGACACTTAATGAGTGTCCCATGTGTGATGCCAACCACTCGAGTTCATCACTTTGCCCCATATCAACAATCTGTGGAAATAAGCACACCACACAGCGTTAAATATGGTAATCAAGTTTCACTTAAACTCAAATTTTGCAACTTCATGAAAAACTTGTCGCACATTCCTAACAGATTTGTGAAAACTTGCAGATAAAAATAATTCTATGTTAATATTATTAAGTTCAGTTCAACTTCACTACATTTTTCTTGAAAATACTGTACATCTCTTAAAAATTGTGGCTTGGTTGCAGTGACATTAATAAAATGCTAAATAACAAAAAAATTTCCACAAATAAGTGATTTTTCACTGAAATTGAATAAGTATAGTGACATCAGAATTTATTTTTTTTTTTACAGAAAACAAGATATCTGTGAGCCAATGCTCACTAGTGAGACCCCAGCTCTGATGTGAATATATATACAAAATTGAAGTAAAAAAAAAAAAAAAAACTCGACATTTAACAGAAAGTTGACATTAAATTTGTTAAAAAATGAATCCCACCATATGGCATACCTAAACAAAGAATGTGTTTAAGTTTCAAGCATATGCAATTAATAGTGGCCGAAAAATCTTTGCATAAAAATTTGTTCGAAAATTTAGGCTAAAAATAAACAAAGTTGTCATCTAACAGGAAGTTGACGTCTGATTGGTACAAAAATAAATCTCACCATATGGCAAACTTTAACCAAGAGTGTATGAAAATTTCAAGCAAATGCGATTAATAGTGGCTGAGAAGAATGCGACAGAAATTTGTTGTTGAGAGAAACACACACAAGGGTAAAACTCTCTCCTTTGGATAAATATATCTATAAATATATCTAATAACTCTCATACACAGAAAATTCAAGTTATTTTTTAACAGGGTATGGAATTTTTTTCACTGGTCCATTGTTGGAAATCATTGCTTGTGCTCAAATATGTTCAATATAAAAATGAATGCTTTGAATAAATAATGAAATGAATATGGTTTCCTTCCCACCCTACTATTAAGCAATAAATATCCTGTATGTCTTTTTATCCAGAGAAACATCAAAGAATCACAAAGATTCCCTTGAATATTCCACTGATCCCCATTTGTACAAAATTATACACCCTCTCTCCCATATGCAAGTCCCATTTTCAATAGAATACTATTTACCGTACCTGAGACACAGTTGCAACGTATTTCCTAAGCTTCGTAGTTTTTATTAGATGTGGCATTTTTAAGTCTGGGATTTGTTGGCAAACTGCAGTAAGCGCATCCCATCCTTTGAGGTAGCTGTTTGCAGTGGTAGGAGCAGCAAAGATGTATTTGTTTGAAGAGTTTACATTGGCAGATTCCCGGTACTTGATAAGACAGTCAATTCCCTGGATCATATCTGGGGTGAGAATTACTGGGACATTTCTGCTTCGTTTTCCCATGATCTCTACAAGTTGTAGTCTGTAATACAAAACTGATGTGTTTAAAAAGCTACAACACTCACTTCACTTGCTCTTAAGTGTAGACTGTGAATAGTTTAACAGGCCAAAGAAAGCCAAGACTCAACACTGAAAAGACAATGGAATAGTGTTGATACAGCCAAAACTTCAAGTCCAAATTTATTTATTTATTAATCTATGATTTAAATGAATTCAATGATCAGCAATTAATGTTATAATAAGATGAGACGCAACTTATCTTTCATTATTTTCAATTTTTTCCCCTAGATCTCCACAATGTGAAGATTTCCACTACGTAATTGAGGTCTTCCAATGGAATTATTATTGTGCTGGTTTTTTTTGGGTTTTTTTAATACTAATAGAAATGTATAAAATGATTTTTTTAGTACTACATGTACCTAGCACTGCATTGCAGATGGCATTTGTATGTAGCGAGATAAATATAGTAATGCTTTGTTTACATTTTACAAAGAATTGTAAGCTCTGTAACTCATTTATAACTCAACGAATGACGCTCAAATTGTGGTTGCCTATTAAAGATGCCTAACTGAAGCATTGTAAACATTAAAGTCTGAATAATAATTTTTGACCAAAATCGTGACCATGCCCTTAAAGGTATCAAAAGAATGTATTTTCATTCTAAGCCTCAATTAGCAAAAATTGTAGTCTGGTGAAAAAAAAGATGTATATTGTGAATTACTATAGTTATAATTGCGAATTCATTATTTGCATGGATATAATGAATTACAGATATAACAATTGAAGGTAAATCCATTGGTCCCTAGGACTTCGCTATAACTTTACTTTATTTTCATAACACTGGTTTGGACAACATTATGTCTACAAATAGATGGACACACACACAAACAGTATAGCTTCCAAATGACCCCATAAGCAATTAAATAAAACTTAAAACCATTCTTACCTCTCCATCAATTTTTTTTCTATCGGTTTCAATGATGCCACGAGCTCTTGGCAATTTTTGCCCGCTTCTAAGCATCTGTTTGCATAAGATTCCACCAGCATGGCCCCAACTTCCCCACCTCTTCGCCTATTAAAGATGCATACTCTACATAACACGAGATATGCTAGTTTTCTCCAACTTCTCATATCTGGAAATGTTTGTACCTGTTCCATTAACAGTTGTGTTTCCTTCAAAATATAGTCTCTTACACGAACTATGTCATCAGTAAGTGGTAGTACATTTTCTTGGTTGAATTTTCTTTCAGCCAGAGTGTTATTGGCTTGGCTGCTTATCCTTTCTCCCCATTCATTTTCATGAAGCTTTAAATAGTTTGTAGCTTCCTTTAATCCGATATCATCTCGTTTCCGTAATGCTTGCCCAACTTTAATTTGTGCTAGCTTTTTTAAAGAATGGCCAAGTTTCAAAGCTAAAGAAGGAAGTTCATACTTTTCACATCCTCTCATCGTCTGCCCATCTTCTGAGTTACAAAGTTTCTTTACAGCGTCTAAAACATCATCAAAATGCTCAGGACATAGATAATCAAAGAAGAACTTGCATGGGGAGTTTAGCTTGTTCAAGACAAGCAACAGTCGTCCAAGTTCACGCAACTTCTGTCTCACATTAGTAATGCGGTCTTTCCCTACCTTCTTTATCATATTGGTCCCCAATATGCACAAAAGAGAGTCAGTTTTAACACATTGGGTGACTTCATCATTTTTCATGCCATTTGTGATGGCAATCATCTCCTGATCAGATTTGTTTGTGGAGCCCTCCAAAAGAAGTGTTGCTGCTTTCTTAACTGAATGTTGGTCTCGTTCAACATCTACAAATGGGCAATTTTTTGTATGTCTACATATGTCGTCTTTTACAATGAAAGCCAAGCAATATGGGCATGGAAGGAAGTCATCCACTGGCTTTTCTTGGCTAGGTCGCCTGTCCACAATGAGACTTCCTCCAGTCATAAGGGCTTTAATATTGTGTTCAAAATTGCCCCTATTTCGTAGCAGGGTCCACATGCCTTTCCGCTCTTGGCTTTTCTTTGGTTTAGCTAATATTTTGGCAACTGCAGGTTCATTACTGTGCATGTTAGTCAAATGCACAGAAATCTTTGATGACAGAAATCCACAGAATAAGCAGGCATGACGCTTATTGTAGACTCTTCTGTTCCCATCTTTCTTTTCAACTGCAGCAACAACACCTGTTAAAATTTAAGTGAAATGGCTTTAAAACAAACAAGTCTTCCACATAAAAAAAATAAAGGTCATATATTTCAGACATTTTAATTTTTCTTTACCCGTATTCTTCCTTGATGTTGTGAATGAATTCTTCACCTGAAATTAAATAAGCTCAATTTTAGTGTTTACGTAAGAAATGCATAAAACACACACATATTTTCATGATTTTCTTATGGAATTTGATGCAGCATTCTGTTGCAATGGTAGTTGTATTGTGTTTTCACTGTGCATGAAGAACTGTTCCAATAGTAAAAACTACATGACATGGTGACCCCATTAATACTTCTGTGCAGTAACTGTATGCACAAGTTTCTAAAAATACAAATTAAATGAAATGATCTTTAAAGGTCCACAAGTTTTATTCTTCGGCATTCATTAACATTTTGATCTTAATAAATATAATAAAAACAGTTGTGGCCCAAAGAAAAATCCAAATAACAGTGTTTTTTTTTGCTTTACTCCTTTACAATTTAGATAGTATTTTATTTTATAAACAATACCGTTTTTTCCTTTTTAGTACTTGGGAACTGAGCACATTCCTTCTCTTTAAACACTGAAACTTCACATTGGTTCTCCACATCACTGAAATAATTTTATTAATAATTAATTGATTTATGAATCTGTGAAAAACAACTTGAAACTTGAAAGTTGAAAAAAAAAAACTGGAACTGTCTAATACTAATACAAATGATACTAATCCAGCTTGAGGACAAATTTTAAAGAGGAAGTGAGGAACATAATTAAGTCACATTCTATAAAAACCCCAGAACCCAACTTCAAGGGGCACATTTTGAGAATTTGCACTCCAAAAATGCTGGCAAGAGTGGTCTTCCTGTTTTTTTTTTAATTCAATTTTGTGCCTCATTAACAATGTTTGTCCCAATTTCGCCATTTATGATTCATCCTTTGTTAAAAATTATCTGCTCGTGTAAATTTCTGGTGAACATCTGTATCTGGTTTATACAATACCATAACTTCATACCATAACTACTTTAGACAAAACCAACTACAGTTGCGCCTGTTTTAAGAGGCCCCTTGTGGGAGTATAACAAACTGGCCACTTAGATGGCTTCTTATTCCAGGTTTCAAAATTAATGAAGAAAACCCTGAGCATATTCATTTTCAAACATAAAATTTATCAAATTTAACAAATTAAGAAGTTATGTCATATGAAATTGTTTTCATTTTAAAAAGATTTCTGGAAAAAAATCTTATTGTTTATTTTGTTTTTTGTGTTATAGATTTAATTTACAAATTATTGTAATGCAAAATCAAAAAACATGATCTCTGATATCGTATGTGAGGACATGCCTTGTTTACTAAGCTATATAGCCATGGTCTTATTTTCTAAATAAGATGATCTCTTTCTACTAGGCTAGAGTATCGCCAGCCACCTCACGATACGATACATATCACGATATATTAATGCGATACATCATGTATCACGATTTAGTTGTCATCTATAAATAATCTGTTATCTATGTTGCCTACTTCTTTAAAGAATGATAATGCATAAAGAAAATAAGTCAACTTCTTACAGAATCAATCAACAAACTCTAGAGATATAAAATTCAATTGATTAGAACAAAATTTACAATAACTAACTTTAATTGAAATTTCTTAATGTCTTCATGTTATGTATACAATGTAAGTATTCTAGAAAGTCAATGAAAATTATCTCATATTGTGTATCACAATACACATGTGACGATACGATTTGCGTATCGTGGGCCCTCGCAATCAATATGATCGATGTATCGCTGTATTGTTACACCTCTACTTTCTACCTTCCATTTCATATAATTATATAAACAATGCTTCACTAATTTATACTAAAAATCATGATTAATTGGGCTAATGTACATTAAGCGCAAGATTGGCCGTTTAAAAACTTGGTAATGAATTGACTATATAAACAACACAAAATAGGTGTTTATATTCAATTATCTCATTAAATCCTAGCAGAATTCAAATACACAGATGATTATTTGTCATTTATTCATTTTCAGCTGTTCAAATTTGGCTTCTTTAGATACGGGGTCACGTGTCACAGTCAGTAGTTATGCGACAAAACAGACAAAATGGCTGTTGAAAACAAGCATATTAAAAGCACGAGACCTAAAATCACCAACCAATGGCCACGTTAAACAGGTGGCCGCTTAAATGAGTTAAAATATCGTGAAAAACTAAACTGGTGGGATTGAAACTGGCCACTCATGGGGAGTGACCAATGATTAAAGGTGGCTTAAGAGCAGGTGAGACTAGTATTTCCCAAAATAAAATCTACCTCGAAATTATCATCAGAATTCAAAATTATATCTAGACAGAAATTGTTTTCAAACAGAGAGACGAACATGGTGGTTCCTATATACCCCTAAAATTTTGTTTGTTGGGTTATGAAGAAAATGCATTTATTTAAAAACTAATCAACTGAAATTAGGACAATTATAAAAAATTCATTGGTTGCTACCTGTCATCCATTTCATCACTTGATGGAAAATATTCTGGATCATCTATGGAAGGAGTATAATCTGTAGGAGGTTCTGGTGTCTGCCTTTTCATTTTAAGCTCCTTGTCAAAATCAAAATCAGGATCAACTTCATTGTCATCATTGCTACTTGAAAATTCTGGCTGTAGGTCTGAATCCTCCATCTCTGTGCTGTCAGCATTTTGTTGCCTCTCAGGCATCAAGTTCGAATCCTCTGTTGTCACAGTAGGAGGTTCTGTCTCCATGACTTCTAGATCGGTGCAGTCAGTGTTACACGGTGTTTCCAGCAATGGGCCCAAATTCTTTATTGTTGTCAGAAATTCATTTTCCACGACTTCAAGTTTTGTGCAGCCAGCACTTTTGGGCGACCTATCCATCAAGCTCAAAACCTCTGTTATCACAGTGGGAGGTTCTGGTGTCTGTCTTATCATTTTAAGCTCCTTGTCAAAATCAAAATCAGGATCAACTTCATTGTCATCATTGCTACTTGAAAATTCTGGCTGTAGGTCTGAATCCTCCATCTCTGTGCTGTCAGCACTTTGTTGCCTCCCAGGCATCAAGCTCAAAACCTCTGTTGTCACAGTAGGAGGTTCTGGTGTCTGCCTTTTCATTTTAAGCTCCTTGTCAAAATCAAAATCAGGATCAACTTCATTGTCATCATTGCTACTTGAAAATTCTGGCTGTAGGTCTGAATCCTCCATCTCTGTGCTGTCAGCATTTTGTTGCCTCTCAGGCATCAAGTTCGAATCCTCTGTTGTCTTGGATAGAGGTTCTGTCTCCATGACTTCTAGATCGGTGCAGTCAGTGTTACACGGTGTTTCCAGCAATGGGCCCAAATTCTTTATTGTTGTCAGAAATTCATTTTCCACGACTTCAAGTTTTGTGCAGCCAGCACTTTTGGGCGACCTATCCATCAAGCTCAAAACCTCTGTTATCACAGTGGGAGGTTCTGGTGTCTGTCTTATCATTTTAAGCTCCTTGTCAAAATCAAAATCAGGATCAACTTCATTGTCATCATTGCTACTTGAAAATTCTGGCTGTAGGTCTGAATCCTCCATCTCTGTGCTGTCAGCATTTTGTTGCCTCTCAGGCATCAAGTTCGAATCCTCTGTTGTCTTGGTTATAGATTCTGTCTCCATGACAGGGCCCAAATCCTGGATAGAAGATCCCGTCTCCATGACTTCTATTTCTATGCTGTCAGCAGTTTGATGTGTTTCACGATATGGAATTAAATCCTGTGTTGCCACTGTGGGAGACTCAGTGCCATTTGCAGTATTTTGCAATAAAGCAAAATCTACATCCTCTTTAAAACATTGTAATGTTTTAGGTTTCTTCTTAAATGCTCCTACAAAAAAATCATGAATGCAATTTTAAGACATTATAAAAAAGTTTACTTCATGAAATGTGATTTGGATCATGCTAAACACAAAATATGTTCAAAATATACAGTGGATTTCGCTTTAAACCGATAGTCAATTTGTCTTTCAAAAATTATCACATTAACCAATAATTAGATTAAACAATTTAGCGTTCTGTACCTTGGATTACCAATGAAATAGCATTAAGTCTTTTTGTTTGCTAATGCTCAAAAGAAAATTTTTCTCATAAACATGGTTCCAAAGTGGCCGCCATTTTGACAGGAAGTAAAAGAGGAAGTGATTGATTTTCTAAACAACCCCTCTATTTACCTCAGAAACTTGATTTTGATTCCCATTTTTGTAGAAAATGATATTAGATAATTAACTACCTCATAATAAAAAGATAAATTTATCCTATTCATATAATTCAAAGTCTTCTATCCCAATGTAAAATTGAAAGAATTTCTTTGATGCCACGATTATAAGCCTATGAAATTACATGTTTTACTAATTTCAGTGCAAGTCACTATCTGAATAAGTGAAAGCCTCTGTATTTTTTTTTGTTTTGGAGAAGGACTAAAATGTCCAAATGTTAACACACAACAACGGATGAAAAATTGCCAATAGGTCACCAATGACTCAAGAGAACTGAAAATCATAATTTATACAGGTGATCTAGAAATCATATATCACATATATATGTTTTTTTGAGGCATTGAAGTATTATTTTTTGAAAGATATAGTGTCATAACTGCAGTGGTGTGTGCATACAAATTAAGTAATGCACATTAGCCTGTTATGAAAATTTGTATGCATACACCCCTGCAGTAATGAGACTGTATCTTTCAATAAATAACATTTAATGATTATACAGTTAAATATCGATATCTCGAAGTTCGGGGGACCATGGAAAAACTTCGAGATATCCGGGTGTTCGAGATATCCGAAGTCGAAATTCTTCGCCTCCATTAGCGTTTTTGTTTTTGTCCTGACATGTTAACACAGGAAGTCCTTATATGCACTATAATTTGAGAACCGGTATGAACGGAAAAAAAAGACGGAATATTGAAACGATGTTTTATTTATAGACATTGCACATATACACTTAAATAAGAATTTATATGAAACGTTACAATTATTTTAAATAACATTTAATCAAACATACAAGCATAATGTACATGTATACAACTTGTCTTTGCTGTGTTGAGACATGTCGTTGAATGATGTACAGAATTCTGTACCATCTTTTATAGCCAAAGACAAATGTGTTAATTGTTTGATTTGTGTTATTAAATATATTTTTGGTATATTATTCATTAAGAAGAAGTTCACTTTGATCATGCATCGATATCGATTATACGATAATTTACGCTGCGCTATTTGGTAATTGAGTGACCGTGAACTTGTTTGCTTTATAAGTAGCGTGCATCATTATTCATATTATCGGTAATGTTAGGGGTGCTTACTTTTGGGAGCTGTGAACTTGTTTGTTTTATCAATCACCGGAGTATATACCCAAGCTGTTATAACAATTACCGTGTCATCGATAGCTGCACTGGCTAAGCGTGGAGTTAATAGACTATCCGTCTTGAGAAAAGGTGTGAATTGCTGCGGGCGAGAATAACGAGGACACGACATGCGGGGTGCGATAAGCAGACCGGAAAATTGACTTCACTTCGAGATAACCCAGGTAAAATTTGTTATTGGGACCGTAAACATACTTCGACATAAGCGGGGTATTCGAGATAACCGTATTCGAGATATCAGTAGTTTTTTAAATCCTATATATAGGGAAAACGGCCGGGACCGGCGGCCGACTTCGACATAACCGGGGTATTAGAGATATCCCATGTTCGAGATACCGATATTTACTTGTATTTACATATTTTCTAACTCTTGCCTTGTCTACAAATGTGATTTTTACCTTGAAATTCCTGTTTTATCCTAAGGGTAAGCTTAAATTGTTAGAAGAGCCACTGCAACAGCTACAAGCCTGAACTTTGATATTTACTTGCGACATTGCATTTTACAGTGTTCAACGTTTGTGACATCATAATAAAACTCATCATTTTAACCATTGAGTACTCTGTGTTATGGTACTATACCTGCAGTCACTTTTTACACACACTTAATATGCAAAAAAAATGTGGAATGTAAATATATTTGAATTAACCATTAGGCCTATAAAAAAAAGTTGTGTGTTTAGGGTAACACTGATGAAAAAATTAGGTTAGGTAGGTAGGGATTTTTTTTTTATTTAATCATATTTTTTTCTGCATGAATCCTAAAAATGTTTGTTTGTGTCATATTTAAAAACAGATTTTTAAATAGAAATAATATAAAATTAACAAGCGGATAAAAACAGACATCTAAAAATGGTAGGATTGGTTAGGTTAGGTTACCCTAAACACACAACTTTTTGTTTTTGGCCTTATTTAAAACAAACTCAGTAAATTATGTTATAGCTGCTTGGTCCGATTTTATATCGAATTTTGTGATCGCTTTTAAATGATATTTTTGCTGAGTATGTGTCTAATAATAAACATTGCAGTAGTTTTGCCGGTCAATTAAACCACATTTCAATGAGAAAATGTTACACAAAATTTCTTTAAAAAACAAACAATACATACAAGTGTACCGCATCATTTCGCCCCTTATTAAAATTCACCCCCAACGTTGAGACTGGTATGGTTGTATTACGAATATGTCATTTGTTATAAATAAAGAAAAAAAAAATTTAAATTAATTGTGTTAGCAAATCAAAGATAGTCCTACGTACATTTTCAAAAAACCTATCTGAAGTTTGATTTGTTTACAATTGATGCATTAAGATTTGATTTTTGTTTGCCTATAAAAATGTTTTTAATTTATTTTGAATATTTATAACTTTGAAAGGAGATCGATTCTACTGGTGAAAATACATGAAAATCTATCAGGGCTCAAAGTAGACTTTTGGACGAAGTCGCCAAATGGCAACCTACTTTGAATTTAACTCGTCATTTTCAAATTCAGGTCGCCAGTAGTAAAACTATGTAGCATTAAGATATCTGCATATTTTCTCTCCTTAAATATACTGTAGAAAATAATGGAAGTGTGTTGTTGAAAAGGTTTTATTTATTGCATGTTGCACGTCTGGCAAAAAAAAAAAAAAAAATTCCCATTCATCCAATCATATCGGTCAAAAATGACACATCATACACATTATTATAATATTTCCTGGCACTAGAAGTTTTTTTAATACAGATTCTTGGGAGACACGTCAACTAAATCTCCAAAATTGTACATTATTTTCAATGGATACGTACATGTAAAAGGATAATCTCGTACGAAGTTCTTTCACATTGTCGTAACAAATTAAGTTTACCTTCACGTTATGTTATAGTCTCACAGACATTACTAAACATATTTGTCTCGTGCAGTTTTGCATATAAAACTTCCATTGGACGAAGTCTCTTCTTAGTATATAATAATATAGGACTGAAACATGCCATGTTGTTTGAATAGTCCGCCATTTTGCTTATTTTGGAAGATTTTTTTAACCCAATGTTAAATTTTTAAAAATGAACCAGGCATATATTTTTGGTTGCCAAATAGCGACTGGCTTTTAATTTAAGTCGCAAAACCTGAAATTAAGTCGCATATGCGACCTATTTAGTCGCAACTTTGAGCCCTGTCTATAACTTCGTAATCAATGGAAAATTATTTGCCTCAATAAAACCCACAAAATCAGACCAAGTAGCTTTAATAACCCATCACAACTAACAGATAAACAAGGCCAAAATTTCAAAATCTGATTTGTTTCCCCTTAGAATCTCAGCTTTTTTTTTTTTTTCAAGTAAGGAAATTACTGTCATTATTTTTTGATACAAAATTTCATTTATAATCAGAAAATGTTTAATCAAGGTGTTTGTCATGTTGCTTGTAAGGGAAAACAATCCAAATTCAATTTAAACTGATCATACAATTTAACAAAATTTATTACTATTGCCAATTTCTGTGAACTTTTCCAATTCTCCTGGAAATACCTCAATTCTCGAATTAGGCTTTGGGAATATTCTGCATAAAATCATGAGAACAAATTTCATAGCAAAGTGTTGTCTGATATGTAAATAATTTTTAACGAATAGAAACTCTGCCACTTTGCATGACTTACATTAGGTTGGAAGATGCATATGTAACTATGCATTTTCCACATTTAGAGAATAGTGGAAAATTGTGTATAGGACATTTCAAATTTGAAAATTATATGTATAAGACAATATAGGGTAGATAATAAATATTAATTTTAAATGTAATTTTTTCAGAAATTTATTTTTTCCTATAGGTTAATTATTTCTAAATTCTAATGATGCTACACATGCAACTTAGTGATTACTTCATTTAACCTGTAAACTATTTCCAACATCTAACCTTTAAGCATTAACAACAAATCTTAGAACACTTACAAAGCATCGTCACTCCTGCAGTAAAATCCTCCATTATCCTTGGCTTGGACAGGCCACAATACTTTCTTTGGTGTTTGCGGGAAGTGTACCCAATACCAGTGCCCAGTTCTTGTACTTAAAATTGGTGCTTTAGACATGATCTGGAAAAAGGAAAAAATTAATTACACTTTAAATTATGTTACTTTTTATCATCTTCTACTACTCACACAGAATACCTCTATAATTATGTAGTACCGTATTTTTCGGGGCATATGCTTTAGAGGTTTTCTTCTGTGGATTATTTCGAGATCGATCAAAACTTCTACTACAATGAGTTCACAGACTCCACAATCTGATGTCATAGTAATAATTTCATATATATGGAATAGAACATCCAAATAATGCTCATATCGAGATATGCAATCATTTACCCTTTACTCACTTAATACAAAGCTTATACAAGTTGTGTATTTTTTCTGCAATGCTAGCGTCATATATATATCCCACATGAATCACCAGAGAAAGTATTTAATTATTGTTTAATTACATACAAATGAATCATCATATTATATATTTTTAAAATTTAAATTCAATACACAACTTATAATTCAGTAAATCTGAGTTAAGGTATGAAGCTTTTTATAAAAAAATTCATATTTTGAAGTCGAGCCATGTGCCTGCACTTAATGTGATTGACCACATGTACCCACATGCTCTACTTCTGGTGTACTCCAGGCTTCACTTGCCACACTGCTGACCAAAACAAAAGACATTGTCAAAATTTTGTCATACAAAGACAATTTTAAGCGATCTACTAACCACTTTTCCAATTCCATTACTAATTATCTCTGCTCCATTCATGAGTTGAGCAATGCACTCCACTTCTTATTTTTATAAATAATACTCGTATCACAGATATGATTACCAAGATAATAAAAATTACAAGCATGGCTATCAGTAACCTTACAACATCCTCCATTATTCAAATGATTAATTATACCTTACAACAATAAAGCACAAAACCATGAAAAGCATCATGTAGTCTAACACATAGTTGAAATACATGAAAATTTTCCAATATTCCGTGTAATAAAGAGTACATGTTCTAAGCATGAAATTCATGCAAAAATATACAAACAGAAATAAAAACTTGTGATCTATTCCCTCCATTTTCAAAAAAAAACTTCTTCCTTCCTGTCACATGACTTGAGATAACCATTATGAGGATTGTCCTCATAATTTAGTAAAAGAGAGTAACCAATGCATTTTGTAAAACAAGTGAAAAGCTGTCTATGTGACAGCAAACCAGGTTTTCTTTAATGTGAACTGTATCCATATCTATGTCAACCCTGAATTGATAAACTCTACCTACAGTATCCAGAAAATTGGAGTACCCAATATGTAATATTCTACAAGAATATGACTAAGTTCAACAGCTGGTATTTTTTTTCTCAAAAATTATCAGAAATTAAAATCCTATCAATATGCACACCTCTAACATATGTACACTTGATCTGCAAATGAACAACTTCCTATCTTGAAAACTGTAGGAGTTATTCGTACAATGAGGGTACCCAATATGCAATATTCTGCAAGAATATGACGAAGTTCAACAGCTGATATTTTTTTCATATATTACCAGAAATCAAAATTCTTGCAATATGCACACCTCTTATATATGTGCAATTGATCTGCAAAACAACAATTTCCTATCTTGAAAACTGTAGGAGAAGTTATCCGTACAATGAGGGTACCCTATATGCAATATTCTGCGAGAAAATGACTAAGTTCAACAGCTGGTATTTTTTCATTAATTATCAAAAATCATAATTCTTGCAGTATGCACACCTCTGATATATGTACAATTGATCTGCAAAAGAACAAGTACCTATCTTGAAAGCTGTAGGAGGAGTTATCAGTACAATAGAGGTACCTTTTTGGCAGCCGCCCTCCCGCCCACCAGCCTTTTTCACCATTTTAATAACTGGATTTTCCCCGGTTAAAAATACTTAGAATGATCATTCAATGTTTACCTGATATGATGAAAGACCTGCCTTGAACATGGACATAATCGTGTGAATTTACACTTTCTGTTATGATACCTGTATGTATTTAATTCTTTGTATAACTATAACTGTAATAAGGTTTGCTGTTAAAACAACATTTTTAATTAATGTGTATCATACATATGTATACTAAGACTTCCATAACCATACTGAGACTTCTCCTTTTGCAGACAAGAGCTAACAAATACAGTACAAAGGTCAAGTGAAAATATGTACTTACCAATTAAAGGAATGAACTACACGTAATTCAGATAATAAACCCAACTTCATATAAAAAACTTAAAATCAGGTTATTTTGGCAATATAATGAAGCATCAGCAAGCTGCTCAAAGTTGAAAAACATCATCATGTACACATTTCCAAATATACTCCATGCAAAATTGTATTGCATGAAACTGCAGTAAGAAAATAAACAACTAAATTCAGAGTCAAAAAGAGTTATCAAAAAACCTGCTGGTACTACATTCATGGTGTTCAAAGATACTTCCTGTCACATGGTTTACTTGGCATTTGGAAAGATACTGTCATTGTGAGGACATTGTGAGGACATTGTGAGGACACAAGATACTGTTACTCTGGGGACATACGTGATACATTTTACTTGTCACTGATCATTACAAATCAAACAGATACTGTCATTCTGAGGACATGAGATACTGTAATTCTGGGGACAGTTCACTTAAAATTGTCACTTTAAGCATTTCAAAAACTTTTGTGAGGACACACAAGACATTTTCATTCTGAGAACATGAGATGTAATTTACTTGTCATTTATTGCATAGTTCATGTGCAAATCAGAATCAGAAGTTTTAGAATCCGGTTGAAAAAGATTCTGTTTATAGTGGTACGGTTTTGTTTTACTGGGTAGTTTTAGATATCATCAGGGAGAGGGGCATGCCAACTCTCATATGTATACACCACTTCTGCATATGATTTAACTGTGCATTGTTACACCTTCACAATCATCACCATACATATTTTGACTTTATTTAAAAAACAAGAGGCCCATGGGCCACATCGCTCACCTGAGGAACAATAGGTATGATAAAATTAGCTTAATGGAGTCATAATACAAACTATCTGGACAATGTACAATAATATATGTAGATCCTGTATAAATAAAATCCATTTTCCCCCCTGGATATTCTTATGTATATAATCATTAGTCCCTTTTCTAACACGATGATTTTATAGTCATATCATATGTTGAGTGTTGCAGTTCTCAAAAAGATCCTTAACAATAGTTTATATATGGGATATATACCTACATCAAACTTTTGTGAGGCCAAAGAATTGTCCTGGGGCCAAAGTCTTAACAATTATAAAGAATCATCTGGCTGATTAGTTTCTGAGAAAAAGATTTTTCACTACAAATCTGGAGGTCATGAGTTCGAATCCCGTTGAGGACAATAACATTTTTAACTTTCCAAAATTTTTTTTGTTGAATACTGTGAAAGAAAATTCTAAACTGGTGAAAGTATTTCAATTATAATATACTTTAATCCACATTAATATTGACAGACGCTCCTTTCCACCTTAGGGTGGCTATGAATTTCTCTCTAGTTGGGATACATAAATCCTATTAGTTAATTGGGCCCCTTTATTTATCTGACTTAGTTTTGCATTAAAGCGAATATATTCACTTATATAGGCCTATAATGAAATATGTATGCATAATTTATTCCAAAATGATATTTAGGACACTTTCTTTAACTCAGAAATGAAAAGTCCCCAAGGTGTTTGGGCCTTGGGTAGGATAACTCTAACCTGAGGAACTTTCACACCAACTTAAATTTAAAATACTTTTTGTGTTTATTTGCAATTATTTTCATTCAATTTTTTTTATGTAACATTTATTATTTATTTACATTTTCTTATAACATCAAGCAGCTTTTTCAGATGATTTGTCAACAGAGTAAGAAAATATGAAAAATATTGTTTTGGGGAAATACTAAAAAAAATTGCAATAATAACATTTTTTAATGTTAAGAAGTTTTATATTTTTTTTAGGTGTCCAAAGGAAATATCCATCATCTGACAAAAAAATTTCTCCCAATTTGTTTATAGTTAAGTTTTTAAAAATTATTTTACAAAAACACGAAAAAACATTAAAAAATTCTTTTACAAGTGAAAAGCTGTCTTTTACAAGTGAAAAGCTGTCATAATCCATGTCAACCCGTATCCAGTGAAATGGATAAGGTGAAAGGGTACCCTATATGCAATATTTTGCCAAAAAATGACTAAGTTCAAAAGCTGGTATTTTTTTCATAAATAATCAGAAATCAAAATCCTAGCAATATGCACACCTCTGATATATGTACAGTTGATCTGCAAAACAACAACTTCCTATTTTGAAAACTGTAGGAGGAGTTATCCGTACAATGAGGGTACCCTTTTGGCAGCCGCCGACCCGCCCGCCCTTTTCACCATTTTAATAACCGGATTTTTCCGTTGGAAAACCCGGTTAAAAATGTAATAAATCATGTCAGATATTGTTAATAAGATGTTTCATTTTTTTCATAAAAAATTATTTCTGAAAATAATAAAACTTTTGTTCATATCTTTTAAACCTATGGATAAATTCTTTAAAGAGATGGGTCTTATAGAAAAGAAAAACAGGTAACTCTTAAAGGATCGAACTTTGATCGCTTGAAGTTCTTGATCACTCGTTCTTGATAACTTGAAGTGAGTCTTAGGGTCCCGATTTTTACCTTATATAATTAAGCATTTTTTATCTTGATTTCTTGAACTCTTGATCCCTCAAAGTCAAACTGCAGTCCTGTTATTCATAATCTATTGTTTACTCTTGACACCTCGAAATGGCTATGTATAGGCAAACGTTACCTAATTAACATGGCTCTACACTGCATGCACGCGAGACCCGCCTTGTAACGGGTTGTTTATTCAGGCGACACTTGATAATTGTTCGAAGATTGACCATACCGTTTCCTAATCTATAATAGAAATTTATGAATTATAAACTGTAGAAATTATGCAGTTCAGCATCATTGTCATTAATATAATAATTATTAATGAACAAGTGCTTACAGCTGGTGAAAGACCAGTGGAGGATACTCAGCTAGTTATCTAGTTTACAACATGTCGTCTCACAGTCCAGTAGTACTGAACAATCTGGTCATTATATGATGCATAAAATAAATAATTATCATGACTTTATTCAATATTTGTTTCTAGTATTTAGTTTTTAAAACACCCAGATCTGTATATATAATTGAAAAGAAAATGTTGTGTTATGCACGTGTGTAAAGTTTGCACTAAATAAATGGCTTAATCATAACATCCGGTAAGACTAATTTTAAACCCGTCAGTCAACCCGGAAAATTCCAAACTCTTGAAAACTCTAACTCTTGATCCCTCAAAGTATTTCCTTGGTCCCATGGACTTCGAGGCATAAGACAATCATTTTTTATAAAGAAATTGAATCAATTGGCAAAATTTTAAAAATTGTCCTAATTTACAGAATTTGATCACTGGCTTGACTCAACAGAAGACTTTGCAAGTCTTGATAAAGAATGGCACTATGTCAAAGGTCTGTTGTACAATAAAGCAAGAGCTCACAACACATTTTATTTTTAATCCTTACAATACTTCTAATCAAGTTGAAAAATCCCTATAATATACAGTGAACATACCTTGTATGATTTGTGAAGCTGTTTCTTTCCTTTATGAAATCATCATCATTATCATGCAAAATATAAATACTTTTTGCATGTAAAACCATTGATTTCACAGAAAAATGTGCATGTGGTAAATTCAGCTACTTCAAAGAAAACCAGAAAGTTTACACCATTTATAAACAGCTCTAAAACATCAAGATCAAAGTCTGCACAGAATGAACAGACCATTGAGTATTCAAAATCATTAGGAAAGGCCAGGAAAGCTGTAGGAAACTCCATCCCATTGTATTCATATCTTTCAATACAATATGGCAGTCAACTTCCTGTCATGTGCTTAATCCCCATACTGCAACTCAAAAAATAATTTCTGTTTCCCCATTATACCTGTATTACTTCATACAGCCAAAAACGTCTGTCACATTGGAACATTCAAAAGAAAACACAGACAAGAAACAAATTGATACAAATATCAAAGAACGGCTGCAAAACTAATTGTTTCTTTACATACAAGTTCTGTACATGTCTAAACAATGTGGAATTAAATTTAACATGCGACATCTTTACAAAAAATTGTGTTATTGAATCAAATGTAAAATCACCTCTTGAAAAGAGATGCAGACAATAGACATCAATTCCAATACCTACAGATGTATATCAAGATGTAAAAGACTTTGTAAAAAAACTGCAGGGATTATTTCTTCACAAAAACTGTTTACAAAATACGCACTACATAATTATTAAATCATCTATAGGGTCTGCATTTGTTATTATCACATCCTTTGATGGTATATCAACATAAATAAATATTGATATGCATATTAACTCAGTTTATTCATTAATAATGACTTAATGTGTCTTTTTAGTTATAATGTCATTATGTTTTCAATACACATCAAATAAGCTTGGTATCTGTTAAAAAAAACTATATATTATTTAGTTTCATTTCGGTAATTTCAGGTGTTATTTTGGTAACCTCTGTCATTTCGGTAATTCGATGTACCACTGGAAAACGAATTCGAAACTAGGAAAATGGAGGGGTGTTGAAATTATACTATCTTCGTAATTCATCCTTCAATTTTTCGGAAGTTTGATACCACATTTTAGAAGTACAATGAAACATGATTGAAACAAATAAAAAAAAATTGGAATTCCGATAATAATTGTCGCATGCACGACGATATTAGGCCTACCAACAACACGTCAGAGTTGCAACTTCAAAAGTTTATAAGTTGCATCAGAGACATAAATAACAGAGATTGGCAACTCCGCCATTAGCGTGTTTTAATGTTGAAAAATTTTACGGGACCGACCTTACTTTGAGAACTACTTTATAGTATACTGAGACAATGATCTTAAACAAAAAGTATACTGGTTTTTTTTTAATGAAAAATAGGCATAGGTTTTAGACATTTTTGAAACAAAAAATAGAAAAATAAGATTAATATATAGAAAATATATTGGCCAGCCAACTGCCTTCTAAGACACAAACTCATGAAAATATAATATTTTGAATGTTTAAGTAATAGGTTATAGCTGTTATATTTCGATATAATTGTTTATTTGAAAGATATACTGATTTTAACTGAGAACACTTTACAATAGGGACCGCGAGATTTCGATCAGTTATTTATGTCTCTGGTTTCATATAATGCTGCAAGTGACAAGAAATTGTTTTACTAGAGCAAAAAACTATCTATACAAACCTTTAGGCCCACAAACGACTTCTCACTTCCGATTCTTCACTGCGCGGCAACCGCCAATATCACATTCGCGAGTCGACATACAAGCCTATTACTTCCCGCCAAATTTATCATACGAATCAATCAGAGGTGTTCCGATAAGGAAGGAGTTTCCGGGTGATTTGTTTTGGGGAAAGCGCGACAACTCGTAGTGAGATAATATAAAAAATAGAGAGAAATTGCTTGCTGGTTTATAAACATAATTTACGCATGCGCTTTCGAAAAATGCATGTGGTAGAATTATGGGGAATGACGGTATGCCCCATAAAACGTACTATTCCCCATAACGTGGGTGCTATATCAGAGAGTCAGTCCCCATAAGACTAGGATTTTGAGTGCTCTCTCTCTCTCTCTCTCTTTCGCTAAGGGGTTGCTCTGTTTGTATCATAACCATTAAAATAAGTACCTACTTAGGCATACTTATTGTAGAGCAATACTCTCTCAAAAATTCTTTGACGTTCGTTGATATCTAAAAAAACATTAGGTTGACAATAATTCAAGGTACATGTATGTGTAATTCTTGCTGAGCTCGCCAGAACGGTAGCATCGTAAAGCATTATTATAAACAACGATATAAACTAATCCGGAGTATACATATGATAACATTGATAATATGCATTCGGTGAGATGAATTTTATGAAATAGTGTCTAATAGTACAATATATCATTGATTTGTTCAAAAAGGCTTTTTTGTAAAATAAAACTTTTATCTTTTGTTATATAATCAACAAAATCTAAACAGTAATCTGTGAAAATTTACATGTATACACTATGATCAAATAAACGTGGATATATAATACCGTTAATTCAACATATACATTACATATATATACATGTATACGAGAATTCACATAAGCATTTACTAGTATTTCAAGTATTAAATTACAATTAATCATTCATTTACATTATCGTATGTCTTATAAAATCTGCTTTTAAAATTAGGCCCTATTTAGGCTATTAGAAATATGCAAGACGATTCATAGGCGTAAGTTTGTTTTGGAAGTATATAGGTTTACCCCCCCCCCCCCCCCCAGCCCACAGATTAGGATTCTCATGATTTTGGGAATTAGGTTTTTTCTGAGGATCAGTCTAGCGCACCCCCCCCCCCACTTTCAATTTGCTTCCGACGCCAGTGCGATTATATAGTTGGGGGGTATTTAGAAAAAGCATATATAGGCTATTATCAAGTAATCAGTGTTCAGATTTCTTTTTAATTATATGTCAGTTTATGTCGGTTTTAACCGTTTTGTATATGGGAATTTTGAATATACGTTTCTTTCTTACCTGTATACGAGTTGTCTTTGTACGAGTTAACTTGACACCAATGACTGCGAACCAGTTTACTAAACACTGTGAACCAGTTTACTAATTTAGGCTGACGCCATGATATTATCGAAGCTGCTACTGCGCAGTTAGATTATCCATCTGTATTATTGTTTAATACATTGCAAGAAGTTGTTTGTTGGCACTAATTACCATATAAGACTTGACAGTAAAGCTTGATGAAGAGGAACCAGATACATTCTCTCTCTTATCGTAAGTATTCGCAATTTTATGTGCATTCGTTTGGGTTTGTGTTTTTTCGCGCCATACCGAGAGAAGCCTATATGGATAGCCTATATGCGAATAGCAGATGCAGCGACGTTATTTGGAAATGGTCGTTAAATATTAAAATCCGAAATATTTCACTGTTCTGTTTTTTATTATTTTTTCTATTTAATTTGTTTTACGGTGCTACTGTCGAGACGAGCGCAGCATATTGTATCATAGATAGAGCGTTCTATCGTTAAAATGACAGATGTCCTTAATTGACAACTTTGTGATATTTTGACAATTATTAACTAACATCAAAGAATTTTTGAGAGAGAGAAAGAGAGAGAGAGAGTAATTATAAGTGTTAACTAGACTCTTGTTGCAAAAGCAACAAAAAGGTCTTCCGTTTTGATATACATGAATCAATTTAACCGAAGACATTGCTTCACTTACATAGAGTAAATAGTTGATATGATAATTATTGTAAAAGATATATTCAGACGTTACTTCCATGTAAAACAACGAGATTGAAAAAGAAATAAGCTTTTGAAGTACTCTCTGTGACGACCGGAAGTAATGCTGAACTAAACAAAACAGGTTAAAAATTTGTACAATCATAAGTCAATCTTTCCTCAAAGTTTGGTTGTTAACGTTTCTGCCAAGTCTGAAATCTCTTTGAAACAAAAGATTTTGTCTGGAGACGGGAAACGGACAAACGGAAGTGATTAATAAAAAAAGCTGGTATTTTTCGTACATTTGCTTAGCGTACATTACTGTTTATCAGGCTAGATGAAACACCCAAGAAATTCAGTTAAACTGGTTAAAAATATGATTTATTTGAATCCGGTGAAAACCGGAAGTGGCAGTTGACAAAATAAAACCCGCTAAACATATCATCAATCAAATGTCTATCATTCATGAAAGCTTCGAGTCTCAATCACCTTAAGTGACAAAAATCTCGCGGGCATCACATTTGTAAAAAGGAAAGCTACATAGAGATATTGGAGATATCTCACCGGAAGTAACAGTTATTTGAAAATTTAACATTTTAAAGAGGACACATCTAAGATTGTATACTGATATATTCATTCCATGTAAAAGAAATAAATAAAGAAAAAACATATTAAATGTAGTGCTGCCGGTGACGACCGGAAGTTACGCCGAACAAAACAGAATGGTGTAAACACATGTACAAACATAGGTCTATCATCCCACAAAGTTTTATTCTTCAAGTCGTCACCGTTTTTGAGATCTCATGGAAATAAGGTTTTTTGTCTCGGGACAGGAAACGGACAAACGGAAGTGCTTAATTTAAATTTTATGAAATATTTTTTGTATACTTCCCTTTTGTAGATTATTGTTCATGGAGCACACTACATATATCAAAGACAAAAAATTAAACTGATAAACAGCTCGATTTGTTTAAACTCTTCCTGTGTGGACCGGAAGTGACGGAAGACAAAATAAAACCAGTTAAACACATCCTCAATCAAATGTCTATCATCCATGAAAGTCTTGTGCTTTGATCTCTTATAGTCTCTGATATCTCGTTTGTACAAAATGTGTTTCAAAAAAGCTACCTGAGATATTTGAGATATCTCACCGGAAGTAGAATTTTGTTGTTGAGATAACATTTCATTGAAAACGTGTGTATAGACTTATTCTTATATATCTATTCTATGGCTAAAGAATTTAATGCGTAAAAGTAGTTATTTTTGAAGTGCTTCCGGTGACGACCGGAAGTTACGCCGAACAAAACAGAATAGTGTAAACACATGTACAAACATAGGTCTATCATCCCACAAAGTTTTATTCTTCAAGTCGTCACCGTTTTTGAGATCTCATCGAAATAAGGTTTTTTGTCTCGGGACAGGAAACGGACAAACGGAAGTGCTTAATTTAAATTTTATGAAATATTTTTTGTATACTTGCCCTTTGTATTTTATTGTTCATGGAGCACACTACAAATATCAAAGACAAAAAGTTAAACTGATAAACCGATTGATTTGTTTAAACTCTTTCTGTGTGGACCGGAAGTGACGGAAGACCAAATGAAACAGGTTAAACACATCCTCAATCAAATGTCTATCATCCATGAAAGTCTTGTGCTTTGATCACTTATACTTTCTGAGATCTCGTTTGTACAAAATGTTTTTCAAAAAAGCTATCTGAGATATTCGAGATATCTCACCGGAAGTAGAATTTTGTTGTTGAGATAACATTGCATTGATAACGTGTGTATAGACTTATACTTATATATCTATTCTATGGCGTAAGAATTTAATGCGTAAAAGTAGTTATTTTTGAAGTGCTTCCGGTGACGACCGGAAGTTACGCCGAACAAAACAGAATAGTGTAAACACATGTACAAACATAGGTCTATCATCCCACAAAGTTTTATTCTTCAAGTCGTCACCGTTTTTGAGATCTCATCGAAATAAGGTTTTTTGTCTCGGGACAGGAAACGGACAAACGGAAGTGCTTAATTTAAATTTTATGAAATATTTTTTGTATACTTGCCCTTTGTATTCTATTGTTCATTGAGCACACTACAAATATCAAAGACAAAAAGTTAAACTGATAAACCGATTGATTTGTTTAAACTCTTTCTGTGTGGACCGGAAGTGACGGAAGACCAAATGAAACAGGTTAAACACATCCTCAATCAAATGTCTATCATCCATGAAAGTCTTGTGCTTTGATCACTTATACTTTCTGAGATCTCGTTTGTACAAAATGTTTTTCAAAAAAGCTATCTGAGATATTCGAGATATCTCACCGGAAGTAGAATTTTATTGTTGATATAACATCGCATAGATACCTTATGCATAAAATTTATACTTATATATTATTCTATTTAAAATGAAATAAATGCTGAAAAGTTGTTATTTTCTTAGTACTTCCGGTGACGACCGGAAGTTACGACGAACAAAACAAAATAGTTTAAACACATCTACAGCTATAGGTCTATCATCCCTCAAAGTTTGGATGTTCAAATCTTTATCGTTTCTGAGATCTCGATGTGACAAGCTTTTTGTCGCGGGACAGGAAACGGATGACAGGAAATAAATTTTAAAAAAATGAAAAAATCGCCTAGAGATATGATCATTTTCTATCACTCCTGAAAATTTCAAGTAAATCTATCCAGCCATCTCTGAGAAATCTTGTGGACAAAAACTGGGAAAAAAATAATAATAATAACTAGACACGATCTCGTTGCGAGCAACGAGGAGGTCTTCCGTCTGATTTTAGAAATTGAGATTTATGTTCGATCTAGATTTTGCTATTTAACAGCTATACATGATTTAAAACAGGAAAAGAGGATCTTCATTTTAAGTGCCTGATACTATTTTGTTTCAGGTGTAAGAGTTTTGTTCAACAAGTGTTTAGAAATTCGTCACCGTTCTTGAGATATTTCAGAAAGAATATTTTAGGGGCCGGACCTTATCTCCTTATTGGGGCCGCTGAACAAAAATTGTAAGGTTGCATGTTATTAGGTACATTATTTTGAGCATCTTTTCTTTTATACTGCATTTCAAAATATTTTTTTTCTTTTTGAGATATAGGTTATCAAATTTTTGGACTTTTGCCCCTAAAAATCCTTAATTACGTAACACATGAGAAAAATCATTATAATGTTAGGCTACATAACTGTTAGATAAACATATTTGCTTCTATAATCTATTACGAAATACCCCTCGGTAAAGAACTATAGGAAAAAGACTTTAGAGCCCTCTAGGTCCCCAATATTAGGGGCCAGCCCCTTTTTCATGGTATCAAATGAAAGGTCATTTGATTATAAAGACATTTTGTTCAACAAGTGTTCAGAAATCCGTTACCATTCTTGAGATATCTCAGAAAGAATATTTTAGGGGCCGGTCCCTTATCTCCTTATTGGGGCCGCTGAACCAAATTTTTTAGGCTGCATGTTGTTAAAGACATCATTTTGAGCATCTTTTCTTTTATACTGCATTTCAAAATATTTTTTCTTTTTGAGATATCGGTGAGCAAAGTTTTGGACTTTTGACCCCTAAAAATCCTTAATTACGTAACACATGAGAAAATCGTTATACTGCTTGGCTTCATAACTGTAAGATAAACATATTTGCTTCTATAATTTATTACAAAATATCCCTCAGTAAAGAACTATAGTAAAAAGACTTTAGAGCCCTCTAGGTCCCTAATATTAGGGGCCAGCCCCTTTTTCTTGGTATCAAATGAAAGGTCATTTGATTATAAAGACATTTTGTTCAACAAGTGTTCAGAAATTCGTTACCATTCTTGAGATATCTGAGAAAGAATGTTTTAGGGGCCGGTCCCTTATCTCCTTATTGGGGCTGCTGAACCAAATTTTTTAGGTTGCATGGTGTTAAGTACATCATTTTGAGCATCTTTTCTTTTATACTGCATTTTAAAATATTTTTCCGTTTTGAGATATAGGTGGTCAAAGTTTTGGACTTCTGACCCCTAAAAACCCCTAATTACGTAAAATATGAGAAAATCGTTATACTGCTTGGCTTTATATTTGTAAGATAAACATATTTGCTTCTATAATTTTTTACAAAATATCCATCGGTAAAGAGTTATGGGTAAAATACTTTAGAGCCCTTTAGGTCCCTTATTTTAGGGGCCAGCCCCTTTTTCCTGATATCAGCAGAAAGGTCTTGTAAATATAAACTTTTTTTACATTACATGTTTTAACAAAATATTTTCCAGAAAAGAGATAAAGAGAGAAAAGCACAAAAAATTACGACGCTTTTTTAATGTCAATTTTCGAGCCATAGCGAGCTTTGGCGCCAGTAGTGCTAAACATACAAAACAACAATCATGCAAAACTTCAATCTTTCCTTTACCAACCGTAGAAATTTGAGCTCAAAATCGCTTATAGTTTAGGAGAACGGCCGCAGACAAAATACCCATATAAAAAATAGAAAAATCTCAATATCTCCAAAACGGATGTGACGTCATCAGTGCAAAAAATTTGCTATCAAGTTCAGACCACTATTTATCACATCTAAAAATTTGATGGAGATCGGTTGAGCCGTTTCTGAGAAATTGCGTGCACAAAAATGGGAAGAAAAAAAAAGAATAAAAACTAGACACGATCTCGTTGCGAGCAACGAGGAGGTCTTCCGTCTGATTTTAGAAATTGAGATTTATGTTCGATCTTGATTTTGCTATTTAACAGCTATACATGATTTAAACCAGGAAAAGAGGAATAAACATTTTAAGTGTCTGATACTATTTTGTTTCAGGTTTAAGAGTTTTGTTCAACAAGTGTTTAGAAATTCGTCACCGTTCTTGAGATATCTCAGAAAAAATATTTTAGGGGCCGGACCTTATCTCCTTATTAGGGCCGCTAAACAAAAATTGTAAGGTTGCATGTTATTAGGTACATTATTTTGAGCATCTTTTCTTTTATACTGCATTTCAAAATATTTTTTCTTTTTGAGATATAGGTTATCACATTTTTGGACTTTTGACCCCTAAAAATCCTTAATTACGTAACACATGAGAAAAATCATTATAATGTTAGGCTATACAACTGTTAGATAAACATATTTGCTTCTATAATCTATTACGAAATACCCCTCGGTAAAGAACTATAGGAAAAAGACTTTAGAGCCCTCTAGGTCCCTAATATTAGGGGCTAGCCCCTTTTTCATGGTATCAAATGAAAGGTCATTTGATTATAAAGACATTTTGTTCAACAAGTGTTCAGAAATCCGTTACCATTCTTGAAATATCTCAGAAAGAATATTTTAGGGGCCGGTCCCTTATCTCCTTATTGGGGCCGCTGAACCAATTTTTTTAGGCTGCATGTTGTTAAGGACATCATTATGAGCATCTTTTCTTATTTACTGCATTTCAAAATATTTTTCCGTTTTGAGATATAGGTGGTCAAAGTTTTGGACTTCTGACCCCTAAAAATCCCTAATTACGTAACATATGAGAAAATCGTTATACTGCTTGGCTTCATAACTGTAAGATAAACATATTTGATTCTATAATTTATTACAAAATATCCCTCAGGAAAGAACTATAGTAAAAAGACTGTAGAGCCCTCTAGGTCCCTAATATTAGGGGCCAGCCCCTTTTTCTTGGTATCGAATGAAAGCTCATTTAATTATAAAGACATTTTGTTCAACAAGTGTTCAGAAAATCGTTACCATTCTTGAGATATCTGAGAAAGAATGTTTTAGGGGCCGGTCCCTTATCTCCTTATTGGGGCCGCTGAACCAAATTTTTTAGGTTGCATGGTGTTAAGTACATCATTTTGAGCATCTTTTCTTTTATATTGCATTTCAAAATATTTTTCCGTTTTGAGATATAGGTGGTCAAAGTTTTGGACTTCTGACCCCTAAAAATCCCTAATTACGTAACATATGACACAATCGTTATACTGCTTGGCTTCATATCTGTAAGATAAACATATTTGCTTCTATAATTTATTACAAAATATCCCTCGATAAAGAGTTATGGGTAAAAGACTTTAGAGCCTTCTAGGTCCCTAATTTGAGGGACCAGCCCCTTTTTCCTGATATCAGCAGAAAGGTCTTGTAAATATAAACTTTTTTTACATTACATGTTTTAACAAAATATTTTCCAGAAAAGAGATAAAGAGAGAAAAGCACAAAAATTCACGACGCTTTTTTAATGTCAATTTTCGAGCCATAGCGAGCTTTGGCGCCAGTAGTGCTAAACATACAAAACAACAATCATGCAAAACTTCAATCTTTCCTTTACCTACCGTAAAAATTTGAGCTTAATATCTCTTATACTTTAGGAGAACAACAGAAGACAAAATACCCATATAAAAATTAGAAAAATCTCAATATCTCAAAAACGGATATGACGTCATCAATACAAAAAATTTCCAATCAAGTTCAGACCACTATCTATCACATCCTAAAATTTGATTGAGATCGGCCGAGCCGTTTCTGAGAAATCGCGTGCACAAAAAAAGGAAGAAAAAAAATAATAATAATAATAGGGAAAAAGAAACGGAAGAATAACAAGAAGGTCTTCCGTTGGAAACGGAAGACCTTAATAAGAATAAGAATAAGAAAAGTGAAAAAGAAACAATAGAATAATAGAAGGGTCTTCCGCTGAAGACGGAAGACCCTAATAAGAAAAGTGAAAAAGAAACAATAGAATAATAGAAGGGTCTTCCGCTGAAGACGGAAGACCCTAACTAGATACGATCTCGTTGCGAGCAACGAGGAGGTCTTCCGTCTGATTTTAGAAATTGAGATTTATGTCCGATCTTGATTTTGCTATTTAACAGCTATACATGATTTAAAACAGGAAAAGAGGATCTTCATTTTAAGTGCCTGATACTATTTTGTTTCAGGTGTAAGAGTTTTGTTCAACAAGTGTTTAGAAATTCGTCACCGTTCTTGAGATATCTCAGAATGAATATTTTAGGGGCCGGACCTTATCTCCTTATTGGGGCCGTTGAACAAAAATTGTAAGGTTGCATGTTATTAGGTACATTATTTTGAGCATCTTTTCTTTTCTACTGCATTTCAAAATATGTTTTCTTTTTGAGATATCGGTTATCACATTTTTGGACTTTTGACCCCTAAAAATCCTTAATAACGTATCACATAAGAAAAATCATTACAATGTTAGGCTACACAATTGTTAGATTTGCTTCTAGAATCTATTACGAAATACCCCTCGGTAAAGAACTATAGGAAAAAGACTTTAGAGCCCTCTAGGTCCCTAATATTAGGGGCCAGCCCCTTTTTCTTGGTATCAAATGAAAGGTCATTTAATTATAAAGTTTTGGACTTCTGACCCCTAAAAATCCCTAATTACGTAACATATGAGAAAATCGTTATACTGCTTGGCTTCATAACTGTTAGATAAACATATTTGCTTCTATAATTTATTAAAAAATATCCCTCAGTAAAGAACTATAGTAAAAAGACTTTAGAGCCCTCTAGGTCCCTAATATTAGCGGCCAGCCCCTTTTTCTTGGTATCAAATGAAAGGTCGTTTAATTATAAAGACATTTTGTTCAACAAGTGTTCAGAAATTCGTTACCATTCTTGAGATATCTCAGAAAGAATGTTTTAGGGGCCGGTCCCTTATCTCCTTATTGGGGCCGCTGAACCAAATTTTTTAGGTTGCATGGTGTTAAGGACATCATTTTGAGCATCTTTTCTTTTATACTGCATTTCAAAATATTTTTCCGTTTTGAGATATAGGTGGTCAAATTTTTGGACTTCTGACCCCTAAAAATCCCTAATTACGTAACATATGAGAAAATCGTTATACTGCTTGGCTTTATAACTGTAAGATAAACATATTTGCTTCTATAATTTATTACAAAATATCCCTCAGTAAAGAACTATAGTAAAAAGAATTTAGAGCCCTCTAGGTCCCTAATATTAGGGGCCAGCCCCTTTTTCTTGGTATCAAATGAAAGGTCGTTTAATTATAAAGACATTTTGTTCAACAAGTGTTCAGAAATTCGTTACCATTCTTGAGATATCTCAGAAAGAATGTTTTAGGGGCCGGTCCCTTATCTCCTTATTGGGGCCGCTGAACCAAATTTTTTAGGTTGCATGGTGTTAAGGACATCATTTTGAGCATCTTTTCTTTTATACTGCATTTCAAAACATTTTTCCGTTTTGAGATATAGGTGGTCAAAGTTTTGGACTTCTGACCCCTAAAAATCCCTAATTACTTAACATATGAGAAAATCGTTATACTGCTTGGCTTTATAACTGTAAGATAAACATATTTGCTTCTATAATTTATTACAAAATATCCCTCAGTAAAGAACTATAGTAAAAAGACTTTAGAGCCCTTTAGGCCCCTAATATTAGGGGCCAGCCCCTTTTTCTTGGTATCAAATGAAAGGTCGTTTAATTATAAAGACATTTTGTTCAACAAGTGTTTAGAAATTCGTTACCATTCTTGAGATATCTCAGAAAGAATGTTTTAGGGGCCGGTCCCTTATCTCCTTATTGGGGCCGCTGAACCAAATTTTTTAGGTTGCATGGTGTTAAGGACATCATTTTGAGCATCTTTTCTTTTATACTGCATTTCAAAACATTTTTCCGTTTTGAGATATAGGTGGTCAAAGTTTTGGACTTCTGACCCCTAAAAATCCCTAATTACGTAACATATGAGAAAATCGTTATACTGCTAGGCTTAATAACTGTAAGATAAACATATTTGCTTCTATAATTTATTACAAAATATCCCTCAGTAAAGAACTACAGTAAAAAGACTTTAGAGCCCTCTAGGTCCCTTATTTGAGGGGCCAGCCCCTTTTTCCTGATATCAGCAGAAAGGTGTTGTAAATATAAACTTTTTTTACATTACATGTTTTAACAAAATATTTTCCAGAAAAGAGATAAAGAGAGGAAAGCACAAAAATTCACGACGCTTTTTTAATGTCAATTTTCGAACCATAGCGAGCTTTTGCGCCAATAGTGCTAAACATACAAAACAACAATCATGCAAAATTTCAATCTTTCCTTTACCAACCGTAGAAATTTGAGCTTAATATCTCTTATAGTTTAGGAGAACAACAGAAGACAAAATACCCATATAAAAATTAGAAAAATCTCAATATCTCAAAAACGGATGTGACGTCATCAATACAAAATATTTCCAATCAAGTTCAGACCACTATCTATCACATCCTAAAATTTGATTGAGATCGGCCGAGCCGTTTCTTAGAAATCGCGTGCACAAAAAAAGGAAGAAAAAAAATAATAATAACTAGATTCGATCTCGTTGCGAGCAACGAGTGGGTCTTCCGTCCAATTTTTGAAAAGATAAGATTAAACTTATCAATTCAAAGATAAAATCGTAGATCTAAGCGAAAAAAAGAGAAAAAAATTTTGCGGCACTCGAGGCTTGAACCCGGGTCGCCTGGGCCATGTCCACGACTATAACGACTGAGCTACTCGGACTCCGCTTCAGAACTTTGACGCTTAATTTCTCGAGAATGCCTTGATTGAATTTAAAACTAATTACATATTCTTAATCAGTAAAAGGGTCACTATAAGGTGTAAAAATTTCAAAGTAAAATATTAAAAAATAAAAAAGTCGAAAAATTCAATTTTTGAAATTTCCTTCCGGTGACGACCGGAAGTGACGGGGGACATTCTCTATACCGAGGTACATTAGAAAAACGGTAGATCTATCATCTCTGAAAATTTCAGCCTTTTATCTGTACTCGTTTTTGAGAAACCCGACAGACAAAATTGACTTTTTAAAATCGTAAACGGACGATAACTTCTGACCGGAAGTGTTTTTTCAAAAATGAAAAAAAATGTATCAGCTTTAGATAAAAACACGTTTATATTGAAAATTTGAGCGAAATCGACCCAGCCATCTCCGAGAAATCGTCTGCACAAAATCGGTAAGAAAAAAAAAGAATAATAATAATAATAACAATAAGAAAAGTGAAAAAAAAACAATAGAATAATAGAAGGGTCTTCCGCTGAAGACGGAAGACCCTAATAATAAGAATAAGAAAAGTGAAAAAGAAACAATAGAATAATAGGAGGGTCTTCCGCTGAAGACGGAAGACCCTAATAAGAAAAGTGAAAAAGAAACAATAGAATAATAGAAGGGTCTTCCGCTGAAGACGGAAGACCCTAATAATAAGAATAAGAAAAGTGAAAAAGAAACCGAAGAATAATAGAAGGGTCTTCCGCTGAAGACGGAAGACCCTAACTAGACACGATCTCGTTGCGAGCAACGAGGAGGTCTTCCGTCAGATTTTTAGAAGGAAAAAAGAGATCATCGACTTTGATAAATTATGTTACAATGTCTTTTAATACTTGTATTTTTTCCAATTAAGATAGAATTAAATTTGTTTACCTCTGGCCCCTAAAAACCCTAATTACATGTAGGTAACGCAAGAGAAAATCATTATATTGTTAGGATATATAAATGTATTATACCTTATTTATCTCTAATAACATTTTACAAAATAGCTCTCAGTAAAGGGCTATAAATAAAAGACTTTAAAGCCCTTTCGTCTCCTAATTTATTCGGCCAGTCCCTTTGTCTTGATAATCAAATGAAAGTTCATTTATTTTGATCACATTATGTTTAAAAAGTGCTTAGAAATTCGTTACCGTTCTTAATATATATGCGAAAGAACGTTAAGAACGTTTAAGGGACCGATCACTTATCTCCTTATAGGGGCCGTTTAACGAAATTTTGAAGATTGCATATTGTTAAGGACATCATTTTGAACAGCTTTTCTTCAATATTACATTTCAAAATATTTTTCTTTTCTGAGATATGGTTGATCAAAATTTTGGACTTTTGGCCACTAAAAATCTCTGAAACCTCTAATTACATATCACATGACAACATTATTACATTGCTTGGATACATGACTGTGAGATAAACATATTTGCTTCTATAGCATTTTACAAAATATCCGTCAATAATGGGTTATAGATAAAAGACCTTAAAGCTATTTGGTCCCCTAATTTGAGGGGAGAATCACTTTTTCTTGAAATCAAATGAAAGGCCATTTATATCAAAGAACATTTTGTTCAACAAGTGTTTAGAAATTCGTCACTGTTCTTGAGATATAAGGGAAAGAACGTTTAAGGGACGATCCCTTATCTCATTATAGGGGACGTTTAACGAAATTTAGAAGGTTGCATCTTGTTAAGGACATCATTTTGAACAGCTTTTCTTCTATACTACATTTCAAAATATTTTTCCTTTCTGAGATATGGTTGATCAAAATTTTGGACTTTTGGCCCCTAAAATCCCTAATAACATAACACATGATAACATAATTACATTGCTTGGATGCATAATTGTGAGATAAACATATTTGCTTCTATAACATTTCACAAAATATCCCTCAATAAAGGGTTATAGATAAAAGACTTTAGATCTTTGTCCCCTTATTTTAGGACTGGAGTTGCTACAACCTAAATTCATTTTTGTAAATGAGGCCCCTTGAGTGGTTTTTTAACATATTTATGTCTGTTCATTTCAAAAATGAACCGAAATTGGTAAACCATTTATGAATTATCGAGTAAGTGAGGATATGGTCTATTATGGGAGTCCCTTTAACCTCGTATAACCGTATGACCGTATTCGGACGAAGTTCTTTAAGTTTTCAGCACGTGTCAATAACTGTCAATTAAAGTCTACTTGGTACAAATAAACAATATAAGAATATTCTGTTTTTTACGATCCATTAATTTCTGGAAGCTCGTGATTACGTTAATTAAGTATTTGAAAGGGATTTTGATGTTTTTCAACTATTACAATATCAACGTTATTTCTTATTTTCTATCGATACAATTGGTAAATCTGATGTCATTCACATACGTTTTTAGCTGTACTGTCTCTTTAAAAGTTGTGTTTGAATTGTATTAACAAAATAATCTTTATCAAATTTATGCCATTGCTCATGATAGTACGGATTTTTTGGAAAGGTTGACCGAAAGATAAGTTGGATTCAGTTAAGTATTTTGGTCGGTAGAATGAAAACAGTTTATAACTGTAAATCGTATAATTTAATTACCATTTTAACAGATTAAACGTGACTTCTATTCAAATTTCTCTCCGGAATCAAAAACATATCAGTACACATTTTCTATTTCTTCTTCTCGATTTTCACAATTAATGCGTCGTGGTAACTGTAGTACGTAGGTATTTTTTCGACATTTGCCTGCATTGATGTTGACATATACACATGGTCCAGAATAGTTGCACCTTCTGTCGTACTGAAATCCACTATTTGGATAAAACCTTTCCTTCTCATAAATGTTTGAACAGGGCCTGAAGATCGTGCATCCTCATTGAAGTCACCAAGACAGACAACATAACTACTCTGAGTCTTGTAATATTCAATGAGCTTTTCAAGTTTTAACAGAAATTGGGTAACATTTAAAGTGTTTGGGCGATAAACAGTTAGAACTATTATGTCTTCCAAAACATATTTTATACTTAAACATTCCACATTCTTTTCCGGCACCGCAAGAACATTTTTTTCAGGACCCGTTTCTTTCATGTAAACAGCTACACCGCCACCTTTTGCTGATTGCAGTTGAAACACTTGAGCATTGGTATCGTCATATGCATCTTCTCTAGCTGTGTGGTGAAAACTAAAGCCATTTATTTCGAAAATTCTTACATTTTGTCCTGATTTCATCCATGTCTCTGTTAGACATATGATATCCGCATTCGTACATCGACTATCCTTTTTCAAATCCTCGAAATGTTTATTGAGGCTCTGAATATTGTGAACGAAAATTGTGATGCTCTCTTTAGGGATATCGAAGGTTGGTTGTATTAATCTAGGCATCTCTTGCAAAGCTGCTTTTACTTCTGGGTCAGCGTATATTTTTTTCTTAAACATTTCCTGATCGTTTGATTCAATGAACAATCCTGCTTTTGAAGTAACTCTGCTCAATGCAACATATCCTTGTCCAGGAGAAAATGTGCGGTCTAAATTAACAACAACTTTGTCAACTGTCATTCCTTGCACTTTGTGAGCTGTACATGCCCAAGATAATCGCAATGGAAACTGATGTCTAACAACATTCTTTGTTTTTTGGTCCAATATTTCCTCTTGAATCCTTTCAATCAATACATTGTTCCCATTTCTAGTTTTTTTTCCAGATTTGTTTCCAACATTTATATTGTCAAATATCACTCCTATTGCAACAACATTGTTTGCTACATTATTGCGTCCATATACAAAATGGGATACATAGCCCATAACTCCGTTTACAAGCCCGTCACCTACATCACAGTTTCTTGTTAGCATCACTCTTGCACCGACTCCTAATAACAAACTGCTTGACAGAGTGCTTGTTCCAGGCTTTGTCATTGGTTTATCTCTTAAGAATAGCTTGCCAGTCGATCTATCTTTGGTAAAATCTTGAGCATCAATTTCAATGAGGTCCTTGCAGGTTTTCTTTATCATTTTCAAGTTAAAGTCATTGACTTCATTGTTTGTTGAATAGACATGAAGGACATCATCTGGACCTTCCCTTACACAGTCATTTAGGATTGAATTTGTTTCTTCTGACAGTGGTTCTTTTGATACTCGTGTCCGTAGGGAATTTAGTGCTGTTGCAAACGGAATATCTTCACGCTGTCTCATTATTTCGTCTAATTCCACTACTTTGAAAAGATCAACCCAGTAGTCAACAGGATATAAAGGGTTGTCTTTGTAAAGTCTTTCATCTTTGCGTTGCTTAACTGGAGGAAGTTGGTAAAAATCACCCACGGCAATTACTGACACTCCTCCAAATGGGTCCTTGCATTTTTTAATTTGAACAAGCCTTTCATGAATATAGAATAACAGCTTTTTATACACCATTGAAACTTCATCAATAACTAGGATTTGCATATCCCCGAGCTGAACACGCATTTCACTCAGAGTTTGTTCTCCTAGTGGTTCATACGGCAATCGCATACATTTCGGTAGTGAAAATAAATGGTGAATAGTACTCCCTCCGATGTTAAATGCAGCTGTCCCAGTAAAAGCAGTAAGAAGCACTGAAACACTGTCCGGTGTTGTCAAATTTTTACCAAGAATTCGAGAAGCCTCATAGTGTATGGCTTTGATAAGGTGACTTTTGCCTGTTCCTGCTCCACCCGTTATAAAAACATGCAGCGGATCAGGTTTTTCCCCAAAGATCTTTTTCAAACACCACTCTCGTATAATATAGAATACCTTCGTTTGCGTCAAATTTAAATTTCGAAGGATGTGTAGCATTTCATCTTTGGATTGTGTGTTCTGTTCAACTCTGTATAGTACATCGACATTGTTATCATTTTGCATGTCTGGAAGTTCCTCTGGAACATTCAAATCCGTAGGTTCATTTCTTGCAGAAGCGCATTCTCGTCTCACTAATTCTGTCTCCGGGCAAAGATGAGCCCATGCATCTTCTGGTTCTCCAATATTTTCGAAAGTTTCTTGTGCCTCTGCAATCAAATCTTCATTTTGAGCATACTGTGATTTGTTTGAATCGACAATTGATTTCACTGATTGCACGATCTGGCTTCCTTTGATTCGTACGTGTCCATTTTCGTAAAAGTCTTCATAGAGATCAAATCCTGGAGGTTTCAATTGATTATCTGTCCAGTATGGCAAGAACAGCTGAAGTATACTTTGATAGTACTTCTCTGGCATTTGTTTTACATTATATCGTGGGTACTTAATTATAGCTGGCTTTGTGCGTGTTCTCCTTTGAATAAACCCTTTTGAGTTCTGCAGTTCAAATACATTTTCATTTTCAGATTTAGGAACCTGTGATTTAGCAAGCACTCTGAATTCTGAAGAAAATTCTGCCAGACACATATTCTCAAACATTGTTTTCTTTGGCCGATTTAGGTACCTTTCTATTATATTTGTCATCCAAATATCATCTTCATCATTGTCATCTTCAAAATCATCATGTTCTTCTTTTTTGTTCCTTTTTTTAAGTTGAGACAATGGTTTAGTCAGCCTGGTTGGATTGTCACCCACTGGTATAAAAACAACTTTTCTTGAGCATTCCTTCATTTTTAAGTTGCATACCCGATAGACAGCTTCTTGTGCGCTTACTTCTCTATGATTTAAATATGCAGAGCCAATTTTTTTCAGAGTTGTACGAGCACTTTCATTTCCCTCTTCTGCCTCTATTTTGGTTTGTTTCAACACCATTCCCATTTCCCTTTCAGACTTCGAAATGTAGGAAATGATGTATACAATGCAACTAAATGGATCTAGGACAAACTGAATATCCATGTTTGCATCCCAACATTTTAATAGGCAGGGGTTAAACTGGTTGATCCATAGCTCATGTGGATTTCTTTTGAGAACAACTGATCTCTTTTTGGCTAATAATTTATGTGCTTCCTCATACTGTGACTGTGTCAAATTGAGACTTTCAAATATATCCTCAGTACTTTCCGATTCATTTGGTTCATCTTGCACTTTGTTCCATACTTTTAATAGGACCTCTTTAGCATTTGATTGATTGTCTGATAAATCATTCGTATCTTGATTATCATCTTCCTCGTTTGGAGAATTGATAAACGTGCGTACAGAAGGTGGCCTAGGAAAGTTAAACCTACACTCTGTGCCTTTTTTCCTGCATGATTTGGAATGTTTCTTGCTGTGTTGTTGTACAGCCAGTACTACATCTCTTAGCTCTACATCTTCATTTTCAGATGGAACTGCACAACTAACATATTTGTCAATGAAATCGCATACAGCTTCCTCTCCGTCTTCATCAAGTTTTGGAGCATTTTCTATCCAATACAGGCAATGCATGTGTGGCGACCCTCTTTGCTGAAATTCAACTCTTTGGAAATAATCTGATACTTTCCCAATTGGTTCGGATGGTGAACATATTACCTCAGTTTGAAATATATGAAATCTATGTTCAAACATCCTAGCAACTGTCACAGGATTGCTTCTTAGCACTTCATTCTTTTCAGACCAGTCTAACATAGAAGGATCTCGGTTATCATTTTGTTGCCTTAATATTGAAGCAACTGCATCATTCCATCTATGTTCAGCAGCAGAAAACGAACAAAACCATGTAGGTATTCCTAATTGTCGAAGCATAGCAAAGAGATCCTTTTGTGCAGCTGACCAATAAGAAGGCGTTCCACGTATAGGTTGCATGAATCGCAAAGCCTCATCAGTTTTCATTAATTTGGAAAGTACTTCAGGGGTTTTCACCATATTTGCTGTCACTTTCTCGTCACTTCCAATTCTTTTGACCGATTTCCTTATTGATATTTGAGTTTTTTCGATAACCTGATTTAAATCAGACAAAAACTGACTGAAGAAAACATAATTGCTGTCTTTTGCAAATCGATCGTCAGTATTCATAAGGCGATTGTTGAAGTACCTTGATAGCGTTATTCTTGTGTCTCTTGCATCATTCCATGTAAAGCGTCCACTCGGGAAAAGGTATGGAAATGTCTTTGCCTCATTACCTGGTTCTTGTAACATCTTCACAGGGTTATTGCCTTCTCCTGGAGCAATATTATAAATATCATCGAAGTAATGATCGAGCACTTCCTGAGCAATATCAACAGGCTGCAAGCATGTATCTGTCGAAATGTTCTGAACATTATCTTCCGATGATAAGTCGGCATTGCTTGGAATGTCCTCACAATTTCCAAAATTTCCCTTCCAATTTGTGTCTATTGAAATATCTTTATACCACTGATTGTTCAGTTTCAGGAAATTCAATGCCTCAAATATGTGTTTTGGTTCGACGAACTGGTATTCAACATAACCTTTATAACTTAACTTTCTCTTTAGTTTTACTCTGAGTAGCAAATCATCATCTGGTTTCATTGGCAACTTTGTGACTTTTTTGAGATCTGATGGTACACATACAACTGGTCCATGGATATTTTGTTGCCCACCATGTGGAAGAGCCATTACTTTCATAAAAGGTATGTGTATTGCTATTAAGTGTTTTTCAAGGCTGTTTAAATCGTTCAATTCCTTTGGAATATCTTCAAGTGATAGATTGTTATATGCTGCTTCTGCTGGGATCTTTCCAGTTAGAATTTTCCTGTTACATGTATAGCAAATCCACAGATTTGATTGGATGCAATTCACTGGACATAAATCAGTACACTGATGGCAATACTTTTCCTGAATGCAAAGGTTTGCAATGTTTGCAGCTTGCTGGTTTTTGCTATAAGTATGTGGATCACATTTTTTAACTTGATTTTGAAATAGTAGACGACTACAACAGCAGCATGAATAATCAATACCTTGCTTTGCCTTTGCTTTAAATAGTTTAACAACCTCATCTGAATTTTCCAGTTGTGCTTGTTGAGCTACTCTCAGACCTCTAACTCTATCTTTCTTCAATGATTGGTTTGTTTCATTTGAAGCATAATGTTTTCTACTACTGTCTTTTACCTTTGACTTGAAGGATTCATCACTTTTATATTTTGCAGCTGCTGCAAGAAGCTTGGATTCTCTGAATTCTGCATTTTCTCTGTATCTCTTTGTACTTGAAGCATTGACTTCAACTCTATGCTGTTCATTTGAATTATATTTTAGTTTGCTCTTTGCTTTAACATTGTCTCTGTGTTCTGCATTTGAATCATATTTTAGTTTGCTCTTTGCTTTAACGTTGTCTCTGTGTTCTGCATTCATCTTATATTTCTGAACACTTCTCATTCTAACAATTTTCCTGTGATGGTCGTCAGTTGCATATTTCTCAATACTTTTTTTTTTTAGATTATTCCTATGCTGATCATCATTTCTGTACTTTTCAATATTATTCATCTTCAAACTTTCCCTTCGACCTTGGTCTGATGTATATACTTTCTTGTTTCTTTCTTTAGTTCTTGTTTGATATTCAATATCATCATGATATCTCTGTTTGCTTCTTAGTCTTGTCTCAGCTTGGTATGTTTCGTTGTTTAAGTATCTTGCATGTGTTGTTTTTCGCTTTTTTTCTCTATAACCCTCATTTTTCTGGTACTTGGATCTTAACTGCTGTTTCTTTTTACGTTCAGGACTCAAACTGTCTTGCGTTTTTCTTGATGACAGCCTCTTTCTCTGCATACGAGTTCTGTTTCGAAATCTCCTTTCGTACTCGTTTTTTGAATGTTTACAATTTCGCTTACATTCTCCTTGCAGTTCCTGACCATCAACAGAAAGTATTACATTATAATGATTTTGGTGGTGGTGATTTAGATAGACTGCTCCAGATCTAGTTTCAGTAGAAAACTGAACGTCATCAGCCGCAAATTTTAACCAGCATCCACTAGAATATGTGTAGATATCAATGTTCAGTAAATGAGCTGTAGCAAAAATTTCAACTTCGGTAGCCCATGTACCTAGTTTTGACATTTCAGTAGAAGAAAGGTGACTTTGGACAGTCTGCACGCCATCATTTAAGAATGGGTTAAAAAGTTCTTCGTTTTCCATCATATGCACACAGACAGCATTACGAATTATACCGTGAAATTCCTCAGAGTTTGTAAGACTAAATGATATAGCCCTGAAAAAGCAGTTTCCATCTCCTGCTATTTTCTTTTCAAACATTGGTTTTGTCAAATTCATTCTTGAATACATTTCATTTGCATCTGTTGTGGTTATATACGGAATATTCAAATCATGGCAGATGTTTTCTTTAGATTCTGGACTCAGTGGTATGAAATCAAAATTTGATTCTTCATGTCTGATGAAAACAAGATCATCATTTTCATCGCACTCCTCAATTGAGGTTTTTACTGGTAGGTCAGTTGTTCTAGATATGTTACTGATGTCTTGTTCCACTACCAATCCACAAACATTTCTTATCGAGTTCAATTTACAAGACACACTTGTCAAATTACATTCCACACCCTTCGAAAATCCCATTGAATGAGCAAGACGTTCAAGATGTGCATACACTTGATCTATATTTTGAAATAAAAGTCTTGAACTCTTTCCGTTAACATTGCAAAGTCCATCAGAAGATCTAGAATGAGAGTCAAATGTAAAGAAACCACTTGTACTTCTTCCAATTAACATAGTATTCCCACCAAAGCACACAAAACAGCCATCAGTGTCTGTTAATGCAAGGTGTAGTGCTTCTTTGAGTGGTAGAGCATTGAAGTCTGCGAGATTAAACCCAACATCTGCTAAAATAACAGTTGTGATCGACTCATTTGGTTGAAAGGTATATGATCCATTGAAACATTCAAAATATTGAGGTAACTCCTCTACTAAAAGATATCTATTATTGATAGATGAACTTCTTTGTAAAAACGTGTACAACTCGTCACCTGTCACCAAAATTCTGTTCATATCCATTGTTGTCCAATTTAATGCACTCTTAAATTTGTGATAGGCTAATCCTGCTAAACAGTTAGCAACACACTGTGTCCCAGCATTATCTCTAAATGATGGATGAGCTTGATGAAATGAGCCTTGTACAGAGGAAGAAATTTCATAAGTACCTCTCTTGGATGGTATCTGCCAGTTCTGATCAGGATTTCTTTCATTTGTGTTTTCTTCAATACAAGTACCTGAAATTGTTTGTTTCTTAGTATTTTCATTTCTATTTGTTTTCGTTTCAGTTTCCTTTTTGTTTATCCTCAAGTAGCCCTCATCTTTTGTTTTCCTGCTGGTCCCTCCATACATAGAGGTTTCCAGCTGCGCCTGACCTGCTGGTCCGGACACGTGCACGGTGTCCAGTCCAGGTGCCCTCGGTGGAGCACAAACCCACGGTGGGGAGTCAGGGGACGGTGCCTTGCCCTCGTCACGGACAAACAGACGACTTCCCCGAGGAGATGGCAACCTCGGGGCAGGTGAATGCATTTTCACTCGAGGCGAGGCCTGCACCCTGGCCAGGGGTTTTTTCTCTCTAGATGGAAACCCCATAGAACCAAGCCCCGGAAAGTTACCGGGAGAAGCTGAAACAGCTTCCTCCTCTGTTCCGCAAGGAACAGAGAAATTAGACAAGTCTGGTGGTGCATCTGTTGGTGCAGGTTTCTGTCTCTTCTGCCTCTTTTTAAGTTTCTCAGTTTCACGCTTTAGTCTTTGGTTAACAGCTTTCTTTCTCTTTGCCATCTAAACACAAAATGCAATTCTTAATTAGTATACATCTCATCAAGAATCATTCCTTTCTTACCATATTTTTGCATCATTTTATAAAACACGAGGCCCTGGGGCCATATCGCTCAACTGACTTATAATACCAAACTGATATAACCAAAGAGCTTCAATACATAAAAAAATGTATGAAATGAGATATTGCATATTTGTCTTTAGCTGATTTTATAACATTGAGATTAAAATAAACAATGAGAGGTTAAAAGATTTTTGAAATTTATTCCTATGTTAAAATTTTAGCATTGTTGCTCCACTTTACCTCCAAGGATAATTATTTAAGCAAAGTTTAAAGTACACTACCGAAAAATGTTTCCTTAAAGGTTTCAACTTAACTGGTAAACAAATGAAGCAAAATGTTTACTGGTATACAATTGTGGCAAAATGTTAATGAGAAGGAACATTTTTTTTTTAAATTAAAATTAATCCTGATTTTTTTCCATAGGATATAAATCAATATCATAATGTGGAGGTGTTTCATGTCATATATATTTCAGTAAGCATGTTCCCATGCCAGAAAGGTTATTCAAGTGTCACATTACATGTATTTTAGTAAGCAAGTTCGATGAGACTATACCTGGAACTAACGGTCATTAATGGGTGCATTATTTGTAAGTTGCATTTATATAGATTTAATTTATGATTGTTGACATGACGTGTATAAATATAAAGGTAATATATCATCTATGCTTAAGTACCCTACCAATCTATTTAATTATATTCATTAAAACGACAGGGTTATAAACAAGAGCAATTTTCATGGTTTCTGGGTAAACAAAATCATCTATAAAACATTATTTCAATTCTGAATGTGTTATTTATGTTTGGTTTAATTAGGAAATAATTAAAATCATGCTAGTATATGTGAAATTCAAAATATAAAAGAATTATATGATAAGCGCTGTCATACTTCAAGTGCATTTTCTATTTGATTGTTGTTTATAAGAAATTTGAATTTTGTGGCAAGTAAATAAAAACATAATGATAATATGTGCAGTAAAGTTTTAACATATTTAATCACATTACAAAACTCACTGAGGCGTGATTTCACCTTTATGAGGCATCACCTTACCTAGCCAAAGGTTTACAATCCACTCTGATGCTCTGCAGAGTGGATCGTAAACCCTTGTCAAGCGACGATGTTATGAGACCACCTTAGTCATGTTATATATAAATCACAGTAAATAATATTGGATATTCATGGATACTTAGTATGGTTTGGCACAATATCATATCTTTAAAAAAATTTCATAATCATATTACAATAAGATATGACATCATATCAAGATATGGTATTGTATTACATAAAATGATACTGTAATGTATTCTGTTTTACGTTATTGTTTTTGATCACATAATACAATATCATAAAATAATAAATGACACAAAATAGTATCATGTAATACAACATCATTTCACATGATACACCACAAAATTGTATTGTATGATATACAAATGTATGATATAGGTTAATAAATTATGATATTGTATCATATGCAATATGACAATATGACTATATGATATGTTACGATTTAACGTTCACAGCTATGGTTTCATTAAGGCCGCAGAGGTGTTAAATAATGGTGAAATGAATCTTATGCGATTTTAACTTAAACCAATCATATCTATATAAGGCCTAATATTTTAATTTTAGAACGTGCAATGCTATGATTACATAAGCGAGTGATAACAGGCACATATTTATTTTATACATCATTTCTGGTTACGTAAATTGACACGATGACACAGCTAAAAGAGGTTGAACATACATTAAGAGGCTCGTGAGACACATTGCTCACCTGAACAACAGTTCCTTGTAACATTCTATTTCGTAGCATATACTATTTCTATTTTAAACTTTGAACCCTTTTTAAGGCCCAAGTATTGGTCCCGGGTTTATGTTGGCATAAACAAAATTAGAATGTACACTTTCTAAGGATCCTTGCTAAGTAATCTCACAAACTGTAGCATTGTACTTTTCAAGAATAAGAGTTTGAAACATTTTCAATATATAATCATTAGTTAAACTTTAAACCCGTCTTGGGATCCCAATATAAGTCTGGTTGTGACAGTTTGATTCATTTACAATCTAAATTATTTTAGGATGCTTGCATATCAATCTTACAAATAAAAGCAATGTAGTTATTGAGTTTTTTTTAATATTTCCCCTTCTTGGGCCGCAGTATTAGATTGAAAGCCACTGCTTTTATGATTGAGAATAAACAATATTTGAAGATGTAATCTGACAAGATGAACTATTCTAGTTCTTAAGGAATTTTTTAAAAACATTTTGCCTATATACTTCTAAGTTACACCTCTGATCCCTCTTGGGGGTCCAGTATTAGTCTGGGTGACGATTTTAAAAATATTGAGTCTATGTTATCCAAGATTACATTCATACTGCATAGTAATGTCACAAATTGTAGCATTTAAGTTCTCGAGAGGAAGGTTTTAAAACATTTTCCCTATATATTTCTACGGTAAACTTTGAACCCCTCTTACGGCCCCAGTATTTGTCCGAAGCCCAATATTTTCAAAGAATAGAATCTACATTATACAAGGATGCATGTATAGTAATCTCATTAAACTATAGCATTGAGCTCTCAAAAAATTTTTTTTAAACATTTTCCTTATATACTTTTATGTTTAACTTCGAACCACTCTCGGGGGTCCAGTACTAGACTTAAGATCAAGGCTTTCACAATTTACAACACAAAATGAGGATCCTTGCATAGTTATCCAGCAAATTGTTACAGTGTACATTGTAGCACTTGAAAAAAAAGATTTTTAAACCTTTCTTGTTAAATATGTAATTCTATGTTAAACTTTGGAGCCTCAGATTTGGTCCTGGGATCACAAGTTTCACTATTTACAATTTTGTCTATAAATGTAAAGGTGCAGTGGTTCTTGAGAGGATTTTAAAGACACACACCCTTTTAACTGTTTCGCAATTCTATTCCTTTTAAAAATGATTTAGCCCTTTATTTCAACAATTTAGAATTCCCTACCCGTACGAATGCTTTGTACCAAATTTGGTTAAACGTGGCTCAGTGGTTTTAGAGAAGAATTAAAAAATCTGAAAAGTTTGCAGACGGATGGAAGGCCACGGACAACGGGTAATCAGATAAGCTCACTTGAACCTACGGTTCAGGTGAGCTATTAAACAGCTTAATTTTATATTAAATTGCCATTTTATAAGTATTTATCAATTAAGAAATTAGAATCAAAACAATTTTTGCAATGAAACGGTCTATTATCAAAGATAAAACTAGAGGTACTGTAAGCAAGCTCACAATTGATACCCCCGCTAAGAAAACAAGAGGCCCAGGGGCCACATCGCTCACCTGAGCAACAATTGTCTTTTAAAATTCTGATCAAATTAGCATTACTGTATCAAAATATCTTGACAACTAAGTACAGTAGATCTTGCTAAAAAAATTGGAAATCTGCAAATTTTTTTCCACCTCTTTTTTTGGTAAATACCAAGCCCCTTTTGTTGTTGTACCTGTAAGAAGATTTTTCTCTATCCTATAAACCCCTACCCCCATTTCGTGGCCCCACTTTTCTCTAGGGATTCATGGTTTCATCAAACATAAATCTGCATAACCTGTGCTTTCACACTAAGTACTGAGTTTTGAACTGAAAATTTTCCCAGAATATTTTTTAAGATTTTCTCTATATATTCCTATGTAAAAATTCAAACCGCCACCACTAGGGACTGTGATTTTGCAAACTTGAATTTACACTACCAAAGGATGCCTCTACACAAGTTTGAGCTTTTCTGGCCAAATAGTCTTTAAAAAGAAATTTTTTAAAGATTTTCTCTATATATTCCTATATAAAAATTCATCCCCAATTGTGGCCTCACGCTACCCCTGGACTATTATTTAAACAAACTTGAATCTATATGATCTAGGGATGCTTCCACTCAAATTTGGGCTTTCCTGGCCTAATAGTTTTGAGAAGAAGATTGTTAAAGATTTTCTCTATATATTCCTGTATAAAATTTATACCCGAATTGTGGCCCCACCCTACATGAATCTACACTATCTGAGGATGCTTCCACTCAAATTTGAGCTTTCCTGGCCTAATTGTTTTTGAGAAGAAGATTTTTAAAGATTTTCTCTATATATTCCTATGTTAAATTTGATCCCCCAATTGTGGCCCTACCCTATTCCCGGGGACTATGATTTGAACAAACTAGAATCTACACTACCTGAGGATGCTTCCACTCAAATTTGTACTTTTCTGGCCTTATAGTTTTTGAGAAGAAGATTTTTAAAGATTTTCCCTAAATATTCCTATGTAAAACTTGATCCCCCTCTTGTGGCCCCTCCCTACCCCCGGGGACCATGATTTGAACAAACTTGAATCTACACTACCTGAGGATGCCTCCAAACAAGTTTAAGCTTTTCAGGCTGAATAATTTTTGAGATAAAGATTTTTGAAAAATACCAACAAATTTTCAATAATTCTCAATTATCTCCCCTTTAAAGAGGGCGTGGCCCTTCATTTGAACAAACTTGAATCCCCTTCACCTAGTGGTGCTTTGTGCCAAATTTGGTTGAAATCTGCCCAGTGGTTCTTAAGAAGATGAAAATATGAAAAGTTTACAACAACGACGACGACAACAACGACGATGACTACAGCAACGACAGACAAAACGGATCAGAAAAAATCATAACGCGTGTATTTTTGCCAATATAAAAAATATTGGATGAATCTATTTCACTGTCCATTTTCTATAAATAACAACTGCTTTATTTTTTTAAACTGTTAATGCTAATATGAGTAAACAAACCAATTTATATCCTTTAATTCCATTTTATTTTTAGTTAACTGTTAATGCATGAGGACATTTGCACAACCATGACTCGAATCAAACGAAATCCACATGTCAAGCATCCATTTAATATTTAAACATTTTGAATTATTGGTATACCGAGCCCGATTTTTTCCGAAATTTCAGGGCAGGCCATTTTCAGAGAGACGGGGATGATAATCTAAAAATAATTTTATGGGGCCTGTGACAAGCAAATTTTAGCTTCTTATATTCCCATTAATACAAGACATGGCACAGACAGGAATTAAGCATTTTTAAAACAATGGCCTTGAACTTCCTCAATGACCTTGGGTCAAGGTCATGACACACCCTCAGGTTATAAGCAATCTTTATATGAATTAAGAACTTTAATATTTGTTCATAAGAACGATATGGACCGGACATGAATTTTGCAATTTTCTGCCGGTGACCTTGACCTTATTCAAATGACCTTGGATCAAGGTCCCAACACACCGTTTGGTCATAAGCAATATTTATGTAAAGTAAGAACATTCAATACTTCTCAATAAGGAAGATATGGAGGGGAAACAAATTTTGCACTTTTCCTGCCAGTGACCTTGCCCTTGCCCAAATGACCTTGAATCAAGGTCATGACACCCTTAGGTCATCAACAATCTTTGTGTGAAGTAAGAGCTTCTAATGTTTCTCCTCAAGAAAAACATGGACCTGACACAATTTTTGCATTTTTTTCTGCAAGTGACCTTGACCTTGCCTGTTTGACCTTGGGTCAGGGTCATGACACATCCTTAGGTCATAAGCAATCTTTGTGTGAAGTAAGAACTTCCAATGTTTCTCCATAAGAAAGATATAGACCGGACATGATTGCACATACGGACAGACAAGGTGATTCCTATATACCCCCCCCCCCAAACTTTGTTTGCGGGGGGTATAATTAGGTTTAAACATTACAATATCATAAATAAACACAAGAACTGTAGCACTGAAAAAGAAAAGTAAGAATTTTATTTCATTATGATAACCCGCGCTGCACCTGGAAAAAAAAAACATGTCAAAATCCTATTGTGATTTATAATTTAGGTATTCCTAGATCATAAAGAACTTTCTAGTAATAGGAAGTGAGTATTATATTCAGCAAAATACAGAACTCTCATTTTCAGTACATATGCATATTATAAAAAGACACTTGCTCATGTGAAAGTCCCCAAGAATATTTTCTTGCCCTATCAGTGAAATCACTTGCCCTGGAGCCCTTGTAATCAAATCTGTCAGCCCCTGCTTCGTATCATGTAATACAACTATATATTACATAGAACGATATCATATTATACAGTATGATCTATCATACCATAGAATGCCATATTATGTGATACAATAATATATAAATGCAATATCAGAATGATAGAATACCATATCATATAATACAATATTATACCTAATCTTTTAAAATGGTACAATATACATTTATTGCATGGGAAGTATGGGGGAATAAATCTTCATATTTCCCGAACATTCATGCAATAAAAGTTTCATTATATTGAACAACAAATGATTATACAACATATGTCGATTTTTAATAATTTAAATTTTATAATTGTGGAGTGCACCACACTGACAATCAGAAGATGCATCATGTATTCAAATTTGATAAACATGAAACTAATTATAAACAAGCATTCTGAGAGTATTGCATAAGCAATACACGTCCCCTACCGGTTTGTGGAAATTGAGAAAACAATGCACTGTTATCAGGTCTAGGCAACCTCCGTTTTTGGAGGATAGCTCAATTTCAAAATGGCTGCTGATTTTTACCATATATGGAAAGTCACTTTGCATTGTGGGTGAAATTATCCTCCATTTTTGGAGGATAGCATGGGTATATTTCATAAAAGGCTTCGTGCATATCTTTAATGAGAAAATGCAAGCACCAGACCATATGGGAATTAAAGTTAAGGAAATAAACTAATGATTGTATGCGGCGATTTGAAATTCTATGTATAGTATCTTCACAATATGCTTTGAAAGTGTGTACTTCCTGTGTTCAGTTTAACAAATGACATAGACTATTTACATCTGTTTCATTTAATAAAAACCACAAAAAAGTTATGCTTATTCCTCATTAAAACATTAATGAATTCATTCACGTTTAGAGACACATAATAGATATCTTGATCTGCTATATTGTACATGTACAAAGTAAATGTTTGCATATACCTTAGGAACTTTGTAGCTCTTATTCTAATTAATTCACAGGTTATTAAGTATCATTTAAATTTATTCCCTTCACACAAAAAGACATTGTTAAATTTTATTAATCAAAATGATACCATTTATAGATATCAATTATCCTGAATATTGAAAAAAATGTGAGAGTCTTCACATAAGATATTTTTCTTTAAATTCAGCCCTGCAATTATTTAAACTTAAATATTTATTAAATATTATCAATAAATATAATTATTCATAGCTAAATAAGGTGATATTTTTATTGTATAATAATTACATTTTATTCATAGTTAACTCCCTTTGTAAAAACAAAGTTAATTGCCCTTCATCTGAAAAGATCCACCAGGGGGCGCAAATATCTATCCTCCAATTTTGGAGGATAAAATCTATCCTCCAAAAACACAGGTTGCCTAGACCTGGTTATGCAGAATATCGAACCCGAACAATAAAAAATTCGAATATAAAAAATTAATTTTCTCGAAAATGACATAAGTTTACATAAGTGTAAACTTGATCTGTAGTTTGACATTTTGAAGCTGTTCAGCAAATTTCATATGATTCCTCAAACGCATGAAGAAAAAAAGTGTGGAAAACTGAAGTGGGACAGACAGACGGACAAACAGACAGACAGACAGACGGACGCAGAGGAAAGCTATAGTCTCCTCTGGTGAAAACCGATAGGGGACTTATAAGATTTGTCTATCAGAGGGCACCTGCTCTAAAAACTTTAACCAGCTCAAAAACATTAACCTCATCCAGCATCCAAAACCAGGCTCAGATTCAGCAATCAACTTATCAAGTTCATCATTATCATAAAGTAGGATCAGTCATAAACAAGATATAATCATCAGAGGGCACCTGCTTCAAAAGCCTTTACCTCATTCAGAATTTTTAGCCTATGGCTCTGATTCAACTTGCAAGCCTGTTAAATGCATAAGCATCATAGACACATTATATAATCCATGCAAGTTAGGTGAAGTTAAGAACAGTAATAACTAATATATAATCATCTAAGGGCACCTGCTCCAAACAATTTAACCAGCTCCTAAAACTTAACCTTAATCAGTAGAGCTGAAATGAATACCATTTATCAATATTAGAATATTCCTGACTGCTACTATTTGTATTCAAAGATTTGTTGGTGTCATCTATGAAGTAGTATGCATGTTTGACAGCTTATTATAGTATGAAGTTGCATGGGTAGACTGCATAAACATGTCAGCTAGTGTCCATTGAATTAGAGGCACATTTTCTTTTTATGCAAATGATATAAAAGAAAATAAATGAACATCTCAATAATCAAAGATTTATAAACTCTAATATGATTTTACGGTCAGGGAAGAAAAGTCTCGAAAATTATTTTTTATCAAAGTTGCTTCTTTAAAAATCCTTTTAATGTACTATTTATATTAACAATCAGTTATAAAATGCAAATGCTCAAACATATTTACAAATTATTTCAATATTTCTGCTATTAATTCATCACAAATTAATATTTGGGATGTTTGTTTTTGTTCGATGTAAACCCTGCTTGAACATTCAAATTAAACAAGCATGGCAGTCATAGATCAGAATTTTTGATTCATATGCATGTTAAAACAAAATGTAAGTATAATCAAGGGAATAATAATTTCTCCCAAACAGTTGAAGCCCTCATTGGGGGTAGGGTTGACCTAGGCTAGGCTTTACAGACAAAAATATTAAATACTTGATTATTTCTAGTTCTAAAAATTGATGATGTTCAACAGGTGTCATTTACTGTATATCAGTTGAACTGACATGACCCTAGGAACAAGAATGTATATGACTTATGGTTGGGGATCTCAATGGTTTTCAGGATATTTGGGCACTTCCTGTTCAAAAAGGAGTCAGGACCACTCCCAGGGCCCATGATCTATATACCATTTGATGCCCTTTGACACAAGGAAGAAGAATATACATGGTTTAGGGGTGAGGATCTAAACCGTTTACAAGATATTTAGGCACTTCCTGTTTGAAGGGGGTCAGAACCACCCCTGGGTCCCATGATCTACATATCATTTAAATCCCCTTAACAATAGGAACAAGTATATATATGGTTTAAGGGTAGGGATCTCAACCATTATGAAGATAATTGGGCACTCACTGTTCGAGGGGTGGTCAAGAGGAACCCCTGGGGCCAAAACCTATATGCCATTTGATGCCCCTTAACACAAGAGACAAGTATATGGTTTAGGGGTGGGGATCTCAACAGTTTTCAAATATACGAACTTCCTGTTCGAGGTAGGTCAGGACAGCCCTGGGGCCCATAACCTACATATTATTTTATGCCATTTAATACAAGAGACAAGAATATATATGGTTAAGGTTTGGGGATCTCAATCATTTTCATATATTTGGGCACTTCCTGTTTGAGGGGGTTGGGACGACCCCTGGGGCCTATGACCTTTATACCATTTGATGTCTCTTAACACAAAGAACAAGAATATATATATATAGTTTTGTTTTGTTTTTTTGGTTTTTTTTTGGGGGGGGGGGGGGTCTCAACGGAATTTGAGAATTTAGGGCACTTCCTCTTTCAGGGGGACATAATTACCCATATGGCCATATCCTATACTATATGATGCCCCATTACACAAGAAACAAGAATATGTATGTTTCAGGGGTGGGGATGTCAACGGTATTTGTGATTAAGTAATTTACCAAAGCTTAGGGCTGGGGATGACACTAGGGACCATATCTCATGTACCATATACAGTGTATATTGCACATTACACTCAAAAAATGCATCTCAAAACCTTATGTCAATATCTTTACACTTTTTAAGTTATGACCTTTACAATATAGTGTAAAATTTAGGAAAATTATGAGATGCATTACATCTCCCTTCTCGTTTTGAAATAAAATTCCTTGGGCATGTATATTCAATTGATGGTTGACATTTAATACAATTTATAGATATTAATCAAAAAAAAAAAAAAAACAAGTGAAAAGCTGTCATTGTGATGGCAAACTGGATTTCTTTTATGTGAACTCTATCCATAATCCATGTCAAACCTGAATTGATAAACACTACCAACCGTATCAAGTGAAATGGAGTATCCTATATGCAATATTTTGCCTGAAAATGACTAAGTTCAAAAGCTGGTATTTTTTTCATTAATTATCAGATATCTAAATCTTAGCAATATGCATACCCCTGATATATGTACAGTTGATCTGCAAATGAACAACTTCCTATCTTAAAAACTGTATGAGGAGTTATCCGTACAATGAGGGTACCCTATATGCAATATTTTGCCAAAAAATGACTAAGTTCAAAACCTACTATTCTTTTCATATATTATCAGAAATCAAAATCCTAGCAATATGCACACCTATAATATATGTATTATCTATTATCTATTAAGGTAAAACCAGTCACAAATGAAAATGTCAACCCATTGAAATATTTAACCTCAATTTACTTCACATAAACAGCACAGATATATTTTGGATGTTTCAAATATTCCCTTCGCACGTAAACTGTTGCACAACAAGCAAATTCACCTCCGTTCAAGATGGCTGCTTCTAACAAAGACTGGTCCTCTAAACTTGTTTCCGAAATACTGAGCCAGAAGTTAAACTGATTGACCCCCATTCTCTCTGTGATATTATCATTTTCGTAAATTACTCAAATTTGAAAAAAAATTAGACCTTAATTTTTGCAATTTACATTTTCTTTTTCGTAAGGATGATTTATGGGTGTTGTTTACTGAGCCAGAAGTTAAACTGATTGACCCCCATTCTCTCTGTGATATTATCATTTTCGTAAATTACTCAAATTTGATAAAAAATTAGACCTTAATTTTTGCAATTTAAATTTTCTTTTCCGTAAGGATGATTTATGGGTGTTGTTTACTCAGGGTTTGAGTTCTCAAATTCCGATTGTTATAAAGTTCAATGTAATGAGTAAAATTTGTTATAAACACAAAAAGAATTTATGAAATGAATAATTATTGACAAAACATTCAATAGTTTTACATTATTATGGAATTAGGCTCAAACAAAAATTGACTTTTAGCCAAACAGAGGAAATTCGGACTAAATTTTGCAGATTTTGTTTTCTGCTAAAAGTTTTTTGGCACTAGTCTAATATTCAAAGTTAGGATTTTATATTTAAGTCTATGTAATTTTGCATATTTTCCGTTGGTTTTACCTTACTTATTCATTTAAATAATCTTATGGCACGAATAATAAAAATATTGAAAAATGCTTAAAAACAATAAAAGACACCATATCTCAAAATTTTGATCATTGACCTCATATAAATTTTATGGCAACAGAATAAGGTCAATATAAGTAGTTCAATATCATAAATGTGTTTGTATTATCATCATTCAATTTTTTGTAAAATTGGATCAAATATGGGTAGGGATTTGAAAACTGATAGAGGAAATTCTGACTGAATTATTTTTTAAAACTGGAATCTTAATGCTGTGTACTTATTTAGTGTCACTACCATTCATAAACTGTATCTTATTTTTTAAAGTGTTTAATTATTTGTAATATTTTTATAATTAAGAAAATCTCAATCATAGTATAAAATTTTATGGGATTTTTCTTGATTTTTCAATATATATTTAATGGCCATTAACTCAAAAAGTAGGTCATTGACCTACTTTTCTGAAAGTGAAAAATAACAATACAAGCAAAGGTCTATAACACACAATAGACGGTTTTCCATTATCATCAGTGTATTTTTTTTTCATTATGAGTAAACGTCATTCTTATGCTAAATTACGTAGAATTTGACTCAGTAGTTCTTGAGAAGAAGATTTTTTAAAAACATTCTACAGTTTGGAGGTTTTCTCCGCTTTGAATAAAATGAACCTCTTCCTGTTTGTTTCAGTTTCATCATACCTCAATGATTTTTCTAATACCAGCATTTTCGACAGAAAAAGTGCCATTCATTATAAGTTTATTGCAATAGTTTAGCCGAAATTACATAATATGTTTATTTTCGTCCATTCCGGTGATTACGGCATGCCTTTTCCCACAGCAAGGCAGTTGCCATATAAGGTCATGCCAAAATTTGACAAACTTGTAGACTTTACATTTGTCAATTTGTATCATGTCACATGTGCTTAGTATTGTCGATTCTGATGATACAAATGCAGAAACTAGGGATTGGAAGTGTGCATAGTTGAAGGTTTAATTAACTAATGAAAAAAATCAAGCTGCAAAATGTGCATCATACGAACATGTGTTTATACCCCCAGTTTTAAAGGTTACACGATCACAATTACACACTTTTATACTCAGGCTCACACACTAAGACGATTGCATATTCAGATTTACACGTTTAAATGTCTGGAATTTTGAACACGATAACCCTCCATAAAAACTTACTAAATTTTACAGCAGCAACAAAAAAAATTCAGGCCAGTTATGATTAATTTCACTTATTTCAGTTTAGTTTTTCATTCCTGTTGGCTCGTCTAAATATCCAGTTAGTTGCTTATCATTTAAAGATTTATACAAATATGTAAAGAAAAAAGAAAAACAATCTATAAACAAGGGCACCGCTAAGCGGAGCATCCCCTCGCGGCATGAATTATTGTGTGTAGGGATGTATTACTTAGGAATATATAGTTATGTTAATGATAAGACCACATTCTACTAACCCTACATTACTGCAAAAAACTACATTTTCTTTACCTGTACTCGATCTAAATCCAAAAATATCAAGTTGTTGATTTGAACTGCTTATTTTCACTTTGATTTCAAAGAAGTGAAGATTGATAACTCTTACTCAGAAAGTTCGATTGATAACTCGTATACAAAGTTGGTTATGACATTGATTTAATGAAATAATAATTTGTAATAGTATTAATGGTTTTGAAAGGCACATGCATTTCTTATATGTTATTTTACAGAAGTGTGCAATCTATGATGAATATTTTTAGTTTTGAACGAATTTTGTCATAATGTATGCCCCCCCCCCCCTTTTACAATGGTGTAATTTTATCTAAGTTTTTGCATTAAAAATTGACCAATTAATATGACATTGCATTTGTTTTAATCTTTTACAATACGGCATACTGGTGCAAAGGTTAAGGAAAGTCCATTGGAAGTTTTTTTTTAATTTACTAGAAAATTGAGATGGAGTGCACACTCACACACATACAAGCATACATGCACACATACGAACACACACACGCACGGTAGCGATGCTATATCCACTTCGCAACAAGTTGTGCAAGGGGATAAAAATTTAAACACAGTTTATACAAAAAAAAAGTCAACAAAAAATACACAGCCCATTTGTGTAATTAGCCCCCCCCCCCCCCAACCCCCACTTTCTTGGCAAAGTTTTACATAACCTTAATCAATTTTCTTTTTCTCTTTTTTTTTGGCTTTTCAAGATTTCTGACGAGTCTAACCCCCTTCCGCAACTTTCAATATTCAATTTGCTTTAAATAGGTTGGAAGAATTTTAATTTTGGAATGGAAATATGATGAATACCAGTCATATTTACAAATTTAAGAAACATGTATATGATATATTTGGTAAAAATTACAATTGGTTAACTTTCAATATGATGGATTTCAGTCTCACTTCTGACTGCATAAAGGAAATATTGTTTATGAAAATGACACAGGGTGTTGCTAAAAAGCAGAATAAAAAACTTATCACAAAATGGAACAAGAACCAAAAAATATAATATGAAGATTATCACTCAATTGGGTATAGCGTTGAGTGAAACAATTTACTTTGTACCATTTGTTCATATCTAAGAAATTGATTATTAGCACATGGTTGTTTCATTGATACCTTTATGAATGTTGATCAACTATAGCATTGCATGAAATTTGCATAAATTGCTTTTGTTGCTGAAATGTGAAAAGTATATTACCAATAATTTTTTTCTCTTTTCTGGTAATACTGGCCTAACAGTATAACGCAATATAGATAAAGCATTTGGTGCGGTTTTATGAATATTATTTTATTTCCAGTATGATGTATTCAATATAATCGATATATAGTTAATAGCATCATTAAGATCATAAACACAACTGACGACATCAATGATCATCTTCATTAAGTCTTAATGTATCATCTGCTTGCTAACCTGTACCACTATTCAGCTATTTAAAATAAAATTTACTCTCAAACAGCATAATTTTCTCAAAAAATGATGTTGTAGATGTGTCATGTTGTAAACATTCAATTTAACAGGTAGCAGTAACTACAAAACTTACTACACGACAACTTGTAAATTTTGTATTTACCATCCAGTAAAGAGGTTAATTCAAAACTAACATGACAGATGTCTTGTCATGTCTTATTTCTTTCTTCTAATATCGGAATTCTTTGTCTAAATAGTCTACCATTGAAGTACACTAGTACTTTCAGCAACGCACTTTTGTTTACACTTGCTTTGGCAGTTGCATATTGTACATATTTATGATCCACATAGAGAACTCTACTGGCGTGCGACCAGTTCTCGCCAAGTACCATTTCTCGCCAGTATATTGTGACGTCATTTTATCAACAAATAAAATTATAGACGAAAAATGACGTCACAATGTACTGGCGAGAAATAATACTCGGCGAGAACTGGTCGCACGCCAGTAGATGTTGTCTGGTTTTATTTTTCTATTATGAATTGGGTCTAGATTGATCAATGCATGTACTGTTAATTTTAAGGACCATTTCCTGAATAAATAACCTCATATTGATAAAACTTTGATAATACTAATAATTTACACAAATTAAATTGTTTAAACATGATTAACACATATATTATAAAGTAAATATCCTACATAAGATTTTCCGTTTTCATATTCCGTTCCACTTTCCTTTCAGCATTTTAGCAACACCCAAAATGACGTAATGCATGCAAATCGATACTGCTAGTGTAAATAGGTGAAAATCTATACATTTTAAATGGTTTCTCATAAAAAAAAAATAAATATTAAATAGGTTAACTGCAGATCAGCATTTGCCAAATACGGTAATCTAACTAAGCATCTTAACAAATCAACTTCTGCAGATTCAAAATGGCGCATAAAGACGATAAATGCCTAACCTGAGTTTATTTACTTACTCTTGACAATTGTACTGAACAGTACTGTGTCAAATAACTGGATTTCAGTTCTGCCGATGCCTTCTGCTCTGGATCAGTTCAATTCTATATACACAAAACTAACTTTGGCAATGCCAAAGGTAAAAAACAATAGAACTTTTCAACTGCGTAGATTATTTACCACCGCTTTTAAGCTCTTCTATTTATAGTTTATGACATCACTTACGACATTATAATAAATCGTACGATGAAATTTCGTATTTGATTGTTTGAACGGTTAAAAAAAAAACACAAAAAAAAACATCTGGATTTTCCAAACTTTCAATGAATATGGAAACTCTTTAAAATATTCAGTATCTGGTTTGTTCGTCTTCAGGAATCTGTTTGCTCCACATCACCATCTTGTCACTGGCATATTTATCCGACATGTATATCCAGTTTTTTTAAAATTACAAGTTAAATTGTGTTTATTATTGAATATTGTTCAATGAATAGTTAATTTCATCAATCAAAACATTTCATGGATAATAAATAACTTATCTAATAGAAGACCATGTAACTATATGTACATAGATTAGTCGGGTTGTATATGTTTGTATTTTTTTTTACATATCCATTTTAATTGCTGCTCTATAATTTACGGAAAAAAATATCATTCAAAATTTTCTAGTTTTCTTTAATGTATGGCGAACAAAGCTACCTTTGCTTGATATCAATTGAAAGGACTCTTGATTTTACATACATTTTGTTTAAGAAATTTATTTACACGCGTAAATGACTCTGAGGTCCGCCGACCTTTTCCCCCCTAAATTATCAGGGCCATTTATTGACATTTCGTTTGTTGCATATCGTGAACCACATCCTTCTGAACCTCTTTTCTTCTAAACTGCTTTTCAAAATAGTTCGTTTCAGCTGTAAGAGCTTTGGTTGAGCCCCTTTTTCTTAATATGAAATAAAAGGTCATTTACTTTAAAAATCATTTTGTTCACCAGGTGTTTCGAAATTCGTTACCATTCATGAGAAAGAACGTTTATAGGGCCGGTCCCTTATCTCCTTATTGGGGCTGCTGAACAAACTTTTGACCCATAAAATCCCCTAATTAGATAACACATGAGAAAATCATTATACTGTTAGGCTACATACATGTAACTGTAAGATAAACATATTTTCTTCTACAATCAAATACAAAATATCCCCCCGTAAAGAATATAGATAAAAAGCTTTAGATTCTTCTAGGTCCTTTATTTGTGGGGCCAGCCCCCTTTTCTTTTCTTGATATTTTGTTCATCAAGTGTTACGAAATTCGTTACCGATCTCGAGATACCTTATTAAGAACGTTTAAGGGGCCGGTCCCTTATCTCCTTATTGCAGCCATTGAACCAAATTCTTAAGGTTGCATGTTGTTTTAAAAGTACATCATTTAAAGCATCTTTTCTTTTACACTGCATTTCAAGATATTTTTCCTGTTTAAATATAGGTGATCAAAGTTTTGGACTTTTGACCCCTAAAAACCCCTAATTACGTAACACATGAGAAAACCGTTATACTGTTAGGCTACATACATGTAAGATAAACATATTTGCTTCTATAATTTATTACAAAATATCCCTCGGTAAAGAGCTATAGGAAAAAGACTTTAGAGCCCTCTAGGTCCCTAATTTTAGGGGTCGGCCTCTTTTTCTTGGTATCAGATGAAAGGTCATTTGATTTTATAGACAATTTGTTCAACAAGTGTTCAGAAAATAGTTACCATTCTCTCCCTTTTGAGATATAGGTAATCAAAGTTTAGGAGTGTTGACCCCTAAAAACCCCTAATTACGTAACACATGAGAAAATCATTATACTGTTAGGCTACATACATGTAAGATAAACATATTTGCTTCTGTAATCTATTACGAGATATCCCTCGGTAAAGAACTATAGGAAAAAGACTTTAGAGCCCTCTAGGTCCCTAATTTGAGGGGCCAGCCCCTTTTTCTTGGTGTCAGATAATAGGTCATTTGATTATAAAGACATTTTGTTCAATAAGTGTTCAGAAATTCGTTACCATTCTTGAGATATATGAGAAAGAATGTTTTAGGGGCCGGTCCCTTATCTCCTTATTGGGGCCGCTGAACCAAATTTTTTAGGTTGCATGTTGTTAAGTACATCATTTTGAGCATCTTTTCTTTTATAATGCATTTCAAAATATTTTTCCTTTATGACATATAGGTGATCAAAGTTTTGGACTTTTGACCCCTAAAAATCCCTTATTACGAAACACATGAGAAAATCATTATATTGTAAAGCTACATAACTGTTAGATTAACATATTTGCTTCTATAATCTATTACAAAATATCCCTCGGTAAAGAGTTATGGGTAAAAGAATTTAGAGCCCATTAGGTCCCTAATATTAGGGGCCAGCCCCTTTTTCTTGGTATCAAATGAAAGGTCATTTGATTATAAAGACATTTTGTTCAACAAGTGTTCAGAAATTCGTTACCATTCTTGAGATATCTGAGACAGAATGTTTTAGGGGCCGGTCCCTTATCTCCTTATTGGGGCCGCTGAACCAAATTTTTTAGGTTGCTTGTTGTTAAGTACATCATTTTGAGCATCTTTTCTTCTTTACTGCATTTCAAAATATTTTTCCTTTTTGAGATATAGGTGATCAAAGTGTTGGACTTTTGACCCCTAAAAACCCCTAATTACGTAACATATGAGAAAATCGTTATACTGCTTGGCTTTATAACTGTAAGATAAACATATTTGATTCTATAATTTATTACAAAATATCCCTCGGTAAAGAGTTATGGGTAAAAGACTTTAGAGCCTTCTAGGTCCCTAATTTGAGGGGCCAGCCCCTTTTTCTTGATATCAGCAAAAAGGTCTTGTAAAAATAAACTTTTTTTACATTACATGTTTTAACAAAATATTTTCCAGAAAAGAGATAAAGAGAGAAAAGCACAAACATTCACGACGCTTTTTTATTGTCAATTTTCGAGCCATAGCGAGCTTTGGCGCCAGTAGTGCTAAACATACAAAACAACAATCATGCAAAACTTCAATCTTTCCTTTACCTACCGTAAAAATTTGAGCTTAATATCTCTTATAGTTTAGGAGAACAACAGAAGACAAAATACCCATATAAAAATTGGAAAAATCTCAATATCTCAAAAACGGATGTGACGTCATCAACACAAAAAAAATTTAATCAGGTTCAGACCAATATCTATCATATCTGAAAATTTGATTGAGATCGGACGAGTCGTTTCTGAGAAATCGCGTGCACAAAAATAGGAAGAAAAAAAATAATAATAATAAGAATAGGGAAAAAGAAACAAAGCAATAACAATAAGGTCTTCCGTTGGAAACGGAAGACCTTAATAATAGGGAAAAAGAAACCGAAGAATAACAATAAGGTCTTCCGTTGGAAACGGAAGACCTTAATAATAACTAGACTCTTGTTGCAAAAGCAACAAAAAGGTCTTCCGTTTTGATATACATGCATCAATTTAAATGCAAGACATTGCTTCTCTCGCATAGAAAAAATTAGTGGATATGATTATTGTGAATGATATATCCAGACGTTACTTCCATGTTAAACAAAACAAGGTTATCACATATTCATACATTTTTCTGGATTTCCGGAATGTTTGGATGTTCAATTATCGGTTAGTTTTTAGATCTCGTTGAGAATTTTTTTGTTTCTGGACCGGAAACGGAGAAACACAATGAGCAAAGAAAATAAAAGCAAGAATTGTTAGTACATTTACCTACGGCATGTAACATTTCCTGAGGCTGAATGAAATATTTTAAAGAAAAAATCTATACTTATTAAAATCTCCATTCGTTTGAACGCTTCCAGTGAGAACCGGAAGTGGAAATGGAACCTGTTAAACACATATTCAATCAAATGCCTATAGGTTTTGTGTTTTGATCATCTACAGTTTCCGAGATCTCGCAGGTATATAATTTGTACGAAAAAAGTGTAATAGTATGAATATTATGAATATCATATTATTTAAGTACATAGATTAAGTATATAGATTTTAAGATAAAACCAACCAAATCTGACACACATTTTAAATACACACCACACACTTAGATCCACCCTGTACCTTTACACACCTGTATATATACCCCAGGGGCAGTGATTTGGTAAACATTTGTGTGCATGAGTTTTATTGGTCAGATATTTGTTAGGGTTGTTGTGGTTGGTTTGTTGATCTGAGTATGATATTTTGCCGCCAAGTTTTGTCAATCTTTGTTTGGTCAGCCAGAGGGTAGCAGTTATATAGAATAAGACCTACTGTACATCATAAAGTTTGACAACTGACTATTTCTCTTTCTGGTAAGTAACATATTAACTAATATTCCATGTATTAAAATATTATTAACATGTACTTTTCTATAATTTAGCAAATTAGTAATTTCTCATGAAGCACTTTAACTAATTAGAATGAATGAGTGTCATGAAAGAGTATTATAGATTTATTTAGTAGATATTGATTATAAAGTCAATATTTGTTTCTTATTTAAAGGAGTAACTGATTTTCTAATCAGTTTCAGAGTGTTTTTATGACGATCAAATATTTGGTCTAATTGTTCAAAATGAGCAATGTAAATGTTTTTAATTAAATAGTATTTTAGTATTCTGTTAATTGAATTACAGATATATAAACGAGTATACACTCATCATTACATGAATAGAGGAAGCTTATTCCCATAGAATGGTGAGACAATTTCTAATGAATAATGTGTCTATTATATTTTTAATTGCAACCTATTTTTATGATTATTATGGGCATATCGTATAATATATTGAAATTGTAAGAGTTACCTCCCTTTAATTGCTTTATGTAAATATATAATATGAATTATGATATCGGTATGTGCATGATAATTCAAATCTAGATGGAAATTAAGTTAATTATCATAGCATGAGGATTATTGTTTTATATTTGCAGGGCTCTCTATCATTTAATTTCACTGTCACTGTGTCCACAATAAATTAATATTCGAACCCTCAACAGGCGTTATTTATTATAAGTAAAACCTGTAACAAAAGCTACAGGAGATATTTGAAATGTTTACCAGAAGTAGAATGTTTTCGTTTATATAAGCATTGGACACAATACATGTAGTTCGATTGTTGGTCTTGTCATGAAGATATGCACTTTAGCAACTCTGTTTAGAGTTTCTCTCTAAATATTTTGTAATGTATGGAGTTGATTTCTGATGAAAACGCGTGGACAATGATATCAGAAATAAAAGAAATTGTACTGATGTCATAACCATTTATTATGAATTTCTAAAGGTTTAAAAGACATAATACATCAATTATTCTTGTTAAAAGTGGGATCATTGTTATAACAAACAGAAATAGATTTTTCAAATCTATATTTCAAATAATAAAACATTTCTGTTAAAAATGAAATAGTTGTTATAACAAAGGCAGATGTTAGATTCTCCAAATCTATTAGTTTGCCTATTAAAACTACTGCATGAATAGTTGTTATAACAAAGTCGGAGAATAGATTGCAAATCTATGTGCAGAATTAAAAAAAAAAGTGGAAAATGTTTTTCACATTTATAAAACATAATCTCCATCATCTCCTTTTAAGATGTGACATGGGCATCTATCTATTCTGTCTTCTTCTTCTTTTTGGGGTTGATGACTTTGCTACAAAAAGAAAGTTAGGCAAGTGAATTAAAAGCACTTGAAACTAAACAAGGTATGAATTTCTTTGTTGTCAGCATATTCATGTATGCATTCAAGGTCAGCTTCAAAAACAAAATGACAGACATTAATGAATGTACGCCTAAAAAATCCCAAGATTTGTCTTTTGAAACAGTCTTTACTCATTAGGTAAAAACTAACTAGAGGCCTGTGGGCCACAAAGCTCACCTGAGCAACAGTAGCCATAATAAGCATTGATTCTGGTGTGATTACTGTAATATATAATTCATATGGTGAAAGTATAAGTATAAAATCTATACTTGTAAATTTAGAGTATTTGCCAATAAACTAAAAAATTCCTGCATTTTATTTCTTTCATTATCAGCCAGTGGTTGATTTCTTAAAACTTGTAAAATATAAATGTTCACACAATGTGTGGCAATATTTTTTACGAACTGTTTTAAATATTGTAGTTGTACAGATTGGACTTTAGAGATCATTAACTCTGAGAGAGAGAGAGAGAGAGAGAGAGAGAGAGAGAGAGAGAGAGAGAGCTCTTCTGTGTAAATAATAAACTTATAATAAATTCGTAGCAGTTTAATTATGACCGGTACATCGCTTTATCTAGGTTTCTGTAGTCAGTTATTTGAGCAGAATTTTATTTCAGGACTTAATTGCTACACCTGTCGATAAACTGAAGTATATAACAGTACAGATCATGTTATGCACTATGTGGTACTTACTACTTAGCTCCTCCTACACAGCTATAAGAAAATCATTGAATGAAAAAAATTTCAATTGTTTAAATAGGTTTTTCTTATATCCAAATTTAGGAGAGAGTTCTTAGCATCCTTAGGTAAAAGCAATTAAAGTTTGTTATGTGCTAGGTATGATTAAAATTGGACCATGAGGTTTCGAGAAGAGGTCAAAAAGTTTACAGACAGACAGAAAGACTGACGCCAGACAAAGTTATCATGAATTTAAGCTCATATCAGCTTTCAGCTCAGCTGAGCTAAAAAACCTACTGGGAAGTACCCGGATGATAAAATTAAAAAATTTGTTTGGCGACATTTTAAGAAGTTGAATTAGATAAACAATGCAAATATTTTCCATTATAAATTTTAGTAAGAAATTTGTTTTTTTTTCTATTCAATATCTCCTGTGTATATAAAAAGAGATAAAGAAATCTTTTACTATGTATTTTTATCCAATTAAATCACAATTTACTGACAGGTATATTAAATTTTTTTTTATCGAAATCATGAAAAAGCGAGCTGAAAATATTTATACTATAATTAATCAGCAGTGAGTACTTTTATAAAGATTCCTAAGACTTACACTTCAGCAATTGTCAGACCCTTTGCTTTGCCCGCAATGGAGATCGTTTCTTTGAATATTTTTCCAGGGAAAATTGTTTCCAATAGGGAATTGTCTACTTTTAAGGTTTTGCCATCCACGATGATGTAATTTGATTCTCTGAAAAAGAAGAAAAATTGAAATAAGTCTCTTAAAAATTATTGTATTGCAGTTGTTATTTGGAAAGAGCTTGATAAACATGCATGCGAGGGTTTCCCTCGAATCTTGCATAAAAGGCTGAAATGGAAACATACTGCACATACATACACATGCACAGACTACGTTATATTAATATTTGGTGCAATGTAATATTTTCACATGCAAGCAATCCAGTATAGTCAAAACTGTCCTAATGCCAGCAAATCAAATTCCATTAAACTTTATGTGAATTTCCCTAATTCAAGTAACTATCTGTAAAATAATTAAATCATAAAGGTCTGTGACATATAAATAAATAAATAAAGATATTTTATTAAAAGAATTTAATCGATTGCGACCTGTAATTTACTCCATAGCTGAGGGGATAAAGTGTCAGACTTGTGATCTGTACATCCCGAATTTGAATCCCACAAGGGCTTTTATTGTTACTCACTGAAATTTTTTTTTGAGATATTCATTTTTTATCCCCAAACTGCAAATTTTTCGCTTATTTGACACATGTACAGTTTATTTATTATTATATATCTCATTATCAAATAATGTCCTGTAGATTTGAGTGAATTTTACAAGGTGTGTTATTCCACCTTAACTATAAAGATACACTACCTGTGAATGCATCCACTCGAGTTTCAGCTTTCCTGGCTAATTAGTTTGTGAGAAGACGATTTTGAAAGATTTAATTTATATATTCTTATGTTAAAAATCTACTGTCCATTGTAGCCCACCCGACACCTCAAAGGTCATGATTTTCACAATTTTGAATGTACATTACCTTTGGATACTTCCACACATTACTAAGTTTCAGCTTTCCTGGCCAAATGGTTTATGAAGAGAAGATTTTTAAAGATTTACTCTATATATTTCTATGTTAAAAATTGACCCGCCATCGCCCCATCCTACACCGCGAGGGTCATGATTTTCACAACTTTGAATCTACATTACCTGAGAATGCTTCCACATAAGTTTCAAAGATTTACTGTATACATTGCTATGTAAAAAGTTGCCCCTCCCCATTTGACCCCACCCTTCCCACGGGGGATCATGATTTTCACAACTTTGAATTTACATTACTTGAGGATGCTTCCACACATGTTTCAGCTTTCCTGGTCAAATGGTTGTTGAGAAGAAGATTTTTAAAAAATTCTCAAAATTTTTCATTAATTCATAATTATGTCCCCTTGTAAGAGGACTTGATCCTTAATTTTCACAACTTTGAATCCCGTTAGGCTAAGGATGCTTTGTGCCAAGTTTGGTTGAAATTGGCTCTGTGGTTCTTGAGGAGATGTTGAAAATGCGAAAAGTTTACAGACGGATGACAAACAAAATGTGATCAGATTAGCTCACTTTAGCTTTCAGATTAGGTGAGCTAACAGGATATTTCACTTAAAAAAGAAAAATAATTGAAAATGTGAAATTTAGAATTTTACTATGGATACATGTTATGTAATACAATTTCTCTATCTGATGATGTATTTTTTGGTTGTGTAAGAAAAAACTGGAGGTACTGTGAGCAAGCTCACAATTGATATCCCCCGCTAAGAAAAAATCGTAACTCTTGTAATTTTCTATTTTAGAAAATATCCGATAAATCTATTTCACCATTCTTTTTTTACAACTGTTAATATGAATACACAAACCAATTTCTATTCTTTAAATTGTATTTATTTCAAGTTAACTGTTAATGCATGAGGACATTTGCATTCTTATGTTAACAAACATGACTTGAATCAACAGAAATTCACATGTCAAGCAACCATTTTATATACACATTTTGTATTATTGGTATACTGAGCCCAATTTTTTTTCAAATTTTTTTTTTCGCATGAAATATTTCCGCTTCTAAATTTTTCCATTAATACAAGACATGACACAGACAGGAATTAAGCATTTTTTAAACGATGGCCTTAAACTTTCTCAATTGGTCATGTCACACCTTCAGGTTATAATTAAGCAATCTTTATGTGAATTAAGAACTTCCAATATTTGTCCATAAGAAAGATATGGACCGGATATAAATTTTGCACTTTTCTGCCAGTGACTTTTTCTTACCCAAATTACCTTGGGTCAAGGTCATGACACAGCCTTAGGTCATAAGCAATCTTTGTGTGAAGTAAGAACATTCTATTTTCTCCAAAAAAAAAGATATGGACAGGACACAAATTTTGCACAGACAGACGGACGGACGGACAAGGTGATTCCTATATACCCCACAAAACTTCGTTTGCGGGGGGTATAAAAAAGCAGATTGACTATAACCCTTCCCCTAAAGATTTCTTCATGTGAACAATGAGCCAAATAAGGCTAGGTAGAGAGTATATATGCTGTGAAAAAAGGATTTAAAATAATGAGATATGATGTTGATTCCTGACATACAAACTTCATTCAAGGTCACTGCAAACGCTTTATGCAAAGGTACTCTGTCAGATTGGGCCAAGGGGAGAAAACATATCCTCAGAAGGACAGATAGATGACCAAAGTGATCATTATAAGGGGCACGCAGAGCGGGACTTAAAAAATAGTAAAGTGCATGTATATTTATATTATTATTTGAACTTACTCAAGGATTTCCAACCCTTCTATTTCACCTTGAAATAGTGTCTCTTCATCTGTTTCCTGCATTACAATAAAAACATACATAATCAGATGTTTGCTGAATCATATTGTGTGTTAATATACAAAATGAACAAATATATGGTTCTAGATCATAATAAGCATTGTATCATCTTTTAAAATGTGTGAACTGCCAATTCCAATGCTTGAGCGGGATATTATCATGTGTTTTTAAAATTAATGCATTATTTACCTTAAGTTTTGTCAGGTTTGTGGAGTTCAGACTCACAGTCCCTTTCCAGACAGCAACTTGTACACATATGGCAGTGATAATTGAGTCTATGGGTGGGACTACCAAGTCTGCAGTTTCCCCCCATAACTTGCATATTATAATGTCTTGGCCGTCAAGGGATTCGAGGGTCAATTCTTTTCTCCTGCTGTTAGAGCTCTCTATCAAATCTGAAGACTGGATATAATATAAAAAGAAAGGTTAAAATGAAATAAGAGGCTCAGTGGCTACATTATTTACTGAGCAATTAACAACAGGCAACACATTTAATCCTTATTACAGTGGATGACAAACACATTTTTTAGACACTTGCCCTTGGGCAAGTGGTTAGGCAAAATTTACTTGCCCTACCTCAATATCTACTAGCCCTACCAAATTCTGTATTGTGATTAAAGATAAACGATAAATATACTGCCCACGGGCAAGTCCGTATTGAATTTTTACTTGCCCGATCGGAAATATCACTTGGCCTGGGAGTCAGGCAATTGGATTAGCCAGCGCCCTGCTTAAAGATGTATCTTATACATTGGAAGATCGAACTCATTGTGTTGCAAATTCATTAAGAATCTTTACTGCATTATGCAGGATTATCACAATTAAATAATTTGTGAAAGACTTTCAGAAAATTATTCCCTGAAATATTTTAACTAGGGCTACAAAACGAACCCAACATCCCATACTTGGTTTTTATTGTTTATAACATGGGGATTTTATGAAATTTTTTTTATCTACAATGCAATTATATTGTAGTATCGGATGTTATACATTTAGTTTATTATACTAAATATATTAGTTATGTATTGTTTCCTAAATCTCCTTTAACAAAGTTTTCAATTTTACCAGGAAGGATTTTTTGCTTCAAGAGTGGTATACACTGCAGATAAATGTCATAGCATTTATGAATCAAAATTACTTTCATTTTTTTAAGTTTAACTGACATTTAAAAAATATAATAACTGATTTTTTTTATTATTTAAATAAGATTTATAGTTAGGGACTTAGATTTTCGAATTCTAGGAGAAAAATGAGAGGCAGGGATGGGATGGGTGGGTGGTGGGTCTCCGTTTCTCAATCTGCATAACTCTCTGTCTTTATCTTTGTTTAACCCACCACCGTTTTTCTCTGAGGATAATGGGAGGCAGGAAGAAGGGGTGAACATGATCCAGTTTATTCTGTTGATATGGGTTCATCATGCAATGTAAAATCAGATTATTTCATCCATCAATCCATCTCTCTCTCTAAGTTATTTCAGGTCTTGCTGCTTTAAAATAGACAAACTATGAATTCCAGGGACAAATGATATCTAGTGTTCTTCACACCAAACACATACATGTTTTGAAAACCTCAAGTTGCTTTGAGTGGTTTTAAAACAATGTAATGGCAATTTTATAAAATTTCTATGTTAGGCCATATGTTAATGCTCCATAGTGACAAAGGTTATTATGGTAGTAAGCTTCCTGGTGTACATAATCATGAATTTAGTTTCTCTTAATGATGTGTAGGAGCAGAGAATTTTTTTTAGATATTATATGCATTAACACAATATAACAATTTTGGTTCCACCTTAAAGTCAGAATGCCAACCTTTTTGGACAGTCATGAAATTTATAATTTTGGTAGACGGCTTCTTCATCTACATAATCTTTCTTACAAATTTGTGGAAGTAGTGGTAGTAGAGGAGTTTTTAAATATTATACATTTATAAGACTATTTGACAAGTTAAGACTTATTTGTCCTCAAGTCAAAACCCATACCCTGAGGAACATGGAATGTACAATTTTGGTAGAGGGCATGTTGGTGTACTGTTATAATTTGGGCTTTTTCTTAAGATGTGCACAGTGGTAGTGAAGAAGATTTTGGAAAATGGTTAAGTTTTTAAGTTGCCTACAACCAGGGTTTTTTTTTTCAATCAGGCAACACACTAGATTATAGTAATATTCAATAATTTAAATAGAAATCAATATTGATTCATAATCAATATGACTTACTTTTCTTAATATACCCTTCACGGAGATGATTGTTTTTGGTGGGATAAGGTACGTGTCGTCAACCATGTGTACTGGTGGATTCAGTATGACATCAACTTTGTGTTTGTCCACTTCGAACTTTGCACACTGGAAGACCTGTTAAAATGCATAGTAACTGTGTTATGCTTATAAACGGTATAAACTACAAATATGGAATTAAAATATGAAGTATAATTAAAATGATTTTTTTAAAACTTGTACTTTGAAGTGCTTTTGCAGTTATGTGAAGTATACATATGTGTGGTGAAATGTATCATAAAGCTGCTTGGGCTTTATTCGAATTGACCATGCCTCGACCGATATTGTCACCTCATAATACTCAAAGAATGATTCCTTATTCCTTAATTACCGGTAAATGTTATTTTGATTATAGTCAAAGATTGATTTATACTGTAAGTTATCAAACGCTTGTAATTATATTATATACTGTGCTCTATTTTAAAACAGGTACTAATTATTATAATGTTCTTAATTAACATATGCTAATGTGAAGGGATAGGAGAAATAATGACGGACCAGACCAGGATTTGAACCTGGGCCCCCTGAATCTCTAGTCAGGTGCTCTACCAACTGAGCTATCTGGTGCTGGTATTCAAACCAGTCTGACTGTCACATTCCTCTCCCCTTAAATGATCTTCGCCCTCGAAGATCACCCCAGGCTCTTCCCCTGGCAGGAGTTCACCTTTCAGTTCCAGGGGTTGGTCACGGCACCAAATGTAACAGGATGGGAGAAATAATGACTGACCAGACCGGGAATCGAACCCGGGCCCCCTGAATCTCTAGTCAGATGCTGTACCAACTGAACTATCTGGCGCCGGTATTCGAACCGGTCTGACCGTCACACTTAATCAGTTACACACTTTTTTGAATAATATATATTTCAATATTTAGATGATCGGAAAAGATCATGAATGAGAATCCAAGAATGGATGATTTTTGTAAAAATTCAGTAACTAATGGATATTCATGTAAAAATGATGCGACAAAGGAAATAACTTTTTGATATTGTAGCATTGAAATGCTATGTATATTTCATGCTTGTGAAATTAATTACTATATCATAAGAATTAGTTTTCTGTAACTTTATTATATCTATGCATATATACAGGGTAATTTGTAAATTACAAATAAAATATTCAACAACGGACCCGCAGATGTTCGTCAGATGTCTGTCATTTATTCACCCCCGTTACATGATAGTGTATTTACAAGAACAAGTTGTCCAATGCTCCGGGAAAAGTTCCAGCACAAACGTAAAAAAAAATATCAGGATTTGGAGTAAGAAAAATATAGCTCAAGTGTACGTGGCGTGATTATAGTGCAATATTTTATCGGACCCAATCTCCCTTTTTTGGAGAATTTTTTTTTAGAATTTGCACATGCATTTCATAAACATAATAAAATGTTATCGTATTATCTCTCTGTATATATATATTTAAATTAATGGATATAGTTACTTACCCTCGATGTGTCGTTTAGTCTGACCGTGTCCTCAACCACTGATACGTTGATTAAAAGGTAAAAATTTTCCTTCTGTAGACGGAACTTTTCCGGGTATTGAACTGTTTTTATTGTTTTGCCGTTTTCTTCATACGCAATTGTATTGAAAAATGTTCCCCTGTCACTTTTCCTAGTGTTGGCATCTGAAATCACATATACCTTTAACCGTAGCCCCGCCATCTTCGGAAATGAAGCTTTTTGCACGAGCTGTGCCTGAACGCGGGAATTTTTAGCGGGTAAAATTTCGTACAATGACGTATAGATTGATGCTATGTCATAGGATCGGAAGATTTTGGGGGGGGGGGGTCATCTACAACAACAACCCCCCCCCCCCCACAAAAAAATGAGAAAACCATGCAAGCACGTAGCACTTTTTTTAAAGTAAGCTGGGAGCAGTCATTAAAATATACATATAAATACATGTACATGTATCAGTAAGAAATTTTTTACGACAAAAAATATATCTATCTAATATAATTCTAAATGAAACATTCTGAAAATTTCCTTCCATCATTCAATGTGTTAAGCTCTCGGAAATGTAATTTTGTTGACCTTTCTTGGTCCATGTAACTGTAATTGAGAATGCATCTTCGCTAGCCAAGGGTTTTCGGTCCACTGCAGATGCTGAGAATGGAGCTTGATCGTTTCTGCGGGTAATTTTATGAGTTAAAATGTGCATTCATATCTTCAGCGTTATCGACATTTTGATCGACCTTCCTTCTCTTTTGTCTGGACATATATGCCTGCGTGCGCGGCGGAGGGGGGGGGGGTGTCTGTGTTTGAATGTGCGCTCCTTCCCTTTTCTCTCATTGTAGTTAAAAAAAATTTTACAATCATTGAGGTAAAAAAAAAAACCAACACAGTGCCCCCCCCCCCCACCTTCTTCAGAAGCTGGTATCTTCTACTGCACCCCACCACAGTTTGCGTTACGATATATCTTGGATCAGCAACTGACCGCAGTTTATTCGCAATTAGAATACACAAAGGAATTGAAGTACGAATGAGAACTTCGTTAAAACACAATAATATAATATTATTACATTACATTTAAAAATTTTAATAAAAGTTCTTCCGAGGTCCTCGACCACTGATTTTATTTTCTCGGGGGTGGGGTTGCACACTGCCTTGAAGAATAGTTACTGGAAGTACCTTGACATGTAACGCGATAACTTGAGATATTCGTGGTAGACGAGATCGTGGATGAGGACATGTACACTGTAATTATATATTGCTGTATAGATCTAATTTGCTCCGATAATCATCAATATTACATTGCGTTTGTGGAAAAAAAATCAGAAAACAAAAAGCAATAACAACAACAACAACAACAAACAGACGCTTATGTATAAGTGCACCGGCTATATATAATCAGAAGAAAAGCATGAATAGATCTATAAGAGAAAGGAAATAAAATATTAGAAATTAGAAAAAAAACAAAATCATAAAAATAAATGCAAGAATTATTAGAGTACTCCAACGTAGATTTACTCAATTTATATGCACACACTGCTACAGTTATGAGACTATATCATTTAAGAAATAATGATTCAATGGCATGCTTAAATGAAGCAATTGGAATTAGTATGAGAACCTGAGTGTATACTTAATACTTAACAGCACTTAAAGAAAAACGTAAGAAAAAAAATCTTCACTCGAGGTTCAGTGTTCTTGGAAGGGTGTGGGGGTCGCTGGGTGAGCGAGAGGGGGATGAACGAGCGCGTGGAGTAGGACATGTAATTATTCTATCGATGCGCAAATCTAACTCAACTACATGTATAAAGTAACTCTTAACTGGACTCAGTATAATGCGGCCATTGTCGAATTCAATTTAAATCTGTTATAAATCAATAGATTGCATGCATGATTATGTATAATCAATGCATTGGGTTTAAAATCAAAGAAAAAAGAAGGGGGTAAATGTACACTGCTAAATAATGAAACTATGTACAAACATAGGGAAGAAAGAGAAAAAGAAGAACATAGGAGAAGCACTGGTAGATAAGTGTCGAATCAAATGAATAAAATTAAGAAAATAGAAAAAAAAACTATAACAACAAAAAGGTCTTCTGTTTTTATACATGTAATATTGATCTTGCATGTCCTTTAATTAAAACTTCTTATTACGTGACTAATGAGAACGGTGCGTCGATTTACCCAAATGGAACGTCAAATGAACCCAAATGTAGCCAAAAGGACCAAAATGGAAACACAAATGGAAACAAATGGACCCAATTGGAAACCGAAATGGAAACTGAATGACATACTGTGGAATCATTAAAATCCGCTCAAATTTCGTGGTTTTCATAGGTAGCCCTCCCCCTCGAAAATTATATAAATGAAAAAATCTTATAGAGAGGACCAGAAGTAATGCCGGATAAAATGAAACTCTATGTCACTTTTACCTCAAGTGAAAAAAATACACAAACAGATAATTATGTTTTATATCATCTCTGAAAGTTATCCAACATTAACCCGATGGTGTGATAGGACGGTAATTCAGCGATCTGAATTTTGTACGGAACGAAATATCAAGACACCGTTTTGTGACGTAATTCCGTCGCTTACTGCACACGTCTGCTGCGAAAGATTTTAAAAGAAATTGTAAACAGAAGTAGAAGAGAAGGAAAAGGTAGAAGAATAGCCGGTTGGTTGTAATCTTTTGCAAGAGATTTTCAACATTTCAAGGTAAGTACATAATGCGACTTCTTTTGTATCAAAACCAAAACAAAAAAATAGTTCAATGATTTCGCACAGCAATTGTAGACTGGCATCTTGTACGCTATTTTTATGTGAAAGGGACATGGACACTTTTTTCTCCAAATTTTGCAATTAATGGCATTTCCATTGCTTGACTAAAATTTAATGTCGTTTGATGATATATAGAAGATGTACTGCAGTAGTGTTATGAGTTACTTGATTTGTGATAGTCTACAATAGCCATGTTGTACAATAGCCATGTAGTTAGCTGGTTAGAAAGAATAATCTTACCGTGACCAGGCTACGCTCAGGTCACAGTAAGAATTCGTCCCATAAACTTGCAATGTAGCAGCCACGAAGCTGATCAGCTTCGTGTCGATTTTAAGTCTGTAAAAAATAATCTGCTGGGGAAAATCACATTTTTATACATAACAAACCTTTTTGAACATGCATATTTCATTTATTCCAGAAAATATCCATTTAATGAGTCATACCAAGGCATTTTGTTAAAGTACACGTTTGAATTTGCCTGCCATTTAGTTGGAAATCGCACTTGGAATGTCTTGGATTTTATCATTAACATGGCGACCATAAACAGCGAATTTTCAAAAGTGATGTTAAAAGTGGCAGTGATTTCGTTGCAAAAACAGTTAATGTGGTAATATATATAGGATTCTAAAAGAGCAACATTGTAAGTTTTTGAGACCAATCATATTTAGGCAAGCTACAGCGCGATATAATTTTTTCATTTGCTACAAAGTGAGGATACGGGATGAATTCTATCGTTAAATTGGGTACGAGGACATTTGTAATTTTAACGACAGAACATTGTGTCTACCATGTAGTGTCTTAAGAATAATAATAGTAGCTTGATCAAATATTTAAACAAATTTTTAATATTTTCGATGCCTACTATCTATTCAAGATATATTACTATAGTCAGGTACTCTTGCGCTAAAATATATAGATATGTTCATGATCAGCAGATACAACATTACAATAAATATTTAGAATATCAATGTATATATGTAATACGTGGAAGAAAACAAAATTAACGTAAAATTATTTTGAATAAACACCCCACCCCAAGAAATGTAAATGTGAAGTATTCATATTCTTACGCTAGCTGCCTCCTCGTTCTTTTTCATGTAAATATATTATATAGGTCATTCTTCGATTGACAATTTTTTCACTTATGAATATTGCTTATATTATTACAATAATTATATTACTCTCATGATTATTGTTTGTTAGTTATCACACAATTTCTTTTAATTATTTGTTGTGTAAGAGTTGGTGTTATTTCTTTTTTTCTTTTTTTTAAACAACGGAATGGTTATGCAAGACCTGCACCATATTGTGTATACTCTGTTAGAGCACAGATGTGTGAACTGTTTGCTAATGACAGGTGGCAGTATTTAATACGAACATGAAGAACTATAAACGTCAGTTTCTTAACATTTTCAGTGATTTTAACTGTAGAGATTGGCTGAGCACAGTGAAAATTCAAGTAATTTAAAAGTTGAATATCTTGGATATGGGGTAGCCCATATCTATTCTTGTCACAGTATATACTTGTTATCGATGAGAAATCAACAATCATTTCAAGAACTGCAGGTAATGTTGTCTAAAATTTATGTAAAATGTACAGTCATTTGACCAGTTCCGAATTTTGACCAGTTGCAAATGGTTCATAAGTTAAATAGAAAATAATTAATGAAATAAAAGATGGGGGGAAAACATTGATACCTTTAATATAAACAGGAATTAATGCTTTGTTAAGCAAAATTCTGCAGCAGTTTTACTGTTTCATTTTTGCGGTCATGTATTATGTATTCAATATGATCAGCCTTAGATTAGTCAACCTACTTTTACTATGCAGTAAATCCAGGTCATTGCAACTTTAATATGCACATAAATCATCTGTCGGCGCCTTAAATTTTCACTTGTAATGTGTAACAAGATTTTTTTTATTAAAAGAAGGTTTTTTATGTATTCTAACATACCCAGAAAGCATGCAGGATATCAATTAAAAAAAAAACGCAAGTAGATGCAGAATTTAATGGAGCCATCATTTTACAAGTTACGAATACCCATGCAGTTTAATTTCCTCTGGTTTGGAATTAAATGAAGGGATGGATTATAACAAATACTTTTGGAATTCATTAAATGTCTTACTAATGAAGTCTTAGATAAATCATATTTTACCACATGCAATAACCATATGTCAAGGTGGTGCAACTGTATTCGGACAGGATGTTAGAAACCTTTTTGTCTGTTATTTCTGTGCAAATCAAACTGTATAGGTTTAAAAACAAATTACCAATAACTGGGTGGTATGTGTCAAACCTGTTATTCAACAGGTTCAATTGATGATTTTTAGGGCCAAAACTTTTTTTATCAACATTTGATCTTATTTCTCTTGGAAACAGGTACGTTATTCAGAACTCATTGGTTTTTTTGCAACTGGTAAAATGGCTTCCCACATAATTTACTAGAATAAAATTTTATTTAAAAAAATAAAATGCTGCAATATTGAATTAATATCAGCAGGGATATATTGACTAAATCAAACAAGGCATACATGAGACAATTCGTTTTTTAATAACTTTTTTTATAAGAATAATAAAAAAAAACCCACAAGAATGGTGCAAAACCTTTCTTTATTCTTCCTATTACATAAACTTTTAAAAAGAACTGCAGTAATCCAACATAACACTTGACAAGTACCCAAGCCACGTTCAGTGATGCGTGAGTAATTTCTGTCCGCCCAGTACTATCAGTAAATTTCAAAGTGATTTAGGGGCTCAGAGTGCTTAAACAGGCTACTCATGAATGTCTAGCACGTAAAAAGGTGTGAAACTCAATTAATAGTGGCAATCCTTCCATTATATACATGTAAGTAGGGTGTTCTTAAAGAAACTGTTATATTATCGGTACAATAATTATGAACGGGTATTACACAAACCGTTCTTTTTATTGAAAAGTATTTCATTGGATATCTCTATAATTGTTTTTCAAGAAATATATTTTGGAAATGAAACCCAAATAAAATGATTCATTTTTTTCGTGATGAGTTAATATACATATCATGTACAGTAGATCGTGATCGGTATTTTGTAAAAATCAATCAGGTTTAAATTTTATATTTTACAAATTTTTGTTTTCGGCGAATTTAACATACTGCAGTTTGCTGCAAAATGATAAAATTGCGATTTTTTCCAACCGCGATTTTAACCTGCTATACTGTACACAGTATGACTTAATTTTCTTTATTTTAATTACATGAAGACATTAAGAAATTTTAAGTAAAGTTTGTAATGATTTTTAAATTTTTGCTATCAAATGAATTCTTTTTCTTTGCAGTTTGTTGTTTGATATTGTAAATAGTTGACATATTTTATTTTGTTTGTGCTATCTGCTTTCTTATAGAGGTAGACAACATAGATATCAGTTTATTTAATAGGTGGCAACTATATCGTGACACATGAGGTATTGCATGAACATATCGTGATATGTATCGTACATGAGGTAGCTGGTGATACTCAAGCCTTCTAGCTGGTGCTTCTTAATAAGTGTAATTCATTATATCTGTCAAATTTTCAACATGTAATAAAGTCACAAGGGAATGATAATCACTTTGCTGTAGGCGTCATTTCAATAAAAGTATATTTGCTTTAACCATGTTTTGCTGTATATAATATAATTTGTTTTGCTTTCTGTAAATTTTAGAGCAGAGCCCTTTTTCTGCCTTGTTACCCAGGAGTCAGTACTAGTCGAGAACAAAGAGAACACATATAGAAAATTGGGGTTGCTGTGAAATAGTGAACAGTTATAAGGTGAGCACGAACAATTCAATTTTTTAAAGATTTATAGCAAAACATTGTTTTTAGATGGTACTAAAAAGGGCATCATCACAATTTTCGGTGTTATTAACAGAGATTGGGAAGGCCAATAATGTCAATGGGACTTGGCCCCACAGTTAATAATTTTAATGGGCCATTTTCATAATGAAAGGGACATCTATTTATTCAATGGGGGCCATTTAAAAATTTTTTTTTATCAAGGACCAACCTAGAGCAAAATTTTAGGGAGACTTCACTTCTCCCAAACAGAATAGTAGGGAGAAATCAGGGTGACTTCCATTCAGCATAACGCTAAATACACATATTCAACATTTTATCATTTTTAGAATTTGAATTATAAGTAAGTCAATAAAAAATTTAAAAAAATTCTAAAAAATTTAAAAACTGAACCAATTTGTTAAATTTCATTTATTTGATGTGTTTATACAATGGCATTTTGTTGGCGCAATGTTTTGTAATTGTGTTTGCTAAATGATAAATAAAATCAGTCTCTGTAGTTCTGTGTTTATAGGAGGTGCATGTATTAGTCAAACCCTTTGACCAAATTATTCCGTTATCATGTAGAGAATCTTTAGAATTCTGAAGATAACTGTAGGCAAACAGATTTTGTTATGATTTAAACAATAATTTTGCGAGTTATTAACTAATTACAAGTTACAATTAATTGTAGTACATGTATCAACACTGAAAGTAATAAACATCGGTTGTAATTTTCAATGCACAGTGTGGTTACATCACCTGTATTTATAACCCCTAACGATAAGCATGATAAGGCAGTCGTGAGTCGTGAGTTTAATAATCACAACAGGGATTTATTGAGGTTTTGAAAACGTCTTTTCAATTAGATAATCATCATTTTACTGCATTTGGGATAATTTATATTATTGAGAACTCAGAATACTGGGCGACTCAAACTTGTCGTCCAGATGAAATTCTGGAATTATTTTGTTTAAGCTACCACGCGTAAATGAGTGGAAACGTTTTATTGGTTGTTTTGTTTCTGTTTTAACAAACACGCCCAATGAGATTTGATGTTTAAAAACGAACGATTAAAAGATGATAAGGTAAGTTGTACAGAGTAAATATCCAGCGCAGAAATTGCTAAAACTTTTGTTACCGATGAGAAATTTAAATGCGCACTTTTGCGCTTAAAGTAATTGATGTAATGCGCCATATTTCACTTAAATGTGACTATGGCGCATGGCGCAGGTTCTTCCCAATCACTGTATTAAGTTTTCTGTTTTTTAATGTTTTCAATACTTAAGTATGGCACTTTTTATAGCCATGCAAAATCTTACTCTCAGCCGTCAAGTTATATTCATGATACAGAAGTCACAATTCTTTGTTATGTAATTAACATAGCCCAGGCCATGCTTTTGTTTACATTTTTTTATATCTCCGTCCTGAAAGTAAATTTCTGAAACATTTTCTCTCTACAATTAACAACTGCAGATGCTTGAAAGTTTACCACAGTAAGTCCAAATAGTAATGCTATTTGGTAGGATTTATCAGGTTTATTTTTAGCTCACCTGAGGTTTTCTGATCACAATCGTTGTTGTGGTCGTCGTCGTTAACTTTTCACATTTTCATCTTCTTCTCAAGAACCACTGGGCAGATTTCAACCAAATTTGGCACAAAGCACCACTAGGTGAAGGGGATTCAAGTTTGTTCAAATGAAGTGCCACGCCCTCTTTAAAGGGGAGATAATTGAGAATTATTGAAAATTTGTTGGTATTTTTCAAAAATCTTCTTCTCAAAAACTATTCGGCCTGAAAAGCTTAAACTTGTGTGGAGGCATCGTCAGATAGTGTAGATTCAAGTTTGTTCAAATCATGGTCCCCGGGGGTAGTGAGGGGCCACAAGAGGGGGATCAAGTTTTACATAGGAATACATAGAGAAAATCTTTAAAAATCTTCTTCTCAAAAACTATTAGGCCAGGAAAGCTCAACTTTGAGTGGAAGCATCCTCAGATAGTGTAGATTCAAGTTTGTTCAAATCATGGTCCCTGGGGGTAGGGTGGGGCCACAATTGGGGGATCAAGTTTTACATAGGAATAAATAGAGAAAATCTTTAAAAATCTTCTTCTCAAAAACTATTTGGCCAGGAAAGCTCAGCTTTGAGTGGAAGCATCCTCAGATAGTGTAGATTCAAGTTTGTTCAAATCATGGTCCCGGCAGTAGTGTGGGGCCACAATAGGGGGATCATGTTTTACATAGGAATATATAGAGAAAATCTTTAAAAATCTTCTTCTCAAAAACTATTAGGCCTGAAAAGGTCAAATTAAAATGGAAGCATCCTCAGGTAGTGTAGATTCAAGTTTGTTCAAATCATGATCCCCGGGGGTAGGGTGGGGCCACAATTGTGGATCAAGTTTTACATAGGAATATATACAGAAAATCTTTAAAAATCTTCTTCTCAAAAATTATTAGGCCAGGAAAGCTCAACTTTGAGTGGAAGCATCCTCAGATAGTGTAGATTCAAGTCTGTTTAAATCATGGTCCCTGGGGGTAGGGTGGGTTCACAATTGTTGGATGAATTTTTATATAGGAATATATAGAGAAAATCTTTTAAAAAATTTCTTTTAAAAACTTTTTGGCCAAGAAAGCTCAAATTGGCGTGTAACCATCCTCAGATAATGTAGATTCAAGTTTGTTCAAATCATGGTTCCTGGGGGTAGGGTGAGGCCACAATGGGGAATAAATTTTTATATATGTATAGAGAAAAAGTCTTCTTCTCAAAACTATTAGGCCAGAAAAGCCCAAATTTGAGTGGAGGATCCCCAGATCATATAGATTCAAGTTTGTTTATTAATAGTCCAGGGGTAGGGTGAGGCCACAATAGGGGGATCATGTTTTACATAGGAATATGTAGAGAAAATCTTTAAAAATCTTCTTTTTAAAGACTATTTGGCCAGAAAAGCTTAACCTTGTATATAGAGGCATCCACAGGTAGTGTAAAGTCAAGTTTGCAAAATCACAGTCCCTAGTGGTAGGGCGGGACCATGATGGTGATTTGAATTTTTACATAGGAATATATAGAGAAAATCTTTAAAAATATTCTGGGAAAGTTTTCGGTCCAAAACTCAGTACTTAGTGTGAAAGCACAGGTTATGCAGATTTAGGTTTGATGAAACCATGATTCCCTAGAGAAAAGTGGGGCCACGAAATGGGGAAGGGGGGGGGGGGTATATAGGAATAGAGTAAAATCTTCTTACAGGTACAATACAAAAGGGGCTTGGTATTTACCAAAAAAATAAGAGGTGGATAAAGATTGGCAGATTTTCATTTTTTTTTAGCACGATCTACTGTACTCAGTTGTCAAGATATTTTGATACTGCAATGCTAATTTGATCAGAATTAAGGCAATTGTTGCTTAGGTGAGCGTTGTGGCCCCTTGGCCTCTTGTTGTAACAATGTGATTAAAGTTCTGGTTTAATGAATACTGTTATTTTAGAGTTACATTTTCAAACAAATTATTGTCTGTTTTCTCAGCACCTACTTGTTGCAGTTGCTTGACATTTTAACATAGCCTTTGTTTAGGCATGCAATAATATGATTGGATTTATATTTGATCCAATATTAATGTTAACAAGGTTTATTTTGTATACATTGTACTCACATCAGAGCAGGGGTATCATTAGTGAGAATTGAATTACATCTTGTTATAATGTTTTAAAAATTCAGTTTTGGATGTATGCACCTGTGTAAAAGGGCATGCTCTAAAACATGGCCTGGCCCCATTGGCTATTCTTAAGAAAATGTGGCAAAAATTGGTTTTCTGGCAAAAAAATTATGATGGTATTAAAAACTGAATTATGCAGGAAGAGAACAATTTATAATTGCATGCATAGAGAAGAAGGTATAGTTTCTTTAATATTTGCCATAAAATTCAAAAGTTGTTTAAACCTCATTAGAATACATATTATTATTTGGCCTAGAGTTGCCATGATACACCAATATTTATTGGTTGTGATTTTTAACAATTCACAAACCATCATCATTCTGGAAACATAATACTGTAAGTGGTTCTTTTCGGTACACAGAATTATAAAAACCGACTGAAGCGTCAGAATCTAGGATCGGGAAGATTTGGCTCGGCTAGATATTACAACTGATAGTTTTGAAACAGAATTTTAGGAAAATCCTTCACAATTGTCGTTACGAAAATCAGCCCCAACTTCAGTTGCTTGTCTACGTCAAAAATGACTATTTGTCTTAAAGCAAACACACTTGCTAGACATATATACATTGTTGGATTTACTCAATGAAATTGAAAGAAAAGCACATTAAAAGAAATTAAATACCCGGTAGTTGAAAGGTTGTACGACTTTTATAGTAAAGCAGCAAGGCACAGGTGTGTTCAGATTGTAACAGGAACAAAGGGATGGAAGTGAAAATAGGGTGCATGTCTTTAAAAATCTTCTTCTCAAGAACCACTGCACAAGAAAAGCCAATATTCACGTAAAAGCTTGTATATATAGTGAAGATTCTTAATTGCAAAAATTGTGACCCTCGGACCAAAACTGGGGCCCCAGGTGGGGTTCAAAGTTTAACGTAGAAAAACATAGGAAAAATGTTTAAAAATCTTCTTCTCAAGAACCACTGCACCGGAAATGCCAATATTTACATAAAAGCTTGTATATATAATGAAAATTCTAAATTGCAAAAACCGTGACCCTCGGACCAAAACGGGGGCCCCAGGCAGGGTTCAAAGTTTAACGTAGAAATACATAGGAACAATGTTTAAAAATCTTCTTCTCAAGAACCACTGCACCGGAAATGCCAATATTTACACAAAAGCTTGTATATATAATGAAAATTCTAAATTGCAAAAACTGTGACCCTCGGACCAAAATGGGGGCACCAGGCAGGGTTCAAAGTTTAACGTAGAAATACATAGGAACAATGTTTAAAAATCTTCTTCTCAAGAACCTCTGCACTGGAAATGCCAATATTTACATAAAAGCTTATATATATAATGAAAATTCTAAATTGCAAAAACTGTGACCCTCGGACCAAAACGGGGGCCCCAGGCAGGGTTCAAAGTTTAACGTAGAAATACATAGGAACAATGTTTAAAAATCTTCTTCTCAAGAACCACTGCACCGGAAATGCTAATATTTACATAAAAGCTTGTATATATAATGAAAATTCTAAATTGCAAAAACTGTGACCCTCGGACCAAAATGGGGGCACCAGGCAGGGTTCAAAGTTTAACGTAGATCTAAATACATAGGAACAATGTTTAAAAATCTTCTTCTCAAGAACCTCTGCACTGGAAATGCCAATATTTACATAAAAGCTTGTATATATAATGAAAATTCTAAATTGCAAAAACCGTGACCCCCGGACCAAAACGGGGGCCCCAGGCGGGGTTCAAAGTTTAACAAAGAAATACATAGGAACAATGTTTAAAAATCTTCTTCTTAATAACCACTGCACCAGAAATGCCAATATTTACATTAAAGCTTGTATATATAATGAAAATTCTTAATTGCAAAAACCGTGACCCCCGGACCAAAGCAGGGGCCCCAGGCGGGGTTCAAAGTATAACATTAAAATACATAGGAACAATGTTTAAAAATCTTCTTCTCAAGAACCACTGCGCCGCGGAAGAGCCAATATTTACATAAAAACTTGTATTTATAGAGAAGATTCTAAATTGCAAAAAATGTGACCCCCGGACCAAAGCAGGGGCCCCAGGCGGGGTTCAAAGTTTAACATGTATAGGAAAATGTTTAAAAATCTTCTTCTAAAGAACTACAATGCAACAGTTTGAGATATTACATGTACTATGCATACATCCTTGGCTATTGTAGATTTAAATTGTTAAATTCGTGACCCCCGGACTAATACTGGGGCACCAAGAGGGGTTCAAAGTTTAACATAGAAATATATAGGAAACATGATTATAAATATTCTCGAGAACTACAATGTTACAGTTTGTGAGATTATTATGCAAGGATCCTTGAATACTAAATTGTAAAAGCCGTGACCCCCGGACCAACACTGGGGCCCCAGAAGGGTTTCAAAGTTTAACATAGAAGTATTCATGGAAAGTGTTTAAAATCTTCTTCTCAAGAACTACAATGCAACAGTTTGTGGGATTACTATGCAAGCATCCTCAAATTGTCAAGATTCTTATTTGTGTAAGCCATGACCCCCAGACTAATACTGGGGACCCAGAAGGGGTTTAAAGTTAACATAAAAATATATAGGGAACATGTTTGAAAATCTTCTCAAGAACAACAGTGCAACAGTTTGGGGATTACTATGCAAGCATCCATGGCTATTGTAGTTTCTAAATTGGTAAATTAAATCTAATACTGGGGCCCAAAGAGGGGTTAAAAGTTTAACATAGAAGTAAATAGGCAAATGTTTAAAAATCTTTTTCTTCAGAACTGCAATGCTACAATTTGTGAGATAAATATGCATGCAACCTTGGATAATGTAGATTCAATATTTTCAAAATAGTGACCCCTGGACTGATAATGGTGACCCAAGACGGGTTTAAATTTTAACGTAGAAGTATATAAGGAAAATGTTTAAAAATCTTCTTTTCTAGACCTACACTGCTTTAATTTGTCATATTACTACGTAAGCATCTTTAAATAGTGTAGATTCTAAAATATTAAAGCCTTGTAGATTATTAATTGTTAAAGCTAAACATAAACCCTGGACCAATACTAGGGCCCCAGAAAGGGTTTCAAAGTTTAAAATAGAAATAGCATATGATACCAAATTTAATGTTACAAGGAACTGTTGTTCAGGTGAGCGATGTGGCCCATGGGCCTCTTGTTCTTTATGCGTTGGAGGAATAACATGAAATTTGCTAAACAGCTTCAAAATGTCAAACTACAGATCAAGTTTACACTTTTGTAGCATCTGGTTGACATATTTTCGAGAAAATTAATTTTTAATATTCAAATTTTTTAATGTTTGGGTTCGTTATCGGGCTCGGTGTGTATCAAATAAACGAGGAAAGTATGTTGTCAGTAATAATATCGTGCATTACTTGGACCATTTCTTTTATTGTTTCTAACAAACAAATAAGTTCTGTAAAATAGTGTCAAACATTGTGTTGTATATTTAATCGACTGCGGGTTTTGTATTATTACAATCGGGTTCGTTATCGGGTTGGTCTGTTGAGACGGTAAGAAATGATATTTTGCATAACAGTGCTGAGTGCATTGTTTTCACAAATTTCTACAAACCAGTAGGGGACGTGTATTGCTTATGCAATACTCTCAGAATGCTTGTTAAATTACATACATTTTTGATACCATGACAGGTTGTTGGTAAACTGTATGCATTAATTTGTGAACCATGAGAAAATTATGCGAACAATATTTTGATATTCTGATATTGCCGACTCAAAACTTTTGACACATAAAAAAAAATAAAACAAAGGATTTTTGATGGAAAATCATTTATTTTCGTTTTTATCTGATTTGGAAAAAAATTATTCAACTCTTGTTGCAGTTTAACTTAGCATTTTTGTTTCAAAATTGTTGTATGTTTCCATGTGTAGTAGATATTAATAATGCTCTCATCACTGGCAGGGGAAGTATCTGATATATAATATCATTTTAGTGTTTTCTTAAGACCAGCTTAATAGTCAGGAAAGATATTGGAAGTATTTCTCATTTTATACCATTCAGCAGTGTGAGTATATGTATTTAACCTGCATGTATAGATACTGCTCAATACATACTGCATTAAAGGGAAAAAAAATTGAAAAAAATTAAGAAAAAATTCTGACCAACTGACCCTCATTTTTAGCTCACCTGAGCTGAAAGCTCAAGTTTTTTTTATACAGGATCTATTATAACACATTTTTCAGATATTTTAAATGTGACTCCATAAAGCTGATTTTATAATGTCTATTGTGTCTCTGGTGAGCTATGTGGCACATGGGCCTTTTTTTTTTATTATTATTATTATTTTAATTTTTTTTTTTTAAAAAGCAAGAAAGCGGAAACAAGCCATTATTTTTGTTAGGCCTCACCTGCAAGTTAGCTTCTTTGATCACTTTTTGTCGGGTGTCTGTCAGGCCGTCTGTAACATTTTATATTTTAGACTGCTTTTGTAGGACGACTGGGCCAACTTTAACCAAACTTGGCACAAAGCATCATTAAGTGCAGGGCTTTCAAATTTATTCAAATAAAGGGTCAGGTCCCCTTAAAGGGGGAGATAATTTATAATTATAGAAAATTTGTTGGTATTTCCTATAAATCTTCTTCTCAAAAACCATTTGATCAGAAAAGCTGAAGTTTGTGTAAAAGCATCCTCAGGTGATCCTTAGGTGTTGTAAATTGAAATTTGTTGAAATCATGATCCCGTTGGGTAGTTTTGGGTCACCATTTGTGGTCGAATTTTTACATAGGAATGTAAAGAGAAAAAAAAATTAAATTCTTCTCAAAAAACCAATTGTTTAGACAAGCAATAACTTGTGTGGAAGCATCCTCAGTAGATTTAAGTTTGTTCAAATCATGATATCTGGGGGTAAGATGGGACCAAAATTGGGGAAGGGGGTCAAAATATTACATAGGAACATATAGAGATCTTCTATAAAAATCTTTTTCTCAAAAAAACATTATTAGGCAGACAAGCTGCAACTTAGGTTGAAGCATCCTGGCATACTATAAATTCAAGTTAATTTAAATGAACGTCAAATTTTACAGAGGAATATATATATAGAAATCTTTTTAAAAACCAATAGGCCAGACAAGCTGTAATTTGTGTTTAAAGATCCTTGGATCTCATTCAAGTTTGTTTTAATCCCTAATTGGGTTGGGGGGGGGGGGGGGGGGGGTCGGGACCAATTCTTACATAAGTAAGTATAGAGAATAATCTTTTTTTCCCCAAAAACAATTGATCAGACAAGCTGTAACTTGTTTGGTAGCATCATCACTCAAGTTTGTTCAAATCATTATCCTGAGGGTATAATTAGGTAACACTGTGTAGGTGGGTTTTTTTTTTTTATTTTATATAATTATGAATATGAAATATATATGATATTACTGTGACTGTGGTTTCTGGGCAATTCTGGGGCCACAAAAGGGGTTCAAAGTTTGATGTAGGTCAGTGTTATTATGAATTTTTCTTCTTGGTCGTCAGGTCTTCTTGATAAATGAATTGGTCAACATGTTCACTATGTAATTTGACACTGAAATCATCCAGTTTCAAAAGAGGCTCCATGTAAAGCATAAGGATCTGTAGGAAAAATTTGAAAATCTATCCTTTTTCTTTATACAGCATCCATTTATTGACATTGTTTGGATATTGTGTACATATATGACACCAAAGAGCTGATTTCATCATGGTTGTCTATGCTGAGGTGAGCGATGTGGCCCAAGGGCCTCCTTTCATTTATGCATGTGCGGGAATTAACAAAAAAACTTGGCTGCTTAATATTACAGATATTTTTGTATTTTAGTTATTAAAACTGCTTGGAGCAGTCATGCAAGTGCTCAGGTGAGCAATGTTGCCTGTAGGTCTCATCACTTATTTAGGTTATAAAACATTGGCTGGCAATGTTTTAATTCTTAATTGGACATTTGTCAAGTAATTGCCGTAGCTATGACATAATGCATTTATACTGTTATTTATTTTAAGTTTGTTTTTTAATGTTAAAGATGCCAAAGAGAAAGTCTTTGACTGGTAGAAAGGAGCGAGAGAAAAGGAAGTTGATAAAAAGACAAAAGAGACAAGATGACATTCCTCATGATGAGATTGGTTTAGAGTCTCCTGCTGACTTGGGTCCTCCTGGGCAAGGTTCGATTGGGTTACCTCCTGTTAAGGAAAAACCCATGGCCAGAGTGCAGGCCTCTCCTTGTGAGAGAATGCACTCAGCCCCGAGGTTGTCACCTCCTCGGGGAAGTCGTCTGATTGTCACAAAGGACAAGGTAGCATCCCCTGACTCCCCAGCGTGGGTTTGTACTCCACCGAGAGTACCTGAATCAGACATCTGGATGATGTCAGGTTCAGCAGGTCAGGCGCAGCTGATACCTCCCAAGGGGGAAGAGGTCAGCAGGGCATTAAAAAAAGATGAAAGGCACATAGAGGAACATAACAAAGACAATATAGAGGAAAACAAAGGCAATATAAAGAAAAACAAAGGCAATATAAAGGAAAACAAAGACAATATAAAGGAAAACAAAGACAATATAGAGAAAACTAAGAAAAATATTGAAGAACAAAAGAAATATACAGAGAAATCAGAAAGATATGGCAGAAATGCTAAAGAGATACCTGTGCAGGAATATATTGCATGTATTGGTAGAAGCGAAACAAATAACGCAAAAGATAAGAAATTTGAAGTTGATAAAAATGGGAATGCCTGTTTAAATGAAAACAATGTGAATAGTGATAGAAAAGCTACTACACAAGTTACTGGTAGAACAAGTGATGATAAAAGTTCAAAAAATTTCAATTTGTCTGTGCAAGGTTCATTTCATCAAGGTGATCAAATGTTTGGTGAAAATGCTGGAACTCAGTGTGTAGCAAACTCTGTAACAGCATTGGCATATCATAAATTAAAGAATAGTGAGCAATGGCAATCTGAAGATATGAACAAAATATTGGCAACAGGAGATGAGATGTATTCCTATCTACAGTGTAGTTCAACAATGGCAAACAGATACCTTTTAGTAAATGAATTGCCTCAGTTTTTTGAATGCTTTGGTAGAATGTTTGAGTTTAAAGCAAATGAATCATTACCAAGTCTGATTAATTTGGCAGATGTAGTACTGAATTATGATGACTTCAATGCTTATCGGGTTTTAGATGCACTTCAAATAGCCCTTGATGATAATGATGGGTGTTTTGTGTGTTTTGGTGGAAATACATTTTTGATTGGGAAATGTCACCATAGTTTTTTTACGTTTGATTCCCACTCAAGGTCATCTGCAGGATTACAGAGTGTAAATGGTAGAAGTACACGAGTATTGTATGAATCGGTACAAGATGTATGCAATCATGTCTTGTCTCTTGCTATGTCAATGGGTTATTCTCAAGCAGTTGAATGTGAAATAACTGGAGTGCAATGCTCAATTAGACAGCTTTCATTGGGTATAGATGAAGGTATTGAAAAACAAATGCAAATCAGTGATGAAGAACAGGAACTGAACAAATCTGCAGAGTTTCAATGCAATATTACTAGTACTGGTTTACAAGATGCTGATGAAGTAGAATTTGTTGGGAGTGAGCAGCATCAGATTAGATTTTTACCTCTTTCTGATGATCAAAAGAAATCACTGTGTGGAATTTTAAGAATACCATATTCAATGCAGAAATGTGAAAATCAAGAGCAGTATGGACAGGAAATAACAGTGCCAATGACCAGTGTATCAGTTGAGCCAGATGGAAATTGTTTTTTCAGAGCAATCTCATTATGTTTAACAGGAAAGCAAGACTATCATTACACAATACGTTTAGCAGTATGTCATCATCTGTTGGAAAATAGGTTGCTTTTTACAACATTCTTAAGGCCAGGTCAAACTTCTGTAGAAAACTACATTTCATCATCAGACATGCGCATGGATGGAAAATGGGCAACTGAGTTAGAGATTCTTGCACTGTCCCATTTACTGAAAACTGAAATTTTTACATACTCAGAGAACAAATGGATTACTTTTTCTGGATTGATGGTAAATTCAGAAGAAAATATGGCACCATTGAGAGGCATTTATTTAGATCACAAGAATCAGAACCATTATAATGTTGTTATATCTGTAACTTTGAGAGAAAATGTGTCAGTGATTCCATCACAAAAACCATCGTGTTCATTTCAAGATAACAGCATAGATGGAAACCAGAATAGACAAGACCGAGAATCTATTTCATCCCAAAATGAAAGATGCGAACTTCAAAATTCAAACATTAGTGCTAAAGAAAAAAAATTATGCAAGAAAAACATGAGGTACATAACAGACCCAGAATTCAAATTAAAATGCATTGAAAATGCAAAGAAAAGATACAGAAACGATGAACAATATCGTGAAAATTTAAAACAAATCAGTGTGAAAAGATATAAAACAAACGAGGTACACAAAGAAAAACTAAAAGAACTAAGTAAACAAAAGTACGAAACAAACAAGCTACACAAAGAGGAAGTCAAAGAAAGAAGCAGAAAAAAATATAAATCAAATCAGTCACACAAAGAGGAAGTCAAAGAAAGAAGCAGACAGAAGTATAAAACAAATCAGTCACACAAAGAGGAAGTCAAAGAAAGAAGCAGACAGAAGTATAAAACAAATCAGTCACACAAAGAGGAAGTCAAAGAAAGAAGCAGACAGAAGTATAAAACAAATCAGTCACACAAAGAGGAAGTCAAAGAGAGAGCCAGACAGAAGTATAAAACAGATAAACAGCATAAAGAGAAGGTAAAATCAGCCAGTAAAGTGAAATATCATTCTAATGCAGGAACAAAGATACAGAAAAAAGATTCTGTACAAAAACAAAGAAAAGCACTCTCTGAAATGCTTAAGAATACTGATGAAGTGGTAAAATCATTTAAAGATTGTGTTAAACATGGACCAGAATACACATGTTGCTGCTGCCATCGCCTTTTGTTTGAAAACCAGGTACAAGGATGTTCACTTCAAATGTATGAAAAAAGTATTCAGGCAGTTTATGTTGCAAATTTGTGCATTGATAAGAAATATGTTCATAGTTGTACATCTGCATGTTTTGAAAATTGTCCCAAATCACGTACCTGGATTTGTTTTACATGTCATAGAAAAATTCTTAGTGGAAATGTACCTGCTGAAGCAGCTTTCAACAAAATGTGTTTGGACGATATTCCACCAGAGCTGAATAGCTTAAATACTCTAGAACAGCATCTTATTGCGCTACATATACCTTTCATGAAAGTAACAATGCTTCCAAAAGGTGGCCAACAAAATGTACATGGACCTGTTGTATGTGTGCCATCTAACCTGAAGAAAACAAGCAGTTTGCCTTTGGATGGAAATGAAAATCTTCTGTTACGAGTTAAGCTCAAACGAAAGTTGTCCTACAAGGGATATTATGAATATCAGTTTGTAAACCCTAGTCACATTAGAATAGCTCTCAGTTATCTAAAAGAAAACAATCAGTGGTATCATGATGTTGAAATTAACACATATTGGGAGAAAGATAATGACCAAAGTACTTTGTTCAGCCAGCCAGAAATTTTTGACAATGAAGAAATAAATGAGGAACAGAACAATGAAATTCAAGAGGTTGCTACAGATACCTGTTTACAACCTGTTGATATTGCACAAGAAGTTCTAGATCACTACTTTGACGATGTTTATAATATAGCTCCAGGTGAGGGACAAAATCCAGTAAGAATGTTGCAAGAGGAGGGCAATGAAGCAAAGACATTTCCACACCTATTTCCATCCGGAAAATATTCATGGAATGAAAGTCGAGATGTTAGGATAACGCTCTCTTGATATTTTAACAACAGGCTGATGAATGCAGATAATAGATTTGCAAAGGATACAAATTACATTTTCTTTTGCCAATACCTATCTGAATTGAATCAGGTCATTGAGAAAACACAAATTTCAATTCGCAAATCTGTATCAAAACTTGATGGAGGGATACCAGTCACTACAGAAATGTTACAAAACCCTGTTGTACTTGCAAAATTGCTAAAGAGTGATGAAGCCCTGCGATTTATGCAACCAATTAGAGGAACACCTGCATATTGGTCAACTGCACAAAAAGATCTTTTTGCAATGCTTCGACAACTTGGAATTCCAACATGGTTCTGTTCTTTTTCTGCTGCAGAATTCAGGTGGAATGAAATACTAAGTTCAATTATGCTACAAATGAATGACAATAGAAATCCCTCAGATTTAGATTGGACTGAGAAAAGTGAAATTTTGAGAAGCAATCCTGTTACAGTTGGAAGGATGTTTGAACATAGATTCCATATTTTCCAAAAGAATGTAATAATGTCCCCAGCAAAACCCATCGGACAAATTGTAGATTATTTTGTAAGAGTAGAGTTTCAACAGAGAGGTTCTCCTCATATGCATTGCTTGTATTGGGTTGAGAATGCCCCAAAATTAGATGAAGACAGTGAGGAGAGTGTTTGTCAGTTTATCGATAGTCATATCACATGTGCTCTACCATCAGAAGACACTGACCAAGAACTTAGACAAACTGTACTGGATGTGCAACAACATAGCAAAAGTCACTCAAAATCATGTAGAAAAAAAGGAACGGAGTGTAGGTTCAATTTTCCTAGACCACCGTCTGAGCGTACATTCATTTCAAGACAATTGGAACAAAATGTGAATGATTCAAGTAATGAATTAAGTTCTGAGCAGGCAAAGGAGATTTTGTTAACAGTGTGGAATGAGATAACTAATGATGCTAATACATGTAGAACAACAGAGGAAATATTCAGCAACATGCAGCTATCACAGGATTTATACGAAAAAGCACATAGAGCATTGGCATCTAAATCCACCTGTATTTTGAAAAGAAATCCAATAGAAATGTGGACAATTCAATACAATCCATGCCTCCTCAAAAGCTGGGATGCTAACATGGATATACAGTATGTATTGGACCCCTTCAGCTGCATAGTCTATATCATATCATACATTTCAAAATCTGAAAGGGAAATGGGGATGCTACTAAAACAAACTAAAATAGAAGCTGCTGAGGGAAATTTGAGTGCACATGACACAATTAAGAGAGTAGGATCAGCATATCTAAATCACAGAGAAGTTAGTGCACAGGAAGCAGTTTACAGGGTCTGTAATCTTAAAATGAAGGAGAGTTCAAGGAAAGTCAATTTCATTCCTGTGGGAGAAAATCCAACTCGATTGAGTAAGCCTCTTGGACAAATAACAAAGAACAAGAAAGTCAAAATCGGTGAAAATGATGTGAATGCTGATGATGACAATGATGATGATGATGAAGAAAACAGTTTATGGATGACAAATATTGTGGAAAGGTATGAAAACCGACCTCAATTTAATCCTTTCAATAAAATTTGCCTTGCTGAATTCTGTTCAGAATACAGAGTACTTAGTAAATCTGAGATTCCGAAGAACAAAAAGGAAGGTGTATATGAACTGAGAAATGGAAAGGGTTACATTCAAAAGAGAAGTAGAGGGAAACCGGCTGTTATTCGATATCCAAGATTTAATCGTGACAATGCACCTGAAAAATTTTATCAGTGTCGCCTACAGCTTTTCCTTCCATACTGGAATTTTAATCAACTGAAACCACCTGGCTTTGATTTATACCAGACTTTTTATGAGAATGGATATGTCAAAGTTCATTCAAACAGAGATTTAGAAAGAGTAAAAAGCATTGTGGATAGCAATCATGATCAGTTCTCAAAAAATGAGGATGATATTGAAAATGCTCAAGATGCATTAGAAATGCTTGGTGAACCCGAGGATGCATGGGCTAGTTTATGTCCAGAATCAGAATTAAATCGAAGAGAATGTTTGAATGAAAAACTAAAATCAAAGGAGCAGGAAAAGTCAGAATCAGAAGTCACACATGAAATTGAAAGTATTGGTTCTGAAGACATTATTTATCATTTGAGAGAAACTCAAAACACCAGGAAAGAGATGCTTCCCTTACTGCGCAGTTTGAATGAGAAACAGAAGCAGATATTTTATGCTGTTCATGAGTGGTGTATTAAGAAAATGTCTGGAGAGAATGCAGAACCTATGCATATTTTTATAACTGGAGGAGCAGGGACAGGAAAAAGCCATCTAATAAAGACAATACACTATGAAGCATCTCGTCTCTTTGAAAAAACTTTGCCTTCCCCAAATGCAGTATCTGTGATTCTCACAGCTTTTACAGGAACAGCAGCATTCAATATTGGAGGTAATACCATTCATCATGTTTTTTCATTAACGAAAGCTTTACCAATTCCATATCAACCCTTGAAGGAACAAAGTTTAAGTGGAATAAGGACCAGATTAGAGCATTTGCAGATTTTGGTCATTGATGAGGTTTCCATGGTGTACAAAAGACTACTGTTTTACATTCATGAACGACTTGTCCAAATCAAGAAATGTAAAAAACCCTTTGGTGGTGTATCTGTGATAGCAGTCGGAGATTTTTATCAACTTCCACCAGTTAAACAACGAAAAGATGAGAGGTTGTATAAACAAAATGGTTCCTATCCAATCGATTACTGGCAGGATTTCTTTAAAATGGTTGAGTTGGATGAAATTATGCGACAGCGTGAAGATAAGGCATTTGCAACTGTTTTGAACTCATTGCGAATTAGAACATCTGAAGAACCTATATCCGATGAAGCTTTGGCAACACTTCATGAATGCCTTAGAGAAGGACCCAATGATGTTCTACATGTTTATTCTACAAACCAAGAAGCAAATGAATACAATCTCAAAATGTTGCATAGGAATTGTGAAGAATTAATAGAAATTCATGCTGATGATTATCAGAAAGACAAGACAACAGGGAAATTAGCTTTACGTGAAAAACCTTTGACTAGTACCCGAGTTGATGGCCTGTCTGCCTCGTTACTATTAGCTGTGAATGCAAGGGTAATGCTAACACGAAATGTAAGTGTTGAAGATGGACTAGTGAATGGTGCAATGGGATATATTTCAAATTTTGTGTTTAAAAGCAAACAGCCTGTAAATGCAGTAGAAGTAGTTGAAGTAATCTTTGATAGTTCAAGTATTGGAAAAGTACAAGGAAAAAGAACACCCAAAGGAAATATTGTCCCAATTAAAAGAGTAGAGGAAGAGATAAATGATAAAAATGTAAAGAGTGTTGTCAGACATCAATTTCCACTGAAACTCTCGTGGGCATGTACAGCACATAAAGTTCAAGGCATGACTACCAGCAGTGTTGTTGTCAATTTGGATCGGACTTTTTCTCCTGGTCAAGCATACGTAGCAATCAGTCGCGTAACTTCAAAAGAAGGTCTATTCATTGAGACTAATAATGAAAATGTCGTCCAAAAAAAAATTTATGCTGATTTAGATGTGAAATTAGCTCTTAATAGTATGGAGAAATACATTTTAGATGAAGACAGGATATGCAATGAAACAAAGTATGAAAATTTCAAAACAATTGTTTTGTTTAATGTTCAGAGTTTGAGAGGACACTTTCAGGAGATAAATTGTGACAACAGATTAATGAAAGCTGATTTTGTTTGTTTAACAGAAACATGGGTGAAAGAAGAGGAAGATATCAGAGATATTGAAATTTCAGGCTTTGACTTTCACCATGTTGCACGAAACCAGTGTTATGATGATAATGAAGATCTTACAACAAGACTAAGAAAGGCTAAAGGTGGTGGGGTTGGAGTGTACAAGAAAAAAACAGATGAGACAATCTTGATCAATGCTTTGGAATACAAGAATATAGAGGGAATAACTATAGAAATACATCAAGACAATACTGTCATCATTCTAATCTACCGACCAAGTTTACTGCCTGTGAACAATTTTCTTGACGTATTACAAAAAGTGGTGGATTTTTATAAGAGACGTTATTCCAACTTGGTTATTTTAGGTGACATGAATGAAGATGCCAAAATGCAAGGACCCATACAGAGTTTCTTAGAATCAATGGGATTCATGCAAATGGTGCATTTTTACACAACAGAGGGTGGAACAATATTAGATCATGTATATGTAACTGAACCTCTAAAAACCTGTGTACACAAAGTGTCATTATATTTCAGTTATCATGAAGCTATTGAATTTCATATAAAAACTAAATAAAAAAAAGAGTTCAGATTGATTTTGACTTCAAATCTTTTTATAAACAAGAACCATCTTGAATCTTGCCTCATAAAAAAATGGATTTAGTAAATAAATCACCATACACATTTTTTATTGTGAAGCAAGATTAGCTCTTCATCCATATTCAATAGATATATTACCTTTTTAATTTGAAGACATATTATTTGTGTAAAATGAATTTCTTAAAAAAAGAGTACAGTGCTAAATTAATGAGATAATGTGTTTTACAATGGATATATATTAGTTATAAATTTGCCAATTTTATTGTTGTTTTTACAGATTCTCACTGAGATGGAGGTCATATTGCACATCAACCATTCAATTCCAGCAGATATTATTACAGTAATACTTCCATAAAGTGAAGAGATGTGAAAAAAACCCTACAATTTTAAGGTAATTATACCCTTAAAATATTTTGAATATTGGATTGATTTACTTTTCTAACTTCTATTGTAATTAAAAATAAAGCATTCATGATGTATTTCATTAAACATGCATAATTGAATGTAATGATATATTCTACATATTTAAGACCTGTCTGTATATCATATTCATACTACTTCAATGGATTTATGGTGGTATTGGACTTATGTTGATATTAAGGTGGATAAAAGTACATTTTAATCAAAACGCTTTCATCTGATTAGAATTTTCAAATATTTTCCAAATTTGACCAAATAAATTCAGTTAAATTTTTTGGGAAGGTAAAATTTATAAAAACAGCAGGATTCAAACTGATGACTTGCATATTCGTACTTTAACCCATTGCGCAACATGGTTAGGTAACAATTTTAATTGTGTCCCCTTCTTTAATGAAAGAAAAGTTACGAAAATGGGTGAACAAGTCAAGCAAAATGCCTGAAGTCCAACCAATACGACGAAAAAAGAAATCTAACAGTTATAAAATGTTCTATCATATCTAGAGAACATTTAAGTGTTCTTTATGTAAAATCTGCACAATTTGCACAACAAACAGGATTTAAGGAGGTTGGCACCTGAAATATCAATTATGTTAATCGTCCGAAAATCAATTAGATTCAAAAATAAGGACTTTAAATGTTCATTTATTCCATTTCTGACCCATGTCACGTGACTTTTTTCTTTTTGTTTAGCTCACCTGAACTGAAAGCTCAAGTGAGCTTTTCTGATCACTTTTTGTCCAGCGTCCGTCTGTCTGTAAACTTTTTACATTTTTTACTTCTTCTCCTGAACCACTTGGCCAATTTCAACCAAACTTGGCACAAAGCATCATTGGGTAAAGGGGATTCAAGTTTGTTAAATGAAAAGGACACGCCCTATTCTAAAGGGGAAATAATTAGGATTTATTGAAAATTTGGTGATATTTTTCAAAAATCTTCTTTAAAACCATATGTCCACAAAAGCTAAAACTTCTGTGGAAGCATCTTAAGATAGTGTAGATTCAAGTTTGTTCAAATCATGTTCCCCAGGGTTAAGATTGGGCCACAATGGGTGGTCGAAGTTTTACATAGGAGTATATATAGTTAATCTTTTAAAAACTTCTCCAAAACAATTTGGCCAGAAAAGCTGAAACTTGTGTTGAAGCATCCTCAGATAGTGTAGATTCAAGTTTGTTCAAATCATGGTCCTCGGGGGTACGGTGAGGCCACAATGGGGGGGGGGGGTCTTAATTTTACATAGGAGTATATAGAGTAAACCTTGTAAAGTTTAATATTCAAAAACTATTTGGCCAAAAAATCTTAAACTTGTGTGGAAGCATTTTAAGATAGTGTAGATTCAAGTTTGTTCTAATCATGGTCCCCAGGGGTAAGATGGTGCCACAGTGGGGGGGGGGGGGTGGAAATTTTACATAGGAGTATAAAGAGTTAATCTTTAAACATTTTCTACTCTAAAACCATTAGGTCAGAAAAGCTAAAACTTGCATGGAAGCATCCTCAAATAGTGCAGATTCAAGTTTTCTAAAATGATGGTCCCTGGGCTTAAGATTGGGCCACAATTGGGGGGGGGGGTCAAATTATACATAGGAATATAAAGAGAAATTTTATTTTTAATCTTTTACTCAGAACACTACTGGCCAAAAAAACTGTAACTTGTGTGAGTATCATCAGGTAGGGTAGATTCAAGTTGGTCAAATTATGATCCCCGGGGGTAGGGTAGGGGCACAATGTTGACCGTTTAAATCTTTACAAAGGAATATATTGAGAAAAATCTTTTTTTTAAAACCATTTTCTTAGAAAAGGTGCAACAGTAGTGAAAGCAACCTGAGATGGTGTAGATTCAAATTTGTCAAAATAATATTTTTCAGGAGTAGGATGGAGCCACATTGAGGGGGGGGGGGGGGGGGGGGGTTCTAATTTTACAAGGAAAACTATTTTAAATTCACCAAAACTCTAATGTTATGAGGCATTTTGACATATTTTTAATTCTATGAAATTGTTTTATTAGACTATGGCCTGTGGGCAATTCTTGGGCTTCACAAGTTTGAAGTAAGTTTATATTCCATTTGATTCAGATCTTCTTGAGAGCTGAAATGCTCAATATGTGAAATGACTATACTTTGACAAAAAGGGATCAATGATAAACAGAATATCCAAGGAAATTTTTTTTTTAAATACAGGATCTGTTAGACTACATTGCCCATATTTTTTTTTGTATATTACTCCGCTGATTTTATGATGTCTATTGTTGCTTAGGTGAGCAATGTGGCCCATGGACCTCTTGTTTTAAAATGGGACCACAAACAGAAATTATAATTTTCCTGACACTATTGCTTAAATTTAATAATTGACATGGGAATCGGCTATTTGAGGAATATATTGTGTAACAATTAACACAACATAACAATTTTTGACTGAAATAGATACTCTTGTTAAACAAATTTGATTGATATCATATCAAATACATGTATTTAGAATAAGAGAACATATATTTTGTCATCCTTATTTTCAGAACAAATCATGAAGAAAACCACACATCAGCTGTTGAACAAACAACTAGATTCACCTTCATCTGAATTTAAAAGTTTTGTATCTAGATGAAATATATTACTAAGCAGTTTATTAGTACATTTCCTATTATAGAACCAAACAGAATTACATGAAACTAGGATGTTCCTAACCTGTAGCTGAGAATATTTGTAAAAAACTTTTAACTTGGAAGTTTAATGAAACATGAAAAATACTTCTGGTACTCAACATCATGTTTGTGTACTTCTATGTAAAACTTCAAGATCTGGAAATTTCAAATTTCATAAGGGCATAGTGTGTAAAGGTGAATAATTTACAGAAAGATTCAATTTAATTATTTTTTTGGACATTATGTCCCTTTTCATCTAAGAAGTTTGGTAAAAATAAACTCTTTCTAAAATATTTTTGCATGTACATGTATATGATATTGAAAATGAAAACAATTATTAATAAGCTGCATTTTATTTACAAATGTTTTGTTTAGTACACTTTCAAATATTATAACTTGAATTTGAATTTTGATGTTAGAAAGATCTTGACAGCAAAGGGTGGATTTTTTGTTGCATTTAATACTCCATATACTTTGACATAATTGTCATGTTTAAGTATCAATATGTAAGAATAAAATGTGTCCTAATGAATGACCCTTTTCTTTTCTTGAAGAGATGTCCCCCCCTTTGCTTTAATTCTATAAAAATTATTTTTTTTAAAAATCCTTATGGTATAAAATTCATTTTCAATAGTTTTTGTATTTCTGAAAACAAAATGCATCTTTCCACCAGAGCATTTATTAATCTAGTATTTATTTTTTTATTTTAAAAAATGTGCCTGTCCCCATAGACCATGTAACCTTCGTTTAATAATTATTGCTTAGTTAATAATATTTTTGAAAATTTCTCTCGGTAAATCTTTTTCTACTCTAAAATGCTTTAAATTAATATCATCAAAGTATTAAATGCATGATGGATATTCAAGGTTGGAAAAATTAGGTCCTAATATGGATCGGATACCTTAAAGTACAAGCATGAGAATACCTGAGAAGTTTATATAACTAGGGTTATGATACTTACGTGATCATCACGGCCCATGGGCCTCTTGTTTTTTGTTTTGTTTGTTTTGCTGGTTTTTTTGTGTTTTTTGTTTTTTTTAAGGAAGTGGGGGTGGTTGCACTACTGGGGAAAAGGATCTTTCAATAAATGAAACTTCTCAATCTATGGAAAATTCAGAGGCCATCCCAATTATTCTTTACATTTATAAATGCAAGAAAATGAATTCTTTAACATCATTTATTGATATTGATTTTTAAAAATTGTCTGCTGTTTTTGAAGTGCAAGGCTTGGAACTTTTTAACAAGAATACAAAAAGTTAATGTATATACAGCAATTAATTTAAAATACCGGTATGAACCGGCCATTATGACTGTTCTTCAGCCAGTTTTCTTGTTATATTACAGACATGTTGGTTTGGTATAAATTAGCGCAAAACGCAGTCAGAAAGTGGACATTTTGACCCCTCAAACATTATCCAACTTAAAAGAAAACAACAGTTTAATCGTTTTGGGATTATTTCTCACATTTTCTTATGCTCTCCCTGCCCCAGTTGTGTGTAAATTATGGCTCAGCATAACATGTATGTCAATGCATCAACAGTTTGTCTGTTCATTGCCTTTAATTACTGTAATGTCAATGTGATTCTTAAGATAAGATGTTAGATATGCTTTCATAAAAATGTATCATAGTCATCATTATGGTTAATGAAAACTGTATTTATTCCTTTGCTTTCTAGCATTGTCTATTAATATTGAAAGAACTTTTTACTTTGGTAATATTAGTGCCTCACATTTTGTGACAATTGTATTTAACTTGAATTACTTTTTAAATTGGTATGATAGATGTGTTCTTCAGTGACAATTAATGTGCATAGATTTATGCATTGATTTGGTATACATGTATGCATTGCATGTGTATGGAACAGTATGCCTTGAATGTTTGATCTTTAAACAATATCTACATAATATTGCTTAGCAACTAATTACTTTGTTAACTGATGTGTGTAATTATAAGATTATCATTGTTCTTTTGTTCTTGGGACACAAATGTTCATTTTTTTGGGGGGGGGGGGGGGGGGTCAGCCTTACTCACGAGTTTACATTACCATTAATGATTATTTTGTCAATCAATATATAAATCATTGAATCTTGTTTAAAATGGGTTACCAATGAAACTACATCCCCTCTGCCTGGATCTACTGGAAGTATATTATTGTCTACATTTGTGGATACTGTCTATCGATATAAAAAGAGTGTCAATTGGCAGCCCGTAAATGATTTAACATATCTCTTTGAAATAATTTTATAACCCATTAAGTAACGTATAAATTTGGTAATATTCAGGTTTATTGTCGTAGAAAAACTTTCAGACATATTACTATGTTAAATTCACCATGTCAGCATAATATTATGTTTTTCATTGGTTTTATTGATTGATTTATTTGAAAAAATTTAAAACAACCTAATAATGTATTTACAATGTTAAACATTTTGTTTTCATACAGAATTGTACAATTATTTGATGTCTGATAGTCAACAAATTGTATATTGTTGTTGAATAAAATTAATAATTTTTATTATTTTATGTTTTTATTTCCTGAAAGCCTTGCAAAGGAAAGATGAGATATATAAGAAAAACATATTAAAATCTTCATTTTTTAAAATCCTTCCGGTGAGATCCAGAAGTGACGGTTGACAAATTAAACATGATTAATCAAATGTCTATTGTTCATAAAAGTTTCCTTTCTTGATCATTCTGAGATCTTGCGGCTACAAAATTTAAAGAAAAAAAGCTTGTTGTGATGTTTGAGTTATCTCACCGGAAGTATATTTTTTGCTTATATTGCTTTACCAAATTGACATAATATTATCGTGTTTCATGTACTAATAGTGACTGAGATCTCTTTGTTAAAACATCTGTTTAAAAAAAAAGGCTACCTGAGACTTCTCAACGGAAGTAGAATTTTTCGTTAATTTAAAATCAGTTGACTTATGTAAGCATTTATGCTGATAAATCAATTCTGTGTGAAATAAATTAATGGCGTAAAAAAATTGAAGTGTTTGCGGCGATGACAGGTTGTTACGACGAACAAAACAAAACAGTTTAAACACATCTACAACTATTGGTGTGTCATTCTACAAATTCTGAACCCTCAGGGCCCAAGTCTTTATCAATTTTAAGATCTCGATATCACTAGCTTTTTGAGATACATAAGATATTTGTAATTTCTTACCGGAAGTTGATTTAATAAAAAAAAAATTAAACATCTGTAGATGACCTATTGTGTCTAATAATGAGAAGTTATTTCCATGCTAAAAAGGAACTTTTTTAAATCACATTTTGGAGTACTTTCTGTGACGACCGGAAGTTATGATGGATGAAACAAAACAGTGTAAACATATGTACATTCACAGTTCTGTCATTCCACAAAGTTTGGTTGTTCAAGTCTTTGCCGTTTTTAAGATCTGGTAAAAACAAAGTATTTTGTCTTGGGACAGGAAACGGACAAACGGAAGTGCTGAATGAAAATAAAAGTTTGTAATTTTTTTTATACTTTGTTATTCTTTATTCAGCTAACAAACTGTCAAAGAAAAAAAGAATTACTTATAAACAACTTGATTTGTTTGAACCCTTTCTGTTAGGACCGGAAGTGACGGTCGACAAAATGAAACCTGTTAAACACATCTACAACAAAATGTTTATCATCCCTGTAAGTTTCGTGTCATGATCACTTACACTTTTTGAAATCTCGTGCATACAAAATTTGTTTTTAGAAAATAAGTTTAAAAAAGCTACTTAAGATATTTAAGATATCTAACTGGAAGTAGATCTATTTTTGTTTCTTTACTATCGCACAAATGTTTTATGTTTATTTAACATCAAATAGATGACATTTGTAAGAATTTATACTTATATTTCAATTCTATGTAAACTAAATTAAATATGTGATAAAACAAAATAGGTTAAACACATCTGCAACTTAAGGTCTTTCATCCTACCAAGTAAGGATGTTCAAGTTTCTAACATGTCGATGTGACAAGCTTTTTGACGCGGGACAGGAATCGGATGAACGGAAGTGAATTAACAAAAAGTGAAATTTAAAATCTCTAGATATTTTTATTTTCGATCATACCTGAAAAATAAAGAAAAATCCATCCAGAAATCTCTGAGAAATTCTGTGACGACTCGAAGTTACACCGGATCACTCAGAACGTAGTAAACATATCTTCATACATTGTTTTTTCTTTCCTCAAAGATTGAATGTTCAAGTTTTTTGTAAGTTATAATATCTCGTTGAGAATAGGATTTTGTCCCGGAAACGGACAAACGGAAGTGATTAAAGAAAATAAAAGTAGATATATTAGTACATTTACCTACGGTACGTTACTGTTCATCACACTGAATAAAATCTTTACAAAAAAAACAGAAGTTAAAAAAAGGGCCTTCTGCTTGAACGCTTCAAGTGAGAACCGGAAGTGACGTACGATCAAATGAAACCCATTAAACACATGTTCAATCAAATGTCCGTCATCCATTTAAGTTGAGTGTCTTGATATGTCTCAGTTTCTGAGATCTTGCGGGTACTTTTGTTTTTGTTTTTTATAAAAGAAGGCTACCTGACATAATTGAGATGTCTCACCGGAAGTAGAATTATTTGGTTTTTTTTTGTGTAAATGACATTTTATTTTTCTATTGTTAAATAATTACTTCCATGCTAAATAACCAAAATATTTTTTAAAAATCAGATTTGGGTGTACTTCCTGTGACGACCGGAAGTTACGCCGGATAAAACAAAATAGTGTTAACACATGTACATTCATAGGTCTATCATCCCACAAAGCTTGGTTGTTCAAGTCGTTACCGTATTGGAGATTTCATCGAAATAAGATTTTTTATCTTGGGACAGGAAACGAACAAACGGAAGTGCTCAATGTTAATTTTATTAAACATTTCTTGTCTACTTGCCTTTTGTACATTATTGTTCATTTAACTAATTAAAAACATCGAAGAAAAACAGTTAAACTGATAAACAGTTCGATTTGTTTGAACTACTCCTGTGTGGACCGGAAGTGACGGAAGACAAAATGATACCAGTTAAACACATCTTCAATCAAATGTCTATCATCCATGAAAGTCTCATGCCTTGATCACTTAAAGTTTCTGAGATCTCGCGGGTACAAAATGTGTTATAAAAAAGCTACCTGAGATAATTGAGATATCTCACCGAAAGTAATTTTTTTTTATTTATTTAGCATTGCATAGATAACATATGTATAGATTTATACTTAGATATTTATTCTATAGAAAAAGAACTGGATACGTAAAAAAAATTATTTTTGAAGAGCCTCCGGTGACGACCGGAAGTTATAACGAACAAAAAAAAATAGTTTAAACACATCTACAGCTATAGGTCTATCATCCCACAAAGTTTGGATGTACAAGTCTTTACCGTTTTTCAGATCTTGAGGTGACAAGCTTTTCGTCACGGGACAGGAAACGGACGAACGGAAGTGAATTTAGAAAAAACATTAATTAAAAACCTCTAGATCTTTTTATTTTCAATCATCCCTGAAAATCTGATTTAATTCCATGAAGACATCTCTAAGAAATTCACGAGACAAAAAGGGGAAAAAAATAATAATAATTATTGTGAATGATAAAAATATCAAAATTGGGTGTACTTCCTGTGACGACCGGAAGTTACGCCGGATAAAACAAAATAGTGTTAACACATGTACATACATAGGTCTATCATCCCACAAAGTTTGGTTGTTCAAGTCGTTACTGTTTTTGAGATCTCGTCGGAATCAGGTTTTTGGTCTCTGGACAGGAAACGGGCAAACAGAAGTGTTCAATTTAAATTGTATTCAATATTTCTTGTATACTTGCCTTTTGTACATTATTTTTCATTTATGTAACTAAAATATATCAAAGGAAAACAGTTAAACTGATAGACAGCTCTTTTTTTTTTTAACTCTTCCAGTATGGACCGGAAGTGACGGAAGACAAAATGAAACCGGTTAAACACATCTTCAATCAAATGTCTATCATCTATGAAAGTTTCGTGTCTTGATCGCTTATAGTTTCTGATATCTCGTGCGTACAAAATGTGTTTTAAAAAAGCTACCTGAGATAATTGAGATATCTCACCGGAAGTAGAAATTTTTTGTTGATATTACATCGCAGAGATTTCCTATGAATAGATTTATTCTTATATATTTATTCTATTGTCAAAAAAATTGATGCTTAAAAAAAATATTTTTTAAGTGCTTCCAGTGACGACCGGAAGTTATGACGAACAAAACAAAAGTGTTTAAACACATCTACAGCTATAGGTCTATCATCCCACAAAGTTTGAATGTTTAAGTCTTTACCGTTTCTTAGATCTCGAGGTGACAAGCTTTTAGTCGCGGGACAGGAAACAGACGATCGGAAGTGAATTTAGAACATTTTTAATTAAAATCCTCTAGATCTTTTTATTTTCTGTCATTCCTGAAAATTTTATAAAAATCCATCAAGACATCTCTGAGAAATTCACGAGAGAAAAAGGGGAAAAAAATAATAATAATAATAATAACTAGACTCTTGTTGCTATAGCAACAAAAAGGTCTTCCGTTCCTCACATATAAATCTGCACAAAAGATCCGTTTATCTTGTAAACAGAAAGCGGATATAATTTATACTGTAAAGGAATTCCCAAGAAATAAACAAAACAAAAAGACAAAACGTCATTTTTTGAGTACTTTCTGTGACGACCGGAAGTTACGCCGGATCATACAAAACATAGTAAACATATCTTCATACATTGCCTTGTCTTTCCTCAAAGTTTGGATGTTCAAGTTTTTGTTAGTTATAATATCTCGTTGAGAAAAGGTTTTTGTCTCGGGACCGGAAACGAACGAACGGAAGTGATTAAGAAATTGAAAATACGTATTTTAGTACATTTACCTATGATACGTTATTGTTCATCACATTGAGTAAAATGTTAAAAAAATTCTAATGTTAAAACAAAACAAAAAATCTTTTATTGCTTGAACACTTCGAGTGAAAACCGGAAGTGACGTACGACCAAATGGAACCCGTTCAACACATGTTCATTCAAATGTCCATTATCCATACAAGTTTTGTGTCTTGATCTCTCACTGTTTGTGAGATCTTGGGGTAGTTTGTTTTTTTAAAAGAAGGCTACCTGAGATATTTGAGATGTCTCACCGGAAGTAGAACTTTTTTTGGTTTTTTTTACCATGTGTGGATGACCTCCTGTATTTTTGTAACTAAAATGTTATTTCCATGCTAAATAACCAACATATTTTTTAAAAATCAGAATTTGGTGTACTTCCTGTGACGACCGGAAGTTACGCCGGTTAAAACAAAATAGTGTTAACACGTGTCCATACACAGGTCTATAATCCTACAAAGTTTGGTTGTTGAAGTCGTTACCGTTTTTGAGATCTCTTCGATATAAGGTTTTTTGTCTCGGGACAGGAAACGGACAAACGGAAGTGCTTAATGAAATTTAAATTTTTTATATCTTGTTTAATTTCCTATTTTTCATTATTATTCATCAAAGTAGCTAAAACTATCAAAATAAAAACAGTTTAACGGATAAACAGTTTGATTTGTTTGAAGTCTTCCGCTGTGGACCGGAAGTGACGGACGACAAAATAAAACTGTTTAAACACATCTTCAATCAAATGTCTATGATTAGTGAAAGTTTTGTGTCTTGATCACGTACAGTACCTGAGAACTTGCGGGTACAAAATATGTTTTAAAAAAGCTTCCTGAGATAATCGAGATATCTCACCGGAAGTAGTACTTTTTTGTTTATTAAACATTGCATAGATGACATATGTTAGGATCTATACTAATATTTTTATTCTATGGAAAATAAATTAAATACGTAAAAACAAAAAATTTTGAAGAGCTTCCGGTGACGACCGGAAGTTACGCCGAATAAAACAAAAGTGTTTAAACACATTTACAACTATAGGTCTATCATCCCTCAAAGTTTGGATGTTCAAATCTTTATCGTTTCTGAGATCTCGATGTGACAAGCTTTTTGTCGCGGGACAGGAAACAGACGACAGGAAGTCGATTTTGAAAAAATGAAAAAAACGCCTCGAGATACGATCATATTCTATCACTCCTGAAAACCTGAAGTAAATCGATCCAGCCATCTCTGAGATATCTTGTGGACAAAAACTGGGAAAAAAATAATAATAAAAAACATTACAATCTCTATAAGGTCTTCCGTTGGAAACGGAAGACCTTAAAAAGAAACATTACAATCACTATAAGGTCTTGCGTTGGAAACGGAAGACCTTAATAAAAAACCTTACAATCACTATAAGGTCTTCCGTTGGAAACGGAAGACCTTAAAAAAATCTTACAAAATACATATCATAGAATTGCTTCCCATAAAAGCAATCTTTATTTTTGGAGAGAATTGATTAGTCTGTAAAATTTAATTCTTGTATATTTGGTCAAACGTTTATACGATAAATATCATACCTGTTAACCTTTCATAGCTGCTATGTGGGAGAATCTTCCCCTTACCAACTTGGCTAAGGGGGAGATTTAGCTGCATTTAATGGTACTAATTATTTTTACAGAATTTGTGTGAAAATAAGGTTAATCAGTCCAAAACTAGCGCATTTTTTTGTGTGCCATAAATTGCAGTTTTTTACTATGGGAGGCACTATAGCTCCCAGGTCGTCCATCCGAATTTTTTCAGACCGGGAGCTACAGTCCTGCAGCTAGGGGAGATTTTGCGTAAACGACGTTTTTTCACGTGAAATGCAAATATATATTAAAAATACTGTTACATACCTTATTTTACCATTGTAATTAATATATTTGAAATCATTTTAAATTTTATTATTTCTATGACTACCAGTGTGCAATTACAACTTGTGTTGCTGTACATGTTCAGAAAACTATTATTTTGTTTGCATGGTACAATGCAAAAAGTTAATGGTGCAACTTTTTATATTAAGTCTTCTTATTGTTCAGTATTGAACCATCACTGCATGCTGACATCTAGGGTAAACACAGAAAATTTATTTTGTGTATTTTGAACTTGCAGTGAAACCCAGTTAAGGAAATACCAGTAAATAATATTCATTAAAATTATTTTTTGCCTTATATATAGGATAGATTTTTAATTCCCAAAACAACATGTATTTCTCCAGTATCATTTAAAAATGATCTCTGTTCTAATGTTTATAGCATCACTGTAATTCATAGTACCGATACTATAAACTTTAAAAACTCTTGTGAAATGCTTTTACACATTTTCCTCGAGCTTCACTTTTATTGGTAGCTTGTATAAACATTCAGTGTTCCAAACTCACTTTGATTTTTACCGTGCTGGCCAGGCAGAAATAGTCACGCCTCACTGCACGTGGCTTGGGTGCTTTACCTGTGCACCTGTTTAGTGACACCACTGGCTGTGTATTGTTTTCTTTGGTTTTACAGAGTAAAATCAAGATGTTTTAGGCTTTCACTTATTTTTTTTTATAAGGCCTATGCATAACTAAATACATAATCGATTTAAGTCAAAGCCGGAAGTAATCGTAAGAAGTAAACTGGACTATAACATGTCATACTATGATCACGGTAGACAGTACTTGGATGGATTTTGATATAATCAAGCTACACAGCAGCTTTTTTAGCTCAAAATCAGAGAAAAACCCGCATTGGTTGTTGATATTTGCATGTAAAGGGGGGGGGGGGTATGGGGAATACAAATACGATTGCGCGGGAGATAGGTTGGATGCGGGAGATCTTAGATTTTTAGGCCGTTTTGCGGGAGTCTCTCGCGCAATGCGGGAGGGTTAACAGGTATGAAATATTATTTTTATTTTGTATTAAGTTGTTATTTGACTTTTTTCCCTGGTTCATTATATTTTTTGGTTTTAATGATGTGTTTATTATTGGATGCTAAATACATTTAAAAACATACTTTGTATTCATGCCCCTGGAGCCACAAGGGGTTCAGAGTATAATGTAGTCAGGTTTATATCCCATGTTTAGGTTCTTGTTGTGTACTTCGGATGGTCAATATATGTGATAGGACTGTAAAATGTTCGAAAGGGGATATGAATGTATGTGATAGGACTGTAAAATGTTCGAAAGGCGGTATGAATATAAACAATAAAATATTTCTGGGGAAATTGATTATATATCTTATACAGTATCTAGTCGATCTAAATGTATTATTAAACAATAAAATGGTTTCTTTGGCGATTCATGCGGGATATGATGGTGACAACATTTCAGAAATACAAAATACATAACCCCTGCTAGCGGGTTACGGAAAGAAGATATCTATATTGTGTGATTTTATATTTGATTTATTCAACAATTTAAGTTGAAATGGTGTATATATTTGAGAGGCTGTTGAGCAAATATAATTATTTCAAGAGATGGAATAAGCAATTATAAAATCACACAATATGTAGATGTTCTATTTATTCCATACTATTTGATTTATATTATGAAGCTTTTGAGACAGTATATATATGACCCAAAATTGATTTTTTCAAACATTAAAAATAAGGATCAGTGCTCCCATGCAACAGAAATCCTTTTTGCCACTTTAGCACAGCACAAAGAATGACCTATGTTTTGCAATTATTTCTTTGATATGACATACTATGCAAGTACAAGTTTATGTAGGCGTATATATTATAGTTTTTAATATTTGAACCATTTTTTTGCATGTACATGTGCACTCTCCTCATTGACCTGTTGTCCGTTGTCAGTTTGCCTTTAAACTTTTTCACATTTTTGACTTCTTCTCTAAAACTACAGAGCCCAATTTTGTTTTTCAATTTTGATTTTCAATTGTTTATTAATATATTGAAGATATGGCGAGCATTTTTTGGTAGGGTTTGTAATAGTTGCAATTATAGTCTAGAATTCTTTCTATCAAAAGGACATTTAGCATCAACACTAAAAATGATAAGATTATTTTGCATGCAAATCTTTTAGTGAAATGATATGTTCAGTCTTAACTTCTCAGAATACTTTTTTTAATTGCGATTCAAATTGATTCAAATGATAAATTTATTATTATTTGGGTTTGGTCGCATATGATAATTTTATATCCCAAAATTGAAGTAATATGTATTGGTCAATTGATTCTAGCATCTGATTCAAATTTCTTTAAATTGAAAATCCAATTTAGTATTTTAGAAATTGGTTTGGACTTGCATTCAGATTTTTGGTAAAGTATGAAACATAATGTGTAAATGTATATTATCTTAAAATGATTTGTACATCTGCCTTCAGACAAATACTATAGCCTCAAGAAGGGTTTAGACTTCAGAGTATATAGGGAAAAGTTTAAAACTCTGTTTCTCAAGACTTACAATGGGACATTAGGTCAGCATTTTTTTATTTTTAGGTTAACGAACAACAAAATGATAAAGTTCTGTAGGAGGAGGAAATAAAAAAGACAAAATCACTTTTGAGCAACAATTTTTTTTCTTTAATAAGTTTACGAACCACAAAATTGTGAAGTTCTGTTGCCTGTTGAAGGGAAAAAAATTAAGACATCATTTTTATTCTTATAATTTTAAATGAATTGCAACTTCATGATTGTGGTGTGTAACTGCATCAAGTGTAGCATGAAGTGTAGCATGTAAAAAGTATGTAATCTGTGAAACATATCACCGAAAAAGTACAATAGAATATTAAGACATACTGCTTTGATATTACATGTTACAATGTTCATTTGTCTTTTAATAGGGATCAAGTCTTTTATTATTATAAGGATTTTTAGTTATAGTTGTATCATATAAACATTTTTGCTAGGTATAAATAGTTTTGCAGTTTATTGTTATGGGTAATCTTCGTTATTACCAAAGAAACAAAATTTCGTTTACAAAGGTTGGAATAAGGAATGCTATGTATAAATGAATAGTCAGAGGTGTTATGCATGGGCATCATCATTAGACAATGCTGCTTTAGAATATATGTTAACTTTCTTTAAATAAATGATGTTAAATTTCATTTTATTCAGCGTTTTGGATGCTCAAGTGACTGTTTCCTTTTCACTTGCAACAAATCGACATGCATCAATTACATATCAGTCTGACAATTTAAGATAGTTTGATCTTTTTAATTTGTTGGTCTCGACCTTTTCCATCCCTGGAAGAAATTTCAGACTAAACCAGGCCAAAATAAACACAAATCTCATTTGAATACATTTTCTTGAGCCATATTAGATAGGAAATTGTTGCCTTACAGTCAGTATCGATCCCGATGAAACCTAGAGACTAAACCAAAATGAAAAATCTCGATCCGGTCTAAAAATTTTTGTTTTTGCATAGTTATAGCCCCCCACCATGCATCACACAGTGTTGCCATGCTCCTCGGTATGCATTCTTACATGTATTATAAGCCAAAAATCTTTTTCCAATTATTTCAAATCTTATCAGTTATAAGTAGATATAAATTGTCGTTATTCCGTCGAATCTTCAAAAAAATGTTTGCACCCTCAGAGATCGTTGCTAACTTGAATCGATATCGATCTGAGCAAGGGGGCAAATGTTGTTAACGGTTAAAGGACTGAACGTATGATTGAGATATACTGTAACTGAGTTTATAAATCGGTAATAAATGCATAAATAGAGAGGTGATTACTACTTGTTTTAATATAATGTGCCTTTTTGGACACTTCCGCCATTATAGAATGGTGGGAATTTTTCAAGATCTAATAATGGCACAATGTTCTCGTGATGAAGTTAGCTTGGTTGTGCTATGTTTGCCGTAAGAATATTGGCAACTTGAGTAAATATACTCAGATAAGAAAAAAAATATATATAGATTGATTGCAAGTCATACACGGAAGCGATGTCACATAACTATAATATAGAGACATCATAAATAGTATGCCTATGAAAATGACTGTGACACGTCATGTGAAGAGAATGGCTGCAAAGTTTTAGTGCAGTAATTAATCAAATTTGGTGTCAAAACAAGTTTGCTGTAATTGCTTAGTTCTGCCTGTTTCTCCCCCCCCCCCCAAAAAAAAAGTTTATCTTTGTATAAAGGGGGAAAAAATAAAATAGAAGGTGTAAAAATGGTATTAATTTTGCTAAAAAAAACCCAGAAAAATATTAATAAATATACATGTATGAATAACAAATAAAATGAAATAATACGTGTTGATGTAGATTTCATGAGAATGCATTAATTATAGTACATAACATGCAGCATATTTGATCATCATATGGTTATAATATGTGCAGTGATTTCGCACTGGCTGTGGTGCTGTTACGTCGCACTGCACACCAACTCTGTCAAACTCCCCCTCCCCACCCCCCCCCCCCCCCTTGCATTAAAAATTTTTGTTGAGGGAAAACACTGAAAAGAAGGAAAGAAAACTCTCTAATGTCATGACATTTTCACATTTTTGTGACAGTTCATAGTGCACAGGAATACAAGGTATACTGATATTTTAGAGCATGTTGGTTTTAAATGTTTTTGTGTTTTATATTGTTGAATGAATTTACTGTTAATGTACTTCCGTTGTTGGAAAAAAGAAAAAAACAGATTGTCTCATATTTGAGTGTGAGTCAGACATCATCATAATTATTTCATGCAGTCCATGATTTTCCTTAAAACAATGGTGGTGTCAAACAATTGATAAAAGAGGCGTCTAGATTTCAATCTTGTCTGTTTCGGTCATTAAGGTTCGACCAAAATCAATAAATGGGGCATGTTGATATCCGTCCTATTAGTTTTTACAGAGCTATGAATTAACTAGTTACTTTCTATAGAGCTATAAATAAACTAAAGTTTCCGTAAGAAATAGAGGAAATCATACTCGATACATGTAAATATAGTCATTTAAACCCATGGCCATTATGGTCCTACAGTCCTTTGATTTTTGAAATAGTGAAAATATATGAGAAAATGGGATCTGTACAGTGGCTGTTTAGAGTAAATTTACTCATAGACTTGATGTTGTGATTGATAAGAAACAGGGTTATATGAAGCATTGTCCTTGAATTTGTCTGGTTTTTATAAGCAAGACTGAATTTGTCAAAAAATAGTACAAATTTACATCATATACATTTATAAAAATGAATTTGATTTTAAGTTAAAGAGTAAATGGGTTGGGTGATCTGGGGTACCCTGTACATGTAAGGAAAGTTTATGATTTCTGTATGCTTTGTATGGTTCTTGTGAACAAACATAGAACATTTTTATTTCAAATAAAGTTTGTTTGTGAGGATATGTGTCATGAACTTGACCAAGGGTCAGTTGTGCAAGTTCAAGGTCATTATTTAAAAAAATGCTTTATTCCTGTTGGGCCATATCTTGTAGGAAATATAAATTTGACACAAAGATTGATTGTGACAGATTTATTGTGACTTGTAAATGTCCTGATTTGAGCTGTGTTCATTTGAGGTAGATCAACGTCACTATAAGCATTCATTTTTTTCTAATAGAGAAATAGTTCAGTTTTATTATTTTGTCTTGTGGTGGGTATCCTTGTGAGCTTGCTGAGAGTACCTCTAGTTTACTTGAATCTATAACTTTGATATTATTGATATTAGTTATTTGATAATTGTTTGTTGGTGTATTTGGAACCTTATAATATCTTACCAGTAATTTAAAAGTAGATCACAAAAACCTATTTGAATGATTATGCATATTAATATTGGTCAGTTCATGTATCTTAAATCTTGGGACATGATGTCTAGAAAATAAGTATTAATGATTTTCCTTTTATGTGTTGTTCCAATGTATGAATATGTGAGAATTGAAAAGTTTCATATTTGAAAGTATAAAGATGTTGGTTCTGACATGTGATGTGATGTATATAAGCCTCTTGTTTTATTCACTGTTTACTTGCTTTAGCTCACCTGGATTTTGATTTTTGATTATTTATGGGAAAAAAATACCATCTGTTGAACTTAGTCATTTCCTCCCAGAATACTGCATTCTTTTTTGCTCACTTGGATTTTGATTTCTGAAAATTTATAATAAAAAATACCAGCTGTTGAACTTAGTCATTTCAGAAATATTGTATTCTCTTTAGCTCACCTGGATTTTGATTTTTTATATTTTATTAATAAAAAATACTAGCTGTTGAATTAAATTATTTCCTTGCTAAATTTTGCATTCTCTTTAGCTCACTTGGATATTGATTTTTGACTATTCATGAAAAAAAGACCAGGTGTTGAACTTAGTTATTTCTTGCAGAATATTGCATATAGGTTACTCCTTTTGTGTGGGAAGGTAGTGTTTATCAATTTCAAGGTCGATAAATGGATGATGGATATTGTTTATACAAAAGAAAACTGGGTTTGCTGTCACATTGATAGCTTTTCCCTTGTTTATTAAATGAAATTGTGCACCAAAAATCAAGTTGTGTCTCCATGATTATTGACATCACATGGTAAAAGGATAATTTTGTTTAAGGTACCTCACTACACCTACACTTTTTCTTTTTAAGACACTATGTCGCAAGATGGCGATTTAAATGTTTTGTTGAACTGTTTATATCGTTTAATTATGTTTCATATAGTCGAAGCTCAGTGGATAAAGTACTGGGCTTCTGAACCGCTGATCATGAGTTCGAATCCGCCGGGAGCTTTTGTTCATGTTAACTCATACAATTTTTGAAAATGTAATTTTTCATCCAAAATTGCATATTTATTTGCCTATTGGACTTTAATACCTCTTATCCATTATGATATATATCATAATCAAGTAATTTTTCTGCTGATTTGAGAAAATATTTCAAGTGTAGTGAGCCACCTTAAAGTAAAAATGGCGGATGAATACAGCACAAATGGTTAAAAGTTCACCAAATATAATACATGTATAAGTATGTTGATCAGGTTGATTACATTTTTGAGTCGACTCGCGAAGCGAGCGAGTCCTTGTTATCATAGTCGTTTCTGCGAATATTTTGCACAATTTTTTTCATGCGCTAATGGAAATAGTGCATGCATTAACCTCTTTTGTTTGCGTGATTGTCAATTTGAAATGCTTAAACAATCATCTTTTTTTACACATTTATTTCTAAAGTTTTTCTTGATGTTTACAAAATAAAACAAATCAAAGTAGTTTTTGTTTAATCGTTGCCCATGAATTTGACAACTTACACGGGGAAAACCTTGTTCCATATTAAGCATAAAATCTATTTTTAGAAAAACCCAGCTCGCGAAGATCTCTTGGAGTGGATTTTGAGTACAAACGTGAATTGATAATGAGCGATATAGTGCAAATAGCTCTTATTTCCTAGTCATTGAAACATACTGGTCCTTTGTCTTTATCCTATGATATTATGCATTGCTAGTCTGGCCGGCATTGCCAGTCTATCATGGAAACGTCAACGTGTTGAATCAAAGTACTGAAAGTACTAAGATGAGTTGATAATCAGGAATCAGATATTTATTGACCCATTTCTGCTTTTAACGCGCAGAATTTGAAATAATCATGAAATAAATATAGAAGTTTCTTATTATCACTGGCTACAACATATCAAAGATAAAAAAAAATCATGAATCGTGAGAGGTAATTTTTTGAATAAAAAGGATATCTAAATATTATTATCATATAATTTAATATGATAAAGCTAATCTCATAAAGATGATGTCTGCCACAATGAGCCCTGTAATCTTTGTTCAGCTATGTTTAACTTATTTACAAAAGACAGAATTTTTTTTATGTATTACTTACAATGTAATAAAAACAAATACATCCAAAATATTGACAAGATATTCACAGCGAGTCGACTCTTAGGCCCTTCAGGCCTTTGATTACATTATTGTTGATATTCGATAAAAATTTTAATCTGCTTTTAAATTTATTTTCAAACAAATAATTCTTAATAAAAAGGAAGCAATAAACTTATTTTGTGATTTTGTTGTAAGAAGTAAACATGATATTGTAGATGGATTGGTTGAGCATTATGGATATGACAAATTTCTGCACGTGTCTGTTTGTACACAACCAAACCAAATTCAGAAAGGTTTCAAACAAATCATGTTTTTAGCTCACCTGAGCTGAAAGCTCAAGTGAGTTTTTCTAATCAAAATTTGTCCGTTGTCTGTCGTTGGCGTTAGCGTTGGTGTTGGCATTGGCGGCGTTGTTGTTGTAAACTTTTCACATTTTCTTCTTCTCCAGAACCACTGGGCATATTTCAACAAAATTTGGCACGAAGCACCACTGGGTGAAGGGGATTCAAGTTTGTTCAAATGAAGGGCCACACCCTCTTTAAAGGGGAGATAAATGCGAATTATTGAAAATTTGTTGGTATTTTTCACAAATCATCTTCTCAAAAACTATTTGTAGGGTGGGGCCACAATTAGGATATGAATTTTTTAAAAACTTTTAGGCCAGGAAAGCTCAAATTGGCGTGTAAGCATTCTTAGATAGTGTAGTTTCAAGTTTGTTCAAATCATGGTCCCTGGGGGTAGGGCGGGGCCACAACAGGGGTTTAATTTTTATATATAAATAAAATCTTTAAAAATCTTCTGATGAAAACTATTAGGCCAGGAAAGCCCAAATTTGAGTGAAAGCATCCCCAGATCGTACAGATTCAAGTTTGTATATTTCATAGTCCCGGGGTACAGTGAGGCCACAATGGGGGATGAATTTTTCCATAGGAATATATAGAGATAATCTTTAAAAATCTTCTTTTTAAAAACAATTTGAACAGAAAAGCTTAAACTTTAAACTTGTGTAGAGGCATCCTCGGGTAATGTAATATAGAGAGAAAATATATAGAGAAAATCTTTTAAAATATTCTTCGAAAGTTTTCAGTCCAAAACTCAGTACTGTGTGTGAAAGCTCAGGTTATGCAGATTTAAGTTTGATGAAACCATGATTCCCTAGAATCATGGGGCCACAAAATGGGGGGGGGGGGGAGGGATATATAGGATTAGAGAAAAATCTTCTTAGAGGTACAACAACAAAAGGGGCTTGGTATTTACCAGAAAAAAAATGTGGATAAAAATTGGCAGGTTTTCAATTATTTTTTTTTAACAAGATCTACTGTACTTAGTTGTAAAGATATTTTGATTTTGATACTGTAATGGTAATTTGATCACAGTAAAGGCTCAGGTGAGTGATGTGGCCCCTGGGCCTCTTGTAAACAAGTTTAACTGACTTTCTTGGGTGATTCATCTAGCCTGATAAACAGTGATGTACGTTAAGCAACTGTTCAAGAAATACCAGCTATTATTTTTATTAATTACTTCCGTTTTTCTGTTTCCGGCCCCGAGACAAAAAATATTGTTTCAAAGAGATCTAAGATTTGGCAGAGACGTGAACAACCACATTTTGAGGAAAGATTGACTTATTATTGTACAAATGGTTAACATTTTTGTTTAGTTCGGCGTTACTTCCGGTCGTCACAGAAAGTACTTCAAAAATTGATTTCTTTTTCATTCTTATTGTTTTACATATAAGTAACGTCTGGATATATCATTCGCAATAATTATAATATCCACTTTTTTCTATGTGAGAGAAGCAATGTCTTACAGTTAAATTGATATATGTATATCAAAACAGAAGACCTTTTTGTTGCTCTTACAACAAGAGTCAAGTTTCTTCTTGTTTTTTTTAAACTGAAATTATCCTGAAAGAGAACTAGTTTATAAAAGTTTCCTGGTATGTTGTTAATTTTTGTTCATTAAGAATTATTTTTAAAAAGGTCAAGCATATGAATTGTATATCACTTATCAGTGCAGGATAAAATGTATCATCTTAGTGTGTCAAACATTTGCATTAATGCCACCTGTCTTACCTTAATCATTATCAGATTTTCGGTTATTTTCAGATGCCTAAGGCAAAGAAAGTATCTGCCAGAAAGCGGCAGCTAGCTGACAAGCTCAGAAAAAGAAATCAGAGGGAGAAGCAAAGTCAAGATATCCAAGACAGTTCACAAGCTTCAGATCCAGAGTCTGTTGTTTCTTGCGAAACATCAGATGGAGCAAAGTTTGCTCCTCCCGGTAACTTTCCGGGGCAAGGCTCTATAGGGTTGCCTCCTGTTGAGGGAAAACCCTTGGCCAGAGTGCAGGCCTCTCTTCGTGAGAAAATGCACTCACCTGCCCCGAGGTTGCCATCTCCTCGGGGAAGTCGTCTGATTGTCCAGAAGGGCAAGGCACCGTCCACTGACTCCCCACCGTGGGTTTGTGCTCCACCGAGGGCACCTGGACCGGACACCGTGCACGTGTCTAGTCCAGCAGGTCAGGCGCAGCTGGATACCTCCTGGAAGGAGGAGACCAGTAGAAAACTAAAAGATGAGGGCTACCTAAACGATATCAAAAAGGAATCTAAAAGTAACACAAATGGGAAATTGAATGAAAAATTGGATACTGTAGAAAATATGAGCAGAGAAAGTATAGATATGATGGATTGTAGATATAATGGAGAGATGAAAAAAACTGAGTCAAAGTTACGAATTGAAATTGATGGTGTAGATAATTTGAGAAAGAAAAATGTAGAAGAGTCTAACAGAAGTTTGAATGTGGAAAAATGTGAATACAGTCGGAATATTGAGTATTTGATTAAGGAAAATTGTGGAAAAGAAGGTACTGGTTTTGGAGAATAGTGATGACGGCGAAAACTCGCATTGTAACACTGCAGGGACTTTGCATTCCGTTTCGATTCAGGGCTCTTTCCATCAAGCTGATCCATTGTTTGGCGATACTGCAGGAACACAATGTGTAGCAAATTGTTTAGCGGCTTTAGCTTACAATGTTTTGAAAAGTGCAGCTATTTGGCAAACAACTGATATGAACAAAATACTGGTGACTGGAGATGAATTATACACACATTTACAGCATTGTTCTTCAATTACTAATAGGTATTTGTTAGTGGAAGAGTTGCCTCAGTTTTTTGAATGTTTCAACGAAACCTTTGACTTTACAGTAAAAGTATTGGTCCCAAGTTTAATCAGCTTATCTGAAGAGGAACCGTGTTATGAAGATTTTAATGCCTATCCTCTGTTTGAAGCTTTGCAAATTGCACTTTCAGAAGCAAACGGATGCTTTGCGTGTTTTGGTGGAAATACTCTTTTAATAGGGAAAACAAATGATGGCTTTTTCATATTCGATTCACACGCCAGATGCTCTCGAGGCTACCTTAGTGTCAGGGGGAAGAGTACAAGAATATTGTTAAACGATGTTCAGGATGTATTTATCCATCTCAGATTATTGGCTGTTTCTATGGGGTTTTCAAGAACTGTAGAATGTGAATTATCTGGAGTAGTATGTTCACTTAAGCATTTTGCTGTTGCAGAAGTGTATGATAAAGAAAATGATGGTTCAAACAAAGATGCTCAATTGTCAAGTCAATCAAACGATGAAAGAATTCGGACATATCCAGAAGGTTTCAATAATTCAGAGGAATGTTTGATTATATCAGATCAACCAGAGATGATGGAGACAAATGAAGTTATTTTCATGGGGGAAGAGCTCAAACAACATGATTTTGTTCCTTTGTCTGTACAGAAACAAAGAAAGTTGTGCAAGCAATTGGGGTTGCCATATTCAGTTCCTAACAATGAACAAAATTCGGTGTCAGTGAAAGATATTGATAGACCGACACAGTGTAAAGAAATTGATCAAGATGGAAATTGTTTTTTTAGGGCAATATCATTCAGTCTGACAAACTCTGAAAATTTTCACCAACGTATTCGTGAAGCTGTTTGTGAACATTTGCTGAAGTATGATACAAGATTTGAGCAATTATTGAGATCAGTGGGATCTTTAAGGGATTACTTACTTTCCAGTCAAATGACAAAAGAGGGTACTTGGGCCACTGAATTGGAGATTTTTGCAATGGCAGATATGTTGAGTGTAGACATATTTACTTATTCAGATATGAAATGGCTTCAGTTCAGCAAACAAAAGCCTTATCATGAATTGCTTGAACAAGAGGAAGCTATTTATTTATACCACAAACAACGGAACCATTATGATGTTGTTATAAACGTGTCAGCAAGGATGTCTGAAAAGGAATCTGTCATTCAAAATACATCTCCTACTAAAGAGTATTCACTCCGTAGAAGAAATCGAATGCGAATGAAAACGAAACGAAAGACTTTAGAATCGAAAGTGGCACTAGATTTAAATGAAAGTCGCAATGATGCATTTAGGAGAAAGTACAAGGAATCTGAAGAGTTTAAACTGAAAGTACAAATAAAAAGCAAAGAACGTTATCACAATGATATTGGTTATCGGTCAAATCTGATTCAACGAGGTGTTCAGAAATATGCACAAGATTTAGAACACAGAAAACAAGTTCAAACAACAAGTAGAGAGAGAGGTAAAGTGAAGTACTCGACTGACTTGAATCATAGGATGGAAAAAAAGATGAAAACTGTGAAAAAATATAAAGTAGATGCTCAGCACAGAAATCAAATGAAAGAAAAGAGCAAAGAAAAGTACAGGACAGATTATGAGCATCAGGAGAAGTTAAAGAAAGCAAGTACAGAGAGATATAAGACAAACTTGCAGCACCAGAGAAAGGTGAAAAAAGCAAGTATTGAAAAGTACAAGACTGACATGGAGCATCAAATACAAATGAAGAAAGCAAGTTCTGAAAAGTACAAGACAGACTTGGAACATCAGAAAAATGTGAAGAGAGCAAGTAGTGAGAAGTACAGAACTAATTTGGAACATCAGGAAAATGTAAAAAAAGCAAGTAGTCAGAAGTACAGTACAGACTTGGATTATCGGGAAAAGAAGAAGAAAGCTAGTACAGAGAAATATAGGACAAACCTTGAGCATCAGGAAAGGGTAAAAAAGAGAAGCAGTGACAAGTATGAAACAGACTATGAACACAAGACTACAGTAAAAGAGAGGGTATTGAAAAAATACAAAGAAGATGAAACTTACAGGATAAAAAACAAAGCTGCCAATGTACATAGATATAGTACAAATGAAACTTTCAAAGCAAATGTGCGAGGAAGAGCTGCAAAGAGATATCAAACTGATACTGAAATTCAAGCCAAAATGAAGAAACGTAATAGAACGGAATACAATTTTTCAGAGGAAGTAAGGAATAAGAAAAAGAAGGAAGTTACACTGAACAGAAAGCTGAAGCAATTGAACAGAGAACAAGAAGAGGAAGTTATCAGAGCATTTAAGAGACTCGCTATGGAGGGTCCGAATTATGTTTGCTCATGTTGTCATAGACTTTTGTTTAAAAAACAAGTTCAAGCTTGTGAAAGCCAGATGTATCAGAAAAGTGAATCAGCAAAATGTATTTCTGAAATTTGTTTGTTAGACAAGTATTTGCACGAATGTTCTGAATCTTGCCCAAAAGAATGTACCAGAGCATCATTATGGATATGTTACACTTGTCACAGGAAAATACTGAGTGGCAAAGCACCAGCTGAAGCTTCCGTCAACGGTTTGATTCTAGAAGATATTCCTTCTGAATTGGCAAAGTTGAACAGTTTAGAACAGCATTTGATTGCGATTCACATACCATTCATGAAAATCATGGCTCTTCCTCATGGTCAACAGAAAAATATACATGGACCTGTTATTTGTGTGCCATCAGATATGAAAAAGGCAGCCAGTTTACCAATACATCAGGATGAAAACTTGCTGTTACGAGTTAAGCTAAAAAGGAAATTGAATTACAAAGGCTACTTTGAATATCAATTTGTAAATACAAACAATGTGATGTCAGCTTTATCATACCTTAAAGAAAACAACCAGTGGTACAAGAATATGAAAATTGAATCAACAATTGAAGAAGGTATAGCGAGAAATGAAGAAATACCAGATGATAAAGTTGATTCAAAAGATAATGTAGAAGATGAAGACGAAATGGTTGCATTTGACACTTGTTTACAACCGATTGATGTTGCACAGGAAGTTTTAGACCATTATTTTGATGATGTGTACGACATTGCACCAGGCGAAGGTAAAAATCCAGTTCGAATGTTACAGGAACCTGGCAACGAAGCTAAGGCTTTCCCTTGTCATTTCCCAAGTGGGCGTTTTTCCTGGAATGAAGAAAGGTCAGAAAAATTGACACTGTCTAGGTATTTCAACAATAGGTTGATGAACGCAGATAACAGGTTCGCAAAGGACAGCAATTACATTTTCTTCAGCCAGTACATGTCTGAATTAAATCAAGTGATTGAGAAAACACAAATTTCACTTAGAAAATCTCTATCAAAATGTACTAGTGGAAAACCAGTAACATTGGGCATGTTGCAAGATCCAATTACTCTCTCTAGTATATTGAGGAATGATGATGCTATAAGATTCATGCAACCGATTAGAGGAACACCTGCGTATTGGGCAACTGCTCAGAAAGACCTCTTTGCAATGCTGCGGCAATTAGGAATTCCAACTTGGTTTTGTTCGTTTTCTGCAGCAGAATATAGATGGAATGATGCTGTTAAAGTCATATTACAACAACAAAACGATGACAGAAATCCAGATCAAATGGAATGGTCAGAAAAGAATGACGTTTTAAGGTCAAATCCAGTTACAGTGGCTAGAATGTTTGAACATAGATTTCAAGTGTTTCATAAAGAAGTCATACTTTCCCCAGCTGAACCAATAGGAAAGGTTGTAGACTTTTTCCAAAGAGTCGAGTTTCAGCAGAGAGGATCCCCCCACATGCATTGTTTATACTGGGTTGAAAATGCACCGAATATTGATTCTGATGGAATGGAAGCTGTATGTAACTTCATTGACAAATATGTGACATGTGCTGTACCAACAGAAAGTTCTGACAAAGAATTGAGGAAAAGTGTCCTAGAAGTGCAACAACATAGTAAAAAACATTCCAAATCCTGTAGAAAGAAGGGAACAGAATGTAGGTTTCATTTTCCCAGGCCTCCCTCGAAAAAGACTTTCATTACAAGCGTCCAAGAGGAAGACAACACAGATGACTCCAAAATAGATTCTGAAACAAATGTTAATAAGGCGTATGCGAAGGACATTTTAGTTGGTGTTTGGGATAAAATACAGAATCAAGACGAACAAATCTTGACAACAGAAGAGCTATTTGATGATTTATCAATAACGCAGGAGTTGTATGAAGAAGCCCATAACATGTTATCATCAAAAAGGTCAATAATTCTTCAACGCTGCCCAAACGAAGTGTGGACGAACCAATATAACAGATGCCTGTTAAAATCATGGGATGCTAATATGGACATTCAGTTTGTATTAGATGCATTCAGTTGTATTGTTTATATTGTTTCCTACATATCAAAGTCAGAAAGGGAAATGGGAATGTTACTTAAACAAACTAAATTGGAGGCCGAAGAAGGAAACTATGACGCGAGGCAGACAATGAAGAAAATTGGTTCAGCCTACTTGCATCACAGAGAAGTAAGTGCTCAGGAAGCTGTGTACAGAGTATGTAACTTGAGGATGAAGGAATGCTCTAGGAAGGTTGTCTTTGTGCCCGTAGGTGATAACCCTGTGCGGTTAAGTAAACCACTGTCTTTGTTGAGAAAGAAATCTTCAAAAGATCAAGAAAATGATGAGGAAGATGACGAAAACGATGTCTGGATGACAAACATCATTGAACGTTACATGAACCGGCCGGAAAAGCAAATTTTTCATGAAATGTGCCTTGCAGATTTTTGCTCTGAATTTAGAGTGCTGGCTAAATCTCAAGTTCCTAAGAACGAAAATGAAAATGTGTATGAATTGCAGAATAATAAGGGTTACGTGCAACGAAGAACTAGAACACAACATGCTGTTGTAAGGTATCCTAGGTTCAACGTTGAAAAAATGCCAGAGAAATATTATCAATCTCTTCTGCAACTTTTCCTGCCGTATTGGACAGATGCACAGTTGAAGCCACCAGGGTTTGATTTATATCAAGATTTTTATGAAACTGGTTACGTGAAAATTTCTGGTCGTAAACGCAAACAATCAGTGAAGTCTATTGTAGATTTGAATCATGCAAGGTATGCAAAAAATGAAAATGAAATTTTCAATGCTCAGGAAGCATATGAAATGAATGGTGAACCAGAAGATGCATGGTCTCGCATATGTCCAGAAACAGAGGTTCTTAGAAGGGAAGGTATGGCATTCAGAAAAGAAAACAGTGTACCACAAGAGGATAATGTAGATGTCATACCGGATATTGAAAGTGAGAATCATAATGCCGATGTCATGTATCATGTTCAACAAAACATCAATTCTAGAGAAGAAATGATACCTGTTCTCCAGAATTTGAATGAAACACAGAGGGAGATATTTTACATGGTTCGTGATTGGTGTTTAGCAAAGATTACAGGAGAAAATTGTGAACCCTTACATTTATTTGTTACTGGAGGTGCAGGGACTGGTAAAAGTCATCTCATTAAAGCTATTCACTATGAAGCATCGCGTTTGCTTTCAAGAATTATGTCTAATCCAGAGAAAATATCAGTGGTTCTTGGAGCATTCACAGGAACAGCAGCTTTCAACATTGGCGGAAATACACTTCACCACCTGTTTTCATTAACAAAGTATCTTCCATTGCCTTATGAACCACTTGGAGAACAAAGTCTCAGTGAATTAAGAATGAAAATAGGAGATCTCCACATTCTTATCATTGACGAAATATCAATGGTGTACAAAAAACTTCTGTACTACATACATGAAAGATTGGTTCAGATAAAGAAATGTAGAGAACCCTTTGGAGGAGTTTGTGTTATTGCTGTTGGGGATTTTTATCAGCTTCCTCCAGTCAAACAGCGAAAAGATGAAAGGCTTTACAAAGAAAATATGGCATATCCAATGGACTATTGGCTTGATTTGTTTAAGATCATAGAGTTAAAAGAAATAATGAGACAAAAAGAAGATTTGTCTTTTGCTGAGGTCCTTAACTCCCTTCGTGTAAGAGAGAGAGATGAACCATTAACACAAGAGCAAACTACTATGTTACATGACTGTATCAGGGAAGGACCAGAAGATGTGCTTCATGTGTTTTCAACTAATGAGGAGGTAAACACATTCAATCTCACAATGCTAAACAAATCATGTGAAGATTTACTAGAAATCAATGCGCAAGATTATAAGAAGGACAAAACATCTGGTAAATTGATATTAAAGAACAAACCTTTGACGAAATCAAAAACTGATGGACTTCCAAGCACTCTGATTTTGTCTGTTGGAGCAAGAGTGATGCTTACAAGGAATTGTAATGTAGAAGATGGACTTGTGAATGGAGTAATGGGGCATGTTTGTCGGTTTGTTTTCAAAGAAAACAGTGACAGAATTGTTAATGCTGTGGGAGTTGTGTTTGATAATAAGCAAGTTGGAAAAAAGTCAGGACTAAAAACAAAAGATGGGAACCTAGTGTTAGTAGAAAGAGTGCAAGATGAAATAAAAGACAAGATAACTACAGTGGTACGTCATCAATTTCCAATTCGGTTATCATGGGCATGCACTGCTCATAAGGTGCAAGGGATGACAACAGACAAAGTAGTTGTGAATTTAGATAGAGCATTTGCCCCAGGCCAAGGTTATGTTGCATTGTCAAGGGTTACTTCAAAGGCTGGTCTTTTTATTGATACAGACGACCCAGCTCGATTACGGAAAAATGTTTATGCTGATCCAGAGGTGAAGACAGCTTTGAATGAAATGGCAATGGTTACTTTTAATGACATTTCACAAACTTTGAATTCAGGTGGAAAGATAATAGTTCTGCATAACATACAGAGCTTAAATAGCCATTTTGCAGATCTACGAAATGATGCTAGATTTAAGAAGGCTGATGTCATTTGCTTAACGGAGACATGGTTAAGATCCGGGGAAAACACAGATACGTTTGCTCTTCAAGGGTATCAATTTCATCATCTCCCTAGAAAGGAGGCATACGAGGAAAATACACTCTCAGATCAGAGTTTACGCATGTCAAAAGGTGGAGGCGTTGCATTGTATTTAAAAAATGGACAAGACTCATATGATATTGTTTCACTGTCTCAGATGAATATTGAAGGAATAGCTGTGAAGTTGTTGAAGGAAAATATTTTGATATTATCTGTGTATCGCCCATCCATAGCAACAATGGCAACATTTCTTCAGAGTTTTCAGAAAGTTCTTGACTTCTTGAAAGCAACTTATGAAAACATTATCATTTTGGGGGATTTTAATGAGGATGCCAAAGCCAATGGCCCTCTGCAAAAGAGTTTAAGAGATCAGAACTTCAGACAAATCGTTTCCTTTAGCACCACTGAAGGGGGAACAATTTTGGACCATATATATGTGTCTAGTTCTATAAAAATTGGCAGTCTTCATCGATTACCAACATATTATAGTTATCATGATGCTGTACTTCTAAATTTACAAAGTTAAAAAATGATGATGGTTCATTTTTCAAACAATTCAGTTATTAAACCTTGCAGTGTAAGGGTAGTTGTTATGCATCCAGTTATGATAGAATCTACTGTTTCACTTTCGGCAAATTTGAATAGTTTTTAAAATGACAAAAAACTCGTGTGTAGTGAAAGACTCAATTTATTGCTTCTTTCAGATTGAAACTCACTGAAAAATATCAAAACAGTTGTTTGTTGTATATGAATTCCTATAACTGAACAGATTAAAAAAACTTAAACGGATTTGTAATAAGTATATTAAAAGCCCGTATAAAGTCCTACAAAATCAAACAATTTTAGCGTAGTGTATATATTGTAAAATAAGTTGTTAGTTGTATCCAGTCTTATCTAATGTACCGTATATATAGTCTTGTTTAGTCGTAGGTGAACTAAACGTGCTGGAGATCCATGAGGTAACAAATGGGACAATTTTTGACTGTTCTGTACCCAGTTACACGCCGTAACATGAGGAATGCAGTCCTTTGATATATAATGTAAATATTATTTCAAACATATGACTGCATTATAGATACTGGAAATATCCCATGAGTTTACTATACTGACCATTGTGAAGTCCAAAATGTACTTTTATCATATTGATTTGTAGTATATAACAATCAATTAGATATAATTTAAAAAAAAAACGGAATTTCATGTCATAAATAGTTATTGTAATTTAAACTTGCTGTACATTCTGCCTAAACACAGATATGTAGTATTTTGATCATTGCGTACCGTTTATGGTGCTTTTTAGTGTTTTGTTCATTCATTACCAGATGTAAATATTCATTGATTTATTTTTTTTGAAGATTGCATAGCCTTATCAATACAGAGTGTTCTGTGATTGTACATACCATTAATATTTATTGTAATCGTGAAACCCTTTATATACAATGCAATAGAGATTTACATTGTTGTCTATATTATTCATTATCGAAAGATGGAATGTATAATGTCGTAAATTTGAACATGAATAGTGTTTTAAATATCAGACTATATTGTACACCCTGTAAATATTATCTTAGTCAACTATTTTGACAATTTTGTTGTCCAAAACATACCGTTTTAACTTTTTTATTTACAAAAATCGTACTGTTAAGGACCAGGTAATAAGCAATTTTACGTATTTGTACTTCTATATAAATACAATGTTTTAATTTTAAATAAACAGTACATGCTATTCAAGAGAAAGGAAAAAAAATTGACTATCATGTAGCTTTATACAATGCAAATAGTGTTTTAGAAATGAATCATTTTGTACACTCTGTTTTGATTAAATGACTGAATGATTTAGAATTAGTGTAAATATGAATGTATTATATACATAACTATTTAATGTATATGCTTTAATTGATTTAGTTTTTAGGCCAATGAAATAATCATTTTTTTTTAAATTGTAACTTTATTGTGGTGTTAAGATTCATAAACACTTTCATTGACCATCGTGTAGACCTGTTATATAATGAAAGATTCAATCATGAACACATTTTTAACGAAGTTTGAAATGTTGGTTAACTGTAGAAATCCAAAATTGTCTTGCTCTAACGAACCTGATAACTGTTGACAAGTACATGTTGACAGTTAAGAGTTGTTATCGTCAATGTACATATTTTCTTGAAGATACAGTATAATGTAAAAAAAGTATATTATTGATGGTATGGATTTTTTTTTTTAGAAAATTATAAGCATTTTTAAAGTGTTTAGATAGTTCAAAATCAGCTGGCTTATTACTTTAGTGCTAATTAAAAAAGATAAATTACATAATACCATAAAAAATATACCCTGCTCAAAATCCTACTTCCACCTCCCCGCGGTGAGCAGGGGGCAACGGACAATGTCCGGCAAACGGAAGAGGTTTAAAATATTTCCATGAGGACAAACCTAAACTCAGACGCAGTTCAGACGCAGAAACAAGCGCACCTTAGATACATTATCGTGTTTTTAAATCGACCTGAGCTCATTTTAATTCGATATAAATCACTTTATTATTTTTGATGATTTATTCATTACTTTGAGAATAATGTCATCAGACGCAGAATTGCAAAAGTATCAGATATATCATATATTAAAATCGGTCTGAAGTAATTTGAACACAATTTAAATCGGGTTTTTTTTTTTTTACAAATTTTAAGAATCCCCGACACCAAGTGATCTCTATTTTTTATGATGATACGTCACAACAAGGCGATTTTAAAGCATTAAGAAGCACAGTTTATGTCGCCAAAATGTGGTGTCAACTTCGATATCATTACACGCAGAATTGCAAGTGCAGCTTAGATATAATGATTTCAAATTAGCGTGATGTCATTTTAACACGATTTGAATGAATTAAAATTTTTGGAAAAGCTAAATTTCATCCAATCAGTTCGAGAAAGATGTCATCAGACGCAAAATTGCTAGCGCAACTTAGATATCGTGTTTTAAAATTAGCCTGAGGTCATTTTAACACGATTTGAATGAGTCTAAAGGGAGATATGAGCTCAGAATTTTTAAATTTTATTATTCTATTTTTAATGTCGAGATTGACTAATAAAGGAATTATTATTGCTTCCTTAAAATTTGAGAGTAAAAAATTGAGTTACGAGCAAGATACAAACCATGATATTCTCTGTTTTGTAAACAAAGCTTCAGTTTTCTTTTTGTTTATATATGCGTTGTATTGTTAAAAATTTTCATTGAATGATGTTTTCTTTTGTTAATAATATTATTTATGGACACAATGAATCAGTTTATCTTGTTTCCCACTGATCAATTTGTCAAATAAATGGTAATTCCCTTATTTTACATTATTTGTAAACAAATATAAGACTCGAGCTTTGTTTCTATAATACTGAATTCTTACCTCTGTATCTCATTTGTAAGTTGACATCTATCATTCAAATTTTGGTCAATCATTCCAAATGCACATGTAAACCATTTTATGCATAAAAACTTCAAAATAAAATTTTCATCTCAAATCGTGTCCAAGTCATCGTCAAGTTTCATGATCATAGTTTTGAAAAAATATAAATTTCCTCCAATCAGTTCGGAAAGATGTCATCAGACGCAAAAATTGCAAGCGCAACTTAGATAACATGTTTTAAAATTAGTATGAGGTCATTTTAACACGATTTTAAATGAGTTCAAAGTTTTGGAGAAAGATGTCATCAGACACAGAATTGAAAACGCAATTTAGATCTCGTGTTTTAAAATTTATCTAAGGCCGTTTTAATACGATTTAAGTATATCTAAATTGAAAAACAATTAAATTTTATCAAACCAATTCGAGAAAGATGTCACCAAACGCAGAAATGCAATAGTATTACAAAATTATGTTTTAAAATTAGTCAGATGTCATTTTAACAAGATTTAAATGAGTTTAATTTTTTCGAGATGGATATCAGATTTTTTAGTATATGAGATAAAAATTCATGAAATCATTATAAAGATAAAATCGTAAATCTAAGCAAAAATGGGTGAACAAATTTTGCGGCACTTGGGGTTTGAACCTGGGTCGCCGTCGTAAATAAATCGAAAATAGAATTTTGAGGTGTGTATCTCGGATTCGGTGAACGACAATTAGGGAAAGTTCTACAGCAATGACTGATGCATTTTATACATGTAATTCAGTGTTGAGATTTTTTTGTGTCGTTTACTATTATGTTTGACTACTAGTATTTTATTTCAACAGGATTGATAAAATCTTTATAAATGTAGAAATAACGAAATCAGTAACACGTAAATTTATTCGGTAAAATGTTGATGACAGTAATTTCCACAGTTCTAATATTTATTAGTAGTTCACACGCTATCTTAAATACAGACTAAACGGAAAAAAAGAAATATTCATGCAACAGAAATATTTCGCGGCTGCTTACATCCCTTGTACTGTGTAAATTTCAAGTTCCCGTACAGGCTATACTCGCCGCTTTCCCTCGGGAAATTCTCTTAATTGTTCAAACCGCTGCTTTTGGCAAACAATAAGAATGGGGTCCGAGGTACATTTACACAACATTTCAATAGGATTGAGTGAAGGGCTCGGGAGTTCGAATTTTTTTTCTACAGTACATGTCAAGCACGCAAATCGAAACTCAAATGCCCAAAAATTCATAACTCTATTAAAAATGAACGAATTGGTATGCTTATTAGTACAGTAATATAGAATGGTACTAGGCTGAAAATAAAGGTTCAAGATGAAAGATCCAGTAAAATCAGGCCAGAAAAACTAAATCATTTTGTGAATAAGAAGAGTGGGGGTGGGGGGTCGGTGCGTGTATAGGCAATAAGCGCTGTTTGATCAAGGAATTCTACTTAATTGTTCAATCCGCTGCAATTTTGAAAGACAATTAGAATAGCGTCCGAGGTACAATTTAATGAAATTTCATTAGGATTGAGTGAAGGACTCGGGAGTAAGAATTTTTTTTCTACAGTACATGTCAAGTACGCCAATTGAAACTCAAATGCCAATAATTCTAAATTCTGTTAATAATGACCGAATTGGTCTGATAATTAGTACAGTAATCTAGAATGGTAAAGAGTTGAAATTAATGGTCCAAGATCAAAGATCAAGTAAAATCGGGCCAGAAAAACTAAATGATTTTATGAATGGGGGGGGGGGGTCTTTGACTTCTATATTTAACGTAAAATATTAAATCACATATTACACAATTTCTAAATAAAATACATACTTTAGAACAATGTATAAGCGTTGTTTTAAAGATGTAAGTATTGATTTTCTTCATCCCGTTATCTTTATTTCAGTATGATACATAGCTATGAATCTCAATACTCAAATACAAGGAAAAGCGCTATTATTTTAACTTCTTTTACAAAACGGAAAATATTATAATCTATCATTTTAAAGATAAAAAAATCATATCTAAGCAAAAAAGGAGGGAAAAAACTTTTCGGCACTCGGGGCTTGAACCCGGGTCGCCTGGGCCATGTCCACGACTCTATCGACTGAGCTACTCGGACTCTCGCTTCAGAACTTTGACGCTTAATTTCTCGAGAATGCATTAATCGATTTTAAAAAAATTTACATATTCTGAATCAGTAAAAGGGTCACTATAAGGTGTAAAAATTTCAAAGAAAAATATAAAAAAATAAAAAAGTCGAAAAATTCAATTTTTCAAATTTCCTTCCGGTGACGACCGGAATTGACGGCGGACCTTCTCTTGACCGAGGTACATTAGAAAAACGGTAGATCTATCATCTCTGAAAATTTCAGCTCTATATCTTTGCTCGTTTTTGAGAAACCTGACAGACAAAATTGACTTTTTAAAATCGTAAACGGACGACAACTTCTGACCGGAAGTGTATTTTCAAAAATGGATAAAAAACAATAAACTTCAGATAAAGTCGCGTTAATCTTGAAAATTTGAATGAAATCGGTTGAGCCATCTCTGAGAAATCGTCTGCACAAAATCGGTAAGAAAAAAAAAGAATAATAATAATAACTAGATTCGATCTCGTTGCGAGCAACGAGTGGGTCTTCCGTCCAATTTTTGAATAGATAAGATTAAACTTATCAATTCAAAGATAAAATCATAGATCTAAGCGAAAAAAATAGAAAAAAATTTTGCGGCACTCGAGGCTTGAACCCGGGTCGCCTGGGCCATGTCCACGACTATAACGACTGAGCTACTCGGACTCTCGCTTCAGGACTTTGACGCTTAATTTCTCGAGAATGCCTCGATTGATTCTAAAACTAATTACATATTCTTAATCAGTAAAAGGGTCACTATAAGGTGTAAAAAATTCAAAAAAAAATATTAAAAAATAAAAAAGTCGAAAAAATCAATTTTTGAAATTTTTCTCCAAAAAAGACAGAAAGTGACGCCGGACATTTTGGTGAGTGTGTTGCACCAGAAAAACGGTAGATCTATCTTCTCTGAAAATTTCAGACCTCTATCTTTTCTCGTTTTTGAGAAACGTCGCCGACAAAATTGACTTTTTAAAATCGTAAACGGACGATAGCTTCCGACCGGAAGTGTATTTTCAGAAATGGATAAAAAACAATAAACTTCAGAATAAAACACGTTATTCTTGAAAATTTAAATGAAATCTATCAAGCCATCTCTGAGAAATCGTCTGCACAAAATCGGTAAGAAAAAAAAAGAATAATAATAAGAATAAGAAAAGTGAAAAAGAAACAATAGAATAATAGAAGGGTCTTCCGCTGAAGACGGAAGACCCTAATAATAAGAATAAGAAAAGTGAAAAAGAAACAATAGAATAATAGAAGGGTCTTCCGCTGAAGACGGAAGACCCTAATAAAGAAAAAGAAACCGTAGAATAACAAAAGGGTTTTCCGTTGAAAACGGAAAACCCTAATAAGAAAAATCTTAACCCGCACAATAATAGAAAGGTCTTCCGTTTCCAACGGAAGACCTTAATGAAATATTTGATAATTTGAGTTCTGTTTACGATAGTTATTAAGACCGCTTGGGATGTTCAGGGTATCGACATTAATTTTGTAGCGTGTGTTCAATAAACAGTGTAATAATAATTTATGCCAAACATGGCGTGGATGAGTGTTCACGCTACTTGTAAAAATCGCTTGGGTGCAATTAACTCTATAGAAAGATGGATACGTAAAATTAGCTTGGGTAAGTTCTGTCAATGAAAAAATAGCTTGGACAATTATCAATAAGGGAATATATACAGATTTTCACCCATTTTCAATCATCAAATGTTGAGCAGCTTCAAACATGTCAACACCACCGGCCAAGAGAGCGAGAGTTGCGATCACCGCTAGCTTGAAGAAAAACATTTGTCAGCGTAAAGTGTTGCATTGAAAAATGTAGTGCAAAGTTTCCTGTGGAAAAAACATACCTTAAATAATGTTTTTAACAATATTTTGTTTTGTTAATTTAAAAAAAATCTTAACTTTTTTTGTAGTGCTTATGGCTATCAAAATAAAATATTTAATTGTATAATTAATTTATGAGTTATGTTTCCATAAATATTAAAGGTAAATTCATGTATCACAATTCAGATATCCGGACGCTTCACCTATCCGGACGATTTGGCCTGGGGACAAAAGTGTCCGGATAAGTGAGGCTCCACTGTACATTCAAACTGTCTAATAATCTCTTTCTTACTAGTAGTACAGTTCAATATTATTTAGAGTATAAATAAATCGTTTTACACAATTAATGAAACTTTTCTATATAGAGAAAGACTGTTTGAAAGGTGCATGTTTAAATTTCCCTGTGTTATTCATACCAGTAACAAATTATTAACGCGTGCAATAATTCTGATAGAAAAGTTTCAGTTTACAGATTACATATGAATAATATATATTATCTAAAAATAACAATGCCCCGGATTTCTTTTTTCTTTATCTCTTTAGAACTCATCATCTCCGTCTAAATCCACCACTCGCTTCTTTTTGCGTGGTGTCATCACAAGCTATTGATTGAAGAAAACACTCCCCATTGTACCCTAGTATATCCTAATAGGAAAATTAATCGAATGTAAGGACTGTGATACTGAATTAATTAACTTACCAGTTCCGGGCTAGGTGGTCCTTGATTGGACTTCCTGATTTCATCCACCGCTTTATTTATTGTGAAGTATTGATTGTTCATAGTTTCACAAACGTCGTCTGGGAGTGACACCTGTTTACCGTTGTTGTCTAGAACGTTAAACGAAAGACAACTCTTTAATATATTAATCCAGTATTGCCGTTGTAAATTTACGTTATTTAATTCAAAATATCACTTACCCTGCAAATTCAAATACACCTTCCCCTTGTAGTAGGATAGTTGGATGGCATACTGTCCTCTGGCATATCATGTAGACTCTTTCAGCACAAACTGTACATTCCCGTTGCTATTTTCTTCTTTTTCAAATGACTGCATCTTAGTGTGAGTAAATTAATCGCAATAACCCCGCAAGATGAAAATTGTGAAAATGTACCCTCTTTATATAAGTATATGAACATGAACTGTCCCTGAACTTTTTTTTTTGTGTGTTTACTAAAAATTTTGGAAAACAGTAGTGAAACCATTGCATGAACTATCACCCCACCAGCAAACTTTATTTCCCACCCTCTAAAAGAGGAAATTATAAGTTGTTCACATTTAGTTTAAAAAAAGGCATAGTGTTACAATATGCTAACTTGGTCATTTTGTGAAGTAAACAACATTTTTGAAGTAAACAATATAATTATAGTTCGATCCCGACTTCAGATCATCACCGAGGGCAACCTTACCTATGAATTTAAGTACATTCTGAAAAATAAATGAATTCAAAACAATTGTTACTAATATTTCACTTTTTAAAAATTACTTTGTACTTTATATTCTAAATTAAAATGAATAATGCATATTAATTAAAGCATATATACCAATCATTTCCTTTATTAATTTATTTATTACCATTTATTTTATTTTACTGGTGTATCGGTAGAACATATAACTCTGTTAATAAATCCACGCCTTATCGTCTTTAAAAAATAGAAGATAAGAATTTATATCGGGATCGATATACCAAAAAATCGTACACATCTTGATCAAAATACCGCCAAGAAGTCGGAAGCATGGTGATGGTACGGTTACCTGTTTTGCTGTGCATTTCTTTCTGCTTTGCATTAGGTGTATCTATCATGTCTATGCAGTTGGGATTGTTGTGCAACGATGACGGTTTATGTGAATGGAAACGAAATACTTTATACAATGGATGCTTGTCCGAGGATGTAACTGTTCTGAAGTTTGTGTACTTTGATGCTCGGTACAAGTGGTTTATATTGAATATACGGAGATGACATGCAACGAAATTTCTGCTGTTTTTACAACGCTGCGACCCCTTTCAGTACAAATCAGCGGCACGTCGTGCGTGAGTATTGACTATAAATCATAAATGATTTAGGGTCACATGAAAGGGGGGGGGTGTCTCTTTCATTTTTTTTTTTGCATGTATTACAAGCATGTTGTGAATGTTTTATTGTTCATTTTCATAGGACATTTCCCCCTATCTTACTACAGATATGCATAGAGGATCTACCAAGGGAGTGGAGGTAAATATTTTTTATCATTGTTTTTCTACTTTTTTTTCAATTTATTATTAATTTTACATCATGTACATAATGTAATTTAATTGTGTTTTAGATTACTCACTACCATACCACAGATCATAAGATTACATCACAAGAAGCTGAAGAAAAGGTAGAAAATATTCATCAATTGCGTGTTATAATTTTAACTAATTTAACTATCATATTTAAGAAATGTAAACTATTCTTTCAGTTTTCTACACTCCCCTGGCCCACCACTCAAAGCCCGCAATCCTCTAGCACACAAGCATCTACAGTTGGAGTGAAGGTTTGTGTACATTTATTCTATCATTTTATAATTTTATAAATCCATTAACAAAACTGTGCACATAAATAATGTAAATTATCATGTTTGTTTCTTTAAGTCTACCTCTCACCCTACCACAGTCACCACAGAGAAGTCCGCCAAGACTACAGATGAACATGAGGAAGGAATATCGTCAACAGTGACCATCCTAATAAGTAAATATTTATATATTTCTTCTTTTTGTATGTCACTTATAACAATATCTTTAATGTTAACTATTTTTAGATTGTTGTATATCAAAATAAAAAAAAGTCAGTCTCTAAGAAGTCCAATATATACTGGATCAAGTCTTTCACTTGACTCTTTTGATTCAGAAGGTTATTTAAGACCACACACTGATGAATTATATGAGGATGTTCTTTAATTTTTTTCAGCTGTCTGTGCAGTTTTAACAACTACTTTTATACTTACATTAACTGTGATAACTATTTCTTGGTTAAAAAAGAAAAGACACCGTAATCTGTTGTATCCAAAATTTCATGATCAATACCAGTTGGAAATAAGAGATGATCAGTAATAAATCACTTTAGGTGCATATCAAATTTAACCACTGCACTATGTAAAGATAAATAATCCAACAATATTTAATAACAATGTTTTTGACATGTCTTTCCTGCAATGAAGTACAACTATGCATTATAAATTTACTTTCAGTTATTTCTCTGTGCTTGTCGGCTATAGTGCTCTGTGGCTACTTGTGTTTGGTGTTAGTGCGACATATTATAAGAAAAAGAATACAGAGAGAACATATCGAAAACATTGAGAGTGCTCTATCTAGCTATTCTGTGGTAGACAGTGAAAGTGAACTGTAGATTTGGATTGTGCTTATCAGTTGGTGTCTACTTAGTGCTATAGTGATGCTGATGCTTATGTTTATTTATCTCCCTAATGCATCATAGTTATTTGTCAAATGTGCATCTGTTGCACTAAAATACCGTTTAAGATTTATACAATGTTCTTCACAACTACAATGAAAATAGAGATCTGTAATATTTTATTTTTGTAGGTTTAATTGGACTCCTGGGTGTTGTTGGGAATCAACTTTTAGAAATTAGAAGATCTTTGATTGAAATTTTTAGACATCTGCAAACTATCTTTTTTCAATATTAAACACTTTGTGTTAAAGGTTAAGCATATTTTAAAGCATGAAAAAAATAATCAAAATCAGATATCTTTACAAGAACAAAATGTAGACAATGGTCGCCGCTACCCCCTTAGAAATAGAAAGATGACAGATTTTTATGGAATTAACTGACTGCTTCAAAGTTATAACAAAACCCAACTTCACATTTTCAATGATAAATAATATGTGTCATTAATTTTTTTTAATTTTCAGTAGCATTTTGATCATCAGCATCATCATTCTTGTGTATTGTTATCAAAAATATAAACAACAACAATTCATGCATTAAAACTTTTCAAGATAGATATATTGCATTATATCGCATAAAGTCATGCTTTCTTATTTTCTTTTTTTCATTTCAGTAACCATTATTTTGTTTATTGTTTTCATCATTATCATTATCCTGTATTGCCGTCATCAAAAATATAAACGTCAGCTAATGAATATGCGATTTGATTACTTGTCTAACTATATTGAGGATCCCATAGAATTGCGTCACTACAGAGAAAGAAATAATTTAAGTTTTGAGGAAGAAATCAATACATGTACTACTGATTCATAAAAAAAACATATTATTACACAGTAGATATCATATCATAATGAATATCACAATAGATACAACATTGTTTTATTTATGTCCCTTATCTTAATTAACAAAAACAAATTGACAATTTTTTAAAAGCAGAGAATTTAAAACCTATCATTATTGTTTAGAATGAAAAAGCTATATTTCACTGTGTAATGTTCAGTTTTGCTTTATTTAGGCAAACGCTTTTCTTGTTAAATGCATTTCACTGTGTAATGTTTAGCTTTGCTTTATTTAGGCATATGCTTTTCTTGTTAAATGCATTTCACTGTGTAATGTTTAGCTTTGCTTTATTTAGGCATATGCTTTTCTTGTTTAATGCATTTCACTGTGTAATGTTTAGCTTTGCTTTATTTAGGCATATGCTTTCTTGTTTAATGCATTTCACTGTGTAATGTTTAGCTTTGTTTTATTTAGACATATGCTTTTCTTCATTATTGCTTTTTTCCTAATAGTCAGTTATCATTTATAATGTACAGATTTGAACTTATATCAATGTAACATGTTGCGTGTGCTACTGGTACTCTTAAGTAACAAAAACTCTGTCAGTATTTTTTAAAATGGAAAATATATATTTCTTTATTTAGGCATATACCTTTTTCCTTATTAATGATTTATCGTTATTTTTGTTCAAATTTGTGAAATTCTTCATGTAAAATAATGAAAAAGTGTTTTGATTATTATTGATTTTTGCTTCCTATATTTTTTTGTCATACTAATGTTTAATAATATACTTTTTTATGTGATTGTGTTCAAACTTAGCTTTTATCTTATATACAATCCTTTGATGTACGTAATTGATTATAGGTCAATTTTTTTCATATGCTGTTACAGTTTTTGTTTTACAATTTTTTGTCTTACTAATGATTAATGTGATACTTTTTTATGTGATTGTGTTCAAACTTAACTTTTATCTAATATACAATCATTTAATGTACATTATTGATTATAGGTGATTTTTTATCAGTTGTTACAATTTTCCTTTTACATACAATTTAAATATTCTGTGATTTATATTATTTTCATTTACTCTTTTTACAAAGAAATGTGCCAAAATACCTCAATCATGTTTTAATATTGTGTATATACTGTGATTTTTATTGATTTTTTAACTGACATGGTATGTCAACAAGATTTGATTTTGAATAAATGTTTAAATGATATACATGTATTCTGTATTTTTTAAATTTATACTTGGAGAAAAAAATATTTGAAGGAGGTCTTTGTGTAAGAACGTTTGATCGGGTATTGACTATCTGATAAAAAAAAAAGGGCTAATAAGGGTATTTGTGTATCTAACATGTGTGTTATAACCAACACAGTTCTGGACATGATGCTTTCTGGTCTTGAATGGTCATTGACTGATAAGACATTGTCATTATTGAAAATATATAAGTAAACATTTTAATTTTATTTTTCCAAAATTTCTACAAATTCATCCTATAAGCATTAGAATCTCTCTGTCCTTGAATGGTCATTGACTGAAAAGACATTGTCAATATTGGAAATATAGAAGTAAACATTTTAATTTTATTTTTCCAAAATTTCTTAGATTTCATCCTATAAGCATTAGAATCTTTCTGGTCTTGAATGGTCATTGACTGAAAAGACATTGTCATTATTGAAAATATATAAGTAAACATTTTAATTTTATTTTTCCAAAAGTTCTTAAATTTCATCCTATAAGCATTAGAACCTTTCTAGCCTTGAATGGTCATTGACTGAAAAGACATTGTCATTATTGAAAATTTATAAGTAAACATTTTAATTTTGTTTTTCCAAAATTTCTTAAATTTCATTTTATAAGCATTAAAATTTAGAGGTCATTGTTTAAGAACATTTGACCAGGTATTGACTATCTGATTAAAAAAAAAGATTTAATAGGATATTTGATGTAAAGAGATGTATGAACTTATGGTTCTTGACAAAGTATTCTGCCCTTACATGGTCATTGACTAAAATTGTTTTTTCCAACGGGGAGGGGAGGGTGGGGAGGGGTCCGAGGCATATTTTCGATAATTTTTACTAAATAAATTTTCATTTTTCAGGGGGTGGGGGGGGGTCGGGGCTCCCGACCCCCCCCCCCCCCCCTCCTCTAGATCCTCGCATGAAAAAGACATTGTTCAATTTATTCAAAAAATAGAAAGGTCATGACCGGGAATTACCAATCTGATAAAAAAGGCTTAATGGGGGCATTTGATACACTGACGTGTGAAGACGTGCAACCAACTCAAATCTTCACATGAGAAAATCTGTAGGATCTGGACTAGTGTCCTACCTCCCACAGAGTTGTTATGGAGTTTCGTCTCGGAGTGTGAGGGGTGAGACAATTATTTAAGAGGTCTTTAGGAAAGTTTGACCAGGTATTGACTATCTGATAAAAAAAAGGCTTATAGGAATAAAGAAATTATTTGTGAGAAACAACAAATAGGTAACATATAAAACTTGGTGAGGAAATTATTTAATAAAAGTCTTCGGAAAAAATATGACTGAGGTATTGACTATCTGATAAAAAAGTAAGGTAATTAGGGTATTGAATATTTTTTACCTATAAAGGTGTACAATGGTCAACAAGGTTCTTGACATCATATTAGCTGTCATTGACTGACAAAGAAATTATTATATTGAAAAACAATAAATAGGTAACATATAATACTTGGTGAGGAAATTATTTAATAAAGGTCTTTGGGGGAAAAAAAAAACATAACTGGGGTAATGACCATCTGGTTTAAAAAGTAAGGTAATTAGGGTATTGAATATTTTTACCTATAAAGGTGTACAATGACCAACAAGGTTCTTAACATCATATTAGCTGTCCTTGACTGGTCATTGACTGACAAATGGATGTGGATATGTGAGAATAAAGTTTTTCATTCAAAATACATTTTCATTGTTGAAAGTATATAAAAGTAAACATTTTCAACAAGTTGTTGAATTTCCAAAATTCTTCCCATAAGCATTAAAGTCGTAATTAGGAGTCTACGATTGCATTTATATATACTAAGAGAATATGGATTATTACAGAAATTCTGCCGATGAAGAAGTCATTTGTCCGTATGACAAAACTCATGTCATTAGAAAAGGAAGACTGTCACGTCATCTACTTAAATGTGCAAAAAATAACAAAGCTCTTCTAAAAAACTTTACATCTTGTGAATTTAACCACAGTCACAAAATTAAAAGAGGTGATGGTAGTGACCATTACAAATATTGTAAAGAAAAACAGATTCATGAAGGTTGGCTCGAGCGGGATAATATGTGTACCAAAAAAGGTGATACCTCTCTCCCAAAATACAAGGATATTCAGATAGATGGTGAGAATTGGGATGAGGAATTGGAACCTTTACCTGGAGAAAAGTACTATGGTTTCATTGCGGACATAAAGAAGCAAAATTAAAACATTATGTCTATTTGAATTATGTTCATACTACTTGTGTATATAGTGAATATATATTTAGTATTTGTGGATGGACTTTATTTTGTGCAGAGTTATCTCTCTTTGATCAGAGTTACATTTATATACGAACTCGTATAGCTTGAACTTCACAAGGATAGAATGATTTCGAATTTTTCGTGGTGAGAAGTACTACGGACCAATTCCAGAATAAAGTGCCTTTAATTTGATCATTTTCTTCTTGGTGATATGTGTAGCTACATGTATATGTAATATATATTTCGTTTATATTGCTATTTTTTTTATTTATTTTTTTTTTATTTTTTTTTAACCGATGATTGAAATCATCAGGGTTGACGGAGTTAACTGATCTTGGAAATTTGCTAAGAGTTATCATTCTTTGTAAGTGTCTTCGAGATAGGGTGGAGTTTCTTCTAAAGAGTGTATCCTTTTTTTTTTATAAATAAATAGAATATCCTTCTGAGTGGGCGGAGACTATTGTGAGCCTTTAGTATAACTATATAGAGTAAGCCTAGGGTGAGCCCTCCGAGAGGGCGGAGTCTCCTATAAGCCTTTGGTATAAATATATAGTGTAAGCCTTTCTGAGTGGGTGGGACTATTGTGAGCCTTTGGTATTAATATATAGAAAAAAAGCCTTTCATCTTATTAGCATAATTGGTTAGAATATATAGTAAACTGGGCGGGTCTTACTATATAACTATAAAGTGTAAGCCTAGGGTGAGCCTTCCGAGAGGGCGGAGTCTCCTATAAGCCTTTGGTATAAATATATAGTGTAAGCCTTTCTGAGTGGGTGGGACTATTGTGAGCCTTTGGTATTAATATATAGAAAAAAGTAGTATAACTATATAGAGTAAGCCTAGGGTGAGCCTTCCGAGAGGGTGCAGTCTCCTATAAGCCTTAGGTATAAATATATAGTGTAAGCCTTTCTGAGTGGGTGGGACTATTGTGAGCCTTTGGTATTAATATATAGAGAAAGCCTTTCATCTTATTAGCATAATTGGTAAGAATATAGAGTAAATTGGGCTATAAAGTGTGTTGTAGAGCACCATATATACCACTACTTTTCTTATTCAAAGGAGTAACGGATTTGCTAATCAGTTTACAAAGTGTTTTTATGATGATCAAATATTTGGTCTAATTGTTCAAAATGAGCAATGTAAATGTTTTTAATTAAATAGTATTTTTAGTATTCTGTTAAATGAATTACAGATATATAAACCATTATACACTCATCATTACATGAATAGAGGAAGCTTATTCCCATAGAATGGTGAGACAATTTCTAATGAATAATGTGTCTATTATATTTTTAATTGCAACCTATTTTTATGATTATTATGGGAGAAATTACATTGAAATTGTAAGAGTTACCTCCCTTTAATTGCTTTATGTAAATATGATATCGCTATGGTATTATGTGATAATTCAAATCTAGATGGAAATTAAGTTAATTATCATAGCATGAGGATTATTGTTTTATATTTGCAGGGCTCTCTATCATTTAATTTCATTGTCACTGTATATATATTATATATATATATATATATATATATATATATATATATATATATATATATATATATATATATATATATATTATATATATATATATATATATATATATATATATATTATATATATATATATATATATATATATATATATATATATATATATATAACCGAATCTCGTCACATAGTGGCAAACCGTCTGAGGTGTCACATACAGGCAAAGGGTTGTTTTTATAGGGAAAAAGCATCTTTTAAGAAATAATTCATGATGACATCGGAAGTAAAGAAGAATTTAAGCAATGATCATATGATTTTTGGTGAGGAAGAAAATTAATTAAAAAATTATTCAACTTAAACAATTTTTTTTGCCACTATGTGATAAGAAGTTATTACGGAATTTTTGCCATTAAGTTTAAGTGTCACATAATGGCAAACGAAGGGAGAAAACCACTCCGGCCTTATTCTTGACTGACCATTTTTTTTTCATTTACATATTGGAGGGGGGAGGGTAGGATAAATCTATTTAAAGTAGGAATTTTCACTTGTTAAAAAATAAACTGAAATTGTTTCTAAACGATAAGTATTAATTCATTCATTGAATGATTATTATTACCAGCAATTAATGTCAATACTAACTAAAATGTTTATTTGTTTTGGTCAACTTATAATTATTGTAGGCCTTTTTAAACAATGTGTTGAATGACCACCGTGTGCCTAATGTAACTATTTGATTTAATGTATACCTATGTCGAACGCTAAACTATAGCATTAATATCGCAATGTGCATGATCGATTTGATTGTGTCTTGCGATGACCAGCATCGACAAATTTAATTAGGAGCACACAGAAAAATATAATTATGCTAATATGTCATGTATTCTTATTATTTCCACTTAGTTTCTATAAAAATGCATCTGTTTATTCGACTCCAAGACTTCGTCGATAGATCTATTTGTGATCATCATTGTTTGCTAAATATACTTCAAAACAAAACACGTCATTTCCGACTTGAATGTGGGTCAGATCTAAAAGGCTGCGTCGGGAGCGGATCAAGTGTGCTTTAATGCATAGAAGGTATCAAAGCACATTTATTAAGTGATATTTGTTTTCAAACAGATGAGTTAAGTATTGTTATTAACTTCTATCATTGGTTAATAAATTAATTCATTAATTAATGATTTTTTGATTGATAATTAATTAATTGATTGATTAAAATATTTTGACGAATAATTCTTTTAGGAATTATAATATTAACTTATCATTTTTTCTACCATTTTTGCAAACTTCGTGCCTTTTTTTTATTTCTTCATTTTTTTTAAAAGCAGAAAATAGATTATATTTTATTTGTTTTTTAAAATCAATTTGAAAAGATACAAATGATTTTTGGAAAGACAGGAATGTTTTACATTCTTACAATATCTTGCAGTTTTTAAAGCAGCTGATATAATGCTGAAAAATAAATAATCTGTTTTATAATGAATGTGTTTAGATTTTTTTTTAATAATAAATTTAAGGTCATTTATTTTTCAAAGTGAATAAGATTTTTTACGCTCGCGATAAATTGTTTTATATACCCGAATATTCGGGTTTGTGATTATCTGAAACAAACAAAATTTTCTACACAAAAAGTTGCGTATACTGTGTTTATTTTTTGTTCCTTTAATTATTCTTAGCCTGCATTCGTTTCTTTAAAAAGTGAAATCATAAAGTGAAATTGGCTAAATGTCTAGAGAAGTGGACAGAAAAAGAAGACTTGCAGCTGATTAAATAAAATGCAATTTATTTTCGACGTTTGATTGTTTGTTACGTATGCAGTTAATTGATGCAGTTGAAATATTTTCACTTTTGAATATTTTTTATGTTAAATGTAAACCCTCAGGTTACTAAGCAATTATAAGATCCTTTTAAGGGACACATGTAGAATTTACCCGTGTTTACCTGGATATCAATATTCAGTGAAAATATTGTGAATTCATATCAAAAATGCATGAAAGTGTCTATTTTAATAAAGGTTTTTAAGCAAAAAACAAATGGAGTTTTCATGGTTTTTATAGATATTTTATAAAAAAAAATTTAAAACTTCACCAGATATATTTCGTCTTATTTCGTGAGCCATATGCATGTATACATCTTTGAAACTGTATGGAATTATTTGCTTTTCTTTTACGGAATACGTATATACCCACTCTGCAATATCTGGAGAAAAAACAATCTGTAAAATTTACTTTAGATGGATAACATACGTAATTCGGCATATGCACAAAGAAAATGATACCACCTAGTCAGTCTTTCCCTTTAATTTTTTTTTTTAAACGGTGACATAATAATTTTCTGGAAACACCCAGATAGCCCATAAACATACTTTTTAATCATTTTTGTCAGATTAATAAGATGGGGGAAAAGATTGCGCAAATGCCCAATTAAGTATTGTCGTAAAATACAATTTAATTTTTTCTCTCAATTAAATATTTGTAATAATATTTGCAAAAGAAAAAATTCTAATTATATTCAGCTGTTAAAATTTTATCAAACCATTAAAAAAAAGTTGCCACACATTTTGGCGTTATCGAACCCACATGATAAAAAGCCTAGATTTCTAACCACTTAGCCATTCAACCACAACACAGTGAGATATTTCAATGCTATGTCTGACTTTGTCCACGAATTAAGTGACTTTTATTTTTGACTTTTGACAATAATTTGGATACAAAATGATGTATCTATTGTATAGTTGGCCATTTCTCCCATTTTTTGTTGATTGAAATTGGTTTGTGGTCTATTTGACCTTGTTTAGACTACATTTATCAGAAAAATCTGGAACACGGACCAACTGTATTAAAAAGGGCATTCATGTTTAGAAAAACGTCGTTATTTGGAGGTTTTGATACCTACTCGCCAGTTTGACTCATCATATTTCAATCAATGAACATATCTCAGGGTTACAAATCGATGATATGTTAAATATATATTGTGGTGAATAATTTTTTGAAGAATTATCAGATTAAAAAGAGCATAATAAATACATGTTAGTACAAAATAAGTTTGATAAATTTCACTTTAAGGATCACAACACTTACATATCAGTTCTCTATATTATTGATAGAATGCATTAAAAGAGTCATAACAGTTACTGACAAGTACCTGTCCTATTAACTGAATTCTCTTAGAAGAACAAAACATGCAGTTTCACTTGGTTATTGAACCGTTCCACTGAGATAATCATAACAGCTTCAACTTAGTACATGTACCATAAGCTATTAATGTAGTTTTTTTGAATCACAACATTTACACATTAGTACTGCTAACAGTATACAGATAGGACCACAACATATAATACTAACTCCCTAATAATAAACTGTTGATACAGTCCACTATGGGGTCTCGTCAGCTATACATTGCTACCTAAACTAAAAATAGAGTCTACTTAAAAGATCACAACAGCTGCATATTTGTACACTGGTTTATTGAAACAGTCTACAAAGATGATCACAACAGTAATATATTTTGGTACAAGATACTTAGTAAATCACAGCATGTTTTCATGATAATGATTATGTCTAGTTAGATATTGATACAGTTAGAGGATCTCATCAAGTAATTATTCTTAAATATTGATACAGTATCCTGAGAGAAACACAACATTTTTAATTAGTACCCTATGCATTTAGTACATTCCAAAGACAGGATCACATTAGTTACACATGAGTACACCAGAATAATAATAAGGTCTGTTGACGGGATTACAGCATAATCACATTGGTGCACTAAGTATTGATACAGATTACAAAAGTTGTAACACATTAATATCTAAGTCTAATAATATAGTCATCTAAGAGGATATTCATGTACTGTAATTTATTGATATATGCACAGTCAAGTCAAAGGTTAACAGCAGTTTTTAATTAGTGCTAGCTATTGACACTCTCAACAAACTGAGGGATCATGTCATTTCTACATTAGTACGTTCGTACTTTAGAATAATGATAATGATTCAGTCTATTGTCAGGATCACAACACATACACAATGACTTAAACCTTTCATACATTTAACTGAAAAGATAACTACAGTAACACATAATTTCTGAAACGTATAAAACTGTTTGCTGAGAGCTTCACAAAACACAATTGTTCCCTGAGCTATTGATACAGTCTACAGAGAATATAACAACAGTTGCAATTGGAACTTGAAGCTTTGATCATGTCTACGAAGAGGGTCACAGGATTATACAATATTTCCCTCAGCTGTTGAATCCGTTACCAGGAGGGTCAAACACTTATAATTCAGAATCCAAGACAATTGATACAGTCCACTGATAGGATTACAGAAGTCAAAAGTACTCTATGCCATGAGCATATTGATAAAATGAACCGGGAGGATATCAACACTTTCACATTAGATTCCTAGATATTGCTAGTGTGTTTTGAGAGAATCACAATTAGCAAATAATGGTATACTTAGCTATGTATTCAATCAAATGAAAGAAAATCAAAAGCAATTGATACCTTCCATTGAGTTTCGTATTAGTACAGTTTACTCAAGGGATCAACATATTTACACATTTGCTCATTATGTTATTCATTGATTTAACTGAAAGAATCACAAACCTTACACATTAGTACTCTTTAATACTCTACAATATCAGGAACCTAAATTTGACGCACTCATAGAGGGCCATATTTAAAAAAAAGACTGTTATCAAATGGTCAGTAGCATCCCAACTATATTTTAGTATCTAGGTAAACCCAAATTTAGGTGTCCCTTTTCAGTCACTCAGAAATCTATTTAATCATCAGGACAGATGTACATAACATTTAAGGAATGTATGTTGTATATTGAATAAAACCTCAAATATAAACAATCAAAGATGAGACAATTCACATGACAATCGGCTATAAAATTGTTTTTTAAAGTCTGGGACATTGTATCCCTATGGAAGAACCTTATTTCTATTGATCAATTTTAGAGTAAAAATATTAGAGTAAAATAGTTTGAACCTGGCAAACGAGTCATCATAACTTAAACAGTTATTACGACCGAGTCTCTAACATTTTGTTAATACTGCTTGGGTCTAAATCTGGAATTTACACTTTTGACCCAAGAATCATAAATATCATTGAAAGATGACAGATGACAGTAAGATAAAATTATTGCGACACGTTTTAAACAATAGTTCATACAATGTTGTAAAGTGTGATTTTCACAGTCTTCCAGGCGTCTGAAGTAGATAAAATCCCGGACTTGAAGCTGTTTTATTTGTTCAGACCAGATCGCTACAAATTGCGAAAGGCAAACAGATTTCCCACACAGTGGCGCCTAAATGATAGATCTGTTGTAGCTTCTCTGAACAACAAACAAGCTTGAATGCTAAACCAAAAAATATCAGTTTAAGACTACTCTAGTATGAACTCAATTTGAAATAAGGGTGTTCACTCAATTTGAAGCGCTTTTGTAACAATTGTCTTTATCAAGCTGGAACCAGATTCAAAAGTTTTAATGTGTTCCTATTAACGATTCCACAACATTGACCGGCAATAAATGCACAAGAGCAGTAACCTAAATTTGACGCACTCATAGAGAGCCATACTTTCAGTCAAGACTGTTATCAAATGGCTAGAAGCATCCCTACGATATTTTAATATCTTGGTAAGGTTAAATGTAAGTGCCCTTTTTTGTCTCTCAGAAATCTATTAATCATATGGACAGATGTAACATTCAAGGAATGTATGTGGTATGTTGAATAAAACCTCAAATTTAAACATTCATAGATGAGACTGTTGACATGAAAATCAGATAAAAAACTGTTTTGTAAAGTCCAGGACTTCGTATCCCTATAGAAGACACTTTTTTCTATTCATCAATTTTAGAGTAAAAATATGAGAGTGAAATATTTTGAACCTGGCAGACGAGTCATCATAACTCAAACTGTTATTACGTTCGAGTCTCTAACATGTTGTAAATACTGCTTGAGTATTAATTTAAATATTACATTTATGAACCAAGAATCATAAAGATCATTGTGAGATGTCAGATGACAGTAAGATAAAACTAATGCGACACGTTTTAAACAATAGTTCATACAATGTTGTAAAGTGTGATTCTTCACAGTCTTGCAGGCATCTGAAGTAGGTAAAATCCCGGACTTGCAGGCTGTTTTATTTGTTTAGACCAGATCGCTACAAATTGCGAAAGGCAAAAAGATTTTTGACAACCACATTTTTCCAGTAAAGGAAATCCGCCATACACCAGAAAAACCTGTACATTATCATAATCCAATGAGTCCAAGTTTATTTGCAAAGAAAATGAAACAATTTAGGCATTTAAGGTCGTTTTATTAATGATTTACATTTGTATTGTTTTAAAATGAAAACAACAGAGTAAATAATAAAAAATCATTGAATAAATGACAATAGTTTTGCAAAGGTGGGGTTAAAAACCGCCACCTCACAAATAAACAGTGTTCATTTGAAAATATGGGGGGGGGGGGGAATCTTACATACTATATCATCGGTTTAAAGGAATGTGGGTGGGTGGGTTAAATCAAATTAAAAAAAAAATGTGAAGAAGTTATAGAGCATAATGATTGACCTCGACCACAAACTAAAACTTAACCATACGAAACGTATATGATATTAGCATGAATGAACCATAATCAAAATGTGCGCAACAACCATTAAATTGAAATACTCTGTGTAAGGATACCTAAAGTGAGGATTTGAAAAGCTATATACGAATGATAGCCTTGAGGAGAATGATACAATATGTACTGGTAAATGTGTCTTGTTGCTTATATGTTGTCATCTATAAATAAACCATATGCATAATGATGCAAAACCAGGTACATGTTGTACCATGTATGTACATACAAACACACTAATGAGTATGACCATTAAGTAGATAAGACCACATATACGCCCCTGATAAAAGAAAAAAAATGTAATACACCATTGAATGTGTACGGTAGGCTTATATGCTCTCAACTATACTTAAACCATTTGCATAATGATGCAAAACCAGGTACATGTTGTACCGTGTATGATGATATATAAACACACTATAATGAGTGTGACGATTAAGTATAGATGACAACACATATGCCCCTACTAAAATGAATAGCAGAATAAAAATGTAAAAGCACAACCGTCGTGTATGATAGGATCTTATGTTGTCCTTCAACCATAAATAAACCATGTGCATAATGATGCAAACAAATGTACAGATGTATCCTGTATCTGTTGACCATGTAAACAGTAAAACCATGAACAATATGATTCAGACAGTGTCATTATTGATTGTAACCGAAATATTTGTTGCTCTGTATTTAAACATGAGGCTTACCAACTATATAACTAATAATGGACTACCGTACGAAACACATAGTAACTGAACATCTTGATGAAACATGAATGAGCATGAAGTCGATACAACACTCTAACCCGAATTTGTTCTACTTTCTTTTGAACTAACCGACTGCTGCACGAATACTTTTCGCATATATCTGCATACCATCATCATTTAGATGAACTTTATCCGTTAACAAAGACTCAGTGTTTTTCCATAATCCCCGATGCTTCCAGAAGGAAATATAGTCTCTATCTTTGAACAATGTTGTCAATTGTTTGTTAGCTTCAATGACCTTGACATTGTAACGAGGATTTATCCCATCGGAATACCTCGGCAGTAACTGACCAACTATAACATGAGAAACATTATGCGCAACTAGTAAGAATGCTGCAAACGATCTTATATCACGCGCTAATTTTTCGCATTTTCTTCTCGACACAAATCATTTTCACCAATCTGAAGGAAAACTGAATTTGGTTGATTGGAATGAAAAACCTGCATAAATCGTTCCGGTTGAATGGATTTTGGACTCGGGCGCAATGTTCCCCCACCTAAACCCGCAAATTGAACCTGAATTTCTGTACCATCGAAGCCTAAATTGAACCAACCCGACCTACGATTTTTGAAATTGAAATGACTCTAAACGATGGATAAAAGAGTGACCCACAATTAGTACTCGATAAACCATTGTTATAAATGTAATTTTAAGCAGATAGGTAGATAATATGAGTGGCCTATACCTTCTACGCATTTAAATTCCTCCTGTAATCCAAGATATCACGTTCGTAGATTGGGTATAGTGGAGATCACAAAGAATAAGATTAAACAAAGTTCATGAAAATTTCTTGCGTCCAGCAGCCAGAACAGAAAAAATAGTAATGAGATAATATTCACATCTGACATGATATATTACGACAATAATTACATAAAGATATTCGATGCTAGACGTGTTAATTGAACTATGGTGAAAACATACTTGACACCTAACACTCGATGACCCTGTTGTGCGCAAATGCAAATTACAGACTATCAAACAACCTGGGTAACTTGACCATGGGGTGTTAATGGATATACCCCCTGCATGCGTACATCTGCTTATTATACATTTATAATGCAAGTTCGATTTACAAAGAGATATAAAGTTGACACATACATCCAATGCATAATTACAAAATTTGTTCCCAAAAGTGTTTTTATTTACAATAAAATTAGTTTTCCCACACAGTGGCGCCTAAATGATAGCTCTGCTGTAACTTTTCTTAACAACAACAAAGCTTAAATGCTACACCTGAACAATTTTAGTTTAAGTTTGCTTGAGTATGGTTTTTTTTAATATAAAGGCGTACACTGAAACTGAAGCGCTATTGTAACAATTGACTGTTCACATGACAATCAGCCAGAAAGTTGTTCTGTAATTTCTGGGACTTCGTATCCCTATAGAAGACGCTTACTTCTATTGATCAAGTTTAGAGAAAATTTTTGAGAGTAAGGTGGATTAAACCTGGCGGACGAGTCATCATAACTCAAACTGTTATTGCTTCCGAGTCTCTAACATGTCGTAAATACTGCTTGAGTCTGTACCTAAATATTACATTTATGAACCAAGATTCATAAACATCATTGAAAGATGTCAGCTGACAGTAAGATAAAACTAATGTGACACGTTTTAAACAATAGTTCATACAATGTTGTAAAGTGTGATTTTTTACAGTCTTGCAGGCGTCTGAAGTAGGTAAAATCCCAGACTTGCAGGCTGTTTTACTTGTTCAGACCAGATTGCTACAAATTGCGGCAAGAAAACAGATTTCCCACACAGTGGCGCCTAAATGATAGATCTGCTGTAGGTTCTCTGAACAACAACCAAGCTTGAATGCTACACCTCACCGTTTTTAGTTAAAGTTTGCTTGAGTATGTATTTATTTTAATATAAATGCATACACTCAAACTGAAGCGCTTTTGTAACAATTGTCTTTATCAAGCCGGAACCAGATACAAAGGTTTAAATGTGTTCTAATTACAGATTCCACAGCATTGACCGGCAATAAATGGGCAAGAGCAGGAACCTTTATTTGACGCACTCATAGAGAGCCATACTTTCAAAAAAGACTGTTATCAAATGGCCTGTAGCATCCCAACGATATTTTAGAATCTAGGTAAGGTCACATTTAGGTGCCCTTTTCAGTCACTCAAGAATCTATTTAATCATACAGATGTAACATTCAAACAATGTATGTGGTATGTTGAATAGAACCTAAAAATTTAACATTCAAAGATGAGACTGTACACATGACAATGAGCTAGACAATTGTTCTGTAAAGTCATAGACCTCGTATCCCTATGGAAGACACTTTTTTCTATTGATCAATTTTACAGAAGAAATATGAGAGTAAAATAGTTTGAACCTGGCAGACGAGTCATCATAACTCAAACTGTTATTGCCTCCGAGTCTCTAACATGTTGTAAATACTGCTTGAGTATTAATCTAAATATTACATTTATGAACCAAGAATCATAAACATCATTGAAAGATGTCAGCTGACAGTAAGATAAAACTAATGTGACACATTTTAAACAAAGTTCATACAATGTTGTAAAGTGTGATTTTTTACAGTCTTGCAGGCGTCTGAAGTAGGTAAAATCCCGGACTTACAGGCTGTTTTACTTGTTCAGACCAGATTGCTACAAATTGCCACAGGCAACCAGATTTTCCACACAGTGGCGCCTAAATGATAGATCTGCTGTAGCTTCTCTGAACAACAAACAAGCTTGAATGCTAAACCAAAAAATATCAGTTTAGGACTACTCTAGTATGAACTCAATTTGAAATAAGGGTGTTCACTCAATTTGAAGCGCTTTTGTAACAATTGTCTTTATCAAGCTGGAACCAGATTCAAAAGTTTTAATGTGTTCCTATTAACGATTCCACAACATTGACCGGCAATAAATGCACAAGAGCAGTAACCTAAATTTGACGCACTCATAGAAAGCCATACTTTCAATCAAGACTGTTATCAAATGGCCAGTAGCATCCCTACGATATTTCAATATCTTGGTAAGGTCAAATGTAGGTGCCCTTTTTTGTCTCTCAGAAACCTATTAAAGCTGCTTGGTCCGATTTTTTTTTGTAATTACAGTATCAATTTTGTTTTCATACAAATCATTTATCTTAGAACGTTATGGACTTTCTCATATTTACACCAGCAGAATCAGTCTCCTTTCAAAGTTAGAAATATTCAAAGTAAATAAAAATAATTTCTCTTTGGGTAAACGAAAAAACAAACCAAAATGCATCACGGGAATGTTTAGAAATAGAAACCGCTTGGTTTCGTCCCCCGAATGATTGGGGTTATTCAACCCGCTTGCTATGCATCGATTGTAAAGAAAGCAGACTTTAGAAATATTAGCGAACAAAACGTACACATGTTGATTTGTAATTTGTCTGATCATTTCGACCTTTATTTAAAGCGATGTCAAATTCGTAATACAACAATACCCGTCTCGTCGTCAGGGGTAAAATTTAACATGAGGCGAAATAACGCGGTACCTTTTAATGTCGTTTGTTTTCGTTAGCAAATTTTGTACGTATTTTTCTTCATTGAAATTTGGCATAACTGACGTGTAAAACTACTGCAATGTCTATTATTATACATATACTAAGCATAGCCATCGTTTAAAAGCGTGCATAAAATTTGATATAAAATCGGACCAAGCAGCTTTAATCATAAGGACAGATGTAACATTCAAGGAATGTATGTGATATGTTGAATAAAACCTCAAATTTAAACATTCATAGATGAGACTGTTGACATGACAATCAGATATAAAACTGTTTTGTAAAGTCCAGGACTTCGTATCCCTATAGAAGACAACTTTTTTTTATTCATCAATTTTAGAGTAAAAATATGAGAGTGAAATATTTTGAACCTGGCAGACGAGTCATCATAACTCAAACTGTTATTACGTTCGAGTCTCTAACATTTTGTTAAGAGTGCTTGAGTCTATATCTGGAAATTCAATTTGAACCAAGAATCATAAACATCATTGAAAGATGTCAGATGACAGTAAGATAAAACTAATGCGACACGTTTTAAACAATAGTTCATACAATGTTGTAAAGTGTGATTTTTCACAGTCTTGCAGGCATCTGAAGTAGGTAAATTCCTGGACTTGCAGGCTGTTTTATTTGTTAAGACCAGATCGCTACAAATTGCAAAAGACAAAAGATTTCCCACACAGTGGCGCCTAAATGATAGATCTGCTGTAACTTCTCTGAACAACAACCAAGCTTGAATGCTAAACCTGAACATTTTTAGTTAAAGTTTGCTTGAGTATGTATTTATTTTGATATAAAGGCGTACACTGAAACAGAAGCGCTATTGTAACAATTGTTTTTATCAAGCTGGAACCAGATACAAAGGTTGTAATGTGTTCCCATTAACGAGTCCACAGCATTGACCGGCAATAAATGCACAAGAGCAGGAACCTAAATTTGTCGCACTCATAGAGAGTCATACTTTCAAAAAAGACTCTTATCAAATGGTCGCTAGCATCCAAACGATATTTTAGCATCTAGGTAAGGTCAAATTCAGGTGCCCTTTTCAGGCACTCAAAAATATATTTAATCATAAGGATGTAACATTCTAAGAATGTATGTTGTATGTTGAATAAAACCTCAAATTTAAACATTCAAAGATGAGACTGTTCACATGACAGTCAGCTAGAAAGTTGTTCTGTAATTTCTGGGACTTTGTATGTCAATAGAAGACGCTTACTTCTGTTGATCAAGTTTAGAGTAAACCTTTGAATGTAAGGTGGATTGAACCTGGCAGATGAGTCATCATAACTCAAACTGTTATTGCTTTCGAGTCTCTAACATGTTGTAAATACTGCTTGAGTATTAATCTAAATATTACATTTATGAACCAAGAATCATAAACATCATTGAAAGATGTCAGCTGACAGTAAGAGAAAACTAGTGCGACACGTTTTAAACAAAAGTTCATACAGTGTTGTAAAGTGTGATTTTTTACAGTCTTGCAGGCGTCTGAAGTAGGTAAAATCCCGGACTTGCAGGCTGTTTTACTTGTTCAGACCAGATTGCTACAAATTGCCACAGGCAACCAGATTTTCCACACAGTGGCAGACGAGTCATCATAACTCAAACTGTTATTACGTTCGAGTCTCTAACATTTTGTTAATACAGTGGTAACACGTTATTTTTGACAAGCCAATCGTGTTAAATAGTTCGTGTTACGTGGGTAATCGTTCGTGTAACGTGCAGGATCGTGCGTGTATGAGGAAAATTGGTTTTCGTTTTTTAGCGTGCGTGTTCGTGCGTGATCTTGCGTTTTTTTTCGTTTTTGTAACCTTTTTTACGGAATGCCAGGATTTATTCCGAAAACAACGACAAGTAGTTTTTGTAAAACAATGTGAATTCAAACCTATTTAATAGAAGGACATTGATTCTCTTTTTTTTTTAAAGAAGAACATTCATTCTCTCTTTCGTCGTTAAATACATTTAGTAAGTATGTCCATAGCTCATTCAATCCTTTGTTCGGTCGAGTTAGTTTTGCATAATTTATAATCAGCCTATATCAAGCATTTATTGTGTCTTGACACATAAATTTAATCATATTAGCAAGAGCGACACATTTAATGAAAGCGGTCAAGCTTACCCATGCCCCGATTAAAACTAAACGACTATTCCCAACGTTTTTCTTTCAAATGAGAATACGAAACGCATTCCTATCTGGTACATTGTATAATTATTTGTTTGAAATAAAATTTCTTTAGACGCTTTAAAATTTAGAATATATACAAATAAATCAATTATGTCCAGTAAATTATGAAAATACTGGATGTGAAAAATCGAAATTCTATGGAACAAGGTAACAATTTTACCTGTATCCCGCATAATTAAATCGTACGTAAGGGAATTGGATTACATAAACAGTCAACTCATATCACTTTGTAAAAATCCTATATATTTGTGTATGAATGTGTAAAATTTTTTACTCGTTAAATATAAAACAGTGCATGACTAAAGTACATGCCCGTTTTCAATAAAACACAAACATAAAGCAATGCAAATTAAATCAATACGTTTCCTTAATTCTAATCTTAAAAATTAATTTTGATTTTGCGTGTTTAATGGTGTAGAATCGTGCGGTTGCGTGTTTGATCGTTTTTGTTCGTGTATCGTGAAAATTCAGTAAGTTAATAATCGTCCGTGTATCGTGCGTGATCGTTCGTGTATCGTGGGTGATCGTTCGTGTACCAGAATCGTGCGTGTCATTTGTCAACAATAACATTGCTACCACTGAAGTGCTTGAGTCTATATCTGGAAATTCAATTTGAACCAAGAATCATAAACATCATTGAAAGATGTCTGATGACAGTAAGATAAAACTAATGCGACACGTTTTAAACAATAGTTCATACAATGTTGTAAAGTGTGATTTTTCACTGTCTTGCAGGCATCTGAAGTAGGTAAAATCCCGGACTTGCAGGCTGTTTTATTTGTTTAGACCAGATCGCTACAAATTGCGAAAGACAAAAGATTTCTCACACTGTGGCGCCTAAATGATAGATCTGCTGTAACTTCTCTGAACAACAACCAAGCTTGAATGCTACACCTGAACATTTTTAGTTAAAGTTTGCTTGAGTATGTATTTATTTTGATATAAAGGCGTACACTGAAACAGAAGCGCTATTGTAACAATTGTTTTTATCAAGCTGGAACCAGATACAAAGGTTGTAATGTGTTCCCATTAACGAGTCCACAGCATTGACCGGCAATAAATGCACAAGAGCAGGAACCTAAATTTGTCGCACTCATAGAGAGTCATACTTTCAAAAAAGACTCTTATCAAATGGTAGCTAGCATCCAAACGATATTTTAGCATCTAGGTAAGGTCACATTCAGGTGCCCTTTTCAGTCACTCAAAAATCTATTTAATCATAAGGATGTAACATTCTAAGAATGTATGTTGTATGTTGAATAAAACCTCAAATTTAAACATTTAAGGTGAGACTGTTCACATGACAGTCAGCTAGAAAGTTGCTCTGTAATTTCTGGGACTTCGTATCTCAATAGAAGACGCTTACTTCTATTGATCAAGTTTAGAGTAAAACTTTGAGAGTAAGGTGGATTGAACCTGGCAGACGAGTCATCATAACTCAAACTGTTATTGCTTTCGAGTCTCTAACATGTTGTAAATACTGCTTGAGTATTATTCTAAATATTACATTTATGAACCAAGAATCATAAACATCATTGAAAGATGTCAGCTGACAGTAAGATAAAACTAGTGCAACACGTTTTAAACAAAAGTTCATATAGTGTTGTAAAGTGTGATTTTTTACAGTCTTGCAGGCGTCTGATGTAGGTAAAATCCCGGACTTGCAGGCTGTTTTACTTGTTCAGACCAGATTGCTACAAATTGCCACAGGCAACCAGATTTTCCACACAATGGCAGACGAGTCATCATAACTCAAACTCTCTAACATTTTGTTAATAGTGCTTGAGTCTATATCTGGAAATTCCATTTGAACCAAGAATCATAAACATCATTGAAAGATGTCTGATGACAGTAAGATAAAACTAATGCGACACGTTTTAAACAATAGTTCATACAATGTTGTAAAGTGTGATTTTTCACAGTCTTGCAGGCATCTGAAGTAGGTAAAATCCCGGACTTGCAGGCTGTTTTATTTGTTTAGACCAGATCGCTACAAATTGCGAAAGACAAAAGATTTCTCACACAGTGGCGCCTAAATGATAGATCTGCTGTAACTTCTCTGAACAACAACCAAGCTTGAATGCTACACCTGAACATTTTTAGTTAACGTTTGCTTGAGTATGTATTTATTTTGATATAAAGGCGTACACTGAAACAGAAGCGCTATTGTAACAATTGTTTTTATCAAGCTGGAACCAGATATAAAGGTTGTAATGTGTTCCCATTAACGAGTCCAAAGCATTGACCGGCAATAAATGCACAAGAGCAGGAACCTAAATTTGTCGCACTCATAGAGAGTCATACTTTCAAAAAAGATTCTTATCAAATGGTCGCTAGCATCCAAACGATATTTTAGCATCTAGGTAAGGTCACATTCAGGTGCCCTTTTCAGTCACTCAAAAATCTATTTAATCATAAGGATGTAACATTCTTAGAATGTATGTTGTATGTTGAATAAAACCTCAAATTTAAACATTCAAAGATGAGACTGTTCACATGACAGTCAGCTAGAAAGTTGCTCTGTAATTTCTGGGACTTCGTATCTCAATAGAAGACGCTTACTTTTGTTGATCAAGTTTAGAGTAAACCTTTGAGAATGAGGTGGATTGAACCTGGCAGACGAGTCATCATAACTCAAACTGTTATTGCTTCCGAGTCTCTAACATGTTGTAAATACTGCTTGAGTAAATCTAAATATTACATTTATGAACCAAGAATCATAAACATCATTGAAAGATGTCAGCTGACAGTAAGATAAAATTAATGCGACACGTTTTAAACAAAAGTTCATACAGTGTTGTAAAATGTGATTTTTTACAGTCTTGCAGGCGTCTGAAGTAGGTAAAATCCCGGACTTGCAGGCTGTTTTATTTGTTTAGACCAGATCGCTACAAATTGCAAAAGACAAAAGATTTCTCACACAGTGGCGCCTAAATGATAGATCTGCTGTAACTTCTCTGAACAACAACCAAGCTTGAATGCTACACCTGAACATTTTTAGTTATAGTTTGCTTGAGTATGTATTTAATTTGATATAAAGGCGTAAACTGAAACAGAAGCGCTATTGTAACAATTGTTTTTATCAAGCTGGAACCAGATACAAAGGTTGTAATGTGTTCCCATTAACGAGTCCACAGCATTGACCGGCAATAAATGCACAAGAGCAGGAACCTAAATTTGTCGCACTCATAGAGAGTCATACTTTCAAAAAAGACTCTTATCAAATGGTCGCTAGCATCCAAACGATATTTTAGCATCTAGGTAAGGTCAAATTCAGGTGCCCTTTTCAGGCACTCAAAAATATATTTAATCATAAGGATGTAACATTCCAAGAATGTATGTTGTATGTTGAATAAAACCTCAAATTTAAACATTCAAAGATGAGACTGTTCACATGACAGTCAGCTAGAAAGTTGCTCTGTAATTTCTGGGACTTCGTATCTCAATAGAAGACGCTTACTTCTGTTGATCAAGTTTAGAGTAAACCTTTGAGAGTAAGGTGGATTGAACCTGGCAGATGAGTCATCATAACTCAAACTGTTATTGCTTTCGAGTCTCTAACATGTTGTAAATACTGCTTGAGTATTAATCTAAATATTACATTTATGAACCAAGAATCATAAACATCATTGAAAGATGTCAGCTGACAGTAAGATAAAACTAGTGCGACACGTTTGAAACAAAAGTTCATACAGTGTTGTAAAGTGTGATTTTTTACAGTCTTGCAGGCGTCTGAAGTAGGTAAAATCCCGGACTTGCAGGCTGTTTTACTTGTTCAGACCAGATTGCTACAAATTGCCACAGGCAACCAGATTTTCCACACAGTGGCAGACGAGTCATCATAACTCAAACTGTTATTACGTTCGAGTCTCTAACATTTTGTTAATACAGTGGTAACACGTTATTTTTGACAAGCCAATCGTGTTAAATAGTTCGTGTTACGTGGGTAATCGTTCGTGTAACGTGCAGGATCGTGCGTGTATGAGGAAAATTGGTTTTCGTTTTTTAGCGTGCGTGTTCGTGCGTGATCTTGCGTTTTTTTCGTTTTTGTAACCTTTTTTACGGAATGCCAGGATTTATTCCGAAAACAACGACAAGTAGTTTTTGTAAAACAATGTGAATTCAAACCTTTTTAATAGAAGGACATTGATTCTCTTTTTTTTTTAAAGAAGAACATTCATTCTCTCTTTCGTCGTTAAATACATTTAGTAAGTATGTCCATAGCTCATTCAATCCTTTGTTCGGTCGAGTTAGTTTTGCATAATTTATAATCAGCCTATATCAAGCATTTATTGTGTCTTGACACATAAATTTAATCATATTAGCAAGAGCGACACATTTAATGAAAGCGGTCAAGCTTACCCATGCCCCGATTAAAACTAAACGACTATTCCCAACGTTTTTCTTTCAAATGAGAATACGAAACGCATTCCTATCTGGTACATTGTATAATTATTTGTTTGAAATAAAATTTCTTTAGACGCTTTAAAATTTAGAATATATACAAATAAATCAATTATGTCCAGTAAATTATGAAAATACTGGATGTGAAAAATCGAAATTCTATGGAACAAGGTAACAATTTTACCTGTATCCCGCATAATTAAATCGTACGTAAGGGAATTGGATTACATAAACAGTCAACTCATATCACTTTGTAAAAATCCTATATATTTGTGTATGAATGTGTAAAATTTTTTACTCGTTAAATATAAAACAGTGCATGACTAAAGTACATGCCCGTTTTCAATAAAACACAAACACAATCGTGCGGTTGCGTGTTTGATCGTTTTTGTTCGTGTATCGTGAAAATTCAGTAAGTTAATAATCGTCCGTGTATCGTGCGTGATCGTTCGTGTATCGTGGGTGATCGTTCGTGTACCAGAATCGTGCGTGTCATTTGTCAACAATAACATTGCTACCACTGAAGTGTTTGAGTCTATATCTGGAAATTCAATTTGAACCAAGAATCATAAACATCATTGAAAGATGTCTGATGACAGTAAGATAAAACTAATGCGACACGTTTTAAACAATAGTTCATACAATGTTGTAAAGTGTGATTTTTCACTGTCTTGCAGGCATCTGAAGTAGGTAAAATCCCGGACTTGCAGGCTGTTTTATTTGTTTAGACCAGATCGCTACAAATTGCGAAAGACAAAAGATTTCTCACACTGTGGCGCCTAAATGATAGATCTGCTGTAACTTCTCTCAACAACAACCAAGCTTGAATGCTACACCTGAACATTTTTAGTTAAAGTTTGCTTGAGTATGTATTTATTTTGATATAAAGGCGTACACTGAAACAGAAGCGCTATTGTAACAATTGTTTTTATCAAGCTGGAACCAGATACAAAGGTTGTAATGTGTTCCCATTAACGAGTCCACAGCATTGACCGGCAATAAATGCACAAGAGCAGGAACCTAAATTTGTCGCACTCATAGAGAGTCATACTTTCAAAAAAGACTCTTATCAAATGGTCCCTAGCATCCAAACGATATTTTAGCATCTAGGTAAGGTCACATTCAGGTGCCCTTTTCAGTCACTCAAAAATCTATTTAATCATAAGGATGTAACATTCTAAGAATGTATGTTGTATGTTGAATAAAACCTCAAATTTAAACATTTAAGGTGAGACTGTTCACATGACAGTCAGCTAGAAAGTTGCTCTGTAATTTCTGGGACTTCGCATCTCAATAGAAGACGCTTACTTCTATTGATCAAGTTTAGAGTAAACCTTTGAGAGTAAGGTGGATTGAACCTGGCAGACGAGTCATCATAACTCAAACTGTTATTGCTTTCGAGTCTCTAACATGTTGTAAATACTGCTTGAGTATTATTCTAAATATTACATTTATGAACCAAGAATCATAAACATCATTGAAAGATGTCAGCTGACAGTAAGATAAAACTAGTGCAACACGTTTTAAACAAAAGTTCATACAGTGTTGTAAAGTGTGATATTTTACAGTCTTGCAGGCGTCTGAAGTAGGTAAAATCCCGGACTTGCAGGCTGTTTTACTTGTTCAGACCAGATTGCTACAAATTGCCACAGACAACCAGATTTTCCACACAATGGCAGACGAGTCATCATAACTCAAACTCCCTAACATTTTGTTAATAGTGCTTGAGTCTATATCTGGAAATTCCATTTGAACCAAGAATCATAAACATCATTGAAAGATGTCTGATGACAGTAAGATAAAACTAATGCGACACGTTTTAAACAATAGTTCATACAATGTTGTAAAGTGTGATTTTTCACAGTCTTGCAGGCATCTGAAGTAGGTAAAATCCCGGACTTGCAGGCTGTTTTATTTGTTTAGACCAGATCGCTACAAATTGCGAAAGACAAAAGATTTCTCACACAGTGGCGTCTAAATGATAGATCTGCTGTAACTTCTCTCAACAACAACCAAGCTTGAATGCTACACCTGAACATTTTTAGTTAACGTTTGCTTGAGTATGTATTTATTTTGATATAAAGGCGTACACTGAAACAGAAGCGCTATTGTAACAATTGGTTTTATCAAGCTGGAACCAGATATAAAGGTTGTAATGTGTTCCCATTAACGAGTCCAAAGCATTGACCGGCAATAAATGCACAAGAGCTGTAACCTAAATTTGTCGCACTCAATGAGAGTCATACTTTCAAAAAAGACTCTTATCAAATGGTCCCTAGCATCCAAACGATATTTTAGCATCTAGGTAAGGTCACATTCAGGTGCCCTTTTCAGTCACTCAAAAATCTATTTAATCATAAGGATGTAACATTCTTAGAATGTATGTTGTATGTTGAATAAAACCTCAAATTTAAACATTTAAGGTGAGACTGTTCACATGACAGTCAGCTAGAAAGTTGCTCTGTAATTTCTGGGACTTCGCATCTCAATAGAAGACGCTTACTTCTATTGATCAAGTTTAGAGTAAACCTTTGAGAGTAAGGTGGATTGAACCTGGCAGACGAGTCATCATAACTCAAACTGTTATTGCTTTCGAGTCTCTAACATGTTGTAAATACTGCTTGAGTATTATTCTAAATATAACATTTATGAACCAAGAATCATAAACATCATTGAAAGATGTCAGCTGACAGTAAGATAAAACTAGTGCAACACGTTTTAAACAAAAGTTCATACAGTGTTGTAAAGTGTGATATTTTACAGTCTTGCAGGCGTCTGAAGTAGGTAAAATCCCGGACTTGCAGGCTGTTTTACTTGTTCAGACCAGATTGCTACAAATTGCCACAGGCAACCAGATTTTCCACACAATGGCAGACGAGTCATCATAACTCAAACTCTCTAACATTTTGTTAATAGTGCTTGAGTCTATATCTGGAAATTCCATTTGAACCAAGAATCATAAACATCATTGAAAGATGTCTGATGACAGTAAGATAAAACTAATGCGACACGTTTTAAACAATAGTTCATACAATGTTGTAAAGTGTGATTTTTCACAGTCTTGCAGGCATCTGAAGTAGGTAAAATCCCGGACTTGCAGGCTGTTTTATTTGTTTAGACCAGATCGCTACAAATTGCGAAAGACAAAAGATTTCTCACACAGTGGCGCCTAAATGATAGATCTGCTGTAACTTCTCTCAACAACAACCAAGCTTGAATGCTACACCTGAACATTTTTAGTTAACGTTTGCTTGAGTATGTATTTATTTTGATATAAAGGCGTACACTGAAACAGAAGCGCTATTGTAACAATTGTTTTTATCAAGCTGGAACCAGATATAAAGGTTGTAATGTGTTCCCATTAACGAGTCCAAAGCATTGACCGGCAATAAATGCACAAGAGCAGGAACCTAAATTTGTCGCACTCATAGAGAGTCATACTTTCAAAAAAGACTCTTATCAAATGGTCCCTAGCATCCAAACGATATTTTAGCATCTAGGTAAGGTCACATTCAGGTGCCCTTTTCAGTCACTCAAAAATCTATTTAATCATAAGGATGTAACATTCTTAGAATGTATGTTGTATGTTGAATAAAACCTCAAATTTAAACATTCAAAGATGAGACTGTTCACATGACAGTCAGCTAGAAAGTTGCTCTGTAATTTCTGGGACTTCGTATCTCAATAGAAGACGCTTACTTCTGTTGATCAAGTTTAGAGTAAACCTTTGAGAATGAGGTGGATTGAACCTGGCAGACGAGTCATCATAACTCAAACTGTTATTGCTTCCGAGTCTCTAACATGTTGTAAATACTGCTAGAGTAAATCTAAATATTACATTTATAAACCAAGAATCATAAACATCATTGAAAGATGTCAGCTGACAGTAAGATAAAATTAATGCGACACGTTTTAAACAAAAGTTCATACAGTGTTGTAAAATGTGATTTTTTACAGTCTTGCAGGCGTCTGAAGTAGGTAAAATCCCGGACTTTCAGGCTGTTTTACTTGTTCAGACCAGATTGCTACAAATTGCCACAGGCAACCAGATTTTCCACACAGTGGCAGACGAATCATCATAACTCAAACTGTTATTACGTTCGAGTCTCTAACATTTTGTTAATAGTGCCTGAGTCTATATCTGGAAATTCCATTTGAACCAAGAATCATAACCATCATTGAAAGATGTCTGATGACAGTAAGATAAAACTAACGCGACACGTTTTAAACAATAGTTCATACAATGTTGTAAAGTGTGATTTTTCACAGTCTTGCCGGCATCTGAAGTAGGTAAAATCCCTGACTTGCAGGCTGTTTTACTTGTTCAGACCAGATTGCTACAAATTGCCACAGGCAACCAGATTTTCCACACAGTGGCAGACGAATCATCATAACTCAAACTGTTATTACGTTCGAGTCTCTAACATTTTGTTAATAGTGCCTGAGTCTATATCTGGAAATTCCATTTGAACCAAGAATCATAAACATCATTGAAAGATGTCTGATGACAGTAAGATAAAACTAATGCGACACGTTTTAAACAATAGTTCATACAATGTTGTAAAGTGTGATTTTTCACAGTCTTGCAGGCATCTGAAGTAGGTAAAATCCCGGACTTGCAGGCTGTTTTATTTGTTTAGACGAGATCGCTACAAATTGCGAAAGACAAAAATATCCCACAGAGTGGCGCCTAAATGATAGATCTGCTGTAACTTCTCTCAACAACAACCAAGCTTGAATGCTACACCTGAACATTTTTAGTTATAGTTTGCTTGAGTATGTATTTATTTTGATATAAAGGCGTACACTGAAACAGAAGCGCTATTGTAACAATTGTTTTTATCAAGCTGGAACCAGATACAAAAGTTGTAATGTGTTCCGATTAACGAGTCCACAGCATTGACCGGCAATAAATGCACAAGAGCAGTAACCTAAATTTGTCGCACTCATAGAGAGTCATACTTTCCAAAAAGACTGTGATCAAATGGTCGCTAGCATCCAAACGATATTTTAGCATCTAGGTAAGGTCACATTCAGGTGCCCTTTTCAGGCACTCAAAAATCTATTTAATCATAAGGATGTAACATTCTAAGAATGTATGTTGTATGTTGAATAAAACCTCAAATTTAAACATTCAAAGATGAGACTGTTCACATGACAATCAGCTAGAAAGTTGCTCTGTAATTTCTGGGATTTCGTATCTCAATAGAAGACGCTTACTTCTATTGATCAAGTTTAGAGTAAAACTTTGAGAGTAAGGTGGATTGAACCTGGCAGACGAGTCATCATAACTCAAACTGTTATTGCTTTCGAGTCTCTGACATGTTGTAAATACTGCTTGAGTATTAATCTAAATATTACATTTATGAACCAAGAATCATAAACATCATTGAAAGATGTCAGCTGACAGTAAGATAAAACTAATGCGACACGTTTTAAACAAAAGTTCATACAGTGTTGTAAAGAGTGATTTTTTTCAGTCTTGCAGGCGTCTGAAGTAGGTAAAATCCCGGACTTGCAGGCTGTTTTACTTGTTCAGACCAGATTGCTACAAATTGCCACAGGCAACCAGATTTTCCACACAGTGGCAGACGAGTCATCATAACTCAAACTGTTATTACGTTCGAGTCTCTAACATTTTGTTAATAGTGCTTGAGTATTAATCTAAATATTACATTTATGAACCAAGAATCATAAACATCGTTGAAAGATGTCAGCTGACAGTAAGATAAAACTAATGCGACACGTTTTAAACAAAAGTTCATAAAGTGTTGTAAAGTGTGATTTTTTACAGTCTTGCAGGCGTCTGAAGTAGGTAAAATCCCGGACTTGCAGGCTGTTTTACTTGTTCAGACCAGATTGCTACAAATTGCCACAGGCAACCAGATTTTCCACACAGTGGCAGACGAGTCATCATAACTCAAACTGTTATTACGTGCGAGTCTCTAACATTTTGTTAATAGTGCTTGAGTCTATATCTGCAAATTCCATTTGAACCAAGAATCATAAACATCATTGAAAGATGTCAGATGACAGTAAGATAAAACTAATGCGACACGTTTTAAACAATAGTTCATACAATGTTGTAAAGTGTGATTTTTCACAGTCTTGCAGGCATCTGAAGTAGGTAAAATCCCGGACTTGCAGGCTGTTTTATTTGTTTAGACCAGATCGCTACAAATTGCGAAAGACAAAAGATTTCCCACACAGTGGCGCCTAAATGATAGATCTGCTGTAACTTCTCTCAACAACAACCAAGCTTGAATGCTACACCTGAACATTTTTAGTTAAAGTTTGTTTGAGTATGTATTTATTTTGATATAAAGGCGTACACTGAAACAGAAGCGCTATTGTAACAATTGGTTTTATCAAGCTGGAACCAGATATAAAGGTTGTAATGTGTTCCCATTAACGAGTCCAAAGCATTGACCGGCAATAAATGCACAAGAGCAGGAACCTAAATTTGTCGCACTTATAGAGAGTCATACTTTCAAAAAAGACTCTTATCAAATGGTCCCTAGCATCCAAACGATATTTTAGCATCTAGGTAAGGTCACATTCAGGTGCCCTTTTCAGTCACTCAAAAATCTATTTAATCATAAGGATGTAACATTCTTAGAATGTATGTTGTATGTTGAATAAAACCTCAAATTTAAACATTCAAAGATGAGACTGTTCACATGACAGTCAGCTAGAAAGTTGCTCTGTAATTTCTGGGACTTCGTATCTCAATAGAAGACGCTTACTTCTGTTGATCAAGTTTAGAGTAAACCTTTGAGAATGAGGTGGATTGAACCTGGCAGACGAGTCATCATAACTCAAACTGTTATTGCTTCCGAGTCTCTAACATGTTGTAAATACTGCTAGAGTAAATCTAAATATTACATTTATAAACCAAGAATCATAAACATCATTGAAAGATGTCAGCTGACAGTAAGATAAAATTAATGCGACACGTTTTAAACAAAAGTTCATACAGTGTTGTAAAGTGTGATTTTTTACAGTCTTGCAGGCGTCTGAAGTAGGTAAAATCCCGGACTTGCAGGCTGTTTTACTTGTTCAGACCAGATTGCTACAAATTGCCACAGGCAACCAGATTTTCCACACAGTGGCAGACGAGTCATCATAACTCAAACTCTCTAACATTTTGTTAATAGTGCTTGAGTCTATATCTGGAAATTCCATTTGAACCAAGAATCATAAACATCATTGAAAGATGTCAGATGACAGTAAGATAAAACAAATGCGACACGTTTTAAACAATAGTTCATACAATGTTGTAAAGTGTGATTTTTCACAGTCTTGCAGGCATCTGAAGTAGGTAAAATCCCGGACTTGCAGGCTGTTTTATTTGTTTAGACGAGATCGCTACAAATTGCAAAAGACAAATGATTTCCCACACAGTGGTGCCTAAATGATAGATCTGCTGTAACTTCTCTCAACAACAACCAAGCTTGAATGCTACACCTGAACATTTTTAGTTATAGTTTGCTTGAGTATGTATTTATTTTGATATAAAGGCGTACACTGAAACAGAAGCGCTATTGTAACAATTGTTTTTATCAAGCTGGAACCAGATACAAAAGTTGTAATGTGTTCCGATTAACGAGTCCACAGCATTGACCGGCAATAAATGCACAAGAGCAGTAACCTAAATTTGTCGCACTCATAGAGAATCATACTTTCCAAAAAGACTGTGATCAAATGGTCGCTAGCATCCAAACGATATTTTAGCATCTAGGTAAGGTCACATTCAGGTGCCCTTTTCAGGCACTCAAAAATCTATTTAATCATAAGGATGTAACATTCTAAGAATGTATGTTGTATGTTGAATAAAACCTCAAATTTAAACATTCAAAGATGAGACTGTTCACATGACAATCAGCTAGAAAGTTGCTCTGTAATTTTTGGGATTTCGTATCTCAATAGAAGACGCTTACTTCTATTGATCAAGTTTAGAGTAAAACTTTGAGAGTAAGGTGGATTGAACCTGGCAGACGAGTCATCATAACTCAAACTGTTATTGCTTTCGAGTCTCTGACATGTTGTAAATACTGCTTGAGTATTAATCTAAATATTACATTTATGAACCAAGAATCATAAACATCATTGAAAGATGTCAGCTGACAGTAAGATAAAACTAATGCGACACGTTTTAAACAAAAGTTCATACAGTGTTGTAAAGAGTGATTTTTTACAGTCTTGCAGGCGTCTGAAGTAGGTAAAATCCCGGACTTGCAGGCTGTTTTACTTGTTCAGACCAGATTGCTACAAATTGCCACAGGCAACCAGATTTTCCACACAGTGGCAGACGAGTCATCATAACTCAAACTGTTATTACGTTCGAGTCTCTAACATTTTGTTAATAGTGCTTGAGTCTATATCTGCAAATTCCATTTGAACCAAGAATCATAAACATCATTGAAAGATGTCAGCTGACAGTAAGATAAAACTAATGCAACACGTTTTAAACAATAGTTCATACAGTGTTGTAAAGTGTGATTTTTTACAGTCTGGTAAAATCCCGGACTTGCAGGCTGTTTTACTTGTTCAGACCAGATTGCTACAAATTGCCACAGGCAACCAGATTTTCCACACAGTGGCAGACGAGTCATCATAACTCAAACTGTTATTACGTGCGAGTCTCTAACATTTTGTTAATAGTGCTTGAGTCTATATCTGGAAATTCCATTTGAACCAAGAATCATAAACATCATTGAAAGATGTCAGATGACAGTAAGATAAAACTAATGCGACACGTTTTAAACAATAGTTCATACAATGTTGTAAAGTGTGATTTTTCACAGTCTTGCAGGCATCTGAAGTAGGTAAAATCCCGGACTTGCAGGCTGTTTTATTTGTTTAGACCAGATCGCTACAAATTGCGAAAGACAAAAGATTTCCCACACAGTGGCGCCTAAATGATAGATCTGCTGTAACTTCTCTTAACAACAACCAAGCTTGAATGCTACACCTGAACATTTTTAGTTAAAGTTTGCTTGAGTATGTATTTATTTTGATATAAAGGCGTACACTGAAACAGAAGCGCTATTGAAACAATTGTTTTTATCAAGCTGGAACCAGATACATAGGTTGAAATGTGTTCCCATTAACGAGTCCACAGCATTGACCGGCAATAAATGCACAAGAGCAGTAACCTAAATTTGTCGCACTCATAAAGAGTCATACTTTCAAAAAAGACTGTTATTAAATTGTCGCTAGCATCCAAACGATATTTTAGCATCTAGGTAAGGTCACATTTAGGTGCCCTTTTCAGGCACTCAAAAATCTATTTAATCATAAGGATGTAACATTCTAAGAATGTATGTTGTATGTTGAATAGAACCTCAAATTTAAACATTCAAAGATGAGACTGTTCACATGACAATCAGCTAGAAAGTTGCTCTGTAATTTCTGGGACTTCGTATCTCAATAGAAGACGCTTACTTCTATTGATCAAGTTTAGAGTAAACCTTTGAGAATGAGGTGGATTGAACCTGGCAGACGAGACATCATAACTCAAACTGTTATTGCTTTCGAGTCTCTAACATTTTGTAAATACTGCTTGAGTATTAATCTAAATATTACATTTATGAACCAAGAATCATAAACATCATTGAAAGATGTCAGCTGACAGTAAGATAAAACTAGTGCGACACGTTTTAAACAAAAGTTCATACAGTGTTGTAAAGTGTGATTTTTTACAGTCTTGCAGGCGTCTGAAGTAGGTAAAATCCCGGACTTGCAGGCTGTTTTACTTGTTCAGACCAGATTGCTACAAATTGCCACAGGCAACCAGATTTTCCACACAGTGGCAGACGAGTCATCATAACTCAAACTCTCTAACATTTTGTTAATAGTGCTTGAGTCTATATCTGGAAATTCCATTTGAACCAAGAATCATAAACATCATTGAAAGATGTCAGATGACAGTAAGATAAAACAAATGCGACACGTTTTAAACAATAGTTCATACAATGTTGTAAAGTGTGATTTTTCACAGTCTTGCAGGCATCTGAAGTAGGTAAAATCCCGGACTTGCAGGCTGTTTTATTTGTTTAGACGAGATCGCTACAAATTGCAAAAGACAAATGATTTCCCACACAGTGGTGCCTAAATGATAGATCTGCTGTAACTTCTCTCAACAACAACCAAGCTTGAATGCTACACCTGAACATTTTTAGTTATAGTTTGCTTGAGTATGTATTTATTTTGATATAAAGGCGTACACTGAAACAGAAGCGCTATTGTAACAATTGTTTTTATCAAGCTGGAACCAGATACAAAAGTTGTAATGTGTTCCGATTAACGAGTCCACAGCATTGACCGGCAATAAATGCACAAGAGCAGTAACCTAAATTTGTCGCACTCATAGAGAATCATACTTTCCAAAAAGACTGTGATCAAATGGTCGCTAGCATCCAAACGATATTTTAGCATCTAGGTAAGGTCACATTCAGGTGCCCTTTTCAGGCACTCAAAAATCTATTTAATCATAAGGATGTAACATTCTAAGAATGTATGTTGTATGTTGAATAAAACCTCAAATTTAAACATTCAAAGATGAGATTGTTACATGACAATCAGCTAGAAAGTTGCTCTGTAATTTTTGGGACTTCGTATCTCAATAGAAGACGCTTACTTCTATTGATCAAGTTTAGAGTAAAACTTTGAGAGTAAGGTGGATTGAACCTGGCAGACGAGTCATCATAACTCAAACTGTTATTGCTTTCGAGTCTCTGACATGTTGTAAATACTGCTTGAGTATTAATCTAAATATTACATTTATGAACCAAGAATCATAAACATCATTGAAAGATGTCAGCTGACAGTAAGATAAAACTAATGCGACACGTTTTAAACAAAAGTTCATACAGTGTTGTAAAGAGTGATTTTTTACAGTCTTGCAGGCGTCTGAAGTAGGTAAAATCCCGGACTTGCAGGCTGTTTTACTTGTTCAGACCAGATTGCTACAAATTGCCACAGGCAACCAGATTTTCCACACAGTGGCAGACGAGTCATCATAACTCAAACTGTTATTACGTTCGAGTCTCTAACATTTTGTTAATAGTGCTTGAGTCTATATCTGCAAATTCCATTTGAACCAAGAATCATAAACATCATTGAAAGATGTCAGCTGACAGTAAGATAAAACTAATGCAACACGTTTTAAACAATAGTTCATACAGTGTTGTAAAGTGTGATTTTTTACAGTCTGGTAAAATCCCGGACTTGCAGGCTGTTTTACTTGTTCAGACCAGATTGCTACAAATTGCCACAGGCAACCAGATTTTCCACACAGTGGCAGACGAGTCATCATAACTCAAACTGTTATTACGTGCGAGTCTCTAACATTTTGTTAATAGTGCTTGAGTCTATATCTGGAAATTCCATTTGAACCAAGAATCATAAACATCATTGAAAGATGTCAGATGACAGTAAGATAAAACTAATGCGACACGTTTTAAACAATAGTTCATACAATGTTGTAAAGTGTGATTTTTCACAGTCTTGCAGGCATCTGAAGTAGGTAAAATCCCGGACTTGCAGGCTGTTTTATTTGTTTAGACCAGATCGCTACAAATTGCGAAAGACAAAAGATTTCCCACACAGTGGCGCCTAAATGATAGATCTGCTGTAACTTCTCTTAACAACAACCAAGCTTGAATGCTACACCTGAACATTTTTAGTTAAAGTTTGCTTGAGTATGTATTTATTTTGATATAAAGGCGTACACTGAAACAGAAGCGCTATTGAAACAATTGTTTTTATCAAGCTGGAACCAGATACATAGGTTGAAATGTGTTCCCATTAACGAGTCCACAGCATTGACCGGCAATAAATGCACAAGAGCAGTAACCTAAATTTGTCGCACTCATAAAGAGTCATACTTTCAAAAAAGACTGTTATTAAATGGTCGCTAGCATCCAAACGATATTTTAGCATCTAGGTAAGGTCACATTTAGGTGCCCTTTTCAGGCACTCAAAAATCTATTTAATCATAAGGATGTAACATTCTAAGAATGTATGTTGTATGTTGAATAGAACCTCAAATTTAAACATTCAAAGATGAGACTGTTCACATGACAATCAGCTAGAAAGTTGCTCTGTAATTTCTGGGACTTCGTATCTCAATAGAAGACGCTTACTTCTATTGATCAAGTTTAGAGTAAACCTTTGAGAATGAGGTGGATTGAACCTGGCAGACGAGACATCATAACTCAAACTGTTATTGCTTTCGAGTCTCTAACATGTTGTAAATACTGCTTGAGTATTAATCTAAATATTACATTTATGAACCAAGAATCATAAACATCATTGAAAGATGTCAGCTGACAGTAAGATAAAACTAGTGCGACACGTTTTAAACAAAAGTTCATACAGTGTTGTAAAGTGTGATTTTTTACAGTCTTGCAGGCGTCTGAAGTAGGTAAAATCCCGGACTTGCAGGCTGTTTTACTTGTTCAGACCAGATTGCTACAAATTGCCACAGGCAACCAGATTTTCCACACAGTGGCAGACGAGTCATCATAACTCAAACTGTTATTACGTGCGAGTCTCTAACATTTTGTTAATAGTGCTTGAGTCTATATCTGCAAATTCCATTTGAACCAAGAATCATAAACATCATTGAAAGATGTCAGATGACAGTAAGATAAAACTAATGCGACACGTTTTAAACAATAGTTCATACAATGTTGTAAAGTGTGATTTTTCACAGTCTTGCAGGCATCTGAAGTAGGTAAAATCCCGGACTTGCAGGCTGTTTTATTTGTTTAGACCAGATCGCTACAAATTGCGAAAGACAAAAGATTTCCCACACAGTGGTGCCTAAATGATAGATCTGCTGTAACTTCTCTGAACAACAACCAAGCTTGAATGCTACACCTGAACATTTTTAGTTAAAGTTTGCTTGAGTATGTATTTATTTTGATATAAAGGCGTACACTGAAACAGAAGCGCTATTGAAACAATTGTTTTTATCAAGCTGGAACCAGATACATAGGTTGAAATGTGTTCCCATTAACGAGTCCACAGCATTGACCGGCAATAAATGCACAAGAGCAGTAACCTAAATTTGTCGCACTCATAGAGAGTCATACTTTCAAAAAAGACTCTTATCAAATGGTCGCTAGCATCCAAACGATATTTCAGCATCTAGGTAAGGTCACATTCAGGTGCCCTTTTCAGTCACTCAAAAATCTATTTAATCATAAGGATGTAACATTCTAAGAATGTATGTTGTATGTTGAATAAAACCTCAAATTTAAACATTCAAAGATGAGACTGTTCACATGACAATCAGCTAGAAAGTTGCTCTGTAATTTCTGGGACTTCGTATCTCAATAGAAGACGCTTACTTCTATTGATCAAGTTTAGAGTAAACCTTTGAGAATGAGGTGGATTGAACCTGGCAGACGAGACATCATAACTCAAACTGTTATTGCTTCCGAGTCTCTAACATGTTGTAAATACTGCTTGAGTATTAATCTAAATATTACATTTATGAACCAAGAATCATAAACATCATTGAAAGATGTCAGCTGACAGTAAGATAAAACTAATGCGACACGTTTTAAACAAAAGTTCATACAGTGTTGTAAAGTGTGATTTTTTACAGTCTTGCAGGCGTCTGAAGTAGGTAAAATCCCGGACTTGCAGGCTGTTTTACTTGTTCAGACCAGATTGCTACAAATTGCCACAGGCAACCAGATTTTCCACACAGTGGCAGACGAATCATCATAACTCAAACTGTTATTACGTTCGAGTCTCTAACATTTTGTTAATAGTGCCTGAGTCTATATCTGGAAATTCCATTTGAACCAAGAATCATAAACATCATTGAAAGATGTCTGATGACAGTAAGATAAAACTAATGCGACACGTTTTAAACAATAGTTCATACAATGTTGTAAAGTGTGATTTTTCACAGTCTTGCAGGCATCTGAAGTAGGTAAAATCCCGGACTTGCAGGCTGTTTTATTTGTTTAGACCAGATCGCTACAAATTGCAAAAGACAAAAGATTTCTCACACAGTGGCGCCTAAATGATAGATCTGCTGTAACTTCTCTCAACAACAACCAAGCTTGAATGCTACACCTGAACATTTTTAGTTATAGTTTGCTTGAGTATGTATTTAATTTGATATAAAGGCGTACACTGAAACAGAAGCGCTATTGTAACAATTGTTTTTATCAAGCTGGAACCAGATACAAAGGTTGTAATGTGTTTCCATTAACGAGTCCACAGCATTGACCGGGAATAAATGCACAAGAGCAGGAACCTAAATTTGTCGCACTTATAGAGAGTCATACTTTCCAAAAAGACTGTGATCAAATGGTCGCTAGCATTCAAACGATATTTTAGCATCTAGGTAAGGTCACATTCAGGTGCCCTTTTCAGGCACTCAAAAATCTATTTAATCATAAGGATGTAACATTCTAAGAATGTATCTTGTATGTTGAATAAAACCTCAAATTTAAACATTCAAAGATGAGACTGTTCACATGACAATCAGCTAGAAAGTTGTTCTGTAATTTCTGGGACTTCGTATCTAAGTAAAAGACGCTTACTTCTATTAATCAAGTCTATAGTAAAACTTTGAGAGTAAGGTGAATTGAACCTGGCAGACGAGTCATCATAACTCAAACTGTTATTGCTTCCGAGTCTCTAACATGTTGTAAATACTGCTTGAGTATTAATCTAAATATTACATTTATGAACCAAGAATCATAAACATCATTGAAAGATGTCAGCTGACAGTAAGATAAAACTAGTGCAACACGTTTTAAACAAAAGTTCATACAGTGTTGTAAAGTGTGATTTTTTACAGTCTTGCAGGCGTCTGAAGTAGGTAAAATCCCGGACTTGCAGGCTGTTTTACTTGTTCAGACCAGATTGCTACAAATTGCCACAGGCAACCAGATTTTCCACACAGTGGCAGACGAGTCATCATAACTCAAACTCTCTAACATTTTGTTAATAGTGCTTGAGTCTATATCTGGAAATTCCATTTGAACCAAGAATCATAAACATCATTGAAAGATGTCAGATGACAGTAAGATAAAACAAATGCGACACGTTTTAAACAATAGTTCATACAATGTTGTAAAGTGTGATTTTTCACAGTCTTGCAGGCATCTGAAGTAGGTAAAATCCCGGACTTGCAGGCTGTTTTATTTGTTTAGACGAGATCGCTACAAATTGCAAAAGACAAATGATTTCCCACACAGTGGCGCCTAAATGATAGATCTGCTGTAACTTCTCTGAACAACAACCAAGCTTGAATGCTACACCTGAACATTTTTAGTTATAGTTTGCTTGAGTATGTATTTATTTTGATATAAAGGCGTACACTGAAACAGAAGCGCTATTGTAACAATTGTTTTTATCAAGCTGGAACCAGATACAAAAGTTGTAATGTGTTCCCATTAACGAGTCCACAGCATTGACCGGCAATAAATGCACAAGAGCAGGATCCTAAATTTGTCGCACTCATAAAGAGTCATACTTTCAAAAAAGACTGTTATTAAATAGTCGCTAGCATCCAAATGATATTTTAGCATCTAGGTAAGGTCACATTTAGGTGCCCTTTTCAGTCACTCAAAAATCTATTTAATCATAAGGATGTAACATTCTAAGAATGTATGTTGTATGTTGAATAGAACCTCAAATTTAAACATTCAAAGATGAGACTGTTCACATGACAATCAGCTAGAAAGTTGCTCTGTAATTTCTGGGACTTCGTATCTCAATAGAAGACGCTTACTTCTATTGATCAAGTTTAGAGTAAACCTTTGAGAATGAGGTGGATTGAACCTGGCAGACGAGACATCATAACTCAAACTGTTATTGCTTCCGAGTCTCTAACATGTTGTAAATACTGCTTGAGTATTAATCTAAATATTACATTTATGAACCAAGAATCATAAACATCATTGAAAGATGTCAGCTGACAGTAAGATAAAACTAATGCGACACGTTTTAAACAAAAGTTCATACAGTGTTGTAAAGTGTGATTTTTTACAGTCTTGCAGGCGTCTGAAGTAGGTAAAATCCCGGACTTGCAGGCTGTTTTACTTGTTCAGACCAGATTGCTACAAATTGCCACAGGCAACCAGATTTTCCACACAGTGGCAGACGAATCATCATAACTCAAACTGTTATTACGTTCGAGTCTCTAACATTTTGTTAATAGTGCCTGAGTCTATATCTGGAAATTCCATTTGAACCAAGAATCATTAACATCATTGAAAGATGTCTGATGACAGTAAGATAAAACTAATGCGACACGTTTTAAACAATAGTTCATACAATGTTGTAAAGTGTGATTTTTCACAGTCTTGCCGGCATCTGAAGTAGGTAAAATCCCGGACTTGCAGGCTGTTTTACTTGTTCAGACCAGATTGCTACAAATTGCCACAGGCAACCAGATTTTCCACACAGTGGCAGACGAATCATCATAACTCAAACTGTTATTACGTTCGAGTCTCTAACATTTTGTTAATAGTGCCTGAGTCTATATCTAGAAATTCCATTTGAACCAAGAATCATAAACATCATTGAAAGATGTCTGATGACAGTAAGATAAAACTAATGCGACACGTTTTAAACAATAGTTCATACAATGTTGTAAAGTGTGATTTTTCACAGTCTTGCAGGCATCTGAAGTAGGTAAAATCCCGGACTTGCAGGCTGTTTTATTTGTTTAGACCAGATCGCTACAAATTGCAAAAGACAAAAGATTTCTCACACAGTGGCGCCTAAATGATAGATCTGCTGTAACTTCTCTGAACAACAACCAAGCTTGAATGCTACACCTGAACATTTTTAGTTATAGTTTGCTTGAGTATGTATTTAATTTGATATAAAGGCGTACACTGAAACAGAAGCGCTATTGTAACAATTGTTTTTATCAAGCTGGAACCAGATACAAAGGTTGTAATGTGTTTCCATTAACGAGTCCACAGCATTGACCGGGAATAAATGCACAAGAGCAGGAACCTAAATTTGTCGCACTTATAGAGAGTCATACTTTCCAAAAAGACTGTGATCAAATGGTCGCTAGCATTCAAACGATATTTTAGCATCTAGGTAAGGTCACATTTAGGTGCCCTTTTCAGTCACTCAAAAATCTATTTAATCATAAGGATGTAACATTCTAAGAATGTATCTTGTATGTTGAATAAAACCTCAAATTTAAACATTCAAAGATGAGACTGTTCACATGACAATCAGCTAGAAAGTTGTTCTGTAATTTCTGGGACTTCGTATCTAAGTAAAAGACGCTAACTTCTATTAATCAAGTCTATAGTAAAACTTTGAGAGTAAGGTGAATTGAACCTGGCAGACGAGTCATCATAACTCAAACTGTTATTGCTTCCGAGTCTCTAACATGTTGTAAATACTGCTTGAATATTAATCTAAATATTACATTTATGAACCAAGAATCATAAACATCATTGAAAGATGTCAGCTGACAGTAAGATAAAACTAGTGCAACACGTTTTAAACAAAAGTTCATACAGTGTTGTAAAGTGTGATATTTTACAGTCTTGCAGGCGTCTGAAGTAGGTAAAATCCCGGACTTGCAGGCTGTTTTACTTGTTCAGACCAGATTGCTACAAATTGCCACAGGCAACCAGATTTTCCACACAGTGGCAGACGAGTCATCATAACTCAAACTCTCTAACATTTTGTTAATAGTGCTTGAGTCTATATCTGGAAATTCCATTTGAACCAAGAATCATAAACATCATTGAAAGATGTCAGATGACAGTAAGATAAAACAAATGCGACACGTTTTAAACAATAGTTCATACAATGTTGTAAAGTGTGATTTTTCACAGTCTTGCAGGCATCTGAAGTAGGTAAAATCCCGGACTTGCAGGCTGTTTTATTTGTTTAGACGAGATCGCTACAAATTGCAAAAGACAAATGATTTCCCACACAGTGGCGCCTAAATGATAGATCTGCTGTAACTTCTCTCAACAACAACCAAGCTTGAATGCTACACCTGAACATTTTTAGTTATAGTTTGCTTGAGTATGTATTTATTTTGATAATAAGGCGTACACTGAAACAGAAGCGCTATTGTAACAATTGTTTTTATCAAGCTGGAACCAGATACAAAAGTTGTAATGTGTTCCGATTAACGAGTCCACAGCATTGACCGGCAATAAATGCACAAGAGCAGTAACCTAAATTTGTCGCACTCATAGAGAGTCATACTTTCCAAAAAGACTGTGATCAAATGGTCGCTAGCATCCAAACGATATTTCAGCATCTAGGTAAGGTCACATTCAGGTGCCCTTTTCAGGCACTCAAAAATCTATTTAATCATAAGGATGTAACATTCTAAGAATGTATCTTGTATGTTGAATAGAACCTCAAATTTAAACATTCAAAGATGAGACTGTTCACATGACAATCAGCTAGAAAGTTGCTCTGTAATTTCTGGGATTTCGTATCTCAATAGAAGACGCTTACTTCTATTGATCAAGTTTAGAGCAAAACTTTGAGAGTAAGGTGGATTGAACCTGGCAGACGAGTCATCATAACTCAAACTGTTATTGCTTTCGAGTCTCTGACATGTTGTAAATACTGCTTGAGTATTAATCTAAATATTACATTTATGAACCAAGAATCATAAACATCATTGAAAGATGTCAGCTGACAGTAAGATAAAACTAATGCGACACGTTTTAAACAAAAGTTCATACAGTGTTGTAAAGTGTGATTTTTTACAGTCTTGCAGGCGTCTGAAGTAGGTAAAATCCCGGACTTGCAGGCTGTTTTACTTGTTCAGACCAGATTGCGCCAAATTGCCACAGGCAACCAGATTTTCCACACAGTGGCAGACGAGTCATCATAACTCAAACTGTTATTACGTGCGAGTCTCTAACATTTTGTTAATAGTGCTTGAGTCTATATCTGCAAATTCCATTTGAACCAAGAATCATAAACATCATTGAAAGATGTCAGATGACAGTAAGATAAAACTAATGCGACACGTTTTAAACAATAGTTCATACAATGTTGTAAAGTGTGATTTTTCACAGTCTTGCAGGCATCTGAAGTAGGTAAAATCCCGGACTTGCAGGCTGTTTTATTTGTTTAGACCAGATCGCTACAAATAGCGAAAGACAAAAGATTTCCCACACAGTGGCGCCTAAATGATAGATCTGCTGTAACTTCTCTGAACAACAACCAAGCTTGAATGCTACACCTGAACATTTTTAGTTAAAGTTTGCTTGAGTATGTATTTATTTTGATATAAAGGCGTACACTGAAACAGAAGCGCTATTGTAACAATTGTTTTTATCAAGCTGGAACCAGATACAAAGGTTGAAATGTGTTCCCATTAACGAGTCCACAGCATTGACCGGCAATAAATGCACAAGAGCAGGAACCTAAATTTGTCGCACTCATAGAGAGTCATACTTTCAAAAAAGACTCTTATCAAATGGTCGCTAGCATCCAAACGATATTTCAGCATCTAGGTAAGGTCACATTCAGGTGCCCTTTTCAGTCACTCAAAAATCTATTTAATCATAAGGATGTAACATTCTAAGAATGTATGTTGTATGTTGAATAGAACCTCAAATTTAAACATTCAAAGATGAGACTGTTCACATGACAATCAGCTAGAAAATTGTTTTTATCAAGCTGGAACCAGATACAAAGGTTGTAATGTGTTCCCATTAACGGGTCCACAGCATTGACCGGCAATAAATGCACAAGAGCAGGAACCTAAATTTGTCGCACCCATAGAGAGTCATACTTTAAAAAAAGACTCTTATCAAATGGTCGCTAGCATCCAAACGATATTTTAGCATCTAGGTAAGGTCACATTTAGTTGCCCTTTTCAGTCACTCAAAAATCTATTTAATCATAAGGATGTAACATTCTAAGAATGTATGTTGTATGTTGAATAAAACCTCAAATTTAAACATTCAAAGATAAGACTGTTCACATGACAATCAGCTAGAAAGTTGTTCTGTAATTTCTGGGACTTCGTATCTCAATAGAAGACGCTTACTTCTGTTGATCAAGTTTAGAGTAAACCTTTGAGAATGAGGTGGATTGAACCTGGCAGACGAGTCATCATAACTCAAACTGTTATTGCTTCCGAGTCTCTAACATGTTGTAAATACTGCTTGAGTATTAATCTAAATATTACATTTATGAACCAAGAATCATAAACATCATTGAAAGATGTCAGATGACAGTAAGATAAAACTAATGCGACACGTTTTAAACAATAGTTCATACAGTGTTGTAAAGTGTGATTTTTTACAGTCTTGCAGGCATCTGAAGTAGGTAAAATCCCGGACTTGCAGGCTGTTTTACTTGTTCAGACCAGATTGCTACAAATTGCCACAGGCAACCAGATTTTCCACACAGTGGCAGACGAGTCATCATAACTCAAACTGTTATTACGTTCGAGTCTCTAACATTTTGTTAATAGTGCTTGAGTCTATATCTGCAAATTCCATTTGAACCAAGAATCATAAACATCATTGAAAGATGTCAGATGACAGTAAGATAAAACTAACGCGACACGTTTTAAACAATAGTTCATACAATGTTGTAAAGTGTGATTTTTCACAGTCTTGCAGGCATCTGAAGTAGGTAAAATCCCGGACTTGCAGGCTGTTTTATTTGTTTAGACCAGATCGCTACAAATTGCGAAAGACAAAAATATCCCACAGAGTGGCGCCTAAATGATAGATCTGCTGTAACTTCTCTGAACAACAACCAAGCTTGAATGCTACACCTGAACATTTTAGTTATACTTTGCTTGAGTATGTATTTATTTTGATATAAAGGCGTACACTGAAACAGAAGCGCTATTGTAACAATTGTTTTTATCAAGCTGGAACCAGATACAAAAGTTGTAATGTGTTCCCATTAACGAGTCCACAGCATTGACCGGCAATAAATGCACAAGAGCAGTAACCTAAATTTGTTGCACTCATAGAGAGTCATACTTTCAAAAAAGACTGTTATTAAATGGTCGCTAGCATCCAAACGATATTTTAGCATCTAGGTAAGGTCACATTTAGGTGCCCTTTTCAGGCACTCAAAAATCTATTCAATCATAAGGATGTAACATTCTAAGAATGTATGTTGTATGTTGAATAGAACCTCAAATTTAAACATTCAAAGTTGAGACTGTTCACATGACAATCAGCTAGAAAGTTGCTCTGTAATTTCTGGGACTTCGTATCTCAATAGAAGACGCTTACTTCTATTGATCAAGTTTAGAGTAAACCTTTGAGAATGAGGTGGATTGAACCTGGCAGACGAGACATCATAACTCAAACTGTTATTGCTTTCGAGTCTTTAACATGTTGTAAATACTGCTTGAGTATTAATCTAAATATTACATTTATGAACCAAGAATCATAAACATCATTGAAAGATGTCAGCTGACAGTAAGATAAAACTAATGCGACACGTTTTAAACAAAAGTTCATAAAGTGTTGTAAAGTGTGATTTTTTACAGTCTTGCAGGCGTCTGAAGTAGGTAAAATCCCGGACTTGCAGGCTGTTTTACTTGTTCAGACCAGATTGCTACAAATTGCCACAGGCAACCAGATTTTCCACACAGTGGCAGACGAGTCATCATAACTCAAACTGTTATTACGTTCGAGTCTCTAACATTTTGTTAATAGTGCTTGAGTCTATATCTGGAAATTCCATTTGAACCAAGAATCATAAACATCATTGAAAGATGTCAGATGACAGTAAGATAAAACTAATGCGACACGTTTTAAACAATAGTTCATACAATGTTGTAAAGTGTGATTTTTCACAGTCTTGCAGGCATCTGAAGTAGGTAAAATCCCGGACTTGCAGGCTGTTTTGATTGTTTAGACCAGACCGCTACAAATTGTGAAAGACAAAAGATTTCCCACACAGTGGCGCCTAAATGATAGATCTGCTGTAACTTCTCTGAACAACAACCAAGCTTGAATGCTACACCTGAACATTTTTAGTTAAAGTTTGCTTGAGTATGTATTTATTTTGATATAAAGGCGTACACTGAAACAGAAGCGCTATTGTAACAATTGTTTTTATCAAGCTGGAACCAGATACAAAGGTTGTAATGTGTTCCCATTAACGAGTCCACAGCATTGACCGGCAATAAATGCACAAGAGCAGGAACCTAAATTTGTCGCACTCATAGAGAGTCATACTTTCAAAAAAGACTGTTATCAAATGGTCCCTAGCATCCAAACGATATTTTAGCATCTAGGTAAGGTCACATTTAGGTGCCCTGTTCAGTCACTCAAAAATCTATTTAATCATAAGGATGTAACATTCTAAGAATGTATGTTGTATGTTGAATAAAACCTCAAATTTAAACATTCGAAGATAAGACTGTTCACATGACAATCAGCTAGAAAGTTGCTCTGTAATTTCTGGGACTTCGTATCTCAATAGAAGACGCTTACTTCTGTTGATCAAGTTTAGAGTAAACTTTTGAGAATGAGGTGGATTGAACCTGGCAGACGAGTCATCATAACTCAAACTGTTATTGCTTCCGAGTCTCTAACATGTTGTAAATACTGCTTGAGTATTAATCTAAATATTACATTTATGAACCAAGAATCATAAACATCATTGAAAGATGTCAGATGACAGTAAGATAAAACTAATGCGACACGTTTTAAACATAGTTAATACAGTGTTGTAAAGTGTGATTTTTTACAGTCTTGCAGGCGTCTGAAGTAGGTAAAATCCCGGACTTGCAGGCTGTTTTACTTGTTCAGACCAGATTGCTACAAATTGCCACAGGCAACCAGATTTTCCACACAGTGGCAGACGAATCATCATAACTCAAACTGTTATTACGTTCGAGTCTCTAACATTTTGTTAATAGTGCCTGAGTCTATATCTGGAAATTCCATTTGAACCAAGAATCATTAACATCATTGAAAGATGTCTGATGACAGTAAGATAAAACTAATGCGACACGTTTTAAACAATAGTTCATACAATGTTGTAAAGTGTGATTTTTCACAGTCTTGCCGGCATCTGAAGTAGGTAAAATCCCGGACTTGCAGGCTGTTTTACTTGTTCAGACCAGATTGCTACAAATTGCCACAGGCAACCAGATTTTCCACACAGTGGCAGACGAATCATCATAACTCAAACTGTTATTACGTTCGAGTCTCTAACATTTTGTTAATAGTGCCTGAGTCTATATCTAGAAATTCCATTTGAACCAAGAATCATAAACATCATTGAAAGATGTCTGATGACAGTAAGATAAAACTAATGCGACACGTTTTAAACAATAGTTCATACAATGTTGTAAAGTGTGATTTTTCACAGTCTTGCAGGCATCTGAAGTAGGTAAAATCCCGGACTTGCAGGCTGTTTTATTTGTTTAGACCAGATCGCTACAAATTGCAAAAGACAAAAGATTTCTCACACAGTGGCGCCTAAATGATAGATCTGCTGTAACTTCTCTGAACAACAACCAAGCTTGAATGCTACACCTGAACATTTTTAGTTATAGTTTGCTTGAGTATGTATTTAATTTGATATAAAGGCGTACACTGAAACAGAAGCGCTATTGTAACAATTGTTTTTATCAAGCTGGAACCAGATACAAAGGTTGTAATGTGTTTCCATTAACGAGTCCACAGCATTGACCGGGAATAAATGCACAAGAGCAGGAACCTAAATTTGTCGCACTTATAGAGAGTCATACTTTCCAAAAAGACTGTGATCAAATGGTCGCTAGCATTCAAACGATATTTTAGCATCTAGGTAAGGTCACATTTAGGTGCCCTTTTCAGTCACTCAAAAATCTATTTAATCATAAGGATGTAACATTCTAAGAATGTATCTTGTATGTTGAATAAAACCTCAAATTTAAACATTCAAAGATGAGACTGTTCACATGACAATCAGCTAGAAAGTTGTTCTGTAATTTCTGGGACTTCGTATCTAAGTAAAAGACGCTAACTTCTATTAATCAAGTCTATAGTAAAACTTTGAGAGTAAGGTGAATTGAACCTGGCAGACGAGTCATCATAACTCAAACTGTTATTGCTTCCGAGTCTCTAACATGTTGTAAATACTGCTTGAATATTAATCTAAATATTACATTTATGAACCAAGAATCATAAACATCATTGAAAGATGTCAGCTGACAGTAAGATAAAACTAGTGCAACACGTTTTAAACAAAAGTTCATACAGTGTTGTAAAGTGTGATATTTTACAGTCTTGCAGGCGTCTGAAGTAGGTAAAATCCCGGACTTGCAGGCTGTTTTACTTGTTCAGACCAGATTGCTACAAATTGCCACAGGCAACCAGATTTTCCACACAGTGGCAGACGAGTCATCATAACTCAAACTCTCTAACATTTTGTTAATAGTGCTTGAGTCTATATCTGGAAATTCCATTTGAACCAAGAATCATAAACATCATTGAAAGATGTCAGATGACAGTAAGATAAAACAAATGCGACACGTTTTAAACAATAGTTCATACAATGTTGTAAAGTGTGATTTTTCACAGTCTTGCAGGCATCTGAAGTAGGTAAAATCCCGGACTTGCAGGCTGTTTTATTTGTTTAGACGAGATCGCTACAAATTGCAAAAGACAAATGATTTCCCACACAGTGGCGCCTAAATGATAGATCTGCTGTAACTTCTCTCAACAACAACCAAGCTTGAATGCTACACCTGAACATTTTTAGTTATAGTTTGCTTGAGTATGTATTTATTTTGATAATAAGGCGTACACTGAAACAGAAGCGCTATTGTAACAATTGTTTTTATCAAGCTGGAACCAGATACAAAAGTTGTAATGTGTTCCGATTAACGAGTCCACAGCATTGACCGGCAATAAATGCACAAGAGCAGTAACCTAAATTTGTCGCACTCATAGAGAGTCATACTTTCCAAAAAGACTGTGATCAAATGGTCGCTAGCATCCAAACGATATTTCAGCATCTAGGTAAGGTCACATTCAGGTGCCCTTTTCAGGCACTCAAAAATCTATTTAATCATAAGGATGTAACATTCTAAGAATGTATCTTGTATGTTGAATAGAACCTCAAATTTAAACATTCAAAGATGAGACTGTTCACATGACAATCAGCTAGAAAGTTGCTCTGTAATTTCTGGGATTTCGTATCTCAATAGAAGACGCTTACTTCTATTGATCAAGTTTAGAGCAAAACTTTGAGAGTAAGGTGGATTGAACCTGGCAGACGAGTCATCATAACTCAAACTGTTATTGCTTTCGAGTCTCTGACATGTTGTAAATACTGCTTGAGTATTAATCTAAATATTACATTTATGAACCAAGAATCATAAACATCATTGAAAGATGTCAGCTGACAGTAAGATAAAACTAATGCGACACGTTTTAAACAAAAGTTCATACAGTGTTGTAAAGTGTGATTTTTTACAGTCTTGCAGGCGTCTGAAGTAGGTAAAATCCCGGACTTGCAGGCTGTTTTACTTGTTCAGACCAGATTGCGCCAAATTGCCACAGGCAACCAGATTTTCCACACAGTGGCAGACGAGTCATCATAACTCAAACTGTTATTACGTGCGAGTCTCTAACATTTTGTTAATAGTGCTTGAGTCTATATCTGCAAATTCCATTTGAACCAAGAATCATAAACATCATTGAAAGATGTCAGATGACAGTAAGATAAAACTAATGCGACACGTTTTAAACAATAGTTCATACAATGTTGTAAAGTGTGATTTTTCACAGTCTTGCAGGCATCTGAAGTAGGTAAAATCCCGGACTTGCAGGCTGTTTTATTTGTTTAGACCAGATCGCTACAAATAGCGAAAGACAAAAGATTTCCCACACAGTGGCGCCTAAATGATAGATCTGCTGTAACTTCTCTGAACAACAACCAAGCTTGAATGCTACACCTGAACATTTTTAGTTAAAGTTTGCTTGAGTATGTATTTATTTTGATATAAAGGCGTACACTGAAACAGAAGCGCTATTGTAACAATTGTTTTTATCAAGCTGGAACCAGATACAAAGGTTGAAATGTGTTCCCATTAACGAGTCCACAGCATTGACCGGCAATAAATGCACAAGAGCAGGAACCTAAATTTGTCGCACTCATAGAGAGTCATACTTTCAAAAAAGACTCTTATCAAATGGTCGCTAGCATCCAAACGATATTTCAGCATCTAGGTAAGGTCACATTCAGGTGCCCTTTTCAGTCACTCAAAAATCTATTTAATCATAAGGATGTAACATTCTAAGAATGTATGTTGTATGTTGAATAGAACCTCAAATTTAAACATTCAAAGATGAGACTGTTCACATGACAATCAGCTAGAAAATTGTTTTTATCAAGCTGGAACCAGATACAAAGGTTGTAATGTGTTCCCATTAACGGGTCCACAGCATTGACCGGCAATAAATGCACAAGAGCAGGAACCTAAATTTGTCGCACCCATAGAGAGTCATACTTTAAAAAAAGACTCTTATCAAATGGTCGCTAGCATCCAAACGATATTTTAGCATCTAGGTAAGGTCACATTTAGTTGCCCTTTTCAGTCACTCAAAAATCTATTTAATCATAAGGATGTAACATTCTAAGAATGTATGTTGTATGTTGAATAAAACCTCAAATTTAAACATTCAAAGATAAGACTGTTCACATGACAATCAGCTAGAAAGTTGTTCTGTAATTTCTGGGACTTCGTATCTCAATAGAAGACGCTTACTTCTGTTGATCAAGTTTAGAGTAAACCTTTGAGAATGAGGTGGATTGAACCTGGCAGACGAGTCATCATAACTCAAACTGTTATTGCTTCCGAGTCTCTAACATGTTGTAAATACTGCTTGAGTATTAATCTAAATATTACATTTATGAACCAAGAATCATAAACATCATTGAAAGATGTCAGATGACAGTAAGATAAAACTAATGCGACACGTTTTAAACAATAGTTCATACAGTGTTGTAAAGTGTGATTTTTTACAGTCTTGCAGGCATCTGAAGTAGGTAAAATCCCGGACTTGCAGGCTGTTTTACTTGTTCAGACCAGATTGCTACAAATTGCCACAGGCAACCAGATTTTCCACACAGTGGCAGACGAGTCATCATAACTCAAACTGTTATTACGTTCGAGTCTCTAACATTTTGTTAATAGTGCTTGAGTCTATATCTGCAAATTCCATTTGAACCAAGAATCATAAACATCATTGAAAGATGTCAGATGACAGTAAGATAAAACTAACGCGACACGTTTTAAACAATAGTTCATACAATGTTGTAAAGTGTGATTTTTCACAGTCTTGCAGGCATCTGAAGTAGGTAAAATCCCGGACTTGCAGGCTGTTTTATTTGTTTAGACCAGATCGCTACAAATTGCGAAAGACAAAAATATCCCACAGAGTGGCGCCTAAATGATAGATCTGCTGTAACTTCTCTGAACAACAACCAAGCTTGAATGCTACACCTGAACATTTTAGTTATACTTTGCTTGAGTATGTATTTATTTTGATATAAAGGCGTACACTGAAACAGAAGCGCTATTGTAACAATTGTTTTTATCAAGCTGGAACCAGATACAAAAGTTGTAATGTGTTCCCATTAACGAGTCCACAGCATTGACCGGCAATAAATGCACAAGAGCAGTAACCTAAATTTGTTGCACTCATAGAGAGTCATACTTTCAAAAAAGACTGTTATTAAATGGTCGCTAGCATCCAAACGATATTTTAGCATCTAGGTAAGGTCACATTTAGGTGCCCTTTTCAGGCACTCAAAAATCTATTCAATCATAAGGATGTAACATTCTAAGAATGTATGTTGTATGTTGAATAGAACCTCAAATTTAAACATTCAAAGTTGAGACTGTTCACATGACAATCAGCTAGAAAGTTGCTCTGTAATTTCTGGGACTTCGTATCTCAATAGAAGACGCTTACTTCTATTGATCAAGTTTAGAGTAAACCTTTGAGAATGAGGTGGATTGAACCTGGCAGACGAGACATCATAACTCAAACTGTTATTGCTTTCGAGTCTTTAACATGTTGTAAATACTGCTTGAGTATTAATCTAAATATTACATTTATGAACCAAGAATCATAAACATCATTGAAAGATGTCAGCTGACAGTAAGATAAAACTAATGCGACACGTTTTAAACAAAAGTTCATAAAGTGTTGTAAAGTGTGATTTTTTACAGTCTTGCAGGCGTCTGAAGTAGGTAAAATCCCGGACTTGCAGGCTGTTTTACTTGTTCAGACCAGATTGCTACAAATTGCCACAGGCAACCAGATTTTCCACACAGTGGCAGACGAGTCATCATAACTCAAACTGTTATTACGTTCGAGTCTCTAACATTTTGTTAATAGTGCTTGAGTCTATATCTGGAAATTCCATTTGAACCAAGAATCATAAACATCATTGAAAGATGTCAGATGACAGTAAGATAAAACTAATGCGACACGTTTTAAACAATAGTTCATACAATGTTGTAAAGTGTGATTTTTCACAGTCTTGCAGGCATCTGAAGTAGGTAAAATCCCGGACTTGCAGGCTGTTTTGATTGTTTAGACCAGACCGCTACAAATTGTGAAAGACAAAAGATTTCCCACACAGTGGCGCCTAAATGATAGATCTGCTGTAACTTCTCTGAACAACAACCAAGCTTGAATGCTACACCTGAACATTTTTAGTTAAAGTTTGCTTGAGTATGTATTTATTTTGATATAAAGGCGTACACTGAAACAGAAGCGCTATTGTAACAATTGTTTTTATCAAGCTGGAACCAGATACAAAGGTTGTAATGTGTTCCCATTAACGAGTCCACAGCATTGACCGGCAATAAATGCACAAGAGCAGGAACCTAAATTTGTCGCACTCATAGAGAGTCATACTTTCAAAAAAGACTGTTATCAAATGGTCCCTAGCATCCAAACGATATTTTAGCATCTAGGTAAGGTCACATTTAGGTGCCCTGTTCAGTCACTCAAAAATCTATTTAATCATAAGGATGTAACATTCTAAGAATGTATGTTGTATGTTGAATAAAACCTCAAATTTAAACATTCGAAGATAAGACTGTTCACATGACAATCAGCTAGAAAGTTGCTCTGTAATTTCTGGGACTTCGTATCTCAATAGAAGACGCTTACTTCTGTTGATCAAGTTTAGAGTAAACTTTTGAGAATGAGGTGGATTGAACCTGGCAGACGAGTCATCATAACTCAAACTGTTATTGCTTCCGAGTCTCTAACATGTTGTAAATACTGCTTGAGTATTAATCTAAATATTACATTTATGAACCAAGAATCATAAACATCATTGAAAGATGTCAGATGACAGTAAGATAAAACTAATGCGACACGTTTTAAACATAGTTAATACAGTGTTGTAAAGTGTGATTTTTTACAGTCTTGCAGGCGTCTGAAGTAGGTAAAATCCCGGACTTGCAGGCTGTTTTACTTGTTCAGACCAGATTGCGCCAAATTGCCACAGGCAACCAGATTTTCCACACAGTGGCAGACGAGTCATCATAACTCAAACTGTTATTACGTGCGAGTCTCTAACATTTTGTTAATAGTGCTTGAGTCTATATCTGCAAATTCCATTTGAACCAAGAATCATAAACATCATTGAAAGATGTCAGATGACAGTAAGATAAAACTAATGCGACACGTTTTAAACAATAGTTCATACAATGTTGTAAAGTGTGATTTTTCACAGTCTTGCAGGCATCTGAAGTAGGTAAAATCCCGGACTTGCAGGCTGTTTTATTTGTTTAGACCAGATCGCTACAAATTGCGAAAGACAAAAGATTTCCCACACAGTGGCGCCTAAATGATAGATCTGCTTTAACTTCTCTGAACAACAACCAAGCTTGAATGCTACACCTGAACATTTTTAGTTAAAGTTTGCTTGAGTATGTATTTATTTTGATATAAAGGCGTACACTGAAACAGAAGCGCTATTGTAACAATTGTTTTTATCAAGCTGGAACCAGATACAAAGGTTGTAATGTGTTCCCATTAACGAGTCCACAGCATTGACCGGCAATAAATGCACAAGAGCAGGAACCTAAATTTGTCGCACTTATAGAGAGTCATACTTTCAAAAAAGACTCTTATCAAATGGTCGCTAGCATCCAAACGATATTTTAGCATCTAGGTAAGGTCACATTTAGTTGTCCTTTTCAGTCACTCAAAAATATATTTAATCATAAGGATGTAACATTCTAAGAATGTATGTTGTATGTTGAATAAAACCTCAAATTTAAACATTTAAGGTGAGACTGTTCACATGACAATCAGCTAGAAAGTTGTTCTGTAATTTCTGGGACTTCGTATCTCAATAAGAGACACTTACTTCTGTTGATCAAGTTTAGAGTAAACCTATGAGAATGAGGTGGATTGAACCTGGCAGACGAGTCATCATAACTCAAACTGTTATTGCCTCCGAGTCTCTAACATGTTGTAAATACTGCTTGAGTATTAATCTAAATATTACATTGATGAACCAAGAATCATAAACATCATTGAAAGATGTCAGCTGACAGTAAGATAAAACGAATGCGACACGTTTTAAACAATAGTTCATACAGTGTTGTAAAGTGTGATTTTTTACAGTCTTGCAGGCGTCTGAAGTAGGTAAATTCCCGGACTTGCAGGCTGTTTTACTTGTTCAGACCAGATTGCTACAAATTGCCACAGGCAACCAGATTTTCCACACAGTGGCAGACGAGTCATCATAACTCAAACTGTTATTACGTGCGAGTCTCTAACATTTTGTTAATAGTGCTTGAGTCTATATCTGGAAATTCCATTTGAACCAAGAATCATAAACATCATTGAAAGATGTCAGATGACAGTAAGATAAAACTAATGCGACACGTTTTAAACAATAGTTCATACAATGTTGTAAAGTGTGATTTTTCACAGTCTTGCAGGCATCTGAAGTAGGTAAAATCCCGGACTTGCAGGCTGTTTTATTTGTTTGGACCAGATTGCTACAAATTGCCACAGGCAACCAGATTTTCCACACAGTGGCGCCTAAATGATAGATCTGCTGTAACTTCTCTGAACAACAACCAAGCTTGAATGCTACACCTGAACATTTTAGTTATAGTTTGCTTGAGTATGTATTTATTTTGATATAAAGGCGTACACTGAAACAGAAGCGCTATTGTAACAATTGTTTTTATCAAGCTGGAACCAGATACAAAGGTTGTAATGTGTTCCCATTAACGAGTCCACAGCATTGACCGGCAATAAATGCACAAGAGCAGTAACCTAAAGGACTAAGTGCGGTTTTATGCAATTTTTGCCCCCCAAAATCAAAGTTTTAGAAAGAGCTTTAAAATAAGATTAAAGATAGTTAAAATCATATTGGAAATAAAGGTGTAAAAGGTTATCACCACAGTGACGTCATAACGTAGAAATGACGTCATGAATATTGAATTATTTTGATAAATTGATGTTTTGTAGCAAAATATGGGTGTTTTCCGATGGTTTTTCGACTGGGAAACATCGAGCGCAGGCTTGCTCAAGTACCATTTTTTAGTATAATATGTATAACTATCCTAAGTAAAACATATGTTAAAATTGCACTTGAGCAGACCTGCGCTCTATACTTCCGAATGCAAAATATAGAGCAAAAATGAGAATATCTTCATTTGTTTGCAACTTTGCGGGAATTATGTCATTTAGATGACGTCATAGATAAAAAGCGAGTGAGCAATAATGACTAAAATCAAGATTAAAGTTATAGGCATCCTCTTTACAATGATTTGTGAAGATTTCATTCTTATACGATACTATTTAAAAATTGGTTGAAATCGGGGGCAGATATTTGACCAAACCGCACATAGTCCTTTGTCGCACTCATAGAGAGTCATACTTTCCAAAAAGACTGTGATCAAATGGTCGCTAGCATCCAAACGATATTTTAGCATCTAGGTAAGGTCACATTCAGGTGCCCTTTTCAGGCACTCAAAAATCTATTTAATCATAAGGATGTAACATTCTAAGAATGTATGTTGTATGTTAAATAAAACCTCAAATTTAAACATTCAAAGATAAGACTGTTCACATGACAATCAGCTAGAAAGTTGTTCTGTAATTTCTGGGACTTCGTATCTCAATAGAAGACGCTTACTTCTATTGATCAAGTTTAGAGTAAAACTTTGAGAGTAAGGTGGATTGAACCTGGCAGACGAGTCATCATAACTCAAACTGTTATTGCTTTCGAGTCTCTAACATGTTGTAAATACTGCTTGAGTATTAATCTAAATATTACATTCATGAACCAAGAATCATAAACATCACTGAAAGATGTCAGATGACAGTAAGATAAAATTAATGCGATACGTTTTAAACAATATTTCATACCATGTTGTAAAGTGTAATTTTCACAGTCTTGCAGGCAATTGAAGTAGGTAAAATCCCGGACTTGCAGGCTGATTTATTTGTTCAGACCAGATTGCTTCAAATTTCTACTGGCAAACAGATTTCCCACACAGTGGCGCCTAGATGATAGATCTGGTATAGCTTCTCTGAACAACAACCAAGCTTGAATGCTACACCTCAACGTTTTTAGTTTAAGTTTTCTTGAGTATGTATTTATTCTAATATATAGGCATACACTCAAACTGAAGCGCTATTGTAACAATTGTCTTTATCAAGCTGGAACCAGATACAAAGATTTTGATGTGTTCCCACTACAGATTCCACAGTCATTGACCGGCAATAAATGTGCATGATCAGGAACCTAAATTTGACGCACTCATAGAGAGCCATACTTTCAAATCAGACTATTATCAAATTGCCTCTAGCATCCCAACGATATTTTAGCATCTAGGTAAGGTCAAATTTAGGTGCCCTTTTCAGTCACTCAAAAATCTATTTAATCATAAGGATGTAACATTCAAAGAATGTGTGTGGTATGTTGAATAAAACCTCAAATTTAAACATTCATAAATGTGACTGTTCACATGACAGTCAGCTAGATAATTGTTCTGTAAAGTCTGGGACTTCGTATCCCTATAATATATGCTTAATTCAATTGATCAGTTTTAGAGTAAAAAATGAGAGTAAGGTACATTGAACCTGACATACGAGTCTTCATTACTCAAATTGTTATTGCTTCCGAGTCTCTAACGTATTGTAAATACTGCTTGAGTATTAATCTAAATATTACACTTATGAACCAAGAATCATAAACATCATTGAAAGATGTCAGATAACAGTAAGATAAAATTAATGCGATACGTTTTAAACAATAGTTCATACAGTGTTGTAAAGTGTGATTTTTCACAGTCTTGCAGGAGTCTGAAGTAGGTAAAATCCCGGACTTGCAGGCTGTGTTGTTTGTTCAGACCAGATCGATACAAATTGCCACTGGCAAACAGATTTCCCACACAGTGGCGCCTAAATGATAGATCTGCTATAGCTTCTCTGAACAACAACCAAGCTTGAATGCTATACCTGAACATATTTAGTTTAAGTTTTCTCTCGAATATGAATTTAATTTGAAATGAAGGCTTAAATTCAAACTGGAGCACTTTTGTTGTAAAGTGTGATTTTTCACAGTCTTGCAGGCGTCTGAAGTAGGTAAAATCCCGGACTTGCAGGCTGTTTTATTTGTTCAGACCAGATCGCTACAAATTGCCACTGGCAAACAGATTTCCCACACAGTGGCACCTAAATGATAGATGATAGATCTGCTGTAGCGTCTCTGAAGAACAACCAAGCTTGAATGCTTAACTACAAAAATATCTGTTAAAGATTACTCTAGTATGAACTCAATTTGAAATAAGGGTTTACACTCAAACTGGAGCGCTTTTGTAACAATTGTCTTTATCAAGCTGGAACCAGATTCAAAAGTTTTAATGTGTACCTATTACAGATTCCACGGCATTGACTGGCAATAAATGCACAAGAGCAGGAACCTAAATTTGACGCACTCATTTCAATCAAGACTGTTATCAAATGGCCAGTAGCATCCCAACGATATTTTAATATTTTGGTAAAGTCAAATGTAGATGCCCTTTTTCTGTCACTCAGAAATCTATTTAATCATAAGGACAGATGTATCATTCAAGGAATGTATGTTGTACGAGGGTCAATCAAAAAATACGAAGACAATGTGGCTGTCGATCATATATTTTCATGAAAGTAATAATTAACAAATTAATATGTGCACCAACACTTATGTTATTGATATTCGAAGCTTTAGTCCATTTGATGAAACGGTATTTTTGTTACTCCTTTTTAAAAACAACATGTTTTGTCACCACGAAGCACGGTAACGTTCAAAACATGACGTCAAGATTAAATGTGCACAGTTTATAGATATACCCCAGCTTTATATCACGCTTAGTCTCTTGTGCCTTTCTTCTTACAATTTAAAATGGCACTGAACCACTTTACATCTTATTTGCACACTTTTGTTTGAGAATCATAAGTTAGTTCTTCAAAGTTTTCATTTACTAACCGTGTATCTCTTAGTTTACAGTAAAGATAACCCTGAACGTCGATTGACGTTACTTATTTTCTGACCAAGTATTTACATATATTCTACTCTCTTTTGGACTGTTTTATATTCAAAACGCAATTACCAATACCCCTACAAAATTAATTACAGCTAAACACAAACTTGCAAATAATTGTTGACTTATTTTTTGCTAAGACTGTTATCAAATGGCCCCTAGTATCCCAACGATATTTTAGCTTCTAGGCAAGGTCACATTAATGTGTCATTTTCAGTCACGCAAAAATATATAATAATCATAACGATGTAAGGATGGTAGTTCTGATTTTTCATATAAATGAAATTGTAAAATTGTTTCCCATGTTTATTGTTATATTGAGCTATCAAGCGTTTTTATTCTCTTAAGTTACATTGTTTAATTCTATTTAAGTATTATACATGTATATTTACTTATTATATAGTTCCCTTTTATTTACTGTTCTTTTCAAATGGGCTGGATCATAAAAATTTCATTTTTATGTTTGTAAACTCTGCAAGTATAAATGAAGGTGATATAATCAAATTTGTTAATGTAGGTGTGAGTGAACATGTCTACAAACAATATGTCTTACAATCATACATGTATATTGTAAATGTTCAGATTATTATTTAATATTGAAGTATTCCGTCTTATATACACATGATATCATTAATTAAACAATCTTTGCTGATTACGCGGGTTATGTATTTTTCCTGCAAACTTGCAACCTTCATAACCCGCATGAATCATCAAAGAAAGCATTTTATTGTTTGTATTAACATCTTTCTTTGACTAATTAACAGACTGATTATGAAAAGTTAGAAAAAATTCACTAAATTACTGTTAATGTACAAAAGTACGTTAGCTAAAAGAAACAGCCAAATCGTGAGACTTTGAGTCTGGCATCTTCATGATTATTTCGTGCAGTCCGGGATTTTACCAAGGTCGCTGTAGATTCAGACCAATCTATAAACAGGGCGTGTCAATTTCAATCCTGTCACTTTCAGCCGCTGTATATTTCGACCAATCGATAAATAGGGCGTGTAGATTTCAGTCTGGCTGTTTCTATAGAGCTATGAATTAACTATAAGTGTCCTAAAAAATAGGGGAAATTATGCTTGGTAGATGTAAACATTATTCTGTAAACGTGTAATACTATATTTAATTTTTATGACCATAGATATTTTCTTCTTGACTTTATATGTTTAAAAAGGTTAACATAAGCTATGACTGTTATCCAACCCATTCAATAATTTGAACATTCTGTACAATAAAAAACGTTTAAATTAAATTAATAATGTAGGTGCCTGTGATAGGAAGGCTAACCATCTACTCAACACTGTTGTATGATTTTCTACTACATATTTCTATTCAAAAAATGCAATTTACCAATTTATTGACCCTGACAATTTCTGTTAGTGAATTTATGTTAATTTTGTTTTTCTCAAAGCAATTTAGAAACTATTAAAGCAAAATTTGTTCATTGTCTTTCTGTACAAAAATTAGGTTGCTAACTTTCTACAGATTCCATAAAGCAGAATTGTTTATGCCAAGAAAAATTGGCGATTTGATTATATTTAGTTACATCCGAAGTTATCATAATGGCACATATACAACACTAAAATACTATCGGTTATCGAGATATATAGTTAATACAGCATTGCTCATGAAAGAATACATGTTAGCATATCTTCATATTGTAAACTATTATTAGCTTGATAGGTGTGAATACAAAATTCAAATAGTCACAGTTTTTACAAACTGAATGGGTGCAAACACAAAAAATCTCAATATGACATACTGTAAATTTTGTATTTCCACCCACCAAGAACATTTACAATGAACAATATCAAAGTTTCAATTTACTGGGTGAATCTAAAACCAATATTAAACATGACGTTTGTAAATTTTTAAAATTATTTATATTTGTACACTTCTCCAGCGTATTTAAAAAAGGAATTTTACTGAATTGAATATTTTAACGTGTAACCATGTACATTTGTATACCAAAAAATATATATTTTTAAAAACATATAGATATCACACAAAACAGCAATTATATACGAATAGTTTATTATGAATAAAATAGTTATTACATCATTTAAATGGATAATATGTAAATTAAAAAAATAATCATTTACTAGTAAGTCTAATTTTACCCCCCCCCCCCCCCCCCCCCCTCCGTTGAAACTTGGAGGATTAAAATAGTTATACATAGGTAATTTAGGATAATTACGTCCATTGGCAGGATCACAACACGTACACAATAGTATAAGCAATTGATAATTAAAGATTACCGAGAAGAGCAGAACAGTTAGACATTAATATTTCATGCACGAAACATGGGGGGGGGGGTTGCCCCCCCCCCCCCTCACTTTTTGCGCACCAAATTTTTTTTCTTAAATTAACGTACAAAAAATTGAAGCAACATGGAGTCCCCCACCCCAAAACCTTATATGGGATCATGTGAAAAATTGATTTGAAAATAAGGAAATATATAAGCTGTAACATTGAAGTTAAAGGTATATACCTGCTCCCCCTCCCCTCCACCACGGATAAGGATTTTAAGGATTTTGAAAAGTAACTTTTTCCTCATTTTTTTTTTTGCTAGTCAAGACTTTTTGGATGAGTCCCCCCCCCCCCCCCCCCCCACTTTCAAAAACGATGCTACGTGGCTGTATATTTATTTTAACTGAAAGGATCACAGCACTTATGCACTGGTGCTCTAAGATATTAATACAGTCTTCTTAGATGAAAACTTCATTCATTCTAAGCGACTGAAACAGTCAACAACTAGTATCAATTAGTACCCTGACCTTTTGGAACAGTATACTGGGAGGATGCGAAGAATTATTCATTGATGATTGAAACAGACTTCAGACACAATCACATTGTAATAATGTTAGTAAATCAAAGCTATTAAAAAATCCACTTAGAGGATCGCAACACTTGCATAAGTGGTCTTGACTGTTTTACCATCTATTGAATTGATCAAAACAGTTACACATTTGTTTCTTAACCTATTTTACCATTGCACTGAGAAAATCACAGTACATATACATTAGAACCCATAGATATATAGTCATGAAAAGGCACCTGCTCAAATAACTTCAACCAGCTCCATAAGATTCATAAAACACGCCATCAATGCAAGCATGGTGAAGTTAGGCACATAGTAACTGAGATATGGTCATCAAAGAGCACCTGCTCCAAAAACTTTAACCATCTCCAAAATCCATAACCTTATCTGAAACATATGGCTCAGATTCAGCATTTAGGTCTGATAAGTGGATAAGTATCATAAGACGCACCATCCATTCAAGATTGGTGAAGATAGGACCATTAGTTTCTTAAATATGGCAATTGAAGAGCATCTGCTTCAAAAACGTTAGCCTGCTCTAAAAACCTTAAGCTCCTCCAGCATCTAAAATTTATGGCACAAATTCAGTAGAAAAGTCTTTCAAGTCCATAAGTAGGTCCAGATGCATCATCCATGCAAGAGTGTGGAGATAAGACAAATAATAAATTTAATAGATACAGGGCCTGCTCCAAAAACGTTAGATCCGGACGCTGACATTGGGGATATAGCATAATCTTCTCCCAACTTCGTCTAAGTGAGTTTAAAATTCTGTGAAAGAACTCACTGGTGATTAATCTCATCTTTATTCTGCATTTTTGTGCATTGAATACAGATATAATCAATGAATCAGGTAACAAATTTATTTTATATAAAGTTTTTATTATAAAATCAGTAAAATGATTCCACTGCATTACAATTGAAAGACAATTAATGTGTATAAATTTGTATATTTGTCAATGACAGGTCTTAAATATTTTGAAGCCAAAATGTACATATACAATCACAGACCTGATGACTTAAAAAGAATAATAATGTAAAATAACAAAACCAAAACAAATGTAATAATTAGCAACGCAAAAATTTAACAACTTACTTTATATCTAAAAGTAAAAATTTATTTGCCATTTGGTTATCTTTTGGATTATTATTTGCATTAATATTTTACATGTACAATGATCAATTTGTTTGAACATTTAAATATATGTGTCATGCTATGCCATTTTTCTAACCCAACTTCTTGCAAAATAATTGTTTTTTTTACTTTTTCTACATTGTAAAACTCAAAAAACAATAGTTTTATGTGTATCTCAGACACACTAGTTGAAACTTATACTGGTATATCAGAACAATGGTTGCCACGTTTTATGTCATATGGGTTTACTATTCCTTTCCAACTGCATATACTGGCTAATTTTTGCTAAGGTGGGGTAGTTTTCTTAACGTTGTATAAGGAACACAGCAACCAGCTAAAATAAAAAAAAATAGATGAAATATGTTTGACATAAAGCCAATAATATTTTGTTTAGGTTGCTGTTTTTCAAGACTTTGAACTGGTAGGTCTTGATAAATAAGAGGCCCAGGGGCCACATGGCTCACCTGAACAACAATAGAAATAGCTCTAATTAATTGAGAATACTAGTATCAAATTCAAATTAGATGAATTCAAGACAGGGTGAAACTGCTTGCAAGTGCCCAAGGGCAAAAATTACATGGGGCGAAAATGTATACAGTATATGCATCGCCTGAACCTGAAAACTATCATGAAATTTCTATATGAAATTGTTGCATACTTTCTGAAATATCTTTTAATGTAAAAATATTTTGTTCAAACATGTAATGAAAAAGTTTTTCAAATTTACACTGGCTTTAAATTGGCTTTAATTTGATATCAGTTAAAAGGGGCTAACTTCTAAAATTAGGGGCCAAGAGGGCTCTAAAGTCCTTTAATAATAACTCTATACTGAACGATATTTCGTTATCAATTATAAAAGCTAAAATGTACCAAGATCTTGCGGGAACAATATTTGAAGAAAGAAACCTACCTGAAATATCTCACCAGAAGCTGAATTTTTTTGTTTATATAACATAGTGTAGATGAAATATATAACGTTTGATACTGAAATATTCATATCATGTAAAATAGAAAATTAAGAAAAAATTAAATTTTGCAGTGCTTCCGGTAACGAAATACAAAATAGTAACAATATAATCTAAACACATCTACATATTATATGTTAATAATGAGCTAATTTCACAAAAAGCATGTATTTTAGGCAAAAATGGGAGATTTTCTATTAGTTCTTTGAAAAGGAAACATCTAGTGCATGCTTGCTTCAACAACCAAAACTGATGAAATTTTCATGCTTTCCAGAAAATGTTGGAAATAGCACATTTACATGACATCATAGAAGCATGATGATGCTCTGAACCTTATAGCAAAATTTTCAATGGTGACGTCACTTCCGGTTTTGAGGTATAAACAATTTATCATGTTTTTGAGGGTCGGCTTGTCCACGAAGGTTCTCATAAACTAAAAAAGAAATTGAGTTCAAAATTTTAGGAATGATAGTCAAAAGAATGTAGATATGTAATAGGGCATTTATATTTTTTCAGCGCAGGTAGGGTTCAAAAATGAGATAATAATGAAACAGTTTTTTTTTTATAATTTTAAAAAAAGTCATCGTATTTGTATTAATGTAAAATTTAATATATATTTGTATTTATACCTTTTATCGATAAATTTTTCTTGATTGTGTTAGCCTAATGACAATATTTATAAAATCAGTCTCTGTATTCTGACAATTTTAAGTGTGTGTTTGGAGTATTAGTCAAACCCTTCGACCCACTTACTTCCGTTTTGTAGAGGATCTGTTCAGACAAACATTTTTATAATAACTTTAACATTTATTGCAGGAAATATAAACTACTAACAGCTTATCAACAAACTGTAATATCAGGATTAAAAGTTATAAACATCGTTTTTAAAATTACACCATCTCTGAGGAAATTCTGGCTAAGTTACTGATCACAAGAAACAGTTTACAACAGTTTACAACGCAGTAGTGTTGCACATCTTCACAGTGCTTTTATGACTGCTGAATATACAAGATATATATATTTAAAATAAGTATGGTTTTCTTTTAAGTTACATTATTAATACTAGGCAATCTCAAATATGGAAAAACACACTAAATTTTGGGAAAAAAACCCGCCTTTTTCAGGTTGGGAATGGGGCGGAATATCGGCCCAAATTATAGAGGATCTAGAGGCCTGAATATTGTATCATAGGATACAATATTATGTTTTGCAATATCTTATGTAATAGTATCATGTGATAAAATAACAAATTATTAATACAATATAATATTATACAACATTGTATCATAATTAAATACAATACTATACATAACAATATCATGATACAATATCATATAATAAAATATCAAAAAAATTGATACAATATCACAGCGTATCATATTACTTTTTATAATATAACATGATATTATATTGTATCATATCAAACAATATTGTTTCATATCATACAATACTATATCACAAGAATCATGTTATATCATTTATCCACAAACACATCTATCTATCGAGCAGGTTTGAGTGAGGTAGGAGATTTCTTTAGCATCTTTGATAATTGAGATCAGGCTCTGCATCTGAAGCAACCTGTGCATTTCATTTATTTTATAAAGTTAAATCAACTATGCAAGCTATCATCTATAAAACATGTGACCTGTTCAAAAAACTAAACCTTATCCAGCATCCGGAACCTATGACCTAGATTCAGCATTCAAGCCTGTCATGTGCATAAGTATCATAAGACGCATCATCCATGCAAGTTTGGTGAAGTTCTGAACAGTAATAACTAAGATATCATCATCAGAGGGCACTAGCAATTAAAACCTTAACCTCCTCCAGCATCCGCAACCTATGGCTCAGATTCAACATCCATGTCTGTCAGGTGCATCTGTATCATAAGACACACCATCCATTCAAGTTTGGTGAAGTTAGGACCTGTAATAGCTAAGATATATTTTTTTTTTAGCATCCTTGATAATGGAGATCAAGCTCTGCATCTGAAGCTACCTCTGCAATTCACTCATATTACAGTTTAATCAACTATGCATGTTTGAAATAGTACTATTATCTATTAAACATGTGACCTGTTTCAAAACAATTAACCATATCCAGCATCTGAAACCTATGGCTCAGACTCAGCATTCAAACCTGTCAGGTGCATCAGTATCTTAAGACGCACCATCCATGGAAGTCTGGTGAAGTTAGGACAAGTAATAACTAAGATATAATCATCAGAGGGCACCTGTTTCAAAAACTTTAACCAGCTCTAAAAACCTGAACCTCCTTCAGCATCCGAAACGTATGGCTCAGATTCAGCATTCAAGCCTGTCTGGTGCATCAGTATCATAAGACACACCATCCATGGAAGTCTGGTGAAGTACGAACCAGCAGTGACTAAGATATAATCATCAGAGGGCACCTGCAACAAAAACTTTAACCAGCTCTAAAAACCTTAACCTCCTCCAGCATCCGAAACCTATAGCTCAGATTCAGCACCCAAGCCTGCCTGGTGCATCAGTATCATAAGACACACCATCCATGCAAGTTTGGTGAAGTACGGACCAGCAGTAACTTAGATATTGCTATCGAAGGGCACCTGCAACAAAAACTTTAACCTGGTCCAAAAACCTTAACCTCCTCCAGCATCCGAAACCTATAGCTCAGATTCAGCACTCAAGCCTGTCTGGTGCATCAGTATCATAAGACACACCATCCATGCAAGTTTGGTGAAGTACGGACCTGCAGTAACTTAGATATTGCTATCAAAGGGCACCTGCAACAAAAACTTTAACCTGGTCCAACAACCTTAACCTCCTCCAGCATCTGAAATCTAGGACGACTCAGATTCAGCATCCAAGTCTTTCAAGTCCATAAGTAGGTCCAGATGCATCATCCATGCAAGTTAGGTGAAGATAGGACAAGTAATAGCGAGTGCAGCGCCGGCGCGAAGCGAGCTCTACCGGCAAGGCGTGTGTGAATAGAAAATTCGGACTAGTTGCACATTCATTCAACGGATTTTTTTGGCGTCAGTAAATCTGACCAGTAATGCCTTGTTTTAATCGTCCCAGTAATTCCCTGTAAATATGGTTTCCCATTTCACACTCTCACGAGAACAAGATAAAAGACTATGTACTGTACATCATGCATTGTAAATAAAATAATTCCATTACATAAGACTAACAGAGTTGTCGTTCCTTCGAGTGACGTCACAATTGATTTCTTGCACATTGATCCCACAGAATTTTTCGGCGTCCAAAACCGTTTTTCTTATATGATTATATATGATATATATTAAATTATATTTTTTTTAAACGTGGGGGGGGGGGGGGGGGGGGGGACTCTATGATAAGTCAATGTTTTATATGTAAGTTTAAGAAAAATGTTTGCTGCAAGAAAAGAGGAAATAAACTGCAATAAACATTATGTTTAAATCTTTATTATTCAACAACATTGTATCTGAGATAAATTCTATTTAAATAAATTAACAATCTTATAAATTATGAATAATGAAAATTTACTAGAAAAATCAGGCATGTTTATATTTTATTTTGCATTCAAATTCATTTACGTTACATTGATACTTTTATTTTTATTGATTTATCATAATTCATTATTTGATCACATGCTGCGCTCGCCCCAACGGTCGCACCGTAATACATATTAGCTTAGATACAGGACCTGCAACAAAAACTTTAACCAGGTCCTGACACCGAGGCCGCGGGTATAGCATAAGCTCCCCCTGACTTCGTCTCGGTGAGCTAATTACAATTGTTTTTAATCCTAATAAATATTGTATACTGCTGATAAACACTCTGTCTCTTATTATCAATTTGATTTACAATTCACATGGGTCCAAATGACACGGGCCGAAAAGATCAGGGGTAGATAAAAGAAAGCATCCATTCACGTTGTTTACAAAGTGAAAGTAGTTCACTAGTTGGTTTAAAATAACTTTTGGTTGAAGATATACTTAATTTATGCATCTGATGATATTTATTTTTATCTTAGTTGTTTTGAATAAAAACCAACAAAATGACAATAACACCTCCCTTAAATTTGCAGTAAATGGAAATACCGTTAGCCAAGCAATGCTCTTCTGTTGATAAAACTTTGAGTATCTTTCTAATAAAAGTCTTGACACATGCAATTAGTTGTTTCAAACTTTCTCCTGTGGTACAATGGAACTCCATATCAGAAAATTGATCCCATAGGACTATGATTTTCTTTGATGAGCTTTTTTAATTTAATAAACTCCCAAAACATTACCGTAATTACCATACTACTGTAAATTCCATATATTACGCGAGTACTTAATTCCGCGATCTCGCTGGTTTGCATCAAATCGCAAGAATATAAAATCGCGAACATGGAACTTTTCTCCTTATTTCTTATAGTTCTGAGCTCTCGGATAATAATGGAGAGATTTTAAAATCCGCAAAGGGTGCTTCTCGCAATTTTACGTGGATATTTATTCCTCACGTTTAATTAGGAATCTACAGTATGTAAAAATATGTAAAAAATAAAATAAAATATTACAAACAATTTTAAAATTGCCAAAACACTACAATCATATCAGTAATTTTGAATTTCATTTAAATAAATGCCCTATATGGTCACTTCATCAATGTACTTGACTAATAAATTTAAACAACTTCTAAAAATTGTTAACTTCTTTATTACTTATGATATTATTCATTTCCTTATATGATAGAAACTTTTGGTTTACATGAAACAGTTTTAAAATAGCTCCAAAACCAATGCCCATTTTACAGGTTATCAATTTTCCCTAAACACATGCTCCATCTAAACCATGGCTCAGATAATGGCCCCATTTAGACAAATGAATTCAGCCACACTTGTCTTTGATGTTCTTATTAGCTCTTAAGAATTTATCATTGACAAACAAAAACTTTGCATTGTCAGTTGATAGAATACTTCAAAAATAAAATTGAGTTAAGACATAAAGACAAAAAACCCTCCATCTGGATGTGTTTTTATAAATATATTTTAGAGTGTTTTAATACTATTAATTAATTAATAAAATCTGTAAGGATTACCTCTCTTATTTTTCAACATCAGTATACAATATATCATCTTCAGATGGTGATCAACATATGTTACAGTACACATTTTCAGACTGTTCCATGCAGTAGTAAAAAATTTTATAGGGGGGACAAAGTTGCATCAACAGACAGAGGGACGGACAGACAGAGGGACGGACAGACAGACATACGGATGCATAGGAAAGCTATAGTCCCCTCCAGGTGACTAATATAAGCAAACATATAAAATAGTGTAAAAAATTCCCACTTCATGGTATTATTTACACTCAATGACAAACGTTTACTTATCTTAAATACTTACATGTAAAAAAACTTATTGCTCTTGCTCAAGACCAAACATTATAAATGGTTCCACTAGCATCTCAAGCTCTTCCTTCTTCAGAAAGTCATATGCTTTAGTGTACATAAAGGTTGGTCTGTCTCTATCACCATGCTTTATTTTTCCATCTTTTATTTTACGGTACTGGGTATTTGTCATTCCAAGTTCAGTAAATGTTACCTGCAATGATTTAAAATTGCAAAGCTTGATAACCAGGTTCAAACATAGGTAATCACAGATTACAAAGCTCACCGAGACAAGGCATCACCTGTATGAGACCACCTTTATCATTTAATATAAAAGACATACTTTATGATCTTGGATATTCATGGATAAATGTTTGTCAATACAATAATATACAAGTGAAAAGCTGTCAATGTGACAGCAAACCGGGTTTTCTTTTATGTGAACTTTATCCATAATCCATGTCAACCCATATCCAGTGAAATGGTGTACCCCTATATGCAATATTTTGCCAAAAAATGACTAAGTTCAAAAGCTGGTATTTTTTTCATAAATTATCAGAAATCAAAATCCTAGCAATATGCACACCTCTGATATACCCTATGTACAATTGATCTGCAGAAGAACAACTTCCTATCTTGAAATCTGTAGGAGGAGTTATACATACAATGAGGGTACCCTATATGCAATATTTTGCCAAAAGTGACTAAGTTCAAAAGCTAGTATTTTTTTCATAAATTATCGGAAATCAAAATCCTAGCAATATGCACACCTCTGATATATGTACAATTGATCTGCAAAACAATAACTTCCTATCTTGAAAACTGTAGGAGGAGTTATCCGTACAATGAGGGTACCCTATATGCAATATTTTGCCAAAAAATGACTAAGTTCAAAAGCTGGTATTTTTTTCATAAATTATCAGAAATCAAAATCCTAGCAATATGCACACCTCTGATATATGTACAATTGATCTGCAATACAATAACTTACTATCTTGAAAACTGTAGGAGGAGTTATCCGTACAATGAGGGTACCCTATATGCAATATTTTGCCAAAAAATGACTAAGTTTAAAAGCTAGTATTTTTTTCATAAATTATCAGAAATCAAAATCCTAGCAATATACACACCTCTGATATATGTACAATTGATCTGCAAAACAACAACATCCTATCTTGAAAACTGTAGGAGGAGTTATCCGTACAATGAGGGTACCCTATATGCAATATTTTGCCAAAAAATGACTAAGTTCAAAAGCTGGTATTTTTTTCATAAATTATCAGAACTCAAATTCTAGCAATATGCACACCTCTGATATATGTACAATTGATCTGCAAAACAACAACTTCCTATCTTGAAAACTGTAGGAGGAGTTATCCGTACAATGAGGGTACCCTATATGCAATATTTTGCCAAAAAATGACTAAGTTCAAAAGCTGGTATTTTTTTCATAATTTATCAGAAATCAAAATCCTAGCAATATGCACACCTCTGATATATGTACAATTGATCTGCAAAACAATAACTTCCTATCTTGAAAACTGTAGGAGGAGTTATCCGTACAATGAGGGTACCCTTTTGGCAGCCGCCCGCCCGCCCGCCATTTTCACCATTTTAATAACCGGATTTTTCCTTTGGAAAACCCGGTTAAAAATACAATATTGCATCTTATCATACTTATAATCTATATCATATAATACAATAAAATACTATAATAAACAATATTGTATAGAAAACCTTAACCTCCTCCAGCATCCGAAACCTATGGCTAAGATTCAAGCATTCAAGCCTGTCTGGAGCATCAGTATCATAAGATGCACCACACTTATCCATGCAAGTTTGCTGAAGTTAAGACCAGTAGTAACTAAGATATAATCATCAACTGCACCAAAAACTTGAACCAGCCCTAAAAACCTTAACCTCCTCCAGCATCCAAAACCTATGGCTCAGATTCAGCATTCAAGCCTGTCTGGAGCATCAGTATCATAAGACGCATCATCCATGCAAGTTTGGTGAAGTTAGAACCAGTAGTAAATAAGTTTTAATCATCAGAGGTCACCTGCACCAAAAACTTGAACCAGCCCTAAAAACCTTAACCTCCTCCAGCATCTGAAACCTATGGCTCAGATTCAGCATTCAAGCCTGTCTGATCCATCAGTATAATAAGACACACCATCCATGCATGTTTGGTGAAGTCAGGACCAGCAGTTACTTAGATATTGCTATCAAAGGGCACCTGCAACAAAAACTTCTCCTCCAGCATCTGAAATTTAGGAACCAGATTCAGCATCCAAGTCTTTTAACTCCATAAGTAGGTCCAGATGCATCATCCATGCAAGTTTGGTGAAGATAGGACAAGTAATAGCTTAGATACAGGACCTGCAACAAAACTTTAACCAGGTCCGGACACCGACGGTATAGCATAAGCTCCCCTTTACTTCGTCTCGGTGAGATTAAAAGTATTAGACCAACCACATTTTTTTCATCATATTTCCAATTTTTTCAAAATCATGTACAGCAAAACTCGGTTATAACGAAGTCACTGGGACCCAAGAAATTACTTCGTTATATCCGTAATTCGTTATAATCGTATAAGAAATTCATTAAATTTACATAGCTGGGGATCCAATATGACTTCGCTATATCCGTGAATTCGCAATATCCATGTTCGTACAAAACAAGTTTTACTGTATATATGAACTGTTACATCGTATTCCTCAAGCATGCCAGTACCTAATTTAACATTGAGTTAACGGGTAGGGGGAGTTGGTTTGTCATGATTTTAACAATTTACTATTTACATTATTTGAAGATGCTTGCATAGTTATATAACAATGGCCCACTAGTTTTTGAGAAGATGATTTTTAAAGATTTTCTCTATCTGTAAAATTTCACCCCCCCCCCCCATCCCGCCATTGTGGCCCCACCCTATCCCCAGGGACCATGATTTGAACAAACTTGAATCTACATTACCTGAGGATGCTTTCACACAAGTTTCAGCTTTTCTGGCCATATAACTTTTGAGAAGATTTTTAAAAGATTTTCTCTATACAATCTTATGTAAAAATCCACACACACCCCCATTGTGGCCCCACCCTACCCAATTGTAGGAGGTCGTAAAATTGACAGGGTTTATCTATTGTGTACAATGATTGATGGCCAATATCAATCATTTGATAGCCAATACATCATTTACAAGAAGAATAGATATGTTCAACTTTATAATAACAAAATTTTTTTTTTTGGAGGGACTTTGGGATTGACCAAGGTGGAATGAATAATGTTGCAAAGCACATGAAAACAGCCATCCATCAAGCCAGCATAAAATACCAGAAATCAACATCTGCTGCTACCAACTTCTTTGTAAAATCAAAATTAGAGCAAGATGAAGGTAACTAAATTTCCTTTCATTATATATTTTAAGTTAATATATATTAATTATCTATAAAAAAAAATTTAAGTCAGGAAACAATTATAAATACTTTCTTTCACTTTATATAGCAACTAGACCTATAAATGCTTTTTTATATTTAATTAATAATTAATTATTCATTTTATTTTGTAGATGTCATGAGAGCAGAGGTCCTGTTTGCCAACTGCATTGCAGAACTTAGTGCTTTTTGTGCTGCTATACCATACTATTTATTGTTTGTTGAGATTTTAAAGATTGATTTAATATATGAAAATAAAGTTATGTACTTTATTCTTGATTTCATTTGAAAGAGGAGATTGATTGATAAACAAATTAGGATAAATGATAAATAGATAAAGAAACAGAAGAATTTCTAAGAGTTCAATTGTTTATGCAAAGCAATTACACAACAAAACACCGCAAAATTTCCTTCTAGGAAAATGTCTTCGTGCTTTAAGTCCCCCATGGAGATTTTCAAAAGTTGGCATGTATGTAAATGTATTTTCCTACAATTTGAAAATAATAAAATTACTAAAGGCTTTGGAAACTATACCTTCAAAACTACTGTACTATGAAAGTCTACTCCCACACATGTGAGGATATAACTGAATGCATGGTTAAATTGTGAAATTCATTGCCCCTTGGCCAGGGGTTCAGGCTGTAGGGTAGGGCCACTTGGCCATAAAGTGAAAATGTATTAAATCTTAGAAAAATCTTAGAAATCCCACATGTGGGAAAAAATCTGAATGCATGGTTATGATGTCCACAAACTCCTCTACGTAAATCGTGAAATTCATGGCGTCTGGGTCAGGGGTTCAGGTGGTAGGGATGGGGGGCAATCTGCTTTGACCCTGAGGTATAGCATTACCCTCCCCCCCAATGGTTGGTGAGTTAAAAACAATTACATTAATGGCTATATCAGGTCCAGTACAATCTCAATATTTAGCTATATAGCTTGAATAAGCTCAAATAGATTTATTGAGCTATTCAGAGTAGCTTCATTTAGCTATTTTGTCATACATTTTTCTTAAATGTGTAATTTTTTCAGTATGTATAAAAAAGCGCAGTTTAGTGCAGTGATAGTTCTTAACTTTGAAAAATGTTGAACAGCTCTGTAAACAATAAAAGTAACCATTAAGAGACTTTGCACTTAAAGTTCTAAAAGTTTTGGGGCAATTGATCCATTACCACATATTTACTTCTTGAATGAAATATAAAGGAGTTCAGTTATGGTAAACAAGATAATTGATTGGTAATAATTCAGCACATTGAGAGTTAAGGCATACTTATCCACACCTAATTGCACAGTTACCCAAACAATGGAAATATATTGTTTGCTCAAAAGTTTTCAAAAGCTACAATGTAAAACTTTATTTAATTAGAGTCAAGTTTTTAATGGACAATGGTACAAATATGAGAAGCAAGTTAATTGCGATTTTTTGTCTAATTTGTGTAATGAATATTTTTTTCAAAAACTGAACATAAATAGCTCTATCAAGCTATTTTGAATAGCTTAATAAAGCTGTATAGCGTTTTCAAGTTATATTATAGTTAAATCAAGAGATTGTGCTGGACCTGTATATTTCAACTGAGGCCCACTGTACTCACTTGAGTCTGTTGAACAACAATGCCAAAAATTGAACTGTGTCCAATTGACTGACTGTACTTGAACAGAAGTTCTCCACAATGCTGTCCAATCAAATTTTCAGATAACTGTGTGATACTCTGATTGTGCTCCTGTTTACTTGTTGATGAAACTTCAGCTTGATCTATCTCAGCTGTCTTTTTTCTAGTTTTACTACTTGGAGGAGATTCAGTATTCATGGGTGATGGCAATGGCTTATTCTTTTTCACCTATAAAACAAATTATCATCATTATTTATATCATAAAATTTATATAGCACTAAACGTGAAGAAAATTGCTCTAAAGCACTTTAACATCAAAATGCATGCATAAATACAAAATTTATATTGATATATGTAAAAATAAAAATTTATACTTTTTGAAAATTACCTACAAAATGCATGCACCAGAGTAACTGCTTATTTATATTATTGGTATTTCAACATGTGTAAGATGATGTCAGTAAGCTATAATGAAATTTTATCTTTTTTCGACGATTAGTCGGTATTTTTTTTTCTCTGAAGCACAGCACTTATCGTCTAAATCGACTTGTCTAAGACTTGAGGTCAGAAAATTGTTAAAAATAGCATTAAACATTTTGGTTTTAATCATCTTGAGTTGGCTGTGTGATTGGAAATTACCTTATTGAATTCATTGTTTATCTTTATTAATCATCACTCATTTGTTAACACTAGTATACATAATAATAATGGTAACTAGACACAATCTCGTTGCGAGCAACTAGAAGGTCTTCCGTCTGATTTTTGAATTTGAGATATATGTTCGATCTTCATTTAGCTATTCAACAGCTAAACATAATTTTAAAAAAACAAAACAGGGTCTACATTCTAAGGGTCAGGACTGCATTTTACAAAAGAATTTATGACAAAGTCGTAAATATTTTCCGTCTTTTAGAATGATATTTAATGAACAAATTTCATATAAAACCATCTGTTTACAACTATTTCAATTCCCGTAATTATATTTTAAGGACATAACAAGAAAACATTGATTAATTTGTGATTAATTTAACTCTTTTCCCCCTGATGCCACCATATGACGCATTTGTCATTTCCCTACAAGGTTTTCTTAGCTTCCCCCTGAAGCTTTTTTCACTGTTTGAGTGGTATTGTTTTACTATAGTTATTTACAAGAATTATTGTCTGACCATGCCATATGATATACCACTGTGATCGGGAAAGATTGAACTTTAACATTGTAACTTTAGAGTACACAAATAAATTAACAGAAATTAATTAGGTGAGTTTATTCAGGTAATTTTACCTGTACGTTAAAAAAAATTACTGTAAACATGAAAATTAATGAATGAAATTTTAACATATGATCAAATATTGTTCAAAAATATTTTTTCATGTTTTGAATAATTTGTTTCTTGTTTTATCTTGCGAATTGAGACCAATACACAACAATCAGATTTAATCAAAAGAGTAGAAATTCATCCCTAGAGTAATATTCTATCAAACTATCATGGTTCATGTATCACTGCAATCAGAAGTTTTGCATTTATAATTATTTTTTATATAAATTATATCAGATACCTGTAGTAAAGGTACAGAAATTCAGGTAAAAATACCTGTACACTTTTGTATCTATTGTCTGCACAGTTACATGTATAAAGCAATATTTATTTCAAAATAGTTATTGTAATTCAGTCAAAACATTATACTATTCAAAGGGGGATTTCAAAACATTTAGTTCAGACCCAGGTATAAGCTAATAATTTACCGACTTCGACAAGTTTCGTTTTTTGGCACCCCCCCCCCCCCCCTCGCCGATGTATAGCATATACAGCATTGTATATTAGTTTCTATTGGGTTTTATTTCTTAAATAATTTTATGGAACAGTATAACTACAAAATACTGGGAAAGATCCACAGTTAATGTGTTGAATTTATAAGTTAGATTATGCCCAGGCTGACGCAATGCACATGTGCCGATGTTCGGAGGCCGCCATTGTTGTTGTCATGCAGGTGTCATGAATTAGCCCTAATTCACCGCTAATCAACCAAATTCCTGTCATAAACTTCAAAGGAAGTGGATTGGTCATGTTTATTTCCACTTGGGAGTAATTTTAAACACACAGAATCATCTAGAATATCTAAACCAATCTCTGTCATGATCGTCCGATGCCGCCATTTTTTTAAACTTCACAGGTGTGTGTATCACGTGATATCTGTCAAACCATTGCATAACCTGACTGTGTATAATCGTCTGTGTAAGGTAGACACCATTAGATGTTATTTGCCACTCAATTTTGCTTCAGACAAGTAAAATAAACAAAGAAAATTGGGGTTCTATACGGACGCGTCATAAGTCGTCATTAGGGAAATGACCAATGCGTCATATCGTGGCATTAGGGGGTAAAGGGTAAAATGCTTCAGGGGGAATAGTTTTAATTAGCATTCATTTCTTTGGTCGTAAGTCGTAACTTCTTTCGTAAAACGCAGCCCAGATACTATTTTGTTTCAGGTGTAAGAGCTTTGGTTGAAAACATTTAGACCCCTCTTGGTCTCTTATTTGCAAGACCAGCCCCTTTTTCTTGATATCAAATAAAAGGTCATTTAATTCTTAAGACATTTTGTTCAACAAGTGTTAAGATATTAGTCACTGGTCTTGAGATATCCGCAATAAATCGTTATAAAGACCAGTCCCTTATCTCCTTATTGGGGCCGCTGAACCAAATTTTTAAGGTTGCAATTTGTTAGGAAAATCATTATGAGCATCTCTTCTTCTATACTGTATTTAAAAATATTTTTCCTTTTTGAGATACAAGGGATCAAAGTTTTGGACTTTTGACCCCTAAAAACCTCTAATTAAGTAACACTGTAATCGTTATACTGTTGGGCTTCATAACTGTAAGATAAACATATTTGCTTCTATAAGGCCAAAAAAAAAATATGTGTGTTTCCTATTTCATCAGATTTTAAAATAGGGTAGGTAGGTTTTTTTGTTTTTTTGTTTTTTTTAGAGCTTTTCAGTTTTCCCCTTTCCTTGCTTATGATTTTTCTATACATTAATAAAATGTATTTTACAGGTGGAGCAATTGTGAGTAGTGACAACTGTAACAGAATTAAAGCTTTCTTAAATCTAAGATTAATTTGGAATGTATGCGAAGATTTTATTTTCATGTAAATAGAAAATACAAATGTGACAGCCACTATAGATTAACTGAGTATAATGCTTATTACCACAAATATATTATATAGTAGTTATAAGTTCTTTTTTCCTGGTCAACTGACATAACAGTAGACATTAATATCGTGACTGTAGGTGTTGAATTCATAAACAGAGGAAATTCTGGTTGATCAGACGAGAGCCTTAGAATTAAATATTTTCAATAATTTTTTGAAAAAAATGAATGCATCATTAATGGTTTAAGACAAATTTTTAAAATGTCATTTGCAACAGAAATGCAGCATTTTAAAATCATATCTATGACGTGAATGATTGTTAGGCCTATTCAAAGACTTCCGATGTCTGCAGTCTCCACACCCAGAAATATAAAAAAAAAAAAACTTTGCCTCTGCTTTTTTCATGTAGTACATCTTTATATTAATTTTGAACACATCACTGCCCTAAAAAACTATTTATTGCATTGATAATTTAGCTAAAATAACCAAGTATAACTTTCATCCATGCTGTCAATCTGCACTTACAGTACAGGCAACGCGGATCCCGTATTGGCCCGCGTTACCGTCACGGTATTTTTATCGTTCCCGCGATACACCATCGCGGTTTTTGATCGCGGTATGGATAGCGACCGTGATGACACCGCGACGGTGTGATTTACCGTTATTCCTACTGCTGCTTGTTGTTGTTACTTTACCTGTACTGTACATTACAGGCAATGCAGGTCGCGTAAATCCACGTTAAAAATGCGACTTCAGATTTAAGCATAACAGCTGCATTGTATATAAATTGTGGTCCATATTATAACAAAATTAATAAATTATATTAATGAAATAGAATTTCATGAAATCGGAAACTACATTCGAATTACAACATAACATGATTATTATGCTGTTAAATTTTGTGATGTGTAAATAAGAACACATATCTTTGTATTTGACGTGCTTATTTCAGTTATTATTTCTATAAGTTGATAATCCTGTTTTTATAACAATCTTAAAATTAAATATTTTCATAAGATGAACTCGTATCAATGCAGAGCAATTTTATCTTCTCATTTTATAAGTTGACACGCATAGCGCCGTAAACTGTCAATACATGACTTGTGTATGTTTTAAATTGAGAAATGAACAAATGTCGGGAATCAAATAAGAAATCTATTTTTCCATTCAATAATAAAATCATCATTCATATATAAAGTTGGTGCTGCATTAAAGCACATGGAATCATAACGTGTATCAGTATGCGTTTCCTGTGTATACATATAAAGTTTAAGTCACGATCATTTTCTGTGTATACATGTAGTGATTAACAAACTCAGGGTAGAAAACGACATGCCCTTAAGGGTTTTCACACCTATTCACGACAAAAGAAAAAGTCTATATCGCGTACGGCTTCTTTTAATCGCACAACACCTTACGAGAGAGAGAGAGAGAGAGAGAGAGAGAGAGAGAGAGAGACGTTTAGGCGTAATTTAACGTACACTTATGTGAAATATACTAATATCCAATACTAAATATTCATAAAATTAGTATTCATAAAAGAATATGGTACACTGTGATTGAATCCATCATGCAATTTCAGATTTGAGTCCACGTGCTGCACCTGTCAATCAAATCAACCCGCTAGCTCTACCACGTGTGTCCTCCATGATAAAGTTTCGTTCTATAAGTTTTATTCTTAATAAAGAAAATAAGAAGTATATTTAACAGTTAAGTTTTTTTACAATGTTCCTGATGCATGATATACTGTGTTTGGAAAGTTAAATTCGTTGTGTTTTTCCCTATTTCTTTTAGTTTATAATGGAGGTTTTTTGCGGGAAGGAACATCTTCAACACGTTTAGTGGTTAAAGAATGCAGTAAAATGAATCAATTATTTGATATAACTATTAGTAAAATTGTTTGATATGCATGTAGAATTCTTCTTGGTCAATCGTTACACAGATTATCTACCTGCCTCATTCCTGTGTATTCTGTGCGTTCAAGCGTAGAGTGATTTCCTGTCAGTGCGACGGTTTCACACCTTTGTGTAAAACAATTGGGACTAAAGTCAAATAAAGTTAACTTCGACAGTCATAAAGCGGGGGGGGGGGGGGGGGGTAAGGTTACGATAACGGGAAACGGGTTTACATACACTGTTTTTGTAGTAGCTTTATATTCAATAAGATTACATGTACATGCCCACATAAAATGATATCAATACATTTACTGAAATGTTTAAATGTTTTTTATCGGCAAGAAATGCAAAACTTTCAAAACATGTTCTTAATTTCTTCAAATGTGTAAGAACATAAGAACGGTTTAACAACATTTCCTTCTCAAATTTTTTTATCTAGTTATTCTGTTAAGAGAGAGAGAGAGAGAAAGAGGGGGGCTCGGTCGCGAGCGAACGCTAACCTCCGTCACGGCGGGTAGCTGGTACACCATCTCGACACCATGACATGGGATACCCACAATATCTGTCGATTACATAATTTTATTCAACTCTGGGTATCTCTAAGGCTCCTTACTCTCTCAATCAGACTGAGTCTTGAAGAACACACGGCTTTGCACTTAAAGATTGTCGTCGCAAACGTAACGCACTAGAAAGTGGGAATCCTCGCGCTATGACAAACGACGAGCCATATATGTATCTAAAGTAACGCAACACAAATTCACTTAAACGTGAATTCACAAAAAATGTTCTTTACACGTAGAAGACCTTGTAAGAAATGAACGGAACATGCTAAAAATACCGGGTTGGTAATTTTATAGGAAGCCCTCATTTTTAATCACTTGCTCATCATTAGTTGACACGCATGGACTTCAAAACAAACAATACAAATTTAGGCGGACCAATTAATTGTTAAGAAAACACAATCACACTGCGTACATGTTTATAATTTTATTGGCAATTAAAATCATTTCCTGATAATTTTTAATTTAACGACCTTCTTAAAATATGATAATGGATTCGAAAATATTTTATTTGCAATTGCTGCACGAGTATTAAATTAAATACTTTTATAATTTATTTAATAGCTATGAAATAAAAAAAATAGTAAAACAGACTCCAAGTATTTCGATATAATCTCTGTCAAAATCTGGTTAAATATCGTCATTAAATATTAAGAAACATTCAATTTATTTGTCATTCGGGGAGATAACTCCCGCTTGTATACGATACTTTTCCATCGATAATTTTACCGTGGCGGGGACAGGTAGATGATGAGTTTACCGTGATGGGAACGCGGTATACCTGTCTCACCTGGCCGATCACCTCGATGTGTTTATACCGTGACGGGGCGCGGGAAACACGGGATCCGCGTTGCCTGTACTGTAGAAATCTTTAAAACGCTTTCATAAGTGGTGTTTTCTATTGAATTGTTACAAGCGTTTTTTAAACTCTGATTTGTAAAGACTCTATTGTTTAAACCAATTACGGTTGATAATCTGGATTTGGAATAAAAAGTGTTAGGGTCGGCGCATAAAAAATAGGGTCGGTCGGGAAACCAGAAACACACATATTTTTTTTTGGCCTAATAAATTTCAAAATACCCCCCGGTGAGGAGCTATAGATAAAAGACTTTAGACCCCTCTAGGTCCCTAATTTTAGGGGCCAGCCCCTTTTTCTTGATATCAGCTAAAAGGTCTTGTAAATCTAAACTTTTTTTACATTACATGTTTTAACAAAATATTTTCCAGAAAGGAGATAAACAAAGAAAAGCATGAAAATTCACAACGCTTTTCATGTCACGATTTTCGAACATTAAAAAATGGTAAATGTCCTTGATAAATTAAAAATATTACCGTTCCGTTTTTTAAACACATCGTCAAATGGTTCCATATATCACTAGTGGGAAGATAACATTGCGCAGTAAAATTATAACCAGATTTGAATGGAAAAAAATTACTGCAGTACGGAGAATGTTTTTAATTTTAATCATTTTATTAGTAATTTTAAGAGTTGTTAGTGGAAAGTAGAAATAAGAAATATCTTTTAGTCAAATTCAATCTTAAAATAGTAATAGGCAATTATCAATACTATTGTTTATACAATAGGCTGACATCGGTTGTGCTAATACTATACAATGCAAGTGTTAGATACCGGTATAAATTTGAAAATATTTACATTCTACTGTGTTTTTCCATTAAATTCCGTGACGTTTAAATGCCTCTAAATGCAACACCTATTCACTGCGTATGAATTTACGTGTAATTTACATAAGTAGTTCTCAAACAGTGATTTCTATGTTATTTGTTAAAAAATGTATTTCATGAATGTTGTAAAACACCATGTTTTATAAATATTCAACAAAAAAGTTGACTTTATTGTTTAAAGCACCATTTCAAGAGTTATTTATCATGGATTATATTTTCATGCTCGTCGATCTCATCTCAACAGTCTATGTGAAAACCAGTTTAAACCGGTTTTACAAAACAGCTGTTCCTGCTGTTACTTATTCACTCCCTCCGTGATCTGCACTTTATATCGATTTATTTAAGTAAACAATTGATTTCTTCAGTAAGGGAATGTAAATATAAGCATTAAATGATTCATTTTTGACGTCGTCGTGTCAATAACTGCCGTCAGGTGAGCAGACAAATTATCATAACGCGCTAACACGCGTTATTCAATTTGTCTGCTCACCTGACGGCAGTTATTGACACGACGACGTCAAAAATGAATCATTCAATGCTATAATATGGCGCATAAGTATAAAGCATAATTGTAAATAAGCAAAGTTTCAAGGTTTCGCTTTCCGCCGCAATCTTTAAACAACCGTATTTTTTGGAAATTAGGTCGATACTTTTTTTCCTGACACGTGGACCTCGCCCTATTCATTGCTTCGCCCAATTTATGTTTTTTTTTTAATTTGGTTGGAAAATTTGATATGAAATTTTGCAAAAATTTATGCAACCCTCCAATAAAATCATGAGTGTTTACTATAATACTGCTTGAATTTCTGTGTATAAATCGTATGGATTTCAGGGTTGGTCAGGAAATACCAGTGCTGGGCATTACCGGTTGTAAATACCGGTATTTCCCGTCCTGGTAAATACTACTGTTTTTAACTAAACTGGGAAATACTGGGAAATACAAATTTATAATCTTTATTTATTTACTTTGTTCAATGTAAAACTTATGTTTTGGATTTTAGATATTAACAATAAGCATCAAAACACATTTTAGCATACTTTGCCATTTCACTGTTAGTTTATGAATCTTAAATTCACCAGATCACCTATTCCTAAAGACTTCTATAGCTGCTAATGTACAAATTTTAGTCCAGTTTTTTGAACTTCAAGTTTTGAGCTTTACAGATTTATAATTCAAAGCACAAAATAAACTGTTATAATTACTGTAGGTGTTACAAGTAACAATTAAATAATGACACATGTTGTTTTACTAAATAATTGACACTAGACAGTTTTGTGCTCCTGTTTTGGGTAGATATGTACTATGAGTGGGGCAATTTGGCTTCTTCTTAGGTGTGTTGCATACTGAGGTAGTGACACAGTCACATTTCATTTTTTCACAATTTTCTTGCCCCATTTTCACGATTTCACCAAATAACCAAAAAATGGAACTTTTGATATCATGTTTATGATAACAGTATAGATGCACCTATACCTGACTAAAGTCTTAAAAACAAAATAACAATATGGTCAATGAATGAACCATGTTTGGAGTATTCATAAGAAGATCGTGTGCTTACGATAAACAGAAAATCGATTTCGCGCGGTAAAAGTAAAATGAGAACCGTACAAAGGGTAATTACAGGGGAAAAAAATATCGTCGGGTAGAAATAAAAAAAACACTTTGTTTTCATAATAGAATACATGAACAAGTTCTTTTTTCTGTATATTCAACATAAAACTTTCGATGAAATTTTAGCCAGGTGTCTCTGAAATCAGTCTGGGTAGCGCTTACTTTGTTTATACACAGTTGAACTCTCGGCACGTGCTACTCATGCCTGCAGGCTTCAATAAGATCAGAGGTTGGATCGTGTGTATATACACAGTAAAAAGTCACACAGAGACACAGGGTGGCATGTGCTACCGTATTCATGCCTCCAGGCTAGGTTACTGTCCCCCGGTTAACACCAGTTTGTACACATGGCAGGGAAGTAATAAAAAACAATCTTAAATTAAAACCGGCGGTACTGAATTAATTGGTTTGAAAATATTGATGCAATTTCAGACATTTTCAAGAAATACATTTTATTTCCCTTTTGTTGAAAACTGTGAAATAAGATTAAAGGCTACTATATGATAACGTTATTGGTTTAAACCATTATTTATTCATTAGAACTAGCGGTAATTTTTCGACCAATTCTTCGAAGTCGACCTATTTATACTTTTTAAAAATTTTTTTGGCTAAAAACGGCCTCCTTCGCTCAATAAACAGTATCGACCTAATTTTCGAAAAATATGGTAACTGACTAGAGAGACTAGAGTCTCTCCAATGGATGGACCATGGTTCCATTTTAATCTAACAAAAGTGAGTTCAGCCTCATTTTAGTCGAGCTACGACGACCATAGTTTGTAATCGAAATCGCTCCAAGATGGCTGCTTCTAACAAAGACTTGTCCTCTAAACTATATTGTTTTCGATATATGAATTATCGAGCCCGGAGTTAAACTGATTGATCCCCATTCTCCCTGTCTTATTATTATTTTCGTAAATTACTCAAATTTGAAACAGAATTCGCCCTTCATTTTTGCATTTATATTTTCCTTCCCATTAGGATGATTTATGCTAAATTATGTTGAATCTGACTCTTGAGAAGAAGATATCAAAAATGCACCCCCCTTTTTCTACAGTTTCGAGGTTTTCTCCGCTTTAAATAAAGATCGGTCTTTCATTTCTGCTATTTATATTTGCCTTCCCATAAGGATGCTTTGTGCCAAAGGACAAGTGCACTTAAGCTATAGAGATTGGGCCCTTTTTCAGTGCCGTTTTTATGTAGAAAATATCAACAAATTGCTTTTTTCTCGTAATAGTTAAGCACTGATGGATACTTATGATTATATGCACGCTTAGATTTACCAAAATTAGCATACAGTTTAAAAAATTGAGGATTTTTTAATGCCTATAAATAATTTAAATCCAGAAAAATCGAACCGAACCTACTTGAATATTATCTATTTAAATCAGAGGGAGGAGAAATTTAAATCAACATTGTTCTGTTGGTGGATCGATTGGCGCGTTTGCTGAATTATACTTTACGCATTAGTATTTTACGTCTGAAAAAAAATCGAATAAAGCTTTGAAATTGCATATTACCATAGTGATCAAATAAACATTCCTGACCATACAAAGTTGATGGAAAGCGATGTTTTACAGTGAGCACATTTGACAAACGTTTACCTGGATAGAACCCACGTGATTGTTTGAAATAATTTATTCCATGCGTGGGTTCAAACATGGGTCACGCAGGTAATTGCTATAGGAAAAACCTTGAATTTTCATACGTTTTTCATTTTTTAGGTACCAGTCTGGTTGAAATTGGCCAAGCAGTTTTAGAGAAGAAGTTTAAAATGTGATCACAATAGTTCACTGGAGCTTTCAACTCAGGTGAGCTAAAAATAATAATAAGGAAAGACCCCTAATTTTTTAGAACAATTAGTCTACTAGTTTTGATAGATTTTTATATATTTCTAGAATTTTTTTATCAGAAATCAGTCAAGGAAACATTTTTCAAAAATATGAATTTCAATTTATTTTTTTCTTTAAGTAAAAAAAAATATGGTTGGTAGATCCATAACCCAACTAATGAAAAAAAGTTTGCCTAATATCTACAAAGATTGGAATCAGAACCACAGTACTTTGCATGTTTGGTAGAATATAGCCAAACAAATATACATGAATGAATGGAAAAAGAGTTTATGACACACTCATTGCTCTTCTTTTTTTAAGTAACGAAAAAACTTTTACCTCACAAACTGCAACTATGCAAGGTTTTTCTAACTTTTTTTCACTTTGGTTGATTCTGTGGTGGGCATAAATAATATCTGGTGCACCCTTTACTTCAACATTTCCAATTTCTAGAGTCTGAATGGGAAGACAAGGTTCAAAACTGCAAAAGAAGAGAAAATTTTAATTAAAAATAAAAAACAAATGCCCATGAACCATAACACTCAACTAAGCAACCTCATTTTAATCCTCATACAACTGTTAATTCTAAAACAATAAATGTTGTCCACTCCCCTCCACCCCCCCCCCCCCCCCCCCCAGTTTCTGTTTCAGATTTCAAGGTAAAACTATAAAGGACAGTATAGGACAGTATTGTTTATTGTATATTTTTATCTCTCTTGCTTCCATGACCCAATACAGTAAAACTTGTCTAATCCGGCGGAGGGTGGTGCTGAAGAATTTTGCCGGATTAGGCAACATCCGGTTTGGAGGACATTGTTGCAAATTAATTTTAGTATTTGATGCAGTAGGTCTTAATCGTCTATTCTTGCAAAATTTTCTATTAATTTGAAGAATTTTAAATTAGACCTCCTTGATCGTGATGACGGTGCCAATTTCCATTTTAATATTTTATTTGAAAAAAAATAATTGCATTACAGAATACCTACAATGGTAATACTTTTTCAATCAAATCATCGTAATTGATATTTCTTAAACACCCGATTAACATGAGAAGTCCAACACGAGACAAGTGCATGCTTCAACAGAAATTCTTAAACAATCATTGACCATGACTGACAATTCAACAGGTGGCTGATTACGTATTGTTATACTTTCATGTTAAATACTGAAATCTGATTGGTTTAGACGCAGTTCATAATCCGTTCTATTACCCTCAGTGTTAGCAACGCACTTAGCAACGGGTAATATTAAAAAATGTTACATGCGCGAAAATTATGCGCGTATGGTTCGCCGTAGAATTCACGTTATTCCTATGTAAAAGCAGTTAAGTTTTCTTTAAAATTAAGACATTCAGTATAACAAAATAAATAATGCCTGTTTGGTAGGATAACAGTTGAAATTGACTCCCCTCGAAAACCATTGTCAACCTCCGCTTCGCGTCGGTTGACAATGGTTTTCTCGGGGTGTCAATTTCAACTGTTACCCTCCCAAACAGGCACTATTTATATAATGGCGAGAATCGTTTTGATGCAGGGCACAATAGATAAATATTTATGTTAACAAGAATTTAATAACAAATGGAGCATTTTGACAAAATAAAATAAAATTCTCTAAGTGCAACCACACAACAGGCATTTCAAGTGATATTGGCCATCTTACCCGCGGAATCCAGAATCCCGGCATTAAAAAAATTGGGTGAAGTATAATCTAAAAATTAATTTTGGCTCAAAAAATGCGTATTAATTTATTACAAGGCTTAATGGTATAAACTAAAATTAACAGTTAATTGTTTAAATCAATTGAAAGCACACCAGGGAAATTAATCGATAATTGAGCAGTGATCATCCTGCATAGTCTACAGTGATAGTGGCCAATCAATCAGTGGCCAGATTTCGGGAGATAACTCTCACTAACTACAAGAAGTCAGTACTTTTCATCGCGGCCAGTTTACAGAATAGACAAGATACGGAATGCACAACATTTTTTAAACATAAATGATATGAAAATGCCAAGGGACTTAATAATTTCGCTGCATTGGACATGCCAGAATGCACAACATCCAGATTTTGTATTTTGCTGTGAGGATCTAGCAAAATCACATATAGGGTACTGTGGAATCATTTAATTTCATGGGGGCCAATTTTCGTGGATTGTGGATTTTTTGCTTATTTGTGGGGATGTTATTTCGTGGATGTGTCAGTTTTCAGTTTGAGTAGGTAAACTAAATCTTTAATAATTAGTTTTCGTTGGGGATGTTAATTCGTGGGCAAGGGGTACCCACGAATACCACGAAAATTGAGCCACCACGAATTCTAATGATTCCACAGTATCTATATATCCAAATTAAATTATCTCTTCTGATTAGATTTAATCTCTGAGACTCTCTCTTCCTCTCTCTCTTCTCTCTTGAATTTCTTAGTGGCCACTAAATTTAGCGACCGTTAATGAAAGGATGAGATCTCATAACATGTTAGCAGTCCCTTTTTATTTGACAAATTATAGAACATCTCAAATGATTTTAATAATTTTGAAATGTAATTCATTAAAATTGACACTTCCTGTTAATGTGTCCACCATGCTTTGAATTGCTTTTTGTAGTGTTGTTATGTAACCCTCTGATTCTGATGAATAGAGTGGGTGGGCCTTACCAAAATAGATGATATATAAGGTGACATTGTTTATCAATAAAATATCATTTAGCAATCAAAATATACATATGGACGTTCGACAAACTTTCACAAATTTTAAAGAGGAGCTCTTCCTCATCATATTAATGAACTTATAGTTCATTTGTTAAATATTCAGAAGCAAAGGAGAAGATACAGGTAACTCTTAAAGTTCACTCAAAGTTCTTGATCACTCCAAGTGAGTCTAGGGTCCCGATAATTTTCCTTACAAAGAATTAGGTAAGTTGGTTTCAGTCATATTTTTCCCTGATTTAGAGTGATTTTTAAAAACATCACAAACAAGAGGCCCATGGGCCACATCGCTCACCTGAGGAACAATAGGTATGATAAAATCAGCTCAATGGAGTCATAATACAAACTATCTACACAATATACAATAATTCATGTAAATCCTGTATAAATAAAATCCATTTTCCCCTGGATATTCTTATGTTTATAATCATTAGTCCCTTTTCTAACAGGATGATTTTATAGTCATATCATGTGTTACGTATTGCAGTTCTCAACAAGATCCCTAACAATAGTTTATATATGGGATATAAACGTACAGTAAACTCTCAACCTTCTCGTGAGGCCAAAGAATTGTCCTGGGGCCAAAGTCTTAACAATTATAAAGAATCATCTGGCTGATTAGTTTCTGAGAAGATTTCTAAAGATTTACCCTATAAATTCCTTTGTTAAACTTTGACCCCCCCCCCCCCCATTGTGGCCCCACCCTACCCCTGGGGATCATTATTTTCACAACTTTGAATCTACACTACCTGAGGATGCTTTCACACAAGTTCCAGCTTTCCTGGCTGATTAGTTTCTGAGAAGAAGATTTTTAAAGATGACTCTGTTTATTCCTATGTAAAACATCGACCTCCTATTGTGGCCCAAACCTACCCCCAGGGGTCATGCTTTTCACAAATTTGAATCTACACTAACTGAGGATGCTTCCACACAAGTTTTAGCTTTCCTGGCTAATTAGTTTCTGAGAAGAAGATTTTTAAAGATTTACTGTATATAATCATATGTTTAACTTCAATCCCCCATTGTGGCCCCAACCTACCCCAGGATTCATGATTTTCACAACTTTGAATCTTCACTACCTGAGGATTCTTCCACACAAGTTCCAGCTTTGCCTTCGAATTAGTTACTGAGTAGAAGATTTTTAAAGATTTACTGTATATATTCCTATGTTAAACTTCGATCCCCCATTGTGGCCCAACCCTACCCCTGGGGGTCATGATTTTTACAACTTTGAATTTACACTACATAATGATGCATCCACACAAGTGTCAGCTTTCCTGGCTGATTAGTTTCTGAGAAGAAGATTTTTAAAGATTTACTTTTTATATTCATATGTTAAACTTCGACCCTCCATTGTGGCCCCACCCTATCCCCAGGGGTCATGATTTTCACATCTTTGAATCTACCGGTACACTACCTGAGGATGCTTCCACACAAGTTTCAGCTTTCCTGGCCGATTAGTTTCTGAGAAGAGGATTTCTAAAGATTTACTCTATATATTCATTTGTTAAACTTCGACCCCCATTGTGGCCCCATTCTCAGGTGAGCTAAAAAGGTTAAGTATACAATTCAATAAGTTGGTTTCTGGAAGAACAGATTTTGAAAATTTTCGTAATAAATATTGACAATTTTTTTACTTTTTAAAGCGCTAAGCATAGCTCAGCCCTTTATAGCGTTAGACTTCAACTTCCGGTGCATCGAATAACCGCCCCCTATAAGCAAAAGTATACATCATTTAAACTGGTTAGGGAACCAGTTTCAGGGGTTTATGCACATAACTGCACGGGCTATTGTGAATCTAATTTACGGGTTATTGTGAAATTAATGTACGGGGCTTACATACATCATTGCAGGGACTGTCATGCAGTGATGAGGAAATATAGTGCGTATACAGAAGCTGAAATGCTATATACATATATCTGTTATATACATACAGAAGCTGGGTTAGCGCTTTTCAGTACTCTCAGTACTTTGATTTAATCTTTAGCTTTTAAGATCTGTGTACAAACATAGAATTGTTAGCAAATCTCTGTATCTTGCTTATAATTCGAAGCAAACACTCAAAAATGGTTAGTAAATAGAAATTGTTAACAATTAAACACAAGAAACATGCACTACATGTATAACAAATAAAGAGCACAATTTATTTTTTCGAAATGAATCATATATATACATGTATATACCTACATATTTCCGTAAGCGATATCAAACTCTATTTAAACTGAATAAACTAGAGAAAATGCCGAGCATCTCAACAAAAACCTATTGCATTAATCTACCATTACGCAAAAAATAATGCCGAATTACCGATAGAATGAATTGTATTTCAGTACTCCTACATCAGATTTTGCTTAATTTGCGCAGGTAAACAGTTAACGTAACTGTTTGATTTACCGAAGTCTCTGTTTGATTTGATACGTAAAAATCACGAAATACAGACGACAGTTTCCAGGTTACAAAGCATAAATAATGAAAACGAAACGAAAATCAGAACAAGCTAACATCAACGTCATGTGTGAAAACTGTCAACGCATTGAAATATTTAGCCTCAATTTACTTCACAAAATCGGCACCAATATATTTTTCATGTTTCAAAAATTTCCCTTCATACGCGAACTGTTGCACAACAAGCAAATTCATCATAGTCAGATCGACCCTTTTTCGTATAATGTCATGGCTGCTTTAAACAAAGAACCTCGTTTTAGAAGTATGGAATACGAGTCTTGGTAAAATGGGTAAGCAAAACCGGGCCGTGGCAAAATAAAAGCCGGGGCAGATCGGCAATCGTCAATTCCAAATACGCATTATTTTGCAGCAATATTTACAGCAAATACAAATATACTGGTCCATCAAATATCCTGAAATTTTAATGAGATTGGCAGATTAATAACTGCTTATCTTTTGTTTTGCCCAGGCCAAGTCTTGTCTACCCATTTTACCGGATGCCGAATCCGAGGCTATTAAACTGATTGAAACACGCCTTACCTTTATTATTTTTTTCGTAATAACTCAGATTTGAAACAGATTTAGACCTTAATTTTTGCAATTTATATTTTCCTTCCCATAAGGATAATTTATGCTAAACTACGTTGAATTGGAATCAGTAGTTCTTAAGAAGAAGATTTTTAAAAATGCACCCCCCTTTTTCTACAGTTTCAAGGTTTTCTCCGCTTTGAATACAGATCGGACTTTTATTTCTGCAATTTATATTCGCCCTCCCATAAGGATGCTTTGTGCCAAATTTGGTTCAAATTGGATAAGCGGTTTTAGAGAAGAAGTTCAAAATGTAAAAAGTTTACAGACGGACAGACAGACGGACAGACGGACAGACGGACGGACGGACGGACGGACAGACGGACGACGGACAAAAAGTGATCAGAATAGCTCACTTGAGCTTTCAGCTCAGGTGAGCTAAAAATTGAAATTGACTGAATTTTAATGACTATCGAAGATAAGAACTTGCTATCAATTGTCGCCAATGTACTGCCTTCTGCAACTTTCGTAACAACACTAGGATCATCAGTATCATAAGTCACCTGCACCGAAAACTTTAACCAGCTCTAAAAACCTTAACCTCCTCCAGCATCTGAAACCTATGGCTCAGATTCAGCATCCAAGTCTGTCGGGTGCATCAGTATCATAAGACGCATCATCCATTCAAGTTTGGTGAAGTAAGGACAGTAATAACTAAGATATTATCACCAGAGGGCACCTGTATTAAAAACTTTAACCTGGCCAAAAACCTTAACCTCCTCTAGCATCTAAAATACAGGATTTAGATTCAGCATCCAAGTCTTTCAAGTCCACAAGTAGGTCCAGTTGCATCATCCATGCAAGTTTGGTGAAGATAGGACAAGTAATAACTTGGATACAGGACCTGCAACAAAAACTTTAACTTGGTCCGGATGCAGATGTTGGGGGTATAGCATAAGCTCCCCCTGACTTCGACTCAGTAAGCTAAAAATGTTATATAACATATATTACATGTCTTATCGGGCGACAATAATAGAATATTTGTCCCTCGGTGACAGGAAAGCCCTGTGGTGTTATGTTGCTCTCTGTCGACATAACACCCCAAGGCTTTCCTGTCACCTCGGGGCAAATATTCTGGTATGTTGCCCTTGAAGCCATGCAATATATGTATAATATTCACTATATTCACCATGACTGTGATAGAACAGAAGAAATTTTCAATCCATACATTCTCATAATTTGTCCATATTCAGGCCACACCCTAGGGCCTTAATGCCTGACCCAGGGGTCATAAATTTCACAATTTACTAGAATTTAGTAGAGGACTTTATATATAGACATCATAACCTTGGAATCATTATTGTTCGTGGGGGACCAATGTTCGTGGCTTTTGTGGGTAACCCTTGCCAATGAATTTACATCCACACGAACCTATACTGTAAATTCCTAATTAAACACAAGGAATTAATATCCGCGTAAAATCGCGAGAAGCCCGTCTCGCGAATTCTAAAATCTCGCTTTGAATTTTGGAACACATGTCAACTACATGAAAGTATCATAGAATTTCGGCATTCACGATTTTATGTTCTCGCAATTTGATAGAAAACCATTGAAGCGCGGAATTAAGTACTCGCGTAAAATAAGGAAATCAATCTACAGTACACAATCATTTGTTTAAAATTTGTTAAAATTATCTCGATTACAACGAAATTACGTCCCCCACGAACCATGAAGATGTTGGCAACCCACGAAATGATTCCACAGTATAGGGAGTAGAAATTAAAGAAGATTATTTATCAATAAGATTTACTATGTGTTTACAATATGGCCATATTGGCCCCTCCCTAGGACCTGAACCCTTGACCAAGTTTAGATTTTCTCTGTATATTCTTATACAAATATTCACCCCCCCCCCCCATTGTTGCCCCACCCTAACCCTGGGGATCATGATTTAAACAAACTTAAATCTACACTACATGAGGATGCTTCCACACAAGTTTCAGCTTTCCTGGCTGACTAGTTTCAGAGAAGATTTTTATTGATTTTCTCTACATATTCTTATGTAAAAATTAGACCCCAAATTGTGGCCTTTCCTAATCCTCAGAGATCATGATTAAAACAAACTTAAATCTACACTACCTGAGGATGCTTCCACACAAGTTCAGCTTTTCTTGCCACTGTTTTTGAGAAAGAAAATTTTTGAAAAATACCAACAAATTTAAAATGATTTTTAATTATCTCCCCTTGAAAACTTGAAACCCTTTTTAGCTCACCTCAACCGAAGGTTCAAGTGAGCTTTTCTGATCACCTGTTGTCTGTCGTCTGTCTGTCTGTCTGTCCGAACATCTGTAAACTTTTCACATTTTCGACTTCTTCTCAAAAACCACTGGGCCAAATTTAACCAAATTTTGTTACAAAGCATCCTTATGGGAAGGGGATTATAAATTGTTAAAATAAAGTGTACACCCCCGTTCAAAAGGGAGATAATTGCGAAACATTGAGTATAGGGTGCGTGTCTTTAAAAATCTTCTTCTCAAGAACCACTGCACCAGAAATGCCAATTTTTACACAAAAGCTTGTATATATAGTTAAGATTCTAAATTGTAAAAATCGTGACCCTCGGATTTAAACTGGGGCCTCAGGCGGGGTTCAAAGTTTAACATAGAAATACATAGGAAAATGTTTAAAAAATCTTCTTCTCAAGAACCACTGCACCAGATATGCCGATATTAACACAAAAGCTTGTATATATAGTGAAGATTCTAGATTGTAAAAATCGTGACCCCGGACCAAAATTGGGGCCCCAGGCGGGGTTCAAAGTTTAACATACAAATACATAGGAAAAATGTTTACATGACTTTTGTTCCATTTATTCAACTAAATTGTGCACCAAAAAACCCCAACTGTGTCTCCCTGATTACATGTATTGACAACTCATTGCATAATAAAAGGTTGTTTAAATAAGAAATGACGGATGAATACGAAAAGGTTTAAAAATTCACTAAATATTATTTTAGTTCATCGCTTACATTTTATTTGGATACCGCGCCCGATAAAAATGAAAATAAATATATAAAATTATTATTTATCGGGCACTGTCTCCAAGATAATTATAAGCGATAAATTTATCTTGTGATTTTGTTGCAAGATTGCAGCTAGTTTGGTTGAGCATTATAGATAAGGCAGATCAACGCACGTGGTGTGGATTTATTTGTAAACAACCATACCATAGATAATCTTGTTCTACACGGGAAATTAATTTAAAAACAAGTATGTTTTATTATAATTAGGGAAACACTGTTTATGTGTTACCCTCGTATACAAATGATGAACCGGTAAAATTTGTTACCTAACTCATACAGCGCGTGCAGGTGTCATAACAGTATTTTACTGACATGGCTGAGGCAAAATAATTCCCGAATTTTCCTTTGAATTCGGGGCGTTTCCGCACGCAACAGGAGCTGATTTTTTTATAAGATGAAAAACAATGTGTAAAAGGTGGGTTAAAGGCCCGGGCTTGATTTTCAAACACATGTGTAACTTGGAGGTAAACAAAGTCTCACGCCTTGCTGGATGCACGTGACTGTGTATTTTGCTAGAAAATTGTAAATGAAGCGTTGTTTAAATATATGTCAAGAGGATTTTTTCTAGAAGTTCGTTTTGAGTTTTTAATCTGTATCTAAAGTTGTGCAACTTTGGTAAGAATATATAGTAAAATTTAATACTGTAGTGACACCTGCACAGATCTCCACGGGCTCCCTGGTCGAGGACGGATGTGTCCCAGTGCACGGCGAGGGCTATTGTGAACTCTTGTTTATGAACCCATGTTTTATGTGTATTTGTATGTTGTCTGCTTGGCAAAAAATACTATAATATGTAAGAATTTAGTTACACAAAATATTTTCATTCTGATATTAATTGATATACGACTATTGGTACAGAAATTTAAATTAATGATACCTATCTTAAAGAAAATGTCACAGAAATTTAAATTAATGATACCTATCTTAAAGAAAATGTCACAGAAATTTAAATTAATGATACCTATCTTAAAGAAAATGTCAGCTCGAGGCCTTTGTAGGTGTTCCGGCCTTTGATATGTATAGTGAAGACTCTAAATTGTAGAAATCGTGACCCTCGGTTCAAAATTTAACATAGAACTACATAGGAAAAATGTTTAAAAATTTTCTTCTCAATAACTACTGCACCAAAAATGCAAATATTTACACAAAAGGTTGTATATATAGTGAAGATTCTAAATTGTATACAGTGGAGCCTCACTTATCCGGACACTTTTGTCCCCAGGTCAAATCGTCCGGATAGGTGAAGCGTCCGGATATCTGAATTGTGATATTTACCTTTAATATTTATGGAAACATAACTCATTAATTAATTATACAATTAAATATTTTATTTTGATAGCCATAAGCACTACAAAAAAGTTTAGATTTTTTTTTAAATTAACAAAACAAAATATTGTTAAAACATTATTTAAGGTATGTTTTTTCCACAGGAAACCAAGCACTACATTCTTCAAGGCAACACATGTACATGTACATAACAATCACTGTATTAAACCGATATTTTAATTACATTCGCATAACAAAGCAAAGAGTAGAAAGTCGGTGTTCCACTTTACACTGACAAATCTTTTTCTTCAAGCTAGCGGTGATCGCAACTCTCGCTCTCTTGGCCAGTTGTGTTGACATGTTTGAAGCTGCTCAACATTTGATGATATGTTGAATATATTCCCTTATTGATAATTGTCCAAGCTATTTTTTCATTGACAGAACTTACCCAAGCTAATTTTACGTATCCATCTTTCTATAGAGTTAATTGCACCCAAGCGATATTTACAAGTAGCGTGAACACTCATCCACGCCATGTTTGGCATAAATTATTATTACACTGTTCATTGAACACACGATATAAAATTAATGTCGATACCCTGAACATCCCAAGCGGTCTTAATAACTATCATAAACAGAACTCAAATTATCAAATATTTCATTTCAATTACGTTTTAAAATGAATAGGCGTACGACCGATCTAATCACACTACGATTAATAGAATTTTAATTCAATCAATAGATGGCTTTTTAAAACACAAATTAAACAATTTTCATGACATCTAATCAAACAATAACAGTTCATAAGTTAAATGGCGACAATTAAGCATGTCGCATCCATGGTTATCGTAATATCCTCGGGCGAGTACATAGCGTGACACAGGTGCCCCCGATTACCGGACGAAGGCATTGTTTAAAACCAACAACCAGTGTCAGATGTTTTTACACCAATTTGCACTTGTGCATAAAAAACTTTTGTGCCCCCGTTCACTTAAATGTGACCGTCCGGTTAAATGAGGTAAAATTTAAAGGAAAACTGTATTATGTGGTAAAATTTGACCGTCCGGATCCGGAACGCGGAATTCCGGATAAACGAGACAAATTATTGTGTAAAAATTCCGTTCCCAGTAAAAATCGACCGGAAAGTGAAGCGTCCGGATATCTGGCGTCCGGATATCTGAGGCCCCACTGTAAATCGTGACCCCCGGACAAAATGTGGGGCCCCAGGAGGGGTTTAAATTTTAACATATATAGGAAAATGTTTTAAAATCTTCTTCTCAAGAACTATAATGCAACAGTTTGGGATATTACTATGCATACATGTACATCCTTAAATAATGTAGATTCTAATTTTGTGTGACTCCCGGACAAATAATGGGGCACCAAGGGGGTTCAAAATTTAAACATTTTAAAAAATATAAAGGAAACGTTTAAAAATGTTCTTCTCCAGAACTACAATGTTACAGTTTGTGGAATTACTATGCATGCATCCCTGGCTTATGTAGATTCTTAATTGGTAAAATCATGACCCCCGGACCGATGCTGGGGCCCCAAGAGGAGGTCAAAGTTTTATTATAGAAATATAAAGGTAACATGTTAAAAAATCTTCTTCTCAAGAATTACAATGCTTAAATTTGTGAGATTACTAGCATACATAACACCTTGGATAATGTAGGTTTGATAGTTTTAAAATAGTGACCCCTGGACTAATACTGGGGACCCAAGCTTGATTAAAAGTTAAATGTAGAAGTATAAATGGAAAATGTTTTAAAATCTTCTTTTCAAGAACTACAATGCTTCAATTTGTCAGATAACTATGTAAGCATTCTCAAATAGTGTAGATTCGAAATTATAAAAGCCGTGACCCTCGATCTAATACTGGGCCCCAAGAGGTGTTCAAAGTTTAGCATAGAAATATAGAGGGAAAATGTTTAAAAATCTTTTTCTAGGGAACTATAATGCTTCAGCTTGTGAGATTACTATGCAAGCATCCTTAAATAATGTAGATTCCAAATAAATAAAACTTTAGCACTGGACTTATACTGGGGCCCCAAGATGGGTTCAAAGTTTAACCTTGAAAGATATATTGAAAATGTTTTTGAAAGTTTTTCTCGAGAACTATAATGCTACAATTTGTGAGATTACTATGCAAGTATCCTCAAATTGTGTAAACTCTAATGTAGTGGAACCAAAAGTTATCTTTCTTGATGTTGTTCTGTACAGTCTGAGAATTATTCCTCTTGATGTGGAACTCTTCTATGTTCATTTTTTCAGGCTTTGTACATGCGGTCCCGCCACAGTGCTACACATTTTCATTCCCCATAAAGGGTTCAATGTTTAAAAATAGAAAAAAGCATATGCTACGAAATAGAATGTCATAAGGAACTGCTGTTCAGGTGAGCGATGTGGCCCATGGGCCTCTTGTTTAACTAAGGATGCATTGTGCTAAGTTTGGTTGAAAAAGGGTTCTGGAAAAGAAGTGGAAAATGTATTAAGTTTAAGAACAGACAGCTGGACGCCAGACAAAAAGTGATTACAAAAGCTCACTTGAGCTTTTAGCTCAGGTGAGCTAAAAATACATGTTTCCGTCATAAATCAAAATGATATTACCAGTAGAACAAAACCTGATTTTTTTTACTTATGCTGAAAGATTTCTGAATATTATTCATATTAGACTTATAATGTCATAATTGTGTACTTAATAATGATATAATTCATTGTAATATTATCAATAGTCCACTCTGTTCATGGTGGTAAGCTCGAAGACTTATCATTTTTTCAGTTACTTCAAATATAAAGAGGCCAGATATGTTCTGCTTAATGAAATTTTCAATATTGTAAATATATAAATATTGTTAATACTCATCTCTTTCTTTGGGACGACAACGCAATTAGTGTCCGCGAAAAAAAAAATTTATTTTCCTAAGTTTATCATTATATCAAAGACTCAAAAAGATTTAGTTGATGTTTGTACACCATTGAAAATTTATATATTATAACTGCCATATAATCTGTTGGCTTACATGCTGTGTATACATTATTTGTACTCTATTATATTCTTGTATTGGGAGAGGGCGATCCAAGTTAAGTTTTTTAACTTACGCCCAATTCCAGTTAGTGTTAAATCTAAAGCAAACTAGCTTTGCGCTCCGCCATGCCCCATTTTATCGGCGCCATGCCCTTTTAATGATAAATAAGTGATGCCCTTTTTATTGAAAGTAAATTTAATTCAAAAACACCATTGCCTTAGCCTCCGTTTTGATTGCAAAGTTAACCCAAACTTGCTGGACTTCACGCACGAGTGACCTGAGACAATAGACGATACAGGTAAACTGGAGAGGCCCAAGCTGAGGGGGTATACACAGCTGCCCTATATTATGGGTGATTTGACACCTAATTACTGGTACAATAATTTGATAAATAACAACTGAACTATCTCCTTAAAATTAGTATGATAATTGTACAAGCTATCTTATCATTGACTGAATCATTGAGACATCATAAGGTTATCTATATTAAATAGAATTGACACAAAAGAATATATTTTATGGAGATAATTTGAAATTTTAACACTAGGCACCTAAAACCATGTTTTGACTAATGAAATATTTTAATAAAAATCTAGATGTGAAGTTTTTGTTTTCATTTTAAGCTTTTAAACAATCGTCAGATTAACCAGAATTTTCTTTGTTTCCAAAAAAAACGCAAGTCTATTAATTCTTCTTGAGAATGCAGAAACTTAATTCATAACTAGAGGAACTGTGAGCAAGCTCAAAATTGATACCCCCCGCTAAGAAAAATATCATAACTCGTGTATTTTTGCTATTATAGAAAATATTGGATGAATCTATTTTACTGTCCATTTTCTATAAATAACAACTGCTCTATTTTTAAAACTGTTAATATGAGTAAACAAACCAATTTCTATCCTTTAATTCTTTTTTATTTTAAGTTAACTGTAAATGCATGAGGACATTTGCATCCTTACGTTTAACAGCAATGACTCGAATTAAATGAAATACGCATCTCAAGCAGCCATTTAATATTTAAACATTTTGAATTATTGGTGTACTGAGCCCGATTTTTTCCCAAAAAATTTTCAACACATTTATTTTCCAGAAAAAAATTTCATCCGGCCAGGCCGTTTTCGGAGAGACGGGGATGAGAATCTAAAAATAATTTTATGTGGCCTGGGAGTCAAGCAAGTTTTGTGTCAAATTTTAGCTTCTAATATATCCATTTATACAACACATGACACAGATAGGAATTAAGCATTTTTGAAACAATGACCTTGAACTTGCTCAATTGACCTTGGGTCAAGGTCATGATACACCTTCAGGTAATCAGCAATCTTTGTGTGAATTAAGAACTTCAATATTTGTCCATAAGAAAGATATGGACCGGAGAAACTTTCTGCCAGTGACCTTGACCTTATCCGAATGACCTTATGTCAAGGTCATGACAAACTCTTTGGTCATAAGCAATCTTTGTGTGAAGAAAGAAATTCCAATGTTTCTCCCTAAGAAAGATATGGACTGGACACAAATTTTGCACTTTTTCTGCCAGTGACCTTGACCCTGCCCAAGTGACCTTGGGTCAAGGTCATGACACACCCTTAGGTCATAAGCAATATTTGTGTGAAGTAAGAACTTCCAATGTTTCTCCTTAAGAAAGATATGGACAGGACACAAATTTTGCATTTTTTCTACCAGTGACCTTGACCTTGCCTAAATGACCTTGGGTCAAGGTCATGACACACTCTTAGGTGATAAGCAATCTTTGTGTGAAGTAAGAACTTCCAATGTTTTTCCATAAGAAAGATATTGACCGGACATGATTGCACAGACGGACGGACAGACGGACAAGGTGATTCCTATATCCCCCCCCCCCCCAAACATCGTTTGAGGGGGGTATAATAAAAGATTGTTATGCAGATTTTAATGCAAATTGATTTTTAAAAAGCTTAAAACAACAATATCAATATCCAAATTTCTGTGGTAAAAATTAAGGGTTTGATAACTTTGCCATCAGGGGCTCGTAACATAAAGCATACTAAGATTTTGACTTAAGGAAGGAGTCTTTTCTGGTTTTCGACTTGTCAAACGTAAATTTGATTAATTGTTCATTAAATCAAGATGAAAGGAAATTAAAATAGTATATTTTTCTTTCTTTTTTACTATCATACAACTTGGCATAGAAAAATGTAATCAATGTTTAGAGTGGAACAAGGACTATATTTTTGGCGTAGGAAAATATCACATGTTGCGCAATTCAGAATTGCTGCAGATTATATATATATAATGAGTCTGTTTTAGCATTTTAAAAACAATAACAATAATGTTGGATTTTTTTTACTAATGTGAACTAATAATATGATACTTGGGTTTCAGAATATGTTTTTAAAATATGATTTGCCTATCAAATAACATTTTTATAAGCTTTTTAATGCGCCCATTCTATACATTGATTTTTGTGAAAAAATCACTAAAATCAGTTTTTCTCTCTTATGAAACGGTCAATATATTAGCTTTTCTGTCAATTTATATCTTTATATAAAGTCTTCATAATACATAGAAATTAGAAATATTTTATTATTGGAAGCATAAAAAAAAATAATCAAAATTTCTTCAAAATTTAAGAAAATTAGAGGAAATGCGGGCTATGCAATATCAATTTTAGTATAAATATTTATTCCAATTTAGTAGTATAAGCTGATAGACACTCTCATGGTCTATGATTTCATTGAAGATTTGAATCTTCAAATCTTAAACAAATGTCTACAGAACTTTAAAGAGCTACACTTATTTTTATCACTCTTTACGTTGAGGAAAAAGGTAGTGACCTTGACCCGACCTTTATCCAAAAACAAAAAGGTCAAATTTAATTAAACTGATAGAATCATTAAGTAATATGATCCGTTTGACTGTGTCAAAATTTCATGCATTTCTTATTATAAGAAGTATGTTTGATAATAAAAAGACTCCTTCCTTAAGTAGGGTCATAAGTAGGACTAAGGCGGAATCTAAGGACCTACATAAGTCCTACTTAAGTATGTCTTATACTGTAACATACAGCAAACTTAGCAATGTCCTAGCTAAGTCATGCTTACTTCAAAAAGTAAAAACATATATGATAAGGGCCTAAAAATAGTCCCCTAAAATGAACATCATCATTTTACTATCATCCTTTGTTTCCTTAGTACAGATATGTATGTGATGTGTTTACATAATATTCATTTTGGTTCAAGTGCCCACAATTTAGAAATATGACATTGTAAAGACAATCTTTTCCCGCCATTTTTGCATTTTTAGTGTAAAACAGCTCGTTTTCAAGCAGTTTTTCTTTCCGAAAACATAGAGCGCATTCTTGAACAAATAAAATATTTTAATCAGAGATGAATCTAGTCAAGACTAAAAAGTGACGAAAAAATTTTCCTTGTTCAAGCATGCGCTCTTTATTTCCCATTCGTAAATAGATAAGAAAAATGTCAATTTTCAGCTGATTTTGATTGAATTATAGAAATGGCTTCACTTCTGACATCATATACTGCCAGTGAGTGCAAATAAATCATATAAATAGATGAAAAATATATTTCATATCAACTCTTCTAAAAAAATTAGTTAAAATTTTATTGTACCCGAAACACTCAAAAATGTCCCCCTCATCCAAGCATTCCCCCGGATGTGATGGATGAGGGGCATTCTTGGAAGACAGCCTGAGGCTGAGGAGTATCAAGTAGCATTATTTCCTGGCTATTATGCTCGGGATCGCCCTTCAAAAAAAGCTAAAAACCTACCTGGAAGTGACGTCACATACCGTATAAATAGTGCTTCCATTGTGATAAACACTCATAATTTTAAAGCAGATTTATTGTCAAATATGTATTTTTATTTGAGGTGGGATAAACAATTCTCAAAACCCATACAGGGAGGGAACCTTGATACTCCTCAGCCTCAGGCTGTCTTCCAAGAATGCCCCTCATCCATCACATCTGGGGGAATGCTTGGATGAGGGGGACATTCTTTTCATCCAGCCTTCGGCATATCGGAGTATCAAGTAGCATCTTCAAAGTATTTGACAATAAATAAAAATCCTTCCAAGTAGAGAAGATTCTCAATCAATGATTTAAATAAACATAGACCATTTTAATAAATCAACCTTGGTTTCATCATGTGGAAACACAAAATTGCTTTATCATCTTAGCCACAAAACACATCAAATGTACCCATTATTTTCCCCACCAATTTCTATAATAATTGTCCATATTGTGGCTGCATGATTAATGTTTTCTCAGAAAATAATGTTTTAAAACCATTCTGCCTCATTTCTCTGTGATATACCGTAATAAAATACATTGTTGTAAAATCCAAACTATCTAATTTTCTGTCTGTAAGATGTTAATAGAAAGAAGAATGAATTGCATTCATTGAAATGTCAGATTTTACTGTCTGATATATAGGGTACATTATAATAAACATATAGTACAGCTATAATGTAATTAAATGTATGATCTTCTAGCTTCCAATGTAATGTAGAAAACAAATGGTTTCTTCCTTGAATATAAAGTACCAGTATTATATTCATGCATGATTAAGTTTTGCAACATAACTAAGGTACAATGACCCTCTGATCAGAAAAATATTTACTCTTCATTAATTACTTATATGTCAATCATTCTTTTATAAACTAAAATCATATTTATATATACATGTATGTCCTATTTTGTCTAGCTCATATAGCTATATATTAGGATCATTTAAGTTTTCTTTGAAACTTAGATATTATCAGTAAAAGCAATAGTATTCACTTGTGTACAGAAGGATGTCAGGTATAATCTTGTCTGATGTCTTTGAACATCAACGTTCCTTCCTTTGAAAATTCTTAAATCAATATCTTTGACTTTCCTAGTATGTGGTATTTATACAAAAATCAAAATGCTAATCTTTCATAACACATCCATTTTGATATATTAATACACTGTACAACCAAACTCTGCATGAATTAATTAGTTTTAAGAAAACTAATTTCAAAACTTGCAATCTTTTCTAAATTTGATAATTATATCTTCAATATGAAATAGGTTAATATAAATGACCTATGTTAAGATTTTAACCTCTAGCTAGGTACTGTTTTCTCTTAAAGAATATGGAATTCATATTTCATTTTCCATAAATCTAATATATGTATCATTATAAACACTCTATTATTTACATATACATGTATATTCATGGAGTATATATAACTTTTTAATATAAAGTGGGAACATTGTATGACATTAATTTTTTGTGTATTAACAATTTATGACAAGACATGAAGTCTAATATTAAGTTCTTTGTAATGTCATTTTTTGGTCATCAATATATCTATATTCATGTAATCACAATAAGACCAACAATTGGGAACTGTAAACAGGACTATTTTTGCCCCATGTTATTTTCTTAGATTGTAAACATTTTTGTCCCAATTAAAACTTGCCCAGACAAAGCTTTGTTTATAGAGAGATAATGTAGGGCATTGTAATTTGCCTAGTCTTCATTAATACACCCACTGGCAAAGAGACAAAAAATAAAACAGGAACAAAAGTGTTCCCTGTAATCATTCTTGGAATTTATGAATGATCAGATATGTTATATCTATGGTAACATTATTTACATATATGCCAGCAGCTAAATATGAGTAAACATTTCTTCAATAGTAAATATTGTACTATAATATCTTTGTCCTTTGATCGAGTGATATGATTAAACACAATCACTATCTTGAAATAACTTATTATAATCAAATTGCATATTAAATGAAGTGAGCGAAAGTATAAATCCTGTTAGTTCATATATTCAATCAATATGACACAATTAGAAAATACAGAAAAAGAACTTTCTCAATCTTTTGCAAAAGAAATTCAATCATCTTTAATATTTAAAAGTTTTTCCCATCATTTTAATTTTCTGTTGCAGCTACTACATAGCCTTGTGTTCACACAATGTCTTAACACATATAATTATCTGTAAAGTTAATATTTTCTAATCTATTCTGATTCAAATTCTGAATAATATGTACCAGAAACGTTCTAAAATCTGTTTTAAATTTGTAGTATCATATATACTAAACACCATTAGCAATTTTAGTAAATACATGCAACATTTGTCTTTTCATGAAGACTTCAGTTCTGATGATAAGTTCTGAAGAGATAATCATCGATCACATATACTGGAAACCATTCCAATGCATCAACTAATACATATATGGTAAGTATATAATAAATGTATGAAAATCAGTTTGTTCTTTTTTTTTTTTTTTTTTTTTTTTTTTTTTTTTTATTTTACTCTCAAGAAACATAATAAATAAATTCAATACAGTTTTTTAAATATTCTTTCACGCATGCTCACTCTCTCACACTCAATCTAATTGGTAGAGGCTGCTTAAATTGAAAAAATACCAAAAGAATTAAACCAAAAAAAAAAAAAAAAACAAACAAAAAACAAAAAACAAAAGAAAAACAAAAACAGAAAAATCATATGGTAAATATAAAGAGTAAGAATATTAGAACGGATGAAAGCACATAAATTGGTAATTAATGAACAAAGTGTTAGATAAGCCAAATAACATGACTAAGATTGAATCATAGTGTCAAAGATAGAATACCAGGGTTGCCAGGTATTGACAAATTTTTGCATTTCAAAATTTTTACAAGCTATATATTTTTCAACCTTGTATTTGTTAAATAAATAAGATAAAAGTCCAGAAAGGCATGGCAGTTTGCCTTTTTTTAAACAAGTAAACAAATATTGTTTCGAACATAGAATAATTAAATTAATAACTTTGTTGTTTTTAGACATTGGAAGTTCACCAAACAAAATATTAACTACATTAAAACCAAGTCTTAAGGAAGTTGCATGGTAAATATGCAAGCTTAGGTTGCTCCATATTGTGGATACTTTTTCACAGTTTATGAAGACATGCTGAATTGTCTCAACTTCATGTTTACAAAATGAGCAACAGTCAGAGGACACCACCTTAATTTTTTTTAAGTAATGATTCACAGGTAGAATTCTATGAAGTAATCTAAATTGTAACCATTGTAGCTGAGTGTCTTTGGTTGTTTTAAAGCATACATTAAAAGCATCATTAACACATATTTTGGCTCCATATTGAACTAACTCCGATTCCCACTTGGATATGGAAGTAGGAATTACATTACAAGAGTTTAATTGTCTATACACTACATTAGTACATTTATTATACAACAACAAAGATTTATAATATATTGGAATGTATGGAGTAATAAACCTTTGGTATGAATTTTTTGTAAGAAAAGATTTAAGATATCTTGATATGGCACTTACTACACTGTTATACTGCATAATGCAGACATTTATATTGAATCTATGTTGAAAAATATCATGTGGTAAAAGATTTCCATCCACATCAAGAAAATCACTGATTATTTTGACACCCTTTTCATACCAGCTTTTTATAAATAGTGTTTTCATACCCACTTTAATGTTTGTGTTATACCAAACAGGAATACTAGGGAGGTTTTCTTTGACGAAACTCCCATTAAAAGATTTTATAACACAGAGAAAAGAATTGAAAACATCTTGCCAAAAAACATTATTTTTTGGAATTACACATTCTGATATGAATGCATCACCAAAATCAAGTAATTTGTTAACAATTTGTACACCATTAATAGCTTCAAAAATATCTATCCATGACTTTTTACCTTTAATCAATCTTTTCAACCATGAGCATTTCAATGACATAATAAATTTGTTCATTTCTAACATTTTTAACCCTCCTTGTTGATAGTCTTGAGTTATAACTGAACGCTTTATTTTGTCACACTTTGCATTCCAAACAAATTCAAAAATGTCTTTATTGAGAGATAAAATTGTCTCCCTTCTGGGTGTCGGCAATGATATAAATAAGTGGTTGATTTTTGGAATGATTAAGGACTTTACTACAGTCACACGACCAATTGGAGTTAGAATTCTTCTATTCCAATGTTGTATCATACTTTTTATTTTAGGAATCTGCAAAGAGTAGTTTAGGTCAGTAATTTGTTCTAAATCAACAGAAAAACAGATACCCAATAAGTTAAATGTTGTTGAACCCCAATCAAGTTTCCATCTAGAGTGATGAAACACCTGATTTGAAAATTTTTTTGATCCTATCCAAATTATTTTTGTTTTAGAGCTATTTACTTTCAACCCAGATAGTTTTGAAAAAAATTCTAAAGTATCAAAAGCTGTAAATAGTGAATTTGGTGAGCCATCAAGAATTAAAGATGTATCATCAGCATATTGACTTATTTTATGTTCCTTACCATGTATCAGAATGCCCTTAATATCATTATTTTCCTTTATCAAGGCTGATAGAATCTCAGCACAACGAAGAAATAAATAAGGTGCAACAGGGTCTCCTTGCCTACATCCTCTCTCAACACAAAGTTGGTCTGATAAAAAACCACTTTGTAAAACAGCTGCCTTGAAATTAGTGTTAAGAATCTTAACCCATTGTATAATGTATTCACCAAATCCGAAAAACTTTAAGACTTTGTAAATAAAAGACCAAGAAATCGAATCGAAGGCTTTTTCAAAATCTATTAACACTAATAGTCCTGGTATTTTCTTAACTTCAGTAAAATGCATTAAGTCATATATAAATCTGGTATTTTCTCCAATGTATCTTCCTTTAATAAAGCCTGACTGAGTGTCAGAAATAAGATAATCTAAAGTAGATTTAATTCTCGAACTAAGACAACCTGAAATAAGTTTATATATAACATTCAAAAGTGTAATCGGTCGCCAGTTTTTTAAAAATTGTCTTGGTTTATCTCCCTTCGGCAAACATGATATAATTCCCAAACGTTGAGAAATAGGAAGTTCCTTTTTGGAGAAAATACAATTTATTGACTTCAGAATAAATTCCTTTAGGTCAACCCAAAAGAATTTAAAAAACTCAACAGTATATCCATCGCTACCTGGGGATTTATTGTTTTTCATGTTTTTTAAGACTTCATAAATTTCATTTTCAGATATATTTCTGTCCAATGATTCTGAGAGACATGTATCTAATTTTGGAATATGGATTTGAATAATATCTTCGAGGTCTAGGTCCAATAGTTCAGAATCTCTTTTTGCATAGAGATTTTTGTAAAAAGTTTTAACTTCATTAAGAATTTCTGCCTGGTCATAGATCATACCACTTCCTTCTAATTCTAATTTTTTGATAGTTTTATTAATATAATTACGATTTTCCAAGTTACAAAAATATCTGGTAGGCTTTTCTCCTTCCTCAACCCATCTAGCTTTACCTCTGATCATATGCCCTATCATCTTTTCTTTCCTAATGTTTTCTAGTAATAATCTCTTTTCTTCAACTGCATGTAAATTAATATTTTCCTCAGACTCTAATTTATCTATTTCTTCGAGTAATGACTTTTCTTTATTTTCTCTTTCCTTTTTCTTAAAAGTGGAATATGAAATAGTAATACCTCTAATTTCCATGAGTAGAACATCTAGAAATGAACTATCATCTATATCCTCTGTGTCTCTTACCAGATATTGTTTGCAAATGTCTTGTATTGTTTCTTTTACCTTTTGTACATAATTCATGTCTGAAAGTAGACTGTTGTTAAATTTCCACAATCCACGCCCCCTTTTAAAGGTATTGAATTTCAATTCTGTAGTAACAATGGAGTGGTCTGATCTATAACCAGGTTTAATTGAGTAAGATTCCACAGAATTTGATAGACTTTCAGATATCAAAATATAGTCTAAACGCCCTTGTTTTAAGGGGTTTTTTTTACGCCAAGTATATGCCCTTTTATCAGGGTTTAAAATTCTAAAATAATCCAGCAGATGTAAGTCATCCATAACTTCTAATATTTTTTCCCTTGCTTTTGGGTTATTAACTGACTTGTAATTCATTGTATCCATAACAGGATTCAGTGCAAGATTAAAATCTCCCGCAAGTATATAATAATCGTTATCTAATTCTAAAAATGTTTCACGTACATACTCATAAAACTCAGGACTATCAGTGTTCGGACCATAAATGTTCATAAGAGTAACCCTATTGTCTTCTATAGTTAGATCCAATGCAATTAAGTTTCCCCCTTCATCTCTTTTTATTTCATGAACTTTATATTCAAAGTTGTTGTTAAAAAAAATAGAGACACCTCTTGCATTTGATCTATATGAATTAAAAAAACATCTGTAACCCCACACTGCTTCAACAAGTGCTTCAATTTCGGGAATAAAGTGTGTATCTTGAAAACATATAATGGAATAACCTTTTGATTTATAGAAATTTAGAACATCTTGGCGTTTTGATACTGTAGCCATCCCTTGACAGTTAACGGTAGCTATTTTAATTGAGTCAACCATTATCAAAGGTGAACAGAAAAATATAAACTAAAGTGAAATGATCAAAATATTGAAAACAATCTACGCAGCCACTTACCAATACTAGATGCATCCAAAAAACACGTAATTTAATTGTAAAGGACGAACACTCTCTCTCACACTCACATAACTTCCACGCATGTAAACAAACAACACAAAACATTGAACCCGAATGTTAATCGTTGAATCCCGATCCCGAGGTCAAAACCTTACAGTTACTCCGCGTTCAAAACTGAAAAGTTAGCATGGTTAGCGCCGGTGCTTAAGTTTCTCACTGACATTATCTAGGATGTCGAATTTATGTCTCTTGCCGTCATTATCGAGAGCGAACACTTTACCATTGAAGTGCCATGCTGAGTGGATCCTGGGGTCGTCTTTGAGGTCGCGCATAAGCTTAGCGTTCATCGGGGTTAAATGATCAAACATTATAAAATGTTTTTTGAGCTTGTCCTGCGAACGGTTCTTTATCACCTTGACCTTTGTTTCCGTGTCGCGGAATTTCGCTATCACTGGCCTTGGACCGTCCCTGGCACCTCCTGGGACCCTATGAATCGCAATGACGTCTGCAGGTGCGAGATCAATGTTGATGGTTGATTTCAGTATGTGACATAAGTCATCTCGCAGGTTTTCGGTCTGCTTTTCTTCCCATTTCAGAAATTTGATATTATTTTTTTGTGAGTATTGTTGATTTTGGTTAGCTAAAGTTAGTGCATTTTCTGATGTATGTTGAATGTATTTCAGATTGTCCATCATGCTTCTCAGCTCTCGTGCCTGGTTGCTGAACTTTTCCCTAAGAGTTTCGAAGTCGAGATTGAAACCGTCGGAAATATCTTTGACATGGCTTTCATATTCGTTTGTTTTGGTTTCAATTTTTTGTTCGAATTCTTCTTTGACGGCTGTTTTGATCTCTAATGTAGTTTTTTCTTTGATTTCTTGAAGCAATGATTTTTTAACGTCCATTATAATTTCTTCTTTAATATCATTTTTCATTTCTTCTAAAATCAGTTTGTTCTTTGCTTTTTCTCAATATGACATTGTAAACATGGTGCTAGCTAGTGTATCGTAATTCCAAATTAGAGTTACTGATGTAACCCATCTTGTATAAAGAGAATCTCAAAAAATCAAATTTCAGTGTCTCTAAATATATAATCATACATATAATCTCATGTTTCATATCGTATATTCAATACTCTATTCAATAACTTATAACTGTATATTGCTAATTTACCATTCAATTATATCTCTTCCATTGCAATTGATTCTATTACAAATGTATTTTTACATTTATAATTAATCCTTATCACTGGATTTTTCCTTAAAGAGGAAGGTTGTAAAACAACTGATCTCCATTGACAATTTGTCTTGGTATAAAATTGCTTGACATATGGTAAAAGTTTAATTTACCAAATTCTTAGATAGAAATAAAAGATGGTCACCTATAGTCTCTTTCTTTAATATATATACTGTACTCTTTCATTTCAATCTAATTGAGCATGTACCATACTTTGTTAATAAGTTTTAATGTTTATTTTTATAACAAATAGGGTTATAGTGAACATTGTATTATTTCTGGATTTTCATTCTGATCACATTGATCCTCTTTCACTCTGAACCTTTTCTTTTGGTATTATATCTGAGGATTTCAGCAATGTATCAAACAACTTCATTTCTTTATATCATAAGTGTCATAACAATACTTATCAAGCCTTAGTTTCCATGAAGTCTTCCTTTAAATTAGCTTAAAATAAATTCATGTATGGTGTCTGAAATCAAATCATCTAAGTCAATAAATGTTTGGTTCTTTGTTCCTCATATCATCCTCATTAATCATATAATGATGTGCAGGTTTATGACTTTTGTAATACTTATGGATGCAAAAAACAATTAAATAGTAAAACCATATTAATTATTTGACTGAATACATGTATATTACCAGTACATGTACTTATTTTAAAAGTACTTTTCAAGTCAAGTATCCTAATGTTTGTTTGATTTCTCTCTATTACTAACTTAGACATATATATATGGCTTTCATTCAAATTTTTTAATCAATACTGGTACTCCTGTTTTCAACATTCACTGTCACTTCAGTCAAACTTTATAACTCTTAACTCAAACTTTATATCTGCATAAAACTGCACAAACAATTGATACAATTCAAAACACTGCATGGATTGTCTTTTGCACCCATTACAAACAGTGATCAATTTAATTCTCTAATATTTTATGAATCAGTTCGTCTTTCAAAAAATTCATGATTCTCCAAGATTTTAAGCTTCTTTCTTCCAAACTTCACAACATGCACAACTTTGACTGTACCATGTAATATAAATAAATGTAATGTAGACAATCATCTTTTCTGTGACAATAACTTGAAAACACCATATATTGTGTGTTATAGAAAACATACGTATACGTAAGCTTCTCATCCCAGAATTAAAACATTTCACAGCCAATGTATTGCTCTGAGAAGCAAAATAAATTCCTGTTCATTAGTGAAATTTCTTGTTTGGTCTTCAATTACACCAAATAACATTACCGATATCATCAGCTGTACTTATTTCAACCATGTGCAAACTGATGCCTTAAAGACTTCTTTTTTATTATGATCAATAAACCAACATTAATTTCATGTAATGTATTGCATCAGCCTGTTCCGATGTTCTAAATGGACATCTTCTTTCACCTACATGATTTAGTACAGTTGTATTATTAACCTGAATGCTATTTTGTTCAAACTTCAGACCTTTGGTCATTTTACTATGAGCATTACATTTTGTAAATTGTGGGTCGTAAACCAATTATCTCCAGTATCAGTCAGCAGTTAAGAGAAATTCCATCTCTTGTCTCATTTATATCCCTGATATTGAGATCAATAAAACCATAAGAAAAATCTGAACACAGCGTGTTCTAATTGTACTGTACTATTTAATATATACACAGCGTGTATATTATTCAACTTGCGGTGTAAAATCTTTTATATAGTCCAAGTTCTGAACACAACGTGTTTTATAAACTTACTATCAACCAATACACAACGTGTACTGTAAAACTTGCGGTAAAATATATTCACGACAAAATTCTGAACACAGCGTGTTCTTATCGTGCACTCAACAAATACACAACGTGTATTGTACAACTTGAGTTGTAAAACCACATGAACCATGTGTAAAACGAAATGCACGGATTATCAATCCTTTCAAACCAAGACTTCGTCATTGGTAGATTTAATTCGTTTTCAAAGGCTTTACAAACCTTACAACTAAGACCACGTCTTAGAAAATTTATTAACACCGCAATAACCATATAACCGACAAGGGCTCATGTCCCGATGTCGCCAGAAAAAATATGAGTGTTTATCACAATGGAAGCACTATTTATACGGTATGTGACGTCACTTCCAGGTAGGTTTTTAGCTTTTTTTGAAGGGCGATCCCGAGCATAATAGCCAGGAAATAATGCTACTTGATACTCCGATATGCCGAAGGCTGGATGAAAAGAATGGCGAATTATGGGGGCCAAATTTAACTCTTATCATATATAGTTCTTTTCATTTCTTTTGTCAAATTTGAATGCATCATTGTCTTAGGTAAATAGCTTGTTTTTTCTTGATATCTTTGATATTACATGAGGGTAGATGTAAATGTACTGACACAAAATTCAAGGTGGCATGAGCATACATACATATGTACCTAAAATTTTTTAAAAGCTCAAAGCAAATGGATCTAAAAAAAAAATGGGCAATGCATTCAGTCTATTGATGTTACTTCTTTGTTTTGACGAATATTTACTATTTTAGTCGTTCTAGAAAGAATGCCTGTGGTAAAAATATTGCGATACAGTTAGAGGTTGATCAAATAATGTAGTGGATTTCTGTTTTATCTTTTGTTCATATATATTTATCACACCAATAAGGCAATTCACATACTCTGAGGCATATATTATTTCTTCGATATAGATTGTAATGAGATGAGGCAATCGTCGTCTTTAAAACCACTGAAGGTTTTTCTGTCTTCAAATGTCCTTTTATTAATTTCTCAATTTTCACAAGTTTACATATACAGTTACTTCTTGTAAACTGACCATTACGTGTTGACAAGTTATTCAGCAGCCCAGTTGCATATTATATGGAAAACTCCTTACGGCCACTGTTAAAATTTATATCAATTAAATCAAAACTTTTATATTGGTGAATAAGATACCGGTATTAATTTTGTGTAAATATGTGATTAATACACTGTATTCAAATGCTGAACTGAAATAATTAACAATAAACTTTTAAATGTATGAAAACAAATTTAAATAATGCTTAAGATAAACTTACGAGGGTTGTTCGGAAATTATTGAGACAACTCGAATATTTTCTTTCTAATTGACGAATTTTGGTGAAAATTGGCATAGACACTGAATAAACGCCAACAAATAATAAAACAAAGTAATATTTAAAGAATATTAAATATTTTGTTTACGATGGTAGATAAACAAATCGGTGGTCATGGTACACGGCGCAGCCATGAACTCTGAGATTTAACAACTTGAACATCTACTTTATAAGAGTCTGTAGAATTATAGTAAATGATAAAAGAAATCAAATTAAATATGTTCATTTTGCTATTCTTTGCGACTAACTTTTGATTAAGTTTCATTGATGTTTGAGTTGAAATACGGATATGGTACACATATATTTACCAAACAAAAGAAATCTGACGACTTAACATTAAATTTTGACGTAAAGGCGGCGCATTGAAAACCGTCAAACTAGTGGAAATCTCAGAAGAAGACCTTTTAAGGCCAAGCATTTGCTTAAAAAAACTATACAATGACAAGACAAGGATTAGAGCTTCAGTTCATATTTTTTCACCGATTCTTTAACTAAAATTATGCCAAAGGGATTAATTATCAAAGACTTTTGACACACTAACTGTTGTCAACAGTTCTAAAATATATTTTAAACATAGGTAATCACAGATTACAAAGCTCACCGAGACCAGACATCACCCTTATGAGACTTCACCTTTATGAGACCACCTTTATCATATTAAATGAAAATCATACTTTATGATCTTGGATATTCATGGATTCTGTTTTGACACAATATCGTATATCATCTGTTAAAAAATTGTATGATTATCATATGTTCATATGTTAATCAATACAATAATATAAAATTAAATATTGCAATCCTATCATATTTACAACATATATCATATAATACAATAAAATATGATAATAAACAATGATGAGATATGATATTGTAACGTATGATATGACATTGTATTGTGTTATACGTTATTGTATTTGATCACATAATACAATATCATAGTATATAAAACAATAAAGTATTATATAACAATATCATATTACATAATACATCATAATATTGAAACATATGATATTATATTGTATAATATGGTATGATATTGTATGATACCGTATCATTTTTTATACATAATATGATATTGTATCATATGATATAATATAATTTGATATGTACATTATTGTATCATATCAAATGATACAATATTATGTGATAAAGTAAAATATTATATAAAACAATACTATATCATACTGTATCGTATCATATGATATGATATATTTTACAATATCATACAATACAATTTCATGTGATGTGATAATATATCATATAATAAACCAATATCATATCATACAATATCGTATGATACGATATTATATAATATTTAACAGTATCATATTATACAATTTCATGTGATATAATTCTATATAACAGAAACTAATATCATATTATACAATATCGTATGATACAATATTATAGAATATTTCAATATTGTATCATAGGATACAGTATTATATTTTGCAATATCTTATGTAATAGTATCATGTGATAAATAATCAATTAATAATACAATATAGTATTATACAATATTGTATCATAATATACAATACTATACATAACAATATCATGATACAATATCATAACATAAATTATCAAAAAAATTGATACAATATCATATTGTATCATATAACTTTTTATAATATTACATATGATATTATATTGTATCATATTAAACAATATTGTTTCATACCATACAATACTATATTATATCATTTATCAACAAACACATCTATCGAGCAGGTTTGAGCGAGGTAGGAGATTTCTTTAGCATCCTTGATAATGGAGATCACGCTCTGCATCTGAAGCAACCTCTGCGTTTCATTTATAATATAGTTAAATCAACTATGCAAGTTATCATCTAAATATAAAACATGCCACCTGTTCTAAAAAAAACTAAACTTCATCCAGCATCAGAAACCTATGGCTAAGATTCAGCATTCAAGCCTGTCAGGTGCATCAGTATACATAAGACACATCTCCATGCAAGTTTGGTGAAGTTCAGACCAGTAATAACTAAGATATCATCATTAGAGGGCACTAGCAATTAAAACTTAACCTGCTCCAGCATCCACAACCTATGGCTCAAATTCAACATCCATGCCTGTCAGGTGCATCTGTATCATAACCCTTACAGAATTGCAGCAGATACTGCAAAGGCAGTATATGCTGCAACAGTGCTGCAATTATACTTAATATCTACTGCAAAAATGAAGTATATTTGCAGTACTTATTAGCATTATGTACTGCGCACCAGTATATGCTGATAATCTACTGTAAATATACTGAAAATGTGCTGCAAAAACTTTCTGTTAGTGACACACAATTACATATGCTGCTTTTGTACTGCCAATAGGCTGCATTTCTACTGCTTTATCTTTATTAAGAGATACTGGTATTAAAGGTATACTGCATTTCTGCTGCCTTATCATTATCATTCACATATGACTGCCATAGGTGTACTGCATTATCTTTATCATTTAGATACAGGCATCAAAGGTGCTGCATTTGTACTGCATTATCTTTATCATTTCGAAACAGGCATCAAATGTACTGAATTTGTACTGCATTAACTTTATCACTTAGATCCTGAAGGTATACCATATTCCGCAAATATTACAACTCATGTGAACTATGATCTGGTGGTTTGTGGGAAATGCAAAATACATGTGTAAAAAACTGTTTGTTCCAACACTGAAAAAATATACTAATAGACATGATCGATGTTTCAATAATAATAAATCTTTATAAATCTTTGAGTTCATATTAACACGTTAGTAAAAACATGGTCAGTCAGTAGCTTATGTACAACCTTCGAGATCGAAAGATGCATTCCGTTAGAATTTGAACTCCGTCGCGAAATGTTATTTATAAGTGAACGGCATCACTGTAGCACACAATTCATCTCAAAGACGTTATCAATCTGTTTCGAGAATATTTCTATGACCACTGTCGCGAATGCATTAGCTTAGAAGCGATTGAAACTCCAGCAGTTACACTCTTATTCGAAGAGTCCGCCATTGTTTATAAGGTGTCAAGTCAATTCGTCGCCAATACAAAATGAATACGATCTTTAAGATGGAAAAAAATTAATTTTTGAATTTAAAGTAAAATTTAAAATGAAGATACTACTTACAAAAATTAGTGCATAGTTTAAGAAACAAAGTACGATATTATATTTATTTGAGTTCCAATTATTTGATAGTTTTCAAAGACTGCAGGTTCAAAACATGAAGGGGTTAAAATTATACGGACACGACTTGTGTAAGCTGCGTACTAAACAACTCGTACGTTCCTTCAATTCTTATGGCTAGATTCTGAATATTTATTAATGACATCGTTAGTACATTAAATTCGGTCTAATTAAAAAGAATCAATTCATTATGATCAATTAATGTTTTGTATGTTTTATATATGTTCATATCAAAACGAATCGAATAGTCCCAATTTATCAGAATATATTGTCACCGTGTTGTTTGATTCTATAACGTCATTTCCGCCTATGACTACGCACTTTTAAATGAAGCAGACGGATCTTCAACATGTGTTATTGAACATTGAAAAATCACAATGTTGCAGCAGTTGTAGCGAAGAAAGGTAAAATATTTATGTTGAAATCACCTTGAGTGTATATATGAGATAAATGTAGTTACTTTAATGGAACAAATGAACAGTTTTTGTCAAACATTTCAAAATGGCGATTTTGAATTTTTAAGTTAGATTTATGGCAGTAAAATTCTTTTATATTGTATAAAGTTACAAAGTTATATACTATAGCTACAAAGATGGATGGATACAATTGTACAAAAAGAAAAGAAAGTAAACACAATAAGTAAAATCATTCTCTCTTCTTTTTTTCTTTAGAACTAATGACTCTGCATGATCATGAGGAAGATGCACTTGATGCTGAATATCGATTGTTTTAAGGTAAGCAAAATAAATGATTTCACATTTGTATTAGATTTAAGCTTTGTTAAAAATCTGAGTTTGCATCAAAAGAGGGTTGATTCATTAAATCGCCTAAATAATGAGTGCTATTTTAATATGATTTTATTATTCTAACAAAAGATAATAAAAATTCCATAACATTGAATTTGAGTAATAATTGTAATTTATCCTTAGTATCAAAGGCTTAATTCAAATTAAAATTTTTTTATGCTTCTGTAGCAAAGTATGTAATTGTATCCATAGGGACTTGCCAGTTGAACAAGTGAATGCTAAAGGGCAGAATACCTGGCTCAAAAAGCCCTACGAGACAGCTGGATGTGAAAAATGCAGAATGGATTAAAGAAAATGACATTCTATAATTCAGTAAGTTAATAGATTAATCATTTCAAATTGTATATCAATGCACAATTTTTCTGTAAATTGTAAAAGTCAAAGTTAAGTTATAAATTATTTAAAATACATTTTTTTTCAGGGTTTTTTAAGTTTTGACCTGTTGATTTTAAATATTAAAATTGTGCACCTTATTTTTTTTTCATAACTTTCATTTTATAGTTATTAAACTTCTATTGGTTTTAAAGAATCTGTGGAATTATAAAAGACTGTTTCTTCTGTCGTATCACTGGATATCAGTAGTGAATGTAAATGTAAATCTAACGCTTTTAAACCTCCTTCAATGCATTTATAAAAGAGTTCCATCTGTCTTTTTCATTTTTTTATCTCTCTGTATAAATACAATTTTTAAATGGCCTGCATTCATTTTAAGAAACACCTTAGACCTAACATTTTTAAAGTTAATGATGTTTTAATTTAGATATATTATTTTCATTAATTTGTTTGCAGATTTTTCAGCGCAGAACTGAGAAGTCTTGCGCTACAAAAGGGGACCATCACCAAGTAGTGGCGGTGAAATTGACCAAAGGACCAAAAGCGGGAAAGCTAACTGTGCAGCACAGCAATGAAAGTTCATAAAGGCTTGTGTATATACTGACTATTACACATTATAAATTACTGCTTATACTATAGATAAATTTACTGTAATAACTGTAGTAACTGAAATAATCTGAAAGTTTTGTAACGTTTATACAATTATCATGAGTATTGCGAATATAGATATATTTGCAAATTATTTGTAATTAAGTGTACATGTATCTAGAGTAATTAAACCTGAATATATTACTTTAGTTGTTATGAATAGTTGTTGTATTCTACAAAGGCTGCCAACCATAATCACGGTATATCACTATATGTCAGTAGTTTTGCTGTCCTACCGGCCAGGGTACATGAAATATCTGAAGCAAGCTGCATCTCTACTGCCAACCAAAGCTTCCATATTTGGATACACAATGCTGCTGTGCAGTACTAATTTAAATATTTGAAACATGCTGCAACTCTACTGCCAACCAAAGCTTCCATATTTGGGTATACAGTACTGCAGTGCAGTACTAATTTAAATATTTGAAACATGCTGCAACTCTACTGCCAACCAAAGCCTCCATATTTGGGTGTACAGTACTGCTGTGCAGTAGATATTTGAAACCCACTGCAACAGGTCTACTGCTTAGCAGCACTATTTAGTACTGCAGGCCAGTAGACTGTAGAGATATTCAAGAATTCTACTGCAGGGCAGCATATACTGCCTGGCAGTCTTATTTGCAGTACAATTGCAGTCTTAATTAACATATTTGAAACATACTGCAAGTCTGCTGCTTCATTGTATTTTTCCATTTAAAAGCTCTGCAGTACATTTGCAGCACTACTGTAGCTCTACTGATAGTCTACTGGGATTTTATACTGATAATGTGCTGCATATGTACTGCATTTATGCTGCAATTCTGTAAGGGATATAGACACATCATCCATTCAAGTTTGGTGAAGTTAGGACCTGTAATAACTAAGATATATTTTTTAGCATCCTTGATAATGGAGATCAAGCTCTGCATCTGAAGCTTCCTCTGTGATTCATTCATATTACAGTTTAGTCAACTATGCATGTTTGAAATAGTACTATTATCTATTAAACATGTGACCTGTTCCAAAACAATTAACCATATCCAGCATCTGAAACCTATGGCTCAGACTCAGCATTCAAGCCTGTTAGGTGCATCAGTATCATAAGACGCACCATCCATGGAAGTCTGGTGAAGTTAGGACAAGTGATAACTAAGATATAATCATCAGAGGGCACCTGTTTCAAAAACTTTAACCAGCTCTAAAAACCTTAACCTCCTCCCGCATTCGAAACCTATAGCTCAGATTCAGCACTCAAGTCTGTTTGGTGCACCAGTATCATAAGACACACCATTCATGCAAGTTTGGTCAAGTACGGACCTGCAGTAACTTAGATATTGCTATCAAAGGGCACCTGCAACAAAAACTTTAACCTGGCCAACAACCTTAACCTCCTCCAGCATCTGAAATTTAGGACTCAGATTCAGCATCCAAGTCTTTCAAGTCCATAAGTAGGTCCAGATGCATCATCCATGCAAGTTTGGTGAAGATAGAACAAGTAATAGTTTAGATACAGGACCTGCAACAAAAACTTTAACCAGGTCCGGAGGCCGACGCCGATACAGAGGGTATAGTATAAGCTCCCCCTGACTTCGTCTCGGTGAGCTAAAAAATGACTGAAGGAGACATTCACAGTAATTAGACTTTCCGGAAAAATAACTTGATTTATCCCCTAAAAATAACAAGAATTAGAGAAAATGTAAATGATGACATTTTGAAATGAAAACAAAAGATGAGAAATAAAGAATAATTCTTATTTCCGTTCGTTTGTAAGGTGTTTAAAACACAGGAGCAATAAGAAGCGTTAAAATGATGTTGCGAAAAGTTTGCAGTTGCGCCGGGTCACCAGACGAAGGCACGTTGGTCAGCTTACCAGGAATGATCTATTCATGCAATGGACAAGAAAATTTTCATTGATAATCTCTATCCTGATTTACGTTTTGGTGAAATTTCAAGGGTTTATATTTTTAACTAAAAGAATTAGAGAAAATGTCTCAATAATTTCCAAACAACCCTTGCAAGTCACCTCTATCGGCCGCCTAAGTTTTGGGTAAATTGTCCAAGCTAAGCACTCTTCTAGTTACGGACTTAAGTTTAAGAATGTTCATAAGTCCTAATTAAGCACTATCTTAGTCTTAAGTTTCCTTTATGTTATGACCCCCAGTTGTCTATATATTCTATTTTGGCTGAGAAGTAGACAGACATAGCCTACACCCATGCTTTGCCTGTCTACTTCTCAAAATGGGATGTTGTCTATACATTATACATGTCCTATGATTCATTACTGGATACAGATGTGTTAAAGTTCACATATTACATAAAACCTAAATGAAATAAAGAATTTTAAATGCATTATACAATAAAAGTAGTCAGACCAATGCCAAGACTGTTCTAAGGGATAAAAATCAAAGTACTGAAGTACTTACGGGAGTTGATTTTATCGATTATCATTTCTTTTAAAATCAATTTATCTTGCATGGCAATTAGTTTCTAGTCTGTATTTGAATTACGCACTTTTTTATATCAATTTTTAGACTTTTCAGACAAGAATTTCGAGAAACCCCATGTGAATCATGTTGTGAAATATTTAAAGATAGAATTCTACTGTCTACTAGTATTTTTTAGTTATTGAAACAATTCTAACAAGTGAAAAGCTGTCAATGTGACAGCAAACTGGGTTTTCTTTTATGTAAACTGTATCCATAATCCATGGCAACCCTTATCCAGTGAAATGGAGTACCCTACATGTATATGCAACATTTTGCCAAAAAATGACTAAGTTCAAAAGCTGGTATTCTTTCGATAAATTATCGGAAATCAAAATCCTAGCAATATGCACACCTCTGATATATGTACAATTGATCTGCAAAAGAACAACTTCCTATCTTGAGAACTGTAGGAGGAGTTATCCATACAATGAGGGATCCCTATATGCAATATTTTGCCAAAAAATGACTAAGTTCAAAAGCTGGTATTTTTTCGATAAATTATCAGAAATCAAAATCCTAGCAATATGCACACCTCTGATATATGAACAATTGATCTGCTAAAGAATAACTTCCTATCTTGAGAACTGTAGGAGGAGTTATCCGTACAATGAGGGTGTCCTATATGCAATATTTTGCCAAAAAATGACTAAGTTCAAAAGCTGGTATTTTTTCGTAAATTATCAGAAATCAAAATCCTAGCAATATGCACACCTCTGATATATGTACAATTGATCTGCAAAAGAACAACTTCCTATCTTGAGAACTGTAGGAGGAGTTATCCATACAATGAGGGATCCCTATATGCAATATTTTGCCAAAAAATGACTAAGTTCAAAAGCTGGTATTTTTTCGATAAATTATCAGAAATCAAAATCCTAGCAATATGCACACCTCTGATATATGAACAATTGATCTGCTAAAGAATAACTTCCTATCTTGAGAACTGTAGGAGGAGTTATCCGTACAATGAGGGTGTCCTATATGCAATATTTTGCCAAAAAATGACTAAGTTCAAAAGCTGGTATTTTTTCGTAAATTATCAGAAATCAAAATCCTAGCAATATGCACACCTCTGATATATGTACAATTGATCTGCAAAAGAACAACTTCCTATCTTGAGAACTGTAGGAGGAGTTATCCGTACAATGAGGGTTCCCTATATGCAATATTTTGCAAAAAAATGACTAAGTTCAAAAGCTGGTATTTTTTCGATTAATTATCAGAAATCAAAATCCTAGCAATATGCACACCTCTGATATATGTACAATTGATCTGCGAAAGAACAACTTCCTATCTTGAGAACTGTAGGAGGAGTTATCCGTACAATGAGGGTACCCTATATGCAACATTTTGCCAAAAAATGACTAAGTTCAAAAGCTGGTATTTTTTCGATAAATTATCGGAAATCAAAATCCTAGCAATATGCACACCTCTGATATATGCACAATTGATCTGCAAAAGAACAACTTCCTATCTTGAGAACTGTAGGAGGAGTTATCCGTACAATGAGGGTTCCCTATATGCAATATTTTGACAAAAAATGACTAAGTTCAAAAGCTGGTATTTTTTCGATCAATTATCGGAAATCAAAATCCTAGCAATATGCACACCTCTGATATATGTACAATTGATCTGCAAAAGAACAACTTCCTATCTTGAAAACTGTAGGAGGAGTTATCCGTACAATGAGGGTACCCTTTTGGCAGCCGCCCATCCGCCCGCCATTTTCACCATTTTAATAACCGGATTTTTCCATTGGAAAACCTGGTTAAAAATTGTATGGATCCAAGCACTATTGATATCGAATTCTAGTCTTGTTTAACTAGACGCTCGGCTGTCTCCGGTAATATCCGACAAGCAAGAGAGCCCCCTCTTTGCTTGTCGCAGATTTACGGAGACAGCCGAGCGTCTGGTTGAACGAGACAAAATTAACTCTGGCGTAGGAAAACATGAGACTACAAAAATATGGAAATTGTTCGTAGTGTATATAAGATTTGACTATTTTCAAAGTGTTTATAAATAAGAGTCCTTGAAAATCCATGCTTCAGCATACATTACATCAAATTTTTTTCTATTATTTTAAGAACTTAGTCTTGTCAGCAGTGATGATTTGTGCTTAGGTCCAAACACTGTTTCACTTTCGGTTTGCCAGAGTAACTGCATAGGAGAGTTGATTAAAATCAACTCCCAATAAATGTTAATCAATTTAAAAAAGAAAAAAAAAGATTGAAAATAAAATATTGAATAAGACTGATGTGAATGCAAAAGCAAATAATTTATTGTTCAATAACCTTGTTTCATTACAGATCTCAAGGTCACACTTGATTACGATGCAACATTTTCCTTAAAATACCCTTGTTTCAAGGGTAAATGATTTATAATATGCAGAAAAAGGTGCCCCTTTCAAGGTTTTATAATATTTACCAGGGCTCTACATTAACTTTTTTTCCTACTTGTCCATTCGGACAAGTGACCAAGATATATACTTGTCCGAACTTCAACTTCACTTGTCTAAAAAAAATTTTAATATTAAAGATCAAATGTTGTCAACTTGAAATCTACAGTTCTGTTTTACTAAAATGAAGTCATTTAATATTTATTATTTTTGCTATAATTAATAACTTTTTAAATGGAAACTCAAAGTGTCTTTCCTAAATGTATTGGTTCCATATAACATTAAACATGATTTGTCAGCTGTAGCTTTGTCATGGCAATAACAAGATATTTTAAATTTAGCATCCGGTTTAAAGATACTGGTACTGTTATATTGATTTCTCAGCTGTTTTTTAAACTAAACATGGAAAGTCATTGTAGTCTATCAACAAGAGGCCCATGGGGCCACATCGCTCACCTGAGCAACAATGGCTTTAAATGGGTGTTCAAAGGATATTGTGCCATATGGCCCCTCGGTAGAAAAACAAAAAAAGAATACCATAAAATAAACTGTATCCAAATTTTACACTTATTTTCCTACACTTAATCTTTGACATTATACCCTTTGAAATACCATTTTTACCAAAAATAAGATCCTATGCAAGATAGAAAACAAAATTTTGGTAGGGGTACACTCTTATTCATCTTCAACTACATTTTACTAGCTAGGTATTGTATTTTATTAAAAAAGATTCCTAAATGTGAAAGAGGAAATTTGTACCTCAAAGTGCTCAAAATAAAAACATTCAAATATCTAATTAATTGGCTTTCCACATTATAAACAATTGTTGTTTACCAGGCGTGAACTCGTGCTACGCTTTATAACCTGACTTACTTGATCGATGAATACATTCGAATGAAAAATGCTGTCATTGTTATGTAATATGTTAAAGAGCTATTACATGTATAATCAATGCATAGGCATTGGAACTGGGTTGAGGGGTAGGCCCCCCCCCCCCAACTTTTTTTTTTGCAAAGTTAGACATAGCCATACTCAAAATCTTTTTTTTTTTTGCTTGTCAAGATTTCTGATAAGGTCTACCCCCCCCCCCCCCCCATGTGCCTCAGACTGCAATGTATTGACAGGCATATCGCTCTATTTTACGAAGGCCCACACTTTATTTTCATCTTTCTTCAAGATCAACGTTAAAAAAGGCTACAGATCAAGATGATTTTCCGCTGTAATTTTTTCTTAAGAATAGCGATAATAGATTTATCCCTGTAACAGTAATGTTTTAAAGAGGTCGTTTTAATTTAATTGTGTCTGAAAAACCATCAAAGTTGGTGTAGATTCATCGTATAAGAAGGGGGCCCCGATAAGTTGTTTAATACAGTGTAGCATATCATCCTTTTAATTTTTCTGTACAAGTATTTAACGTTTAGTGAGACATTTCTAGTGATAAATCAAAATTTCAGCGTCAACCGTACAATTATAAGCAAGATACAGAACTCACAATTCTGCTTCAAGTTGGTTTGAGTCAATTTTTTGTTCACAAGAGTTAATTACATTCAACTTAAGATTTTTAAACTTGGTATTACCTATTCAGAATGAACAAAAGCATGGCCTCAATTATGGGAGCAAAGCTAGCTGTATCTTGCTTATAATTCGAAACTTGACTCAGCTGAAAATGATTAGTAAAGAGAAAATTGTTAATAAACAGTTAAAACATAAGAAACATGCACTAAAACAAAGAAAGAGCACCATTTATTTTTCATATTATCATACATATACCTATATACTGTGGTTTCATCAATATTCGTTGAATACCAATTTTCATTGATTTTGTTGTTAAGTCCTTGAAATTAAATATTCATTGAACTGCAATTTCTACTAATATTTTGTATTGATAAGGTCATTGGCCACGAATTTATGTATCCTTGAAACTGTGATTTTCACTTTATCCACGAAAATTGATACCCTTGAAAATTAATGAAACCACAGTATTTCTAGCAGCAAAAACAATTTCCGTTTAGACTGAAAATGCAGAGCATCTTAACAAAACACGTTGCATTATAATCAACCATAACGTAGAGATCGTACCGAATTACCAATAAAATGTATAGTATTTATAATATGATATGCTGTTAGTGCATCAGATTATGCTAATTTTGCGCAGGTAAAATATCAACTGTCTGATTTACCGAAGTCTGTATTTGATTCGATCCTCTCAAGTTAAAAAGCATAAACGAAATTCAAAACAACGTAAAACCAGGGTCAAGAGTGAAAAGGTCAACGCATCGAAAGATTGAATCTCAATTGACTTCACGAAATTGGCACAAATATATTAAGCACATTTCAAGTATCCCTTCGCATGTAAACTGTTGCACAACAAGCAAATACATCTTTGTCAGTTTGACCCGTTTGCCATGCGTCAACATTCAAACTTGGCTGCCTTACACACTTTCGTTTTCGATATGGAATACCGAACCCGAAGTTATAAACTGATTGACAGCGATTATCTCTTTATTTTTATTTTCGTTAACTATTCATAATTGAAACATAGTTCGCCAATAATTTTTGCAATTGATGTTTTCCTGTCCATAAGGATTATTTTTGCAAAATTACGTTGAATTTGACTCAATAGTTCTTGAGAAGCCGTTTTTTTTTAAATGCACCCCCTTTTTCTACAGTTTCAAGGTTTTCTCCGTTTTAAATAAAGATCGGTCTTTCGTTTTTGCAATTTATAATCACCTTTCTATAGGATCGATGCTTTGTGCCAAATTTGGTAGAAATTTGCGAAGTGGTTTTAGAGAAGAAGTTTAAAATGTGAAAAGTTTACAGACGGACGGACAGACAGACGACGGACAAATGGTGATCAGAAAAGCTCACTTGAGCTTTCAGCTCAGGTGAGCTAATAATGAATGAAACCTAAAATAAAATACATTTCTTTCCATAATCCTTTATCTTTGCTACCTTTTCTTCCTTTATTTTTCTTAACATGTGTGTTTGGTACTTTGTGAGAACTAAGATCCACACCTTTACAGTTCAATATGGAAAGTTGTTTGAAATTAGTGAACTTCAATCCCGATCATAAGTAACTCAATTGCATTGCAATTTGATGTTGGGATCAAAATTCAAAATAACTAATCGATAAACTTATCACGAGACTACGGATAAACTTATCACAAAACTTTCTTTTTAAAATGTTGGAGACTTCTTTACATAAAAATGCACTTGTCCAGTCGGACAAGTGGCCAGCAATATCCACTTGTCCGTATATTTTTTTAACTGGTACCGGACAAACGTTAATGTCGAGCCCTGTTTACTGTGGAGAAAAGTGCCCTTTTCACCATTATTGAACATGCCCTTTTTAAATCCATATTTAACAGTACCAGTAGTAACTTTATACAATAAAAATATGTTCATATCAAATCAGGTCACTCGAGTGACTCAGGTGACCTAAAAATAGGATCCAATTAGGTCTGAAATGTAATTATTAAATCAATGGATGCTTGTAAAAAAAATCATACTTTATTCCACTTTGCATTCCAAACATCTTGACCATGGTGTCAAAGAGATGCTGAAACTGGAACTCTGTATTTGGAATTCGTTGGATAACATTTTCCACCATTCTCGACAATACATAGATAAACATTTTTCCAAATGTATCAAACCTGGAAAAAGTATAAAGTAGACAGTACAAGAAAAAATGGAAAATCCAATTCTATCTATGATATTATTTCATAAATACAGTAATATAGACATAGCTTTTGAATCCCCTTGCCCTTCGAATTGAAACTCTGACTTGCCCGAATGTAAAAATTGGTTCCCAAACAAGCCACTCTGATATAAATAAACAAAATATGCCAAGTTGACATTTAACATGAAGTTGAAATCAAACTTGCTAAAAAATGCATCCCACCATATGGCATGCCTAATCAATGGGTGATTAATAAATGGTAGTAAAATTTCAAACATCTACAATGAATATAGCTGCTGAGCATTCTCTAACAAGAAATTTGTTCAAAAATCTAGGCTTAAAAAAATCAAAGTTGTCACCTAACAGGAAGTTAAACTTCTGATTGGTAAAAAAAAATGAATCCCATTGAAAAAAAGTAATCATTACAATTGATTACGATTACTAGATTATGATTATCCCATGCCTGATCAGATTTTGGATATCAGTGTTTGCCAAGGTTCCTCGAACCATTGGACAAATCTGATAAAATTTTACAAGGTCCGATAAAATACCTATAAATCTGGGACCAAATGTCCCGAAAGGTTTTGAGTTATATTTTTTAGTTTCGGTCATTAAAACTCTTATTTCGACAATTAATTCATAGCAAAAAAATGTTTTGTTAACAAGAAACCAGCAACATGTTGGGCCAAAAGTATCATGAGGGGGCCATTCCTGGTAAAAAAAAAAACATAAGCGATCAAATGCATCAGAAAGTGAAAGCTCCAAATGATGGAAAAAATACAAAGAGAACAGAAAGCCATGTCACTTTTTCTGCATTTGTTTTTTAATAAAAATATTCTAATTTAATTAATGTAAATTCAGTCTGGTAAAAGTGTCACAGGTCTTGTAAATAATTTGATTGTGCCAGACCAAATGTCCTGTAAAGATCTGAGGACATTGGCGAACACTGGGATATTATATCCCAAACAGCCTATTATATAGGGCTCGAAGTTGCGAATAATAGGTCGCATATGTGACTTAATATCAGGATTTGCGTCTTAAATTAAAAGCCAGTCACCATTTGGCGACCAAAAATATCCGCCTGTTTTCAGAATTTTACACCTGGTTCAAAAATTTTCAAAATAAATAAAATGGCAGACTATTTAAACAAAATGGCATGTTTCAGTCCTATAATATGTATTACGGTGCGACCGTTAGAGCATGCACAGCATGTGATCAAATAATGAATTATGATAAATCAATAAAAATACAAGTAGTAACGTAATGTAAATGAATTTGAATGCAAAATAAAATATAAACATACCCATTTTTTTCCAGTAAATTTTCATTATTCATAATTAAGAAGATTTTTTATTTACTTATAAATAGAATTTATCTCAAATACAATGTTGTTGAATAATAAAGATTTTAACATAATGTTCATTGCAGTTTATTTCCTCTTCAAAATCTTTGAAAGCAGACATTTTTCTTAAGGATCCTCTACACCCCGTGACTTTTACTTTTTATGCCAGTATGTCACAACATGGCGATTTTAACACATTGTGGAACAGTTTATACAACCAAGATTAGTTGTCTATCCCTGTGGTGCAGTGAGTGTTGCTTCGGTCTACATACCCGCAGGTCCCAAGTTCGAATGTTGGCAGATTTTTATTTTCATAAACAGCGGTTAAATTTAAAAAGTTGATTTTTTTCCCCAAAAAATCACGGTCATTTTCAAGTTGAACACATGCTAAAAATCCATATCTTGAAGTAATTTGGAAGAATCATGGCCAGGGGTTGTTACTAAGCAGAACTTTTCTCAGGTGTGTGGAGGACCGTTAAACTTCCATATAAAAAATTGACTTATCATGATGTCCCCCCCCCCCCCCTTTAAAAAAAAAAAATTCAATTTATGTATAATAAAAATTTGCTGATCATTTAAGGAAAATGGATTTGGCTCCCCCAAAAAACAACGCAAAATATACTGTTTTGTTTACAAAGCATGATGTTCTTGAAATTACAGAGTTTATCTGTTTCTCAAAAGTTTTACTTTGATTCTCGCGAGAAGCAGGGCTCACGCTGCCCATCGCATTTGTCGCTTTTTGCGATTTTTCAGAATTAAATGCGACAGTTTTTAGTCAAATGCGACACCCAGATTTCATCGAAAATCCCCTGGCCTTTTGTTTTGGTTGCATAATCTCTTCCAAGCGGCAGTCTGTAGCTGGACTTTACGCTTGACTGATTTAAGACAATGACACAGGTAAACGGTGGAAGCCATCTGTAAGCGGGGTATACACAACTGTCTATAAAAAATGATAGGCGACATTCACACCTTGTTACAGATAGGTGGATTTGTAATTAACCACCGACATATCTAATGCTTTCATCAACTGAGCTTACAATGTGATCGTCATTCCACAAAGATTGTTGATACGGACACCAAAAAACTGCATGAAACAAGATAAATATTTTGAAAAAGTGTAACTAGTTTAAGATCGGATAAATGGTTGATCAAAATTGCTTAATTTAAATCGTTTAAAATTCTGACATCGTAAGGGAAGTCTATAAATAGAATTATGTAGCAAACTTGGAATTTCTACATTTAAATTTAGCTAGAATGTCACAGTTCAATTACTAATTATTTGAAACAAAAGAAATATAATTTAGAATGATAATTTTGACTGTAAATCACACTCTTAACCTTTAGCCATCTTCAGTCAGAATTTCCTCTGTTCCCGAAATTAACACAAACTATATATACATGTATATCTACTTAGAGATGATGTTCAAACGCCAATCAACAAGACAAGTAGATGCAATAACAATCATGTTTTTGGATTGAATAGTATTACAATACAGCAAATTTTATCCCTTCTCTTGCTCTATTTTTTAAAATAAATTTAATCATAGGAAACAGGGATGGGGTAATGGTAATTTGTAATGGTAATTGAGAGTAATTAATTACAAATTTTGATGTAATTGAAAGTAATGTGTAATTGGCCAAATTTTCAATTACATGTAATGGTAATTTAATTAATTACTTTCAAAAAATGCATGTAATTCCAATGTTACTTTTCAATTACTTTCAATTATACACTGATGAACATATAAAAATGAAGCTTTCAAATACCCATTGTTCCCCACACTAACAATGGTACAAAGTCAAGTTAGGAAGAATAGTTAAAAAGCTTTGAACTATTATTATATATATCATACTAAATATTTTTCAAAATGGATTTTTTCACTGATTCAATATTTAATGATAAGTTTCCCAAATTTAATTAAGTACATGTATTTGATGATTGGTTTGATCCCTTTTTGCTTAAAAAATACTTATTTTCCTTCGTATTAGAATAATTAGTGTGTCAATTGTCATTGAGTTAGTCTAAAACATCACTGTTTAATTTACAAACAAAATTAGTGTTATCAAAATTTATATATAAACTATCAAGTCATGCTTTGTAATTAATAGCCTTATAAAATACACAGAGCTAAAATGCATGGCTTCAAATGGGTGTTAAGTTTTTGGTGCCTGACATGTCCACAGGGTGTGTTCCCTTATTGCTAACATTTTGATAATTAGGTAGAGAACAACAGGTGTAAATTGTGTTTTGATAACAATTATAGTCTGCCTCTACCTGAGATTTAACCTGTACTTTGGCATTGTATTTACAAAGAAAAAAAATATTTTTTAAAAATGCAAAGGAGAAAGTTTTCATATAATAGTTTTGCATGCAGGAAATATTTTAGTTGACATGATAGGTGTAGGTTAGGGTATATGACTTTTAAATGTTTATTGAATATTAAGGTGGTATGGGACACCTCCATATTGTGACTACCAATACCTGCGTATTGAAATAAACAATTAAACCAAATTTATACTTTTTCAAAAAACTTATCAGAGTAGTTAGCAAGTTCTCAAACAGTGATTTTTCTTTTATTATGAGGAAATTTTTATTCATATTATAGACATACGTCCTGAAATGTTTATGTGTTGTAGATAAATCATGGTTTTAGTAAATTTTGATGAAAATGTAATTTGTAATTTAATTAATTACTTCTGCAAAGTAAATGTAATTTAATTAATTACATTTGAAAACTCTTGTAATGGTAATGGTAATTTAATTGAAGAATTTAAGCAAGTAATTGTAATTTAATTAATTACTTTCCATTGTAATTGACCCCATCCCTGATAGGAAAACAAATTAAAGATGAAATCTGTATAATATTAGTTTTCTAAAAAGATCTAAAATGCTCTACACTTGTCACAAGATGTCAATATTCACAACCATATAGATCCATAATTAATTATACATTTCTATAAATATTTGTAATAATTTAATAATAAAATGGTATTTTTGGGTATGCATATAATATGTACATGTAGGATCTAAAACTAGTATTCTAGTATGGTGATAAACACTATGATAGAAAAAAAAATGATTTCTTATACATTGTATTACGCGAAAGGTTGCGACACAAAATTTTGAGCCAGTGTGAGCCCTAGAGAAGGTATCCAGTCTAGTGAGATCGAACGCCATTGATGAATTGCATTGTGAGTCGAAATTTTCTGACACCAAAAAATTCTGTCGGATGAATGTGTAAGAACTAAATCCATTGTGACGTACATCACTCGAAAGAACGATAACTTTGTTAGTCTTAAGTAATGGAATTACGCTGTGTCAGCAGTATATATACAATGCATGTACATAGTCTTTTATCTTGTTCTCGTGAGAGTGTGAAATCATTACAGGCAACTACTGTGATGATTAAAACAAGGCAGTACTGGTCCGATTTACTAAGGCTAAAAAAATCTGTTGAATAAATGTGCAACTAGACTGAATTTTCTATTCACATGCGCCTTACCAGCTGTGCTCGCTATTAATATATTCAAAGAAGAGACTTCGTCCAATGGAAATTTTATATGCAAAACTGCATGAGACAAATATGTTTACTTATGTTTGCGAGACTTTAACAGAATGCAAAGGTAAACTTATTTTGTTACGCCAATGTGAAAGAACTTATACATATTCCGTCATATTCCTTTTACATATCCACTAAAAACAATGTACAATTTTGGAGATTTAGTAGACTTGTCTACTTTACAATGGCTTCAAAATGGCCGCCATTTTGAAAGGAAGCAGATAAGAGGGAATGGCTAATTTCTGAAAAGCCCTTCTTTTCACCTGGAAAATTTATTTGAATTTTTTATTTTTCTGATCTGGAAAATGCTCTTCAATACTTAATTATGCTTAATAATATTTATTTGCATTTTATTTTCTAACTTTTCTATCTCGATGTAAAATTGGAAGTTAGGCCTAAAAAAAAAAATTGTGTGTTAAGGGTAACCCGACCTAACCTACAAAAATGCCCGATCCTACCATTTTTAGATGTCTGTTTTTATGCGATTGTGAATTTTATATTATTTCTATTAAAAAATCTGTTTTTAATTATGACACAAACAAACATTCTTAAGATTTGTGCAAAAAAAAATGTGACAAAATAAAAAAAATCCCTACCTACTTATCCTAATTTTTTCATCAGTGTTACCCTATGCCAACAATTTTTTTTATTAGGCCTAATCAGATTTTCCTCAATGTCAAATGTTCCAGCAAGTCATTAAAATAGATTCAGAAATTCCATTTAACTGATTAATTAACTTCTTAATGTTGCAAGCCCTGCTTGAAATTAATACATACAATAGGTAAATAAACTAGAGCAGAGCTCGTGGCAAAGCCACGAGTAGGTCTTCCGTTGTTGCTGCGGGTTGAAAATATGTGTGATATGGTGTCAAACGATTATAATGACTAAACTTTCAGTTCCGCTTCTGTTATAAAAATGTGTTGTGATTGAAAGCCTTTGTATAAGACATGTTTTGAAAAAGATGAGATGTTTAATGGCGAGTTAAATTTTCAAAGGGTAGCAAGCATTGTTATAAACAGTATGTACTCATGATTCACATCAGGAATTGTATTTTTTTTTTAAACCGAACCCGCCTACAAAACACGTTACCTTTTCTATTGGATAACTTCTTTATTTAAATCTTTCTAAATTTTTGAAGACTATGTGCAAGTTGTAGAATTATTACGTGCTGACAAAATTTAGTATTAGTCAAGATTGATGGCTTCCCTGAACTTTTCTACAGGGAAATGTGTGTCGTCTGATATTATTTAATGATACGAGTAGACTTGGACATTCAAAATAATATATAATCAGCTAAAGAAAAAGATCAGCGGGAGAATTTATGCAAAAGCGAGCATCTAAATTTTACACCAGATGGTGCTGTTTCATAGAGACACCTCTATGTAACGTGAATTAAATAACCTTATTAACAGAAATGAATATTACTTCTCTCGATAATGTAATAATATGTAAAATCATTATTTTTATGTCAGTGGGTTGACTAAATAAATTGAAAAAAAAACTTCAATAGCGCTTGCGTAAATTGGAATTTTGGGAAGGAATTAGACAGTCCGTGTTAGAGAAAGTCGAAGATCGAACTGCGCATTGATGTATTAAAGGACTATCATGGGCATCATCTGTACCCGCGGTCCGGAATCTGTATGTGCAGTCATACATTGTATGTACATCGATACACCTTTACCTCCCCACCTACAGCCATACAAATTAGGGTGCAACCTTCATATACACATGCATAGTATTATAGTTCTGGAAACTATTTATCTTGTATTTTAATATATTGGGTATTCATTGTTACGCTAAAATTAGTATTCCACTGGCTGTAGCTAACCTTGTAAGTAAATTAAGTTGCATTACAACCTCATAATACACAACTTCAATTAAAAGTTGTGGTTTTTTTTTATCAATTTTCATACAATTAGCAATAAATAAAATCCCCAATAACGCACATCTATCTCACTTAAGTGTAACTTTGAGAAGCGCATATATTTCTGGGAGGCAGATATGTCGCTATATTATAGTCTGCAAGTCAAGTGAATTACCATGGTCTTTAAAAGAAATAAGAAATCTGTCGACACTTGCAGTACTTTGATGATTTCTATGGCTATCGACTGCATTGCATAATGTAGTCGTATTTCCCAAGAACAAAATTTCCTTTGACCTCAAACTTTTGATTATAATACATAATGAATTATTCTGATCATAACTATAGAAGTTTAGCTTGTTTAACAGGTTAATTTGTTAGCCACATTCTCAGGTTACGATTTCACATCTTCAATGTGAAGATGATTGACTTCGAATAATAGTCTTATTGTTTATAAAAGCACCCTTCCAACTGTTACTCAATTACATATGTTCTGAGAAGCGACAAAAGATCTTCGGACGCACGTGGCGATTGAATTAACACAGACTGACCGAATTAACAAACGGGTGGGAAAATGAAACTCATTTAGGAGAAAATGTTACACATACGAAAAAGTCACCAAAAATGATTTTCGACAGTTCTGGGGATCTTTTCGCCGATTTAAAAAAAATCCAGCGCGAGTTGGAAACGGAAGACCTTAACAAACAATAAAATGTGTACACAGGTAAGGTCTGTCCTGTGTGCAGTCAACAGGAACAACTTTTGATGTCCGTAACTTTCATCTTACGAAGAAGGGAGCCCCCTGTATTTGTTGAAGTGTAACTAATGTCCTGCAAAGAGTTACTATGTACACAAGATGGGTGTAAACCAATTAAACATAGGAATATACAGGTGTAAGAGGGTGGGAATTATTATTACATGGTCACAATCCTATAAATTAACCGAATATGACATTTTTTTCTATCAGATTATGCGGGAGATATAAGAAATGGTTTGGTGTTTTGATATTATATCAGATTAAACGAATTATTTGATTAACCGCTTTCAGATTAAGTGGAACCCTCTGTATAAACAATTATATGCATGTACAGGTATATAAAGTTTACAGGAAAATTACAGACAGAAATTTAATAATGATGTTTAGGTTGCATACCTGTTTTAAATGGGCTTGCAGTGCTCCACGTCACAATTGCTATCAGGTCGCTAAATGGCGACCAACAATTTTTTTAGGTCGCCATTTCAGAATTTATGGTCGCCATCAAAAAATAATTCACTCGCCATAATAACTGATAATAACTAGTGGGTATTGTTTTATTTTTACAACAAACACATGGCTCCCCTTCTCCCCAAGGATTGTAATATGGGGCAAATTTAACAATTGAAAAAGAATGATGTCAGATATATGTTACCCAGACCCAGCCAAATTTTTTTTATCTTTTTCTTAATTTGACCTTGAGTAAAACATGGTCAAGGTCATATATAAATCAATAGTACACCTAAGTGTATTATTATTGTTCTTTGTTTAAAGTTTGAAGTCCTTCTATCAAAGTATATTCAGGAGTTGAACAATGAAGTTTTTTCTAATTTGACCTTGAAATAAAATTTTAAGGTTAAGGTAAAAATTTTTGGTAAGGTTCAACTAGGTTATATACCATCTATCCATGAAACAAGTTAAAAGTCTGTATGTTAATGAAGTATGGGACTCACGATTTTGAATCTACCGCGCAACTCCAAATGACGTAAACCAATTCGCAGACGTTAAATCTGTTGGTTCAATTCTAAGATATTTAACAATAAAATTTATTGTGGAAAGGATTTCATAGTTTCTTTTTAAAATAAAATGTGAACATAAATGATAATATTAGTTAATTTAACCCAAAATCTTATTTTACGACATAAATATCAGTTCGGTTTTCGTCAATGCGGATGAAGCGTGGATTTGATTTTGAACACTGAAAAGACATAAAGGTTGCTAAAGCTCAGAAAAAGGATGGTCTAGTCATATAATGCCAACGTGGACGCTCTCTTGGACAGACCAATCACATATTTTGATATTACAGCGGAATAATTCTCATCACAGATGGAGGAAGATGACTCGACGCCAGCAAAAACGATCAGTCCAGGTTTGACCTACATTCATTGATAGAGTAAAAGTATTTGGTAATCTCAGCGAGGTTAAGTTCGTCGATACTGAAAATTTTTGACACACGTTTCTTCAGTTTTTCAGTTTTGGCGAATCTTGCTGAGATTAGAGTAAAAGTTAAATTGGTATGGACATCATCGAATTTCTCTTATGCCGGTGTAATGCACTGGTGCTTGCATGCATTGGTCTCTGCTCATGAATGTGTAAGATACCTATATAAGTAGGCATCATACATATTCGTGAGTAAAGGCCCAAGCTTCATAATAAAACAAATATTTATAATCATGTGTACTAGTTTTGACAGTAAGGTTCAATACACATATCAGAACCCAGTAGAATTCTTAATGTCTTTCATTATTAATAGTTAATTCTAATATATATCAGAATTTGTATCATGTTGTTACATGTTTTAGAAAATCAGATGTTTCGAGAAGTCGATTTTCAACGCATGAGTTCATTCCAAAATGGTGTTAAACCACACATACGAAATCTCCTGTCATCTCTATGCATAGCCATTAGTCGAATTATGTGGCATCAAGTTTATATTTTAGCTACAAGTAGAAACTGCATATTAATATGATGACAACTAACTTTGATTTTGTATCAGTAATTTCAGATGCTATGTCTGAGTGAGATTAAAAATGATTCAGTTTAGATAAAAATTGTTAACTGACAGCCGTTATGTGTGGCGTTAGGTGTTAAACTATCGGAAACCCATGACGTCAGGAGATGTATTTTAAAATAGGAAGACAGATTGAACACTTAAGGTAATGATATTTGTTATGGTATACACATATTGACAGCAAAATAAATTTCAAATAGGTGTGAAATAGGTGTCAAGTACAATTTTTTTTTTATTTAAAACTCAAACTCAGATGGTACCTTTTTTCAGTTAAAACAGTGTCTGGAGCTTTTGAGTAACTTTCAGTCTTTTACAATAATGCTCCCTGAAAATTTACTTTTCACAGCCCCATGCCCTTCTTCATGTGGAAAGGTTTGCATATAAGTATTTATGTATCTGATTGGAGAACAACTACCGGTAATTTTAAAGTGAAGATTTTAAAAGTCATTGTCTAATAATAACTATCCCTCTTCCAGTAAATATTAATATGTTTGTTAAATCTGAGTTAACCTCTGTTTATGCCTTTAACATATCAAGTACATATATATATGCATATATGTTTTTTACTGATCAACTTGGCAACCAATTGGTGTTCCTTTATAATATCAAGTACATATGCATATATATTTTTTACTCATCAACTTGGCAACCAATTGGTGTTCCAATTAAGATTCTCTCATGGTGCAAAAATTCCTGATTATGTAACTTAATATTACAGATGTTGACCATGAAGAAGTTGTCAAAATGTCTGATTGTGGTTGGAGATAGTGGAGGAGTTTGGTGGAATTAGGGATGTAAGCAGATATGCATTTAAGAGTGCACGATGGTCGTGGCCATTTTTAGACTGTATTGATCTCCTAAGGAAGAAGAGCTATATATAACAAGAGGCCCAGGGGCCACATCGCTCACCTGAGCAACAATTGCCTTAATTCTGATCAAATTAGCATTACAGTATCAAAATATCTTGACAACTAAGTACAGTAGATCTTGCTAAAAAAAATTGAAAATCTGCCAATTTTTATCCACCTCTTTCTTTTGGTAAATACCAAGCCCCTTTTGTTGTTGTACCTGTAAGATGATTTTTCTCTTTTCCTATATACCCCCCCCCCCCATTTTGTTGCCCCACTTTTCTCTAGGGTATCATGGTTTCATCAAACTTATATCTGCATAACCTGTGCTTTCACACTAAGTACTGAGTTTTGGACCGAAAAACTTTCCCAGAATATTTTTAAAGATTTTCTCTATATATGTAAAAATTCAAACCGCCATCACGGCCCCGCCCTACCACTAGGGACTGTGATTTTGAATTTACACTACCCGAGGATGCCTCTACACAAGTTAAAGCTTTTCTGGCCAAATGGTCTTTAAAAAGAAGATTTTTAAAGATTTTCTCTATATATTCCTATGTAAAACTTGATCCCCCAATTGTGGCCCCACCCTACCCCCAGGGATCATGATTTGAACAAACTTAAATCTACACTACCTGAGGATGTTTCCATTCAAATTTGAGCTTTCTGGCCAAATAGTTTTTGATAAGGAGATTTTTAATATATATTCCTACGTAAAAATTGATCCACCCATTGTGGCCCCACCCTACCCCCAGGGACTATGATTTGAACAAACTTGAATCTACACTACCATTTTAATTTGATCTTTTCTGGCCTAGTTGTTTTTAAGAAGAAGATTTTTTAAGATTTTCTCTATATATTCCTATGTAAAAATTCATCCCCTTATTGTGGCCCCACCCTACCCCCAGGGACCATGATTTTAACGAACTTGAATCTACACTATCTGAGGATGCTTCCACTCAAATTTGAGCTTTCCTGGCCTAATAGTTTTTGAGAAGAAAGTTGAAAGATTTTCTCTATATATTCCTATGTAAAAATTCATCCCCCTATTGTGGCCACACCCTACCCCCGGGAACCATGATTTGAACGAACTTGAATCTACACTACCTGTGGATGCTCCCATTTTTATTTGAGCTTTTGTGGCCCAATAGTTTTTGAGAAGAAGATTTTTAAAGATTTTCTCTATATATTCCTATGTAAAACTTGATCCCCCAATTATGGCCCCACCCTACCCCCAGGGACCATGATTTGAACAAACTTGAATCTACACTACCTGTGGATGCTTCCATTTTAATTTGAGCTTTTGTGGCCCAATAGTTTTTGAGAAGAAGATTTTTTAAGATTTTCTCTATATATTCCTATGTAAAACTTGATCCCCTTCTTGTGGCCCCTCCCTACCCCCAGGGACCATGATTTGAACAAACTTGAATCTTCACTACCTGAGGATGCCTCCACACAAGTTTTAGTTTTTCAGGCCAAATAGTTTTTGAGAAGAAGATTTTTGAAAAATACCAACAAATTTTCAATAATTCTCAATTATCTCCCCTTTAAAGAGGGTGTGGCCCTTCATTTGAACAAACTTGAATCCCCTTCACCTAGTGGTGCTTTGTGCCAAATTTGGTTGAAATCTGCCCAGTGGTTCTTGAGAAGAAGATGAAAATGTGAAAAGTTAACAACGACAACGACAGACAACGGACAAATTGTGATCAGAAAAGCTCACTTGAGCCTTTGGCTCAGGTGAGCTAAAAATATGCTGGTTGGCAGAAGAGAGAGAGAGTGGGAAGTCATAACAGTTTGTCAGGTATTTGATAAATTATATACATAAACTACTTTCGATTGGTATCTCTATGATTGGTATAATTTCAATGGATTTCAAGGGTATACTCTTTCATATGAACAAATTAAAACCCCCACAAAAAAACTCAACAACCCCCCCCCCCCCCCCCCAAAAAAAAATCTTCATGAACTGTGCAAAGTAATCCATGAAATTGCATCCCAATGAACCTTTAATGAATGATAACAATCCCCAAAAATTAGACTTCACAAAATTCAATGATTTGACAGCAGGGTAAAAGTTAACTGAAATATTCCATATATTGTTGACTGAAATCTATAGTCCAAGAGATTATCACTGTGCCATTTATTTTCATTGATTTTAATATGTTTAATACTCTTAGCACGAGTGTGCCAATTGAATATCTGTCATTTATTAAAAAAGTTTGTTTATCTTATAAGTAAATTCTAAATTATGTAATTTTTTTTAATGAATTTTTTGTTTGTTATCCTTAAGTAAAGGAATGTACAAGATAAAGTATTTCATTTATAATGAGAAATATTAAGGCTGATCTATATTTAATCAAATCGAAAAGAAAGAATTGTAGCATTTTGAATATAAATCAAACCAATTGAATAAACCCTGAATTGTCCCAGCCCTAATCTTAATGAACCATAAATTGTACATCCTAAGAAAGCCTTGTGTTTGAATGTCACAATAGTTTTTGTTTAGATATTTCTCTATGTATAAGTATTTTAGTTGATGCTATTTCCCATCTTTCAGGTCATTCATCTATGATCAGGTCATTTTCTGGAAAAATAGAAAACTTTTCAACAAGATTGAAATCCTGTCGCACATGTACTTTGTCTCTTAATTCCAAATCAACACTTCCTCCACGATTGCAGTATCAACTGGAACGGAACTACGAAGGCCATAGAGAGTGACATGATAGAAGAGATGGTCAAGGATGTGAATGATGGGTCTGTTCGTATAAAGACAATAGTGGGTGATGAAGATATCCAATGATTTCCAAACTTTGGAGAAACATTGACACAAATATTATTAAAACATTGGATGCTAATCATGTTAAAGAAATCTTAAGGAACCATATATACTTTGTGAAAAATAACACAAAACTTTAACTTTCAATGTCATACAGTATCTCAAAAGATGTTTATACTACATCCTTGCCCAAGGAAAAAGGGGTGTTGCAAGGATAAGCCAAGGACTTGTGCTCTTGTCCGCTTCAATATTTATGTTAAATATGTAATAAAAATGTTTAGAGGGTTGTTCATTTTGGAGCGATAATTGTCAGCTTCATTATTTATGCTAGATTGGTAACACATTAGATAATGTTGAGAGGGCTTTTGATTTGGGTGCATTATTTGTATTTAAGTCTGTTAATTTATTACATGTACATGTGAGGAGTTAAATGTCCAGTATTTTAAACTTGATTAGTATAAAAAAATTCATACCATAATATATGGTTGTATTGTAACAGTAATGGATGTTGTTCTACTGAATGGCTTAAAATTAAATTCGCCCTTTGTACTTGTACATGATGTAATGCTGATTTCGATCCTTTTATATGTTTCAGAGTTGAAAAAATAATTATGAGATACATGTAGCAAATCATAAATTAAATATTTATTTGTTTATACCTATTAGAATTATTTTGTTCCTACCTGGTATCTTGTTATAGGGTACAAATAGTTTAAAAATGTGTACTTTAACAGAGGAATTTCAAGTTAATCAGAGGATATTTGGGATTTTAATGAACATTTTTTACTTTTTTTTGTGAATTTTATATAGTACTAGCATTGTAATAAAGATATTATTAATTGACAGAGTGTTTATTGAACAAAGTTGGAATTGATTATTTTATCTACATTAGAATAGTGTTTAAGTGAAAATAGCGCGAAATTGAAAAAACAGACCAGAGGAAATTCAGACTGCAATATCTTTTTATTTAAGTCATTGACATATGAGTTTCTCCTTTTTCAGTGAAAGCATAACGTTTGAACATTTTATTTCAGTTCAAAAATAAGACTTAATTATATTTAATAATATTTTTTGACCATTTTGCATTGATGGTCAACACAAAAAGCAACAAATTAGAACTATGCAGAGGAAATTCGGTTGCAGTTTGTAAAATACTGAGGAGGCGTTGACAAAATATTTTTGTAAATAATCATTCTTCTGTTAATCTGTTATGAATAGCATTTAAGAAAAATGAAATCAAATAATTGCAAACTCTGTAGCATTGCTTCATTTCTGTTGCAAGCAGTGTATTTTAATGAGCTGGAGCATTTCCAACAAGGGTATGTTTGGGTACTGTTACCATGGAAACAAACATATTGACCTATTAATTTTTTTTTTATATTCTGTTAGAGGAAATACAGTGCTTTCCGTTGAACCAAGTTTTACAATTTTTTAATTACTTTGGTGTGAGTCCCATACTCCCTTAAAGGAGTCTTGTGTTACGGTCCGGACAATATTTTTTATGAAAAGCTTGACCTTCCGTGTGTGAAATTAACCGATAGACAAAATCTATAGAAAATACGCCCGGTCTATAGTAACTCGAATATTTGTAGACCAACTTGTCTATAGAACGAACATAGCCTGTCGTCTAGTCATTTGACTGTTTTACTCAATACCTTTTTAAATACACTACTATCCGGGTTTTTTTCCCCAGGTCTAGCACCTTGTGAATACTTCAGTTTGTCAAAAAAATGACATGCTCTGAATATTGTTTTTGACTTTTAAAAAGCACATGGCATATACATTTGAAGTCCTTCTGTCAAAGTATATTCAGGAGTTGAACAATGAAGTTTTTTCTAATATGACCTTGAAATAAAAATTCTAGGTCAAGGTCAAAAATTTTGGTAAGGTTCAACTAGGTTATATATTTTATACCATCTATCTATGATACAAGTTAAAAGTCTGTATGTTAAAGGAGTTTTGTGCTATGGTCCAGACAATATTTTTTATGAAAAGCTTGCCCTTGAAGAACAAAATAGGTCAAGGTCAAAACTTTTGGTGGGGTGCAATTCCTTCTCAATACCATCTACCTTATTCTCTTTTGAGAAGTGGACAGGCATAGCCTACATCCACTTCTCTTCGCAAGCCCTCATGTTTTGATTCTGGAAAACGTGTAAATGTCGGAACCAAAGACGGTTTACACTTCGAGCCATGTTTCAACTCCAGTTTCACTTAATTTTTGTAACAGACCTTTTATTTCTACATTTTAAACATAAATGCATCCATATATCACAAAAAAATCAACACTTACACACTGTCAAATCATTTTCGCAACTTCTACATCCCGGGTTTAAATTTTGTGTATCACATTGTTTATCTAGGTCAGCGCAGATTAAATGTTTATGTTTCGGATAAAATTGGAAACCTATTTAAGACAATAATGTCAAAAAACGTAACTGAATCAACTTAATCATACAACATACAAATACTGAGTCAAATAATTACAAAATGGTATTTCTTCCCTTTTTAACCATCTTTTATGGTGACAAATTTTATTCTACATCTATTTTTAACAATAAAACGAACATTGATTAATATAGCATACAAGAAAGATTAAAATAAAGAGTTTTCATTGTTTTATGTGTCAAAGTTACTTATTTTATCGTATGCATTTTGTTAACTTGTCTTAAATTGTAAAACCGTTCTATATAGCTCTGTAAATTTTAAGAAAAATACCTTTAATCTAAAGTCTACAATCGGAACACTATTTTCTGTTTTTTCCGACTCTAAAATTTCTACTTTTTAAACCACCTATAGCGAGTGATCTCATAATTTAAACCAGGAATGTAGAGGTTGAGAAAATGTCTTGAAAGCGGGCTAGTGGTGATTTGTGATATACGGATGCATTTATGTTTAAAATATAGAAATAATAGGTCTGTTACAAAAATTCAGTGAAACTGGAGTCGAAACATGGCTCGAAGTGTAAACCGTCTTTGGTTCCAACATTTACACGTTTTCCAGAATCAAAATATGAAGGCTTGCGAAGAGAAGTGGATGTAGGCTACGCCTGTCCACTTCTCAAAAGAGAATACCATCTACCTATGTTCCAAGTTTGAAGTCTTAATGTCAAAGTAACATGAAAATCCCAATCTGATAAAAACGGACGTTAAAAAAACGGTAAGATCAGTGCATTTTTATATGTTACCCGAAACACACAAAATGAAATCACTACTGGCGTGCGACCAGTTCTCACCAAGTACCTGGTGTAACCATTTCTCGCCAGAACATTATGACGTCATTTTATCAACACAAAAAGTTATAGAAGAAAAATGACGTCACAATATACTGGTGAGAAATGGTACTTGGCGAGTACTAGTCGCACGCCAGTATGGACATGTGGTTACATATCGACAAACTGAATAAAATTTTAACCCTTCTTCATGTTTTAATTGAGTAATGTATTGTGATATCTCGAGTATCGTAATATGTACAAAATCCTCAAGTACAGTATCATCCCAGTCCTAGTGAGTGTAAAACTGATTAAAATTAAAATCAATCAAAACATCAACCTACCTCCTAAACCATGCCTCTAAATTTTCAGGAAGTCCTTTCGGAAGAAAACAACTATCTTTATACGAGTTTAACTTGAGCATGGAATCGATGTTCAATTCTTCAAAAGAAGAACAGTTCAAATTCTGAATCATATCCAAAAAACCACTCCTTTTAACAAAGTCAGCTAGTATAGAAACTTTCTTTTTTTTCTCCTTTTCGCGATTTTTAATTCCCTCTACATCATAGGTAAGGACACGAATGCCAATTTCTCCAGTGCATGGTACGGGTCTTGTGATCAGAGTGAACGGAGTTGTGTCAGGTTGATAGGCAGTTTTAATATTAAGATCCTCAATGTGTTTTCTTGTCCAATTACTCAGTTTCTCCGGCAGTGTAGACTGGGATAAGACGCTGTGATCTGTTGATGACGACTGGCCATGAGAATCACTGTGTGTTAGTGTTGGAGATGACGATGTGGAACCTCCAGATATTGGTACAATTTCCGTGTTTGTTGAGCAACTGGTGTTTGAATCTCTGCTTTCTGTATCCGATTTATCTAATTGCGTTGTTATTTCAAAACGCTCCTCATAATCACACTCTCTGCGAGGTTTCTTCGATCGGGGCGAATCCGATTCCGCCGCCATTTTAGAATAACACTCGACGCGTCGATTTACCCAAATGGACCCAAATAGCGATCATTACATAGGTTCTCGCATAAATTTTATAAATATCGAATCACAGATCAATTTTTTTTAAATGGAAAATCGATTTTCGTCTAATAGAAGTGGAGAATAGATTCATAAATTAATATTTAAGTAAATAAATAAAACTTAGCAGAAATTATTCAACGATTTCAAATTCGTAAAAAATGAAAAAAATTATTATGAAAATTAAATATGATTCTTAACTTCATTTTTCAGATGATGGACATATGATATAGTATCAGAATAAAAATACCAACATATTTTGAGTCAACACCATACTGAATTAAAACAAAGAGAAGCATTCAAAGATTATAGCCATATATACATGTATGATCCAGTAGTGTACGCACAACAAATTCTATAAATAATTAAAATTGACCGGACTTGTTTTATGGACGTTTCTCGTCAACAACAATATGTACAAGTGAGAACGTGACGCAATTTTAAAGATCGTTTTATGCATCATTTTTTTCTTATTCTATTGAAACATTAACAGATAATTAATCCTTTTAAAAAATAAGGAATGTTTTATTTTACTTCATTCCCGTATATGATCGTAATTACGTTATTCTAACATATACCGTGTCCACAATAAAAAAAAAAGATATAAAAAGGTGTTTATACAAACCGATAATAAAAAAAAAAAAGTATGCTCACAGATGGAATCGAACCAGGGCACCAATTTCAAATATATATCCTGCATACCATAACCAGCGCTTTATCCACTGGGCTTTACAGACGTAAATATATTTCACTGTGATAGAAATCAGTTTCAGAAATTTTTGTCGGATTTTTGCAATATTCAACCACAGGGCCGGGGCCCCTAAACTGAAAAATCTATCGGCCTAATTTTTTCCTTTGAACAAAACTTATTAAAATATCTAAAACATTTTTAGGAGTTCTGAGGGATATCTAGGCCAATAAACATGCATAAATATACCATTTTACTGAAAGAATGGTGTTTTAGCCAATTTTGAAGATTAAATAAAAAATGCAAAAAAAATCTGATTTTCAAAATTGATTTTTTTTTTTCGGGAAATCCATTTTCCCTATAGGTCGTTGTAATTGTTTTTCGCTATAGATCCTTTGAAACGATCCTGATTGAGAAAAAAACGTATCAATTTTACAAAAATAATACAGTTTATTCTGAATTGATATGCATTGTAAGGTCAGTAAATAAACAAACCATTTTAATGTAATCAACCTGGAATTTATATATTCAAACTTGTTGTGATGTTGTTCAGGATAAGTTTAATTACAATCGGGATAGCTAGGTTCGAATTTTAAGAATTTCCATTTTTTCTTTTGTTTAATTAATGGCCATTTATCAAACTCAGAAGAAAATTACTAAAACTTTTAATTAATTCTCCGCATAGGCTATTCTATTTAAATTTGTTTCCATTTGGGTCTCTTTTTTCCATTTGGGTTCTATTTGGGTCCATTTGGGTCATTTCATGAAATTGACGTACCTTGCACATGCGCACACGCACATGCTTGTCTGTTATGGGAACTTATAATGACCTGTTATGTACAATGTCCTGATGACATGTATTTTGTAAGCAATGAAAGAAGAAAAATATCTCGTAATACTATTTTCTATCAGAAAAACACAAAAAATATATTATAACTTCTTTCTAATTATTTTTACAGAGCATATCATTTTTCAGGGGTATAATGAAAGTGATTTTGGGAGAAAAGTAATCATCTATAGGCCTATATTTCTTCAAACTTCTGAATTTTCATTAATGTGATCATACCAAACTATGTCAATATAAATTATGAGGCATAAAGCTTAACATTTATAGTTATGGCCTTTTAAAAATCATCATGTCACCAGGTCTTCCTACCAAAAAAATCAGGACATAAAAATAAAATGTAAAAATAATTTGAAAAAAATAGTAATTTAATTTTTGTGTTTTTCTGATTAAACATAGTATGATTTATAAAATAAGATAAAAACAGTTTTCTTCTTTCATTGCACAAATTATATTTTACAAAGTACAAACCATCAGGTCATCAGAATTATCAGGTCATTATACAGTGTCTTAGTAGTGCCGGCCGTCAACAAGTAAACGCAATAAATTGGAAAGTGAAGATGATGATCGAGAAAATTATCTTGTTACGAAGCCAAAGTCAAAGTGTAAACTAGGAAGAGAAGTTGACGGACGAATTTTTACATATGTGTCAGATTTAGTACCATTTAGTACAGCAAAATTTGGAATTCTTCAATTAGGGCCACTTTGCAATGCAGCAGAAAGTTGTTCATTCACTGAGGCAAACTGTAATGTTAAAACGGTGATGAATGAAAACGATTTGGCTCTGATTTTGGAGTTTAATCAGCTGTTTAGTAAAGGCGTTCAGCTTTTAAGTGATTTGAAGAGAAATACACGAGAATTTGAAGAACATGAACTTGCAGCAATACGAATTTTGGATGATTTCTTTAAAGAAAAGGGTATAAAATTATGTCAGTTGTTCTTCCCAACTAGCTTGTTATATTAAAAATAGCAATAATTTTTCTGACCTCTTCAGTGTTTTCCCCAGAAAATTTTGGATGCATGGGGGGAAGTTTGTCGGAGTTGGTATGCGGTGCGGTGTAACAGCGCCCCAGCCAGTGCAAAATCGCTGCACGTAATAATAATATAAGCATTTGATGAATTGTACCCGATGTTATGTACTATAATTGATGCATTCTCATGAAATTTCTATCAGCAAGTAGTATTTATTTATTTTTTTTGTTATAATTATTCATAATTAAGCAAAGCTAGCTGTCATAGCATATTTGCTACATGGACCGGGTCCTTCTCAATTTGAAAAAATTATTGACATTTTTTGTCAAATTGGGAAAATTCATTTACTTTCGTTATTTTCTTCATTTTCATTTGGTATAATTAATAAGAAAACCCCACTTGCGCCCCACAGTATGTTGTTTTCTTCATTGATGAAATGATTAAACTAATAGTATACATTACAAATTTAATTTGTGGTGTTATCACAGACAAAGACACTAGAATACATAAATATGATTAATATGTAGAATTGAAGAAAAGAAATGTTTCAAATTCTATAATTTTCCAAAGTGCTATTTTAACAGCTAGATCAAACATTCTATTTTTACTTTAATGGTTGAAATTCTGGTATTATAAGTTTCAATTTGGAAAGAAAATGTCATTTCAGATCAGCATGAAAAAAGCCTCAACAAAATTTTACGAGGGAATCAATGTGATGGTGAAAAGAAAGTTAATTCAGAAACAGATATAACAATTGCATTAGCAGAACACCTTCTAGGAAAGCTTTCACCAGGAAAATCTTATACTATTGATTCAAGAGTTAAAAAGAAAGGAAAGTGTAGATGTGGATTCAGTCATTGTAAAAGTGATCCTGGGTTTGGAAGCACTGGTATAGGTATGTTGCATTTGATCTCAATATCACAAAGGAAGAAAATTGATATAGACAAAAGATTGTAGATTGATATGTATTGAGACATTTACTTACGGTAACTATTTTCAAGCACAAAAAGCGTCAAAGCTTGGTAAGGCTTGAAAAATTGGATAAAATAATGTTGTGATTTTGCATAGTTTTCTTAGTTTATCTCTTTTCTCGAAAATATTTAGATAAGACATGAAGAAGAAAAAAGATTAATATTTTTACAAGATCTTTTATTTGACATCAAGAAATTGAGGCCAAGATACTAATAAAGTGTATTACAAGTGTATTACAAATAACTTCAAAACGATAAAGATTTTGTAATGTATTATAAAGCAAAGTTGTTGGTTGTAACAATATCTCTTTGAAAAATCATTGCCACACCAATTTCTAATGTAATTAGGGATTTTTATTAGCTCACCGAGACGAAGTCAGGGGGAGCTTATGCTATACCCTCGGCGTCGGCGTCCGGACCTGGTTAAAGTTTTTGTTGCAGGTCCTGTATCTAAGTTATTACTTGTCCTATCTTCACCAAACTTGCATGGATGATGCATCTGGACCTACTTATGGACTTGAAAGACTTGGATGCTGAATCTGAGTCCTAAATTTCAGATGCTGGAGGAGGTTAAGGTTGTTGGACCAGGTTAAAGTTTTTGTTGCAGGTGCCCTTTGATAGCAATATCTAAGTTACTGCAGGTCAGTACTTCACCAAACTTGCATGGATGGTGTGTCTTATGATACTGATGCACCAGACAGGCTTGATTGCTGAATCTGAGCTATAGGTTTCGGATGCTGGAGGAGGTTAAGGTTTTTGGGGCAGGTTAAAGTTTTTGTTGCAGGTGCCCTTTGATAGCAATATCTAAGTTACTGCTGGTCCGTTCTACACCAAACTTGCATTGATGGTGTGTCTTATGATACTGATGCACCAGGCAGGCTTGGATGTTGAATCTGAGCTATAGGTTACAGATGCTGAAGGAGGTTAAGGTTTTTAGAGCTGGTTTAAGTTTTTGTTGCAGGTGCCCTCTGATGATTATATCTTAGTTACTACTTGTCCCAACTTCACCAGACTTTCATGGATGGTGCGTCATATGATACTGATGCACCAGACAGGCTTGAATGCTGAATCTGAGCCATAGGTTTTGGATGCTGGATATGGTTAAGTTTTTTGGAACAGGTCACATGTTTAATAGATAATAGTACTATTTCAAACTTGCATAGTTAATTAAACTGTAATATGAATGAATCACAGAGGAAGCTTCAGATGCAGAGCTTGATCTCCATTATCAAGGATGCTAAAAATATATCTTAGTTATTACAGGTCCTAACTTCACCAAACTTGAATGGATGGTGTGTCTTATGATACAGATGCACATGACAGGCATGGATGTTGAATCTGAGCCATAGGTTGCGGATGCTGGAGCAGGTTAAGGTTTTAATTGCTAGTGCCCTCTGATGATGATGTCTTAGTTATTACTGGTCTGAACTTCACCAAACTTGCATGGAGATGCGTCTTATGTATACTGATGCACCTAACAGGCTTGAATGCTGAATCTGAGCCATAGGTTTCGGATGCTGGATGAGGTTTAGTTTTTTTGGAACAGGTCACATGTTTTATAGATGATAACTTGCATAGTTGATTTAACTATATTATAAATGAACCGCAGAGGTTGCTTCAGATGCAGAGCCTGATCTCCATTATCAAGGATGCTATAGAAATCTCCTACCTCACTCAAACCTGCTCGATAGATAGAAATGATATAACATGATTCCTATGATATAGTATTGTATGGTATGAAACAATATTGTTTAATATGATACAATATAATATCATATGTAATATTATAAAAAGTTATATAATACAATATGATATTGTATCAATTTTTTTGATTTTTATTTTAAGTTATGATATTGTAACATGATATCGTTATGTAAAGAATTGTGTATTATGATACAATATTGTATAATATTATATTGTATTATTAATTTATTATTTTATCACATGATACTATTACATAAGATATTGCAAAATATAATATTGTATTATCACATCACATGAAATTGTATTGTATGATATTGTAAAATATATTATTGTATCATATGATACAATATGTATAATGAAGTATTATATATTTTACTTTATCACATAATATTGTATCATTTGATATGATACAATGTTGTATCAAATTATATTGTATCATATGATACAATATCATATTATGTTTCAAAAATGATACAGCATCATACAATATCATACTATATTATACAATATAATATCATATGTTTCAACATTATTATGTTATATGATATTGTAATATAATACTATATTGTTTTATATATTATGATATTGTATTATGTGATCAAATACAATAACGTATAACACAATACAATGTCATATCATACGTTACAATATCATATCTCATCATTGTTTATTATGGTATTTTATTGTATTATATGATATATGTTGTAAATAGGATAGGATGCAATATTTTATTTTATATTATTGTATTGATTAACATATGAACATTATGATTGTCATACAATTTTTTAACAGATGATATACGATATTGTGTCAAAACAGAATCCATGAATATCCAAGATCATAAAGTATGATCTTCATTTAATATGATAAAGGTGGTCTCATAAAGGTGAAGTCTCATAAGGGTGATGTCTCGTCTCGGTGAGCTTTGTAATCTGTGATTACATATGTTTCATTATCTGAAAGTGTGTGTGTGTGTGTTGGGGGGGTTAATTCTCTATTTGTCTCGATATTTCATGGTATCTTTTTCATAAAATGGCACGGAAGAGCCAGTTATTTCTCGTAACGAGATCGTATCTTGTTATTTATATAATTGCATTTGATTTTTAAAAAATTGTTATTATTTGCCACGTAGGAAAATTCTTTATAACCTTCAGTACATATTTGAGCTTAGTGCTTTTCAGTACTTTGATTTTATCAGGTCATGAGGAGGTTTGGCATGGGTTCATTGACATTGTATTTTCTTCCCATGGTGGAATACCAGAGACTGCAGCTTCTTTTGTTGAAGACAACCAGAGCTCAGCAACACTAACATGCTCCTTTGATGGTATGATGAGTTTCAAAATAAGTTTTATATAAATAATGTTTGTTTTATATACATCATGGTTAAAGCCTTTGAAGAAGGTCCTGTATCTAAGTTATTACTTTTCCTATCTTCACCAAACTTGCATCGATAATGAATCTGGACATGCTTATTGACATAACAGACTTGGTTGCTGAATCTGGGCCATAAATTTCAGATGCTGGAGGAGGTTCAAATTTTTAGCTCACCTGAGCTGAAAGCTCAAGTGAGCTATTCTGATCACATTTTGTCTGTCGTCCGTCCGTCTGTCCATCTGTCTGAAAACTTTTCACATTTTCAACATATTCTCAAGAACCACTGAGCCAATTTCAACCAAACTTGGCACAAAGCATCCTTAGCCTAAGGGGATTCAAAGTTGTGAAAATTAAGGATCACGCCCTTTTGCAAAGGGAGATAATAAGGAATTTATGAAAATTTTCGAGAAATTTTCAAAAATCTTCTTCTCATGAACCATAAGACCAGGAAAGCTGAAACTTGTGTGGAAGCAACCTCAGGTAGTGTAGATGCAAAATTGTGAAATTCATGACCCCAGGGGGTAGGATGGGGCCACAATGGGGGGTCGAAGTTTAACATATGAATATATAGAGTATATCTTTAAAAATCTTCTTCTCAGAAAATAATCGTCTAGTAAAGCTGACACTTGTGTGGAAGCATCCTCAGGTAGTGTAAATTCAAAGTTGTGAAAATCATGACCCCCGGGGGTAGGGTGGGGCCACAATGAGGGGTCGAAGTTTAACATATGAATATATAGAGTAAATCTTTAAAAATCTTCTTCTCAGAAACTAATCAGCCAGGAAAGCTGAAACTTGTGTGAAAGCATCCTCTGGTATTGTGAATTCAAAATTGTGAAAATCATGATCCCCGGGTGTAGGGTGGGGCCACAATAGGGGGTCGAAGTTTTACATAGGAATATATAGAGTAGATCTTTAAAAATCTTGACTGCGTTTTACCAAAGAACTTACGATAAAGTCGTAAATATTTTCAGTCTAACGGAATAGTCTTTAATGAACAAATTTTATATGAAACCATTTATTTACAGCTATTTTGGTTTCCATAATTATATTTTACAGCAATTAGAATAAAACATTGTTCAGTTAGTGATTAATAAAGATACATTGATTTGGTCGCAAGTCATAAGTTCTTTTGTAAAACGCAGCCCTTCTTTTCAGAAACTAATCAGCCAGGAAAGCTGAAACTTGTATGAAAGCATTATGAGGTAGTGTAGATACAAAATTGTGAAAATCATGACCCCCGGGGGTAGGGTGGGGCCACAATGGGGGATCAAAGTTTAACATAGGAATTTATAGTGTAAATCTTTAAAAGTCTTCTTCTCAGAAACTAATCAGCCAGGAAAGCTGACACTTGTGTTGAAGCATCCTCAGGTAGTGTAGATACGAGGTTGTGAAAATCATAACCCCTGGGGTAGGGTGGGGCCACAATGGGGGATTGAAGTTTTACATATGAATATATAGAGTATATCTTTAAAAATCTTCTTCTCAGAAACTAATCAGCCAGGAAAGCTGAAACTTGTGTGAAAGCATTATCAGGTAGTGTAGATTTAAAGTTGTGAAAATCATGACCCCCCAGGGGTAGGGTGGGGCCACAATGGGGGATCGAAGTTTTACATAGGAATATATAGAGTATATCTTTAAAAATCTTCTTCTCAGAAACTAATCAGCCAGGAAAGCTGAAACTTGTGTGAAAGCATTATCAGGTAGTGTAGATTTAAAGTTGTGAAAATCATGACCCCCCAGGGGTAGGGTGGGGCCACAATGGGGGATCGAAGTTTTACATAGGAATATATAGAGTAAATCTTTAAAAATCTTCTCCTCAGAAACTAATCAGCCAGGAATGCTGAAACTTGTGTGAAAGCATCCTCAGGTAGTGTAGATTCAAAGTTGTGAAAATCATGACCCCGGGGGTAGGAAGAGGCCACAATGGGTGATCGAGGTTTTACATAGGAATATATAGAGTAAATCTTTAAAAATCTTCTTCTCAGAAACTAATTGGACAGGAATGCTGAAACTTGTGTTGAAGCATCCTCAGGTAGTGTAGATTTAAAGTTGTGAAAATTATGACCCCTGGATGTAGGGTGGGACCACAATGGGGGGTCAAAAATTTACATAGGAATATATAGAGTATATCTTTAAAAATCTTCTTCTCAGAAACTAATCAGCCAGGAAAGCTGAAACTTGTATGAAAGCATTATGAGGTAGTGTAGATACAAAATTGTGAAAATCATGACCCCTGGGGGTAGGGTGGGGTCACAATGGGGGGTCAAAGTTTTACATAGGAATTTATAGAGTAAATCTTTAAAAGTCTTCTTCTCAGAAACTAATCAGCCAGGAAAGCTGACACTTGTGTTGAAGCATCCTCAGGTAGTGTAGATACGAGGTTGTGAAATTCATGACCCCAGGGGGTAGGATGGGGCCACAATGGGGGGTCGAAGTTTAACATATGAATATATAGAGTATATCTTTAAAAATCTTCTTCTCAGAAAATAATCGTCTAGTAAAGCTGACACTTGTGTGGAAGCATCCTCAGGTAGTGTAAATTCAAAGTTGTGAAAATCATGACCCGCGGGGGTAGGGTGGGGCCACAATGAGGGGTCGAAGTTTAACATATGAATATATAGAGTAAATCTTTAAAAATCTTCTCCTCAGAAACTAATCAGCCAGGAAAGCTGAAACTTGTGTGAAAGCATCCTCAGGTAGTGTAGATTCAAAGTTGTGAAAATCATGACCCTGGGGGTAGGAAAAGGCCACAATGGGTAATCGAAGTTTTACATAGGAATATATAGAGTAAATCTTTAAAAATCTTCTTATCAGAAACTAATTGGACAGGAATGCTGAAACTTGTGTTGAAGCATCCTCAGGTAGTGTAGATTTAAAGTTGTGAAAATTATGACCCCTGGATGTAGGGTGGGACCACAATGGGGGGTCAAAAATTTACATAGGAATATATAGAGTATATCTTTAAAAATCTTATTCTCAGAAACTAATCAGACAGCAAAGCTGAAACTTGTGTGGAAGCATCTTCAGGTAGTGTAAATTAAAAGTTGTGAAAATCATGACCCCTTGGGGTAGGGTGGGGCCACAATGGAGGGTCGAAGTTTAACAAAGCAATATATAGAGTATATCTTTAAAAATCTTCTTCTCAGAAACTAATCAGCTAGGAAAGCTGACACTTGTGTGGAAGCATGCTCAGGTAGTGTAGATTCAAAGTTGTGAAAATCATGACCCCGGGGGTAGGAAGAGGCCACAATGGGTGATCGAGGTTTTACATAGGAATATATAGAGTAAATCTTTAAAAATCTTCTTCTCAGAAACTAATTGGACAGGAATGCTGAAACTTGTGTTGAAGCATCCTCAGGTAGTGTAGATTTAAAGTTGTGAAAATTATGACCCCTGGATGTAGGGTGGGACCACAATGGGGGGGTCAAAAATTTACATAGGAATATATAGAGTATATCTTTAAAAATCTTCTTCTCAGAAACTAATCAGCCAGGAAAGCTGAAACTTGTATGAAAGCATTATGAGGTAGTGTAGATACAAAATTGTGAAAATCATGACCCCTGGGGGTAGGGTGGGGTCACAATGGGGGGTCAAAGTTTTACATAGGAATTTATAGAGTAAATCTTTAAAAGTCTTCTTCTCAGAAACTAATCAGCCAGGAAAGCTGACACTTGTGTTGAAGCATCCTCAGGTAGTGTAGATACGAGGTTGTGAAATTCATGACCCCAGGGGGTAGGATGGGGCCACAATGGGGGGTCGAAGTTTAACATATGAATATATAGAGTATATCTTTAAAAATCTTCTTCTCAGAAAATAATCGTCTAGTAAAGCTGACACTTGTGTGGAAGCATCCTCAGGTAGTGTAAATTCAAAGTTGTGAAAATCATGACCCCCGGGGGTAGGGTGGGGCCACAATGAGGGGTCGAAGTTTAACATATGAATATATAGAATAAATCTTTAAAAATCTTCTCCTCAGAAACTAATCAGCCAGGAAAGCTGAAACTTGTGTGAAAGCATCCTCAGGTAGTGTAGATTCAAAGTTGTGAAAATCATGACCCCGGGGGTAGGAAAAGGCCACAATGGGTAATCGAAGTTTTACATAGGAATATATAGAGTAAATCTTTAAAAATCTTCTTATCAGAAACTAATTGGACAGGAATGCTGAAACTTGTGTTGAAGCATCCTCAGGTAGTGTAGATTTAAAGTTGTGAAAATTATGACCCCTGGATGTAGGGTGGGACCACAATGGGGGGTCAAAAATTTACATAGGAATATATAGAGTATATCTTTAAAAATCTTATTCTCAGAAACTAATCAGACAGCAAAGCTGAAACTTGTGTGGAAGCATCTTCAGGTAGTGTAAATTAAAAGTTGTGAAAATCATGACCCCTTGGGGTAGGGTGGGGCCACAATGGGGGGTCGAAGTTTAACAAAGCAATATATAGAGTATATCTTTAAAAATCTTCTTCTCAGAAACTAATCAGCTAGGAAAGCTGACACTTGTGTGGAAGCATGCTCAGGTAGTGTAGATTCAAAGTTGTGAAAATCATGACCGCTGGGGGTAGGGTGGGGCCAAAATTGGGGGTCGAAGTTTAACATTGGAATATATAGAGTTAATCTTTAAAAATCTTTTTCTTACAAAAATAATCAGCCGGCAAAGCTGAAACTTGTGTGAAAGTATTATCAGGTAGTGTAGTTTCAACGTTGTGAAAATCATGGCCCCCGGGTGTAGGGTGGGGCCACAATGGGGGATCAAAGTTTTACATAGGAATATATAGAGTAAATCTTTAAAAGTCTTCTTCTCAGAAATAATCAGCCAGGAAAGCTGACACTTGTGTTGAAGCATCCTCAGGTAGTGTAGATACAAAGTATGTAGTATGTATAATTGTACATTATCCAGATAGTTTGTATTATGACTCCATTAAGCTGATTTTATCATACCTCATGATTCTCAGGTGAGCGATGTGGCCCATGGGCCTCTTGTTTTGTTTTGCTTTGGACTAGAATTTCTCAATGTCATTGGATGAATCGCGTCATATGATTGCCTTGTAAATTTTTTTACACGACGAGCGTCAAAATTTATATTGCAACATGGCAGATGAACGTTATTTGAGCTGACTTTTTACACAAACGTTCAACCGTACCTTGAAATTTTAAGCCGTAAAAATATTTAGAGTGATTCCCCTTTGACATGATATTACGATGCCAGGCCAGGTTTGCACAGACAACTGAAGAGGAAGGTTAAAAACTAGAGAATTGAGCTATTAATTTAATTGTTATATGTTATCTTTTGTTGTTTACATATCAAACTTTAGGTCCTCGACAAAACAAAACACTAATTAGGTTTGTTACTGACTGTTTACAGAAATTTGTGGGGTCGGTAAAGTCCATAGAAGGCGCAGCATAGCCTCCCTTCTATGGACTTTACTGACCCCACAAATTACTGTAAACAGTCAGTAACAAACCTAATAAGTAATAATGTCACCTGACCTAAAACCCTCCAGTGAACTCTTCTGATCACTTTTTGTCTGGCGTCCGTCTGTATGTAAACTTTTAACATTTCGACTTCTTCTCCAGAACCACTGGGCTAATTTTAACCAAATTTGGCACAAAGTATCCTTAGGTACAGAAATCAAAACAGAAAGTACAAATGAACATTGTAGTTGGTGCATGTACATGACATTGTCTTCAGTGAGAGGATGTATTTTAAACCTTCTTCTTTTGGAAATTGTTGTTTGGTTTTTCTCTCACACGATATTATCGTTTGGGAACACAATGGACTCCGCAAAAAAATTATATACATTTGTATCAAAGACTGCACGACAGCATCTTCCAATGCTCAATGCTGTCCCTAACAAGGCGGAGGAATGCCTCCGTCACAAAAAAGCGCAAGCAAGTAGGAAGTTTGAGAACCGGGGGCAAGACACAGTTCTTGGTCGTGTTGAGAGCGAGAGTTTGCACAATTTTGTCCATAATAAAATAGATTGTCTAGGGACAAAACTGAATTTGGTGAGATATTTCGTCCCAAAAGTAATTTTCCAAGGGGTTCATTCAGTCATGAATGACAATTTGTGAAATAACTGGATTATCTTACAATTGATGACGGCCGCATTGCATTTGTTGTCTATTTGCAGCCATATTGTGTTATAATTGCTTGAGAAAGGTAAAGTGCTATCTCCTAGAATTTTAGTACCTACTCAAATATTTGGTGGCAGTGTATTGAGGTTGAAATCATTGATTTTTGTATTTTCTCAGTGTTGAGGCTGAGTTTTGTGCTCAACTATGTTTGGTGGCAGTGGGGCCAGGGCCTTCCTGTCACCACGGGACAAATATTTTGATATTGTCACCCGAGAAGAAGTGTAATATATGTTATATAACATTTCTTTAAAATCTGAATCAGTTTACAAATATATATCCCTCATTAATAAGTGTAGGTTAATGACACATCTTCTTATCTTAAAATTAAACATAAGAACTATGACTTATGAAGATACAAGGCTTTGCAAATTTTTATGGAGTATCTAAGGTATAATTCCTACGACCAACGAGATATCATCAAAGACCATTTGATGCTGATTATATTTAGGAAATGGACTGGGTACAAAATTAAACTTGTGAATTCTATACTGAGCTGAGAAAATTGTTGAATTACATTCAAACCCTATTTTAATTTTTGGGGTTTTTTGTCATATAACAAAACAAGTGTTAATTTAAAGTTCTGTGTTTTCAGGAAACGATTTTATTAGCCCCAAAGGGACGTCAAAATGGGGCTTATATATAATGAATGTTGTCCTCAACCCAAATCAATATTTGTATAATATTGTGTCAAGCTACACAATAATATACAACTAAATGATGAGGTCAATACATGGTTTTATAGACCTAAATGAGAGTATATTGACAGAGGTCAAAGTCTGAGGAGGTTGATGTCTATAAAACCATGTATTGACCAATATCAAAAGGCTATAATTGTTTTAATATAATAAATCTAAAACTAATACTCTTCAAGAGTATAATAGTAAAATATTTGGTTCGTAATGTATAGGCATTGATGTTAGTTATCACTTATGTGACGTCATAAGGGACGTTATTGGCCGAAATTTGCCGCGTTTCAAATATGCACAGCACAAAACATTTTCAAAAGCCTTGAATTTATCAAATCCAATGGTATATAACTTATATGTGTGATTTAAACATATAAATCATGTAATTCACGCTGAAAACTGTTCCGTTTTTAGCAAGACGTCGCAATTTTTTAAACGCAACGTCATGCATACGAAGGTTGTCCTAAAAGTTTGTGGACACATTGCGATTGTTTTTTTTTTATTATTCTAAATAATCAAGCAATATTCAGGAAAGTATTATAATATGCTAATATAGACTATAATAACATATATGTATAAAAATCGGAGGAAGGTACATTCTTACATTGGATTTATCATTATGGGCGAATTTATTGATCAAAAACTAGTTCGAGTTTAGGTTTATGGTTTGATAATAGTTTCATATCTGTTTGAAACCAGTTGGGTGGTTCGAAGGTTTAGCACTTAATGGAAAGTTAGTTTAGAAATATGGCTGTCATTGCACTAGCATACCTATTGGATTTGTTTTTGAAATTTAAAGAAGATAATTTTTGAACTCATCTGCATTTGCATGAAAGTCTTTATTAATTAAAACAGTGCAGACAATTTTTTTCCTGGCAATACCCACATATTAGGTTATTCTGCGAACCCATTGCAAAATTGGCTTTTAACACCATATCAATATTTTGGAAAAGTGAATGCTGCTATGAAAAACTATATTAATATTTATTTTTCTACACGACTATATCAATAGAGATCATTTGATTCACTCAAGGCGTTTGAAATAAGTTAAAAATGACACTGGTTTCAGGTGAAACATCCACTAATTACGAGGTCTTAGCTCAAAAGCCAGACAAATCTTGTTGATTTCAAAGAGCCGTAGTTGAGTGGCCTGCAATGAAATAGACAGGTGAACTTATTACATGCATTACAATGTGTACTAAAAAATGTTGTGAGCATATATTTCAATGAATTCTTTTTTTTTCATCAACCACTTTGAAAGTTTTTTCTTTGCCTGTTGTAAATTGCAAAGAATCTCAATGTTTGTATTAATGGAATCGCTCTCCTTCACATCATTATTTTGGTCATTACTATATATATATGTACCATCATAGATCATTTGAGACACATATGTTTAACGTTAGAACGATACTCATATGATTCGCTGAGTTCATTCTTTGACACATGTGCCATACTTGAGTATCAACAACTCTCTTTCGAACACCTCTCCGCCATCTTGAAAGGATTTAAAACCACCAAAACCACACTCGAAGGTGGTTCTAGGTTTCCTAGAAACTTGTTTCAGTTTAAAGCCAATAAATACAAAAACTAGTTTTAGTTTAAAACTAGTTCAAAACCAGTTCTGCAAATAAATAAAAAGTTTGCAAAACTGAATTAAAACCTAAACTAGTTTTTGATCAATAAATTCGCCCTATATATACATTGCCTAAGCAGGCCGCACGGCCCAGTGTGACGTTGAGCTATAACGACGTTTTTTATAACGTTGTAGTCCTAGTGAGAGTCATGCCGCATTCACCGTCTGGCCAAAGGATACAATCACACGCTTCATCAGAAAATCGCTCGTGTTATTTTGCGGTAAGTAATTTTGAAACATTCCGATATCAACATTTTACCCAAGTTGGCACATAACTTTATGATGCAGCGCTGTTCCGTGCAGTCAGCCGATGTTGCTTTTTCTGGCGTTTTTTAAAATGTTCTTGCCGCAATTGGTTTTGAAATCCTTAGAAACAGTTTCAAATGACGTATGAAAATGACGTACACAATACTAACTATTAAACAATTGACGATTATGATGTTTTGACATGTTTAAGAAAAATTCATATTAATATTCATATTTTTAACCTCAATATTGAAGTTTGGGTAATTTTTGGGAGTTGATTTTAATCAACTCTCCTATGCAGTTACTCTGGCAAACTGAAACTGAAACAGTTTTTGGACCTAAGCACAAATCATCACCGCTGACATGAGTTAGTTCTTTAAAATAATCAATAAATTTGATGTAATGTACGCTGAAGCATTTTTTTAAAGGAAACATATTTATAAATACCTTAGAAATTGTCAGAGTTTAAATAATACAAACAATTTAGAGGTTTTTTGCAGTTGTATGTATTCCTTCGCCAGAGTTCAATATAGTCTCGTTCAACCATCGGCTGTCTCCGTACATCTCCGACAAGCAGAGAGTCAGTCTATATTTAGAGGTTGCATCATCAAGCTGTCACGTGACCTTGTATCTCTTACTTGTCGGAGATTAACGGAGACAGCCGTACATCTGGTTGAACGAGACTAGAGTTCATTATTGGTTGGATCCATACACTTTTTGAAATATTTAGAATACCGATACATAGTTTGAGGAAATCAATTCTATTTTTTGATATTACACAACATGATTCATAAGAGGTTTTCTCGAAATTCTTGTCGGAAAAGTCCGAGAATCCATTTTATAAAGATGTGCGTAATTCAAGTAGAGATTATAAACTACTTGCCAAGCAAAATAACATATCGTTGATTTTAAGATAAATAATAATCGATAAAATCAACTCCTGTCAGTACTTCAGTACTTTGATTACACTGGGTCGTGCATAGTTTCCGCGACCCTTTAATGCAGTAAAAGTGTACTACAGTTTTATTTTAAGGAAAACATTGAAAATCACTCTGGTTTGATTTCGAATTTTATGACAAAGATCTCGGTATACACTATGTAAAACTATGTATATTGCCATTTACAATGACAAGAATGCGATTGTCCACGATCAAATTTTTTTTGGACAGCACTCGTATTTACGCGAGAATTTGTCCGTTTGGTGTAAATCAATGTTGTAAAACAATATTTCTTTTTTTATGATAAGAATTTTTTTCTAGATTAAATTTTTTAAATCCCCTTTTCCACCGTTCAATATATGGTGGAATGCTGATCTATTTTAAAATCAGGATTACACACGTGCACTGCATGGTGAACGTCTCTTTTCCTTGAACACTCTTCCTCGCTGTTGTTGTTACATGCCATATAACATTTTTATCAATTGTGAATGTAAATGCTGACATCTTAAACATGCATCGGTTAATCTTTGTTGTGAAATATCATGATATTGCTTGTCCCATTATCTACACTGTGTGGAGAATGCAACTTTTAAACCTTAGATATGCATGACGTCGGGCAATAACGGACCACCTTCTGGCGGCCCGTAATTACCCTTCTGATCACAGGATTTAATTTAAAAATGCCAAAACAATAAACTCAAAGGAGGTGAGGGAAAAGGGGAAGGGGGAGGGGGGGGGGGGGGGGGTCCTCGACTGTCAGCAAATCTGATACGCAACCTCAATTAAAAATATCATTGAATGAAAAAATGTGGACTGGACCTGAAAGATAATCAAAAGAGATTAATCTGTTCCTGTTTCACACTCTTGTTTGTACAAACATTTACAAAAAAGAGAGAGAGAGAGAGAGAGAGAGTTTTTTGTTTTAACAACGAAGTATACAAATCAACCTTCACACACGCAGTGTAAAAATCAAATTATACATTAATAATTCTAAATACTTAATTGTTACACATATTTCTATTTTCTTTGGACAAAAAAACTTTATTGGAAGAAGCACATTGTGCAGCTCCTGGGCTGATTTGATTGACAGGTGTAGCACGTGCACTCTAACTAAAAATGCTTGGTTGGTTCAAAGAATGCATTGCTTCTTTATATATGAACATTTTTTACTTACAGCGCTACCCAAAGCTGTGCTCTTTCGTTTCTACTACAATGACATGTACATGTAGATCGTAAACATGTTTTATAGAAAGAATTAGATTTAAAATTACACAAAATATAAAATTTGTTGTATATTATTCCATTCGAGAAAGTACAATTGATTTCATCAGCTCTTTAGAATTGATACTGTTGTCTTGAATAGAGTAAAAGAGAAAAAATCACGGACAAGACAATTTGTCTTTCGTTATGATTCTACGCGCTATTTTAATTGATCAAACTACTACGTATACGATCACATATTACAATTACAAATTGACTTAATTAAACATACGGTTATTTAAAAAAAAGAAATTATACATATTTTGATCAAGCCTTTAAATATGTCGGTCATTATTTTCGGTCTTTGTCTCATAAGAAATCCGTCAGACCAATCGCATAGGTCTAAACATTGCGTGTCATGTAATTTGTTGTTGTTGTTTTCAGTTTCTTTAATTTTCCTTTGGCTTTCTAACGTAAATGAATAAGTATTTAATTTCGTTTTTAAAAAATTAGATAAGAACAATAAAAAAAAATTATCCTTGAATCATCCATTTTCACAGATATATACCGCGTGTTACAAAGTGCAACTGCCTTTGTTGCATTGTGTTACGTTGTGTTTTTTCTTGTTTTGATGCCGTAACAGAGAACAGTAGATCAAAGGCACCGACTTAAACGCGGTGTCCAGTGTTTTTTCTTGAGCTTTACTGTCTGAATAATTTAAGAACCAGTGGAACAATATTAAGTGCATACAGTAGAATAACTTATTAATTAACACATTATGCAAATCAGCTAATTCTTATTCAGTGTTGATGGCATTGTTTACGTGGATACTGATGGATAAGAGCACAACTGACATCAATAAAATATCATTTTCCTTATTCATTTTTTTTGTCCCCCGCCGCAACGCGGAGCGGGGACATAGAAATGCCGGGCGTCCGTCCGTCCGTGGGTCCGTGTGTCCGTGTGTCTGTGGGTCCGTGCATCCGTGTGTCCGTGCGTCCGTCCGTCACACTTTTTTGTAAGCGCTCTCATGCCTACAAATTTTGACGGATTTTCATTATATTTATACCAAATGTTTATACCACTATAACCTTGGTCAAGTTCGAAAATCAGCATTGGTCGATCCTTTTTGTTGGAGTTATGGGACTTTGACCGCAGTAATGACTCCGTTTTATCCAAAAATTGACCTTGTAAGCGCTCTCATGCCTACAAATTTTGACGGATTTTCATTAAATTTATACCAAATGTTTATACCACTATTACCTTGGTCAAGTTCGAAAATCAGCATTAGTTGATACTTTTTGTTGGCGTTATGGGACTTTGACCACAATAATGACTCCGTTTTATCGAAAAATTGACATTGTAAGCGCTCTCATGCCTACAAATTTTGACGGATTTTCATTAAATTTATACCAAATGTTTATACCACTAATACCTTGGTCAAGTTCCTAAATCAGCCTTGGTCGATAGACTCGATACTAGTATACTGCTTGACCGGCGGGGGACCCTGGAATTCTATTCTTGTTAAAATTCATATTGTTCACATGTGACAACCAACACTAATTTTAACATGTGAATAGATAATTAAATGATGAGCCTGTATGTAAAATATAAATTTTTTAAGTAGTTGTCGCATGTGAAAGTGTCTAATTTTAACGAAAACTATTCAAATAACAGTATATAATAAGACATTTGAACGAGCATTCCATGTTTAGCGCACATGAGTGACACCATGATAGTGAAAAATGATGTCATTTTAATACCTGTATGATTCAGCTAATATCATACTTAGCACAATATACAACTGTTTACATCAAATACCAAGACAAAGACCTTAAAAATATCGTAAATTTTGCGGCCATATACTGCCAATACCATATCTTGTTCTCTCGCACATGCCAATACCAGTTTATAACTCATGAATATCTATTTTCAGTATAGCCATGTTTATAAATTTTCTATTTTTAGTATAGTCAGGTTAACGGACAGTACAGCTGAAATCACAAGAGTGAATTACTTCAGATTTACCTATTCTATCGTTAGGAAATAAGAAACAACGTTGATTGTAATACAGGTAACTCTCAATAGCTCTAAGTCCATGGGACCAAGAAAAAACTTCGAGTTCGAGTTTTCAAGAAATCAGAATTTTCCGGGTTGACCGACGGGTTTTAGAATTAGTCTTACCGGATATTATGATTAAGCCATTTATTTAGTGCTAACCTTAGGCACGTGTTTAAACAACGTTTTCTTTCCAGTTAAATATACAGAACTGGGTGTTTTTAAAACTATATACAAACAACTATTGAATAAATTCATAATAATTATTTATATTATGCATCATATTAAGACCAGATTGCTAAGTACTACTGAACTGCGAGACAATCGACATGTCATAAATGTGATAACTGAGTATCACCCATTGTTCCAACTGTACGGGTCCTTCACCATCTGTAAGAACATGTTCAGCAATAATAATTATAATGACAATGATGCTGATAAGCGTAATTTTTACAGTTTTATAATTCTAAAATTTGACAATGGCTCAATATTATAGAATGGCAAGAAATTAGGACTGCGTTTTAAGGTAAATTAATAGTTTTGAACCCAAGGGTACACCACTATATAAAACATGAGTTAAAAGTTACAAACAGGGTACACTATATATTTCTACTAAAACTGAACGTAGGGGAGTCTTTAAATAGCTATAGAAAAGGTTACATCTCTATTAGAAAGTGATACAAGGGATTAGAAGTCTTTATTTTAGTCTTAGTTAAAAAATCAAATATATAAGCTGAAGGAAAGGGTACAGTGGGTACAAAGGGTACACTTGGATACAGGGTAGGTTACAACTCTATTAGAAAGTGATACAAGGGTTAAGAAGTCTTTATTTTCAATATTATCATTTCGTCTCAATTAATTTCTCATTATCATTGCGTCTCCAAATTATCGTTTGGTGTTGATTATAGATTAGGTATCGGTATGGGCAATCATTAAACAATTATCACCTTGCAGGACAAGTGTTGCCTGAATAAACAACACAGGTCCTGCGACTAACGCCTGGAGCCATTTAAATGACCAAGTAGGTGTTAATTAGGTATAGCGTTGGAGATCCACAGTGACTTAGACGTATCAAGAGTAAGAAACTACAGGTGGTGAACAACGGGACTGCAGTTTGACTTTGAGTGATGAAGGGTTTCGACAGATCAAGAGTTCGGATATCGAGAGTAAATTTGCTTAGTTACATAGGGAAAAAAATTGGGACCCTAGACTCACTTAGAGCGATCAAGAACTTCGAGCGATCAAAGTTCAAGCCATTGAGAGTTACCTGTAGTTGAAATACATAAAAATCCCTTTCACATACCTAATTAACGTAATTATGATCTTCCGGAAATTTAAGGGTCATACAAACCGGAATAATCTTATATTGTTTATTTGTACCATGTGGACTTTGATTGACAGTAATGAACACATGCAGAAAACTACAAGTTAGATCTTTGTCTGACTGTACCGTCATCATGGTATAAGAGGTTATGGGGCCTCTTTAAATGGAAAACATCATCACTTTCTCAATAATTTATTAATGGTTTACCATTTTCAGTTCATTTTAAAATAAACAGACATAAAAATGTCAAATTACTCCTCAAGGGGCCTTATTGACAAAAATGAATTTAGGTTGTAGCAACTCCTATGAAAAACACACAAAATATATGCTTACAAAATAATAATGAGGGGGGGGGGCATTTAAGTGTTTTACAGACATCTCATGTTTAATAAAGATCACCAACTATGATTTTCATATAATATATGATAAGGGTGGTCTCAAAAGATGATACCTCATCCTGGTGACTTCTGTAATCTTTTATTACCTTTGTTTTGTCTATAAGATAAGCATTGTAACCTATGGAAGTCTTGTTTCATTTCAGATGGGGAAGATGAAAAAGAAGTGAAAGGTGGTACAAAACAAAATTCTCCAGGAGGAAGGACTATTTCTGAAGTGAAACTTTCTCTGTCAGGTGCTGAGAGTCAAGCTGTAGCTCAAACAATTGTGTTTTCATTTATCCAAAAAAAAAGGCATCCACATTTTTCAAATTTCTTAATTCCAAACATACTGATTTCTCCATATGATTTTCGAATTATTATGTATGATGCAGCTAATGACATTTTGATATGCAGTGTTCCATTACCAATTTTTCAACCTTATCCATCCAATTCTCTTCAAATTGCATCCATCATTATTCTTTGGATGGTTTTACATTACAGAATGTTTTGTGTAGGGATAGAAACTTCACTGATAATAGAAACAATTGGTGAGATAAAGAAAATTCAGTCAAATTTCAAAGACAGAGCAAAAGAAAAGTTGGATTTTTATGTAAATGCATCCAAGTTTGGTGTTCAAGGCTTTCCTTTGGTACCAAGAGCAACACTGCCATCTCATGAATTACTTGGGTTTGGAATTCATTTAATTCCTCAAAAGTAATTTTCTTTAGGTATGAAATGTGACCATGGGTACATCATTCTCAGATATCAAAGCTGCTAAGTTCAATTTTTTTGGTCATTACCTTATCAAAATAGTTTTCCATACATACCAATAATCTTAGAAAGTTATTGACTTTCTTAAGAAGTGGCAAAATAACCCTCTAATGTGAAGTATTTTTTTTTTGGTAAATGAATTTTGTATATTATTTCCCCATTGAAATAATTTATGGCCTATTTGACAAGGAAAACTACGGTACAGCAGTGCGTATTATTATACACATACTAAACAAAACCACGGTTAAAAAGTGACATAAAATTTATAAAAATCAAACCAAGCAGCTTTAAGATAAACAGTATAACTGTTTTTCATCAGCATTAAAAAATTTTATTTTCTTACACAAAATGAAATTGTTATTTACCTATTTGATACCTTTATTCCATTTATTCTGCATATATATGCTTGATATGAACTTAACACTTGCTTAGTTTTTAGCAAGCACTTTCATGAAATCTATGATTTACATATGGAAACTTCTTGAATTGGAATGAATTTTTACTGTATTTATTATTAATAAGTGTATTTAAATAAACTCTTTCATTGAAATGGGATTCTAGACTAGTTGTAGTTTAGTTTTCTCAGCAACTGTTAATTGCAGGTGGTTGAAATTTTAGCACCCTGTATGTTTAGGCATGCCATATAGTAAGATTAATTTTTTAACAAAATTGATGTCAACTTCCTGTCAAATGTTGACATTGCTTTTTAGCTCACAACTAAGAATCTTGGTAGACTTGAAATGCTTGCAGTAAAATGATTTAAAATATATTTTATAGAAGTCATTTTTTTTAAAATCCAGTTTATGTATTTTGCTAGAAAAGAAAAAGATTGTTTATATTTTCTCATTCTCGTTTTTCTAAAGGATTCTCAACTAGAGGGCCTAAATTAAAATGACTAAAAATAAACTAAGAAAACCATGTTTACTTTTTTAAAAACTTTCTTTAATGAATTAAAGCATTTCGTATGTTATAATTTGGTACACTTTGAGTTGTTAATTTATGTCAGTTGTGCACACGAAGACTATTTGTTTACTTGCAAAATGAAAACAGGACTACATGCGTTAACATGACAGGCTGTTTACACTCATATGACGCAATACCGGTACAACATAATTTTGTAACAGCATAAATAACATCATAATTGACCACATTTACAGCGACAGCTTTTTCAAAATATTAACCATTTTTGAGTTATAAAGCGTAGACTTTTAAGGTCTCAAGTTAGCTTTTTGATTAAAATTTGTCTGTTGTCGTTGGTGTTGTCATTGTTGAAAACTTCTTAATTTCATCTTTTGCTCCAGAATCAGGAGGCCAATTTCAACTCAACTTGGTACAGGGCATCCTTGAGGAAAGGGCTTTCAAGTTTGTTTAAATGAAAGGCCAGTTTCTTTTCAAAGGGAAATAATAAGTTTAGAGTGGAAATAGGGTAGAGTGTTTGAAAAACTGTTCTTCTCCAGAACCACTAGGCAAATTTCAACAAAACTTGGTACAAAGCAATCATAGGGATAGGGCTTTTAAGTTTCTTCGAATGAAAGACCAGTTTCTTTTCAAAGGGAAATAATAAGTGAAGATATTGTGAGGTTTAAAATACCAAATTTTAATCTTGTTTCTTAGACTAGCACTGAATAGTATGTCATTGATTCCTTTTATGTTGCTGCTAGCTGATTATATTTACAGCTAATTTTACTCAGGTGAGCGATGTGGCCCCTTGTGTTCTTGTTTTGAAAGATCAGTTTTGATGAAAAAAAATCCAATATCTTAATCTTTTCCATCCTAATGAAGGCATTTTACACACCCTATCCCCCCACTATGATTTAGATTCTAATGAATTAATGTTTACAATTTCATTATTTTTAGAAAATTATCATAAAAACATATAATCCATGACATTATTTATTATTTAAATAAATTTGATTCGTTTTTAATTATAAATATACTAGAATGATCTATTCACTTTTAAAATGTATTGAACTAAATTTGTTTTGGTTTTAGATGTGTATTTTTTGTGTTCTTAATATTCATTAAGATGTGCTTGTTGATTGTACTTTATGAATTGTAGATATTCTTATTAATGTACATATAAAATCAAATCAATTTTTACATGTATTATTCTTATGTAAATTGTGCAATAATGAATATTAATAAAAATGAATTGTTAACTTAATGCAGTTGGTGAAGAGTTTCCATATTCATAGTATACTGTTAACCAACTTTTTATTCACGTGCGAGAAATTTTTGCGAGGTTCCAAGAGCCTCATTGTTGGGAATATTTCACTGTGTACTAAAAGCAAGGTGTGGATAAGATTTGATTGCAAAAATTAGTCGCCTCGAACCAATTTATCTCGAGTAAATCGTAGTAAATATAGTCACGAATAATAGTTAGTTTCCAGTATATACATATATATTGGTAGTTATATTTAATATACTCGGGGTGACACAATCGATTGAAGAATAATTGCAAGACATTTTCGACATAATAACAATGAATTCAGATCATCCCCCTAGCTGCAATAATGTAGCCCCCTCCTGCTATTTATTTTTTTTTTTTTTGGGGGGGGGGGGGGGGAGGGCTCCTCTCCAGGAAACATCAGATTAAAAAAATCGGAGAGGACTACATTATTGCAGCTGTACCTGCTATGAAAGAACCAAACAAATTATAAAAGGACTATATATGGTTTGAGCCTAAAATGGCCCCCTAAAATGAACATTGTCATTTTACTGTAATTCTTTGTTTTATTTGTACAAATATACATTTGAAGTTTTTTCATAATTTTCATTTTGATTTTAGTGCCCACAATTTCAAAATATGACATCATAAAGTTTACCTTTTCCCGCCATTTTCGCATTTTTAGCATAAAACGGCTTGTTTTGAGGCAGTTTTTCTTTAAGGAAACATTGAGCGACTACTTGAACAAACAAAATATTTTCACCAAAGATGTATCTTTCCAATACTTATAAGTGACAAAAAGTTCGTTCTTGTTCAAAGAGTCGCTCTATATTTCCCATTCGAAAAAAGATAAGAAAAATGTCAATTTATGGTTGATTTTGATTGAATTATAAAAATAGCGTCACTTCTGACGTCATATACTGCCAGTGAGTGCATATAAATCAAATAAATAGGTGAAAAACATATTTCATGTCAACTCTTTTATAAAATAACACAACAAATTATTGTACCTGAATCATTTTAAAAATAGCGAATTTTGGGGGCCAAATTTGACTAATATCATATATAGTTCTTTATTGATTTTCAGTATGTGGCCATATTGAAAGCTTCAGACATCATAACTTATCTCCCCTAGCTGTGGATTTAAAGTTTTTCTAAGATTTATTTACATTTTCATCATATGGCCATATTGGCCCTGCCCAAGGGCCCAAACCCATGACCCAAGGTTTCAACAGTACTGCAGTACAGGAGCACCCAAAATGATGCAATAAATTATTTTTTTTTTAATATTTTTAAAAAATTAAATGTAATAATAATTTGGATTATTTCAACAGACACGTAGCTATTATATATTCTTTTCGCAGCAAACATCTGAATGGAGCCCCCCCCCCCCCCCCATCCTAACCACCACCACGCACACACACACACAAACACACTTTTTTGGGAATGAAGTGAACGGAAGAAAATAACCATGATAACAGTGAAAATGAAGTTAACCAGCCTCCTCCAACAACTGTCCAACGAATTAGGATTTTCATAATTCTGATTTTACCACAGACATAAATAACATGTCTCTGATTAGATAACGACGTTATTTATTTATTAAAATATTTACATTTGCAAATATGCTTCCTTATATGAATATAATTTAATTCTGGTTGTAACGCGCTTTCTGATTGGCTAAAAAATTATTTTATATCGTATAAAGAATGTTGCCTACGTCATAGTAAGACTAACGTCAAAAACGTATCAATACGCCTGACGTTACGTTTGAATTTTGTACAATTTTACGTCATTTTAAAGGTCAAATGACTGTTTTTATCTACAATTAAGAGTAAAAAATTAAATTATAAGCAATGAATTCAATATTTATTAGTTTTATACGATATAAAATGGTTTGAAACAGTTTACGCGTTTTTATAAACCGCTTCGCGGTTTATAAAGCGTAAACTGCCCCAAACCATTTTATATCGTATAAAACAAATACATATTGAATTCATTCCTTAAATATAGAAAATCGAAATGTATGAACGTTTTCGTGACGTCACAATGATAACTGCACGCGCTTATTGCTTGACGGTTACAATATTATATTTAAATTCCACATATTTTTTGCTTGTAAAGTGTGTTGAAATCTACGACAGTTATAACACTGTAATACACACAGGGTACTCAAAGGTTGAATTGACGAGTTTTATTATGACGTCACAAACGTGGAACGCAGTAAACTGCAACGTGACAAACGAAAATCAACGTTCACGCTTGTGGCTGTTACTGTGGCTCTTCCATTAATATGAACTTACCCTTAGGATAAGATAGGAATTTCAAGGTATAAACCACATTTGCACACAAGGCAAGAAGTTTAAAAAAATGTAAATATAAGCATTAAATCATGATTTTTTGAAGTATACAGTCTCATAACTGCAGCGATGTGTGCATACACATTTTTATAACGCGCTAACGCGCGTTACTAAATTTGTATGCACACAACGCTGCAGTTATGAGACTGTATACTTCAAAAAATCATGATTCAGTGCTATAGTAGACGTAAAAACACCGTTGTATTAATGACTCTGAACGGTTTGCCATTCTCAAACGTAAATATAAGTAATAAACAGCAATGTTAAAAAGTTCACTGGGATATGAACTTGTTTGGTACGTGATCAAATCTTCTGAGAAGCCCTTCGTGGTTCACAGGGTTTGATCACGTGACCAACCAAGTTCATATCCCAGTGAACTTTTTAGATTGCTATTTATTTTTCACAATTAACGTTATTCAGTATGTGGAAAAAAAAACCTATAACGAATCACCCGAGATTCTAATTTAACCTTGCCGAAATAATCATAATTCCGTCATTGCGTGACTAACACAATAGGTGGATCGGGGTGCAGGAGCTAGCCTAGTATACGGACATTTGAGGCTCCTACATGTACCGTAATTTGTTACATTTGGAAGGCTATATTCACCTTTGATAGCAAAAGAGCTCTGTATACAAGCCATAGCATTTTGATTTTGCTTTACAAAATAATATTGCATGGCCAAACATATCATATTCAAAGGTCACTGTTTTAGGCAGATCTGATGGCAGAGACATAAATAACATTTGTTATTAATGTCTCTGCTGATGGTTAATATGTCCCACAGCCTCCTTAAAAGAGGCACAGAAAAGCCTGTGCCCAGAACCTTTGATTTTAACACTTAAATTTCACGAGTTACCCGAAATTAACAAACTGCAAATGCCAAGGTGTGTTGCATAAAAAAAAATCCTTAAATGTATGACAGGAATTGCTTGCCCTTAGTTGATGCTAGATATAAAGGGTAATAGTTTTGATGTTTACTAAAGTAACATGAGACGAAAAACAAACAAGAATCTGAAACGTATGTTTTTCTTACATTTATAATAGCACGGATTCGAATAAAACAGTTTCATGACATATATTTTAACGGAAACCAAATAGACACTTGTATTTATGCATAGGCAAAACAAATAAATTACCCAGAGCGGTTTATTAATTGTAACGTAACACTACCTCACTACGTCTGTGATAATTCAATTGCGGGTAAAAATCTCAGGGAACCCTCTCAAGGGAGGGTAATTGAAAACAATGTAGACGTAGAGTAAACAAAGCATTTGTTTATAAGTATCACTATTTTAATTCTAATTGTAGTCACTTACACGCATATTTTGTACCGTTTGTTTTGTAGACCTTTTTCAAGTTGAACATTTTAAAGAATGACAACATTATTAATGACCAGCAGACATACATATTTAATTGATCATGCTTACAATTGAAAAGTAATGATATATAGCTTGTATACATTTTCGATTATTATACGAGAGATAGAGAGAGAGAGAGAGAGAGAGAGAGAGAGAGAGAGAGAGAGAGAATTACTAGCGCATGCGTATGTAAATCGGATTCGGGGTTTTCCCACACTTACTATGACCATTCAGCAGAAGCAGCATATCTACAGGTAAGAGGGGTTTTGATTATTCATCTTATACATGCAATATTTTCTCTGAAACTTCTTGCTCTTTAAGATGGCAGAAAAGCTTTCCATAAATGTCTTTGTGATGAGTTACTTTGAATTATTGTTTGATATATTTGAATTAAGTATAAATATACATTACTTCTTCCGACCATATAAACATTATTTCTTTTTACTCTATTTACGCTGCTTAAAAACTGTTCTTTTGATTTGACTAGTTGGTATAAATCACTTTTTCGCCAAAATGTGCTAAACTTTTAAAGAAATATGATCCTTTACAGAAACACGTGTGTCAATTAGGCAAGGAAAAGGAGGAAAAGATCGAGATAAAGGTAACATTATTATTTCCTGTGTGATTTTTGTAAGGTTACTGATGGTTTCATCTAACGATAAACTGGGTTGTGTAGATTTCAACCCTATCAGTATCTTATATATAACGCTATAGATCACAATCGGTTTTCTTAAGTCGATGCAATAAGAATAGTTTCTTGATATAGTTTTCGATGTTTTATACAAAGCAACGTAGAGTTTAATTTACTTTTGGATACCACATTACACATCATTTCACTTTTTTCATAAAACCGTTAAAAGGATTAAATTGAAAATTGGATACACAGAAATAAGCAGAAAAATTAGAGATTCTAAACTATTTTAAGGGTCATAAAATCCTCATTGTTAACAAATGCCGAATTGAAACAAAATTAATTCTATGTTAAAGGGTACCTGCAGTAATTTTTTTTCTGATATTCTGATCATTAAAAAAAGCATGTTTTAGGATTTATGGTTTAGCTGGAATTAATTAAAATGTCAAACCTCACTGAGCAGTGCTGAGAGTAATGTCATGTTGTAAATTTTTTATTTACACCCACCCAGTTAATTCAAAACTTTCAAAGCTACTTACATAATTTTGATGATTTTTTTTATTGGCTGCTAGCTTATACAGGCTTTGTGGCTGCTGTTAGTGGCTGCTAGCTTCAACCTGGTTAATTTCTAGTCAAGGTAATATTAAATATCAAGAAGATTTATGCATGAATAATTAAAGTAAGCTGAAAATAAAGTAAAACATTTACTTATAAATTTATGTAATGTTTGAGTACTCTCGGTATTTTGATGATTTTCTTTATTGGTTGCTAGCTTCTATGGGCTAATTGACTGCTGTTAGTGGCTGCTAGCTTCTATGGGCATAGTGACTGCTGTTAGTGGCTGCTATAGCTTCTATGGGCTTAGTGACTGCTGTTAGTGGCTGCTAGCTTCTATGGGCTTGGTGACTGCTGTTAATGGCTGCTATAGCTTTTATGGGTTAAGTGACTGCTGTTAGTGGCTACTTTAGCTTCTATGGGCATAGTGGCTGCTATGGCTTTTATGGGCTTAATGGCTGCTGTTGGTGGCTGCTAGTTTCTATGGGCTTAGTGGCTGATGTTAGTGGCTGCAAGCTTCTATGGGCTTAGTCACTGCTGTTAGTGGCTGCTAGCTTCAATGGGCTTAGTGACTGCTGTTAATGGCTGCTATAGCTTCTATGGGTTTAGTGACTGCTGTTAGTGGCTACTTTAGCTTCTATGGGCATAGTGACTGCTGTTAGTGGCTGCTAGCTTCTATAGGCTTAGTGGCTGATGTTAGTTGATGCTAGCTTCTATGGGCTTAGTTGCTGATGTTAGTGGCTGCTAGCATCTATGGGCTAATAATTAAAAATGAAGGCCACATTTCTGTAATACATTTAAAAATAATAATTTGCATAACTGAAGGATGAGATCCCTTTCCATATGACAATACACATGAGCAGCACTTTATGTGCAATTTGAGGTTGAACTTTTGCAGTGAATTTTCAGATAATCAATAATCTTAACATTTCATGTCATAGGAAGTATTATGGTCTATTTAATTATTACAAACAAAATAAAAAATATTAAATTATGCCCCCTCCCAGTGGCGGTTGCCGGTTTTAGATTTGCTTCTGTGTGCCTAATGTACATCATCGTGTGCACAGATTTAGAGAAGGGTGGGAGTGAGGGGTCCAGACCCCCCCCCCCCCCCAATGAAAATTCATTTATATCAATAGTACTGTAAAATTACCAAAAATACACCTTGGACCCCAATGCTCTTACAGACATGTAAACACTCTAACCCATTGTGCTTCAATGTTAGGTAACATTATTTGGGAGGTAAATATTTAATTAATATTTAATATACTTTATTTTTTGTCTCAATAGGAAGTATACATCACAATATGCAGGTGTCCTGCACCACCTTAAAGCTGTTATTTACCTAATAAAATAGTGCAAGTGGATTTGAAGAATAGGTCATAAAAATACATGCATGTTACAAATAACTGATCTTTGTCTGAAGTTACGTACACAACACAGGTCTGCAGGTCTCAATAGCGGGTACTAGTTTTACCCAGCTCTTCGATTAGATGGGTTCATGTGTACACATACATGTACGTACGTGTTTTCCATATGCAGAAAAGGATTAGTTAAGATCAGCTAAAGGAATTCATTATTGTGTTTGAATTGGATTATCATTTGATGTTGACCAATATAGGTAAGCATAATACATGTAGTAGCAGTAGCAGAATATAATGAGATGCCAGCATACATAAGTTCTACTTTCACTTTCTAAATGTGATCTCCATTTGACAGCATACTGTATCATCATCTTTTGATATTTAAATAAGCTTATCCTCGTTACCTATCTTATCGCATTTGTAAAGTTTCTGTAATTTTAATTGCAAAAGTTATTTTTTTCATTTGTCAGACTTGCAGTTTTGAGTTGACCCCATATTGACCCTGTATAAACAATTTCATATTAAATTTGTGTATTACATGTAAATAAGTGTAGACACATATCATTTTTATATGAGTTATAATAGGAAAGAAGGAGTATTTCTTTCTTAATGTATTATAATGCATCAAATACAATGTAGGTCATGACCTTATGGGACTGTTCTGACCCCATGAAACAGGAAAAAAAAAATATCTTCTAATATGTCATTATAATGCATCAAATGGTGCAAAGTACATTAATGCCCCCTAGGTGATGTCTTAACCCCCCCCCCATCTCCCCCCGCCTTTATGAAATAGGAAATGATGATACACTGTATGATTTTATTAACCTGAGATCTAGCTGAGATCCTCATCCCTAAACCATATAATTTATTCTTGCTCTTTGTGTCATAGCGCGTAAAATTGTATGTAGATTATGCCCCCTTGGAGACACTCTGACATTGTAGAACTAGAAATAATAAAGTATTTTATCTTATTCATATGTAGTGTTTGATCCATGTGGGTAATTCCTAGCCTAATGATGACACTGCTTTGTTTAGGAAACTTTACAATTGCCCCAAATAGACGAATACACATGCATAAAACATTTTGTTTATAAATCTTAAAAATTCAATTAAGCAATTTGCAAAGTGTTAATGTGCATCAGGGAAGAAAAAGCAATCAAGAAATGATTTAAAATTTGCTACTGTACACATGTACTAAGAAGACTGAATCTTTAGAACCGCTGGTTAGATGGGGGGGGGGGGGGGGGGGGTAGTGAATGTGGAGTATAAACATTTATAATTTGAATCATTTATTGTAGTTATTAATTTTAACTTGTCAATGAATACTAGTTATTGATCCCAAGGTAGAAATATGACCTCTGATCATATCTCAATAGATCATTTGTCAATTATGCAAGGTGTAATGTAATTTTTTTTAAGAATAACATTTTTTAACGGTTAAATTATATATAAGATAGATCATTTGACAATTAAGGGGGGGGGGAGAACAGTTTATATTTGAGTTTGTTTGGTGGTGGGGGTTCCAAGTCATATATTTGACAATTTTTTAATGTAATTTAAAATAAGACTAAGCCATACTATACAGTCATGAACATGAATAGTATAGAACAAAACACAAACTAATACATGTATATATACATAGGAAGTATTACAAAACATAGATGATTGATCTATATCTGGGTTCTTAAATTGAATCATATATCATGTACATATTTTATTATTGTTTCTTTGTTCAAGGCATTTCAGATGGTATGTAGGTCATGATCCCAAGTGCTCTTCCTGAAATTATCAAATATCATAAAAACCATTGAGATCCCCACCTTAATCCAAAGATATTATTCCTCCTTATGTCATCCTGACCCCCTTAGAATCAGAAATTGTCAATTATCTTTAAATTATTGATGTTTGACGATCCTATCTCTATTTAATCTTTATTATTAAGTCTCCCGAATGAAATTTGGAGACTTATTGTTTTAGTAGGGTTCTTATAAATACATGTATTATTATTCTTCGTCTTCTTTCCCACTCTGAGCTTCTCAGAAATGACTGAACAGAATTGTACAAAACTTTAGGATATGATACATGTAGGCCTGCTTATCTAGTTGTGCACCGTGGTTTGGTTTTTCTCATTTTGGGTTAGACAACCACTTTTCGGAGGGGGGGGGGGTCAAAAGGGTGTGGGGTGTAACTTTGAACCTTGTAGGAAGAATCGTAGACTCTATTGTAAATGATAACTTGAAAACAGACAAAGATAATAATATAGGGTTTTCATAATCATATCTTGACTAGATCTGACCCCTGAGGTCATCCCCACCCCCCAGGAATTTGAAATTACCATATATCTCAGAAACTGATATAATAATGACCCCTAAACCATATATATTCATGTTTATGATGTCAAGGGGTATCAAATGTTATGTAGGTCATGGGCCCTGTGGGTAGTCCTGACCCCCTCGAACAGCAAGTCCCTTAATATCTTCAAAACAGTTGAGATCCCCACCCTTAAACCATATATATTCTTGTTCCTTGTGTCAAGGGGCATCAAACGGTATGAAGATCATAGGCCCCGGGGGTGGTTGTGACCCCCCTCATACAGGAAGTGCACGAATATCTCAAAAACGGTTGAGATCCCCACCCCTTAACCATATATATTCTTGATCCTTAAAGGGCATCAAAAGGTATGTAGGTAATGGGCCTCAGGGTTGAATTAAATTTTTAAAAACAATAATGCACATCTATGGAACAGTTCCTATCATATCCCAAGATATGATGTGTTTATCCATTAAATCATAAGAGGAGTTCTGGGATCTTTGGTTTTTTTTAGTGATATTAAACGTCAATTTTCTGCTACTATTTGACTCCCTGGATGAAATTAAAATTTTTAAAACCTTATTGCACATCTATAGGACAGCCCCAATTGTATCCCAAGAGATGACATAGCTACTCCAAAAGTTGTAAGAGGAGTTCTGGGAACAATACATTTTTTAGTAAAATAAAAAAAACATCATTTTTTTAGCCATTAAATGACCCCCAGGACAAAATAGAAAATTCCAAAACCTTATTGCGCATCTATAGGATACTGTAAAACATATTCCAAGAGATGATATGTCTACTGTTGAAAATGTAGGAGGAGTTCGAGGAAGAAGGTTTTTTGTGATTTAACGTCATTTTTTACCAATTATTTAACCCCCAGGACTAACAGAGAATTTTTGAAACCTTTTTACAAAACAACATGATACCCCAAATCAAACTCCAAGAGTTCAGTTTGCTGGTTTATAAGATGTAAGAGCAGTTTGAGAAAGTAAAACGTGACAGACGGATGGACGAAACAGGGTAACAACAATATACCCTAACTTTCTTTAGAAAGTGCAGGTATAAAAATAAAAAAAAGAATGTTGTTTTTCTTACAGATGACACTTAAGAAAAGTTACAGACGCAAAAGCCGTAAAATGTGAGTATTAATGCATAGTCAATGCTGGTAACTTTATATAAAAGTGTACTGAGTTTTTAGCTCACCTGAGCTGAAAGCTCAAGTGAGCTATTCTGATCACATTTTGTCTGTCGTCCGTCTGTCTGTCCGTCCGTCCGTCCGTCTGTCCGTCCGTAAACTTTTCACATTTTCAACATCTTCACAAGAACTACTGGGCCAATTTCAACCAAACTTGGCACATATCATCCTTAGCCAAAGGGGATTCAAAGTTGTGAAAATTAAGGGTCACACGCGTTTTCAAGGGGAGATAATTAGAAATTTATGAAAAATTTCGAGAAATTTTCAAAAATCTTCTTCTCAAGAACCATAATGCCAGGAAAGCTGAAACTTGTGTGGAAGCATCCTCAGGTAGTGTAGATTCAAAGTTGTGAAATTTATGACCCCCGGGGGTAGGGTGGGGCCACAATGGGGGGTCGAAGTTTTACATAGGAATATATAGAGTAAATCTTTAAAAATCTTCTTCTCAAAAACTAATCAGCCAGGAAAGCTGACACTTGTGTGGAAGCATCCTCAGGTAGTGTAGATTCAAAGTTGTGAAATTCATGACCCCCGGGGGTAGGATGGGGCCACAATGGGGGCTCGAAGTTTTACATAGGAATATAAAAGAGTAAATATTAAAAAGTCTTCTTCTCAAGAACCATAATGCCAGGAAAGCTGAAACTTGTGTGGAAGCATCCTCAGGTAGTGTAGATTCAAAGTTGTGAAATTTATGACCCCCGGGGGTAGGGTGGGGCCACAATGGGGGGTCGAAGTTTTACATAGGAATATATAGAGTAAATCTTTAAAAATCTTCTTCTCAAAAACTAATCAGCCAGGAAAGCTGAAACTTGTGTGGAAGCATCCTCAAGAAGTGTAGATTCAAACTTGTGAAATTCATGACCCCCGGGGTAGGGTGGGGCAACAATTGGAGCTCGAAGTTTTACATAGGAATATAAAAGAGTAAATATTAAAAAGTCTTCTTCTCAGAAACTAATCAGCCAGGAAAGCTGAAACTTGTGTGAAAGCATCCTCAGGTAGTGTAGATTCAAAGATGTGAAAATCATGACCCCTGGGGGTAGGGTGGAGCCACAATGGGGGTCGAAGTTTTACATAGGAATATATAGATTAAATCTTTAAAAATCTTCTTCTCAGAAACTAATCAGCCAGCAAAGCTGACACTTGTGTGGAAGCATCCTCAGGTAGTGTAGATTCCAAGTTGTGAAAATCATGACCCCCGGGGGTAGGGTGGGGCCACAATGGGGGGTCGAAATTTTACATAGGAATATACAGAGTAAATCTTTAAAAATCTTCTCCTCATGAACCATAAGACCAGGAAAGCTGAAATTTGTGTGGAAGCATCTTCAGGTAGTGTAGATTCAAAGTTGTGAAAATCATGAGCCCCGGGGGTAGGGTGGGTCCACAATGGGGGGTCGGAGTTTTACATAGGAATATATAGAGTAAATCTTTAAAAATCTTTTCTCAGAAACTAATCAGCCAGGAAAGCTGACACTTGTGTGAAAGCATCCTCAGGTAGTGTAGACTCAAAGTTGTGAAAATCATGACCCCCGGGGGTAGGGTAGGGCCACAATGGGGGGGGGTTCGAAGTTTTACATAGGAATATATAGGGTAAATCTTTAAAAATCTTCTTCTCAGAAACTAATCAGCCAGGAAAGCTGACACTTGTGTGGAAGCATCTTCAGGTAGTGTAGTTTCAAAGTTGTGAAAATCATGACCCCCGGGGGTAGGGTGGGGCCACAATGGGGGGGGGGGTCGAAATTTTACATAGGAATATACAGAGTAAATCTTTAAAAATCTTCTTCTCAGAAACTAATCAGCCAGGAAAGCTGAAACTTGTGTGGAAGCATCCTCAGGTAGTGTAGATTCAAAGTTGTGAAAATCATGACCCCTGGGGGTAGGTTTGGGCCCCTATGGGGGGTCAAAGTTTAACAAAGGAATATATAGGGTAAATCTTTAAAAATCTTCTTCTCAGAAACTAATCAACCAGATGATTTTTTATAATTGTTAAGACTTTCGCCCCAGGACAATTCTTTGGCCTCACAAGAAGGTTCAAAGTTTGCTGTAGGTTTATATCCCATATATAAACTATTGTTAAGGATCTTTTTGAGAACTGCAATACTCAACATATGATATGACTTTAAAATCATCCTGTTAGAAAAGGGACTAATGATTATAAGTTTGTATTAATTATGACTCCATTAAGCTGATTTTATTATACCTATTGTTCCTCAGGTGAGCGATGTGGCCCATGGGCCTCTTGTTATCATTGCAATTAACCGCATATGAATAGACAGACGCTGGAAAAACTGATCAAAATAGCTCTTTTGAGCTCTCAGTTCAGGTGAGCTAAAATTTAAATATATCACGATGCTTACATAGTTAATAATCACAAGTTGCAACATTGCATGTAGTTTAATATTGAGAAGATTTTAAAGAAGCATTGTCGTGATTTTAATGCTTACAATGCTTCAGCAAAGCATTTTTAATAGGCAACCAAGAGTGTATTTGTTGAGTTATAAGTGAGTTGCAGAGCTTACAATTTTTTGCTATGTAATCAAAGCTTGTGTTTACATTTTCAATGTTAAAGTGAAAATTCCCGTTTTAGACCTAAAATGAAGGTGTTAAATGTTAGGAACTGTTAATTAATGCTTAAAATCCATAAGAAGATGTAAATCAGGATTAAGGATAGTTACTAAACAGCATGTTGTTACAAAATAGCGCTGAAGAGTACCAGTACCAAATACTAAGTTACCAAGCACATTTCAAAACACAATTATGGCCTGTATGTAGTATGGGATGGGATAAATTCAAGAGTGAGACAGTTCCTCAGCATGCATTGTGGGAAACCCACAGATGATTACGCATCGTTCCTCTCTCCATCGCCGGCTGATGGAGAAAGGAACGATGCGTAATCAACTTTGGCTTTCCGGCAATGCTCAGCATGCAAATTTCGCAGAACTAGACCACATAAACAAATGAATAATTAACCCTCCACAAAGGTTTATTTTATTCATTTGTGGGATCTCTATGACATGTTGTTATTAGTGCAAATAGGGAACTCACGAGGAATTGATAGTGTGATTTTTAGCTCACCGAGACGAAGTCAAGGGGAGCTTATGCTATACCCTTGGCGTCGGCGTCTGGACCTGGTTAAAGTTTTTGTTGCAGGTCCTGTATCTAAGCTATTACTTGTCCTATCTTCACCAAACTTGCATGGGTGATGCATCTGGACCTACTTATGGACTTGCATCAGGATCATAAGACACACCATCCATGCAAGTTTAGTGAAGTAAAAAAAATAGGACCAGGAGTAACTTAGATATTGCTATCAAAGGGCACCTGCAACAAAAACCTTAACCTGCGGTTTTTGGAGCCGGTTAAAGTTTTTGTTGCAGGTGCCCTTTGATAGCAATATCTAAGTTACTGCTAGTCCTTACTTCACCAAACTTGTATGGTTGGTGCCTCTTATGATACTGATGCACCTGACAGGCTTGAATGCTGAATCTGAGCCATAGGTTTCGGATGCTGGAGGAGGTTAAGGTTTTAAGAGCTGGTTAAATTTTTTGAAACAGGTGCCCTCTGATGATGATATCTTAGTTATTACTTGTCCTAACTTCACCAGACTTCCATGGATGGTGCGTTTTATGATACTGATTCACCTGACAGGCTTCAATGCTGAGTCTGAGCCATAGGTTTCAGATGCTGGATAAGGTTAAGTTTTTTTTAAACAGGTCACATGTTACAAAGATAATAGTACTATTTTAAACTTGCATAGTTGATTAAACTGTAATATGAATGAATCGCAGAGGAAGCTTCAGATGCAGAGCTTGATCTCCATTATCAAGGATGCTAAAAATTTTATCTTAGTTATTACAGGTCCTAACTTCACCAAACTTGAATGGATGGTGTGTCTTATAATACAGATGCACCTGACAGGCATGGATGCTGAATCTGAGCCATAGATTGCGGATGCTGGATGAGGTTTAGTTTTTTGGAACAGGTCACATGTTGAATAGATGATAGCTTGCATAGTTGATTGAACTATATTATAAATGAAACGCAGAGGTTGCTTCAGATGCAGAGCCTGATCTCCATTATCAAGGATGCTAAAGAAATCTCCTACCTCACTTAAACCTGCTTGATATATATAGATAGATGTGTTTGTGGATAAATGATATAATATGATTCCTATAATATAGTATTGTATGATATAAAACACTATTGTTTAATATGGTACAATATAATATCATATGTTATATTGTAAAAAGTTATATGATACGATATTATATTGTATCAATTTTTTTTATATTTTATGATATGATATTGTATCATGATATATTGTTCTGTATAGTATTGTATACTATGATACAATATTATAAAATATCATATTGTATCTATAATATTGTATCATACGATATTGTATAATATGATATTGGTTTCTGTAATATACAATTATATCATGTGAAATTGTATTATATGATCATAGTGTAATATTATATATTATCGTATCATATGATATTGTATAATATGATATTGGCTTATGATATTTTATTTTATTATACTTTCATGTTAAATACTAAAATCTGATTGGTTTAGACACAGTTGATAATCCGTTCTATTACCCTCAGCGTTAGCAACACACTTAGCAACGGGTTACACAACGAATTGTTACATGCGCATAAATTATGTGCGTACAGTTCGCCATGGAATTCACGTCATTTCAATCTATATAAAAGCAGAAAAAAATCTCGAGAATTAAGACATTCAGTATAATAAAATAAATAGTGCCTGTTTGGGAGGATAACAGTTGAAAATGACACCCCTCAAAAACACCATTGTCAACCTCAATAGTTTCCTCAGGGTTTCCCAAACAGGCACTATTTATACAGTTACTGTATTATATGATATATATTGTAAGTAAAATAGGATGCAATATTTAATCTTATATTATTTTATTGATTAACATATGAACATATGATTATCATACAATTTTTTAACAGATGATATACATGTATGATTTTGTGTCAAAACAGAATCCATGAATTTCCAAAATCATAAAGTATGATTTTCATATAATATGATAAAGGTGGTCTCATAAAGGTGATGTCTCATAAGGGAGATGCCTCATCTTGGTGAGCTTTGTAATCTGTGATTACCTATGTTTATATCTTGGGTACCTGTACCCTCTTGATTATCGTAAAGAAAATGCTTTGTTATTCTTTATTCTCAATATATATTCATTGCAATAATCAAAATAATTTAACTTAGGAACATTGCATTACAAACACTCGCATGGGGCGTTAGAAATATTATTACTATATATACAGGGTACATGATATATAGGATATACTGCAATGATTTTGAATTAGCAGAAGCAGCTGTGTGTGAAATATGCCAAAAAAAGACAGCCAAATGTAATATGTTTACAGTTTTTTAACATATGTTCTAAAAGAAGCTTTTTAATCTTGTTTTCAGGACCTTCAAGAATTTGAAAATATTTGTAAGACTTCGTCCGTTCACATGGACCAACAATCTTAGGATAACCACAAGCTCGAATGGAAGGATAGTGGAACTGAAAGAGAAAAAATAGACATCTTTTTATATTATATTTCAGTAATAAATTTGATTTCTGTTTTAATTTGTATTTAAACCAAAATATCTATGACTTTGATCCTCATTTGGATTAGAGCTTTGTATAATTATGTAAACAAAAGGGCCAGAGGCCACATCGCTCATCTGACAGCATATTGAACAAGAGGCCCATGGGCCACATCGCTCACCTGAACAGCAGTTCCTTGTAACATTACATTTCTTAGCATATGCTTTTTCTATTTTAAACATTGAACCCCTTTCTGGGGACCCAGTAATGGTCCGAGGTTTATGGTTGGCTTGAACAACATAAATAGTAACATAGGAATGAAAATGTGTAGCACTGCGGTGGGACCGAACGTACACAACCTGAAAAACTGAACGTAGAAGAGTTCCACTTCAAGAGGAATAACTCTCAGACTGTACAGAACATTAAGAAAGATAACTCTTGGTTCCACTACATTAGAGTTTACACAATTTGAGGATCCTTGCATAGTAATCTCACAAACTGTAGCATTATAGTTCTCGAGAAGAACTTTTTAAAAACATTTTCAATATATCTTTCTATGTAAAACTTTGAACCCCTTTTGGGGCCACAGTATTAGTCCAGTGCTAAAGTTTTAATTATTTGGAATCTACATTATTTAAGGATGCTTGCATAGTTATCTCACAAGCTGAAGCATTATAGTTCCCTAGAAAAAGATTTTTCAACATTTTCCCTCTATATTTCTATGCTAAACTTTGAACACCTCTTGGGGCCCCAGTATTAGATTGAGGTCACGGCTTTTATAATTTCGAATCTACACTATTTGAGGGTGCTTACGTAGTTATCTGACAAATTGATGCATTGTAGTTCTCGAAAAGAAGATTTTTAAACATTTTCCATATATACCGGTACTTCTACATTTAACTTTAAACCCATCTTGGGTCCCTAGTATTAGTCCAGGGGTCACTATTTTAAAACTGTCGAACCTTCATTATCCAAGGTTGTATGCATGATAGTAATCTCACAAATTGAAGCATTGTAGTTCTCGAGAAGAAGATTTTTTAACCTGTTACCTTTATATTTCTATAATAAACTTTGACCCCATCTTGGGGCCCCATTATTGGTCCGGGGGTCACGATTTTACGAATTAGGAATCTACATAAGCGAAGGATGCATGCATAGATATTCCACTAACTAAAACATTGTAGTTCTTGAGAAGAAAATTTTTAAACTTTTCCTTTGTTTTTTAAAATGTTTAAATTTTGAACCCCTCTTGGTGCCCATCAATTGTCCGGGAGTTACAATTTTTTGAATCTACATTATTTAAGGATGTACATGTATGCATAGTAATATCCCAAACAGTTGCACGATGGTTCTTGAGAAGATTTTAAAACATTTTCCTATATATGTTAAAATCTAAACCCCTCCTGGGGCCCCACTTTTGTTCGGGGGTCACGATTTTTACAATCTGCACTATATATACAACCTTTTGTGTATGTATTGGCATTCCTGGTGCAGTGGTTCTTGAGAAGAAAATTTTTAAACATTTTCCTATGTATTTCTATGTTAAACCCCGCCTGGGGCCCCAGTTTTGGTCCGAGGGTCACGATTTTTACAATTTAGAATCTTCATTATACATACAAGCTTTTGTGTAAATATTGGCATTTCTGGTGCAGTGGTTCTTGAGAAGAAGATTTTTTAAACATTTTCCTATGTATTTCTATATATGTTAAACTTTGAACCCCGCCTGGGGCCCCAGTTTTGGTCCGAGGGTCACGATTTTTACAATTTAGAATCTTCACTATATATACAAGCTTTTGTGTAAATATTGGCATTTCTGGTGCAGTGGTTCTTGAGAAGAAGATTTTTTAAACATTTTCCTATGTATTCCTATATATGTTAAACTTTGAACCCCGCCTGGGGCCCCAGTTTTGGTCCGAGGGTCACGATTTTTACAATTTAGAATCTTCACTATATATACAAGCTTTTGTGTATGTATTGGCATTTCTGTTGCAGTGGTTCTTGAGAAGAAGATTTTTTAAACATTTTCCTATGTATTTCTATGTTAACATTTGAACCCCGCCTGGGGCCCCAGTTTTGGTCCGAGGATCACGATTTTTACAATTTAGAATCTTCACTATATATACAAGCTTTTGTGTATGTATTGGCATTTTTGGTGAAGTGGTTCTTGAGAAGAAAATTTTTAAACATTTTTCATATGTAGTTCTATGTTAAATTTTGATCCCCGCCTGGGGCCCCAGTTTTGGTCCGAGGGTCACGATTTTTACAATTTAGAATCTTCATTATACATACAAGCTTTTGTGTAAATATTGGCATTTCTGATGCAGTGGTTCTTGAGAAGAAGATTTTTAAAACATTTTCCTATGTATTTCTTTGTTAAACTTTGAACCCCGCCTGGGGCCCCAGTTTTGGTCCGAGGGTCACGATTTTTACAATTTAGAATCTTCACTATATATACAAGCTTTTGTGTAAATATTGGCATTTCTGGTGCAGTGGTTCTTGAGAAGAAGATTTTTTAAACATTTTCCTATGTATTTCTATGTTAAACTTTGAACCCCGCCTGGGGCCCTTGTTTTGGTCCGAGGGTCACGATTTTTACAATTTAGAATCTTCACTTTGTATACAAGCTTTTGTGTAAATATTGGCATTCCTGGTGCAGTGGTTCTTGAGAAGAAGATTTTTTAAACATTTTCCTATGTATTTCTATGTTAAACTTTGAACCCCGCCTGGGGCCCCAGTTTTGGTCCGAGGGTCACGATTTTTACAATTTAGAATCTTCACTATATATACAAGCTTTTGTGTAAATATTGGCATTCCTGGTGCAGTGGTTCTTGAGAAGAAGATTTTTTAAACATTTTCCTATGTATTTCTATGTTAAACTTTGAACCCCGCCTGGGGCCCCAGTTTTGGTCCGAGGGTCACGATTTTTACAATTTAGAATCTTCATTATACATACAAGCTTTTGTGTAAATATTAGCATTTCTGGTGCAGTGGTTCTTGAGAAGAAGATTTTTTAAACATTTTCCTATGTATTTCTATATATGTTAAACTTTGAACCCCGCCTGGGGCCCCAGTTTTGGTCCGAGGGTCACGATTTTTACAATTTAGAATCTTCACTATATATACAAGCTTTTGTGTAAATATTGGCATTTCTGGTGCAGTGGTTCTTGAGAAGAAGATTTTTTAAACATTTTCCTATGTATTTCTATGTTAAACTTTGAACCCCGCCTGGGGCCCCAGTTTTGGTCCGAGGGTCACGATTTTTACAATTTAGAATCTTCACTATATATACAAGCTTTTGTGTAAATATTGGCATTCCTGGTGCAGTGGTTCTTGAGAAGAAGATTTTTAAAACATTTTCCTATGTATTTCTATGTTAAACTTTGAACCCCGCCTGGGGCCCCAGTTTTGGTCCGAGGGTCACGATTTTTACAATTTAGAATCTTCATTATACATACAAGCTTTTGTGTAAATATTAGCATTTCTGGTGCAGTGGTTCTTGAGAAGAAGATTTTTTAAACATTTTCCTATGTATTTCTATATATGTTAAACTTTGAACCCCGCCTGGGGCCCCAGTTTTGGTCCGAGGGTCACGATTTTTACAATTTAGAATCTTCACTATATATACAAGCTTTTGTGTAAATATTGGCATTTCTGGTGCAGTGGTTCTTGAGAAGAAGATTTTTTAAACATTTTCCTATGTATTTCTATGTTAAACTTTGAACCCCGCCTGGGGCCCCAGTTTTGGTCCGAGGGTCACGATTTTTACAATTTAGAATCTTCACTATATATACAAGCTTTTGTGTAAATATTGGCATTTCTGGTGCAGTGGTTCTTGAGAAGAAGATTTTTAAAGACATGCACCCTATACTCACTGTTTCGCAATTATCTCCCTTTTGAAAAGGGCTGTGCCCTTTATTTTAACAATTTATAATCCCCTTTCCATAAGGATGCTTTGTACCAAATTTGGTTAAATTTGGCCCAGTGGTTTTTGAGAAGAAGTTGAAAATGTGAAAAGTTTACAGACGGACGGACAGACGGACGGACGGACGGACGGACGACGGACAACGGGTGATCAGAAAAGCTCACTTGAACCTTCGGTTCAGGTGAGCTAATAAAACCTTGAAAAGTTTTCTCTTTGCAAACAGACAGGAGCTTTGTAACATTTACTTCCAACAATTAAGAGACAATTTGTCTCAAACAGATGGAGCTGCGCATGCGCCTTGACCAGTCTCTGCAATGAGACAAGTATTATCGTAAAAAAGGTGGACAAATCTACCACTGTCGCAGATTAGAACTGTGCCAGTTATGTAGCTGAAGAACTCAGGCAATTATCCACAAGGACAATACACAAGATATACATAGCATGGTCAACAAGGTCGGAAGTGAAATGCACTTGCTCCTCCTCGAGCGTGCTGATGTGATGTATCACTCCACCTGCATATTGCATTTATTTTTACACACAGATCTATGTGGTAGTAAGGTGCATGTGTAATTCTGGAACAGTCATCTAATAGATAATAGTCTAAGATTTACTTGGTAAAATTTTCACCATAAATGAGAAAGAAGATGGATATACACTCATTGTATTGACATTTGGACCTTAAAATGAATTGGTGCTGTATGTTTAGGCCAATGTTCGTAACTTGTTGTGCAAAAGTTCTTTCCATATGATTGATTAGCTGTAATAACGTAGCCCTCTCCCATTTTTTTTTTTTTAGATCTGATGTTTCAAAAAAAAAATAGGGAAGAGAGGGCTACATTATTGCAGCTAATGATTGATGGATTTTTAAGATAACATCCGTAAACTAGATGTACCGGGTATTAGATGTATTTTTTTCATTTTCTAATAGTGACCTTGAATACAAGAAACAAGCAATCTTTGTATCGAATTTTAGCTTCCAAACATTTTCAATTATAAGATATGGCCTAGACAGGAATTATGCATTTTTAACAATGACCTTGAACTTGCACAACTGAATCTAGGTCAAATTTATGACACCCTAAGTTGTAAGCAATTTTTAAGTGAAGAAGGAACATTTAATGTTTCTCTATAAGAAGGGATAAGACCTGACAAAATTATGAAGTTTTTCTTTTCAATGACCTTGAACTTGCCCAAATGACCTTGAGTCAAAATCATGACACACCCTCAGGTCATAAACAATCTTTGTTTGAATTAAGAGGTTCAACTTTAAATGTTTTCAATAAGAAGGGTATAGATCGGATATAGGCCTAACCCGAAGTTACTAGTATGAACTGTTGTTTTCATTGACCTTGAACTTGCTCAATATCATAACACACCCTCAGGTGATAACCAATCTCTGCATGAAGAAAGAAATTCCAGTGTTTCTCCATAACAAAGATATTGCACAGACAGATGGACAGACGGACAGATGGAAAAAGGTTATTTCTATATACCTTCCAAACTTTGTTTGCAAGGTGGTTTTACAAAAGGTATCGCACATTCACACTATGACAGACAGATGGACATAGAGACTTGTAAACCAAATAAAGATATCTCTGAGTCAATCTAATTAAAATTAGATCTTTGATCCGCTCCTATTAGATCGCTACACAAAGATCTGATCTTTGTCTCCGAGTCAAAGCTTATCAGTGATACAGCTGCTCTGAATCGAGTGAACAAAAGTATTACTTTTAAATAAAAGATTACCATGTAATATTATTGGTCAACTTTGTAAATGAAATGCAAATTACGGCACATGAAATAAACATGATGAATACAAGTAAGATAAATCACACTGTTTTCTTGATTTCCGAAATAGCAAGGCATGAATAAACTTTACTTTTAGTAGGCAAATTGTTTTCTGAATAATATTCTATTGCACATAAAGATTAAATATGTAACTATAAATGTTTTACTTTTAAGGTAGCAAGGGACAGTTTTGAATAAAGTACCCGTCAATATTTTTGTAAATTTGAGAGTTGCTGTACTTGAAGGCTTATGAGTGTTGCTAAAATTCATGAAATGATTTTTAATTTATCATTAGTTAGAGGGGTGTCTCTTGTTGAAATTGATATGCAAAATGTAGGCCCTATATGTTAGGTACATGAGAATCAGAAGTAAAATGCGAAACCTGCGGCTATGACTGTTGTGTTGACATTACACAGTGAAATTTCAAGTTACAGATGGGAGGTAAAATAACATGAAAAGTAGGTGGATGGGACATTGTAAACTATGTACCGGTACGTTTCTACCATGTGATAGTGCAACATGCACGTGGTACGGAAGGTTAACCCTCTGCAGGGAAATAGCTGGGGGAGGTCTAAAAAGCTGAAAAATCATGAAAAATTAGCAAAATATGAAAGGGTCAAAATCTCATAAAAACCAGTATGTAGAGAATTTTACAGGTTTTGACTAGTAATTTTCTTCAGAAATTGGTGATTGGCCTTATAAAGAGTGAATTAAAGGTATTTGTGGTGAATAGGAACTGAGAAAATTCTAGTTACAGAGTTCCGAAGACATGCATTCCTTGGCTACAATGAATTGTATAAAAAAACCAAAAAAAACTGTTCCGTGCCACCTAAGGCAAACACATAAGAATAACGTTTTTTGTAATCTACATGTCATGCGCGGATGCGGATCTAGAGGGGGGGTCGGGGGGGTCCCGACCCCCCCTGGAAAATGAAAATTTATTAAATTTACATAGTAAAATTATCGCGAAAATATGCCTCGGACCCCCCCTGGCAAACACAATTATCCTTCGGACCCCCCCTGGAAAAATTTTCTGGATCCGCGCATGCATGTAATTATTAATAAAGATTTACATGAAGCTATCATTGAAAAGTAAATAAAGTAGTTCAAGGCGCAATGTGTGTGCAAATAGTAAAATTTGATGGATGCCTCATATGGACACAATAAGCATTGTAGACATTTAGCAAGAAGTTGACATCAAAATTTGTTCAAAAATGAATCCCACCATATGACATGCTTAAACAAAGAGTGTACGTGTTTATAAAATTTCAAGCATCTGTATGATTATATAAAAGTAGCTGCTGGGAAATCTTTGACGAAAATTTTCCTAAAATTTAGGCTATATAAAAACCAAGTTGTCATTTGACAGGAAGTTTGCGTCTGATTGGTATGAAAATAAATCCCATCATATGGCGTAAATTACCTAAACAAAGAGTGTGTTAAAATTTCAAATACATGCATTTGCAATTAATAGTTGTTGAGAAAAATGTGTCAAAAATTTGTTAGACACACACCACACAAAGGTAAAAGGTATACCCCTCTTTTCTTCAGAGCAGAGGTATAAAACATGATAAATATATGCAACATGCACATATTTAATTTCTAATTAACTATGGATTTTAACTCTTGGCCATGAGTCCCCCAGTGGAAGAGAACATGAGTACAACACCATTTGGACTTTTATTCAGTTCATGTAAGGGAACATAAAAATTGCAAGTATACTTCATTTAAATTTCTCATACTGGATCTTGACCTCCCAAACTGACAGCAGAAAAATGACCCCTAACTTGAGTGAAATATTTTCAACATAGGCAAATTCAAAATTAAAAAAAAATAAAAATATTCAGTAGCATTTTAACCCAGGGTGCAAAAAGATAACAAAATATGTATTATTGTAAAATAAGTAAGAAGATAGACAAATAAGCTTGAAAAAGGTTTATTTTACTGGTATATTGAACCTGTGTAAACAAAAGGGGATGAGCCTTTTTAAAATATTCACAAGACAAAGAATTGAGAGCACTGTATCTTGCTTATAACTCTGCAAATGACTCTTAAATTTTATTTAATCATTAGAAATGCATTTTTATAGCATTGCAGGTAATAAAAACAGAAAAATAGAATTTTAACAAAATCATGACCATGGCCCTTTAAGATATGAGTCATACTTTACAGTTCTGAAAGAAAACAGTCAAAAACTAGACATATTTTATGGAGTTTTGTTTATATCAAATTATAATTTTAAATTTTTACCTATACTAGCCATCACTCAAAAATAAAAATTACTTGACACATTAAGTTAAGGCATTCAGTTCATGTTCCCATCAACCGTATTATCTGCTCAAAGGCAGGGGTATCATCCAGCGCCACTGGACTCATTGTAGCTCATTTCAGAGTGCCCATGTAGACCACAATATACCAACTACATGAAACAACAATAAACTTGAGCGTGTAATCATGTACTGTACACCAGAGTCAGTACTGTACAAGTGTATAAATCTATGAATGAATTAAGACTTATTCATTTTACAATTGAATCAAGAACATTTTTCTTCTTTTAATTTAAACTTCAACAATAAAATTAGTTTGAAATGCAATTATGGACATAGTACTCTCATTCATTTACTCTGTGTACAGTACACATATGAAAATACTATAATCTAAAAGCATTATCATGCAAAAATATAAAAAAAATACTTATGCAGTACTTCTCCAAACCACCACATTAGATTAAATTTCCATAGACCAAGGCCTGCATGGCTTCATCGAGACATCTGTCCTCAAGGTGTGCTGGAATTAAAATACAACTGATTGCAATTAAATATAAACAAGTAAAAAGCTGTTAATGTGACAGCAAACCGAGTTTTCTTTTATGTGAACTGTATCCATAATCCATGTCAACCCTGAATTGATAAACACTACCTACCGTATCCAGGAAATGGAGTACCCTATATGCAATATTTTGCCAAAAATACTAAGTTCAAAAGCTGGTATTTTTTTCATAAATTATCAGAAATCAAAATTCTAGCAATATGCACACCTCTGATATATGTACAATTGATTTGCAAAAGAACAACTTCCTATCTTGAAAACTGTAGGAGAAGTAAACTGTACAATTAGGGTACCCTATATGCAATAGTTTGCTAGAAAATGACTAAGTTCAAAAGCTGGTATTTTTTTTCATGAATTTGATATTTTTTTCATAAATTATCAGAATCAAAATCATAGCAATATGCACACCTCTGATATATGTACACCTGATCTGTAAAAGAACTGTAGGAAGAGTTATCCGTACAATTAGGGTACCATTTTGGCAGCTGCACGTTTTAATTATATATTGGTATGTTAGAATGCCTTGCTCATTCAAAGCTGGTATGCCTATTTAATACCTATTAGTACATACAACATTTAAAAGTTTTTGTGCAAAACACATCCGTTGACAGAAGACAAGTACATATGGACAAGCTACCCAATTCAATATAATTGACTTAGAGTAAAAACTGAACAACTATATTAATCCTTATGTTAAATACAAGCACATGAAGTAACACTTACTTAATAAAATCATCCACTTTCAAAATGAACTCAATGTCAGAGGGAGTACCAATCTTCTGGATCAGACAGATAAGAGCACAAACAATATGATTGGAACTTTGATAGGTAACCATGCTATATGCCAAAGCCAAGAGCAATATTTTACTTCAATGGTCTGTAAATAAAAACATCGAATTTTATTTAACGAAATTGTTAACGCTTTATTTCAGCTATTAATTATAACACAGACAAAAACTTATCGTTTATCATCTCATTAGATTAAAGAACCCACAAACACATACTTACTTAATAATTAAATAATTTTAATATAATAGTTTATACAATCATTTAACACTTACAGTGAAAGATAGTGTATCCTTCAATGATCTGAAAGCCTCCAAATTGTATGCTTGTAAAAGATCCACACTCTGCTGCAAAGGAGATTCCATTCAAATGCAGTCAAACAAAACCTGGTCACAAATATTTAATGAACCCAAACATCAGCTGCATATCATTTCATGGGTTAAAAATAAAAATAAAACATACATTTTACAGTATAAATCTTGTTTAAAACAAATTTCCTAAATTCTACCAAAAAATTAAATTGATAATGTTATAAAGATAACGATATTACTGTGTAACTAGTGTATATCCCCCTTTCCGCATAAATAACCACTTTTACAGTAGTGACAGTCAAACAAGCACATATTTACAGGTTCCCAATAGCAAATACAACAGCACATTTCTTATTCCAATCACCAGTTCTACTATCATTAAGGTATACCATCAAATGGGTCTAGATGCACTGATTTAACCATTACTTGAACGTGTATTTCTTCTATACAGCAAATCTTCATAAACTGAAAATGAAATGTTTCAAGATCTTGTAATCAAGTGAAAATTTATAAGGTCAATTAAATTAAATTCCTACCGGTCAAAAGAAATTTTACTGCTGGAAACTGTGTTCAGCTCTCTGACACTGCTAGAATTATGTCCTGAATTTCTCTATTCTTTCAAAGGCATTTTCTCTCTTTTTTCTTCTCAGATTTAATATTTTAGTTCGAATCAAATGGATTTTTTTCTGCTTCGGAAAATCTTTCAGTATTTCTGGATAGCTCAGTATGAAGTTACGTATGTCACTGGCAACTGTGAAGAATCAAATAAAAAAAGATTTAAAAAATTTTATAAATGTAAAATGTCAAAATAAGAGTAACAAGTAACAGTATCTATATATGGTTGAATTTGTTATTAGATGGTTTGTTATAACAATAAAAGTTTGCAAGGATTTACCGTCGACTATACAAAAGGGGAGAGTGGTATCATTCCTGCATCTTTGAATTTAATCCAAATTATTATATATATATTCTTTCCTTTTTTGTCCTCAAGAAAAGATAGGGACAGTTAGTCAGAAATTTATAATTATTTAATTCATATTTGATTTCTGGAAAAACAGATTTCCTACTCCAGGCCTCTCTAATATTTATTTATAAAATGTTTCATTTCCGCGTTACAGGTAAGTGCATTTTATCACAGAAATCACTAAACCATCATCCATCTACTAGCTCTGAAATTGACGAAAGGAGAAATTGTCCTAAAAATTATCCATATGTCTTTCATTCTCAATATTTAATTACCACTTCTCTTGTAAACAGAAAATGGATATAATTTATACTGTAAAGGAATTCCCAAGAAATACACAAAAAAAGACAAAACGTCATTTTTTGAGTACTTTCTGTGACTACCGCCAGATAATACAAAACATAGTAAACATATCTTTATACATTGCCTTGTCTTTCCTCAAAGTTTGGATGTTCAAGTTTTTGATTGTTATAATATCTCGTTGAGAAAAGGTTTTTGTCTTGGGACTGGAAACGAACGAAAGTGATTAAGAAATTGAAAATACATATTTTAGTACATTTACCTATAATACGTTATTGTTCATCACATTGAGTAAACTGTTAAAAAAATTTTAAAGTTAAAAAAAAAACTTTTATTGCTTGAACACTTCGAGTGAAAACCGGAAGTGACGTACGACCAAATGGAACCCATTGAACACATGTTCATTAAAATGTCCATTATCCATACAAGTCTTGTGTCTTGATCTCTCACAGTTTCTGAGATCTTGGGGGTAGTTTGTTTTTCAAAAAGAAGGCTACCTGAGATATTTGAGATGTCTCACCGGAAGTAGATTTACCATGTGTAGATGACCTCTTGTATTTTTATAACTAAAATGTTATTTCCATGCTGAATAACCAAAATATTTTTTAAAAATTTAAAATTTGGTGTACTTTCTGTGACGACCGGAATTTACGCCGGATAAAACAAAATAGTGTTAACATATGTTCATACACAGGTCTATCATCCCACAAAGTTTGGATGTTCAAATCTTTATCGTTTTTGAGATCTCGATGTGACAAGCTTTTGTCGCGGGACAGGAAACGGACAACAGGAAATGAATTTTCAAAAAATGAAAAAAAAAAAGCCTAGAGATATGATCATTTTCTATCAATCCTGAAAACTTATAGTAAATCTATCCAGCCATCTCTGAGAAATCTTGTGGACAAAAACTGGGAAAAAAAAAATAATAATAACTAGACACGATTCTCGTTGCGAGCAACGAGGAGGTCTTCCGTCCGATTTTTAGAAGAAAATATGACATCATCGACTTTGATTTTCGTTAACAAAACATGATATGGAAAAAGGAGTGAAGCACTAATGCTTCATTGCATCGCTTTTTATAAGTTCTATCACATTGCTTTTTTAAATGCTTGCATTTCCTCCAATCAAGATTGAAAAGATTAATTTTGTTTACATCTGGTCCCTAACAACCCTAATTGGGTAACGCAAGAGAAAATCATTATATTGTAAGGATATAGAAACGTATTATACCTAATCTAGCATTAATAACCTTTCCCAAAATGGCTCTCATTAAAGGGCTATAGATAAAAAATATTAGAGCCCTTTAATCCCCTAATTTAAGGGGCCAGCCCCTTTTTCTTGGAATCAAATGAAAGGACATTTAATTCTGAAAACATTTTGTCAACAAGTGTTTAAAAATTCGGTACCGTTCTGGAGATATATCAGAAAGAAGGTTTTAGGGGCCGATCCCTTATCTCCTCATAGGGGCCGTTTGGCGAAATTTTGAAGATTGTATATGGTTAAGAACATCTTTTTGAACAACTTTTCTTCTGTACTGCATTTTAAAATATTTTTCCTTTCTGAGATATGGGTGATCAAAATTTTGGACTTTTGGTCCCTAAAAACCTTTAATTACGTAACACATGACAAAATCATTACATTGCTTGGATACATAACTGTGAGATAAACATATTTGCTTCTATAACCTTTCACAAAATATCTCTCAGTAAAGGGCTACAGATTAAAGACTTTAGGGCCCTTTGGTCACCTATTTGAGGGGCCAGCCCCTTTTTCTTGATATCAAATGAAAGGTCATTTAATTCTAAACAAATTTTGTTCAACAAGTGTTTAGAAATGTGTTACCATTCTGGAGATATATGAGAAAGAAGGTTTTAGGGGCCGATCCCTTATCTCCTTATAGGGGCCGTTTAACAAAATTTTGAAGGTTGCATATTGTTAAAAACATTAATTTGAACAACTTTTCTTCTGTGTGATCGAAATTTTGGACTTTTAGCCCCTAAAAACCCTTAATTAGGTAATGCATAACAAAATCATTACATTGCTTGGATACATAACTATAAGATAAACATATTTGCTTCTTTAACATTTCACAAAATATTTCTTAGTAAAGGGCTAGATTTTAAAGACTTTAGAGCCCTTTGGTTCCCTAATTTTAGGGGCCAGCCCCTTTTTCTTGATATCAAATGGAAGGTCTTGTAAATATAAACTTTTTTTGCATTACATGTGTTAACAAAATATTTTTCAAAAAAGAGATAAACTAAGAAAACCATGAAAAATTACGACGTTTTTTAGTCTCAATTTTCGGGACCAGGCGAGCTTTAACGCCTTTTGAGCATAACAAATATGAATGCCAAATTGCACATCTACAATCTCTTGTCTACAATCCCTAAAAGTTTGAATTTAATATCTTTTACCGTTTAGGAGGAGATCCCTGGACAAGCCGACCCTCTGAAAATCGCTAAAACGTCATTTTCTTAAGAACGGAAATGACGTCATCAAAATAAAAAAATGTATATTAAGTTCGGATTAATATCTATTAGATCTGAAAGTTTCACGAAAATCGGTTCAGCCATTTCCGAGAAATCCCCTGCACAAATTTTGTAAGAAAAAAAAAAAATAATAATAGGGAACTAGACACGATCTCGTTGCGAGCAACGAGGAGGTCTTCCGTCTGATTTTAGAATTTGTTCTATCTTGATTTTGCTATTTAACAGCTAAACATGATTTAGAATTAAAAAAAACAGGGTCTACATTCTAGGGGGCCAGATACTATTTTGTTACAGGTGTAAGAGCATTGTTCAACAAGTGTTTAGAATTCGTCACTGTTCTTGAGATATCTTAGAAGAAAAAGTTTTAGGGGCCGGTCCCTTATCTCCTTATTGGAGCCGCTGAACCAAATTTTGAAGATTGCATGTTGTTAAGTACATCATTTTTAGCATATTTTCTTCTATACTGCATTTCAAAATATTTTTTCTTTTTGAGATATAGGTGGTCATAGTTTTGGATTCTTGACCCCTAATGACCCCTCATTACATAACACATGACATTATATTGCTTGGATACATAATTGTAAGATAAACATATTTGCTTCTATAGCCTTTCACAAAATATCCCTCACTAAAGAACTACAGATGGAGACTTTAGAGCCCTTTGGTCCCCTAATTTGAGGAGCCAGCCCCTTTTTCTTGATATCAAATAAAAGGTCATTTAAATTTTAACACATTTTTTTAACAAGTGTTAAGAAATTTGTTACCGTTCTTGAGATATATAGGAAAGAACGTTTTAGGGGCCGATCCCTTAACTCCTTATAGGGGCCATTTAACAAAATTTTGAAAATTGCATATTGTTTAGTACATCATTTTGACTATCTTTACTTCTATACTGCATTTCAAAATATATTTCCTTTTTGAGATATGGGTGATCAAAATTCTGGACTTTTGGCCCCAAAAAACCCCTAATTAAGTAACACACGATAAAATCATTACATTGCTTGGATAAATAACTGTAAGATAAACATATTTGCTTCTATAACCGTTCACAAAATATCCCTCAGTAAAGGGCTACAGATGAAAGACTTTAGAGCCCTTTGGTCCCTTAATTTGAGGGGCCAGCCCCTTTTTCTTGATATCAAATAAAAGGTCATTTAAATCTCATAACATTTTGTTCAACAAGTGTTTATAAATTTGTTACCGTTTTTGAGAAATATAGGAAAGAACATTTTAGGGTTAGGCCGATCCCATAACTCCTTATAGGGGCCATTTAACAAAATTTTGAAAATTGCATATTATTTAGTACATCATTTTGAGCATCTTTACTTCTATACTGCATTTCAAAATATTTTTCCTTTCTGGGATATGGGTGATCAAAATTCTGGACTTTTGGCCCTTAAAAACCCCTAATTACGTAACACGCGATAAAATCATTACATTGCTTGGATAAATAACTGTAAGATAAACATATTTGCTTCTATAACTGTTCACAAAATATCCCTCAGTAAAGGGCTACAGATAAAAGACTTTAGAGCCCTTTGGTCCCCTAATTTGAGGGGCCAGCCCCTTTTTCTTGATATCAAATAAAAGGTCATTTAAATCTCATAACATTTTGTTCAACAATTGTTAAGAAATTTGTTACCGTTCTTGAGATATATAGGAAATAACATTTTAGGGGCCGATCCCATAACTCCTTATAGGGGTCATTTAACGAAATTTTGAAAATTGCATATTATTTAGTACATTATTTTGAGCATCTTTACTTCTATACTGCATTTCAAAAATATTTTTCCTTTCTGAGATATGGGTGATCAAAATTCTGGACTTTAGGCCCTTAAAAACCCCTAATTACGTAAGACATGATAAAATCATTACATTTATTGGATACATAACTGTAAAATAAACATATTTGCTTCTATAACTGTTCACAAAATATCACTCAGTAAAGGGCTACAGATGAAAGACTTTAGAGCCTCTGGTCCCTTAATTTGAGGGGCCAGCCCCTTTTTCTTGATATCAAATGAAAGGTCTTTTAAATATAAATCTTTTTTGCATTACAAGTGTTAACAAAATATTTTTCAGAAAAGAGACAAACTAAGAAAACCATTAAAAATTACGACGTTTTTTTAGTCTCAATTTTCGGGACCAGGCGAGCTTAAACGCCTTTTGAGCATGACAAATATGAACGCCAAATAGCACATCTAAAATCTCTTGTCTACAATCCCTGAAAGTTTGAACTCAATATCTTTTACCGTTTAGGAGGAGATCCCTGGACAAGCTGACCCTCTGAAAATCGTTAAAACGTCATTTTCTCAAGAACGGAAATGACGTCATCAAAATAAAAAAATGTATATTAAGTTCGGATTAATATCTATTAGATCTGAAAGTTTCACGAAAATCGGCTGAGCCATTTTCGAGAAATCGCCTGCACAAATTTTGTAAGAAAAAAAATAATAATAATAGGGAAAAAGAAACCGAACGAAAACAATAAGGTCTTCCGTTGGAAAACGGAAGACCTTAAAAAGAAACCAAACGAAAACAATAAGGTCTTCCGTTGGAAAACGGAAGACCTTAATAATAAAAAACATTACAATCACTATAAGGTCTTCCGTTCGAAACGGAAGACCTTAATGGACAAAGTAGTACAACAACATATGCATTCAACAGTAAGTTGACATCAGTTTGTTAAAAATTGAATCCAACCCATATGACATTCCTTAAATAGGAAAACAAACCAGAATATATGGTGCAACGTTAAAAGATTAAAGTTAAATGGAAGCTCTCATGACGAATCTAAATTAAGCTTTTGACATTTCTTGATTTATTCATTATTCCAGGTGTTTTAAGAAAAATATATACAATTTACAATTATAGTGTTGATAATTAATTTGTAGAACATATATTTAGTTTCCTTCCCCTTTAATTTATATACTACATGTATACTTTACCATGCAGTTTTCCTTTGTTTCCAGGTTTAGATGTATCGTCAATGTGACTGTTGAAGAAACGCTCAATCGCAGCATTCTCCTCTGGTAACCAGGTATGTCTCTGGCCCTTGACAACTGGACTCTTCTCTTCTATTAACACAAATACAATAGAAAAGCTTTCAATGTGACAGCAAACTAGGTTTTCTTTTGTGTGAACAGTATCTATCACTATTTGTCAACCCAGAATTGATGAACACTACATGTACATGTACCTATCCCGAGAAATGGGGTACTCTATATGCAATAATTGTCAAAATATAGTTAATCACAGATTACAAAGCTCACCGAGATGAGGCATCACCTTTATGAGGCATCACTTCTAAGTGACCACCTTTATCATATTGTATGAAAATCATAGTTAATGATTCATGGTTACTGTTTCGACACAATATCTTATATCATATGTTTAAAAATTGTTATAATTATATCTTTATTTCATACAGTATTATAAGATACGTTGTTTATCAATACAATAATATAAAAAATGATATTGCATCCTATGATACTTACAAACTATATGTGTACTATATCATAGGAATCATGTTATATAATTAAACAACAAACACATCTATCAAGTAGGGATGAGTGAGGAGATTTTTTTGCATCCTTGATAATGGAGACTAGGCTTTGCATCTGAAGCAACCTGTGCAATTCATTTATAATATAGTTTAATCAACTGTGCAAGTTTGAAATAGTACTATTATCTATCAAACATGTGACATGTTCCAAAATAACTAAACTTCATCCAGCAATCCAGCATCTGAAACCTTTTACGACTCAGATTCAACATTGATTTCAAGCCTGTCAGGTGCATCAGTGTCATAAGATGCATCATCCATGCAAGTTTGGTGAAGTTAGGACCAGTAATAACTAAAATATAATCATCAGAGGGCACCTGCTCCAAAAACTTCAACCAGCTCTTAAAACCTTAACCTCTTCCAGCATCCGAAATCTATCGCTCAGATTCAGCATTCAAGCCTGTCAGGTGCCTCAGTATCATAAGACGCACTATCCATGCAAGTTTGGTAACGTTAGGAGTTAGGACCAGTAGTAACTTTGAAATTGCTATCAAATCGCACCTGCACCAAAAACTTTTAACCTGCTCCAGGGGTGAGCAATTACTATCGCCGACGCCTGGGGCTACCAATTTTAGAGGTCGGGCTAGCAGAAATCCTCACTGTGGTAGCCCGTCGGGCTAGTAAATAATAACGATGATAAACGAAATCAGACTTCCATAAGTGTCATTATAACTTCGACTGATTTTATGTACGACATAACTGTTCTGCAAAATCAAGATCTCTCATTCCCTTTAATGTTTGTGCATTGTGCGTACTAATCGCTGGTCCGCATGACAATGACGCTTTGTTTTCAAACATGGAGAAGTACCTGACGATAAGTAAGCGTAAACATTCGTTTGATCGCCTTGATGACAACAATAATCAGCAGTTGGATACAACTGATCGTAATGTTGATAAAACTATATAAATATTGTTTGCATTATTATCTATTTGACATGTTTTAATTCAACTGATATGAAGAAAATGTTGCGCTAGTAAGTTTTAACTTTGGGCTGGTAACTTTGCTACTGCCAGTAGCCCCTGGGCTAGTAGCCAAATTTTGTAATTGCACACCCCTGTGCTCCAAAAACCTTAACCTCCTCCAGCATCTGAAATTCATGGACCAGATTCAGCATCCAAGTCTTTCAAGTCCATAAGTAGGTCCAGATGCATCATCTATGCAAGTTTGGTGAAGATAGGGGAAGTAATAACTTAGATACAGGACCTGCAACAAAAACTTTAAAGAAGTCCAGACGCCGAAGCCAGGGGTATAGCATAAGCTCCCCCCGACTCAGTGAGCTTAAAATGACTAAGTTCAACAGCTGGAATTTTTTTCATAAGTTATCCAAAATCAAAATCCGAGCAATATGCACACCTCTTATATATGTCCAGAACAACTTTCTATCTTAAAGACTGTAGAAGGAGTTATCCGTTGAATAAGGGTTCTCTTTTGGCAGCCGCGCGCCTGCCATTTTCACCATTTCAATAACCGGATTTTTCTTTGGAAATCCCGGTTAAAAATTCATTTCATGGGTTTTTTTTTCACTTTTTCCCTTAATGGTGATCGATTTATGTCAAATACTCCTACCTGGTGAAATGCTTTTCAGTAATTGAATATCACTTTGTACTTAATACATGCTTTTCATAGATCAACTATAGAATATGTTTTCATTGTAAAATAGTGACAATGTTTACAGTAAAACACCACTTTAGCAAATACGCTCAGAATGAATTCAAGTCCTAACATATTGAATGATTAATGTTTATATTAAATAAAAATTGCTTGTTCCTGCATGTCTGAATGTACATGGATTCCAAAATTTCTTATAATTACCTTCCTTGGATATGTTATCGTTGTTTGATGATTGTTCTTCTGATGAATTATCCTCACAAATGTAAGAAACACTATCAAATTTATTTTTCTTTGATCTTTTCATTCGACTTGGGCCAGGAACCTAAGAGAAAATAGTCAAAAATACTTTGCCTTTTAATCAGTCTTTCTAACAAATGTGACATAGTTAGTGTGAGAAAAATTACATAATAAAAATAATGATACATACAAGTACTGGTAATTGTACTACATGTATTACATATTTGAATCACTAATGTAAAATCCTTTTGGTTTGATATATACCTCACTTTCTGAAAGGTCATCGTCAATTATGGTTCTCTTTAACCCTATAACAACAAATCATTTTTATATTAATTAAACTTTATCAACCGACTGCTTTAAAGACATTCAATAATCATAATTATGCATAAAATTACTTCAATAGCACAATTTACAATTAAATCTTTTAATGAAAACATGATGTAACAGAATACAAAAACAACCCCAACAAATTATAAGTGATTTATTAGATTTGAAGAAAATTAGTTTGTTTTGTTTGTTTTGAACATATTTTATTGAATAAACAAAAGGATCAGAAACAAGTTCTAACAACTTACAAGTTAGTTAGGACTTAAAAACCAGTTCGAACAAGGGCCCTATGTGCCATATCTTGTGTAACAATAGCAATAACTAGACAACATTGAGATGGTGACCATCTCAAATAGCATGGCTCAAATAATGGACAATAGGATGAAAAGTTTTTCAGTGAATTTTGCTTTGACCTCGATCTTGAACTTTCCAGCTGGCATAGAACTTTCTATTTAATCTCATTACCCCTTACATACAGGCATTTTTGTTCAATATAACGAAGATTAAGCATATGGGAAAAAATCTACAGTCTAAAACTGATTATAAAGAGATCCACTATGACCTTCACTTTGGCTTGGTTCAAGGTCACTGCACATCAATGAATAAACAGCTCTGTTTAGGTGAAGTATTAGCTAAATAGCGGTAAGTGGAGAGTATGCATGCTCTTAAAAATGAATTTTACAATGGTCTGATATGACCTTGACACCTGACCTTCAAACATCATTTATGGTCACTGCATATCCTTTGAACAAAGGCATCATGTTGGTTCTCTGCCTATAATGACATAATTACCCAGCTATTATTGCATTTCAAACACAATCTAGCTATAAGCTAGACCGGCCATCAGAACTTCTATTTACTTTTTTCTTCCTTCTACTTTAATTTTTAGTGACAACCCTGAGGATGGTAAGATAAAAGACGGGTCTGCTTCACACTTCAGTGCGTACAGCTGATCTCAAAAGCTATTTCCAAGTAGACCAAAAGTAAACCCCGAGTGGACACAAACTTTTCAAAAAGTAAACCCAAAGTAAACCCCAAAAGTAAATCCAAGGTTTAGCTGAGGTTTAATTACCTTGGTGTTAGGTTGGGTCTGATCGGTATTGTATGCTCCAGACAAGCAATCTCGGACGGACAGACAGACAGAAAGATGGATGGACAGATTGATCATTATGAGGCGCCTGCAGAGCAGGGCCTTAATAAAGTCAGCTTTATGGAGTTATACATATTAAAGGACTTATATCCTAGCTATATTTCCAAAAATACACGTCAATTATATGGTGACAAAATTATTATATATTGGATTTATTTTTCAGGTTACACGCATCGTTCTGCATGTCAGATAATGTATTCCAAGCACTTGTATGAAATTCATTTGCAAATCACATTCAAAATAAATTATAACAGTCTTAAATGGTAATAGCTTCACTAGAGGATTATTCTTAAATAAGGCATCAATCAAGTATCTTCAATAATGATCAATCAAATTATAATAAATAATATCTAGGGTTTAAGTCAAACTTAAATTAAACACATAAGTTGATTTAGGGTCAGAAGAAGTTAAGAAAGACTTTAATTAATCATCAATCATCATTTGTACATATTTGTACACATTTTTGAGATCTATAGAACAGTGTTATGCCTGCTTCACTGGAAATCGTTTCATAAACACTGACCAAGTCACAGTTACCAAAGCCAGAGTCAAAAGGTATAGGAAATTAACACCTCCATTACACACGGTGTCAGCAATACTATTAAACTATTATATAACCAAAAATTGGTCCTCGCGATTTAATACAAAACAATGGAATTGCAGAATTAAGTTCTTGCATAAAATAAGGAATGTACAGTAACATTAATGGGATGGCAAAATAACTATTTCCTTTGACATGTATCAGTTTTGGGCGATGGGGAGTGGGGCAGTCATAACTATTTCCAGAGTGATTAGGCATTTTTTAGGGCATAGGAATAACATTACCTTATTTGTGACATAACAAGAAAACTTATTAAACAAGGGCACCGCTAAGCGGAGCATCCCCTCGCGACATGAGTTATTGTGTGTAGAGATGTATTATTTAGGAATATATAGTTATGTTAATGATAAGACCACATTCTACTATCCCTTCATTACTGCAAAAACTACATTTTCTTTACCTGTACTCGATCTAAATCCAAAAAATATCAAGCTGTTGATTTGAACTGCTTACTTTCACTTTGGTTTCAAATTGATAACTCTTACTCAGAAAGTTCGATTGATAACTCGTATACAAAGTTGGTTATGACATTGATTTAATGAAATAATAATTTATAATAGTATTAATGGTTTTGAAAGGCACATGCATTTTTTATTTTTTATTTTACGGAAGTGTGCAATCTATGGTAATTATATTTAGTTTTTAACAAATTTTGTCATAATGTACCGTATATACTCGCCTATAAGTATTGTTCGCCTATAAGTCGGTTGTCATTTTTCAAGTTTATTTTCAAGATTTTGCCAATGACCCTCTTATAAGTCGGGTAATTTTTTCTGGATAATCAGTCTACAGATTGCCAATAAAATAAGTACATTTTATCAAGCATGACTATATTCTAGATAAAAAAATATTGGTGTTTGACCCCTCTGTTATCATTTCTAGATGCAATGCATTTTAATTAAAAGTGTTGTGTTTAGTTAACACATCTATCCTGGATGAATAACTTTCGATTTTGGACGCCATTTTTTGTTAATGATACACTGATGAAAACTTGGTGTAAGCTATAAAAATATTTAAAATACTATTGAAAATTAAATGATAGTGATTTTGATCCCCTGTTGACTGATTAAGATGGTATAGCCCCTTTTAAAAGTGGTGTGTTAGCTTGTGTTGTTTTAGGTGACATGCCACCTACAGCCACCAATATAGCTATTATCACCTCATGTGTAATTAATTATGAATAATTATAAATCGATCTTTATTTTTTTTTAAACAGACCAGCAATTATTCTTGTGTTTAATTTTTAAGTATTAAACAGAAATTGCTGTTCTGTAATCCCACTAGATCGCTTTTAGACGCCATGTTTTTTAATAGTTTTCTGTAAACAGAGTTATCTTTCTTGAAGTTTGTAACTTACGATTTTGGACGCCATTATATTTTTTAAACACTCATTACAACTTGATTATAGCTCAAAAACTATTTTAAATGCTACTGGAAATAAAATGACAGTGATTTTATCCCCCACTGACTGATTAGGATTAGTAATTAGCCTCCTAAACTCAGTGTTGGCTTGTGTTGTTTTAAGTACAGTTATACCTACAGCTATTATCACCTCAGGCGTAAATAATTGCCTGTCTAAATAAAAAATACTATCAAATAAACCTTGTCCATATTTTAAGAAATACAGTTGAAACATTCAATGTATTTATTAAGTGTTTATCTTTTTAGTAATTAAAAAAAAATGTCAAGTATATGGATCGCAAGTCAAAAGTTGGAAGCAAAATGGCACCCAAAAACGAAGTTTTACTCAGTGGAAAAATTATCTGATTGTATGTCACGCCTATAAGTCGGACCCCTACTTTTTATTCAAATTTCTACTCCCAAAATACCGACTTATAAGCGAGTATATACGGTATGCCCCCCCCCTCCTTTACAATGGTGTAATTTTATCTAAGTTTTTGCATTAAAAATTGACCAATTAATATGACATTGCATTTGTTTTAATCTTTTACAATGAGGCATACTTGTGCAAAGGTTAAGGAAATTCCATTGGAAGTTTTTTTTTTAAATTTAATAGAAAAATTGAGATGTAGTACACACTCACACATACATACATACATACATACATACATACATACATACATACATACGAACACACACACGCACGGTAGCGATGCTATATCCCCTTCGCAACAAGTTGCGTGATGGGGATAACAAGAAGCCCATGAGCCACATCACTCACTTGAGCAACAACAGACATAATAAAATCAGTTTTTTAGAGTCATATACAAAAAATCTGAATAATATCATATAATAGATCCTGTATAAAATAAGAGGCCAAAAAGCCTTAACGGTCACCTGAGTAAGCATAATTTTTACTCTTTCACAAACTTGTTGAGGAGCCTCATATATGCATTTAATTAAGTTTCATTCTGGAGTAGAAAAATCATAATATTGTAATGACGATCACCTCCCCACTTTAAATCTTTATTAAAGGACATCCCCAATGAAAGCTATAATTTTAGGAAAATTGGAGGATTGTAGTTCTTGAGAAAAAGCTTTTTAAAGATTTTCCCTATATATTTCTATTTTAAACTTTGAACCCCTCTTGCAGCCTTAGTATTGGTCCAGGTGTCACAATTTTTATAGCGAGCGCAGCGAGCTCTAAGAACCAGTGTGCGCGGGAAAAAGAACGAGCTAAACCTACAGTTCATCAAACAAAATTTTTTGTCTACGTCCCATAATGCTCTCTAATGTTTTCACCCGTGGTGCTATGCCAAAAATGGCCGACTTTTAACTCGTAATTTACAGTGACTTAAAGTTTGAAGACACGTTTTGAGTACTGCATATGCTTTGGCGAGACTCAAAAGATTTGTTACATGCTTCCATACCTCCGTATTGAGTCGAGAAACGTAAACAAAGACGAACAAAGTCATGGATGACGTCACAGTCCACTCGCGCTATATTTCCCGCGATAAATTTAGAGGTGGATCAAACATCTGTAATGCGTGTACTAGCTATTTCAGTATAGACTGCGATACCTGCCTCATTGACATAATTATGATTATTATTAATTTTTTTTAATATAGAGATTTTATGTATATATATTAGCAAGAGTCATACTTTACTGTCATATGGATCCATTTTTAAGCTAATTGTGCATGCATAAGTAGGGAGGATTTACCGGTAAATAAACAATAGGACATTTTGAACTAGATAAAAAGGAATAAAATGAAAAATAAACAGTTTAAAAAATTATGTAGATATTGCATATAGTCAGACCATTAAATTTAAAAGTGGGAAATAACACACAAACAGGTACCAGGCTCCATCTCTCTCTCTCTCTCTCTCTCTCTGGGAAGGGGGTTGCGCTGTATGTATCATAACCATTAAAATTAGTACCTTTGGCATACTTATTGTAGAGCAATACTCTCTCAAAAATTCTTTGACGTTCGTTATATAAGTTGACAATGATGCAAGGTATGTGTAATTCTTGCTGCGCTCGCCAGAACGGTAGCACCGTAAAACATATTATAAAGAAAAAATTACCTGATGAGGATGTTTTGCTTTGCTTTTGAATTTTGTTCTCTTAAAAAAACAGAGGAAAGAAAAAAATGTATATTAACATGGCATTTCTTGAGCACCTGACAATTTATCACTTTTTCAGACACAATACATGTATATCTTAATCTTTAATAACATAATTTTTTGACAGTCAACTAAAAGTATCTGTAAATTAATATATAGAATTTAACTTAAAATTCACCAAAAAAAGCTTACCAGTATCTGCAGCTAGCATTTTGAGTGTATTCATAATGCCTAGCCAGGCATCCTCTGTAAAAAATTGTTTTGCTTGGCATTGAACATCTTTATTTAAAACTAGATGTCTTCTCTCCTCTAACTCCTCTGGGTCAACAGTCACATGTTCCTCATCAATTTTGGTGTAAAAGTTTAGAACGTCCGGCAATGAAATACCTGGTGCCATTAATTCAATAAATTCTGTAAAATTCAATAAAAACATTTAAAAGATGGTTGTCATTTGTGTAACTTTCTCTTTAGGCAGGTTGTTCGTAAAGGAAGGGTGTGTGTGGGTGGGTGGGTGGGTGTGATAAGGACCTTTCCCCAGCATGGATAGAAGGGTCCTTCAAGGGATCAGTCTGGTTAAAACTATAATACGCATGCATAATGGAGATCATTTTAATCAGACATCAACAGGATAGAATATACTGCTTGTGAGTTGAGTTGAGCATAACATCTTAATCCACAGGTAAACCTTGCCAGGGAATTTAGGGGAACTTCCACAAAACTTTAAGATTCAAGAAATCTGAAGTGGCTTTCCATTTTAACATACATGTTAACCTCCAGTGATGAAAAATAGGTAGATTTTGAACTCAAAAATGGTAGCATTGCGCGCGGCGTGCGAAGGTTTCAATTTTCATGTGAAGCTAATGGCTACAATAAGGAATATGAAGGAATGCAATAAATGAAACAGTAACACTATTATCACATGCAAAGAAAGATTTATTTGTGTTCATTGGTGTAGGATTTGGTAGCTTATAGCTTTGCTTTTCTTAGAGTTGTCTTTTCTGGAATTGATTCAAAACAACTTTTGTTATTATTTAACTTTGTGGCCAAAATTGAAGAAATAGTGTCATTTGATAGTTCAGATCTGAAACTTGTCTGTATTTTTTTCAAATGACAAAACATCCTTTCACATTCTGCATTTGAGTTGGGAATAGTCATGGCCACTGTTATAGTAGAACAAAGTTTGGGAAATCTAATTTGACCGTTTGCAAACTTCATCCTTGACATGTCCAGCCAAAATCTGTTGATGTTTTGGTCTTCAAATGATAGTAGGTTTTCATCAGGGGAAACAGACAAAACATGACACTCATCACCCAAGGCATCCAGATCCTCATCATCCAGAATCAAGATATTCAACGAACATTACCTCAGCTTGGCAAACTTTGTCTTCCATGCCACCTGAGTCTATGTTAAACATAGTTTTCAAAGTTGACTGTCGAAATCTGCGCTTGTATGAGTCCCTGTGTTTCTCCGTACATGTTTCTGTGTTTATCAATGTCGTTTTTCCCCCCATGGCTTATTGAGAAATCGGTAAGACAAAACGTACAAAACGCATACTGTTCCCCTTTTTTGATCTATGAAGAAAGTCAAATACTTTCAGCCAGTCAACGTTAAACTTTGAATAATATCTTTTCCTTTGTCGAGGCGGTGAGGTCGATGACATTTTTGTAACTAATGTAAAATCAACAAGAACAGAATTCCTGAGTCCCCCGCCGGTCAAGCAGTATACTAGTATCGAGTCCATCGACCAATGCTGATTTTCGAACTTGACCAAAGTATTAGTGGTATAAACATTTGGTATAAATTTAATGAAAATCTGTCAAAATTTGTAGGCATGAGAGCGCTTACAAGGTCAATTTTTGGATAAAACGGAGTCATTATTGCGGTCAAAGTACCATAACTCCAACAAAAAGTATCGACCAATGCTGATTTTCGAACTTGACCAAGGTAATAGTGGTATAAACATTTGGTATAAATTTAATGAAAATCTGTCAAAATTTGTAGGCATGAGAGCGCTTACAAGGTCAATTTTTGGATAAAAACGAGTCATAATTGCGGTCAAAGTCTCATAACTCCAACAAAAAGTATCGACCAATGCTGATTTTCGAACTCGTCCAAGGTAATAGTGGTATATACAATTGGTATAAATTTAGTGAAAATCCGTCAAAATTTGTAGGCATGAGAGCGCTTATAAGGTCAATTTTTGGATAAAACAGAGTCATTATTGCGGTCAAAGTACCATAACTCCAACAAAAAGTATCGACCAAGGCTGATTTTCGAACTTGACCAAGGTAATAGTGGTATATACATTTGGTATAAATTTAATGAAAATCCGTCAAAATTTGTAGGCATGAGAGCGCTTACAAAAAAGTGTGACGGACGGACACACGGACGCACGGACACACGGACGCACGGACGGACGCCCGGCATTTCTATGTCCCCGCACCGCGTTGCGGCGGGGGACAATAAGAAGTGTTAAACCCATTATCAAACGCATGCTTGAAACCCACATTATTATCGCTATATGTATAAAACATCTGAATGTTCCTGACTCAAGTCATGCAATATCTAAAGAACAAGCGAGATTTTATAGCTATAATGGCTTCCAAAATGGCTACCCAAGCGAGGCAAAATAGAATTTTTGAAATTTCGGTAGATTTTCAATTAAAAGCGTTAGGTCAGGAAATGGAGTCAAAAAGGGGTAGACTTCCACGAAAATTGGAAGAGTTAACATGTATAATTTTAATTCCAAATGTCTTTTAGTACTGGTATATATGGAATTCTGCTACAGACCATGAAACATGCTGCTACACATGAGTTGCATAGTTTGGTTTGGTACACTTATTGAATGGTTTACTTGGGGGGTTTTTCCACAGTATAGTTCATTTTGTGAAGAGTATGTTCATTTCTAAACTCTTATTAAGAAAATTGCTCATTTAAAAGAGTTTCACTAATCTAATTTGTTATAACTTGTTTGGCCTGTGCAATGAACAAATTAAATCAAATTTAGATCTTAATAATCATCATCTATATATATATTTATAATATTATTTTGAATCATTTTAAAAGAACAGGACCAACTTACGTGAAACTCTACTTTGTACAGGTCCTGGCTGATATATGTTTTTTAGTAGTGCACAAGAAATCTGTGAGCATAAGGCTCACTAATTATACCCATAAACTGAATACACAAAATAAGCAAAGATTACAGTACAGCTCACGAGTATCCCGACAAAAACAATGACCACCGTGTTTGAAAGTCCACGCTGAGCGTGGAAGTGTCTGTACCTTTGATCTATTGTTCTCTGTTACGGCCACGAAACGAGAAAAACACGGTGCGACACGGTGCAACGCGATGCAACACGGACAGTAACACGGTGTAACACGCAGTATTTACCTGTGAAAAAAGGAGGATTTAGGAATAATACTTATAAGGAATAAAATATTTATGGATGCACGTAAGAGAATTAAAGAAAAAGACAAAAAAAAAAATAGAAATAAATAAATAAAATTTTTAGGCACCCAATTTTCAGACATGTGCAATTGTTACGGTTGATTTTTGTTGATATTAAGAACAAAAAAAATCGATTTCGCCCACATAAAGGTTTGATCAATTAAAACACTAACACTTTCTTTTCCTTTTTAAAATTCAAATACACGGTTCCATAAGTTTTTGTTTCAGTCCGTTTTTAAACGTAGTAGTAATCGTAGTTACTGTAGTTTGGCAGTTTCAATAGTGCATAGAATCATAACTGTGATCTTCTCTCACTTATACTCTATTCAACGATAACAAATATAACGGGTCGTTGAAAACAAGTGAACTTTCTCTAAATATATAATTATACGGCTGTATATTTCATATATTTTCAAATTTTCTTTCTTTTAGACATGTGTGATGTACTTGTCCATGTAGTACCGCACAGTACATATTCATAGCGCTTAGAGTCCGTGGATCGGTACTTGATAAATTTTTTTATTTCATCTTTATAAGCAACTTGGGTTTAGAAATTATTTGTGTTCCAAGAAACTACTCAGTATTGTAATAATTACTGTTTGATTGTTTAATGATCTTCATATAAGAGAGAGAGAGAGAGAGAGAGAGAGAGAGAGAGAGGGAGGGGGGAATACCGGTATGAGTTTAATTTTAAGTACATTTTACTTGTAATTCAGTTTAATAAGTTAGATTTATTGTTTCCATGATATTGAACCCTTTTCCCTAAAATTGCGATAGCATCTATGCAGGCAGAGTCCACGTGCTGCCTGCACTATAAACTATAATATAAAAGTGATATTTTTGTTTATTTATTGCTGCATAAATAGCTGAAGTCCAAATTATTCGAGTCACCGGTAATATGGGGTTGTTATTTACTACAGCACATCAACGTGTTTTTAAAAAAAACATGATCTGAAGTGTTTTCATTTTTCATTTTTAATTGGTTTATATTAAGACTGTAAATTAATTAATAAATCAGAAAGTTTTCAGATAACAGAAAATAAGACGTTTAAGCTCCCGACATTTTAATCGGATCGTCAGTTACAACAACACGTGTGTTTAGAAAAAAAACACGATTAAATTGATTTGAATTTTGATTATATATCAACTGATTATTAAATATATTTGGTGAATTTATTTCAATTTATTTAAGAACACATGAATTAAAAGGCACCCATTTACGTCGAGTTTTCAGATCACAAAAACTTAACTTCACGTTGACAGCCCCGACAATTTTCTAGGTCCATGCAACGTAAGTCGATATTTTTTTTTTAAATATGAAAAGGATCTATATGTTTCAAACCTTGTTTAGCCATAATTTATTTATTTCTAAACATACGCTATTTCTATCAAAGTCTCAGGTAACGATATCCACGGAGTAACACAGTGGCCACGGAGTTACACAGGCGGCCACGGTGCGACACGGTGCTTTTTCTTGAATTTTCCAATACACATACACGGTGTCACACCGTGTACACGGTGCGACACAGACCGTTTTCCACCGTGTTTTTTACACGGTGGGTGTCGGGATACTCGTGAGCTGTACTGTATATTTAAGACAGGAAGTTGACATCAAATTTGTTCAATACTGAATCCTACCATATGGCATGTCAAAACAAAGAAAGTATTGAAATTTTAATAACCTGCAATGAATATTTGCTAAGAAGTCATGAAAAAAATTGATTTGAATATTTAGCCTAAAAATAAATAAAGTCTTCGTATAACAGGAAGATGATGCCTGATTGATGCTATGAAATCTTCAACAAAAATTTGCAGACAAACACACACACGAGTAAAACAGTATACCCCCTCCTCCCCCAAAACAAAGGTAAAAATAGCTTTAAAGGAATAAAAATAAAAAATATATATGTCACAGTGTGAATTATTCATTGATTCAATATTTATTTTAATAAATTTATTTATAATGCAACAATATTCATATATCATTTTAATCTTCATCTCTAAACATAGTGAATTACAGATCACTGGAATTTACTACATTTCCACATTTCATTCATATTCATGGTGTTTTACGTTCATTGGTTGAGTTTGGAGTGTGAAAGGTCAAAGGTGTTAATGGGTCATGTAAGAGTTGTATGATTGGTTGATATCTAAGAAATAGTGAATGAGTGATTTTACAAGTTTTACATTTAAGTGTGCATGCTTGGCGCCAATTCCTTAATCTAACACACTTCACTCCCAGAGAGTTTATCTCCTTCTCCAAGATTATATTATCTATTTCATAAGGCCTAAAAAAAAAAAATAGGTTCGTTTCCGCTTTCAGGCTGAAAAAAATTAGGGTCGGTCGGTCGGCTTTTTTTTTTTTTCAATCTTTTTTTTTCCCCTCTCCATCTGTTCAATTGTGCATATTAAACCATTTATCTATTAAACAGGGTAAGATAAAAAAAAAACCAAGTATTTGTTGTCATTATTTAAATGATGTGATGAACTTTTTCCCCGGCTGGTGGAAACATTTCTCGAGCTCAACTGGCACGACATGTGCTGCCATTTGTAAATAACAAACATCTACACAACACTGATGACATCTCAATAAGTTCTATAAGCGTTTTTACGACTTAAATTTGGAGGACACAATAAATTTTTTAATCGGATAAAAACGAAATTTTAACAAACAAGAGGCCCATGGGGCCACATCGCTCACCTGAGCAACAATGGGCGTTCAAAAGATATTGTGCCATATGGTCCTTCGGTAGAAAAACAAAAAATAAATTTTGTAAAGTATTCGAATTTTACACTTTTTTTGTATACATGTAATCTTTGACATTGTACTTTCATGAAATACTATTTTTTACCAGAATAAGAAATTTCTACGCAAGATATAAAACTAAACATTTGGTAGAGGTATACTGTTAAGTTGTTAACATCCAAATCCCTATATTTTCGTTCTGCCCCCCCCCCCCTTTAATTTAATAAGTATTTTATTCAAGTATATAAATACATTGAATTGGATTGAACAGCAGGCACAACCCCCCCCCCCCCTTTGTAAAGCGATCAAAATATATGAGAGCATAAAGGTACATTTTTTTCATCAACTACTCAGTACTTACTAGTTATTGTATTAAAATAAAAATAACAGTTATTGTTTTTTATTTTAAAAACCCTACATGTATAGATGTGAAGAAGAAAATTGTACCTCAATGTGCTCAATTCCTCAAATTAAAAACATTCAAAAATTTTATTTGATTAAATGACTGTTATTTACTTCGCGTACAAACCAGGATAATTTTCCGCTGTGATATTTTTAGGAATAGCGATAATTACTTTATCCCCGCAACAGAAATGTGTCAGAAATATGGAAACTGTTTTAAAGATGTCGTTTTTATTTACTCGTGTCTGGAAAACTATCAAAATTGATGTAGATTTCACATTATTTATTGTATAAAGAGAGGGCCCCAGAGAGTAGATATATACAGAATACTGTATCATTCTTTTATTTTGTTTGTACAAGTATTTAACATACTCTAATTCATAGAGATTTTCTAAAGTTCAACCAAAATTTCAGCGTCAATTGTAGAATTATAAGCAAGATACAGAGCTCACAGTTCGCCTAGGTTTGATTCATAATTTGTTCACATGAGTTTATTACATTCAGCTTATGATTTTTAACTTGGTATTTCCTATTCAGCATTTAAAATGGAAAAAAAGAATGGCCTAAGATTTTATATTCTTTTATTCACCCAAGACCCGTTCACTGGTATTTGAGGTTCAAAATCAGTTTATACAAATGTACACAAACACAGTCAAGGATCACATGTACAGTAGGAGTAATAATGACGAAAAAAGGTTAAGTTTACAATACAATAAGATGTTAAAGTTGGTTTCTGAACGAACAGACTTTGAAAATTTTCTTAATAAATATTGACAAATTTTTTACTTTTTTAATCTTTAGTTTTTAAAGATCTGTGTACAAACATAGAATTGTGAGCAAATCTCTGTATCTTGCTTATAATTTGAAGCTGAACACTCAAATATGGTTAGTAAATAGAAATTGAAAACAATTAAACACAAGAAACATTCACTATAACAAATAAAGAACACAATTTTTTTTTTCGAAATGAATCATATAAATACATGTATATACCTACATATTTCCGTCAGCAATGTCAAACTTTATTTAAACTGAATAAACTCGAGAAAATGCCGAGCATCGCAACAAAACCTATTGCATTAATCTACCATTACGCAAAAGATAATGCCGATCGAATTACCGATAGAATGAATTGTATTTCATTATTTTTTGATACATCAGATTTTGCTTAATTTGCGCAGGTAAACAGTTAACTGTTTGATTTACCGAAGTCTCTGTTTGATTTGATACGTAAAAATCACGAAATAATACAGACGATAGTTCCCAGGTTACAAAGCATAAATAATGAAAACGAAACGAAAGTCGGAACAAGCTAACACCAACGTCATGTGTGAAAACTGTCAACGCATTGAAATATTTAGCCTCAATTTACTTCACAAAATCGGCAACAATATATTTTGCATGTTTCAAAAATTTCCCTTCATACGCGAACTGTTGCACAACAAGCAAATTCATCATAGTCAGATCGACCCTTTTTCGTATAATGTCATGGCTGCTTTAAACAAAGAACCTCGTTTTAGAAGTATGGAATACGAGTCTAGGTAAAATGGGTATGCAAACCCGGGCCGTGGCAAAATAAAAGCCAAGGCAGATCGACAATCGTTAATTCCAAATACGCATTATTTTGCAGCAATATTTACAGCGAATACAAATATACTAGTCCATCAAATATCCAGAAATTTTAATGAGATTGGCAGATTAATAACTGCCAATCTTTCTTTTGCCCAGACCAAGTCTTGCCTACCCATTTTACCGGATGCCCGATTACCGGATGCCGAACCCGAAGCTATTAAACTGATTGAAACACGCATTTCCTTTATTATTATTTTCGTAATAACTCAGATTTGAAACAGAATTAGCACTTAATTTTTGCAATTTATATTTTCCTTCCCATAAGGATAATTTATGCTAAACTACGTTGAATTGGAATCAGTAGTTCTTGAGAAGAAGATTTTTAAAAATGCACCCCCCTTTTTCTACAGTTTCAAGGTTTTCTCTGCTTTGAATACAGATCGGACTTTTATTTTTGCAATTTATATTCGCCCTCACATAAGGATGCTTTGTGCCAAATTTGGTTGAAATTGGATAAGCGGTTTTAGAGAAGAAGTTCAAAATGTAAAAAGTTTACAGACGGACAGACAGACGGACAGACAGACGGACGACGGACAAAATGTGATCAGAATAGCTCACTTGAGCTTTCAGCTCAGGTGAGCTAAAAACGGATAAAAACGGAAATTCACGAAAAAACTCGAAAAAAAATTTTGGGTCGGCGGGTTTAAGTTAGGGTCGGTCGGGAAAGCGGAAACAAACCTATTTTTTTTTTAGGCCTAATAGTAATATAAAATATCTGTCATTTCGATAAGTTCATTTACCGCAGTTGCCTAATTTATCTGTTAAAATAATTAATTATTTAAAACATAAATTAATAGTATTAAAACATCTTAAAATATATTTAATGCGTGAATCTTAGTTGTGTGAGTGTGTATTTTATTATATTCATTTCTGTAATAATTGTTACAGGTCACCATCAATTCTATATATTGAAAAATATAAATTACACGAATCCAAACAGCTGAGTTGTTTATTCATCAACAACAACAATTTGTGTTAACATCAAATAGCGGCTGTGACATATAAGACAATAATTTTCATTGGCTGAAAGTACACCACCTGACATTCGTTCTTTTACGATATCAATGCAATAGGGCATCCGCAGATTATGAATCGGCAGTATCAACAAAAATAAGTATTGTAAAGACAAATTACCAATGGTCATCATTAAATATGGAATATTAGAGATAATAATGTGCGAAATGTTCTTCAATCATAATTGGTTTATCTACAGTAATCTTTAATTTTTGTTGTACACTGTTATTGAAAGCCTACTATCTGTTCACTTTGTGCATTATCAAGGGACAGATCACCTCATAGTAAGCTGTTCACTGAGATCTGCCTCTCATTTTTTTCAATGTGTGGATTGAAGACGGTGTTGTAAATATATCAAATGTCATATGTTGGCATCAATTATTAAAATAGGGATAGCTTGCATTCGTAATTGATGCATTAAGTATTTTATAGGACTGTTGATTATTTTAATGTCATGATGTATAATTCATTAACTTTTTTGTATTTACATACAAATTTCTTGACCTAGGCCTAAATGTGCTGCAAGTGATTATATAAAGCAACTATTATGGATCTCATTGCACTATTGATATGTGGTTATGTGGACCTATGTCAAGTGATATCAACCTCAGACACAAACAAGAGGCCCATGGGCCACATCGCTCACCTGAGCAACAATAGGTATCATAATGATAAAATCAGCTTAACAGAGTCATTTGGAAACTATCTGGACAATGTAGTTTATTTGAAGGTCCTGTGTAAATTAAAGTCCATTTTTTTTACCTTGGATATTCTTATGTTTACAAACAAGTCCCTTCTCTAATAGGATGATTTTATAGCTATATCACCTTTTGAGCATTGCAGTTCTCTAAAAGATCCTAAACAATTGTTTATGTATGGGATATAAACCTACATCAAACTCTGAACCCCTTGTGAGGCCCAAGATTTATCCAGGGGTCAAGTCTAAACAATTTGAAAGAATCTGCAATATATGTCAAAATGCTTGCATATAAGTAAAACCATACATAATAACATTTCATTTTTTGTGAGTAAAATATTTTCCTTTGGAAAATTGGAATCCCAATGTGGCCCCACCCTACTCCTCAAGATTTTAATTTGAAAGAATTTAAATCTATATTATCTGAGGTTGCTTTCAGTAAAGTTACAGCTTTTCAAGGCAAGTGGTTTTTAGAAGAGATATTTTTAAAAATTGTATCTACATTTCTATGTATATTTTTGCCACACCCATATTGTGATCCATCCCACTGCTGGGGTTCATGATTTGAACAAACTTGAATTTACCCTACCTGAGGATGCTTCTACGCAAGTTTCAGCTTTCCTGGCTTATTACTTTTTTAAGAAGATGATTTTTAAAGATTTACACTTTATATTCCTATGTGAAATTTCAACTTCCCACTGTGGCCCCATCCTACCCCCGAGGTCATGATTTTCACAAATTTGTATCTTTATTATATATATAAGATTGCTTCCTAACAAGTTTCAGCTTTCCTGGCTGATTAAGATTTTAAAGATTAACTCTTTGTAAAACTTTAACCCCCAAATGTGGCCCCACCTTACCCTGGGGACCATTATTTAAACAAACTTGAATCTACACAATCTGAGGATGCTTCCACACAAGTTTCAGCTTTTCTGGCCAAATGGTTTTTAGAAGAAGATTTTAAAAGATTTACACTATATATTCCTATTTAAAAGGTCAACCTGCCATTGTGGCCCCACCCTACCCCTGGGGGTCATGATTTTCACAACTGAAAATTTACACTACATGAGGATGTTTCCACACAAGTTTCAGCTTTTCTGGTTGATTGGTTTCTGAGAAGAAATTTTTTAAAGATTTACTTTATACATTCTATGTAAAACTTTGACCCCCCATAGTGGCCCCCACCTTACCCCCAGAGACCATGATTTGAACAAACTTGAATCTACACTATCTGAGGATGCTTTCACACAAGTTTTAGCTTTTCTGGCCAAATGGTTTTTGAGAAGAAGATTTTTGAAAAATATCAGCAAGTTTTCAATAAATCCTAATTATCACCCCTTGAAAGAAAGTGTGACCCTTAATTTTCGCAACCTTGAATCCCCTTTATGCAATGATGCTTTGTTTCAAGTTTGTTTGAAATTGATGCTTTGTTCCAAGTTTGTTTGAAATTGGCCCAGAGGTTCTGGAGAAGAAGTAAAAAATGTAAAAAGTTTACAGGCAGACAGACGGATGGACACAGATGGATAGGCAGACGGACGCCGGATAAAAGTGATCAGAAAAGCTCACTTGAGCTTTCATCTCAGGCGAGCTAAAAAGTGATATCAACCCCACACACCGCATGAAGCACGACAACAATTGCAATTGGTCATCTGAGTCATTCAGGTGACCTAAAAATCTACAGGAGGGAGAAATGAGAGAAAATTATATTTTTAATGTTCCATGCTTCTATATTTTTTTTAATTTTTTGAAATTAATTCATCAATAAATCAAACATACCTGAAAGAACTTCGACTTCAACCTCCCTGGCACCTGAACTCTTAGAGCTTGAAATGGCTGTAAAATATGTTATTGGAATTTAATCAATATCATCATTACAATTAAAAACATTAGCATGAAAACCGTCACTAAGTTCATGATATAATTGCATTTACATGATTTTATCAAATTCTATCAAAATAAATAATTGCTGTTTAACTGTAAATAGAGATAGTGGATTTTAATTTTATAAAATCTATGAATAACAAACTTACATGTACAAAAGTTGCCTTCCAACTGATTTAGAAATTTTCCAACTTGTGTTATTGTTTTCATTGCCGGAGGGCACTGGTAAACATTTTCATTCATTTGTTTTGAATGTCCAAGATGTTTATAAAACATTTCTCTCTCATTTGGGGGTACATCTAAGAGAGCATATGATGTTGCAACATAGTGCCTCATATCTGTTGCACTTATATTGCGCTCCAGTCCTGCTTTTTTGCATAAATTGTTAACAGCAACCCACCCTGAGGCATGATTTTTTGAATGCTTTATGTTTGGAAATGCATATGCATTGTCCTCATTAATTTCTGCTCCTCTGCGTACTTCATAATCTGTTAAAATTTTCATTGCTTGCCAACAGTCTTTTGGTATGAGAAGTGGCACTAGCTTGGTTACCTTTGAAGCATGTATGTAAGCAATTTTGTTTTCACACAACAGCTTTTTTTCTATATCATCTTCAACATGTTCTACCTTTGTTTGATCTATCCATACACCTTGGAGGGCATCTTCCCAATCTTTGACTGTCATTCTGCTTGGCTCGCCCCCTCTTCTGGCATTAAACAGGGTTAATCTGCAAACAACAGCATCTCGTAGCTGACTGTATTTTGAATAGTCAAAAGTCTCATACATATCTATGGAGAGACTGTCAATAATTTCCTTTGTGCAGTCTCTTAATTTCTCTATTTCCTTTTCACTTGGCAGTCTTACTGGTCTTCTTAAATCCGACTGTCTCTTTTTTACTACTGATTCTTCAGCACTGGCAAAAAAGGAAGGCCAAATCAGCTGTAAAACAGAGATGAATTTAGCCATTTCTTCTGCTTTTTCATCCTGTTTCATTAATAGATAATTTGCTCTCATAACCTTGCAAACATCACTTATGAGATAACGCAGAGAAACTTTCAGGCCATTTTTCACTGCATTTGTATCTTTGTCTGTGGTAATAGAGCAAATAGCCTCTTGAATATAGAGAATGAAATCTCTATCAAACATTTGGCTGCAAGAATTCAATTCTATAGATGGGTTTTCCTTTGCAATAATTTGTTTAAACTCCAAAAATAGGCGAGCTAGGCGTCTTAGATTAGACATAAGAGATGACCTTTTCTCTGTTCTCTTCTCAGTGCCCTCAAAGTTTTGGAAGCATAGATATCCATATCTTTGGATCCAATCATCAGATCGAATGACAGCTGAAATCTCACTTTCTTGAAAACGATTTAAAATCTCTTCAACATAAGAGTGTGAGAAGTTTGGCTGACTCACCAGTTTGATGTTATATGTTGCAGGGTAGTCAGTGGTACCTTCTGCAGAAGCACACCTTTTCTTATGTCTGTTAATTATCTTTCTGTGATAGAATCCTTTACAAAGGGAACACATAGCCAATGCGTCCTTCCCTTGATTTCGCTCTGCTAAAATCTTGCTGTAGTCTGGATTTTTTTCCTTAAGAAGATTTTTATTTGCTAAAAAAATTCCTTCTTTTTTTATCTTCTGAAATTCTCTGTCTCTTAACTCCTTTGGCAATGCCAATGCTGCTTTAACACTTTCTTCCATCTTGTGTTTTCTCTTCATGTGGTCAGTGAGCCGAGAGGCCATTGTACCACAAAATGGACATGGTCTTCTTGGTCTGGATGTTTTAGATTTGGTTTGATTACCTTTAAATTTATATATTAAAATAAATAAATAAATAATTTAATTTTTGGTTATAAATTGCAATCTGATTGGCTAGAAAAATTAATTCATATTATATAAAGAATGTTGTAAAAACTTCCTTGAGAATCATATGTAATGAATGAAGTTAAGTTATACATTGGTACATTATAACATTAATAAAAAGTATGAAGTGAACACCTTGGAAATTTTATAGAAAGCATTATGCAATCATTGTGGTACTCATACCTATTATGTTTATACAAGTGTAGCACGTGGAAAGAGTGTAAAAGCATATAATAGAGTTTTTTAATTTAATAATATTATGAATAATGGAGGATGCTATAGCTGTTATCACAGAAACCATTCTAAAATGATATTGGAGAAATACATGTTGTTTTGTGTACAGAAAAACCTGGTTATAGCGGAGTCCTAGGGACCAATGGATTTACTTCGTTATATCCGTATAACGAATTTGTAATAATAACTATAGTAAATTCACTCTATACATGATTTATTTCATCAGTCTATAATTTTTTGATACTTTTTATTTCAGATTGTGAATCCAAAAAATTATATAGAAAGAAATTTATCTAAACTATTATAAAAATGGTATTGCAAACTTTTTTAACTGTAAAGAAATTCGTTATAAAAGTTTTAATTTTTGTTATTATTCACCTCTACGGGACTCAAAATCAGTTCGCTATATCTGTAAATTTGTTTTATCAGAACTCATTATAACAGTAAAATTTTGCAAAGATTTGTTAAGAATTTGACAGGGGACTCAAAAAAATTCGCTATATCCGAAAATTTCCTATATCCGTGTTCGTATTTAACGAGTTTTACTGTATCAAAATACTATCCTAAACATAAGGCAAAAAAATTTATGAAGTAAACATTATTAAACTTGTATTTTATAAACAGGGTTTCACTGCCAATTAGTGAAAAAATAAGCAACAGAAGTTTTCTGTGTTTACCCTTAAGGCATCAGCATGCAGTGATGGTTCAAAACTGAACCATTGTAACACTTCATATAAATTGTGATACCATTTGCTCCTTGTATTGTACAATGCAAACTAAATCCATACTTTTTGCAAATAAACTACAAATTAAATGCCTGCATCAAAGTACTTGCTTACACCTTTGGTATTTCAACACATGTGAGATAATATCCGTAAGGTATAATTGAATTTTAACTGATAAGTTATTACTGTGAAATTAATCAAAAACCTACTTTCATTTTCGATAAAAAAGCCCGAAATAGCAAAAAAGAGTAAGGTGGTGGACACGCTTTGGCAGATCCAAGTCAGGAATAGTCTCGATCAAAATACATACTTGCAATGAAATAATATTGAATGATTACGTAAAGGGTCTATTTAGAGAATATATAAAAGTTAAGATTTGACAAATGTTAAATAAATAAAATAAGTCAATTCATTTTTTTAGTACGCAATTTTAGTTTTGATACTCATTCTCTGGTGAGAGAATGGGATAGAACTTTCCAGAACGGGGTAACCAAGAATGCGGATTGACTAATCAAAGAAAAAGTGTAAGACGAGTTCATTATACATCGAGGGCAGATACCTTGGATCGGACTTCAATTTATACAAAAAGTTCATGAAAAAAATGGAATAGAACTTTCCAGAACAGGGTAACCAAGAATGCGGATTGACTCATTGTGTAAAGTGTTAATTCCCGCGCTCGCACCAGGTACTGTAAATTCCTTATATTAAGCGAGTACTTAATTCTGTGACCCCTCTATTTTGTATCAAATCACGAGAATATAAAATTGCGAACGCAGAACATTTATCCATACATCCTAGCTATCAATTTTCAGAAAAGAATTGCGAGGGATGCTCTCGCAATTTTACGCGGATATAAATTCCTCATGTTTAATTAGGAATTTACAGTATCATCTAGTAAAAATTAATATTTTTAACACTGTAACACAAGTTGTAATTGCAAACTGGCAGTCATAGAAATAATAAAATGTAAAATGATTGCAAATGCATTACAATTGTGAAACAAGAGACCCATTGGGCCACATCGCCGATCACCTGAGCAACAATGACTTTACATGGGCATTCAAAGGATATTGTGCCATATTGCCCCTCTGTGGTGGAATAACAAAAAATAAATACTGTAAAGTATCATAATTTTACACTTATTTTTGCATACACTAAATCTTTGACATTGTACCTTTATGGAAAACGATTTTAACCGAAAATAAGACCCTATGAAAGATATAAAATTAAACTTTTGGTAGAGGTACACTGTTAATAAACATCTAATTCTCTTATTTTTGTTCTGCCCCACCCCTCTTCCCCTACTTTATAAAGCAATCAAAATATATGAGAGCATATATGTACATTTTCTTCCTCCACTACTCACTAGTTATTGTATTTTTTTTTTAAATATATGAAAATAGTTAATGTATTTCATTTTATTTAAAAAATCCTACATGTGAATGAAGGAAATTGTACCTCAATGTGCTCAATTCCTCAAATTAAAAATATTCAAAAATTAAATTGGTCTTCCTCATTATAAATGACAGTTGTTTACTTCGTGTGAACTCGTGTGACGTTTTATGACCTTACTCACTTGATCGATGAATACACTCCAATAAGAAGTGTTGTCACGAGAAACGGTAAAGAGCTCTAATAATCAATGTTTTGACAGGCATATCACTCTATTTTACTACGGCAAACCTATTATTTTCATCTTAATTCAAAAACAAAATGTCGTTTAAGCAAAATCTACCTCTTAGCCAAGTTGGTAAGCGGAAGATTCTCCCACATAGCAGGTTTGAAAGGTATTGGTACTCAATAACTTTTTAAAATTTTTTGAATGAATCCATAGTACTAATCAACATCTGTAATACTCCAAATAAATCGCAAAATTTGGGGCTTTCTAATATTTGAGATGGACCCCTTTAAAAACCAGATGGTAATATTTACTAGAGTTTTGATATTGTAGTTTTTACACACACAAAAATCAATCAAACTGGTCTCTGAAAACATTACATACCTGTTGGATTTTGATGATCTGCTGTTTGTTCATCCTCAACTGCAAGATTCTGAGACTCATCACTGCTTAGGGAAGATGAATTTCTGCCAAGATCTACCTGCAATTGTAATTTTTAAATCAGGTATAAAAAGGGTTTGAGATAATTTGAGCTTTTAAAATTTTGTGTGAAGTAATCCAAACATATTGCAGTTATAAGCCAAGTTTATAAACAATTAACAAGAGGAAGCAAAACATTTATTGAGTCTTTTACCCAAACATCTGGTATAGCTAAATAAACAAACACTGCAAACCGAAATACAATCATACATAAAACAATAATAAACATACATTTGTAAACACCCAAACTACATGTGTAAATAGTTTGGCGCTTGGGGGCTACTTAATTCTTCCCTACCAGCAACAGCCTGGGCTGTTAGCATGAAAACGACACAAGACCCATGCCCGGGGCTGATCTCCAGCAGACATCAAGACTAGAACAGATTGTGCTCGGGGCTGATCCCAGCGAGCATAAATTAGAAGGAAGCATGACCCGGGGTTCGCGGGTATGATAAGGCAACTCTCAGCGATCAAATTCCTCTGATCAATATGACGTCACAATAAGCAGCATGATGTCATATTTTACTCAGAAACTTTTTGATTTTAACTTTATCTCTGGTTTAAATTATAAAAACTACAGGCATAAAATATAACAAGAAACTCTTCTAACTGAATATATCTTCGATTTCTCTCTATTACGTATAATTATCATTGATGACGTCACAAGCATGTTTAATAGAGAAGATCATATCCGGAGACAAATCATCGGAATGCAGTGTAAACAATGCCGAAATAAGACTTATTTAATACAGATACCTAAGATTTAGATGAGTGTCAGTTAGGATATTATCAGGATAATACAGGCATGGATATTTTGTTTAATCAGCGAGTTTTATAAGGTAAGCAGATCGACATTTATATGGCTTGACCAGCCTTTCCTCTGCCAGTGTGTACAAAAAAGGCAAAAGTGTAACACTACCCCGTATATTATGAAAGATGACTTTGGTAAATATCAACGGTATATGACCTAAACTACTTAAAAAGTGCTGCTAGAATCCTGTGCTTGTTGTTTTAAACGAAAAATACATAGTATTTTCAATGAAATTATAGAAGTTGAGAGGGTTTCCGATAAATATTTACAATATTTATTTTATGTGATTAACAATAGGATTCTAGCAGTAATACCAATTAACATGAACTATTATTGCCGATCGAATTATTGTAGCAAACATACAAATGAACTTTGGGGTAGTGTTACACTTTTTGATTTTTTGCTAAGGTAAAAAAGTAATCTTTTTTTAACTGTCACGTGATACCATGGTACGGCAGCTTCAAAGATCGAGTCGATTCCGAAGTAGAAAAATGATATCTTGGTGAACACATTCACTTGGTATTAATATTCAGCACTGTTTTCATAAAAATAAACAGTTTTTAAATTGATCATAATTTTGACGGTCATTAAACTCGGAGTTGCCTTAACCTACCCGCGTTGATCCCTGAGCGGGCATATATTAGAACAAAACATGACTCGGGGCTGAAAACATTTTAATGGCTGCCTAAACATGTGGATAATCGTTTGGTTCCAGTCATGTTTGTTATCATAAGGATACAAATGTCTTCATGCATTAAGAGTTAAGTTGATGCTTTGTACTTGTCAATGAGCCTCAGCCATAATTCTAAATTATCCGGATTTATTTATTTGTACCATAAATCTGCCTTTCATATACACAAATCTAATTATTCTTTCTGTGTTAATGTTACGATCAGGTATTCAATGAAATGCTTGGCTTAGTGGCTCCATGGAGATCTAGCTACTACATACATATAAGGTAAAGGGGTTCAAGTCACTGATGCACAGGTAAAACCTTTTGAAAATTTTGCAGCTCAGGGTCGGAGAACCTAGCTTTATTGTAAAAATTAATTATCATGATTATAGTAAAGTAATACAAGCTTCAGTCTATGCATGCAATTTAAAGTCTTTTTATGGATCTTGTAAGCAGAGAGATAATTGAACTTTATTACAATAAAGTCATGTACGCACTTGTGTATATTAAGCATCCCAAATAAATATCACAAGATGCACCATCTATGCAAGTTTTAAGGTAGGAGTAGTAATAACTTAGATGTGGCAACCAAAGGGCATCTGCTCTAAATCTTTAACCAGGTCTGAACATCGATGTTAAAGCATACTTCCCCCTCCCTTGTCTCATTGAGTTAAAATCAAAGCCTTAGTTTTTCCTCAAAAGACTTCTGTTCTCCGTATTTTAGATAACCATTCTCATCTCTATCTCTCTCTCTTAAAAGTTGGAGATAACCTTCTCACCCCTCCTCCTTTCGTCTTTGACCAATAGTGTTAATGACAGGCTTAAACTTACAGTAACTGTATTGTATTTGGCGTGTACGATATTTGGCGTGTACGATATTTGGCGGAAACTAGTTTTCGAACAAGTTGGCATGGATTTGAATTAGCGTATTTCTGAATGTGACTATTCCTATACATAGATGTATCATATGGCATTTAGCGATGTACTTGTATTGCGGAGGGCCGCATTCCGCCAAAAGCGCTAAATAGAATACACAGCCAAATGTAGTACGTTTACAGTAGTTTGCTACAATGCTTTTACATTACCTTCACAAATTAAAGCCTTTATATTTCTCAGAAAAGCAATTTTTTAATCATTTCTATTACAACATTTTATTCAACCTGAAGTATTTAGCCTGTGGTTGAAAAGAACTATAAATGTAAATCATAATGTGACTTACGTTGGTGCTCAATTTCTTTGCATGACAAGTTGTTCTGTGCTTAACAAACAAGGCTACATCACTATAAATGCCTTTGCATCTTCCACATCTCAAAAGATCATGTTTTCCTTGAAAAAAATTCAAAAGTTAAAAAAAAAAACACTCATCCAACAAATGTGAAAAAAGTTCACATCTTGTATAACATATTGTAGCCCTTACTAACTTATTACCTTCAGCAAATGTACTATCTGTATTAACATCTAGAGAACTATCTTTTTTCTTGAACTCTTTTGAAACAATATCCTGGGTTTCTTTTATAATCTCTTCTTCTTGTGACTCTTCTACAACATCTTCTTCCGGCAATCCTTGTATATTCTCTTCCTCTTGTGACTTTTCTACAACATCTTCATCCGGCAATCCTTGTATAATCTCTTCTTCTTGTGACTCTTCTACAACATCTTCTTCCGGCAATCCTTGTATCATCTCTTCCCCTTGTGACTCTTCTACATCTTCTTCTGACAATCCTTGTATCATCTCTTCCTCTTGTGACTCTTCTACAACATCTTCTTTCGGCAATCTTTGTATAATCTCTTCCTCTTGTGACTCTTCTACATCTTCTTCCGACAATCCTTGTATAATCTCTTCTCCTTGTGACTCTTCTACATCTTCTTCTGACAATCCTTGTGTAATCTTTTCTTCTTGTGACTCTTCTACATCTTCATCCGACAGTCTTTGTATAATCTCTTCCTCTTGTGACTCTTCTACAACATCTTCTTCCGGCAATCCTTGTATCATCTCTTCCCCTTGTGACTCTTTTACATCTTCTTCTGACAATCCTTGTATCATCTCTTCTTCTTGTGACTCTTCTACATCTTCATCCGACAATCTTTGTATAATCTCTTCCTCTTGTGACTCTTCTACAACATCTTCATCCAGAAATCCTTGGATAATCTCTTCTTCTTGTGACTCTTCTACAACATCTTCTTCCGGCAATCCTTGTATAATCTCTTTTTCTTGTGACTCATCTTCAACATCCTCTTTCAGCAATCCTTGTGTAATCTCTTCCTCTTGTGACTCTTCTACAACATCTTCCGGCAATCCTTGTATAATCTCTCCCTCTTGTGACTCTTCTTGAACACCTTCTACCGGCAAACCTTGTGTAATCATTTCTTTTTGTGTTTCTTCTACATGATGGACCAAATCTTAAAGATGAAGGAAAGTCGTTAAATTTTAATACTTGAACTGTCTCATAAAGTGGTTTAAATTACTACAGATTACAATTGGTAATACTGTAAGATAAATTACAGACCATGAAACATACTACTTCACAACACATTTGATGCAAGCTTTTTAAAGATTAACATGAAATGCTTAATACACTTTGCCTGATATGCTAAATAGTTTGCTAAAATGCAAAAAACATGAAGCGTTTTATCTTGATTGACTTCCATTTTAATTGGGTCCTCATGAATTGCTCTATTGATATAAAGAATTGTTTTTAAAATGGCAGGAGATAACAGAAATACTTTAATAAATACATTTATTATAAATAAATAAATAAACATATTCTAATAATGAAATTTGATTTTTAGCCGGGCTCTGCTGAAAGCAGAGTCCTGGCTATAGGCAGGCCAATCGCCAATGTTACTATAAATAGCACAAATAAACAAAAAACCAAACAGCATCAAGTTAAAGCTTCCGCTATACCAAATAGTTACACAAAGAGCCACGTTTTGTCAAAAGTGTTGGCATTTTGTTTCTTTTTTTAAATTTCGAATGAATTGTCTATCTTTTTTTAGTTTTCTTATTAATAACGTGTTTTTAAAACATTACTATGCATTTTGGACACATACAATGCGCATGAATTTCCATGAACTACTTTGCTGCACGATGAAGAAACGGGATTGAATATATAATGCTTGTTGAAAAATTCAAGGCAGCAACTGTTGAACTTTTTAACTTCTACTAGACAGACTTATTTTTTGTTTATAGCCGCTTACAAAATTTGGTCGCTCTCTGATGCTTTGCCGACATTAAAAGCATGAGAGAGAGAGAGAGAGAGAGAGAGAGATTTTCAGTCTTTACTACACAATATGCATAAAGACGCACCAAAAGAGCCCGGCTTTCAGTACTTCAGTACTTTGATTTTAAAAGTAATATTGAACGAAATACTGCTATTTGTGTATGTATATCTGATTGATTCATGAAAGGAAGGGGGCAAGAATCATTGGAATTTCTGATTATCTATATTCAAGCTCAAGGGGTGAGGTAATTAAAGCTAGGTGCAGTATTAGCATCCATGGTCAATTGTGGTCTGAAACAGAGATATTATTACAGGGTAATGGCAAAGCATAGCAAATTGAAGCTGATAACTGATAGTAAAACGTTACAAGATAACAGGAGACACATCTTATGATAGGAAAACACATGCTTAGACAGCTGCAATTTATCTCAAGGCCTTTAAATAACATGTATCCCTTTTGCAAGAAAACATGGTGAAACTTTCATACTATTGTTCCTGTATTGCATTAATTTGGATCACATTTGAATAGTGTGCTAGTCCAGTATTTTGAGGAAACTTGATGCCAACATTAACACATATGCAACAAATGCGAGACATATGCATTCTCTCTTTTTTTTTCTTTAGAACTAATGACTCTGCATGATCATGAGGAACTTCCGAAGATGCACTTGATGCTGAATATTGATTGTTTTAAGGTAAGCAAAATAAATGATTTCACATTTGTATTAGATTTAAGCTTTGTTAAAAATCTGAGTTTGCATCAAGAGAGGGTTGAGTTAAATCGCCTAAATAATGAGTGCTATTTTAATATGATGTTATTATTCAAACAAAAGATAATAAAAATTCCATTACATTGAATTTGAGTAATAATTGTAATTTATCCTTAGTATCAAAGGCTTAATTCAAATTGAAATTTTTTTTATGCTTCTGTAGCAAAGTATGAAATTGTATCCATAGGGACTTGCCAGTTCAACAAGTGAATGCTCCTTAGCTAAAGGGCAGAATACCTGGCTCAAAAAGCCCTGCGAGACAACTGGAGGTGAAATATGCAGAATGGATTAAAGAAAATGACATTCTAAAATGCAGTAAGTTAATAGATGAATCATTTCAAATTGTATATCAATGCAAAAATTTTCTGTAAATTGTACAAGTCAAATTAAGTTATAAATTATTTAAAATACATTTTTTTCAGGGTTTTTTAAGTTTTGACCTGTTCATTTTAAATATTAAAATTGTGCACCTTATTTTTTTTTTCATAACTTTCATTTTATAGTTACCGGGTATTAAAATTCTATTGGTTTTAAAGAATCTATGGAATTATAAAAGACTGTTTCTTCTGTCGTATCACTGGATATCAGTAGTGTATGTAAATGTAAATCTAACGCTTTTTATACCTCCTTCAATATGCATTTATAAAAGAGTTCCATCTGTCTTTTTCATTTTTTTATCTCTCTGTATAAATACAATTTTTAAATGGCCTGCATTCGTTTTAAGAAACACCTTAGACCTAACATTTTTTAAATTAATGATGTTTTAATTTAGATATATTATTTTCATTAATTTGTTTGCAGATTTTTCAGCGCAGAACTGAGAAGTCTTGCGCTACAAAAGGGGGCCTTCACCAAGCAGTGGCGGTGAAATTGACCAAAGGACCAAAAGCGGGAAAGCTAACTGTGCAGCACAGCAATGAAAGTTCATAAAGGCTTGTGTATATACTGACTATTACACATTATAAATTACTGCTTATACTATAGATAGATTAACTGTAATAACTGTAGTAACTGAAAAGATCTGAAAGTTTTGTAACGTTTATACAATTATCATGAGTATTGCGAATATAGATATATTTGCAAATTATTTGTAATTAAGTGTACATGTATCTAGAGTAATTAAACCTGAATATATTACTTTAGTTGTTATGAATAGTTGTTGTATTCTACAAAGGCTGCCAACCATATTCACGGTATATCACTATATGTCAGTAGTTTTGCTGTCCTACCGGCCAGGGTACATGAAATATCTGAAGCAAGCTGCATCTCTACTGCCAACCAAAGCTTCCATATTTGGATACACAATGCTGCTGTGCAGTACTTATTTAAATATTTGAAACATGCTGCAACTCTACTGCCAACCAAAGCTGCCATATTTGGGTATACAGTACTGCAGTGCAGTACTAATTTAAATATTTGAAACATGCTGCAACTCTACTGCCAACCAAAGCCTCCATATTTGGGTGTACAGTACTGCTGTGCAGTAGATATTTGAAACCCACTGCAACAGGTCTACTGCTTAGCAGCGCTATTTAGTACTGCAGGCCAGTAGACTGTAGAGATATTCAAGAATTCTACTGCAGGGCAGCATATACTGCCTGGCAGTATATACTGCCTGGCAGTCTTATTTGCAGTACAATTGCAGTCTTAATTAACATATTTGAAACATACTGCAAGTCTGCTGCTTCATTGTATTTTTCCATTTAAAAGCTCTGCAGTACATTTGCAGCACTACTGTAGCTCTACTGATAGTCTACTGGGATTTTATACTGATAATGAGCTGCATATGTACTGCATTTATGCTGCAATTCTGTAAGGGATTGTACAACGTATGTGAGAGCTCAAGTGAAGCTAAAACATGTTGTAAATTGCTCCAGTGCCAATATGTTGAAAGGGCCTCAAAATAGAATGTATATTTGATTAAATGACCAAATCATAATTTACCTTGAAGTTATTATATTGAAGAAGAGGCCCTTAGGGCTTTGACAGTAACCTGAATACCAACAACATCAGGGAGTCTCATGTTTCCATTTTAAGCTTAAATTTTTAGTCTAAACCCGAAACATCTCTTACAAGTATCCATATTTTTATTATTTTGCAAACACCAATGCACTAGACAACATTGAGATGGTGACTATCTCATAGGGCTTCAAGCTTAAATAATGCACAATAGGATAAAAAGCACTTTAGAGAATAAATTGATTTGACCTTGACCTATAACTTAGAAATTTTCCATCTGGCGATGAACTTTTAATTACATTTCATTACAGCTTACAGAAATATTGGTTCAACCTGAGCAAAATTAGGCAAATAAGGAAATAATCTACAACAGTCTAAAACTGATTATAAAGAGATCTGATATAACCTTCACATTCACTAGGTTCAAAGTCACTGCACACCATTAACTCAAAAGCTCTGTTTATGTGAAGTATGACCCAAATATAGCTACATGAAGGGTATATATATGCTTAAAAAGATTTTGTGTGATTAACTATGACCTTGACATTTGACCTACAAACATCATTTAAGGTTACTGCATACCTTTTGATCAAGGGCACCTTGTGGGTGAAGTATGAGCAAGATTGGATCAAAGGGAGGATTTTACATATAATTCTGCTATGACCTTCATATCTGACCTTGAAACTTGGTTTAAGGTCATTGCAAACCCATTATTTAAAAGCCTTGTTATATAAAATATTAGTAATATAGGGCTAAGTGGAGAGTATATATGCTCTGAAAAAAGAATTTCTGCATGATCCGATATGACTTTGATCCTTAACCTAAAAACTTGTTCCTATTCAGAGACCTACTCTACTCCACACTATGCACGCTTAGACTACGTTTAATGCCGCAGGCTTTGCCTGAATCAACTAATGATTTATACAAAACGCTTCAAGGTTCATATGAAACACTAATTGGTTTACATAAAATGCTAAACAGTTTACATGAAACATTTCTTGCATGAAAGTCAATGTAGTTGTAAGTTTCATCAGGGTCTGTACATAATTAAGCTTTAATGAATGCTTAATAAAAAGAAATAAAGAGTTTTGGTATTCCTGGTTTTATGTAACACCTAGCGCCATTCCCCCCATCCCCCCCAAAAAAAATCTACCTTCTTGAAAAGGAATGGCCATGTACAGTATCTGTAACGTTATTTCTTACAAAATAAACGATAGGATAGGATTCATGCACGAAATGATAGGATTTACGCATGATAGAACAGTATTTATGAAGTATTTACGCATGATACAATATGATTGATACACGATAGGAAATGATAAAGGACATGCATGATAAATGTAAAATCGTTTTAAACGATATTTATGATAAACCTGATGATGTCAGAATTTGAGAAAGAACACGAATCAAGATATACAGTATGTATTACAGTCAAACTTGTATAATCCAGCAGAGTGTGGTTCTGACAAATTTGGCCAGATTAGGCAACATCCGGTTTGGAGGACATCAATGCAAATTAATTTTAGTATGAATGCAGCAGGTCATAACCTGTTTACTTTTGCAATATTTTCCTGGTTCTCCTGAAATATATTACACCTCCTTGATCATGATTTTAGTTTTTCATTTTCAATTTTTATTTGGAAAACAATTTTTGCAAAACGGAATACATACAATAGAATTACTTTTCCAATCAAATCGTTGTAATTGATAAATTTTCAAACATCAGATTAACCTAAGAAGTCCGACACGAGACAAGTGTATGATTCAACGGAAATTGTTAAACAACATTGACCACACAACGAGTCAACAGGTGGCCGATAACATTATGGCGAGAACTGTTTTGATGCAGAGAACAATGGATAACATTCAAATAAAGGGAATGTAATAAAAATGGAGCATTTTGACAGAATAAAATGTAACTGTAATTGTAAGTGTAATGAACACGCATTACAAATGATATTGCAGTCTTACTCCCACGGTATCCAGAATCACGTCCTGAAAAAATGGGGTGAAGTATAATAAACAAGCATTCTGAGAGTATTGCATAAGCAATACACGTCCCCTACCGGTTTGTGGAAATTGTGAAAACAATGCACTGTTATGCAGAATATCGAACCCAAACATTAAAAAATTGGAATATAAAAAACTAATTTTCTTGAAAATATGTCAACCAGACGCTACAAACGTGTAAACTTGATCTGTAGTTTGACATTTTGAACCTGTTCAGCAAATTTCATATTATTCCTCAAACGTAAAAAGAAAAAAAGTGTGGAAAACTGAAGTGGGACAGACAGACGGACGGACAGACGGACTCACGGATGCAGAGGAAAGCTATAGTCCCCTCCTGTGAAAACCAGTAGGGGACTAATAACTCCCACTTTTTATCTAATTTTGGCTGAAAAAATGTGTCTTTATTTATCAATGCTAATTTGGATTTATATTCATAGTGGTTTAAGTCAATAGCAACAACAGGGAAATTGATCGATAACAGAGTAGACACGATCCAAACTGCACAAAAATTTTTTAATGTAAAATTATAGGAAACAAGAGATGCTTGTGAAACACTTATCCCCCCCTTGGAAACATCCACAAAGAAAATGAACGTAAACTTAAAACAAGAGGCCCAGGGGCCACATCTCTCACCTGAGCAACAATTGCCTTAATTCTGATCAAATTAGCACTACAGTTTCAAAATATCTTGACAACTAAGTACAATAGATCTTGCTAAAATAAAATTGAAATCATGATTTCATCAAACTTAAATCTGCATAACCTGTGCTTTCACACTAAGTACTGAGTTTTGGACCGAAAACTTTCCCAGAATATTTTTAAAGATTTTCTCTATATATTACTATATATTACTATGTAAAAATTCAAACAGCCATCATGGCCTATCTCTAGGGACTGTGATTTTGCAAACTTGAATCTACACTACCCGAGGATGCCTCTACACAAGTTTAAGCTTTTTCTGGCCAAATAGTCTTTAAAAAGAAGATTTTTCTCTATAAATTCCTATGTAAAACTTGATCCCCCTCTTGCGGCCCCACCCTACCCCCGGAGCCATGATTTGAACAAACTTGAATCTACACTATCTGAGATTGCTTCCATTTTAATTTGAGCTTTCCTGGCCTAATAGTTTTTGAGAAGAAGATTTTTAAAGATTGTCTCTATATATTCCTATGTAAAACTTAATCCCCCATTGTGGCCCCACCCTACCCCTGGAGACCATGATTTGAACAAACTTGAATCTACACTACCTGAGGATGCTTCCATTTTAATTTGAGCTTTTCTGGCCTTACAGTTTTTGAGAAGAAGATTTTTAAAGATTGTCTCTATATATTCCTATGTAAAACTTGATCTCCCCATTGTGGCCCCACCCTACCCCCAGGGACTATGATTTGAACAAACTTGAATCTACACTACCTGAGGTTGCTTCCATTTTAATTTGAGCTTTTCTGGCCTAATAGTTTTTGAGAAGAAGATTTTTAAAGATTGTCTCTATATATTCCTATGTAAAACTTGATCCCCCATTGTGGCCCCACCCTACCCCCCGGGACTATGATTTGAACAAACTTGAATCTACACTACCTGAGGATGCTCCCATTTTAATTTGAGCTTTTCTGGCCTGATAGTTTTTGAGAACAAGATTTTTAAAGATTTTCTCTATATATTCCTATGTAAAACTTGATCCCCCTCTTGTGGCCCCTCCCTACCTCCGGGGACCATGATTTGAACAAACTTGAATCTACACTACCTGAGGATGCTTCCACACAAGTTTTAGCTTTTCAGGCCGAATAGTTTTTGAGAAGAAGATTTTTGAAAAATACCAACACATTTTCAATAATTCTCAATTATCTCCCCTTTAAAGAGGGCGTGGCCCTTCATTTAAATCCCCTTCACCTAGTGGTGCTTTGTGCCAAATTTGGTTGAAATCTGCCCAGTGGTTCTTGAGAAGAAGATGAAAATGTGAAAAGTTAACAACGATGACGACAACAACGACTACGACAGACAACGGACAAATTGTGATCAGAAAAGCTCACTTGAGCCTTTGGCTCAGGTGAGCTAAAAACTGGAATTTTTCTAAGTCCAATGGCCATAACTCTGTCGAAAATTGCTCTATCATACCCCAAATCAAACTTGACCTAGATATTATCATGATAAACCTGTATACCAAATTTCATTTCAATATGTTCATCCTCTGCGAAGAAAATGAGCGGAAACTGCAAAAAACTAGAATTTTTCTACGTCCAAGGGGCATAACTCTGTCGAAAATTGCTTGATCGTACCCTATATTGAACTTGACCTAGATATTATCATGATTAACATGTATACCAAATTTCATTTCGATATGTTCATCCTCTGCAAAGAAAATGAACGGAAACTTATTGGTGGACCGACCGACAGACAGACCGTCAGATCGACCAACAGACAGCAGCAAAGCAATATGCCCTCCCTTCCTCGAAGGGGTGCATAAATATCAAGGGACTGAACAATTTTGCCGGTTTGCACAACATCCGGATTTAACAAGTTTTACTGTACAAGGGTTCTTAGAAAAGTTCGCAGACAAGTTCAATTGTCAGCAGACTATTCGCATGATACCACTGAAACTTTTCATATTTAATCTTGACAAATTTTCTGAGAATTATGTAAAGATTTATTCATTTTAAATGCACCCTAAAAAATATACAGATTAATTATTTTGATATGATAGGATTCACGGAGCATGTCAGTTTTTAATTGTTTTATACACATTTTTCCTTATTAAGAAAATGTACAGTTTAAGTGCATAAAAATAAACAATTTTCATATGAGATCACAATAAGTAATGAAGGTCATTTTGTGAAAGTTTCAATTTAATTGAAATTTTTTTGGCAGTTTTATAGCCAAATATGGACAACCAACTTTAGAAAAATGAGTCAAAAACGTTAACGTAAATGGACACTTTGGAGCACCAGGCCATCATTAAATTTTTTGTGCATGCAGAAAAATCTTCAAAAGGTTCTATTTCTATAGGTCAAAGCTTTACAATTGGAACCACAAATGGAATTGAAGGTTTGAAAATGGAAATACTGATATCTTGAGCTCTTAATTTAAGCACCCCTCCCCCCTAAAGCCCAGGCCCCGAGGTTATAAAACTTTCTTGAGTACGATCTCGTACTACAAATCGTACTCCTTGCTCCAAATCATACTCGTACTCAAGGTATCGAGGTTATAAAACTTTTTCATACACATACTCGTACTCCAGCTGAGTACAAAACGGCAATTTTCTGAGTAAGCTTTGAAGCTTTCTCAAAGTCGTACTCAAGACATTTAATCTAAATAAAATGCAGTGCAAACATATAATATTGTTAATATTGCAACGTTGCTGTATTACATGCTATGATTTAATCATATATACATGTATATGAATTAAAATGGAAAGTTTTTACCATTTTATTAATGACATATCTAGATATAATGGAGGTGAATTTAAAAGGTACCTGCAGCCCAGCCGATGTGAAACATATGTTAAAGAGTTTATTTACCAAAATTTAATGCAAAAAACCGCATCGAAATCGGTGCAAAAATAAAGGAGTTACGCCTCTTCAAAGTGGCTATTTTTACCTGCTTTGGGAAATCTAATCAAGAGAAAACAGAATTAGGCGATAACGAGGCTTCAGCGGAAGTGACGTCACGAGGTCAACACGAGGGAAATTTCCTTACAAAGCTATACAAATTAAATTTGATTTTTCAGCCAAAATGATTGATATAGGTCTTATGTTTTGACGTATCTTGTTATTTTAAGTATTGTAGATCTAGAAATTTGTATCCGTTATTATTTTATTACAATCAGATTTCTTTTTAAAGGATTTTAAAATTTGTTATTCTCGTTGCCTTTTTACCGATGAATACGATATCTTAAAACGCTTACATGGGCAAATTTATGTTCATTATTCATTTTTTGATTACATAATATCCTTTCACGCATGAATGATCCGAGATAATGACACAGGTAAACAGGTAAACTAACGAAGCCACTGCTCCAGACACACGTGTATTTGGGTTTGTATACACAAGGTACAAGAGTCTGGTGAACAAAGAGATGGTTTCACACCTCTAGACTGGTAAATTGATTTGTGTATAATTAACTACTCAATTGTTAAAAGATAAAACAGAAAAATAAATTAGACTGTGTAAAAACAAGCATTCGTCAGCTAAAACATGTCCGTCAATCAGTGATTAAAGAATCATGCATGATACTATTAAATAATAAAACTAATGTTCGAAGTAAATGCATTTTTCGTTACTTATCTAATCACTTAAATAATGACCAAATTTACAATTCAGCAATTGAGACCTTTTTTATGTGAATAAGTAATTATTTCAGATTTATAATTTCTTATTTAATAAAGTGCATCTTTCTTTCGAGCGCTATGGTCAGCAATTAAACGCTTTATAACTCCGTATAGCTTAAATTGTAATACTGACAAGGAATCATTATGAAATCTAAATAAACTGGAACATTTTGACAAAGGATGTAAATAAATGTAAAATTAAATTCCATTATCGTATTTTTAAAAGAATACGAGACAGACTTAATCATGCAGCCATCTTGGACTTTCGCCTTGATCCGTTTATAATCCCGTGTTTGTTTGTTAAAGAATGCATACTATTTTGATTGTTATTGGTCCAATGTCAATCGGGCGACATCATTTGTAATTTTATGCCTTATACGAGAAATAGACCCCGAATTACCTTTTACGAAATATCATTATGTATTATCAATATTATTAATCAGTTAATAATGTCACTGAGAAATCAATCGAAAGAATGACAATATTAACAAAATATGTTTCTTATAACAATGATGCTTTGATTAATTGTCATTTTGCTACATATGGTGTGCATTTATATGTAAAATGTGTTACACATTTGACAAAATTCATGAAGCAAACAATTGTCCAAATTCGGCATTTTTATTCGATAAAATACGGATTAAACTCAAACAACAGTATAATAAGTCATCCAGGGTTGATGCGGAAATAAAACAACAGAAAAAAATGTTCATATATCGATAAAACAATGCAAGAAAACGAACCCCCATTGTGGCCCCACCCTACCCCCGGGGGTCACGATTTTCACTACTTTGAATCTACACTACCTGAGGATACTTCCACACAAGTTTCAGCTTTCCTGGCTGATTAGTTTCTGAGAAGAAGATTGTTAAAGATTTACTCTATATATTCCTATGTAAAACTTCGACCACCCCATTGTGGCCCCACCCTACCCCCGGGGGTCATGATTTTCACAACTTTGAATCTACACTACCCGAGGATGTTTCCACACAAGTTTCAGCTTTCCTGGCTTACTGGTTCTTGAGAAGAAGATTTTTGAAAATTTCTCGAAATTTTTCATTAATTTCTAATTATCTCCCCTTGAAAATGAGTTTGACCCTTAATTTTCACAACTTTGAATCCCCTTTGCCTAAGGATAATTTGTGCCAAGTTTGGTTGAAATTGGCCCAGTAGTTCTTGAGAAGATGTTGAAAATGTGAAAAGTTTACGGACAGACGGATGACAGACAAAATGTGATCAGAATAGCTCACTTGAGCTTTCAGCTTTCAGCTCAGGTGAGCTAACAAAGAAATCAATGTACATGTATCGTTATTAATCAATTTCAATCAGATGTACTTGCTGGGTCCCTTTTTGATTATAGTGAAGATGTAGGTTAGTTCTAAACATTACAAAGGATGGGGGATGCATAAAAGTCTAACACTTTCTATTACTTACTTATTAATCAATTATCATGTATGTTGCATGCCACAAAACTTGGAAAGGGAAACATTTTATAGAATAAGCGGTAAATCAGTGGCGGAGTAAAGGAGGTCGCACCTGGCGCCCCCCCCCCCCCTAAAAAAAATTTCCAAATAAAGTTAAATCATACTCCTTCTGGCAAAGAAAATGTACAACTTGCGAGTCTTAATTATCTTCTTTGTTGTTTTAACTTGGGGAATTTCTCTACATTACACTGATTTCAATGGTGCAATATGAAGAAAATGCGCGTGTTCAATGGTGTAACTAAAAAACCCCAGAAAAAAACATTTTGGTTACGCTGTCCTTGTGTTCAAATATGACCAGTCACCCATATACCCACCTTTAGGTAATTGGTTATAATTTAATTCTGGTTGTAACGCGGCATTTGATTGGATAGAAAAATTTAGTTAAATTTGTATAACCTGGTTTGCACGTCAAAAGGCACGTCACAATGCACCAACGTCAAAAACGTACTAATCCGCTTGACGTTACGTTTGAATTTTGAACAGATTAATATCATTTTTAAAAGTAAAACTCAATTTGTACAGCAAATTACAGAAAATTAAATTATAAGGAATGAACTCAATATCTACCCAAGTAATACTCGTATAACCTGGGTTGAAGCAATTTACGCTTTTTTATAATCCGCTTCATGTGAGAGATTTTTCTCTATATAGCTTAGCTGTGGGAATATTCATCTCTTAAATTGTTTTATTTCATTAGCAAGTAACTATTTAGATAAACTAACCAAATATTTATGTCAATGCATCAAAATTAACACATGTATTTCGAATTTTAAAGATAAATCGGAAAATGCTTGCTCAAAAATTTCAAATGACGTTACTTTGAAGATTAAAAATGACACAGTTCATGCATGTATAAATTCTAAACACACATTTTCAAGCCTTGACTAAGTGAGAAAAACTTGAACCATCAATAAAATCCCACAAAAAGGGTTACAGCAACTTTAGTACACAGTTTCCTTGAACACATTGTTTCGGTTTAACGTGGTCCTCATATTGGAAATTTCAAAAATATTTCAATTAGTGAATTTTCTTAAACTCTTGTGCACATTTCCAAAAATATTGAAATGAGAAACTTTACGTGTGTCCTTGGCTTTTGGCATGTGTTCATTGATGCAATTCCAACCCCAACCCCCACCCCACCCCTTCAAGATATTAGATGGTTTTTTTCTCACAAGAATTAAGGCAAATATAGTATGTTGCAATTAAATTGGAATACCCATATAATTTCCTTAGTGTATACTTTCTGAGTGTGAAAATAAACGGATCTTATCAGTATTTTTGTGATTTTCCCAAGTATATGTTTGTATTTTTTAATTAAACTCTTCCCTGTTTTTCCTAATTCAGGAACTGCTCACTAAATATCTTAAGAGATATCCACTTGGGGGCAGTGACTTTCCAGTTTTGTATTGGCGTCGTTTCTGACCTTTTCCTGGCATGTAAAATATCAAAATCGTTAAAAAGCCAGGAAAACTTAACGATGCCGGGTCTAATTTTTTCTGCCCTAGATTTTTGAATGAATTTTTTACATGAATTTCTACTGATATAATTATTATTTTAAGAAAAAAAAATAAGACATTTACCACACCGTTTGTTTAAGGGGTCTTCTCAAAGTTTGTTAATTTTTAACATAGGACCCTATGGGATTTTGCTTGAAATGTATCAATTTTGCACATTTTTTACATTTTTTTAAACTTCTGCCCTAGGGATTTCTTTTCCTGTTCTACATATTAAAGCTATTGCTAAAAGGCATCCAATGGTCAAATAAAAAAAACCTTTTACCACCTGGTTTGTTCCAGGGATCTTATCAAAGTTGTTTTTTTTGTATACCTAATTTCCCAGTTTGTCAGATAATGGCTATTTTTTATTTGACAAAAACGGAAATGGTGATCTTTATAGTATTATTAAAACATTCAGAAATATTTAAGTAATAAATAAATATATAACATCACATATTAAGGGTCATTAATATAAAATACATGGTTTCTGTCTTAAAATATATGAATTAGGCTATATTTAGGCAGGTTAAGAAAACATGAGAGGGCTAGGCTTGCTGAACCCTCTTCATGTTTTCGACCCGAGCCCAAATATAGCTTATACTTTGAGACATTTATGTTTATTTCACAATATAAAATCAATTTTACGCATCAAACGAGCTATTTTCAACAACGCAAAAAGATGACGTCACAATACAAATGAAACACTGCCCGAAAGTGTGCGTACTCATTCTGTACTCGGCCTCGTTAAGATATATCGAACTAAATTCTATGTTGAAATACTCTCTTCATATCCGTGTAAATTCTTACTTCTTTCTTTTATATTCATATCGTTCCTTACAACATAATTATACTTAATCATCACATGCATGAATCACTATCTGAGTCTCATGTGATTTGACATAAACACAATTTGTTGATAACTTTACCAATTACACTGGATTTATCGTCTTTGTTGCTCAAAAATTCATAAGTTATAGATGCAGACACATCTCTATGCTTGCAGATGAAGAAGGTAATATGTACATGTAAATAATGTGTTACATTTTGTTGATAAATAATTAATCTGAATACATGTACAGTTTGCCTACATGCCAGGACTATTTACATGAATTACCATTCTCTGTCTTTCTCCGGAGACGTAAAATTTCATCGATCGGCTTTTGGAGCATACTCCGAATAGTACTCAGCGGAGAACGTACTGCAAAACTTTTATATCCTCGGTTTTTTGAGTCGTACTCAGTGGAGCACATACTCGGAGTACGGGTACGAGTTGGAGTATGAGTACGGAAAAAGTTTTATAACCTCGGGGCCTGATCTTGCACCTATGGATTTCGCTTTATTTCTTTATCTGTAGTCGAAACTGCGTGGACAGATATTTTTGGACCTAAATGATCTACGATATGACACAAAAGACATTATACAAAAATTTGACAAATAATGGTGTGAACATGCACTTTAGAAATTGGTTAGTGGCATGAAAAGTGTGTGAACTAAAAGGTGTCTACTTTGAAAAAGAGTGACAGGTCTCAATTGCCTTTCAGTAGTTTGACGTCATCTGACGTTGTGAAAATATTAAATGGTGCTCCATAAATCCAATTCATGCAAAATGAAAATCGCTGTATCTTTTGAAAACAACTTCAAAATCATATGAATTTTTGCGTACTTATTTTCAATTGGTAGTCATTTAATAAATCATACGTCATCCTACAAAATACACAGCAATATTGCCGTCAATCACTTTGTCCCCGAACTTTTCTAACAAACCTTGTACATACAAATTAATGTTTACACTCTGCGTACAAATTAATACATTTGATATACAGGTAAGGTAATATGTTACCTTGTTCAGAGGAACTTTAATAGTTAACATTAATTTTTAATTTTCACTGCTTACAGATATGATTTACATGTAATATTGTTTAATTTTGATCAACAGAATAACATAAATTACAGAGTATCATGATAGAATGCTGAATAGAATTTTACAATTTTTGTTCTACAGATTATCGTATATGGCACATCGAACGACTTGTTACTTTGAAATAAATTAACTTGTTATTAAAAGGAATTATACGATTAACACGATAGGATAAACAGAAAAACTGCTAAAATTGAATGATAAACCTGATCGGATTTACGCACGCTAGGATAGGATTAACGCATGATAGACCAGTACACACATGATATGATATGATTGATACATGATACGATAGGATATGATTGTAAAAAATAATGTTGCGGGTACTGTAATTTTTAAGAAGTTTAAAGTATTCTTTTGAGTCAGCTGAAAATTGGTGTGGCCATAAGACAATCACAAATGTTTAGATTTGTTCATGATTTTACTTATGTCTAAGCTTTGAAATCTTCAACCAGATCAATTACACTTATGAACACCCACTTGTTGCTTTGCAAAAAGCTAAAATTTATCAATTATTTTAATTCTTTACTCACCAGACAGAAACACCACTTTACTAATATCCACTGGTAGTTTCTTGACAAGTACTCTGCACTCTTTTAGCTAAAATATTTAGTAATGCAACAGATTACACACTAGCAGGTGTATTAGTACCAAAATAAGATTTAAAGGAATCTTGGAAAATTTCGCAAAATTTAATTTGCGGCTGCTTTATTAAAAATCACTGTTTTCAAAACCATTGACACATTTATCATTGAATAATGCGTTAACTTAAATAATCAACATTTTCTTCAGTACATTATAAAATAATGGTTGTGATATTTGAAAAAAATCTTTATTAAAGACATTATATAAGTATACTTACTTGCAAATCTTTTTGGACACAAGCAGTTTCTTTTTTTCCTATTTTACATCTTTTACCCTAAGAAAAAAGGAACCAAATAAAAAGAAAGAACATATAATCATTTCAAAAAATATAATCAAAAATTTCAATCGCTTTAATATCATCTATTTTCTTCTTCCAAATTTTTATAGCTGTTATAAGTTTTAATATGCATGTAATACTTTATTAAAACAAGAAATTGATGTTTAAAAACTTCAGTGTTTAAAGAAAAGGATAATGCAATTCAACTCCTTTACTACCTGGTAATTATTGGGGGGGGGGGGGGGGAGAGAAGGGCCGATTTTGGACGTTTTGAGGATTCATTCTCAATGAAATTATACTTGATTTTATTATTGATTATGATATGAAGCATTTAGTGACCCAAGGTGTGGGAAGGTGTTCAATATACCACCTTGGTTAGGTTAAATTTACAAAGAAAATTTGAGCCCTTGTGTTCAAAGTACCTGGCAGTGCTTTCTCCATGGAAGATCTGGAACCCCATAGTCATATCTTATTTCTTCCCCAATTCCTATTTTTCTATTGGCAAACAGAGCCAGATATGGTTTTCCTTTGCTGGGTAAACACTTAACTGAAGCATTGCATTGGACATCACCAGGTGCTGCATCATTGGCAAATCTGCCTTTTCTGGATGATTCTGTTGCATCCAAGCTGTTAATTAATAAAACATTGTAATTAGTAATATGACTAAAGTAGCTCTATTATATCTATTTTGTGTTGCCCAAAGATTTGCATCCAGTAATACAGGCATCACACTAATTACAAACTAAATATTAAATCAGAGGAAGTTAAGATATGATTCAATTTCTATGGATCACAAAGGTTTTGTCACATTCATGTTCTAGCTATAACTCCAAACATTAGCAGATAAAAACAACTTATTTTCCATTTAGCTGATTTAGCTAAGGCCTAACAAAAAAATATGTTTGTTTACGGTTTCCCGACCGACCCTCTATTTAATTGCCGACCCTAATTGTTTTTATCCACCTTAGAAATCCGGAAGTCACACGTGGGTTCGTTTAACTTTTATATTCATCTTAATCTGTCAAGCGTTTGAAATCGAAATCGAAAGTGAAAAAAAAACATGGCGTCAATATCTACGTCCACATGTTCTCTGCAGTTTGAAGAATGCGCACACATTAAGCAAATGCAGTTGATATTGGTATTGCCGAATAATATGACATTTATCCAGATGTTCGATCGATAACATGGGGGAAATGAAAAGGTTCCCGATTTTGAAGTACGAGGCAAACAAAATGGAGGCAAGATAGTTTTGACCACAGGAGTCGGCGATTTTATCAATTTCTTGAAAAAAAAATGAGAAACAACCAAAATCCTATCAGTGAGCTTCGTGAGCGTAGCGAGCAAAGCGACAGGATGGCAATGAGTTTTCTAGATTTTCTTTATTTCGCTTTCCAACCGATATTAAACACCAGACATCCGTGGTGTTATCTTATCAATTTCTTGCATTTATTTCCCTAAAATTATCTTCCAAAATCATTTTAAATCCATTTTTGCACATCTCGATCATGGCCATGTTTGATGCTTGTGGTGTGCAATATCATGTTTTTTAAAAAATAATGGGTGTCTGTTTTGTAGAAAAACTTAGCACATCGAGCCATTTTCAAGGAACATTCTGCAAAAAAATATATAGTCTGTTGCACTATTGATACTATTACTAGGTCAGGCGCAAATCGAAAATTAATCCTCAGGGGAGATCTCTACTAAGCATGTTAATTGTTGCAACAGCAGACATAAACTATTTTTTTGTATTGTCTTATTTATATCTAGAACACATTTTATCCACCAATTAATGAAGATAAAGTTTAAAATCGATAAACCTCTAGATTTTATATTTGATTACAAGTACCTAGATTCTATAAAATAGACTATAAATACGAGGCACGATTTTTACTGCGAAACTGAACAGGTGAAATAAAACCACATGGTCCAAAATTTAAATGACAATAACATTCGCTGGGGTGCATATGGCAAACAAAAGTATGCATGACATAATGGCAAAACAATTTTGTATTATCAGTTTTCGAGGGTTGTTCGGAAATTATTGAGACATTTTCTCTTATTCTTTTAGGAAAAGAGATAAACCCTTGAAATTTTACCAAAATGTAAATCAGAATAGAGTTTATCAATGTAAAAAGTTTCTTTTCCATGGCATGAATAGATCATTATTGGTAAGTGGATCAACGTGCCTGCGTCCAGTGACCCAGCGCAACCACAAAATTTTCGCAACGTCATTTTAGCGCTTCTCATTGCTCCTGTGTTTAAACACCTTACAAACGATCGGAAATAAGAATTATTTTTTATTTCTCATCTTTTGTTTTGATTTCAAGATGTCATCATTTACTTTTTCTCTCATTCTTGATTTTTATTTTGAGTTCTGTTTACCCTAAAATCAAATTACTGTGAATGTCTCCTGCTTGTTTTTATTTTAGAACTGTTGACAACAGTTAGTGGTAAACAGTACTTGATATTAAGTCTATTTGTCTTAATTCTAGTTAAACAATCAGTGAAAATAATATGATGAACTGAAGCTCTGTATCCCTGGTTATGGTATAATTTTGGTTTAAGAAATTGCGTGGCCTTAAAGGTCTTCTTCTGAGATTTCCACCAGTTTGATGTATATTCGCTGTGCCGTCTTAAGGTCAAAATTCAATGTAATGTCGTTGTCATATTTCTATAGCTTGGTAAATATATTTGTACCATATTTGTATTTCAGCTCGAAAATTAGTGAAAACGTAATCAAACGTTAGTTGCAAAATATAGCAAAATGAACATATTCAATTTGATTTCTTTTATCATTAACTGTAATTCTACGGACACTTTGAAATGGGATGTTCATGTTTTTTAATCTCCGAGATTATGCCTGCGCCAGGTACCCCGACCACTGACTTGTTTACCTACCGTTGTAAACAAAATATTTAATTAACTTTCAATATTACTTTGTTTAATTATTTGTTTTGGATTCTTCAATGTTTATGCCAATTTTCGTCAAAATTTGTCACTTAGAAAGGGATAAGGGATATATTCGAGTTGTCTCAATAATTTCATGTATGTGACGTTTCTGAAGTTGTGTAAAAAAAATAAAAAAAAAAATGAAAAAAAAATCCTACCTACCGACCCTATTTTTTTTCAGCATGTAACAGTAAACAAACATATTTTTTTGTTTGGCCTAAGTAGAGCATCCCATCGCGACATGAGTTATTGTGTGGGGGATGCATTATTTAGGAATATATGGAAATGTAAATGAGGAGACAACATTCTCCTAACCCTCCATTACAACAAAAACTACTTTTTCTTTACCTGTACTAGATCTGAATCAAGTTATTTGTTGATTTGAACTGCTTACTTTCCCTTAGGTTTCACAGAAATGAAGCGGAAGTAGTTATTGTCAAGTCGTACATAAAATTTCTGTTTAAAATTGTGTTATTTTTACGATATATTAGAAAGTACTCATTGGACAATTAATTGACTTGAAATTATTTACAGGGTTTGTCCTATGCCAAATAAGTGTACAAAGTTTGATAAATATCAATGCAAGGCTTTTCTTTTAAACTTGCTTCCAAGCTGAACACAATCATACACATACACACACAGCAGCAATGCTATATCCCCTTCGCAACAAGTTGCGCAAGGGGATAATAAGATGACTTGGAAATTACCTAAAGTCGCAAAAAATTCCTTACCAACCAAACCTATTATTTAACAAGAACATCTTGCTGGTTTTAAATTCTGCCCTTTTTCAGACAGACTGAAGTTACCACTCACCGGTATGTATGTATATGGTATATGGGATATAAACCTTTATCAAACTCTGAACCCCTTGTGAGGCCAAAAATCCTTCCAAGGGCCAAAGTTTAAACAATTTTAGAGAATCAGCAATATGTCAAAATGCTCTATATAAGTAAAATCATATATTATAACATTTCAGTTTGTGAGCTTATTAAATATTTTTCGTTGTAAAATTGAATTACCAATATGGCCCCACCCCACTCCTCAAGATTTTGATTTGAGCAAATTTGAACCTACATTATCTAAGGCTGCTTTCACTAAAGTTACAGCTTTTCTAGGGAAATGGCTTTTTTGAAAAAAGATTTTTATAGATATCTGTCTATACATTCCTATGTAAATTTTTGCTCCCCCTTCCACGTTGTGACCCCACCCTACCCTTGGGACCATGATTGAACAAGCTTGAACCTACTCTCTACATGAGGATGCTTTTACACAAGTTCAACTTTTTGGCCAGTTGGTTCCTGAAAAGAAGATTTTTAAAGATTTTTCTATATATATTCTTATGTACAAATCCAACCCCCATTGTGGCCCCACCCTAACCCAGGGGGCATAATTTCATAACTTTGAATCTACACTACTTGAAGATGCTTCCACATAAGTTTCAGCTTTCCAGGCCAAAATGGTTTGAAAAAAAAGCATGGGCCTTTATTTTCACAACTTTGAATCCCCTTTGCCTATGGATGCTTTGTGCCAAGTTCGTTTTAAATTGGCCCAGTTGTTCTAGAGAAGATGTTGAAAATGTTAAAAATTTACAGATGACATACAAAATGTGATCAGAAAAGCTCACTGGAGCTTTCAGCTCAGGTGAGCTAAATAAAAGTGTGAAAAGCTGAAGTGGGGCAGACAGATCGGACAAGACAGATAGATAGACAGACTTAGTCTAATGGATGGATGGACAGACAGACACAGAGGAAAGCTATAGTCACTTCCGGAGAAATTGGTAAATGACTAATAATATGGCTGTTTTATGTTTCTTTCCCAGCCTAAAATGATTTTTAAGCAATTATACACAAATAAACATTATTGTTATATTCAGTAGTATACGGTATTCTCACTATATAACTCAATTTAGATGAATAGTCAATAATTGTAATATTAGTTCGACCGAAAACTATTGACCGGTCAATATTTTCTTGATATTGACCGGCTAGGAATAATATCTAAAGAACATTCCCTGTATTTCAAATAATCACCTCTGATTTGTTGCTTTGTAAACGATGACGTGAATAACTCTTCGCGACTCCAAAACAAGGTGACGTCATAATAGACAGTCAGTCAAGGCAAGTAAACAACGGACGCGCAATTCGACAGTTTGCTATCATAAAGGATATAAGGATTTGCGAATTACTGTGAAGTAAAATAAAGTAGAACCTCTGTGTGTTAATTCTTTCGGTTGGCGGAATATCACCAGTGATCATTTGATGCTGAGAATATTTTGGAAATGAACTTTGCACAAAATTGAATTCGTGAATTCTTTGTTGAGTTGAGAAAATTACGGCGATCTGTTTTCAATTACTTTCTTAAATTTTGGTTTGTTTCTTCATATAACAAAACAAATGTTGACAGCTTCGCGTCAGGCAATATTTCGTCCCTCGGGCGCTAATATAATCAATGTTACCATCTACCCCAGTCAATATTTGTATAATATAAATATAAATATGAGCAGGATAACACAAACATAGGTTATCACAGATTACAAATCTCACCAAGATGAGGCATCACCTTTACGAAGCATCACCTTTATGAGATCGTGCACCTTTATCATATTATATGAAAACCCTAGTTAATGATCTTGGATAATCATGGACACTGTTTTAACACAATATCATATATAATATGCTAAAACAGTTTGATTATCATATATTTACTTCTGAAGTTAACTCTGTGATTTATTTATACAGTTAAACTTAGGTATCTCGAACTTGGCGGGACTGAGTAAAAATTTCGAGATATCCCAGGGTTCGAGATATCGAAGTTAATGAAAGTTGTTGTATATATACACACATGTATATTGTCATTTATGTTATCGTAATTCATAGTGTACAATAAAACACTTAATTTATTGATCAAAATATTCTTGCTCAGGTTCAAATGTGGAATAAGTTACGTAACTGAATGCACAACGCCGTTGGTGATTCAGTTGGTGTCCGAGCTCATTAATCAATAGAAGAGGTTGAAGGTTGAATCAAAAGTAAAGTTCCCAAATGCAATGTGCCATTTTTGAAAAGTCATGAATTTTATTTAGACAATCTTTCACCTCAATAGTACCAATCTTCATGCGCAAGCCAATTAAGTTAAAATCAGGACGGATTATACACAGATGTCTTACATATCAAATAGGTGTTTCATTGGCTTGCAGTCTACTTGCGGTATGACTGCTGTTGGTCTCTTAAGGAATTTTGTACATAGAAAATACAAACAAGTCTGCATTTGCCTTCTTGTTCGTTGGCTCTTTAGTTAATTAAACTGAATTTAATTTTGAACAATGCATTGTCAGCAAAATCTATATAGATTATACATTTTGGGTGACCAATAGATCAAATAATATATATAATCTTATCGATTGGAGAACCAAGTTAAATGTTATGTTCATGTGTTCCGGCTTAGTTGGAATCAGGCTGTGTGTGAATTACATTGTAAAGTATAGCATTACATTTCAATTACTTCATGAATAAGGGCATTAAATTATTGTTACCATTACTTAATTTTCTTAATGTTATGCATTACATTACCATTACATGAGTTAAGTAATGCAGTACCATTACCATTACTTTGTGAAAAGTCAATATTAAGTTTTTAGAAAAGTAATTTAAAAGCTAAATAAAAAGTTTGTGTAAATGTTTCATAAATAAAACATGCTTAAACATATTTATAGGTTTATGGTCTATCAGGTTCAAATTTAATGACTTATACAAGATTGCTGTTGCACTTGTAGTTCTCAAAGTAAGGTTGGTCCCTTAATTAACATTTACACCTAATGGCGGAGTTCATGCCAATCCCTGTTATTTATGTCTCTGATTTTAGGAGTATGATTTTAATGAAAGGAACGGTTGTATCGTAATTCGTGTATGTGACGCACGAGTTTACACAAAAAAGTAGTAAGTGGCGAACGGATTTATTTTTACCTATTAATTTTGCATGAATCACTGCAAGAAAATCGTGTCAGATAAGTCGGTATAAAAAATCAAAATGGCGACCGTGACAAACCTTTTCTATTGTCAGAGTACTTGGAATCTTATTGTAAAAAGAAATATTTCTAGCGTCAGGTGCCTGTGTTTGTCATCGGTATACAAATGTTCACTTTGTTAATTCAGCAGTTTGAGAGTTTTCGGGGATTTCATAAACCTTGTACAACGGATACCGTCCGACTTATGGATTTTCCCTTGGATCACAAAATTGAATAAATCTAATGATTTAAATTATCTACCTTGATATAGTTGTTTTGATTTTCTCGGTTAGTAGTAATTTTTAAAAATTTTCGTTGGGGTCTTATTTTACATAAAATACCGTTGTGTCAATTTTCTACAATTATGAAGGCCAGGATTGAGTAAAATTTAGGCAAAGAATCAGACAATTGCAAAAAAGCCGAATTAACATAGATTGAAACAACTAATTCAAACTCATAATTTGGGAAGCATATTCAAGGAAATCAAGGACAATTACAAATTCAAACTTTCAGGACCCCATCTTTCAGTACTCTCAGTACTTTGATTTTTTTCTTGTGACGCTTACACATAATTGACCTCCATATCATCTTAAAAGGCAAATCAAATATGACCTGTTTTATGTTTATCTAATAATTGTCCATGTCTAATCAATAATCAAAGATTAATGATTATAAAAACAAACGCCTTGACAAAATCCTTGATGATTAAATTTTTGATTATGATAACATCTAATCCAAAAAATAACTGATTAGTGGAATCACAAATTGTTCTTAAATACGTGTCTGCCCATGTAAATCAAAAGAGATGAATTGGTAGCCACTTTAAAAATACACCAGGGGCACCGATGGAAAAGAGTTCAACTTATGGATCAAACATGTCCATAAAAGAAAACTGCTTTGATTTGGGGTTTTTTTTACATTCGTAGCAAAAAAAAAAAAAAAAATTCAATTCTATTCACTTTTTTACGAGACATCGTCTAAGAAAATTTTAGTCAATGATCGGTATGACTGAGCGATAGTCGAGTACTCGAGTATTCTTTGACATCCCTATATTATAGTTAAATCAACTATGCAAGATTGTAATAGCACTAGTATCTATTAAACATGTGACCTGTTCTAAAAAAAAACTGAACGTCATCAAGCATCCAAAACCTATGGCTCAGATTCAGCATTCAAGCCTGTCAGGTGCATCAGTATCGTAACACTCATCAAAAACTTTAACCAGCTCTAAAAACCTTAACCTCCTCTAGCATTGGAAACCTAAGGCTCAGATTCAGCATTCAAGCCTGTCAGGTGCATTAGTATTATAAGACACACCATCCATGCAAGTTTGGTGAAGTTAGGACCAGAAGTAACTAGGAAATGGGTATAAAGGGCACCTGCTTAAAAACTTTAACCTGCTCCAAAAAAACCATGATCTCCCCCAGCATCTGAAATTTATGGCCCAGATTAAGCATCCAAGTCTTTCAAGTCCATAAGTAGGTCTAGATGCATCAACCATGCAAGTTTGGTGAATATCAACAAGAGTCTAGTATTATTTTTATAATTGAACTTTTTGTAAATATTTTATCTTTTAATATCTATCAATGGATTACTATCAAAATTCTTAATTTTTTAACAGATAAAACTTCTATAATATACAGGAAAATCTTACTATAAAACTTACCAGTACTTTTTGCTGTTCCAGACAAAAAAAAAGATATAACTTCCTCTCCTGGCAGGGTAAGACTTTTCTCGTCGGAGTCCTTCTTTGCGACTGATGAGGTCGCCAGCATATTCCACTATAAACTCTCCTCTCCGATAGGCTTTTTCAGCAAACAATCCCTTTCCTTAAAAAAAAAAATTTAACACCTCTCAGTGATCTTGGCATTATAAAGTGCAAATGCTCTGTGACAAATATCATGATATGCATCAGCAAATCATGGAAAAATGACAACCGAGCAAGTGCAATTTATGATGCCAAGATCACTGAGAGGTATTGATAAAATAAGTTATTTATTTTGAACATCACAAATTTTTACATTCATTGCAACAATTATAATACATCATTAATACAATCACAGTTTTTATGTACATGTAATAAAAGCAGTTAAACAAATGTAAATTACATGTATGTTACAGCTTATTACAACAGATGCACTGATTGACAAATGTATTAGATAATCATGCCAGTGGTTTCCAGGTAATCAAATCATATAATTAATATATAAAGGATACATATGGTTTTCGGGTTGTCATATCGGTTTTTTTTTAAGTATAGTCAAGACGTATGGTTTTCAGATTGTTATATTAAATGGTTTCAAACTTATCATAATAAATGGTTTCGAGGTTGACATATCACACAGTTTACAGGTTGTCACATATGATTTCCAGGCGGTAACATCAAATGGTTTCTTGGTTGTAAAATCATTTGGCTTTGGGGTTGTAGCATTGATTGGTTTCGAGGTTGTAAAATTATATGGTTTCCTGATTAAAACACTATATGGCTTCTAAATTGTAAATCAACATTGTAAAATCATTGTTTAACTGTTATGAAATCATATAGTTTCACTGCTTTAAATCAATTGGTTTTGAAGTGGTAAGTTCGAGGTTGTACTTTAAATTGGTTTTCAGTAGCAATAACATATGCTTCCAGGTAAAACAGAATTATGTCCAGGTTGTCATATCATTTGTTTCTAGGTTGTAAGATTAATAAATGGTTTCAAGGTTGTCATATATGATATCCAAGTTGTCATTTCACATGGTTTTAATGTTGCAAATTACTATCAAATTGTTTCCAGGTTGTAAAATCAAAATCATTTAATGTCGTCATATAATATCGTTTCCAGGTTATAAAATTATTCAATTTCCAGGTTGTTAAACATGGTTTCAATGTTGTAAACCGGTAAACATCGAGTGGTTTTCAGACTAAAAAATTATATAGTTTCCAGTTTGTTGAATGAATTGGTTTCTGGTTTGTAAAATTCAAGATCTCTCTTTTGTTTTACATTTTAGTAACTATGTAAAATAACATGGTTTTCAGGTTGTTAACTCACATGGTTTAATGTTGAAAAATCATTGGTTTTCAGAATAAAATATCAAATATATTCCAGGCAGCTGTGAAGTCATTTGGTTTTCATACTATGATATCATATGGTTTCAAGGTTATATATTAAATAATTACTGGGTTGTCATATTATATATGGTTTTAAGGCTGTAACAAAATAAAGTTTCCACATTTTAAAATCTTTGGTTTCATGGTTGAAAAAGCATTATATTTGTTATTACAGTATAACATATTTATAGCAATTATGTTTATCATAATAAATACTAGACTCTTACAGCAAAGTGATTTTCATTCCAAGTGACTTAAGTACATGTTCTTAACTTGACGGATATAATGATTTACACTTATAACGAAGCAAATTGCCCTTTTGTTATAAGTGTGTTTTACTGCATATGGGTTCCAGGTTGTAATATCATATCGATGGTAAGACTGTTACACGTTCAAACAACAGGCAAATATGTGGAAATGTGTGGAGCTTTGCTCCTGTGGTCCAGAGAGTATCCTCTTCCTAATGTATAGTGACACATGACACTGGTAGGTATCGCTGAATGTAAAAGCAACATGTTTGCTCTTTAACTTTCCCTCATAATTTACACTACTACACTCCAAACTTCACTGTCTCAAACTCCATGAAACCAAATAAAGCTCTGAGATATCCGACAAATCTTAGGTTGGTAAAAGTACTAAAAATTGGAAGGACACCAATTTCACTTCATTTTGTCCATAGGATTTGAAATATAGGTGTATATAGACCAATGTTTAACTTAAGTATGTTGCTTTTCTCGAAATTCTTTACAGCTGATGGTTCATATTTTGTATGGCAGTCCTTATTGTAGAACTGGGTGTGCAGTTTGCATTTTAGCACACAGTCAAGGGACTCAGTTCAGTTGATCAAATTTTGTATTGCATTAGAGTAGCAATTGCCACTCAACAACCTCTTTTTGCATCTAAAATGATCAAAATGTTTGCTTTTGGAATCCAAGGATTAAAGTTGTTTCGGGGGTCCCTCCAACTCAATTTGTTTGGGTTTTTTCACAGCTTCTTTGTTGATAACAGTACTCCACTAGTGACGTCTCTTGCAAGTGTTCCATTTTTTAAAATTTCTTAATGTCAAAGCCTGCGGATGATGTTACACAAGTCTGCATGATTATGATTTTATCCTTTTTAGAAAATTGTTTGTGTCCAGAGAAAAATAATTGCTCGAATTTTCATGAACACAATCCATAACAATTGCTCTTGCAAACCAGATTGAAAAAAAAAACTCCTTTGGTGTAAAACATGCCAATTAAAAAAGTGAAAAAAAGAGGAGTCATATTAAAGGGGAAGGAAAGTCAAAAACATATTTTGTTTATATTATAAAGTGGATTAAATCATTACATGTAGTCATGCTGTTTTGAAAATAGAATACATAATGTAAGAAATCGTATTTACTCAAGGCTGACATTGATTTAAAATTTTGTTTATATTAATAATAAAAACCAAAAACATTAATTATTTTGACGTCACCCCATTTACTTTGGTTTGGTTTAAAAATATACAATGTACAGAAAGCTCTGAATAAAATGCTGGTTCATGCCTGTCTGTTACTCAAGTATCCAACTGAACAAAATTGATAATGATAGTTGATTTTTTGTACAACATATTTTTAGTTTCCTTCACCTTTAAGTTACACTAATTATGTATAACATACCATTATACATGTATATATAGAGCTTTAAAAAAGAATTCTTTTTATTTGAATTACTAAATAATCCTAAACAAAGCATATCTTAAAATTTAAGGTCAATCTGATGGGTAATTTGTTGACCACACAGCCTCCATAATGCACTGAAGTATGAATTGTGCAAAGTCTAGGTATCATTGTATTTGCCTAGTTGGTGGCAATATAAATACCTTCTATAGAAGACTGTTATCTGTTTTTAAAAACAAGTGGTGTGAATTTGTGTAAACTTTACGCTATTCAATTGAAAGGTGGTGTTAGTACTGAATAAAAATTTAAAGAGGGAGTTGTCATGGACACATATTTGATAATTTTGAGTTCGTTTTTCTGCCGCTTATAATAGCCCACAAGTAATTTAATGGAAATTGCAAAGTATTATTTTAACTGCAATTGTAATCAATGAAGTACATATTTCAAATAAATTGCCCCCAGTATTTAATAATCTTAATTTCAATGTATTATTCATTGAAAATAGTTTCATGTAATTTCATAAAATTAGGAAATAGGCAAAATTCAATTGTAATTAAATGTAATGGTCTTAAAATACGGGCATTTTTAAGGTGGTAATGCATTACAATTACTTGTGCAGTACACGTTACACCAAGTTATTTTGAAAAATGTAATTATCACAATGCATCACCATTACACATTACAATTACCCCAGGTCTGCCTCCTTTTGATGCATTGATGAAGGCCATATCCTTAACAATCTTCTCTGGGCTACTAAGAAACTGTTTTTGAATTGGTCTAATCAAATCAAAATGTTTGAGATATTGGACATCACTTATCATCAATCATCCCATTCATGAGAACTCTCAAGAATATTGTAAACTTAACACCAGAGGACCAATATGCAATATTTGAAAAAAAGCCTATTATTTAAACTTTATTAAAATTACTTCATATATGTATATTACTAACATCAGAACAAATACCAATGAGAAGTCTGGGTAACAAAAAAAAACCCTGCACATCAACAGATCATAATAGACTATGCATTTTTTCCATCTGCTAACAAAGAACTATTGGTTATGTTTTGGGGCAACAAAGATTACGTAATTAGGCCCCCTTGGGACAAAATTATTGCCCTCCATTAACATAATCGATGTTGCCCCCAACCCTATAGCTAGTCTGCTCAGACACCATCAAATTAATAAGCATATTAAAATAAATAACTAATTTTTTTTTATTTGTCTATATACTTGCTTTTTTGTGTAAAGATAATATTTGCCTTATAATGTTCAGTTATTAAACATGAAATATGAAAAACTCAGGAACTGTCAAGAAGCATATAAAAAATGGTCTGATAAAGAAAAAAAACAGTTTCCAGAAACGCTTGTTGTATAATGAACAAAAATGTCCAAACCATGGGAACTACACGCATATTCAACAAAGAGATCAGACCAATCGTTTCATGAAGACAAAGAAAGATGCAGCAGCTATGAAATTTAGGTGAAGATTGGAACAGCAGTAATAACTTCAAAGGCATCTGCTCAAAAACAATAGTTTGCAAGGGACATGTACCCCAACTACTGCAGTGACTTGTATAAAAAAAACCAAGAGGCCCCTTTGAGCCAAATTGCTCACATGAGAAACAATAACCAAAATGAGATCAGTTTTATGACGACAGTGGACAAAAAGTGATCAGAATAGTTGACATGAGCTTTCAGCTCAGATAAGCTAAAAACCACAAAGAGGGGCTAATTAAAAAGCAGTTTCACATAATTTCATAAAATTAGAAAATAGGCAAAATTCAATTGTAATTGAAAGTAATGGTAATAAAATACTGGCATTTTTAAGGTAGTAATGCATTACATTACAGTTACTTGTTACAAATTACATCCCATTACTTAAAAAAAATTCAATGATTACAATGCATCACCATTATATACAGTCACATTACAATTACCCAAGGTCTGCCCCAAAATGCCTCCTTATGATGCATAGGCCATATCCCTAACACTCTACCATGCTGGGCTACCCTCAAGGCTGTTTTTGAATAAATATATTATATGTCTAAACAAATCAAAATGGCTGAGATATTGGACATCACTTACTATTGATCAGCCTATACAATAGGACTCTAAAAAACATAGCGACACATCTAACACCAGAGGACCAATATACAATATTTGAAATAAAGAAGACATTGTAAGATTAAAATTACTTCATATATGCATTTTGCTATCATCAGAAAAAATGCCAATGAGAAGTCAGTAAACAAAAAAACCTGCAAACCAACAGAATATAATGCCAACAAGATCATAATAGACCATGCAGTTTTCCATCTGCTGACAAAGAACTGTTGGTTATGTTTTGGGGCAACAAAAATTATGTAATTAGGCCCCCTTGGGACAAAATTATTGCCATCCGTTGCATAATCAATGTTGCCCCCAACCCTAGCTAGTCTGCTTAATAACTGGTAGACAGACACCAATCAAATTAATAAGCACTTTAAAATGAGTTAATGTACTCGTATTTTATTTATTTGTTTATTTATTTACTAGTATTCATTTTTTCGTGTAAAAATAATATTTGCCTTTTCAGGATGTTCAGTTATTTAACATAAAATATGAAAAACTAAGGAACTGTCAAGAAGCACAGAAAAAGTAAAGAAAACAGTTTCCAGAAACGCTTAAAGTTGTATAATGATCGAACAATAATGTCCAAACTATGGCAACTACACCCACATTCAGCAGAGAGAACAGACCACTCGTTTCATGAAGACGAAGAAACTACCAATGATAAGATGTAGCAGCCATGAAAGGTGAAGATTAAACTGGCAGTAATAACTTCAATAGGCATCTGCTAAAAAACAATAGGTAGCAAGGGACAGTTCTGATTAAGTGCCCATCAATATTTTTGTACAATTGATGCATAAAGTCATGCACACTAAAACTGTACTCTGCCTTGTTAAAGGTGTTCAATGTGCTAAAGGGGAGCTGAGGAAATTCTAGTTACAGAGTTCTGAAGACACATATAACCCAACTGCAGTGACTTATAAAAAATAAAGAGGCCTTGCTCACCTGAAAAACTATAGCCAAAATAAGATCAGCTTTCATAAATAACAACTCCGGACAAAAAGTGATCAGAATAGCTCACTTGAGTTTTCATCTCAGGTAGGCTAAAAACCATAAAGTGAGGTTGCTTAAAAAGCAGGAAAAGTAAAATCATTGAGAGTTTTTTTAGGAAAGGGATTGTTTGCTGAAAAAGCTTATCAGAAAGGAGAGTTTATTTAAGCATTAGCGCTGTATGATAATTTGTCTGCACTGCTTGGTGTGTTACAGGACCAACGACATCTAAAAATAAACTTTTTATGCTTATATCTATATTCATACAGATGTCTATTTGTATGAAATATATGTGTATTGTCGCTGTAAAGCCAAAATATACACTTTCAGTCAGGGGTATGAACCATGACTAAAATTATAGTGCTCAAAACTTTGCAGAGAAAAATCTTTTTTATTAATTTAAGGAGTAGATATAATTTAATAAAGCATATCAAATTTGTTATGTAAGATTGAAAGTTTCATTTATTTTTACAAAAATAGATATACTTAAAACACGTGAAGGCGTTTATATTTGTGCTCATGGCGCATGAATAAGCATACTGTATTCATAGAAAATTGAATGTCACAGATTTCCAATGCAAACATAAGGGGAAATATACAATGAATGTAAATATTGTGGAATATGCTGGGGACCTCAACAGTCTCAAAGAAGGACTCCCATGTGAAATGTCTGTAACCTGGCCAGGAAAGGGAGTTATATCTCCTTTTTTGTCAAGAACAGCAAAAAATACTGATAGGTGTTATAGAAAAACAAGGAATTATTTGATCTTGTAATAGTTATAAATCCTGGAATTCAAGGAAATTCTGAAATCAGGCACAGTACCTGCCTCATATCACTAACTTTGTTTTTACTGTAGTATATGCTGTCTGAGTAACTATGTGATTGGGTAAAAAATATACTTTCATAAAATAATTGAATTACATAATGGTAAATTTAGGGGTTTTTTCATTAGTTCAAGCTTTAATTTCATATTTTTATCATTCTTTTTCAGTCTTAGTTGTTATTTCTTTGGTAATTTGCTATTGATGTGTTTCTGCTATTATGCTATTGTATTTGAGGGTATCTGAGGGGGTTAGTCACTTTTTGATGCCTCATGCAGGCATCGACTAACCATCTGTGCATGTGTTCGTATTTTCGCGCTTAAATCTGTATTTTTCTGTCAAATTATAATAATCCCCCATGGCAAAATGAACTGCCTATTTTAGCAGTAGTTAGACAGTTCTTAAGCAGTTTTTAAATTATTTGGCAGTTTTCAAGCAGTTCCAAGCAGTAAGGGTTTTAGTGGCAGGTCAAAACTGTCTAGGTAAAAGCAGAAGCAGTTATTCTAAGCAGTTATTCTAAGCAATTTTCTTAGCAGTCTTTGCTGTATAAGCAGTTATAGGTTAATACACACCTCACAGGGGACTTGCATCCTTTCCAACCAGTTACAAATCTGGGTCACTGGCTGCTGCCAGATAAAGCTGACCACTCAGAATCAAGATCAGAGATAACAGGAAGTTTGGTTGAAAATTTTGAATGTATCAGTGCCATGAGGGGCATGTGATATTCACCACAGAAAATGTTGTGTATGGGCAAACTCAAATAAATTTATGGATTTTAATATGTTCTAAGGATATTACATATATTTCTCTTAACTTAAGGTAAATAAAATATTTCAAATAAGTTTTCATTGAACAGTTTTTAATAACGGTCTGGTTAGATCACTTAATTTACCGGTATATAAGATCAGATACAGCTGAGTGTATATGCATTGGAATTGACCTCTTAGGGAAGGCTACATGAGACTACAATGGTCAATCAAAGGTCTGAGAGTATCTAATATGGACACATTTAAATAACAACTTCTCAAGAACAACTTAATTGGGGAGAAGCTTATAAGGTCATGATTGTAATTTGAAGTCTTACAATAATATATATTTATATTTACTATGCTAAAAGCTAGCTAAATGCAGTATCCACATGCAGTGTAGATACAGGTTGGCTTAAATGGTACAATATTGTACATGTATGTCTTTATGTAATAATTGATTCTTGAAAATGTTAAAACTTATTCATATTATAACCCATAGATGATATCAGCAGTTCCTAGCAGTTTTCATCATGATTATACTTCATGCATATTCATTTATGAAAACCATATTAGGAAATGAGCAAGCAGTTTCTGGCAGTTTCAAACAGTTTTTACCAGTTTACATCAACTCATTTAAATTACTGCTAGATAACTGGAAGGCTTAAAATTACTGCCTGGAACTGCTTATATTCATTATGAGACATATAGGGGAATCCAACTGCTATAAGGAAAGTATGGAAGGCTAAGGAACTGCTAAAAACTGCTAAGATAACAAAACTGGTACTGCTAAGGAACTGCTTAAAAACTGCCTTCCACTTTGACATGGGGGCCGGCCGTAATCCTCGAAAGATCGTTATTAAATTAAAGCTACGACTCCTTGCTATTGCAAAATTTGCCTTCCGAGGGCTGAAATTTCCAGTAAACAATGTCAACAACGCACGCTTCTTCCCAATGAATTAAGACCTCAGCCAAAGAAATGACACCCCGGCAAACAAAAATACATACCAAAGCGTATTCAGCAAGACAACAGCAACATGTTTTCACAATTGTAATAACAATACTAATGAGGGTGTTTAAGGATCAGAAGGTGCATATACTACATAATCACTTGCTAAATATAAATCAAAAGCAAGATCTAGAACAGCCATTAAGGCGTGAATCAGCAATTTTTCTATATCATATAATATTATAATAAGTACTGTAGATTCCTTATTTTACCCGAGTACTTAATTCCACGATTCAACGATTTGCCATCAAATCGCGAGAACATAAAATCACGAATGGCGAAATTTCATCATAGTTTCATGTAGTTCACATGTCTCCTAAAATTAAAAGCGAGATTTTAGAATTCGTGAGACGGGCTTCTCGAGATTTTATGCGGATATTAATTCCTCGCGTTCAATTAGGAATTTACAGTATATCAGATAATGGTAATCATTTATCACATTATTAATATTAAAATAGCTTAAATTAAAAATAAATATTTATAAAAGCAGAGAAATCTTGCATAGAGAGTTATCCACCATTTGTGGAGCTGGAGTTTAGTCTTAATGAGATGGATGCCAAACATTTGGTACTTTAAATAGGCAGAGAAAGAGAATCAGCATGGCCATTTCAGGAAGCACAAAGAACATTGATGATATGAAGAAAATTGATAACTCCAGTGATCTAAGACTGTTCTTAAAAATTCAGAATTCAAAAATGTTCCTCCCATGCTCAACAAGATTCACCCATCATCAGATTAACAAAGAGCAACTTTTTGAACAGTTTAATTCACTGTTGGCATTTGAATGTAGCTACTGGATCTTTCCAGTACAGACCACTAATAGAGAACAGCGCATCATCACAAAAATAGACAAAGAATATATTCAACTGTTAGAGCAATGGATGCACCCTTTATGCCGCTATATCTGCTGATTTCAATTAAAAATAATAGTATAAATTTCTTCCACAACATGCAAGACCACATTTTTTGCTTGATTTATTGTTCCTTCTCACTTTATCTGCCTTTTTTTTTTAGAAATTATATGGAATCTTAAATCATCACAGAGTTTGTTCTTTTAATATGTGCTGTCTAGCACTAAGTAGAGTTAACACTACCCCTTTTTGTGGTAGAGTCCCAAGTCTCAAATTGAAGCTTACTAATCATGCAGCCAAACATGGAGACTGTAGCAATGAAGAAAGCCAACCTAAAGAGGACAGTCTCTGGAAAGACTTATTAAAAAGAGAACAGGTAAGCTCCATTTTATTACTAAGTTGTATTTCAAGATTTAATTCTATTTTTTAGTAGATTTGTTTAACTGAAGTGATATATTTAGTGTTATAGCTTTTTTATTCTTATTCCATTTGCTGTATGGATGTCTGTGTTTCAGTGATGAGAAAATAATAATAAATAAGAAGTAAAGAAATCAAGATCAAGTCAACTAGTAAGCTCAGATGAAGAGGGAAGCCAAAAAGTTACTTCTTAGGTTGGTAGGAACATGAAGAAAGTATTTCTGACCATAGTTTAATTTAATGTGCACAGCTGTTTGCAATTGGTCCTTCAAATTTCACAATTTGTTGTTTGTTCGGTACATTAGTTTTGCACGTTATGTATCTGAATATATGACAGAGTCCAGAGTAGAAATAACCTAAACATGCCCACCCTCTGACCCCAAAGGAATAGGTCAGATTCTAAGAGGAAATACTAAAACTTTCGAAGTCTGAAACAGAAGATTTGAAGACTGAAAATTTTGTTTTTCTTTCATCACAAAGGCAGAACATGCTACACACACTTTTCTTGAGAAAGATTTGGTATTCATTGTTCTTATTAAGTTAGGGATGGATTCTAATATTTTTTTTTTATCTTAAATTTATCTATTCATCTTTTTACCAATTTTTTTTATTTATGAGTACTTCAATGAACTCTCCATTCACTTTCATTCATTTTATTTATCTATTTCGGCCAGCATTTTTTTATATTTAGGTTTACAAACCCGCCGCTTGGTTTTCTGAGTTTTTAGAGAAAAAATAAAATTAATAAAAAAGAGGTCTTTTTTTCCCTGACAGCAAATTTTTTGACCGGATCGAGATTTTTTTGGGTTTGGGATCGAGATTTCATATTGTAAGGCAACGACTTCCTGTCTAAGATGGCGCGAGAAAATCTTCACTCTAAGTGATGTTTACGTTTATTTTGGCGTGGTTATTCTAAAATTTGTTTGTGGGGGTAGAAAATGCCTAGATCAACAACTTTATAAGATCATATTATCTTGTCAGACCGATATGTAATTAATGCATGTCGATGTGTTGCAAGTGGAAAAAAAACCGGTCACTCGAGCACCCAAAACGCAGAATAAAATAAAGTTCTAATACCATTTGTTTAAAGAAAGTTAACAAATTCTAAAGCAATATTGTCTAATGATGATGTCCATGCTTAGCACCTCTGATTATACGTTTAAATATAGCATTCCTTATGTCAACTATTTTATATGAAAATTTGTTCCATTTGTTTTAGAGAAGATTACCCTTCACAAATAAAGTGGAAAACTATTTGTAACTAGCTAAAAAGTTTATATGATACAACTGTAACTAAGGATTTTTAAATAATAAATGACCGGATCCCTATAAAATGGCAAATGAACATTGCTACATTTAATATCAAAGTTGCTTGTCTAATATTCTATTGTACTGTTTCACAGATTATTCATACTTTTCACATGCTACACTTCATGCTCCACTTAACGCAGTTACACACCACTATCATGAAGTGGTATTTCAATATTAGAATAAAGATGATGTCACCCCCCCCCCCCCCCCACCCCAATTTTCCCTCCTTTACAGTTTTTTTGTTTTTTTGGTTCGAAACCTAAAAAAAACTGTTGGTCAAACGTGAATTTTTATTTTATTTTTTATTTCCTCCTCCTACGGAACTTTATCATTTTGATGTTCGTAAACCTAAAAATAAAAAAAAAGCTGGCCTTATTTGCTTTTTTTCATGTATGAAAAGAGATTATTTATATTATTATCTATTTTATCATTTAATACATGCATTATAATATTATTATCAAGTATTATTTAATTTTTATTATTAAAATTTATTAATTAAGAGAATGATGAAGTCACCAGCATCGGCAAAGGCTACACTTACCAAGGAAGCAAAAATTATATCAATTCACTATCAATATCAGCCATCACACATCAATTTTGATTTTTAAATATAAATCTATATCATTAATATTTATTTTTTAAAGCTTTTCAGACACTTAAAACCAAATGAGAGCCAGTTTTTGCATTGCATTGCTGCCATTTTACTAAAAAAAAAAATAGATATGGCTCTATTCTTCATTGCAGTGCAGCAAGTCCTGTGAAACAAGCAAACAGCAAAAAAAGAAGTAACACCCAAAGAACAGGCCTATGGGCCATATTGCTCACCTGAGCAACAATAGCCATAATGAAAACAGATTTATGGGTTCATATACAAAATATCTGGACAATGAAACAGAAAAGTTCAAGCAAAAAAAAAAAGTAATTTTTCTCCTGATATTCTCATTTCAAACTTTGAGCCCCTTTTGTAACAGGGTGACTTTACAGTCACACAGGGGCCAAGCATATATTATATGCATATATTTTTCATAAAAGTAATGTCTGCGATACACTCATGCCGAATTTCAAGTTGATGGGTCTTAAAATAGCGGAGATATACGTCATTATTCTCTCGAAGTCGCCAGTTTATTTTTACTCGGACATTTACCGGTCCAGGGCTCACAATGGGATTTTGCCTATGACAACAGAAGTATTGCAACAAGTCAAGAAACATTCGCACTACTCTTTTAAAATCTTACTCGACTTTTCAAAAATTAATTGATTTATTACGCTTTTGAAGTGAGCTGGTAGTTTTTTATCTGGGTCAGAGTTCTACCCCTTTCTCTATTTATGGTTACATTGAAATTAATGTTAAAACGGGCTTGGTCCCTGTGCACAGTCATATCACATCGAGTATTGCAGTTCTCGAGAAGATCTTAAACAATTGTTAATATATCTATAAACCTACATCAAATTCTGATCCCCAGTGAGTTGTGTGGCTGAAAAATTATTCAAATAATCCAAGGGCCACAGTCTACATGTAAGCAACTGAGAGTCAACAAATTCAATATGTCAAGATACATGCATATAAGTACTAGACATACCATGTATTATAACACTTTAATATTGAGAATAATTTATTTTTATTTCCCTATGTAAAAATTGGATCCCCCTCCAACAAATGTGTTCCCACCCTAGCCCAGAAGATCAAGATTTTTATAATCTTAAATCAACACAAACAGTGGATGCTTTAACCAAAGCACTAATCGGGAAGTACCTTTGCCACATGCCATAGTTGCATTTAAGAGAAAAATAGTGCATTAAAACAATTATCCTAACCAAAATGTTTCCCCTTATTTACGCGTGGTCTTGAACAAGGCCATTTGCAACATTGGAAATAAACCGTGAAATATTTTATTAATAAATGCCTCCTAAAAAATACTAATAATTGACTGTAACCAGTCACTGCTTATAAACTTGAGGGGAAGCCAGGAACTACTCATGGCTTTCATCATTTGTTGAAATTTTTCCACAAACAGAAACAAGAGGCCGATGGGCCACATCACTCACCTGAGGAACAATAGGTAACTATGATAAATTCAGCTTAATGGAGTAATAATATTAGCTGCAATAATGGAGCCCTCTCCGATTTTTTATATCTGATGTTTACTGGAGAGGGCTACAATTCCACAGGATCTCCGTAATGGTGCAAAATTAGTTTTTTGAATGCAACTGAACTCGGTCTGAAAAGATTGATTTTATATTTGACTTTCTTTAGATAAAATGATTTTTTAATTCAGGTTGAACAAACTAACCGTATATACAGGTAAATATCGGTATCTCGAACATGGGATATCTCGAATACCCCGGTTATGTCGAAGTCGGCCGCCGGTCCCGGCCGTTTTCCCTATATATATGATTTAAAAAACTACTGATATCTCGAATACGGTTATCTCGAATACCCCGCTTATGTCGAAGTATGTTTACGGTCCCAATAACAAATTTTACCTGGGTTATCTCGAAGTGAAGTCAATTTTCCGGTCTGCTAAGTGCACCCCGCATGTCGTGTCCTCGTTATTCTCGCCCGCGGCAATTCACACCTTTTCTCAAGACTGATAGTCTATTAACTCCACGCTTAGCCAGTGCAGCTATCGATGACACGGTAATTGTTATAACAGCTTGGGTATATACTCCGGTGATTGATAAAACAAACAGGTTCACAGCTCCCAAAAGTAAGCACCCCTAACATTACCGATAATATGAATAATGATGCACGCTACTTATAAAGCAAACAAGTTCACGGTCACTCAATTACCAAATAGCGCAGCGTAAATCATCGTATAATCGATATCGATGCATGATCAAAGTGAACTTCTACTTAATGAATAATATACCAAAAATATATTTAATAACACACACTTTGTCTTTGGCTATAAAAGATGGTACAGAATTCTGTACATCATTCAACAACATGTCTCAACAACGTGATTTATTTATACTCTGAAAAGTTGTATACATGTTGTATACATGTACATTATGCTTGTATGTTTGATTAACTGTTATTTAAAATAATTGTAATGTTTCATATAAATTCTTATTTAAGTGTATATGTGCAATGTCTATAAATGTCTATAAATAAAACATCGTTTCAATATTCCGTCTTTTTTTCCGTTCATACCGGTTCTCAAATTATAGTGCATATAAGGACTTCCTGTGTTAACATGTCAGGACAAAAACAAAAACGCGAATGGAGTCGAAGAATTTCGACTTCGGATATCTCGAACACCCGGATATCTCGAAGTTTTTCCATGGTCCCCCGAACTTCTAGATATCGATATTTAACTGTAAATCAAAACCAGATAAAACACATCAGCATGATTACCAGTCTTTATCAGCAGCCATGACAGTTCTCGCATGATTTTATGGGATTTACGCTTGGAGTTTTGATGGGCTTGATAACGTGAATGTCAGTGTAGATAATCCATCTCACCTCGTTCTATCACTAAAACGTCATTAAAGGAAATGGTATATAATGGAAATTTCATATTTACCGCGTTAATTATGTTTAAAATGGGGGAATTTCTATATTCAGTTCAAGATCCGCTCCTGAATTCTTATTGGCTGTCCAAAAATAAAACTGGTCAAGGTCAGTTAACATGGCGGACAAATTCAACTTGTGTTGTTGACATACAGATGATACACGAAAAATAACTGATATATGGACTATACTTGATATTTTTGGATTAATTTATGCCATAGACATATACAATGTTTAAATTCAGGTAAGAAATGCAAATGTTATTGTCATTTTTATATGATTTGAGACGAAATCGTTGCGGGAGTGAATCACTCCCGCACTTGCACCGTTACGGAGATCCGATGGAATTATAGCCCTCTCCCCCCCCCCCCCCCCCCCCCCCAAAAAAAAATTCGGGAGAAGGCTACATTATTGCAGCTATAATAATACAAGATATCTGTGAGCCAATGCTCACTAGTGATACCCCCGCTCTGATGTGAATATGCAAAATAAGTCGACATTTAACAGAAAGCTGGCATCCCATTGGTACAGAAATATATCCCACAATATGGCATGCCTAAACAAATAGTGTGTTAAAATTTCAAGCATCTTCGATAAATAGCTGCTGAGAAATCTTTGAGGAAAATTTGTTTGAAAATTTTGGCTAAAATAAACAAAGTACTCATTTAACAGGAAATTGACATTCGATTGGTACAAAAATATATCCCACGATATGGCATGCCTTAACAAACACTGTGTAAAAATTTCTAGCATCTGCAATAAAAAGCTGCTGAGAAATCTTTGACGAAAATTTGTTTGAAAATTTTGGCTTAAAATAAATAAGTACTCATTAAACAGGAAGTTGACGTCCGATTGGTACAAAAAAAATCCCACGATATATCATGCCTATACAAATACATGTACTGTGTAAAAATTTCAAGCATCTGCGATAAACAGTTGCTGAGAATTCTTTGCAAAAATTTGTTTGAAAATTTTTGCTACAAATAAAGTTGTCAATTTTCAGGAAGTTGAAGTCTGATTGGTACAAAAATATATCCCACGATATGGCATGCCTATACAAATACTGTGTAAAAATTTCAAGCATCTGCGATAAACAGTTGCTGAGAAATCTTTGACGAAAATTTGTTTGAAAATTATGGCTAAAAATAAACAAAGTCGTCATTTAACAGGAAGTTAACGTCTGATTGGTACAAAAATATATCCCACGATATGGCTTGCCTATACAAATATTGTGTTAAAATTTCAAGCATTTGCGGTAAATAGTTGCTGAGAAATCTTTGATGAAAGTTTTTGCTACAAATAAAGTTGTCATTTTACAGGAAGTTGAAGTCTGATTGGTACAAAAATATATCCCACAATATGGCATGCCTATACAAATACTGTGTAAAAATTTCAAGCATCTGCGATAAACAGTTGCTGAGAAATCTTTGACGAAAATTTGTTTGAAAATTATGGCTAAAAATAAACAAAGTCGTCATTTAACAGGAAGTTAACGTCTGATTGGTACAAAAATATATCCCACGATATGGCATGCCTGTACAAATATTGTGTAAAAATTTCAAGCATCTGCGGTAAATAGTTGCTGAGAAATCTTTGACGAAAATTTGTTTGAAAATGTTGGTTAAAAAATCAGCAAAGTCGTCATTTAACAGGAAGTTGACGTCCGATTGGTACAAAAATATATCCCACGATATGGCATGCCTTAACAAACACTGTGTAAAAATTTCAAGCATCTGCGATAAACAGTTGCTGAGATAAATGCATCAGAAATTTTTGTTACGGACGGACAGACAGACACACAAGGGTAAAACAGTATACCCCCTCTCCTTCGGAGCGGGGGTATAACAAACTATCTGGACAATGTATAATAATACATGTTGATCCTGTATTAATAAAATCCATTTTTCCCCCTGGATATTCTTATGTTTATAATCATGAGTCCCTTTTCTAATCTGATGATTTTATAGTAATACCACATGTTGAATGTTGCAGTTCTCTAAAAGATCCTTAACAATTGTTTATGTATGGGATATAAACCTACATCAAACCCTTAACCTTCTTGTGAGGCTGAAGAATTGTCCTGGGGCCAAAGTCTTAAGAATTAGGCGAACGTTTTTTTATTAGCTGGATAACGGATCCGCAGACCGAATTTTTTTGACTTTTAGAAAAAAAATAAAATGCACTTTTCGAAACTTTTTTTTACTCACCAACATAAATTAAAAGAAATACAAAAAATAAAATAAAATGACTTGTGAAAAATATTAATATAAACCACATAAATTGGTTTCATTCATGAAAAATACCTTAACTTTTACACTTTCAGTTATAAAATTGATCCGGTTTGGAATACGGACTTCTTTATCACACACGTGCCATGTTGTCTAACGGAAGTCTGTGTTTTATCATTTAAATGGCATACTTTCACATATATCTGTCATTTGCAAAATTGACATTAAACTGTCGTTTAAGACCTTGAAGCAGTGTTGTCCCACACATACTGTGGGGCAAGCGGTGTCAGAAGTTCTTGAAAGTGAAAGAACCCACGTATTATGTTTCAAAGTTATGGAAATAAAGTCATCAAACAGAAGTACGGGTAGCCAAGAATCAACTTGCTGGGTGGAGAAGTCTACAAGTTGCTCTACTCTCCAAGAATTTGGACAGAAGTTTCTTTTTGTGCAGGTTAGAGGATAAACTGGAGAATTTTTCATGTTTGTATGAAAATGTAACAAAACATCGTATCAACTGAAGACTTGTACAAAATCCATTTTTATTTAAATCAAAGATGTGAAACACTTATGCCCCCCTCCCTTGGAAACATCCACAAAGAAAATGAACGTAAACTGCAAATAACTGGAATTTGTCTATGTCCAAGAGCCATTAATAACTTTGTCGAAAGTTGCATAATCAATGTTGCCCTCAACCCTAGTCTGCTTAATAATTGGTGGACAGACATCATCAAATTAATAAGCATATTAAAATCAATTACTCTATATGTATTTTATTAATTTGTTTATTCATTTACTTATTTATTATTTTGTGTAAAGATAATATTTGCCTTTCCAGGATGTTCAGTTATTAAACATATAATATGAAAAACTAAGGAACTGTCAAGAAGCACATAAAAAAATTATGGACGGATAAAATAACGAAAACAGTTTACAGAAATGCTTAAAGTTAATTGTATATTTTTTATGAACAATCATGTACAAATCATGGCAACTATACCCATATACAACAAAAAAGATCATTTGATGAAGACGAAGAATCTACCAGTCATAAGATGCAGCAGCCATGAAATTAAGGTGAAGACAGGACAAGTAATAACTTAGATATAGATATGGCAATAGGCATCTGCTCAAAATCTTATGGTAGCAAGGGACAGTTTCGGATAAAGTCACGCCCACCGATATATTTGTAAAATTGATGCGCAAAGTCATGCGCACTCGAACTGTACTCGGCCTCGTTAAAGGTATTTGTGCTGAGTGGGAGCTGAGGAAATTCTAGTTACAGAGTTCTGAAGACACACATACCTACCCCAACTACAGTAACTTGTATAAAAAAAAAAACAAGAGGCACATGAGCTACATTGCTCACCTGAGCAACAATAGCCAAAATGAAATCAGCTTTATGGAGTCATATACAACACCTGACAAATAGCTCACTTGAGCTTTCATCTCAGGTAAGCTAAAAAAAATTACAAAGTGGGCTGTTTATAAAGCAGAAAAAGAAGGGATCCTGTGCTAAATATAAATCAAAGGCCAGATCTAGAACGGCCACAAAGGCATCAATCTGACATTTTTCTATAACACATAATATTAAGTATATCATATAATATTAAGTATATGTCACATTATTTTAAAAAATGCAGAAATTGAAAATTAGTATTGATAAAAGCAGAGAAAACTATCCAACATTTGTGTTTATGAGATGGATGCCAAAATTTTGGGTGCATGTCTTAAATAGACTGGGAAGGAGAATCAACAAGGCCATTTCAGGAATCACAAGAGCATTGATGATAATATGAAGAAAACTCCAGTGATGTAAGACTGATCTCTACATACAAATCCAAAAATTCAGAATTCAAAAATTTTCCTCCTATGCTCAACATTTCTCTATCAAGATTTACCCATCATCATGAGATCAACACAGAGGAGCTTTTTGAACAGACTGGTTCGCTGTCATCATTTAAATGTAACTACAGGATCTTTCCAACAGACTGCTAATTGATGAACAACGCATCTTCATAGTTAGACACAGAATATGGAGACACAAATGAGTTACACAATGTGTCTTGTCTGTCATTTCAGAGTAAAGACGACCCGCGTATCTGGATGAGTTTTGATGACAACAAACTACAGCTCTACAGACCTGCGAGGGAAACTATCAAGTCAGTCCCAACAAAGTCCAGAAACAGGCCATGGGACATAGCGGTTACCAAGATAGGAAGATATAGTGTACAGAGACAATGAAGAGAGGGCTTCCTGGTCTACATAATTTTTTACTGATGTGTTGGAGTAGAGAAGATTTTTGCCTTGCCCCTAGAGTTCCTATGGGGCAAGAGTCATGAAATTTGCAATTTATGCTCCCCTTACCCCAAAGATGCATCATATCAATTTGCTTTGGGTTTGCTCTTGGTCAGCTTTTAAGTTCCACTTAATGCACTGAAGTAAGATTAGCAAACCTGCATGTTCCTTACTGCCTGTAAGCCCTGCCACTTGTGTATCAAAATTACACACTCACAGATAGTCAAGTCATTTTCATCAGCAAACATACAGTAAGCACACATGCATTTTTTTTTTAAAATTTAAATGAAGGACCTCAATTAAATTAATAAAAATTCACTGGTTAAGAATTATCTGTTCGAGATTAAATGATTCCTACAACAACTCAAAAATCCTTGAAACAATCATGAAAGAGGACTATAATATTAAGATTTTCATTTTCATTTTTTTTTGGTAACTGCATAATTCTCCAAGGTAGTTGTGAACCTTAAATAAGGTAAACTAACCTTGTGTATTTTCATGGGATATTCATATCAGGTATCACAATTCTCAGAAGAAAGCAATGTGGTTCATATACCTTATTTTCAAAATGATGGTTACATATATTACAGACTACATGTATTCTGAAGATGAACAGGACATTCAAAATAAAAATTTAAGCTGAAGTACTAAATAATGCATTGATCAGTTTATTTGATGTTAGTACTTTCCTGGCTTTAAAAAGTGCTCTTAATTTGATAATTTTTCGTGACCGATTAACACGGCCAGGCAAGATGTGCATCCACACAAGTGAGACATCTTCAGCGAAATACTTTTAACTATTAAGAGGTATGTGACTTACAGACCCTGAAACGTGCTACTACACCAGTTGCACGGTTCGGTTCGTTACACTTTTTGAACGGTACGGTTCGCTTTGTAAATGGTACGGTTCGTTTTGTGAACAGTACGGTATGCTTTGTGAATAGTACGGTACGCTTTGTGAACGGAGTGGTTCGCTTCTTGCACGGTACGCTTTGCTAAAAATAGCTGCACACTTTGTGAACGGTTTGCGCACTTTATTAATGAGGTAGGCGTGGCCTGAAGCTTTGATTTTTCTCGATAGAATTTCCTTTAGTTTTTGCCTGATCTACTTTAGCAAGGTGGTAATTATGACATATGATAATAAATTTTTTTGTTTATTTATATGATATTTTACAAATGTATTTCAATCTATTTAAAATCAGAACTTTCATCCGTTCCCCTGTTTTTGATACGTTTTGTGAAACGTGTACTCGGTGACAAACGGGAAGCGGGGGTAATTTTTATTTTGATTAGTTTATTATTAGTATTTAATTTTAGATAATTGTAATCATTAAGAAAGATTAAAAGAACTGTTTGACTTTAATCCGACATATTTTTGTTAATTTAGCGAGCTGTCGATAATTTTACAAAGCATCTTAAGTTTTTATTTCTATACATGTACTTGAATTGAAGTCATTAAATATTTCTAATCCATATAAAATTTGCTATAATAATTGCCCCGACTTTATTCCAATATTTCTTAAGTTTCCTTCAAACTATGGTCAGAATTACAGCATTGGGGTTCCTTGGGTTTCCTTGGGGTTCCTTGGGGTTTCCTTGTGGTTCCTTGGGGTTAAAAGACGTGCCGCTTCTAAATGTAGCACGCATAATCTACAACTGTAAAATGTTCTGAAGACTTGCAAAAAAGGCCTACGTTCAGGTGTGAACTTAGTCCGGACTAAATCAAGGACTAAAAGTTTTTAACCTCAAATGCCATATACATGTACTAACATACAGAACAGGAGAACATCTTTTGGCAAACAATGTGATATTACAGAATCCAATTCTATAGAAAGATGTTGGTGGAATATAAATACGGATGACTTCCCTAAACACAGTTATCTCTGATGATCGCTTGTATGTGTATGTACTGATTTCTGCCCCAAGATGTACTATACAAAAATTTGTTTAGCATTATATAAGTTCAATTTTTGTTTTGAAACATGACACATGATAAATGTTCTCAGACTCCAAAATAACACATCATCGAAGGCAAGGGCACCATAAGATACGGGGAACTAATTCATATAGGCCCTACCCAAGGCACAAGACTACAATGTTGAAAAGAAATTGATAATTTGAGGAGGGAATGAGAAAACTAATTAAACTAATTAATTAGTCTCTCTTGCTTAGCCAGCAAAATTTATCAAGACATGTTCAAAACATTGGTAAACGCACAAGGGTTGACTGCTTAGGTGTTCGATAGTGGAACTAAGAGTATTAGTTTATGGTATGGAGGAGAGAGCCCCAGTCATTTTCAAATTAGTAGAAATTTGCAGAAAAATGTGTAAAAGGTTTAAACACACAAATGAACAGGATATTTTATAATTTGCCGCACTGGAACAAAAACCACAGACCAGGAAACATATTTACATAACGTGCGAGTACCCATTATTGTCGATTATTATAAAATCAACCAGATTTCCGCTATATATTCCTTGTTTTTAGCTACAGACCAAAATAAATAAATAACGCAATCTTTCAGATGCTACAAGAGTTGGGAACAAAGAAAATTTACTTCAAACATCTCGGAACTCACCTAAACAAAGGTAAAGCCTTGGAAAACGTATATCATTTGTATCATATGCCACTAAATGATTGACTTGTAATCCACTTTGATAACAGGGCATTTTTTGTGTTTAGGTCCAAATTCAATGAATATTTACCTCCGTGTTATTATATTTAAGAAGAATAAGCAAGATACCATTTCTACTACAAAATATTTAAGGAAGAAAACCGAGCGTCTGCTTGATTGTAAGACGCCATTTTGTCTGCAACCTCAGGCGGATCAAAGACTTATCCCCGCGCACCTGCTGTGTAACTTAGATGCGTTGCTTTTAACTTTCACATACATTATTTCTTTAACTGGACATACTAAAACTTATTTCAAATTTTTGTTTAATAAATTAACAATGCATTTCTTTATTTTGTTAATCATTTGTTTCGAGACATGCGAAGCACATGTTTCTCTGTTTGTGTACATGTGGCCACAGGGAAAAATATTGCTTATAATATGATTGAATTGCGTTAATGATACAATTTTAATTATTATACTTTCATGTTAAATACTGAAATCTGATTGGTTTAGACGCAGTTGGTAATCCGTTCTATTACCCTCAGCGTTAGCAAAACACTTGGCAACAGGTAACACAACGAATTGCTACATGCACGTAAATTATGCGCGTATGGTTCCAGTAGAATTCACTTCATTTCTATATAAAAGCAGTAATTTTTTTTTTAATTAAGACATCCAGTATAATAAAATAAATAGTGTCTGTTTGGGAGGGTAACTGTTGAAATTGACACCCCTCGAAAACCATTGTCAACCTCTGCTTCGCGTCGGTTGACAATGGTAGTCTCGGGGTGTCAATTTCAACAGTTACCCTCCCAAACAGACACTATCTATATAATGTTATATTCTTACATTTTATCTTATATTGATAGATTCTTTTAAAATTTTGACCTTTTCACCGATTAGTTACTGAAAAATGACGTAAAGATATGAGTAGCAATAATGGGTACTCCTGGCGACTTCCTGTAAATTAATGAACAGGGATTTACTTTTAGTCAGAAGTTAGTCAAAACTGATGAGAATTTAAAAAAAAAAAATTTACTCAAATTAAATAAATAAACAGTGCAGATATCTGCATCGAAATGTTTACATAACAGCTTACATGAAGAGAGTAATAGAGAAAACTTCCGTATTTTTCAGCAATAATACATGTAGGTAACGTTACTCGCATGTTAAACCACTTGATAATCATATAATTTTTAAATTATACAAACTGATAAATGACAGTAATGAAATATTCACAAAGAAAATTAAAAGCAATAAAAGGACACCTGAGCAGGACTCTCTCTCTCTCTCTCTCTCTCTCTCTCTCTCTTGTAAATATATGTCTCACTACATGCCAAGTGACTTGCAATAAGGGTTTGACTATATATGTATATATATTCGCGATTGATTTAAACGCAGTGATTGGGATAAGCACGCGCCCTGTGCCATAGTCGCATTAAATAAAATAATGGCACATCAATTTTAATATGTTGCGCCCTGCTGGTGCAAATTATATTATAGTTATACTATTACAGTACATACTTTTCAACTTTGAGCTTTCCCCTATAAATGCTTGGAATCTTTTTCGCTACAATTCTTTAATGATCGCTGTTATTTTACACTTAAAAAATAGAAGTCAAATGTTGTACAGCGAAGCGTGATCATGACTTTGTTTTGGTTAGTGTAAAGTGTTTTTGATTGGTTAATACTGTCAATTTAATATTTAACATGCGGTCTTTATGTAAGCATCATACCACTGAAAAAAATTCCCCATCCCGAAAAAGAACAAACTTTTCTGATATTTTCATTTACCTTAATAAAAAAATCAGATGAAAATAAATGAACAGATAAAGCAGAACAGGTGGCTGAAATAGCGAATGGAGATGCTGACGGTATGATTGCCTGGTGCAACCAAACTAAAATTCAACTCAAATTGGATGAAATGAAGAATAAAAACAAAGAATTGAAACTAGATTATGGTCTTCATTGCTAAATTAAAAATATTTTTGGTAGCTTTTTATTCAATGTGTCATTCAGTAATTTAACAATTGCAATGAAGTCTTTTATAAACTCGTCAAATTTTAACTTGTCATTTTACAATGTCCCATGAAATTTCCATTTGGCGCATTGATTTTGGAAATGTCACATTAAGTTAATGATTAACACTGTCTTGGAACGTGACATTGTCACAATTTTAGCCAATTGCTTATCCCAATCACTGTAAACGATATTATATATGACATGAACCAACCCGGAATGTTGGCGACTTCACCGTATTACGACAAGAATTTAAACTGACCTGTTGAGATTATTGACAAGTAGAATTCGCCGACCTGTTACCACTCTGCATTTTCACAGCGTATAGGCTATATCCCACCAGCACATTACAGTGATGAGGTAGTCGCGTGTATCTAAATATAGAACAGTTCTCGCCCGGAGTGAGATCTGCGGCAAGAAATCCCCATCTCCAAAAAGAGCCATACAAATCAATTTTTTTTATCTAGTAACTTTTTTCTTATTTTTAAACCATACTAAAGATATACCTCTATAATGTATAGATCCACAGTCAAATCAAAGATTTCAGGTAAAACGCAGGCACGTAGCATAAAGTGGGGGGGGGGGGGGGGGGGGCAGGGACTTTTTCTCGGAACAACAAAGTTTTTAAAATTTACATATAAAAATTTGAATTATCATGGATCCCCCCCCCCCCCCGCACTTTTTTGGGAGTATGAAAACAATTGATATGAAAATAAGGAAATTGGGATTGAAATTGAAGTTATTATATACTACGCCAGAGATGCTGAGATGCACAAAATAAATTAATTAGAGCACATTTGGGAAGTGTTAAAACCTTGCAAACCTGAGCATTGAGATATCGTTCTCTAAGCGGAGAGAGAGAGAGAGAGAGAGAGAGAGAGAGAGAGAGAGAGAGAGAGAGAGAGAGAGAGAGAGAGAGAGAGAGAGAGAGAGAGAGAGAGAGAAGGTGAGGTTAAACAATAACATATTCAAGGAAATTGAAAGACATCAAACTCAGAAAAAAGGTTCAAGATTCACATAAGCAAAATGGAAACAAGTTCTGTTGAGGAAAAAAAAACTTAAGAAAATTGATACAGTCTTGATCGGGAACTACAGTCAAACTAAAATCTCAAAAATGAAAAAAAAAATAGAGGTATCGAAAAACTTTAAATTTAATGCAAGGGAAATCTGTAAAACCCGCTTGCATATTAAATTATAATAAAAATGATAGAAATGAAACAGTCAGCATCGCAATATACGAAATTAAAACTCAATTAAGTTGTTTGGGGTTTTTTTGTAACCTCAATAGGCAAAGACGTTTATTGTTTTTTTACAATGATCAAATTACATTTGAAGCAGAACTGTAATTGACAGCGTGTACTTTTGGCTTTTTAGATTTTTCAGATAGTACAGATGTCAGGGAATTCAACAATCATTATTTCTTTGGAACAAGAAATTAAAACCTGTTAGCTCGCTTGTTTCCCTCACCGGTTAGGATTCATGTTAATATACAAGCTGCTTTTCTATTCATATTTACGTGATATATTGGACTGAGTTTTTTTATGCACTGTGATATTTATTATTTACAAGTTCAAGACTTTTTGCATAATTGAAAACTAACTTCAAGCGAAGTGCAACATGTGATACTCAAAACAACCTCGAAGGAAATTCTGACGTTGAGTGAAATATTTCTAATAGTGGCTGACCATGACCAAAAAAAAGATATGTCAGAGGTTGGGACAGAGCTTGGCGCGTAATCAAAATGAGTGAAAATTCTACATGTGCTCTCAGTAGTGCTTATGAGACTTCATACCAATTAAGACATGCGCTTACACCACCCCTTCAAAAAGTGTGTCATGTTCCTCAAAATCAAGAATAGGTTTTGGTTAAAAACAGATGCGTTTTATTATCTGCTTGCACGGAAAATAAACCCACGACTGATTCATTAGTAAATAGTTTTTCAAATTTATGTGACACATAGTGTAGAGCCAAATGTTCGGGTTATCTGATCTAATTCAGGTTAGACTTGCAAATTTCTTGCAGCATGGTAAAACAACACATTTTAAAACAAAATAACAAAGTTTCACCACAAATTAAAAACCTGTTAAAAGTCTTAACAAATTTCTATGAATTTGCCTAAAATAATTGCTCATTCAAAAATTCCCCTGTGATAAAATTAAATAATTAGACGAATCAATACTGGTTTATTTGAGAAATATATAAAATCTTAGAATTTTGTTCCAGCCTCCAGAAAGCAACATGTAGAGTTACATTTTAGTCAAATTAACCAGTAACATAAATAATTTGCACATTGTTGAAAAAAAAAATTATTAACTGCATTCTAATGATTCATTTGATCAGAAATTGACATCAATACAAGTACTTGTTCATAGAGTTGCAATTTCATTCATTTAATTAAACGAGGCTATACGCTTTATATGCATCCTTATTCAAATATAAAACATTCAATATAGAATATTTGCTTATATATACAAACAAAACCTAATTATCACAAACATTGCTATGCAAACATTTTGTATTAAAACTGATAACTGATAACAATGACCTTAATTAAACATATTCTCTCTCTCTCTCTTTTTCTCTCTCTCTCTCTCTCACACACATATACACAAATACACACACACTCACCAATTATTGAGTCGACGTCTTTTTCGGCACACCCTGGTTTGTCCTCTCCCCGGTGAATGAATTCCATCGCCTCTTCTTTTGCAGTAGCAAATGGAATCATCTAATTCAACCAATAGAAAATTGAAGAGAATGTGTCATCTGAATAATCATTTAGGAATAACATCTTCGATATTATGATAAAGAAAATCAGATCAATTTTAAACTTACATCTTGTTGAGCTCTCTTTCTGCTTATTGCCATCTGAAACATAAGAGAGGATAGATAGATAGATAGATAGATAGATAGATAGATAGATAGATAGATAGATAGATAGATAGATAGATAGATAGATAGATAGATAGATAGATAGATAGATAGATAGATCGATCGATCGATCGATCGATCGATCGATCGATAGACAGATAGAAGAATTATCGATTGATAGATTGATTTATCGATTGAACGTATTACCTTTTGGAAGTCCTGGAGTGAATGTAACACTGAAATATCCAATGAAAGAAAACAAAATCCCTCCTACAATCACTTTCACAAAAACAAGCAAACAGAATATAAAAATAAAAGAGCATACAGTTGAAGCTGAACTATAAACTTGCAATACAAAGCTAAATAAAAGGTATATGGTTGCAAAAATATATATAAAAAGCTTTTCTAGAAATTATTATGCGAAATAGGGGTTATAAAAATCTTTCAGAAAGATCCTTTGTTAAAATGGCGTCCTTGTGTGCTTTTTTCCTGAATCAGAAAGGAGTCATCTAGAAAAAAAAAATGCGCATGTGCATTCTGGAAGCTGACTTTTACGGGGTAACTAAAAAAATTAATTTTAACAATCTGAAAATATATATCGTATTATAGTATCCTTGCAACTGTGAAAATATCGAAGTTTTTCAATAATTAACTATCGAGGGAAATTAATATATAAATAAGATTTCGCTTAATATAAAAAACAACCCCCCTTGATACCCCCTAAGACCCTCTTCTCCTGATACACAGGATTCGTCATTAAAATTCTGGCTAGTCTTGACAAAAAATTTAAAGGGAGTTCCTTCAGATTCTTGTAAACTGTTGCAGCTAAATAAGACAGAATCGACAAAACTGGGATAGTTCGACTTCTGTGTCGAAGCAATTTATTTTGCAAATGTTATGAAACTAATCCATATATATCATCTGAAAATTTCTCCCCTGTTCCATACAAATCTAATCCTAACTGTAGCAGTAAATTAGACAACAATTAATTCTTCTTCTATATCGTTTCTTAATTTTTAATCTTAATGAGCAAAGTATATAGTTATAAGTCATGATATAATTATTAATTACTTGCATTGTTCAAAATTATAGTATCACACATATAGTGTGACAACTTAAATCGCAATCATATCCTCATAAGCTGTGCAGTTCATTTTGATTATGCATTGTAAACATATTACAAAGTACCCGTTCTTGTGAATTAGTATTGATTTAGACGTAAACAGCATCGCTGGACAAATCAGTTATCGTATACAAACCTTTAAATCTATTGATTGTACCAGAAATGTTTTCGTTAAGTAAAAATGTGTGACCGGTCAGCTTCAGTTTCAGATTATTTTTTCACTCAACACAAGAGGTACATAAGAAGAACAAACATATTTACATATACAAACAATAAAGTTGTAAAGATCAAGGAAATAAGTGGGGTGAACGAACAGTACGATTAATTTTTGAAATAAAGAAACCCAATTTTCTTAATGTAATATAATCAACTGAAGACATGATTTCATAGAACTTTTTAGTGTTAGGAAAAGAACAGTATTATGTATCTAAAAACTGACTTCGTAATTTATTTAATGCCTTGCATTCTAATATAACATAAAATTCATCACCAATTTTGTTACAATTACACAAATTACAATAACGTTTACTTCTTTCAACAGTATCCCACCTTCCGATTTTAACAGTAAGATGATGATTTGTAGTTCTAAACTTAACAAATATTTTTCTTAATTTACTGGGTAACAAGAGTAAGTAGAGTTCACATTCAAAATTTGTTTTAAAAATTCTATATATAACACCCTTAATCGATTCCCGAATATCGTTATGCCATTTTTGTAAAAATTGAGATTGATTGGTTAATAGTTGTCTTAACCCAACTGGAGTTATAATGGTATGATTCATGATCACTCTATTCACTTGAATGTCCGCATTTATCTAAAACAAAAGAGCATAGCCACGGATTTAATATTTGTCATTTATTAAATAGTATACGTACATACATATATGTGATTTTGCTTAACTTGTTTTCACGGCTACTGATAATATTGGCCCAGAGTGAAATCATTCTAGTAAAAAATGGTTATATACAGAGGAAATCGTCTAGTTTCATCATATACCATGTAACTAGGTGTACAACTTTTCAGATTAAGTATATGTTCCAAATTTTTTTAATGGACACGTTCAATTATCTCAATATTTTCATAACCCCAAACTTCACATGCATACAATAAAACTGGTACAATAACTTTATCAAATAAATCTAATTGACAATCAATAGGTAAATTGAAAGTTCTTATCTTCCACATAACTTAATACTCTTCCTAGGCACCTGATCATACCTCTATCTTTTTGGAGATCCGTGTTGCTCTGCTTTGAATTTGTATTTCGTTTAATGGATTTTTGAGATGGTTGACGGTTTGTTATTGTCATTTTTTCATTGAAACAAAATTTTTTATAAGAGTATTAAACTGCGTGTATTTTTAGATATTAACATTGCTTTTAATTGATAGGGAAAAATATGATCAGTATTATGAAGGTAATTTATTGATTAAAACATATCGATTTAAAATTCAAATGAATTGGGTGTCAGACATAGCCTATGTAAACATTCCCCATATACAGAGTACAGTAATTAAAAAAAAAGAAAATTCAAAAAAGCAGAAACCATAAACTCTGATTTTTATTTTTGTGCATTTCATTCATGTTGTGCACTTTATTCATCTCCATCGATTAAAAAAGACAAAAAAAAAAAAAAAAGATCAGAAGGATTAAGTACTAGTATCGTTTATTGAGATATATCCCTGAGATTCACTGAGTGTACCTTGAGGTCATGCGTCTTATCAGCACACCGTGCTAGAAGAACATGAAACTTGCATATATTTATCAGATGGATAGAAGGATACATGAGAGATAGTTATTATGATCCTATTAGAATTTTTTCTTAATATTACTAAAACGATTTAATTGCATAACAACGTTAGTCTAAATCTAATAGATTAAACAAGTATTCCTTTTAAAGGAATGATCGGCATGAAATATCATTGGTCAGTTCTGTTTATATAATATACGCTACATGCAGTAAACTATATATAGCACCGTTTTATTGATTTCAGAAATGGCAAGGCATGAATGAGCTTTACTTTTAGTAGGCGAATTATACTAATATTCTTACGCATATGTAAAAAAAAACGTGATTTGAATCATTTTGTATGTAACTCATAAATGTTTTATTTTCAGGGTAAACGGATAAGATTACCGTTTTAGTAATATACGTCTAATTAAAAATTTAAATAAATTTGTCATTGCAAAGCAAATAAAATAGTGCAAGGCGCAATGCGTGCGCAAATAGTTAAATTTGCCGGATGCCTCGTATGGACACAACTGTGATCGGTCGAAGCCGATCACAATAGAGTAATGTTTACCGATTAAAAAAATACTTCGTAATATATACGATGTGGAAGTACAATGTTTGATTTGAAGATGTATTGAATGAAACCTTCACTTCAATTTTAACAATGTCCAGTTATGATAAAAGTTAAAATTTAGGTACTCCAAATGATAAAGATCCCAAAAAATTGTTGTAATAGGTCAAATGAATGTATTATAATAAAAGTTAAGAATTAAAGTTAATTAAAACAATATTTGATTGTACAACAGGATATAAAAACTCGAAATACTTTGATGTGACGAAAATGTTAATTCCCTTGACAACTGCCTTTGACATCTTCTTAAAGCCCCTTTCACAATTGGCGCACGAGCACTTTATAACATTTTGCGATCGGAATTTTTTAGATTCGCACGAGCTCTTTCATACGTTTCACGAGCTCTCACATACGTTGCATGCGTTTTAGTGCTCGAATCAAGTCTTCTCAAAATAGTGGACATGCACACTATTCAGACGCGACCGAATTCGATCCAAATCATCGCAGTGCATCGCACAAACATTAATACGAACGTTTTACAAAGTTTTGTGTACTCGCAAGAGTGATGCACGATATTTAAAGGTCGTAAGATGAATCGCTGCTGTATATGGGTGCGTTTTGCGACCATGAGACTGTTGCTTAACATGTCTCATATAATTTTGCAACGTTTTCCTATCATTGCACGACTTATCAGCCTCAATATGCCATCTTTGCCACTAGTAAATATACCCTGTATAAGCATCACTGTTTCAGACTTCAATTCAACAAAATACATTTATTGCATGGCGGTGAGGGAAATTCCCTAAACATTAATGCAATAAACGTTTTATTTTATCGAACAAGATATGATTATACAAAGTACATTGATTTCTAAAAATTGTTTGACTTTAATTCTTTAATTTCCAATAGCAATAACGTCGTGATTGATTCATTTCCTATGTTACTGTCTCACTTTTCTTTCATAATTTCGAATCATAGATAGTTAAGTTGGTTTTGTGATATAAATTTAAGGAGAATCATAATGATTAAATAATTTTGATTTTATCATATTTGCATCATATGCTCATATCGGCTTTTTCATTCTTATGAAATCGCCCTGTCACGTGACTTTCTAGACCAATCAGATATAATAAATTAATAAAATTGAGGTACAATGATAAATACTGCTGCACCTCTTTTTCTTCTTGGGCGGTATGTTCCCTCGCTTCCAACTATGTCTACTGAAGAGTGTCGGAAATGGGCGGTATATATACCCCTGTTATGCCCCAGTCACACATTCACGGATCAACTCCACGGTTCTACTACGGACTATTTTCCACGGTTGACACCAGAAAATCAAATAATCGTTAATGCCCGAGTCACACATTCACAGATCAACTCCTAGGTTCCACTACGGTATTTTATTTACGGTTAACACCGGAAAATCTAATGATACGGAGTTAGTACGGATGCACTACGGAATGGATACAAATTGATACATACGAATTACTACGGATTTATACGGAGTTAAAACGGACTTCTACGTTCTAAAACGGTTTAGTAAGTTTTTCTAAGGAAGTACTACGGTGGTTTCACCCGTAGTGGAATTTTGAACATGTTCAAAAATTGTCGCAGGTATACAAGTATTGCTACGTTTGGATACGATAACAGACGGAAAAGCCACGGGTCAATACATATCGCCACGAATGATTCCGGATCGCTTCCCTAGCTAATCCGGCATTAAATCCGTGAATGTGTGATTAGGGCATAAAGCAGAGATCGTATAAATGTCCTCGAACTCGCAACGCAACCATCGATCGAACTACTTTTTCACAAGGCGAAAAGCGCCGACATACCGGTAATACGAATTATCGTCGACGTGCACACACGATGGGACGACATCAGTTCAAAATGTCTTCAACATTTGTCCGAGACTAAAATCTGCACAAGAATTCAAAACCGTTTGAAATTCTCGCCGCTGCTTGGCGAGCACTGGCGACATAAAGAGATATTTATTCCGGACATGCACAGATTTGTGTTTGAGTCCTACACGATACTTGAAGAGTTGTGGCGAGATATAACTGGCCACAACTCGTAGCTCCAAATCTTGACAGTTTGACCCTAGGCCCCGTTTAACAAAGCATACTATGGACTCTTTGGAAACCTTAGGAAAGAACTTTTTATATAGTTCATTACTCATTACATAGATCATCACTCATCCGTTTCATTATTACTTTCGTATCTTTTGAAATTCTTAAGTTATGTCTTAACTTTAAGACAGGTAAATCGATGTCTTAGATATAAAATTAAACAAAAATTCTAGTAAGACTACACGTATCAACAAGACCTTTGTCATTTTACTTCTTCATTGAAACCTCAAATATATATATGTTTCCATTAATATATTTGTAAACTTAATTATTTGGCTTCAGATATTTACATTAATTGGTTATTACAATTTGCAAAGTAACAATTAATTTTTAGATTTTTTTAGATTATATAGTTGCACGCGCAGATGAATAGATTGTATAGCTATATGTATAGAGCACCAATGATAATTAAATTATACATGCTGGCGTATTACTTATACTTACTTAATATACTTAATTACTGAATGATTGGATATTTTTTCCTTTCTCTCCACGGAATAAGATTTTCTTTTTCGTGAAATTTTTTAGGTGTTTTCTGTGTGTGTGTGTGTGTGTGTGTGTGTGTGTGTGTGTGTGTGTGTGTGTGTGTGTGTGTGTGTGTGTGTGTGTGTGTGTGGTGGGGGCAGGGGTGTTGTTCAGTAGAACTCTTTTAACAGCCGAGGTATATTTACTTCTTAAAAAAAAAAGAACACCATCACCCTTGTGTCAACCATTACTTCGTAAAAATCCCACATCTCTTTATTTCAAATCTTACTTGTCACTGTATGCAACTATTGTATTCCATTTGGAATATACCGTATGATATCGTAAAATCATAAAATTTGGATTTTTCAACTAACGAGTTTATTTTATTTTTAGGAATAATCAAAATTTCAAAAATATCGTTTTCAAGGATTATACGGGTTTAGTACGGTTTTTTATCGACTCGTGTATGCATGTGAATAATACAAAATTTCAGTTCATTTACATAAACGCTACACTATTTACATTCTATTTACACATTTAACTTTTCTAAGATATTTCTATGTGAACAATGAACTAATACATTCACTTAAAAAGTTTACATTCGTATCATAATGAAAAGAATTTACTTGTTCGGTATGATTATGATTTCAAGTGACCTACAATGTATCTTAATATAAGTTATCTGCGTTCCGCTAAGAAAGTTTTGTGAAACAGCTTTGCAATCAGAGGAACTTCCTAAGTTATAACTTACTCATATCTAAAGTTCTTTCTTATAGGAAACATCTTACGAAATCTTTCTGAAACGGACTCCCGGGGCTTTTATACTCACTGCGCTTAAAATATATGGCATTGTACACCAAAGAACTTTCGATGCAGAAACAGAACTGACCACTATCATTTCAAGTGATGTAGTAGAAACTCTTGCAAAAACCGTGGACATGTATTGTTGCAGAAATTCTAACATAATTCAAACGTACCGTCTAAAAAATCCACGAAATAGACGCTAAAACAACTTTGAATCTATTTCTATTGTGACCTTCACTAAATAGTAATGTTGATATGTTCTAACATTGTTTTTATTTGTTTCAAAGTACGTGGAACTCTTGGTCAATGTTTTCTAAAATGTAGAATTTTAAAGTCGGCGCTATTTTAAATTAATAAAATAGATTTTAATTACATTTTGCGCATTGTTCAAGTTTGTAAAAGAATCTTGTAAATGGAGCCACAAGCAAATACCAGCACCCGTAACCATGGATTTCCTAATGTTAAAAAACATTTTTCAGTTTTGGGGTGATTTTTTGAGATTGGCTCGTTGTCAATTTCATGCGACGTAGTTGAGGCTGGACATAGATACATATGTATGTTTAAACAGGGGCATCAAAACGTATTTCATTTTGGGACGGCGAATTTAATTGATAGATATGGATTGGGGGCATGATTGTGTTTAAATTACTTGACTATGTTGAAATTAAGATATCTAACGGTATATTTTCACTTACATGATGGCGATATAAGAACCGAAGCAAAGTTGTACTTAATGTTAACATAATTATTTTATTATATAAGTGCGTAAAGATGTGTTAAAGAAACGTAATTAAATCAAAAGTAATTGATGCCCTGATAATTTTCATACTTTGAGTAGTCATGTTGTATATTTTATGAAATAAAATGGAATTTATCGGAAAGGACAATCGGGTAAAACACCAAACAACTGCTATTCATATCCACAGTTACTTTATAAAGCAGACATAGATTAGTAAATACCAGTCGTATTCAGTATTCAGTATGTATTCAGCTGCGAGACCCTGTCCTGTTTTAAACTTTATCCTTTCCAAGCACACCATATTCGAGATTTGAAACATTCCTTGCACTTCATATTAATAGTTTCACCAACATTTAATAGACTGAAGCCATAAGGTACTGAAATGAAACACATTCTAAGATTGTTGACTCTTCCTTGTTTCCCTAGGCTATCACGCAGATTAAGCGGTCACACATGCGACGCATTTAAAATTTTAGAATATGCATCGTTTGTTTCAACAATGTACAGTGTATGGTACATATTCTAAATTATGTCATTGTAGGACACCTATTCAAGTTTCAATTCATGTCGTCAAAATCATTTATGACCTCCAGCATTCAAAATCGTCAGGTAATATGTACAGTAGCAACCAAGTTTTGCAAACACATCACATACGCATATAGTTCAAGATGTAACCGGATAAAATGCTGTGTAAATAATTTTAACTTTTAAAAAATTATTTTGCAGGTTAAAAGGTCACACACATCTACGGTTAAGAATTTGGACCAAATTCAAAGATTCAATTAGTCATCTTAAAGATTATTTTTATTCGTAGTCAGTAGTGAATAATTTATTATAGTGACATGTGTATATAACATAATTGCAAATATAACATCAATACACTCGGCTAAACTGACCTATAAGTCACTCTTGAACTGTTACAATGTGAATAAAGAACTATATATGAAATGCAAAAATGGCGGGAAAAGGTTGTCTTTACAATGCCATATTTCCAAAAAAAAAAATTGTGGGCACTTGAATCAAAATGAACATTAAGTTTAAACATCACGTATATATCTGTACAAAGAAAACAAAGAATGACAGTGAGTAAAATAATGATATTCCTTTTAGGGGGCCATTTTAGGCCCATACCATATATAGTCCTTTTACATGTTTTAGGAGCAAGAAAATGAATTTTGTAATAAAAAATGTTGTTCAGTTTCGATTTCGTTAAGATCACAAAAGTTACATATTCTGTCCTACACCAGTTCTCCTCTGTTCCAATCCTTACGGGGAGTACACCACATCTAAACTTCGACTGTGTAGCTGGATTTAAAAAGGATATATGTACGAAGTTTTGTTACAATACGCTGTGCCATTCGGTTTCATAATTTGTACGTAACTTTTCCTCTGCATAATGTAAGTTACAAGGAGTAAAATTGGTGTAAGTATTTTCTATGTTTAACGATTCCATGGTATTTTTAACTTGAGAGCTCCAGTTGGAGCTATTGTTTTGCTCACGGTCCCAGAGAAACACACGATTGGTGGTCAATCATTTTCCATGTAAATAAGACGATTCCGAAGACGCAACAGGTTCATTTTGTGGCGGCAATTACAGCTTAACCACCCGCTTTCCCCTTGGATGCTAGCAACGGAGTAAACTGATGAACACCGAGAAAATATTGGAAATTGGACTCGATTTTGTACAATCCATTTTAATGCAGTGATTCTTCTTGTACCCCATACCCCACTGCTGTAATCAAGGACTGGGGCTACACAATTATTAAATACATGTAATTTTTCGTAGGTTCGGAATCCAACTGATTTGATTGCGTTGATTTTTGAGATGACGGATCCCAGGGGACGTCCTCCGGACATGGATAGGTTTTCAGCGTTCACTTAAAAACCACGTCACTCCTAGATATTTGTAAGACGACTCGTAGTCCAGATTATTTCCACCTAAATGAAAGTTCAAGTTGCTTTTTTTCGATCTATTTTTCCTGAAGTGAACAACTTTAGAATTTTGCGAATTAAGATGTAATCGCCAGTTTCTGCATTTATTAGATGCTTGTTCAGAGATTTTATATTTGTAACATTTTCCCTACAGAAATGATTAATTAAAATTTATGCATAGTGTAGCTGAAAACACTATGCGCGAAAATGTAAGGTGTTTCCCTATAATATTGTATAATTATATAAACCCTACTGAGTAAGCGTATGCGAGACTGGCCGTGCTTTTCCGACAATGCCTGACAGCATAATAAATGGACAGTTGTCATATTTTTTTTATATCTAATTTTGATTTATTCGACTTAATAATAGTGTTTTAAACTTGACAGATGAACTTTTTATGAAGCAACAGACAATTTTCTGCATATGCATAGTTCGCAATTTTTTTTATTGAGGATATAATTAATTAATTTGTGTTTATTAGCGGTTGAGTTTAAAATCGGTTTCCTGATATGATCAAATTTTCACGATGTGAGCCTTTAATTATTCCACGTGACAATATTCTTCTAGATTACATTTCCAATATCTTTTTTCAATATCAATGTGCTGTGTTATCTGTGAATATTTTTACACAACATCGAGAAGTTAATTTATATATTTCAAGCATGTAGCATCGTTTTTAAAGTGGGAACAGACTTATCCAAAAAATCATGAAAAGCAATAACAAAGGCAGCTTCCCTAGACCATGAAAAGCCAAATCCGTGAATGAGGGGACAGGGGGTAGGAGGGTAGCGTAGTACAACTATAATTTCTATTTCAGCTGTTTTCTTTAATTTTTCACAAGGTCTCAAAAGAATGGGGGCCAAGTCCTTGATACAATGTAATTCAATATTTGTATGTAAACTTAAGAAAAATCTTATTTGCTGCGACAAAAAGTGAAGGGGGGGGGGGGGGATTACCCTGATGCTACGTGCCTGTATTTGTTCTCTAGATTAATAATGTATTTTAAACATCTTTAGTTTAAAAAATATGAAAAAATCTTCCCCCAAAAAACCAACATTTAATAATTAGGTCTCGAATTATCAGATTAACTCTTCACATACTAGTATGTACATGTAACTATATTAAATACAGGCCTAGTGAACTTTTAGCGTATATTACATGTACTAGCTATGTTTTGTGAATTTCACATATAAAATAGTTTCTTTAATAAGAACGAGTTTGTTTATTGGTGAACATGGTTACACATGCAATATATGAAACTTACCCAGTAAATTTAAATTGCCAAGTTGTAAATCTTCTTGGTGGGTGTAAATTCACAATTAACGGTATAATATCTAGTAAAGAAGATGGGGGATAAGGTAGCGCAAATGCCCATTCGGAGTCTTGAAATACCATTTTGAATTTATTTTTTTTTAATTGAATCTATTAAAATATATTATGATACAAGTTTGCAAAAGCACAATTTCTAACTATATTCAGTTTTAAAATACTAGTATTTAACAAACGATAAGAATAAAATACTGCCTTAAATTTTGGTGGTATCGAACCCATAACATATAATTAACCCCTAGATATATAAGGTTAATTTATGACAGGTGCTATAACTACTGAGCCATTTCAGACAGTTTAAATACTATATGTGACTTTGGCCACGAATTAACGGATCAAGAGGTTAGAAAGAAAAATAAAACTGTTGAAAAATGACCCCGGGTATGAATTCAACGACTTTTGTTCTCAATTTCAACATTTAAAAAAAGCACCCCGGATCAACATTCAACGCAGAAATATGACCCCGGGTCAATTTTCAACCCAGGCCATATTCTTCCTTCACCGACAGAGGAAGGGGTCTTTCACTGCCACAGTGACACTCTTTGATAATGTGCAGAGGTGGACATACTGGTAGTATAGCGGAACACTTTTTATAAATGGAAAATTAAACGTTTTTTAAAGAAAATGATAACAATAAAAATAAGAATATTTTAATATTTTTTAAAGTTATTATTTAACATATGTAAGTATTTTGAATAAAGATATTACATAATTACCAAGTTTGGAATTTGTTTATGTTTTAAGGAATAAGGAATCATTCTTGGAGTATTATATGAGGTCACTGGTGATACTTTGGTAGGAGCATGGTCAAATCCGATTAGACCGAAAGCTTAATGATAGATTTGATCACGCTCTGACCAAAATTATGATTTTTTAAAACTCAAAGAATGATTCCTCATTACTTATATTTCAGCAGTTAATGTTAGAATATTGACATATCTATATTATTTTCATTTCTTTTAGATATGCAAACCCCATTTACACCTTAACAGCATGTCATTTGAATTTATTGGACTGTACACTAAAAAATCGATTTTAAGTGCACTAAAATATGTAAATGTACTATAATAAATACTAAATGGTCAAAGAGGAGGTAACTCATTGGGGTCACGTAGTACAGACGGTGGAATGTAAACAAAGAAGAAAGAGAGAGAGAGAGAGAGAGAGAGAGAGAGAGCCGACGAAAGAGAGTGAAAGAGAATGAGAGAATTATTTATTATTTGAGAATTTGTTTCAGTGAGTTCAAGCTGTCAGGGAATTATTACAATTATATATTGTCATAAAAAATTTAAAATGCAATATGCATGTTATAAAAGCAAGTTTAAGTTCTCTTGATCTTAAACAATATTTTGCAATCTTAAATAATATATGTATGATATATACTCTGGAAATAATGGAGAGTGCACCAAGCTCTATTCTAACTGCTAAATTAGAAGCTTTATTATGAACCCCTTTAATGTCATTCAAGGTAAAAGTTAGATTTTTTTTTCAATTGGAGTTATGTCAAAATCTTTTGTTATATTTTTTAAAATCACTTATCCCAATTTTTGAGGCATAAGTCAACATTTGCATAATGCCATGATTCATAAATAAATACCATCCACTCACACCACACCACTCACACACAAGTTGGGAAAGTAAATATAAAAATTATACATGATAAGGTCTTACTACATGTACATATTAGGCATGCCCATCTTGACCCTTTTGTTTTGGTAAAATCTATTTTCCAACATTAGTTTCTCTAAAGAATAGTAATTTTGTAAATAATGATTATAAAATATTCTTTCCTTGCTCTACCTGCTAAATTCTTATATGCATATTTCAATTTACCATTATTTTTTTAGGACAACACTTAAATATTTATATTCATCAACAAAAGCAATAACATCTTCTTTATACTTCATTGTTTAAAAAAATATATTTTAGGCATTCCTCGAAGTATCTAAGTATTTTGAATTGGGATGTTTTATTTCTATCTATTATCTATAATTTATAATTAGATTATGATTAGAATTTGTTTCTTTTTGTCTCATTTCACTACACCTGACCTATTTTCTCTCCGTAGGTCAAAGAGAAGGTAACTCATTGAGGTCGCGTAGAATATGTAAACAAAAGAGAGAGAGAGAGAGAGAGAGAGAGAGAGAGAGAGAGAGAGAGAGAGAGAGAGAGAGAGAGAGAGCGAGAGAGAGAGAGAATGAGAGAGATATTTAATCAATGGACATGCCGAATTATGTAATGAATTACTGATTGCAGTAATTGTAAGAGATAAACAATGATTAAATGAATGTAATTTTTACTACTGATCATGAACAAAACTTATCTCAACACTGAACTAATATAATTTTTAAAAATATAACATTACCAGTATTGATTTGAACAAATCAATGAGCCTTTAATCCCAAACCAATGAAATAGGCAGTAAAGTTGTGCGAGATTATGAGTGATGAAAACAAGATCAAGATTTAACAAAAAGCCGAATTTCAGGAGCAAATACCTGATGTTTAGTCTCTCATTCATACAATCCAGACTAGGATTTGAACCTAGATAGCCCATAAAAAATTATGGTTGCTTTACATTAAGCTATCTGGATTTAAAATGAAAAGAACTTGGTCATCAGAAGAATTTAGGACAAATTGAGACACTGTGTACCACAAGTTAACGTTTCATTTACCATGCTTTTCGTGCGTTAGATCTCAATCGTAAACAAAACCGAAGATAATATCAATCCTGCCTGATTGCATGTGTTCCCCACATGTTTATTTTCAACACACTCACAAAGAGAAGATAACTTTCCCATATCCGTAGAATGTAAACAAAGCTCTCGTTTAAGAAATCGGCCAAGAAATCAAACACTGAATACATCTGTACTGATACTAGTTACATGAAAAAAAAATGGGTTGTATAAAAGCTGTGTATCTCGATAAATCATGTCGTTCAAGAGCACAAGATGTTTTAATGAACCTAATTACAAATATGTTTACGAACATTATTTAAAAGAATAAAGACGTGATAGGACAAGAACGATTTTGGTTTAATTGTATATATGTCTCGGATTTAAGAATGTACATGGGATGAGATAAAACATTTTAGAGAATTAAACAAAAATAAAAAAGCTATAAAAAAGTGGCACTTTTAACTTCTCTCTATGATATGAATCCCGCTTGATTCGAAAAGTCCAGTTTCTGCGAGTACAATTAACATATTGAAAGCTTTCATATCTTTTTTCTAGACACGTTTCAATACCCCTCTCTCATTTTAACAAACAATGACCATGTTTACTTACTTCAACGACACAATTATTTGTTCCGTTTAGTATTCTAATACACAGATACAGAATCTAAATCTCCAGAAACACAAATCCGTTGATCTAAAACACAACTCACTTGTATTCATTTTCTTTACACATCCTTATAACATGCCGTAATCGTGTATAGATCAGTAAAACCATATTCAGTCGAACATTTCGATCGCCATTTCTTCTTCCATCTCGTTAACTTTAATGGGTCAAGCATGCGTAGAAGCTTAAAATTATATACAAAAACAAAACAGCTGAAAATGAGCACTGAAATTTCTATCAACAGCGATATCTTTTTAAAATTAGATACATATCCATAGCACATTACCGCAAAAAAATTAGCCATTATATAAGCAAGTTGCTCTGAGTTTTTTGTTGACATATGTATCAAATTTTAAAAAGAAATCTTCAAAAAACCGACGTTTGCCCGTAAATGACATCTCAGACGGAATCGCTCGGCCGGATATATATAGTCCCAGAATGGGTTCCCTCAAACACTTTACAGTTTTTAAGTTATTATGCATCAAATAATTATTTTAAAACTTAAATTAAACGTCTGAAAGAACTCTCTTACCATGACTAAAGTTTACCTGGTGTCAGTTCGCGATTCGCCGAGTTAGAGCGATTTAAAAAACTGAATCGGACATAGTGGCAAACCGTTTTTTGCCATAAGATCCCGTTTGCCATTATGTGACACGTCAGACGGTTTCGTTTACACCTATGTGATAACATTCGGTTATATATATATATATATATATATATATACAATTTTGCAGCGTCCTTTAAATTTTAGCTTTAAGAGTTTTTATTTGTTAAAAATGAAAGTAGTTTTTAATGCTTACATAGGTACATAATACAATACATACTTTTTATATTTTTTTTTAAATAAAAGTTTAGTTCTTTAATCAGATTACATAAATTTCTGTAGCTAAATTATTGCTAACTGTTTCAAGTATTGCTTGTACTTCTAATTTTAATTCATGAAATAACCTTGCAGATTGGAGACGTTGCCAAGATAACTAAATCTCGACGGGAGATTCAGATTTCTTCAGAAAACCGGACTGCGAACCTAACACTCTGGGGAACGGTCGCAGAAGACTCATGTATCGAAGCGGAATCAACTTATAACATCATTGCCATTAAGGCAGCAAATGAATTCCGAGGTCAACTGGCCTTCAACTCCACCCCTTCTACTATATTTGAAGTAATTGTTCTTCTAACATATATATATATATATATATATATATATATATATATATATATATATATATATATATATATATATATATAATGGTTATCCATATATAAAGAAATAAAGAATTTCTTTTATTAGATTCCAGAAGTTACCATAAAGCTTTTAAATACATTGGAGGAATCAATTAGGTACAAGAATGGCACCAAACAACCCCTGATTACATCATGCAAGGTATGAAATAAAGCCAGTATCAGTAGTAAAAAAAATAATTTCCAGATGAAAAATTTGATCATTTTTCTGTTTTAAACTTTTAAATGTTTAGATTTGATGCCACTTTTTTATGGGTGTTGCTAAAACGCGGAACGGAAAACGGAACTGAAAGCGGAACGGAATGGAAAATATCATCACGTTTATCGCTTAAAAAGGGTATAGACTGGCCAGAAACGATTTACTTTGTATCTTTTATTTATATCTAATGAATGATTATCAACATGTTGCTATCTTATTAATATTCATATGAATGTCTATCAATTATAGCATTGTAGTCAGTCGGCTTTAGTTAGGTACGAAACGGAAAAATCAAATGTATACGAATTGTTAAACATTAACATGATTAAACGAGAAAATTAGCTATTACTTTTTACTTATTTATCTTATATGGTATTGCTGGCATATCAGCGTAACGTACGCAGTTAGTGAAAGCGTTTTATGCGTGTTTTGAGTATTTTAATTTATATTTCAAATACGATGTACATGTATATACTTACATCAAAATTGAATATTCGGTGTTCTAGACGATCTTTTAACATACAGACGATACAGTATCATTGAGATGGAAGAAAAAAAACCCGTATGACTGACGACATTAAAAATTAAAATACAGTAAACATTAAAATACCCGGTAATAATTGTGAAACTAGTAATTTGTGAAACTAGTATTTTTAGCAATGCAATTTTGTTTACGTTTGCATTACTAAGCCGTTGTTTATTCCAGCAGCTATATACATATGATCCGAATAGAGAGCTCTAGACGTTGCCTGGTTTGATTTTCCGAATTTATATTGGGACTATAGTCTGTCGATCCCAAAATATTCATGCAGCACATTTGTGCTGCAATAGTGTCTGTATAGCCCCTAGAAGTGCAGGGGGCGGGGCCCATTTTACGTCATGAAGATGAAAGGGAGGGGGAGGTTTATCAGATATAGCCCCAGACGATGATTGGTAAAGGGGGAGGGTTATCAGATATAGCCCCAGACGATGATTGGTGCGGAGTGTAATTAGAATTAAGAAGGTTTCACAACAGATTGCATTCATGCAATAGAAATAAATGGGAGGAGCATATTATTGTGTAATTATATCCATACCACGTACAAAGTCAGATTTTATGCAGGGTAATAAAAATATGGGATGGTTTATTTGGTATCATTTGTATATAAATAGTTGACTGAAGTAACATAAGTAAACATAATTTGAAAACAGAGGAAAAACAAAATGGACGACCTTGTAATATTGACACCGAAAAGACCTCATGAAGAAAGGAAAAAAGACCTCATGAGAATGAAAAGCATGGACGATGATCTTTTAGTATTGTCACCAGAAAGGACCCTTGAGGAGGAGAGGGAGGAGGAGGATGACGAAGAAGATGTCAAGAGAATAAAACCCTACAACAAGAAAACAATAGTAGAGTTTGACATTGGGAAGGACTGTCATGTGTCAGCCCAGAACTACGAAGGAAATATGTACATACACATACGGTATTTTGATACCACTCCCAGAGGAAAGCCATACCCGTCAAAAAAGGCATAGCATTAACGTTAGAGAAATGGAAAAAACTAACAGAGGACTGTATTGGTGACATTGACAAAGCGTTAAATGACCTAAAGCAAGAAGATGCCAATGTGTCTTACAAGGAACACCTTGGTCATAATGTTCACGTGACCGTGGACCAGGAGTATGGTTTCGTAGACATAAGAAAATGGTGGCTGCCTGAAAAAGCAGAAATGATTGTTGCGACCATTATTTTTAAAACAAATAAAGGGGGGGGGGGATAAATGGGAGGTAGCATATTCTCTCTCTCTGTTGTATTATTTTTTTTTAATAAATAAAATAAGCGGCGCCGCCCCCTCCCCCCCCCCCCCCTGTTGGAATGGGAATCCTGTTGTAATGGGCATATTGGCTGAATGGGCGGGGGGAGAGGATTGTGGTGGTGGTTTATTTTTTTACTCTCTGTGTCACTCCTCTCTCTTTTCGCGCACGAGCCTGTATCTTTTAGATGTTGCCGCCCCTAAAAAAACAGGATCAGTACAAATACGGCGTTGTTTCGATCAGCATGGCTGCTCATCTTTGTTGTGCATGGCGCATATTTACACTGTTCTCCCGCAACAATTTGTTGCGAGGAAGACTTCGTCTCGTGTATGGGGGAATGTGAGTGTATTTTCTTTGCGGTGGGGATGACCTGGGGTGCCGGTACACTCCACATCCGATTTGGCGAAGGGGTACGCCGGGTTGAATTTAGTTTCAATAAACTAACTCTGACGGACATCGGCGATGTCCATCCCGCTAGAGGTAAGTGTGTCCACCCCCACCCCACATTTATTCATACTACTATTTTTTTTCTTTTACAATGCATAATCAATATTATTCTGATTTTTTTTTTTAGTCGATTTGTCCGAGCCAGCTCAAAGTACCACACCTGGTACAATACTCGCAACGTTATTTTTTACAATCCTATCCTATCGTATCGTGTATCAATCCTATCGTATCGTGCGTGTATACTGTTCTATTGTGCGTTAATTCTATCCTATCGTGCGTGTATACTGTTCTATCGTGCGTTAATCCTATCATATCGTGCGTTAATCCTATCAGGTTTATCGTTTAATTTCAACAATTCTTCCGTTTATCCTATCGTGTTCATCGTTTCGTGCCTTTTCATAAGCAAGTAAATTTATTACTAAGTTGCAACTCGTTCAGTGCGCCGTTTTCGAATATTTATCGAACAAGAATTGTAAAATACTATCCAACATTCCGTCAGGATACTAATTTTTAAATTTTTTAGATCAAAATTAACCAAAATTATATGTAAATCATATCTGTTAACATTGAAAATGAAAAAACGAAGTTCTTAGGAACAACGTAACATATTTACCTGTACTTCGAATATATTAAATCGTACGCAGAGTGTATACCTGCGTAAACATTAACTTTCATGCAATATAATTTTGTTGCATCATATTTTACAGAAACAAAATTATTAATGATATAATTTATATTTTATTAAAACCCGAGTTGTATTTTGAACCCGTAATTTTCCGTGTGATATTTGATTTCAGGCTGAAATGTTTTCGGCAATCAGCTACGGTGTGTGGTAATGAAAACAATGTTAACAAATGGTACGCGGAATGTGTATCTGCGTAAATATCTATTGAACTTGTCTGTAATAATTCGTTTTTAATGCATCATTTTCTTATACAGAAAGAAATGTACTTATGATAGATTTTATATTTTCTTTATACAAGAGTTAGATTTATATAATTAAACCCGCTATTTTCCGAGTGATTTAATCTCGGGCTGAAATATTAGCGGCGATCGGCTAGGGTGTTCGGTAATGAAAACAATTTTAACAATACAGAACATTTATTGATCATTAAAGCTCATAATTTTTTAGTTGAAAAAAATGAACCGGTCATTTTTATACATTCTATAAATGATGCAGCGATGATTAACAACTCGGGAATTGTTACTAATTAAAAAAGAAATTCCACGTAAATCTTTATTTGTACGTGTTCTCTCTCAAATTCTGCCATTATCAGTTTGTTCGTAAATATCGTTTAAAGCGATCATACGTTTATCATGAACATCGTTTATCCTTTCCTATCGTGTATCAATCCTATCATATCGTGCGTGTATACTGTTCTATCGTGCGTTAATCCTATCCTTTCGTGCGTGTATACTGTTCTATCGTGCGTTAATGCTATCCTATCGTGCGTGAATCCTATCCTATCGTTTATCTTGTAAAAAATAACGTTGCGGGTACTGTAAATATTTCTTTCTCTATTTCGATAAATTGATCATTTAACATCCATCAATGCATATAAGTTATAGCCGTGTGTCCCCCTCCCCCCCTTCACCCTAATAACAAATCAATTATAGTCTAGTCATATGTTTTTCTTTTTTTCCCCTCTGTAGACCAGATAGATGAGACTACACCCCCGTCCTCCAGTCCCCGTCGCACTACGCATGGTAAGTATGTATATATATATATATATATATTTCTAAGAGAGAGAGATTTAACACCCCCCCCCCCATTACATATTAATTATAGTCGTAAGTTTTTCTATTTTTTCCCCCTCTGTATACCAGGGAGATAAGACTAGACCCCCGTCCTCCAGTCCCCGTCGCACTACTCATGGTAAATATATTTTTTTTCTAAAAGAAAAGAATGGGTTTTTTTTCATTAAACACCCCCCCCTCCCATTTCATATTAATTAGAAGAATTGTGTTTTCTTATTGATCACGCTGAGACTTCCCGGGTGTCCTGGACATCATCATCATCATCAACCTCCGGTAATGATATATATATATATATATATATATATATATATATATATATATATATATATATATATATATACGACTTTTTTGTAGGTGTTTAATCATTCCTCGTTCTGTTTGGTATGTGTCTCTGTTTGTGTTTTTGTCGTCGTTGTCGCGGTTCCCTTCCTCCCCCCTGGTGATATCGAAATGAACTATCATCACCTGCCCTTGTCTGGAGAGGGGGACGGCGACTCTGTCGTGTCTGATATGTCTGATATTGTGTTTCATCGTGCTAAGAATGATTAAATGTTTTATTTTTTTTTTATTACATTTTTTTTCCTTTATAGTTGTTGTCCTGTTTTTGTCCGTGTTTTGTTTATGTTGTCCCGCGTCTGAGGAGGAGGTGGTGGAGGTAGGGAGGCGTCCCTACCGACACCAAAGGATGCCCACCTGTGCAAGCACACCGGTGCTCAGACGTCATTAATTTTCTTTTTAATGTGTATATATATATTTTTTTTCTCTCATCGATCTGTGTTGTAACTATTTATGTATCATTTATTTACTTTTATGTTGAATGTGAAAATAGTTTACATTATATATGTGTTGAATAAATGTTGTTTCATTATTTTGAATGGATCTTCATATTGTTTTTTTTAAGTAGATTTTATTTTTTATGGTCACTCTCCGTGAATATTAAAAGCGATAGTTTATTTCAGTCTATAAGAAAATGAGGACAACTTTTTGGGTAGCAGTATAATTATAATTTCATTCATAAATTCACTTACTCGTATACTAAACTCTATGTACCATAATCTCGGCATGTACTAAATGCTAAGTATTTACATCTTTTCTTTTATAAACAGAGAGAAACATGTACAGACAGGATCGATTCGTTTTATTTCTTTTTTTGTAGGTCTAGATGCTGATTATTTTTCTTTTGCTTCCAACATGGCCTCGTGTTCATGATCTTTCATGAACACATACTGCTCGTTTATTAATCGCAGTCTTCCTGGGGGGTTTGGATCTACCCTAATTTCCGCATCCCAGTCTTCAGTTGAGGGTATGTGGATATCTTTGAGAGGAGGCGTAGTGATCGAAATAATGGCCATGTTGGAGATCTTGATATAGAGTTATAATATCAAATCACTATAAGAAATTCTCAACAGTTCTCAGGGAGTGGGTTGTTGATTTTCTTTAATGCTAAATGTTTATTTGTTCTCTTTCTTACAGCATCGGAGAAGAAACAATTTATATTTACATTCTACTGTGTTTTTCCATTAAATTCCGTGATGTTTAAATGCCTCTAAATGCAACTCCTATTCACTGCGTATGAATTTACTAGTAATTTACATAAGTAGTTCTCAAACAGTGATTTCTATGTTATCGGTTAAAAAATGTATTTCATGAATGTTGTCAAAACACCATGTTTTATAATTATTCAACAAAAAAATTGATTTTGTTGTTAAAAGCAACATTTCAAGAGTTATTTATCATGGATTATATTTTCATGCTCGTCGATCTCATCTCAACAGTCTATGTGAAAACCAGTTTAAACCGGTTTTACAAAACAGCTGTTCTTGCTGTTACTTATTCACTCCCTCCATGATCTGCACTTTATATAGATTTATTTAAGTAAACAATTGATTTCTTCAGTAAGGGAATGTAAATATAAGCATTGAATGATTTATTTTTGACGTCGTCGTGTCAATAACTGCCGTCAGGTGAGCAGACAAATTATCATAACGCGCTAACGCGCGTTATTCAATTTGTCTGCTCACCTGACGGCAGTTATTGACACGACGACGTCAAAAATGAATCATTCAATGCTATAATATCGACTCCGGGTCAAATGCTACACCTTCTATAGGGTATATTTCTTTTTTTCTGTCATACGCATTGTACAACAAAACTTCTCTTCTTTTGTTTTTAATCTACTTTTCCTTCTAATTATTACTTTCTTTGATGTGCTTGTAACGTGAATGTCAAATTAACAATCAATCTTACCTCGTTTTATCACTAAAACATCATTTAAGGAAATGGTATATAATGGAGAATTCATATATGCCGCGTTAATTATGTTTAAGATAGGGGAATTCCTATATTCAGCCCAAGATCCGCTTTTTAATTCTCATTGGTTGTCCCAAAACAAAACCGGTCAAGGTCAGTAAACATGGCGGACAATTTCAATTTGCGTTGTTGACATGCATGAAAAATAACAGATATATAAACTATACCTGATATTTTTGGATTAATTTATGCCATAGACATCTACAATGTTTGAGTTCAGGTAAGAAATGCAGATGTTCTTGTCATTTGTATACGGTTTGAGACGAAGAAGTTCCTATGGAGTTGTTGCCCCCCCCCCCCCCCCAAAAAAGGGAGAGTATACGGTTTGAGACGAAGAAGTTCCTATGGAGTTGTTGCCCTCCCCCCCCCCCCCCCCAAAAAAAAAAAAAAATCGGGAGAGGGCTACATAATTGCAGCTAGGTTCTTTGCAGGATGTTGTTTAAGAACATGCTCAGATTTTTAAATTTTGTTTAATAATTACAATTATATATTTCCTATTCAAGATATAATTATCCATCATAAGTAAATAATAACTGTGGCCTAAATACAATAAAATGATGAATCACAACTTTCCTAAAAAATGTTAGTAATTTGCTCAGGCCTTCAATGGTTTTCAAAAATAAAGCTCCTGCCTTCATGGAATAAACAGTTTTGAAGGTTTAAATCATAGTTGAACAAAAAACAACAAAATGATGTAAAACATTGGCTATGTAAATTCTTATCAAAGTATTAATTCTTAGGGACAATTTCACTTATCTCTTACTAATGAAATGCTTTTAATGTTGATGGTATCACTCCAGGCTGTTTGTCATAGTCTTTTTAAGACCCAAGTCCAACCCCAACCAGGCACCGTTGCGATTCTAACTAAGACAGCAATTGTAGCCTCCTTTTCTTTCATTTCCCTTGAGTTGATGGCCAGCGAAATTGAAGCGGAGGAGATTGCAACGGTATTATCTGGACTATTGTCTTATCTGGAAGGACTTGGCATCAGAGTTGCAGAGGGCATTGCCCTCCCTCTGATTATTTGCAAAAAGGTTATGAAAAACCTGTTGAATTGATATAAAAAAATTAATCTGTATACCAGTTAATTTATATAAAAGCTTAGCTCCATACAACAAGTGATTTTCCTCAAATTGAAATATGTGTTTATATATTTTGTGTTATTTCCTTTTACATATTTCAAAGCTTCTTTTTATCATAATGTCTAGAATACAATGACAATGCTTACCTACCGTACACTGGAAAAATCATTTGAAAGAACAATTTTCCTTCACAAATCTAAATATAAATATCTAAATATTTTTATCCGTATTTTGTTACTTACTTTTAATTTTATGAGTGATATAGGAGAAAATTTTCATAAAAAGTATTAATACACTGCATTTCATTAGATAAGGCAAAAACACAGGCAGTGAAAATTAAAGTCGGCCATCAACCAACTTTAAACAATCAACCATCCCAAGCAGCAAATCGCATGTTGAAAGAACTTGGAGGGTTGTGTCAACATGTTAGTTCATGTCTTTAAATATTAAGATGTCATATAACTAGAAATATGAAATACACTTTAAAAGTAATGATTATATCTGCCATATATATTTATCCAAACATATCCACCTTCTCACATTTCAATTTTCTAGGAGAAAAAAGACATCCTCAGATGTTTGGAGGACTCTGTCCTGCTGGACAAGGCCAGAGCAGCCACAGCATTGAACCTTGCAGTTCCTGATGCGATTGCAATCCTAAAAAACACGCCTGGGGCAGAGATTAACAAATCGGGGAGGATTATGGGGAAAGTGAGGAAGGTGGCGAAAATCCTCATGGGCGTTCTATCTAAAGACACCATTCTATGCCTTACCTCAGGTAATTCCAAACAGAGGTCCATTGTTTATATTGTGATCTATTACATCATGGTCAGCTTGTAATTTAAAGGAGATACAAAAACCATATTATAAAGCAGTCTCAATTTTCCTTATGATGATCTTATAAGAAGTAGTGTACATTGAAGTTTCATGCATTTCTTCTTATGATGAGCTCTTTCAGAGGAATTATATTTTATTGAATATAATAATTTTGAGATTTTTCATACAACTCCTCAATATTGCACATTTTTATTTACTAAAAGCACAGCGTGTACAAATCATTGATATCCATTTTTTTGTTTTCGTAGAATCAGATGATGAAGTTGAAAAAACTAGAGTGAAGAAAACAAGGGGGGATTTATATTCGAAGAAGTCAAACATACTTGCTTCAGAATCATCTTGTGACAATGTTTGGAAATCTAAGCCTTTTCTCGCTTGCAGTCCCGGATCTTGCTTAACATTTACGCACTTGATATCACCAACCAATCAAATTTAACTTGATATATACACGAGCAAAAATACATCTAGATTTTCAGTGAGAGCTAGACGTGAGTACATAAATGTGTTTTGCATAGTATGTACAGTTAATTTATTTATTTATGTACATACTGTTTCGAGATAGATCAATATCGATTCTGTAAAATACTATTTTGGGGTATGAGATGAATCATGTAAATATTCAACTATATGAACTAATCCTAATTTTCATAATGAAATTAAAGCCCGAAAATTTGTGTTGTAATTCCGTCCACCCCCCACCCCCCCCCCCCCCCCCCCCCGCCCCCGCCCCCGAAAGCAACAAAAACTAGCAACGATTCGCGTTGGTTACGCACAGATCGCCAACATGGTCTAATCACGAATGATATTTATGATGTTTGATCAACGATTTAATTTTGACCCAGAAATTGAAGAGGGACACTCATACCCCCTATCAGGCAACCCCAAGAATCTCTTGTTACGAATTGTGATTTGGGATTTTTTAAATCAGTTTATTAACTCTATTATTCTGCTTTTGCTAATGAATATTTGTTTGCTTATGTTTAATCAAATAGATATCTTAAGTTGATAAAAACAATTGAGGGTAGTTGCCCCCCCCCCCCCCATTCGTGTAATTCGTTCTTCTTTTTGTTCATACATGTACTCTTTAAAAGCCTGCATCATCTCATTTCGTTGTCTTTCTGTTCCCCTTTTCCTGGTTTTGTTCTTTGGTGCAGATGTACTGCATGATGCCTGTTCACTTGTTGATGTGTCATCACTATCATTTCTTTCAGTTAATTTTCTTTTTTCAGCAGAACTGGCCATGGATGCATCAGATGAGAGTGTAAATGTAGGACTTATAATAGGATCGTTGCCTAGTATGTCGTTGAGCTCATTTTCATATTCGTATCATCTACCAGCTACTTACTCAGAATTAAACGAATAGCCGTTTTCTTTCATTTGGGAAGTAATTTTTTCCCACACAACCTTTTTCCTAATTTTGCCACTCAGGATTTGGTTCTTGTATAGTTTATAACAGTCAATAAGCAACAAAGTTGCGTTTCGTGTCCAAGAGTTATTACCTTTTTCATCTCTAGGTGGATCCCCAACAGCAGACTGCTCTTGGGCAAGAGGGCTTTGATGGCCTGCACGTGCCGTTTATGCACATGCACATGCATGATTCTTGAATACATTCATGTCGTCAAAGAAATCCCCACACTCTTCACATTGAAAAAATGTTCTACTTGCTATGCTGGTTTGCACTTTTTCAGCTCTTTCTGTAAATAAAAATTTAGATTTTTTTCATCATCCTTTCTTTTTATTTTACAAATTATTTTCAAAGTAAATTTTATAACGCAGCCAAAAACTAATAAATAAACAAAAACAATTTATAACAGCAAAAAATGTCAAAGCTATGGATTTATTTTAATTTTACTTATAAAAGTTTACTAATTAGCTTCATTTTCATCATGTAGCCCATGTAGATAACCAGATTAGCTATATCGGAATAACTGTGTTCTCTTTAAGCATTTGTGTGCGTGGGGGGGGGGGGAGGGGGGGGATGGGGCAGATTTAATAATACGAACTGCACGTGCTTGTATAGCATTACATTTTTTAACCGTTTGCGCTTTGATTAATTATATGTACATAGCTAATTATATTCACAGTGCTTGAGGACAGGATCGACCCCCCCCCCCCCTCCACCCCACCCCAATATTTAGACCCCCCGGGACTTTTTCTTTTTTCTTAAATTATCCTTTTATGACATATTTCTAATCTAATTTATTCATCCATTGTCCAAAATTACATAAAACAAACAAAAAATTAGACCCTCTGTACATATAATACATAAGGTTGCTAACTTTGTCCATCTAGAACCAACGAAATTGAGGGTTTATCGCAAGGAAGATAACTCGTCACATATTTTTTTTAAATTTTCTCTTTTATGTCTTCCATTGTAATACACTCAGTATGAGTGCCCTCTTTTAGATTTTCCAGTTCCCAAGACGATAAAAAAGTTTTCGCGGCTTGATTAGAATTCATACTTCTTATGAATTGTTTTTTTTTTCGAATTTGCCATGCAATTTCATAAATCTCTCGGAGTTGCGTTCCTTGCGATGAAACCTCACTTCCGTTGGTTCTAGATGGATAGGTTCAAAACTTGCAACTTGTCGGTGAAATTTGTCCTATTCACCTAATAAATGTATTTACACGGGCATGGCATGCAGATATTCAGTGAAGGGAATTATCGGGCTACGACATGAGGTCACCGTTTTTACTGGTAGATGTAATTTGATAGTACATATAAATAAATATTCATCGGCAGTGCCCCTATGCTGCCAGACGAAGTTAGCAACCTTCTTGTATTTTATATGTAGAGGGTCTGATTTTAAAAAAAAAATATTTGTTTTAGGTAATTTGGGGCAATGAATGTATAAATAAGATAAGAAATATGTCATAAAATGATAATTTAAGGAAAAAAAATAAAAGTCCCGGGGGTCTATAATCATGGGAGGGGGGGGGGGGGGGGGGGGGTGGGGAGGGGGGTCGATCCTGTCCTCAAGCATCTGTGATTATGTTCAAATAATAGTTACCTTCATCAGCTCTAACTTTCACGAAGCATTTGTGCCTCTGGAATCTCCTCTGATGCAAAATAAATTCCACACCGGCAATGCAACCACGCATCCTCTATGTTGATGACGACACTGTTCTCTCTACACCAACAATTTCGCGGGTACAGAAGTAACATGTTCTGGACAGTGTTCATTTTCATTTTTTCCTGTTCTGCCTGTTCGGAGTATTCTGAACAGTGAAACGAACGCGCCCATTATACAATCAGAGAGACAAAAAAATTTAATGCTCCAAGAATTTTTTTTTATCATTTGTTTATTGCCAAAGTGAGTATTTTCCATGTATCTTGTTTTCAAATGTTTTCAAAATCATACCTAGTTATCCTGATCTGTGTTCTTTTTTATGATATTTATACATACATTGATTATCTACAATTTGAAAAACTGAGCAGAAATATGCTCCATTAATGATAAATGCAAGTTCATGAAATACTTACGTAACAAATGATCGTGTTTGGGGTTCTGTTAATTTTAATATCATACGGGTGGTATCTTTGATGCTAATGGTAATGTGCGAGGATAGTCCGGATGACACTAGCCTGTATAAGAGCACGCTTGAGAGAAGAGTTGATTCTGTATTCGGCTGTCAAAGAAGCAGGTCGGGGATCAGTGTATTATGACTGCACAGTGTTCGTATTGAGTTAAGCTTTAAATAGAGCGTTAATATTTATTTTATTAACTGAGTGTACCTGGCAGCAGCTTGTGTCGGCTGAAGGGATACAGCCCTGTACATATGATATAGGCATAGAGCATTATAAGGACAGATCTCGAGGCTGATACCTGTGCCTTGGATAGAGCCCCGGGTTATATCCTACAGATCACAAAGCCCCGTCCTTTTTGATTTGTGAATTATTTGTTTTGTATGCTTAAGAGTAGGTCGTCCTTACAACTATATTTGTATATATTGACTCGTGATTTTTTTGATAGTTTGACGCCAGTATTCATTTATGATTATTAGATAAACACATTCCCCAGACTGGTCTAAATTACCGAACCCGAAAATTGTTGGCAGCGTCGGGATTTAGATTAGTCATTTGTTTTCTACATTTAGTGTTTATAATATTTTTTTAAATATGAGCGTGCGCGATTTACACACCGATGTAGAGTATTTGGAGGGGGAAATCAGCTCAATATTATTACAATATTATTCAGGGGGGGAAATAGGCTCAATATAGAGATACATAACTCTCTACGGGTTATGAATTCTCCAGAGACCCAGACCTGGCATGAGTACCGGTACCACGTACGTAAGACGGAGAGACGGTGTGAGTGGCTATGTGCCTGGAGATTGAGCATATGTGACGAGGATGAGGATCCTGTACGTACCTAGTAACCGGCCACCAGTGCAAAACAACTCAAACCTAAGATCAAGTGATACGAACCCGGGACCTGTCCGATCTCGGAACTTTGTTAAACATGCAACATATGATGATTATAATGATTATATGTCCCCGTTTGAACCAGTCTGTCTTTTAAATGAATGGAAGGAGACTGAGAAAGAACTATATTTGGGTGCTACCTGAGGGGACTAGCACACAAGACCTGAAATAATTAAATATATGGATTACAGTTCAAAAAACCCGAAGGAACAATGTATATTCGGAATTTAAGGTTGTCCTATAATCGGCACTTAATGGGCTCAATCATTAAAAGCTTAGCTTTAAATGATAAATATACATTCTAGCAATACATATACAAAAGAAAATATGTATGTTTACATGCTAGTTTGTTTGTTATCACCTCTCAGACGGGTGTACCCCCTTGCGAAAATAAATGACAATTATGAAATTTGCCAGACGTCCGTTTTTCTTAAAAATGATTACTAATTTTGGGAAAATTAGAACTGAACATACAAATTAGAGTATAAATATTTATCTTAGCCATATCTCATCAATAATTTTTTGCAAATTTTTGTAAGTAAGTACGCTTTATGGACCTGATGTATCAAAATAGATTACAAAAAATGCAATGCTAGTATCGCTTTTGGTAATGTTTTTACTATTTTATGGACTCAAACTTAAATTCATGGTGTTTATTCTATTGATTGACATCTTAGAAAAAAGATTTGGTAAAAAAAAATTTATGTTGACGGATTACTTTTCACGCTATAAGCTCTAAACCAAGTAGACCCTGACGAAAAAATCCGTAAAAGTCACATTTTGCTACAGTTTTCTGCCTAGATCTGTCAACAATGTTAGATATCATTTAAACATTAATTAATTGACGATTGATTAAATTCGAAATAGCTTCTGTCTCTAAATTTAAACCGGTTTTAGTAAACGAAAAAGAAAAAAATTTTTTTTTGGGGGGGGGGGTCAAAACAAAGAAGATATAAGCATACCTGAGATCCTAGGTAATCAGAAACTTTGTTTTTCATTTTACTTTAACAGAATCGAGTTTCTCAACATTAATCATTTCTATTTCTCATAGAATGCATATATTACCGTTCTAATTGCTTATTATTGCCATTGTTTACAACAGCGATGTAGAGCAAAATCAATACCGGGTATCAAAAACGCTGTGTAAAAGTCGAATCAATATTGTAAAATCCGTATTATGACGTAGTGCGATACTCGGACTACTTTAAGTCTTTTGTGAAAAAAGCAATGATCATATTTTATCAATCAGAAGCCGTATTAATGCAGCTTGTCTTTTATTTTCTTTTGGATGTGCCCAGCAGAAATGAGCCGATATGGCGTGAACGGCATATTTTTCTTTGCCACTCTTTCAGTCAATGGCTCAGTGCGTCCCTTCTGGCCTTTCGCCCATCTGGTACAGGTCGTTGATTTGGACCATAAGATGACTCTCTTCTGCTGCAATGACTCGGAAGACTTGTGGCCAACCACATGCATATTCCGGAATGTCTGTACATTCAATTTTTTCCTTTGTATGGTCCTACTGCTGGTAGAGCTTTCCCGATAATTAACTACAAAATACAAAACTGATTTCAATTGCAAATTACATTAAACTTGAAAAGCACAACTGATTTTGTCTTAAATATCTTTTCTTAATTACAGGTGGTATTAGCAATAATTAGATAAAAAAATAAGAAAGTTCAAAGTTCCTACTTTACCTGAATCTTTGTTCCTACAGTTGAGTATAGGGACCGTTTATTTTGATACAAATCCACGTTAACGCAGGAAACCTCAGTGCTTGTTCCCTCGTGGATAACAGACTTTGCTAGTCCACCCACAACTTGATATCAATCGAAGCCTGTCCATCACTCAAAGTTGCCATTTTCCCCTTAGATTTCGTACCTTCAATCACGCTCGATACCTTGTAAGAAAAAAGTAAATTGAACATGCAATTATCTTTATTATATACATATATTGATCCTAAATCACAATTAACTTGATAAATCACAATTTCTATAATATGTCAGAAAAATTGTTCAGAGTTTAATTATTGCAAATAATTGTATTGTATTAGTTTTAAACTCAGCATAATCAAACGGCAAAACCATCACAAAAGTATTTTTACATTACTTATTTTCAATTTCACCCAGCCTGGCCATCAAAAGAAAGTGTGTAAAAATAAGGCTCACCTTTCTTACTTCACCTGTCACGCTAATCCTCTTCTTGTTCTCAAATGAACAAATTCTCCAAATCTCCTATAAAACATCAGGCTTCACAAATGAAACAGTCATTTCGTCCGTTAAGGCATCTGGCATCTTTGTTTGCTTAACCTAGAAAAACACAGAAAATGTCAATTGATGTATATTCCATATATAATGAAGTGTTTTTATGAGTCACCCATTATCAGAAACATTTTTAAAACAAAAAACTATACCAGTACATATTTAAAATAATAAAGCCAGGACTACTAAAATCGTTCACATTATTATATATAATCGTTTCCAATATAAAAAATGAACAAAATCTTTTTCCTTTATTTTAATTTAATGTTAAAGGTTAAAAATTTATTGCAACAAGCCATAAATTGAGGATTATCAACAATATTAATGACCTTGCAATAATATTCTTGTTTTAATTTTTAATTCATTTCTAAGCACCATTTTCATCAATTGAAGCATTTTATTTTCCCAGAATCCGATCTTCATCAAAACACCACTATATAATTTAACACTACAAATACAATTAAAATGATTATATATGCCAAATGTATATGGTTTTAATTTAAGCTACAACCTCAAAAGCAATTAGTTGATTATCAATTATAATCAAATTAAACCTAATTAAGACTTACTACTGTTTGCTGCCCAATTTTCAACGTCCTGTCTTTTAACGGTGTATACTTTATTACAACAAAGGCACTCATCTTCTTCAAAACATTCACATGTTTCTCATGAACAATAACCTGCTTCAAATCCATTGTCACTGGATAGCATCCAGCTGGTGCTGAAGGTCTGCTACCCTGTCGCATACTTCCTAACAACCAAGTCGTCCAGAACAAACATCGTGATGGGTTTGGGACCCTATCTCAAATAATATAAACTTCAATTAAGAACACTGTGATATGGAAACGTTGGAAACGGAAGACCTTAATAATAGGGAAAAAGAAACAAAGCAATAACAATAAGGTATTCCGTTGGAAACGGAAGACCTTAAAATAGGAAGGAAAAGTGGAAATAGATACATACCAATATCCGAAACTAAGCTACTTGGACACCAACATAATCACTGTGCATGTAATTAAACTTCAGTAGATTTAAGCATTATAGAAAGCAACAGACCTGTAAATTACCATTTCCTTTTAGCAGGATACTTGATGGAATGTACGAGTATCAAATACTAAAACTGGTATTGGATAACACAGATGTATATTTTTATGTTATTTCAAAGTACATATACTTACTAGCGATCCTATTACAAAGCACAGATTGTTTCCTTCTTGCATTGATCAAACCATTTTCGTGAACATTTTGGAACTGTTAACCATTTGTAATTATTGGTATACTAATTGTCTTTCGTGCTTACGTGTATTTGCTAATAAAATTTATCACAAAAATCATTTTTGTTAGACTCTATATATATATATATATATATATATATATATATATATATATATATATATATATATATAAATGCATTATGAAAGTGATAAAAAAACAGTTGCTGACTGTTTAAAAGGACTTAAAAATTCTGACTTAAGGTCAGAAAAATTAAAACACTATTATTTACATTCTCAAAAGTACCTGCATACTTGATAGGGGAATTGCACATGTAAACAATTATCAGATATTGACCAATTTGACATTCCTAATAATTTTACCAGCCTATTCATATACCTTTAAACAAAAAATCCCACAGGATGTGGAGTCCTCCTGTATAGGGACACCTGTAGGACAACTTAGTGCCACTCTTCATAGCCCATTGATTTAGAGATAAAGCTACAACATTTAGTCTAAGATTTAACTACTCTTTCTTTGGTTCTACATTGAACAAAAAATGCATTTATGTGGTCTCTATATACATCATAGGAACATGCACAGTTAACTTTCAGCAGATAAATACATCGTACAACTTGTCCTTTCTTTATTTAAATATATATTCATTCCATGTTAGTATTCATATTTGACATTCTTCATATCAATAAACATGATACAGTTTTGAATATAGCCTAAGACTTTTAGTCTTGTGGAGTGGGTCCATAACAAAACAATGTCTATGTTGCACATCAAGAACCTGTAACATATGATCTTTCTGAATGCATATCTTAAATGATTTAAGCCTTAGGCTTAACTTTTTTATAAATCCTATACAATAATTATAATAATTACATCCTTAATAATATCAATATTTTCTAAATGCGACATCTACGTAGAATAATTTTTCAGAATGAAATAGAAAGCAGAGTTATTTTACACACTAAATTACCGAACATTTATAAATCTATTTTTGACTGTTATACTGCTTATTTATTGTTTCCGTGATTCCTACTTACGACAGCCACCCAACTCTTCTCATTTAGACAGTCTATGACTACATCATAGTCTCTTATGTCCTGCTGTAACACAGAATTCAATACAACATTTGTTACACCTTTGGCATTGTCAATATTTCAGTTTCATATTACATAAAATGTAAATAAACCTTTCAATACAAAGAAAATCAGGTGAGATTTTTGTTAGTTATTACTAGTGTGACTATGGTTATCATACATTTTGTGTGGTATTTACCTTTTTCGACCACCCCATATGGCCTTTCCCCAACATGATAGATGTTATTTTTGGACTGCTGACACACAGCATCGTCTACAATAATAATATAGTTTTGTTTTAGAAAATAAAAGAGAACTGATAACACTATACAATCAAAGTGACAAAAATTCCATGCTCTAAGAATTCATTTTTTCTATCATTTGTTTATTGCAAAGTGAATATTTTCCATGTTTCTGTTTTCAAATGTTTATCATACCTGGTTCACCTGATCCGTTTTTTCTTTAATATGCTTATATATGCATTTATTATCTACAATTTGACAAAACTGAGCATAAATATGAAACCTTCATGATAAATGCTACATCGTGAAATACTATATAGCAAATTTTCTCTTTATATATAAATAATCTTATAAAAACAACTAATACACATGCCATACTTTTCTCCTGATATACCTGTATGGATCACCCTATATTAGGTGTGCCTTATTCTATCCAATCTACCGGTATGTCATATTTAACAGTCTTAATATACAAATACAAATGTATCTGGAAGTGTTAATATCTATATTCAATAACCGAAATAAATGACAGAATTTCTACTCTAAACTCAATTAAAGATAAAACATAAATTTACCTGATCATTCAGCTCTTCTCCGGGTCTAAGCGTAGCAAGGTCTGCTACGTACATGGTTAGACCATGCACCAGCCCCATCCTCTCTTCTGTCGACCCCTCCCATTTGGTCCAAATAGCTTTTACTAAATCTTTACCAAACAAATAATAAACAATTTATTAACCTTCAATCAATAAATTTTCTGCACTATTAACAGCAGCAAAATTGATAAAAGATCATTTGTTTTTTCAAGTTTTAGGGCCCGGGCTCCAGTCCCAAAAAAAAAAATTAAATTATAGTTCTGAAAACCATTGTGAACCTTTGTGAAAAAATTAATATGATAAACATATATAGTATTTATAAATACTCATTCAAAGTTTAAATAAAGGAAATCATTTATCAAATTACAAAATGTAATGAAACTCAGTAGATCTATACCTCTGTGAGAATCTAAGATGCAAGACTTAAGTCTTAAGTATACTAAATATACTAAAAAAAAAACACTTGCTAACTTGGTTTCAATCTGGCTGATATAACTGAAATTCAAACTCTAGGGTTAATCTTGTTGATTTTTGTCGTGTGAGTTTATCCCCAAATCTCTAATTGCTTACGACATTGGACATAGGGATCTCCTTTCGCATCTATACGTCAACTATACCACAATATAGTCTGTCCCAAGATATTTATGCAGCACATTTGGACGATTTTTAAAAAAAAATACACATACCTGTGAAAGAAGTGCACTTGTAATAGTTGGAAGGGATAATTTCCAAGATAAGTTCATTGACACATTATCAACTGTCACTCAGAAAAATTCACAGGAACGAAAACAGATTCCTTACGGAGATTTATAATGGGGAATGTTTACATTATTACTCCATTCGGAATACATCGCACAATTTTTCATCGTTATCATTCGGGCTTTCTGCAATACAAAATCTCCGTAGACATCACATTTTTTAGCATTGTATTGAAACCTGATACGTTAACAGGGGCGTTTCGACTGAGAAATCTTGAAATTTTTTTTATACTTTTGAATGAACATCGTTTGAACCCCGAGGTATTTATAAATATCAAGCAATTAAGCAAAATGTGAATCCAAGATATCTTGGGACAGACTATAGGTTTATGTTATTATTCATGAGAACGGTGAGAACAAATTCGGAATTAAACTATTATTGTTGCATCCATCTAATACCGGTGTATCAAGCCAGCAATGGTAATATTATCATATTTACAAATTCTAGAAGCTTATTTTATGACAATCGAAAATAATTATTGACAAGCATCATCAACATTTCAGCGGTGACCAATTATGACTGGATAAGGTAATACTGCGTTTTTCGCGAAGAACAAGTTAGTACTTTGTTTTTGAAATTAGAAAACGCCCGATTTTCAGTTTTACACTCATTAGAGTTAGATACAGTCTCGGAGCGAAACCTACATACAGGTATCAACTTACCGGTGGTCTTGTGTTTCATATGAGCCATTATCGCGATCTCGAAGACTGGTCTTATACTTATAGCACCGATCCAAGCTGAAGAGAAGGGAAAAAGAAAGTTAATTTACATTCTTATCTTCAATGATAAAAGAGTTCTACAATTGCTCATTAATACACAACTATTATGGAACTATTTTCGGGTGTCGTTGAGCGTACGTTTTATTCGTCTGCTATTTATACGCTTTGTATGCTCACATCACACCACGCCCGATCTAATTTGCCCGTCCTAATTATACTCTTTGTGCGCTCACATCGCTGCGATAATGAAACAATATGTTTTTAAAATAATGAATCAGTACTTCAATATTTATGCAAACATATTATTTTTTTTTGGGGGGGGAGGGGGGTTGTTATTAGTATCACAACACTGGGACGGTTTGCTCTAAAATGTAAGTGCACCGATAAATAACATTGTTCAAGGGGAGATGGGAGGATATAAGAGAGTTTATTTGTATAATTTAGTTTGCGATTGGGTACGGGATCCGAAATCTACTATTAGTATTTGAAAAAGTTTGATTATCCTTGGTGGATCTGGGATGTATGTACCCTTGGGCCTTTTAGATCTGCGCATAAAAAAATAACCTTCAGTTGTATTTAAGAGACGCTGTGTTCTCACGGTTCTAGTAGTTCGTTTCCGTATCCGATTACATTGTATTTACAGTCTGCAAATAACATTAGCGTAAACACATTCAAAGCTAAACAGGAACATTTTTTTATATAACTTGTAAATAAAATATGAAAAAAGCCAGGAAATGAGTGATATTAAATATCAATTTTTAAAAAATGATACCACTGAATATAGGAAAACAAACTTTTTTTTCAAGGAAGTATTGAAAATCTATTATGCTTGTGACCATTTTAAAAGAAAAATGATATTTAAAAAAAACATGAGGCTCATTTTTCTCAGTTCGCATACAGATATATTTTTATAAAATTCATCGACCAGTTAATATAAATTTATGCCCCTAAATACGCTCATGTACTCGCATGGCTTACAAATGTGCGGCGGAGCTAAAAACAAAAGTCTACGGATAAATATTGTACACAGTGTATCCCTAAAATAAACAAGTTATGATTTACATCTTTCGTGTTGTTGTTTTTTTCCTTGGTTAAACAACGGACTCTATAAGAGAGCAGGGGCTACATTAAAGATAAGTACATGCATTCTAAATAGAACCATTCAACGATATATATTTTTTGCCAATTTCCTGGGGGCTGCATTAAATATATTCTTTGTGCGACGAATAAATGTACTGTCTAAGTTAAACTAATATTTCAATTCAGTTATTAATATTTAGTTTAGCTGAGATTTACAACTAATTTGCTCAAGGATATTAAACCGTATTTTAATCTCGTAAGCCTGATTTATCTTTCCCATTTAGTAATTTGAAACTCAATTTGCAACGTTGCAGAATCTTTTAAATTCCTTAATTTTACCAACATATATTTAATTATTCAATTCCGCCGTCTTGTGTCAAAAAACAAGTTACAAGCACTGAACTTTAGTTATATTTTCAAAACTTTAAGAAAAATAAGTAAGATTTTAAAACCTGCAAAATATGATTCACGTGATTTAACGTGGAATTAAATTCCTGGCGTTGAATGAAGAATATACACAATTCAATACCTATGACTTTCAAACATTGGTATATTGATGTATGCCGTACTCGTAATGTTTACACGTACTACATTGAAGCAATACCGCGACCTTTTTATATTCTTCTTTTTTTCCAAAAAAAGTTTTATTTCTTTGTTATGTTCATGCTCAGGTCATAATTTACACAGCTACGAAGATATCAATATATCATAGACATGCACAACATTAAAAAAAATAAAACAGAGTCAAAGTTAGATATAATTAGCATAAATATAAAAACAATTAAGTGGCAAACATGTGTAAGTGTACTGAAGAATAAAGAAGTAAGCAGAATAATAATTAAAGCAAAACGTAGACTTCTGGCGGTAATTTCCTTCCATAATTTTCATCCTAAAGCAAATTTAAATGAAATTTAATCCTATCTTAATCTCACTCATATACTAACTAAATGAAAATATCTTTTAACAGATATAGTTTGTATATTTCTTATTCACCCAAAAGGTGGTGTAAACTAGAGCAGAGCTCGTGGCAAAGCCACGAGTAGGTCTTCCGTTGTTGCTGCGAGTTGGAAATATATGATATGGTGTCAAACCATTTTATTTATATTCAAAATATTTTTTGCTTGTAAAGTGTGCTGAAAGCTACGGCAGTTTTAACACTGTAATGCACACAGGGTACTCAAAGATTAAAATGACGAGTTTTATTATGACGTCACAAACGTTGAACGCTGTTAACTGCAACGTCACAAGCGAAAATCAAAGTTCACACTTGCAGCTGTTACTGTGGCTCTTCAATTAATATGAACTAACCCTTAGAATAAGATAGGAATTTTAAGGTATAAATCACATTTGCAGACAAGGCATGAAGTTGAAATAATGTAAATATAAGCATTAAATCATGATTTTTTAAAGTATACAGTCTCATAACTGCAGCAATGTTTGCATACAAATTTTCATAATGCGCTAACGCGAGTTACTCAATTTGTATGCACACACCGCTGCAATTATAAGACTATATACTTCAAAAAATCATGGCTCAATGCTATAGTAATGACTAATCTTTAAGTTCTGCTTTTGTTTTAAAAACGTGTTTTATTTGAAAGCCTGTATATAAAACGTGTTTTGAAAAAGTAAGAAAGAAAATGTGTTAGGAAAACTATTTGTCGAAAACAGTTTATGTAATCGTTTCAAACATGTTTAAAAAATGAGATGTTTAATGGCGAGTTAAATTTTCAAAGGGTAGCAAGCATTGTTATAAACAGTATGTACTCATGATTCATGTCAGGAATTGTATTTTTCTTTTCGAACCCGCCTACTAAACACTTAACCTTTTCTCTAAGATAACTTCTATATTTGAATCTTTCAAATTTTTTTAAGACTGCATGTATGTGAAAGTTTAGAACTGTTGCGCGCTGACAAAATTTACAGACCCTGAAACATACTACTACACCAAAAAGCTGCAAATTACGTGCGAGAAACGTTTCGAGTAAACCGTTTAGCGTTTCGTGTGAATCGTGAAGCACTTCATGTAAACCGTTTAGCGTTTCGGGCAAAGCGTGCAGGGTTTCGGGCAAATCGTGAAAATCGTTTCGAGCAAAGCGTGCAAGAACCTCGTGAAACGTTCATCAGATTTCATTCGGAACTCTCTGACAATTTAATTGTTTCAAAATGGCGCCCGTGTTTTGCATTACTTTAAACTGTTTGTGATTGGCAAAACTCTTTTGTAGGTATTTTTATTAAAAAAATATATAAGAAATGATATACTTATCTTTTTACAAAATTGAATTAATTTTTAACAAACAAAAGAAATGTATATGTATTGAAATACGACTAGTTACAGACTATATGTATATATAACGTTTTTATACGATGTTTGTACTGGTACAATATTAAAATTCGCTATACATAAAAAATATTAAATACAGTAAGCAAAACATGATTTCTATTGGAACAAACCTAAATCAACTTTAACTTACACGATCGTTTTGATAAGCATGTATTTTTTTTAAATTAATTTACATCGATAACTCTTACTGAGATCATTCGGCTGTGTAAAAGCAGCACACATAACCTCTGACATCGGGTGAGACCTGCACCTGGCTGAACCTGTCAATCAAACTCTGTGTATTTGTTTTCATTGGATGGTCAAGCGTCTCTTTTTTTGTCAATAGCCAATGGAAAATTAAAGAGACAGTACGGCGCATCTTATCGAAAAACCGACTTGAGCAAATTTTCCGATCGGGTTCGGAATTTTTGTACTACTCATGAATGTATAAACTTTTAGAAAATTACAAAGTTCTCCGTGCAATAAATCTAATTATTTCATTAAAATTAATAATTATGTATAACCTATCACATAAATACATCGCAACGTGTTCGGGGTTCAGCCTTCTATACTATTACGCATGCGTATTTACTGTAAACAAAACACATGCAGGGCTCGCGAAGAATCTTCTGGACAGGTTTGTTGATAAAAATATGTTTTTTTTCTACTTCTCATAGGTAATAACTGTTCAAAGTTTTTTAAACAACCACATTTATTATCTTGTAAGCATGTACATTGTATTTTTCGTGTTTATCATAGGAGTTGCTACAACCTAAATCTATTTTTATAAATGAGGCCCCTTGAGGGGTTAATTGACATATTTATGTCTATTCATTTTAAAATGAACCTAAATTGGTAAACCATTTATAAATTATCGAGTAAGTAAGGATGTGTTTCATTTAGAGAATCGCTTAAACCTCGTTTTCCATGATGACTGTAGTGGGACGAAGATCTTGTAGTTTTCAGCACGTGTCAATTACTGTCAATCAAATTTCACGTGGTACAAATAAATGATATAAGATTATTCCGGTTTGTACGGCCCTTGAATTTCCGGACGCTCATAATTACGTTAATTAAATATGTGAAAGGGATTTTCATGTATTTCAACTATTATAATAAACGTTATTTCTTATTCCCTAACGATACAATAGGTAAATCTGAAGTTATTCACATATGTGTTTTCAGCTGTACTGTCTCTTTAATGACCTCAAGGTAATCGGAATCAGTATATGATGAAGCACACAAATTAAATGATAGAATATTTATTAATTATTTGAACGAAATTAAATGTAAACATAGAAAGAAAATATACTGTTCTTTGGAATCCAGTTTATAGCTATTTTTACAAGTAATTATTTTAATTATTTAAACCACTGTTAACAGAAAACAAGAAGTCTTGGAAGAAATTAACACACAGGGATTTTCCTACAATGTACACAGTCGTGCATTTACATGTCATTATCATTGGAATCTATACCCATGGTACTTAATTCAAATAGATTATGATAAGCTATACACTACACGCCGTTATACGGAGCGCCGGTAATATATACGAATATTGAGTAAAAAATTAAACCATTTTTACATCTTGTTCTTTTCAATACAAGGTTAAATAACTTTGAAAAGAAAATCCGCAATAGTAATTACAAATTTCTATTTTGTTTAATCATTTTAATTTTCTCTGAGGTACATGAATATGTACAGAACAAATTTATTTACGCGAATGATACGACATAGGAAAAAAATTATTGGTTGTTAGTATAACATTTTTTTCTAACGATGGAGACTAATTTAATTTTAAATATTTTTCAACATTATCGATGTAAATAATATGAGGTTTATTTACTGTTTGTATTTTTACATCGTATTCTCTGAAACTAATAAAAGTACTTATGTTAGAAGAAAAGTCAAATCCAGCCGAACGCTGAAAAACCGATTACAGTTTGTAATCATACGCATTTTATTTTAGGTATTGACTATTGAGTTCCGGTAACTTTTTTCTGGATGATTTTATTGTTTTATGTAGTAAAAGCACCCTTCCAACTGTTACTCAATTACATAACAATTGATGATCTTGGGCTATATATGTTCTGAGCTGTGGGCGCTGAAGCGACACAAGATTCTCGGTCGCACGTGGCGATTGAATTGACAGAGACTGACCGAATAAACAAACAGGTGGGAAATTGAAACAAAATTTTACACATACATGTGTAAGAGGAAGTCACCAAAAATGATTTTCGACAGATCTGGATATCTTTTCACCAATTAAAAAAAAATCCAGTGCGAGCACCTGTCAGCGGGGCGGGAGGAGGGGGGGGGCGCAGCAATGAGTTCGCTTCCACAATGAAACGGACGACCATGTAGAAAAACTACAGAAGTGATCAATATGTGACCGATAGAATCTAATCTAAGGTTGTTTAAAACTCATGTGAATATTCTTTAAAATAATCATCGAATGCCTCAATTCAGGACATTCTTTTATCGTGCTAGCACCTACCGCAAACATGTAACATGGAACTTTGATTATAATTTGATTTGATTTTTAAACTACCTTGTAAGCTATTGTATAAATCAATGCTTAATCAACTGTACAAGTAAAAAAAAAATTACCTTTTCATCTTAAACCAATATAATAGTTGAAAATATAATAAAATATAGTTGTGTCCGTGCAAAATATGGAACATGAACGCGTGATAAGGTACATGTAGATGTACACGAACCGACCGCGGATAACTTGTCCACTCGCGCCGGATCTCCTCAGCCATGTGCGAGAGATGGTTTAATTTTTTTTTTTGGGGGGGGGGGGGGTGTTGATTTTAAACAACAATTGTACAGTTTTTAAAATATTTTAGATAAACAAACCAACCATTAATTTATGTCTGACGATGTTTCCGATTTGGAGAAATATCGTTCGTAAATATTCATTTACACTCAAATGTTTAACTAAAAAAATACAAGATGGACAAACTTTTATAACATAAAATTAAAACAGTTCTTGTATTTACGGCTATATTACCTCAAATACGTTCATATGGATGCAAGTGAACGTCGCGGTGTGCAAATCTTGTGTATTAGATAACCGCTTACCGCTAGGTAGTGCAGCCGTGGCTGATCTCCTCGGCCGTGGGCGAAGGATAGATTACGTAAAGGTACAACGCACAGACACGCACAGCTCAGAACCCAGGAAGATTTGAAAAGTTTGCAGTATAATGACCTTACTCTATCAAATAGAAGTTCTTTATTTTAAACTAAAAACCCACAATTGATCGATGTTTATTATTGCTTTAGATTGAGATTGACATTGCTTTTATTACTTAACTGAACGATTTCTTAATTGACACCCAATCGTTTAATCCAAAAAAAATTATGTGTAATCAAAACTAAAACAATTTTTGAGTTCGCGGCAAAATAAACTCGTACATGAGAAACGCAACTCTCGTGTATTAGATAACCACTGACCGCTAGGTAGTCCAGCCGCGACCACGGTGACCGATTTTCTCGGCCGCGGGCGAGGGAGAGCTTACGTAATGATACACACACAGCTCTGACTCAAGGTAGATTTTGAATGCATGGTGTTTATAACAAAAAGGTAATGCATATATTTTTTCATTCCATATTTTGTGTTTACTAGAAAAGAAAAGAATGTTTTGTTTTCCAATTCGCGTTTTTAAGGATTGTGCACTATAACAACTTAACAACAATGACTTAAACTCCTAAAAAAAGAGCATGTATTTTAAAAAAAAAAAAATTCTTATGAATAAATGCCTCCTGTATAAACCAGCATACTTTCTGCGGTAACTTCATGCCAGTTATACGCACAAAGTCTTTCGTTAACTTGTCAAATAAAAACAGGTACATGCTAACATGTAAAGCTTTTTACACTCATACTACACAAATCACTTACAAAATAACATTGAAACGACCTTCATGAGATCCCAACAAACAACTTTTCCAGCGACATCCATATCAAAATCCTAACCGTTTTTGAGTTATTAAGCAAAATTTTTTAGGGGCCATTGGCCCTTAATTTAAGGGGCCAGCCCCTTTTTATTGGTGTCAAATAAAAGCCCTTGATATTTTGCACAACTTTTATTCTACTTGTCTTAACAAAATGTTTTTCGTTTAAAAGATATAAAGGAAAACATGTCTAAATTTTTGCACTTTTTTAAATCCTGTTTTTTGACCCCCTACCTTTTCCTAAATAAAAAACGTAATCTAAAAACAAAAACAGATGTGCACAACTACAATGTCTCTGTTATTCAAATTCGTTAGATTCCCATTCCCTGCTATCATAGTCTCGGAGCCTTTGTCTGGAAACAAAAGGCCCTAAAAAAATTTAAAAGGGGAATAACTCTTTAACGGAAAGGGAATTCTACATTTTATGAATTGCTTAAGATAGTGTTTCGTAAAGTACATTAGCCCTGAAAATTTGAGCAAAAACCGTTCAGAAATGAGCAAGATATGAAGCCTCAAAGTTCGCGTCTAGGAAACAAAAAAAAAAAAGAAAAATAAGAATAATCTTAATTTTTTTCCCGCACATAATAGAAAGGTCTTCCGTTGGAAACGGAAGACCTTAAATACGTCCCCGAGTATTTTGGCAGGAGAAATAATATTCGAATTTTCTCTTGATTAAGCATATACCTTCTAAGCCCGCAGAAAAAAAATAAAGTTGGAGATATAAATTATTGTTTATGTTAGAGATTCACTGTTTACATTTAATTTCTACGTATTTAGCCCCGCCGCATACTTGAAAGCCTTTAAAATTCACGAGTGCTTTTAGTTACAATTTTTTGACAAAATAAATTATGCAAAATGAGAAAACTGTGATTCAATGCTTACGTATAACATCTGAAAAAATTCAAAGTCGAGTTGGTCTTTTATTTAAGAAATGAACTCAATGTCTACCCAAGTTATACTCGTATAACCTGGGTTGGGGCAATTTACGCTTTATAATCCGCGAAGCGGATTATAAAAAAGCGTAAATTGCTCCAACCCAGGTTATACGAGTATAACTTGGGTAGATATTGAGTTCATTCCTTATAATTTAATTTTCTGGAATTTGCTGTACAAATTGAGTCCGTTTTACTTTTAAAAATGATATAAATCTGTTCACAATTCAAACGTAACGTCAAGTGAATTAGTACATTGGTGCATTGTGACGTGTCTTGTGACGTGCAAACCAGGTTATACAAATGTAACTTAATTTTTCTATCCAATCAAATGCCGCGTTACAACCATAATTAAATTATATTGAAAAAAGCTGTTGTTTACTAGTGCAAACTTTTTAACCTTTCATATTGATACTCGTCTCTGCCAAACATACTGTTAACAAATTTTATTTGCCTGCGAGAAATTATAGCGGGGCTCAATAGTGCTTCATTGTTGTTAATATTTCTCGCCGTGGATGTAGTATTTCCAATATAGTTTAATTTTTAAAAAACCGTGTAAATAAGGCTTGGTTCACGTGTTCGACGTGATTCTATATGCCATTTAACTTCATTTTTTAGAATGCTTTATATGTAAGATGTAGTTTCATACATTGATTAAGATTTGGCGATAAATAATGCCACGTCATATGTAAACAGGCATTGGCTGGTCGGCATAATTCATTCCTATATATATCGTGTATTGTACCTAGGTCCGTCCATTCTATTTAAATATATTAACTGAAAGGACAACGTCACAAACCAGAATTGAATTCACTGACACAATGTGTACAAAAGCATCAATATTGCGTCCATTGTCAATTGTTACAGTTAATAAACAAAATTAAACATATCAACACTAATAAGGATGTTTACATTTTTTCGCTCTGGTTTCAAATGATCTAAATAATCATATGTTTATGAACACCATCATTTCCGAATTCATTAAAATATATTTTTTTTACTAATAGCTTTGGTTTTTGTAGTTTTGTTTATTTATGAATCTAATATACATGTAATTTAGATTCCCTGGTTAGCTTTTAAAGTGTTTACGCTAACGTACTTTGAAGAGTGTAATGTCAATGATAATGGTACGGGTGTAGATTATATGAACTATATGACCACAACGTCTCTTAAAGATAACTGAAGGAATACATATTTTACACGGATCAAGAAGTTTGGGGGATACAGACACCCCAGGTCCGCCCTTGAAAATTCAAACTTATTGAAATTATTGACAGTAGGCCTTGGACTCCCCCTCTCCTGGCAAACAAAATCATAAATTTTCTATCGACCGCCTCCACCCTACCCTCGTAAAAACCTTCTTGACATATGCATACACATATGAGAGCGAAAAACATCACATAAAGTACTATTTTTCGTAAAATGGAGTTATAATTGAAGCGAACACACCGCTGCCTGGCGTTATTAGCACCGTGCGATATTCACTGTTCATTAACAACTTTATTTTGGACTTTAGTTTTTAAATTCAACATCCATTTTTTAATATTTTCTCAATAATTAATTTTATCAAAGTTATTAAATGAATTAGTGATTGACACGTTGCGAACTCTATATGTGATTTCAAAGAGACAGAGTATAACAACATTGTGCAATTATCTGTTTCTCATGTCTTGGACATCAAAGACTCATTGAGTTTATTTAATTTTTTTATATCTGTGATTCTTTCACCCAGCTTACTTAATGTCAATGTCAATTTTTACTCATGTAAAATTGTCAGACGAATGGCCAAGGCTTGCAGCCGTATTCCAGACTAAAAACTGGCTCACCCAAAGTCTGGAATACGTCCATCTCATCCAGAGTCTGACTTCGTCTGTTTAATTGTTAATTCATGAGACTGTTGCCACAGCGATGTAAGTGTTTGTTTGACTTTATTGTTATACAATGACATTTTTAAATTGGTTTAAATGTGTGTTGTTGGGAATTTGCCGGGTATCGTAAATTATCAGAGAAAATTCGGGTTAAGTGGGAACTTATTGTTTGTTTATTCATTTTTCAGTTATTTACCTTTTGTGAAGCCATTACTATTAAAAGTTTATGATGAACTACAATGGTTTCGAGGTTATTTGTTACTGGCTGCAACACCAGTCTGGGACTGAGACAGCATAACAGTGATATAAATTATGATATCTAGCAAAATGTATAAATAGTGCAGAACTGCTAAGCTAGGATTATATCATAATATATTACAATATATCTGGTTTTCAGATGGAAATGAATGATCAAACTGCTTGTTAAATGATATTTTTAATAAACTACGTTCGTACTGTTAAAAGAACTGGTAAATGTAACTGGCTAGATCTTAGTTTTAGGAGTTATAAAAACTGAACTGCTTGAATCTGTTTGTAAACTGCCAATTTATTTGAAAACTGCCTGTGAACTGCTTATTTAAGCACCTCATTTTAGCATGGGATTGCATATCCATTTCATTTCTGTATCATTCAGATTCAGGGCCTAAACAGAAATCAGACATTTCTATTTGAAATAATTGAATTTTAAAATGCATCTTTTATCAGAATCAGGTGGAGATTATATAAATAATATTTCAAATGAAAAAAAACCCTGTAATAAAACTTGAGCAATTGTTGCAGTGTTTTTCTCAAGTGGTTAGCGTAGATTCTCTTAATCTCAATTCAACTTCACTTTTTAATTTCACTTGATCGAGTGATTCCACGGCTCGAATAACAGTCCGACCAATACTCATGATCACTAACAAGGTAGACAGTTATGTGTACATTGACGTATGTCTGTGGATTGTTTGTCCCTATTTTGAAATAAAACTATAGTTATCACTCCCCAGTATTGGCAAACATGTAGTTATTCTCTGGTCTTATGATTGCTCTTTGTCTGGCAACTAGGTTACTCGGTTGATCAAGCACTTTGTTTGTTTCATTTGGAATTAAGACAGGTACACCTCTACCCGTCTGCATGAAAAAGATTGTCCAATTAAAATATGCATGATTCCTTTGCTAATTAAAAATAATTTACGGTACATGGCAAACTTGTTGATGAAAACCAAGTATTTATTACATATAACATGCAGTTATGCCGTGATCACTGTTAAAGGCGGAATACAACACACGTATAGCTGTTCAAAATACATTTTTAGCAAGACAGATCATTATTGAAGCAAGAGGCCCAGGGGCCACATCGCTCACCTTAGCAAAACTGTCCACCACTCAAAATATCAAACGTATAATCACCTTTATTGAATGGCATGGAACATGACTGCAGTAATTTTCCATGAGGTCTTTCAGCATTCTGTAGCTAAACTCGAGCTTTCACCGTACAAAGCACATAGAAATCACAAACCTGCTTTGCCTGTTCAACATGATTTGTTCTGTAAAGGCACCGACTGTGTCTGCCCTTACTTCACTGCATGTCTTGCACACGTTAGGTTTTGGTTTTATAACTGTTTGAAATCAACACAGGAGTTCCACGCCTTTTTGAAGGTCATTAGCTCCATAAAGGAACTTTCAAGTTCCGAGCACGCCCCTTACATTTAGCGTCACCCCGACGATAAGACGAATAAATATGCTTATTTCATATCGTTAATACTTTATACTGGGTGAACACTTATATAAGTTTTGTTAAGTGTTTGCACAACAAACATATTCAAATATATTTAAAAACAAAACTCAACCTATTACATTTAAAGTTTACAACATGACAATCTAACCAAAATTTAATTTATTTTATGGCCTCGGACCGATGTGCCGGACAAAACCACTGTAGCCTGGAGAGGGCAGCCTGGGTTTTCACCCTTAAACCCAAACAATGACAGTGACACAAGTATTTACAGTCTTTTTTTTGTACTCCCATCACACCCGAGCCATCTTACTCGTGTTGTAAGTTCTCCTTCCCCGCATACACGACACATCTTCGAGTTCGTAATGATGTGTTGTGCTTCAGTCTGAGTGGCCACATAAGTTGTTGCCTTTGATTGGTCCTCAGATACAACAAAATCACCCTAAATAAATAAGACGTGTTCAAGTTTTGAAAAAAAAATTAAAAGTCTAATGATATAAATAAAATCCAAATAAACACAGGGGTTGGGAAGTTAATTTTAAAGTTAAAAAAAGAGAAGAAAATACTAGTACTTCTCCATACACATACTTCGTCCCTGATGGACATCTTTATAGTGGCCCCCGTAGTCCCTTCTAGGTCTCTTGCCTAATATCAATATTTTCATAATATTTATACATTTTATAGGTGAATGAATATATGGTAAATATACTGGGCATATCTGACAATATGTCACCAACAATGCCGCTGAAATTAAGACGATCTTTCATCATATCGATGATTTACTCTTCAGCCGCGGTTGGGAGCTTTGGTTGAGGGCCTCCGCCAGTGAGTTTAGACTGTTTCCGTGCAGCGCAGAAACATTTCTTGGCACTTTGCTGTAAGTTACCCTACTTGAATTTTACCTGGTCACCCGTGCGCCGCTGAATACCCACTTCATTTATCATTTCGGTTACCTCTGTCCATTTTGCATTCTTCGTAATCAAGTAGCCTTGCTTTTTCTTCAAAGCATCTTCATTTTTGTCAAACAATTCAGTCAAAATGCTTATTTCTGACTGTGACAAATTAATGCTTCTTTCTCGCTTAGTCGCCATTGTCACTGTCAGACAGTAGGGTAAACGCTCATGCAGACGGCTTAAACGACGAATTAACTAAGTTCGCTCTGTTAAATCCTAGTTAAATAATAGACACTTAAGAATATTCCGAGCAACCCAAAATTAACTCTTTGTTATGTAACTTGCCATTAAAAATTATCAGGTAGTAACGGTTTTAACTAAGAGTTAATTTAACTGACGTTCTTGCAACCGAATCCGGGAGCTGTAATTGAGATTAACAATTTAATTAATTCATAGATATGCGATGAAAACCATGTAAGTCATCAGTGGTGTCCCCAGCCACATCTCAACCGACGACTGCCTAGCGGAGATTTTCTTATTCGTGGGAGTATTCTGGCATCTGATAACAATTACGGAAAGGTGGCTCTCTGGGTAGAAATGTTGTCGTAAAAATTCCCTTCAGCAGACCACTTTCAAGCAGTTATATTATCAAATCAATTAGCAACTTTCGGAAAACCACAAGAGAGATATATTACAAGACTTCCGGGACAGAGATGTTGTAGTTTTAGGTATTGATTAAAGTACAATCATTGTTGTTCATTCAGTGTCACAAAAAATAAACAGGTGCTTAAGGACAGGATCGACCCCCCCCCCCCCCCCCCCCAAGTATATAGACCCACAGGACTTTATTTTTTTTATTGAATTATCCTTATGACATATTTCTATTTTAATTTATTCATCCATTGCTCAAAATTACATAAAAACAAACATTTTAAAAAATCAGACACTCTGTACATATAACACAAGAAGGTTGTACATATAACACAAGGAGGTTGCTAACTTCTTCCATCTAGAACCAACAGAAGTAAGGGTTTATCGCAAGGAGTTGTATTAAAACTAGTGGGTATTGTTTTGTTGTTGTTTTTTTTACAAAAAAACACGTCTCCCCAAGGATTGTAATATGGGGCAAATTAGCAATTGAAAAAGAATGATGTCAGCTATACATTGTACATTTAAAAAAAAGTAATTTAACAGCCAGTTATTCTATTTTTTTTTAAAATTCTTTAATTATTTTTGGCATTCATTTCTCTATCATTAGGGGCCTTACAGTTGCCTTTATTTGTCAAATATTTGATATTGTATTAAATTTTGCCATTTAGTATGTGTAATAGTGTTTATCATTCTTTGTTGACATAGATATTATATTACTTTTGTAATACATTGGGTTTGATTTTATTTATTTTTTTTTTTCCTCTTGTTGGTATAATTAGCATTATCATTATTTAGTCATTTATTTATTTTTTTTTCTTTCAATTTAAATTTTGTTGGTATCATTTTCTAAATTTTCAAAATGTCACTGAACCCTGTCTATATAAACTTTGCATCGAAGATGGAATTACAAAAACTTAAAGGTGTAGGCCCAGCCGTTGCAGATAACATTAAAGCGTATCTCAGTGCGTCCGGCAATTATTTAGGACCAGAAGACCTGGCTCAGGTAAGGAACCTAAAGCTCAACAAAGAGGAAATCGAAAGAATAAGTTTCCATACAAATCCAAAATATAGCTTTTTGCATACCACTAAGAGTCAGTCTGAGGGTTCAACTTGTGTGGGAGATGTTAGCGGAAATTCCGGAAATTCTCCCTCACCTGCTATTCATGAGACTGCGGATGAGGAAGTCTGCACTGATCAGGGGATTGGGCCGGGTGATACACCACACGGCAATCCTCAATCAGAAAGGACCGGTTCTGAGGAAATTATGAATGACGCCTTGAGGGGTTTGATTACAAAGAAAAAATAAAGAAAAAAGTAAAAGTCAAAGTCTTAGACCAGAAGAATTTGAGTTACCACCTACCCTCAAGGACCCAAGTGATCAAAGTTATGTCACAGGAGCTCGTTCTGTAAATAATGAACAAAAGCCTGTTGTAGGAGCAGGTATTGATACATTTGAGCAAAAACATGCTGTGATTGCTGGTATGGAAGGAGGGTATCTGAATACACAGATGTTAAACACTTCAGTTGCTCCTCCCATACAAACCTCATGCTCTCCAGTTCCTCAAATGTTTCCGCCAACAACCGTAAGTGCACCATACGGTGGAATGCAGCCACAATGGGGTATGCAATATTCCCCGTGCTCAATAACAATGATGCCGCCCTACGGTATGGCGCCGTGTGGACCTTACCCATATCCATATTACCCTCCACAACCATATGGGCATCCCATAATGTCATTACCGCAGACTAAAGGGGTTTTTGTACCATCAGTATCTGCGGTAAAGTCAGAACCTTTCAATATGTTTCCCCAACTTGTGCCTATGGGCCCTCCAGGGTTATCCAGCGGTGCGCCACCGTTGAGTTGCCAGGGAGCACCCATATATCCTCAAATGGGGCAATCGGTACCAATCATGAGTACATATCCGACCACAAGAATTGCACAGACAAGATATACATTGCAACCACAACATCAACAACATGCATTGCCACAACAAATACAACAACAACCAGTACAAACTCAACAACAACAAACTCAACAACAACAAACTCAACAACAACATGCATTACCACACCAACAACCTGTACAACTTCAAAACCAGCAACAAGCATATCCACCACAAGCACGACAACAGCAAAACAATGCTGTTATTCAGCAAATACCACGTCAAGACAGAGTTGATATTTTGCCAAAATCCCTCCGATATGACGGCACAGATTCGTGGGTTGCATTTCAGCAAAAATTCAATCGTTTTGCTGAAGTAAAAAACATAGAAAGCAGACCCCGGTGTGAGAAGCAGACCCTCAAATTGCAATTGAAAAATGAGCAATTGTCTATATTATTTGAAGTAGACCACGACCAAAGCAAAACCGAGATCAGCTTTTCGGTTCTGCGTTGGTGATACACGTAAGTCTTGTCTGTTTGGTGCTTTGAAATTCCGTGTAAATCAATCAAAAATGAATTAAAATTAGTGCATGGGGTTGCATTGAGTGGATTTTTTTTTCATTTTACGTAAACAAATATTATTTGTGTAGAATATTCATTCCATAATGCATCATTCCCAGAAAAAAAAATAAAATTGGTGCAGAGGATTGCAATGAAATATTATCACTGGATTTTTAAGTTAATATTGTTGCGTAAATTATTTATTTCATGATGTAATATTCCAATTATGAAATAAATATACAGTAAACCAATCTAAATAAACTATAAATTCTTCTGGGAACTGCATTTAGAGAATTCTCTGAAAGATACTTTAACAAATATCATTATGAGTAAAATATTCATTTTTATTGCACCATTTCCAGTATAAAATAAGTATACAGTAAATCAATCTTGTCAGATACTTCAGGAGAGTGCGATTAAAGAATTCGCTGGACTAAAAGTAAAATACTGTGTTCTCTGTATAAACATCTGTAAATCAATCGGAAAAAAACGCATATCGTGCAAATAAAGAAATATCAGAGTTTTAAACCAATTGATATGCTCCCTTTTTTTGTAAAATATTACCACCTATAATTAAAAGATTTCTGTAGGTGGTATGCTTCTGAATCCAACTTTTCAATATTTCAAGGTAAATTTAGATACAATAATCTTTCCTGCGAGAAAAAGTGGGGGGGCTGAACCCTCTATCATGCTATGTTTCTAATGGTAAGGTATAAATTTGCAAAAAAAAGTGGGGGGGCTAAGCCCCACCTAGCCCCCCGGTTCCGACGCCTATGCACTATAACAACAGCGAGCAAGAGTTTTCATGTAAAAGGGGTGCTCACCATGCAGTGCACGGCTGTAATCCTAATTTAAAAATAGATCACCATTCTACTATATTAGAACGGTGAATAAGGGGGAGGGGGTCATCGCAACAAGTTGTGACATATTGCCTATTGCGATTCAATGTAAGTAATAATTGGTGTTGGATTATCATTATTAGAAGTGTGTCATCAGTCTGGATTAAAACAAATATATATTTATACAGCAAGAATGTTTACTGGAGGAACTAAATCACCAAAGCGGGTTGTGACCCGATTTTTGTTCCGTTGGGCGATTTCATTAATCTTGAACAGGGGTTAAAACTCGCAGGTCTTACTAAATGTACATTACTACATTTAACTACTACTATTCATGTGTGTTTAATAATTCTATAGATCTCCTCCAAAACATCCGATCCAAAGTATAAAATACATGTATGTAGCGGTTATAAAACAAATGTCAAAAATTCATCTGTCCCCCTCCCCATTGATCTCTGCCAATGGATGAGTTCATCAAGATCTCAGCCGTTGTGTGAATGGTGAAGCAGGTCTTCGCGCCATATTGTCTTATTCATAGTTATTGCGCGCCGATTAATGGACGAGTCCGTTGGTATCATGCGAATACCACAGAGCACACCATGCTCTGTATATATCACAGGCACGTAACATCGGGGGTTGGGGTGGAGGTGGGGGACTGCTTTCCCCCTCCCTACTTTTTTTTTGCAGCAGGCACTTTTCTTAACTTTTATATAATGAATTGAAATATCATGGTTTTGCCCCCCCCCCGTTCACTTTTGTAGGAGCATGTAATAAATGAAACTGCAAATAAGGAATTGAAGTTACGGTAGTTTTTTTTTTCATGAATTTGAGAATTCACCCTTTCGAAAGCCATCTAGGGATCGTACGTCCACCGGAAGTGTAAGGAGCTGAACAACGCATACTATCAATAAATCCGCGAAAATGAGTGCAAAGTTTTCTTTTGTATTTGAGGAATAAAAGAAGACTTGCTTCCATTTAGAACAGAACTGTACGTCAATATAACAAGTTGGCAGATAAAAAAAAATTGATGTCTTTGGCAATGTTCATATTATATTGTAAACAATATGTCTTGGTTTCAGCGGATGAATACACTTCACACACTTGCGATAGTTAGGCCTACATACTCAATTTGTTTATAAAATATACCTGCCTGCAAAACAGATTATTTTGAATCCATATCGAATGTTGACTATGTACAAATGCTTGACCTTTTAGACACAAAAAACTTCCTGCACAGAACTATATCTACAACAAAAAGTAACTTTAACCCAACTAGCGTACTTTCACTTTTAACTGTAAACGATATGAATGGGGGCCTTCTTATATCTACCCCTGATCTTTTTGGACCGGTCATTTGGACCAATAGGATTTTTTAATCAATTGATAATAAGAGTTTTTATCAGCAATGTACAATATATAGAATTAAATACAATCATACTTTTAATACTTATTAATTCTATTTGAATAGAGAAAAAAAATATCTACAATGTTTTAACTCCAAGAATATTTCTATTAAAATTGTCAAGTAACATTCAAAACTTTTTAGGAATAAGGTGAGTTGGTCTCATGTTATTGTACGTATATTTCTTAGGAGTTACAGAATCATAATTTGTTTAAGGATTTTTTAAATCAAGTAAATGTGTGATCAATGATGGAATGCCATAAATTATTTTGACTTATTAAAAAAGTTGTTAAGCTTTGTACTCTTCAAATTAACTTTAACTCGACGCCATTGTGGCCCTTCAGGCCTTTGATTTAAAGTTTAATTACACCATTTGTAGCTTTCAAGATTGCAGGTCCATCCATAACTATCACATTTCATATCTTACAGATTTCAAAATTGATGAAGAAATTCTGTGTGTGATTTGAGGGGTTTATGAATTAATAAAGATTTAATTTTGAATTGTTTGTGTAAATTTGGCGTGGATAATCATTGTAAAGGAATCTCTCTCTCTCTCTCTCTCTCTCTCTATATATATATATATATGCATCAGTGATTATCGCCTTGTGATTGAGCCTGTTCGTAAGTAAATCCTCCAGTGACACAAGTTTGAGAGTGTTAAAGAGTGTACCACATCCTTTTGTTTGTTTAACTATTTAGTATTGTTGTTTCATTAATTTTCAAGGGTATCAATACTCATTGATTTAGTGAAAATCAAAGTTTCAAGGATGAGTAAACTAGTGGCCAATGACCAAATCAATACAAAATGTTAATAGAAATTGCATTTGAATGAACATTTAATTTCGTGGATCAACTAAAAACAAAATCCACGAAAATTGGTATTCAACGAATATTGATGATACCACAGTAGTTGATTTGAGATGTCTAATATCGCCCTAAAAAAATAATAGTCATAAAACCAACTCGTGTCAGTATTGTTTATTAAATATTTACAACAAAAAAGATAAACTATAATTTAAAAACGAAATTCTTAACAATTCAAAATACATCGTTACACTTACTGTATGTTAACGTTTCTGGTATACAAAAGGAATGTTTGTTCAGGATATAAAAATTACATATGAAAGTAAGCTTAAAAATGAATTAGTACTGACTGCAGTCCGTCGGACTCACATAGCTACATGGCCTAACTTACTCTTCTGACCATCATCTGTGTCGCTTTCATCGAATAAAAAGGACCTCGCCACGGTACATAGGTGACACCTTGATTACCCATTGAGTTTTCCCCTCTTAGGTAGAGACCATTTGGGTTAGCACAGCTACAGCTTTTGTGCCACCACCCTGCGTTTGTCCTGATAGCACAGTTTACTTCTGACCGAAGGTCATTGTCTTGATCTAATGTAGTGAACTTCATGTTGTTCATTTGGTTCGGTGATGTTGTACTCCCGAAACAGTCGCCTACAAATTGATCATTTATAAATCACTATATCTGATATATTCACAATTGTTTGTACTTGAGAACCCAAACGATTTTTTCTCCTATATGCTTAATGTACTGGAATGCAAAATTAACCCCAGATTTTTAAAGTCACAGTTCTATAGGAATATGATGCACAGGGCATGTGTATGTTTTTCAAACAAAACAAGGTATAAAGAATCCATAGAATTAACCAAAAAAAAGGAGATCTCGCCCTTAACGGATTATCACTCAGGTTTATCAAAAAACTGTTATAAAATTGTTCATATTACAAAAGTCAGCTTTCTCAACTTAACCCTATTTGACTCATACATCACATAGGCAGAGCTTTTGATAAAAAAAAAAGTGTGCAGTTACCTTAATCCAAGTTTCAAGGTCAAAGGTGAAGGTCATATCAGAATTATATGAGAAATCCATGTCTGGAGCATATCTTTTCTCCATTTGTTCCAATCTGGCTCATACTTCACTAATAGAGTGCTTACGAAGAAAGGGCGTACAGTGTCCTTCTATTAAGTTTGTAGGTCAAGTGTCAAAGTCGTCTTGGATCATGCAAATTTTATATACTGTGGAATAATTTAAATTCGTTGGGGCCAATTTTCGTGGATTATGACTTTTTTGCTCAGTCGTGGGGATATAATTTCGTGGATGCGTAGCCTACTGTGTCAGTAACAAAGATAACTCTTTCTAAAATTGTTTTCGTTGAGGATTTAATTTCGTGGGAGAGGGCTACCCACGAATTCCACGAAAATTGAGCCACCACGAATTTTAATGATTCCACAGTATACTCTCCACTTGGCCTTATTTGGCTCCTACTTTACATGGCCTTATTTGGCTCTTTCTTTAGTTTACATTACATGTAACAAAGCTTTTGGGATAATTGTGTGCAGTGACTTTATAATTTTAACCAAGTCATTGGGCGGTCATAGCGATCTCTTTATAATCAGTTTTAGCTATAGATTATATTCAATTTGTTTAATCTAGCTCAGGTTGAACAAAAATGCCTGTATGTAAGGGGTAATAAATTGAATTAAAAGTTTTATGCTAGCTAGATTATTTTTAGTTGTAGTACAGATAAAAATTTTCTGAAATGCATTTCATCCTATTGTACATTATTTAAGCAAGGCTTTTTGAAATGGTCACCATCTTAATGTTGTCTCGTTATATGTTTTTTGCACATGGAAAAGAAATACGATTCCATTTAAAACCAGCCTTAGAAGGGCAAATTTAACAAGAGGCCCATGGGCCACCATGTATACCTGAGCAATATATGGTATGATAACATCAGCTTAATGGAGTCTTTATACAAAATATCTGGACAACGTAGTATAATACATGTAAATCCTGATAAAAATAAAAATACCCCCCCCCCCCCCCCCCCCCCGGTATTCTTATGTTTATTTAGTATTTTCTTACAGGGTGATTTTTAGTTATATCCCATGTTAAGCACTAAGTTCTAAATACGATCCTAAAAAATTGTTAATATATGAGAAATAAACCTGCATCAAACTCTGAACCCCTTAATTATGTCAAAATGCTTGTATATAGTAACCATGTAAGATATCATTTTAGTTTTTGTGAACAATTGAAATGGGTTTTTTTTGTAAAATTGGATCCGCAATGTGGCTCCACACAAAATTTTAAGGAATTTAAATATAAATAGTCAGGGGTTGCTTTCGCTAAAAGTACAGCTTTTCTAGGCGAATGGTGTTTTTAAGAAGATTTTTTAAGGTTTACTACCTGGTGAAGCTTCCACATAAGTTTCTGCTTTTCTGACTGATTGGTTTCTGAGACGATTCAACAATATTTACTCTATATACATGTATTCCTATGTAAACATTCGATCCTCTATAGAAGCCCTACTGTTCTCCCGTGGATCATGTATTTCGTACCTTTGAATCTACACTACCTAAGAATGATTCAACACAAGTTTCAGCTCTCCTGGCTAAATAGTTTCTGATAAGAAGATTTTTAAAGATTCTCTCTTTATATATATATATGTACCTATGTAAATATTTCGATGATTTTTACATCTTTCAATTTACACTACCTGAGGATGCTTTCATATAAGTTTCAACTTTCTTGGCTGATTGGTTCTTGTCAAGAAATGTTTTTAAAGATTAACTCTATATATTTTTTTGTAAAAAAAAATGTTTCTTATAGTTGCCTCAACCTAACCCCGGGGTCATGATTTGCACAAATTTGAATTTACACTACCTATAAGGCTGCTTCCACATAAGTTTAAGTTTTTATGGCTGATTAGTTTTTTAAGCAATTTGTTTTAAAGATTAACTTTATATATTCTTGTGTAAAAATTCGACTCCTCATAATGGCCAACTTTCAATAAACTCTGCCTGAGAATTCCACATAAGTTCAACTTACCTTGCTTAAAGGTTCTCGTAAATGAATGTTTAAAATTTCTAATTTTTATTCAATATATTCAAATTATCTACGCTTGTAAAACAAGATGATCCTTAATTTTCAAATCTTTCCAAGATTTCGGCAATACAGCAAGATTTCCCCCTGCCTTAGAATGCTTTGTGCCAATTTTGGTTGAAATTGTCGCAGTGGTTCTTGAGAAGATGTTAAAGATGTGAAAAGTTTACGTACAGACATTCGGACGACTGACAAAATGGGATCAGAAATGCTCACTTGAGTAGCTGAGCTAATAGCAAATGAAAGATAATAAACTCACCAACATCTCCCGAGAAGCCCGACAACGTGACGGTGTACTTGGATGATTCATTCCCTACGTTAAAACTGCTGTACTTGACGTAACGTGTCTGGTTGTCAAAGTCCTCCATGTCCATCCTCATCTCATACGTCCCCTGACTCAGCAGGTTGTGTAGTTTTTCATTGCCTGGCATGCACAATTGAAGTATAAATTACATAGGGAGCTGTAGTTTAACAAAGTTTCATTGTGGAGGGAAATATTGTAATTACGATCACCTTTCTGCACAAAACATTTACAATTACAATATAGTGTTTCTCGGTCTACATAATTCTTAATTTAGTTGTCCTTATAGGTGAGGATGTAGAGTAGACGTTCTTTAAACGTCATCAGGGATTGATCAAAACAGTTCACCAGTAGATGACCTAAAGCGGGGTTTCTGAACGATCTTCGTGTTGCGACCATTAAAAGAAGGAGCGGATCAAGGATCTGATTTTTATATCCCCTTTATAAAGGTATAAACTTTTTAGTTGATGAAACGATAACTAGGGACGAAACATACCTCAGTGACGCAGGGTAATCACAAAATTGAAATATAATGAAAAAAATGGACGGTTGAATAGCATTGGGTGATAACTTATACACTATTTTTAAATATGGATAAAGAGAAAAACATAGAAATATACATTAGTGTGCAACCGTTATTCAAATAACTCAATATTTACAAATATAAAAAAAACAATAAAGAGAACTTGAACAGTAATAACTGAAAAATCCCCATAGTAATGTTAAAGAAACCATAGTAATTTTAGTATTAGGCCATTTAGGGTGTATTTATAGATTGCCAAGTTGATTCCCACCAGCCAGAAGATATCACATGTACGTTTCTACAATATATTTTGATTATTAGAGATGATTTAGATAAATAGTGGTTAGGACCATAACAGACAAATACCTTGCCAAAGTACAATAGATAAATATCTAGCGAAAACATTAAACATACATACCTAGCCAAAACTCAGAGCTCAAATTTCCAAATCCATTCTTGTACTCTGTCCAGGTTCTGTAAAAATCTTCCGAACCATCCTGACGACGCTGGAACACCTTAAATAAGCGTGTAACTGTTGATATTATTTCTAAGAAAAATAAAATGTTGGTTCTACATCTAAATGCAACTTGTTAACGTTTTGTATTATTTACAATCAATAACCTCGTTTATGGGTCTTTAATAATCAAAATAACTCAATTTAAATCTTTGTTACACCCACGGTCCGAAGAAAAAATGGGTATACTGTTTTACGCTTGTGAGTCAGTCTGTTCGTCTTTCTGTCTATATGTCCCTCGTAAAAAAAATTTCTGTCTTATTTTTCTCAGCAACTATTTATCGCAGATGCTTGAAGTTTCAGTACATTATTTGCTTAGGCACGCCATATCGTAGGATATATTTTTGTATTAATCGGACGTCAACTTCATGTTAAATGACTACTCTGTTTTTAGCAAAAATGTTGAAAAAAAACAATAAATCGCATATGTTTGAAATTGTTGACACACTATATGTTTAGGAATGGCATATCTTGGGATCTATTTTGAACCAATCTGACGTCAACTTCCTGTGAAATGAGTACTTTGTTTGTTGTAGCATAAATTTTCAAACAAATTTGCGTCAAAGATTTTTCAGCAACTATAAACCGCAGATGCTTGAAATTTTAGCAAACTATTTGTTTTATGCCTGCCATTTTGTGGGGTATTTTATACCAATCGGACGTCAACTTCCTGTTGAACGACTACCTTGGTTTAAGAAGGTATAGGCATGCCATATCGTGAGATATATTTTTGTACCAATCGAACGGCAACTTCTGTTAACTGACAACTTTGTTTATTTTTAGCATAAATTTCAAACAAATTTCTGTTGCATTTTTTCTCAGCAACTATCTACAGCAGAATCTTGAAATTTGAACACACTATCTGTTTAGTCATGCCATATTGTGGTTTTTTTTTGTACTAATCGAACGCCAACTTCTGTTAACTCACTACTTTGTTTATTTTTAGCTTAAATTTTAAACAAATTTTTGTCGCATTTTTTCTCAGCAATTATTTATAGCAGATGCTTGAAAATTTAACACACTTGTTGTTTAGAATGCCATACATTGGGATCTATGTTTGTACCAATTCGAAGTCAATGACTATTTTGTTTATTTTAAGCAGAAATTTTAATCAAATTTTCATCAAAGATTCCTCAGCAACAATTTCTTGCAAATGCTTGAAATTTTAGCACACTATATCTTCAGGCATGCCATACGTTGGAATCTAATTTTGAACCTATCGGATGCCAACTTCCTAATTAATGTCGACTTTGCTTATTTTGCATATTCACATTAGAGTGGGGGTATTACTAGTAAGCATTGGCTCACAGATATCTTTTCATTGGTATAAAAAAACGGCGATTTAGTGTTACGATAACAAATTCTACTAAAAAATGTCACTACTGTCCATCCCCCGCCATCTGTGTCCATGTCACAGAAAACTGTCACGTGACCTAGGTATGGCATGCGCACTCTGTACAGTCCACTAGGCAGGCCACAGTTGATGTTGTGAAGTGATGTACAATCGATGGGACTTCCATTATCTAATAAAATGCAGATGATGTTAGTTTTAAATATCAATAGGCTAAATCGTATATATCAGTGAATAGAGTAACGGTATAAAAATAAAGTATAATCATTCTGTTAGGAACGTGTCTCATTTGGTGTTGATATCGTTGTTTGACAACCGGTCGATTGATAACATAGAAACATAAGTTGATATTAAAATGTTATATAACTATTTGTATGTTAGTAAGGTAATTTTCGTGGATATAATATTAATTAAAATAGAGGTTTTGTTTCTTGGAATACATTGGACACACCCAGAAAGAGTAAAGCATTATCTGTATTGAATGTCTTTTCTCAAGTTAGGTAGATAAGATTTTAAGGAGCAAAAACTGTACAAGGATGCTTCGAATTCCCACCCCTGGTAAGGTTATTTCTTATATTATATGAACCATATGATACATGTTCCAAGTATGCTGACAACAATCTGTTAATTAATGGAAATAATAGTATCAAAAGAACTATATACTCAATGTAATGTCATGTTATAAAACTAGTTAGCCTACCTCGAATACAGTGGACTTTCTTACTGGAGAGCGTCACACACAGATCGTCAGTAGAACATGACAGGCATTCATTTGGAACATGGTCAGTCTACAAGAGAATTACGGTAGTTGATTGTTTTACAAAAAAGATAGAGTGACTTTATTTTGTAAAGCCGGTGCGCTAGAGCTGTCTCAAATAGTTCCTGTATCCAATGAAATGGTATGCAAACGCTTGCGAACACCTGGTATGCACAACACGCCCAAGGTGAACATAATGTACATGACATTGATAGACATTTGTTTTATAGTGTGTTATTTCGTGACACTGATCATATAACCACTTTGTAATTTGTACTGTTTAAAAATCAACACTGTCAATATCGGAGTACAAATTGCTTAATATATGACTGTTGTAATGAAATGAGAGACAACTTACCTGATCGAGTTCAATTCTAACATAGTCAGGTTTTGGTTCCGTTTCGTTAATGACCGATACGAGTTCACACAACAGTTCCTGTTTCCGGTAGTTGACTCCCCGACACAGCTTGGGTCTGTGTCTACATTCCCGGACACACTGCTGTTGTCCAATCATCCCCACCACCCCACCCACGGGACCACGATACCTCTCACCAGGGACAACCGCGAATGTCGCTCCTTCGGTTAATGATACCAAACAAACCAGTACTGTTGTGAATATCACCGCATTCCAAGAATTACTAGCCAAAGAGCCAACCATTATGTTTTGTTTTAAAACTATATGTAAACAAATAGACTGTATTTCGGTTTTCTTTGCTCTGCTGAGAGATTACATATGCTAGTTATTACCAACAGTGCAGTGCGTTATCTTATAACTTGCGAAAAAAATTGATTTGTTTTTCGAACTGCTTTTGTCGAAATTAATTATATATATTAGTAATTCTCTAGAAGAACCGTCGTTAAACGGTTGGTAATATTAGATCAGGAAGCACACGACCGGAAATCCTCTTAAAGGAATGATCAACGTCGCCAACAGGATGTGGTACTTTATTCATGTTCCTCTGTGTCACGGTTCTGTTTTCAAAATATTTGAAGCCATTCTCTCTGTACTGTATTTTTTAACTTGTTATTATTAAATATTCTCTTAGAAATCATGCAAAGACTGAAATTTGCAAACGTTTTCAAGGATCGAAGTATTCACATCAATTCATGGCTTATTACCTACTATAGAAAACTCTCGTTTGATAAATTTATGTAAGCAATAAAGTTTAATCGTTATTGTTTAAGCTTTGTTTTAAGTAAAATACTATTTATAACTAGTGGTTTGGAGCCTCTCCCTGCTACGTGTAAACAACTGAATGAAGAAATTTTAATGCATAACCAGATTGGCGCAGGTGAAAGATCAATACAATTTAATAATATTTTACGTAAAATTGGTAGAGAATATAAGTACCAATGTGAATCGTGCTTGGGAAACCTACGGATTTGCCCCATTTTTTGTAAATCGCTTTTGATTAGTAAATATGTGCATTATTTTGATGATTCTTCCATAAACGAAATATCTATTTCTTTCCCTAGCAAGAACTTCAAAGTATATGGCTTAACAAAGGATTTTTCTTAAAAATATGTATGATTTAATGTTATTAATCACCTGCGCCGATGCGATTTAATTAGATCATTTGCAATATTAGTAGTAAGGGGTACAGAGAGCAGTCAGTCTACAGTCAGGAGGATGACGTCATGGGTTTTCCCCATAAGGTCATACGAGGTCAAGGTGGGACTCAGTCTACAGTCAGGATGACGTCATGGGTTCTCCCCATAAGGTCATACGAGGTCAAGGTGGGACTCTACAGTCGGGGGGTAGTTCACAGTCAATCTAGAGGTCATACGAGGTCAAGGTGGGACTCTACAGTCAGGGGTAGTTCACAGTTAAGGACTCTAGAGTAAAAATAAAGAGGGCATTTCACAGTCAATATGCATAGCAACACTCAAAGGATTAGTTCACATAGCAACAGTTGAAGGATGATACCATACATATCTACTGTCAGGGTCACCTTAGTTCTCATAGCAACAGTTGAGCGATGATACCATAAATATCTACTGTCAGGGTCACCTTAGTTCTCATTGCAACAGTTGAGCGATGATACCATAAATATCTATTGTCAGTGTCACCTTAGTTCACATAGCAACAGTTGAAGGATGATACCATAAATATCAACTGTCAGGGTCACCTTAGTTCACATAGCAACAGTCAAGGGAGGGTTCTAAAAATTAATATCCTTTTTTTTTTGCCTGCTATAAAAAGGTCAAATTTTGAGATTCTATGCACATACATCACTTGCCATCAAAAGATCTAATACAACTGAGTAAGTAATATTTTATTATTTCTTTTACTACGAAATTATTAACACATTTGTGTATATTTTAAAGACATAAAAAGTAATCTCATTGTACAATAAAATATAAGATTCTGCATTATATAAAACTTATGAAATAGGAACACATGTGAATGAAAATACCTATAAAACATTCTGTTTTTTGAACTCATAAAAAAATTGAAAACCAGCACGTATGAGAGAATAGATAGTTACATAAATGTTAGTCACAGCAATGCATGGTCTTGACGATATTGTTAGGATCCATTCACAAATTGTTAGTGTACCACAAATCAAAAATAAAAACTAGAGCGTTGTAAACTTGACCCTTTTAGCCGAGGTACCGCTATCTACTTTAGACAACTTATCTTCATAAGTTTATGATAATTTTCATTTGCTCGCAATCTACTGTCACTCTGGCCAGGAGGGTTTTTAAGACTTCGACTTGTTCTAGCAAGACATCCCGCTTGCTCTGTTCCTTCATCCTCTTCTCCAATTTACACATCATGAATATAGCATCATAAATATAGATAAAGTTAAGACATTTTTAAGCAGACAAAAATACTTATCAAACTGAACATAAAAATGATCTACAACAAATTAAGAAAAAACAGTTGTTACACAAACTTTACTAAGTCAGTTATTATTTTGATCTTTTCACAATCATCGCGAGCTAAGGATGGTATTGTTGGATTCACGGATACAGACGGGCTTCAACTATAGCGTTGTAAACTTGACCCTTTTAGCCGAGGTACTGTTATCTACTTTGTCTTCTAAAAAGTTTATGATAATTTTCATTTGCTCGCAATTTACTGTAACTCTGACCAGGAGGGTTTTTAAGACGTTGACTTGTTCTAGCAAGACATCCTGCTTGCTTTGTTCCTTCATCCTTTTTTCCAATTTGAGCATCTTGTCCGGATTTGTTCGCCTGTTAATGAAACAGAATCAACTTTAGTTACAGAATGTCAGATTCCACATTAAATTTATTTATATCCCACATTTGGTGATAATTCTTTTGCGAGTTTTAATAACACACACCTTTTATAACATAGAATTTAGCAAAAGTAATTCAATCACATTTTTTCAGAACCGTTTTGTAAATGAATTTACATCGATGGCAATCAATAAGATGATAATTCAATATTGCTATGTAAATAATGTGTTTAAACATTCATCACCTTAACCCTTTGACGTTCGTACCGGTCAAATTTGACCGGTAAGCAAATTTTATCAATACATGTTGCTCAAAATATTAGATAGTTTTGTTAATAGTGAACGGATTTCTAAAAACAAGGTATCAACTTCATTGTGAGACTCTGTTAAATTTAATTATATAGAAAATATTAACCAGTACTAAAAAGGAAACGTGTAAATTAACAGTTATTTAAGAGGAGGCTATGCGAGAAATCTCCGTAATTTTCGATTTCTGTGATTACACGTATTCTGAAAAGTTTCTTGATTGTGTAAGAAACACAAGAAATATTTCGAAATAAAATTTATAACCTAAAAATCTTAAGACCTCAAGGAAACTAATCGTGTATTTTTTTTTAATTCAACTATTGCGTTTAGATCTTAAAATAGAGAAAAAACTTTAGGGTTCACTACAAGCAGTGAACTGTTATCGAAGAAAAACGTAAACGATTGACAAAAACGCATATAAACAAATAGCAATTACGTAATAGAAAAAAGAAAATCGATACTATAAAACTATAAGATATCAGCTTCTTTTTGGTATTATTTCGAGAGTTGTCAGTTGAATATATATTACACAAAGCGCCGTTGAAATGGTATGCAAATTTAAATTTTCGCGCGGTTTGTGACGAGAATAGAGAGGGCGCAATATGCACTTCCGGCATTATTGTTGAGAATAAACAGCGGGTAAAATGGATTTTGACGAGATTCTCTCCGAGGATGAGGAAGACTATCTTGATTTATTGTTGACTGAAGGATTGTCCGAAGAAGCAGATGACCAAGATGAAACTTTTGAACCATCAAATTCCTTGCAAATTGGGTAAGTAATCTGCAGTGTGTAAACAACACACCGGAGAAAAAAAAAATAGCCAGCAGCTTTCATAAAATGAATATATTGTTAAAGAATACCGCCTTGTACAGCTTATTAATTATTTTAATTCAAAACTATTTGATCATAAAATGTTTTTTCATCAGATTCTTTTCCACATTCATTCATGAAATTCGTAAAATTGTGAAAGATACGAACTGCATGCTGCATCAAATACAAAAAATCGTCATGTGCGACGCATGTACGCAGGTGCCCCCGCCTCTCTCTTTCTCTCTCTCTCTATTGTCACATCAAACAGAAAAAAGTACAATTATCATGATTAACATGTAGAGGTATTGGTGAAAATGGTGTTTTGTAAATTGAAAATTGATAAAATTAGAACAAGTGACTGACTTCTGTGCTACAAAACATGGTTGATCATTTTTCTGATGAAGCATTTCATTCTTGATGGTTAACTTTTAGAGTCTTCTCAGACCTATTTATATTTTGAAATAATTCAAGTCAATATATTTTTAAATTTTTATTTAATTTCAACGGTATGATTAAAGTCTTTAGTAGCCTATTTGAATTAAAAGCAGTAAACACTCTGAAATAAATATTATTTTTAGATGTTTACTGTGACCAGGTAACATTTCTCTCCAGTGCATTGTTACAACATTTATTATATATATATGTTTTATGTGTCGATAAAATGATGTAACAAAACACTGGTAAGAAATGGTCTTCAGCGAATATTGGTTGCATGTCTTAAATTATTTTTCAGACATCCCCCATCACAGACAAGTTCTCAGACTCTGTCCCAGACTACAGATAGCTCTGCTTCTCAGGATCCACTTGCAGAACATATATACTGGAGAGATCAGAATGACATTGATGAGGGAATGAGGGACTCCCGGCTGTTTTCCTTCAGGCCATGTCTTCCTCCTGGTATTCAGCTTGGTTTTTTAACCAGGTACAAATATTTTTAATCATTATAATATACTTTATTCTGGTATATACTAAAGTCCCCTGAAGATAGAAGGGAGTTTACTTTCAACTGTGACCAACACCTCTCCACCCTTCCTAGAAATCACTACATACATGTACTATTATGATTTCTCAAATTGAAACTTCGTGTCAAAACACTAGGACTGCCCCAAAAGAATTTATTAGATGTATGTCTCAAATCCAGTGCAGTTTCCCAGTATGACAATTCTGTAACATGGTTACACTGAGAACAAAAAATCATGTTCCTTGTGAAGAGTCAAAATAGGGCGAGGTATGAAATGTTATTCATTAGAAAATTTAAAGCAATCAGTCTTGTCTGAAACGGGGTATTGTAAAAGTTTAAATTAGGGAGGGTGATTATTTATTAGTCTGGTTTCATTTGTAACCTAGTATAGATGTGCTGTACAGTTATTTATAATTAGTTCAGCCCCCATCCTCTTTGAAAAGAATTTGTAATCTGTGCATAAAAGCTATATTCAAAATAAGATTGAGTTAGGCAGTATGTGATTGATTGACTTCTATCATGATATCAGTCAATTTGAATACATATTCATTAATCAAAGTTGTGTCTCAACTGTCTACAAGTGTTATCTGAAAGAATGGGAGACTGTTTGGCAGTTACTATAATTTTAACTGTTTTTGACTGCATACAGTTTTGCATTTTAATTTTTACAATAACAATCATTTTTTAGACAGACAGTCAGAGTATTCCAAAAGCCAGTTGATTTTTTCCTTCTGTTCCTGACTCAAGAAATAATGCTAGAGATTTGTATTGCCACCAACCATCATGCAGAAACTTTGATTTCTAAGGGCCAAAATCTTTCATATGCCAACAGCATGGGGGAATGGACAAGGGTCACTGTTGAAGAGATGTACAGGTAATTTAGTCTCCAAAACACAAATATGACAAACAAAAGCAGCAATATTGCTTATTTACTTAAAAAAAAAACTACTTACTTTATCAAGTAAACTTTAGATGGGTTTTTTTTGTGCTTGTGCTGGGCTCTGTACCTATTACTGCTTTGCATTGTACAAAAAGTATCTACTGAGTATATACAGATTTAAAGAACAAAAACACATAAATTGTCAAATGATTTAATTGATATCTTATATTTATTTTATATGGGTATTGATAAATAAGCAATGCACTGACTAAAGAGTAACATGTATGATAGCCTGTATCACACTCTTGCCTCTTGTTGTGAAGAAGAAAAGTTATTAACCATAATCGCTGCTTTTGATAGTTTTATATGTTTTGGTTATTTGAATCTCAGTTTATAGTGTATGTGAATAACATAAACAGTACCGGTACTTGTGGTTTTTTAAAATTTCTTTTTCATACTGATTTATAAATTTGGTAATTTTTAGCTCACCTGAGCTGAAAGCTCATGTGAGCTATTCTGATCACTTTTTGTCCGTCTGTCCGTCCGTCCGTCCGTCTGTCTGTCCGTCTGTAAACTTTTTACATTTTGAACTTCTTCTCTAAAACCGCTTATCCAATTTCAATCAAATTTGGCACAAAGCATCCTTGTGGGAGGGCGAATATAAATTGTAGAAATAAAAGTCCGATCTGTATTCAAAGCGGAGAAAACCTTGAAACTGTAGAAAAAGGGGGGTGCATTTTTAAAAATCTTCTCAAGAACTACTGATTCCAATTCAACGTAGTTTAGCATAAATTATCCTTATTGGAAGGAACATGTAAATTGCAAAAATTAAGGTCTAATTCTGTTTCAAATCTGAGTTATTACGAAAATAATAATAAAGGAAAGGCGTGTTTCAATTAGTTTAATAGCTTCGGATTCGGCATCCGGTAAAATGGGTAGACAAGACTTGGCCTGGGCAAAACAAAAGATTGGCAGTTACTAATCTGCCAATATCATTAAAATTTCAGAATATTTGATGGACAAGTATATTTGTATTTGCTGTAAATATTGCTGCAAAATAATGCGTATTTGGCATTGACGATTGCCGATCTGCCCCGGCTTTTATTTTGCCACGGCCCGGGTTTGCGTACCCATTTTACCAAGACTCGTATTCCATACTTCTAAAACGAGGTTCTTTGTTTAAAGCAGCCATGACATTATACGAAAAAGGGTCGATCTGACTATGATGAATTTGCTTGTTGTGCAACAGTTCGCGAATGAAGGGAAATTTTTGAAACATGCAAAATATATTGGTGCCGATTTTGTGAAGTAAATTGAGGCTAAATATTTCAATGCGTTGACAGTTTTCACACATGACGTTAATTGGTGTTAGCTTGTTCTGATTTTCGTTACGTTTTCATTATTTATGCTTTGTAACCTGGGAACTATCGTCTTTATTTCGTGATTTTTACGTATCAAATCAAACAGAGACTTCGGTAAATCAAACAGTTAACCGTTTACCTGCGCAAATTAAGCAAAATCTGATGTATCAAAAAAGTACTGAAATACAATTCAGTCTATCGGTAATTCGGCATTATCTTTTGCGTAATGGTAGATTAATGCAATAGGTTTTGTTGAGATGCTTGGCATTTTCTCGAGTTTATTCAGTTTAAATAGAGTTTGATATCGCTGTCGGAAATATGTAGGTATATGTACATGTTTATATATGATTCATTTCGAAAAAATAAATTGTGTTCTTTATTTGTTATAGTGCATGTTTCTTGTGTTTAATTGTTTACAATTTCTATTTACTAACCATATTTGACTGTTAAGCTTCGAATTATAAGCAAGATACAGAGATTTGCTCACAATTCTTTGTTTGTACACAGATCTTAAAAACTAAAGATTAAAAAAGTAAAAAAAAATTGTCAAAATTTATTAAGAAAATTTTCAAAGTCTGTTCTTCCAGAAACAAACTTTAACAACTTATTGTATTGTAAACTTAACCTTTTTTAGCTCACCTGAGCCAAAGGCTCAAGTGAGCTTTTCTGATCACAATTTCTCCGTTGTCTGTCGTCGTCGTTGTTGTCGTTGTTGTAAACTTTTCACATTTTCATCTTCTTCTCAAGAACCACTAAACAGATTTCAACTAAATTTGGCACAAAGCACCACTAGGTGAAGGGAATTCAAGTTTGTTCAAATGAAGTGCCACGCCCTTTTTAAAGGGGAGATAATTGAGAATTATTGAAAATTTGTTGGTATTTTTTAAAAATCTTCTTCTCAAAAACTATTCGGCCTGAAAGCTTAAACTTGTGTGGAGGCATCATTAGGTAGTGTAGATTCAAGTTTGATCAAATCATGGTCCCCGGGGGTAGGGTGGGGCCACAATAGGGGGTCATGTTTTACATAGGAATATATAGAGAAAATCTTTAAAAATCTTCTTCTCAAAAACTATTAGGCCAGGAAAGCTCAAATTTGAGTGGAAGCATCCTCAGATAATGCAGATTCAAGTTTGTTCAAATCCTGGTCCCCGGGGGTAGGGTGGGGTCACAATTGGGGGATCAGGTTTTATATAGGAATATATAGAGGAAATCTTTTAAAAATCTTCTTCTCAAAACTATTTGGCCAAGAAAGCTCAAATTGGCATGTAACCATCCTTAGGAAGTGTAGATTCAAGTTTGTTCAAATCATTGTCCCTGGGGGTAGGGCGGGGTCACAATGGGGGATAAATTTTTATAGATAGAGAAAATATTTAAAAGTCTTCTTCTCAAAACTATTAGGCCAGGAAAGCCCAAATTTGAGTGGAAGCATCCCCAGATCATATAGATTCAAGTTTGTTTAAATAATAGTCCAGTGGTATGGTGAGGCCACAATGGGGGATGAATTTTTACTTAGGAATATATAGAGAAAATCTTTAAAAATCTTCTTTTTAAAGACTATTTGGCCAGAAAAGGTTTAAAATTGTATAGAGGCATCCTCCGGTAGTGTAAATTCAAGTTTGCAAAATCACAGTCCCTAGTGGTAGGGCGGGACCGTGATGGCGGTTTGAATTTTTACATAGGAATATAAAGAGAAAATCTTTAAAAGTATTCTGGGAAAGTTTTCGGTTCAAAACTCAGTACTTAGTGTGAAAGCACAGGTTATGCAGATTTAAGTTTGATGAAACCATGATTCCCTAGAGAAAAGTGGGGCCATGAAATGGGGGGGGGGGGTATATAGGAATAGAGAAAAATCTTCTTACAGGTACAACAACAAAAGGGGCTTGGTATTTACCAAAAAATAAGAGGTGGATAAAAATTGGCAGATTTTCAATTTTTTTTTAGCAAGATCTACTGTACTCAGTTGTCAAGATATTTTGATACTGTAATGCTAATTTGATCAGAATGAAGGCAATTGTTGCTCAGGTGAGCGATGTGGCCCCTGGGCCTCTTGTATTCATTTTGCTTTTAGGTTTGTGGGAATTTTGATATACATGTCTGTGGTCAATCTCCAAACTTTAGAGAGATATTGGTCAACTTGTCCATTGTACAACAACAACATGGTCTCAGCTGTCATGAGCATCACAAGATTTAAGGCTATTTTGTCTTTTCTGCAGATCAATGCTGACACTGCTTGACAATGCTTGTACTAATAAAGGTACAAACATAAGTAATCCTGTAAGCCAATTATAATGAATGTGTACAAATATTTTAATACTGGGGACATTTTCATATTTTATACCCCACTCAACATGTTTGGGGGGGGGGGGGGGTTATTTTTATTTTTATCCGTCTGTCATTCAGTCCTGTTTTTCGCCATCCTAACTTCTTAACGGAATTACATAAAATTTTCTATGTATTTAGAAGACAATGTGTAGATGTTCTTATTACAAGGACTTTCCAATCCTTTAATTTTTTCTGAGAATTTAGTCCTTTTGAAAGTAGGATTTGTTGTTGTTCAAGACAAAAGTAATTTTCAGTAAAGATGTTCAAATCTGCAGTAAATTTGATGCGATGTTTTATTCCTAGAAATATGCTCATCAATTGAATTATATTGTGTATTTATTGTAAACCTGCCATTCATTATGAAAAGCATTCATTTTGCCTATCTTCTAACAATCATAAGGGTCAACTGGTGGAAAATTATACAGGATGAAAATGTTCCTGTGTAAACATATAAATATATATTGTACATATATGTATATTGATTTATATATAACATCTCTTCTTTTGTTTACAGATGACAAGCTGACAAGAGTGCGTAGTCTTTTGGAACAAGTGGAATCCATATCACAGTCATTGTTTCAGCCATACGAGTCTGTGTCTGTAGATGAACGGATGGTAGCATCAAAACATCACTACTCGGGGATCCGACAATTTATCCGTGACAAACCAATACCTTTTGGCCTGAAGTTGTGGGTACTAGCAGATTCCATTACTGGTTATACATATGCATTTTTTGTATACCTTGGCAAAAAGAGAACAGAGCTGAATAACAGAACCAAAGGGCTGGCATACAATGTAGGGATGGAACTGAGCAAGAAACATGTCAACCAGAGATATAGAATTTATACTGATTCTTTCTACACCACCCAACATTTGGCTACAGATCTCTTACAGAAGAAAACATATCTGATAGGTGCTGTTAAAAGAACAAGTAGTGCTATGCCCCAATGCTTGAAAGATATTGAACTCTTTGAAAAGGTGTCCTCACGTGGAGATTTTCGATGGCATAGGGAAGGTGACTTTGTCTACGTACAGTGGAGAGACTGCAAAACTGTAATCATTATTTCTCCTATCCATAAAGGTTCTTCAATTGGACAGTGCCAACTAACTGTAAATGAACGTTCAGGCTATAAGAAAAAAGCCATTGATTGTTCAGGACTACAATACCAATATGGGAGGTGTTGACAAATCCAACCAAATGTTAAACAAGTATCCATGCTACATCAAATCAATCTTTCATTGGTGGAAAGTGTTGTTTTTTCACAGCATAGACATTATGGTTGTGAATTCTTACATCATTCTTAAAGCTATACACGCTATAATTTACGTCAATTTTGAATGACAGTGAAAACGCATGTGTTTGTCTACTTATAAAAGTTATCCTTAATCTGTAAATTACAATGGTGAATTCCATCTCGTTACAAAGATATAGATTGTTAATTGTTTATTTTCCTCCCAGGAAAATATACCTTTTCATGAATATTGATGAAGGAAGAGCGAAACCGACCTCATTGCGCATGTCCGCGGAGAACTTGGTGGTCGTTATTGTTTGCCTAATTAAATATCCAACTTGATTTTTAATATGCTTAACATTTGTTAATTTGAAATACATACATGTATAATGAGTAAAATACGTTTGTCATTCACGATACCCTTACTTCTGCATTAACACTTATAGGATCTATAAATAGCACATATGGGAAAAACACAGGTCTACGTCATCTTTTTAAAGGAAGTATTGATATTTACTCACAGGCTTGTAATTTTTTCTTTTGTTTGTACTCGTGTATCGGACAAATTCATGCTTTACTGAAAATATCCTTTCCTTTGTGAAACTATCACAATTATGAAGATGTTGACCCTTCACCAGTTTTGGTATGATAGGCTAAATTTAGCTGTCGATATCACGTGATAGATTGATATTCACGAGGAGGCATTACTTTCCTGGCAGGAAAATAAATAGTTTTTATTGTTTATTATTTGATATATTTGTTACGTGATCGAATTGAGCATTATAATTAACAGAATAAAGGTAACTTTTATTAGTAATCAAACACATACATTTTCCCCTTTATTCAAAATTGACGCAAATTATAGCGTGTATAGCTTTAAGGAATTTATGAAGGACAAAGTCAATGAAAGTTCAGTTCATGGAGTTTCAGCAAGCTTTGGCCAGCTTGAGTATCGTGAAAGTCTTGCCATGTCATTGATGGGTTTGGATTTGAACCGCCAACTTGCACCCAGTCCTAAACCTAGTGTTGACCAGTGCTTGCCGATGATCTCAGAAAACCGGAGAGACTGTATATGCTGCAATGGTGAAGCATCAATGCTAGGACAGAAAGTTCCAAGTACCAAGACCCACTATTACTGTTCGAAATGTGAAGTGCCACTTTGTCTTCAGAGAGAAAGAAACTGTTTTCTAAAGTGGCATTCTCCAGAAGGGAAAGTTATTCAAGATTGGGCAAGGACAAAGAGCAGAAAAAGGAAACTTTGAGCTTTGATATGTTATTATTTTGGAAATTCAGACATTAAGAATTGTTTTTCTCTGTGTTACCAATTAGCAAGAGAGATTTCAAGTATATGTATATGATTTTAGATCTTCAGTGCAACTCCAAATGTAAGCATTGTTTGTCAGTTACACATTAAGATTTATTTCAAGTATTTATGTTAATTGTGTTAATTTGTTTTTGACTTTATGTAGAATGATAAAAACTGATAGCCTTCACTTGCTGTATTTTTTATTATAAAGTTTAAAATTCTGCCTCCACAATGGAATATGTTCTATACATTTAAGAAATGAACTCAATGTCTACCCAAGTTATACTCGTATAACCTGGGTTGGAGCAGTTTACACGTAAACTGCTCCAACCCAGGTTATACGAGCATAATTGGGTAGATATTGAGTTCATTCCTTAAAATTTAATTTTCTGTAATTTACTCAAAAATTGATTGCTGATTGCGTTTTTCAAATCATATTAATCTGTTCAAAATTCAAACATAACATCAAGCAGATTAGTATGTTTTTGACAAGTTGGTGCATTGTCATTGTGGCGTTTCTTGTGATCTATCCAATCAAATGCTGCGTTACAACTAGAAATATATATATATATATATATATATATATATATATATATATATATATATATATATATATATATATATATATATATATATAAAGAGTAAATCATACTTGAAAGTTTGCTTATTTAAGTAACATTTAAAGCGGAAGTTATCGTTTTGTTAAAAATACTGGAAAGTTAGAATACCACACCTCTCTGTTTCAATGGTAACCACTCAAAAACTAATCTGCACAACTGAAGTGTCTCTAGAAATTTATAGCTACATGTGTAATTATTTTTTCCTGATTATTCAAAAAAAGTTTCAAAAAATAAAAGAAACATTTTCAAATTGACAAAAACTTCAAAATGTGGGCAATAGGATGATTTGCTAAGCAACAAAAATTTACAGTGTCTCCATGTTTACCATATACAATATACTATCTGTGAAAACATAAATGATAAGGCAACTTGTGTAACAGGTTAGTTCTATCTATTTTGATTTTCTGTAATAACTATGGATGATAAAAGCCAAATTTGCATAATATTTTAGGAAAAAAATTATGTTGTTTGTGCTCTTTTCCCAGCCCATGCGCGAAATGTTACCATGGCAACCCAATTTTTATGTCATGTATGATATCTTGACATCAATACAATCGTTTTCATATATGATACATATATATTTAAATGTTCATTACTCATTCAGAAAACATTTTAAAAACCTTGTTATAGCCCTAACAATTTGTTTCAAAAATGCCCAAATGTTAAAGGGTTAAAGTAGTCAGGATAGAGTCTTCAGCCTGACTAATGGTACATGTCACTGGCGCAAAGGCACTACAGTTTGAATCCAGGGCCGGCGAGTAGCTGGCAACTGGTGAAAAGGTGTCGCAGTTACCGTGACTCTCTGGTGTAGGACTTAGAGGTCTAAAGAGATCGAGAGAGAGCGTGAAAGACACTACCTTTTTTTTATGGTTAAACTAAACTATCTAACTTATTTAAACATGCTTTTTTTAAGTTTAAATTTTTAAATTTTATTTCATAAAAATCAATAAGCTAATAGTTTAGAAATTAAACAATATGAAAATGTAATGACTAAAGATTTTTTAAAAAAGTTATTAAATACACATACATGTATAACACATTTTGGTACATTACGCGTTGCACAAGAATCCAATTTTTACCTTTTTAATGACTCATTTTTCGTGCCAATTGTACTCAATGTCGAATGGTAGTCTGGAGAGGAAGGGGGTGGAATACAACTTCAATAAAAGAGTGAGAAAAAATGTGAAAATAAGATACATTCACACTTACGGTTTTTTCTTTCATATTTTTAATTTTATTTTATTATCAATAAAAGGTGTAATGATACAAAATTGATTGGAAAATTTATAATGGTTCTAAAATCATTTCAATTCTAAAATAAATGTTTATAAATTTTAAGTAGAATTGTTTCGGTTTGCATTCACTTGTTCTAAAAGCAGTTATTTTTACTTTTGGGGTAGGAGTGGAAGGCCTTTAAAGAAATGTATAACACACTTTCTGATTTCAATTAAAACCATATATTTATAATGTATATAATCTATAAAGAGAAACAAAGTAGGCGTTATATTAGGACTAAAAGAAAAGGACATATTTAATCAGGCCGAAGAAAGATAACTCTTAACAAAAGCTGTTGAACTCACCCCTTTGGCAGGCCTTCCATTTCCAACTCCTCCCCCATCTTCAACCATATTTCTTCAAACTCATTGAATGAGTTTGCTGAGTTTGTGGCGTCGCTGTAAACAAAATACAGTAATAGAGAAAATAAACAAAGGAATTACACCCTACCATGTTTTATATTACTTTCGTACAAAATGTTAGGCGTTTAAATAATAATGCATAATATAGCCTTTATATTTTTAATAATGAAATGAACGAATCTATGCCTACTCAGTTTATAACTTGTGAAATACCGTTTACTTTGTTATGTTTCGTTCACTAATCACAACCCATTTAGGGGTTTTAAAATTGTGAAAAGAAATTTTAATTCTTAAACTCTTAAGCTTTACAATTAATGTACTTGTAAAAAATGAAACAAGTTTAGAAAATAAAAATAAGGAATTATTTTAAAAAAAAATGTATATTTTTACTTACAGAAATTCAAGGAATGCTTCTGCCATATTGTCCGATATTTTGTCAATGATGATAATTCAGTTTTTAACAACCCCTTATTTATACTCTACCAAAACTGTGCACGTGACATTAGGCATTTTAGAAAATTTGAATTAAATAATTAATCGCGTTTTAAATCAGAAACAATTAGGGTGTGAAAGCCCAAGAGTCAGGTACTGAGGGTGGGATATTTAGAATTGCTTTTTTTGATAAAGTTCATCGCGTTATAGATCAGAAAAAATTGGAGGGTTGTAAGCCCGAGACACGGAACTGAGGGTAAAAAAAGTTATCGCGTCATAGATCAGAAACATTTGGGGAGTAAGAGCTTCAGGGCCTTGCTCCCGATTGAACAGTGTCAAAATTCCAATTTAAAACACCGCTCTATATCATAACATACCTGCGTGGTTAGATGCGCAAAAGTAGATTAACACGACCTGACCTCGTTATACTGAGTAGATGTAGATTTATTCAATCTTTATATCTATCTAAAATGTTTCTTTCACACCTGCGTGCAGATTGTGTAACGTATCCCGACATGACCTAATATTAGTACTTTTATTAACGGACAATGCGTCCTTTACTAATTTGTTCAGTAATATCCCAACTTTAATAAAATTGCAATTAGTAGTTCGATCAAATAGAAAGGGGTGAGATAAGATACTGTGGTTTGATCTAAATCTACTTTTTAACCGTGTAAAAATGACCTAACAATTATTTTTTTCATTTAAATAAGGGAATGAGGATAAAGAAATGAAGGCAAGTACTTTAAACCGGTATGCATATCGTGTATATACAAGTACAAAATATGTTGTGTTAGGCCACATCATCTGCTCATTTTTGGTGGGGTTTGGAAATGAAATTGCGTTTATTATTAAAAGTGTTTTTTTTTATTTTAAAATGTGTACATAATATTGCAATACCTACTACGGCCTTATAATATTACTCATGATTGCATTTCTAGATCTCACTTGTAGTGTACAATGATATATGCATAATTCGATAAAAATTGTTATTTATACGAATCAACCATATACACTCTGTACCATCAAAAATGTTTTTCGAGCCAATTATTGCGACCTAGTGTATGCGGGTTCTGATAACGTCTTTATCCTGATCAAAGGGGGTTTTAAAGACCGATCTACCGTGAAACGACACATTTATTATACAACGTGTCTAACTTGAATGTTTTGTATTACAGCCTCTGATATAATATACTAGCCTCTTTTTTAAGTAATGCTGAGAAAACGTTAACCTCAATTTGCCCTGTATGTGTTAAAGAAGGATTTGGGCTGACCTTATTGTGTTGGTTTAATTGTTGTTTCAGCTTTAGAATGTCCCTTCTCTCTTGGGCGCTCCTAGCACAAGTCTGACATTGATATAAACAATAGTGACTTTTGATATTTACATTTAAACATTGAACAAAGGTTAAACAAAAATAAAGATTAATGTAAATTAATTTGATTTTTCTGCATAAATCAGTCGACAGTATAGCAATAAAGGACGCCATAAATTTGTTTGTATTAACCGAGCCGTGTCGTCTACTTTGTTATCCCTCCCCTCTTTTTCCCTAGCGAGAGAGATAATAAAGAGTTCAAAACTATTTATACCAACTTCAAACGTTTTAAATGAAACACATAACTATTAATAGTTGAAATATTAATTTTTTGAAAAACGTTAGAGAGGTGTACTACATTAAAGTTTAAAACATCAAATGGTTTTATGATTGAAAACAGATATTAACACAAGACATAATGAAGTCTTGGTATACTTATGTGTCAACTTTTTATAAGTGTGGACAAGGATATGTATTCAGTGTGAAATTTAAACAAAAATGTAAAACATGGGTAACTGACTCATCCGAAATTAACTTTTTAAGCTGGTTCTATTATCTTGATTTAATTGATTTGTTGTTTCGCTCCCACCACAATTCTGACAAAGTAAATCAGTCGACGGTATATCAGTAAAGGATGCTATAAATATGTTTATCTTATCCGAGCAGTGTAATACCGTACTTCTTCTACATTGTTGTCACATTGCACTTGTTAAAACAATTAGTTCAAAAAGAATGAAAGAGCACTAAAACGTTATTTTAAAAAAAAAGAGGAAATGATGTGATATATTTTAATCGTTTTTACGCATTTCACAAATAAGAATGTAAAAAAAAAGTTGTATGATAATGAGAATAATAATCTATATACGAATCTAAATTCAAGCTTTTTTAAAATTTTTAAAGGATAACACTTTGTACTAATACATCATTGCAGTTTATTTTTAATTGTTTTTACGTTAAAACTTTAAAGTGAAATTAGTTAAATAATATTTCTAGAAAAGAGAACAGTACAATAAAAAGAATGAGTTAGATTTGATTACTGAAAATAAAAGGAAATGTGTCGTATATAAACTTAGCATTTAAGTCTTGGGTTGATGATAATAATGTGTCTTTAAATATCCGGTACCCAAATATGGGTTACCGATCTAACCAAAAGAGATGACGCGATCAAAAGTCCGTGCAGATCACATGATCAAAAATCCGCGTAGAATTCGCGCCATCCGTCCCAGTCTGAAAATGGAAATGGTCAAAGCAGCATCGCTTGTCATTATCTTTCTGGTATCAATTACCGAGTGTGCCAATTGTCCCCCCCCTGTCCTTTTCGACATGGGGCGTACAAATGTACCAAACCTAAATTTGCAACATGTGTTACCTTACATGGACAACCCGTCTTGCGGAAAATTACGATGTTTGATTGCAGAGTAACAATTAAAAAGATCGAATGGAAAAACAATCACGGAGTGATCATACGTGACAGGTTTCAGCAGATTTGTACTGGTAAATGTACTTTATAAATATGCATTTATGTATATGCATTGTGTAATTTTATAAAAAAATATTATATCTATAAAATGTTAGAAACTTTAATAAAGAAAATCGACCGTGTTATCAAAAAGTTTCGTTAGGAAAAAAGTTATTATTACATTATATACCGGATTTAATGGGGAACGCATATATATTTTATTTACTAAAACATCATTGTGGGAAATTCTTCATTTAAATTATATCACGTGGCTTATAACGTCAAAATGATTGGCTTAGGGATTCAATAAAATTTACTATGGAATGTGTAGTAAAATAAAACGATCTTTCCGTTTTTAAAGAATTTGTAGTAGGGTAAAGAGTTACAACTCTTACCGAAAATATAAATTATCTTATAGAGACAACTGAAAGAACTAAACAAATAGAGACGATCACCACTCCAGTAACCACACGGCCTGAAAATCACGGTAAGAAATTTTAATAAAGAAGGTCAACCGTGTTATAAAAAAAAAGGTTTACTAGAAAAAAAGTAATAATTACCATTTTGACTTTATATACCGAATTTAATGGGGAACGCATACATGTATCATTTATTGGAACATCACTGTGGGAAATTCTTCATTTGATTAAATCACGTGACTTATAACGTCAAAATGATTGGCCAATCGAGTCAATAGAATTTAGCATGGGATGTGTGAACTTTCATTAACTGTATTGGCCATTAAGTCACGTGACTTATAACGTCAAAATGATTGGTTTATTGAGTCAATAACATTTACTATGGAATGTGTAGTAAAATAAAGCGATCTAGTCGATCAGCTTTCCGTTTTTAAAGAATTGGTAGTAAGATAAAGAGTTACAACTCTTACCGAAAATATAAATTATTTTATAGAGACAACTGTAAGAACCAAACAAACAGAGACGACCACCACTCTTACAAGGACTACCCTGTCTAAAAATCATGGTAAGTTTTTTTTTTTTTTAAATGAGAGTTAAATGTAAAAATGGGTGGACACAAAGAAAATAATCTTAAAATTGATTGAACCTTTTTTAAAAAAGGGTTATGGATTATTTATTATAGGAACGACTATAAAGGATCTAAAAGAGAAGTTTCTGAAGGCAATGAATTCAGCGGAGGAAACTGAATCTCTTACGGACATGGCCTTAGGTAATTACTTCACATTCATTTGAACTTCATGTTGTCTAACTATCATGCATTTTTCAGAACTTTAATTTCATAGAGTAAATAATTATCAGTACAATTAACTGTTTAAATTTAAAAAAAACATGATCTGTTAATGTACGTTATAAATTTATGTTTTTCTCAGTTGTCAAATGACTAATTTTTTCTAAAAAAAATTGTAGGATTTTTAATGTGGGCGATTATGGCATCGGTTGCCGCATTCTTGGTACTACTCAAGAAATGGTTTCTCAAAAAATGCTGCGGGGAAGAGCCATCAACAAATAACCAGCCAACACAGCAGCCCACTTTGAACCCGGCCTTCTCCCCAGGACAGCTGAGCGTGATACCACTGATGGTGATGCACACACCACCATCTTCCACCATCAGTGGTTCACCGTCTAGTACTAGTGTCGCCATTACGCCAGAGATTAACCGGGAGGAGGAGGAAGAGGAAGAGCCAGTAGGGCACAGAACCAGACTGTCCTGTGCCCGAAGACTAAACTGGTCTAAAACCAGTGTAGTTTAGTTTTAATTTTGATCAAGTGTTGTTAGATTAGATGAATTAGATATGCAAAGGAAAGTAACTATACAATATAAAGCAATATTCTTGGTCTAAATTTTAAACAATATTTTTTGTCAATAGTTACAAGTTGTTCTGTTGAACATTCTTCATTAATGGTAAACTGTCTTTGTTTTCAGATTTTTTTTTATGCTGCTACATTTTCATGTTTTCTGTTTTGCATTTAGAAGTTACTTCCCTTTGACTATCTTGTTAGCAAAATAAATATTAGTTTCTTTGGAAGTGTATTCATTGTGATATTGTAATATTTACATGCAAGTATATGGAGTTATCATTAAATAAAATTATGTTATTGTGCCAACCAGGATTATTTTGAGACAAATTTCGGTCAGTAACATTTTTTGTTGTATTTTTATTTTTTTCCACAAGAATCTTTAGAACTGTTTATTTAAGAAGCTTTTGTTTTTAGTTTTGTTATCTATAAATGTCATAATGTGTAATACATAAAACTATGTATACAAAAATATTTAAAAAACTAATCTTGCTCGTTTACATATTTTTATTATTGTCTTACAGATTTTCATGTACTCATGGTGCTTCTCTTTTTTTAAATATAATGGTGCTAACATTGAGATCATCAATGATGATGATGAAGGGAGTGAAGATGATTTTTTTTATATTTCCATTTTTGTATATGCTTGAATTTTTTAAAAAAACATAACATCTTTTTAACTGTTTACATGTTTTATACTTGTATATTTTTTGAAGAACTAAATATACTTTTCAATATCTGTCAGAGATTACTGTATATGATAGATGGACAAAATGTATGATGCATTCTTGTCCAGCAATAAATATATTGCTTCAAAAAAATGATTATTATATTATATAAAAAAATACATGTATACAAGGACAATAAAACATGGTAAAATTTTATTATTTATGAATATATTATTTGTTTTATTGTTGTATGTTTCTAAAATTCGTTTAACGTGTATCATTAAGGAACCTTAATAACGATATTTTTATCATGATGACTTGAGTCTTAAAAAGCTATTACTATTGGACTACAACACATTAGGAATTTCAGTCGATAAAAATGGAAGAAAAATCGTGAAATTTGTGAAGGCAAACCAGTATCAATGCCATTTTATAAATTAAATGCTGAATTAATGGAAACTAAAGGCCATTTTTAAAACATTTCATAGACAGTTGGTCTGTTGAGCGCTCTATTCTATACACTGTAACTACATGCAGATTTTGAATAAAAGTATTTAGTATATTGGTTGAAATATTTTCGGGGAGATGTCAATGGAAGGATTTGTACTGCACCTGTTTGTCAGTGAGGAAGAATTGATGGAACTAGACCGGGATATACGTCCCCCCTGGAAGGAGGGTGGAATGTAATGCGAAGTAGAAAGGTGTGAGGGATTGTTTTTCCAGAGTTATAAGGACTGCAGGAGTACCACCAAGAATGTGTCTCAGTATACAGATGTCCTGTTGAAGGGTGCCCGTATATCAGTGCTAGGACAGGTTATCCGTCATGGGAACATCAGACACAGGGGTACGGTGGAGCCTCTACCGGTGGCTTCTGGTGGCTAACACCAAGTACAGACCACCAGGAGACAGGTTATTGCCCCTCGCTCCGATGACACAGGCCAGAGACATCCTTGAAAAAATATCGTTTGGGGTTGCAAATCTTCTGATTGAAGTGTTACAACTATATACTTATGCATATATCTTTATATGAATGGCATGAAAATTGACGAGTTGTAAATATATATAAATAGGACATTAATTTTAATTTATTCTTTCCATTTGTAAATACCATCAGGGCACTGACTCGAATTTAACAATTATTTATTGACTGGAATTTAAAAAAAAAAAGAACAGACATTTATATTTATTGTTTAATAAAGTCAACAAAAATCATTTTAAAAAAGTCTAAATATTTTTTGACACATATATCATGTATATAAAAAAATAATAAAAACAAAAAATCAAGAACATGTATGTATCTTTTTGATACGTACCTTATGTATATTAAGAAAAAAATATAATAATCAATAACAATTACAATTTACATCAAATGATTGTTATCATGATTGGCCATACATTTTTGACACATGTAAAATAAAAAAAAAAAGTAATTTACATCAAATGATAGAGTATTTAAAATCCAAATTCTTTTTGGCACATACTTCATGTATATTTATAAAAAACAAAACATTAACAATAAATAATCAATGATGGCATATACACTGCAAAAAATTAAGCATCCAATACTTCCGGAGGATAGAGTAAGGGGGATGTTTGAAAGTGAAAAAAAAAATCTATAATTCATCCACCTCATCATGAATCGCATGGATTCTATCTAGAATTCTTTGTGCTTCGGCAAATTGTTCTTTCATGCATATCTTATTGCTTAATTTCTTGAGACTCCTTAGTCTTTTCCTTCTTGCATTAAATGCGCGTGTGCAGCAGAAAGTTACTACTGACAGAGTGATGAATGAGAATATGAATGAAAATACTGAAATAAAGTACAAAGATGATATGTAAAACAGAATGCATGATTTGATATGGTTTACTTATTATTGTGAACATGATATTTCAAACAATGATAATAAAGCCTTGAAATGAAATCAAATGATATAAATATTAATGTACTTACTAACGAGAATGGTGAGCGTTTTTCCATCAAACTCGACATTGTCTGTTTCACTGGGATTACTGGGATTACTTGACACAGACGTTGTGGGATGCACCTATAAAATTGCTTGTGTGCTTATTGGAGAATTTTCTTTTACTTAAGATCTTCACTCATATGTGGGAAAATCATAAGTTAAATAATGAGTTAATAAAATCAGTTAATTACTTTATTAGTGTACTTACTTCTTCGCTTTTAGCACTTGGAGATGTCATTTTGAAGGTTGTCAATTTTTCATCAGCATTCTGCAATGAAAAGTGCAAACTAGACAGAAAGTCAAAGCTTTGAAATTTAAATTCACCCAAAATCTTTCACAAGATCATTGTCTATTTTATCCAATAATGCTTGTATTGTGGGAAACACTTAAAAAGAGACATGCTGCAAAAATTTTGTCTAACTGTTTCTATATTTATTAGTTACCCCAAAAAAGTCGGATGAGGGGTCCTTGATGTCTCAGGTGAGGGTGGTGAGATGTGCTGTAAAATTGTTATTCGGGATTAGTCAACCTCTATCATCTTTATTATAGTTACCACAAAAAAAAAGAAATGCTATATCCCCCCCCCCTCCCGCAACATTATTTCAGAACGATATTGATAACTAATCTTACACATTCAGTTTGCGATTCTCCAAGATAAATGGTGACAGCAGTATGTGTGATTACATGTGCCTTCATATCTGCGCATGTGAGTGTGCTGCTCTCGATTGATAGCACCTGTACTTCACTACATCGTAGGTCCAAAAGACCGCCATCGTTGAACTGATTGAATGTGAGCACAGGAATGTCGCTCACACAGCCCCTATACCACCCACTTCCATGCCATGTACATCGGCCGTTGGAGTCGCAGATAGCGTCCAAGGGTGGAGGTTGTGCTTGTGTACAGCAACACAATAACCATGATAACCCGAGAGTGACAAAGACCAGACCAGCCATTGCCAAGATCGCGCTCTTTCATCAACGGATATGTGTTGAATTTCGAGCCCGATTCTATTGTTTCAAAATTAAAAAAAAAACATTTTTTTTAATTTTCACTATTTAGACCTTATATGCTTTGTTTGAATATATTATTATTGCACACATACAGAACTAAATTCATGATCTTTTAATTGCTGCGATAAGCTTTAATTATTATGATTAGCTTGAATTACATCATTTAATGTAAAAATACAAATAAACGTCACAATCAATGAGGAAATTTCTCGATATGCTAAGTCATCAAAATCAATATTATTCAGTCAAAACAAGTTTTAAACAGTATTGCGTTAACAAGGACGAGTCATTGCCCAAGAAGTTATTGTACACATTAAAATGTGAATTTGTAAAAATATCTATCATATCAAATTTATATCAGTTGTAATTTATAAATATAAAAAGTTGGGAGTCTGATATTAACATAAAGATTCACTAACCTATGAACTATATACCTTGGTTAGGACATTGCAAAAATGAAAGTGGTTCACGTTTACATAATATTTAATGAAAGAAAAGAAGAAAACGTAACGAACATCAAGAAATTTGTTCGGCACTTGCTTACATATGCTGAGTAATCAATATCAAGAGTCCAAAATCAAGACCATGGTTGTTTACTTCTTTACAAGACAATAGTTGTTTGCTATATTTGAACTGTTCATTTGTTTTGATTATATTTTATTACTTTGTGAGGGGTATATATAACAGATTGGGGATTCAACTCAACTCAAACAGCACTATGGCATACAAATCTGCGCAACCCCACTTTACTCAGTCGTTTGAGGACGACGGTGAAACGCCTATGTTCGTCGTTGAAAGAAATGATGATTACAAAATATATTCAATGCGATATTCTCATTATTGAAGAATCTATGTGAGCTATTGAGTTTTTCAAATATTGCCATTGCATTTTGGTGATTTGTATTCCATCACTAGTCCCTTCTTCATCTTTGAATAATCGTATATCTATTAAAACGTCTCCATCCGACTGACATATTCTTAAGTAGACCTCATCACTGAGTGGATATTTGTCGACATATGAACATTTTGGAGGTATATAGGTAGAATTCACACACTTCCACTGAATGCAATCGCTTGTTAAAAGCTCTCTTGTGTTTCGCTTTTCCTCCAACAGTACTGTATTCACGCATAAAAGTATAATAACGATAGTTGAAATTACGAAGAGGAAAATGAAATTCAGTTTATGTTTCTTCAAGGACTTTTTGCAATCATCGTCACAGTTTGCCACTAATAAATTGGAAACAATGCTAACACTTTCCATTTTTTGTTAAATTCTAGTCAGTGCCCTGATGGTATTTTCAAATGGAATGAATAAATTAAACCTAATGTCCTACTTATATAATGATGATATTAAGAATTTATCAATGGAAAATTCTGGAATCATTAAATTCCCAAGCTTTCTGTAAGATATAGTGGGTGATGTTTAATCCTTCTGCTTATTATCATATGGGTGGAGTCAGATCTTGAGCCTTCTGTAAGAACATAAGTAAACGAATTTGAGCCTTAACTTTATATGCATATTTGGTATATATTTAACAATACAGTGGGTAGGGATAGTCTCCAAGCCTTCTGCTATATTTACATATTTGGTAGACTTATATAGTGGAATGGGTGGATCTATATGGGTGAAGTCAGATCTTGAGCCTTCTGTTAGCACATAAGTAAATGAATTTGAGCCTTACCTTTATTTGCATATTTGGTATATATTTAGCTACATTTGGTAGAATTATAGAGTGGAATGGGTGGATCTAAAGTGACAGTGGGCAGGGATAGTCTCAAGCCTTCTGCTATATTTACATATTTGGTAGACTTATAGAGTGGAATGGGTGGCTCTTAAGAGTGACAGTGGGTAGGGATAGTCTCCAAGCCTTCTGCTATATTTACATATTTGGTAGACTTATAGAGTGGAATGGGTGGATCTAAAGTGTGCTAGAATCAGCATACTATTACTACTGATATAGAGGTGGAGGTATAGGTGATGACGTAATTGCATTTATAGAGTTCGTTTCTGATTGGCTGTATTAGAGAGGTTGTATTATAGAGGTGATTTTTCATCACTATTTTTAGAAAAGGTAGCAATATAGAGGTCGTGTTTTCATTGGAGGATTGAATATAGAGGTGGTGACGTAGTTACTATTGAGGCCCTATAGAGGGGGACTTTTTAGAACAGTAAATTTATAGAGGTCGTGTTCTCATTGGTTGCTTTAAGAAAGGGAGGTTGAATATACAGATTTAGTGAGCATGCGTAAAAAAAGTAGGAGGTTTTAGGTTATGACGAAACCATAAGATGATTCAATGGTTTGAGAGCATGCGCTGTAGTATCGATAACGTAAAATAGATAATATTAAGCAATACGTGAATTTTATTTAGAAATAATAGGTCGATATAGATGACCTATTTTGAGGAAACAGTGAAAATAAGGTATACTTACCTGTGCACAGAGAGAGATATTTTAATAAATAAAATTACATGAAAAAATGCGGTGATGTAGCATGCGCACTTGAACATTAAAAAAGGATGTATATTAAAAAAGTTTAGGGTATATTTTAAAAAGTAGTTACAATTTTTTATCATTTTTCAAAATGCCTTTAACACCAAACGATTCAACTCCTTCGGCTGCGGTAAACGGGCTGGATACTGCTTTACCAATCCCTGAGCATGAAGACTGGGATTGGGAAATAGCAATGGACCCCTATCCTTCTGGGAGTTAAGGGACATTGATGGCAGACTGGTATATATGTTTGATTATAAGTACGAACAGTACTTACAAAATCTAGAAGACCAAAAAGGAGAAGAGAAAGAAGAAGTAAAGGAGAAGAAGGAAGAAGAAGACAAGAGAAAAGAACAGTAGCTTCTTTGAAGCTGAAATATTTCAACGGTCGTTTTAACGCCCACCAAATTTTTCGAAAAGATGTCTCTTATACAATGAAACGTGTGCACTGGGGGAAAAGCATTAATCAAATACAGTAGGTGAACAGCAGGCATGTTCACGAAATTTTCCTAAGATATGACCTAAGTGTGTTCCTAAGATATGACTTAGGAAAAAAGTTAGGAACATCCTAAGATCAACTTAGGACACGTCTTAAGATGTAGCTCGACGGTAACTTAGGAACATTTTAAGTTAGGATATCCTAACCTTCTACAACCAATCTTATTTTTCACATTTATTCATTCAGATCGAATTTGAGAGACTTGTGTAGGGATGAATGATTAAACATTTTGCCAGAGAAAATTGTACGTCTCGGTAGTTAACACAAAGGCCTAAAACCAGTAATTTTAATGTATGCATTTTAATAATTTTACATTTACCTAAATATATTAGTTACCAATAACAATTTAGTTTGTTTTTCTTTAAATAAACACTCCCCCCCCCCAAAAAAAAAAATAATAATAAAAAAAAAAATATTACAAGCCCCAAAAAATTCAAATCACTGTTCTTTTTAAAAAAAGAAAATATTTATCAGGACAGAATTGGCTTACAGGCAGATAATTATGTAAACAACACGTGTGTATTGTCATTTCATAATTAACATTTGAGAATCTTGTCATTCAAGTATATGTAATACATAAACACGCGATTTTCATAGGATTTGAAACGTTACACGAGGAAACACATGTACTCGTACAAACACAACCAATTTCCCTTTAATCTGCAATATATAGAATACACGAACATGTTAAATAAGAAATAAGTTGTAATATATCTCGAAAATATATAAATACAGTTCATTCAACATTACAAATTTTTAAAGATTATTTTTTTTTTAGAATAAAGTGATAAAAATTAGAAATGATCACGCATGGTATATGTAACCCGATGTAAATTTACTTTTTATAGCAAAGGACATTTAAATAATTGTTATCGAAAATTATTATAATCAAAACAATGAATTTAACTCATTTAGTGTACAATGTAGATACAAAAATAAGTGAATAACTTTCATTCGTCCGACAGAAATAGTATTTGCGAAAAAAAAATATCTTAATTTGCCAGCTCCAAGGCAGGCATATAGCAACGGGGAATTGGTGAGAGTTTGGGGTCCCCCTTCACATCATTTTGTTAAAATGAACATACATGATAGAATAATTAACTATGCCCCCCCCCCTCCCGGATTAGGAATTTGATGTTTGTCGAAAATGCTGGAACTGTGGAAAATATTGCCTTATTCTACCGGTCTTAAGAAAAGGCTTCACAACATCCCAGTATCCCTAAAAACGTGATTTTATAGCTTTAGGATGGTCTTAGGACAAGGTAGGTGATGTCTTAAAGTTAGGACAAAGTTATGGCGGTTCCTAAATTTAGGAGAGCTTCGAGAAACAGACTTAAGACTAAGACGTATCCTAAGATGTACTTAGGACACACCATAGTCCTAAGATAGCTTCATGAACATGGCTGCAGGTTTTTTCCCACCTAATGTACTTGATGATGAAAGACTTTTCTTGACAGCCTACGGTTAGTTTTTTCATATGCTTAACTAGTCAAGTTTGTGATAATTAACTGTAGGAAGCAAGAAAATAAAAAAAAATAAGGGGAAAAAAAAACAAAGTAAAATTATATTCAAAATTTTTTATATATTCCTTTTAAAAAAAAACATAAGTATTATAAGAATATGTTGGTTTCACAGAAATGAAGCGCACACATGCACAGCAGCGACGCTATAGCAAGTTGCGCGAGGGGATAATAATGCCAATCACAAGAAGGAACGTTAGTCAGATTGTGTACTTTTTACGGATTGTGTCGCTGTCACTGTCCCGGTAAGTCGTTGCCGATGTCCCTGTGCCGTGACCTCCTCTGTCGTCGGAGTTTCTTCTATGTTTCTATCAGTATTGATGTTGATAGAATGTGATGTATTAAAAGTGATGTATTAAAAATGATAGTAATTAAAGTAGAAATGATGATAGTTTGCGTGTACTATACACTGTGCGGCCAGAGAATGGTGGGTCGAGTAGACAGTGTACTGCTGTCTGCGGTGCGTGTATGATGTGATGTAGTGATGTCTGATGTCAAAGTATGCGGGGTACTGATATGGATTGTAAGTGTGGAATCAATGTTGGTAAATGGGGTCGCTGTGACAGTTTGAGAGTATGTACGTGTTGAAATTGTGTGTTGTACGGTCGACTGGTCTGCGACATATTTGATTTAAGGAGGGTTGAACAGAGGAAGTGTCTGCTAAAATTTGAATATCAAAAAGCAAAAAGCAATATCAAAGTGTATCTGCACCCGAGAAATTATTCAACAAATAAAAAATAAAACAAAATCAACATCTTCAATCATGCACATACTTACACATTGGCGGCATTGTTGCGGTGGTTGCGTCGTCTATTGGGAGGAAAAATCAAAGTACTGAAAGTACTGTTAGACGGTGGCGCCGTTTGAAAGTGGCATATTACATGTATGGTAATTATTGTTGTAGAAAATCCACAGCCGCATCTCATACGTGTACTAATACCTGACGCTTACTCGCACAACTGGTCGTGAGTTACCTACATGGATAATTATGTGGAAATCGTAGTTGTGATCACAATCCACTCTTTACAATTGTTGTGTCTCTTTATCGTCATCTTTTGGGGAAATCCTATAGATTTATCATAGGAGCCTTTGTAGTATAGAAGTTTGTATCTATATGTTTGTATCTATATGTTTGTATCTATCAGTTGACATTAAAACTCCGTTTTCGGTTATACATGTACTACATGTACGTATTTTGATTGCACCAAAATGACTCATTAAATATGTGGGTTGCCACCACATATCAAATGAATAATTCCAATCCAAAGCGATTTTATCACAGTACGCCCAAATAATTGATTGTATAAAGAAAGGGAATTTTTTGGGTTTTTTTCCTTTTGACCTTTGGGTTGACCCCGCAAAGGGGAACAACTTTTGAAAATTGTGGATTGGACTATTATGCTTTAAAGATATTGTAGATTTCTCAAAGTAACGAGAACAAATAAAACTTTGGTATCATAAAATACATGTACTTATCAGGTTTTTACTAACTATTTGGGCATACATGTAGTACGGTTATTGTCCCTCTCGACAGCATTTTCCCTCAATTTCTTCACGGGGGAAAAGTTGCATCATCACACTTGCTTGTGGACCATGTGCATCTCACTTGCTTTGTCCTCATAGTCAGTTAATAAATTTAGGTGTACAGAAAACGGAATGGTTTACAAGAACCTGTTTGAGAAAACTGGTATTGCTTCTGGAATGCACGTCATCATGAAACAGAAGAGTCAATCAATATTTTATCTTCGACTTAAGTGGATTATTTCCATTTGCTCGCAACGAAAGTGAATACAAATTTGAAAAAAAAAATCATACAATATTCAGTCGCGGCAGTTTCATTAATCCAAGTTTTAAAGAACATTTGTCTTATTGTATTTAGCTATAGATTTATTCAAATCATTTGAACGAATTTGGGAAAGTAACATGTATATCTTATCGCTTCTCAGTACACTTAACACGCATAATTTACTTGCTACATTAAACTTTTTTTAGTAAACTTATAACAAATATTGATTAATTATTCAAAATTAGTTTTTAAAAACACCAAACAAACAAAATCCAAGTTGAACGCATGTTTTTTCTAACCGTACAGCTGTGTATATAAATTTCATTTTATTCTTTGCATGTATTATACAATAGATCTAGGGTTTGCAAATCCCGGCAATATTTTCGGAAAGCTATATAGTTCTGTAGCTCAGCAGAATACTACAGTTATCTATGAAGCACATTTTGTTACCTTCATGTTTCATTATTTATCGCAAATATAGCATGGATGTATACGCTACGGCCGATGTAGCATTTCGTTGAGTGATGACAGGTGTGTATTTCGATTGCAAACTGACGCATTTATATAGGCCCGCCTATTTGTAAATGAAAACAAATGTCTAAGATAGCTCATAATAGAGTTGTACTCGCGAGTTAAAAATTATTTGAGAACAAAAGGGGCGATATTTACGTACATGTGTAATAATGTTATCTGTTAGCGACAAAATCCCCAAAACCAAAGAAAAAGTTCTCTTATAGCAGAGATGGGCGCATATAGATTAAAGTCCGAATTGTGCTTCGCTCATCGAATTGCGTTATTCAGTTTATTGTGAACAATTCATCAGAAACTGTTAAGTGAACAAAATTATTATATCTTACATTACCGTTCACAATGTACCATAAATGAATATGGAATATTGCATGAGTTGAACCGATTGTTTTTTCTCACAAAAAGCTAGCGTTTGCTGCAAATTAGAGATACAGGAGCTGACACGCCGAGAAATCCATAAGACGTTTTACAGCATGTCTTTAATCCCTTATTTGCTTACAAAAAAATCTGAACTGAAAATCTTTGAAGCATCGTAAAATGTGGTTTGTTTATTCATGTATACATGTAAAATTGTAAAATGGCGACTTGATTTGCACGTGAATTTTACAATCCGAGGCCGATCGATTAGCGTGTTTGAGAGAAAGTCAGCAGGAAGTAAAGCGTCAACATCAGTAGTAAATATTGTCTGATGAATATTGAGGTGCATGTAATAAAATTAATGTTCCTACAGGCTGAGTGGGTTACAAAATTAGGTAAATCACAGGTCAGACCAAAATTAAACACATTTGTATCGTAAATTTCAAGCTTTTTGTATGTTTAAAAACACATGCACACTTGTAGAAGAAAGTGTGCCATTGATCGGTTTAAGTTCAATAAAATGTAATTTATGTAATATTCATTGTCAGTATATGTTGTGAATTCTTTAGAATAAGCTACAACAACAAAAAAATATTCTGCCTCAACTAAAATTAATGCGTTGAAAATGACTGAATTTATCGATGAAGCATAATTGCTGAAATATAAAATGGCAAACCTGTTTAAAAAAAAAACAAGAAGCGATTATTGTGAGATTATTTAAATATAGGTACAAAATGATTAGCAGCTTTAATGCTTAAAATATCTGATAAGATTAAAATTAGTTCTCATTCTGAAATCGACATATAGATAAAACATTGCGTGTAACACTGCATACCGAACAGAGTTGTCGTTCCTTATCCGCTAGGGTCCCCGTGAGAAATACTCTTCCGGTCAGGACCGTAGCAATAGACCGTGGCTATTTATAGCCACCGTCTAAAAAATTATTTACATTAGCTAATAACATTAAAAATAGATTTTTCCGCTATCCGTTTTTTGGAGTAAAAAAAAATTATTACCAGGGCACAAAGGCCTTCCATTAACGAAACGGCAAGCCATTGCGAAATGTGATGCAATCGGCAATTAATTGTGCTTATTCATTGGATAAAAGTAACAGGGGGCGGAGTTTTCTCACGATCGGTGTTTTCTTATGATCGGTCTAACCTTAGAAATAAATAAATAATTACCTCTGCACCTGTGGTTTTTCTCTGTCGAGTCCAGCATGACTATGTCTTTGATCTGGGTCTCTTTGCATAAATGTACATACTGTACAATAGATCCGCAATTTACCCTTATTCTTAATTGTACGATCGGAACTAAGGTGGTTATATTTCGAATGAAACATTCTACCTCTACGTATGATGCATAAAAGGGACAAACCTCCTCACCAGTGCACGTTGCAAAATTGCCAAAATCAATTTTACACATATCACATCCCGATGCCCCTCCAAATAGTATACAGACAGAGAAAAGAATCACAAAATGCATTTTAAGGAGGTAATAAAATCTTATCTTTTATGTAGCAGTGTTATTAAATAACTGAAATGCACTAATTCTGAACTTTTAATCATGAAATTAAAGTTTACCCTTTCACGTGATATTTTGATCAGTCATTAACACCCGTTAACAGTGCGGGTTAGGGTGATCCCGAACAAATAAAAAGTGATGATAACCAATTTTTTTGGACTCTGTATACAGACAATCACTGTATTGTGTATATCGTCTGACCATTATGACATACATTTGTGTCTATCAAAATTTGCTTATTTGGTCATTCTGTACCTGACGAGGATACTGATTACACAAAAAGTCGCTTTTTCGATAATTTTAAGTTTTATGAATTGTTTTGATTTGAACGACAATTGATTTGATTTGAAATTCCCTTTTAATAATTGTAGGCCAAACCAGTTAGGAGGGTGCGTAAGGGAATTAATGTCACGCGTTCGAACTCGTGATTAACCTAGTGGCCGTGTTTGACGGTTTTAAGTTTGCAAACATGTCATTTTTCAAAAAGTCATTTAGACAATTTCTAAGGAGAAAAGTACCTACCGATCTCCTTCATCCCTTTCTCACGATGAAGTTTTAAGATAGTGATAATATATATCAAATTCCGACAAAATTTGACAGCAGGGGTACCAAATATAATTACCAAAAAAAAAAAATGAACAAAAGAATAAAAAATCAAAGTAACATAAAAAATGAAAGGATGAGTTTCAGAAAAGATAAGAAAGCATAATGGGCCCCTCCATCTTTTTTTCCTAAACCCAAATTGCCTCGAAATTTGATTTATAATATTTTTCTTAATTTCTTTAAAATTATAATGAGCACGAAAATTTTCAAAGCTGTATTAAAACCGAAGAAAACGCTCAATAAAATTGTCTTTGGAATATATTTACTAGGATTCAAACATGGCAATGTAAGTTTTTTTTTTTTTTTTAATTTCAGAAATACAACTAGTATTTATTTCAGAAATACAACTAGTAAATTCTGCACAAGAAAAATAGCGATAAAATTATTTATTTCTCTTAAATATAATTTTAAGTCGCTGTACTTGCGGGGAAGTGCGTCAAGTAATGAGAAATCTCGCGCAAGCGATTAGCGACTTGGATGACCTGCCATGTCCGTGAGTAATTGATAATAGAAAAAAAAATAACACGATTTAATAAAAAAAAAGTTAGCTACAAGTGAGTCAATTTTTTTAAACACACATTACAATGAGAACTTCAGCCAGACAACTGTAAAGTAAAAAAGTAAATTTAGGGATAACTTGAAATATGAAGCAGCTTTGTGTGAAAATATCTTTTGTAATAGAATGTAGAACGAAGTTGTAAATTAGTCTTTTAATTTTTTTTTTTTTGGTTTAAGTATGGAGCAGTGTACCACTCCAATTCTTTCTTCGTAAGTGTCGTTTGTGTTGTTTTTAGAAATAAAACGTACTCTCCAGTGTATATGATTTTAATCTCCGTTCTGTTTACTTAAACCAAATTTTTCTTTATGATTTACACTTAAAAACAATAAAATTGATCATCATTTTCCCCCATATGTAAAGTACTCCAGTAGCATCCAGAAAGAGGACGTACAGCTCCTCACCGGGATGTTCGTCAGGGTTAGTATTTTTTCCCCAACAATTAAAAGTTTCAATTGTTTTATTGTACAGAAATAATAAATTCTACACTCAACTTTCACTCAAAATTAATAGCATTTCATATTCTGTCCGTACATATATAGCACGCCGATGTCAAAGAAGAGGAGGGGAAACCTGTTAGTACATTTTATATTTAATGAAACACAATTTCTTGTAAATGATCTTAGAAATATACGTATATATTTTTTTTCATATATTCTTAAGTTTAGTCCATCCACTCCGTCGGTGCCGATTGGGTCAGTAAATTACTTTTGATTTTATCCTTTTAAATATTAAATTTGTAATTTATACATTCTAGTATGCAGTAAATATAATGTGACCCTAAATTCTCATGTTCATTTAGATTACCCCCCAATGCGCCGATTCGTCCAACGTTAGTATGATTCTTTTTTATTAAATTAAAATATTTTTGTCACTGAGTTATGTTTTTTTTTAAATGTTTGAATGGTTATATATGTAAAAAAATTTTTTTTGCTCGAATGAATACAAATAATCACACAATGTTTCTTTATTTAACAGGAAAAGGATCGAAATCGTCACAATTAGCGACGAGTAAGTTACGTAACAAATTTACATGTTTCATTTGGTTTAATTTTAAATATATATAGATTTTTTTAGTTCCAAATTTTACCTCCTTTTTCCCATAGTTCAACCACGGAGAGTTACTGCCTTCTGGACAGTAGGTATGTATGTCTTTTTTAATCACCATAGAATATCTGTTATATCAAATACTAACTGTATGATATTTATGTCATTTTTAATGGTTTTGGATGTTTACGATATTTATTCATGCTTTTATGTACATAGAAACGTATAACATTATCTAACCAATTTTGCGCATTTTCTTTACACTGTCTTTTAATCATTTTATTTTAGTCTCGAGAGACAACTGCTGTGAGTTATTATTTTATATAAAAACGATTTCATTTAAAAAAAAGAAAAGAAAGAAAGAGAAAATTAATGATAACTTTTTACGTGTATGTAAATTAAGAACTATGAAATACAGTTATTTGTTAACAAATATTTATTCAGTATTTCATTAGATAGTCTATTTTTATTCTTTTTTCTTTCATTTATTTATTAATTCTATATTTATTTTTTATTTGTTTTATATTAATTTTTTTTACATAGGGATGACACTGTATTTGGGTAAGTTTACATTTAAGGTTGAAAATAAGATAGATATAATGGGAATATTATTGTCACGAATTTATATATATATATATATATATATATATATATATATATATATATATATATATATAAATGTTAATGAATTAGATAAAAATTTCTCTAACCTAATGATGAGGTTTGTGTACAATAAATTTCAGATCGCTTGAGGGAAACGCAAGTATGGCCTCGGCCAGCACCTCCACTGCGGCGATGGAGCCCGAGGAGCCCGAGAAATGATTGGAAAATTAAGTCTATGTTGATGATTGAAAATAAAATGAATGCACTGAAATAAAATTAACAAATGAATATTTTGAATGTAATTAAAAAAAAAATTAAATGAAATTTTTTTTTTGGTCATGCATTTAACAGTAATGTCTTTGATTAAATTTCTTACATAAAATTAACAAACAAAAAAATTAAATATAACTTCAAAAAAAAAATCTATTTTTTTTTTGTCATGACTTTAACAGTGTTTTGTTTGAATAAATTTCTAAACCTAAATAAACAAACAAATATTTCAAAGACATAAATGAAAAAAAAAAAACAAATAAATAAATTGTATTTTTTTCCCTATGAATTTAGCAATATTTTGTTTGATTTAATTTCAGATTAACAGAGGTCCCCTTCCCCCCAGACAGGAGGAGAAAATGGACATGTTTTAAAATTAATAAATATTTTTTTAAAAGTGTTTGCATTGTTAGTTGTGTATATTGCAATTGAATTACTTGAAAGAAAGAAAACCTGGTATCTATAGTTCCAGAAATCTGGACACTGAGCAATGGATTGATTGATTTAAAAAAAAAATTCTGCTTTGGTGTGATGACTCATATTTCCAATCACATTGGAAAAAAAATAGTTTTCAATATATTCCAGAAAGTAACATTAAAGTTTGCGTTTAGGAAAAAAGAGGCATTTTTTTTTATATAACTATCTCTTGGACGAAAATGTACAGAAGACAATGTGTACAAAAACCGTTTATCATTGTGTCCAATATTTCCGATGACGCCCTTGGGTACTTCTGATTATTTTTCTTATCAAATATGATGATTGATTTATTTCATTTTTGTTTCCGCAAAAAATAATTATATCAAATATTTACAACTTTATTTAAAAAAAAAGTTTTTTTACTTTAACAAGCATCTATTGAATTATTATATTATTAGTAAAAGACGGGGGGATTTTTTCCATTAGCGTCTTCGGATATTCTAGATCCCATATTTTTTTCATAAACGGTATTCTATGTAATTTCTTCAATAATGTCTTGAGTGAATTGAAATAAATAAAAGTATGATTTATTATTATAACACACTGTTAATGTATTTAAATTATGAACCTGTGAAAATTGTTAAAAGACTGTTTAAGCAGAAAGACAATTTATTAAAGATCTTTGAAATTTCTTCGATTTTTGTAACCATGAAGATTTATTGTATTAAAAACCCATCACTACTTATTTTATAAGAAACTATATTCATTTTTGTTTTTAAAGCAATACAAAACATAATTCATTTACTTTTTTATTCTAAAATTATTTGATATACGACTATTAGTAAAGAAATTAAAATTATTGATATTCTATATTTAAAAGAAAATATATAAAAGAAAATGTCAGCTTGACGCCTTTGTGGTCGTTCCTTTGATTAATATCTTTTTGTAACTTTGAAAAAATAGGTATTTTAAATAATACATTTTTTTTTACATATGGAAAAATCGTTATTGATATTTTTTATAAAAAAAATTAGGAGGGTATTGCAAAATCGGGATGAAACAAAGAAAAGAAAGATTGAACCGACTACGTAACTAATAAAGGTATAACGCTAAAAAAATACTAACCGTTGTAAATGTCAGTTCGACCCTCGGAATCTCTCAGGAAACTGGTGCCTGAAGTCGACAAAAAGGTTGGTGACGAATAAAAGAGATGGAGTTTGGCAAGAATTCCTAAGAAACCAGAATCAAATGGAGTTTTGCCAAGTTCAATTTCAAAGTCAAACGACTTAAATATTAAATTGTGAAAAAATATACCTTGAGTGTGCTCAGATTATTTGTGTTCACTGACATTAATATGTAATTATGTTTAGTAAAAAATTGTTTCAAATTGTATGTTTTTAAACAATATTTTAAAAAACTTCTTAAAACTGTTCTTGTCATAATTGATGGGTTTGCAAATAAATTTACATTAATGATGTCAGGAAAACGCCAGAACAGGCGCCATTATAGAACTGGAAATTCGTCGCCTCAAACTGGAGGCAACATTCTCCGATCGATCTTAAATATTTACAAGTTGAATAAAATGTTTCATTCACAACTAATTAATAAAACGAGGACTTTACTGCTCACTAATATCGCTTTTATGGTTTCCTTCATCCCATTCAAACAGAAACATTTATTCAAACAGACTGTTGAATACATTTTACGGAACTGATGACATTTGTTATAAGTTGGTGCATTTTAGACATCTCGCGAGAAATAGGTAAACAACACTGTTGTTTTATGTGTGTGTTTGTCACATTATATATATATATGAATCTAGAATGCCGCTTCCAGTTCGAGGCGGCGAATTTACAGTTATCGCAGTAGCGCTGGTTCTTCCGTTTTTCTTGCACAAAAAATATCAAAATTGTTTTAAAAAAGCCAGAAAAACTTCAGATATTTCAATGTAGACCACCAGAAGAATGGATTTCCACCAGTCTAGCAAACCCGACACGCAGAAACGCGACGGGATGAATGTAGAAAGCAGACAAGGGGGACAAATCGCTGTACTGCTGGATACAAGACTTCAGATAAATGAATGAGGGACAAAACGGAAATCAACTACTTCTTTGTCATTATTGTCTCCAAACGGTGTTTTTAAAATATAAAAAAACATAGTATTTTCTGGGGGGTTTTCACCTTAATTGTGCTTATGTGTTGAAAAATTTAATTCAGAACTAATGACGATGAAACATTAGTGGTGTTTAATAAATTGCATTTATGTTATACATCATCAAAACTTCTCTACTAGGCAATCGTACTATTAATCGTTTGTCAATATGATTTTAGCATACTCGCTTTTTGATGTACAAAACAAACTTTCCCGTAAGACAGTTATCCCAACGTAAGTATATCGGAAGTTCAACCCTTAGATATTTTTTTGTTCAAAATGCGTTTTTTCAATTTATAAAGAAATATGAATTTTTTTTCGGTTACGAATTGTGAACGCCCTTATAAATATACACCCTGGGATTCATTGTTAAACAAACATGCCCACCAAGTGATTTCGAGACTTTAAAAAATGATTTTATGAATGAATAACGAATTCAAATACGTTTATAGATAACAATCAGAATACAGGTGTCACGTTTCATTCACCTGTGAGAGAGGCGCTAGAAGGATTACTCCACCTTAAATGAAACCTTCTAACATTATATAAGCATTCAGGGATACTTTTTTAAAACTTACTGATCAATATACATCATAAACAATAGAGAAAACAAAACATACACAATGAATTCATAATACCTAAAAATAATTCGGAAATAAAAACGTTGCCAGAAAAGTTCGAAAAGTAGTTAAAACATCCACAAATTGTTAATTCTATCCTAATTAGGTCGCTTGTATTTTTTTCCACTATGATGAAAAATTATCAATTTTTAGCTCATAAATTTAAGACGGATAGTGTTTAAAATGTCAAATTACTTATATGATTCTAGGTCGTATGTGTTTGATTCATTTTGATAAACGTGAATAATGTTCTAAGGTATAAATTAACATTTTGCGAAGGTCTGCAGATTTGTTAACCCGTACATAATATCATTTTTTCTCCGTTTTGAACGAAGGTCTCAAACCAATACAATTCCAAAGGTTCACTACAAATCATGGTAGAGACAAATTAAATCCCTATATTCCCGTTCGATTTTAAAGATTTCCTGCCAGCAACAGTGACTGTATGTTTTATAAGATAAAAAAAACAACAACATGTTAAACAGTAAAATACATGCTTGATTTGGCCTCGTGTAGCAATGCTAATGAAATATTTTTTTTTTTTTTTTTTTTTTACTCTCAAGAAACATAATAAATAAATTCAATACAGTTTTTTAAATATTCTTTCACGCGTGCTCACTCTCTCACACTCAATCTAATTGGTAGAGGCTGCTTAAATTAAAAAAAATAACGAAAGAATTAACCCCCCCCCCCCAAAAAAAAAAACAAAAAACAAAAAACAAAAACATAACTAGATGCAATCTCGTTGCGAGCAACGAGAGGTCTTCCGTTTGAATGGACCTTAAAAAGGCTGTCGAGATAGTTTCTTTTATTTCTCAACACCTTCTAAAATTCTAGTAAGCCTCTCTAAAGATTTCAACAGACATATCTTAATTCTACAACAGGGCGCTATTACTGTGATTTATGATAAAATTCAAACGGAAATTAGTAAAATCCACAATTTTAGAGATAATATTTTCAATCGAAACAAAATTAAGGGGGAAAAAAAGAGTCGGCACTCGGAGATTGAACCTGGGTCGTCCGGACAAAAGTGTTACACTCTAACGTGGATATATTTTAGAACAAAAATACATATTCTCCATTCATTATAGGGTCTGTATGGTAACATGACTGAAAAAATATTTTAAAACAAGAAAAGGTGAAAAAAAAAATGAATTTTGTTTCTTTCAATGACGACCGGAAGTTACGATGGACTTTCGGAGTGTGAAGGGCACTGCGGATAAAGAGTAATAATCATCAGTGAAATTTTTAACTTTCTAATTGAAATTTGAAAAAAATCGTGATCAAACAAAAACATGAACTCTTTGATAAATGTATCTCGGGACCGGAAGTGAGGATCAAAATATTTAAATAGACATACTGTGGTTTCATCAATATTCGTTGAATACCAATTTTCGTGGATTTCGTTGTTAAGTTTATCCATGAAAATAAATGTTCACTGAAGTGCAATTTCTACTAACAGTTTGTATTGATAGTGTCATTGGCCACGAATTTACGTATCCTTGAAACTGTGATTTTCACTTTAACCACAAAAATTGATACCCTTGAATATTAATGAAACCACAGTACATGTATATTTATACTGGACAAAAAGCGCTATCATTGTGATTAATAATTTTCATAAAATTAAAACAGAAAATCGATCGTTTCAAAGATAAAATCGTAAATCGCTGAAAATTTGAAAGTTCCATCTTTGGCACTTTTAAATACACATCGGGTGCAACCGGTCAACAGGGCATTCTTACTCATCCTAGGTACTTGATATTGATTTTTATAATGATGTATATAATGATTAACATTAAGTACATAGAGAAGAATGCACCAGGTCGCTATAAACTACATTTGTATTGTGTGTGTGTGTGTGAGAGAGAGAGAGAGAGAGAGAGAGAGAGAGAGAGAGAGAGAGAATGATTAATTAATCATGTATGTAGTTCTTTGTAAATAATTATAAACTTAAGATTTTTAATAATTATAACCCCCATGGACCCTGCCGTAATGAATTTTTTTTTATTAAAAGTGAAAATTCAGTCATTTTGTTTTAACATTGTATTTCGCCGATCGGTATTTGCATCTGTTTAATCCCCCACAGGTGGTCACTTTTCACACCTTGTCCCAGTCACTCGGTCCTGTGTATATTTTCGTGTTTAACTTCGGAGGTTTTTCTTAATCTAAGACAGACAAAAGACTTGTATATGTAGACATACACAAAAAGGAAAAAGTACACCACCTATAATAAAAATGATTTTTTAGTGTTGACTTCCGATTAGTAAGAAGACAATCATTAAACAATTCATTTTTTCAAATCATTTCAATCTATACTCATTATGCCGAAACTATAAATGAATACATAATTTTTGGACACCTAATGTACATTTATCCACTAGCCACATTACATACATAGGTCTTTCAGAAAGTTTGGTTGTTCAAGTCGTTACCGTTTTTGAGATCTCGGCAAAATAAGGTTTTTTTGTCTCGGGATAGGAAACGGACAAACGGAAGTGCTCAATGAAAATTAAATTTAATATTGATTGTATACTTGCCTATCGTACATGATTGTTTATAGAGCTAACTGAAATTATCAAAGGAAAACAGTTAAACTGATAAACAGCTTATAATTTGTTTGAACTCTTCCGGTGTGTACCGGAAGCGATGGTCGACAAAATGAAACCGTTTAAACACATGTTCAATCAAATGTCTATCATCCATGTAAGTTTCGTGTCTTGATCACTTACAGTTTCTAAGATATCTAGGGTACAAAAATTTGCTTTTATAAAGCTACCCGAGATAATTGAGATATCTCACCGGAAGTAGAGTGTTGTTGTTTATTTAACATCGGATAGATGACATATGTAAATATTTATATATATTTCAATTCTATGTAAAGAATATTTAATGCTTAAAAAATTATTTTTGAAGAGCTTCCGGTGACGACCGGAAGTTACGACGAACAAAACAAAATAGTTTAAACACGGTCTATCATACTATAAAGTCTGGATGTTCAAGTCTCTATCGTTTTAGAGATCTCGATGCGACAAGCTTTTTGTTGCGGGACAGGAAATGGACGACTGAAAATGAACTTTGACAAAATGTAAAGAAAAGCCTGGAGATATTATCATTATCTATCATCCCTGAAAATTTAAAGAAAAACTATCCAGTCATATCTGAGAAATCTTGTGGATTTCACCATGCATCGGACACCCTTGGATTTTTATCTTTCAAAGTCCAGATATAAATAAAACTTGTTTCAAAAGTTCCAAATTTTACTCTTGCTTAATTATTCGAGAAAATTTAGCGAAATTCTTCAAAAGGTATGAAATAAAGGAAATAAATAAAGTGTTTATATAGCTATTTCACCATGGATCGGACAATACTATAAGCATCGCACAGTTATACATTGGAGATTAAAAATGAGAAAATTTTCTGGTTTTAATGTGAAAATACAGAGGTTTGGAAAATTAAATTTATTCAATTGGTATTTAGATTTGTTTTAATGTAAATCCTTGAATCTACAGTCAGGAATTAGACTAGTGCTTCTGTTTACATGAATATGAACCATAGAGGTAATTTATCGTGCCAGCACCTACTGGAACTCTAGATTAAAAAGGCAGTATCTAAAAAACTCGAATTTTGAGTGGTCCGAGGAAAATGCTTTGCATTAATCATTTTTTTTTTAAATTTTATTTTATTATAGAACTGTCCGATGCATGGTTAATTTCTGTTCGATCCATGGTGAAATGAATATATGAAGCAAAATTGACCTTAACATTAATTGTTATTTATTTATTTTAATCAAATTGTTTTAAAACTAATTCACAATCAAATGCACAACATTCAAATAATGATTTTGTGTCAAATCTTCGTAACTTAATTTTCACTGATGGCGTATTTGACGTCATTTTATGAAGCCTATATGGCTATTTTTTTGACAATGTGACTGTCAATATAATATATGATGTAGTTCATTAGTTCTTATTCAGGGATATACGAAACAGTATAAGAGCGCATGCACATTTATTTGTATATATTTCAACGGTATTTTGAAACGAGCTCTTTTGTTTGCTGGACAAAAGGCGCTTTTATTGAAATTTCTGATAAAATTAAAACCATAAATATTTAAAATTCATGATTTCAAAGATGAAATCGTATTAAATCAAAACAGAATTAAAGAAAAAATAACATTCGGCACTCGGGGAGTGAACCCCGGTCGCCTGGACACAAGTCCACCACTCTAACGACTGAGCTACGCGGACTCTCGCTTCAGTACTTTGGAGCCCAAAAATCTCGAGAATGCGTGCATCGATTTTAAAACAAAATAATTAAAGCGTCTCTATCGAATAATAAACAATTTTCAAAACAAAAAAGTTGAAAATTAATGTTTTTGTTTCCTTCCGGCCAGGATAGGTAAAAATGTTGGAAGCATTCCATTTTGCACTGTTTTGTGTAGTACAGTACAGATTTAATTTTTACAGACTCCAACAAATCGAACAAAGAACCAGTTTTTCTTTCAAAAGTTTCATGGCAGCTGAACATTAGTTATTCTAGCCTTAACAAAGTAAAGGCAACGGGAATTTGTATTTCACAAAGAAACCCCAGAAATTCACAAAATATCTAAAATTATGATTAATGGTAGCTGAACATTAATTATTCTAGCCTAAACAGAGTAAAGGCAAACAAAAAATTCACAAAATATCTGAAAATATGATTTTAAGCACTGCTTACTTAAACATTTCGAAATTGAAATGAAAACAAGAAATTAGAAAACAAAAAAACCATCTTGACCATAGTCCATCAAATTATGTCTTCAGGAGACCAAATCCGAACAAAGAACCAGTTTTCTTTTAAATGTTTAATGGTAGCTAAACATTAGTTATTCTAGCCTTAATAAAGTAAAGGCAACAAGAATTTGTATTTCACAACCCCCCCCCCCCCCAGAAATTCACAAAATATCTGAAAATATGATTAATGGTAGCTGAACATTAGTTATTCTAGCCTTAACAGAGTAAAGGCAAAGGCAATTTGTATTCCACAAAAAAGTCAAAGGCAATTTGTATTTCACAAAAAATTCACAAAATATCTAAGATATGATTTTAAGCACTGCTTACTTTAACATTTCGAAATTGAAATGAAAACAAGAAATTGAAAAACAAAAAAAACATTTTGACCATAGTCCATCAAATTATGTCTTCAGGAGAGCAAATCCGAACGAAGAACCAGATTTCTTTCAGAAGTTAAATGGTAGCTGAACATTAGTTATTCTAGCCTTAACAAGAATTCGTATTTCACAAAACCACGCAAGAAATTCACAAAATATCTAATAATATGATTAATGGTAGTTGAACATTAGTTATTCTAGCATTGACAGAGTAAAGGAAAAGGCAATTTGTATTCCACAAAAAAGTCAAAGGCAATTTGTATATCACAAAAAAATCACAAAATATCTGAAAATATGGATTTAAGCACTGCTTACTTAAACATTTCAAAATTAAAATTATAACAAGAAATAAGAAAACATAAAAACATCTTGACCATAGTCCATCAAATTATGTCTTCTGGAGAGCAAATTCAAACGAAGAACCTGTTTTCTTTGAAAAGCTTAATGGTAGCTGAACATTAGTTATTCTAGCCTTAACAAAGGCAACAGGAATTTGTATTTCACAAAAAAAAAAACAACCCAGAAATTCACAAAATATCTAAAATTATGATTGATGGTGGCTGAACATTAGTTATTCTAGCCTTAACAGAGAAAGGGCAAAGGCAATTTGTATTTCACAAAAAATTGACCAAAGATTTTAGTGCTTACTTAAAAATTTCAAAATTAAAATGAAAGAACCAGTCTTCTTATGGTAGCTGAACATTTCGTTGTTGAAATGAAAACTAGAAATTAGAAAAAAAAAAAATCTTGACCATAGTCCGTCAAAGTATGTCTTGAGGAGAGCAAACTTTTAATCCGTCATGACAATTTATTCCTCTTCAGCAAGTTCAATTGATGATCTATCAATAGAAGGAAAAGAAGTAGACAATTAGAATTTAACTTAAGTATGTTTTTTTTTATAAATAAATGTACAAGTATAATGATGTTGTAACCTTTTAAATAAGGAGTTAAAATGTACTTTTAATTATAGACTTCCCGTACATCACCTTAAATGGGAATGAAGCAAAGGATTCTTAAAAGAGTGAGCTGACAATAATTTGTATGTTGAAACTAGATGTGTTGTAACGCCACAAATGCCCCCGCAAGCAGCCAAAACTTTAAATGGAAACATTTGTTTGATTCTAAAAGAAGTTAGTATCCCTGAGAATTACTTAATTTTCTTAAGTTCAAGAGGCATATCAGACTAGAACCGATTTCAAACTCAACCTGTATTTTCTATTAAATAACCCCCATATGAAATATCCGCTTTAGATATGCATTCCTTCAAAAGGTAGAGAGCGGAAACCGAGAGTTTGTCATTTTTTTCAAAGTTCAAGACGCATAACTCTGTCAAGTCATTGAACCGGAACCACATTCAAAGTTGAACTGTATTTTCTAGAAAATGACTTACATATGAATTATCAGTTTTATATAAGCACCCCATCAAATGTAAAAGTGGAAACAAAGAATTTCCCTTTTTTTTTCAATGTTCAAGAGGTATAGGTGTCAAGAATCATTGGATTGGAAAAATTTGAACGCAACCTGTATTTTTTAGTGAAAAAAAAACACATATGAAATATCCTTTAAAATGAGTGGGAAGTGAAAAATGGTCATTTTTTTCTCATTCTTTTGAAAGTTCAAGGACATAACTCTGTCAAAAACCATCGGCCCGAAACTAAATTTGAACTCAATCTGTATATTTCTGCGACACATCTGTCATCCATACATTAAATTTGAGTTGAATGAGTGCAACGGTTGTTGAGATAATGATCAGAATGTGAATTTCTAAATTTCAAGTTTAAGAAGCATAACTCTGTGAAAAATCATCGGACCAGAACGATATTGGAACACAACCTGTATGTTAATATGACACCGCAATATATTAAATTTGAGTTGAATGTGCCCAAGGGTTGTTGAGGTAATGATCAGAAAGTGAATGATGGAATGACAGAAAGGGCTGATAGGCATAGGGCGAGGGCATAAAAATGGTTTAAACATGACCTTGTCCTTAAGATCAGGAACAAGTACTTTATACGAGTTACTGGTTTATCAAGTTTGATCTACATCAAGCAAAATGTTTTCAATATTTAAAGTAAATGACACTCCTATGTTAATACAAATTTAATTCATTAACACATTAAGATATGTGACCTCAAAACAAAGAAGGGATTTTTACTTTGTAGGAGTTATGTATAAATTTTGATGTCAATCAAGCAAAGAGTTGTAAAGATTTCCATGGGATTACCAGTGTATCAAGTTCGATATATCTATAAAAAGCATATAAAATACTGTAGAAGATGTTTATATCAAAGTACCAAGGACCTTAAAATTTGCTTAAATATATGGATAATTTACTTTACCCTATTGATAATTACTTATTTTTAAGCATTGATTATAAGCTTGGTTTACTGTAAGTGACTTTTTACAAAGGTGGGTTAATAAAAATACTGTGATAGATAGTATTTTGGATTGGTAGTCTTTTAAAACTGTCAGAACTTATGTGTATTTCAACAATTGTAATACTGAAAGATGACTTAATTGAGTTTTTTGAATTTTTACAACTTACATCTCCACAATATTCCTTCCTCTGGTGATAGCTTTCAGCATCATGTTGGGTGAAAATTCACCCAATGGGAATATTGTTTGCATGAGGTGTCCCTCCATCTTCCATAAATGATCCTTCACTAGGATGGATAGCTCATCTCTAAAATAATTCAAATTGTAAACTGTGGTAAGTTTTGATTTATTGAATAGAGGTGTTAACAATTTAGGGAAAGAAATTTTTGATAAATTTCACTTGATTTTTTGTTTATTTCGATAAATAGTATGTCACCTTAATTACATTTGATTTATATTGAATGATTAGTTACTAAATATGAAGAAGGGAAGATAACTCTATTAATTGATAAAACTCCCTCCCCTTGAACCCTTTCAAAATGCTTTCACAATATCTTAAAGCTGAACATTGCTCGTAAATAGGCACTGTCCGCCATATTTCTATTTAATCAGCGCTATCCCTACCACCCAGAAGGAAACTATCATCAAATAAACAGGTCTTTATTTTCTTGGTTAATATGCAGTCATTTTTTTTTTAATGCAGACTCAGCGGAAGTAAAGAAGAAGCTTTTTAATCATTGAATGGACTTGACACTATATGACTTTTCTGGTCCTGGAGTCAGAAGCCCTACCTGAAGGGACATAGAATTTATAATTATGGTAGAGGGCTTGCTAGTCTAAAAAATAATGAATTCAGTTTTCCTTACAGATGTGCAAGACATCCATATATATTTGATACAAAACGAGATGCAGATTTTCTAAGCTTTAATGCATTTTTACTATATGGCCATAGTGGCCCCACCCTAGGGCCTGAACTTCTCACCAAGGGCCCATAAATTTCATTATTTTGGTAGAGAGTTTCATGGACATCATAACCATGCATTCATTGTTTTTCCTCATATGTGTGGGAGAAGTATAGAAGATTTTTGAAAGTTTTGGCTTTTTCGCATACTAGTATTTGGATGTTTCTATGATGCCCTGGAGGTGGTAGAGCCATGAATTTCACATTTTAGATTAATCTTACCATAGAGGTGCTTCACACTAAAATTTGTAGCAATTCGCCTTGTGTTAAATGTTATGAGATTATCAATAATAATTGCCCTTACTCATCAAAGCAAGCAGCTTCAATTATGCCATTAACATGTTCTTCTTCATTCAAGACCTGAAAGAGATAGAAAAAGAAATCATTTGAAATTTTGTTTAAACAAAGCTGTTTCTAATGATTGTTGTGAAAGGTTAACACTCATATACACAGAAATAATAATGATATGCATGGATAATTTTGAATTAAATTTTTTAGATGAGGCATCCTGTTTAACAATCTTTTAAATCTATAGACATGACCAGGTACAATACATGTCTATGGATGTCATTGCATGACCTTGAAATCTTGAGCAATTTTCAGTGGAAGAAATAGATGGGTTATTTTTAAGCGCGGCCGTTTGTTAAATCCGGCTAATTTTCAAGGTTTTAGGGTATAATTTGGATTTAGCAGTTTGAAATGAAAATGTGAAGTGGACCACAGTAATTTGCAGATATTGTAAATGGGTTTGAATAAATAAGGACATGTATACATTTAAGCTGACTAGTAAGTTTGTAAGATCAGAGTCCTTAATTGATATTGAACTGGTCCCCTTAATCTTTTAATATGTGCATACACTCTTTTCTACAAAGGATCAGTATGAAGAATTACAATTGTCCATATGTTTAAATAATATTGTAACTAATAGAGTTCAGTATCATAAAATATAGAATTGCAGCAGAATTCTTAATGATGTAATACTTACCAAATAGTGATCACATCATCATTTTCCAATTCAAAGTTTTTGAAAGCATCTAGTAAATTCTATTCTAATTTTCAATTTTTTGACTAGTTTGTAAAACTTTAGAGGTGCATGACAGGGGATAAGTTTTGAACATTACATCTGGGTAAAATTTTTAAATAAGTGGGTAATGTAAGGTTTGAAGTGTTATATGAGGGGTATAAATTGTTGAATATTTATTGCATTCATTTTGTGGTTAGTTGATTTCATGTTAATTTTAAATTTGAATTCCCTCTTATCATAGGTCTAGCTCTTATTGCCAAGGCATGGTGGAAAAGTCTTTAAAGTTTATGATAAATTCAGACTACCCAAAAACAGGATAATGTCCATATTAAAAAAGATGAAGTATGGTTATACCTCTAGAGTTGTTGAGGGGTTCGAGTTCAAACTTGCACGGTTTGAGTAAAGGTCTAGTGTTAGGCAGGAAAGAAGAACTGTTTGGTCAAGTTCACAATCGATGGCCAGGTTGACCATATTCCCCCAAAGTTTTATCTCTATCGATCCCGATTGATCTTTAATTGTGATGATCTTTCTTTTGCTGGTTCCTGTTTCAAGGACACTTGACATCTGTAAAAAGATAATATCTTGAAATCAATATTTTTTTCCTTTAAAATCTGAATCATCAGATTTACAAGATTAGCTGCGTGTTTAATACACTTGAACAGGAGCATAACAATTTGCATTTTTTTCGAAACTTTTTTTTGGTTTGTATAGGGAGTGCTTTACAACTACAGCCAAGCTGAATTTTGTTACAGTATTATCATGATAACAGAAAAGTAATAAACAATTAATAATATTACATGGTTACGTAATAAATTAAATATTATGAAATATAAAATACTCATTTAATATTTTTTTCTTTAAATGTTAAAATAATATGCCATGTATTATGGATCATTCTATACGTATTGTATTTTGAGACTAGTGATGTGATGGTTCATTTTATCTACACTTACTCTTTCAACAGTTCCTTTAATGGACACTCTCTGTCCTTTTTCTTTTGTTTTCACTGCAGCAATTTCTTGGACTGGTGGATTAGGAATGTTGCAATTTCTGAATAAGCAATTTTAGTGTCCACTGTGTCAAGGACCTTAAAGTTAAATGAAATTTTTATGTAAAGGACTATATTTAGTTCTGTGCCCGCAAAGATGATATTCTCAATTTTGAAAGAGTAGTCTAGCTGTAATGAGTAATGTTTGTAGAAGTTTGTAACATAGTTCAGTTTTAAAGATACACATCTTTATTCCTAGATTTTATGCTCTTTCACATAATTAATAAGAGGCCCATGGGCCACATCGCTCACCTAAGGAACAATAAGTATGATAAAATCAGCTTAAAGGAGTCATAATACAAACTATCTAGACAGTGTAGTATAATACATGTAGATCTTGTATATAAATAAAAATCAATTTTTCCACTGGATATTCTTATGTTTATTATCTTTAGTCCCTTTTCTAACAGGATGATTTTATAGTAATATCTCTGTTGCAAGCATGGATGCAACTGTGCCCTGTACAAGAACTGCAGAAGAAACTTCTGGAATGGTGTGCTCAGCAACTGTGTCAACAGAAACTTCATCTAGCATTCGTGGTGCCACATTGTCAGAGGAGATGTCGCCAACCATTTGGGCGACTCCAGAAATTGATTCAACTGAAAGAACAAGCAGTCCAGCTATTCCGGTTGAAAGTACGTTGTGTGAAATCACCTTTGGAAGCTCAGCGGAGCGATCATCTGACACTTTCATCCCCTCAGGAGATTCAACCTCTTTAGTCAGTGAAGAAAGTATGACAGTCCAGTCCTCTGTTGCAAGCATGAAAAAAATGGGGGTGATGTCTAAGGATGCAACTGTGCCGCATTCAAGTACTGTACAAAAGACTCCTGGAATGATAAGCTCAACAACTGTGTCAACAGAAACTTCCTCTAGCATTATTGGTACCACATTGTCAGAGGAGATGTCGCCAACCATTTGGACAACTCCAGAAATTGATTCAACTGAAACAAGAAGCAATTCAACTATTCCTTTTAAAAGTACGTCGTGTGAAATCACCTTTGGAAGCTCAGAGGAGCTATCATCTGACACTTTCATCCCCTCAGGAGATTCAACCTCTTTAGTCAGTGAAGAAAGTATGACAGTCCAGTCCTCTGTTGCAAGCATGGATGCAACTGTGCCCTGTAAGAGTACTGCAGAAGAAACTTCTGGAATGATGTGCTCAGCAACTGTGTCAACAGAAACTTCCTCTAGCATTCGTGGTGCCACATTGTCAAAAGAGATGTCTCCAACCATTTGGGCGACTCCAGAAATTGATTCAACTGAAAGAACAAGCAGTCCAGCTATTCCGGTTGAAAGTACGTTGTGTGAAATCACCTTTGGAAGCTCAGCGGAGCGATCATCTGACACTTTCATCCCCTCAGGAGATTCAACCTCTTTAGTCAGTGAAGAAAGTATGACAGTCCAGTCCTCTGTTGCAAGCATGAAAAAAATGGGGGTGATGTCTAAGGATGCAACTGTGCCGCATTCAGGTACTGTACAAAAGACTCCTGGAATGATAAGCTCAGCAACTGTGTCAACAGAAACTTCCTCTAGCATTCGTGGTGCCACATTGTCAGAGGAGATGTCGCCAACCATTTGGACAACTCCAGAAATTGATTCAACTGAAAGAACAAGCAGTCCAGCTATTCCTGTTGAAAGTACGTCGTGTGAAATCACCATTGGAAGCTCAGCGGAACGATCATCTGACACTTTCATCCCCTTAGGAGCTTGTACAACTTACACAATGTCTGAGTTGTCAGCTTATTTAACCTCTGTAGTCAGTGAAAACAGTCAAATTAATTATGACACTCTTCGTACATAACTGGTCATTGGTGAAATGCCACAGAAGTCTCTGTTACCTAAACCTTGCAAGGCCCTTAAAGTCAAAATGCCTGCATTTGATCAATGTTTTGATACCCACACACAGATTTACAGAAACACTATTAATACAGGGCTTTACTCACCCACTGAAAATCATGACAATCAGGCTCGGTCAGATGACAGCATCTTAAGTACAGAAATAAACCATTGTCAAAGTATTAACTGTCAACCACAGATTTTCAGTGCTACATTCGAAGCAGATTTGCCAGCATCTGATGATCAATCTGTAAATCCTATCAGGGAAACCTTGTACAGACAGTGTACATCTTTGAAACCCAAGGGTCAAAAACTGCTGCTGGCTGACATGAATTTTTCTGATGATGAGGAGGAATTTGGAGAAACAGACAGTGATAGAGAATCAGTGTATATTCCAGACTTTGACTGTGAAAGCGTTGATGACGACAGTGATGTGTCGGATGAATGGGAATTTCCAAAAGATACTCCTGCTCCTGACAAACATGCTCCAGACAAACATGCTCCTGACAAACATGCTCCTGAAGAACATGCTCCAGACAAACATGCTCCTGAAGAACATGCTCCAGACAAACATGCTCCTGACAATTGTGAAAATCCAGATTTGTTAACATCAAGTGTTCCATTCAAACGCAATATATTGCCAAACAAATGTATTTTTGATGAGACAAATACAAAGATTTATTCGAAGAAATATGAACAGAATTCAAGCAATTCAAAACATGGTAGACTTTATGATACGGTGCATTCTTGCATGTTTTGTTATAAATTGGTGACGAATATACAAACTCATCTTCAACATAAGCATAGAAATGAAAAGGAGGTGAAGGAGATCTTGGGCTTAAAAGAACAGATAGACAAAGTAAAAGAAAATGATGAATATAGGTCAAACTTAAAGAAGCGTTTAAAGAACTTACAAACTCTGATTAGAAACAAAGGAAACAACAGTCATAATCAAAGAGTTCTTGCCGCAGAAGAAGGGGAAATATTGCTGACCAGACGCAGAAAGTCGAATCAATTCAATGTCAAAGATTACGGACCATGTCCGAATTGTCAAGAATGGATTGTCCTGGAAAACATCACAAAACACATGGTCGCATGTCCTATCCAAGAGAATATTGATTCAAAGGGCGCGGCTATTATTCAGTCCAAAATTATGACAGGTAAAATTTCTTCCTCAGCGTCAACCAAGTGAAAAACAGAAGTTTACCCATCTATGATAAGAGACAAGACAACTGAAATAGCTCAAGGAGACCATCTTATCACAGTTTTAGGTAACATATGGCTTATGAAAAATGCTGGAAACAAACTTAGAAGAAAAAACTTTACAAGTTTTAGAATGAGATTGGCGGCAAAGCTGCTTTCCCTTCTTAGAGAAGATTCGCAAATCCCCTCTGCTTCCATGCACTATTTTATAGCCCCAAAACAGTTTGATAGAGTTGTGTCTTGTGCAGTAAAAGCTTGTGAAGAAGATGAAAATGCTGACTTGAAAAATCCCAGCACTGCAATTAAGCTAGGCTATGGTTGAAGTAGATTAGCAAATGCAAAATTAGGAATCGGAATCAAGGAGGGTAATGACAAAGCAAAAACAGAGGCCAGTGAATTTTTACAATTGCTAAGAATGGAATGGAGCGTGAAAGTGACAAAGCTGGCAAGAATTACATTGGATGTGAGGCTTTTCAACAAGAGAAAAGAGCTCCCCGATCCATCTGATATAGAGAAAATAGCAGCTTATCTTGTAAGGGAAATAAAGAACTTATACCTCACACCAAACAACAGCAATGAAATTGTTTTTCGAGAAGCAGTTGTACTTGCTGAGGCAAGGTTACTTTTGTACAACAGAAGGAGACCAGGAGAGTTAGAATGCCTTAGGTAAAACCTTTTAAGCAATAGTATGATAATTAAAAATGAATGTTGACTTAATTGTTTAATTTAGGTCATCGGTAAATCTATTTCCTAAGTACAAATTTTGAATCATGCATATTGTTTAACGCCTTATGTGAAGATTATTTTAAACTTGGATTTTAGAAATCCAATGCTTAGTAAATATTGAATAATTTAAAATACTATTCATAATATTTCCTTTGTAGTATTGAAGCTTACAAAAACAGATCAATGTCAGTGGATGAAGCAAACATGGCCCTGCGGAGTAACTTAACAGATTTTGAGAAAATGCTTCTCAAAACTCAAGATCTTGTGGAAATACGAGGCAAAGTATGTATTAGATTTGTTTATCAGAGAATGTAATTCAAATGTGTAGCAAAATCATTTTTCTATCCTAATATCTGCTTTATAAGCATTTCTAATTAATAATTAATTAATTAATAATTATATCATGTCTCTTGCTTAAAAATGTAGTTAGTTCAGCTATGTGTGTTCTGAGTTTACTGATTATTATTACTTGCACAATACATGTAATTTTTATTACTTGAGGTCAATACATGTAAAAACTTTTTTGATGAAAACTAGTACATGTATGTACTGTCATTACCTTAGATTATCTCTAATAAGCAAATGAACCATGAGTTTTCTAACTTGTCAATCTTTTTCATGCAGACTGGTAGGGGTGTACCTGTCTTAATCCCAAATGAAACAAACAAAGTGCTGGAATATTTGAGTGACCCAGTTGCCAGACAAAGGGCAAGCATTCGACCAGAGAATGACTACATGTTTCCCAATACCGGTGAGTGGTAACTGCAATGAAGCGCATTGAAGTGGTAAAATTTTCCATTTGGATGAAATATTCTGAGTCATGTTTTGAACGTCAATTATAACATTACACCACGCCCATTTATTTAGAAACGAGAAAAAAAAATAGCCGTCGTAATGTTTTAGGACACCCCATTTTCCGCAACAAGCAACATGAGTTACACTGACATGAATATTTTTAAATACGAAAAAGCTATATATAAAGTCTCCGCTTCTGTAATAAAAGCATTGCAACAAATATGTACATAATTATGATTTTGTTTACCGGAGTAAGCATAACACATGTATCAGTTGAACACGTTTATGTAGACCGTCAATTTGATTGGCTATTATATTTATGGAATACTTGTTCTACAGGTGTTCTATTGAATCATTTGACCGATTTTTCCTTTCTAAAGAAATGGGCGTGTCTTAAGATAGCTGAAAACGTTCAATCCAAACGAAAAATTTTACCACTTCAATGCGCTTCATTGTATGTTTTATTTGTATTTACCCAAATTAAGTTTATTTATTGTAAGACTTGTTTGTGATCATGTTTGGTGTGGTTATACAGGTCGCACTGTTGTTCGAGCAGGGGAATCACTTGATCAAGTGAAATTCAGAAGTGAAGTTGAATTGAGATTCCCAGAGAGAATCTATGCCAACAACTTGAGAAAACACACTGCAACAATTGCCCAGGTTTGCTTAATTTTTGTTAATTTAAAATTATAATATTAAAGCTGAAAAAAATTGGCATTATAGTTCTCAAGCCTTTGCACATCTGTTGAGGTAGCCTCAATCCAAATTTTATCGTATTTTTGATAAAATGAAAACTTGGTAATGTGGAAACCAATCTTGAAAAAAAAATTCCACCCTCACTCTTTCTTAGTTTAGTAGTCGAACATTGCTTCTGGTAGCCACTTGCAAAGGGACTTGGTTAATTCATGAAAAAAAAAATACATTTGAATATCATGCCTACAAGTTTTACATAATGATATTGAAGCAATTAATGGATAATGGGACTTTGACATGGAAAGAATATCATGAACAAAGAATTGGTCTCATTTTTGTATATAGAAAATTTGGGTATTAAAAAATACCTCCCATATAATTTAGAGCCGATAAATGATTTTAGAAAATGCCCCCTACTCACATCTGTTTTAGAAAAAGATGCCCAAGAACCAGAAAATTAAGATTATGTAGCTTACTTTTTATGCGCTCGGATCGATAGATCCCGGGCGTATATTGTTTTTGTCCTGACTGTTTGTCTGTTTATCTGTTTGTCTGTCTGTCTGTTGTCAACTTTAACCTTCGCCATAACTTTGAACAATAAGAGATAGAGACTTCATATTTAGTATGCATACTCCACTAATAAAGTACTTTCAAATGACATCAAGGTTAATGACCTTGTGACCTTGACTGTGACATATGCTAAAAGTAGCTTTTTCCACTGTTTGTCATTACTTTTGAACCATAGGAGATAGGGACTTCATATTTGGTATGCATACTCCACCCATAAAGTCCTTTCAAACAATGGCAAGGTCAATGATCTTGTGACCTTGACTGTGACCTATATGCTAAAAATAGCTTTTTACACTTTTTGCCATAACTTTTGAACCATGGAAGATAGGGACTACATATTTGGTATGCTTACTCCACCGATTACGTTCTTTCAAATGACACCATGGTCAATGACCTTGTGACCTTGACTGTGACCTATATGCTGAAAATAGCTTTTTCCACTGTTTGTCATAACTTTTGAAGCATAGGAGATAGGGACTTCATATTTGGTATGCATACTCCACCGATAAAGTCCTTTCAAACGACGGCAAGGTCAATGATCTTGTGACCTTGACTGTGACCTATATGCTAAAAATAGCTCTTTACACTTTTTGCCATAACTTTTGAACCATAGGAGATAGGGACTTCATATTTAGTATGCATACTCCACTGATTAAGTTCTTTCAAATGACACCATGGTCAATGACCTTGTGGCCTTGACTGTGATCAATATGCTACAAATATATTTTTTTTAACTTTGTTGCCGCCGGGCGCATAGTGTTTCACAAACACATCTTGTTTTTTTCCTGGCAAAAGATGGATTTTAAAGTTCAATTAGTTCAAAGAAAAATTCTGAATTTCTGTTTAGGCCCTTAATCTGAATGACACCGAGATGAAATATATCTGCAATCACCTTGGCCATACACAGAAGGTCCATGACCTCGTATTCAGACAAACATCTGGAATGATCGAGAGATTAGACATTGCAAAGCTTATGTTAATTCAGGAATTCAACGTTGTTGGCAAATACCAAAACAAGAAGCTGTCGGAGATTCAGTTTGACGGTAAAAAAAACTTTAAAAACATTTTAAAAATTTTGAAAGGAAATCACATAGTGATCAAATACATTTAGATAAAAATTGATTAGTTAGTTTGCAAATACATTAAAAGTATATGCTGTAAAATGTTCATTCATTGTAGAACTTGGAACACTTGAGAGAAAAATTCAAGACCAAGATCAAGAACAGCAAGGTAATTATATCCAGTCAAACATTGGTATCTCAAACTCAAACGGACCGATAAAAGTCGCAATATACCTAAAGATTGTTTCAATGATTAGGGTATATCATGTAGACTTATTGAGACTTCAATTTGGATATAACATCATTTTCATATATCTATCATAGTATTTGAGATACTAGATTTTTAGATAGCAACAATCAATTGTATGTTCCTCATTGTATCAGTTATAGCAACTGCAAGTTCTTGGGGTACCCATCTTTTTTGGCAACTCATACCACCAATGTTGATGAGCAATGATAATTTTTTCTCCCCTAAATTTGAAATTGGGATGAGGGATTTGGTGTTAGCACTTTGGGTTTTATTCATGTAATAGAAGTGGACTGCATAGATAGTTATCTCTCTCCTGTATTTAACAGATAAGCCAATTCCATGGTTATTGATTGTGACTTTTAATGTTTGAAATACATTATTTTTCAAACCCAACGGCATGTATGTAATACACTGAAATGTATCATCGAACCTTTATGATGTCACAGAATTTTTTTTTACGTCAAACGTTTATCCAAACATATACGCACATCTATGACCTCTTGACCCCATACCGGTATTTATACAGTTAAAGATACGCATTGCTTTCAGTAGTGTTATGAAAAAAGTTACACTGATCCATGTGGTCTGTGACAATTAATATTGGTGCGCATATGTTGTTTATAATTCAGTGATATCTTATTGATGCATAAAATACTCAGTTTACAGTGTTCATTAAATTTAATTTGGTTATTCAGTTATTTAGTTATTCATGTTGTTTTTGCAGACACTGAAAATGCTGCTGATCAAGGGAAAAATGTGGATGATGGTATGTACATGTTAATTCTTAGGTTATCTCGAATGTCAATAAGACAGGAATTAGAAAGAAACGTTTTCATTGTATTGTCATGAACAGCATCTATGACGGTTTACATTATTTGCAGTAAACATATCACTGTATTTGTGATTTGTTTTTGGTACCTCATTAAAAACAACACTTCTTGATGTGTGATTCATCATGAATCCCTTACTTTATTTTCATGTATACAACATGGAATGTAAAGTCTATTTTAAAGCATTTTTAGGATCTAGATTATTGATATATGTGCCCCAAGCGAAATGGACAAAACAATTGGGGTTTTGTGTGTGTGTGTAAAACTTCAAAATTACCATTGTACAATAAAAATAAGCTGATTATGACAGCATCTTTCAAGTATGCATCTTATATTAATGCTCCTTATATCATATACTTTCTTTTTCAAGACATTGACATTGAAGACGAATTTACAGTGTTTAGAAAAAAGGCTAAGAAATGTAAGTACTTGTATTTGAACATGCTTTTTCTGCCTAATTATACCTAATACAACAAGTTGTGTGAAGTATAATGTTTTTGACCTGTACGTCAATCAGTCAGTCCTGTATTTTTGTCAGCACAACTCCTTTTAAACCATTGCGCAGAATTTTGTTAATCTTTGCAAATATTTAGGATACAGTGTATAGATGTGCATATTGCCAGAAAATTCCGATTCCATTATTTTTGTCCTTAGAGTTTTGAATTTCCAGCTAGGTATATATAAGGAAATCTACTGTAATCAGCTCTCCTAATAAAATTTTATGCGAAATATTTTATGTCCTTAAAAGACCCTATTGATTTTGATAACAGAATGTTCACAATTCAACACACACAGAGATTTTTTTGTAGGATAGAAGTACACAAGCCCCCCCCCCCCCCCCCCTCTCACGTGAAACGTGAAATAAGTGCTTTGCCAATATTAACAATTTTATGTGGCTACATCATAAATTTGTTTCCATTAATTATTTAAATGTGTAAATTGTCATTTGTTGGACATGGAGTTTTAATGTGATGAATTCTTGCAAATAATGCCCTTTTTGAATTTTACATACCCAGTATATTTAAAGTGCACAGTGTCATTGTTGCATTGTCAACTTTTAGGGGAGTGTGGGGTAAATGAGCTTGCTCATTTTTTCTTATATTTTTTAACATATATTTTTGCATTGAAAATGGAGTGATGGATGCTTATAATGGTTAAATACTCAGACAATGGAAAACGAAATTTTCTAAGCATAATTTTGGTCAGAAGTTTGAAATACACATAAAAGCTGTGAGATTTTACAATGCAACTCCATGTCTATTCTGTTGTGAAACAAATATTCTGATGTTTCTTTCTTTTTAGCTGAAAGAGTCAGATGGTCTCCAGCTGAAGAAGAGGAGATAAAGAAATACTTCTCTCGTTATTTTGAGGGACATTTTCAAAAGAAATGCCCCTCAAGGGAGCATTGCCTTAATGCTCTTAAAAAAAGCAAAGAAAATGGTGGAACAATTTTTAAGAGAAAATGGGAAACCTTGAAAAAAAAAGTTTCCAATATGTTAGTCAAGATTCAAGTATGAAGTAGCTTATACAATGTTTAGCTCACCTGAGCAGAAGGTTCAAGTGAGCTTTTCAGATCAAAATTTGTTTGTTATTTGTCGTAGCTGTCGTTGTAGTAGTAAACTTTTCACATTTTAACCTTGTTCTCAAGAACCAATGAGTCAATTTCCACCAAACTTGCCAAAAAGTATCCTTAGGTGAAGGGGGTTCAAATTTGTTTAAATGAAGGGCCCTATTCCAAAGGGAGATAACTATGAATTAGTAAAAAATTAATGGCATATGTTAAAGATTTTCATCTCAAGAACCACTGGGCCTGGAAAGCTGAAACTCAAGTGGAAGCATCCTCAGGAAATGTAGATTCAAGTTTGTTGAAATCATGACTCCTGGGGGTAGCATGGGTTATCAAAATTTAACATAGACATATATAGGAAAAATCTTCTTCGCAAGAACAGGAAAGCTGTGATTGGTCATAGTTAAATGATAGTATCCTCTGGTAGTGTACATTTGATGTAGTTCAAATCATGACCCCCCACGATAAAGGGGGGCCACAATTGGGAATCTGAGTTTCACATAGGAAATACATAGGAACATTTTTAAAAATCTTTTTAAGAACAGCAAAGCCATGATTGGTCAGAGTCCTCTTGTAGTTTAGATTCAAGTTTGCTCGAATCATGACCCCTTGGGCAAAGATGGAGCCATAATGAGATATAAATTTTTTTAAGAAGGAATTCATAGAACATTCTTTAAAATTCTTCTTCTTGAGAACACCAAAGCTCTTATTGTTCATATCATATCATTTATATGGAGGCATCCTTGGGTAGTGTAGATTTAAGTTTGTTCAAATCTTTATCTGTAGAGGTTGAGTGGGGCCACAATGGGTGATCAAGGTAATATGTAGGAATACATAGGGAAAATTGTGAAAATTTTTAACAAGAACAAAGCTATCATTGATCATCATTATAAAGCATTGAAAAAAGTAATGTAGATTTAAATTTGTTCCATTGACCAACCAGGAGAAAAGAGGAGCCATTAAAAGTGGATTAAAGTTATACACAGGATTATAAAGGCTATATCAATAAATATTTTCATCTTATTAACAACAAAGTCATTTTGTATCATATTAATTTAAAAGCATCCCCAGGAAGTATAGATTTAAGTTTGTTCAAATACCCCCTCCCCTTTTTTCTCTGAATCCACTTTTACTAGTATATTTCAAGACAAGAACTGAACTGATTTTTGCTTTTAGCCAGTTGCTCAGGTGAGTGTTGTGGCCCATGGGCCTCGTGGTTTTTTTTTTTTATTGTATGACACAAGAACTAAGATCAGAGAGGATCAACTTGCTTTTTTCATTTTTGTTTTCCATAAGGCCTAGAAAAAAATGTTTGTTTCCTGTACCCCGGCCAACCCATTCAAATTAGCCTCTTGTTGATTTTTCTCCTGCTAAATGGCAAAACTGTGTTTGATCAAATCAGCTGTTTCCATTTATTCAAAAGAAATTAGTTGTAGCTTTACTTGAGACATAAAATATATCAAAATACTTAACATTAACCCTAAATATAAAGACTAATCATTACTTTAAAATAAATTTCCCCCACATCTTTTTGAAGTTTGTTTTCTGTCGCTGTGCAGCCATGTTGGTTGTACACTATAAATATAACACCTGGATGAATCAGTCCGAGAATGTTTTTGTGACTTAGTAATGGAACTTGTTTGGAGAAATTTTTGTTACACTGTTGAACATTTGATATGATGTAGTGAAATTTAGTGCAACTTGGGATTTTCTTTAGTCACATTAACCAAAGGCTAATGTAAGCTTTTCTAATCACAAAGTATCCAGCATCACGTTTCTGGGGGAGTGGAGTTTTAATGATCTGTCTCCTTTGGGTTGACTCCTTGCTCCAGTTAAATAACGATGGAACACTGCTTGGTCTGAGAGTTTTCCTCACTGGAGTCCATTTAAAATCATCTTTTTTGAAGTGGCTCGAACAAACAACAGCTTCTTTTGAAATCTAAGTCTCATAAATAATGTAATACTGTAGGGGTTCAAAAAATTTTGACGGGATGGCAGACCTCAATTTTCTCTGGTGTCTTCCTTGTTTAGAATAAGAAAACCTGTAATAGATAGCAGATTTGTTGTAAAATTTGATATCAAAATGATTTGATGACAATATTACGGTTGTATGTTTGATAGTTGTATAATGTGGTAGAAAACAAATAAATTTAAAGGTTTTTTACACTTATAGTTTGTTACACATTTAATTGCTTTATGGTTCTGATTTTAACCATACAAAAAAAACCTAGCAAGTAAAATATATGAAATGAAGAAAGAGAAGAAATACCCCCTCTTAGGCCCTAAATCAATCCAACATTTATTGAAATGTTTTACATACGCTGTAAAATCAAACAATGACACAAGTGTCTTACAGAAAAATTTGGAAATCATTCCATCCCATGTCTTTGGAGATCATAAGGAGTGTGACATGAAGTGGTGCAATAATTTGCAAGACCCAGAAAACTACAAACCTTAACACTTGCCGTTTGGAAAATATCTAACGGATGAGAATTTTCGTAATGAATTGCAACATGTCCTTAGTGAATTGGCAAAGAATGCAACCAAACTATCCAATCTAGGGAGTACACAAGCCAATGAAAATTTAAACAGAATTGTGGCGTGTAAAAAACCAAAAAATGTGTTATTTGGTGGATCAGAGAGCACATCTTTTCGTGTGGCAGCCGCTGTTGCCCACAAGAGTATTGGAAATCAGATCATTGAAAAAGTGAGTCATTAAAAGATTTAAAAATCATATTTGAACATTTGTTTTCAAAAGAAGTTGTTATACTGTTCTCCCTGTTGTTGTATTGTAAAGCTGCATGTGAACATGTTTGTATAAACCCTGCTGCTTTTAAGTAGTGCAATAAGTCCTGACTGATTTGTGCACTTGGTAGAAACAGATAATTTTCATAAACAACAAAATATTCATCTAAAAATAAAATGTAAATTACCGATCATATTAATCCTTACAGAAAGCAGACCCAAACCAAACCCTGGTCTGCTTTCTCTATCCGCACAGGTTCTGTCTCTGGTCTGCTTTGGAGGACCCGGAGCTGACCTCAGGCTGACCCAGGGCGTACAAACAAAGCAGACCCCGGTGTGAGAAGCAGAACCTCATATTGCAATTGAAAAATGACCAATTGTCTATATTATTTGAAGCAGACCACGACCAAAGCAAAACCGAGATCAGCTTTTCGGTTCTGCGTTGGTGATACACGTAAGTCTTGTCTGTTTGGTGCTGTAAAATTCCGTGTAAATCAATCAAAAATGAATTAAAATTAGTGCATGGGGTTGCATTGAGTGGAGTTTTCTGAATTTTAAGTAAACAAATACTATTTGTGTAAAATATTCATTCTATAATGCATCATTCCCAGACAAAAAAAAATAGGTGCAGAGGATTGCAATGAAATATTATCACAGGATTTTAAAGTTAATATTGTTGCGTAAATTATTTATTTCATGACGTATTATTCCAAGTATGAAATAAATGTACAGTAAACCAATCTAAATAAATTATAAATTCTCCTGGGGACTGCATTTAGAGAATTCTTTGAATGATACTTGAACAAATATCATTATGTGTAAAATATTCATTTTTATTGCACCATTTCCAGTATAAAAAAAATATACAGTAAATCAATCTAATCAGATACTTCAGGGGAGTGCAATTAGAGAATTCGCTGTACTTAAAGTAAAATACTGTGTTCTCTGTATAAAAATCTGTAAATCAATCGAAAAAAACCGCATATCGTACAAATGACTGTCAATAAAGAAATATCGGAGTTTTAAACCAATTGATATGCTCCCTTTTTTGTAAAATATTACCACCTATAATTAAAAGAATTCTGTAGGTTGACATTTTGGATATTTTTTTTTAATTCTATGGTTCCTAGTATAATGAATAAAGGTAGAAAAATTATTAATAGCTTCGCGGTTTATAATGCGTAAACTGCCCTAACCCATTTTACAGATTCATACTAGTATGAAAGAATTATACGAATGTACCTCCAGTTGTAAGTAATTGAAATATTTAAATAATGGAAGGTATATCGTTATTAGAACCATTTCATTGTGTTGAATTGTACATTTTGTTTTAGTTTTTTTTAGCTCTAAACTTTATCATTATTTGTTAATGCAATTATTTATGAAAACAGTTATGAAAATGTTTACATATAATAATAGTAAAGGTTAACATCATTGAAACTTTACTAAACATCATTGAAACTTTACCTACTTGATTATGGTTGTAATGCGCTTTCCAACTAGCTAACAAAGTTATTTTATATCGTATAAATATAACCAGAAACAAAATGATGCCTTCTTCGTAATCACAGTTTTCTACTAGATTATTCAATGAATTTGTGATCCCTTTTGAGGAATTGTAATAGGGGGTGAAAATGAAAAAAAAAGGTCAATAATTACCTTTAGTCTGTTTGTTGTGTTGTATTTTCAAATTCGTACAAATAATTTAAGTTCAATTTAGAGAACAAAATTGTATATCTCATGAAATAATTCACCTATACTAGTATCTTTTGTGTTTCACTAGGTTTTACATATTACTAGCACATGCATGCAATAATTTGTGATTTGAAGTTTTAGGTTTTGTTTTTTTTTGCTTAGAATATCTATAATATAAAATCTACTTCACAGAAAAGGAAGTCAATGAAAATGACATAAGGTAATAACTATAGTGGATGCTTGATCAAATAAATACATATACAAAGATGTATTGATTGCCTGACGTCAGGGGTTTTAAAGTTAAATTCTCCGAAACAGTGCAGACAATGGGATCAAGCAATATCATATTTCACAGAAAAGATTAACCGATGCATGTTTAAGGTGTCGGCATTTACATTCACAATTGATGAAAACGTTATATTGGATGTAATATAACAACATCAAGCAAGAGTTTTCAAGTAAAAGGGATGCTCACCATGCAGTGCACGTGTGTAATCCTGATTTAAAAATAGATCAGCATTCCACCATATTAGAACGGTGAAAAAGGGGGAGGGGGTCATCGCAACAAGTTGTGACATATTGCCTATTACGATTCAATGTAAGTAATAATTGGTGTTGGATTATCATTATTACAAGTGTGTCATCAGTCTGGATTAAAACAAATATATATTTATACAGCAGGAATGTTTACTGTAGGAACTAAATCACCAAAAACGGGTTGTGACCCGATTTTCGTTCAGTTGGGCGATTTCATTAATCTTGAAAAGGGGTTATAACTCGCGGGTCTTACTTAATGTACATTACTACATTTAACAACTACTAATCAAGTGTGTTTAATTATTTGACAGATCTCTTCCAAAACATCCGATCCAAAGTATAATATACATGTATGTAGCTGTTACAAAACACATGTCAAAAATTCATCTGACCCCCTCCCCATGGATCTCTGCCAATGGATGAGTTCATCAAGATATCAGCCGTTGCGTGAATGGTAAAGCAGGACTTCGCGCCAAAATGTCTCATTCATAGTTTTGCGCGCCGATTAGTGGACCAGTACGTTGGGATCATGCGAATACCACAGAGCACATCGTGCTCTGTAAATAACACAGGCACGTATCATCGGGGGTTGGGTTGGGAGTGGGGGACTGCTTTCCCCCTCCCCTCTTTTTTTGCAGCAGGCACTTTTCTTAACTTTTATATAATAAATTGAAATATCATGGATTTGCCCCTCCCCCCCCCCCCCCCCCCTTCACTTTTATAGAAGCATGTATTAAATAAAACTGCAAATAAGGAATTGAAGTTACAGTTCATGAATTTGAGAATTTACCCTTTTTTTAATTGCTTGTCACACAAGGTATTCCCTTCTTTATATGTTAAATTTCTACTGTTTATTCCTTTTCCCCCCACTTTTTGATGCGATGCATCAACTAAAAAAATGTGACCTCGTGTTCCGTAAATTAAATCGCGGGGTATGACACTTTGACAGATAATCATCGTCTGCAATCCGATCTTTTAATGGGAAAATAAATGGATCGTGAGTTAAGTACATCTTACACCTTTCACAATCTAACAAGTATTTTCTTTCCATCACGCCCCCCCCCCCCCCCATACTAAAATATAAAAAAATTAAGTGTCGGAATGACAATCCACATGTCATCTACCTACCATCTTCTTTGAAAGATGCGCACTCAATAAAGTTCAATAGTTGAAAAATGATGGCGTAACATCCGAACTTTTTCCGAAAAAAGTCTCCTCATCCCTGAATTATTTTTTTACTAATAAACTTGCATACTTATTTTAAGGATTTCTTTTATTTTAGATTTTTATTCGTTTCTTTTTTTAAACAGTTACAAATTCATCAAATTGACTTTACACTCACAATTTAAATAATAGTATGTGAACACGCCGAACGGAACTCGAACCCACGACCCTTATATTACAGAGGCGACGCTTAACTAAATGCGCCATGGTGACTGTATATCTATCCTATTATCATGCAATGTTTGTTCATGAAGGAATTTGTTTGTAACTTAAAAATATGGTCATTGTGGTTTTAATTTTAATAAAATATAGTGGATATGTAAAATATTACAAAACAATGTTAATATGTCAATGCTATATGTACATAAATATGTGTATTGCATTCTTAGATTTCATAGAAATCAGTGGGAATAAACAGCCCGCTACAGCGGTCATTTATGTTGCCAATTCATTCATCGCGTTTACTCAAGCAAAGAAACAAAATGTTCAGGTCTACAAGTGTCTACTCAGCACTTTTCCACGTAAGCACGCGGAGCATGAATGTCATTCACAAAGATCCATTCGAACACAACTAATAGCGCGATTGGTAACAACCAATCAAAAACTACTGTTTTATTCAACTGGCCAATAAAAATAAAACCTTTAACAGTTTAAGGTTAAGAACTGCCAAGTCAGCACTTTTTACATGTATATATATTGCACCATAAATCTGTTAAATTCATTCAGGCTCCCTGAAGAAACGAAAGTATGGAGGATCAGGCTACAAAAAAGTAAGAGTTGTTGTTAATACGTGCTGGTATCTTATTTCTATATAACTTTTTAATTAATTTATAAACGGGTCAGTGTGCAAAACAAATGTGTTATATATATAAGTTTGTATGTTTAATTCATTTAGTATTGACGCTTGTCTCTATCAGTCTGGTATATGTTTGATCAGTAATTTACAACTTTGTGTTTTCTTCGTGTTATTGTTGTGTTGTCTTTTGGTGACTTTTTTTGCCTGAGAAAGCATAATTTACATCCAAACAGTATCAATAAATGAATATTTCTTTCTATTTATTCAAAGCATTTCAGAATGTCAGAGTGTATATTCTTCATGAACATACTATAAGGACAATTATAAGCCGTTACGAAAAGTCTGAAAGAAGTTTAAAATACTACGTTCCGGCTATTGTTCAGGGGGAGACAACAACCAAAAACATTTTTACGTTTAAGAAAACGCCTATCGAGTCCCTGAAGCCGGGGAGGCATTATAGGCTCGTAAATGGCACGTGCCACCCCACCTTTGGCAACGAACTTAGGCGGACTCAATCGTAAGTTGCTTTTTTGGTTTTGTTTTTAATTTACGTCCTTATATTTTAAACAAAAAACATACCAAAATAAACACAGATACTAACTCCCACTATGTATATCTATATGAACTAGAAAACTGACCAGTCAGGAAGGGCCCCGCTATGACAATTAATATAGAGAAGTGAAAAAAACTTTGAATTCCATCCTCTTTATATTAACAATGATGAAAAATAAATGCCCTGCAGAAGATGTAAAGAACTGGAATATATAGGATCTCGTGATTTGTAGTTGGATATGATTTTCATCCAACAATTAAAGTGTTTTTTCTTGAGCCTTAGTGGTTTTTCAGAAATGACAGAATGGGTTTATTATCTGATTACCTGTTAAAATTAACAGCATTAATGCAGAAAAAAATAAAATAAATAATTAAAAAATAAAATAGTGAAAACGGATATCTTAATATGTATCTTGATTTTAATATTAAATAAAATTATTATAAATCATTGTGTACGGTATTTTAACCAAAATAAAATATGAATATTATATTTTAAATCCATATTTCAAAGAATGTACACAATACTACACATCATTCAAAATTGACCTTAACTTCAAAACAAAGTTCATTTGCAGACACAGGCAGTGCAGTAATTAATCTCATTGTGACAGATAAAGATAAAGCTTAGGATTTTCTTCCTGTGGAAGGTTAATTAATCCCAAAGGACAAATATTGCACAGCCTTCCATGTATACAATGGTAACATTCTCAGCAGTTATCTCTCTTTGCTCATTCATTCTAAGCAGTTATCTCTCTTTGCCCAATCATTCTTTTGCATAGTTAACAATCTACCCCACCACCCCAGCTCCAAACCAGAAGACAGAGAGAACCAAACTTAGCATCAAAATATGTATTTCTGCCTACTGAACTACCATACCAAATTTGAACTTGATTGGGAAACCATAAAAAAAGTTATTAGAAAAAAACAGGAAATTTGTGGACGGAAGAGTGACGGACGGACAGAAGGACGGACGGACAGAGTGATTACTATAGGGCACCCGCAAATCCTTGCGGGGCCCTAATTATAGGAATATTGTGTAGTTTATTTGAATATTGTTTTGTAGATCATGGACACCCTGTTTGAGTTAACAGAGGATGAGAAGAAAATAAAGACATATCTCTTTTCCCCGACTACATTTACTATGGCTGAAGTATCCTCGTTGGCTAACTGCACGAGACTCTGCCTTGGCCCGGTACAAGTAAAAAGTGTAAATGTATAAATAATGTACATTGTACGTCGGTGTCTTTTTGAGTATGTACAAGCGTACATAATATATTCATATTTGATTTCAAATTCAGATTGGTGAGACCGGTGTTGACTTCAACAAACAGCGTTGCTACTCCTCCACACCTTAACAAAGTTTGAGGTAAAATGGATATACACTATCTCATTGCAATATCTTATCAACACTTTTTTTTTTGTAAAATCAATGCATTTAGACAAACATATTGCTTGCAAATCAAAGTCTATTTTTCAAGTAAGATATTAAAATATTGCTTTGTCCGATTTTTTTGTTATTACAGTATCAATTTTGTTTTCATACAAATCATTTATCTATTTACACCAGCAGAATCAGTCTCCTTTCAAAGTTAGAAATATTCAAAGTAAATAAAAAAAGTTTCTTTTTGGGCAAGCGAAAAGACAAACCAAAATGCATCACGGGGATGTTTAGGAAATGAAACCGCTTGGTTCCGTCCCCCAAATGATTGGGGTTATTCAACCCGCATGCTATGCATCGATTGTAAAGTAAGCAGACTTCAAAAATATTAGCGAACAAAACGTACACATGTTTATTTGTAATTTGTCTGATCATTTCGACCTTTATTTAAATCGATGTCAAATTCGTAATACAACCATACCCATCTTGTCGTCAGTGGTGAAATTTAACATGAGGCGAAATAACGCGGTACCATTTAATGTCGTTTGTTTTGTTAGCAAATTTTGTATGTATTTTTCTTCATTGAAATTTGGCATACTTGACGGTTAAAACTACTGCAATGTCTATTATTATACATATACTAAGCATAGCCATCGTTCAAAAGCGTGCATTAAACTTGATATAAAATCGGACAAAGCAGCTTTGACATTTTTCTTGAAACTCAAATATGCTACAGCAGATTCTTAAGAAATTTTCACGAATAGTACAAAAATTCGAGATCTTTTATCACGTGCATTTTTGTTGATGACGTCACTTCTGGTCAACCGTTATGTTCAGTTTTTTTTTTTAAAGTGATTTTTTACTTCCCTTTTTTTCAAAAACGATGAAAGATAGATCATTAAAATTCTCAGGAATAATATATTTTTGAATTCCTAGGGGCGATCAGGTAAAACCATGATCGGCCGTCACTTCCGGTCTAAGATCATTAAAGAGCTGCATAACCTGATACGAAAAACGTGCAAGACTGTTAGGACCCACGTTTGTTAACGTTCAAGATTTTCATAGATCATAAAATAAAACAAGATGACTTTTATACCTTTTATTTCAATTAACCTACCATACCCCATCCCCATGGGTTAGACAGAAACTCTCCCTGTGGAGCATTTAATTGAAGAAAACCAGACCAAAAACCCCTACTATCAATCATATCTACTCCATTCTTAATTTTCCAGATTTTCAATATCCAACCATTGTTGTTGCATTACCATCTGACATTTATCCCTTAATCATTTTAAATGTTCTCCTTATCAATCATTTTAGTTAGTCAATTAATACTTTACTATTAGCAATTTTATCTGTTTATTTAGAAAGTTCCAAAGCAGCTTTTTCAAGCAATAAAAAGACTTGTTTAACTCTTTTAATCATACAACCTTCTTCTAATTACATCACTTTTAATGATTAATTACTAAATATTAACAAGCAAGGGAAGATAACTCCATTAACTGTTGAACACCCCCTCCCAAAAAAAATTCCATATTCTTTCACAATATCTTAATTTTGATAAACAACTTTATTCTTTGTGTTTTCTAAATATGTGAATTTACTCGTTTCTTTAATTAAAATTCCAGAGCAGAATAAATAATTATGACATCCCCCCTTTAACTATAACCCTTGCTTTACATAAAGGTGATATGTAATATACATGTAATAAAAAATGATAGCTTTATATTTTTTTGGCAGTTAATAATGGTCTCGCCCTAGGGCCTGAACCCCTGACCCAGGGTATGAGTTTCACAAATTTTGTTAAGAGCTTCATAAACACCATGCATACATTTTTATCCTCACACATATGGGAGTAGAGAAAAAGATTTTAAAATATTTGGCTTTTTAATGCACATTTGGCCCTGCCTACAATGTCCCGATGGTGAGACGTTTAACACCAAGAACAGTAACAATTGGCCCTGTCCTTTTCAGCAACAAATTAAAAATGTGAACGGGCGACATAGGATGACGGACAAAGACCAATGGCAATATGTCACCTGATTGACTCAGGTGACCTAAAAATGATATCAATTTGTTTTCTATAAGGTGATAGTACAATAGGATAAAAGGGTTTTTAAAATTGCAATTATTTTTACAGTTTCTACTCAAAATATATAATAGGAGTGGCATGCTTCACAACAATTTGATAATTGCAGAAAAAAAGATGAAAATGTTCAAAAGTTGTTGACAGTAATGGACAAATATGTCACATGAGTGAAATCAAATTGCAAAAAAAACCCCAGAATTATACATAGTTTGGCATCTATATCTATTTGAAGTCACGGTTCCAAAATGAAATAATTCAATCGAAAGTAACTGTTGCGAAAAGAATAATCATAAAAATCAAACATCAGTAGTTGGAATGTCCTCAAGTTTCTCTAGAATGCAAAGGTTTAACTTATTGATGCAAGTGTAAGAGGTAGGTAGAAATGAAGTTGCAGACAAGACAAAACATAAAGATGGGGGCAGTGCATATCTAAGTATTGGTTCCTCATCTGCTCCGGTAACAAACTGCAATATACGGTTTAATGTTACATTGCCTCTACGACCACCTGAAAAATGAAGTTGTAATGCATCAAGACTGCCATTTCTGAAAAGCAAAAATATTTTTAAAATGGATAAAACAGTGAGCAAGCTCAAATGCAAAATAAAAACAAGAGGCCCATGTGCCATATTGCTCAACTATACAAACTATGACATGCTGCTTATTGTCATGTAATATCGATCAGAAGAATTTTACACAATCGCTTATCTAGAGTTGTCTGTTCATGCCCGCGAAGAATTAACTGAATTTCTAAAACACCTATTCTTTTTAGAAGATTTGGTAACTCTAAATTTTGGAAACTTCAGTAATATACTTATTACAGGCATATTACTGGGCCCAATATTTTTGTGTTTCCTTTGATATGGTCCACAAAATCAAACCTACCTCTATGATGAAATAAAATCATCTTCAAATAAAATAAAATTGCCATATCTTTCTTCACTGCTTTTCTGCCATTCAAACAAAATCAAAAAACTCTACAAAAATATGTGCGGCTTGAGTGTCTCCTAAATCAATACAGAGCACTTAATTATATTTTTTTCTTACTTACCCAATCAGGAAAGGTGGATTTCTAAAAAACGAAGGAATTAAAAATGTTTTTGGTGAGCTTGATACTGGTACGCACTAGTATATGATAGTTACATTTGTTATTGAGGAAAAAAATCCGGATCATTTTCCTTTTTTTTTCTTGTTTTGGCCACTTTTTCTTAAATTTTCATTGTAATTTTTACATGATGCCCTAAATTAATATCTTTGCAATCTTGTTGAAAAAGAAAACTGTTTAATTGTAAGTTCTATGTTTTAATAGGAAAGATCACACTGAAATCACCTCAATTAAGTCTGCACTAAATCCAGACAACTAGGACACACTTATTCTTGGAATCAAAACGTTAGCTGGCCACGACGAAAAAGACAACTCTTACAAGACTCCCTCACAACACTTAAAACTGGGACACAGCCTAAGCATACGCGCCAAAATCTTGAAGTTAAATGCAATAATCGAAAAGAATGATGCTAAATGAAAATTGCAGACATTTTTGCATATTGACAAATTCAAGAAGCCGATGTATGTTCCTTTGGCAGAGGATGTAGTGCCTATCTAAAACCGTTTTATCCCTCAAAGAAAGCTTGAGTCGCGAATAAATTACTCGCGCAAAATTAGGAAACAACAGTAAAATTTGTACAAGTATTTTCTAAACATTATGACTTCCTCGGAATGACAATTTGTTCCCATTGAGTGCGTTCTACTTTGATTTTACAACAGCTCACTTCATTAAAGACTGGACTCTAGGAAACAAAGTTCTACAAAGTAAGGCGATGTATGAGTCTCAGACTGGATATACAATATCTTTGAAGATAAAGAAAATGTCTTATCTTCTTTGGTGAAAAAGATAACGTAGTTGCCATTACGGAAGACAATGCGGCTAACTTGGCAGGAGATGCAAATTTGCAATGTCTTGCGGGTTATTTGCTTTGTCCAGAACATGAATGTTTCTGCTGGAAAGTTATACAAGGAGACAGCAGACGGATTGCTCGCATAAAACAAGTAATTTTATTAAAACATGTCCCCATGGCTGGAGTTGCTTTTTCTCTTTCCATAGAGCTGCTTCACATTAAGAAAGAGTACCTTGAAGTTTCAAAGTTAATAATGTAAAATTTTTAACGAACGACGCAAACCGACACTTCGCACATTTCTGCTTCGAAAGTAAAGAAATCGCTATTCTAGAAATTTCCGAATATTTCTGTTAAGACTAAGATTAAAAACCCTCTCTTTCTATTATTTTTTGATTCCCTTCTACTCAACGCTGCTAAGCACATTTATGAGGTATCGCCGAATAGGAAAACTTCCGATGTACGATCTACTACTGAAAAAAAAGATTCGTGGGAGACTCCGGGCTTTCCCCTTGGGCATAACTGCAACATTTAAGCATTATTTATAACTCATACCTGCAATGTGTTGAGTTTTAAGTTTTCAAGATAAAAACATAATTTGCATACCTGTGTTAAATTACTGATAAGGAATTTTATCAAAAGATAACAGCTCTCTAGAGTAAGGACAGATTTCAGTTGAAAAATTAGGCACCCAGCGTGCAACAGAAGTGAAACGAAGTGTACGCTGTGCCTTCTTGCAGGGTTAAAAGGTAAACTGAAAGATCGGAATGTTTTTCTATGGACCAAATATGAGGTAGTACATTAGACCAGAAAATTACGACAGGCAATATGAATAAACAAAGGAGTTGGTCTGAGTAGGTGAAGAATTGAGTTAAAATGGTGTTACAGATTGTAAAATCCAAAAATTCAGATGACTTCCGGAATCTTTTGAGGAATTTTCGTTGATTATTCATTAGCGAAGCTTGATTAAGAAAAAATAAAAACAAATTGGTAATCTCCAAGTTCCAATGATGTTTAGAATATATTAAACACATTAAAGACATTACTCTTCCGATTTATCGGTATTAAAGCTAAAAAATTCGAGTCTATTTTTTTAATATAGTAGTATAGATTTGTTTAACTGAAAATTGTAAAAGTACCGTTGTAAACATTTATCAGTGTAAACAAGTATGATATTGATAAACTTAGTATGAAATCACCTTCAGTTATCAAAAAATATGACACAGTATGATGAATAACCAATCATAGGAATGATATTTTGACAACATTGTATGGGTTTTGGTCATTGTAATGTTTGAGTCATAACCATGACTGCAACAATCATCATCATTAGATTATCATAAAATAAAAGAATTGCCTGCTTTAATGTCTTTACCGGTATTATAAGAGAAGTTAAGATCAAAACATGGAACATGTAATCACTTCAAAGCTTCTGTAAACAAAGAATGCTAAGATCAAAACATTTAACATGTAAACACTCCAAATCTTACTTGATTAAATTCTATACTTCGGTCAACAAAATAAACTTGCTAAACTACAAAAAACCCTGTAAATATGTACTTGCGTATCAGACATTTTAACAAAATTGGTTGAATGGTTAATTAATATTCAATCACTTTGGGACTACAACTTTCCTATATAATGGAAAAATATCTACATGTGAGGATTGAACATGAACATGCAGGTTTATAAGCAAATCGTTTATCTTTGAGGGTGAAAATATTTATTGTGGAAAGCTGCAAACATAGGCATTTTTAAGTATAGTGCACGTAGAATTTTTAAATAACTGAGACATTTTTAAGCACTAATACTGATTGAATGCTATTTTGGCAAAAACAAAATGATTGAATTTTGTCAGTAAATAAAAAATACAGTTCCATAAATGTAAGCAATGTTTTCCATTAAAAATATTGCTGCACCAATGTTATAAAAGTTAATTATATGATAAAAATATTGATTATATATAATTTTGACCGTGTTATTAAGAATGGTACTGATTCATAAAATCTGCATTGTAATATCTGAGGTCATATAAATGGTAAACAACAAGGATGAAGATTATGACAATATCGTATCTTAGCACAATTGCATAGTTTATATTATTTTCTTGGCACAATTTTCAGAAAATCAAGGTAGGAATACCTACTGGTAATGCTTTATAAATATAAGCAGTGACAACACAAGCATCATTATAAAAAGGTTGGAAACTGAGTTGTAACAATAATATAAACTGTTGGTTGATGAGCATCTTCAAAACATAGAGCACCAAAGGAGACAAAGAAAAAGTAGATGTCAATAAAAAAAAAAACTATTTTGTGTGACTTTAATGTTATAATGGCAAAGGTTTTTTAATGTGAAGATGCCTATTGCACGATCATTCACTGGTCTTACTTTTCATTTTCATTCTGTCAAATGGCTTTTATAAAATACTAAGTTTCAGGAATTGTTTGTACCATACACCTATTCTAATTACTTTCAATGTAACTACATATGCAAAATCCCATGAAAAATTATATCTACATATCAAGTAAAACTGATCAATAAAAATGCGGCTCCCTCAATATGTTAATATAATGGCAAACATATTTACCAGGTTGGGGTGGAGATTTGTTGTTGTTACAATGATAGCAATGTAAACAATGTCACACTTACAATAATTAAACAAACCTGAATAGTAAATCACCTGAACACTGTAACTTAATAAAGGTCATGCATCTAATTCAAGTACATTTTTATTTTTCTTCTTACTATTCACGCAATGTTACCAGAAAATGGGAATGCATTTCAAAATATTGAATTCAATATGACCTGTTTGAGTTCCTAATCCTAGTTTACGTAAAATTTCTACATTTTAATTATATCTCACACATGCAAATTAGAATGAAAGATTTTTAAGTTTACCAAGTATTTTAACTTTACATACTAGGCAGACAAATATTAGTAACATATTGAAGCAATTCTGTTTCGATGAGAGAATTTCCCTTATAAAAATTGAATAGCGATGTTTTTGTTGTCCTTTGATGTCGTTTATACAGTTAAAGTTTGATTACATTTGTTAAGGAGGTGCTGCTCAATTTTGCAATTGTCTATTTGTGGTAGTGCAGACTCCACCATTTCTAATGGAGCAGTTACTATGTTGCCATTTTCCAGAAGGAATGTAACTTCTTGTCCCTCAATGCACACTGATATTGCGTTATGCGTCAATATTTCTGGAGGACATTCTGACTTCTGCAAAAGAAATGTCTGATTCAATAATAATTTATATTACATGTAAACTTCACCATTTTGTTTTCATTGCATATGGAATATTAGTTTAATTACAGTACATGTATAACATGTTTTTTTCCCCATTTTTAATCAATGAATGCAAGCAACATTTTCCATTAAGTTGGACTTTTTAATAAACTGTTTACTTTTCAAATTATTCTAAAATCAATGTTAGAATAAAATAAAATAAATGTATTTGATTTGATTTTACAGACAACGAAATAGATGGTTTCAGTCTTTTATACCTAAAGGAAGAGGATATATTAAGGATGCTTCCAAGGAAGGTTGGTTCTGCGTGGAAGATTTTACAGTACATTAAAAAGGAGCAGCAAAAATCCAATGAACCTGAGGCGTCAAGGGACCACATTCAGGAAGACACTACGTCCAAAAAAAGGAATACAAAGGAATTGTTGTAGATGAAGTCACAAAGGATCGAGACCAAAACACTACAAACCAATGCTCTGAATATAGAGGAATAATAGTCGAAGAGGTGGAAACTCAAACCCCTGAAAAAAAACCAACACATGACGCCAGTATTCAAGGCCAGGTAAAACTAACTTAGTTTAATAAGTTTATTTTTTTTTAAATCTCATAGTTATTAACATAATTAAGTTTTAAAAAGAAATGTATTTAATGTTGACCTTACTTCAGGATTATACTGATGTATCTTCCTTCATCCCTACTTACTCTCCACTGATCAAGGAACTTCTAAGTAAAGAAGAGATCTTTAAAGAATGGGACAAATTTGACCAAGAAACTGCATATTTTATCTTGTCTAGACCTGCTCTGTTTGAAAGTAGGGGAATGTACGCAGAACTATCCTTGCATTGGACATAAGGCTTTTGGGGATCCATGGGTAATTCATATTTATTTATGTGATGCATAAAAAATTTTCCACATATTTTAAAAATACTTTACTTTTACACAGGGATACTTCAACAAAAAGCTTTCACAAAAAATCCGAAACATCTGCTGGAAATGGAATGCTCGAGGAAAAAAGTAACACCTCTGCTAAAACAAGAGACCCATGGGCCACATTGCTCACATGAGCAACATGAGAAGGTCACGTTTGTGACATACGGATTCATATATGAAATATTTGTAGAAGAATAGATTCTGTAAAAATGATTTTCAGAAATGTGCAGGGTTCTGAAGTGTAAACAACCAGAATCAACAGTACGTCAAAATGTTTGGAAATAAGCACATGTAATACTCTATATAATAACTATATGGATTTTGAAATAATGAAAAAAAATTATAAATAAAAATTTAGGTTTCTTACTTAGTTTTTCCCTATGCCCAAAGATCATGACTTTGACAAAGTTAACCTTCCCTGAGGTTGTTTCACTCAAGTTTTTACAGGTTGTCTGATCATTCGGGTTTTGAGTAAGGAGTATTTTTTAAAGATTTTCTCTCTCTCTCTCTCTCTCTCTCTCTCTATATATATATATATATATTTATGTCTGTGAGAAATCGAATACCAATTGTTGTCCTATTCTACACGCAGGGATCATTATTTGAATGACTTTGAATTTACAGAACCAGAGAATGCTTCCACACAAGTGTTAGCTTACTTGACCAGATAGTTTTTGAGGATAACATTTTAACGATTTTTTAGTATAACTCCTATGTATAAACTTGAACCCCTAATGTGGTGCCTTTTTTTCGTGGGGGATCATTATTTGAACATTCTGAAATTTTTACAACATGAGAAGGATGTTTACATACAGGTGAGTTACATCTTTTATGTGTAATTGATTGGTTTAGACAGAGACATAAATAGAAGAGATTGGCAACTGTTCGAAACCACGCGTTATTCCCAGTTTTAAACAGTATATCTCTCTAATAAACAATTATATCGAAATTTAAGCAGCTAAGCCCTATTACCAAAAAAAAAATAAAAATATATTTTCATGAGTTTTTGTCTTATAAAAAATATTAAAGGAGGAGTTTTAGGTGGCAGTTGGCTACTTGTCATCCGAGATTTCGCCAACGATTTATAGTTGGCCAAAGTATTTTCTATTTATTAATCTTATTTTTCAATTTTTTGTTGCTAAAAAATGTCTTTTTCGCATTTTTCATAAAAACAATATACTTTTGGTTAAGATCATTATTTCAGTTTACTTATATGTAGTTCTCAAAGCAAGGTTGGTCCCGTAATATTTTTCAACAAAACACGCTAATGACAGAATTGCCAATCTCTGTTATGTATGTCTTTGGTTTAGAGGAGGAGATTTTTTAATGAATTATTTGGTTAATACTACTTGTTGAGGTTATAATACCTTATTTATGAAAGAATGTATTTTATAAAGTATCCAAGTACTTGACAGTTTTGATATCTAAGCTATAGTATCTCATTTTTAATAAATGTGAAAGGTTAGTCATTGTTACCATTTTTAATACTTGTAGTTAGAGAGTAGGAACATAATCTGAATAATCAGGATTGTGAAACCTTGTTCCATAAACAGGTGATCGTTGCAAAAAGTTATATTCTCATATTCAATTTATGTATCTTGATATAATGTAAGCTACATTGAAAGTTTGTTTTTATTTAATTAAATATTGATATTGATAAAGATATAGAGCATATTTCTATATTTTTGCAGGTTGTGTTCAAGGGCAGTAACTCTTCTTGACACTAAAATTAGGATGCATTATAATCAGAGTTATCCCTCTTTACAAAAAGTTTGATGTCATGAATATGTATTTGAATATGATTGTATATTTTTATGCTGAAACTAATTATAAAAATTGATTATTTTTATGCTGATAACTTAATCTTTTAATCCATGTATCTGAATAAATGAAGAACCCTTAAGTAGATGTGTTTATCTTTGGGACAACCCACCATCACACCATGTCAATAAATTCCACAGGTGCTTGAGTTAAGGACAGGACCAACCCACCCCCCTTTCATCCCCCAGCCACAGGTATCTAGAGCCCCTGGACTTACCTTAATTTTTTAAAAGTATCTTTATATGAAATATTTATAATATAATGTATACAATCATTGCACAAAATTAAAACAAACATTTGAAGTAAAAATCATATCCCCTTCTACCGTATATGTAAATACAATTGTATTTATATCAAGGGGATATGATTTTCTTCCATTATTATATGACACTTGAGGGTGGGGGTGAAGGAAATGGGGGGGGGGGGGGGGGACGGTCCTCTCCTCAAGCACCTGTGATAATTTGTAATATTAAAATTTATTGCTGTCTCGAATAAGCTAATCATAATGTACGTTAGTTTTTCATAGGCGCTATATATAGCTTAATGCTTTATCCTATTTACCTTTTTAAATTCAATAAACTGCAATGTGTCATTAAATTTTACATATTAATGTAAATTTTATATGAAAACATTCAGGAAGAAGTTAAACGAAAATAAAGAGATGCGTAAAATCATGCACAGTCGAAGTGTACACGTCTTCGTTAATTCTCGGGATGAGAGGACAGGGCAATCCGAATAGTGACGGAAGAAGGCAAATTCAATTCTTAGATGTGTTTCTTAATGAATATAAATTAATGATGTTTGGAAAGTTTAACAGAAGTTTTTGAATGTGTAAGGTAAAACTTAAATAAAATTACATTCAATACTGAGTCTTAAAGCAAAGTACAAAACTACGGGCCCTGAACATTCGTGGTTCCTCGGATGATATCGGATTTTCTTTGTATATTTCCCGCCAAGCAATCAAGAATGGCCACGAAAATCAAACGAAGAAAAAGCGAGCATATGTGGATTTATTCAAAATGTATCACCAGTTAAAACAAGTCGGACTAACAGCAGATATTTCAACGCATGTGTACAAGTCCAACGGGATACATTCAGTAAGGTGGCTTGTTTTGATGTGGGGAAACATTCAACGTTGATGGAGGAAAGCAACGCAAGAACCCCCCTGAACCTCACGGAAGTCCAAATTGTTCCTAGCCGGGTTGATTCGTCCAAAACATAAGTGTTGATAAATTATAGGACGAAGGTAGAAGTATGCAGGGAATTGAATTTCTCGTATCAAAAATTAACAACGGATGAATCTGCAGGAGAAAAGAAAAAATCGATTTTGGAAGTGCAGTCAACGCCCGAGTACAACAAAGTTTGGTTTTTTGTGTAAATTAGGAATGTGTGGTAATTGATTTATCAACAAACCAGCACTATGTGAAGCAATAACACGTATTATGCCTAATTGAATACAAGGTAATAAACAGTTGTTTACTGGGGTCGGCTTTGGGCAACAGTTTGTAGTAACAAGTTTGCGAGCCGGTCGGACAGATCAACTGTTGTCCGAGACACAGTCAACAACTGTTTTGTTATACATCTATTAATTCAATACCTTTTTTTTACGGAATATGACGCCACCGGTCAACTGTCTTTTTTAACAGTTACAGTCTAGCAGTTTCAGTCCAACAGTCAAAATGTTGGACTTCATTTCTTATAGAGTTACAGGTGTATATAGTAACTGTTTTACAGGGGTATAACAGCATATGTTGTGGCAGCACTGTTTTATTTTTAAAATACAATTTTATTGAATTGCTCAACAATTTATTTGGATTATTTTTGTAAATTTCTTAAGACATAGTTTAATATAACTTAATGAATTGGTCTTTATTTTTACTTAAAACAATATTTAGATTAATGTTGTTATTAATAAGGTTGCTGTACAGGTAAAGGTGTTGTCGACTGGACCAGTGTCAGCCCAAATAGTGCGAGAAATTCCCATCCAGAAGCATTAGCTTGTTGTTGGTGATTGTTCTGTATCGATGAAGTTAACGGTGTGGGATGACATGGCGTCAAAGATTTAGAGATGGAAAAGTTACAGAATTAAACAGTTGTCAACACGATTGTTCAATAATGTGAAGGCTTTAACCTCAACCAAGGCGACATCTAGTGAACTTTTTGAAGAAGAGAAAATTACCCAAGTGTGTTTGGTAATGTATTTCACTTGTGAAATTTCTAAAGGAAAAGTTTCGCTTCCCGACGATGACTCAATATTTGTCAGATGTTCATCGTGCAAGATGAAAATGTCAAATAAGTCTCTTCAAAAATCAATCAATGGTACTTTTTGTTTCTCCTCTGGTTACGTCAAAGTGAAATTGTCTATTTTCTCCTCAACATTGTTCACCATGGCCGTTGCAAACCAGCTTAGTGTTGATGATGTAGAAAGTATTGAAGATTTTCTTTTGTCAAACTATTTCATGGTAAGCTACTCAAATGTGGCCAAATTTGTGCAACATATTGTCCATCTTGCAAATGTGAAGATTTTAAAAGTCATTAAAAAAGGAATTTACATGCTAAAAAGGTCTTACTACTCTTTGAAAGGCGACACAAGTTTTAAGAGAAGAATATATGAACTATCTGATTGGAAAGGCAATCAACACAAAGTAGTCATTTTGCAGTTTGTTTTCCACGGTAATGTTCCTCCACCAAAGCCAAGACCGCATGGAAATAGCAAATCAGGGGGTATGTATGTTAGGACAACAAAGTCAACGCTTGAAAAGGTGAAGGAGAAGTTGAAACCAAAAGATGCTTTTGAGGATGCGTTCAAATCTGTTTGCGGCATGGAAGCAGAGAGCATGTGTTCAATCCCCAGAAACGTAAAGCAGATTTACAACATGAAACAATCGAAGTCCAAGCAAGAAAAAGGATCCAAAGAAAAAGACGATTTGTTTTCGATAATACAACAATGCAAATCTGAACAATCTCTGACCAACCCCTTTATCAGATCAATTGAAGCTGCACCCGAACCCGTCTGTGTAACTGACAGACAACTATCGGAAATGCAAAAATTCCTAACCAACCCTTCAGAAGCATCCATATTAGGTATTGACCATACTTTTAATTTAGGCCAGTTTCTGGTAACGGTTGGAACGTACAGACACTTGCAACTTCGACATCGGCGAACCGGAAACTCCCCTACGATGATTGGCCCGGTGTTCATTCACCAACAGAAGTTCCCAATGTCATATTCCTATTTGGCAAGCACATGCAGCTCTCTCAGACCATCTCTAAAAGAACTTCTTTTCATAGGAACTGACGATGAAAAGACCATTTTAAACGGTGTTTAAAACTTCTTCCCCCATAGCTTAAACATTCAATGTTTAAGGCATATGCGAAACAACATTTCAAGAATACTCCAAGGGCTAGGTGTTTCTGAAACCGCTGCAGGCGAATACCTGAGTGACATATTTGGTGTTAAACGCAATTTCGAGGTAGAATATGGATTGGTGGATGCAACATAAGATTCTGAGTTCGATACAGAGTTGAAAAATTATGAAATAATCTGGAATGAAAGGGAAATCGAAGACCGCAAAACAAACGATCCACTTTTCCACAAATGGTTCCTTAAGGAAAAAGCAGATACTTTTAAAAAGCATCTTCTGTTACTGTTGAGAATATCTGCAGGTCTTGGATTTGCTGAGTACACAACAAATGCTAATAAATCTATTAACAAGAAGCTGAAGGAAAAATTGACTACAAAGAATCTCAGTTAGGAGAATTTTGTTCCAAACTGTTATCTTTAGTTGACAGCCAAAATAAAGATGTTGAAAAATCCCTCATTGGAGTCGGACCTTACGAACTGCGACCTGAATATAAGCAATTTGAAATATGTCAAACGGATTGGTTTAAGCTCTCAAACAGTACAAGACAAAGCCATCTAAAAAACTTTCTTAAGGCCCCGTTGAAGCCGTCTCGTCAACGTTTTGACAACGAGGGTGCTTCCTCTTCCGGGTCTTCCAGTACAAACAAATGCCAAAGCCTAAGTTTTAACTTTGAAGAAACCGTTTATAAACATGTTTGGGAGAAAGCTGCTGAGATTTTGGATAAGGACAGTAATATTGTACATGCCCCTGGAGAAAACACAGCCATGCTTGTTGTCAGTAAATTTAAAAAATGCCTCATTATGTTGAAATTTTCAAAAGCGGAAAAATCGAATGCCCATGTGATGGATATAAGGCCAAACAAATGTGTTCTCATGCTTTGGCAGTAGCAGAGGAAAGGGGAGTTCTTGAAAATTATCTTTGTTGGTATGAAAAATGCAGAGGTCTCAGCATTTCAGCGATATGCAGAGAAAAAAATTCCACAAAAAACTCAAAAGAAACCAGGCCATATAGATAGCAATGCAGTGGGGGTAAGAATGGTCCCATGATGGTGGAGATGGTTGAAGAAGGTAAGAAAGTACCTGAAGGACACTCTGGAAACTGCGGATACCTACCTCTTACCCCCATACCAATTGAAAGTGACGGCCACTACAACAATCCACTATACTGGTATCGGGACAGGAATCCATTCCAGCCTGCACCACAGAGTACTTACACCATAACTAAAAATCTTGCCACTGAGAAAACGATCATAGGTTCGATGCAAAAAACAAGCTTTGTCGTAAGCGCACTTATAAGAGCAAATGCACATATCATTCAGGAAAATGCTCAGCAACCCTTACCATGAATGCACCCATCGGCTGTGAACACTTCACCACCGGGAAATCTGTCATGAATTACTTACAGACAGGAAACCTACCCTCATTAGCCATTTGACTACAGATGGAGACAGTGCCGCATTCCGCAAGAGAAAACAGAACTAATTCCAAAAATATCGATTGAGAGACCAACTGATACTGACTATAATCAAAGTACTTAAGAACTGACGGGAGTTGATTTTATCGATGTTTATTTATTTTAAAATCAAGTACATGTAGTTTCTAATTTGAATTACGCACATTTTTATAATATGAATTTTTGGACTTTTTCAACAAGAATGTTGAGAAACCCTCATATGAATCATGTTAAATAATATTTAAAGATAAAATTAATTCAATCAAACTATGTATCAGTAATAGAAATATTTATCGAAAATTGTATGGCTCGAAAATTGTATGGATCAAAGCAATATTGAACTCTAGTTTCGTTCAATTAAACGCTCGGCTTACGCCGTAAATCTCCGACAAGCAAGAGAAACTCTCTGCTTGTCGAGGAATTACGGAGACAGCCGAGCGTCGATTTGAAGGAGACTATATTGAACTCTGGCGTAGGAATACATACGACTACAAAATATATTTAAATTATTCGTACCATTTAAAATCTGACTATTTTCAGGGTATTTATAAATAAGTTTCCTTGAAAAACAGTGCTTTAGCATACATTACATCGAATTTATCAATTATTTTCAAGAACTAACTCTTGTCAGCAGCGATGGTTTGTGCGGAAGTCCAATCACTGTTTCACTTTCGGTTTTTCCGCGTAACTGCGTAGGAGAGTTGATTAAAATCAACTCCCAAAAAGCATTTTGGTCCTGACATGGTTGCTGAAATCATTGATATAATAGGCCGAATTAGCAGATGACTGTTTTATGTTTCGTTGAAATCCGGACATAATGTAAGAGACAAAGATCATCAGTTAAAGTAAAAACTGTTGCGTGTAGTGATGGAAGAAAAAGGTTGCCCTGGGTCTACTAATTTGTGCAGTTATAGCATTTATATATCGGTTAGCTGCGTCACTTGTCAGTGTCGATCTAACAATTTCGGCAATTGTATGTTGTGTGATAGTATATTCCAAATTTGAGAAGACGTTGGATACTTGTTAATTGCCAAATCAAAGGATAGCATCAATTAGTATTAAGCATGTGACAAGGAAAGCCTTGGATCGTTCAATTCAAGGTTGGCAAAAAAGCGAAAAGTACTGGTAAGTAAAGTACAACTTATAAAGTAAAAGTACCTTATATTTCGTCTTAATCAAATTTGTTGAAATATAAACAATAGTACATCATGTTAGCTTTGACATTTTATAATTGTCTATGGTTTCCTGTTATGGTTCATTCATACACCATTGATATTTGTTTTAGACTCAAGTCAGGTATAGGTGCATCTATACAGTTATCATAGATATGATATCAAAATGTCCATTTTCTGGTTATTTGGTGCATGTGAACATGGGCCAAAAAATTATGAAAAATGAAGTGTGACTTCTGCCACTACATTAGTATGCAACACACTGGAGAAGCCAAATAGCCCAACTCATAGTATATATCTGGCCAAAACGGGGGAACAAAACTGTCAAGAGGCAATTGTTTATGAAAAAACGTGTGTGATTATTTAATTGTTAGTTGTACATGTAACACCTACAGTAATTATAACAGTTTATTTTGTGCTTTTAATTATACATGTATATCTGTAAAAAACTAAACTCGGGATTTATAAAGCTATACTAAAATTTATATTTTAGCACCTATAACAATATTCGAAGGTAGGTGATCTGGTGAATTTAAGATTGATAACTTGACAGCGAAATGGCAAAGTATGCTAAATTGTGTTTGATGCTTTTTGTTAATATCTTATATCCCAAACAAACGTTTTGCATTGAGCTAATAAAAGATTATAAATTTGTATTCCCCGTTTTAGTGAAAATCAAGAGTATTTACCAGGACGTGATATGCTGTTTTTTTTGTTGATACATGTATACAACGTTCAGAGCCCCTTCCATCTTTAGGGCTGCATTTTCAATTACTGATGCTGTTGAGATTACAAATTTTGTTGGTCTTTTTGAAAGTTTTTTTCTTTATTTTACTTATTGCTTTTCTTTTTATAAAATTCTAATTTAATAACCGATTTAGCCTTATTCTACAAGGACTGCGAACGATAGCATTGTTCAGCCGCCTAACTAAAAGTCATTTTTTGACAGTTGTCTAATTAAAGTATTTTTTTATTTTAATGTTAACATTTATGTATATTTTAATTAAATATAAATGATTTGGTCAAACAAAAAAAATATAACTTTTAATTTTGGGTTTAAATAGCGCATTTCATAATAGAAAATCATGAACGGAAACGGAAATGTTTTTTAACTATCTTTCACCCCCCCCCTCCCCCGTGAAACAAAAATTCCTTTCGATGGGTTTTCTCATATTTTTACCAAAGGGTTTGTCGTTTCACGGGGGGGGGGGGGGGGGCATATGTTTACAGACCGAAATACATTCCAAAAAAAAGAATTTTGCTTTGTAAATTTTCTAAAAATAAGCAACAGATATAAATTAAATCAAATTTTACTTTAATATATATCGTAAATATGTTATTATTAAGTTTTATGCACATATTGGGCGCTAAATAATATTCTCCTCACTCATAGAGACTGATTTCAAAGAATTATTATTAAGACCCCGCGTTAGCAAAACGTTTGGTTAAAAATAAATAATTTGATTACAATTTTTTTTTATATAAATTGATTAGGATAGAAGTATACTTTTTAGTAGAAAACTTAGTTCTTAGCTCACCTGACACCTGAGCTGAAAGCTCAAGTGAGCTATTCTGATCACATTTTGTCCGTCGTCCGTCTGTCCGTCTGTGTCAACCATAAACGTCCAGGACATACTTAAGAGTTTTTCAAAATTATGAGCCGAGCTCCTAACCTTCAAACTAAAATACGTTATTTAGTTGCTTCTGAGTTTAGTAACAGATTTAGCTTCATTTAAAATTAACCACATTATCAAAGAACTCGCTTTTTCGGATTCCGTCGGACGCTTTTTGAAGTTGTCTCCCTTAGCACATGAAACGTTTTGCATATTTCTGAAAAAGACAAACATCCGGTTATTTTGGCGCTAGGACTAGCTTATCGGAAGGATATATTTCTGTACAGGTAAGTTTTTTTCTTTGTATTTAATCAAAGCACATGTTATATATATCATCTCAAATTATTAGAATTTTTTATCAGGTTTTAAATCCATTTTGTAGGCAGTAGGATGGAAAAGATATTTGTGAAAACGTGTATCCTCGTGTGCCTGTATTTTGACGGGTTTAATGTACTTTACAGATGAAGATGTGTGCAAGTCCATATGTAGGATACAGAGAGATGCAACATCTCCAGTTATATCAATCAATAAAGATCATCTCAAACAATATCTGGTTAAAAATCCTCCTGTTAATTGGGTTTCTGATGATGACTCAGTAAACTATTCAGACTCAGACATTGGGAAAATAGATCAGCCACCCCCGAGGAAGTGTACAAGAGCGGGCCGCCTCATAAATCCGCGGGATATCCTTGATTTATAAAATAGAATTGCAGACTTTTTAATAAAATTAATGTATTCAGTGTTTACAGTATGGTAAATGATTATTATTTGTTTTATCCTAGTGTTGAGATGCATTTTAATTCTGTAAAAACTATACATGTTCTAATAATTTTTAACATATATGTATTTCCAGATGGACTTTCTCGATATTAATGTTTCAAATGAGGAATTGCAGCAATTCCAGGAGAATGAAAGAAAGATGTGGGTCGACGGCACCATCTGTGGGGTGGAGACGTGTAGGAAACTAGGCCCTTTATCTACTTTCCGAAGATATATTAACCATTGGAGCAAAGTCCATAACTAAATATATTAATATCTTCAAATGTTCTGTGTGTCATAAGAACTTTGTGTTCCAAAATATAGGTTGCGTACACATTCGCATACACAGTGAAGCCATTTTAGAGGTTCAGGAAAAGGAAAATATGTTTTATGTTGAACCTGGACATTGTGTACCTTTCCGTCTAGGTGCGCTGGAAGAAAGAAAAAGAAAGAATTTAGAAGAAGAAAAGGCCCTGGCCCAGAGGAAGAGACGGGCACAACAGAGGGGCCTATTTGCGCCATCTTCCCTGGAAGAGGAATGTCGAATTAATTGTCGAGATGAGGAAATCGATATTTTCCCGGGAGAAAACAACGACAAAACATCAGTCATCAAAAGTTTTCGAGAAAACGGAAAGAAAGTTAAAAGTGAAGCGATTGGAGACTACTCCATCATTCCAAACTTCGAAAAAAATTATTGAACAATAAACTGATTAAAGTAATGTATGTCTAAAGACATTTGTTGTACAGTTAAAGTTACAATTTGTTGATTTATTTATAACATGACGTATTGTTACAATTATTAATTTTATTGAATAAAATGTAATAACTGTTTAAAGGAGGAGGAGTGTAGTAGTACCTACTTAAATTATTTCCAAATTCATCGGGTTCGTTATTCATTTTCTCTTTCATCTATTATAAAACGTAAATTCTTACTGGCCAATTCTGTTTTAAGTGTTCACTATTGTTTAACAAGTATATAAACCCGAGCACATTCTCGGGGCTTCTTCACTGAACCTTGCATCAAGGTACGAAGTCGCCCTCCTTGTGACAATTTTAAGTTGACTCAAATTCCATATTTATTTTGGGAAATTACTTTGTTCTTGAATTTTTCGTTATCCATTTTGGTCACTAAGGTACACTAGCTCCTCATCGTCATCAATTATTATTTAATTACGAATAAATTATATTTTCAACTTATCAAATTCTTCTGTTTTTCTTCGTTAATAGCCTTAACAGGTGGACTCAAAATTATCTGGGTGAAATATCATGTAAAAACACAACGGGAAGTCAAAATATATCATATACAGTAGTGAAAAAGATCTAACTACTACAGAATGTTTTCAAAAATGTGAAGCAGCTTATGGTATTGGTGTTGATTTCTGTTTCCGACTTTTAAATTAATAAAGATATATTTACGCTTGAATATATCATTGGCTTGAATATATCAATGTCCTCATCTTCTGCTGGTTGTGAATAAAACAAAGTAAAAACTCTAGATTCAAAGTTTTGTCGATCATCCTGATCATGTAAGCTTTTGTCATCATCACTTTTTGCACAAGCAGGAATGATTTTTACGAATTTGTTCAAGAAAGATTTAGTTTAAATTAGTCCAGTTATGACTTGTTAACTCGTTCATAAAATATTCGTCATGCCACGTTTATCTAATCGGCAATGACCGAGTGAGCTTCAGTTATCTCTCTATCCATGCGTCACCAAGTATCCTCCAATCTGTGTTGCTTTCATGAACTGCGGATCTTAATAAATCTAAACAATAAAATCACCAGAGTTTCTTCCGTAACAAGTATATTATGAGGTTGAATATACTCCTAAGCTCTGCAAAATTATATAGTGTTACCGAGTTTTAATCGACTTTACTATTGTCCTTATGTTTGGTGGCGGAAAGAAAATATCAGTTTATTATTCCGGTAGTATTTAATTCCTTCTCATGAGATGAACGCAATTCAAAAAGATACAAATGTGTATTAAAATCCAGAAGTAGAATAAGATATAATCAAAATATAATTCACCTAATAAATCCAAAATAAATGAAAGGCACTAACGTTAAAATCCAATTTAACAATCAAAATATCTCTCTTCCTCTTGAATTACTCCGGCTATATGTACCCAATTACTCCCCTCACTCATCCTTCACACTCGCCATGAACTTGCCTAAGGCCAGGCTATAAATCTTAAGACAATAAATCACTACTCCCCTTGCTCTCCACACTCTATTATCTAACTCTCTCCTCCTAATGCAATTTACTGCCCCCCCCCCCCTATGACCTGTTCGCAGTCAGGGTTAATCTACTGAATAAATGGGAAAAAAACCCCAGAAAAACTATGAAAATAAAATTAGTTATGCTTCAGTTACCACTGCTTAGATTTTGTACACCGTTCAATTAAGGAAATGCAAATAAAAAAATGCTATGCGTAAATAACGTATGCTTTTCAAACAAAAAATAGTACGAAATCATTATAAGAACAAATACGTACAGTTTATAACTTGTGTTTTTAACATAACGTTAACAGTTTATTTACAGAAGTCACTCTATGGTAAGTCATCAGGGTACGCGAGTAAATAACTGTTACGGAAATAGTTCATCTGGTCAGATATCACAATTGGCTCAGGTTCTCTTGAAACAAACTCCCGCTCGTTTTAGGATTCATCCATAAAATCGTTAAGAAAGTTCGAAAATACTTCGAGTGGAGAAACTTCCCTCATTTTTTCGGTGTATGAAAAGTTAATTTCTTTGATAACTTCAGTTCTTCCGTCCCCATAAGAAACTGTTTTCTTGATTAATTGAATCGTAATCGAATTTTTCTTTTCGGATGTTTGAATTCTCTGATGTTGGACTTTCGGATGTTGGAATTTCGGATGTTGGAATCTCTGATGTTGGACTTTCGGATGTTTCCTCATACTCAAAATCTTTATCATTGTATTCTTTCAGAGATAAATCTTTCTCAAATGACTCTTTATCAGACTAAATGTCCTCATAGATTTCACTTTTGATGGTATGATCAAGGTTGAATTTTTTTAACTAATTCTGTTTTAATTGAACATCGTCTAAATTTTCTGTTAAATAAATATTTTGAAGATATTTTTTTCTATTCCTCCAATAATGCAAAAAGAATTTTACATGATATAAAGACCTTGTAGTAAGGTTTTAATTGATATAAACTGACAAAAAAAAAATTAATGCATTAACCATAAAGTTAGAGAGAAAACCCAATTTTAGTGATTTATTATTACACAAATTTATTTATTGAATTTGTGCTTTAAGGACAATAAAAATGTTATGTGATAGGTAAATCATATTTTAAAGGTATACATGTATTCTGAAACCCAAGTGTCTTATCATTAGTTCACAACTGTTTATAAGTGTTCGATTACAATGTAGCAAATTAAAAAAATCACTTTAATTAAAAAACCTTTACTGGTGTTTTGGACATTCTCGACTTGTACAATTCCGATAATCCATGCGGTGGATGTTGGGGTCAAGCGAGGTCAGGGGTAAAGCGTCATTAGATACTGTTTTCGAAATGGGCAAAAATGACTTTTGTGTTGCATACGGCTGCAACCACCACCGTGCCTACGGGGCAACTTGTACATTCTTCACATTTCCCGAGGACACAGAATATTTTCAAAGGTGGACCAACGCCTGCAAACGAGAAGTTGTTTACAAAAGTGGCAAGAGAACAAAGTGGACGCCATCAGAATACCAGAAGCTTTGTAGTTGTCACTTTGAAAAGGGCCGGTGCCCGGACCCAAATTCAAGAAAACCGGGAAACAAAAACAAAATTCCCACATATTTTCACACAAGGCAAGAACATGTAATATGTATATATTTACACATGTACGTATGCAATCACCAAGATTATAAATAAGTCAACACATGTAGGTTTTATATATGATATACCAGTACAATCGAGGAATTTAACGTTAGCACTAAACATGACGTAGACTTGTGCATCCTTTTTAAACTTTATCTTGTACTTTTGTGCACTGTTTACAAAATTGACTCCCAGAAATAATCAATTTTTTTTACTGATTTTATATAGAAATGAAGTGAATTCTACGGGGAACCGTACGCGCATAATTTACGCGCATGTAACAATACGTTGTGTTACCCATTGCCCAGTATGTTTGCTGCATATAGTACCTTATAGAGGTGGAGGTATAGGTGATGACGTAATTATGCATTTATAGAGGTCGTTTCTGATTGGTTGTTTTAGAGAGGTTGTATTATAGAGGTGATTTTTCATCACTATTTTTAGAAAAGGTAGCAATATAGAGGTCGTGTTCTCATTGGTGGACTGGATATAGAGGTGATGACGTAGTTACTATTGAGGCCCTATAGAGGGGGACTTTTTAGAGCAGTAAATTTATAGAGGTCGTGTTCTCATTGGAGGATTGAATATAGAGGTGATGGCGTAGCTATTTATAGAAAAGGTTCTGTACAGAGCTTGTTCGTCACCATTATATTTAGAAAGGTATCATTATAGAGTTCGCATAGAAACATATTCATTATAGAGTTAATTACTATACCAGATAATGAGCATGCGCAAAAAAAAAATGATTTTTAGTTATTCATTTATGTAAAAACAATCATTTCATTATGGATTGTCGAGGAGTACAGTACAAATGGAAAATTATAGCTTGGAGTGCATTGAAAAAAGATGAGAAAAATCCCAAAACGTGGACATTGAATGAGAGTCGTTGGTTTGACAATAAGACAGCTTGTATAAAAGATTTTAGAGAAGTGACCCGAAACGGTTACGATTTTGCAGACAGCTGGGGAACTAAAGAAATTTTATTAAAACGTAGAGTTATGCCCCAGTGAGCGCCTGATATGAAACACGATGAATGCAAGACAGACAAAGTTATCAATGAAAAAAGTTCAGTTTAACGATAACGTTCACACTCTGTTAGTTCCATACGAAGATAGGAAAGGTGAATGGATGAATTATGCCATTGATAGAGCCCATTTTAGGAGAAGAATTCAACAGACAGAGATAATTTTGTTGCCTATATTGAATAAGAAAATAAAATTATTGGAGTGTAACCAAGCATAACCCGGGTGAAAAAAATTGCAAAGGTAGAGGATTTTTTAAGTAAAAAGTTTAAAGTGCTGATATTGCACAACATGTTGAAAACCATGGAGAAAGTAGATATTGCACAACGATGGTGAAAGAATATATTAAAAAAATGATTTTGCAGAAAAACAGTATGTAAGGAGGGCTAAATTTAGTATATGATATAATGAGGTTTTTTTTTAAGTAAAAAGTTTAAAGTGCTGATATTGCACAACATGTTGAAAACCATGGAGAAAGTAGATATTTCACAACGATGGTGAAAGAATATATTAAAAAAAAATGATTTTGCAGAAAAACAGTATGTAAGGGGGGACTAAATTTAGTTTATGATATAATTTTTAACAAAAGAAAAAAATGTTATATTACAGTGCGTTATGAAATGTTTTACGGTAAATAAAAAAGTAAAAATAGATGATGATGTAAAGTACATAGTATAAATACTGAGGATGAATTAAGAGCTACATTACTATTGCATCTACATTTCCCTGCAGCAGGCACAATTTAGAAGATATGGCTACTAAACCGACAACCTACTGGAAATGCCAAGACGTGGAGACTTCTGGGGAACCGAATCGGATTAGGAAAAGATTATTCATCGACTTAGACCGAACTGAAGACCAGGCTCCTATGGCTAAACATCCCAAGATGGACAAAGAACAGACAGAGAAGGCCCCAATTCTGAAGGAGGACATAGGACGAAACATGTTCCTCGTGGTGTCAAAGTTTCATAGTGACACTAAAGTACACTTAAGAGTGTATGAAGAAAAAGAAGACGGATCCAACTACCCAACTAGGAAAGGGATTGCACTCGATTTAGAAAAATGGAAAAAGATTACCTATTACAAGGATGATGTAGATAGCGCTATTGATCAGCATGATGCTGAGATGCAGGTAGCTTATAATCAGCACTTGGGGGAGAATTACTACATGACGATTGACAACGACTACCCTGTAGTAAATATCAGGAAGTGGTGGATGCCGCCTGGGAATGATGAAATAGTTCCGACGAAGAAAGGAGCTGCCATTACATTTGATCAGTGGGAAACTCTTAAGGAACTGATGCCTGAAGTCGAAAAGAAAATTGGTGACCAGTTAAAGGAGATCGAGTTTTGCGAGAATTCCGAAAGTCACCAGAATCAGATGGGCTTTTTGCAATGTCCACGTTGCAATCCAAATGACTGTAATAACTATTAGATTGTGAAAAAAACCCATTTCAGTGTGTTCAAAGTACCATTTGTGTTCAGTGATATATTTATGTAATTATATTTGTTACTTATGTATGTAATATGCTTAAAAGTTTTTTAAATACATGTAAAGATAATGAAAGAAATATTTTATTAGATCATGTACAAAACCTTTTTTTTGTATTATCATGATAGTATTGCTATTTTAATCATTTATGTTGTACTATAATAAAAAATGTTTTACTATGCATTATTCTTATAATTTTTTAAAATCTTGTCTAAATTTAAAAAGAGATGTTAAACAGTGTTTGGTTCATAAATCAAAATGGTGTTGACTGATGAACAACGACGGTACTTGGAAAACATATGGACTGATGTGAAACATGCTGCCTCTTTTGCAGGCCCTTACAAATTGTATCAAATTGTAAAAAAAGAAGGGAAACAAAAAATTGGTTTAAAGGGTATAAGAGACTTTTTGTCAAATTTAGAACCGTATTCACTTCAAAAGAGAGTTCAGAGAAAGTTTCCCAGACGTCACATTTTAACCGATTCTATAGACACCATATGGGATGGTGATTTACAAGACGTGCGAAACATATCCAAGGAAAATGAAGGCATACAGTATATTATGGTTTTGCAAGACATATTTTCAAGATATGTATTTACAGCTCCTTTGAAACAAAAAACGGCGTCGTATGTAATAGAAGCTTTAAAAGGGATTTTTGCTAATGGAAGAAAACCCAAAGTATTCAGAACCGATAAAGGAAGTGAATTTAAAAATCGTTGGGTGTCCTCTTTTTTGGAAAAAGAAGGCGTACACCAAACTTTTACGGAAAATGAAACAAAAAGTAATTTTGCAGAAAGGAGTATTCAAAACTTAGAAAACAGATTGCAACGCATGTTTACTCAAAATCAGTCTTACGAATTTTTGAGTAAGCTACAAGCAGTTACTGATAACATTAATAACACTCCTTCCCGTCCTTTAGGGGGAATAACTCCTGCATCTGTGACTAAAGAGAACGAAGAGGAGGTTCGTTATAGAGCTTATTTACAAAGGAACAAAAGACCAGGTGTTGTATCCAGAAAAAGTAAAAACTCTAAAATAGCAGAAAAAAAGAAACCTTATAAATTCAAAGTAGGTGATAAAGTTAGAATATCTCATTTGCGGCGGACATTTCAGAGAGAATACGACCAAAAATGGACGGGAGAAATTTTTAAGGTTTGTCGAAGATACCGTAGTCAAGGTTTGCCTGTCTACAAATTAAAAGACTTTGCTGAGGAATCTATAACTGGAACTTTTTATTCACAGGAACTTCAGAAAGTAAGCACAAGTGACAATTTTATCTGGAAGATCGATAAAATTCTAAAAGAACGAAAAAGAAAAGGAACAATAGAGATCCTGGTGTCCTGGCACCAATGGCCTGCTAAATTTAACTCTTGGATAAAAAAATCCGACATGCAAAACGTATAAATAGGACTGATCACTTTTATGATATTCATTATTTTCAAACATGAGCATCAGATTGGTTCTAAGATCTACTGATAGTCAACAGATTTATAGTGGTAATACGTCTTACGACTTTGTAGTTCATCTACCCAAGCCATTGTATCTACAAGGACATTGGACCGTTTCTCTGTTGGAGTTTAATTTGTCTACGGCATCCACTCAACCAGAATTATACGTCTGTAGCAATTTATGCCAAGATACTGTAGTGGGGGAGCGAGAATTACCTCTCTTGCGACTGGTAAATTATAAAAAAGCGGAAAATATCATTTATAATTTTCCTTACGAAATACCTTTGCGATTGGGGGAATTTCAAGACGTGAGGGTGTATATAAGGGACTCAAATAATCAACCCGCTTCATATTTGAAAGGTACGACCACTATTACACTACTGCTGAAAAAACGTTTATTTGAAATACAGTAATGGGTTCTACGTATGTGTCAGACCCTAGGGTGTGGAAAACATTTTATCAAAATATGTTCGAAGGAGGATTTAAACCTAGTAAATACAGAGGTCGGCAGACAGGTGGTGGAATAGGGGGTATGTTTTCCAAGAAACCGTACATGATTCCAGTCAACCCACATCTATCCCGGAAGGAACCGGCAGATCAAGTTGTGGGAAAACACGTGACGCCTATGGCAGCCGTAGAAGAGAGAGCCAAAGAAGAAATGAAAGAAGCCATCAAAGAGAAGATTCCTCACGTGTCGGAGAAGACTATAAAAGCACAAAAAAGGCTACCTGTTATCAAACCTAAGCCAACACTCAAAAAGAAAACACCTCAGAAAGGACTGAAGAGAAAACGAGACACAGGAGACAGTATTTTTAGCGGAGCCAAGAAAAAAGTCAAGCATCAATAAGAATGGCCTTTTTAAGCGACAAAATTACAGACATTGGACTTCCGGCAGAATTGGCTTTATTTACCGTTCCACCCAATCAAGTAGCGGTGGATAAAATTTATTTCAGTGAATGCAGACCTGTAAGTTCCTTCGATACGGAGGACGCTCCGATCGAGATATCGGTGCCTGGCCAGGGTAACGAGTACATAGACTTAAGAAGAAGCCGCCTGTACGTAAAATGTAAGATTGTTAAAACCGACGGTGCAGCCTTGGCATCACAGGAAAAAACGGGGATCATTAATCTGCCACTGCAAACCATGTGGTCTCAGATAGACACTTATATGAACGGAAAGCTTGTGTCCCTCAATACTAGCTACTATGCTTGGAAAGCCTACCTAAAACTTCTCCTTTCGAGTGGCAGTGATGTCTCTCAATCCCAGTTACAATCCCAACTGTACTATCCAGACGACGACGACATGGACAATCCGGACGCATACGGAGGCAACAACGGGGGCCTTAACAATCGCTATGCATTTACTCAAAACAGCCAAATATTTGACATGGAAGGTCCACTGTATGAGGATATATTCAGAACTGATAAATACTTGATCAATGGGGTAGATTTACACTTGAAACTGTTTAGAAACCCCGCTGCCTTTGTCTTGATGAGCAAAGAAGCCTCCCCTAGCTACAAGTTGCAGTTACTAGACGTGTCCTTTAAAGCATGCATGATTAAGGTGGACAGTGGAATTTTGATCAACCATGCTGAAATCTTGAAAGAGAAGACGGCCAAATACCCCCTGACTAGAACCGAAGTAAAAATGAGCACCTGTCCTAAAGGTTCTGGATCGTTTATTTGGCAGAACGTTTGGTCCAACACCTTACCAGCCAAAGCTGCATTCTGTTTCATTTCTCAGAAAGCCGTTAATGGAAATTATGAGAAGAACCCATTCAACTTTCAGAACTTGGCAGAAGAAATTGCACTTTACGTAAACGGGGAAAGCATGCCAGCCCGACCCATGAAAATTGACGTAGGGACCAATCAAAATTACGTGACACTTTTTGTCAATTTATTTGAAGCGGCTGAGAAATGGAACAAAGATGCCGGCTTGGAAGTCACAAGAAGCCAGTTTGGCAAAGGATATGCCATATATGCCTTTAATTTGGCACCAAGTGACCTGGGTGAAGAGTATTTAAACCTGGTGAGACAAGGAAACGTTAGACTTGAAGTCAAATTTGCTGCCGATACAACGGAAACCTTGAACTGTCTGGCTTACGCAGAATTTCCGGCCCTTTTGGAAGTGGACCAATCACGGGACATCAAATACACTAAAGTATGAATTCATCAGACATTGTGTGCATTGCCAAAGGACACGAGTTGCTTAGCAAATTTTTCAGAGGCGTATTTTCACCGGATACCTTACCAGAAAGAGTCCAAGCCTACCCTTCGGCCTACGTTTGTAATACAGATCCCTCTCATTTACCAGGGTCCCACTGGATAGTCATGTGGATAGACGGCTTCCGAACAGCGGAATTTTTTGACAGTTTTGGTCGACTTCCTGAACATTACGATATACGAATCAAAAACTTTTTAAATCATAATTCGAAAAAAATAAATTGTAATGAAATTCCAATTCAGAAAAAAAATGCCTTGACTTGTGGTTATCATGTACTATTTTATTTAATGATGAAATGTCAAAATTATACAATGAATGACATTGTACATATTCTTAAAATGCAGAATGATCCTGATGTTTTTGTGTATCAAACTATATCTCAACAAACGGAGTGCATTTAACCTTTGTATTTACCATAAATATGCATACGTTTTGTGAATAAAAAATGATGTAATCTATTTTTTTTATTCTATAAAAATAGTATGTATTGTAAAAATAAAATCAGTCTTAACTGAGGAATCAATGAACATGGAAGCTTGGTGGAAAGAGAGATCACTCTTACCCTTTAATTCTCCCGCCACAGCTATGATCGTGGGACCCACCATGAGTGGTAAAACTTCTCTTATTTACGAAATATTAAAACATGCCGATGGTATGTTTCAAACGCCACCCGAGCGAATAGTAATTGCATATACCGAATATCAACCTTTGTTCGAAGAAATGGAAAAAAACATCGATAGATTGATTTTGCATCAAGGGTTACCCTCTAAAGACCAGATCGATGAATGGAGCGAGGGTGTACAGCACACTGTCTTGGTGTTAGATGACATGATGATGCAAGTCGCCAAGAGCGAGGAATCTCTTAATTTATTTTGCGTGACGGCACACCATCGTCGAGTCAGTGTGTTCATGTTAGCTCAGAATCTATACATGCCTGGAAAGTTTGCCAGAACTATTTCTTTAAATTGTCATTATGTCATTCTCTTTCGTAATGTACGCGATTCTAGGCAGATCTTTACTTTTGGATCTCAGGTTTTTCCTTTAAGGTTGAAATATTTTAAAGAGGCTTACGACAAGGCCACATCTATACCCTTTGGATATTTGATAGTAGACATGAGTCCTAGGACTGAGGACAAGTACAGATTGCGCACGCGCATCTTACCTAACGAAGATACCATTGTTTATCTGCCTAAATAAATAAATTGTCTTTTTTGATTTTTTATCATTATTTCACAATGAACCGAACAGTAAAAACGCATTTATCATTTCTAGAATTGTTAAACGCTACGAACATGAAACAGCGACGAGCACTGTTGTCGACCATGACACCCTCTCAAATGCAGACTTTGTGTGAGGTGATGTTTAATGTTTACAAGGGGACCATTCCGGTCTCTAAGCAGTACATAAAAACTCTGTATCCGTACAAAAATGTCATAAGTACCCTTGTGAGCAGAACAGTGAACAAGTCTCAGCGTAAAAAGTTTTTGTTAAAGCATCAGAGCATCATACCTCGTCTGATCAAACCTGCGCTACATCTTTTTCAAAATGGCTCAAGAACTAGTTCTCGTTCCAAAAGAAAAATACCAAAAACTGACGCAAACAGAGAATCATCCCCCGAAGAGCATGGAGACAATCTTGGAACCGACGAAGGACCCACCCACTGACAAAGATATTCCTACTCAGATGCACGTTCTCGAAATCTTGGAACATGTTATTCCAAATAAATTTCATAATAAAGCCAAAGGATTGCTTAAATTCTTATCTCAGTATGGCGGTGACGTACTCTCTTGGAAAGATAACGGAAATTTGATTTACAAAGACAATGTTATTGAAGGCTCGCATATTACAGAATTGATCAAACATGCACTAACTCCTAATTCAAGAGGAACTCCTACCGGATATCGACAATTTTATGAAGCCTTAAAGGACATTCAAACCCCTACTTCATTCATCCACAATAAAGAAATGATGAAACCCTCTGGAGAACAGACTGGCAGTGGCTTAGTGGTTAAAAAACATACAAGCGGAGCACCTCCTAATTACAATCCTCCAAAAAGAAAGAGACTGATCAAGACAAAAATAAAGTGGTTAAAATTTTAATGAAACAATGCATCAATAAAAAATTACAAACGTACATATTTGATAATATATTGTTGTACAGACAACTGTATGTTTTTTAATAAACGTTTATAAAAAAAATCGTTTTTAGTGATTTCTTTAAAAAACAAATAGAATAATATCAATTCATTCAAATTACATTTTTTCAATATGATGTAAAAAAAATTAATTTTAAACAATATAATTGTACTGTTCACATAATTTTGTTCACTACTACAATTACAATCAATATCCGTATGGTAAGGTGTCCCAAGTGTCACCTTGAATCACTCTTTTGTCATACACAATTTTGTATTTTTTTTCTTCATTTCGATTGTAAATAATATGCTGTTGCTTATGTCGCATAATTCTGTGTGGGTTAACAATCGTTGTACATGAACCTGTTGAATTGGAATGCTGACCCTGATCCGGCCTGAGCACCAAATCCAGCATGGAAGCAAAATTAAGTTTTAAACTGTTAACATAGTTTAGGGTAAATCCTTTGATTTTGCATACTTCTTTTCCTTCTGAAGTCCTGTAGGCGTAATTTTTAGGTCCTCCCGAAACAAATTCTGTAATGTATTCTTCAGGTTGTAACTCACTGGTAAGTTGACCAAGAAATGACCCGACTTTTGGTTCCTGATCTCCAGGTCTGCTGACGAAAATGACTGAATCCGTATCGAAATATAAGACTCTTCTATCCAGCATCTGTAACACTTCATACAGTTTAAGGCGGGCCCAGCAAGTTGTAAAAGTAGCAATAAATACGTTTGTTTGGTAATCTTCTTTAGTAAAATTTTCTTTTTGCTGCCACGAAACTTGAATAATTTCTTTACTGACAATGTGAAAATTCGAGACTTCTTTGGAAGGATCCGATAATAGCTGAAAAAATTTGTCAGCCTCTCTTTCGTGAAAAAATGTCGTCTGCTGCATGTTGAGTCGTTGGCCAAACTTTCCCCAAAACGAATTCAGCAGTAGTTTAGCAATCGATCTCAGAGCAGGGTTTTTGGTAATGTTCTCTCGTTCGAGTTGAATACCTTCTCGAAGAGCGTATTCTTCCATGTACTTCACTGCGTCTTCCTCGGTATGCACCCGCTCAGGCCAGCCACTGGCTTCTTGTTTGATCTTTAAAAATAGGTTGATATATTCGCCAAACAGACCATTGCTTTTAGTCTCTGCATTGTACTGTGAAGTTTCATCCCAATGATAGACCTCGTATATCTGTAGAATTTGGTAACCGCATTCTATGGCTTTTTCAATTTCTGGTGTACAAAATACTCCTGTAATTGCTCGGTCTTCGTCTCCGCACTGACATGGATTTTGTTGTTGTTGCTCGCAGCAGGTACGACACAGAGCAAAAGTTAATTTTCCGTTAATTTTTTGAGGCAACACGGGGTGATACAATTGTCTAGGAGGTAAAATTTTGACTTTGACCAACCCAAAATAGTCTGTAATTTCCGTAAAATTGCTTGTAATGATTTTTGGTTCTTTTACGGGATATCTACCATACTTGTTGACCGAGGGGTAAAGAGAGCAAAAATCAAGATAGTGGATTTTTTCACCTTCCTTGACCTGGTAGTACATTTTAACAGCATTTGTTCTTCCTCCAAAGAAAGATTTTCGAGGGTCTAACCTTTCTTGCAGGTTTAGGGAATGAACATAATCAGATGCGTCTTGGTTCTGGTTCAGGAAGTTTTCAAAATCATGCTCCCAAATGTAGACATATTTCATGCCCAGCGATTGAATGTATTCTCTCTTTTTTAAAGTCATGGTCAGTAACTCGTTCATGGAGTGTTTGGTTCTTATATGTTTAAGTTGCTGACGCTGAGTAGGAAAACATGTGGGACATCCGTGCCAGTAACACCCATGAAATTCGTATGCAGTGTTGGTTTCGGGGCAGTATCCATCTAATAAGTATTTGGTACCCGGCAGTCGAAATTCACCCTCATTTAAGGCATGCTGTATGTAGAGACGGTGCCCTGTCTTTTTGAAATGATCTTCTTGTATCCATGAGAGCCACTGTATCGATACGCAACTATATTGTCCGAGAAAAGGGGCATAACCCGTGGAAGGGATTTGTGAAATAGGTGAACTAACAAATTCAGATTCTTCTATTACGTATTCTTGATTCTGTAACTCTTCACCCGTAACCCAATGTTCCTTGAATAAAATGGAAAAGTCCCCTTGCAGTCGGCGGGCCTGTAGCCAATCACTTATTCCATCATTGCCTCTAACTTTGACACGCCATTCTTCTTGAAGAAATTTGCTTTTAAACACTTCCATGCAAACCCCAGCAATGGTCGTGCATTGAAAAGGATCCACGCCTCCCATTAATTTTTTCTCTGGCATTTCATCCTCAAATACCACTTCTTCTTTTCCTGTGATTTTCATAAGAATTTCTCTGAATTTCAAACAAGCTTGTCTGAGTATGTCCACATCACTACGGCAGTAATCTAAAATTTCTCGATCAAAGTCAAAGATCATGTTTTTCTCCAATTTATCCTGATGCCAGATTAGAAAGTCTTTGCGTTCTTTAGCATTCATCATGTCACTTCCGTAAAAATGAGCTGCAGGGTAGGATCCAACATAGTAGGCATTACCTTTAGTGTTAAAGAAATGAGGGAAGTACCCTTTCTTTAGCTCTCGTAAACCGAATGCCTTGGGTAGTTCAGCTAATCTCATGGGAAGAAAATTGAGGGAATCTAATATTTTTATATTAAGTCCTCTTTGAACATGTAAGTACATGATTTTTGATCCAGCATAGATAATTTTTGGAATGATGGAATTGGCTAATAGGTACTCTAGTAAAAAATATCCATCATAGCCCTTCATGTTGTGAGCAATAGCTGTAAAGTCTTTGTGAGTTTCAGTGAACAACCACAAACCAAAGGCATTAGCAGTTTGATCTCCTCGAAATACTATTTCTCGAAATCCGCATGTATTTTTACATGGTGGGTTAATAAAAGTCTGTTCATTTTTTTTATTACATTTTTTGCATCTAGTTCCACAGTTATCGCATTTAGAATTTGGTGTGAGTTCTTGATTGCAGCATTCCTCACACACTGTTTGAGCCACTACCAAGTTGGGTTTGTGCTGAGATTTACCACACCAAGACTGATGACAGTTTACACATTTACAGCATTCCATGCAGGGTTCGGGGCTGTTACTGCATTGAACACATTCATCATTTCTTTCCATTGAGTATCCATCTTTACAATGCAAAAGATCTTCTTGTATACATTCAAAGTCAAAAAAAATATATCTGGGTTTTTTCTCTTTACATTCTCTTGACCTCATGTAGCACAAATGAGATCCTGTTACAAATCGTTTACATGCTTCACACTGCCATTCTCCGCAAATATGATCCTCTGGTTTTCTTTTGCATCTATCTAAAGTTTTTTTACAAACCACACATTTCCACCATCGATCACACTGAGATGATTTTGACCTCCCACTTTTTATCTTGTGACAATTAAAACAATCCAGAGATCTACAAACCATGTGACAATGTCGACAACTTAATTCGTGTTTTACAAAACAAGATTTTTTTCTTTTACACACAATGCAACTTGATTGACACTGATGCAGCTTTTGATAGGGTTTCAAACATTCATGGCAAAATTTGGATTGAGAAAAGAACCCACAAACATTAACAATAGTATCAAAATGTGCGTTTCCATTTTGCTCAGAATGATATAAAAAAATACGATCTTTTTTCGGAATTTCTGACCCTTGCTCATCTTCACTGACATCTTTTGGAGCAGTTCGTATGAATTTGTTACCAGTAGTGGCACTGACAACTAGAATATCAACATTCAATACGTTCTCAAAAGCATGAATGTCTTGAATGGACAGACGTCTCTCACTGCTTACATTGGCTTTCTGGCATAACAAAATGGCTAATTTTTTTTGACGTTCATTATTTCTTTTGTTGTGCTTCATTAATTCTTTGTAGAACCAAATAGGACATTTCTGCAATTCCATTACTTTTTCTTCTATTGTTCCTTTGTCACCTTGGTGTGCTAATTTCTGCCAATCAGATGTTGGAATTTGATGTAATTTGAGAAACCCCATGCAAATGCTTCGAGCAAGGCATAATTCATCTGTGTTTTGAATTTTGATACATGATCTTTTGATTCTGAGAGAATCATTGCTGCTACCAACTTTGTTAATATGTTTGCCTTTTGTACCGCCCTTTGGAACTTTAATAAACCCCACATTTAAATAAAAACTTTTATCTAGAGAAAGATTTTCATGGCTGATTAAGACATTTTGTAAGTTCTCCATCACACTTTTTCCAGTAAGATCTTTCAAGGACCTTAGCGGTACATACACAGGATTGTACAATCCCATGTGATGAATGATGACTCGTCCAAGATCCAAAAAAGGGTCAAGTCCTCTAGCTGTTTCATTGAGAATGTTGTCAAACATATCTTCTAAATCACGAAGCAGGTCAGTCAGCCTCATTCCTTGTTCAGGGTTTTCTGCATTAAATCGAATATTGTAGTTTATATCGATAGCATTATTTTTCATTATAGTTCGTTCTCCTACTTTTTGAATGGTATATGGTATTTTTTTCACACCGCCAAAACCAATTTGAGATGGGTTGGTTCTAGTAGAGGTTGATGCTTCATCGGTTTCCATGGAATCAGGAGCCATTTCTTGATCTGCAACATGGTCCTCTTCCATAGGTTCACATGTTAAATTGGGAATCAACGGGGACCATGGACCTTCACCGGTGTAATCCATTTGATCCAAATCATGAGCTAATTCGTGAAACATCAGGTCGTGTTCATTGCTCATTACTTTATCACAATGGCGGCATTGATGTTCTTGATCCTACAAAACACGGTTTAAAATTTTTATAATAAAATGGTTTTTTGTGAAATTGTTCTTGTCTTTATGCGTAATGTATTAATCTGTATTACAAAGAATATAGGGTGAGTTCACCATGCATCACACAAACTTAAACAGTAGAGGCTGAAAAAAATTTCTTATTTTCATGCAAAAATGTAGAAGTTCAGAAAAATAAATTCATTATATTACTGTTTTTGATTTGTTTTAAGTTTACAGTCTGGAATTTAGACCAGTGCCTTTGTAATGAATATTTTGTCAATGAGGGAATCTTTTATCGTGCCAACACCTACAGGAATTTTGGATTTAAAAAATGTTCTATCTTCAAACATATAAAGCTTGGGTCAACAAAAAAGTGGTTGTATCAATTATTTTTAAAAATTATTGTACTACACATTTTGAGGTATATCGCATGGAATGTGTACCTTGTTAACTATAAGAGAAAAAAACATGCACTGAAATCTCTTCAATGCATGGCTAATTTGTGTCCAATTACTTGATAAACTCACCTGCAATTCTTTTTATAGTGTGACTCATTTATAAACAAGGGTGAGTGTATTTGCTTTGAAATATGCAATGTAATAATATTCCATTTTTCTTCAGTGTTGCAGGTTATCAATAAAAAAAGCAAGTAAAAAAATAATAACTGTTTTTGAATGGAATGTTGCCCCCTTTTCACCGTCATGATGAAGCTCGTGTTCACTCTCGTGTCTTTGACCTTCGTTGTCATCGTCAAACAATAATCCGCAGTATCCGCATAAGAAGAAGGTGTTCATCTAGTTTAAAAATATTCATGTGTACTCATAAAATGAACATGCAATTTAATCTCAATAGTGTAATGGTCTTTTTTTTTATGATTTTACTACTTACTTCTACTTTCTTGATTAATCCGGAAACAATAATTCAATTATAATTTTAAAATTGAAAACGTTTAGGGATGTGATATTTCCGTAATTCATAGTAAGATGAAATCGTTGATTTTTACTATTAATATTCTAAACTGAGTAAAAATGTATTATTATGTAATTAAGATTAGTTACTGGTAACAATTATATATCATTACCGGGTCATCATCATCATTATTCGATAGCATTGGACGGTTATGTCCATCTTCATGCATTTGACCTTCAAGGTGATTCTTAAATATCAAGCCGCAGTACTTGCATAGGAAATCTGACATCTATATAAAAAAAAGATGAACATATTCTGATTCTTTTTTTTTTGCTTTTCAAATATTTATTTCTTTTTTCTTAAAGTCATCATTGCCTGTTGTTTTTTCCCCTTTTTTATCACTGCAAAAAGAACGATAACTCTACAACCTGGCTTTTCAAATTATCTTTCCCTTCTCCATAGAACAACAGAAAAAAAGATAGTTTTTTTTACGAAATTTATTAAATGGATGACCATGCATCGTATAACTACAATATAAAATATACACATGATATTATACTACAATAAACAGCAAAAAATGGTATCTTAAGAAATTAATTACATAATATAAAATTACACCAAATATTTTGAAAAATAGTTTTATAAGTTTTGGTAAAAAAAAAAGACTAGAATTACGAAATGGCACCTACTGTAGTATAATATCATATTTTTAAAGTAAAAATTAAAAAACAATTTGGCACATCAATGTGCACATGTAAAAATTTGTAAAACAAAATTAAAAAAACATAAAAAAATCAATTTAACATAATGACACCTGATGTTTCGCCTAGTTTTTACAAATTAGTCACATCCTTAATTTTATTTTTTAAAAAAATACATCACCATGTATAAGTATATACATTTTTTAAATTTTAGTAAAACAAAAAGTGGCGTGTAATTACATAACACAACCATACAAATCTACTCATTGTTAAGTTTACAAAATAATTCAAATGTATACTTATTGTTAAACTCAGCCATACATATATACTTATTGTAAAGCTTACAAAAAAAATAATTCAATGTATACTTATTGTTAAGTTAACAAAATAATTCAAATAATGTAGCAAAACTATCAAATCTTTTTAAATACTTCATAGAATAAATGTTAACATTCTGTATTTTGATGTTTCGACAGTTCCTGCAGTAGCTTATCTTTACTTTTAGATAAAAAATTACCCCAAAATTTCCAAAATAAAAAAAATTTGAGTCTGTAAACAAAATTTCCTAAAAAATACCCCTACCATCCCCAGAAAAAAAATAAGTCTATTAAAAAATTTTCCAAAAATCACCCCCTTCCCAAAAAAAAACTGAGTTATAAAAAATGATTTAATCTTTTTTCTTTTGTACCATTGATCTCGTTACCCTTCTATTTATATTACCAAATGTTGACATTTCACAGTGTTCTTCATAATATGGTTTAGAAGAAGCTGCTGCAGGAACCGTTGAAACATCAAATAATGATATCTCTGAACTTGATGTACTGGTTGAAAACAATGAGGGTGTATGTAATGGCGTTGACATGTCAATACTTAAAGGTGGTGAAGGTGGAGTATAGATAGGGGATTCCTGGATAAATGGTATTGGTGAAGGTAATCTATGGACGGTAGTGTGGCGTTTTCTTCTAATGACAATAAATATGATGGTGATGATAAGGCAGATGGAAATGGAAATGGATGTGACTGAAAAAAAAATTAAAGTTTGGTTATTATAGTCTTGGTAATTGGTTCCAGATATAATTCATTTTCTGATACTGATACAATAGATGCAATAGATGCATAATCATTACTAAAAGATGAATCAGAAAAATATTCATCCATATCAATATTGTTTGATTCATAAGAGTTTAAAATACAGGTTTCTTTATAAACACCAGCCATATTTATGGCTTTTTGTCTAGTATCAAACTGCTTTTTTTGAGAATAAATGATAAATCTATAAATACTTATTGGAAGAAACAACACAAGTAAAAATAAAAAGTAAAGGTAATTTAAATTCATATGATAAGTATTTGATTGCAAATTACCTAATATGAGTGTAGTAGAACTAGGCGAAACATCAGGTGGTGTTGAACCAGTAGAGGAGGGGTGGGTAGAATTACCTATTCTACCTGTAAACCTCGACCCCTCCTCTACTGGTGTCGTGGCCTCCTCCTCCCGGCCTGGGTAGAGGTGGCGGCCCCCGGTGGTCTCCACACCGGCCTCCTCCTGTGGGCTGGAACTCCCTGGGGTGGTGGTGGTGGTGGTGGGCGTACCACTACTGGGTGTGGGGGTCCTCTGGAGGCCGGTGTGGAAGTGGCGGCCCCCGGTGGCCGCCACGCTCGTCGCTGAGGCCTCGCTGGTGGCTGGGGCCTGGCTGGTGGCTGGGGCCTCGCTCCTCTGAGTCTCTGAGGGCTCACTGGTATCCTGAATGGGGAGGGTGGTGGAGACAGGCTCACCGGAGGGGACGGGGTCCTCGGAGGGAGATGAACTACGATCATCCCCTCCGGTGGCGCTGCTGGTTGTCGTCTCATCGGCCTCACGACTGCTATTGGACGGTTCTTCAAAACAAAAAAAATATATACATATTAAATATGCATTGCTTTAATATTTTTGCTCTTTTAAGTGAAATTGTTTTTTTAATCATAAAAAATCTAAATATTCTGACATAGTGTGTGAAAATCATGGTGTGAATGTTTTTTTATCGAAATTTGGCCCCCACGTGCGTAATCATGTTACCAAAAAAATCGATGATGAAATTCGAATGGTAAATCGAGTTGAGAAAAAATATGTAGGTATTTTTTATGACAAAACACAAGGTATTCTCTTCTTTATCTGTTAACTTTCTTCAGTTTATTCCTTTTCCCCACCCTTCAATGATGCAATGCATCAACTAAAAAAAAATGTGACCTCGTGTTCCGTAAATTAAATCGCGGGGTATGACAATTTGACAGGTAACCGTCGTCTGCAATCCGATCTTTTAATGGGAAAATAAATGGGTCGTGAGTTAAGTACATTAAACACCTTTCACAATCTAACAAGTATTTTCATTCCATCAAGCCCCCAATATTAAAATATAAAATTCTAAGTGTCGGGATGACAATCCACATGTCATCTACCTACCATTTTGCTTCGAAGAATGCGCGCTCAATAAAGTTCAATAGTTGAAGAGGGATGACGTAAAACCCGACATTTTTCCGAAATAGTCTTCTCACCCCATAATTATTTTTTTTACTTATAAAATAGCATAGGTTTTTTTTATTTTATACTTAATTTTAACATTTCTTTTATTTTAGATTTTTATTTAAATTTTTAAACAGTTACAAATTCATACCCCCCCCCCCCTTTTTTTTGTAAATATTTTTTTTACATAAAAAATATGATATCTTTGAATAAATATTGTCAAAAACATACCTTGACATGGCATCCTTGTAAAGGCTGTGGAGCTCTGCTGATGGACAATTATTTTCTCTGAAGCAAATATTCTGTGGGTAGCGCGGCCAATGTCCACAATCTTGTTGTCTGCCACCCCGCACAGAGAAATACAGGAACATGGATCCCTCTTCACGCAATCAAACCCGCGAGTGGTTTCCCGACAACAACGGTTCACATTATTACATTGTTGGACCGACAGTCCAACAATTCCGAAAAGGAGAAAAACAGCAAATTGCATTTTTACAATTCAACACGTAATAAAAGATACTCGGTGTGAAATGAAGTCAAAGTGCGGTACTGATAAAATTTTTACCTTTACTTATATAGTTTAATTGTGACCCTCATAACATTAGAGGGTCAAAAACGATAATGGAGAATCGGGTGTAGTAATTGATCCTATAATTGAAGAACCCCCAAAGTTTCAAAACTTGAAGAGAGCTGACCTATACATGATGACATAAAATGTGCCCTTTTTTTAGCAACAGTTCATTGTATTAAGTGAAGTGTAGTAAATCTGTGTTAAAATAAATTGAACTAGCACAATTATTTGTCAACCGAAATCACTAATACAAAAATATTGAATAAAAGTAGAAATTAACTTGACCCATTAGGTCAAAAAAGTTTCTAATCGAGCTGATTTTATTGTAAATGCAATTACTTTTATTAGGTCAAACCTTTCCAAAAGAAGTGAAAAAATACAAAGTCAGCAGCTTTGTGCCCTTTTACCAGAGTCAAAGCATATCACATCCATGGGTTGATTCATTCTTACAATTAATTGCAAAAAAAAAGGGGGGGGGGGTGAGGGGTGATTTGCACTTCTCATTCAATAATGTCATCCTATTTAAAAAGTATTTCACTTATTCAGCATTTTCTTAAATATACGCAAAAAAATTTAAACTAATGTTACAAAACCCATTACCAATGTATCAAGTATTGTATTCAATTTTTGAAAACTATGCGTTTCTCTTTCAATTTTTGAAATCGATGTCATCTTAACAAAAAAAAATTCTTTCTCGTCACGTTACACATCATTATAAGTACAATCTTATCAAACTTTGAAAGGGTTACGGTATCAATTTTATCTACACCCGTAGGATAATATACATATCATTAACCTGTTTCAATACACTGTACCAGCTGCAAAGAACTCATTTTCTGCATCCAATCAGAAAAAGTAAAATAGTTTTTGGAGGGAAATTTAACATTTACAATGTATAACAAGACAGCACAAATATCCAATCAGAAAATCTTACGCTGTACTAATTGCAAAGAATTTGTTTTTTTGTATCCAATGAGTAGGAGTAAAATAGTTTTTGGAGGGAAATTCAACATTCACAATATATAACAAAATCAAACCAATATCCAATCAGAAAAAACTTAAACAGTACAAAAAATTGGAGGGAAAATGCATCTCTTTTTTATAAAAATCAAATTAAATTTTAAGAAAATCACCTTGCAATCTTAAACCCAATAGGACAAGTTCATTTTTTTTCTGACCAGATCTGAACAATTCAATTCACCCTCCAAAAAAAATGGAAGTAATTATTATGTAAGTAGTTTTTTTTTACATCTATGCAGATTTTATTTTATTTATTTTTGTCTTTATTTATCCTTTTAAATTTTTAATATTCATTTCTTCATTTTTTTTTAGAAATGACTTGACAGCTAATAACAGCATTACCATACAGTTTACAGAAAATACCATGCATTTCACAGTCGGGTATGCGTTTTATTTAAAGCAAATGAAAAAAAGGATAATTTAATATAGAAAAAAATATTTAAAAAAAAACTTTATATAAAACAATTTTTTTTCTACCGAATGTTTTTCTTTGTTTAATTTTCACTTATTTTAAGCACAAAATATAAACTTATGTAACATTGACCCTCCTCTTTTTTATATAATTACAGTAACTCCAATCTCCCCTTAAAATCAACCAAAGAAGTAGGTACTTCTTGTGAAGGTCTACAGCAATTCAGAAATAAAGAAACACAACATCAAGAAACAGAAGAAGAAGAAGAAAAAGAAGAAGAAGAAGAAGAAGAAGAAGAAGAAGAAGAAGAAGAAGAGCAAACGGCAGAACAAATGGAAATTGACATTGACGGTGTTATATTGGAGAGGATGATTCATAGACAAGAAGAGTTAAAAGAAGAGAAAGAAGAAATTGAAAGACGCTTAACAGACTTACAATCGAGAGTTGATAACATTGAACAAGAACTTGAGGATATCATGTATTTAATGGATTAACGGGAAATTTTCGCAGTGCTTGTATAGTTTGTAGAGTTACCTCTCTTTTCTCATCATTAAGTAATTTATCATGATTTAAAAACTTACCTTTTCCACTGATGTCTAGATGTGAAATGAAAAATACCTATATCTCAAAAAAGAATTTTGCCTTATATATATATGTCTGTATTTATCATTTCTAAAAATATTCTTTGTAAAAAATACGTATAAGGACATTATTATTTCATCACGTTTATGCAATACCGTTCACTTATTTTTTTTTTAGACATTATAACAAATGATAGCAATTATGTTCTATATATAAAACCTATTCTTATAAAAATTATGTTTTTTTTTTAAAAAAAAATGTTATATAACAAATATTGAACATAATTTTAATTTGTTTTCTTCTTAAAAAGCATATAATTTCCGTTATTTTTTTCAATTTTCTTGCTTCCTACAGTTATTTATCACAAACTTAACTGATTAAGCATATGAAAAAATTAACTGTAGGTTGTCAAGAAAAAATCTTTCATTATACAGTACATTCGGTGGGAAAAAAAACCTTTTCACCTACTGTACTCGAATAATACTTTTCCTCTAATGCACACGTTTCATTGTATTAGAGACATCTTTTCGAAAAATTTGGTGGCCGTTAAAACGACCGTTGAAATATTTGAGCTTCAAAGAAGCTACTGTTCTTTTCTCTTGTCTTCTTCTTCTTCCTTCTTCTCCTTTACTTCTTCTTTCTCTTCTACTTCTTCTTCTTCTTCTGCTACTTCTTCTTTTTCTTCTTCTTCTTCTTTTTTTTCTTCTTTTTGGTCTTGTAGATTTTGTAAGTACTGTTCGTACTTATAATCAAACATATACACTAGTCTACCATCAATGTCTCTTAACCTCCCAGAAGGATAGGGATCCATTGCTATTTCCCAATCCCAGTCTTCATGCTCAGGGATTGGTAAAGCAGTATCCAGCCCGCTTACCGCAGCCGAAGGAGTTGAATCGTTTGGTGTTAAGGGCATTTTAAAAAATGATAAAAAATTGTAACTACTCTTTAAAATATACCCTAAATTTTTTTAATATACACCCTTTTTTAATGTTCAAGTGCGCATGCTACATCACCTCATTTTTTCATGTAATTTTTTTTATTAAAATATCTCTCTCTCTGTGCACAGGTAAGTACACCTTATTTTCACTGTTTGCTCAAAATAGGTCATCCAAATCGATCTATTTTTTCTAAATAAAATTCACGTATTGCTTAATATCATCTATTTTACGTTATCGATACTACAGCGCATGCTCTCAAACCATAGAATCATCTTATGGTTTCGTCATAACCTAAAACCTCCTACTTTTTTTACACATGCTCACTAAATCTGTATATTCAACCTCCCTTTCTAAAAGCAACCAATGAGAACACGACCTCTATAAATTTACTGCTCTAAAAAGTCCCCCTCTATAGGGCCTCAATAGTAACTACGTCATCACCTCTATATCCAGTCCACCAATGAGAACACGACCTCTATATTGCTACCTTTTCTAAAAATAGTGATGAAAAATCACCTCTATAATACAACCTCTCTAAAACAACCAATCAGAAACGACCTCTATAAATGCATAATTACGTCATCACCTATACCTCCACCTCTATAAGGTACTATATGCAGCATATGTTCTAAGTGTTGCTGAGGGTAATAGAACGGATTACCAACTGCATCTAAACCAATCAGATTTCAGTATTTAACATGAAAGTATAATAAAACTGTTTAACAACTGCTCTGTTTACTGTTAAAAACTAGCAGTCCATAAGCAGTTACTTTATACATCCATCAAAATAACTGTTTATGAACTGCTATGAAAACTGCATCAATTAAATACATTCAATAGCAAATTTCCTAAAGTTATCACAATTAAGCAAAAAAGTAAAATCAACAATTTGTATTATTACAAAATGCACACATTCGAAGCAAATTTACTGTGACGGTGCATTTTACCAGACAAAGGTACATTTATCAACAATCTAAATTCTACAATATATGAAAAAAAAATATAGAACTTGATAAGTTGACCACTTTGTAAATAAATATATTTTTGCAATATGTTCATGCTAATGACAAATTATTTTGATATGTTATTCAGTTCATTCATTATAGATTAAGAGGACACGAATCTACTGAACCGTAAAAAAAATTGTTACCACTGTACCACTTACTCGATTTCAAAATGAAAATTGTAAAACAATTACTCTCCATATGGCATGGTTAAAGGAAGTGAACATGAAAAAAATAATTGTTGCTTAATAAATTTTAAAAGCCTTTTGAAACTTAAAAATGAGGTCTGTTACCTTTTTGTTTATTTCTATCAAGAGATTTTATCAATTTAACACTCTCAGTGAAAGGTTTATGGAGGTAATCCATTATTCCCCAGCATGCATCTTGTCTCTGACGTAGATAAGCCACATTGCTGCTGGTGACTGGGTCAACGTTGGAACTAGGCCAGTGTTTATGTACAGAGTTGATAAAAGTTACGAAGAAAAAATATGCCTTGATGTGAAGAAAAGTTTTGTGTACTGTCATGAGAAGACAAGGATTTAGTACATTTCTATAAATGAACCTCAGATAACTATTTATGATTTGTACAAAAAATGAATAGATAAATTAATTTGTGAAATATAAGACCATCACATTCCAGATGTTTGTACGGAGATGTGGCAGTCAGTGTTTACATAAATTAAATGCTGTTTTTAGATTTCAATTTAAATTAATATAAAATTGTAATTTCATTTTCTTGGTGGGGTTTCTTACCGTTACTTTTTATTTAAATGCCCTGGAAATTTTTCTGATATGTTTTTTTTATACATAAGATCTTGATGATATGTACGCCGGTTCTGTTTATGCTGTTTAAGAATAACAGGACTAAGACACTTTTTAAAAGTCAGGATGCTGTGCAATGCACCTTGTGTGCTCATTTATGTAGCACACATAATGTTCAAACTCATAAACAAGAAATTCCCGAGTGCAATGAAAATTAGGTCACAATAACACTGATCCACGGACATTCCATTCTAGTTACATGTCACATTAACTGCTGATGGGAATGCATCATTCTGAGATCCAAAATCTTCCCCCATAAACACTGTTTAAAATGACAGCTCTTTACATTCCTTTCCAAGTTTCCATTCACATTTTGATGATGGCATTTTATCTCTGTTACTAAACGTGTGTAAAAATGCAATGTGTCTCACTGACAGCAGCATCAGTGCTGCCCTCTCTGAGATTCTTAGAGATAACCCAGCAGGGAGGTAATGATTTTAACAATATGGCAGCGCTCATGGATTGCAAGAATTAGTTATTCTAAGTGGTATATCTTTTTACTGAGGAAAGCTCTGTCTAAACGGTTTTCAGATATCATTATACACATCAAACAGACAAATTTGAGCCCTTGATAATTTTTTCATGTTCACTTCCTTTAATGGATATATTTTTTTTTAAAGCCACTATCGTTTATTATTATTCATTATATATTGCCTTCCTTGACAATTTCCCTATGCGTAAACATCCTGCATGCACATGCAAACATATACATACAAAATTACAAATTATTCCAATTGAACAGTTAACCATCTGAATGATTACCTATAGGAAAAACCCTGGGAATAACAATAATCTTCTTTCACAAATGATTAATGTTACCCCTGCTCCGAAAGAGTATACTGTATTACCCTTGTGTGTCTGTCCGTCGCTCCGTCCGTAACAAAAATTTCTGTCGCATTTATCTCAGCAATTATCGCAGATGCTAGAAATTTTTACACAGTGTTTGTTAAGGCATACCATATCATGGGATATATTGTTGTACCAATCGGACGTCAACTTCCTGTTAAATGACGATTTTGCTTATTTTTAGCACAAATTTTCAAACAAATTTTTGTTAGAGAATTCTCAGCAACCTGTTTATCGCAGATGCTTGAAATTGTTACACAGTATTTGTATAGGCATGCCATATCGTGGGATATATTTTTGTACCAATCAGACGTCAACTTCCTGTTAAATGACGATTTTGTTTACTTTTAGCCAAAATTTTCAAACAAATTTTCCTCAAAGATTTCTCAGCAACTGTTTATCGCAGATGCTTGAAATTTTTACAAACTATTTGTTTAGGCATGTCATATTGTGGGAGATATTTCTGTACCAATCAGATACCAGCTTACTGTTAAATGTCGACTTTGCTTATTTTGCATATTCACATCAGAGCGGGGGTATCACTTGAGAGTATTGGCTCACGGATATCTTGTTCCCATTTGCAGAATATGTGAATATTTATCACATACATAGTCGCTTGAATGAATGTTCACCAGTTATAGTTGAGCTGGTCAATTGACGATTCTGGTTTTTGGAAAAAGATGCGGCCAAAGTCCTGGAATGTTTCAATTTTAGTGATGTTTACTGTTTTCTTTTATTAGTCACATTGTTGGTCACTACTTTATTGAAGTCTGTGACTGAGAGTTATTCCCACTGATTTTATTTTGCAGTAGCGTGTGATGTATCCTTCATAAAGATAAAATAAATACTTATTAATGTTGTTTTACATACAAACTATCCTCATACACGAATTGACAATTGCTACCAAACAAATGTATATTAAACTAGATACGATCTCGTTGCTAGTAACGAGTAGGTCTTCCGTTCAATTTTTAAACGATACGATTAAGATATCGATGCAGAATTTCCCCCTCAACCACTCCCTTTCAGATAATGCATACGATTGTCAATATCCCTTGTAATGTTTAACAAAGAGTGTTCCTTTTTCACATATAGCACATTAAAGGTTTAAAGGTTTTAGTCCCCAAAAATCCCTAATTACGTCATCAATTGGTTTGAAAATGAGTTTTACAAATTAATATTGTTACGACCAACAACTTTGTTTCTGTAATGTATTACAAAATCTTGATCGTTTTTTAAGGTATGTGTAATAGATTTTATGAGTGTCTTGGTCCCTAATTTAACGAGGCCGAGTACAGAACGAGTACGCACGCTTTTGCGCAGCCTTTAATTGTATTGTGACGTCATCTTTTTGCTTGGTTGACGCCATGACGTGATAGTTTCAACTGCAGATATTCAGCGAAAATTGTTGAACATATCTTGTTTGATGCGTAAAAATAATGTTATATTGTGGAATAAACATAAATGTCTCGAAGTATAAGCTATATTTGGGCTCGGGTCGAAAACGTGAAGAGGGTTCAGCAAGCCTAGCCCTCTGTCACGTTTACTTTACGCCTAAATATAGCTTAATTCATATATTTCAAGACAGTAACCGTGTATTTTATATTAATGACCCTAAATATGTGATGTTATATATTTTTTTATTACTTAAATATGTCTGAATGCTTTAATATTACTATAAAGATCACCTTTTCTGCCTTTCTCAAATAAAAAATAGCCATTATCTGACAAATCTGGGAAATTGGGCATACAAAAATCAACTTTGATAAGACCCCTGGAACAAACCAGGAGGTAAAAGGTTTTTTTTATTTGACCATTTGATGCCTTTTAGCAATAACTTTAATATGTAGAACAGAAAAAGAAATCCCTAGGGCAGAAGTTTAAAAAATTGTGCAAAATTGATACATTTCAAGCGAAATCCCATAGGGTCCTATGTTAAAGATTAACAAACTTTGAGATGACCCCCTAAACAAACGGTGTGGTAAATGTCTTATTTTTTAATCTTAAAATATTTATTATATCATTAGAAATTCAGGTTAAAAATTTCATTAAAAAATCTAGGGCAGAACTAATTAGACCCGGCCTCGTTAAGGGGCCAGCCCCTTTTTCTTGAGTTCATTTGAAAGGTCTCACAAATACTAAATTTTTTTTTGTTCTTACACTTATCTAGAATTCTTGTTCATTTTTTAGATACACATGATTGAATATTTTAGGGGTCAGCCCTCTAGATCCTTAATGGGGACAGACTTTGGATATTTTGATTAATGGAATCGATTAGAATCATCAATGGAAACATTTTCTCTTCTACAATGCTTAACAAAATATGTCTCCTTTTCTAAATATATTGCGCCAAAGTTCAAGTACTTTGGCCCCTAAAAATCCCTAATTACGTAATAAATGGGCGTGGCAATGATTTTACCTGATAGATAATGTTACGAACAACAACTTTGCTTCTATAATGCATTACAAAATCTGTATCGTTTTTAAGGTATGTGTAATAATATTAACGAGTGTCTTGGCCCCTAATTAAAGGGGCCAGCTCCTTTTTCTTGAGTTCATTCGAAAGGTCGCACAAATACTAACATTTTTTGTTCTTACACTTATCTTGAATTGTTGTTCATGTTTTAGATACAAATGATTTACTATTTTAGGGGCCTGCCCTGTAGATCTTTATGGGCCCTTCAAAATCCTTAATTACGTAATAAATGGGCGTGGCAATGATTTTGCCTGATAGATACAGTGTATTGTTACGATCAACAACTTTGCTTCTACATGTATAATGCATTACAAAATCTGTATCGTATTTAAGTTATTTGTTATAGAGTTTACGAGTGTCTTAGCCCCTAATTTAAGGGGGCAGCCCCCTATTTCTTGGTTTTGTTGGAAATAACTTTTAATTCTCTACCACTTTATTTATATATGTTTTAAGAAAATATCAACTCATAAAAAGACACAGATCAAAACGTATAAAAATTTTGATTCAAAATTCGTATCCAATTGTCAAGCCTAGGTTAGCTCCTAAACTTTACGCCACTGGCGTAAAAAAACTGCATTGTGCAACTTCAAACTTTGGTCTACCTATCCTGAAAATTTCATATTTACATCTCTGATAGTCTCTGAGTTTATGTCTGCACAAAATTGGTCCTAAAAATTTACAAAATCGGCCGTAATTTGGAACCGGAAGTGACGATTTCAAAATTTCAAAATCTAGAATTATGACCACTGGCAATCATCTGTGAAAAACTGGTCGAAATCGGCCGAATAGTTTTCGAGATATCGCGTGCACAAAATTTGTGGAAAAAATAATAAGAAGAAACAGTACGAAAACTATAAGGTCTTCCGTTGGAAATGGAAGACCTTAATTATTATTTGAAAATTAATTTATTGCTTTAAAGCTGCGTGATCCGATTTTATATCAAATTTTATGCTTGCTTTTAAACGATGGTTATGCTAAGTATGTGTATAATAATAGACATTGCAGTAGTTTTCCCAGTTAATTAAGCCATATTTCAATGAAGGAAAATACGTAAAAAATTTGCTAACAAAACGAACGACATAAAAGGGTAGCGCGTTATTTCGCCTAATGTTAAATTTCACCCCTGACGAAGAGACGGGTATGGTTGCATTACGACTCTGACATCACTTTAAATAAAGGTCGAAATTATCAAATTGCAAAAAAACAGTTGTACATTTTGTTTGCTAGTATTTCTGAAGTTTGCTTTCTTTACAATCGATGCATAGCATGCTGGTTGAATAACACCAATCATTCGGGGGACGAAACCAAACGGTTTCTTTTTCTAAACATTTCCGTGATGCATTTTGGTTTGTTTTTTCGTTTGCCCAAAAAGAAATTATTTTTATTTACTTTGAATACTTCTAACTTTGAAAGGAGACTGATTCTGCTGGTGTAAATAGGAGAAAGTCCAAAACTTTCTAAGATAAAAGATTTGTATGGGAAAATTGTTTATACTGTAATAACAAAAAAATCGGAACAAGCAGCTTTAAATACAGACCTCTGACTGCATCAACATTTAATTTATTAAGTGGTGGCTTTTTGTCATCTCCACTTTGCCTTAGTCCCAGCCCAGATGAGCCTGCAAGTTCTTCATCTTTGAAGATACAACCGAGAATTGAGTTCAGCAAGGTCATTGCAGGTTTCTTAGACGACTCGGCTAGAATGATCGCTTGTCTTTCTCTAATCTTGTCCACAAAGACAGAGTCGAACAGTCCTGGATTGTTTGGATCCTTGATTAGCAATCCAAGGTTTTCCTGATAAAGAACAGTAATCTGTAACTCTATATAAATCACTATTTACTAATGCACTCAAATTTACCCCTCATCATTCCGTCTCCTCATTTTTAATATAAATAATAAACTGTCCTCAGTTTTTGACTATTATAACTGTAAACTACCACTACAAAAACTACCACCAAGAATACTCTATTAGAAATAATAAAATAAAAACTCCCCTTAACTTCTTAAACAGTAAGTATATACACCTCACAAATAAACGAATTAACGATGAAATTCTCTACCCACTACCTTAATGTTTTTTATCTCAGTACTACTAATAAATGATTCTATTTAACATAAAAATCTACTAAAAGAAGTGCACAAACGAATTAAACAATAAAACATCAATTATACAATAGTAAAATAATATCTTTAACTGTTCATAGGACTAGTAACAAGTTTAACTGTCAATTCACGAACTTAAGTCCAAAATAATAATCCAATTAATCGAAATACTCGAATGTCCAAATCGCTAACAAATATTTTCTGCGGATACAAAACGATTTCTTACATTTTCCATATGTTCCGGTACTTCATTGAGAATGTTTTTTGCTACGGCGGAGAAGCCAACTTCTTTAGGTACAAGTTCTTTACTGTAACTTATTTCAGTTTCTCTTTCTATCGATTAGTGCCCGTCCACATAAGGATGTTGAAATCTCTTTAAAGTCAAATTGATACGCATTAGTTCACGAGTGTCTACTTCACTAGTATGAGGAACATCTGATGAACTATCTGATTGTACTTCATTACACTCTTGAATCATCACGTCTTCTTTTTCTTGGTTCAGAGTATCTTCATCCTCTTCTAGGTTCAGGATATATTCAACATTTTCTAGGTTCAGGGTATATTCTTCTTCATTCATATAGTTTTCGTTCCGAGACTGACGACGGTCCATTGTTTCTTGTAAAGATGATAAGGATATTTCACTTACAGGTGAATAGGGATTGTCTAAACATTCTTCAAAGTCATTTTTAGTTTCGTCACAAGTATCTGAAATCTACACAATACAAAAACAAACAAAAACAAAATAACTGGACTATATCAAAATAAAAAAAAAAATAAACCATTTACATATATCAAAAGTCAAAGTCATTTTACAACACATATATACAGTCTGGATACAGTTAGTCCACAAATTAACATCTACATGTATTTCGCCCCTGGTCTTCTCTTTCATGCCTGGCCCGAGCGTGTTCCACAAACTAACCCTTGAGGTACTGAAAGAACCTTGTCCAATCGATCTCTTCCGGTTTGTAGTGCATAGATGTTGATATATTACGCTCCCTTTTTACACGTCACTCCGTTTATAGTTCTTTGTGTCGTTACTAGATTCAGCGTAATTGTCTCTATGGGTTCAATAATGTGAGGCTCTTGCGGTTGAGACTTCTCCATTTCGGCCACACTGCCATATGTGATGATTGATTCTCGTCCACTTTCTCTTCTTGGGTCTGTAAATCTTCCAAGTTTTATAGATATTCATCTAAGAAGTCTAGATTGAAATCACAGTCGATGGCATTCTGTTTATTTTCATTTATACTAATTTTAAGGGGATTTTCTAACTTTTCTTCACAGTTGTTGTTGATTTCTGTTGTGAATGTAGAGAATTTTGCCCTGTTATAAATCAATGTTAATAATGGAATAACCCGACACCCCTTTCCAGTGGACTCTCCCATGTGTATATAAGTGAGAGAAGCTGAGAGTCGGTGTCATTCCTGTTTGAGCAGTGGAAGGAGAAGGTAACAGAAACACTATAATAAACTTCTGGACCCACACAATGAAATCAGTGGCCCGAATAGAGCCGAAGCTGTTCTGTTGTGTGGTAGTGTATATTAGGGGTGTTTGTAAAACACATTACTGACAGTTTGTCAGGGAAGATAGCAAGTGTCAGGGTTAGAGGCCTGAATAGAGCCTACCTGTCCTTGAAACTTGTATATCTATAATATTAGCAGAAGTTATGTTTTCCTCCTTCATTGCCAATCATTTGTTAATCTTGATTCATTCTTGATTTACCCAAGTAGGGACATTTGATATTAAATATCAATCTAATTAGTGATTGAGAAAAATTGTTTGCCTTTTAATTTTGCATTGACAAGCAAAGAAGCGACTGGACTCATTTACACGATACATGTTCTTTTGTTTCTGTTCATTCTTCCTGCTGTTAATTTCTAAGCGTTTCCTCACCTCTAGAGGAGTTTTTCTGGCTGTTATTTTTGCTTCCTCTAGAGTTTTCCCATGCGATATGTGCAAGTGTGAAGCAAGATACTCCATTCTGAACGAAAATACCTCGCAGCCTCCGATAGGACATTTGCTCATATTCACGTCATCTTTGTGTTTCTGGTTCTGGTGTCTTTTCAGATTCCTTAAGTTAGCGAAAGTCACTGGACACTCGGTACAACGTACTATCCCTTTTTCATAACGTTATCAATGTAGTAATCTTCTTAACTTCTTGGTTTGTTAACTGATCTTCCCGTCCTCGTAATCTGATACTTTTTGCTAGTTGAGCCCGATCTTATTTTTGCGTCCTTGCCCGATTGAAATTCGGCGTTTGTGACCGACTCTAATTTGGCGCCTGCGCCGGATCCTAATTCAGTGTCGGTGGCTAGTTTAGGTTTCTCTGCTCTTATTTATTGTTCTGCTGTTTTTCACTTTTTGCTATTTCTATTTTCAAAATTTGTTTTTGGTGCTACTTCTGAATCTTTGTTTTGGAAATCATTTAAATGAGGCAATTCTACCTGCTCTTCATTTTCGTTTTCTGGATAAACCAATTTACTTTATTTTTCCCTCTATATGGTTTTAGATTATCTGCATGTACGACAATAGATGTCAAACTTGTCTTGTGCTGGATTTCATAAAGTATACTGCTTAATTCTTTTAGTCATAATCCACGGACCATTCCAATTTCTACTTTTTTCTGTTTTCTTCATAAAGCATTTATTTTCTGGTTTCTCCATACCATGTCTCCCACTTGATAATTTTTCTCTTTGACATTTAGATCATACTGTTGGTTTTGTCTTTCAGAAGATTTGTGTAGGCATTTACAAAACCATGTGTGTCAATTAGCCTGTTTTTCAATTTTTTAGCATAATCTGTTCTAAGCTCGAACTTTTCTGTAATGTTTTCAGACAAAATATCTAAGGGTAACTTCATTTTTCTGTTAAACACCATTTAGTGCGGTGTCACTCAAGTACTTAATGGGGTGTCGCGTTGCATGCATGGTGATATAGTCTAAATGAAGGTACCAGTCTTGCTGATTTGTTTTATGCATTTAGACAGCATGTCTTAAATTGTTTTATTCATTCGTTCAACCATGTCATCAGATTGTGGGTGGAACGGTGTTGTCCTAGTTTTGTTTATCTGTAAAGTTTGCATACTTCTGTGAAAAGCTCGCTTTCATATTGTCGTCCTTGATCGGAATGTATCACACTTGGTCAAAAATAGCGTTTAACCCAAGCTCTAAATAATATATCAGCTACGGTCTCCGCAAGCATGTTTTCCATCGGGTAAGCTTCTGTAAGCTTCGTGAAGTAATCGCCGATTACTAAAATGTACCGATGCTTCCTGTCTGTCGTGGGAAAGGGTCCAGCAATATCTGTTGCGATTCTTTCAAACGGGCCCCCACATTGCATTTCTTCAATAAATGGCGCTTTCTGTAGGAGGGGTTTTTGCGCTCCTCACATATTTCGCATTTTTGTACATATTCTTTGGCATCATGTATCATTCCCCACCAGAAGAATGGACATAATTGTGATTTTCGATATTTTTTTAATACCGAGATGACCAGATATTTTTGAGATATGCAGGTGCCACATTGTGGTTTTTACAACTGATTTAGGGGCACATATTCTCCATCTGCATGTATTGTCTTCCCATAAAATGCAAAGGAAACCATTTTTAATTTCCAGAATCTCCCATCTTGCAATCCAAAACTTGAATTTTGGACTTTCAGCAGTGATGTCGGGGTTTTGTGGTTTTTCGGCTCCTTTAATTTCAAAATTTTCCCTAAAACGTTGTCATCCTCTTAGCGTGGCATAATGTCGTGAGACGAGTGAATACTGTCAATATTTATTGGCATGTATATACAAGTATACACACACCTTAGAATACACAGGTCAAACTAAGACTTCGGAGAGGAGTCTGGTCTCTTCCATGTACATGTGGTCAGGGTCTGTATATCTTTCTGTATTAATAGCACATTTCTCTGTTTGGTTTTAAAAAAAAACTATACGCAGCAGCAGTGATCCCCATTAATCTGTCATATCCGTATTTGTATACCACTCTGGTATTCATTGACGAATCCATCTGATCTAACGTATGAAGAGATGGTGTCATTGACACATGTTAAAACCTGTTTACACACCAGTAAGCTTTATCATTAAAACATATGACCTTTTTTTACACTTAAAGGTTTCCTTTAAATATTCCTTATTGAAAACAAAACAAGAAAGTTTTTGTTCAAAATTTTGTGATCTATTTCAAATGTAATAAACACAACACATATCCCTGGTCATCTGAAAAAGAAAATTGAAAAATTTAATCAGAATAATAGTATAATAAAAGCATCAAATGAAATAAAATCAGAATAATTATTTTAAGCGAAGGTCCTATATGCCCCCCCCCCCCAAAAAAAAATAAATTGAAAAAAATAACCCAACAAAACTAACTTAGACACTAAATAATAAGTTGTAATATTAATGGTTTAGAGTACTTATTTTATGAGGACCTGGAGCGCGTGTTTGCGCCAGACGGGGAGTTGTCCGTTTCCTCCACGTCGCTTGGTTGCCCACTTCTTCCTTTAGTGGTCATTTCCACCTCTTCGATCTAAAACAATATTCTATCATATATTCTGTGTATTATAACCATAAATATTACATGTACCATTTCTACTGATATTTACATAATGTATGATCAAGTAAGATATATAACTATCTAATGAATTTTAATTAAAATATCATTCACCTTCAGGCCACCTCCGCTGAGGGTGGGTTCTGGTGAGATCCGGGACCGGGACCCCTCCTCCAGTCTACACTCTTCCTTGAAGCGCGGACGCCTACGCACTGGCGCCCGGCACTGAACATTGTAGTGCCTGAGGAGTGCGCGCAGTGAGCACCCCAAAACCATTACCGCTACAAGGGTGAGCGCCGCCACACCCATGTTATAAGCTTCAGTTACTAAAATAATATCAAAATAAAACAATGTTTAGAGAGGGGAAAATGTTGGGGTTTTTTTTTGTTGTGATTTAATAAAATGATATTGTAAATGCCTTCTTTTTATTTTTTAATTTAAGAGTTAATTTATTATTTAAATGCTATTATTGTTTGACATGACTATTTCTTTACAAATAAATCGCTATATATTCTGTATTTTTTATTGTTATACTTTCATGTTAAATACTGAAATCTGATTGGTTAAGACGCAGTTAATAATATTTACTATTACCCTCAGCGCTAGCAACGCACTTGGCAACGGGTAACATTAAAAAATGTTACATGCGCGAAAATTATGCGCGTACGGTTCGCTGTAAAATTCACGTTATTCCTATATAAAAGCAGTAAAATTTTCTTAAAATTTTAAAAAAGACATCCAGTATAACAAAATAAATAGTGCCTGTTTGGGAGGATAACAGTTGAAATTGACACCCCTCGAAAACCATTGTCAACCTCCGCTTCGCGTCGGTTGACAATGGTTTTCGAGGGGTGTCAATTTCAACTGTTACCCTCCCAAACAGGCACTATTTATATAATATTGCCATTTCTCTGAATAATCACCCCCCCCCCCCTTTTTTATTTTTACAAGAATACCTCACACATTTACTTACATGGATATGAACTACCGGATCATGCAACTTCACCTCATGCAATGCAAATGTAGTAAGGATACAAAAAAAAAATAAAAAAACAGTTTATAAATCATGAACTGTACGAAAAAAAAACATACAATCAAACAATATAACTTTTACTTGTTGTAAAAAGTGTAATCTAAGAAATCGTTGCGAAAATTTTGAAACCAATTTATTTCATGGTATTAATACAGAAAAACAAATTCGTCAGATGCAATTTTCTTTTGATTTCGCTTGATTTTATAAAACCACACGCATGCTGATACAAAAGGAAATAATGTCAACAACCACAAGAAGTAAAGTTTGTCAAATTGTGTACTTTTTTTACGGTATGTGTCGCTGTCTCTTTTTCGATGGGTCGTTGTACCTGGCTGGGTGGTATCCGTTACGTTCTCTGTCGACGGAGTATGTTCTACGTGACTATCAGTATTGATGTTGACGGAATGTGATATATTAAAAATGTTAGTCTGCGTGTTATGTGCACTGTGTGGCCGGATAATGGTGGGTCGAGTAGACAGTGTACTGCTGTCTGCGGTGTGTGTATGATGTGATGTAGTGATGTCTGATGTCAAAGTATGCGGGGTACTGATATGGATTGTACGTGTGGAATTAACGTTGGTAAATGGGGTCGCTGTGACAGTTTGAGAGTATGTGCGTGTTGAAATGGTGTGTTGTACGGTCGACTGGTCTGAGACATGTTGACTTAAGGTATCACACCGGTAATTGTTTTCGCTATATAATTCTATGTAAAGAAAAAAATCGTAAAAAATCGAAATATTTTTTTTGTGAGAAATAAAATACATAGCAATGTTCTATGATACCTTACTCATTATCTAACATCAGAAAATGGGCATGCGATACTGCATTTTCTCAAGTTTTCTAGCTGCGAACATGCCTACCCCCAAAACCACGTGTTTTCAAGCTGTTTGTAAACAGACTGCGCGCACCCCAGGAAGTCGGCCTATATGCCCTTTAAGAAATAGTTCCCGTTAAAAGTGAAATCAAATTTACAAAGTACAGAAATTTCCCTAATCATAGATATCCATTTTATTAAAATCGAATATGGGAAAATGCAAAATGCGGGCAAAAGAAAAAAATATTCCTGATAAATGTATGGAACTACAATTGACTAAGTTCATTTTCATTGGCCGATTACCGGTGTGATACCTTGAAGACAACTAATATGTCTTTAGTCAATGCCAAATTAGCACAGCAGGTCTGCTAATTAATAATGAACATCATATCACTAGCAATTACGAATAGGAGCAGATAAGCCGGAGAATATGAGGATTGATCTCCCTTGGGGAATAGCTTGCATTGCTCTCCATTTCTTAGTAAAATATGACCAATAAGTGGTACAAGTTAAACTGTCATAATTTGGTAACGGTGGGAGATATTTACTTGAAATTACCTACATTAGTTAGACCGATATTTGTTCCGATAATTTCAATAAAAAACTGATTCTGAATTGAATCAGAAAAATTAATATATTGCTAATTGCTTCGAAAAAAACGTATCGTGAAACATGAATTTTTAACTAAAAAATGAAATTTGAAAGTGTTAATAAAATCTGCATCTGGTAAATTTGGTGCCAAAATAAAACCCATCAATTAAATCTTACAGTTTGACCACGGACGGGACCCACTTGCTATTAGTGATTAAGATAATGGCTTCTTTATCGGCTAGGGGTGTTGTTCCTTGTGTTGTCTTCAAAGCCAGGTCTGGTCGTTTGAAAAGGTCAAATGCTGGTTAAAACAAATAAATAAGACCTGAGTCTAGGTGAGTAGTATTCAGGGTTAAATGTTCATAGAATCATACTGCAATTATCGATATAACTGTTCACAGTACATGTAAAATGGGTAAAGAAAAACTTGAATGGCTGTCCAATTTTCAATTCAGAAAAGGGAGTGTGCCACACAACAAGGGAAAGAAATCTCAAGGGAGCAATTATCCTGAATCGAAGAAACCACAGACAGTTAGGCTAAGTAGTGAGCTATATGATGAATTGGTTACAATTACTAACAATGGCCAGGTAATGACTGTTAATGACGCAGAGGGCAGGGACAGCAACATGATGATTCTAAGACCCCGGGGGAGAGAACCCAGGACCATTGATTTATATGGTTACAGCGAAGCTGCAGGAAGCCCAGAAAGTGAAACTTATAGACTTTTACACAATAAAAAGACTTCCGAGTTATGGAACGATTCATTTAAGGATCATCGATCCCTGAAACCAACCTGTGAGGGGAGTCTAGATTGGAACTACTCTCGCGACCAAAAACGAGGTCTGGCATGGATAACATCTCTCCGCTGCGACAACTGCGGGTACCAGAGTCCTCCACGTAAGCTGTATGAGGAGGTAAAGTCCCCAGGTCCAGGGAGGAAAGCGGCACGCCTCAACTTAGCCATGTCGGTGGGTCGTATGGGCACCTGTCTGACGACCGAGGGGATGCGCGGAATGCTCCTCTCAGCCAATATCCACCCAGGGTCAGCCAGTAGCATGTAGGAAACGGCGAACAAAGTAGGGGAAAAAATACTGGAAACAAATCAACAAAGTATGAGAGGCATTCGTCAAAAAATTCAAGAAAACACTACAAAATGCGGGCTTCCTGCAAACTCAACTATACGAGCGGAGGGGGACGCAAGATACAACAATTCAACATTCAGCGCAGTCGGTAAAACCTCTTTTCAGGCAGCAACTCAAGTGACTTACACTATGTGTGAAAACGTAACCAGTAAAATAAAAGTCATTGCAGTGTTTTGTGGAAACAAACTGTGTAAAAAAGGAGAGGTCCTGCGGAGGAGAGGGGCGAATGTTACCTGTCCAGACCACCCAGACTGTACTGCAAACGTAGCTGCAGATACCAACATCGGAAACGAAAAAAGGTGGGCGGGAGAGTGCATCCGTGAAATCCAGCGGGACCCCCATTCTCTTACCGTTTCACACCTCACAACGGATGGAGACAGCGCCGCCGCAACAGGGGCTTCTGAAATACAAGGACAACCTATAGAGAACCTGAAGGACTTGAGACATTTCTTTGAATCGCAAAGGAAACAGACTAGCAAAGCGCCGTTTAGCGCCTCGATGTTTCCTGACAGAACCAAGACTGACCGTGAATCTGTACAAAAACGTTTTGCACAGGATTTAAAAATGCGTTGCAGAAGTGAATACGAAAATGCATACGATCACTATGGTGGTGATATCAGGAAGTTGACGCGCGCAATGTCCTATGTCGTAGACTCTATTCTCACCTGCTACCGCGGGGAATGTGGCCGACCTTGCCAGAAACATTCATTTGCTTGTAAGGGTTTGAAAAAGAGCCACTGGAAATCCTCAGTGTTACCAAAAAACTTTAAATTGAACGTGAATGACAATGATGAACATTTATTAAGAGACTGTGTTAATTTAACTCTAGGGCCAAAAAATTTGTGCAGGATAAGATTTCATACTTCCACGCAAAAATGTGAATCTGTTAACAGGGCATACCTAAGGTCAAATTCAAAATGTATAACAAGTAGTAGAAACTTTGAACCTAAAATCCATAGAGTTGTTCATAGCTTAAATGAGGGATATGGGAATTCTACCTTAAAACTGTGTGAAGCTGTAGGGGCACCTGTTGTTAAGGGTGGGAAGGTTGTGCATCTACTGAAACAGCAAGAAAAAAGACAGGCCTATTTTAGACAAAGACAACAATCTAAGTTGTAAAAGAGTAAACGAAAATATTATAGAAAGGTTAGATATCAGCTGTATGATGAGAGAAATGAAATCAAATTTTGCAAATCATTAACTGATCCTAAATTACCCAAGAAACGTAACTCACGCGCAGCACGGGTAGAGCACAGTTATCACAGAAAATGATATTATGTCAAAATATATTCACCGTGATTAGAAATTAAAATATACAGTCAGGGTATGCACCATGTCCTAAACATGTCTTAGGCTGTCTAACTTTGCATCTTTGTCTATTATTGTTTACAGATTGAGGTTCATATGAGAGGTGTTGAATATTAATGCAATGTGTGTTGTGACAGAGGTGTGAAACATGCATGTGTCGTTTAAAAATGTCAAAATTGCGTGTATGTACAATATAGGAAAGTCTGCGAACGTATATTCGGGTTTTCCGGGCGGCTCCGGGCATTAAAGCTGTTGTTTAAAACTATTTAGAAAATGTGTTGTTGTGATTGAAGATTTGACACTGTGTATTATGTAATGTTTCAGAATGGTGTAATAAAAACGCATTTGTTCATCAAACCACGTATTGTCAACTGCAGCAGTTATTTTACGAAGATGAAAAGGGGAAAACTCCTTTAAAACCAGAAATCTTAAAATATCACTTATCTTCAAGGTATCTAACCGGTAATTGTTTTCGCTATATAATTCTATGTAAGAAAAAAAAATGTATAAAATCGAAATATTTTTTTCGTTAGAAAAAAAATAAATAGCAGTGTTCTATGATACCTTACCTGTTATCTAACATCAGAAAATGGGCATGCGATACTGCATTTTCTCAAGTTTTGAAGCTGCGAACATGCCTACCCCCAAAACCACGTGTTTTCAAACTGTCTGTAAACAGACTGCGCGCACCCAAGGACGTCGGCCTATATGCCCTTTAAGAAATAGTTCCCGTTAAAAGTAAAATCAAATTTACAAAGTACAGAAATTTCCCTAATCATAAATATCCATTTTATTTAATTCGAATATGGGAAAATGCAAATATGGAAAAATGCAAAATGCGGGCGAAAGAAAAAAATATTCCTTATAAATGTATGGAACTTCGATTTTCATTGGGCGATTACCGGTGTGATACCTATTGCAGGTGTCATTACAGTAATTCAGTCCAGGTTCACGTCAAAACATGGCCGACGGGAAATAATTCCTGAGTTTCTTCCTTGTTTTCAGGACTTTCCGGGAGAGGTACGTGTCCATATTTTATGAGTTGTAAACTTGGGTATGTCTAATCAGAAAATAGAAATGAACAAAATTATTGAGACTGTTAACTATTTTTTATTTTTTATCTTTAATATGTGGGTGATATGGTCTTAGACTTGGTTACAAAGCACCTGATTGACTTTGATGTAAACAAAATTTCACGCCTTGCTGGATGGGTATGTATTTTTCTGTACTAAAATGTAAAGTAAGACTAGTACCACAAGATGTGAACAGGTATTTTCCGAGAAGTTCATTTTGAATCAGTGACGACCATGTAAAGGTAGGTAATTTTGGTAAGTATATATAGGAGAATTTAATACTGTAGTGCAACCTGCAGCGAGGCAATTCGGAAGGTAAGAGATTCTCTTTATCGGACTTGTTCAGCATCATTTCACTACACATGGGGAGTCTAGACCTCAGAGAGGATTTTTTACAGATCATCATGGATGCTGAGTGGAGGCGGGAAAAGTTAGAGATTTTGCTAGAGATAATTGATAGGGGGAGGGTTAATGGGTTGGGATGTGATTTTTTTTGACAATAATTTAGCTACTACTAGAATAAGGAGGGGGGCTAACCAACGACCAATGTATAGACGAGTTAGTTACATTTTCAGATAATACAACAAACGTTTTATTAACACATAAAACTTGTTTCAATCTTAGCTCATGCATTGATTTCATAGGAGTGAATATTGTGACCAGTTTCATGAAAAAACGCAGTTTAAAATTTTGAACTGAACTGACATCTTGTGGATTTCATTGTTTTGTTGCACTGAAATGTACTGCCAATTTAAACATAATTCACATACACTAGCTAAACAACACCTTTGTTGGGCAATGTTGTCAGATGGTGAAATAATATCAGTCCAAGCAGCTTTGAGGGTGATTTTTACAGGAGTTTATATATATGTTATGGTAACTTTTTAAAAAGGGAATATTCAGTTGATTATTGTGGATTTGCCTACATATTTTATCCCAACTTATTGATTATTGTGGTTTTGCCTACATATTTTATCCCAACTTATTGCTTTAATCTCTTTATTATGATTTTTAATGAAAATATACATACCTGTGAGAGAAATACAGTTTAAATCAATAAATGGGAATACATCGAAGATATATTCATTGGAATTAATTTATTATTCAGTCATTTCATGAACTAGACGAATTTTCATTTTTCGCTCACTCATACATTTGTACTATTTCCCAACATTATCATGCCGACTAGATAATGGCTGATGGAATGCAAAATCCACATATATATTCTTTTCTTTTTATGTATTTAAAACTTAAGCGACGGAGGGGATGTTTCATTACAGATGAACTGGGCTTTTTTCATTTCAGTGGATAAACATAGTTTAAGCACAAAGGTATCTTATGATTATTAAATGTCAAGGAGAACGTGTTAAAAGCAAAAACTTGAGGCTGAGTATAGTTTTATTTCAGATTTGTGACGGAGAGCAACATTGTTAAAATACAAATATATGTGATAGTTGTTCAAATTAGTTTTAAATGGATTTAAGATGGAAAAATATGACATCAAGTGAAAACTATTGCATTGAAATTGTATTTATTTAAGCATTGAATTCTTATTTTAGGAAGTAGTCTGTCCTATGACACACCAATGCGGTGCAGATAAATTGAATACTGCGCGTTAGCTACTAATATTTTTTTGCAAGGACGATACGTGTGTCGTCGCTGTAAAGCCATTATATATGTTCCCAATCAGGGATATGAAACGTACATGGAACAGCTATATTAACATGTTATATGGTACACTTCCGCTGAAGGAAATAAAGTGCCAGGACTTTTGTATAGAGAAATATTTTTAATTAAGGACTAGATAGTGAATGTCGTAGAATTCCCATGCAAACATTAGTGGAAATAGACACTGAATGTAAATATTTTGTTTTAAATTTTAGGGAAGATGTCATGGATGTTGAACTAGTTGAGGATGTTGTGGCAGTAGTTGGTGAGGACAGAGCTGAATATGAGCTACTTGAAAAAGGCAATGTTGATAATGAAGCAGAGGTGGTGATGGAGGACATTGATAATCTACTCCTCCAGTAATTATTCTTATGTGTCTGGTGTTTAATGCTCACACTGCTGTCTGAATTAGGAGTTTTTTGTGAACATGTCAAATTTGTTATCTTTTAAATGGTTTCAAGGGTCCATCTTCCATTTTAATGGAGTTTGCATTTTGATTTGAACATGCCCAAATTTTTCTTTGTACATTGAAATGGAATGAAAATTTAAAAGCCTAACATAATTCCAATTGTATTAAACCTTGATGCATGTGTATATTGCTTTCTCATTTCCAAGAAATTCATTTATGAATATAGAGATCTTATAATTTGCTGATATATTAAAATGTATGTATGTCCTGTATTCTAGCGAAATGTGCAAATGATGATGGATACTTATGCTCTGTTCAAGGATATCCTGGTTAATCTGTATAAAAAGAGAAAATTCAAATCAGTAGCACTTATGACAAAATATTTCCCAGCATTTCTGTTGAATAAAACTGTGTTATTTTTAGATCGTAAAAGAAGGTCTTAACTATGACCATTTTGTCAACTGTTATTTACCTGCGTCAGTTTAGCCCAGACATTTGATTCAGTTGGGCCAACTGAGCATTATATACATTAAATTGCAATACCGCGTGCCAAATCAGTTGCTGGTTATCCTGTTCGGCAATAATTCTTGGAGAAGAGTAATCACCATAACAGACCAAACAGGATAAGTAGAACTAACATTGTGGGGAGATGACATGATTAACAAGATTAACCAAGAAGGTGTTTCTGTTGTGGTGAAATGCGTAACAATGGAATATTTTAAATTGTCCATTTCTTCACTTTTAGCTCGTATATCTTAAATCAATTCTTTATGTGTGTTTATTGGATCTGCAGTTAAATCTGTGTGGAAGACCTCCAGATTCAGACCTTGTTGGAGAGACCGTCTCTGATACAAATAGCACCGTCAACGAGGAAGTGTTAAACAGGCTAAACCCTTGAACATCATAAAAACTTCTTCATACATGTACATTGTACCACGCAAACTCAATGCGGCTACGCGTCTAAAAATGACAAAATTGTTAGTATAGCTTCAATTTTTAAAAACTAAGTTTACAACTAGAAAACACCGTGATTTATACTTTTTTTTACAATGTCTTATTCAATGTGTTGAAACTAGACACCCTGGCATGGTCCACTTCAGCTGATCAAAAGCAATAAATCTGTAAACCAAAACTCACTAGTGATTATCCGATGTGATATTACCTTATTTACAGTCGTTATTTAAGTCGTTATTAAACAGGAATTCGATGTAAGAATTATTAAACAAGAGGCCCATCGGCCACATTGCTCACCTAATCAAACGTTCATTGTATTATTTGTTTTTCCCAATATTTCAGACAATGAGGTGAAACACTGCAAAAAGAAGAAAATGTCAAGCGAACAATTGGAAAATGCAAATAGAGCTGTTTTTGATGATTTACTTTATGAGAATATAATGCCCCCGGATTCTCCCCAACACTCCATTGACAATGAACCGATAAGCGAGGATGAGGATTGGTTGTCAATTAACTCAGAAATGTAAAGAGAACTTTTGACTTCAACAAACAGGAAATGGACGCTATGGTGGACAAGATACTGGTGTGTGAGAGTACAGAGCCCATGATTCCATTGAAGAATGACGACAATGTTAACGTCGCTGAAGACGACTCTGAATGCTCCGTTCATCCGGATCCTTCGATAATTCCGCCGACATCGAGGACTGTAGCGGAACACTTTATTCTAAAGATGACGAAAAGGACCGTAAGATATAATGACGGCATAACAGAAATTGTGCGCTTGATTTTATTATTGTCATGATTATATGTGTTAAATATTCAATTTTGTCCAAAGTTCATATACCGCTTGCCCACTTCATTAGACTTTTAAAAGGCTTACTTGTTTGCATACAACAAAACCGTATTTAATCTAGATGAAATGTAACGTACTCAGTTTTGTGGTAGGTATATAGTGCTATGAAGAAATTTTAACGTTCAGCTTATGAAAGTACTTTGTCGTAAATTCTCATGACGAATAACTTAAGGTCGAGCTATCAAATCATACCTGAAATAGTGGAAAGTAGGTCATTCTTAAACTAATTCGCAGATAAGAGGAAATTAATTTCTTACTCTATTTTACTTATTTAATTACATTAAGGTGGCAGGGGACAGTTTTTTTTTATACAATTCATTGTAGCCAAGGGATGCATGTCTTCGGAACTCTGTAACTAGAATTTCCTCAGTTCCCATTCAGCACAAATACCTTTAATTCACTCTTTATAAGGCCAATCACCAATTTCTGAAGAAAATTACTAATCAAAACCTGTAAAATTCTCTACATACTGGTTTTTATGAGATTTTGACCCTTTCATATTTTGCTAATTTTTCATGATTTTTCAGCTTTTTAGACCTCCCCCAGCTAATTCCCTGCAGAGGGTTGACCTTCCGTACCGCCTGCATGTTGCACTATCACATGTCAGAAACTTACCGGTGTATAGTTTACAATGTCCCATCCACCTACTTTTCGTGTTATTTTACCTCCCGTCTGTAACTTGCAATTTCACTGTGTAAAGTCAGCACAACAGTCATAGCCGCAGGTTTCGCATTTTACTTCTGATTCTCATGTACCTAACCTAAGGGGCCTACATGTTGCATATCAATTTCAACAAGAGACACCCCTCTAACTAATGATAATCATTAAAAATCATTTCATGAATTTAAGCAACACTCATAAGCCTTCAAGTACAGCAACTCTCAATTTTACAAAAATATTGACGGGTACTTTATTCGAAACTGTCCCTTGCTACCTTTAACATACACTTACATTCTCTGAAAAGTCATCTTGTCTTAAAATTAAAAAGTTTATGCTATTCTGATAAAAAGTACACCACATTTTGCCAATTCCATTGAGGTTTAAGAAAAATATGGCCCTTTAAGTGAACCCACCATTTCCACTTTCCTCTATTTAACACAGATTCACAGGGCTCTCCATAAATAAAGCATCTTTACCTTATCTTTTAGAGGTCAACTGTTGTTCAACCTCCTTAAATAAGAAACCTTATTCAATACTACATACATCTGCTTGATATTATCATGATAAAAGCATCACATCACTTAGAAATCCCTTTACCCTCCCCCTATATTTTGATTTTCACAAGAAGCATCAGTTTGACCACTTAAACCTAATATTATGAAACTTGTGGCAGTTTCCTTGAGTCATTTCTTACACATATTTGAAAGCAACCATCACTGATATTTAAAACTGATCTTTTTTGGTAAATGGATGATTTGTAGCATTTTTATTCACAAAAAGTCATGTCGCCCTACATGTGATTTCTTGTTTTCATGAAAAACTAAGCCTATAATCATATTTAGTGGATATCTTATATATTCTGGTTTCTAGTCTCCTTTTAACTTTGCTGAATTAGTAAGACCTACAAGTGTGATGTGTGCGTTTAATTAAAATGAAATTCAAACACACCCATGTACCTGGGGACGGATGAAAATTCCATGAAAAATGTTCAAATTTTACATGTTTTTTCTAAATTTTTGATGCATATATACAATAAAAGGGTAAAAATATGTTGTTTTTTGTTCATTTCAAGAGTAATTATCATAGCTGATGTTATTTCATGGTCAAATGTACATTTACATATCCTACATGTAATGGTAATGGAGTCCATTGGAAAGAGGGGGTGGCTTTTTCAATTCTGTAAATACATCTAAAATACCATTTTTTGATAGGAAGGAGCAAAAACTTGAGTTTTTTGACATTTTGTATACTTTGATAACTGCATTTGTCTACATGTTAAGTTCATTTGAAATAAAAATATGCTGTTTTAAAAAAATTGGGTGATATAAGTCAGGTGGATTAATGTTATTTCATGAAATCAGACAGCAAAATGGCTGCAAATTCATAAATTTAATGATTTAATTGATAAAAACTGTTTTAAAATATTTATTCTTATCTCTGTAATTAACTTAAGCCTATTAATAGTCATCAGGATAGGAAATACCTACTCTCTAAGCCAATTTACTCTAGTGGTGGTCATTCTACACATTTAAGAGGGAGTTACTCCCCTTGAATATGTTAGCTAATAAATCATGTCATGACATCTATAGCCAAGAAAATCATCCATTTTCACAAAATGTATTACTTATGGTACAAAATCCACTCAAAATTACACTTGAAGGAGAAATATGAAAATACCATGTAGTCTTGAAGGTGGCAGGGGACAGTTATTCGAAACTGTCCCTTGCTACCTAAGTTTCATTAGCAAATTTTTTGGGAATCTCTTCTCACAACATATGTAATACATATATGGCATGCTTGTTACATTTATATGTAAAATATAGTTTAAATATATCAGATCCGTTCCCCCTTGGCGCCCCGAAAAAAAATAAAAACTTAAATAAACTTTCTTCGGATGACTTATTTAAAGTCATTGTCCGTTTTCTTTCCTCAAATTATGTTAAACAAGAAAAATATAGATGAATGTAAACTTATTTCAACAAAGTAATGATAAGTTTGTGTTTAACCTTCTGTAATCGTATAGTGGTTTTAACTTTAATTTATACCAGAAGTTCCATATATATTTAATAATGAGCATGAAATGAGACACACAAAAATGATATTCACAATGAAAAATATCTAGGAATACTAACATTAAATTTACCGTCCTAACCAAATAGACAAGAAAACATTGATGTTGCCATCAATTGTCGCCCGGGAAATAAAAGAAGTAAAATATCATTATTTTGTTTGATTAAGACATGCCTTTAATTCGGATTATTGCTATTTTCGCAAGGTACCAATGCCATCATTTTTGTTAACGTTTTTTTTTTCATATATAGTCGAGTTTAATCTGTCAACAACTCTTAATCAAGCAAATTAATCTCCCAGACTGAGTGCAATAGATTCCATAGTCCTGTGGTTATGCCTAGGAACTCAATACTTTATGAATATACATGTATAAACATTACCCTTGACCTTAAGACCTCAAATCACTCCTGAGTTAAGTGTGGAAAAGATGACCAAATATTTATGCAAGATGTGCTAACTCTTAGTGGGGACAATTTTTTACTATGAGCAAGATCAATTATGAGCTCAAGCAATTTTCAAACCACTGATGTTTTGTGTGGACATTTTTTGATTTGCGCATATGACTATAAAACAGTAAAACAGAATAGAGTGAATAACACATCTAAATATAGAAGAAAAAAATAAGTGAAACAGATAAAATGTGTCTGTACTATTTAATATACATGATATAAACAAGTACAGTATGCAAGTATTTGTTGCTATGAAAATTATATATATATATATAATATATATATATATATATATATATATATATATATATATATATATATATATATATATAAATAGCACATTATACTAGTAGTTAGTATTTACTGAAAAAAAACGCAACTTAGATTAAAGAAAGTTTAAAGAATAGATATTTTCTAGTATCTATATAAATAAAACAAATGAACAAAAAATCTTTGGAAGTGCGCTGGTTTTGGAATAAACAATCATGTCTGCCAAACTAGTCTACTACATGTAGCACAAGAAATAATTCAAAGCAAAATAGGAATACACTTAACAATGATTTTTAAAAGAGCGTTGTTTGGCAGTTATCACACGTCACCTACACAATACAGGAGCACGCACATTACTTAATGTTTTGCAATTTGTTGTCTATGATATCGGCTTCAAAAGAAATTGGAAGAAGACTTGAAATTTGCTCCAAAAACTCATCACTGGATCCAAGGTTTACTTCCTGTTTTATGATTTCGGACAAAGTTGGTCTCCAGATTGTGATCTTCTGATTTGTTTTTTCAGAAGTGCTGTACAGTAGTTGAACTCTGCATGATTTTTTTTCCTGCTCCTCTTCTCTTCCACATGTTGGACACTTTTTGTTTACTAATTTCTTGTCATAGCATCCTAAAGTATAGAATAAATGAGGATATTAAGTATATACTAAATACATGCACCAGTTCTTTATTATCACATGAAAGGGTGCATGGGATTGTGGCCATTTTTAGAACATACCCATCTCCCAGAGATGAAGAGTTCCATATAAAGATATGGGATTAGGATAAAATTTTAATAATAATAGTTTAGAAATTATATTTAAAAAATGAAGTTGAATCTGATGGCCAATTTATAGACAAAGTTTGTTATACAATTTTAGCCAATTCATGATAAAGAGGTTATAAAATACTCAGCCTAGAGTACCGCATTTTAAACTATCATAATTCATAAAATCAATATTACAATCATTTACATGTGTAGAAAATATGTCAATATAACCTTTTTACTTCAATTTTTAAGAATATCTGTATAATATTTTGAATTTGAGTACTTTATATAAGCATCTTAAATTGCATTTGTCTTCAATAAAATTTGCAATGGCAAAATGTTCATTATATAAATGATAAAATATGTTAAAATTATGCCAGCATGGATCTTAAAATTACTTTATTATAACTGAAAATTTGTTATAGCAGTGTTCATTATATATGGCAATTTTCTTTAAGTATATATGAGGACTTTGCCAGGACAAAAATAAGAATGTTATAGCTGTAAATTCGCTATATCCGAGTTCATTATATTCAAGTTTTGCTGTATTTTAATTTATTTTCTAATGTGAGTAAATGTACCTCTCGATGGACAGCAATGGTAAACATCAAAATCCATTATGTCTGTTACTGTGATTTTAACAGTTCTTTTGCCATCTATGTCATCTGGAAGGAAGTCATCATCATCCATTAGGTCTGTTGAAGTAATGGAAATGCCTTCAACATCTTGGAACTATAAAAGAAATTATTTTGATGATGAAACAAGAAACTGTGAGCCAATCCTCACTAGTAAATAGTAATACCCCCCCCCCTTTCCAGATGTGAATACTAAAACAGTCATCACTTAACAGGAAGTTGACATCTGATTTCCACAAAAAAAGAATCCCATTATGTGTCATGCCTTAGCAATAAGCACTTGTTGAAAAAATTATGATTAAAATTTGCAGGGGTAAAAATCATCATTTAACAAGAATTTGATATCTGATTTGTACAAAAATGAATCTGAATAGCATGCCTGAAAAAAGAGCGCAATTGAAATTTGCTTAGCATCTGCAACAACTAGTTACTATGAAAGCTGAGATGGAAATGTGTTATGGACTAATAAAACTGTAATTACTTTCATTGCGTTTGGGTATAAGAAAGTTCAGTGCGTCCAATTTTAAAGACGTTTTTACTAATTCCTGTCTCGTTATATGTAATTGATTTAGAAGTTTGTCGTTATAAGCAACTATTGCTGGGCAGTCAAAATACTGTTTCATACATGTTATTGTTGTCCATGTATTTTTGCATGTGGTGCAATTTATACCATTTACCATGTAATTTTTCTTTTTTTTATAAATCCTGTTTCAACTTTGGCTTGGTAGATTTCTAAATATTTCTTGTGCAGTGAATGATTGAATTTTTTTAACTTACCCTGCATGTTGTTACACGTGATGATGTAAGTTGCTGCTTTCCCATGTAAGTTTTCCGGTACAAGCCACTTATTTCAACACCATCATTCACTTCAAAGTTCATCTCAGCATTGTCCCCAAATAAGCATACTTTTGCTGTACCAGATGGGTCTTTAATGTTGATTAATCTTACAGCTAAATGTTCCCGTCTATACTTTACTGGTGATGCCTTAAAAATATACCATGTTAAAGGTGGTCAGTAAGATTGGTACAATTGTGTAAATTCTGTAAAAGTCAATTCTAACAAGGGGCTCAAGGCCACACCATTCACCTGAACAAAAATACCCATATTCATTGATCAAAACTGCTTTATGCTATCAAATACAACCTATGACTCAATTACAAGTTTAAACTTTTCTGCTTATTTTTTCTTGCTCTATGTATCACTATGTAAAAATTCAACCCCATTGGGGCGCCTAATTACTCCTGGCTCTACACTACATGAGGATTCTTGCACAAAGTTCCAGCTTATTTGGTAAAATGGTTTTAAGCAAGTTTATTTGAATACCAACAGTTTTTAATTAATCTAAATCATTTTCCCTTGTAGAGGGGTGTGATCCTCTATTTTAAATTTGAACCCGTTTACCCAAGGATGCGTTGTGCTAAGTTTGGTTAAATTTGGTCTACTGGTTTTTTCTGGAAGTTGATAATGCGAAAAGAGACACAGACAGACAGATGACACTGGACAAAAAGTGATTAGAAAAGCTCTCTTGAGCTTTCAGCTCATGTGAGCTAAAAACGAAAAAAAAAAGATGACAACCGAAAAATTTAAAAGGCTCAGGGTAGAAAAGAAATTACCATTTTCTAAATATTGAATTCATTACACTTATCAAATTTTCCAACCAATTAACAATTAACCTTTCTTTTTTAAAAATCTTGATAATTATGACTAAAAAATTGAAACTTGTGGATACATTTTTATACCTGCATAACTTTGCCTGTTATTGTTGATCTTTCATCACATGCAGTTGCTTCATTTAGCTTTCTCTTTACCCCAGTTATTGGCGTTTCCTCTGGTAAGAGTGGAATATTTTTTAGCAGTTCTTCAGGGACATCAACTCGTGAAGTGAACGCTATCAGACTGCTTGCAACAACCCAATATCTGTTTTCACCTCTGTTGATAGTGTTTATGAACTTGTAGCACCTTCCAACAGAAATATTGTTGAACTTGTGTTTCTGGTAAACTCTTAAATTGTAAAACTTCGTTTTATCTGCACAGACTAAGTTGAAGAACATCATTTGGACGCCATTGTTTGTGTACTGTTGAAGTTCTTGTGACTTTTTGAGAACTTTGCACTGCAATGTTTCATTTTGCTCCTGTTAAATAAAAAGTTTAACGCTCAATGACAACAGATTTAAAATGACAACTTTCATTTCTAAATAGAGAAAATATATACAACGAGATTGTCAAATAGTATTAAAACTGATCTCTGAATAAATGATTTTGTGAAACATGTCCTATGAGTAAATGAAGATTTCTGTAAATACAAAAAACATATATTTGAGTCAAACACTTCAACAAGAAAATCTAAAATGCAACCAAGTCTTTTTTTCCCCCTATACATTGCATTACGGTATCATTGATTTTCCAATTTTCAAGTTTTAAGATAAAATGGCCATTTGTATAATGTTACTGTTCACAAGATAAAGCATTTAATTTGTCGATTCCACAAAAAAACATTGAATACACTAAAAAGAGACACCAAGAGTCTACTGTTACACAATTGGAAATAAATTTATATATGCAAATAAGATTTTTATAAGATTAGATTTTACCAGTTTATAATGATTCAGAAATCATTTCAAGGATAACTGGAAAATCAATGAAATTCAATGCATTTTTTCACAATAAAGTACTGCACTGGTAGTTACTTTCTGTAACTGAATTTACGCAAACGATCATATTCTTCAAGAACTTTATCATAAGGCAAGACTACTTTAGGATCAAAAGAAATTATTCCAAGACCATCTAAACACTTCACTCTACTTAAAGCTACATACGCCATTCCTCGTTCAAAAACATCGGGTCCAATATCAACACAGATTTTGTCTAGTGACATTCCTTGAACCTTATGTATAGTGCATGCATAACACAAAATGAGTGGAAATTGCACTCTTACTATGTGTCGTCCATGGATAATAAATTGATGGTGTAATTGTTCAATTGGTATTGCATTGTTTCTTTGTGATAGTTCTTGAGTAGCATTTCTTCTATCGTTAATTTGATTATCAAAAAGCACATTTACAGATACAATTTTACCACTAAGAGATCTAGTGAAAGATTCTACATAACCCATTGCACCATTGACCAAACCGTTTTGTGTATTTAGATTTCTAATCAACATGACTCTTGATTTAATGGAAAGCTGAACACATGATGGTAAACCACCTGCCGCATTGTCATCTTGTGGTATGAATGAATTGGGAACATCATTTCCTGCATTCGGATCATTTGATGCAAAGTAGTGGGTTGCATGCAATGTTTCAAGATTATTACTCAACAGATTTTGCCTATATTCATTGTAGGAATTTACTTTTGCCCTAGTTGGAAAAACCCTCAAAGCAGTCTCATATCCACTAGCATTAGGATTAATCAATCTTTTTTTTAATATGGAGATGTCATTATTTGTCAACATACCAACTCTAGCTCTATTTAACAAGGAGGCATAAAGATTATCATCTCGTTGACGCATGTTCTCCTTCAGAAAAATTGGCTTAAATAATTCCCACAAGATAGTGTTTTCAAATACAAATGATGCTTTAACAGGTCGAAGTTGAAAAAAATCACCATTAGCTATTACATTTAATCCTCCAAAGGGTAATTCACATTGCTTAATATCACTTAATCTTCTACTGATATAAGTGAGCATACTGCTACTGACCATACTGATTTCGTCTATAATTAGTGTATGAATAGTTACATACATATTTCTCAGCTTTGACAAACAAAATGGTGATAATGGTTGATATTCTCCATAATTAGACACAGGAATCATAAATGCAGAATGTATTGTTTGACCAGCAATGACATTAGCAGCAGTACCAGTGGGTGCACAGACCAAAACAGGTTTAGCCACAGAAATGCGAGACGTGTAAAGTTCTAAATATGCAATTATTACTTTTGATAAAAAAGATTTACCAGTGCCTGCACCACCAGTTATGAATAAATGAAATGAATTTTTCTGGTTTGTTTGAAAATGATTTTTAATTATACCAAGAGAAAATAACTGAGTCTCCGACAACTTACTGACACATGCTTCATATTCCACAAACGACATTGAGCACTGTAAAGAATGCATATGCAGTTGTTCTTGTGAAGTAAATGGTAAATATGATATAGCTGAGCTATCAGTTTGTGTCACATGCGACACTTCACTTATTTCATTTGAGTACAAATTTTCAAAAGACTGCACTCTATCATTAGTTTCTTGGAAGTGTAATTCAAACTGGCTGTTTTCTAGTTCCTGTTCACACATCTGAATACGACGCATAATAGTTTCTATTTTTTCAACAAATGAAAATTTTTCATATGGAACTGAAACATTTAAAAGATGGCGTTTGGCAACAAATGCTTCTTTTGCACATGGGAAATTACAAGTCAATTCCTTTTCATCTCGATGAGGAAGTAACATCAGTAGTAGACTGTAAAAGTAATCTTCACTGTGTATTGGCAAATTAGTAAATCTAACTATGTTTGGAATCTTTTTAGGTCTCATATATAAATCATACTTTTGAATGTAAATTCTTTCACTTTCATTGCAACGTGAATGCTCTTTTAAGGGTTGAGCTTTGACATATAATGATGCAAATTTAAAATAGGACATTGCTTCAATACTCAAAGGCCTATTTTGATAATAATCTAACATATTGGAATGAAATATATCTGTGCTATTATTTTCTAGTGATGCTATTTCTTGAGCTCCTTTTAGGAGTCGAAACCTTTTTTCTGGTAATCTTGTATTCAAATTTACAAAGGAGCGGCTAGTGTGAAGCAAGTTTAAATCCCCTAGACGATATGCTGCCTCTTGGGAGCTAAGACGACGGTGTTTGAGAACACATAATCCAATTTGTAATAATTTTTTGTGCTTTTCTAAGTCTGGATTTTGTTTAAATACATTTAAAATCAGGTTGCCTAATGCAGACCTTAAATCTTCTGGCTCAGATTTGCATAGATAACTGCAAACATAGTATGCAACTCCCTCTGCATTACAAACAAGTTGGACATCTATATTAGCACGCCAATGTCGTAATATAACAGGATTGTATGGATTAATCATGGTTGACTGTTTATTCCTTTTAAGAACATAAAATTTTCCTTTGTTTGATTTAGACATGTCTATATTTTGTACAATTTTTGTGTCAGGTGATACTGGATGTGGAAAGTGAAATCTACATCTTGTTTGTCGATTCTGGCAATAAGTAGTATGAGAGTGTGTTTGAAACTTAGTCACATACTTACACAATTTAGAATCATTTATTGGAATATTTGCATGTATTGTTTTATCAATATATCTAACAAAAAATTGTTTATTATTTTCTGTAACTTCTGTTGGAAAATCTTTCACCCATAAAAACATATGCATATGAGGACTTCCTCTATTCTGGAATTCTATTCTTCCAAAATAATCTTGAATCTGTCCAAACGGCTGGTCTTTGCCTAATATCACATCATTCAACAAATATTTAAAACGACGATTAAAACACAAAGCTGTCATCAAAGGATCATCCTTCATAAAAGATGAGAAACTTTCACGTCTGAATGCTTCCTCATAGGTCAAGTTTTTAAGGCACATTCCAAGTTCGGTCCAATGATTGTCATCAGCAGACAAGGTCAAAAAGATTGTAGGGGGTCCAAGACATCGAACCATTGACAGTTAATTATAAAGTGCATTTTTGAAATAAGCAATAGTCCCTTTTATGTTCTTCATGAACATGTATGAATTTTCCAACACATCAGAGGCCTGGCTACTATGTCTTATGTCAGCAGCTGTAAATCTGTCATCTCTACTTTTACACATACGCATATGAACCCCTATTTCACTTTTAAGCAATGAGACATTGTAAGAAACACACGAGTGTAACAAATATGTTAAGTTATACCTAAACTCTGCATGTCTATTATATAACCTATACTTGAAATACATGGAAGGATTAACATGGATATCTCTGTTACGTTTTAAACCATTAACTCCAAATGGAAAGAGCCAGGGAAATGCCATTTCTTCTCCTGATGTTAGATCAAAAATGTTAACAGGTTGATGAGTAGAGCTTGAAACCTTAATTACCCCCTCTCTTAAAAAGGATGAAGCATTGAGTATAGGTGTATTTACATCTAAAGGTGTCAAAGAGGAATAGTTAAAATTGCTATCTAAATGAGATGATGATTCATACCCATTTAACAATTCATTATTTAGATCAGAAAGTATGTCAATACTTTGTTCAAGTTTGATTTCCTTATACAGTGGGTTGTTTTCTATAAGCCACGTAAGAGCATCTTTCAAATTTTTGCAACTGATAAAGTGTTTATTAGTGACGGCTGGTTCACTATGTAAAAAATGCACAGATAAAGTTGCATTTTCTTCAAAATTTCTGGGCAACTGATTAGCTATTTCCTGTACATTCATTGGCAAGTTTAGCACCAATCCCTTCTCAGCATACTGGCCACCGGGTAAAATATGAATTGACAAAAAAACTTGAATTAAGGAAATCATGCGTTTCTCTAGTAATGATAGTTTTCTCAGTTCTGTTGGTACACGACCATTATCAAGGTTGTTAAGCTTAGTACTCAACGGACACATTTTATTTTGTTTTATTCTACCATGACAATAACGACAGAGAACATCATCATATGACAAGTTTAACATTTCTGCAGTAGCTGTAATTTGTTTCAGGTTAACTATCTGATCAGGAAATAAAATTCTATCACATCACCTGCAATAACTTGATGGCTTCTGTCGAATATGAAGTTCATATTCTGAATTGTGAAAATCACAATTTAAGAATTCCACTGATGGTTCTAATGTTTCTACTGTACAAGTGTAACCTACATTAGTCATATTAAACCCATTAATTGTGTTGTTTTCATTTGCAACATCGGCATGATCAGAAATAATTGGAAATGTTTCTGCACATGTACTTACAAACATTTCATCTTGAGATGTGCGTTTTCTTTTACGAATGGTGCTTTTTTTCAACTTAAAACTTGTTTCTGTCTGTTTTGCATATGAATGGAAAAAGTGAGGCTCAGGTTGCTGATGTACTTCATAATTAAAAATAACTGGGCTTAATTCATATGAAAATCCACCATAATCACGGTTTAAAAAATCAAGTATGCTGTGAATACTGTCAAAGTAAAGCAAAATTGCATTTCCAGATTCATCCAACAAACCATCTTCATTTCTTTGATGTGAATCAAAAATAGCATACCTGTCATTTTCAAGATCACATATGACTGAAATAGTCAATCCCCTAGCTGTAAACATTAAGTAAGGACTTATGATTGACGCCTGATACATGGAATTTTCAAGAGTATTTTGTCCGAATTCAAATTCATTATTGCCACCTACCCTACCGATATCGGTTTGAATTTCATAATCAGGAGAGTGCATGCTATGCGGCATCCAATCTCGTAGAGACCTTGGTAAATCATTGTGTGTAAGATATCCCGAAACACCCCGTATTTACCCATGTTTGTGGGCGATCCCTCGACATGCCAGTTAAGACTACAAGAGCTAAAAATGCAATAGCTGTACTTTGAAGTCCATTGAAAGGACAAAACTTTTCAATTCCTTGATGAATTCTACCCATTACGTGTCTTACCATTTTGTCTGCGCCGATCTGACAGTTCCCACCAACTCGATTTGCCGCCAAATTCTTCCGAAAACAATGGAAAGTAGTCTTGGTCATTAAACAGCTTCGATTTGGTGTGATAAAGTCATGCATCTGAATGATCGAGACTAGTCGAGAAGATTTACGGAATACTTCTATTTGGATGGAAATCGAACAAAAACGATAACGTTTTATACTTTATTGATTCCTCAAGTAACTGTTTACTGCATAAAATAAGTTTAAAATCACATATGTGTATCATCTATAATCAAAAATATATTTGACATCATGTATATAAAACACAAAAATGTGTGTATCGTACGTTTTTATGCGATTACTAAAATTTATTTTTCTAAAAATAGGGACCTGTGGCTTTGTCCCTAGTAAATAATAAGCAATTTTATATATTCCATATAAAAAGGTTTATATTTTAAATGATGCACTTTATGGAAGTAAAAATAGATCTTATCTTGTAATTTTTTAAGAGAAAGAACCTTCTAATGTACAATCTATTTAATGTATAGTTAACTTTCAATTCTGAATAACTTCTCCCTCCTCAATCCCATACACCAAAACTTAAACTTATATGTATAGAGCAGCCCGGTCCTCCGGGCTGCAATAAATTACTAAGCCTACCTTATTGTTAATATTAAATCCAAGAAACCCGAACAAATTATAAGTACCACCCCGCACGGACTGAATGAAATACACAACTAGCCTAACAGGTTTCCCAAGTTAAATTTAGAACAAAAGAAACGGAAGGGAGAATCGAGCTATAAACGAGACTATAAACGAAACGATGAACGAGACAGGAAACGAAGACTGGGGCCCACCTATCTACCCAGGGGAGTGAGTTGACTCGAACCTTAGAGAAGATTCCACGTCAACCACCGGATTTAAGTAAAATGTAATTTAGCTCGAACTGGTGTTTTCCAAATGATAATGTAAAACTACGAAACTGTCCGAATGTAAAAAAACCCCTAGAAAAACAATTAATATATAGAAGTGAAAAAAACTTTGAATTCCATCCTCATTATATTAACAATGACGAAAAATAAATGCCCGGCATAAGATGTAAAGAACTGCAATATATATAAGGTGTTAAAAAAAATATGAAAATTATTAGTAACAACTGTATTTTTAAAATTTCAAGATAATTCCAGAATGTCCAAAAACTCTAAATAGTAACCTTGTATCTGCATAAAACAGGGATAACCTCATGTCTTATAAAAAATTCTTATAAATTAAATGTGTATTTAAAAAAGATTGAAACGTTTTATAAAATGCAAGCCTAGTGCAGAGGAAATATCACAATTTGATATCAGGAATATAGACAAAAATGCTAAAACAGGATATATCTTAGAGGTAACAATTGAGTATCCAAGTCATTTGCATGATTTGCATAATGATCTCCCATTAGCACCAGAGTCGTTATCTATCAAAATGGAAGATCTCTCTCCTTACTGCCATGAACTGTATAAAAGTCTTCATAAAGGGAAAACTGAGGGGGAAATTTCGAAAAAACTCGTTCCTACACTTCGAACAAAGGAAAAATACGTTGTTCACTATAGAAACTTACAATTCTACCTTCAGCAAGGACTCATTCTGACAAAAATACATCGTGTTATAAGCTTTGAGCAGGAGGATTGGCTTAAGCCATACATCGAATATAACACTAAAATGAGACAGCAGGCACAGAATGACTTTGACATCTCCCTTTATAAATCATACAACAATATCGTTTTCGGGTAAGTGTTTGAGAAAATTATCATGAAAATATAGATGGTTGATAAAATAAAACTAGAGTACCATTGTAATATATGTTTTTTTTAAATGTCATTTCAGAAAAACCATGGAAAATATAAGAAACATATTAAATTTTAACCTAGTTCATACAAAAAAACCCCTTCAAAAGCTGGTTAGTAAAGCGAGTTTTGAGAGCTTTACTATCTTCAATAAAGATCTCGTTGGAGTAAAAAACAAAAAGGTCAAACTTTTGCTTAACAAACCCATCTACACAATATGGTGGGAATGCAAAGTTGCTGATGACAGATACAGATTCCCTGTTTTACAGGTATGTCATACTCGGACTTATTGGTGCATTTTGTTATTTATTAAGAGTCAATATTGTTTTATACATCTTATTTTATTTCTTGTTTTGTAGGTTTGAAGTTAAAGATATGTATAAAGAGATGAGTAAACATATTGATTTGTTCGATACATCAAACTATCCTAGAGATCATTTTCTGTTTAGTGAAATAAACAAGAAGGTTGTTGGTAAGATGAAAGATGAAACTGCATCTCAGCCAGTAATGAAATGTGTTGAATTACGACCAAAAATGTATTCATTCATTGTTTACAATGAGGAAAAAACCCAAGTGAAAAAAGCAAAGGGAATCGCCAAATCTGTTGTTAACAAAGAATTAGCATATCAAAATTACGTGGACTGTCTATTAAACTGTAAATTAGAAAGACATACAATGAACTCTATACGGAGTGAAAATCATAATCTGTTTCTTAAAGCTATCAACAAAATGTCCCTGTCTTCCTTTGACGATAAACGGTGGTAGTTGAAGCCTAATGGTATTGAAGGTTATTCATATGGACACTTTAAGATCACTGATAATTAAATTAAAGACTAAACCAAGAAATAAAAATGAAACCTTCAATATTAGGCTCCAACCACCATCGTTTGTCGTAAACTTATACAGTGGAATGGGTGGATTATTCATATGGACACGTTAAATCATTGACAATTAAATTAAAGACTAAACCAAGAAATAAAAATGAAAACTATTTGTATTGTATGTATTTATTAGCATATTAATTGATAAATATAATTAAACATATATATTCGTTTAATTTGTTGCTTTGTTTTGTAATTGAAATAAGCATGAAACCCGCAATTATGATATAATATCCGATTAATTTTACAGCAGTTTCGATTGAAATTACACCTATTTCATTAATTAAGAGGAAAAAACATATTCATTTTGATAAATGTAAATCAGGTTTGTGTAAGCCTTCCGTCTTACGGATCCAATTGAGGGTCAGCTCAAGCTTATAGATGACAAGTCCAGTATTTCTTTCTCAAGCGGTTTTATTAAGCGTGATCGTATAGTTACAATTACATCAGCTAATAGCAGCCCAAATCAGGAGTCTCAGTATCTATCTATAAGCGGAATCTCTCTAAATCTCAATCTCTCTTAATCTGTTCAACATCATTTTACATGGGTATATATAACATTTTACTTATGATGGACAGTTCTGACTAGTTCGGCCCATTTACGGCGATCATGAGTGAACATTTAGTGTTCAAAATTAAGATTAATATTTTATTTCTAAATAAAGTAAGAAAACTGTCAAAACTGCCAATCAAAGAGTCTGGATGCAGGATGTGAGTCTCCGAGTCCTGGGTCTCGGAGTCCCCCACCTAGTATGAGGCATCACTTACTCACAATACGTTCATTCATACACGGCATAAAAGGTTACAAAGGTTAATATATAGAATACACAATACATGAGTCAATATAGAGTACTAAAGCTATCGTTGCAGACACAGAGTCGCCAAATATGTCACTTGTTGTTAAACTCTCAATTTGGATATTATTATGCCCGTATTATGCACCTGGTTTCATAACATCATTTAGGAATACTACGCATTGCTACAAGAGTCACAGAGTTCATTCTGTCAATTATCATTAACACCATTCAGTGCGCAGCATCTAGGTACACATAAATATCATAGTGACCATTATGTAATACTAGCAATTCAAGGTCATAGCATGGCTATCTGTTTACACATCTGACATTTGATAATTAAATATGAATCATACGCATTAAATCGTAAATAAAGATTGAAAGAATGTACCACCTTTTTATAGTATACATACATGAACTGTCGCTGAACATTTTGATTAAAATTATTTTATTTTAAATATGTTTGCTAAAAAAATTGGAACACAATATAACACTTTTAAACGAAATTCTATCCTACCAGCAAACTTAATTGACCACCCTCTAAAAGAGGAAATTATAAGCTGTTCACTTTTAATTTTGAAATGTGTAGTGTTACAAGATGCTTATTTGGTCAGTTTATAAAGTAAACAACATTTTTGAAGTAAACAATTTAATTATAGTTCATTCACGACTTGAGATCTCATTATGAACTCACTCCTACAATGCTGCTTTTCTAACAATGGGACAAAAGACCGAACCGTTCACTCACATCATCAACGAAATCTTTGAAAAAAGAGAAAAAATACTCTTATGAAATATGTTTTTCAACTTTTAACATGACATCCCTCCTTTTCCTATTTTTTTAAAGAATTGATAATGAAATTATAGCTATATAGATATGTGTCCATCTAGAGTCATAGAATCGTTAGGCCTAAAAAAATAAATTGTGTGTTTAGGGTAACACTGATGAAAAAATTAGGTTAGGAAGGTAGGGATTTTTTTTAATTTTATCATATTTTTTTTGTATGAATCATAAGAATGTTTCTTTGTTTTATATTTAAAAACGTAATTTTTATTGGAAATAAGATAAAATTCACAATCGGATAAAATCAGACATCTAACAGTATTTCCCCAGAAAATTTTGAAGCATGGGGGGGAAGTTTGTCAGAGTAAGTGCGCGGTGCGGCATTAAAGCGCTTAAGCCGGCAAAATCACTGTGCGTAATAATATAACCATTTGATGAAACGTACTACATGATATGTACTATAATCGATGCATTTTCATGAAATCTACATCAACAAGTATCATTTCAATTCATAATTATATTTTAATATCTGTGTATATTTAATATACAATTTTTCTGGGGGTTTTTCTTGCAAAACTAATAACATTTTTTTTTCAAAATCAGTTTTTTAAGAGGTTGGTCCTCACAAGTTTTCACAAAACACAAGAAATATAGATTCACATGGCAGTTCAACATCAGCTTCTGTCCCACTCCACTCCCACTCCTTATAGAAGAGATTTTTTAGGGGGGTGTTGAACAAGAAATAGGCAGAACAAGTCCATACAATTACATCAAACTTGATTCAACTTATTCTGGGCAGTTAATATTTCTTGCTTAAATTGGGGGTTCATATGAAAGTTTCTGTGATATCTTGACACCAGTCCCCTTCCCCGTTTACATGTATGTACACAGTCAATCATTTTAATAGGCATACAATATATGTTTCTAGTCATGTGACATCGCTTCCGTGCATTTCTGCAAATAACTGTCGTTTTTTTTCTTTATTGTGTACATTTTTTCAAGTTTCCAATATCCTTGCGGCAAATAAAGAGTTCAAGCATATAGAATCCAAGCTAACACCATCGAGTGAACATTGTGCTATTTTTAGATCTTGGAAAATCCACAACATTCGATAATGGCGGAGATGTCGAAAAAAGCATATTATATTAAAACAAGAAGTAATCACGTCCGTATTTATGCATTAATCACCAATTAATAAACTCAGTTTAAATATATCTTAATCATAAGCTAAGTCCTTAAACCGTAAACCACGTGTGCCCCATTGCTGAGATCGATGTCGAAATTAACTGCGCTCACTGCGGGTGCAAGTGTTTTTCTAAAGTTTGAGCGGATAAACGATAACTTTATATCTACTAATTACAGGTAAGATGTGTAATAATCGGAAAAAGAATTTTGCTTTGAAATAAACATGCATAGCGGGAAGCATGGCGGCACTGTGTGATGCATGGCGGGGGATCTTCAATGGCGGTACCGCCATGCAAAATCGGCCTGGGAAAACAGTCTAAAAATGGTAGGATCGGGCCATTTTTGTAGGTTAGGTCGGGTTACCCGAAACACACAACTTTTTTTGTTAGGCCTTAGTGATATCATTGTAAAAGTAAGCTTTGGAAGTACATCATTATCTGTACAGGTTCTGAAGTCTGTACTTCTCCGAAAACGATGAAATAAATATATTTCCATTTACATATCGCAATTATCTGCTGCACATTTTTTTCCACAAGCGTTATTGCCACTTTCTCACCACCATTTTTTTCACCGAGAAGGATTGTTAAATGAAATATTAAATGAAGCTTAACAACCATATCAACTACTCAAGTTGCTGGCACCAGGAAACTTTCTCAAAAAAAAGAAGCACGTTTCCACTCGTAGATTTAAAATAAACTGTGACTTTCCATCTTTGTCTTAACAAGAAATATTACGATGGGTGTTTACCAACTTCACCAAACCCCATTTTATGAAAGAAAAAAAAACATGAAAAAACTAACATTTGAAAACGGCAAAATTTACAGACTTATTAGTAGCCGTGTGTTTATGTTAAGTTATACATACATTCAATGTATAGTAAATGGGAAGGAAGATTTTTAAGTTTTAATACATTTTGACTTTGTGACGATATTGGTCCCACCCTATGATCTGAACCCCTGACCCTGGGGTCATGTTTTTTTTAATGTAAAACTTTAATCCTCCATAGCGGCGTCACACTAATCAAGGATTACTTATGAATGCTGTTGCTGATTTTCTTTAAATATCTATTCAAACTAAGAAAACAAAAACAAGTGACATTAGCCTCATGTGTTTAATCAAGATACAAAGTGCATACATTTCTTCAAGATCAGGTAAATAAGGATTGATTCTATCACAAAACGTTATTAGCATTTGATAATGATATATATGATTAATATGACGAGGTACAGGGACAATAAAGTAATCCATGACATTTTTTAATGATGAAACATTACCTTGAGACTTAGTATATCTCCATAGTGTATCTTTCCGCATGGTGTGGCTCTGCATGGCCTCATTATCTTATCTGACATACACATACCATGACATGCTACATGATAGGGCCCTGACAATTTCATCATGTTTACACGCTGAAACCAATTTTGGAAATTTCTCTGAATATATCGTAAAATTTTCAGGAAAGCAAATATCCATTGATCAGTTTATTTTATGATGCTCCTGTTTTTTTACTTAACCAATTAGAAATCAGATTTCACTGAGCTTTGTAGATGCACTGACATGTTCTCAAAACCTAACTCTTCATTGGGCAATAGTTTTTTAAATTCTATGTACATAGTTTGCCATATCTTGACGTCATTTTGTGCCGCAATATGAGTTGATAACAATTGCTGCTCATCGTCCGAATCTACCGAATCACATTCACTGGAATCTGGGCTGTCTAAGCCAAAATCACTTTTACACGAAGTGGTACATGTACTTGATAAGACTGATCGTACACTGTCCCTTTTCTGCTTACAGCCTCTTTGGCGACTGTCCTCTCTTCCCTCAATGATTGCAGTACGTTCTTCGTTACTACTGCTACCAGCGGGGGTTGAATCGTCTTGGCCTGATTTTGCGCCGCCTGTTCTGCTGATCCAGCTGCAACGCTTTGATCTCCTGCCCCTCCGACGACTTCCACCAGATTGGACATTCATCTAAAATTCAGTACGTACACACCAATGTATTCGATTGCAATCATTATAAGCACGGTATGACAAAACTGAAAAGGAATTTGTTTTCAGTGTATAATTTTTTTCTTTCTGCAACTGCAAATATTAATGTTGCAATAGATAAACAAATACAAACATTTAACTGATTACTTGTATCACTAATGGCAATTAATATGGCGATGCATATCAAAACTACTCTGATATCATATATTCCTGCTTATAGAGGAATTTTCCTGTGAAACTACAGATCACACATTATAAGAACTCTAACATGTATGTCACAGCCTAAACATTAGTTGATTTACAAACCTGGTTTGTCGCATATAATATACAAATAACTTTATAACTAACCCGCAATTTAGGGACTGCTGCATTCATATCTTTTAAGAGATTTAACAGTCATGCCCAAACCATTAAGAGGAATTTATCAGTTATGTTCCAACCATTTAGGGGACTTTAATATCCATGCCTCATATTCCTAATAAAATATCACAACGGAAAATTATCCTGGTTTGTACGCGAGGTAAATAACAGGCATTTAATTATAATGGAGAAGACAAATTAAATTTTTGAATGTTTTTAATTTGAGGAATTGAGCACATTGAGGTGCAATTTTCTTTTTCACATCTATACATGTAGGATTTTTAAAATAGAAAACAATAACTATTATATTTTTTTTTAAATACAATAACTAGTAAGTAGAAATTGGAAGTTAACAACTTAACAGTGTACCCCTACCAAATGGTTAGTTTTTTATCCTTCGTAGGATTTTCTTATTCTGGTAAAAAATAATATTTCATGAAGGTACAATGTCAAATATTACGTGTATGCAAAAATAAGTGTAAAATTCGAATATTTTACAATATATATTTTTTGTTATTCTACCGAGGCACAATACTTTTTGAACGCCCATTGTTGCTCAGGTGAGCGATGTGGCCCCATGGGCCTCTTGTTTTTTATATAATAGGCGAGTATAAACTATCATACCCATCCTCAAGTGTTGCCATTAACTTCTCATTCCTGCAATTTTTCACGCTCAGGTAATATCCTGGGGGACTCGGGAGACCACTTAAATAAAAAGAAAAGAACCACTATGTACATTTATGAAGGCAACATCTATTAAATGGAGGCCTTCACCACTCTCTTTTATTAAGCAGTCGTATATTTAAATGTTTTCATATTACTTAAATGTCTTAAGGAAATAAAATATATAAATCAAAGTAAACATGACTAAATTAAGAGAGTTTGAATAAAATCAAGGTGAACTTAAAGATTTCAAATTTTGTAAAGTTCAGGCCGGGATGATTAAATATCTTATGGTAAGCTCATTTACAATGCAAATTAAATTGCAACAAATACTTACATGACTGTTTTTGGTTTAAACAAGGCAAAATCTTCCAAAACAAGGGCACTCATTTCTGTAAAACTCTATGGTAAGGAAAAATAAAGTAATTTATTTTTTTTATTGTAATGTACATGCATGTATATAAAAAAAACTTCAATACAGAACTAACAACTATTCCTTCTAAAGGAATGATTAGCATGTAATATATCATTGGCAAGCTCTCTAAGTGTAATGCGAAAGCATTACGGTACATGCAATAAACATGATCTATTGGATATATCCCAACATTTTGTGGATTTCCAGAATACATGTACATGTTAGCAATAATTGCTACACATGTACATGTATTCTGGAAAACTTTTTCATAGTATGCAAATTGTACTTTCAGTAACCTAAGGTGCAATTAATGCATGCACACATAGTTAAATTTGCCAGATGCCTCATATGGACAGAAAGTCATGCATTAAAACATTCTCTATTATTGAACTTGAATTTATGTAAATGCAGTCAAAACTTAGTAAAATACACTGTGTGTTTAATTGTATATATAAATATATATTTATATGTGTTTGTGTGTAAGCTACCTTTTTAGATAAAAGTTTAATTCTTCCTTCCATTCCTTTAAAAGAGTTATTCATAATGTTGTGGTCTGTGAGATCATTTCTGTCAATCCACCGCATATGTCTCCAGTGTGGCTTATAACACCTGTAATATAAGAAGTCTAATTAATCTAAAATTTTGAAATCATATTATTGAAACAGTTAGGGTTACATTATAAAAAACATCATATGATATTTTATTTCATTGCCATAAAAATGATATGGAGATGACATTATTTTGGCTTCTTTTATTGTTTATCATTTGATTACCTCTTGTCACCTTCCTCTAATTTCATTATTTCCTTCAGCTTAGCTTTGATGTGTGTTGAAAACTGTTAAAAATTACATTGAATAACATAATATAAAGATATATGAAATCTTTTTTTTCTGAAAATCTGTCTGCATTGAAAAAGTAAGTTATAGAACTTGCAGTCTCTTTTAAACATTGTCTTGACTGCTGAGCTTTTGTGTGTGTGTGCATGTGTGTGTGTGCGGGCGTGCACTTGTGTATGTTTATCCAGATATTTGCACATTACACCGTCATTGCCAAGGTTATGCGATTAATTAATTACCAAGGTTGCTATATTGTGGCCTAGTATGTTTCCTGTTCCCTTGCTGATGGGAAGATCCTTTCTTGGCCATTCGCACAAAATGCTGACACCTTCTTGGACTGTTCAGTCTATTCATAAAAAAAATCACATTAATCCTAATGAACTGCATGTAATTTAACATCTTTACCTTTATGTAGACATATACATTTAGTTTTAAGAAAGTAAGATGTTCATCAGAAATACTCGTAAGGATTTAATGACCGACAGATGAAATTTAATGAAATTATTAGATCGAGCCCATAGGGAATTTACTTACAAGTAACAATGCACAGATAAACCATATTAGGTCAACTACAAACTATGTTACAATTATATCCTATTGACTGCCTTTGCAAAGAAGAATGGAATATATATATATATATATATATATATATATATATATATATATATATATATATATATATATATATGGTCACCACATGACACCTGTTTGTTTACAAATTAGCAGGAGGTAATTACAAATAAGCAAGAGTTTAAAATAAACAACATCAATCAACCAGACTTGATATTGAATTATTAGGACCCGACACTCTAAACAACACCTGATTGTTGCATCATGATAATATTGAAGAAATACATGTAGTTATAATGGTAGTTGTAGAGTGTTTCGGCGGTAAAGTAAGCCTCATCATGGTGGCATAGGAGCATTGTGAAAAATGTACTGTCTTAAAAAAACCTCCAAGAGCAATTTCATTTTTAAGGTACTAGTAACCCCATGTTCAGTTACAACTTTCTTTATGTAATCGGAAAGCCGTTAATCCATTGGCTGGAGGATACTGGATGCCTGGTTAATAAAATTAGGGCAGAGGATTATTTTTTTTAAAAATCAAAATTTCAGAAGTCGGGCCATTAATTAAAAAAAAGTTGGGCACAAATTAGATCTTTAATTCACATGAAAAACTTAAATGCAGAATAAAAGCCATAGCAGGGATATATTTTATTATTTTTAATAGTCACAATAGTACATGTATATAGATAGAAATTTTACAGTTAAGCTTTAACAATCACTCAAAAAAAAACGAATTGTTGATACTCAATGCTCTTAAGAGGGCTCCATGGACGCTGCCATTTTTGGAATATTTTAATCTCCTTAATATTAACATAGAAGAGCTCTATACAAAGATAGAGGATATTGATTTTAACAGATAAATTATTTAGAAAGTTTCTTAAGCAAATGATAGTTTATAGCTAAACAAATCATATCTTAAGACTTAAAGAAGATCTGATGGTTTATTTGTTAACCCAGCCTCCTTAAATATGCATTCCAAATAAAAGTACCAATTTGTTGGCTTACCTCTCCTTTCAGGTGGTTTCTATGGTCATTAACCTCTGGAAACTGAACATAAAAACGATGTTCTATATCCTTTAAAGGCCTGATCCTTAAATCTTCTTTAAGATTTGCTACAATTTTCTTTTGATGGTGAGGAGTGCATGTTGTGTTTTCTTCTCCTGTAAGCTTTTAATAAAATTGTACATTGTATTCCTGTCAAAAGTTGCGCATTTCCCCCAGAGCTTACAAACTTTCTTGAACCCTGCACGAACTGTAATGTGATTTTTCTCCTCTGGCTATAAGGTGATGTAAGTATGTCTGTGTACTAGAATGAAATGCATGTATGTTTATTTAATGGAATTTATGGATCTCTGACAAAAACTGTGTCTATATACTGCAAGAACAGTTATATGGGTGTTAAATTAAGGCCATATATAATTAATATTTAGATTCGCATCCTGATTTGCAAAAAATATGGGGCCTATGGGCGGATTTTACCCTTTTCACTGTTCATGATCTATAAATAAAACTGTTCTATTCTTTTAAGTTGTTGATACTACTTTGAGTACACAAACCCAGTTATAATCTTTTATTTTCATTTTATTTCTACTTAACTGTTAATACATGAAGATATTTGTATCCTTGTGATAACAAACATGACTGGAATCCAAACGATTATTCTATATGGTCAAATACCAAATAACTTGCCATTCACCACAGCTTGAATGACTTGTTCAGGTGTAAGTTGACTTTGACCTGTTGACAATTTTCTCGAGATTACAATTTTTCAACTGAAGGTTGGTGCGAATACTGTAGCGAAAAGTGCATTCGCAGAGTTCCCGAAACGCACCTGTCCACCGGGGATCCCCGATAAAATTTGAATGGGTCCGGTAAAATCTAAATTTAATCGGTCATAATGTCCGATAAATTTTACAGACCAGCACTGTATAAAAAACAATTTACGAGACAGAAAGTCTAAAACTGTTGATTATTTTATTTCAGAGATAATTTATAAGTTGAGTATTTCAATAAAATGCAATAAAAAATATTAAAACGTGCGTTGTTGTTAATCCGGATTTACGTATTTTTTCTTTTACACATGGTAGTCAATAACCTATTTGATCATGATCTCGAAAAAATGTGGCCGATTAAATGGACACCGGGGGCAACAAAGAGTACTGCGAAAAGAAAAGTTAATGTAGAAGAAGTAGACTAGAAAGAGCAACATGGTGAACAAGAAAAGAAGAGGGAAAGAAGATGACAATATGACTATGAGTCTTTAGAGAGTGAAAGTGACATTGAGCAGCCAGAAGAATTAAATAACTATTTGATACACGAAATTGTTCTTGAAATTGAAAGGGAGTTTGAATGATTTGAGTAAGAAATTGAATAAATTAGTCTGAAACATTTTTAAACAACTCTTTTTATTTTAGATTGCATATTTTTGCATTAGTTTTAATGTCCAGTAAATTTTACAAATGTCCTGTAAATTTTGAATATTTAGAGGACAATTGTCCGACAGATTTTGGACTGGTTTCGGGAACTCTGCATTCGCGCATTCGAGCTGAAAGCTCAAGTGAGCTATTCTGATCACATTTTGTCTGTCGTCCGTCTGTCTGTCTGTCCCCGTCTGTCTGTAAACTTTTCACATTTTCAACATCTTCTCAAGAACCACTGTCCCAATTTCAACCAAACTTGGCCCAAAGCATCCTTAGCCTCAGGGAATTCAAAGTGTGAAAATTTTGCAAAGGGAGATAATTAGGAATTTATGAAAATTTTCGAGAAATTTTCAAAAATCTTCTTATGAACCATAAGACCAGGAAAGCTAAAACTTGTGTGAAAGCATCCTCAGGTAGTGCAGATACAAAATTGTGAAATTCATGACCCCCGGGGGTAGGGTGGGGCCACAATGGGGGGTCAAAGTTTTACAAAGGAATATAAAGAGTAATTCTATAAAAATCTTCTTCTCAGAAACAAATCGGCCAGAAAAGCTGAAACTAGTGTGAAATCCTCCTCAGGTAGTGTAGATTCAATGTTGTGAAAATCATAACCCCCGGGGTTAGGTTTGGGCCACAATGGGGGGTCGAAGTTTAACATATGAATATAGAGTAAATCTTTAAAAATCTTCTTCTCAGAAACTAATCAGCCAGGAAAACTGAAACTTGTGTGAAAGCATCCTCAGGTAGTGTAGATACAATGTTGTGAAAATCATGACCCCGGGGGTAGGTTTGGGCCACAATGGGGGCTCGAAGTTTAACATATGAATATAGAGTAAATCTTAAAAAATCTTCTTCTCAGAAACTATTCAGCAATGAAAGGTGACATTTGTGTGAAAGCATCCTCAAGTAATGTAGATTCAAAGTTGTGAAAATCATGCCCCTGGGGTGGAGGGTGGGGCCACAATGTGGGGTCGAAGTTTAAGATATGAATATATAAAGTAAATCTTTAAAAATCTTCTTCTCAGAAACTAATCAGCCAGATTATTCTTTATAATTGTTAAGACTTTGGCCCCAGGACAATTCTTTGGCCTCACAAGAAGGTTCAGAGTTTGATGTAGGTTTATATCCCATATATAAACTATTGTGAAGGATTTTTTTGAGAACTGCAATACTCAACATATGATATGACTATAAAATCATCCTGTTAGAAATGGGACTTGTTTATAAACATAAGGATATCTAGGGGAAAATGTATTTTATTTATACAGGATCTACATGTATTGTACATTATCTAGATAGTTTGTATTATGACTCCATTAAGCTGATTTTATCATACCTATTGTTCCTCAGGTGAGCGATGTGGCCCATGGGCCTCTTGTTTTCCGCTCATTTCGCTCCTTTTGTCAGTTAGCGAATTGTTAGCACTTGACAAATTCTAATGTCTCATTTTATCTTTCTTTTACCACACATTGTTGGAGCGAATTGAAGACAAGGCAAAACTATAAGTACAAGCAAAAATATTACGTGGCGAAAATAATACACTACATACTAGTGGCAAAGCATGTAAACTGGAACCGATGAATCTTGCATTGATAGTAAAACGTTGCAAGATAACATAGTCACCTTGAGCAACATTCTCATGGTCGTACAACAAATTTATTAAAACAATGTAATAAGAATATGTGCTTTTTAGTACCATTAAAACTTAGGGTCCTGTCCAGATTTATCTATGACTGTAAACCACTGGCTACGGAAGCGTATTAGTGCCAATATATATATATATATATATATATATATATATATATATATATATATATATTTTAAATTCCAACTTTATAGTTGGAGTTTCAAACTTTAATCTTGGAATTTCCACCTTTAATTTTGGAATTTATGAATTCAAAACAATTAGTAAATGAGACAAAAAAGATTAATGAGATACAAAAAGAACATGGTATGAGTTAATAAAAAGTTTAAAGGTCCAGTTGCTGATGAAAACACCCTAAATAAGGTCACGTGCTAAGAGTTACAATGAGAAAGCCGAGAGTGGACATGTTGACAATGCTACTAAAAAAAACTTAATATATGGTTATTCTGAAGCTTGTGCCGATGTCCAGCTTACCGTGTCAGTATTGCTGGCCGCGAGAACTTGCCAGTCGGGACCATCGATGTGTGCAGATGATCGGACCGACGTTAGCGTCCAACATTCAGGACATACGCGTTTATGCATGTGAAGTCCGAATGCTTAGGATAAACTTAAAAGGTCCGTCAAGGAATAGAATGTACATTTTCTGAAGTCTGTAAACATTGGTAAACAGATACAGAAAGAAGACTTGTTTCTTGAAGGTTTTACAACATTAAATTTGAATATAAATCTTTTGTTATTTACACTTTCATGATAATATTGAAGAAATACATGTAGTTATAATGGTAGTTGTAGAGTGTTTCGGCGGTAAAGTAAGCCTCATCATGGTGGCATAGGAGCATTGTGAAAAATGTACTGTCTTAAAAAAACCTCCAAGAGCAATTTCATTTTTAAGGTACTAGTAACCCCATGTTCAGTTACAACTTTCTTTATGTAATCGGAAAGCCGTTAATCCATTGGCTGGAGGATACTGGATGCCTGGTTAATAAAATTAGGGCAGAGGATTATTTTTTTTAAAAATCAAAATTTCAGAAGTCGGGCCATTAATTAAAAAAAAGTTGGGCACAAATTAGATCTTTAATTCACATGAAAAACTTAAATGCAGAATAAAAGCCATAGCAGGGATATATTTTATTATTTTTAATAGTCACAATAGTACATGTATATAGATAGAAATTTTACAGTTAAGCTTTAACAATCACTCAAAAAAAAACGAATTGTTGATACTCAATGCTCTTAAGAGGGCTCCATGGACGCTGCCATTTTTGGAATATTTTAATCTCCTTAATATTAACATAGAAGAGCTCTATACAAAGATAGAGGATATTGATTTTAACAGATAAATTATTTAGAAAGTTTCTTAAGCAAATGATAGTTTATAGCTAAACAAATCATATCTTAAGACTTAAAGAAGATCTGATGGTTTATTTGTTAACCCAGCCTCCTTAAATATGCATTCCAAATAAAAGTACCAATTTGTTGGCTTACCTCTCCTTTCAGGTGGTTTCTATGGTCATTAACCTCTGGAAACTGAACATAAAAACGATGTTCTATATCCTTTAAAGGCCTGATCCTTAAATCTTCTTTAAGATTTGCTACAATTTTCTTTTGATGGTGAGGAGTGCATGTTGTGTTTTCTTCTCCTGTAAGCTTTTAATAAAATTGTACATTGTATTCCTGTCAAAAGTTGCGCATTTCCCCCAGAGCTTACAACCTTTCTTGAACCCTGCACGAACTGTAATGTGATTTTTCTCCTCTGGCTATAAGGTGATGTAAGTATGTCTGTGTACTAGAATGAAATGCATGTATGTTTATTTAATGGAATTTATGGATCTCTGACAAAAACTGTGTCTATATACTGCAAGAACAGTTATATGGGTGTTAAATTAAGGCCATATATAATTAATATTTAGATTCGCATCCTGATTTGCAAAAAATATGGGGCCTATGGGCGGATTTTACCCTTTTCACTGTTCATGATCTATAAATAAAACTGTTCTATTCTTTTAAGTTGTTGATACTACTTTGAGTACACAAACCCAGTTATAATCTTTTATTTTCATTTTATTTCTACTTAACTGTTAATACATGAAGATATTTGTATCCTTGTGATAACAAACATGACTGGAATCCAAACGATTATTCTATATGGTCAAATACCAAATAACTTGCCATTCACCACAGCTTGAATGACTTGTTCAGGTGTAAGTTGACTTTGACCTGTTGACAATTTTCTCGAGATTACAATTTTTCAACTGAAGGTTGGTGCGAATACTGTAGCGAAAAGTGCATTCGCAGAGTTCCCGAAACGCACCTGTCCACCGGGGATCCCCGATAAAATTTGAATGGGTCCGGTAAAATCTAAATTTAATCGGTCATAATGTCCGATAAATTTTACAGACCAGCACTGTATAAAAAACAATTTACGAGACAGAAAGTCTAAAACTGTTGATTATTTTATTTCAGAGATAATTTATAAGTTGAGTATTTCAATAAAATGCAATAAAAAATATTAAAACGTGCGTTGTTGTTAATCCGGATTTACGTATTTTTTCTTTTACACATGGTAGTCAATAACCTATTTGATCATGATCTCGAAAAAATGTGGCCGATTAAATGGACACCGGGGGCAACAAAGAGTACTGCGAAAAGAAAAGTTAATGTAGAAGAAGTAGACTAGAAAGAGCAACATGGTGAACAAGAAAAGAAGAGGGAAAGAAGATGACAATATGACTATGAGTCTTTAGAGAGTGAAAGTGACATTGAGCAGCCAGAAGAATTAAATAACTATTTGATACACGAAATTGTTCTTGAAATTGAAAGGGAGTTTGAATGATTTGAGTAAGAAATTGAATAAATTAGTCTGAAACATTTTTAAACAACTCTTTTTATTTTAGATTGCATATTTTTGCATTAGTTTTAATGTCCAGTAAATTTTACAAATGTCCTGTAAATTTTGAATATTTAGAGGACAATTGTCCGACAGATTTTGGACTGGTTTCGGGAACTCTGCATTCGCGCATTCGAGCTGAAAGCTCAAGTGAGCTATTCTGATCACATTTTGTCTGTCGTCCGTCTGTCTGTCTGTCCCCGTCTGTCTGTAAACTTTTCACATTTTCAACATCTTCTCAAGAACCACTGTCCCAATTTCAACCAAACTTGGCCCAAAGCATCCTTAGCCTCAGGGAATTCAAAGTGTGAAAATTTTGCAAAGGGAGATAATTAGGAATTTATGAAAATTTTCGAGAAATTTTCAAAAATCTTCTTATGAACCATAAGACCAGGAAAGCTAAAACTTGTGTGAAAGCATCCTCAGGTAGTGCAGATACAAAATTGTGAAATTCATGACCCCCGGGGGTAGGGTGGGGCCACAATGGGGGGTCAAAGTTTTACAAAGGAATATAAAGAGTAATTCTATAAAAATCTTCTTCTCAGAAACAAATCGGCCAGAAAAGCTGAAACTAGTGTGAAATCCTCCTCAGGTAGTGTAGATTCAATGTTGTGAAAATCATAACCCCCAGGGGTAGGGTGGGGCCACAATGGGTGGTCGAAGTTTTACATAGAAATATATCTTCTTCACATAAACTGATCAGCCAGGAAAGCTGACACTTGTATGGAAGCATCCTCAGGTAGTACAGATACAAAATTGTGAAAATCATGACCCCCGGGGGAAGGGTGGGGCCACAGTTGGGGGTTGAAGTTTAACATATGAATATATAGAGTAATTCTTTAAAGATCTTTTTCTCAGACACTAATTAGCCAGGAAAGCTGACACTTGTGTGAGAGCATCCTCAGGTAGTGTAGATTCAAAGTTGTGAAAATCATGCCCCCCGGGGGTAGGTTTGGGCCACAGTGGGGGGTTGAAGTTTAACATATGAATATATAGAGTAAATCTTTAAAAATCTTCTTCTCAGAAACTAATCAGTCAGGAAAGCTGAAACTTGTGTGAAAGCATTCTCAGGTAGTGTAGATACAATGTTGTAAAAATCATGACTCCCGGGGTTAGGTTTGGGCCACAATGGGGGGTCGAAGTTTAACATATGAATATAGAGTAAATCTTTAAAAATCTTCTTCTCAGAAACTAATCAGCCAGGAAAACTGAAACTTGTGTGAAAGCATCCTCAGGTAGTGTAGATACAATGTTGTGAAAATCATGACCCCGGGGGTAGGTTTGGGCCACAATGGGGGCTCGAAGTTTAACATATGAATATAGAGTAAATCTTAAAAAATCTTCTTCTCAGAAACTATTCAGCAATGAAAGGTGACATTTGTGTGAAAGCATCCTCAAGTAATGTAGATTCAAAGTTGTGAAAATCATGCCCCTGGGGTGGAGGGTGGGGCCACAATGTGGGGTCGAAGTTTAAGATATGAATATATAAAGTAAATCTTTAAAAATCTTCTTCTCAGAAACTAATCAGCCAGATTATTCTTTATAATTGTTAAGACTTTGGCCCCAGGACAATTCTTTGGCCTCACAAGAAGGTTCAGAGTTTGATGTAGGTTTATATCCCATATATAAACTATTGTGAAGGATTTTTTTGAGAACTGCAATACTCAACATATGATATGACTATAAAATCATCCTGTTAGAAATGGGACTTGTTTATAAACATAAGGATATCTAGGGGAAAATGTATTTTATTTATACAGGATCTACATGTATTGTACATTATCTAGATAGTTTGTATTATGACTCCATTAAGCTGATTTTATCATACCTATTGTTCCTCAGGTGAGCGATGTGGCCCATGGGCCTCTTGTTTTCCGCTCATTTCGCTCCTTTTGTCAGTTAGCGAATTGTTAGCACTTGACAAATTCTAATGTCTCATTTTATCTTTCTTTTACCACACATTGTTGGAGCGAATTGAAGACAAGGCAAAACTATAAGTACAAGCAAAAATATTACGTGGCGAAAATAATACACTACATACTAGTGGCAAAGCATGTAAACTGGAACCGATGAATCTTGCATTGATAGTAAAACGTTGCAAGATAACATAGTCACCTTGAGCAACATTCTCATGGTCGTACAACAAATTTATTAAAACAATGTAATAAGAATATGTGCTTTTTAGTACCATTAAAACTTAGGGTCCTGTCCAGATTTATCTATGACTGTAAACCACTGGCTACGGAAGCGTATTAGTGCCAATATATATATATATATATATATATATATATATATATATATATATATATATATATATATATATATATATATTTTAAATTCCAACTTTATAGTTGGAGTTTCAAACTTTAATCTTGGAATTTCCACCTTTAATTTTGGAATTTATGAATTCAAAACAATTAGTAAATGAGACAAAAAAGATTAATGAGATACAAAAAGAACATGGTATGAGTTAATAAAAAGTTTAAAGGTCCAGTTGCTGATGAAAACACCCTAAATAAGGTCACGTGCTAAGAGTTACAATGAGAAAGCCGAGAGTGGACATGTTGACAATGCTACTAAAAAAAACTTAATATATGGTTATTCTGAAGCTTGTGCCGATGTCCAGCTTACCGTGTCAGTATTGCTGGCCGCGAGAACTTGCCAGTCGGGACCATCGATGTGTGCAGATGATCGGACCGACGTTAGCGTCCAACATTCAGGACATACGCGTTTATGCATGTGAAGTCCGAATGCTTAGGATAAACTTAAAAGGTCCGTCAAGGAATAGAATGTACATTTTCTGAAGTCTGTAAACATTGGTAAACAGATACAGAAAGAAGACTTGTTTCTTGAAGGTTTTACAACATTAAATTTGAATATAAATCTTTTGTTATTTACACTTTCATCCTTCTTAAAAAGTGTTGCTTGTGAACTTGTGAAAGTGAGGGTTGAGGATCCCAGTAGAGATTGGGATGTTGATCCTAGTATTGATTGGGATGGGCGTTATGCGCCCCCTGGTGATGTGTTTGTTGATAGTCCAGCTAAGTGATGTGGACGGAGCGGGCCCACTAGTGAGTGTGGGCCGAGTCCCTTGAAAGAAAACGGAGGGGAATGTAGTGTTTGTCGACTCCTTTGGTGGACGACTTCACCATGATGACGGGCTGTGACGTCACCTCGCAGGAGCCCGTGGTGAAACCCCATCACTTAGACGGAAAGCCTGGACCGAGCCAGTAGTTCTAAGAGAGTCAGAGACCAAGCTATGAATCGGTAAGTTCAGGGGAACCCATATTCAATAATATCAGTGTAAAAACACTATATTGTCGCCCAACGTGGGACCCGAACCCACGACCCCGACAAACACTACACTTCAGCCATCGTGACAGTGACAAAAGTATCAGGATAACTATTATTTAATAGACAAACAAATGCTAAAAAATATCCTGATAAAACTATTTAAACATATAATTTCGTCTTGTACCAACTTGAAAAAGTATGAACCATAGAATTGTGAGCCTACTAATACATTCTAAAATGATTCATCTTTCTCATTGACCATGTTGACCTGAAAAATTTGTACACCCCCTGTTTTATGAATTCACTTTAAATTCAATTTATACATTAATGTGTTGTTGCCCGCTCTGGGAACAATAAAAATTAAAACAAAATAAAAAGACAAGCATAATTATAATATCAAAAAACAAAACTACAAATCTCTTAGTCTAACTTATTTAAATATATAAGTTTAGAAATTATTAAGTATTATTGTCAACGAAGATGGTAACCAATTGAGATAACGTTTGTAAACTGCATATTGGAGTAAATTTTATTCAGATTTAAAAACAAAATACATGTAATTCTTGTAGGAAAAAAATCCTGCTGTTGATACTCTTAAGAAGAAAACCTCCATGTCAACTTTTCATGTATGGGTGAAAATACTTTACAATAATATTGTATCTCCATTTCACATAAGATTATGGACACTTCAAAAGACAGCCAAGTCACAGAGGACATGATGCAGTTGCACCTCAAACTCGCTGTTATTTCAATTGCAGAAATCAAAGGGAGAAATAGTGTCTGTAAGAGGACTAATGGACAACATAATTTAATTGCAAATTCTGCTGTACAGCACTATCATCCTAAAAATGTTATTTCCACTCATAATTTAGCAAACCTTAGCTTATATGATCACTATCTGACAATTGTCTGTCTATTTGTAAATAACTTTAACATTTTTGACGAATCCAGAACCATGTACTTAATCAACTTCAACATAAAACTAACAGCAGAGTGTTTGTAGAAGCTTCTCTGAAGAATGTAGCACGAGAAAAAGATGCGCAAGAACGTTTAGGCTATCGTGACACTAAAAGAGCTGATTTTATGCCTCTGTGATAACAATGACGATACTCTTTTCCTAGTAGGAAAAATTTGCTGTCGGGGAGAAAAAAAAGATCTTTTTTGTAATTTCATTTTTTTTCTCTAAAAACTCAGAAAACCGAGGGGCGGGTTTGTAAACCTAAAAATAAAATAATGCTGGCCATAATCCTTTAAAACTATTAAAAAAAAACAACATTGTGCTTTGAACTCTTCCTACATTTTCAAGAGTACACAAAACATACCTTGGAAAATGCTTTTGATTGTCATATAGATGTGCAATAACTTCCAGAAATTTCAAATGAACTAACGTGTGCTTGGTGATTTTTTCTTTGTTCATAAAGTTTTCAAGTTAAATGCAGACCGGAGAAGGTTTGATAATGATTTTAATGCAGAACTAAACATATTGGGAAAACAAAGAAAAGAAATTGTAAAAAAGTACAGAAAACAAAAATGTTGAAATATATGATTAATATGAAGACATTGATTTTTTCAATGGTTTACGTCTATCATTATTAACAAAAAATTAGCCCTTTAAAAATGCTACACACGCTTTAGTGGGTTATGTTGTTTGCACAGCTGTACGTGTTTTATTTCATGTTCATTGGAACATTTCAATTGTCAATCATTTTATTTGCTAAATATAACTATTTCGCAAACATTGTGCTTAATAACACGTTCACTGCGTTGTTCTTCACTGTTGGCATTGCTGGTGCCCTGAATGTGGCTCAGTACTCGTGATATCGAAAAATATTAATAAACCTGTTTCATTTTACTTGCTGCATTATTGGAAATCTTGGTTTCATTTTACATGCATTTAATACACCATCTGTTTTTCAAAACTAAAGCATGATTAATTACCTGCTCACATATCATATTTGCATATATGGGCGTGCTTGATTTTACCAAAAGGTGTACACCGTGTACACTTTTGTAAATCAAGTGCAAAGGTGTAGCGTTTAGGTGTTCACCGGGTATACACTTTTCTACACCGAGTCAGGGGCATGTGTTGTTGGGCGTAGCACTGAAACCAATATGACGGACGAATGTTATGATGGAAACTTGGAAAATGATTTTAAGTAATGTAATGGATTAGACGTCGCATAAAAGTTGTCGTTTGTATGAAAGCCATTAAATTTGAAATGTGTATTTATTTTATTGCATTTATATTACAAAAAAACTATTAATTGTTACACAACAGCAGATTCTTTGTTAAAACTGCGCCCTTTTCCGTCATTTTCATTCTTAACTTCCCTACACCATGTACACTACACCATTGAAGTGGACTTGATATACAATACAAAATGTTTACACCGGTGTATATCGGTGTACACCACGTGAATCTTAATCAAGCGCGCCCATATTCACCTGTACAGACAATGTCGTATTTCCACTCCCCGTTTGACTGACAGATCAGCCATCCTGAACCAGACTGGGAGTATCCGTCAAAACATGAGGCGTGTATCCTCCTGTGTATACCAATTGCGTCCTCACGTCGTGTTGTATTCAGATCTATTTCATTTTGATCGGGTATTCCACAATCTTATAAATAAAGGCACATACACTATAATTAATACCTAGGATAAGAGGCTAAATTTTACCTTTACAAAAAGGTATGACAATGTTTTCAATTTCTCTAGTCTATTATGATATTTTCTTCAACTGACAGTTTGATTAATAAATATTTAAATGTAACAATTTTAATTCCTGAAAGTATTATAGTATAATGTGTTAAATTTAAACATAATACTTGTCGACAAACGGGTTTTTAAAAGTTTTGTTTAGATGAGTTATTTTTATTCAAAAAAAGGATCTCTCTTTGATACTTGAGTTTTTGTCCAATATGCATAAGGAAAACCAATTATCTACATGTAACACATGTATATTATTAATGGTATCTATTTGCATTAAAGCAAAGTACCGGATGATTTTACCTGACAAAACACATTCAAAGAATTTATCCTCGGAATATTTCTTGTGTTTACATGTCTGGTTGATGTCACACGTTGAGTTCGAACAAGCTCCAGCCAGCTCCTAAATGTTAAAGGTGAATCTTTTTTATTAAATAAACCCCTTAAAATCACAGTAAAATTTTAATGATCAAACGTGCAATTTATTAAATATGAAATATGATAGTTATGGATGGACTAACTAAACGTGTATAATAATGTTCACATGTACTGATAGTTTGACTTGGTATATTAGTTAGTACGTTGACGTCATAGAGCGACGCGTTTGTTTTAATAACGCATGCTGCTATTATTACGCGCAACACAGCAAAATTTAAATATATTCTAATTAAATCAGTGGTTTAGAAAATGGGTTATTTAAGACACTTTATTGGTAAAACAGAGCAGTCGAAGCCCAATACGTTAAAATCACCGGGTTTGCGCCGAATTGGGCACTTTTTTTAATCGGCGATAACTCGGGAACTAGCCGAACACTCGGCGCATTTTTCACTTCTATTCCATTTGATAAAATAGAGATTTAAACAGTTATCCTCCATTTTGTAGTCATTAAAAAGGTAACTCGTCAATTAATAGTTCTAACTGAACGTTAACCTGCAGTACCGATCAGACCCAGCCTATTTAAAAATTAAAAGTACATTCCTGATTTTTTAATTAAATCACTATGCTCACTATATTTATTTTATCAAGAAAAAGTACATATCACAATAATTGTCTTAAAATTCAAATTATATAAAAATGATTCCATAGTATTGTCGCAGACAATATAAATAGTAAATAGCCATTTAAAATTGTGCTGTATATATATTTTGTCTTGGGATAGAGTATAGATATTAGTTAATATAGATTCTAACACATTTACCTTAGGCCAATGCTCCTTTTCACTGTACACCCATCCAGCACTCTCCATGTACCTAGTCTCTGCTGTCGTCTTATTTTCGTAATTGATTTCACAGAAATTAGCCCCTTTGAAATAGTTGACAGATTTACATCGTGGTGTTACTAGACATTCTATCACACAGTCCAAGAAACTGAGTTCTGGGAAGGATTGGATCAGTTTCCTGTCCAGTCTGTGTCCTCGCTGAAGTTTAGAAAAGCCCAGTTGCAGGCTGCCATAACACGGCACGAGGAAACTTATCAAAAACCATGGACATGAGATGAGTTGGAATAGCAACATTGTACTGTAGAAATCTACGGTTTATTTGTACACTGAACAGTGCGAATGCGCAGTTCAGAGTAAAACATTCTAATACCGTTTGAGTTTGTATTTTATATTGAGTTTGTATTTTAAAGTTTTGATCTATTGAATAATCTGCAATCAATAAGCACTTAAATGTTAAAATGAATAATTAATCGGTAATCAAGAATTTTAGAAAAGAAGCAATTTTGTCGCGTTCATCAATTTTAATCGATTTCCCTTTGCTAAGGTTAAACATTAAATCTTGAAAAAATATTAATTCCCAAATATAATATTCTGCAGTTCATGTGACATTTTATTCTCTCTTTCTCTCTCTCTCATTGTAACGGTGTGATTTATTATAAGGTACGAAATACTTTGTAAAGTATTTATTTTTATTTTTCTTTAAATACACGAAATATCGGCATAATTCTGTGTTATGGTATTTTCAGTAGTTTCTTTAATCAAAAGTATATAACATGCTCTTCATTTACTTAAGGCAAAAATACATTGTGAAATCGAGTTACAATATATTTTATTTATTTGAAAGTAATTTTTTTTTAAATGTATTTGTTTTTTGTGCAATTGAGCTTTCTATCAGTCAGGCAAGTGTACCTGGTGTTTCTTTAAATGTAAAGACCGAAAGCTAGAATATTGTTATATAAGTCAAATATTTTAAACCTTGAATATTACATAAATCGTATTTTTATTATTTTTTAAATATTTAAATATTTATTTACAGGCATTATATTGTTCTATAGAAAAAGAAATCACGAAAACCTTTTTCTTTTTCCTTGAGCAACTTGAATTGTGCACTCAAAAATAATAATGTGAACCGTATTTGCTTGTCTTTTTTACTGGATCTTGTAATTCACATTTTGAATTTATTTCCTAATGGGTAATTTATATCCATTGGATTATTAAAACGAATATTTGATAAGTAAATAATGTTATAAAATAAATGGGAGAGATACATTTTCAATAATTTTAATCAATACACATTTGCTTGTGTAAAAGAAAGTCTCTTGAAGGACAATTAATAACCTATAATCGAATACTCTGAAGTTATTTTCTCATTACATATTTATTTGTATCTCTATATAAAGAAAATAACTTCATTATATGTAGAACTTAGTTATGCAACATCATATTTGTTATTAGAAGTTCAACAAGTAAGCTACATGTTAAGGTATTAATCATCAGCTCCCTGATTTCTAGTGACTTGTGTGCGGCACTTGCTATATCACAGCTTAGGAAACTGGACACTAGGGAAAAAAATATATATATTTCATTACGTACATGTATCACACTTGACCTCGTCAAAGTTGAGTAAACCTGATATTTGAATTTCATGAAAGCATTACATGTGAATGCGAAAAAGTAGTTGAAATTTTCAAACAAATACTCTTTGAGGTCCTCAGTTATTTATGGTTTTGTATTGTATAAACGTATCGTAACAGCGCACTTGGAAGCAAAGCATAGACAGATCGTACAAAGCCTTTTTATAATTTATCAAAACGACAAATTAAGGAGGACTGGTGTGCAACCGATTAACCATTATATTTACCTTTTATTATCTTTTTAGAAATTATTTAGATAATTATGTCCCCATTTTATTTACATCTTCTGCAATTGTTAGGGATTAAAGGTCAATTTAATACCGTGCGCTGTTGTAGTTGACGTAAGGCATATTGCTATTTAATATAAGCTTGGTTTATTTATTGTAAAAGTAAAAAACACATATGTTAATTATTCATTACAACTTGTTTTTTCGACTCTCATCTGCAGCTGAAAACATACTCGTTGCTTCACAACGACTTTAGTCAAAATTATCGTGATCAATTTATCTTATCGTAAATTTCCACGAAATATTAAAAATTAAATGTGTTTTATCGATGTTTCGTTTTATATTAGAATAAAGATTTAAAAGCTATAAATTATTTACCAATTCGGTAGTTACTCAAACCAAATCAATTTCCGACAAATTACTCATTCCAAACCTTATCAGGTTAAGATACGATGTGTCCTCTCATATCTGATCTGATAGCACTAAGGAATACAGAGTCACTTGTATTGTAAAATTAGGGGGCAGTTTTGTTTAAAGGGGTTTTTCTTTTACTTTTTCCTCCAAAAAGCTTGCAGTTGTTCGTGATGTACTGAATAAAGCTAGGAAGGAACTGATGAGGGCTATTGGTACTTTGCGGAACGGAACCAGTTAAGAGGCCCCTAACGGGGAAACTGAAATTTAAAAAAAAAACGCCATTATTTCAATTAAACCCGTCTTATATGGAAGGTTTTTTCTCTCAAATTTTAATGTTTTAAAGCACCACATGTGTATAACATGAAATATGCCACGCATTGCCCTATAAGTCATTACACGTTTCTTTCCCTTAATAAACCCAAAACGCACTGGGTTTTTTTCAGATGCAAGATTGACAATGAACATATAAATTTGAGATTTAAACCAAACTCAATGGATCTATGCGCAACATCGATTAAAAATAATGAAGTAATCTCTATTCTCAATAATTTTCTTCCGGTTCCGTTCCGTTCCGCAAAATACCATTACCCGTGTGGATATTGGTATTTAACGGAACGGAACGGAATCTTTCAAACTTACTAAAATATGAAACATATCATAACAACTTCTCGCCGTTTCTATATTCTTTCGAAATAAATGAAGCAAACTAACAAACCATTTCATCCATTCATACATCTTGTGTATGTGCATATCATTCCAGCGTTTGTGTGCTTGTGTTGTGTAAAACGTCAACTTTTATTTCATTCTTTAATCCATTATATGTTATTAACACGGGTGAGTTTACAAGTTTGTTACTCAAGCAAGCAAAAAAGGCAATACCTATTTCTACATTAAGATGAATTCTAAAATATACCAAGGACATTCGCAAGGAAAACGTTAAATATTAATTTATTACTTACCTTACTTCTGAAAAATTTTCTTCCGATTCCGTTTCGTTCCGCAAAATACCATTACCCGTGTGGATATTGGTATTTAACGGAACGGAACGGAATCTTTCAAACTTACAAAAATATGAAACATATCATAACAACTTCTCGCCGTTTCTATATTCTTTCGAAATAAATGAAGCAAACTAACAAACCATTTCATCCATTCATACATCTTGTGTATGTGCATATCATTCCAGCGTTTGTGTGCTTGTGTTGTGTAAAACGTCAACTTTTATTTCATTCTTTAATCCATTATATGTTATTTAAACGGGTGAATTTACAAGTTTGTTACTCAAGCTAGCAAAAACACAATCCCTATTTCTACAATAAGATGAATTCTAAAATATACTAAGAACATTCGCAAGGAAAAAGATAAATACTCAATATTTACCTTACTTCTAAAAAATTTTCTTCCGGTTCCGTTCCGCAAAATACCATTACCCGTGTGGATATTGGTATTTAACGGAACGGAACAGAATCTTTCAAACTTACTAAAATATGAAACATATCATAACAACTTCTTGCCGTTTCTATATTCTTTCGAAATAAATGAAGCAAACTAACAAAACATTTCATCCATTCACATATCTTGCGTATGTGCATATCATTCCAACGTTTGTGTGCTTGTGTTGTGTAAAACGTCAACTTTTATTTCATTCTTTAATCCATTATATGTTATTTACACGGTTGAATTTACAAGTTTGTTACTCAAGCTAGCAAAAACGCAATGCCTATTTCTACATTAAAATGAATTCTAAAATATACTAAGGACATTCGCAGGGAAAAAGTTAAATATTAATTCATTATTTACCTTACTTCTGAAAATTTTTCTTCCGGTTCCGTTCTGTTCCGCAAAATACCATTACCCGTGTGGATATTGATATTTAACGGAACGGAACGGAATCTTTCAAACTTATTGAAATATGAGTAATGTTACAAATACTCTTTTTTATACTGTATATATTTCTCTTTGTTTAAAAAAAAAAAGCAACACAGACGAGAATGAGGTCTATTTTAGGGAACTGATAATATTTTCATAAATGGATTTTTACAACCATGGCTTATTAAAATAAAAAAAAGATAATAACATCCATTCATCGAAATTGATTACCATTTTTTTCAAAAATCATGCATTTCAAGGTAAACACAACAATAAAAAAAAAAAATAATATCTGATTACAACCATTCTAAATATTTAAGACAATAATTACACTTGTAAGAATAATTTTTCATTTACTGATACAACATCTAAGAAACTAGAACATTTTCAAACGTATAAATATACATTTTTTCAACAGTTATCTCAAATTCTGTTCCGTCCCGCAAAATACCGATATTCGTGTGGATAATGTTTCTTTGTGCAACGAAAAGGAACCAAATTTGAATATAATGTCCATAATACTAAAAAATTATGTTTGAAATTCAGAATTAATTTTTTTTTTGTTGCTTCCTACTCCTTGCCTTCCTGCTTCAGGTACATCATCTATCTATCGTAATCGAGTAATTTTTTACCAGTTTGAGAAATTATTTCAAGTTTTATTAAGCCACCTTAAAGTTGATGTCCAATAATGATGTGAATAGAAAAAATATCTTATCAAGAATACAATAACTTTACTTTTCACGAAACTCAATTATTGCAGAATTGCCACAAAAGTATGGACAGAATAAGTTTATAATAATATTGTGTTAGATTAATGTATTATTTTCATCTTAAATCTGACAGTAAATCTATCTTTGAGAATTCTAAGTTGTAAGATAGGGAGGCATGCATAAGTTTCACTCCATAAAGTTCATATTTTATATAGAACAGTTCAAATGTATACCAATATAACTCAATAGAACAAAGTGACTTATAATATGCACCGTCCTTAAAATTTAATCAGTTATTAATTAAAAAGTTGTATAGACTACATTTGGGCTCTTTTGAATGCTTCATTTTATTCTGCGAAATATGAAATGTAATTCATCACATATGATTTCGCTTATATGGTAAACTCTTTCTACGTGGAATCCTTATGCACCTGACGTTATATTATTTTCTCATAATAAAAAAAACCTGCCTCATTCGTGAAATAACTGTCCTATCCTACCACAAAATATTAAATATCTACTGTTTACCTAATAATACTCAAGGTAAACATACACAAGAGATGGGCAAAATTTACGTTATTTTATAACCAGCTCCAAATCTATAATATTATTTGAGTTAAATCTTAAACCTGTCTAAGCATATAGCTAATTAAAATCTATCCAGGTTCAGACGCCGGAGATGTAACATAAAATTCAACCATAAAATTTCATCTACTGCCTAAACAAAAAGCTATATGAGAAATACATAAGAGCTGGTGTCTATGATCGAATCATACTTTGACATCATTAAACCCGCGAGCTACCTTATGTCATATCCCAATTTTTCTCTTCGCAGATTCAAATGCAACTCATGGAGTGACACTTCACTTGAATCAATCAAGCCGCACCAGAAATATGGGTGACGCCCCAGCAGACACTCTCGCTTAATGCAATAATATTTTGCCCTCATTTTCTTTCTTGTGGTCTTCCACACGGTGCTTCCATCTTCGTTTAGGCAAGGGTATTTGTACCTTTCTTGGTGAGAAATAATAATATCAAAGGGCGGAACTGCATTCCTTATGCTAATTACTGAATGGCAAGTAGCACAAAATTGTGTTTGTTTTCCTTTGCTAATAGAGGTAACAGGCACAATTTTAAATAGTTCATCATTGTGCCATGATTCACAATTCGGGAATGGCCGATGTACATTGAGATCGATGATGAAGTCATCATTCTTTTCTGTCTCGAGTTCAATTGGTAGCTTTTTAACATTCTGTTTTCCTTTTCTTGGTTTCTTAACTCTTTTTTCACCAGCAGAGGAGGGTTTGTTGTTGTGAATAGCTAAGGATTGATTGTAACTAAAGTTGGTAAGAAGCTCTCTAACATCTTCGAACCCCAAACCAGACATTATTGCACAACATTCTTTTTAATTTCAGCTTACCTCTCCATGTTTTCAGAGCAGGCGTAAGACGGAACAACAGTGAGGTAATCCTTGCAAGCAGATCCAAATTATCACCGTTGTTCTTTGGTCTTAATATGTCATTTTACATGGAGGCATATATAAGGGATGTTATGATTCGTATGCAGTGTCCATCTGTGGCTTTTGAGTTCATTGCACATTATGAGTCCTACAGTGTCAGTGGCAACGAGAGTAAGGGTGAGGGGGAATATTTTGTTTTAGAAAACCTCAACAGAACGAGCAAAATTTTTATGCCCCCGGGACTGGCATCTGAAGAAAGGTGGAAAATAATTTACAGAAATATGGATAGACTGGATAAGGTCAAATAGAAGTAGTTTGTGGTTTAAAATTGAAAAGAAAATAGTCTTATCGTTTATAATTTTTAAAAAAAAGCTGAGATATTGATTTTTTTTAAATCAAATCAGACCTGCAGACAGTTCTGTCAGTAACGGAAAAAGACACAGATTACATGTACACATCAGACATCACAGACGAAATAACGTCATTTAAAGCATTTATACGACAAAAACAATATTTTCAGCTGACAACACTTACAACACTCTCAAACAAACCTACAGACAGCAAATTATTTCAGTTTTCAGAACACGCACAACAAAACACATATCTACATTACTCACACATTACAACTCACAAACTTTTATACAGACAAATTCATTCTACAGGAGCACAGACAAAAACATTTTGACATAGCAAAAAACAACAGCAAACATTATTTTACGCATACAAACACATTGTTTGAAAAATGGAAAAAAAATTAAGACCATGAAGAAAAGTGTTCTTTTAGAGTTTGTAAGGGAAATTGAAGAACTTAAAGAGGATCAGAGCGAAACTGATCGGGAATAACCATACAATATTTTTAGGTAAGATAAATAGAGATTATATTCAATTTTACCTATTACGTATTAAATGTTGGGGACAATAGAACGTCAGATTTTTCAGGGCATTTTTCTATGCACCGCGCATGCCGCCAAAATGACCAATCTTTCTCCTCACACCCTACCCACAGTGTATTTTCACGTCCCTCCTCACATGTGTGGCACATTTGATTCTGTTCACAGACGAAGAACTCTTGGTAAGCTGCTAAATTTAACATAATGTTTTACTTAAGATCAATTCTATGTAAGAATCAAAGATTTATAAAAGGGTCTGGCCACGCAAAGTCACCAATTTTCCTTATATTTCATACATAGACACACCTAGGTGTAAAACGCAAAAAAACCACTAAAAGTTGGTTGCTAGGGGTAACCGTTGCCATAGTAATCGAGGCTAAAGATTGAAAAATAGCAAAACTTACCTACTATAAAGCCATATTAGAAGGTTTTGCCCACTAATGTAAACTACCAAAGACATAAAACAGCCTTTGTCCTATTTTCAATTATTTAATTATATCAGAAAATTGATGGAGAAACCAATACTTTTAAAATGTTACCATGGAAACCGTTACAAATTTTTGAAATCAGTTTTTTGCGGTTTTTTAATAAGCCGATATAAGAAATAGTGAAATTTTTACATCCATATCAATGTCCATGCTATATATATTTTATTATGAAAATTGACATCCGTTGCTATGGCAACAATGCCAAAAAATAGGAAAAAATAAAAAATGAAGATGATTTTGATATGCTTTAATTCCAAATTTTAGAATTTTTTTGCAATTATTTTAGTTGGAACTTGTAAAAATGTATCTAAATTTTCATTACATACCACAAAAAGCTTTGTTATGCAACAGAGAAGTATTGTTGCTATTGAAAATTAAGTTGCGTAAAAAATCACACAGAAATTCTTACTTTTTGAAAAGTCCATAGCAACGGCAGTTATTTTTTTAGAAAATTTCAGTTAAGTTAAAGTTAAGGACATACGTTATTTTTTCTCACCATTGGAGTTTATATATTTATTCTCTATAAGGGAATAATATCCATTCAAAGATGCCTGAAAATATTTTATTTTTTCCTTATTTTTAAGCTTGTTACCATAGCAACGGTTCTCAATTTTCATATTTAAATTCTTAATTACACAATCATAATAGTGTTTACCAAAATATCCAAGATTTGCACTTTTTATTCAAATTAAATAAAGAAAACAGATTTTAAAATTTCTGTTAGTTAACCATGGAAACACTCTAAAAATTTGCGTTTCTCCATGAATTGTTGTCTTTCTTTTGAAAAATGACAACTATTTTTAATAATATATTCTACCTTGGAAACCCCAAGTTCTGCACATTACTCACAATATGTTCTCAAATAAGCATTAAAATGCCATTTTTACATCTTTACCCTCGGTTACCATGGCAACGGGACCACATAGCAACGAATAAATGGTGTTAGGCTTTTTTACTCACCAAAGTATATCAAACTGTCAAGTGTGAAGAAAATCCGTGACTATGCGTGGCCAATAAGTTTTGATTCTTACATAGAATTGGTCTTAAATTGTATTGCTTTTAAAATAAATACTATGAACATTCGGAAAAGAAACTTCAAAGACTACAATACAATTTATTATTTTCTATCTACATTTCAGCAATCTGTTTCATACCTCATTGAAGTTCGGAATTTTATACTCATATCTGGCCCCGGAAGGCCCCTTTATTACAACATACACTTCAGCAGAAGTGGCAGTGTAATGATCCTGTACCTGTGGAATTTTAATGTATTTTTTAATATTCATTAGAAGAACAGTAATTGTACTTGATATTGATTCTGCCTTATTGTTATCTAATAAGAATTATTCATGTGTTTTATTTTTTCTATGAAACATCAGTAAAAGGACTATAGCTAGCAGTCCTATTTCATGTTAGATATTAGTTTTCCTTACCCGTAGCATCACATTTGAAAGAGGAGAGGGAAAGTCTTGACCAAACATTGAAGTAAAAATAATATTCTTTTTCTATATAAAAGAAAAAAATGTGTGTGATGTGGGGGGGGGGGGGGGTATCTTGGTTGCTTCGGGTTTACTCTTGGAACATTTTAATATGAAAAAAATATAATTATAACCCATAACCTTTTCCAAAAGGGTATCCTTTCTCTTGCTAAAAGATCGATTGATTTTCTTTTTGTCTGATAAGACCTTTGTGGGCTCTTTCCTTTTTTTTGTACACTTCAAAATGGACACCTTCCCGCCCTTGGTTGTTTTTTTGCTAACAATAATTATTAAATATATCATTATAACACACGAAACGGTAATTTCTAATGGTTATCAAATAATATAGAAAAATTACTATAATGGTCCTCCATAGAAAAAAAAATTAACCTTTGACGTGTATGGTTTTGGATCAAGAAACTTCATTGGTTATGATTGTTTTAAGTCAACCGGATGCATTAGTTAAATTGAAAGTAGTCAGGTCAAAAAAAAAACGCTCAAGCTAATAACATCCTCTTAAAAAGGGATTTTAAGGTGACATGATGCAAATTTAGTAGTTCTAGCAAGGTACTGTAATACTGTATGTTTATATGTAATAACTAAGCGCAAACATTTCCACACACAATTTTAAAGAAAACCTCAAGATATCTACAGTACGAGTTCTGAACTACTCACCACACCACTCGACATCATGCGCTTTTCTCTTCTTTCAGTGTGAAAGAAAATACACGTTTTTTTACTCCCAAATGGCTAGTATACTAAGTGTATCACATGGTTGATTGCCCACCAAACGGGACTCGAACCACCATTTGGGGTGTGTGCCAAACCTGTTCATGTCGCGAGGGGATGATTCGATTAGCGGTGCCCTTTTAAACGTTAATAATGAGCGTAAAAGTATAAACTATAAAAATTACGTCAATATATGCCCTTAAAAATTAGATATTATAAATAAAAACAAATGAATAAAACCGATTAATGCAAAAAACACCGGCAGTATTCTTAAAGCAAAAGAGAAAGGAAATTAAATTTTAAAAAAATGATATGACAACCACTGCTTTGGCAAGGAATATCCAATGAACGAAAAAACAAGACAGACTGAAATCCAGGCATATATAACTTCAAATTTTCTTCGATAATTGTAGACCGTTTTCCTGTGTATGTTATAACATCGCACATGCGCACACCACACACTGTGGCAGATCGAGCAATGGTGCACGGATTTTAGAAACGGGACTTTTTTTTATAAATCGATGGCAACGATGATAGGTTGATACTTTCTTGGATTTATTATCATTTGGCTACTGTGTTAAATGTAGTGCCGCCGGGGTTTTCAAAAAGATTTAGCTGCTATGCACTCTTTATGAACGACACACGTGTTCGATGTGCATGCTTAGTACCGGTAAGACAGCACTATCTGTGCAAAAGTATAAAGGTACCTTAGAAATTCTACAAATAATTTTTTTTTGAGTTTTCTTGATTGTTTCCTTTACTCTTTATAACAAACATTTTTCTACAATGTGTAGTTGATGCATTTAGAAGTCCGTGCAACCTGAATGCCTTGATCGGAAAGCAACCGACTGTAACTTTCACAACCGGTATATATACCCCAGTATATACCCCAGTGGCAGTAGAGGAGCGATCGAAACTAATATTGCGACCAAATGCTTTTATTCATGTCAGCTTTAAAGTAATACCTGGTAAACGACACTGATTGCACCACCCCTTCAAATCTCTCCTGCAGCTCTGTGCATTCGTAAGTCTATGATTATAGATCAATAGATATAACAGTCTGCTCGGACTTCAAAATAACAATTTTATATGATGATATTCTTTTACAATATTTCAATATCATGCTTAAACAAGAAGAAAATTCCTGGGTCCCCCGCTGGTCAATTTTTATACTTACATATATCTCTGATGTCTTCAGATGTAAATAAACTAGCAATATATTCGATGATGGGGCAGAGCGCGATATAACAGTATACAGATGGACAAACAGACGGATGGTTGTACTAAATTACAGACGGAAAGGCGTAAAACAATATGCCCCCTCCAGCTCGTCTTTGTGTGAGCATAAAACATTTGGTATACATTTTATGAATATCTTAAAGTTTTTAGACATGAAAGCACTTTCAAGGTCAATTTTTGATATAATAATGAAGTAATTATTGTGGTCAAAGTCCCATAACTCCAACAAAAAGTATCGACCAAGGCTGATTTAGGAACTTGTCCAAGGTATTAGTGGTATGAACATTTGGTATAAATTTCATGTAAATCCGTCAAAATTTGTAGGCATGAGAGCTCTTACAAAAAAGTGTGACGGACGGAAACACGGACGCACGGACACACAGACGGACGGACGGACGCTCGACATTTTTATGTCCCCGCTCCGCGTTGAGGCGGGGGACAAAAATGGAAAATATTTGATTTTCAAGCAATTTGTTTGTCTAAATGCATTGATTTATCAAAGACTTTTTGATAAGATATTGCCATAAGATAATATATATATGCATTTTACCTCACACTTTGTTAGGGGTGTAGATGACAAACATATCTGTGTGTTGAAGTCGTTACTGGGGACTTTTTTTGTACGATAAACAGCTTCCCAGCAACGACTTCCAGATCTGTGTCCTTACCCTCTGGGTAAGGATAGCAGATCTACCCTCCATTGCTAAGTGCACCTCTCTCCGCCTTGACCTGGTATAAACAACAGCGGTCTCACCAATCTGAATTTGAAATCAAATATAAATACATATTATTTACACTTGTACACACTTTAAAAGACATCGACGTACATTATTTTTACACTTACACTTTTTACTTGTAATTGGACAAGGCAGAGTCTCGTGCAGGTTGGCAACGAGAATGTCTCAGCCATGGAATAGATTTTGGGAGAAAAAACTAATTCTAATTGTTTTCCTCCTCTGTAATGTCAAACATGATCCACAAAAGATATTCCAAAAAACTACACGATATTCCTTTAATTTATATAATTATACATTGTTCTTTTAAAAAAGAAACGTACGACTGAGTACGCCTTAAGTTCAAAGCCAAAGGTGGGGTTAAACGTTTTATTGACAAGTCGATAGCATTTCCCTGGCTTCAACGACACAATGAAATATTTTTTTGAAGCTCGAATTGCTTTACATAGTTTATTTATCAAATATTCATTTTACCAATTCAGTGCATATTGATTTCCCACTTCTGCATATAATGGAATCAAAAATTTAAAAAACAAACCCTATATCAATTACAAACTCATACGGTGCATTATCATTACTTCGAAGTGTGCATTCGCACTGTATACTGTATATTTATACATGCAGTACAATGTTGCTGTTCCGAATCTTTCGATGTTCGTGGTTTTTAATAAGTTTCCTTGTGCCGTGTTATTGCAGCTTAAAACCGGGCTTCTCTCAACTTCAGCGAGGACACAGATTGGATAGGAAACTGATCCAGTCATTCACAGAAGTCAGTTTCTTGGACTGTGTGACGGAATGTATGGTGACACCTCGGTGTAAATCGGTCAATTATTTCAAAGGGGCTAATTACTGTGAACTGAATTACGAAAATAAGACGACAGCGGAGACAAGGTACATGGACAATGCTGGATGGGTGTACAGTGAAAAGGAGCATTGGCCAAAGGTAAATTTGTTAAAGTCCTAAAAAAAAAGACTATATACGCAGCACAGTTAAGGCTGTCAATAAACTCCGTTCAGACAAAAAGTACGGGAAATGTACAATATGACATCACGGTATATTGCAAACTTCGAAAGTACCCATTAATCTATTTATTAGCAAAACTAATTTATACTAATCTTTTAATTGAAAACAACAAATGTTATTACATACAATTTTGATGTCCCTTATATCATACACACTGAAAAGAGATGTTGTTCTCGCTGTACTCAAAATATGACGTCATACGCTTCAAAATGACGCATTAGGTTAAGTCATTGAAGGCTATCATGCAGTTTTATAGCGAAGAAAAATGAATGTCATAGATTAATGGAACATTATACATGTAAATGGATACACATGTAGTTTGTTTACATGTGAATTTGAAATATGCTATGTAACTTAAAAACTTCTTCGACCCTTGTAAAATCTTACAAATTAATTATTTTTTAATGAAAATAACCCTGTGACTTTCAAAATTATTCAACACATGCATTGTAAATTACAGTTTCTTATAAAATAATGTGATATAACATCAAGTTATTTTATAATTCAGTTGTGAATTTTGACATGATTATGCCTTTGCAATATTGATTTTTTTAAATGACCTCAAAACCACAAATACATCTGCTTGTACCATGCGACTGCCTAATCACATGACCACTACGAACATACAATAGTGTACTGTTATAATATTGTTTTTGAGTAACTATATTGAGAGTCAAGAGACAAGTCGTCCGTCTTATCCGCCTCGTTTCATCATACTGTTTACTTTGTTATTAGGGCGTTGTTTACTTAGGGTTTAAGTTCTCAAATTCAGATTGTTATAAAGTTCAATGCCATAAGTAAAATGTGTTCTTAACACATGTGTTAGCTTATATACACTTGTTTCAGCTTCTGTACACTTCGAATATTAATTGAATTAGTGAGAATTGAATGGGGTGACCTAACTGAGACGAGAAATCAGCACAATTTAGCAACATAGAACAGCTTTCAAGGAATATAACTTGTAACGTTCAGACACATTAGATATTTACAATTCATGTGTTTTCCGCAGCAAAAATAATAATGATAAAAACTACCGTCACATTTAAACAAAATTGATCCAGCAGCCATTTATTGCAACCACGCAAGTTGAAGCAGCTAGCAGAAAATTAGTAAGATCATCAAGGGCACTTAAGCGGGAAAATGCGCTTTGTAATAATCATATTTTATCGATATCACGGTTACTGCATAATTAATTTAATTGTTGGTTGATAAAGAAAATTTGACGCAGCAAAATTTTCTCGCATCTACGACCGTAAAAAAAAAATAGGCATGCAGTTCAAAGTTTGTCATCTGAGCGGACCATTTTAAAACGTTCAAAACTCCGTTGCATACAATTTTTGAAATAATCACGTAAATATACATATATACTGTACATTTTGATAAACGCTCATTATTTGAGAGAAGGTTTAGTAAGTTACATTTACAGTAAGCTCTCGTGTTCATCAATGTTTTATTTGGTAGGAACTGGCTGGTGCTTGTTCGAACTCAACATGTGAAATCAACGAGACATGTAAACACAAGAGATATTCTGAGGATAAATTCTTTGAATGTGTTTTGTCAGGTAATATTATCCGGTAACCTTTTTTAATGCAATTAGATTCAATTAAAAATCTACATGCGTTAAATGTACATCTACATAATTGGTTGTCCTTATGCATTTTGACAAAAACTTAAGTGTCGAAAAGAGCTTGTTTTTTTTTAAACAAAAGAACTCATCTAAACCAAAATAATAAAAGTCCATTTGTCAACAAGTATTATGTTTTAATCTAACACAATATATTTACAGTCTACTGTGTTTTTCCATTAAATTCCGTGATGTTTAATGCCTCTAAATGCAACATCTATTCACTGCGTATGAATTTACAAGTAATTTACATAAGTAGTTCTCAAACAGTGATTTCTATGTTATCGGCTAAAAATGTATTTCATAAATGTTGTCAAAACACAATGTTTTATAATTATTCAACAAAACAGTTGACTTTATTGTTAAAAGCAACATTTCAATAGTTATTTTTCATGGATTATATTTTTATGCTCCTCGATCTCATCTCAACAGTCTCTGTGATAATCAGTTTAAACCGGTTTTACAAAACAGCTGTTCTTGCTGTTACTAATTTACTCCCTCCGTGACCTGAACTTTATATCGATTTATTTAAGTAATCAATTGATTTCTTCAGTAAGGGAATGTAAATATAAGCATTGAATAATTTATTTTTGACGTCGTCGTGTCAATAACTGCCGTCAGGTGAGCAGACAAATTATCATTACGCGCTAACGCGCGTTATTCAATTTGTCTGCTCACCTGACGGCAGTTATTGACACGACGACGTCAAAAATAAATCATTCAATGCTATAATACTAAAACAATCACAATAGACTAGAAAAATTGACAACTTGTCGTACCTTTTTGTAATGAAAGTGTAGCCACTCATCCTAGGTATTGATCAGATTAATTTCAGTGTTGAAATTTATTGTATTTTTGCTGATAAGATTGTGGAATTCCCGATAAAAAAGGAATAGATCTGGGTTCAATAAAACGTGAGGACGCCATTGGTATACACAGGAGGATACACGCCTCGTGTGCTGACGGATACGCCCAGTCTGGTTCAGGACAGCTGAATTGTCAATCAAACGGAGAGTGGAAATACGACATTGTCTGTACAGGTGAATATGCTAATTTGATATGTGAGGAGGTAAATTATTCATGCTTTAGTTTGTTGTATAATAAATTATATTTTAAATGGATGTAAATGAATCCAGGAAATTAAGGTTATTTGGTTCAAATAACACAACATGTAAAATGAAACGGGTTTATTATTATTTCCTTGGATATCACGAGTACTGAGCCACATTCACGGCACCAGCAATGCCAACAATCTAGAACAACGCAGTGAAAGTGTTAGCAAATAAATTGATTGACAATTAAAATGTTCCTATGAACATGAAATAAAACACGTACAGCTGTGCAAACAACATAACGCACTGAAGCGTGTATGTTATTTTTAAAGAGCTAATTTTTGTTAATGATAATGATAATGATTTTTTTTTTCTCTTAAGGTAAAGGTCTGCATTTCAAACATTAGCAGGTACAACCTTCTCCGGTCTGCACTTATCTTGAAATCTTTTTGAGGAAAAAAAACCTAGCACACTTTAGTTCAATTTAACTTTGAATCTCCCATTGTCGGTTCTTATCAATTCATGTTATTGAAAGTACCTAATATTTTCTATTAAAAATGAAAGATGAATAGTATCTGTCTGAACATTTCTTATTCGTCTTTTTAAAATACGAGTGTCCTCTGTATATGATATATCACTTTTTTTCTAAAAAAAAAATATGATACGTGTACAATGTTTTGATTTATAAAAGAAAAACGAAATGCGGATCTTTTAATCCAAAAATTTAAACTGTGAATCCATTATGACCGAATATCATAATAATGTCGATAAGATACAAAAAGAGTCTTTTCTGTAAAAAAAAAAAAAAGAAAAGAAGAGGAAGGCTGTTAATATTGTTGTTACATTTAATATTTTTTCTGCAAAATTGTTCACTGATAATATTTTACTGCAAAAATGTTAACATACTTCGACAAATCATTATTAATTTTGCTCGCAAAAGAAATTTCCTAAACTAAGTGTATCAATTTTTTTTTTTTTATGGGGGGGGGGGGGTATATTTCAACCTCGTATGAATTTTTTTTCTTCATAAATATGTGGACGATACAAGCATATATATTTTAGCAAAATATGATACTAGAGTTGAAATAGATGAAATATTCGCTTTGCTTGAATAAATTGTTCGAATATAAACCCGTGCATATTTTATTATCTTAGGTGAAAGAAGCAAAATCTAATCATGATTTCTTTTAATTCTAAATCTTAAAAAATGTTAATGAATATAGTGTGGATTCAGGTTTGATAAATCCTGATCACATGGTTTTAGATTTCTAAATTGTAGCTGCGCAGTTCGACAGCTGTTTTAAGTGATTAAAAAGGTATTGTCCTGTTCTTGTGTGCACAATATGCATACAAAACACCATGTAAAATCTCATACTAGTATTTATGGCTTTTGTATCTTCTGGCAACAATTTCGGTCAGTTTCTGGCAGAAACAACTCAGTTCAAGAACTGGGTATATTCTTATCCTCAAATTTATAAGATGGCCGCACATCCCCCTTAAATCCGGACTATGTTTATAATGCCAGTATATTCAATCACATAGCGTAACATTATAATTTATATTTATATTATAATTATGATGCGCTTTTTAAGACAATAATAATTTTTCTTTTTTAAAACCATGTTCCTTTCAATGTCTGACTTATGAAACTGTAAGTTAATATATTTTAACTGATAAACTTTCAGATGTTAACGAATGTCTGGATAATCCATGTCACAACGGAGGAACATGCAGTAACAACGATGGATCTTTCAAGTGTACATGCACAGGTGGATTCACAGGGGCATTCTGTAATGAAGGTAAACTCTCAAACACACACACACACACTCTCTCTCTCTCCCTCTCTCTCTCTCTCTCAGAAATTATAATAGCTGTAAAATTGATATGCAATTCAAACGTCATTAATGTAATGTACATGAGAATCAGATGCAAAATATGAAACTTGCGACTATGACTGCTGTGTTGACTTTACACAATGAAATTGCAAATAACAGATGGGAGTTAAATAACACAAAAAGTAGGTGGATGGGGCATAGTAGACTATAAACCAGTAAGCCTCTTACGTGTGATGTTGCAATATATGCTCGGTATGGAAGGTAAACCATTTACAGAGAAATAAGTTTTGGGAGGTCTAAAAAGCTGAAAATCAAGAGAAATTGGCAAATAAAAGAGTGTTGAAATCTCAGATAAACCACTTTGGTGAAAAATGTACTCATTCTGGCTATTAATTTCCACAGAAAAATAGTGATTGTTCTTACAAGAAGTAAAAGGTATCTGTGCTGAATGGAAACGTGGGAATTCTAGTTACATGTACAGAGATTCGAAAACTCACATTCCCTAGATACAGTGAATTGTTTTTAAAAATGCCCTCCTGCCACCTTAACTTTGTTGCGAAATTGTAAATAGGAGTCAAGTGCAGATAATAAACAGTACAAAAATGTAGGCGGGGTTTTTAGGCTATACAACGTTCGATGGCACAGTGTTGTAGCTTAGTTTAAAGGAAATAGTATTCTTACCGTCAAAATATATAAAGTGTATTATCAGGTGTGCATATTTTCATCAAATTTTGGTGTTTTCATTGTAGGCCTTACTCTTGTCCATATGGAACTAGTTTACAATGTTCAACATGTAACATACTGATGCTAAAAAGTGTTGAATACAAGTCATTTAGCTATCCTCAGAAAATTTAAAGGACAGCTCTATCTATGAAAGCAGGTTTAGCTATCAATATAGTAATTAGTATCTTCTTATCACTATCTCATATGTTGTAATATCGTTGACAGTTCTGCCGAACATCGCAATAGGTAAACCTGCCACACAGTCAACAACGTATCATGAATATAACGCCTCGTATGCAGTGGATGGCAACAGAGAAACAAACTTTCTTGTACACAGGTGTACAAGCACAGGTGATGGCGACGTCAATCCCTGGTGGATGGTGGATCTGCAGGATGTGTACTCCATCACATCTGTCAGATTACTCAACAGAGGAATAGATCAATACGGAGGTAAGTGTAAAAAGTAAAACCATTGTAAATTGAATCGAAATATAGTAAATGAAGAGAACACTGAAGTTTTGATTTTGGTTTTTATGTCCATACCTTTGATCAACGTTGTGAATTAAAAATGGTCACCCCCTCAAAAAGAAAAAAAGAAAAAGAAATCATTGTTAATTTGTTCTTTTGTATTGTTTGCAAGAAGTAGTAGTTATTTGGTATTATTTTGCCGGAAACATTTTCATCATTAAACTATCTATTCTTTCATAAATGCAGTGAATAGATGCAATAATGTAACACGATTAAGAAATAAATGTGTGAAGAATTACCGGATTTCTCTTAATACTTCTTTTTATTATATTCCACTTTATAACTTGCGATGGGGTTTTGTATTTTATTTGTAAACACAACTTTTATACCTTTGCACAGAATTCAACTAAGCATATGTTAGGCCACACCAATAAACAATTGTTCGTCAGACCTACCGCTACTAATTAAACAAAAGTGCATAAATGGTATTATGTGAAATTTCTCTTGTCAGGAAAATTTCGTTCCGTTTTCAACATTTTTGTCGTTTATATGCGTTCAGAAATCAACGGTGATTTACTTAGTAACAGAGTAAATTTTGGTTGACCTGTACAGAAGCTGTTTTTGAATCTTTGGTTTGGTTAAAGTTAATAAAAACTACAAAAAACGACAATGTGTTTTACTACAGAACACTGCCATAAATATGACCTGCGAAGTCTTATGAACTTTTTTAAATCCATTGAGTGGCTTGTTCATCCAAGTAAGGTTGACAACATGAATGGGACAATATATCAGCTCAGTTTATAGAGTCAGAATATTCGGATAGGATTAAATGAGATTTTGGATACGCTCGGACGTATATTGAAAATCATAACACTAAATATATAGTTTTTAATGACATGTTATAAGGAATCAGAGATTTCTTTAGCTCAAACCCCTTTATTATATATTGTACTACAGTAAAACTCCTGTAGTACGAACACGGATATGGCAAATTTTCGGATAAAGCGAAGTTTTTAGAGTCCATGGTAAAATTATTCACAAATGTATGCAAAATTTAACGGTTATAACGAATTCTGATAAAACTGATTTTAAGCACGAAGAGGTGAATAATAACGAATTTTAACACCTTTATAACGAATTTCTTTACAGTTTTAAAAGTCTGCACTACCAGTTAACAAAATAGTTTGAATGAATTTATTTTCATATAATATTTCAATTCGCAATCCGAATTTTAAAGGTATCAAAGTAATATTTTTTTTTTTAATTTTAAGCCTCAATTAGCAATTATAATAATCTGGTGAAAGAAAATATGTATATTATAATAGTGAATTCGCTATAGGTATTACTACGAATTCGTTATACGGATATAACGAATTAAGGATATAACGAAGTAATTCCAGTGGTCCCTTGGACTTCGCTATAACCGAGTTTTACTCTATTGAATGTGGGGAATACACCCACACACACGTTATATAAAATATGAGGGGGTTGAGACAGGAACAGAAAATTAATTTAATAGCGATGATAAGAATGTAATCGTCTTTGTCTTTAAAATGACAATACATATGTACACATTGAATTTTCTAAAACTGAACACAGGTTTATAGCCATAATACGAATGATGCCTACAGGTTAAACACTGCTGATGTTAATCTTCTTCCTTCTGAAATCTGAAATAATAGCTCTGTGCATTCTCACTGGAATCATTTAAAAACTTGAATCACAGTGTTAGTATTTTAAGTAAATTGGCATTGTCTTGCATAGAAATAAATGCATACACATACATATAATAAAATCCAATCAGCATGTACCATACATATAATCATAATGTTTACCAACCTTCTAAATATGGGGATATAACTCGGTGGGTGAGAATGACTATTGTAGTGACAAAGTTTTATATGTTTACATGAACAAAGACATAAAAAAAAAGTGCTGAACAGATGTTTATTCTGATCAAATCTAAACTTCATTCTAATGTGTGATTTAAACCTCTATTTAATCCAGCAGATGATACTTTTTTCATTGCCTTAATGTCAAATTTTTTTAACAATAATTGTTTGAAAAAGATACTACTATCTGAATATATGAATGAAAGAATGTTTTAAAAGTGCTATAGATTGATTTGTCATAATTAATTTTTTTATTTAAAAAAAAAACATGCAATTTTTATGTGAATTTTGCATAATTTTATATAATTTTGACACTAATATCTTATTGCAGGTAAAACATGCCAAACAAATTGCATTAAAATTATACAATTTTCATGCAAATATCATGAGAACATATTCGCATAAGAAACTTTTCATTGGATTTTCGAATGATTTGCTAACGAATAGTAACACGCATGAAAATCGTGCGAGCCACTTTTCCCCAGGTAGGGGTATGCCTCAATGAGAGGGCCAAATTTTAAAATAGGAATACAAAGATAATTTGTTAATGTTACATGAATGTTACATGTACTTGTGTAGAAGCATTCTCATGTAGTGCAGATTTAACTTTGTTCAAATAATGATACCGGGGTAGAGTCTCGCCACAATGAGAGTAGAAATTTATATAGTTGTGTATTTAAAGATAAAAAAATTAAAAACCTTGTTGTTTAAAATCAATCAGTCAGTAAAGATAGATTATATTCAAGTTTGTTCAAATCAAAAAGTCCTCCTCTATGGACGGATCTAGATTCTCTGTGAAATAAGAATGTTTTGTAGCCTTTGTCTTTTACAAAGTTTTTACAATTTCAACATTCTGATAGGCATATAATGTCATACGTACACAGGTAGCACTTTAACTGTCCAAACTGTTTCTCAAAACCACCATAATTTTCCATTTAAAACTTTTTGAGGGAGTTTTCATTTTCCGGACATCATGCTCTGTAACACTTTTAGGAATAATTCATGCATTTCTAAATTGTTTCTCGTGTTGCTAGTTGTCCGAGATTCAAATTTGTTGGTCGTGAATCAGTTCGCTAAGCATTACCTAAGCATTACATTATTATAAGTACATGTATAATACATGAAATGAAGGATTGTACATTTTTGCGTGTCAAACTTGCTCTCATAATATCACGAGTTCGTCATCGAGAACCGCATACCATATCTGTACGCTGTATTATGACTTGTTTGTGATTTTTTCCAAATTTGTTTGCGATTGAAATATTTTTGTTGTTATTAAACTGCCATTGCCATCACAAAATGCAAACATTACAGAGTACATATTATACTGTCCTAGCTGACCAATCTTAAAAAGTGCTCATTGATTTTGCCATTGGAATTTGAAGGTTACAATTTATTTAGGCTAACCAATGAAATTACGTAGTTGTTAGAATATATGAACAGGTACTTGTCGACAATTGGCATTAGGCATGTTTAGTTTTTATCTGGGCTGCTGTATTTATGCTTTATCGCAAAAACAAATGGGGTTTGCATGAAAGTTTTTTGTGGGGTATATTTTTCCCAACTAAAATCCAATGGAACTTTTAAATTCAAATATCTAAAAAGAAAACTCAAAATATTTCATTTTTTCCCATAAATTAATTTAAAATTTAAAACAATCCACCGTTTGATACATACAAAACTTTGATCGATAGTACATGTATGTTTGCATTATATGTCCATTCGGAAAAGGTTCATTCCACTTTTATACATGAATAATAGGAACGGGGGAACTAAGAACGCGGGTTAGCTAATAAAGGAAATTGTAGTTTGAATTTATTATGCATCGGAAAACTATAGCTCTTGGTTTGGTTCAGTGATTGTATCATTTTTTTTTCAATGATGCATTTCTCTTTATTTTGCATGCTGCAGATTTTATTGGGTAATACAATTAAAAAAACCCATTTAAAAACGGTTTAAATGTTACTGTTAATGCCCCGTCAAAGATTCTTAACAAAATAAGTTATGAAAACAAAATGTCTGACTGTACACAAGATGTCGTTTCCAACGGAAAACCTTATTGTTTTTGCTTTGTTTCTTTTTCTCAATTATTAGGGTTTTCTTACCAATTTTGTTCACGCGATTTTTCAAAAACGACTCAACCGATTTACGTTAAATATTCAGATCTGAAAGGTATTGATCTTAACCTTGTTGGGAATTTTTTTGAATGATGACATCACTTCCGGTTTTAAGATTTTTACAAATTAACGATTTTCAGAAGGTCAGCTTGTCCGGGGGTAAACTCCTAAACTATTTGAGATATTGAGTTCAAAATTTCAAGGGTTGTAGACAAATGGTTGTTGATCTGAAATGTGGGACATATATTTTTTTGTGACCAAAAGCGCCGAAGCTCGCCCTGCTCGAAAATTATGGTTGAAAAAGCGTAGTGAATTTTGTGGTTTTCTTTCAATATCTCTTTTTTGATGGTATTTTGTAAAAACATAAAGGACAAAAAAACTTTATAAAGTCAAGAGTTTTCACTTGACATCAAGAAGAAGTGGTTGGCCTTTCAAAAAAGGGAACGAGAGGGCTCTAAAGTTTTTTAATGATAACGTTTTATTATGAAATATTTTGTTATAAGTTATAGAAGCAATTATGTTTCTTATAACGTTACTTACCTACACATGGTAATTGTTTACTCCTTTTTTTTAAAGGTAATTAGGGATTTTAAGGGGCCAGAAATCCAAAACTTTTATTTTCAATAACTCAAAATGGAGGAAAATTCTGAAAAACAATATTGAACAGAAGATGCTCAGAACATTGAGATTAACAATATGCAACCATAATTTCTTTTTAATGTGGTTCCTTAAAGGAGTTACAGGGTCGGCACCTAAAACAACTTTCTCCAGATATCTCGAGAACGGTACAAAATTTCGAACCACTTGTTGAACAAAATGTGTTTAAAATGACAAGACCATTCTTATGACATCAAGAAAAAAACGGGCTGTCCCTTAAAATTAGGGGCCAAGGGGCTCTAAAATTTTTAAATGTTAACTTTTTATTGTGAAATATTTTGTTATTTGTTATAGAAGCAATTATGTTCATTATAACGTTGTTTACCTATGCATGACAAGTAGTTACTCCTTTTGTTACGTAATTAAAGATTTTAAGGGGCCAGAAATTCGAAACTTTGATCCTCAATATCTCAAAATGGAGGAAAATACTGAAAGCAATTATGAAAAGAAGATTTTTGAAAAAATGTGCTTAACAACATGCAACCATAATTTCTTTGTTATCCAGTCCCTAAAGGAGTTACAAGGTCGGACTCTACACGACCTTCTCCAGATATCTCTCGAAAACGGTACAAAATTTCGAAAAACGTGTTGAACAAAATGTGTTTAAATTGACAACACTATTCTTGTGACATCAAGTAAAAAGGGGCTGGCCCTTAAAATTAGGGGTCAAAGGGCTCTTAAGTCTTTTAATGATAACTTTTTATGGTGAAATATTTGGTTATTTGTTATAGAAGCAATTATGTTCATTATAACGTTGTTTGCCTATGCATGACAATTAATTGCTCCTTTGTTACGTAATTAAATATTTTAAGGGGCCAGAAATCTGAAACTTTGATCCTCAATATCTCAAAATGGAGAACAATTCTAAAAAGCAATAATAAAAGGAGATGCTCATAATAATGTGCGAAACAAAATGCTACCAAAATTTCTCTGTTATCCAGTCACTAAAAGTAGTTACATGGTCGGCCCCTAAAACAACCTTCTCCAGATATCTCGAGAACGTTACAAAATTTCTAAACGGTTGTTGAACAAAATGTGTTTGAAAAGACAAGAGCATTCTTATGACATCAAGAGAAGGGTAGATAGTCTTTCATCCATAACTCTTAGATCCCGCCTCCATTTCCAGATATGTTTCGTTGACAAATTTTAAGAACAATGGCATTTCTTCTTCTTAAAATCGGACGGAAGACCTCCACGTTGCTCGTAACGAGATCGTGTCTAGTTATTTTTCCTACAAATTTTGTCCGCGCGAGTTCTCAGAAATGGCTCGGACGATTTTCATAAAACTTTCAGATCAGATAGATATTGATCTGAAACTAATTGGAAAAAATCTATATTGATGACGTCATATCCGTTTCCCAAATATTATCGTTTTAGCAATTTTTAAGGGTTAGATTGTCCATGCAACTCCTCCTAAACTAAAAAAGATATTAAGTTCTAATTTTCAGGAATGGTAGACAAAAGATTGTAGTTGTGTATAATGTCAATTATATCTGTCTGGGTAAAAAGGCGCCGAAGCTCGCCTGGACCTGAAAATTGAGTTTAGAAAAGCTTTGTAATTTTTCCAGGTTTTCCTTGTTTATCTCTTTTATGAAAAATATTTTGTTAAGACATATATTGCAAAAAGAGTTTATATTTACAAGAGCTTTCGATTGAATAAAAAAAGGGGCTGACCCCTCAAAATAGGGACCCAGATGGGTCTAAAATCTTTTAACTATAGCCCTTTATTGAGGGATATTTTGTAATAAGCTGCAGAAGCAAAAATGTTTATTTTATAGTAATGTACCTAAACAATATAATGATTATGTCGTATATTACGTAATTAGGGGTTTTAAGGGGTCAAAAATACAAAATTCTGATCACCTATATCTTAAAAAGGAAAAATATTTTAAAATGCAGTATCGAAGAAAAGATGCTCAAAATGATGTACTTAACAACATGCAACCTTCAAAATTGGTTCAACAGACCCAATAAGGAAATAAGGGACGGATCCCTAAAAGGTTTTCCAAAAATATTTCAAGAACGGTGACGAATTTCTAAACACTTGTTGAACAAAGCTCTTTCATCTTAAACAAAATAGTATCTGGCCCTTAGATTGTAGACCTTGTTTTCCTGTTTTAAATCATGTTTAGCTGTTGAATAGCAAAATCAAGATCGAACATAAATCTCAAGTTCTAAAATCAGATGGAAGACCTCTTCGTTGCTCGCAACAAGATCGTGTCTAGTTATTATTCTTTTTTTCCTTACACATTTTGTGAAGGCAATTTCTCGAATATGGCACGTTTGATTTCCTTAAAATTTTTAGTCAAGATGCCCTGTCATTTGAAATTTGTACCGCAGGAATATTTTTTTTTTTACATTTACTTCCGGTCGGAAGTTATCGTTGTTTTACGATATTAAATGTTGTTAATTTTTTTTACTTTGACCCTCTTCCTAACTCAAAGCCAATTTAAGAAAAAAATCATTTTTTTCCAGACCACAACTTCAAAATTATTTGACAGAGAGTTTTGAACTTAAAACATAGTTTGATGATCTAGCGAAAAAGTGAACCAACCCCATTTTTACCTTGACATTTTTGGATCTTCGGCTCAATTATCATGAAAATATTACTAACAACAATGACTTGTATCATATATGGATGATATATAACATGTAGCTGACATCATTCTTTTTCACTTCTTAAAGGGGAGACATGTGTTTTTTTGTTAAAAAAAATATACCCACTAGTTAATACCTAAAATGGGAAAAAAGTGTTAACTAACTTAAGTTGGTAACTGTATACACTTTACGAGTGAAATGCAAGTTACATGTATATCACATTATTAGTACCCTACCGGTTTTCACCGGAGGGGACTATAGCTTTTCTCATCATCCGTCTGTCCGTCCGTCCATCTATCTGTCTGTCCATCCGTCTGTCTGTCCCACTTCAGTTTCCACACTTTTTTCCTTTATGCGTTTAAGAAATAATATGAAATTTGCTGAACAGCTTCAAAATGTCAAAATACAAGTTAACTCTTTTGTAACGTCCGGTTGACATATTTTCGAGAAAATTATTTTTTTATATTCTAATTTGTTTATGGTCGGGTTCGTGTATCGGGTACGGTGTGTATTGAATAAACGTGGAAAGTATGTAGTCAGAAATGATATCAGGCATTAATTAGACCATTCCTTTTATTGTTTCTAACAAAAAAATAAGTTCTGTAAAATACGAGGGTTGTCCCAAAATAGCGTAGACAAGTGGCGTTATTCAGTTAATCGAAGACAAAAGAAGATGAAATTTGCGCCACAAAGGACTCAAGAAATTTGCATTCAAATAATGTTTTAAAATCAAATATTGTTTGAGATAAAAGTAGTGAAATGAAAGCATGTTAGATCAGAAATTCGATATTCGGCGCAATGTCGAAAACAAAAAGTTAAAATCAACATAATGAAATGAAAATTGCGAGGAAAACTACTTTCGAATGAAAAAAAATCAAATAAAACATACATTGATATTTGATAATAATTTTATTACTTACTTAGAAAATGTTTTGGCTATAACAAAACTTTTAAATATTTTATAGCACGTTTTGTGACAAGTTGAAAAGTTAACTCGTAATAAAATGACGATGTCAGCGTTTAAGGCGGCGCAGCAGTAACTGATACAATTTTGTAAAGACCATGACATAAATTCTAAGCGGCTTTGGAAGTAAATGAAATAAACAAAATCAATGCGTTTTGTTTTGTGAATAAGTATTTAAACAACATTGAAAATATTTGAACAAGTATGATGACAACAAGTGGGGAAAAAAACCCGAACAATATCACTGGACGTCAAAATGCTGAACGACACATTTCGGAAGGACGTTAAACAACAAGTAATACAGGGCAGGTTTGGAGCCGACAAATCGTTTGTACTAAGAAAATATTTAAAAAAAAAAAACTAGAAATATATTTTGAATGTGCACTCCGTGAACATGTTTAAAGATGATATTTTTTAAAGACAATTTCGGAAATAAAACGTAAATGTTATCGTAAACGATGTGGAGGGTTTAGCAACAACGTAAAAGTGGAAATTTTCGACGTTGCACATTGCGCCGCCTGACAAAACTTGTTACTAATTATTCATTTTCTCGAAAAATAAAGTACAGATTTGAATTTTTCAGTATTGTTTGCCAAAGGGTCAATGAAGAAAACATTGAAGTCTAATGAAACTGCAGTGAACAGATTATAAATTATGTGTCCTGTCTACATTATTTTGGGACAACATTCGTAGTGTCAAGCATTGTGTTGTAAATTTAATCGACAGGGTTTTTTGTAATATTACAATCGGGTTCGTTATCGAGTTGTTCTGTTGATTCGGGGAACAGAAGACGATAAGAAATGATATTCTGCATAACAGTGAATTGTTTTCACAGATTTCTAGAAACTGGTAGGGGCTGTACTTATGCAATACTCTCAGAATGCTTGTTTTTATTATATTACCTTGTAATGGTGACTGTTGCTTTTAAAATCATTATTGAAAAAAGTAGAAGTCTTCAGGACACAACCTTATCATTAAAAAAGCATGCACTCCATTCACAAAGCTTGCAGCTGTATTTTTTAAACGTGAAAACTATGTACTGTTTAAAAAGAATACTTAACCGATCCGCGCGACTTGTGTGGTAGCACGTTTTAGTGTTCTGTACATATCCTAAATGACCATAATTTAATTTTTTAGATAGGTCAGACCGACTGCGGAATGTTACCGTCACTGTAGGGCAGACAAAATCAAATGTCAGAACCCCCTGTGGTTCCTTTGCTGGTCCCGGTACTGAGTCACAACTGGTCGTCATCGACTGTCCGACATTACCACAGGGGAGATTCGTAAAGATCTCCAAGACAACTGAGTATCTCACTCTATGTGAAGTTGACGTGTTTGGCGTCCCCGTCTAATCACCAAAATATTTGGTGTCATAAGACAAACAGTTACCGTATAAAAATACATGCATTTGTTTGTGCATCCCGAATAATTTATTATGTATCTTTTTTTTAATTCAGCTGGACAAGTCTTACTTATGCCTTCAGTCAGTTCAAGCATACATATATCTTTTACAACATATACCACAGCATACAATGTGACAGAGCACTGAAATCTTATACCACTGCTTTGGAATCCAATATCATAACATATAATCTCATAATTGCAATTCATCATATCATAACATAGCATACAGCATGGTTTAACTCGCTTTTAAATGATTATATTTTTGAGAAATAATGTAAATATTACAGACCAGTGGTGGGCTTTACCTTCTTATCATTTTGATTCAAATGTGTTGAACTCTTCGGTATACAGAGGCGTTTTCGTGCAATTGTCATAGCATACCATAACATATCTTATCGTTAAGCCTGTCATTTTAAAGTTTCATAGCATATCATTGCAATAGTATAGCATATCCTAAAAATAGTATAGAATATCATTAAAATCATAATAATAACCATAGCATAGCGTAATTATAATTGTAACAGATATGCATGAAATAATTATTTACATGTACATTGTACATTGTATTTCTTCGATATGTTGCGTGATGACTCTATCTTATCTCATTTACATGTATAATACTACATACACTGGATGTATTGACTGTGAATCTTTCATGTACCTTAATATGTATCAACATGTACATGTACAAAATTCGTTCAAATCAATTCGTGTTGGTTTTTATTCAGTGTTATTAATGTTGTGTCAATAAATAACAACTGTGGGTTTTTTTTCGTTTTCTTTTAAATAGGACAGTGGATAGGACATTGTAACCATTGACCAAGAGAATATTCTTTTATAGCTGTTGTCTTTAGATTAAAAATATATGATGACGCGTTGAAGCGTTACATTTTTCAAAACTTTTAAAAAATGTTTGTGCTAGCAATTTGTTTTTTATGAAAAGCAGAAGAATTTTGAACTTATGTAAAAATGGTCAAAGTAGGAAAGGTTCATGATCCATTTGAAAGAAACGTTAAATATAAATAATGAGATTTGATAACTATAGTATAAGCATATTGTAGGCTGCTAACTATACGAAATCGTGCTATTAAGATGCTCACTTGACTACAGCGTAAAAAGCATGCATTACATTCTAAATATAGTATGCACAAGTCTGTACAGTTAGCAATCTACAGTATGCATATACTTCCATTGGTGGGGATAAAATCATGAAATGCGGTATAAAATAAATGTTTTTCACCATATGGAGTAAAATGTGGATGATTAAATAACAAACCATTTTTACTTTTATCATTCACTATCTTAACAATAATTTAAAAATCAAAATTGTAAAAAATATTGCAGATTTTAATTACAAAGAACATAACTGTGCTTGTATGGTCGCTATCATCATCATTGGAGCTGCTAGGATAGGTGGTAAAAAGGGTTCTTGTGGTTGAGTCAAAATCTGGTGGATAGGTGATGATGGTGTGGGTTCTTATGCTGAGTGCCGAAATATAAAATTTATTTGTCATATATAAAACATTCTTTCAGGTGGATTTTTGTATAGCTGCAATATATAGCCCCCTCCTGATTTTATTTGGGGGGAGAGGGCTACAACTCCATAGAATCTCCGTAATGGTGTACGTGTGGGAGTGATTTACTCCCGCAACGATTTCGGCTCAAATTGTATGACAATAACATTGCATTCCTTACCTGAAATCAAAAATTGTAGTTGTGTCTGGCAAAAATTAGTCCAAAAATATCAAGTATAGTTCATATATCGGTTATTTGTCGTGAATGTCATTAACACAAGTTGGAATTTGTAAGCCATGTTTACTGACCTTGATCGGTTTTATTTTTGGACAGCCAATGATAATTCAGAGCGGATCTTCAACTGAACATAGGAATCCCCCCATTTTTAAACATAATTTCCCTAAATGATGTTTTAGTGATAGAATGAGGAAAAATCTCTTATTTACACTTACAGTCACGTTATCAAGCCCACCAAAATTCCTAGCGTAAATCCCGTAAAATCACGCGAGAACTGCCATGGCTGCTGAAAAAGACGACTAGTAAACATGCTCTTGTGTTTTATCTAGTTTTGATTTTTAAACGGTTAGTTTGTTCAACCTGAATTTTAAGAATCATCTAAAGGAAGTCAGATTTAAAAACGATCGTTTTAGACCGAAGTCGGTCGCAATAAAAAAAAAATATTTTTGCACCAATACGGGGATCCTATGGAATTGTAGCCCTCTCAAGTAAACATCATATATAAAAAAAATCGGAGAGGGCTACATTATTGCAGCTAATTTTTGTACAGTTACACACTGTACGATCAGTGTAACTTCATAAAGAGATAATAAATATCACTATGTGCTTTAAAGGATGAAAAATATGCCTGACTAATACTAAGATAGAGGAGAGGAAGTGATTCATGTTGTTTTTGCGCGTTTGATGTAGGTGGTTGAAGTATGCAGAAATATCAAATTAATAAGTTAAAAAACCATGTTCTATTTCAGTTCAGATCAGTGGTTCTTGGACGAATTGCGCGGTTGTCATTGACAACCGGTGCAATTTTAGCTTAATAGTAATCCACTACATTTCCCTTGCATTTTGTTGTTTACTTAATTTTTTTTGTTATTAGTTTTGATTCATTAATTATCATATCATAAAATAAATCAAAGTCACTTTAACATCTGATAATTATTGCTGCTGTTCTTTATTGAGTATGAACAAGTAATCCGGAAATATTAAACTGGAAAAGAACAGACCACCGTTCCATTTAGAATACTTTTTTAATAGCTTGATTTGAATTACTGCATTTTGCAAGTTCAATCATGAAGTTATTCATAAAACCATTATGATCTATACTTCGGCTTATAAGACTAACAATTTTTTAATTTATTATTTTGTAAGATTTACACCGAAATGACATTTAAGAAACCGACCCATGGCATTGATATTATAACCACATAAGTGTCTCTTTTTAGGCAACAGAGGGTTAACATGATCGTGACATAGCGTCCCTTTTAAAATGATTTGTTATAGGTTCAAACATTACCGACTTTCGTAATCATTGCTTAATTTTAATTTAAACATTTGTATGATTTATAAAATATTCATTTCAAAATGTACTATTCCTGTATATCAATTAAAATAAATTACCTTAAAGCACGATAAGGGTTGTAATTAAAAAAGCCATGGACTGCATTCTACAAAAGGACTCACGACAAAGTCGTAAATATTAACAGACTCGTAAAATGATCTTTAAAGAAGAAAATTGACATAAACACCATTTGTTCACAAATATCATGATTCCCATTATTTCATTTTCGAACCATTAGAATAAATCATTGATTACTTGTTCATTAAATACCATTCATTAATCTGGTCGTAAGTTAGTTTGTTAAACACAGCCCTGAATTATAAATGAGACAATTAGGTTTCAATATTGATTAAACGTTATTAGCTGTACATCAAAAAAAAATTTGCAAAAGCTATGTTTTACTATACAAAATAATAATTAGTTCAGGTAACTGCAATGATATTTAGGGATTTAAGTAAAACGGTATGTTGTTTGGGGGGTTGGGATTCATCTCACAAAGTACTATTTCTTGTAAATCAATAAAATCAATGAAGATGCAGATGACTACCATGAAAAAAAAAAACCTGGAGTTAAATCAAAAAGTTAGGTTCTCTGCATACTGAAATATCACAATAAAGAATTAAAATTTCTCCAAAGGTTGCTTATTCACACTTTGTCAAAAACATTATGTAAAAAGCTGGAAAGCATTTAAAAAATATGTTGATTACTGTATTTTTATAAAGCAGATAATTTAAACTTTAAATAAAGTGAAATCACCACTATTTATAGAAGTAGAAATTACTGCTGGCAACTATGAAATAAATAACTTTTTGCTAAGAATATGAAATATACCGATTACAACTTTGAAATAGTACCGGATAACGATAAATTTTAAGTTAATTCCAGGTACATTGTACCAAATGAATTTGTAGGAGACAATGCATCATTACATAATCAAAGGATGTATATCAACTTCGAGCTTTTTCCTAGGCTCATATGTTAAAATGATCAATGTTACTTGTGCAGAAGTAAAATACAAAGATAAAAATGCTGAAAGAAACCCCGATTAACTAATAAAGGTTGACCCAAACTATAACCAACATTAGTTAGTCTTTTGCATCAATTTTTCCCCTCAAAATTTACTTTTGCCTCTCAAGTCGCAGCCGATCTATTATTGTCATGTGATACTGCTCAATGACTTTCTAACTGTTTAGCTGAAAGTTAGCCACATTTCAACTTGACTTCTACTGTTCTGAAACCTGGAATTTCTCGGCTAACACACCTTTAATTAACTGCAATTTATTTTTTGCTTTTGTCTCTCTCTCGTTTCAGTATTATGCGGTAATGTTTTCCGCCTTCTACGATCGGTTGGAGAAGCGTCGGTCAAAACAATTTAACGCATTTTTATTAATAAAATATCTTCTTGAAGGTTGTAGAAATACATGGTAACAAAGAACCATTTAATCAACTGAAATTAGCGCATGCTAAAGAAAGTAATTTCGACGAAATGTTACAATTTCCCGAATCCTCGGTGTATTCAATATATATATATATATATATATATATATATATATATATATCAATCATTATTATTATTGAATAGCCTCATTGATTTGGCTTCAAGAATGGTAGAAAATGAATTCGGAGTAATAAATATATTTCTGCATTAATTAACTGTTTCAAAATGTTTTGTTCATGAACATGTTAAAGCTGCTTGGTCCGATTTTTTTGTAATTACAGTATCAATTTTTTTTCCATACAAATCATTTATCTTAGAAAGTTAAGGACTTTCTCCTATTTACACCAGCAGAATCAGTCTCCTTTCAAAGTTAGAAATATTCAAAGTAAATAAAAATAATTTCTTTTTGGGCAAACGAAAAAACAAACCAAAATGCACCACGGGAATGTTTAGAAAAGGAAACCGCTTGGTTTCGTCCCCCGAATGATTGGGGTTATTCAACCCGCATGCTATGCATCGATTGTAAAGAGAGCAGACTTTAGAAATATCAGCGAACGAAACGTACACATGTCTATTTGTAATTTGTCTGATCATTTCGACCTTTATTTAAAGCGATGTCAAATTCGTAATACAACTATACACGTCTCGTCGTCAGGGGTGAAATTTAATATTAGGCGAAATAACAAGGTACCTTTTAATGTCGTTTGTTTTGTTAGCAAATTTTGTACGTATTTTTCTTCATTGAAAGTTGGCATAATTGACGGATAAAACTACTGCAATGTCTATTATTATACATATACAAAGCATAGCCATCGTTTAAAAGTGTGCATAAAATTTGATATAAAATCGGACTAAGCAGCTTTAAGAGTTTAGAGTATAAAATGAATGTAAGAAATAATAGTTTTTATACCAAGGATGAGTTTGGTTTATGGTTTAATTATTACAGAAATTTTAGAACAAGTAATAATCACATGTATTTAAATATATATAATTTTTTGTTAATATATATGAATATTGAAATTATGAATGATGAACATATAAATTCACACTTTTGTAAATGTTTTGTGGAAGTTCACGTACGTGATTTATTCGACAACCAAGAAAAAAAAGAAATAGGTGTTATCCAAATGATGTACAGCTGTGGCCACTTCACTATGTCTAGTTTGTTTCAGAATAATGTTCTTTGAATTGTTCGTGATTTTAAGGGGTGGTGCAAGACACATAATACAGCTTACATAAGAGTGGTCCATCTATAGTTCTATCTGTTGATCTGTTAATGATGTGATACTTCGTAATTTCTCATGTTTTGGTACATATGTTCTCTAAACCCTTCTTATAGATTTTACAATTATAAGTGACCCTGATAACCCCCGTTTTAAAAAAAACTTGGTTTGATGTTGCGTTTTTAGCTTACCTAAGCTGAAAGCTCAAGTGAGCTTTTCTGATCACCTTTTGTCCGTCGTCCTGCTGTCTGTCTGTCCGTCCGTCTGTAAACTTTTCACACTTTAAACTTCTTCTCTAAAACCACTTCGCCAATTTCAACCAAATTTGGCAAAAAGCATCCCTACCGAGAGGTGATTATAAATTGCAGAAATGAAAGACCGATCTTTATTTAAAACGGAGGAAACCTCGAAACTGTAGAAAAAGGGTGATGCATTTTAAAAAAATCTTCTTCTCAAGAACTATTGAGTCAAATTCAACGAAATTTTGCAACAAAAATCCTTATGGAAAGGACAACATAAATTGCAAAAATTATTGGCGAACTCTGTTTCAATTATGAGTAATTAACGAAAATAAAAATAAAGAGATAATCGCTGTCAATCAGTTTATAACTTCGGGTTCGGTATTCCATATCGAAAACGAAAGTTCATTGTGTAAGGCAGCCAAGTTTCGTTCACCAAGACGCTCGGCTGTCTCCGTATATCTCCGACGAGCAAAGAGTCTGATAAAGCGTCACGTTGATAACCACTACCGATAGGGGGCGCCGATTTATTTTATTGTATTCCTTTTTTTTTCTACCGAGGGGCCATATCGCACAATATCCTTTAAACACCCATATAAAGCCATTCTTGCTCAGGTGAGCGATGTGGCACCATGGGCCTTTTGATTATAAAACGACCTGCATTTGCATAAATCTTTTCGCTTATGCTTAAATATAGTTTTATTTGATGTCGTATTATTGGCTAGGGTTGATTTTTACAGCTCATTAACTTTTGACTCGTTCTTAACTTTTGTTCTTTGTTTTGGCATTTGTTAAAAAAATACAACCAGTGCCTTTGCCATTTAAGTGCATCTCAATAATATTTCTTGTGTACAGCACCCAATAGAAACATGTGATGCTGATGTTTCAATTTTATTATGACATTGTTAGCTTAAAGTGTGTATCTTAGTCTAGAATAATTGGTTTCAAGTTTGTACGAAAAATCATTAAACAAACAATGATTTTTTCTCATTTTATTTATATTTCCATTATGCTAATATTTTTGAAAACGACTTTTTTCTTTGATAATATGAAATAGGTGATTGCCAATTTTATTAAGCGTTCGCTTTCTGCTTTTATCAAAATGGCGGGGGACCAATGTAGCTTGTTTGAAGGCGGTTTTTCAAAATATTTTGCGGGTCGCAGCATCCATCACCTTAATATATATACCATGTAACTTTCGAAAAGTCCGAAGGATGCAAATGAAAAAGAGAGAACTAATTAAAATAGAGAAAACATAATGCAAAATATTAAATCGTAACGGATCTAATTATAAAGAACAATATGAAGTCCCTCAAATTTTGTTTTCATAGCGGCGTCTTTCAAAAACGTGTATATCCAGATGAAAAGTTATCATAAACCACCCCTTGTTATTGATCTGGCAATTGAAAAACCTACGGATTCAAAACCAAAGACTTGAACAAATAACTATGCAATTTCCAAGGTATCACTTCGATAAATGATAAATAGTTATAGGTCTGTACGAAATTATATTCATTTGAATTCCGAAGTTCATGGGGTCTATTGTTCTTAAATCTGATTAGGAATATAGTAGCAGCAACTAAAGACAATCCTTAAATGAAAGTCTTGGCATCAATAATATACTATTATATACAATTATTTTCTTCTTGTTCGCACTTCATCAAACAAGAATATGTTTCCGAGACCATGGATCCATGTGTTTTCGATGTTCACACCCTGGAAATGAAGTCATCGGGAGATTGTGCACTGCATTGTGGAATGAATTTACTTTGTAACGCTTTCGATGTTTTCTTCATTTTTTACAACTTCTAGTTTTCGCGCTATGGACACGCAAACCTTTTAAGCACCACTACACGATGTGAACATTATAAAATCACAGATGTAAGTTCATTTTTTTTATTTTGACTTGAAACTTAGATATAAGTAAAAGGACTGCACTTCATTCAATTATTTGAACTCGGCCAAAATGTCATCATCTGAAAAGTACTGTCTACAACTTTAACATGTAAACGTGGACCATAACTTTACATATAAGATGTTGTTGAATCTTTCTTAAAACATTTACCTCAGAGTGTTATTTTCTGTTCTTGTTTATTCTTTATATAAATACTACATTTACATGAGATGATGTTGCTGTTTAACTTTTAAAAACCAGTGTTGTTAATACATTACATTAGAGTTGTTGCCATGGCCCAAGCAGGTTCAGCTGAATCGGATTTATTTAACATAAAGTTAAATTGAAATTGTGCTGTGACATTAGTACCTAAATATTAATTGTGTTTGGGGAATCTGAACTGATTAATGCTCACATAACAATAATGTTCAAGCTAATGTTAAAATATAAAAGGCTACGTCATTTATGCGATATGAAAACCCCGCAAGGAGGTAATGATTTTAACAATATGGCAGCGCACAAGGATTGCAAAAGTTATTTATTCTAAGTGGTATATCTTCTTACTGAAGAAAGCTGTGTCTAAATGGATATACACATCAAACAGATGATAATCTGTTCAAGTTCACTTCCCTCTAACTTATATTTTTATTTAGTAGATAGATGTACTGTTGACATTTCAGATTGAACCAATGTAATAACATAACATAGCACATACACATTATACATGATACACAATAATTGACTACTACTAACAAATTAAACATTTGTCCAATATTGGCTGAATTTCAACTTCCATCCAGATGTTTGCATTGTGAAATATCCATGCATTGTTTGCTGCCACATCGGCACATGAGACACTGTATTTCTGGGTACCAAGTGTAGTAACAACATTGAACCTAACAGTTTCTAGCTACATGTACTATATAAAATTAAGTGTGTTGTAATTGCAACACCACTTATCCACCCATTCGGGTTTTTGATATTAAAAGGTGCACAGGGTAATGGAAACCGTGTTGTTAAATCCAACAACTGGTTTGATAATGTCTGGTATTTGTTGTTTATGATATACTGTTTTAATGCCCTTTCACCATCGGATGGACTATAATGTTTGGTGTTACAGTCGTGTTTTCCCTTTTGTTTTCACATTCTGAACTCCATCTATGTAAATGGATTTAGAGGTTGGCATATGCAACGAAAAAAAAAACCAAATTCACTTTTAAATGATGTATGTTACATACAAAAATGTTGCATAAAAGAGAGCCTGCAATGGTTGTTGGGGAATGGATGACCAGCTGGAAATCAAGTGATGAAAAAATGATCTATTTATATCACCAGTACTGTTGTTCACGTCACCAAAAACAGCCATCTTGAGAATGTTTTATTTTTCAATGTTTTTGTTGTTGCAAATATCAAGTAGGCACTGTGGTACATGTAAAAGTACAGGTTTAACAGAAAGGGCGTTCAAATATAAAAAAAAAATATCCTCATGCAAGAAAAAAAGTACCATGAATAATGTATCACATCCTGTTAACAACGTTGATCATTCTTAAAGAGAATTTCCACTCGTGTGCCTCCTGATCTAATATTCCTAACCGTTTAACGACAGTTATTCTAGAGAGCATCCTAATTTATATAATTAATTCCGTAAAAAGCAATGAAGAAAGAAATCAATATTCTGGCCAGTTATAAGATAACAAGTTTTTGATATTTACTAAATTGTGTAATTCGTCAGCAAAGAAAACAGAAATATTATTTAACTGGTTTTTTTCTTTAGAACACGCACATAATGGTTGGCTCTTTAGTTAGTAAATCTTTGAATGAAGTGACATTTACAACAGTACTGCTTTGTTTGGTATCATTAACCGAAGGAGCGACATCCGCGGTTGTTCACGGTGAGAGGTATCGTGGTCCCGTTGTACAGGTTTTGGAGATCATTGGACAACAGCAGTGTGTCCGGGAATGTGAACATAGACCTAGGCTATGTCGGGGAGTCAACTACCGGAAACAGGAACTACTTTGTGAACTCGTTTCGGCTATTGACGAAACGGAATCAAAATTTGACTATATTAGAATTGAAATCGATCAGGTAAATGCAGTTTATTCTTTACATCTCTCTCTCTTTCTGAATCTTCTATTCAAAGTGTCTTTAACACGATGAACAAAACTAAGTTTAACACTTCATTTAATCAATTAACCTGCAAAAGTTTGCTTTTATCCTTACATGTATATGTCTCAGATTCTGTTTAGGAAATGGGAGTTATTGTAATTATACACTTTCTTGTTTATGTTATTACCTGGAAAATATGCATAGACTAGTAGTTTCCGATATTTATAATTTTTAAATGTTACAATTTCATATGCTTATTCTGACATGAAAAAAAAACATTAAACATTGACGGACTCAATGAGGTGAGCGCACTCGGAGAATTTCTTAACATATAACTATTCAATGGTGTAGCCTACATGGAAAACACATTTAAGTTACGGTTTCCTTTCATTTGGTTCAAGTGTGACCTTTCAATCACCTCAAAGTAATATTGGTTATACTAGCTAGTATTATTTACGACTCGTCCATTTAATATTGTACAAGTTGATGGGTTTTGATGGGATCCCTGATTGTCTGTTATCTACAAACCTTTAAAGATTATAGATTGTTTTATTACTCTTTATAATCACCAGACGATATACCACAGAAGTCTGAACTTAAATTCTTCTTTTTTACCCTACAAAAACCCCCTGCCTAAAACTGGCGCCTCTCTCATTTCAAATCCTTGATCTGCTCCTGCCATAAACAAATAGCCATCAACGTCATGTATTTCATGCACAACTGAGGCTTACTCAGTAGAGCAAGTATTCTCGAGAGCGCTCGCATATCTTTGCGATAGCTTTTGTGCACCTGCATATCTGAAAAAGGTCCCTCTCTTATCTTTCCCCCAAAATCACCCACCCTGATTCTCTTGTAGACTGACCATATTCCAGATGAATGCCTGTCATGCTCTACTGACGATCTGTGTGTGACGCTCTCCAGTAAGGAAGTAAACTGTATTCGAGGTAGGCTAACTAGTTGTCTATCAATACATTATTGGACAATAGCACAATTATATAGCTGATTTAATACATTTATGTTTAAATACAATAATAACGGATTTTAGTAAAAGTATTTAGTAATAGTATCATTTAATTTATATAATAAAAAAAACAACCTTAGCAGAAATGGGCATTCGAAGCATTCTTCTACAATTTTTGCTCGTAAAACAAAATCATATCTCTTTTAGAGACATTTAGCACTAGCATTGCTTTACGCGCTATGATTGTCTCCAATGTAATGTTAGAAACGAAGACTCTATTTTAACTCAATATTCTAGACACAAAAATGACTAACATATAAATATTCAAATATACAAATACATTTCTATTGTCAATTTACGTGTTTTGTTATCAATAGACCAGTTGTTGAACTGGTATTTATCTTACGTGACAGGAGAGAGTTTTTAATACTACTTTTTGTACTATAATTTAATATGTACCTCAGCACATATTTCACTCCTTATAAGGCCAATCACCAATTTCTAAGACAAAAATACTAGTCAGCATGAGTAAATTTGTCTACATAGTGGTTTCAACCCTTTCTTATTTCGCCAATTTTTCATTACATTTCATTTTGTTAGACCTTACCCAGCTAATTCCCTGTAAAGGGTTGACCCACTGTCGTGTATCCGCGCCGGTAGTGACATGTTTGGATAACGTGAAAATGGCGTATCCACTTCAAAAACAATGAGTGTTCTGTCCTTTTTTCTATCGACAACGAGGTAAATATTGATTAAGATATCGTAATAATCATTCCTATTTTTCTGAAGGTTTTGCAGTTGAAAAAAGTGTGCGTTATTTTTGTCCATCGTAAATAATAACGACTTCTTCTTAGGAATATCAATCGTTAACGTGTCATTTAAACGCAAAAACCAAGATATATTTCGAGATAACGTAGATAGTATAACACCTACTAAAAATCTGAAGCAGCCAAAATTAATTTAAAACACTGCACTAACAAAACGAAATCATTTCAATATCTCTTCAATACATTAATATGTATAAAAATAGCAATAACTCCATGCACCTGCCAAAGAAGTAGTACGGTTTGGATAATCAAATTATTCCGGTTTGGATGCTAAAATATAAATTGTGCAAATGGTACGGTTTGAATAATTTAATGATATAGCATTTTTTAAATTTTTGACATAAATGGAGCAGTTTGCATTTTATCGGTGTGCAATTGAAGATACATCTTTTTAAAAGATAGTTGACCATTCAATTATATAAACAAACAATTGATTCACTAACTCTAAAAGTCATAAATCAACGAATCGTAGACCTGGCTAAACAAGATATTTTTGGTAAAATAGAAAATTCGCAGAAATGTCATTTTTATAAATATTTAGTGGATGGATTTTATCTTCAATATTACCTTAGAAAGTCAATTCCTGTAAAATTTCAACAGTGTATATCAAAATTAAGATTGTCCTCTCATCGATTAGCTATCGAAACTGGAAGGTACAATAATACACAAAGAGCCCAAAGGAACTGCTTTTCATGTAAAAATTATGTTGAAGATGAATTCCATTTTATTTTAGTGTGTCCAGTATATATTGAATACCGTCAAAAATACATTAAAAAGTATTTATATGAGAAACCATCGATGTTCAAGCTGTTGCAATTGTTTAATAACGAAAATTTTAAAGATATGTGTAACCTCGGCAAATACATTTATTATAGTATGAAATTAAGAAACGATATATGTAATTAAGGGTAGATGTTGTTCTTTTTTATTTTGTTCGCCTTTACTTATGTAAATTTTTCATATTTATGTATGTACAATGTAATAGGATCTCCTGTAAAATACCCACTTCTGTACTTTACTATGTTTAATTTGTAAAATCTGATGAGCTGCAAAGCTTAATGAAATAAAGAAAGAAAGAAAGAAAGAATTACACAGTATGCAAAAGATCAAAAGAACTTAATATACAGACGGTGAATTTTTCTTTCCTGTCCGACAGTTTCATAAGCGTCATGAAAACAAAATACTTCCACATGTTCAATGGGGACTAGAAATGGATGACTCTAAGTTCATTTCTGTAGACAAGCATGTTTTTTTCTTCTGATAAAATGGTATATTTAGTATATAATTGATAATTTTGGTCGGGGCGTGGTCAAATCCAATAAAGTCCGAAGTGAAATTATCACCTCACAGTATCCAAAGAATGATTCCATATTACTTATATTGATTTAATTCACAGCAATTGTACGATTAAATATTTGAATACAAATAAGCATACCCCACTTGCACCTCAATTACACGTCATTTGAATTTATTGGACTGAATATAGTATACAAAATTGATACGTTTGTGTTATCACATGAAAAAAAAATGAAAATGTATATATAGTTATATCATTTTTTTTTTTACTAACATCTCAAAAGAATACTTTCTTTAATTTTAAATTATAAAGAAAATATGTGTTAAAACTTGAGGAACACAATAACAATGTAAAAATAAGTTTTTCACTTTTAATCTAAAAAAGGAATACATCATATAAACACCTTAACAGACAACTATCTAATACTTTTATGGCAATCGACTATATGATGTGCATTTTTAGTTATTCTGAAATAATATTTATAATCGTGTATGTTTATGTTTTAAACAATGTGACTTCATATGTCTATCACATGACGATCTCCATAATATTGAAAGCATGATTTGAAGTGAGGGCATATATATCGCACAGTAGCGATGCTATATCCCCTTTGCGAGGGGATAACTAAAAGAACTGTTTGCACTCACATTGTAGTACTGTAAGGCCGTTTGCAGGTACCCCATTATATTTTTTTAATGTTTCATGGGAGATAACTCAACTTTCCGAAATTATGTAATCCAGAGCATTCTGAATAATATGTGTGCCTACTAATAATTAGAAGTGCCGAGCCTGACACTCTAGTACTCTCCTTTGTTCTTTTTAGGGATAACAACATATTACCACACCCAAACCGTATCAGATGCGTATCCAAACTGTTCCTATTTTGAAAAACAAGGTCATCCAAACCTGTTCCGTTGTTCAAAATTAATCGACATAAACTGCTTATTTACATAATTTTAACATAAACTTCGCAGAACTTTGAAGATTTAATATGCTTTTAAATAGATTTGACGATCTTTTAAATGGTAAAGTAAACAATGTAAGCCTTAAATTACACAAAAACTTATCAAGAAACAAACGGAGCCGCCATTTTTACTTTATCCAAACGCGTCACTACCGGCGCGGATACACGACAGTGTGACCTGTACAATGTGCATGTTGCACCATCACATGTCAGAAAGCTTACTTTACCATCTACTTTTCGAGTTATTTTACTTCCCGTCTTTTAACTTGCAATTTCACTCTGTAAAGCCAACACAACAGCGTAAGCTGCAAGATTCGCATACAACTTCTGATTCTCATGTGCTTAACATCAGGGGCCTACAAATTGCATATCAATTTCAACCAGAGACATCCTTTTAACTAAGGATAATTATTTCAAAAAAATTCATGAATTTTAGCAACACTCATAAGCCTTCAAGTACAGCAATTCTCGGTTTTTAAACAAGAATAGAATTCCTGGGTCCCCCGCCGGTCAAGCAGTATACTAGTATCGAGTCTATCGACCAAGGCTGATTTAGGAACTTGACCAAGGTAATAGTGGTATAAACATTTGGTATAAATTTAATGAAAATCCGTCAAAATTTGTAGGAATGAGAGCGCTTACAAATAAGTGTGGCGGACGGACGCACGGACATACGGACCCACGGACGGGCGCCCGGCATTTCTATGTCCCCGCTCCGCGTTGCGGCGGGGGACAAAAATATATGAACAATTGGTATTTTTCAAAACAATCTATCAAGTTACCCGCATGTATAACAAAAAAATTACTCAGAAAAAGTGTGATGGACGGACGCACGGACACACGGACGCATGGACACACGGACGGACGCCCGGCATTTCTATGTCCCCGCACCGCGTTGCGGCGGGGGACAAAAAATATGTCCGGATACTTTTTCTGAAAATGCCCTTTGCGACCTTTAACTAGCACTTACATTCAATATAAAGACATTTTGTGGAATTAGAAAGTTAAGAAGTTAAAAAATGCAATTTTATGAAAAAGCATGCCAAATACTGCCAATTCCTTTGAGGTTTCAAAAAAATATGGCCATTTACGTGAACCCACCATTTTCACTTACCTCTATTTACACAGTTTCACAGGGTTCTCCTTCAGTAAAACATATTTATTGAAACTTTTGGCAATTTCCTTAAGTCATTTCTCACACACATTATAAAACTCTAACTTTAAAAATCTTCTCTCCCGTACATCTGTAAGAAAAATTAAATTCATAAATATGAAGACCTCTATAAAGGTTATATATTTCATGTTCTTCCGGATACGGGTGTTGACTCTAATGTTGGGTCAAAATGGTCACATAGTGTTAATGCATACAATCTTAATCAAAGTACTGAAGAACTGGCGGGAGTTGATTTTGTCGATGTTTATTTATTTTAAAATCAATGATATGTTATTTTGCATGACAGGTACATGTATACGTAGTTTCTAATTTGAATAACGCATATTTTTATAATATGAATTTTTGAACTTTTTCGACTAGAATGTCGAGAAACCTCCATATGAATCATGTTAAATAATATTTAAAAATAACATTAATTCAATCAAACTATGTATCAGTGGTAGAAATATTTCTCGAAAATTGTATGGATCCAAGCAATATTGAACTCTAGTCTCGTTCAACCAAACGCTCGGCTGACACCGTAAATCTCCGACAAGGGTTTACGGAGACAGTCGAGCGTCGAGTTGAACGAGACTATATTGAACTCTGGCGTAGGAATACATACGACTACAAAAAATATTTAAATTGTTCGTACCATTTAAAATCTGACTATTTTTAAGGTATGTGTAAATAAGTTTCCTTGAAAAACAATGCTTTAGCATACATTACATCGAATTCATCAATTATTTTCAAGAACGAAGTCTTGTCAGGAGCAATGATTTGTGCTGAGGTCCAAACACTGTTTCACTTTCGGTTTGTCCGAGTGACTGCATAGGAGAGTTGATTAAAAATCAACTCCCAAAAATCATCTTATCTACTTTCAAGAATTTTTTAAACTGAATTCATAATTATGTCGACCAGGAAGCTCTCTACCAAAATTGTATATTTCATGCCCCACGGGGTACAGGATTTGACTTGACTCTGGGGACGCTGGATGTATAGTGTTAATCCATATAATGTTTAAAAATAATCGGCTCTACTTCCAAACAGCTGAATTCATAATTTTGAAGACCAGGAAGCCCTCTACCAAAATTATAAAAGGCTTTATATGATTCGAGTCTGAACTTGAATAAACGTCGTCCAAACAGAATTTGTCACAAAAGGTCATAATTGCAGAATAAGGGGTAGGAGTGATTCCTGTTGCAGTATCTCCCTTAAATGCCAAGAAAGTTGCCATGAAAATTTTATGTTTTTAAGCACATGCTAAGATTGATATATTAAATATTTTAAAAGAATTTATTGACAATATTTTTGTGTGCCATCCCATTTTGTTCAAATATAGAAATCAAAAATTTAAAATTTGAAGTGATTTGTTCAGTAATTTATTGATAAAGTTATTATATTGCTATGTAAAAAGCCAAAGTTGAAAACAATTTTGAAATTTGTTTTCGTTCTAAAACTTAATGAATATGATTTGCAAATAAATTCAATCAAATTAGGTAATTATTGCAAGAATTTGAAATTGTTAATAGAAAAAAATCATAATGGCAGAAAAAAGGGAGTAACTCCTATCAAAAGATCTCCTTCGCAAGGTAAGAAAGTAGTCATGAATATGATATATGTTGTTGGGGACATCTTCATGTTAATGTGTTATATAAAAGCAAAAAATTCATTGACAAATCTGCCAGCCCCTGTTCCTCCTTAACAGAGTAGATGCTACATACCTGCAACTACTGCAAATAAAATATTGCAACTTTTTATGGTAAACAATTATACTGAACTACAAGTTGATTTCTATTGTCTACACATTAAAAAATGTACAGTTTAAATCAATAGCTGTTCAACTAAATGCTATCATCTCGTATTTTATACTTCATTGTATTTTAGAATTATTATCAGTCAAACTCTTCATTTTTTGTAATATTGTTGACAGTTCCGCTAGGTATTGCATTGAGAAAACATGCCGAACAGTCATCAACATATGTGTCCTTTGGGGCTGAATATGCAGTAGACGGCAACAGAGGTACATACCTTCACCAAGACAAGTGTGCACACACAGGGGGTGGCGACACCAATCCCTGGTGGAGGGTGGATCTACTGACTGTGTATACCATCACATCTGTCAGAATACACAACAGAGCAAAAGACCATGTAGGAGGTAAATGTACAAAGTCTCAGCATAGCAAAGTAGAAATGTAATGGATCGATACAATATGGTATTGATATTTTTACTGTAATGGTCAATTACCTCGACAACATCATTGAATTAATAGCGTAAAAGTAAACGTTATCATTTAGTTTCTGGGTTTTTTTTGCAGGAAGAATTTTAATACTTATCAAGTTTAATTTGTCTCAAATGTGTCTTTGTGAAGCCATTCTTAATCTTATATAACATGCAAAAGAGTAATGAAATGAGAAAACAAATTATTGAAATTTGGAAAATGCCTTTCTTAAAATGTTATTTTTTCATTCATTTCTGGGTGTTGGTTTTAATCAACTCTCCTATGCAGTTACTCCGACAAACCGAAAATGAAACAGTGTTTGGACCAAAGCACAAATCATCGCCGCTGACAAGAATTAGTTCTTGAGAATAATTGATAAATTCGAAATAATGTATGCTAAAGCATTGTTTTTCAAAGAAACATATTTATAAATACCTTGAAAATAATCAAATTTAAAATGTTACGAACAATTTAGATATTCGTTTTAGTTGTATGTATTCTTACGCCAGAGTTCAATATAGTATCGTTCAACTCGACGCTCGGCTGTCTTCGTAAATATTCGACAAGCAGAGACTCTTGCTTGTCGGAGATTAACGGCGGCAGCCGAGCGTTTGGTTGAACGAGACGAGAGTTCAATATTGCTTGGATCCATAAATTCTCCAGAGATATTTCTATCACTGATACATAGTTTGATTAAATTAATCTATCTTTATATATAACTTAACATGATTCATATAGGGTTTTATCAACATTTTGTGTCGAAAAAGTCCAAAAGTTCATAATATAAACATGTGCTTAATTCAAATACAGATTAGAAACTACATTTACTTGTCTTGCAAAATAACATATCATTGATTTTAATATATATAAACATTGATAAAATCAACTCCTGTCAGTTCTTCGGTACTTAGATTTGATTATGTGTTTTCACTTTTCAAGATTATACAAACCGTCTACGAGATGTTACCGTCACTGTTGGGCTGACTGAATCAGATGTCAACACTCCTTGTGGTTTCTTTGCTGGTCCCGGAACTGGGTCACAGCTAGCGGTCGACATCTACTGTCCGACGTCACCTCAGGGGAGATTCGTAAAGATCTCCAAGACAACCGAATATCTCGCACTTTGTGAAGTTGAAGTGTTTGGTGTATCCGTATAATTATCATATTCACTTATGTTCCAAGGTATCACACCGGTGATTGTTTTTTTACTATATACCACTTTAGAGGTAAAAAAAAATCAGTTTGTTTTTCTCTTGACGAAATATTCGTAGGAAATGTTATTTGTTCTTATCAGCTGACAACAAAAAAGGGCACATGATACGGCTTTCTCTCAAAATATCTTCAAACCTCAAAACCACGTGTTTTCCGTTTGTATGTAAACAGACTGCACACTCCAAGATAGTTGCTTTTCTGCGTTGAAAGAAGTAGTCCCTACAAAAATGATCAATTTTAACATTTTTTTTTTAAAAAATGAGTAAAGGAAAATATTAAAATGTATATATATGAAACAACAATTGACTAATTCATTTTGATTCGTCGATTACCGGTGTTATACCTAAAGCTTGATGTTAACTTATCGTGTTTTTTAAGAGTCTGATATTGCACCTCTTAATGCGGCTGTTTTTATCGCGTCTGATTAATAGTGTTGCCAAGTCTTACTTATATTTACAATTATTTTTAAAGCTGCACTTTGGATTTGCTATATTTGTTAAAATTAATTAGTCCGTGCAGTATATATTTAACTGTGTGCCTTTATATTTTATTCAACATTTGAAAAAAAAAACAACATTCAAATTCGCTTATAGAATGTGTAAGGTTCTACTCTTTTTTATAACTATGGAGTCATTAAATAACAAATAAGGTTTTTTTTTTAATTTTTCTTTTAAACAGAACAATAGAGAGAACATTTCTAAATAACTTTTTTTCTGATTGTGTCGTTTAGATTGAAAAACAATAAAGACAGGATAAAGTTTACTGTCTCTGTGTGTGCTGATTGGATTACATGTAAGGTAGTAGATATCAGTTAAGTACATACACCTGTATTGAAAACATTGAAATGATAATCCAATATAAACGCTCGTTTTTCATACACGAGTAAATAAAACCAACACCGTTAAAAGTTTCCATAGTTCTGACACATTTCTGTTACGGGGACAAAGGCATTATCGCTATTCCTAAGAAAATATTTTAGCGGAAAATTATCCTGGTTTGTAGCCATTTAATATGTTTCAATAAAGATGAAAATAATAGGGGGGGGGGGCGCATAGTAAGATTTTATTGCTACCCTCCCTGGACCAATTGCTCCACCAGCTCCTGCCAGGGATAGAAGTCATCACATCACCTGACATGTTCCTTGAGGTGTACTCCCATACTCGTCATCCTTTAGATCCCAGAAAACTAACGACATTACATAGCTGGGCTAACAAGGCTTAAAAGGAAAGGAATGGAGAATGTAACATATGCTATGGGGAAGATAACCATCTGCAGATAAGTTGTAAAAGATGTCAAACCATAAAGGTCTGTTGTCGCTGTGTTGTAGGGATATACCAGAGCATTAAATCCTGCTCTGTGTGTAGATTTAAGGGAGAGTTTTTGGCTGAAGAAAAAAGAAAAAGAAAAAAGATCCAACGGCCCTTTTAAGGGCCACCAATATTTTACGAAAAGTTGCTATTACTTTGCAAAATAAAATAAAATATGAAACACCAATCACACTTCCCTCATACACCAACATGTATTCTTACGAGTCTCTATCTCCTTTTAATAAAAACACGAATTTACTATGGTCGTAGCGGGTCCTTCTAAATGGGGAAAACTGAATTTGTTAAAAAGTTAATATTAAATAAACATTGGATTTCCCCTCCCCCCGAAAAAAATGTTTGGTGTTATCAAGAATGGCAACCCGCTTACGCATCTGTACAAGATCAAGTAAAGTTTATTCGTAATATTCCATAAAACGACGAGGAAATAGTAGCTGATTTTAGTGTCCGTCACCTTTTAATTTTTGATGATATGATGGGAGAGAAAGCCATCGAATCTATTCTAGATTGGTATACTCGCAAAACTCACCACCGCAATACTAGTGTAATTTACATTACCCAGAATGTGTTTGATCGAGCCGTTCAACACCGCACGATTAGTTTGAATACTCATTACATGGTGTTGTTAAAAAATCCTAGAGATAAATCTCAAATCACGGTATTGAGTCGACAAATAGACATGCAGAATTTAATGTCTGCTTATTGAGATGCTACTTGTGTCCCTCACGGGTATTTTTTAGTAGATTTAAGTCTACAAACTCCCGACGAATCGAGAATAAAAAGTCAAATGTTTGAGAATTGAATGGTTTACATGCCCAGAGAATATCAATAATGGAAGCATAAGGGTGTGACTATCTTTACGATATAGGACATCATGGCAAGACAAAATAAAATTTTGAGACTACTGAAACTTTTACAAGGAGAAAAAGATCCTCAAAAAAGACAAGAAATCATCGAATTGAGTCGTAAGACTTTATTGAAATGGTTTCTGATTAGAGCTAAGAATTTACTGAAAGGATCTATTCCTGTCGACAAACAGACTCAACGTTTTATCGAGAAACATCGGGATGATTTGAAAACGATTGCTGACAAAAAATTCAATAAAGATAATGGATTGAAAGCCATATTGAAACGAGGAGGAGATGTATTCTTGGGAGGGGTCATCATTCGTAATTTATTACAATGTTATTTGAATAAAGAGAGAATTGCTTAACCTAAAAAACGTAAATTAAATAGTGTTGTGGGAGTAAATCTCAATCCAAGGTGGATAACGAGAGAAAAAGATATTAAAGAAAAAAGATTTTGTGAAGACCCCTCCTATTAGGAATGACTTACCTGATTGGCTCCAGAAGCAAGTAGATTTATATCGTCAAGATCAAACAGATCGATATCACCAAGATCGAACCCTTAAAACCCTAGCGCTGAAAAAACAATTACCGGATTGGATTTAAGATCAAATGTTCATTTCAATAAAATAAAACAGATTTAGATCAAACTTTTCCCTACTTTGATGATAAAGCTATTCACAAAATGGATAGGACCATGCAAGGACCCATAGGAGTCGCCAGAACTTCAGATAATATAATGACTTCTACACTCATCAAAGCCATGCACTCAAGCTACCTCTCTGTTTGAGGATATTATTTCTTTTTCTCATTTACTGCGACCCGCCACTCCTACTAAACCCTCTCTGATATTAAAAAAAATTAAATACATTTTTTACTTTATGGTCATGATGGCACCACACTAGAGCCTGAACGCCTAACCCAGGGGTCTTGAATTTCATAATTTAGGTAGAAGGCTTCATGGACATCATAACTATGCAAACAGTTTTTTTCCTCACAAGTGTGGGAGTAGAGAAGACGATTTTTGATGAAAATGTTGTTTCTTTTTGCATATTTGGACCCACATGTGGTGCCCCGGTGGTTGTAAAACCATGAATTTCACACTTTAGATTCCTCTTACCATAGAAATGCCTCACACCAAGTATGGTAACAATCAGCCTTGTAGTTTTTAAGAAGTTAAAAATGTAAAATTGTTAACGCACGACGACGGACGAAAACGGACAGCAATTTACTCAGATGACCTAAAAAATAAAACAGCTTGAACAGATTATTCCCTCAGTAACCATGCATGCCATAAACATTCTGGAGGCGAATTTTCATCACTTAATCTTGCACTTGTATTTGCATGCGAGTGCATTCATGCCCTCTCGGAACATTCTATTGGGTTTAATTCGTTATTTGAATTATGTATGTGCCTTGCTCAAAACATCAGGACATTACCAATGATACAGACAGTTTTGCAGAAAATTACGATTAGCTGAATTGTTCTTAGATACAGATGATGATGATGAATCTACTGTATCCAACAAAAGTGACTTTATGCCTCCTAAAGGTAGGAACCAATATTTGGATTAATTTATTGATACAGTGAAAACATTTCCTATAGAACAACTTAGCGGTGAAAGTACAACATAAACAAATTAGAGAAAGATGCAATCGAAAACTTAAAAAATGATGAAAACATTATCATTACAGAAGCAGACAAGGAAAGCGCTGTGGTCATAATGGATTATGATTATTACAAATAAGTATACCTCTCTGTACTAGAAAATAGTACATACTATGAAAAACAACCATCAGATGATAGTGAGGAAGACATGCAAAAAACTAATATAAGTGAATACGGACAACACCTGACAGAGAAGGAAACCAAATATTTGTTGTCATATAACGTTAAAACTAGTAACTTTTATGGTTTGCCTAAAATACACAAACGCCAGAACATTAAGGACAACTGCAAAGTTTCCGAATCTACATACATCAACGTTACTAGTCCAGATGATCTCACAATAAGACCCATAGTTGCAGGACCAACGTGTGAAACCCACAGAATAAGTAACCTATTGGATTAAAACCTGATATTTCCAAAGTTCAGAGTTATATAAGACACTGTGGATTTTCTTAATACCATTCCTGAAAAAATCAACCCTCAATCAATTCTTGTTTAATTTGATATCACCAACCTGTATTCCAATATTCAACATGATGTAAAAAGAAAATAGATACTTAATTAATATATCAAATTCATTGCTTGTCAAATTCGTTTTTTTTTTTGTCTTTAGAACATCAAAGGATTTGTGATAGTAGAAGGGGAAATCCGGATTCTGTCGTCAAAGTTTTCGGACACTGGTAGAACAAATTCTTTTTCAGTTTCTTATGGTTAATGCATAGATAACCACACTCAGTACCTTCAACAGGAAAAACGCCAAGAAACTGAAGAATAATTCATTGTTCCGAATTCTACGAGTCCATTCCCACCCAATCGTTAGACTCGAACTCAAAGCCGATGCTGTTGTAAGTGCCGCCCCCCCCCCCCCCCCCCCCCATACCATACATGCATCCGTATTTTTACATGAGCAAAATATATAAATCCCCATAATCGCTAAAAGTCAATTTTTACATGATATGAAATTTTAAAAGTGATTTGTATCTAAAATAAAACACAATTACAATTTTCATATTTCAGATAATGAACACAAGTGGAAGTTTGACATAAGGGGAGAAGGTCGCATTAGAGGAATTCCGTCGGCCACGGATTTTATCAATGACGGATGCTTCATTGATACGTTTTGTCGCCCGGTTACGTGATTGTCTAGAACCAATAAGATGTCGCGTTATTTAAAATAATCATATTGAGGTATAATAATTGCTTTTATAAAACCTGGTTCAATACTTAAATAAAATACCTGATCAGATATAAGATTTTGTCATGGATTAAAATTTGTAACTCCTTTATAGCATTTTATGTGCTTCTGTTTTTGGAATTGTAAACTATGTAGAATAATCCCAAATAGCAAGCTTATATTAGCCTAGCGTTGGGCCGATTTTATCATTTACGTGGGCGCCAATGTCGAAAAATAACATCCACCCAATTTAATTTTGCTCATCGGCGCAACATTGCGTTTGTGGGACGTTGGCCATTGTCAGTAAATTGACAGTTTTAATGTTGGTGCAACGATTTAATCCAACCAATATTCCCCAAACTTTGACCTTATAAAACAATCTCACAAAGATTGATAGTAAGTTTAATCTTAATTGTTTTCTTACAGAAAAGTAATCAGTATTCGAATTTTCGATAAATAGTCGATCTATAAACTTCCACATCCCTTCAATCTTCTTCATTGTTTTCTCTACTCCTATTTTCATCCCCTTTCCCATAAAGATGTATAAAGAATTACCATTAATGTGTTTGGTCACTATCTTTAGTTCAGTTCCAGCTTAGTTCTCTAGTTCTGACCTCGTTGAAAACTTCAAAAGCCCGTTCGCAAACTGCTGCTTTAATGTAAAAAAAAATTCATATAAAATGGAAACAAAAAAAAACTTATATATATATATATATATATATATATATATATATATATATATATATATATATATATAAAATTGCATTTTCATAATAAAAATAATAATGCGGAGAAAACCTCAATATATTACGACTTAAAATCTCTACAGTTTTTACATTTTTGACTTATTCTCCAAAACCACTGGGCTTTTTATTAAACAAATTTAATGTCTTCGAACTGCAATGATTATCGGATTATCCCGTTAAAAAGAGGCTTAGTGTTTTAGATATGATTATATATGAAGAAAATTTGACAACCTTTAATTAAGAATTTTACTGTTTACATTGTTGAGACATTTTATATATTACATCATTACATATGCTTTAATTATAGCTATTGTTTCTTAGGCAAGCGATGTGGCCCATTGGCCTCTAATTATGAAAATATTTTGCGAAATGTGAACCTTTTCATCATGGAAAGACAGAAAAAAAATCAAAAACACCTGTCCAAAGAAAATACCTATCTTTCAAAGTATCTACCATCATAATTGATAGAATGGATCAGAGTAAAAACACAAATTCCACACTTTGAGCATGACAGTGAATTTACCTCCAGTATGTGGAGGTTGTGTGTGCACTTGGTTAGTGTCACATTATATTACATTGGAATTTTGTATATGGCTTTTCGAGCTATTTGAATACAGCCTACTCAATCAATCTGACATTATCTGTTCCCATGACATTTTTTTATATGCTTAACGAATCGCTAACAGGTGTATTGTACTTGCAAAAAGACAATTGCCCAATAAAAAAACAAAAACAGGTTTTCATTATAAACACAATACGGATTATAACTTAGATATATTAATTAAACTATCAAAATATTGATAATGCCAATTGGGATATCTTAAACAAAAGGGTATTGCTCTATTACATGTCATCCACCTGTGGATTTGTTGGAAATTGTAACATAAGAGTGAGCATAATTGCCATCTTTGGACTGGCTTTATTATCAATGACATGCAGCTTCTGATCCCTTGTTTGAAAAAAGAGGGTTTTCTTTTTCAAAACAGATACTAGTAGGAGGCTATTTGAAATAGCTACTAGTTATACATCTACACAAATCCTTTCTAGTAACATTAAAATATATAGTCAATTTTGAACCATAACCTTATCTTTTTAAAAAAAGGTATGTGTTGGCTTTTATGGCCTACCTGGTAGAGAGAAAGATATTCAGGTAAGTTAAAATATCTTTCCTAATGGTGGGTCACATTCACGAGGATTTAGACCAGATGTTCTTCAAATAAGAACATAAAGTTAATATATACACGCTGAAATAGATTTAGCGCGTTATCTCCTACGTGTAGTATAGTAAGATAGTCCATCGATTACCATCACAATTCATATCTAAAGATTGCAACTTTGATCACTAACATCACTACTCTTATAATAAGGTTTCACAGGCAGAAAGTTCATTCAAATGACATACTTCCAAGCTTGGTTATTGTCAGCCTCATAATAATTTTAAAATCCATAACAATTTTGTTTAAATCGATAAAAACTGTTAAAGTCACCTCAGTTATGGATGGACTACATTAATCAATAATTAGGGCCCCGCAAGGATTTGCGGGTGCCCTATAGTAATCGCTGTCTGTCCGTCCTTTTGTCTGTCCGTCTGTTACTCTTCCGTCCACAAATTTTTCTGTTTTTTTTTCTAATAACGTTTTTATGGTTGCCCAATCAAGTTCAAATTTGGTATGGTAGTTCAGTAGGCAGAAATACATATTTTGATGCTAAGTTTGGTTCTCTATGTCTTCTGGTTTGGAGCTGGGGTGGTGGGGTAGATTCCTTCACTATGCATAAGAATGAATCGGCAAAGAGAGATAACTGCTGAGAATGTTACCATTGTATACTAGGAAGGCTGTGCAATATTTGTCCTTTGGGATTAATTAACCTTCCACAGGAAGAAAATCCTAAGCTTGATCTTTATCTGTCACATTGAGATTAATTACTGCACTGCCTGTGTCTGCAAATGAACTTTGTTTTGAAGTTAAGGTCAATTTTGAATGATGTGTAGTATTGTGTACATTCTTTAAAATATTGATTTAAAATATAATATTCATACTTTATTTTAGTTAAAATACCGTACACAATGATTTATGATAATTTTATTGAATTCTAAAATCAAGATATATATTAAGATATCCTTTTTCACTATTTTATTTTTTTATTATTTATTTTATTTTTTTTCTGCCTTAATGCTGTTAATTTTAACAGGTAATCAGATAATAACCCCATTCTGTCATTTCTGGAAAAAAATCTTATTGTAAATTTAGAAGAAAAGGATTAGAGAGCAGAACAATTAGCCCCCTGGGATTAATTATCTTGCCTGCAGCAGAAAATTTAGAGGCTTATCTCTATCTGTCATATGAAGATTAATGAACACCTTTGTCTGTAACTGATGTTTGTTTAGAAGTTGAGATCAACCCTTGGTGATACAATGTATTTGCATTCACTGAAGGCTTGCATTTTATAAAACACCTAATTAAATCTTTTTTAAATACACATTTAATTTATTTTTTTTATAAGACATGAGGTTATCCCTGTTTTATGCAGATACAAGGTTACTATTTAGAGTTTTTGGACATTCAGGAACTATCTTGAAATTTTAAAAATACAGTTGTTACTTATAATTTTCATATTTTTTTTTTTTAAATGTTAACAAATTAAACTCTCATTCCATGAGCTGTACCCTTATATTTTTACCCCTCAGTTTATCACTTTAATTGTTGGAGGAAAATCATATCCAACTACAAATCATGAGATCCTATATATTGCAGTTCTTTACATCTTATGCCGGGCATTTATTTTTCATCATTGTTAATATTAAGAGGATGGAATTCAAAGTTTTTTTCACTTCTGTATATTAATTGTCATAGCGGGGCCCTTCCTGACTGGTCAGTTTTTGTCCCCCGCCGCAACGCGGAGCGGGGACATAGAAATGCCGGGCGTCCGTCCGTCCGTCACACTTTTTTGTAAGCGCTCTCATGCCTACAAATTTTGACGGATTTTCATTAAATTTATAACAAATGGTTATACCACTATTACCTTGGTCAAGTTCGAAAATCAGCATTAGTCGATACTTTTTGTTGGCGTTATGGGACTTTGACCACAATCATGATTCCGTTTTATCCAAAAATTGACCTTGTAAGCGCTCTCATGCCTACAAATTTTGACGGATTTTCATTAAATTTATACCAAATGTTTATACCACTATTACCTTGGTCAAGTTCGAAAATCAACATTAGTCGATACTTTTTGTTGGCGTTATGGGACTTTGACCACAATCATGATTCCGTTTTATCCAAAAATTGACCTTGTAAGCGGTCTCATGCCTACAAATTTTGACGGATTTTCATTAAATTTATACCAAATGTTTATACCACTATTACCTTGGTCAAGTTCGAAAATCAGCATTAGTCGATACTTTTTGTACTTTTTGTTGGCGTTATGGGACTTTGACCACAATAATGACTCCGTTTTATCCAAAATTTGACCTTGTAAGCGGTCTCATGCCTACAAATTTTGACGGATTTTCATTAAATTTATACCAAATGTTTATACCACTATTACCTTGGTCAAGTTCGAAAATCAGCGTTAGTCGATACTTTTTGTTGGCGTTATAGGACTTTGACCACAATAATGACTCCGTTTTATCCAAAAATTGACCTTCTAAGCGCTCTCATGCCTACAAATTTTGACAGATTTTCATTAAATTTATACCAAATGTTTATACTACTAATACTTTGGTCAAGTTTGAAAATCAGCCTTGGTCGATAGACTCGATACTAGTTTACTGCTTGACCGGCGGGGGACCTTGGAATTCTATTCCTGTCTAGTTTACTTTAATAGATTTAGTTACTGGTTGATTCGCCATGCTGCAACAACCCTAGAAAAGTTGATAACGGCGTTCGAGAAATGGTTCTCCCCCAGACCAACTAGCATCAGGACCTCTGATGTGTACAACATCACAGAATGGCTGACCCGACATATAAATGCAATTAAGAACCACCATCGACCCCACGTCTTTAAAATAACGTCTGATGAGTCTGGCAAGGCTAGACTCTTTTGGAAGGAAAGATCCACGGACAAAGTGACAATTCATTAAATATGTCACTCTATGGAGGAGGGGTTTGGTAAATTAAAGATAAATAATATTATTTTTTTGAGATTATTCATAATCCTTATTTTCACTAGAATGCAAGACTTTTTAATTGTATAATTTAACATGTTTTAGAAATAGAATGAGACTACTGAGTACCTCTTAAAATTTGAGGTGGATGTGAACCCGGCATAATTCCCCCCTCCTTTAACGAAATACATGAGAATATCGACAATCAAGACTAGTTTCAAGTATTTCGCAAAGGAGGATGACAAGGAATGTTGGAGTTGCTTTTTCCAACATTATTATGCCAATGGTAAGTAGACTGCCAATTGCAATCAAGATTAAATGAAAATTATTATTATTTTACAAGTGAACTTTTTGTTATTCTAGACACCATTCCATCATGGCCATTAGAGGACTTGGCTGCAGAAAAACGAAGTAAGCTGAAAATTTACTTTGATATTAGATATATTTAGTTTAAATCTGCGCTGCAAATTAGATTTTCACTTGTAATTGAATTGGCGTTTACCTAGGATTATTTATTTTTTTTTAATTTGAGTTTCCAATATGTCCGATTGAACAAGCATTATTCAATTCTATTTACTTGCCTTTTCTATTTGAAGAACAAATGAATTTTAAGACTTATCTTACATTACAGAGAAACACTCACGTGCAAATGAAGATTTTCAAGAAACCCCTATACACTGGTAAGTTTATTTATTAAGAACCTAATATTTATTCATTATTCATGATATACCTAAAATGCATTTTAGAACGTTATTATTTTGTTAACATAAGTTGATATCCGAAAAGGCGCTACCGCTACTAAACCTAGGCTTGTCAGTAATGTTGACTTCGTCCTGTTGGACATACCATAATATGCCGGCGAATGGCCGCAGCTGTGCCAAGTAGTCAGTGTAGCTGGAGACCACTTCACAGTGCATTGGTAAAGAGGTTCCAAAACTACCGCCTGGACACCATGCAAGAGAAGAATTCCAGGAACGCGAGGAAAGCAAGAGGCATGGACAGAGAAAATCAACAAACAGCAGATATGGTCCTCAGCTTTTAAGCTTACACCTTCAGGACATATTCCAAAAAAGATAATTAGAGACGAACTAGAGTCGTATGAACATTATTAATACATGTATCATCCGTAGGTGTATATTTTATAAATTATATCTGGAGTGTTTCTATCGGGGGCGGAAATGTGACCGCTCCATGTACATATTATATTGTGTAGTAATATTTCATCAATTATATCTGGAGTGTTTCCATCGGGACGGAAATGTGACCGTTCCATGTAATGTTTATAACATTGTGTAATATATTTCATAAATTATCATATGTCGTAATCACAGTGCTTACATCACCAGTCCGTCCATTAGGTGTCATACGATAGAAGCGTCCAAAATGTCTTGGAGTTTTTTTTTTAGAAAAATGAGAGCGTATTCGTGTTATTAAATGGTCGGAAGGTTGTTGATTAAGACAGTGGGGAAGAGTATGGACCTATAGAGACAATTGACCATGGAAAAAAAGCGGATGAGTTTTGGGCGAGTTTTTTTTTTATTCAATCATCATTGTCATCTTTTGCATAATATGCACTAACGCCAATTTTTATAACAATGAATAAAAAAAGGTGAAACTTGACATAAGCCTCGGAACCGGGGGAGTGGGGGCTTAGCCACAGTCTTTTTGCAACGTAAGACCTAACCATCAGGATTAGAAATTTCATGATTTTGGGAATTAGCGGGTATTTTTTCTGTTTTGCTTCTGAAGATTCCTGTTAATTAGTCTATCCCCTTCCCCTTTTCAGTTTGCCTCCGACGGCACTGCTTGAAAATTAATCCATCATATAGGCATGAGATATTGGCATATGTGTACATCCGCTCTCTCTCTCTCTCTCTCTCATATAATTTTAGGAAAGTAAACACGAATGGAGTGTTCACACTTCAAAATAATAATATAGCCTCTATAAGGCAAAATAAAATTATTTTTTTTTATCCTAATCCCCACAGGCTCCTCTGAAAATGGCCCGCCCCGATGTATTTTATTTCATATATAACAATATTATATCGTGCATTGTGTCATTCACCAGGTTCTACAAACACCTTATTCCAGAATAAATAAAAGAAAGTTGTGTGAACCAATTTGCAGGGGGAGGGGGGGGGGCTCTTTTCAAGTTTTGAAATTTTCGGAGTTCTTCAATTATAGGACTAACTGCTACACCCGGTTTTCCATTATCGTTTTTGACCCTCTAATGTTATGAGGGTCACAATTAAACTATATAAGTAAAGGTAAAAAGGTTATCAGTACCGCACTTTGTCTTCATTTCACACTGAGCATCTTATATTTCGTGTTGAATTGTAAAAATGCAATTTGCTGTTTTTCTCCTGTTCGAAATTGTTGGACTGTCGGCCCAACATTGTAATAATGTGAACCGTTGTTGTCGGGAAACCGCTCGCGGGTTTAATTGCTCCTTGAAGAGGGATCCATGTTCCTGTATCTTTATATGCGGGGAGGCGGACAACACGATTGTGGATATTGGCCGAGCCACCCATAGAATATTTGCTTCTGAGAAACTAATTGTCCACCAGCAGAGAATATTTTAAAAAAGGGGGGAGGGATGTTACGAGTTTGCAACTGTTAATGAGTTCGAATCCACCTGGGACTTTTGTTCATGTTTATAGAATGAAATTTTTGAAAATATCACTTTTATCTAAAATTGCACATTTTTTCGCCTATTTGGCATATATACTTCTTATCCATTATGCTTTCTATCATTAATAAGTAATTTTTTGCTGATTTGAGAAACTATTTCAAGGTATAGTGAGACACCTTAATAACCTACATATGAAATATCCACTTTATATATGCGTCTCTCCAAAAGCTAGAGAGCGGAAACGGAGAGTTTGTCGTTTTTTCTAAGTTCAAGAGGCTTAATTGTATTCGGCGCGTCCGCGCAACAGATTTTGTTTGAAAATTAAATTACCGATTATACAATTTTATTTTCATCGGGCACGATGTTTCACTCTGCCAGAATGAGTATTGAACAACGATGGTAATTGATTCACAAAGTAATAAATACTCCTGATATCAAACAGTTTAATTTAGATGGGGCGCTTGGTGTCTTTTTCAATTAAAATAGTTTAGAAACATTTAGTATAAGAGAATTTAGAGATGACAAATGAGTGAAAAAATCTGAAACTGTTGTAATACTGGGAATTTCGTTTCTTTGATGTGTTCGTTATAATATAATTTTTCGTGTTTTGTTAAAAATATTCCTTGCGATAAAACAAAATAGTGTAACACATGTACATACATAGGTCTACTGCCATATTGTAAGCTATGGTCAAAAAACAGCTACATTAACTTGTGCTTTCTTTTTAGGAATACAGTATGGATGACACATTGACAAATTATAGTGATGTGCACTTGCGGGGAAGTGGAGTCCGAATTGGAAGTCTAAACAAATAGAAATAAAACAGAATGAATAAAGTCACTTAGAAACTTTATCTGTAATACTTGTATTTTGAAATTAATATATTTTATCAGACTAAATATTGAGGTGAAGTAGGATTTTTGGCCAATTAGAGGAGGATGTGTCTTTTGTGTAGACAAAAGTTTAGTGAGGAAACAATCCGCTAATTGAGTGCTAACAAACACTTTTCAGACCTAAGAAGAATATCAGGGAAATTACATGTAATGCTGTTGTCACTCACAACAGCGATCACTAGCTTAAAATTTTCCCTCTTAACTTATGCAAGTCTGACCAGGAAATTATAGTTGCCGTCATTGAAATTTGCACAACATACATGTAATGGATTAGATCAATACATAACATGGTTTATTTAATGACTATTTTGAAATAGCAGGGCCAGGAAGGACCTTTGCCATGTACTGGTCTTGTAAACCTTGCAAAGTTTCAACACAAACTAATTAGTTTCAACAAAGATCAGCCTTTTCGTAAATAAAAAGTATGGCCTGTTAAATACTTCTGATAAAAAGGAAATTGCGATAAAACTTGTAAATGGTTTGGTGAATCTGTAATTAGAAAATGTAACTTTTTGCTTGGTATGAAATATTCAAAATTTATATTCAAATGCCTTTTAGTAGAGTTTAAAACCAGATACTCCATCTTTCTACATCTTTACGGTAGAGAGGTTGACTAAACATTATGCAAAAATCCCCATATTCTTTTCTTCATTTTTCTCAGAAATGACTTGACAGTTAATAACAGCATTTCCATACAGTTTACAGAAAATACCATATATTTCACATTCAGATATGCGTTTAATTTTAAGCAAATTTTAATAAAAATGGATTATTTCCTTATTTGGGGTCATATGACAAATTTCGATGGTTGAATATTGCACATCACTCGTAGCATTTATTATTATATACTACTTTTCAAAATATTTCTCAGTAAAGTGAAAGAAAGACTTAAGAGCCCGTATGGCCCCTAAATTGAAGGGCCATCCCCTTTTTCTTGGCATCATATAAAAGGTCTTTTGATATTTAACATATTTTGTTCAACAAGTGTTTAGAAATTCTTTGCCGTTTTTGAGCTATCTGGTATAGGACGTTTTAGGGGCCGTCCCCTTATCTCTTATTTGTGGCTAGATAACGAAACTTTTATGATTGAATATTGTTTGAAACTTCATTCTAAGCATCTTTTATTCTATATCGCTTTTCAAAATGTTTGTCGGTTTTTAGTTATAATTGATCGAAGTTTTGGACTTCTGGGCCTTTAAAACCCTAAATTACGTAACACATGATAAAAATTTTATAATGTATAGTTTTATAAGTGAAAGATGAACATTTTTGCCTCTTAAACATATTACAAAATATTTGTCAGTAAAGTGCTATGGAAGAAAGACTTTAGAGCCCTTATGGCCCCTAAATTGAAGAACCAGCCCCATTTTCTTGGCATCATATCAAAGGTCTTTTGATATTAAACACATTTTGTTCAACAAGTGTTTAGAAATCCCTTGCCGTTTTGAGATATCTGGAATAGGACATTTTAGGGGCCGACCCCTTACATGTATAGCGACAAGAGTCTAGTTTTTTGTACTGTTTGCTAAGAAAATGAATTCAATTTTTAAAGTATCAGCAATAAGGGGAAAATATTATATTTTTTTTATACTTGTAGATTGTATGTATACTTGCAAGTTATGAACCTTAATAAGAATTTGTAAGATGTATGTTTAAGTTTTATCAACAAAGGTTTAAATGTATTATTTTATATAAATAATTTATAACTATTTCATTTTTTAGGGAAAATGTCCAAAAATATGTTTTGGGTTCGAGGTATTCCCTGTGTACCATCCAAACGTTGGTGGCCAGGACAATTTTATTCCTGTAACAGTGTGTACATCAAATCTGACAATGCTTTGTAAGCATAATAGTTTTACTATTTTGAAAATGCATGTATGTGAAATATCCATTGTTTATGCCCTCGCCATAAAATGGCTGGCCCAGGGCATATAGTGATAATACCCTGTTCCGTCATTCTGTCATTTGGCACATCTAGTTCAACATACACATATAGGATGCATGTGGCCTGATTTAAATTACCTTTGTAATCATTACCAACCCTTAATCTAGTTGTTATTAATCCTAGCGACTTTAACAAATATGTTTTAGTTCAGAAGTTTGTGTAGACAGCCATAGAAGTATGTGAGTAGCAAATAAACGCACCATTATGATGTTTCACATTGTTCCTTTGAACAATTCACTTTATCTTTTTACCAGCTGTGAATGTTACTAGCAAAAGTTGAGGGTGTAACTTTTTACTCTCATATGTTAAGGTAACAATTGAAAGTATACCAGCTACAGTATGCTGCACACATACAAATGTTAAATGTTAGGAGGTTTACATTTGAATAACTTATTATTTATAGCTACCTGCTATCTTAACTTAATCATTTATATTTATAGAATAATGCATCGATTTAAATCACTGAAAATAACGAAAAAATGCTGTAGAATTTCACTACCTATATTTTATGTAGATTACCATTAAAAAAAAAGTACCTTTTAAGGTTGGCCAAGAAGTTGCCAAGTATAAGGACATTGGAACAAGTAATAAATAATTCCACTTTCATGTTAACTTTATTTTTGAGAACTTCCAATAATTCTTTTTTTGAAATTATTAAATCAAGAAAAATATTGCAATATTTATGAATTACATTAATGGAAATTATGATAGGTTATTTATATACTTTACCGCCCAAACTCTCCATAAGTGGAAAACACACCGTGTTACTCTCTGAATAATTCTTTTAAGCTCACCTGAGCTGAAAGCTCAACTGAGCTTTTCTGATCAAAATTTGTCCGACGGTTGTCGTCGTTGTTGTAAACTTTTCACATTTTCCATTTTCTGCCCCAGAACCACTGGGCTGATTTCAATCAAACTTGGCACAAAGCATCACTCAGTGAAGGGGATTCAAGTTCGTTCATATGAAGGCCACATCCTCTGTAAAGGGGATATAATTTAAAAATTCGTTGCTAATTTTTCAAAATATTCTTAAGGATTATTAGGCCAGAGGAGCTTACACTTGTGTAGATGCATCCTCAGGTAGTGTTGATTCAAAAGTGTTTAAATCACTGTTCACAGGGGTAAGGGGTGGGGCAACAAGAGGGGGATCAAGTTTTACATGGGAATATATATATAGAGAAAGTCTTTAAAACTCATCTTCTCAAAAACTATTTAGCCAGAAAAACTTGTGTGGAAGCAGCCTCATATAGTGTAGATTTCAGTTTGTTCAAATCATGATCCCCAGAGTATGATGGGGCCATCTTAGGGAGGGGGAATGCAAATTTTTACGTAAGAAGAATTAGAGACAAATCTTTAAAAATCTACTGGAAAAGTATTCAGTCCAAAAAACAGTTGCTTGGTATTTATTACAAAAATATGTGAATAAAAATTGGTAGATTTTTAAAAAAAGTTTTGAGCAAGATCTACTGTACTTAGTTGTCAAGATATTTTAATTTTGATGGCTATTGTTGCTCACGTGAGCTATGTGGCCTCTGGGCCTCTTGTTATTTCTTTTTTTGCTATATTTAAAAAAAATAAACAGCAATGTAAAGAGTTCACCGGGATATGAAGTTTGTTAGTCACGTGATCAAATCCTGTGAAGCCCGAAAAAGACATCGTTCAGAATGTTAAAATTACCGAGATTTTATGTTTACATTTAGTCCAAGTGACAAGAAATAAGTGCATGCTATAGTCATTGTGACATCACGAAAAAGTTCATACAGAATTGAACGTTTTCGCTATTCTATAGATGATACAAGAAAACATATTTACAAATGTAAATATTTAGTTATGAACTTACTGTTTTTATTACTATCCAAAATATAATATAGTTATAAGGCACATATAAAACTGCTAAATAGAATGTGTATCACACTACGGCATTAATACAACTTGAAAACATGTTGACTAACGAATACCGGAACACAATTAACGATGCTATTAAATTACAATTAAGTCATAACCTAGGAAAAGCCCGGAATGTTTTATTCATAGTGTTTTGTAAAGACATGTACCCGGGAGTGAAAAAGTCGCCGATTTAAATGAAAGCTTATATGCCATAAAATCAGGCATCGTTGTCGTGAATATTGCGGACCAAAAAAATTAAATAAAACAGAGCTCCCTGAACCTTTAAAAGCAATAACCATAAGCAGGAACGTATATAAACGGAATAGGCAACTTTTACATTCGCCGTGTTTACTTTCAATGCGCAGAATCACGCGAGCCTTGACAAGTTTGTAGAACTATGGCCGATCCCAGTAAAATATATAGGTTTTTAAAGCGATCTGGTTAGACCATCAGAATTCGAGTAGCATATATTTAGATTTTTTGAGGCGGTACCAGTCAATCCGTTTATGTTGGCATGTTAGTAAAATAATGCAAGGAAAAACTCATCCATTATATACTCGTGTGGGATAGTGATATTTCACCTCGGGGCCAAGATTCACGGTCTAGGACTCGCAAAGCTTCGCCCTAGACCGTGAATCTTGTCCCCTCGGTGGAATTCACTATCCCACACTCGAAATAATGAATGATTTTATTACCTAATCAAAGGGATTTTGTTGTTTTATTACAAATTAAATATTTGCGTCTATTTTGAACTGCCGGTCAATAGACTGCGATCTATTAGACTGCCGGTCAATAGACCTCGATCTATTGAACCGCCGGTCAATAGACTGCGATCTATTGGACCGGCAACGTATTTCAGAACGCGGGTATGTTAATGTTATATCCTTTCGATAGTTCTCAGGGAATGTATATTCCTATACATAGACGCTATTTTTAGTACTTGGTGAAACCAAATACAATGTTATCAAAATGGAGTATCAAATAATCAACAGGTTTAAAGCTTTATATGAGGTAAAAGACTAATGAAAATCTAATGGGTTAAAGACTCCCCCTTCTTTGAGTAAACTAATATTAAATTGAGATGTTGTAATGCATGCAACAGGCTTTGTGCATGTAAAAGATGGAAAAAAAATCTGAGTATATTGAATAATGGCACGAAAACCATCTGCAATATGCAAATTGTAAACCCCGAAAACTAAAAAAGGAATCATGTAATAAAACAATTATTTAATGCTTGAACAGTCAATAGACCAGAATTTTTTCCCTTGATGCAGGGAACAGCACAGTATGATCTATTGCTCTCGGCCGTTGGCCTCGGGCAATAGATCATACTGAGCTGTTCCCTGCACCTCGGGAAAAATATTCTGGTCTATTGACTGCTCAAGCATTAAATAATTGTATACTATTAATCTTCAATTGGTATTGTAAAATCACCATTAAGCTCATTAAAGTCATTCATGTTTTAAAAATTAACAAGACGCAAGAACAACCAATGTAATAGTGTCTAAACAATATTAATTGTTGTTTTGATTTAAGAGGGGAGAGGTAACCATTCCCTATGGCCTCTGTATTCGTGTTCAAAATTATAGGCTATAACCTTTTAATCTAGTGTAATGGATTTTGCTAGACCATTTATGTGGTTGACCTCTATTTGTTTATCAAAGAGCAACATTTCTTGTTCTTGAATGTTGTTCAAAAGATTTTCTTTTCCATTGTTTTTCAACATTGTAACAATTACATCCTTGTAGGCTGTGATAAAGACATTTTGTTCACTTAATTTGAGTGTAAGTGTTGTTCCACCAGTTAGAAGTTGAAAACTTCTTCAAAACCAGGAAATTAACAAGAAACTGAATGACGACATTTTGATAAAAATAAGAGATAATTAAGTCCGCAGAGCAATAGATGGTGATGACTTTATAATGCGTTTTGGTCAAAGATTGTATGAAGAGCAAGGTCATCATCCTCACAGACTTCCATATGTTGCTCAGAAGATGAGAGAACTTGGGCGTCTTCTGAATGTTCTAATATTATTAGATCTCAACATTTTTAGTCTAGAAGATGCAATGAAAGCCTCTAATTGGGACTCCCTTCTTAAAGGTGTTGAAATCGTTTCAGAATTTGATTACAACACACAATCCTATGGCATACCATCCTTAGCACTCAAACATGGCTACAGTCTACTACAGTCTACAGCTGTCAACGACCCATATACATTAATATAGATGTATGTATTACTTATCCTAAGGCATTTTTATTTGGTTATAGAGAGCAGTGAAACACCATTTTTTAGGTTTTAAAGTTCTAGTAAAGCTTTTCAATATATAAGAATGCCTGCATTAGAGATAATTTAATGTTTACGGTAGCTAAAGAATTATAAAACATGTTACAATAAGGTTTAGCGACACTCTACTATCCTCATAAAAGTACCTAATTCCTTCTAAGCAGGCACAGCTGATGTCTGTAGAACATAAAAAAATGAATTGAAGTGAAACTAGTGGGTATTGTTTTTTTTACAAAAAAAACACATGTCTCCCCTTCTCCCCAAGGATTGTTATATGGGGCAAATTTAACAATTGAAAAAGAATGATGTCAACTATATGTTACCCAGACCCAGACAAAATTTTATTATCTTTTTCTTAATTTGACCTTGAGTAAAACATGGTCAAGGTCATATATAAATCAATAGTACACCTAAGTGTATTATTATTGTTCTTTGTTTAAAGTTTGAAGTCCTTCTGTCAAAGTATATTCAGGAGTTGAACAATGAAGTTTTTTTCTAATTTGACCTTGAAATAAAATTTTTAGGTCAAGGTCAAAATTTTTGGTAAGGTTCAACTAGATTATATACCAACTATCCATGATACAAGGTAAAAGTCTGTATGTTAAAGGAGTCTTGTGTTATGGTCCGGACAATATTTTTTGTGAAAAGCCAGACCTTTAAAAGCAAAATAGGTCAAGATCAAAACTTTTGGTGAGATGCACTCCTTCTCATTACCATCTACCTATGTTCCAAGTTTGAAGTCTTAATGTCAAAGGGTATTAAAGTTATGATCCAGACAAAATTTTATTTTTTTCTTAATTTGACCTTGAGTAAAACAAGGTCAAGGTCAAATATATTTTTCAATAGTACACCTAAGTGTATTATTATTGTTCTTTGTTTAAAGTTTGAAGTCTTTCTGTCAAAGTATATTCAGGAGTTGAACAATGAAGATTTTTCTAATATGACCTTGAAATAAAAAGTCTAGGTCAAGGTCAAAAATGTTGGTAAGGTTCAACTAGGTTATATACCATCTATCTATGATACAAGTTAAAAGTCTGTATGTTAAAGGAGTCTTGTGTTATGGTCCAGACAATATTTTTAATTAAAAGCTTGACCTTGAAGAGCAAGATAAGTCAAGGTCAAAAAATTTGGTGGTGTGCACTCCTTCCCAATACCATCTACCTATGTTCCAAGTTTGAAGTCTTAATGTCAAAGGGTATTAAAGTGATGACCCAGACAAAATTTTATTATTTTTTTCTTAATTTGACCTTGAGTAAAACAAGGTCAAGGTCAAATATTATTCAATAGTACACGTAAGTGTACTATTAGTGTTCTTTGTTTAAAGTTTGAAGTCCTTCTGTCAAAGTATATTCAGAAGTTGAACAATGAAGTTTTTTCTAATATGACCTTGAAATACAAATTCTAGGTCAAGGTCAAAAATGTTGGTAAGGTTCAACTAGGTTATATACCATCTATCTATGATACAAGTTAAAAGTCTGTATGTTAAAGGAGTCTTGTGTTATGGTCCGAACAATATTTTTTATGAAAAGCTTGACCTTGAAGAACAAAATAGGTCAAGGTCAAAACGTTTGGTGGCGTGCACTCCTTCTCAATACCATCTACCTATGTTCCAAGTTTGAACTCTTACTGTCAAAGGGTATTTAAGTTACGGCCTGGACAAATTTGGATGAAGAAGAAGAAGAAGAAGAACTAGACACGATCTCGTTGCGAGCAACGAGGAGGTCTTCCGTCCGATTTTTAGAAGGTGAAATGACGTCATCGACTTTAATTATCGACAACAAAACATGATATGGAAATAGGGGCGAAGAACTAATGCTTTCCTGTAATGCTTTTTATAAGTTCTTTTACGTTGCTTTTTCAAATAGAAAAAAATTTTCCAATTGAAATAGAAAAGATTAAAAAAAATTTTCCTCTGGCCCCTAATATCCCTAGTTAGGTAACGCATGAGAAAATCATTATATTGTTGGGATATATAAACGTATTATACATAAAGTCTGTCCCAAGATATTTTTGCCACACATTTTCTCAAATTATTCGATATTTGTAAATATCTCTTGATTCAGACGAGGTTCATTCGATAGTATGAAAAAATCCCAAGATTTCCCTTTTGTAACGTCCCCTCTAGCTTGTCAGGTTTCAATACACGGCTAAAAAAAGAATGTCTACGGGGATTTTGCATTGCATCGGCCATTATAAAGCCCGGATGAAAACGTTGAAAAATTGTGCTAGATATTCCGTGAGACTTCCGAATTGAGAAAAGATGTAAACATTCCCCATTATAAATCTCCGTAGGAAATCTGTTTTTGATCCTGTGAATGTTTACGAAGGAAAATTAGTAATTTCTGAATGAAGTTTGACCCCCTAAAAAAACGTTAATACCTAATTACGTAACACATGATAAAATCAATAGATTTCTTGGATACATAACAGTTGAGATCGACACAAAATTTAAAATTTTGATTAATTCATGTGATTTTGAATGACCATAGTTGTGAATGGAATTGTAGATCATTTTGGAGAATAAGCGGGTATTGAACATAATTAATGCACATGATCATGCACATGACAAATAAAGTGTCTTACACATGTAAATCTTAATGTAAAAGCTGCTTGGTCCAATTTTCAATAAAATAATTGTATGCTTTTAAACGATGGTTATGCTAAGTATGTGTGCAATAATATACGTTGCAGTAGTTTTCCCGGTCAATTAAGCCATATTTAAATAAAAAAAATTATGTACATGTTGAAACTCGTTGAATCCGGATGTTGTGTATTACGGCATGCTGCCCAATCCGGCGACATTATTCAGCCCCTTGACATTTTCCCATCATTTTTGCTTTAAAAAAAATTGTGCAATCCCGATCCTGTCTATTCTGTAAACCGGCGAAATGAAAAAAACATACTGCTTATAATTAGTGAGAGTTATCTCCCGTAGTCCGTCTACTTATCGATCGGTCGGCCTTCTGCGAGATATTTTAAATGCTCAATTATCGACCAATTTTACTGTCGTTGCTATTGATTTAAATAACTGTAAATATAGATCCAGCCTAGCAACTCATTTCAGTTAATACCGTAAAGTCTTGTTATGAATTGCAAAAATTAGATAATTAGATTATAATTCACCCCATTTTTTCAGGCCGTGATTCAGGATACTGTGAGAGTAAGACTGCCGATATTGTCTGTTATCCCCGTTGTATGGCTACACGTACAGAGTTGCATATTATTCTAGATCTGTCAAAATGCTATTTTTTTAAAAATAAAATTCTCATTATATTAATATTCATCCATTGTTTCCCTGTATCATAACAGTTCTCGCCATCAGGTGTTTCAGCCACCTGTTGACTTGTTAATGTTTTGTTTAACAATTTACGGTTAAGCATGCACTTTACAGGTAGATCGGATGTTTGAAAAATTATCAATAACGATGATTTGATTCAAAAAGTATTTCCATCGTATGTATTCCGTTATGGATTTATTGTTTCAAAAAAATAATTTAAAATGAAAATTGGTACCGTATAGATAAGATCGATGAAATCTAATATATTTCAGAACAATTGAAAATTTTACAAGAATACACGATCAGGACCTACTGCATTAAATACTAAAATTAATTTCAAACAATGTCCTCTAAACCGGATGTTGCCTAATCCGGCCATTTTTTTTCAGAACCACCCTCCGCCGGATTAGACAATTTTTGGTGTATATCCACAAAATAATCGACATAAAAGGGTTTTGCGTTATTTCGCCTCGTGTTTAAACTGGCCCCTTACGTTGAAGCTAACATGATTGTATTACGACTTTGACATCTTTTTTATATAATCTATTATAACATATGAAATATACAGCATGACTATTTAAACAAAAATAAAGCAGTGTACATTTGTTCATTAATAGGTTTTATGTTTACATTGTTTATAATCATTGCAAAACATGCAGGATGAATAAACACAATCACTCGAAGGATGAAACCCAACGGTTTCCTTTTTTAAACATTCCAATGATGCATATGGAGAAATGGTGTACATTTTACTAATTTGCATAGCGGCCATATTGTTATCACAATGGCGATTTTCAGTACAATAGAATATATAGAAAGGAATGAGAAAAATCGCAAATTTTAATTAATAAGTATTTCGGAAATATTTTCTCCTCATTTGGTTCTCTCATTTACTACATCCGGGATCGGAATGTGCTTGTTTTGTTTACATTAGATATTGAGAGAGCGGTTCCTTTTGAATCTGAAAAATCGAAGCGGGGCGTTGTAGGAATAAAGTGTGTTTTAGTGATGAAAGACGTCATGAAGGGATTTTGGAATTATTTTAAAAATACTTGCCATACATAGGTAAAGTAGTTCCTCATATATTTACAAAGTTTACATTGCAAACTAGTTGTGTCAGAAATTTTGACTCAAATATTAAAAGTCTTGTCGGTTCCTTTTTACTTTCAATTTAGCATTTTTCAAGACTTTCTCAGTACGCTGTCGGACTTGCAACTAGGCATTTAGGCTTTATATTGAATCATTAGGCATATTGCATATTTCTATTTAAGACTTTTCGTTATAAATTGAATGAGATTTTTCAGGTTATAATTCTATTCTGTTTCAAGCTGATATTTTTAGCTGTTTATTTATTTATTTACTCATTTTAGCCGGTATAGTCCTATTTTTAGATTAACGTTATCTATAATGGTTTGATAGAGAGGAATTCAAAGTGAATTTGAAGCGTGAATCACTGATTGTGGTGACAAAAACATACACAGATAATCTATGCATTGCCCCAACACATGTTCTCATTCTAAAAAATTAAAGTTTTAAAATTTCATACATAAAAGGTATGTAATTTTCATTCCTAAGGGAGACAATTTGAATACATGAATATTAATGAGAACAGTGTCACGTGGCATTAGCTCATGAATAAAGTGTACGTGATTTCTCCATATGGTATTTTGAGGGGTTTTTTGTATGCCCAAAATTTATTTTTATTTACTTTGAATATTTCTAACGTTGAAGGGAGAGCAATTTCGTGTAAATACATCTATAACTTTGTAAGATCATTCATTTGGTTTGCAAGGAAAATTATTTAATACTGTAATGGCCGACAAATCGGAACATGCAGCTTAAAGAAATTTCTCAACATTTTATACCACGAAACGTTATTTCAAATCAGGCACCAAACAATAAAGGGAAATGGAAATATTCGGCGGATATAAACGTTAAAGTATTCTTATGATAAAAAATTGTATTTTTGGCAAACATAGATTAATCATTTTTTATCTCCTACAAGATATAATCGCACCTGTGTTTTGTATCCATCTCTTTTAAACTCTTTTTAGCCAAACCTGTAAAAATTCGTGGTCGTTTCACCGTCTTGTTGTAAACCCCGCTGAAATGATTACAATCGATTCGCTGTTGAACGAAAGACTCGACTAGAAAAACTTGCTGCATGGGCCGTCTAACATCATTAATTTTAATGATGAATTCAGAAACTAATAGATTCCAAAAAGTGTCATTTTTTGTTAAGTTACAGGAACATTGTCATTCATGCACATAAATTTGTACAAAATAAGTTATATGTTATTCAACCAGTGTTTGAAATTTAAGACCGTTCTTGAAATATTTGGGAAAGAAATTTTAGGGGTCATCCTTTCATCTTTTTATCGGGCCCATGTAACAAAATTTGAGCCATTTCCGAATAACTGTGTGCACAAAAATCGTATATTAAAAGAATGCAGGTAACGGGAGCTTTTAACAGGGAAGCAGGGAGTGCTTTAAAATTCATATTGACATGTATTAATTTACCGTGTAAAATTATCAATCATAGGCATTAGATAACTGCTATTGCCTGATTGGCGAATTTGATTTGCCTATTGACTCCATGACATCTACAATTTCGCTTAGTTAAACGATAACATTTAAAAAAAAAACATATATAAGCATGTACTCCAATCAGGTGTTGTACTTTACAGAACGTTTAAAAAATTACGCGATTGCCGAGCGCTTCTTTTTTGGGAAAAATAGTCCTAATCAGACAGCAAATACATAATACAGCATACAGACGGTTTTATTAATATATATATATATATAATTTATGTATTAACTATTTAAGTGTGCTTGAATATGCAAATTTTAAAGCCAATTCGATTTGTATTAGATAATTAATCTACTAAGTAGTATTTTTAACCATGTGTTCTCTACTCGATTTTTAACTATCCGAATACAATCAAAATATTTACAATGAATGCACATGTACATAAACTTTTTATAACTCACATATTCTTTCAGAATCAAAAATAAAAATAAAATTTGATTAATAATAAATTAATAAAATCAGCAATGAGTATGCTTTTTAATGAATCTGACCACCATTGAGAAGAGGTTATTATACCAATATTGTGACCCTTATTATTTTACGGCCTGAATGTAAATAATTTTTCAACTTCTATAAAATGGTTAGTTTTATCGTGCCCGCACCTACCTCAAGCATGTAAAATTGTACTTCTTAAGCTGCCTTATCTCGAACGCTTTTTAAATATATTTCAACTTTTACTTACTACATCCTGCTTAACTCTCTCTCTCTCTCTCTCTCTCTCTCTCTCTCTCTCTCATAAAAAAATCTAATACTTTGTTAGACAAATGAAGAATCACATTATCATAGATTACAGATACTTATGTGAATATCGCCAATATTTTGTTGAAATTGGTAGTGTAATGCATTTAATTCTCAGCAGCAAAATGTCACAAATAGAAACAGGTGAATTCATTTACATTTCAAATCGTACGACTGTAAAACGTATTATATTAATTGATGGCAGATTTTTTCCTTTATTTTACGAACTATGATTTAAATCAATGGTTTGAGGCATCGTTAACCGATATCATTGGAAATGAAAATAACAACGAATCAAAGAGCATTGAAATGTGTGATAACGTATAAACACGAGAAGCATGTGTCCTACAGCGAATCGGCTGTCCACTAGCGCGGCTTCTCCTTGGCCCGTGTGATGAAAATGTACACTCAACGTGGTGGGTTTGAAATGTTTGCAGTTTGATAACTAAATTTTATTTTCCAACAATAAAACTATTTCATGACATAGACAAGATCACAAAGAACGCCCCTTGTTCAATGACAGTCATACAATCTATTTTTTTTTATTACGAGAGCAAAAAAGCAATACTTCGTAGGTAATGGTATAATCTTTGTCCATTCACTCTTTAATATCGTTTAAATCTGAATTCTTTGTGTTTGCAGCAAAATAAATAAACCCGTGTGTGTATTACAGTAAGGCGCATATCTTGTGTATTGGATAACGGTAGACCGCTCGCTAGTCCAGCCGCTACCCATTTCCTCGGCCGCGGGCAAGGATTGTTTACATACATGAAGCTCGGAAAACAGCTAGCTAGATTTTAAATGCGACTCAAATACATTGCATAGAAGTAATTCTTTTACCCATAATGTGTTTCCCCTGAAAAGAATTAAAATGTTTCAACACTTTCCGAATGCAAGCTAGTACACTGTCTATGGTAGTAGGTAAAGGTATAATCTTTTTTTATTTTCTATTAAAATCACTAAAATCGGAAGTTTTGTGTTTGCAGCTACATATAAAAATTCATGTGTGCATTACAGCAAGACACAAATCTTGTGTATTTGATAACGGCAGACCCGCTCGCTAGTCCAGTCGTGACCTACTTCCTCGGCTGCGGGCAACTGTTCACATACACAGCTCGGAATACAGCTAGATTTAAAATGCGACTCAAATGAATTGCATAGAAACAGTTCTTTCATCCATAATGTGTTTCACTAGAAAATAACTAAAATGTTTAAACACTTTCCGTATATAAACTGGTATCCTTTATGTCAGTTATACGCACAAATACCCCGTTTACTTGCCAAATAAAACACAAATACATGGTAACAAGTCTGGCTTTTTACACTCATATTACGCAATACCCGAACAAAATAGTATTGTTACGACATTAATAAGATCATAATGAACAACTTTTGCAGCGACAGCCATATTGAAATCTTAACCAATTTTGAGTTATAAAGTGAAAACTTTGAAGGGTTCTAGGCCCTTAATTTGAGGGGCCAGCCCCTTTTTCTAGATGTCAAAGAAAAGATCTTGTAAATATAAATATTTTTTCTTCTACATGTCTTAACAAAATATTTGTGAGAAACAAGATAATCTAAGAAAACCAGGCAAAATCACAACACTTTTTTAATCTCATTTTTCGAGCCCTACCGAGCTTTAGCGCCTTTTGTGCCTGAAAGTGATTAATGCCTTATTACATATCTACAATCTTTTGTCTATCATTCCTGAAAATTTGAACTAAATATCTTTTATAGTTTTTCATAACTCTCTTGGACAAGCCGTCCCTCTGAAAATCAAGAAAACGTCGATATTTCAAAAACGGAAATGACGTCATCAACCAAAAAAATTTCCGATCAAGTTTAAATTAATATCAATAAGATCTGAAAATTTTATCAAAATTGATCAAAGAGTTTCTGAGTAATCGCTGACACAAAATCGGTAAGAAAAAAAAAGGAGAAGAATGAGAAAAAAAAACCGAAGAAAAACAATAAGGTCTTCCGTTGGAAACGGAAGACCTTAATAAGAATAAGAAAGTCGACAAAAACAATATGTCTCCCCTTTGAAAGGGGAGACATAAATATCTGATATTTCACCAATATAATACATAAAGCTAACCAGACACAATGATGACCGTACCTCTAAGTATTCTTGGCCAGGAAATATGTTGTCTTGTAGGCCTAATGATCATAAAAGTATGCCAAATATATTAATGCTTCGCTGTGATCCTAATAATTGTCGTCAAGTCCACCTTTTATTGTTTTTATAGTTGTTTACTACATAGTAATGTATATTAATACTGTTACATTGATTAACAAGTTTACAACAATAATAACTATGAAACATTGATTTCAAAATAAACATCTCACAAAAGTCGTTTAAGATTTTACATTTTTGATGTCTATTTCCCTACAAAACAGTCACAAACTATTTCAATATCTGTACCATACCATCTGTGGCTAGCAGTATATGTCTGTACTGAGTCTCGAAACCTAAATCACATGTAGCAGTTGCAGGTATACTATTTGCTTTGGAAATGAACACCTACATTGAAATTACAAAAAGGACCAATTTACTATAAAAATAAATTAATATGCGAAATTAAACTGCGTTCTCACTATACAATGCATATATAGAACTTTCTAATCGAAAATACTTTATCTTAATCGAAATAAATTGACCTACTTTTTCGTCTGGCTTTTAGGATGCCAGAAGTCTCCTTTTACGGGATGACGATCCCAGTGTTTTAGCCATGTTCCTTTTCATGTTGAGTTGGAAACTTTACAATTTATCTCTGATCTCCTTATACCTCATAACCTTTTCGACCTTCGCATAGCATCTTGTGCATACACCTTCGGCATTGGGTGGGAGATCGGTCTGTGTGTCCTTTTTTGTGTGTGACTGTTTTTCTTCTGTCAATCTTAGTTTAAGTTTAACTGATTTTTTAATTTGAATATTACCATCTTTGATTTTTTCTTTTACTTCAAAGGAAAAACCACAAAGACAACACACATTCGTAGTACTATGTATTTTTTGTGGTGTCTTCGGTATGGTCGTAGCCATTGTAAATTCCTGCGTAACACCTTTGGGGAATTCGATAATTTCACGCGTATTCCGAAAGCGAGAATATGAGCCGAATATTCCGTAGCCAATGCGCTGATTGGAGGACTGAAAAGGTCACTGGATTTGACCTGTGAAAGGGGCTTCGTTAGATCTTTGCGTAGCGATCTATTAGGGGCGGATCAAAGTGTGACCAAGTAGACACGAAAGACATTTCCATATTTATTGAATGAAAAAGGTGGCAGGATAACAATCTGCAATATAAATAAGAACACAATAAGTAATACAATAGCTATATACAAGGTACATATACCTTCGTAAGTGAACACAATTATGTGATAAATTGTACAATAAACATTCATTTTCACAAGAAACAAGTTTCAGTTAAGAATTTCTTGTCAAGTGTGCAACTAAAATAAACGGTCATCACCTGTCTAATTGAACCTACTCATGACAACATTACATTGCATCTACATGTATTAACAGCACTATACACTGTACATGTTCTGGTAGATCAAAAGATACATAGGTGGAACAACATCCTTAACCAGATCTTTTACAAGAAGTTTACTGAATCAAAACATTATGACTAGATCTATGTTCCATACATTTGCACAAATGATGGGTTACTTAATGATGTGCACACACATGTGCAAAATATCATATTACAAATTAAATTGTGAACACTGATGCCTTCAAATACATCTCGATGATATGGGTACCTAAAACTAGGTCAAATGAGTGCAAATATGCAAAATACGTATTAAAGTAACAACATGCAACTGATACACAAATCAGAATAGACCTACTCTACAAATCTATGCAATAACTGTATCATACTTCAAATATCATGACCATAAACTAGAGAAAATAACACGGGTGTAATACTGTTGTGTACACGTGATCGACCGTGAATATAGACTGCATGTTTACATTGACAGATTAAATATATAAAAATAGTGTTGCAGTAAGTTATGTATAAATAACAATAATAACTAAACAACATGTAATGTATTACCTATAAATTCAGCAAATATATCTGTTGAAGAACAATAGTTGTGCCAGCGTTCTTTTTTTACCGCTTTTTCCGGCGTATAATAGAAAACAAAACCGGAGCTACAGAAATAGGAAGAAATCCGGAATACATTCCAATATTATAAAAATATGTGACTCGCTCACAAAAGTTTTAATGTTAATTGTATCTTGTGATATGTTAATATGTTTCAAATGTGAACAACCTGTCAAGGACAAAAAGGAATTCACGACAGTATTACCGAGGCTTGGAATGACATCAATTAATGGTTCATTGTGGATGACTCCATATAACAGTTGTATTGGCCGAGCTATCACCACCCCACACCGATGTAAAACAGCACGATCTGGAAGGCATAGTTCATTTTGTAACAATTAACGGCTGCATGAGGCATTTCCGTGGGCACAGGATTTCAAAATGGCGACGTTCCAAAAGGAGATTTCTTTAAAAAATTTGAAACAAGAAACGAAAATTAAAAATGAACCCATGCAGTTTATATATACATGTAATTATATGGTACGATTGTATACATAAATGCCAAGGGCAAAAACGATTACTCACTTTCAAACTTAAAGCAGTTACAATGTCTAGGGCTGTTTATAAACTGAAACAGTTACTTATTTTTGTGATCGACTTCGGTCGATCACTGTTGTGTCCATATGAGGCATCCGGCAAATGCTTCCACGTTCGCACATATTCCGCTTGCATAAGTAGTTCGTATAAAAACTTGAAGCTTTGGTTTAGTATTTATATATCATTTTACTCAGTTTTATTTCAATTCATTTACCTAAGAGATGCAAACATACATAACATACAGTTTGACCTGTTAATTCAAGAATGCACATTTTGTCTCACGCGTAAGAATTTCGATTAAAAGATTCATTCAGTAATGCAATTGACCTCGATGAACTGACCTCAATCTTAAGAAGATGCTCCATGAACTGACCTCGATCTATTGATGTTGTATAATAGTAGCTAGGAAGCTCTTTGAAAAGCCGTCCTCAGTATTCTGAAGAAGAAGATACATTAACATTTAATATTTACGTTATAAATATAAAACTAGACGATAAGTTTACGAACGGCTTTCCCAAAATGTATTTCAAAATTAAATTTGTTGACGGTTTATAATGATGAAATTATGGTGTACAGATTCAAAATATTCTATATTTTGTAAAAATACAGTACTTTTTAAATTATTTTACATCAAACTGATCATGCTGATTGGTTCTAGCTATCTATACATCATTATTGCCGATCATTCCTTTAAAAGGAATACTTGTTTCATTATACATGTAACATGTTATATATTTCTTCATTGCTTGTATCGCGTCTTATCCGTACTCGGGTACTGTGGGCTAATGGGAAAAAAATAATAGATAGGTGGGACAAAAAATCCAGACAAAAACTGTTATTTAACTCGTGCGGGGACACCGTAGCATCAATTCTAGACCCCAACATCACAACTGTACCTGACCATACATCATACTGCAAGTTCCTGCCAGTACAAATTTACGACTGTCCAGGTAAAAACCCTGTGCAGTAACATGTCTAAGGTTTGCCAAAGGTTGTTTAATGCCTTCTTGTAGAGGGTGAAAACTATAAACATATAATGACATTGTTACAATATGTGACCGTACTTCTTTATGTAAGAATATACCAATCTATGTTTTACAACACGTTAAAATAAATCATGAATGTTCTTTAATCCGGAGATGCTTATACTGCTACTATAAGCCAAAGACAGCAAAATAAAGATGTTTTTAAGTTACAAACATTGTACATGTACTATAATCAGAGTCTTCTTCATCTTTCTCTGTTTCTTTTTAAGCATTGCTTGTCCTGTTTCTCGTTGTTTTGGGCATATTTGGACCTGTATTCCGTCTTAATTGGTTGGATGTTTTCCTTTTCCGTTTGCTTCTCTACTCTTTTAAAGTTTTAGATAAATCGTCACCAAACAACAGTGAAGTGACTAGTTTGATAGTGCCACATAAACCCACGTTAAAACTTTTCAGAACGGGTCTTACCACCTCTCTTCTTCTTAAAGACATCGAAGTACAGTCGTCAACCAGTAAACAAAGGATATCCGTATATGCCCGTTCTGCATCTTCTTTGTCTTCTACTGCTTTATCTTGTTTTAATATATACTGTATATTCCTTATTTTACGCGAGTACTTAATTCCGCGATTATACGATTGACCATCAAATCGCGAGAACATAAAATTTGCGAATGCCGAAATTTCATTACAGTTTCATGTAATAATTTCATTACAGTTTCATGTAATTTTACATGTCCTCCAAAATTAAAAGCGAGATTTTAGAATTCACGAAACGGGCTTATCGCGATTTTACGCGGATATTAATTCCTCGCGTTTAATTAGGAATTTACAGTATTGCAGCGATGGCAAAGCATTTAAAATGCCTCATTCTCAGTCCAGCTAACTAGTAACGGCGGTTTGTTATACTCCAATATTTAATCTTCTTTAGACATTTTGTCTAAGTTCTGATGAAATAATGCCAGGTCTTAAAAATGAATAACTTCCTCCTACTAAAGCTACTATAAACAATACTTATTAATCCAAAGACAAGATTAGAAACATCCTCACTGAAGCCAATATAGCCGCACACTGAAGTCTGATGACCTTGCGCTTTCTCATGTGGTTGCGTAATGACATTGACAATGATGAATTAAAATTGACCACTGCCCTGCAATGAGTAATCTTAAACTTAGTTGCCCTTAAAGAGATATCCTTGATTGATAACATCAATGTCAGTGTTTGAACTTAATGCCCTATCCGGATAAATAATATTGATTTATTAAACATGCAGTAAATGATATTTTATTGATTACACAATTAATGTTACTTTAAATAATTTTAGCACCGGGTGAAAATTAATGTTTTTTTCTCTGTTGTGTAGACAGTAACTTTTTATAAATCAGTACAAGCTCAATACAAGCTCAGTTCTTGCATAAAACGTGTATGCAAGAATTTAATGAGCATTCATTTTGTGACTTGTTTTTCTACCATAGAGATTCTCATCATATAATTTATATGTCATCATAATGAAGGTGGCAGCATTTAATTGTTGACGTTATGAGCCGCGTCACACAACTAAATTCCGATGATATCTATGGTCGAACGGTGAAATGGCCAAAACGACTAAAAGGCCTATATAAAGCAGTTTAATTAATAATTGGACAAAGATAAGGTACTTTCGTCTGGGTAAATTGGGTTCATCCTTCGTCTTTGTCATACATTCAGGGTTAAATATGCAGTATACATGTATCAAGCGCATGTACAGTAATGACCACTAATTCACAGAAAAAATCGAGAAGCTTTCCCGCCACTACCCATCATAGTTAACTCGGTGCTCGCTCGGAGAAGACCACCCGTGTAGTATATCAACTTTGTTTACTTTTAATTAATTTGTGAAAACTGTTCATTCTTTTTGGCCTTTATTGGATTAATATGGAAGAAAAACAGAAATGTATTATCATCCAGCTGCGCCCGGGCTCCTCTAACGAACGTTTTGCGAAAGAATCGACATCGTCTTCGGAGATGCTGACCACGCTGACGTCATTGGTCAGAGGAGGGCACGCTGCCTCAGAGCAGCTCACTAACATGCCCACTAAGGATTCAATGCCAATCATTTGTGGTTCTTATTCCACCTGTTTGTGGCATTGCCACACTCTGTCACTAGTGAGCAGAAAACAAGTCGACTCCAAAGTCGCTGAATGACCCACAAGTGGTAATTTTATACGCCAGCCATTTTCCTACTCATGATGGCTCTGTTTTGGCGCATGGTTCACTAATATCTCGGCTTCTCCAGTTTACGAAATCAAAGTCTTTGTTAGCAACACCAGTCACACAAGTTGCAGAAATTCGCAAAGTTTGAAGTACGGCGACTAGGCCTTACAATTCTGGATTACTAAACACAGTCGGGTTCGAGTGTTACTGGAAGTTTAAGTGATATAACTTCAAACATGGAGGCGCCCTTGCTCGATCAAAACACAGTCACTTGTTTACATCAGGCATTCGAATATATGCCATCGTGAGCTCAATTAGACAGTTAACGCCACAGATGCATAGGGATAAAGAAAAAGAAAATGATTATGACTGTCGGCCTACAAAACGTATCAAATTAGATGATGCATGATCGAAAAAACGCGGACGATGACTCGGGCGTAGAAATAGAAGACGAATTAACACGATGTGGTTCATCTTTCGTCAAAAGGAAGACTGCAGGTAGCTGGCAGACATCATATGATGTATAAAGCGTGTAATTCAACAGCTGATTCAGATTTTGTTAAAGACATGAGAGGAAAATATAAACGACCGATTGCTATTTCTATTTTGTTGGTACCGACAGTCAACAGTTCGGTTTATAAAACGATATCCAGGTTTCATAAAGACTATTATCATGGAGTCCAAAAGACCCAAGGTAAGCTATGTAGAGGCATATATGCTATAAGTATGTTTGCAGACAATTTGAATGAGTTAAAAAAAATCAACCCCTGAAGATGAAATCATGAATGAGTTGCTTACTCTATCTGAAAATGAAACATTTCTATTTTATCATACTTTCATGTTAAATACTGAAATCTGATTGGCTTAGACGCAGTTGATAATTCGTTATATTACCCTCAGCGTTAGCAACACACTAAGCAACGGGTAACACAACGAATTGTTACATGCGCGTAAATTATGCGCGTACGGTTCGCCGTAGAATTCACGTCACTTCTATATAAAAGCAGTAAAAATACTCTCTAAAATTAAGACATTCAGTATATAAAAATAAGTAGTGCCTGTTTGGGAGGATAACAGTTAAAATTTGCGGTTGACAGTGGTTGCCCCGGGGTGTCAATTTCAACTGTTACCCTCCCAAACAGACACTATGTTATAATAACATGCTTTATTTTTTATGTCACTACCTCTTTGAAGATAACCAAGTTATTCAGGAGTCTTCGTGGTGAAGCGTTCTTCAGTTAGATGTAAATCGTTTGTTGTAAAGGTGTCTGAAGATTTGGTTCCTGGAATTTGATTATTGGAAATTGAGCACTATTAGGTACAATAAATTAAATAAAACTTTCTTGTAGTGGTAGAGGAAGCAGACCTACAGGAAGAGGAAGAAGAGGAGACATCACTTCGAATAAAGAAATGCTCTTCATCTAGTAATTTTTTTTCTTTATATTACATGTATACCCCATTACTTATTTGAGTAAGTTATTTGACATTTCAATTTAACTTTTCTTATTTTAAACTCAAACAAACTGGGTAATTATCAGTCAAACTTTATGTGCAGAGTAATTCATTGTAAAAGAGGTCAAGTGTGTGTTTCAGTCTATGTTTAGATATGATAAGATAGAGGTGGTGCAGATTTAGGTTATAACACATTTTTATAAGATGTACAAATTTGTTTCATTGCAGCACGAATAAAATGGACTGAGGCTGAACTGGAGGAGGTTAAAGAATATTTCAGAGAATGTCTTTACAAACACACCATTCCAGGAAGAATAACTTGAAATATGGCAATAGAGAAAAGCAGGGCTAATGGAGGTTCTATTCAGAATCGGCCATGGGAAACTTTAAAGAAGAAAGTGTGGAATCTGATCCAAAAACAGAAATAAAACCCATTTTGAAGTTTTGCATCAAATGTTTGTTATGTAATGATGTTTGTATTGTTCTTTTCCATTTTCTCTTCTTTCTAGTTTGAGACAAAATTTTCATCATCATTTACTTGTCACTGAACTTGTCATTGGTAATTTCTTTTATTGTGTGAAACACATGCATTGTATCTGTTTAGTAGGATGTAATCAGTTTGAAAATTTTATCGTACGAAAGTACAAATATTCATTAACCTGGACATTTGATGAGAATTTCCTTTGATCAAGTCAAATTATTGCAAGATTGCAATTTATTTAGCAGTATGGTTGTATAAAATTATTTGTAACATTTTCATGGATTTTCTTCCTTTGATGAGAATTTCTTTTAATAAATGAACTGATAGCCAAATTTGTAATTAAGGGCTTGATTTATGTGCCATTTGTCATTAAATTTATCTTTGGATCAAAGCTTAAAAAAAAATGTTTCTGTGTTTCTGAAGACAAAAATAAATAATGATGATTCCTCAATAGTTTGGTAGTTACATATACTTAATGGTAGATAAAATGAAAGTTTGTGGATAAAATCTTTTCATTATATTTGCTTAAATTTTATGAACCAAGTAGCCACAAGCAAATATAATGAAAAGATTTGCAATATGTTGCAATAAATTTTGCAATATGTTGCAAGAGATGTTGCAATAATTTAATTTCAAAACCATGCTTAGAAGAATTGGTGTCATTTGCATAACAGCCAGGTTGTTTAGATGCAAAATAATGATACATGTACCTTGATATAATACAAATGCCTTCTACTGATTGGGTTGTATTCTAATACAGGAAAACAGATATTCAAGAAAAATACAGACACTCAGGTGTTCCAAATATCCGTTGGGTTGTATTTCAGTGAAGAAAGAAAGGTAGCCAAGAGAATTTGGACAGGTGTCCAGTTCTTGTTGAGTTGTATTCCAGTTTAGGGAGATAGGTAGCAAAGAGGATTTGGACAGGTGTCCAATTCTTGTTGAGTTGTATTCCACTTTAGGAAGATAGGTAGCCAAGAGGATTTGGACAGGTGTCCAATTCTTGTTGAGTTGTATTCCATTGACAGGTAGCCAAGAGGATTTGGACAAGTGTCCAATTCTTGTTGAGTTGTATTCCACTTTAGGGAGATAGGTAGCCAAAAGGATTTGGACAGATGTCCAATTCTTGTTGAGTTGTATTCCACTTTAGGAAAATAGTTGGCCAATGTGTCCAGTTCTTGTTGAGTTGTATTCCAGTTTAGGGAGATATTTAGCCAAGAGGATTTGGACAGGTGTCCAATTCTTGTTGAGTTGTATTCCATTGATAGGTAACCAAGAAGATTTGGACTGGATTAGAATACCTGTTGGCTACTTTATGTATCCAATATGAATGGGACTTTATCAGAAAACTTGTTGGGTTTTTTGTAATGAATGTTTCTAAGTATCCGAAACCATGACTAAAATAGGTATTTGTATTTACATTAAGGTAGACTTGCCTTCCATTAGGAGGCGGTTTATAAATGCTAATTGGGCATGTGCATTGTAGAGGGAAATAATATTTTCGATCTTAGCAAAACTACTTCACAAAAAGAAGTTTGTCTCAAATAAAAGGTATGCAGTTTTGTCTAAATATACATACAAACAATTAATCAACCGTAAATTTGGTATGAATCAAGAATAAAATGAAAAATCCAATAAGTGTAGACACTTAAATATAGATGCCCAATTAGTTTTAAACAGTTACAACCAAATAACTGTACTCTCGTCCTTCTATCCGTCCGTCTGTCACTCTTCCGTCCACAAATTTCCTGTATTTTTCTAATAACTTTTTTTATGGTTGCCCAATCAAGTTCAAATTTGGTATGGTAGTTCAGTAGGCAGAAATACATATGTTGATGCTAGATTTGGTTCTCCTATGTCTTCTGGTTTGGAGCTGGGATGGTGGGGTAGATTCCTAACTATGCATAAGAATGAATGGGCAAAGAGAGATAACTGCTGAGAATGAATGGGCAAAGAGAGATAACTGCTGAGAATGTTACCATTGTATACATGGACGGCTGTGCAATATTTGTCTTTTAAAAGGTTATCAGATAATAACCCCATTCTGTCCTTTCTGAAAAAAAATCTTATTGTAAATTTAGAAGAAAAGGATGAGAGAGCAGAACAATTAATCCCCTGGGATTAATTACCTTGCCTGCTGCAGAAAATTTAGAGGCTTATCTCTATCTGTCATATCGAGATTAATGAACACCTTTGTCTGCACTGATGTTTGTTTTGAAGCAAATTAAACTTTCATTCCATGAGCTGCACCCTAATATTTTTACCCCTCAGTTTAAAGGATGGTATTTGATAAAGAATATATTTCATTCTAGTCCAACTACTTATATTCTGTAAAATAAAAAATAATAATATGAATTACAATAAATTAAAAACTTTTTTATAAGATATCAGTTTTTGGATTCTTTTTTTTCTTTTTTAATGGATGTTTTGGTGTTGTTGTTGTTTTTGGTTGCTATGTTTATATTAAAGGAAACTTAAGAATAGTACCTGAAAATGTTCCTTCTGTAAGCCCTGATTAAATTCAATAAATGGATGAGAGCAGGATAATTCATCCCTGAGATTATTTATCTTGCCTGTTTCAGAAAATCTAAGGTCTGTCTCTATCTGTTATATGTATTACTGTACACATGTGTCTGCAAGTGATGTTTGTTTGAAGTTAAGGCAAAGCCTAGGTATCATTGCATTGGTATCAATTCTGTGTTTTTTAAAGAAATTTTATTTCATCCCATGTTAACCCCCTTTATCCCGTGGATATGACTCATTGGATATTTTTTTGATATCCCACAGTTGTGACTTTACAATGGGATTTGCGTAGGCATAATGAAGTAAAATAATGTGGAGTTTTATAAACAGTGTAAACATTGATTGTGGTGTATAAAACATGGGATAAATAGAATATCATATGATTTGTAGTATAATATGATTTTTATCCAACTTGTGTGTTTTATCCCCTCACTAAGGCTCAAGAAAAAAACTCTTTAAGTGTTGGATGAAAATCATATCCAACTACAAATCACGAGATCCTATATATTCTAGTTCTTTACATCTTCTGCCGGGCATTTATTTTTCATCATTGTTAATATAAAGAGATTTTTATCCAACTTGTGTGTTTTATCCCCTCACTAAGGCTCAAGAAAAAACACTTTAATTGTTGGATGAAAATCATATCAAACTACAAATCACGAGATCCTATATATTCCAGTTCTTTACATCTTCTGCCGGGCATTTATTTTTCATCATTGTTAATATAAAGAGGATGGAATTCAAAGTTTTTTTCACTTCTCTATATTAATTTTCATAGCGGGGCCCTTCCTGACTGGTCAGTGTTCTAGTACTTACACCTTTAAACTTTGAACTTAAATAAAATATAAGTCTAGTGTTTTATTGGTTAGGGTTTCCCGCCATGTTCACTGACTCTTGCCAGGAGCAGAAAGGCGGTTGTTTAGAGAAGTCACATCATGTGTTATGAGAATAGTGTAATGGCATAAGTTTCAGTGACAGTAAGTAGACATTCGGACAATATAAAAAGTCCTTAAAATTGTTTTTAACTCCAATAACTAATATATAATTTTAAGATAAAGAAGAAAGACAGAAATTGACATGATTCGTATAAGATTAAAAATAAACTATTAGTTTATATACACTTTAAATATTTACATTAACATGTCATAAATTATAGAGATCTGGCTGATAAAATCTGATCATGCAAATTCTATGTATGATTCAAGCCCATAGTTTGATATGTTATAGATATTGTATATTATAGTATTATCACAGTAATATGGAACTACAAATCATGTCCTTAATATTATTTACATATTTTACGTTATAAAATATCAAGGGAATCGACTCTAACTTATATAAATATTTGGTGTAAATTGCTTTAAAGCTGCTTGGTCCGATTTTTTAGTAATTACAGTATCAAAACTTTTTTCATACAAATCATTTACCTTAGAAAGTTATGGACTTTCTCCTATTTACACCAGCAGAATCAGTCTCCTTTCAAAGTTTTAAATATTCAAAGTAAAGAAAAATAATTTCTCTTTGGGCAAACGAAAAAACAAACCAAAATGCATCACGGGAATGTTTAGAAAAGGAAACCACTTGGTTTCGTCCCCCGAATGATTGGGGCTATTCAGCCCGCATGCTATGCATCGATTGTAAAGAAAGCAGACTTTAGAAATATTAGCGAACAAAACGTACACATGTTTATTTGTAATTTGTCTGATCATTTCGACCTTTATTTAAAGCAATTTCAAATTCGTAATACACCCATAACCGTCTCGGGGTGAAATTTAACATGAGGCCAAATAACGTGGTACCTTTTAATGCCATGTGTTTTGTTAGCAAATTTTGTACGTATTTTTCTTCATTGAAATTTTGTATTATTGACGGGTTAAACTACTGCAATGTCTATTATTATACATATACTAAGCATAGCCATCGTTTAAAAGCGTGCATAATATTTGATATAAAATCGGACCAAGCAGCTTTAATTACTGTTAAATGTGTAAGTATTTATTTACTGATCCTACATGCAAGTTATCTATTATCGTGTATACGTTTTTTTAAGATCCAGGATTATATTTTTTTTTATTAAAAAAAATATAATGATCATATCAGGTTTATATATATTCGTCAAGGTATGCATCATTCTTCTCTCTCGCGTAATCACATGATTTATAACCTGCCTGATTGCTGCCCACGTGCTTTTAATTGTATGACTAATTTATGCTCGAGTTTAACAAAACTTACCTAAGTTGCAATAAACTAACTTGTTCTTGAATTCACTTAATCAAAGCAATAATTGATAGTTCCAACTAATAAAAAAGATTATATGTAATGAGAAGTTATGAAATAGATTTATAACTGCTTAATGTCACATCTTATTATATAAAATAACTGAAGTCCTAAATTAATTAAGCCACAACTAGTAAACACTAACAAGTTGTTTACGGAAATGCATATATTAACTCGTACCGTAGATATCTCGAATGAAACTCTATAAAAGGCCTTTCTAGTCGTTTTGATATTTTCACCGTTCGACCACTTCTTCATATAGCCCTGATTGTGTGAAGTGGCCCGAAACGTCAACAAAGGTTGGGTTAACATCTTCAATTTTGGACTCTCAAGAAATCCAGTTTATTGAAAACTCGTGTGAGATTATGTCTAAACAATGAGACAAAATGAGAAAGTCCAAACATCCGTTAAACTATTCACATTCATCGCGGTATTACCCAAACGTATACTATCGTGTCAAAAGTATGTCACCCCCACCCAAAAAAGATACATATTTTAAAGGGTTTTTGTTGATATTTTTTGTCAGAAATGAAGATTTTTCATTTTTATCCAAATGCCAACAATTTTGAAAAATGACATTATAAGGTAACCTGACAAAATATTTCTTGTCCAAAGCGTTGCTCTATATTTTCCATTCAAAACACGAAAAGAACAATGTCATTTTTGACTGATTTTGGTTTAATTGCAGAAATAACGTGTTGTTCATGTATTATAGTACCAGTGTGTTGTGTTATACTCAAACTCGGCCAACGCGTGTGGTTGGGCATTGTCTAACAGGTACAATGTAGCTGTGATTCCTTTCAATTTTCTGATCTCTGATCCAAATACAGCTCTATGTTTGTCGAGAATCGTCTTCAATACCGCGTCTGTTTTCTGTGTAGATTGTTGCAACTTCAGTACTTTGATTTCATGCCAAGTTCACTTGAAACTGTAAAAGTCCATCAGGCCCAAATAGTGCTGGTCCTTTCTGAGCAACAACCATCAAGTCCATGTTTTTTCTGTTGTTTATTCAACGTCACCGGTACATGTACCATGCCCAAGGGATTAATGCTCTCACCCGAAAAAAGTATTTAGCTTGATTCTGGTCTTTTGAAGTGGAACATCACTAAGCTTTTCCCTATAGAACGTCTCTGGTATGATGGAGACAGATGATCCAGTATCAAGTTCCATGTCAATTTGTTGTCCTTTGATCATTGGCACTTTCTTCACATTGTTCACAGAATGCACATGTAGTATAGGTTCAAATTGATGTTCATCGTTGTCACCATCATCATCTAAGTAGTTCACCCTTTTTTCTTGGTTTCTTGTCTAAATCCTTCTTCTTCTTGAAACATGCTCTCTCAATATGACCTTCATTTGAACAATAGTGACAAATACTGTGCAAGTTTTTACAAGATTTCACATTGTGATCACGTCCACACCTCCAACATGGTCTCTGACTGTCCTTATGTTGCTGTGATGCAGGTGAATGTTTTTGCATATGTGGTTTAGGTTTCGATTTCTGACTTCAACTTTGTGTACTGTGGCACTGGTGTTCCGCTGTTCGCGTAGTTTCGTGGCATCCCGTCCTGCTGTTTCCATCGCATGCGCGATTTTTATTGCTCCATCCAGGGTAAGTGCTGATTCAGCCAGCAGTTTCTTCTGTACCGATTCATTTTTAATCCCACAAACAAATCTGTCTCTTAAAGTATCATTCAAAGTCTCTCCGAAGTTACAGTCATTTTTGATGGAGAGAATAATTTAAGCTTTTAAGTTTATTTCAAAACAGTAGCATCAGTATCTTACTTTAATTATTACCTCTAAAGGATTTACTTTAAGGTCAGACGACACTTTCCTCGAGCATCTTTTTTGTATCTCCTCGTAATTAAGAGTTCCAATAAAAATTATTATTTATAATCATTTTTAAATGATTTAGATTTTTATTTTTTGCATTTGTAAACCTAGATGGCCGAGTGGTTAGAGCGATGGCTGCACACTGCTAGAAGTGTAGGTTCCATGAGTCGTGAGTTCAAACACCATCTCCGGCTGTATATATCAATGTATAAATTTTAATATCAGCAATTCAAGTGTATCTTCAAGAAGATTATATAGGAAATTGCATACTCCGGTATTTTGCAGAAATACCTGGTAAGGTATCCTAATTTTTTGCATGAAAGCTTCTCAAAGTAGTAGTAAATCAATAACAAACTCCTGGAAAGAGTTATAAAAATTGAGGAACGTGTCGTCTGACCGTAATTGCCACATTTACCAGTAGTCAGTGATTTATAGGCTTAGAGACCATTTCTTTCTGTTCCTTTACATCATTAATAATACCTTTCAATGAAGATTCAAGAATACTTCTTGTTTTCATTGTCGAAAAAAGTTATATTAGTACAAACCTGTGCAGATTTCATACTTTCAAATACCGGTACTTATAATTGTCCCAGTGTTTGTTTTCTTGCTAATGAGGCAAAAAATGACTTGTGTATATCTAACTGTACACCTATGAATAACTTTTAAAATACTTGTAGTTATTGATTAATCAATACATGTATATTTGCAATATGAAATTGCACTGATTTTTAGTTATTACACCTATATTCTATAAATGATGAAGTATTTGTTGTTCTTGTTTAATCAAAATCAATAAATGTCTTAAATATATCTTTATTTTTTTGCTTTAGTTTTTGAGGCAAAAAAGACACAGTGGTTGATAATGATAATGCTTATTCAATGTAGACCTTTTGTTTTCTTTTGAAGAATAATAAATTTGCATTTAAGTTGTATTTGAAATGCATTTCATGTGAAATTTGAAGTCATTTTAAACAGGTTACACTCTTTTATGAATAACTGAATGTTAAGTACATGTTGAACATCGAGTTTCCATGAAATTGTCGATGTTTGCTCGATCAGACAAAACTGAAAAACCAATAGTAAACATGTTCTTGGTATGAAAATTAATGAAGGAAATAATAAATCCTCTTGAAAGCTTTCAGGTGCTGGGCCTTTATTTTTTGGACGAGGAAAGTCCTGAAAGGGAAAATAAGTGCTTTAATTGATCCCTTATGGATATTTTGCGTTATTACTTTTTATATTAATAGTCAACTATTCTGAAATAAAATAAGTAATCTCATAGGAAAAGTGTATCGTTTTGCAAGACCATGGAAACAACATAAAGACATAGAAGTCGATTAAAATGTTCTTAAAATAGGTTGTTTTTATAACACATGGAAAAAGATTTTTCTTGGAAATTTTAATGTGTTTAAACATTTTTTTTTTTATTATCAAAATTTGATTTTATGCGGCTCCATTTGCCTTTAAGACCAAAGTTGTATGAGCAAGATATTCTCAACTATTTTTGCGTAAATGTTCATTATCATTCTCATATTGCCAAAATTCGATTATATGCGGCTCCGTTTGCCCTATTCAAGGAAATGTTCATTTTCAACCGCATATGACTAACAATCGATTACAGTTGAACCTCGATATCTCGAATACTGATATCTCAAATACAACGGATATGACGAAGTGATTTGTAAGTCCGAAGCCCATATTTTAAAGGTATTTTACACTCACTATCTCGAAGTGTTTTAACAGTCCCATCTAGTTCGAGAAAACGAAGTTTTACTGTATTTGCTCCGTTTGCCATTTTATGTGCAAATTCAGGTTTATAAGCACGATACTCTAAACTATTTCAAGGAAATGTCGATTTTCAGCCGCACATGACCAAAGTTCGATTTTTTGCGGCTCAATCTGCCGTTTTTAAGCAATTCAATGTTTATTATCATTATATTCTATAATTTTTAAAGGAAATGTTCATTTTCAGCCGCACATGACCAAAATTTGATTTTATGCGGCTCCATTTACCCTTTTTAAGCAAACCAAGGTATTTTAGCATGATATTCTCAACCAATTCAAGGAAATGTTCATTTTCAGCCGCACATGACCAAAGTTCGATTTTTTGCGGCTCCATTTGCCGTTTTCAAGCAATTCAATGTTTATTATCATGATATTCTCAACTAATTCAAGGAAATGTTCATTTTCAGCCGCACATGACCAAAATTTGATTTTATGCGGCTCCATTTGCCCTTTTTAAGCAAACAAAGGTTTTTTAGCATGACATTCTCAACTAATCCAAGGAAATGTTCATTTTCAGCCACACATAACCAAAAATTGATTTTATGTGGCTCCATTTGCCGTTTTCAAGCAATTCAATGTTTATTATCATGATATTCTCTACTATTTGAAGGAAATATTAATTTTCAGTGGCATATAACTAAAATTCGATTATATGCGGCCCCGGTTGGCTTTTCGGCCGATTTAAGGTTTATGAGCACTATATTCTCTAATATCTGAAGGAAATGGATATATTCATTTTCAGCCGCATAATGAAATTCGATATTCGCGGCTCCATTTGCTTTTTTCGTGCAAAATAAGGTTTTTGAGCAACTATTTTATAAAAATGTTCATTTTCAGCCGCATTTACGAGGCTCTATTATTTGCCTTCCTCTTGCAATCTATTTAATACGTCTTGAGTGTTTGAAATATTTTTACAACCAAACTTTATGCAAGGCCATGCTCTACGTACAAACATTTTCTAGGCAAGCTATTAACAAACAGGTTGATGAAACAAGGATATCAACAGCCTCTTTTGAAGACAACAGTTCGCTGGTCTATACAATGACCTTGTCGGCACATACAACCTATCATTAAATGCTAACTGAGGTTTTTCATTTAAAGTTTATACACTGATTTTCCAACTTTTTTTCGTACTTTGCACGACCATGAGCACACGGCATGTACTTTTTTTTATATAGAGGTCCGTGTTTGCTCTGCTCCAGATTTGTATTATTTCTATGGCCATATGAGATTGAGTACTGTTCGTTAACATCATATTTCATTTTACATCTCTAAACTACTTCTCCAATTGTGTTTCATTGATTTGTAATCCTTATTTAATACACTTTTGTGAAATTGCAACAAAGGAAACTAAAAAAAACACAAACATAAAATATAATGTTTCTATATTTTCAGTCATTTTAATACTATCAGAATTATGTTCATTATGAATATTAATGAATGAATGAATGAAAGTGATACAGAAAAAAATGAAAACAGGATATATTTGTTGGAAATTAAAATTTGAATAAAGTACTATATAAGATCTCAAATTACCCCTTTAAATGTATGTTTATACAGATTTATTTTTTAAATCAATAAATGTAACATACAGTCATGATTTTGAATTTAACCAAAAACAATTTGACATCATGATGGCAAATATAAGCTCTTTATCTTTAAGAACAGCAAAAGTGTGATTTAAGCGTCGAGTTCATTGTCTACTATCATTGCACATGAAAATGTACAGCAAAACTAACAATGAGAAAAATAAAATTGGATAAACAGATTGATATGGAGTGAATAAATAACAAGTCTGTATCAGTTTGTATAATATTCAAACATGATGATAAAAAGATGATTAAAAGGAGTGTCTCGGTTTTTTTTTATTTGGAAATCTACAAGGTGAACTTGACCTTGCACCTAGATTTTGCCAAACAGACATGAGTCACAATACAGATATATATCTTGTATATAATACACCCTTAAAACAAACTTCCGTGCTCAATTTAACCTTGTATATACCGATCAAGCACAAACGGACAATGAAAAATAGACAAAATGATTAGAATATACCCTTAACATTGGGGGTGGGTAAGAGTTGGGTGAAATACTGATTTCATTCAGTTTCACTATCATCCGATTCAGATAAGTCAGACATTTCTTCAAATATACAATCTAATTCAATAAAATCTGTCTGCAGAGGCATATCGATAAAAGAGTGAATTTGACTCTCTGCACTTTTATCAGAAAATTCAGATAAACACAAACGATATCTTATCCACTGCTCTTCAGCTTTCAACTTAAACATCATAAGCATATGCTTACGACCAATTTGATACCTGTCATCTTGTGTGGCTTCCACTATAAGATTTAATAAATGTTGATTTTCATCATCAATATGATGCAAGAAAGCTTTGACCTCTAGCATTGTCATTTGTTCCTGCTCCATTGCATGCTGGTCGAGGGAGTAGGCCTGGCAAGCCTTTATTTTGTCTTCATCGAGGAAAGGCGAAACATTCAAATCCTTGAAGAATGTAGCAGATGGTGAGCTGACTTCAGCAAAAAAAAACTTTTCACTGAACTTGCTATTAAATTCTTTGAGGCTTTTCTTTATCTTTTCACTGTTGGAAGACAGCTGTTTGGAAATTCTTTTTGCCATCTCTTGTCCATCTGCCCAAATTACATAAAAGCATTAGATAATAACATGCATGATAGATTACCTGCACATATTAGTGCAGTCACCCAGTATGCAGTAGTACATATGTAGGGCTAAAGAAAACTATCAAAAGTTATACAATGTACTAGAAATTTAAACAAACATGGCTACAAATAGACCAAAGGTTTTTACTTTGCAACCTTAGTTGAGTTCTTGAGGATTTAGTTGTAATTATCATTAAAAATAACTGTAATCTCTGTTATTTTGACGAGTTGAAAAATTGACAATTTCTTGTTTATGGAAATTGATGAGCAAAATTTTGAGAAACATTAAATCAAGAGTATTCAGTTATAAATATAAGAAAGATAAACAAAATTTTCTTATCAAAGTATTTCTTCAGTAAAGACAGAATGTATTGCTTTTCATTAGCAAACATTTGTAGTTTTTTGAGATGTCCTTGCTTTAGTTTGTTTTTCGCTGATTCGGCTAGCTCTTCTTTCTGGTCATCCAAACTTTGTACATTTATCTGCTTGCCTACTTTCTTCATTTCATTTTCTGTTCTGCAAACGAATTTTAAAAAGTCAAAAAACCATAACAGAATCAAAAACTATTACAATCAAAGACAAATCCTTTCAATAATTTTTTTTATTATTTTGATAGTTTTCCGTTAGTAATCATTTTCAAAAAGATGCAGATTCTTTATTCTAAATGGATATCTAGGTTTAACAATAAATATTTTAATATTGCAAAATGACATTGAAAATTGAAAAAAAATATATTATAAGTTTTTGTCTTCAAACTTGCCTTCATTACTAGGGAAACCTCATTATCTAAAATTTGTTAAACTTAAAGATATCTGAGGATTTGAGACAATAAAAATTACAAACTACAAAGAAAAAGAGGGACTGTCATAATATTGTGACATATCCCTTGTATTCAAGATGTTAGTGCTTGAGCTAATTTATTTTTTTTTTGGTTGACATCCACCATACACACACAAATATGACTTACTTTTGAATATGGTCTTTAAAAAGTACCTTTTCATCCTCAACATTGGAATCAGCTAACATTATCCTGCACAACATAATATTAAAGTTTACATATCAAAAATCATATGAAATAAAAACAGATGCATAGAAAATATGTTTTTGTTTTAATACTTTAAATAAGTCAAACTTCATTATCTCAAACTGGATGGGGCAAAGAAAAACAATGTCAATTTTGTTCTTTAAAAATCATTTTAAGAGACTGAAAATATTTACGACTTTGTCGTAAGTTCTTTTGTAAAATAAGTTCAGCCATTACCTATATACATGTACAAGTACCACATGCATATAGGTAATGGCTATAAATTAATACCACACATGAAACACAATTTCAGTCTTTACTTCACCATTCTGAATTGTTTGATCTACTACTACAAAACAATTAAACTTGTCTGTTACTTAACAAACAAACAAAAATCATTAATGAAGATTCTAGAAATAACCCTCCATTGGTCTTTCAAGGAATTCTACTAACCTCTGTGTAACAATTTGTTTGGAGAGCCAACAGTATCTTTCATCTGGTGTTAAACTGACTGTGAGAAATGGATAATGAATTCAGCATTAACTGGTTATTCACAAGCAACGTGTAAAAAATACATGTTTGCTTATACATATATATACACCAGGCTTGGGGCGAATTACATTGTAAAGTAATGCATTACATTACCATAACTTCATGAATTTGGGCATTGAATTACCATTACTTGATTTTCTTGAAGTAATGCATTACATTACCATTACATGAGTAAAGCAATGCATTACCATTACTTTTTTTTAAAGTAAAGTAATAAAGAGTTTTTGCAAATGTTTCAATATTTGAATTTGCAAAAACTCTTTATTAGCTTTATTACAACACTCTTTAACATATCTACAGCTTCATGCTCAGTATCAGGTTCAAATTCAATGAATAAACAAGAGTCATTCTGTATTTGAGACATTTGGCATGATACAATATCAGATATGAAATAAGAGACACAGGATAACATGCGTAACAAAAAACAATTTATAAAATAATGTTGCAGTTTTTAAAAGCTAAATATAGATATATCCCCAGATTACACAAATCTTTATATTTTTGGGCACTTAATTTTATTAATTTATATACAGATGATTTTTCCGAGTTATATTTCTTAATATATTTTAATCGTATTTCTTTTTACGGAGGACACTTTAAGACAAAAGATTGCTGTTGCACTTTATGATCGAAGTTTCAAAGGGTTCATCTTTTAAATGCATCCATCTTCCGGGCTTTACTAAGCTTGGACTGGAAAATACTATTTGATGATCTTTATCTTAGGATATATTAAGTGCAATAAAAGATTAAATACATAAATCTTGTATTTTCTTTCAGTCAAAACTAATGTACAGTGTAATTAATATACAAAAGAGAGAGAGACAGAGAAAAAGAGAGAGAAAATAAGTAAGATTATTTTCAAATGGGTTATAATATTGGAAGTGATATTGATTTTCATCATGGATGGACAGTGCATTCATTTTGCTTTTAAAGGCGCATGTCCGTCTCCTATTCTATTGTGACATAGCGAAGGGAAGGGGATTGGGGTGTTTAGCACTTCTTATAGCAATAGATTGTTTTGATACTTAGATTATTCTGGGGGCTTAGTGTGTTGTTGACACTTTTCTTATTAAAGTGCAAACTAATTGCAGTAAATTGTTTAAATGGTTAAAAACTTTTAATAACAACACTCTTAAAAATGTTTTAAAATTGTTATCTTTAGTAATATAAACAATTCAAAAATGAATTTTAAAAAACCTTTTTTAATAAAACAAGTACAATTAAAACATTTTTTCTTAATTAGAATTATTTCTTTCTTCTTTAAAAATAATTTTAATCAAATTCAATTTCAACTATTCAGTTATTCATCACATTTTTTAAAGTGAACATGCATAAATATGCATAGTAATGCAAAGTAATGCCATGTAATGCCAGCATTACACTAGATTTTGGAAAGTAATGCATTACATTAGCATTACTTGTAATGCTAATTTTGAGGCATTACACATTACTAGCATTACTTTGAAAACATGTAATGCATTGCAATGCATTACAATTACATTTAGCATTACCACAAGCCTGATATACACACACCATTGACAAATGCATGTATATCCTTACAAGCTTAATACTCAACAATATTTACCAGTAAATCTTACCAGAAACTTGTCTTCCACTTCTTGATAACTCTTTCCAGAGTAAAATCCATTCTGCTGCACTACCTTCAAAAGATAACCATTTTTGGTAAATGTATATGGTTAAGTAAGATCATTGATAGCCTCCCCATGTATTTTCCTCAATATTTCTTTTTATCTATCAAACTTCGTTTACAACATACCATCATGCTTTGCTTCTACAGCAGTGAACACGTCTCTGGTTTCTTGTTGCAATTTTTTGGCTTTCTCAAGCATGGCCTTTAATCGTTCCCCTAAATATAATTTAAAGTTCAAATTAGCAACCAACTAACAGCATAATCAGTGTGTCAAATTATGAAAACATTTTAATTAATAAATAAATAATGCAGCGCTTCTTTACGAGTATATAATTATCCACCCCCAAATATGAAAATGTTCAAAATAATATCATGTAAAAACAAATTTACCTAATTTTTCCTTAATTCTGTTTGAATAATGTTCTAATGCATCCACTAACAAATAGTGTCTGTTTGACACAGTCATTTCTTTTGTGATAGAACTGAATTTTCTGAGGTAGGACCACAATCTCTCGACACCTTCTCCATCATTAAGTCCAGTTCCCTCCACAAACCTTGACCAAATTCAAGCTAAAAAAAGTTTGTTAAGATTTACTTTTTGCTTTTTAAAACAAAGTCAAATCTACTAAAGCATATTTTAGCATTAGAAAAATGTATTTTTTTTTGGTTAAAAGTAAAATCTTGTAGGCAGAAATTTGTTTTTCTTCTTTAATTTTAATGTCAACTTTATCAGAAAGCTTAAATTACAAAAATATTTTAAAATTAATCGTTGGAATAAGAAAAAATATAGCATTTAGACATGCAACTGAAAGAAAAGTCAGAAAAAGAGTTATTTCCCCTTTGCATAGATAAAATATAAAAAAATTTGGAAATTTAGTATAAAATTAAGTGCGAAAATATCTTGAACCTACCAATAATTCCAATTACATCTATGTGATTATATTCACATAAAATAAATAAAACTATCTTGCACAATTTTTAAAGAATTCAAAGTTTTACAAAAAAGTGTGACGTCACAGAACACTGGATCTACTTTAAATTACTGTAGAAGCAGAAATATTTGTTGAGGATTTAATTTTGTTATTTTTGTTGGCAGTTTAAATCAACGAAATTAGATTTATGACACATTTTTAACCCAACTATCAATAGACACAGAGTTGATACACAATACATATAAGGAAAATACGATATGTGACAAAATTGAATGCCAATGAAATTATATTTGGTATGCTAACAACACAATTTCAACCCAAGGAAAATATATGCTTCTATAGTATTTTTTATGGCGTCGAGCGAAGCTCGAAAGCCATCTAGGGCTCGTACGTCCGGAAGTTACATTTTTAGGAGCCGAACAACTCAAATGAGTGCAAAGTTTTCGTATGTGTTTGAAGAAAAATAGATGACATACTTCAATTTCGAGCAGAACTGTACGTCAACAAAACAAGTTTGCAGATTCGAAATGGTTGCCGTCTTTAAAAATGTTCACATTTTATTGAAAACAATATGTCTCGGTTTCAGCGGATGAATACACTAGCACCGAGACACATGCGATAGCTGGGCTTACGTACTCAATTTGGTTATGAAATGTTCTAGCCTGCAAAATAGATTATTTTGTATCCATATCGAAAATTGACAATGCACATATGTTTGATCTTGTAGAAACAAAACTTCCTAATCGAGCGATAAGTACATCTACAACCAACAGTTATTTTAAACCAACTAGTGAACTACTTTCACTTTGTAAACAACGTGAATGGGTGCTTTCTTTTATCTACCCCGGATCTTTTCGGCCCGTGTCATTTGGATCCTTGTGAATTTTAGATGAAATTGATAATAAGAGACAGAGTGGTTATCAGCAGTTTACAATATGTAGAATTAAATACAATAATAATTTTAATATTTATTTTCATATAAATAGAGAAAAAAAATCTAAAAAAATTTTAACTCCTAAGATATTTCTATAAACTTAAATTTTTAATTGAAATTCCAAACTTTTTAAGAATTATGTGAGCAAATTTGTAAAAAAAAATATGCATAATATACGAGGAAGGGGTCAGGAAAAATATATGTACAAAAATAAATTACACAGGAAAAAATGGTCCTACATGCACAACTTCAGTCTGTTCACAGGTCTTCTGGATTCTCATTGACCTTCTATGAGGAGTGGTTGAGGGGGGCGTTGTCGTGGGGGAGCGTTGTATGGGTAGTTCCCTAATGTATTGGTGTAGAGCTGCAGCAGGTATTGGCCTCTCTTCATATGCGACACACTCTTTCTACACAGATTCTGTGTACTTCACATGTACAAAAAAAACCATAAAGTGGGTTAAACATTGTGTATCAAACATACATGTTTTGCAGCAGTAAAATATAAATCTGCAAAATTACAGATACTGTGAACTTCACATGTACATAAAAAACCATAAAGTTTAATATTCATTGTGTAAAAAAAAAAATCTGCTAAGATATTGTGTACTTCACATGTACAAAAAAAGAATATTAAGCTGTCAAAATATGTACTTTGCATCTATTAAAGCATCATTTGCATAAAAGAAAAAGTCAAATGCTGTTGCGTCTCTCAAAAAAAAAATGACTTGACATAAGATTACACCTATAATTGTTAATTTACAAAGCAAGTTTCTTGGCCATTTGCAATCTGGTACGCTTAGCAATAGTCCCTTCAGGGGTAACCAATGGCTTAGTAGAACAATCAGTACTGGGTGTGGGGGTGTGGCAGTGCTGCTGCTAGGAGTGGTGTACAAGGAGGGTTGACTATGTAGCTGTACTACCACATCGGCTGGCTGGGGTTAATGTTGGCTGTGGTGTAGCAGATGTCTGGGGTAAAACAGGGTTATCCTCAGTATCCTGTGGTGTTGGTTGTGGTGTAGCAGATGTCTAGGGTACATCGAATGTATCCTGGGTATCCTCATGTGTTGCAGGTATACATATGTCGCAGCGAGAGTCCTTTTCTAACTTGCGTAGTAGCCACCTTCTTATAGTCAGCAATATGATGATTAGGGTACCGAGAACACACCATGCAAGCATTCCTATCAAAATATAAAATAAATAATTCTGCAAAACTTTTAAACTCTGTCAAACATTACATAGTCGTGATCATTATCATCATCAAATGTAGATATGTATGCATGTATTGTTTTCCACTCTATTTCAGACTTTTTGTAGGTAATCTACCTTTTCTATTTATAATGTGCTGTCTCGATTTCTTTGTGTAAATCTTGAAATTAGTTTCTTAAGTTTATCTTTCATTAAAAGTAACATGCAAGCACAAATACAAAAACTAAACTAGTAGACTAATTGTTCCCCCCCCCCCCCAAGGTTCATCATTATAAGCATTGTATCATATTTATGTGTAACGTGTTAATTCCCGCACTTGCGCGGGATATCATCTAGTTTCATAGAAATGTCTAAAAACATCCGCAATTTAAGTCGACCACCATAACTTTTGATATATACATTTCTTCCTAATATTCACTTTTTTATCCAGAATGAAATATATTTTTTTCTTTAAACTACACGAGCGCAGTTACGTACATTTTGCTATGTATTTTGTCGTTTGCAATTTACGGCATACACAAATGCAATAGTTTTGGGATAGAACTATCTCAGTTTTTATGTGCCATAAATTGCAAGCGTTTAGCGTAGGAGGAATTATAGCCACAAGGCATGTCAACGCGGATTTTACCGAAGAGCTACAGATCGGCAGCTAATGGCGCACCTTTTATTGACCAGTCTAACAGAATGTATAGTTTCATATCTCTTGCAACTTGACAAGTTGAGAAGTCAGATGTTTGGTTGAACAGTACATATATCTTTGTAAAAGTCATGCACCAATTTAAATTGGAACTGTAGACTTTCAAAAAAAATTCAACCTTTACTATATCCATGATCGTAAAAAAGGTATTATGTTACCATGTTGGTTTAACAAATATTAAACGCCAATTGTAAGCAAGTTTTCCCCGAATAGTGTACAAATAATTCCTTCATTCTTGCAAAACAATGAAAATGTTTCATGGCGAAAACGATGCATTCTCAAATTCATCAAAATAAAATATAATTCAGGTTCTTTCATTTTTTTATATTTTGAAATACATAAATAGTCTCTTCTCACTCATTCATTTCATACATACATTTTAAAGTACCCTGATCCTAGTATGCAAATTTATTATGAACTTATTTAACTGAAACGTAAAATGCAAGGATAAACATTAACGAAATAGGGGAAACAGTATGAAAAAACACCAAATATCTGAATAAAAAATATTGTCCAAAATAATTTTGCATGTTTTGTTTTTAAAGTAACTGAACTTAAAGTGCCGAACCCCCCCCCCCCCCCCCACCCCCACCCCACTCCTTTGGATCAAGGTACTTTAATGACTCTCACAGTTTCTCACATCTTGGCCTTCTTCACATCTCTGAAAAGAAAAAATAAGAGTATTAGAAATTCATTTACAAATTGATAAAGCAGGCGAAATATCACATAGCTTTATAAAATGATTAAAGATTATAAATTTGACTTACATTTCACAAATTTCTCCATTTCTTTTCAGTCTGGTAACCTGTACCGCACTGAATTGTCTGCCTGGAAAAATCTTAGCAAGGTTGTCCTTCGATATTGTCAGCATCATATCGTTAATCTCAATGAGATTGCTGCAATGATAAATTCATAAATATCAGTTTGATAGAACATGGATGTAGACAATTGGTTTATGTTTATTGGGTTTTTTTTTGCCATGTTAAATGAAATTAAATCATTTAAATGTGATATTTTTAAAAGCTCTCTTTTAAAATCATTTTAATAACGTAAAAAGGTGGCATGGCAAGGAAAATTATGTTAGAAAGAAATTAAAACAATAAACATAATCAATGTAGTAAACATCAGCAATAGTTTTAGAACGGATGATGCATTTAAAAAAAAATAAATAAAGCGAAACCTTTCTAAGAGAAAAAGAAAGTAGTACCTGACAAAGGACAACAGACTCGACCACCCCCTCAAATGTTTCCTGGAGTTCTGTGCATTCATATGGCTGCAATTGTTAATCAATATCAATCAATATTAGAGTCTGATGAGGCATCAAAATAGCATCTTAATATGAAGAAATTCGTTTACAATATTTCAATATTTTACTTAAACTAAATAGAATTCATTTAATTTTGAAGCAATACTTTTGTCTCTATGTATAGATATTACAATGACTTTTTTGATAGCAAAAACTATTGTGACGAGACAGTGTATGCATTTTATCTCGAACTTTGTCAGAGGGGTGGACGAGTAGCACCTCTGCTTATTGAAGTCGTTACTGGGGACTATATTTCGGACAATATACATGTCCCCAGCAACGACTTCCAGGTCTGTCTCCTTACCCCAGAGGGTAAGGAAAGCAGACCGACCGTCCATGGACAGCTGCACCTCCCTTCTTTGCGAACCGGTGGACACCACTCCCGTCTCACCAATCTAAATTTAAAATCAATTATTAGAATAGTACTCACTTGTACATACTCAAACAGACATCGACGCTTTTTACTCGGACCGGGCCAAGCGACAGTCGTGTGCTGTTAGCCAATGACGATGCGTCAGCAATGTTGTAGGTTTTAGAATTAAAAAAATCATTTCTGATTTTTTTTCCTCCTCGGTCAGTTCGAATGAGGTGTCCATTATCTATAAAATATATTTAGATCACTATTCAATATTCCTATTATTTTCATTGATATACGTCCTCTCGTCGTATGTGTGTGTGTGTGTGTGTGTGTGTGTGTGTGTGTATTTGAGCGTTTGTGTGTGTTTGCCATTATTGTGTTGTTGTATTATAACTGTTAAAATATTTTTGAAAAAAAAGGGATGCAACTCCGTAAAATAAAAATACTTACGACCGAGTCCGCCTTGAGCTCAATGCCAAATGTGGGGTGGCTAGTGGCATTCAGAATTTTGTATTTCTTTCCAGGAATTAAACTTTCAATGGTAGATTTTTTGGAGCTGGAAACATTTCGCACAGCCCCCTCCCCCTGAACAATCGCTGGCATATAATACTTGATGCTCCGGCCAGATGAGTCGAAACGGCTCTTAATTGTTCTCATCGTAAATTGATGTAACATGTACACTCTGAAATTCTGAAATTAAAGAAAAATACTATGAATAAATATCTAGAGAAACGAATGAATATATGCATCTATTGACACAATTTAAATGTAAATTGTACGTCCTGAAGCAAAAAAAGAAAAGAAAGCACAACAACAACAACAAACACGATGTAGTAAAATACTGATGATACATATATTATAGAATGAGAGAGAAAAAGCAGGGAATACTTAATTAAATAAATCTGCAATCTTAATATCACGCATTCGTTTGCACACTCACGCGTTTGTAAATTAACAAAACATATAATTTCGACAATGTCAAATAAAAACATCAGTATAAAAAAGGTTTCAACAAGTATTAACAACTCTTACTTTTTTGGTCGCAAGTTCCCCCATAATTCTACTTCAGGGGCCGAAATGATTTTAGCTGGTTTTTCTCGCTATAAATATGCTTTGAAAAAAGTGCTGACTATGCAATTCTTAACCTTTAACTGTAAAAGGATTGAATTTTATTGGCTATCTTGTAAAAACTGTAGTTTCTGGTTGGCAGTTACCAATCACGCAAAAAGTCAGGAGATTTCCAAATTTTAGATTGGTGTGTTCGAATGGGTTCGAATGTAAATGACCCTCAGGCGATGCGTGCTTACGTGGAAAAGTCCTTAGTCTGCAGTTCTATATCTTGAACTCTTTGTTTGCTTGCTTGAGTAAACGCGATGAATGAATTGGCAGGAAAGTCACCTGATTTCCAATAAGTGACCGCTATAGTGTGCTCTTTATTTCCACTAAGTTCTATAATAATGCAAGTAGTTAATACAAGAAACATATTTATATGCATGTAACAATGACATGCTTACATTTCATTAAGATATATTGCATGTGCACTGTTATATATTAAAAATCAAAACACAATGACCAAATTTTAAACAAGGTTAAACATAAATTCCTTCATGAATAACTATGTCACAACAATCAATTAGAGATACAGTCTCCATGGCGTATTCGGTTGTGCGTTGGCTGTCAAATATAAAGGTCGTGGGTTCGAACCACGCTTCTATACAAACATGTATTTTCCTCAGAAAGGGAAAAAACATTTCTGATAATTCCCCAATGACAAATTTTCACATTGAAAGTGCTGATCAATTTATCAACCTGCACAAAAAATACAAGCAATGGGAATAAATTTCTATGTCTCAGCATATGTCTTAACTAGTGTCTAATATCTCACTGATATCTGAATTTACAAAACAAATATGTCTAAAAATGATGCTAAAATGTGCTATACCTTATTGTGACATTTTGAAAATTGAACATTTTTTTTAAAGATCTGTGAATAAATATTAAAAGTTTATGTTGAAAATAAAGACTTCCCAGATGATATTTAAAGTATTATGCTTTAAATGTAGACTGTAGGAACTTTTTTTGACCAAGCTGTGCTTATACCTTGTCAGGAGTTCAACAGAAACAAGAGTCCCATGGGCCACATCGCTCAAGGGGGGTTGGGGGTGTTATGATTTGAATTAACTTGAATCTACACTTACTAAGAAGTGGTTCTTGAGAAGATTTTGAAAACATGATACCAAATGTTTACTATTTCTTATGTATCTCCTCTAGAAAGAGGGTGTTACCCTTCACTTGAACAAAATTGAATCCCCTTTACAAAGAATGCTTTGTGGCAAGTTTGGTTGAAATTGGCCCAATGGTTCTAAAGAAGAAGTTGAAAATGTGAAAAGTTTAAACAGACAGACACTTGACAAAATGTGATCAGGAAAGCTCACTAGAGCTTTCAGCTCAGGTTAGTTAATCATGTAGTGTGGCCAAAAAAACATGAATTTTAAAAATCTGAAAGACATTCAAATCAAAAAAGAATTTTTGAAGTGTAAATCAACTTGATTTTTTTATTTTAGAAAATAAAGACACAAAGAACATTTTTACCAAATAGATTTATCAATTAGAGGGTGTGTGTGTGTTTCAGGTATATATCTGTACAGTCAATATTCTTTACTTCCCCCTATGATACCTGTTTTCTCTTCTTAGAAGAAATCATATTTTTCACAGCAAATTTCATTTTACTCTAGTGAAATTTTTTCAAAGATGGCTCTTTTTGTTGAGCATTCAAACAATCTATTTGGAGTTTTGTTTCTTCTAATGAACAAACTGAACTGCTTCTCTAACGCCCTCTTCTCCTCGGCTGTCCATACATGTCTTTCAACTACAATGATAGAACCAGCATGACATCAAAGTAAAGAAAGATAAATTAATGAAACTATCTTCATACTTTTATGTCTTGATTTTTTAAGTCTCTAGTTAATCTAAATTCAAAGGCCTGAGAGGCCTATCGCATTGAATGCAGGGCATATTAAGTTGCCATAACACCTCAAATTTTTGATTGGTGGCTTCAATTTCTCTAGAAGTCGGCGACTATTTTAAACTGAATTGACTATCACCAAATTCTGGAACTACAAACATTTTCACCATTTTTTTTTTGTACCTGAAGAGGTGAAAAGAAGTTAAAAAGCTGTACACATATTGAGTTTTCTTTGTCCCCTTTATTAGTTTTTTCAGTCACACAAATGCAAATGAAATTTCACTTTGCATCAGTGCACACAGAGCTCATGTAGACCAGATAATACAATAGCTGCCCCAGGTAATTGTTGCCTCCACAGGTAATTGTTGGCTCCACAAAATTGACAGTTGTGAAATGCTGCATTAGCCGAGGGTCATGAATTGAACATACTTGAATCTACACTATGTAATGACAGGTTTCACAAAAGTTTCTTTCTGGCCCAATGGTTCTTCTTTAAAAGATTTTTGAAAGATGACACCAATTGGGCATGGTCCTTTATTTGAACAAACTTGAATCCCTTTATCCCAGAATGATTTATGGCATTAAGTTTGGTTGAAATTGGCCCAGTGGTTCTTGCAAAGTTGAAAATGTGAAAAGTTTACAGGACAAAATGTGATCAGCAAAGCAAATTCTAGATAAGTTTGCAATTACTTACCTTCGAAAGTAATATCTTTCAAACTTTTTCCATGGACCTTTCCAACGACATTGCATTCTTGCATGACCATAAGTTTGGCAATTTCAAGTCGTTCTATTAGTCCTGATGTGCTGCGATAGTGCAACTAATGAACTCGTGAACTTCCATGGTGTGCCCCATATGTCTACTCAAGTATTTAAGTTCATGATCCTTGAGCCCAATAACCTAGTAAAGACAAAGTACATTACACCTAGTATAAAGCAAGAATGGAAACTTAAGGGTGTTGTTTACTCAGGGTTTGAGTTCTCAAATTCGGATTGTTATAAAGTTCAATGTAATGAGTACAATTTGTTCAAAACAAAAAAAGTATTGATAAAATGAATTATTGTTGACAAAACATGATATTGATATTTTTACTTAATTACGGAATTAGGCTCCAACAAAAGTAGACTTTTAGCCACACAGAGGAAATTCGGACTAAATTTTTCAGATTTTGTTTTCCGTTAAAACATTTTTGGCAGTACTCTAATATTGAAAGTTAAGATTTTATATTTTAGTCTATATAATTTTTCATATTTTCTGCTGGTTTTACCTCACTTATTCATTAAAATAATTGCATGGCACGAATTGCAAAAATATTAAAAAATGCTTAAAAACGATAAAAGACACCATATCTAAAAAATTGGATCATTGACCTCATATAGATTTTATGCAAACAGAATAAGATCAATATAAGTAGTTCAATGCTATAAATGTTTTTGTATTATCATCATTCAATTTTTTGTAAACTTAGATCAAAAATGGGTAGGAATTTGAAAACTGATAGAGGAAATTCGGACTGAAATATTTTTTCGAATTGTAGCTGAAATCTTAATGTTTTATACCTATTTAGTGCCACTGCCATTCATAAAATGTATTATATTTTTTAAAGTGTTTTATTATTTGAAATATATTTACAATTAAGAAAATTTCAATTTTAGTGTAAAATTTTATGGGATTTTTCTTGATTTTTCAAAAAATATTCAATGGCCATTTACTCAAAAAGTAGGTCATTGACCTACTTTTTTGAAAGTGAAAAATAACACTACAATCAAAGATCTATAACATACAATAGACGGGGTTTCATTATCATCAGTGGAATTTTTTTTCATTCTGAGTAAATGTCATCCTTAAAGTAACTATCAATATGGAAGAATAGATAGTTAAACATGTCCTACTGTCAAATTGTAAAATTAGGAGTTAATGTATGTAACTTGAAAAACTAGAAAAGAGATAGAAAGAAAAATATCTAACAAAGAATGGGACCAAAAAATTGAGGAGTAAGTAGGATTCAAGTTTCACTCAACCCCGACTTTTCCTTTCATATATAGTGTCACTGCTCAGACTAAAAGAAACTAACAAATCTTCATGGTCTTCTAGAATTTAGAAATGTCAAAATTCCCAACCAAAAGTGAAACCAATTAGCATCTGCAATAGTAACAGTTAAACTTGAAGAGTTTCTAGCAATGCAAAAATAAAACTGATATTTTTTTCTCGATTGGGCTATCATTTTGCTTACTTTTAACAAAAGAAAATTGAACAAAATTGCAATGCATTACTTCAAACTGATGCACACTGGCTTGAGAACTTATTTAAGTTTTATAAGGCCTTACTTCATTTTTCATTTAATTAATTTACAGAAGATTAAACAATCATTTGCTCTTGGAGACAGTAACATCCCAAAACAAATTACAATGGGCCACTAAGTAGAAAGTCCAAATACTTACTTGGGCAATAGTGGCACAATATTTCCTAAGGTTTGTAGCGTATATTCTATCAGGAAATTTCAAAGAACGGCACTCTGTTCGTATTTCCTCCAGACCCAGACCAGCCCTAACAACATCTTCAGCTGAAATATGACGATGCAATAAACTGTTGTGAAACATTTAAAAACCAAGTACCCATAATTAAATAACACATGAGAAATTTTTTTAAATATGTATGGGTATATAACTGTGAGATGAACATTGTTGCTTCTAAAACAAATTACAAAATATCTCTCAGTTAAGTGTTATGGATAAAAAAAGCCCTCTTCATCCCCAATTTAAGGGTCAGCCCTTTTTTCTGAAGTCGAACAAAAACTTTTTCTAGAAAAACAAATTCTGTATTATATTCGGCATCTTTGCTAGCCAAGGGTTTCTAATCTGCACCACTCCTCACAAACCCTTGGCATATCGTGCTATCAAAAGTTGGGATGTTTTGGTCACATGATCTCCCAACCTATTTAAAAATCAGATGCCATACTTTAAACGTGACTGGTGCAGTAATGGTAGCCTCAATTGATATCAGGGTTCTCCTTAATATCACAAGTAGCAGGGGAATTAGAGTGAAGTAGGAGGCACCATAGGTGAGCGCCAAAGGCGCGAGCCTGCTAGGGGGGTCCGGGGGCATAACCTCCTTAACTAGGCACGATCTGATTGCAAACAACAAGCATATTTTCCGTCCAATTTTAGAAAGGAGCCAAGACCTTGACTTAATATTTGACAATGAAATACAGCCTGAAAATGGAGACATATCGCTTTTCAAAATATTTCATTTATTTGATTTTATAAGATAAAGGATCAAACTTTGGACTTCATTGCTTACAAAAATTGTCACAGTGATATTTACAAGCAAATAAATTAATTTCCTTTTGACAAATTGATTACAATTCTTTCAAGAATTAGTTTTTTAATTTCTTTTTTCAATTGGAATTTCATTCATACATGTTTTATGACATCTTACCAGTATTTGCGAACAGAAAAGGGTTTCCGTCTCTTATTCCTGCCTTTTTTCTAATTTCTTTACTGGCAAGATAATTCATTGCAGGGATAACCTCCTTCGGACAAATAACCGGTACATTGTACTCTGGTCCCATTCTGGCAAGAAGAGGCAACCAATTAAATTTTTTTCCAAATCATTGAAAAATGACTGCTAAAACTGCTCATTAAAAAATTAATGTGAATGCAAAACAAAATGCTAATGCATGGCACTATTCAATTAGTCTTCACAGCCTGAACTGTTATAGGACAAAACAAAAAAGGTTCAACGGAGTGGAGTACTTCTTGACAAAGAGCAGATAATTTAACTTAATGCAACTCATAGTATTAAACATATTTCAAAAATTTCCATGTACTTCACATGCTCAATGACGTTAATTTCAATTTTTTTTTTGTTGATGGGTTTTGGGTGGGGTGGTGATGTTGATTAAGGACAGTGGTTTGGATACATGTATGTCAATCAAAGAAACAAATTATACAATATACATTATAAGCCATAAATTGGACAAAAGCCTTTCAAATCTAAAGGGTTATATGTTTAAGTTACTTAATGGCACTATTTATACATGTTTTTAAGAATTGATTTTTTAAATTGAATAAAAAAATATTTAAAACTGCATTATCATAGTGCTTCTTTCAAAAAAAGCTTAAAACTAAATTCATAGAGCTCGAAATGCATTTTTTTTCTAATGAATTCATATAATGTTTTCACTGATTATAGAAATCCAGGTGAACACAGGTAAATTTTACCTTAAGAGGACCCCTTTATTGCCCAAAATAATTAGATGTGTGTTTTGGCAAGTAGCCATTCGAGAAATTAACCATATTAACAGTTAAGGTGGAATAAAATGGTATCAAAAGATTAAAATTGGTTAAAGTACTTATATCAGCAATAACAATTAAACAAAATAGATAAATTGTTATTTCAAGAAAGTGAAGAGATATTTTCAAAAAATAGAAAATAAAATCCATCAACCTGCCCTATATTTTTGCAAATCAGGATGAATCTACATACTAATTTTATGTAGCCTGACAGGCTTAAAATATATAAATACTATTGTATCTGAACAAATATTTAACATATTGTCTCCAGGATAAAGCTCACCTTTCCCCGTATCTCCACCAATTCCTGATTGTCAAGCATTTCCTTCTCAAACTTGCTAAGTTGTTCTCTAAGAGAGAGATCGGTTGCACTGACTTCCTTTGATCGATTTCTGTAACACTGCAAGCTAAAAAGAAAAGCAAAAACATGCATTTAGTCTTAAACTTTTCTATACAGTAACATATACAATGCTCTATGAAAAGGAGCCATAAATACTGTTAAAGTGGTTATTTACACTTGTGGTTGAGTACATGTGTGTGTTTAATACGCGAATTAGCGATTCATTACTCAAGGGTTTGAAATTTTTATCACACGCACAGGGATATTTTACGCGGATTTAACATAATCGTGCAACTTTTGTAAATTTCCCCCACGCATAAACAACCACTTTTAAGATTTGACATCATGGTTTTAAAAACCTCATTTTTTTTGGTTAAAAATGGGAGTTCAAAACTTGTCTTACCTCAGAGCTTCTAATTCTCCAGGTCTCCTGCGGTTATACAAAAGGAGGCGTGCTTCCACTAGCATCACAATGCGTCTGAACATCATACCACTAACAGCAGTGTAAGATAGATCTACAAATTCCAAGTTTTCCACTAAATAAGATGATAACTTCATGATGTCTTCGGGGTAAGGGAGCTCTTTCTTCTGATTAAACATTCGCTCTGACAGAGTACTTCTTGCAACTTTGTTAACTTTGTAACCCCATTCTTTACTCATAAGATACATAAATGCTTCTCCCACTTTCTTCATTTCTTTGTTTTTTGTTTTGATAGAAATTCCTACTTTTGAGGATGCCATCCTCATAAGGTCAAACCTAAACTTAATTGCTGCGCTAGGATGCTGGAGTTCATCCTCTTCATGTTCGGTACTATTGCAAATTTGAAGAGCTACTTCTGCCACATTATAAAAGTTTTCAGGGCTAAGCATCTCACTCATTGAAACGTCCATTCTTTTCACCAAATTTCTAAAGGCTAAAAGAAGCCGCGCTGCTAGCCTCATATGAAAACTAGAATAGTATTTTCTTTTTCTTTTATTATCAATGTTTTTCATGAACCAAACGTCTCCCAATGCAAGGATGATCATTCATACAGATCTCTGCAAATTTGTCTCTTTTCATTGAAGGTAACACTTCTTTCACCATCCGTTTAGAACCTGTTGTCTTCACTTTTCCTGTAAGGATTCCAATTAGTATGATTGTAGAACCTTTGTGATAGTCTGTACTTTTCACTGGACATGTTTTCTGATGATTACTGATAGAAGAATTCAGTACCATCCACTCTTTACATTTAGGACATGGACCATACTCTTCAAAGTTAAAGGTAACAAGCCTTCGTCTTGGCAAGAGAAGCTCACCTTCTTTATGCCTGAGAACTTTCATATTATGATGGTGGTCTCCCAAGTTTCTAAGAAGTTTCATTTCTGAATTCAGCCTTTTCTACAACTTATCAATTTTCTCCTGATTAGTTTCTTTCATCTTTTGGTCTTTGAGTTCCTTTATAGCCTTTACCTTGGTGTGGTTTACATGTCTACGTTCTAGATGACTTTGTATATTGGTGAACATTTCATGACAGTATAAACAGGCATTAACACAATCATATACCCTATTGTGCTTGGATTTTGCATTGTCTTTTTTCAATCCCTTAATAAAAACATTAGGGAACTTTTTGTCAAATAAACAGTCTTTTTCATCAAGTTTTCTTTTGCACGGTGGGTTGTCACAATCTAAATCTCTTTCATCAAGAGCCTCACAATCCTCTGGTTTGGGAGAGTCGACGTCATCTGGACCTGCTTGGAGTTCCGGACAACTGTGGTCATCGGGCTGGAGTTGGGGATAGTCAACATCACCCATACACGATTAAATTTCAACATCGTTCATCAAGTTGCTGCTGCTTTCATCATCCAAAATGCTTGACTCACTGTCACTTTCATCTTCGGTCTCTTCAATATAGTCGGGATCATTAAGATCTTCACAATCCTCTGGATAGTCGACATCATCTGAACTGGCAAGGCCTTGCGGACAGCTGTGGTCATCGGGCTGGAGTTGGGGATTGTCAACGTCACCTGGACCTGCTTAAAGTTCCAGAAAGCTATGGTCAGTGGGTTGGATTTGGGGATTGTCGATATCACCTGGACCTGCTTGGAGTTCTGCACAACTGTGGTCATCAGGCTGGAGTTGGGGATAGTCAACGTCACCTGGAGCTGCTTGGAGTTCCAGACAGCTATGGTTAGTGGGTTGGAGTTGGGTATTGTCGACATCACCTGGACCTGCTTGGCTTTCCAGACAGCTGTGGTCATCGGGCTGGAGTTGGTGATAGTCGACGTCACCCGGACCTGCTTGGAGTTCCATACAGCTATGGTTAGTGGGTTGGAGTTGGGGATAGTCGACATCACTTGGACCTGCTTGGAGTTCTGGACAGCTGTGGTCATCAGGCTGGTGTTCAGGATAGCCAACATCACCCGGACATGATTCAACTACAACATCGTTCATCAAGTTCCTGCTGCCTTCATCATCCAAAATGCTTGATTCACTGTCACTTTCATCTTCGATCTCTTCATCTTCAGTCATCAAGTTGCTGCTGCTTTCATCATCCAAAATGCTCGATTCACTGTCACTTTCATATTCAGTCTCTACAATAGAGTCGGGATCATCAAGATCCTCACAATCCCCTGGATAGTCGACATCACCTGGATCTGCTTGAAGTTCTGGACAACTGTGGTCATTGGGCTGGAGTTGGAGAAAGTAAACATCACCTGGACATGATTCAACTACAACATCGTTCATTAAGTTCCTGCTGCCTTTATCATCCAAAATGCTTGATTCACTGTCACTTTCATCTTCGGTCTCTTTATCTTCAGACATCAAGCTGCTGCTGCTTTCATCATCCAATATGCTTGATTCACTGTCACTTTTATCTTCAGTCTCTTCATCTTCAGTCTTTACAATATAGTTTAGATCATCAAGATCCTCACAATCCTCTGAATTGTCTACGTCACTTGGACCTGCATGGCGTTCTAGACAGCTGTGGTCATCAGGATGGAGTTGGGGATAGTAAATGCCAATTGGACCTGCTTGGAGCTCCAGACATCTGTGATCAGTGGGATGGAGTTTTGGATAGTCGACGTCACCTGGACCTCCTTGGCATTCCTGATAGCTGTGGTCACTAGGATGGAGTTGGGGATAGTAAATGCCAATTGGACCTGCTTGGAGCTCCAGACATCTGTGATCAGTGGGATGGAGTTTTGGATAGTCGACGTCACCTGGACCTCCTTGGCGTTCCAGACAGCTGTGGTCATCAGGCTGGAGTTGGGGATAGTCTACTTCATCCGGATCTGCTTGGAGTTCTGGTTCTGAACAGCCGTGGTCATCGGGCCGGAGTTGGGGATAGTCTACACCACCTGGACCTGCTTGGAGTTCTGGTTCTGAACAGTTGTGGTTATTGGACTGAAGTTGACATCTGTGATCAGTGGGCTGGAGTTGGGGATAATTGACGTCACCTGGACCTACTTGGAGTTCCAGACAGCTATGGTCAGTGGGTTGGAGTTGGAGATAGTCTACGTCACCTGGACCTACTTAGAGTTCCGGACAACCGTAGTCATTGGGCTGGTGTTGGAGATAGTTGATGTCACTCAGACCTTCTTGGCATTCTAAACAACTGTGGTCATCAGGTTGGAGTTGGGGATAGTCTACATCACCCAGACCTGCTTGGATTTCCATACAGCTGTGGTCTTCGGGCTGTAAATGGGCACAGTCGACATCACCCGAACCTTGGACCTTCAAAAATATATAAAATTTATGTCTTTTTATTATATAAATGCATTATATCAGCCCAGTAAATATAACTAAGGGGAAAATTGCCCATTATTCTTTTAAATATTCCTATCTACTTCTCAGTATTTTTTGTTTTGCTAATACAAATTACACACAGTTTCATTTTGCTTTATTCAACTTAATAGCTACTACATCGCCCATTTATATGCAAATAAACATCATCCATTTATATACATATATTTGGTAAAACAAATGTTTTACAAATGCCCAAAAATTATTCTAAAATCAATCCAAGCAGCTTAAAATTGGTAATTTATTTCTAACCTCTTGAATTTTTATGAATTTTCTTCTCTTTTTCTTCTGTCTGCTGCACTGCTCCTAAACAAGATTTGAAATACTAAAATAATCATCAGTTCAACTTTAAATTTGTATGATCAATAAATGTTAGAGAAACATATCCGATGTTCTTCTTTTTCTTTTTTACCTTGTGACCGTTCTGAATTTGTTTTTCTTTGGTCAATTTTTGAATGATTAAAATAAACTTAAATTCTTATATAATGTAATTTACCTTGCAGCCTTTCTGTTTCTTTCTCTTCCTAGAGACCCTTACTTGACACTTACTTGTGTCATGACTTTCTATTAATAGAAAACTTTACATCTTAGACATTGAAATTATGACTGCATGGATGCACAAAAAACGAAGTAATTTTTATACCCTTGCTGGTGATATTTTTAAAGATTTTTACATTTAAATAATGATTTTATTCCCTAGGAAATATGTAATATATTTAATATATAATATATAGCAATTTGTAAGCTTATTTAAATATTTTGTACAATTTTCTAAAATAGTTCTGTATACAGAAAAATATTCGCCCTTATTCTATTTTCTCCTCTTTCATCCTCGATTGCCCTTGCTGAATAAACAGTTTATATTAATTTTAAATGGCCATTTTAAGGTTCTCCGATCCTCAGCTTTAAAGTATTTTTTCATTATAAAAGTGTTATGTTTCTTTTAAACTTTATAAATGAAATGCAATAAAATAAAATTTTAGATGGCATCAATGCATATTACAAAGTTATTGCAAATTTTCCTACGGTAAATATACTGGTAGTAGAGATAACGCATTTGAAAAAAAGTGCTGGTGCACCGATGGCTCAAACTGGTTACCAACATGTCACTTATTAGTAGTTCTCTGTGGATCCACAATGCCAAGCATGTAGTTGTGTAAAAAAAAAATGAACTTTATTTATTTTACAACGATTGATAAACAAGTTCTACAACTTATATTAATATCTTTCGTTGGCACGGATGTTAAGGCGAGGGGGTCATTGTTGTGGGAGGAAGCCGGAGTACTCGGAGAAAACCCACATGTCCAAGCGGGCGACCACCATACCCTTTTACATACAACCACTGTCAATCACGGGGATTGAACTCAGGACACAGCGGTGATAAGCGAGTGCATTGTTAACTACGCTACTTGGACACCCTAGTTGTGTAAATGGTGGTAATACTAACAATAGAACACTGTCTGTATAAAAGTCAATTTATGGTACGGATAAAGGAAATCAGGTTAATTTAGAATAATCGAACATTGCTGAGGTTCAGAGATCATTAATACAATTTATCTATCAATGGATTAAGAGCAAAACATTTCATGCTAAATCAACCAAACAATAAATTCAAAAGTTTGTGTCAGGCTTGTTACAACCATACTTGATTGCATGTATGTACTTTGTAAATCTGAAAACTGATCGATATGTATAATTTTATCTTGCATGTGCTTTTTTCACTTTCTATGCCATATGAATATGCATTCAGGTTTTATATTTAGAACCAATTTGCAAGTCTTAATAGAACATGATTACCTTTAGCCCACCTTAAGTCCTCCAAAAAGCACTCTAATGTGTTTTTCTTTCTTGACAGACAACCTGAAATTTATAATTTTGTTGAATAGTACATATAACAAATTAGGCTATGTGTGTTATTCATCTTAGAGGGGTTTACTTTAAAGGGGCATGGTCACCATCTTGGCCAAATCTTATTTTTCTATTTTTATTGCTTACAATGGTTTAGTTTTAGTTACAATAGTAACTGATGATCAACCAAATTTGAGTGTCAGTTGTGGGGTTATAACTATAAGCAAGATACATAGCTTACAATTCTTTTTTATATAAACAATGCTCATGGCATGATTTTGCTTACAATGGTGCAATGTAACAGTAAAAACATGACCTAAGCTTAAATTTGCATAATCTCTCATTTATTACTCGACAACTGATACTCAAAGTTTGGTTGATCATTAGAAATGCATTTATTACTTTAAAAGCACTGAAAACAATTAAAATAGAAAAATAAATTTTGACCAAAATCTGACCATGCCTCAGCTTTGCATGGGCATGTAAGAAGGACTCAGAATCAAAATTTTAATTCACAATCATGTAAAAATTTGTCTTGCAAGTCTTGTTAGTTTCTGAGTATTCAAAATATAAAATTACATATAAGTACAAGTACATTAGACTATATATGAAATACTTCAGTTTTCTTACAACTGTAAAACATGACATGGAAATAGCTTACTGACTTTGAAACCTAGTTAAGAATATGATTTTGGTGGAACAGTAATGTTTGAAAATATAACATCTAAATCATAATACATACAGAATCAAATAAACTTCTGACATAAAATCAATGTAAGAACAATACAGCAAAACTCACTAATTTCAAGGGACCATGTAGAAAAACTTCAATAACCGTAATTTGTCAGGCCTCTCACACCCATTTTTGGTACTGGGGCCGGGGCTAATGAATTGGGAAAAATGTGACATTTTGATAGAAATTGGGAAATTTTTCCCTTGTTTTATATTCTGTAACCAGAACAAAAAACTACCAGTAGGGTAGATTGAAAGGATTTTTTAAAAAGTAAGTTAAAAAAATTATCTTTAAAACTAAGAACATATGTGCAATAATGAGAAGGAAAAAAATATATTCACAGTGTGTGATACAAGTTTGTTAATGAAGATTTAAAATTTCCCAAAGAGTTTTTGTTTAATTTCTACATGTCAAGTGGCAAAGAAAAAAATCAAACAATTTTTTAGAATTTAAAAAAAAAAGGTTATTTCATTTGTATTCATGTAAAAATTAATGTATCTTTGTATTTATACCTTTTACAGATAAAAGTTTCTTAATTGTGTCAGCCTAATGGCAATATTTATAAAATCAGTCTTTATACTTCGATCTGTGTATTTGGGGTATTCATGAGTCCAACCCTTTAACCCACTTACACTTATTAACGACCTCGCCATGTGACTGAAACATCTCAATAGTGGGAATCAAATTGGCCCAAATAAACTTAATGTCCTTCTGTATGCAGACAATATTGCATTAATTGCCGAAAACGAGGGTGACATGGATGCAATGCTCGTTGTTGTGTGTGGCTGGTGTAAGAAATGGTGGCTACGGATTAACTCTCTCAAATCTAAAGTAGTACATTTTCGTAAGCATCAGCGAAAGAGAAGTGATCATGTATTTTGCATCGGAAGGGACTGTCTTGACTATACAACATCCTAAAAATATCTCGGTGTTCTATTCGACGAATTTGCTATATTTAAAAATAAGACAGAAAATTTCGTTAAATCTGGCAGACGTGCCTTATTTCGAAAATACATTCAAACAAGTTGATAGGATTTTACACATACTAAAAGATGCAGAGTTGTGCCAATTCTTGACAACTGCAGTGGAGTGTGGGGGCACACAAAACATTACATCGAATCCGAACAGCTACGGGCTGCGATACTTTCTGGGGGTGCACTGGTTAACTCCGATTTTAGCTAAGCCTATTCAAGGAGATAGTGGCTGGTTTCCTTCATTCTATCGTCATTCATAGTAACATGCTACGATTGTGGAATCATCTTGTTACTATGAATGATGACAGAGATACGAAATTAGTTTTCATGTCGGACACCATGTTAAACTTTTACTCCAATCTAGCGATATGTCAACATGTTTTATAAATCGGGAGGTATATAACTTGAACTTAGCCAGGATCAATCTTCAACCAAAATTTGTGAATGATTGGCACAATGAACTACAAAGTGTTTCAAAACTCAGAACTTACAGGTCTTTTAAAAGTGATTTTAATTTAGAAAAATATGTTACAATGGACATACACAAACCTCACAGATCTATATTAGCACAATTTAGGTGTGTGTGGTGTTCTTCCTATCAGAATACAAACAGGGCGATTTAGGGGGGAGGAAGTAAACGATAGGCTATGTATTATACGTTCTGTAGAAGCAATAGAAGACGAATTTCATTTTTTATTACATTGTACACCTTATTCAAAACTTAGAACCGAATTATTTACTAGTGTTGGCTTTAATCATTTCAGACTCAGACTGCACTGGTTTTCTCATATCTAACTTTCCTAGACAAACTTCAAAATTGGTATATTCAGCTTCTATGTGCAGACAATCTATCCTGAATAAAAAATAACAATTTTGCCAGCGGACATCTTTAAATTAATTTCTTATAGCTGCATATTCGATAGATTTGTGTTCGTTTTATCTAGACTAAGTAATTTTCTATAGGTTTATATAAGAACTTTTGCAGGGACATGTCAAAATATGAATTTGTTATAGATGTATATATTTGATATAGATCTATATCTGTGTTCGTTATATTCAAGTTTTGCTGTTTTGTCTTTTTGTGTTAGAATTCAACAATTGAAACAAAAATGATTCAGTTAGTATGCTTGGCTCATGAAGAAATTACTGTACATACACAAGATAAATTGGATCCACACAGTTTGTGGCAATTAGTAAAACCGAACTTGACTATTACTAGTTGAACTTTTTATCATGCATGTAAACAGCTGAGATAGAGTTCATGCAAGTTTGAAATAATCTTGTTACAAAAAAATAACCCCAAAATTGACTTGCTTTTATCTTTTAGGTAATAGGCAAGATAGTTTTCACAATTTCTGTAAAAATTAACAAAACTTGTATTTATCATATCATGAAAGTTGGAAACATGCGGTCCATGCACAGGTGCAGTGTATTTTCTCATAATCAAAAATATATACCCCCTACATTTAATTCTGACTAGAAGCATAAACTCTGGACAGCATTTTGTTGTCAAAGGGGAAGGAAACTCAAAATATGTTGTATAATAAATCAATTAATTATCATCTACTATAATTGTAAATTGTATTTATTTTCATTAAGAACCCTCGGAACAAAGAAAAAATCAAGAAAATCGATCGCTTTATTTAAATTTCCCGCCACTATGGGAGCTGCCATTGAACTTTAATCTATGATGTCCCACCATCTATTCAGGTTTGTTTTATCAACATAGCATCAGTATTAGTAAATCATGATATTCACTCTAAATGACAAGTTCTGGAAACTCTGAAACAATATCGACTTGATACCACTCTTTTACCTTTGACTTTCCACTAAATTACAAACCAACCTCAAACAGCATATTCGTTGAATAAGTTAAGTGTTGGAGACAGAGGAAATCTCCACGTAGATGCAAAGTATTGTAGAAAATGTCTGCCGTCGTTATTTCGACATGGTAATTCCGACTTTAGAGAAAATATTTAAACAGCCCAATTACAATTATAACATACTTATAGCGAAGAATTTGACTTGAATATAAAATTTACTCAAGGCTGGTTTCAACCTTGAATGATAAGAGATTAACAGCTGTCATTTATTTCATAAAAATGCATATATTTATGCATACTTGTACTTATTCTTTAGATTGACGTGTGAACCTAAACATCATCAATTTTCTTCAGTCGATTACTTGAATAACAGAAAGGCACAAGTAAGCATTTTATTCAGAGCACTTTGTACATTGTATATGTAAACCAAACCAGAATAGATGGTGTGACGTCAAAAAAATCAATATTTTGGTTTTTAATACAAAAGAGTTCTACATCATGTCAGCTTCCATTAATTACGATTTCTCTAACTTCAAACATGCATTAAAGCTTAACTATTTAGTTTATTTTCAAAACAGCTTTACTACATGTGATAATTTAAACTACTTTATTAATATAAATAAAATATATGTTTGACTTTCCTTCCTCTTTAAATGATAGTAAAAATTCAACCCTTGAATTGTATATATTATATACTTTTTGCCTTTTTCTTCCCATTTCGGGATATTTTCAAATGGTTCTACATCACCTCTCTTGAGAGAAAATCTACAGTGACAAGTCATATGAATTGCAATAATCACCTTAATTTAGCCAAAATAAAAAAAATAATTATTTTTTTATAAATCATTACATGTATATACAGTACAGCTCACGAGTATCCCGACACCCATCGTGTAAAAAACACGGTGGAAAACGGTCTGTGTCGCACCGTGCACACGGTGTGACACCGTGTATGTGTATTGGAAAATTCAAGAAAAAGCACCGTGTCGCACCGTGGCCGCCTGTGTAACTCCGTGGCCACTTTGTTACTCCGTGGGTATCGTTACCTGAGACGCTGATAGAAATAGCGTATGTTTAGAAATAAAGAAATTAGGACTAAACTAGAGGTACTGTGAGCAAGCTCACAATTGATACCCCCCGCTAAGAAAAAAAATCATAACGCGTGTATTTTTGCTATTATAAAAAATATTGGATGAATCTATTTCACTGTCCATTTTCTATAAAAAAAACAACTGCTTTATTTTTGAAAACTGTTAATTTTTAGCTTGTAATATTTCCATTAATACAAGACATGACACAGACAGAATTTAGCTTTTTTGAAACAATGACCTTGAACTTTCTCAATTGACCTTGGGTCAAGGTCATGACACACCCTTTAATCATAAGAAATCTTTGTGTAAAGTAAGAACTTCCAATGTTTCCCCATAAGAAAGATATGGACCGGACACAAATTTTGCATTTTTTCTACCAGTGACCTTGACCTTGTCCAAATGACCTTGGGTCAAGGTCATGACACACCCTTAGGTCATAAGCAATCTTTGTGTGAAGTAAGAACTTCCAATGTTTCCCCATAAGAAAGATATGGACCGGACACGAATTTTGCACTTTTTCTGCCAGTGACCTTGACCTTGCCCGAATGACCTTGGGTCAAGGTCATGACACACCCTTAGGTCATAAGCAATCTTTGTGTGAAGTAAGAACTTCCAATGTTTCTCCATAAGAAAGATATGGACCGGACACGATTGCACAGACAGACGGACGGACGGACAAGGTGATTCCTATATACCCCCCCAAACTTTGTTTGCGGGGGGTATAACAAGGGTTGAAACATATATATCCTTTTCATATTTAAAAATAAAAAGAATGTCGACTTAAGTTGCACGGACCCAGAAAATTGTCGAGGCTGTCAACGTGAAGTTAATTTTTTTGTGATCTGGAAACTCGACGTAAATGGGTACCTTTTAATTCATTTGTACTTAAATAAATTGAAATAAATTCACCAAAAATATTTAATAATCAATTAATATATAATCAAAATTCAAATCAATTTAATTCATCTTGTTTTTTTTTTCTAAACACATGTGATGTAACTGACGATCCTATTAAAATGTCGGGAGCTTAAACGTCTTATTTCTGTTATCTGTAAACACTTTCTGATTTATCAATTAATTTACAGCCTTACTTTAAACCAATTAAAAATGAGAAATGAAAACATTTCAGATCATGTTTTTCTAAAAACATGTGCTGTTGATGTGCTGTTGTAAATAACAACCCCATATTACCGGTGACTCGAATAATTTGGACTTCAGCTATTTATGTAGCAATAAATAAACACAAAATCACTTTTATATTATAGATTATAGATAAATACATGAACAAACTCTTGTTAAATTATATTCAAGCATTGTACATGTATTAAAAATATACCCGCATTTCATATTTTTCAACTTTATTTCCGTATAGCTGGTAATGGCCTCGTGATTTCACATGAAAACAATCACTCGTGCGATATACGGAAGCTGATCAGAAATACAGCATTGTCTTTCATCTTGGGTTCTATACACAACAGGTGTTATTGTCTGTCTTGTTAGGTGTCATTGGAATTTACAACTAACTTTGTGTACATTTGGACGTCTGAACAGGTGTACTCGAGATGCCGTTATTCACACCTTTCCGCGAACACCTGTTTGGTAACTCATCACAACCCGTCGTGTGTATGGTCTGAATATATCTTACTTCTACTTTGTTAGTTCAATGATTTTTCCTAATCTCTAACAAACAAAAAAATTGTCTGTAGATATGTACACAAACAACTACACGTAAGACTATCGGATCCGGGGAACAATTCAGCAACTCTATAAATGCGGGAATTTCAAAGTATTAACTTACAATAAGAAATTATTTACCGGGTACACATACATGTATGTACGAAAAAAACCTGATTGATTAAAAAGATGAATGAGATAATACCGGTCACTTTTTGCAAGCATTTAGAACACACCACTTTACTGATGTGAAATAGCGTCGAAATTTTAACGAAAAATCTTATTACATCGTGAACTTTACAAACTTTTAGTCATTGTGTTGAAATCGTTATTAAAACCATGGATCTAAAATAGATGAATTAAATTCATACAAATAGAACTCTGATAATTCTAAAATGATTGCACAAAAGTACAGAGAGAGAGAGAGAGAGAGAGAGATTTTACAACGTAATATTCCAACCCTCATACATGCAGCATAAGAATAAAGAAACTAAACATTTCAAACACTGAATACTTCATTGTTTAACATTTTTCAGTGTTTGAAATGTTTAGTTTCTTTATTCTTATGCTGCATGTATGAGGGTTGGAATATTACGTTGTAAAATCTCTCTCTCAAATTTTTATTTGAAAAATGGTTGTTGCCAGTAATGTTATTTTTGTAGAGAATTTTTTGGGGGGTCAAGCCATTAAAAGTATCATGATGCATTGACAAGGGCAATCTTTTTTTATTTTCACTTTGAGAGTAATTTCATTTGATTTTAAGTAATTGGCATTTTTGTATGAATTTGCTTTTTAGAATAAACACTTAAAATCATGGAAATTTATAAACATTTAGTGTATTTTTATGGTGCTATTTTTGATAATCAAACCATGAACAGATGAAAACTGATAACTTTTAATTTACAAAGTTTGAAAAGTATATAATATTGTGACAATAGTATGTGTGCCTTGAGTTTTTGTGTTTGTGCAAATTTACAAAGCTTATGTTTTTAGGTTTTATGTTGTTTATGCTGGATCTAGTTTTATGCACATTGTAATATGTTATTGTTATTTTGCAGAGGCAGTTTGGCTATTTTCCTGAATGGAGAAGTGTTGACATGTACGTCTAGACATATTGACAGTCTCTTCCCAACGCATGAGTTTATCGAGAGCAAATATGTCGACGGAAAGAAAAAGGGATGCATTGTGACTGCAGTGTAAGATTTAACCCTGAATAATAGTTCAGATTTAATTGTAAAATTTGACATTGAGATTAACTAATTTCTATGAAAGGGTTATATTGACTTAAATTTGTCAGAACATAAATGTGTCATCATATGTGTTGAAATGAGGGTGTACATTTTCTTCCTTGTCATGTTTATGAAGTTAACTAAACAACACATTTACATTTTCAAAGTTCAACTTCAACTGTCTAAAAATACTTCATTATTTAACATCAAAACAGGTTGAAAACTGCAGTTCTGTATTACTAAAATATAGTTCTTTATTGTTTTTTTATTCTTGCTATTATTAATAAGCTTATTTTTCAAATAGAAACTTAAATGTTTTTCATAAATCCATTTGTTCATAAACATTAAACATGATTTTTGCGCATAGCTTTGTCATGGTATATCTTACTACACATTTAGCATGAGGTTTAAATTTTGTTATATTGTTAAATATTTGTGATATTGCATTCTGTTATGTATTTAAAACTTTTATTGAATGAATGGAAGATATTACTTAACAATTTGCTTTACCTTTACGCCTTTTTTTCTATTGTTTTTTTTTTACGTTTGTCTGGTCAGGTTAATCAGAACTTTGTAAGAACTAAAATCTACACCTTTATACTTCAATATTGAAATAAGTTCAATTCAATCTGAATCAACAGTAATTCAACTGCATTTCTATTTGATGCACTGATCAAAAATTCAAATTAATTCATTGATAAAGTTATAACAAAATAGAGATAAACTTATTACCAAACTGTCCTTTTTCTATTTAATTTTTGAAACTTTTTTAGATAAATTTACACTTGTCAAGTAAACAAATGACTAACGAAATACGTTTTATTTAAACTGGTCCTGGTCTTCTTGACTAGGGTAAATGTCAAGCTGTGAAATGATTTCATTCTTAATTTAAATTTTATTTAATAATCTTTCAGGGAGGAGCAGATGCCTATGGAGAAGGAAGATCTGGAGCAAGTAAAGAAAGATCAGGTAGAAGATGAACAGCTGGACGACAGGCTTTTGCTCTCTGATATGCTATAAGATCAGTGCTGATGACTGTCTAAATTCAATTTTGTCTTTTAAATCAAATGTTCCTTAGAAATCTTTGACTTTTTAGAGCGATTTGTTGGCTGTTATATGATCATATTAAATTTTGTTTTGAAAGTGGAGTTCATTTTATACTAGAATTCTGAAATTTTTGAATGTTTAAAAGTTACAAACAGGTGAAAAATTACAAATTTTGCTTCAGACACTATTGTATAAGACATGTACTTTTACAGTATTACATTGTATATAATTTGTTAAATATTTTCAGGGGTTGTACATAAGTTTTGCTGGTCAACATGTGCCTTGTAATGTCTTACACAACATTGATAATTTTTTTGTAAAATGTTTCTATTTGAAAGCTTAAGACAATTTTTTTCTGCGCAACTTGTTAATGTCAAAGGGAAAAGTTGAGTTCCATCTTAATTTTGTAATTAAGTTTGAGTATCATAATTTCCAATTTGCAAATCATATTTCATTTTGTTTGAAGATATTATCGCTGATCTTTTAAACCTGAGCACATTTCAGTATTTTAGGTATACTGAAAACAGTTTTTATGCTATATCACTGTTGTTTATATTAGTATGTTTTATAAACTTTTTCTTGTGTCATTATTATTTTTTGATTTATTGGCTATTCTTTCTTGAAATCTTTGAATTGGTGCTATTTTAATTGTTTATCATGTTTAGATATATGTTTATTTTGACTATTTGCAAATGTCCGATACAAAGTCCAGTTCTATAGTCATTTTTCTGTTATTACTGAGTGTTGCCAATGATATTTCATTTTGTATGAAGCTGATTTGTTTTAACCAGATGCATCTCCATTTTTTGGGATTAAACTGAACAACTTTTACCTCTATTTTTTTTTATATATTTGTAAATTTTATACATGTTTTCGTCTGTCTCATTATAGTTTATTATTTGTCGCAAATGATTTTGTTGTTATATTTTACCAGTAGATTATATATGTTAAACGATTACTGTTTTTCCTTTTGCTCAAGGTAAACTTCATTCCTATATTTGATTGCTGTACACTTGTCATTTCCCTGTTGTTGATTTTATTTATTTTATATTTAAACAGCAAATTATTTTTTAAAATTGTATCATCGTTAACTTCTTGAAATAATAAAATAGTTTTTTTTATAAACTGTAAATCAGATGTTTAAATAAATGAGATAAAAACTTTGACCTTTTCTAGTTCTCACTTTTGCAGGTGTATCAGAGACCTTAAGAGCTTATGCATTGGTACACAGTCTATTTGTCATTTATTTGAAATTGCTCTATGAAATTTATGGATAAATAAGTTTGGTATTATAAAAAGTACTAAGAGATACGAATTTATTTAATTTGGTTTTTAATTAAGGCCACAATGCCATAAATATTATAAAGAGAAATCTTTCAAAATGCCCTACAGCTTTGATCAAATGAGAAGAATAAAGAAAGAAACAGCGTTCAATTAAATTATCCAAGGATAAAGAATTCTGCATTCCTGTTATTTTGGCAAACAATGGTCTTGATTTTCAAAAAAAGATTTAGAATTGTATGCGTTAGGTCTGGCTTTTGACTTCAATTTTTATGAATTAAAAAAAAACAAGATATCAAACTTCATCTTAATCTAAATATGCTAGTTTCAGAAATCTTATAGAGTTCTACAGCATTAATCATTCCAGTGCCTCTATGACGTCATTTAAATGGAAAATTCTGCTGCAAAACCTTTATATATACCATTGTTCATATCATAATTTTATTAACATATTAAAAAATGATTTTGGATCAAACATGTGCTCAATGTGTCCTTTTCAAGAAATTAATGCCTTATTTTGTACTCTTTGTGAATTTCTATTAACACTTCATAAATGTATTATGGCATTGATTAAATAATTGATATGAATAAAGTTACTGTAGATATTTGACAAGGTGAACCAGTAGTAAATATTAAAATATTTTTTTTTGTTCTAATAAATATATTAAAAGCTCTATCTTGACTTTCAATTTGGGGGCATAAACACGATTTTATCTTGCACATAATCGTTTGTTTGAAAGGACTATGTGCGGTTTTATGCATTTTTTGCCCCCAAAATCAAAGTTTTAGAAAGAGCTTTAAAAATTAGGTGAAAAATATTTTAAACCATATTGGAAATAAAGGTGTAAAAGGTTATCACCACAGTGACGTCATAATGTAAAAATGACCTCATGAAGATTGCATTATTTTGATAAATTGATGTTTTGTAGCAAAATATGGGTGTTTTCCGATGGTTTTTCGACTCGGAAACATCGAGCGCAGGCTTGCTCAAGTACATTTTTTTTAGTATAATGTGTATATCTATCTGACGAAAAATATATGTCAAAATCGCACTTGAGCAGACCTGCGCTCTATACTTCCGAATGCAAAATATAGAGCAAAAATGAGAATATTTTCATTTGTTTGCAAATTTGCGAGAATTACGTCATTTAGGTGACGTCATAGATAAACAGCAAATGAGCAATGATGACTATAATCAAGATTAAAGTTATAGGCATCCTCTATACAATGATTTGTGAAGATTTTATTTTTATACGATACTATTAAAAAAATGGTTAAAATCGGGGGCAGATATTTGACCAAACCGCACATAGTCATTTGAACAATGCATTGTAAGCAAAATCTATATAGATTATACATTTTGGGTGACCAACAGATCAAATCTTATCGATTAAAGAACCAAGTTAAATGTTAATGTTCATGTTGTCCTGCTTAGTTGGAATCAGGCTTGGGGTGAATTACATTGTAAAGTAATGCATTACATTATCATTTCTTCATGAATTAGGGCATTAAATTACCATTACTTAATTTTCTTGAAGTAATGCATTACATTACCATTACATGAGTAAAGTAATGAATTACCATTACCATTACTTTTTGAAAAGTAAATAAGTTTTAAAAAAGTAATTCAAATGCTAAATAAAGAGTAAAACTTTTTGTAGATGTTTTATAAATAAAACATGCTTAAACATATTTAAAGGTTCATGTTCACTATCAGGTTCAAATTTAATGACTTATACATGATTGCTGTTGCACTTGTAGTTCTCAAAGTAAGGTTGGTCCCGTAACATTTACACGCTAATGGCGGAGATGCCAATCTCTATTTTTTATGTCTCTGATTTTCGGAGTATGATTTTTAATGAACGGAACGGTTTTATCGTAATTCGTGTAGGTGATGCGCGAGTTTACACAAAAAAGTAGTAACAGGCGAACGGATTTATTTTTATCTATAAATTTTGCATGAATCGCTGCAGGAAAATCGTGTCAGATTAGTCGGTCTAAAAAATCAAAATGACGGCCGTGACAAACCTTTTTATTGTTAGAGTACTTGGAATATTATTGTAAAAAGAAATATTTCTATCGTAAGGTGCCTGTGTTTGTTATCGGTATACAAATATTAACTTTGTTTATTAATTCAGCAGTTTGAGAGTTTTCGGGGTTTTCATAAACCTTGTAAAACGGATACCGTCCGACTTGTGAATTTTCTCTTGGATCACAAAATTGAATAAATCTAATGATTTAAATTATCTACCTTGATATGGTTGTTTTTATTTTCCCGGTTAGTAGTAATTTTTAAAAATTTTCCTTGGGGCCTTATTTTACATAAAATACCGTTGTGTCAATTTTATACAATTATGAAGGCCTGGATTGGGTAAAATTTAGACAAAGTATCGGACAATTGCAAAAAAGCCAATTTAACATACTAGATTGAAACAACTAATTCAAACTCATAATTTTTGGAAGCATATTCGAGAAAATCCAGGACACTTTCAAAACCCCGTCTTTCAGTACTCTCAGTACTTTGAGTTTAACCTGTGTTAACTGCTGATGTTTTTTTTAGCATTAAGTAAAGACTTAAATATTTATAGGGCTATCTTTACACTTTCAATAATAAATCATTGAGCCTGTGATAGAAATCTTGAGTAGGTAAAATTTAAGAAACAGGAAAAATATGCTCTAAAACAATAAATTATTAAATAATCAAAATCACCTTTACTCACTTAGAATGGAAAAATAAATGCAGACAAGTTCATTAATTTAAACTTTGGTAGTTTAATGAAACAACATCTAGTATAGCCAGAATTATTTTGGATGTATGCCTTCCTGCACAAAATTAACATTGCATTTAAACTCAAATGCATATAAAAATAACTTGCATAATTATAATGGCATTCGAAAACATCCGTTCTTTGCTTTGCTGCATCCAGGTAACAGTTATCACATACATGTACATGTATACAGTATATACAGGAAAGCACTTCATGTATCTTAATTTGCTGTATACATATTTTATTTGCTTTATTGTATTTTGTTATGAATTGTTAATGTTACATTATAAACCAGCATTAAGATGACACTAATCAAAGTAAAAGAGTCCGATTTTCTGTAATTTTTTGGTTGTTCATATTTAATAAACAATGCTGATCTCTGATGATCACTGTTGCCTTAATGACCAACCACTTGGCCAAGAGGAATGAACAAGAGAAGAATATACAATGTTACCTCTGTGGAATGGAGATATAAGATGTTTATTATTAATTGGTATGGATCAAATCTTCAAATGAAATTACGTATATATATATATATATATATATATATATATATATATATATATATATATATATATATATATATATATAATTCCAGAAAAGTTTAAACTCCTAATTAAAATCACAAACATGATAAATAACAATACGAAAAGGTGAACAAGTGGAAATTACACGGTACCATAAATTCCACGTAAACTTGGTGTTTAAAGATATAAATTGTCAGGTATAAGTGAAATAAAATAATGAATTTTACGTGAAATTTCATAAAAAAATATTAAAACGTGCTGTATAAAAAAAAATGTCATGAAAAGTTGAAATATAATAAGTGGATTATACGTGCAATTCCACATAAAATCAGAAATTTGATGTATAGAATGATTAATCGTCATTTAAAATTGATATAAAATTATGGTTTATAATGAAACTCCGCATAAATAATAAACTTGGTAAGTTTTATGTGATATATAATTGAGATTTAATAAAGTATAAATCTCATTAAATTTTGGAGTTTACAACAAATTTTACACCTAGATAAACTCTAATTAAATTTCACGTATAAGTCTGTATTAAATTCGTATTATATGTTTAAATCTGACGTTTAATTGGGTTATAACTGGGACTTAATTTTGAATTAAACGCAAGTGGAGAATTTTTTTTTTAAAGGAATTGGCATTTTAAGCATTACAATTTATAAGTATGTCATGCAAAGAAAATTCAATTTTCATGTATACCACAATTTCTTTTTTAAGGGGACTGTCATTTCGCAAATCATTCAAGATATTGTCTGAGTTGTTATGTATTTTTCCAACACCAGATACTGTGCATCTTGCTATGACAGCAACAGCGACACCAACAGCTATCAAAGAACTTGTAGATGACCTACATTTCACAGACGTTACTACCATCACTGTAAATCCAGACCGTCCTAATATTAAACTTGAGGTACCCAATGTGATTATCCTTTGTAAGGATAATTGAAAATATAGACTTGTTATTTGAACATTCTGTTTTTAAATATGTCATCAGTACTAATATTCTAAATGCAATGGTATACTGTATACAGGGTTGTTTTCTCCCCAAATAATTTTTGTTTTAATTCAAGCAGATACAGACACGCCTTCCAAATATCAGAAAACATGAAAAACTGGATGAATTGATGCACCCCCTAGCTCAGGAGTTCCGCGACTTGCTTTCTTGTTTTCCTTAACTATAGTTATATTAATCAATTAGAAGCTTGTGCAAAAAAAACGACGGCATCCTAACATCCAGACATGTCTTAAACTTACTAGAACCCGACATTCTTAATGAAACATTTGGTCAATTGCTTATATGTCATAGCTAGTTAAGGGTGTTTCGGTGGTATAAATAGCACATGTCATTTCAGAATTGTAGTAAGCCCGCCTCGTCAGGAGTTCACCGCGTTATTTGCGGTTCGGAAATGGCCGAGTAGATACGATTGTGACCAGTCAGGTATAAAAATGCCGTATGAATGGTGGGGGCAAAAGGCGTGTGATTGTGGGGTGTCACAACAACCAAAAAAGGCTGTATGACTGGAAAAAAGCCCTTTGCGATGAATATGCTGGACTTAAACACGAAGACTGTCCTTGTTTACAACTATTCTCAATGCATTACATTCCCAAAGACGCGGAGAGACGCCGGGCAAGGATTCCTGACATTAACAGGAAAAAGTGGTGTTAGGTTTGATTTGAATTGAGTGAGAAGTCAAATAACTTGCACCGACCCGTACTATATGTACACTGTACATAGTTTACACATCGTATTTACCAGTTCATGGGGTCCATGCGCGACACTGTTTCGCGCTGGAATGTTTACTGACAAAATAACAGCCAGTATATTTTGAAAATGTGTTCATAAAAATGCGTAAATATAAATAATTGTAGTATTATGTAGAAAATTTAAGTTTTTACTGTATGACACAAAAAACACAGCATGACAGGCAGAATATGACTTCAGTACCTGAAACACATCTGAATTGAAATAACAAATAAATTTTAATTTTACAGGTATGCTCTTTTCACTCTCTTGATGGGCGGCCCACCAAGATCCTTTTCTACATTTAGAATACAACAAAGATGTCAAGCCGGGACGCCGTTAAGTTATTCGGATGAATTTGGGTCCAACAGCAACAAATGATAATACATGTTTGATTGTTACAGAAGAACCTAATTCACCATCTGAGCTACCCGTCAACAGATTATGAAATGATCAAATCTACAAAACGTGAGACACAAACGGACGCTGTGTTATGTCATTCCATAGAGCAGCGATGTCCAAATACATGCAAACTAAAAATGTGTGATTCTAGTACGCAAACAGAAAATTTCGTAACAATTGAACATTGCTATGCAATGTTAGGGCCTAAATGAAGTCATCAACAATTCTTTCAAGCAAATGTTGAAAGTAAAATTTTCTGGCATTGCTAATAATTTCATTCAGAAATACTTCAGCATATGGAACATAAAAAACACACTCGTTTCTCTGGATCAGAACACCAAACATAAAATTTACAGAGTTTTGCACCTGTACAATACATTGCAAGTTAAATTTGGGTGTAATTACCATTTAAAATTAAGGATGACGTTTACTCAGAATGAAAAAAAAAATCCACTGATGATAATGGAAAACCATCTATTGTGTGTTGTAGACCTTTGCTTGTATTGTTATTTTTCACTTTCAGAAAAGTAGGTCAATGACCGACTTTTTGAGTTAATGGCCATTAAATATATATTGAAAAATCAAGAAAAATCCCATAAAATTTTATACTATGATTGAGATTTTCTAAATTATAAAAATATTACAAATAATTAAACACTTTAAAAAAATAAGAAACAGTTTATGAATGGTAGTGGCACTAAATAAGTACACAGCATTAAGATTCCAGCAGCAATTTAAAAAATAATTTATTCCGAATTTTCTCTATCGGTTTCAAATCCCTACCCATATTTGATCCAATTTTACAAAAAATTGAATGATGATAATACAAACACATTTATGATATTGAACTACTTATATTGACCTTATTTTGTTGCCATAAAATTTATATGAGGTCAATGATCAAAATTTTGCGATATGGTGTCTTTTATTGTTTTTAAGCATTTTTCAATATTTTAATTATTCGTGCCATAAGATTATTTTAATAAATAAGTAAGGTAAAACCAACGGAAAATATGCAAAATTACATAGACTTAAATATAAAATCCTAACTTTGAATATTAGACTAGTGCCAAAAAACTTTTAGCAGAAAACAAAATCTGCAAAATTTAGTCCGAATTTCCTCTGTTTGGCTAAGAGTCAATTTTTTGTTTGAGCCTAATTCCATAATAATGTAAATCTCTTGAATGTTTTGTCAATAATTATTAATTTCATAAATACTTTTTGTGTTTAGAACAAATTTCACTCATTACATTGAACTTTATAACAATCGGAATTTGAGAACTCAAACCCTGAATAAACAACACCCTTAATTGTCCATTATTTGAAAACCACAATTTAGGTGTATAAATTGTTGAGATGTAAGCGAGTTACAGAGCTTACAATTCATTGCTATGTAAACAAAGCTTTTGTTTACATTTTGAACGTTGAAGTGAAAACAGTTTTAGACCGAAAATAAATGTGGTAAACGTTAAGATTTTTTTTTTGTACAAAATGCAGACCGAGAGCTACAGATTAAGGTTACGTCAATTCTCGCGCTTTTGCGGATATCATACTGTGTTTAAATACCATTGTCCGAGTCCAAGCTTTTTACCCCCTCAGGAAACAACAGACAGACAACAACCAAAATAGCCTCGATTTTTCACACAAGGCCAAATCAAGCATGTATTTTACTGTTTAACATGTTGTTGTTTTTTATCTTATAAAACATACAGTCCCTGTTGCTGGCAGGAAATCTTTAAAATCGAACGGGAAAATAGAGAAACAGTTTGTCTGTACCATAATTTGTAGTGAAACTTTGGAATTGTATTGGTTTGAGACCTTCGTTCAAAACGGAGAAAAAATGATATTATGTACGGGTTAACAAATCTGCAGACCTTCGCAACCTTAAAACATTATTCACGTTTATCAGAATGAAACAAAAACATTCGACCTAGAATCATATAAGTAATTTGACATTTTAAACACTATCCGTCTTAAATTTATGAGCTAAAAATTGATAATATTTCATCATAGTGGAAAAAAAAAACAAGCGACCTCATTAGGATAGAATTAACAATTCGTGATTGTTTAACTACTTTTCGAACTTTTCTGGCAACGTTTTTATTTCCGAATTATTTTTAGGTATTATGAATTCATTGTTTATGTTTTGTTTTCTCTATTGTTTATGATGTATATTGATCAGTAAGTTTTAAAAAAGTATCCCTGAATGCTTATATAATGTTAGAAAGTTTCATTTAAGGTGGAGTAATCCTTCTGGCGCCTCTCTCACGGGTGAATGAAACGTGACACCTGTATTCTGATTGTTATCTATAAACGTATTTGAATTCGTTATTTATTCATAAAATCATTTTCTAAAGTCTCGGAAATTACTTGGTGGGCATGTTTGTTTAACAATGAATTCCAGGGTGTATATTTATAAGGGCTTTCACAATTCGTAACAGAAAAAATGTCATCTTTCTTTATAAATTGAAAAAACGCATTTTGTACAAAAAATATCGTAAACTATACTAAGTTTTGTACATCAGAAAGCGAGTATGCTAAAATCATATTGACAAACGGTTAATAGTACGATTTCCTAGTAGAGAAGTTTTGATGATGTATAACATAAATGCTATTTATAAACCACTAATATTTCATCGTCATTAGTTCACAATTAAGGTGAACCCCCCCCCCCCCCCCCCCGAAAATACTATGTTTTTTTCTATTTTAAAACACCGCTTGGAGACAATAATGACAAAGAAGTAGTTGATTTCCTTTTTGTCCCTCATTCATTTATCTGGAGTGTTTTATCCAGCAGTACAGCGATTTGTCCCCCTTGTCTGCCTTCTACATTCATCCCGTCGCGACCGTAGGTTTCTGCGTGTCGATTTGGCTAGACTGGTGAAAATTCATTCTTCTGGTAGTCTACATTGAAATATCTGAAGTTTTTCTGGCTTTTTTTTAAACAATTTTTATTTTGTATGTGCAAGAAAAACCGAAGAACCAGCGCCACTACGATAACTGTAAATTCGCTGCCTCGAACTGGAAGCGGCATTCTAGATTCATATATATAATAATGTGATAAACACACACATAAAACAACAGTGTAGTTTACCTATTTCTTGCGAGATTTCTAATATGCACCAACTTATAACAAATGTCATCAGTTCCGTAAAATGTATTCAACAGTCTGTTTGAATAAATGTTTCTGTTTGAATGGGATGAAGGAAACCATAAAAGCGATATTAGTAAGCAGTAAAATCATCGTTTTATTAATTAGTTGTGAATGAAACATTTTATTCAACTTGTAAATATCTAAAATCGATCGGAGAATGTTGCCTCCAGTTTGAGGCGACGAATTTCCAGTTTTCATAATGGCGCCTGTTCTGGCGTTTTCCTGGCATCATTAATGTAAATTTATTTGCAAACCCATCAATTAAGACAAGAAAAGTTTTAAGAAATTGTTTAAAATATTGTTTAAAAACATACAATTTGAAACAATTTGTTATTAAATATTATTACATTTTAATGTCAGTGAACACAGATAATCTTTGCGCACACTCAAGATATGTTTTTTTTTTTCGCCGCAATTTAATATTTTAGTCGTTTGACTTGAAAATTGAACTTGGCAAAAAATCCATTTGAATCTGGTTTCTTACGGAATTCTTGCAAAACTCAATCTCTTTTATTCGTCACCAACCTTCTTGTCGACTTCAGGCACCAGTTTCCTGAGAGATTCCGAGGGTCGAACTGACATTTACAACGGTTAGTAGTTTTTGAGCGCTATACCTTTATTAATTACGTAGTCGGTATTTAAAATATCTATTTTTTCAAAGTAACAAAAGATATTAATCAAAGGAACGACCACAAAGGCGTCGAGCTGACATTTTCTTTAATATTTTCTTTTAAATATAGAATCATATCAATAATTTGAAATTCTTTACTAATAGTCGTATATCAAATAATTTTAGAATAAAAAAGTAAATGTTTTGTATTGCTTTAAAAACAAAAATGAATACAATTTCTTATAAAATAGGCAGTGATGGGTTTTTAATACTATAACTCTTCATGGTTACGAAAATCGAAGAAATTTCAAAGATCTAAAATAAATTGTCTTTCTGCTTAAAATAGTCTTTTAACAATTTTCACAGATTCATAATTTGAATACATTAACAGTGTGTTATAATAATAAAGCATACTTTTATTTAGTTCAATTCACTCAAGAAATTATTGAAGAAATTACATAGAATATCGTTTATGAAAAAAATATGGGATCTGGAATATCCGAAGACGCTAATGGAAAAAATCCCCCAGTCTTTTACTAATGATTTAAAAATTCAATTGATGTTTGTTTAAGTGAAAAAAAAAAGTTTTTTTTTTTTATTAAATAAAGTTGTAAAACATACAATTTGAAACAATTTGTTATTAAATATTATTACATTTTAATGTCAGTGAACACAGATAATCTTTGCGCACACTCAAGATATGTTTTTTTTTCGCCGTAATTTAATATTTTAGTCGGTTGACTTGAAAATTGAACTCGGCAAAAAATCCATTTGAATCTGGTTTCTTACGGAATTCTTGCAAAATTCAATCTCTTTTATTTGTCACCAACCTTCTTGTCGACTTCAGGCACCAGTTTCCTGAGAGATTCCGAGGGTCGAACTGACATTTACAACGGTTAGTAGTTTTTGAGCGCTATACCTTTATTAGTTACGTAGTCGGTTCAATCTTTCTTTTTCTTTGTTTCATCACGATTTTGCAATACCCTTCTAATTTTTTTTCATAAAAAATATCAATAACGATTTTTCCATATTTAAAAAAAATTGTATTATTTAAAATATCGATTTTTTCAGTTACAAAAGATATTAATCAAAGGAACGACCACAAAGGCGTCGAGCTGACATTTTCTTTAATATTTTCTTTTAAATATAGAATCATATCAATAATTTGAAATTCTTTTATTAATAGTCGTATATCAAATAATTTTAGAATAAAAAAGAAAATGTTTTGTATTTCTTTAAAAACAAAAATGAATACATTTTCTTATAAAATAGGTAGTGATGGGTTTTTAATACAATAACTCTTCATGGTTACGAAAATCGAAGAAATTTCAAAGATCTAAACTAAATTGTCTTTCTGCTTAAAACAGTCTTTTAACAATTTTCACAGGTTCATAATTTGAATACATTAACAGTGTGTTATAGTAATAAAGCATACTTTTATTTATTGAAGAAATTACATAGAATATCGTTTATGAAAAAAATATGGGATCTGGAATATCCGAAGACGCTAATGGAAAAAATCCCCAGTCTTTTACTAATAATTTAAAAATTCAATTGATGTTTGTTTAAGTAAAAAAAGGTTTTGTTTTTTTATAAAAAAAAGTTGTAAATATTTGATATAATTTTTTTTTGCGGAAACAAAAATGAGATAAATCAATCATATTTGATGAGAAAAAAATCAGAAGTACCCAAGGGCGTCATCGGAAATATCGGACACAGTGATAAACGGTTTTAGTACATATTGTCTTCTGTACATTTTCGTCCAAGAGATAGTTATATCGAAAAAATGCCTTTTTTCCTAAACGGAAACTTTAATATTACTTTCTTGAATATATTAAAAACTTTTTTTCAATGTGCTTGGAAATATGAGTCATCACCCAAAGCAGATTGTTTTATTTTATTTTTTTTAATTAACAATCCATTGCTCAGTATCCAGATTTCAACTGTAGATACCAGTCTTTTTTTTCTTTCAAGCAATTCAATTGCAATATACACAACTAACAATGCAAACACTTTTGAAAAATGTTTATTTATTTTAAAACATATTCATTTTCTCCTCCTGTCTGGGGGGACGGGGACCTCTGTTAATCTGAAATTAAATCAAACAAAATATTGCTAAATTCATAGGGAAAAAATACATTTTATTTATTTGTTTTTTTTTTCATTTATGTATTTGAAATAAAATATTTGTTGTTATTTAAGTTAAGAAATTTATTCAAACAAAACACTGTTAAAGTCATGACAAAAAAAATACGGTTTTTTTTTCATTTAATTTTTTTTTTAATTACATTCAAAATATTTATTTGTTAATTTTATTTCAGTGCATTCATTATTTTTTAATCATCAACATAGACTTACTTTTCCAATTATTTCTTGGGCTCCTCTTGCTTTATCGCCGCGGTGGAGGTGCTGGCCGAGGCCGTGCTTGTATTTCCCTCAAGAGATCTGAAATTCATTGTACACAAACCACATCATTAAGTTAGAGAAATTTTTATTCAATTCATTAACATTTATATATATATATATATATATATATATATATATATATATATATATATATATATATATATATATTCGTGACAATAATATTCCCATTATATCTATCTTATTTTCAACCTTAAATGTAAACTTACCCAAATACAGTGTCATTCCTATGTAAAAAAAAAAATAATATAAACCAAATAAAAAATAAATATAGAATTTATAAATAAATGAAAGAAAAAAAAGAATAAAAATAGACAAATATTTGTTAACAAATAACTATATTTCATAGTTCTTAATTTACATACACGTAAAAATTTATCTTTAATTTTCTCTTTCTTTTTTTTAAATGAAATCGTTATTATATAAAATAATAACTCACAGCAGTTGTCTCTCGAGACTAAAATAAAATGATTAAAAGACAGTGTAAAGAAAATGTGCAAAATTGGTTAGATAATGTCATACATAAAAGCATAATAAATAACGTAAACATCCAAAACCATGACAATTAAAAATAACATAAATATCATACAGTTAGTATTTGATATAACAGATATTCTATGGTGATTAAAAAAGACATACATACCTACTGTCCAGAAGACAGTAACTCTCCGTGGTCGAACTACGGGAAAAAGGAGATAAATTTGGAACTAAAAAAATCTATATATATTTAAAATTAAACTAAATGAAACATGTAAATTTGTTACGTAACTTACTCATCACTCATTGAGATGATTTCGATCCTTTTCCTGTTAAGGTATCCGATGTACAATTGAGCCTGAGAGCTCTGGATTTTACGGGATGAGCTCGGTAGATTACGGAGCTTGAAATAAATTCTCAAAAAGTCGCACTATTTTTGATCTAACAGAATAAACAATAAAGAATAAACAATTGACGCATAAAGTCAAGCAATTTTTTTTCTTCTTAATTTTAAAACAAGTTATTTTAACTTCCCCCCCTTACGCTGACTGTGACGTTGTAGCAGCCTTACGTCATTTGCCGTTGTATAACGTTATTTTTTCCCGCGGCGCTCTTGCAATAACGTGAAGAAAAAAAACCTAATTTATAGAGTAAAGTTTGCAGTGCACAAGTCACGTATTTCGTCGAAAAATACTGAGAAGGTCGTTTTTAATCATTGATTTTGTAGATATTGTAACTGTGCATAACTTGAATTGGGGTAATCTTGTAATTGTATGGCCCTATTCAATTTGTTCAATTTTTGTATACCTAATTTCATTATACATACAGAGTGTTTCGGACCTAACATTGTATAACGGCGTATTTGATACTAACTATTTTAATAAGTACCATGCATACGGATTTCCTGGTTGAAATGCTTGTACACGTTTATTGTAAATATTGTGTTTAAACATATCTTGTTATTTTCCATAAATCAAGTTAACAAGAATAATGAAGTCAAATAATGAAATCTCTAATCACTGATTATATTTCTTCTCTCGCATTTCATATTACATGTGTATGCATGAACGGTACATTTTTCACTCTTTTTCAAATCGCTGGAATCTATATCATTCAAATAATACTATTAGATACTGATTCCGACTGCTTTAAGGTCAATTCGTTTCATTTAGCTGTTTACATAAAAGAGGCGCGTCACCATCCAATAAAATCAAATACTCAAAATTTGATTGACAGCTTCCGCCAGATAGCCGTTGTCCGATGTTATGTGTGGTATTTGTACACAATCTTATCGTGTAAAAAATGCATGTTTATTACAATATCACAGAGTCATTTATGGTTGATTCATATATTGTTATAACTGTGTAAAAGCATGTAAATGTATTGTGCATTCCACAATTGTACCGGTACGGAAACATCGTAGTCAGACTTTATCGGCAGTCTCCAAACTGACTTAATCTTTTTGGTTGAAAAAGAATACAATTTTGAGTAAAAGATAATACAATGTATATTGTTTTCAACGAGTTAAAGGTTTGGAATGAATTTTAATAAAATATTTCACACGGTTCTCCAACGCTTTGTTCGTAACGCTTTACACATCTGATGTGACCCGCAATTCACCACTTCGTTGTATTAGTAACAATATTTTTTGTGCAAACATTTTGCTGAATGAAAAAAAACCTCAACAATTTAGATTTTTTACTCTAAAATTACAAGTTCTCAATCGTAAAGGAATAGAAATTTCCAAATAACGGGAATATGCGTTGGATTATGAATGCGACGGCTGACTTGGGGGGGGGGGGGGGGGGAATTCTAAAAAAAAAACAAATAAAAATATTGAAAAAGGTACTCAATTTATTTTAAAAACTTTATTTTTATTGAAATATGTTTGCAATTTTTATTTGATAAATATTATTAATGTCGATATGATTACACATGTTTTCGTCAAAGAAAAGTAGTATTTTACCGTGCGTGATTTCCCGCGCTAGAGTTACTTCCCCGTTGTGATTAAGCGGGAAAAATATCTATTTTTAGAAACTACATACCTTTACCTATCAAATGAGTACATAGAATATATACCTTACCACGCATCATTATTTGGTCAATTGTACATCGGATACCTTAAATAAAGAAAAAGTGTGTGATTATTTGTATTCATTGGAGCAAAAAAAATTTTTTTTACATATATTACAATTCAAACATTTTAAAAAAAATAACTCAGTGACAAAAATATTTTAATTTAATAAAAAAGAATCATACTAACGTTGGACGAATCGGCGCATTGGGGGGGGGGGGGGGGTACTCTAAATGAACATGCGAATTAAGGTTTACATTATAAGAAAAAATTAATATATACGTATATTTCTAAGATCATTTTCAAGAAATTGTGTTTCATTAAATATAAAATGTACTAACAGGTTTCCCCTCCTCTTCTTTGACATCGGTGTGCTATATATGTACGGACAGAATATGAAATGCTATTAATTTTGAGTGAAAGTTGAGTGTAGAATTTATTATTTCTGAACAACAAAACAATTTAAACTTTTAATTTTGGGAAAAAGAATACTAACCCTGACGAACATCCCGGTGAGGAGCTGTACGTCCTCTTTCTGGATGCTAGTGGAGTACTTTACATATGGGGGAAAAATGATGATCAATTTTATTGTTTTTAAGTGTAAATCATAAAGAAAAATTTGGTTAAAGTAAACAGAACGGAGATTAAAATCATATACACTGGAGAATACGTTTTTATTTCTAAAAACAACACAAACGACCCTTACGAAGAAAGAAGTGGAGTGGCACACTGCTCCATACTTAAACCAAAAAAAAAAAATTAAAAGACTAATTTACAACTTCGTTCTACATTCTATTACAAAAGATATTTTCACACAAAGTTGCTTCATATTTCAAGTTATCCTTAAATTTACTTTTTTACTTTACATTTGTCTGGCTGAAGTTCTCATTGTAATGTTTGTTTTTAAAAAAATGAATCACTTGTAGCTAACTTTTTAAAATAAATCGTGTTATTTTTTTTTCTATTATCAATTACTCACGGACATGGCAGGTCGTCCAAGTCGCTAATCGCTTGCGCGAGATTTCTCATTACTTGACGCACTTCCCCGCAAGTACAGCGACTTAAAATTATATTTAAGAGAAATAAATAATTTTATCGTTATTTTTAATGTGCGGAATTTTATTTCTGAAATAAAAAAAATGAAGCAAAAATCATAGGTAAAAAAAATTACTTACATTGTCATGTTTTAATCCTTGTGAATATATTCCAAAGACAATTTTATTGAGCGTTTTCTTCGGTTTTAATACAGCTTTGAAAATTCACGTGCTCATTATAATTTTAAAGAAATTTAGAAAAATATTTAAATATTTTTGTTCATTTTTTTTTGGTAATTATACTTGGTACTCCTGCTGTCAAATTTCGTCGGAATTTGATATATATTATCACTATCTTAAAACTTCATCGTGAAAAAGGGATGACAGAGATCGTTAGGTGCTTGTCTCCTTAGAAATTGTCTATATAACTTTTTGAAAAATGATATGTTTGCAAACATAAAACCGTCAAACACGGCCACTAGGTTAATCACGCGTGACATTAATTCCCCATACGCACCCTCCCAACTGGTTTGGCCTACAATTATTAACAGGGAATTTCAAACCAAATCAATTGTCGTTAAAATGAAAACAATTCATAAAACTTAAAATTATCGAAAAAGCGACTTTTTGTGTAATCAGTATCCTCGTCAGGTACTGAATGACCAAATAAGCAAATTTTGATAGACACAAATGTATGTCATAATGCTCAGACGATATACACAATACAGTGATTGTCTGTATACAGAGTCCAATAAAAGTTGGTTATCATCACTTTTTATTTGTTCGGGATCACCCTAACCCGCACTGTTAACGGGTGTTAATGACTGATCAAAATATCACGTGAAAGGGTACACTTTAATATAATGATTAAAAATTCAGAATTAGTGCATTTCAGTTATTCAATAACACTGCTACATAAAAGTTCAGATTGTATTATCTCCTTAAAATGCATTTTGTGATTCTTTTCTCTGTCTGTATACTATTTGGAGGGACATCGGGATGTGATACGTGTAAAATTCATTTTTGGCAATTTTGCAACGTGCACGGGTGAGGATGTTTGTCCCCTTTATGCATCATACGTAGAGGTAGGATGTTTGTCCCCTTTATGCATCATACGTAGAGGTAGGATGTTTCATTCGAAATATAGCTACCTTAGTCCCGATCGTACAATTAAGAATTCGGGGTAATTGCGGATCTATTGTACAGTATGTACATTTATGCAAAGAGACCCAAATCAAAGACATAGTCATGCTGGACTCGACGGAGAAAAACCACAGGTGCAGAGGTAATTATTTTTTTAATTTCCTTTACACGGGTCTCTGCGTTCACACTTCTAAGGTTAGCTCGATCATAAGAAAACACCGATCGTGAGAAAACTCCGCCCCTGTCACTTTTATCCAATGAATAAGTACAATTATTTGCCGATCGCATCACCTTTTGTCATTCGCAATGGCTTGCAGATTTTTCAACGGACGGCCTGTGTGCCCTGGTAATAATCTTTAAACATTTTTTTAAATCAAAATAAGGGAAGCGGAAAATACACATATCTTTAAAGTTATTAGCTATTGTTAATAATGGTTTTTTTTTCTCCCGATAGACGACGCAACCACCGCGACGATGCCGGCAATGTGTAAGTATGTGCATGATTGAAGTTATTGATCTTGTTTTATTTTTTATTTGTTGAATATTTTCTCGGGTGCAGATACACCTAGAAATTGATTTTTGTTTTTTTATATTCAATCTTAAGCAGGTACTTAATTCCTCTGTTCAACCCTCCTTAAGTCAACATGTCTCAGACCAGTTGACCGTACAACACACAATTTCAACACGTACATACTCTCAAACTGTCACATCGACCCCATTTACCAACATTGATTCCACACTTACAATCCATATCAGTACCCCGCATACTTTGACAACAGACATCACTACATCACATCATACACGCACCGCAGACAGCAGTACACTGTCTACTCGACCCACCATTCTCAGGCCACACAGTGTATAGTACACGCAAACTATTTTGACCGCGTGGATTTTACGGTGCTAGAGAATTCTTCTGGGTCTGCATCGGTCGTGTGCAGTACGAACCGGGTGAGGGAATGTTGGCGTAAAGGGTATAAGGTTGTGGCGCGCTGTAGGCCGTAAGGTAAAAATGAAGGGTAGGTTTGCCGCATGCAGGATTCCGATTTTATTGGTCGAGACTCAACGATGGCAACATTACAATAATTTAACAGGCAGACATATTACAAACAAGTCGGATATGGCCAGTAGTGGCCTCCGGACTCATGGCTCTGCATGGGCGAGTCGGACGTGGCCGATGCTGGCCGCCGTATTCCAGACTGGCGATTGACAATTGTACATAACTATTTATAAGAATCTGCAGGCATGTTCACGAAACTTTCCTAAGATATGACCTAAGTGTGTTCCTAAGATATGACATAGGAAAAAAGTTAGGAACATCCTAAGATCAACTTAGGACACGTCTTATGATGTAGCTCGACGGTTACTTACGAACATCTTAAGTTAGGATATCCTAACCTTCTACAACCATTCTTATATTTCACAATTATTCATTCAGATCGAATTTGAGAGACTTGTGTAGAGATGAATCATTAAACATTTTGCCAGAGAAAATTGTACGTCTCGGTAGTTCACACAAAAGGCCTAAAACCAGTAATTTTAATGTATGCATTTTAATAATTTTACATTTACCTAAATATATATCAGTTACCAATAACAATTTAGTTTTTTTTCTTTAACTGGGGGTCATTTAAAGAAAAACAAACTAAAAATATTACAAGCCCCAAAAAATTCTTTAAAAAAAAATATTTATCAGGACATAATTGGCTTACAAGAAGATATTTATGTAAACAAGACGTCTGTATTGTCATTTCATAATTAACATTTGAGAATCTTGTCATTCAAGTATATGTAATACATAAACACGCGATTTTCATAGAATTTGAAACGTTACATGAGGAAACACTTGTACTCTTACAAACACAACCAATTTCCCTTTAATCTGCAATATATAGATTACACGAACATGTTAAATAAGAAATACGTTCTAATATATTTCGAAAATATATAAATACAGTTCATTCAACATTACAAATGTTTTAAAGATTATTTTTTTCAGACTAAAGTGATAAAAATTAGGAATGATCATGCATGGTATACGTAACCCGATGTAATTTTACTTTTTACAGCAAAGGACATTTAAATAATTGTTATCCAAAATTATTATAATCAAAACAATGAATGTAACTCATTTAGTGTACAATGTAGATAAAAAAAAATAAGTGAATAACTTTCATTCGTCAAACAGATATAGTATTTGCAAAAAAAAATAATCTTAATTTGTCCGCTCCAAGGCAGGCATGTAGCAACGGGGAAGTGGTGAAAGTTCGGGCCCCCCCCCCTCCACATCATTTTGTAAAAATGAACATGCATGATAGAATTGACTATGCCCCCCCCCCCCCCCCCTCCTGGATTAGGAATTTAGTGTTTGTCGAAAATGCTGGAACTGTGGAAAATTATTGCCTTATTCTACCGGTCTTAGAAAAGGCTTCACAACATCCCCATATACCTAAAAACGTGATTTTATAGCTTTAGGATGGTCTTAGGACAAGGGAGGTGATGTCTTAAAGTTAGGACAAAGTTATGGCGGTTCCTAAATTTAGGAGAGCTTCGAGAAACAGACTTAAGACTAAGACGTATCCTAAGACGTACTTAGGACACACCATAGTCCTAAGATAGCTTCGTGAACATGCCTGCTGAACAATAAGTATAAATTGACAATTGATGACATAAGTAAGCTGAGTGAAAGGTTTACAGATATAAATAAATTAAATAAACTCAATGAGTCTTTGATGTCCAAGAAATGAAAAACTGATAATTGCACAATGTTGTTTTAAGAGATTAACAGTCCTTGAGACATGACACTCTGTCTCTTAGAAATCACATTAAGAGTCCGAAAAGTGTCAATCACTAAACAAATAAGTAACTTTGTAAGAAATAAACTGTGAGAAAATATTACGAAATAGATGTTGAATTTTAAAAGAAAAGTCCAAAATAAAGTTTTAATTAAACAGTGAATTTTGCACGGTGATACTATCATCATTTCTACTTTAATTACTAACATTTTTAATACATTACATTCCGTCAACAACAATACTGATAGTCACATAGAACATACTCCGTCGACAGAGGACGTAACAGATACCACCCAGCCAGGTACATGTTCAACGACCCACCAGAAAAGAGACAACGACACAATCCGTAAAAAAGTACACAATTTGACAAACTTTACTTCTTCTTGTTGTTGACATTCTTTCCTTTTGTATCAGCATGCGTGTGGTTTTATAAAATCAAGAGAAATCAAAAGAAAGCTAGAGAAAACCTAATGCATATGTCTGATGACGTCAGCTTGGACGCTTATTCGCCGACTACTTCTCATGAAGAAACTTTTCTCTGACGAATTTGTTTTTCTGTATTAATTCCATGAAATAAATTGGTTTCAAAATTTTCGCATCGATTTCTTAGATTACAATATTCACCACAAATCAATCGTCATAATGCTAGATTGCATGTTTTCTTTTCGTACAGTGCATGATTTATAAACTGTTTATTTTTTTATATCATTACTGCATGAGGTGAAGTTGCATGATCCGGTAGTTCATATTCATGTAAGTAAATGTGTGAAGTATTCTGGTAAAATAAAAAAAAGAAAAAGAAAAGGGGGGGGGGTGATTAATCAGAGAAATGGCAATATTAGAGAATACAGAATATATAGTGATTTATTTATAAGGAAATAGTCATGTCAAACAATAATAGCATTTATATTATAAATTAACTCTTAAATTAAAAAATAAAAAGAAGGCACTTACAATATCTTTTTATTAAATTAAAAAACCCCCAACATTTTCCCTCTCTAAACATTGTTTTATTTGATATTTTTTTAGTAACCGAAGCTTATAACATGGGCGTCGCGGCGCTCGCCCATGTAGTGCTGTTGGTCTTGGGGTGCGCACTGCGCGCACTCCTCAAACACTTCCATGTGCAGTGCCGGACCCCAGTGCGGAGGCGTCCGCGGACCAAACAAGAGATGTGCGTACTTGAGGAGGGGTCCCTGATCTTCCAAAAACCCACCAGCGGCGGAGGAGGCCTGAAGGTAAATGATATTTTAATTAAAATTCATTAGATAGTTATATTTCTTACTTGATCATACATTGTGTAAATATCAGTAGAAAAGGTACATGTATGATGTAATATTTATGGTTATAAAACACAGAATATATGATTGAATATTGTTTTAGATCGAAGAGGTGGAAATGAGTGAGACAAGAGCCCCGGAGGAGAAGGACGACTCCCCCCTAGCGCAAACATGCGCTCCCAGACGTCGTACAGTAAGTACTTTAAACCATTAATATTACAACTTAGTGTCTACGTTAGATTTGTTGGGGAATTTTTTTTTATTTATTATTTTTTTTTTGCATATCGGACCCTCGCTAAAAATAATTATTCTGATTTTATTTTATTTGATGCTTTCCCTATACTACATGTATTATTCTGATTAAATTTTTAATTTTCTTTTTCAGATTACCAGGGATATGTAGAGTGTACAAATATATATTAGATAACAAAATTTTGAAAAAAAACTTTCTTGTTTTGTTTTCATTTAGGAATATTCAAAGGAAACCTTAGCGTGAAAAAGGTCAGATGTTTTAATGATGGGGCTTACTGGTGTGTAAACAGGTTTTAAAATGTGACAATGATACCATCTCTTCATACGTTAGACACAGATGGATTCGTCAATGAATACCAGGGTAGTATACATTAAATACGGATATGACAGATTAATGGGGATCACTGCTGCGTAAAGGTTTTTTTTTTAAACCAAACAAAAAAATGAGTTGTAAACCTATCGCCTCATCCCCTAGTCTTACCTAAGTACACGGTTGAAAGATTTATTTAAAAAGCCATTAATGGATTCACGGGACTATATGGAATCCGGTGCAGACAGCGTAAACAATTTTGTGTGATATTGTATAACTTTATTGCAAATTGTTTAACTGACCGTTTTGAATTAGAATCTACGATGAATGAATAGGTAACATTGTATCTGAGTGGATTTAACGCCCATATTAATTTTGATTCAACGGTGATGATAACAATATAGTTATTTCTATACACCTTTTAAATAGTCATTGCTTGATTGACTCTGAAATGCTTCGATGAATGACCTTGTCTGCTTTGATCTTCGATCCATTGAATATGATCTTCGATACACATTTCAATGTCAAAAGTTTTGAGGGGGTTTGAACAATAGGTCATTTTTTTTACACCTTTTCAACAGTCATTGCTTGATTGACTCTGAAATGCTTCGATGAATGACCTTGTCTGCTTTGATCTTCGATCCATTGAATATGATCTTCGATCCATTGAATATTATTACCTCTTATCTTCGATCAATTAATTAGCATAACAATATGATCTTCGATCCATTGAATATAATTACCTTTGATCTTCGATCCCTTAATTAACATAACAATAGAAATACCCCCATTAAGTAGGTCAAGGTTGACTTCCATTGTTCTCGAGAACAATAGCTCTATTGTTTTGCCCCCCTATACAGACACCTACTGTAGTATACTACTGACATAAGTTTGCAGAGAAGTATGAGGCAAATACGGAGGTACGGGGAACCAAGAGGAACGGTTCTGTTGTAGAAATGCAAGTTATCAAGATGAATTTGGTACAACATTTTGAAATATATATAAATTTTTCATCAAAATAATTACTGGGGTTTTTTTCAGCACCAGTGTATAAAGACAAGAAGTCGAATAAAAAAATAAAACATAAAAATTATTGGTTTTAATAACCCCCAATGGGAAACCTTAACAATCAAAGTACTTAAGAACTGACGGGAGTTGATTTTGTCGATGTTTTTTATTTATTTTAAAATCAATAATATGTTATTTTGCATGACAAGTACATGTAGTTTCTAATTTGTATTTGAATTATGCACATTTTTAAAATATGAATTGTTGGACTTTTTCGACCAGAATGTCGTGAAACACCCATATGAATCATGTTAAATAATATTTAAAGATAAAATTAATTCAATCAAACTATGTATCAATAATAGAAAAATTTCTCGAAAATTGTATGGATCCAAGCAATATTGAATTCTAGTCTCGTTTAACCAAACGCTCGGCTGACACCGTAAATCTCCGACAAGCAAGAGAGACTATATGCTTGTCGGAGATTTACGGAGACAGCCGAGCGTCGAGTTGAACGAGACTATATTGAACTCTGGCGTAGGAATACATACGACTACAAAATATATCTAAATTGTTCGTACCATTTAAGATCTGACTATTTTCAATGTATTTATAAATAAGTTTCCTTGAAAAACAATGCTTTAGCATACATTACATCGAGTTTAACAATTATTTTCAAGAACTAAGTCTTGTCAGAAGCGATGATTTGTGCTGAGGTCCAAACACTGTTTCACTTTCGGTTTGTCTGTGAACTGCATAGGAGAGTTAATTAAAATCAACTCCCAAAAATGGATTTCGAGCTACCATATCATTACCAGAAATATTCAATACATAAAATTAACTTTCAATTTTGAACAAATCATTTCAGATTCAATGTGCACAACAGAAAATTTATGTGCTGAAAACATCGGAGAAAAGACAAAAGCCTGGAGATGGGACCGAATATGGAATCACAAATGTGCTGTCAAGCACAACAAATTTCACCATGAGCTGTATGTGTCTTTATAACACCTCGCAAAATTCCAACACAAAATGCCGATTGCTGTGAGGCTTCAGCCAACGTGACGGTGACAAAAGTATCAGGATAACTAATACTGTAATTACTGATCTTAAAATTATTAAATAGACAAACAAATGCTAAGATATATCCTGATAAAACTATTTAAACATATAATTTCGTCTTGTACCAACTTAAAAAAGTATGATACATAGAATTGTGAGCCTACTAAAAACATTCTATAATGATTCAGACACATCTGCATATATGCTATATAAGTAAAGTAATGTGTATCAGTAATACAAAATGCACAAAATCAGCCGAAGCCGGTATTATGATAATGTTTGACCTAAACGAACTTTCTGCATGAAAATTGCAAAGTTTTGTTCATAGATGCAATTATACATTGTCTGTGTATTTGGATGGTTTACAAGCATTAGTATCCTTAAGAATAGTACTTTTAGGGTATTTTAAGGTAAAATGAGTAGATAAAAAATGTGTTTTAAAGTAAGAAGGCAAACTTCTTTGTAAGTTGTTGATAGTTTGCAAAAATATGACACTATTAGTTTCCGTCGGTAATCGTAGAGTCCATGGCGCAGAAGGTTAGGTCGTTCTACTTGTGAACGTTACATTTTGTTATCGGGTGTTCGAATCCCCGCGACATCGCATTTTGTTTTCTTCAGTAGCATTTTAAATTTATTTCTTCCTTTAATATATTTGGTTTAACTATAAACATAACAATTATGACATTTTTACCAACATTTTTTTTTTATTCAGGAAAATAAAATGTGAATCTTTTTGCACATTAATTTATATGTCAAAATTAAAAAAAAACAATTAAACAAGCGTTGGGAAAAGAAATCATAAATAACGGATTTAATATGTATATATTCTTAATGTAATAAGGACAAAAACCAGTTTATTATATGTACTTAATTTTCGCAGTTTTCCTCTCTCCGAGTATTAATTTTAATTGTTAAGTTAGTCAATTTTATCACGACAACCCACAATTATTGAGTATCGACAAACACCAAAAAAAAAATTTAACTTTCTAGGGTTTGCGTTTTTCATTAAATGTTACAGTGGAATTATTGTTTTCTTATTGGTGTAAAATATTTTATTTTTATTTTATTTTCAGGAGCTAGAGAATTTCAGCACTCTGGATTGACTCCAAACAGCACACCTGCAGCTTCCCAGGTCACTGATCATGAAGATTCATCAGATGACGCGGACGACGATGGACCGGCTGATGAGATTATTGATTTAGATCGACGGGTAATGCAGTTTCTTGAAGATGCTGTCTTGTCGGATCCAAATTCAGATGATGGAAATGAATATGAATGCCTGAGAAGCTCAGGGTCAATTGAGAATGTACCTCTACTCCATGATGATCCTGATCTGTTCAAAATCAGAGAGGCAAAGATTCGTGGCTGCGGCTGTAAGAACAAGTGCGTTTCTATCTTCAGCGATGATACTTTGTACTCGCACATCCTAAACATGAGAGAAATGTCAAAGGAAGAAAAAGACATGTACATCATGGGATCGCTTGTGGACAGCTGCAAAGAAACGACAAAACGGGAAAAGAAAAGAATACGTTCCAGGCAGACTTTCATGTTTTCCGGGGAATGAGTTTGCAGAAATACGTTCCTGCTTGTCTATGATATAGGGAAGCACTTTCTTCATAATATTATCACCCATAAGAATACACATGGAGTAACACCACGCAAGCATGGGAACCTAGGAAAGAAACCTAGTTATTCGATACACTATGATGACATTAAGTTAGTTGTACAGTTCATCTCTAGTTATGCAGATGACTTTGGGTTACCACAACCAGCTGCCCTAAGAGGAAGAGATGACACTCCTCCCATATACATTCCATCCGATACAACGAAGAAGAACTCGGCGTCGTCCTCCTCACTCACATGTAATGTAGTCTCCTGTGAATACTTTCATCACATTCTCCTTGTCAAAATCTCCCAACTTGTCATCTCCTACACTCTTTAATGTTTTCTTCAGCCTGGCTGCTCTCTAAAAATGATATTAAAATGTTAAGTTATAATAAACATTTATTTGATAATCAATTTAAGTATATTTTTGATGTAACACTGAATTATTGGGAAAGGTAACAAGATGCCACTATGTCATTCCATGTCATTATCTTTGATGTTTTAGCAATAAGAAACTTTTTAAGACTTACAGATGTAAGACTATTCATTCAAGGTTACTGGGTCGCTCAGTAAAGTAAATTTGCACCTTATTAAAATTGACCCTAGATGTCAAGGCAGGTTTGGGTTTGATTGGATTACAATTTTGAAATTTAAAAGAGACTGCGATAACTGATGAACAATAATGATGAAAGTAATATAATAACTGTAATACTATAAGCAATATTCATTAGTGACAAAAAAGTCAAGAATAATGGCCTTCTTTTTCTTGAAAAAGACTGAGGAGGCTGCTAGTGTTAGAATTTGAATACTTTTTATCCCCTTGCGCAACCTATACGAGTGCACAAATATTTATCAAACTTTGTACAATTATTTGGTATATCAAATGACAAACCCTATTAATTTTCAGGTCTATTGGTTAAATACTTTTTGAAATATCACTATTCAACAAAATATTTTTAAGTATGACTCCATTTCACTAATGTGAAACTTAAAGGGGCAATTTTGGTTGCTTTTTTAAAATGCCTTACTGAAGCATTGTAAACACTTAAATTGAAAAAAAATAATTTTTGACCAAAATTGTGACCATGCCCCTTAAAGTAAAAAAAAAAGCAGGGGAAGCATATATAAAATCGCACAATATATGTAGGTTATAATGATTGTCATTAAATAAAGCCAAATTTTTTAACTTTAAAGCATGTTTTTTATTTCTGCTACGAATAAGTGAAATGTACAATCAAGTTAACATACTCCCTTTTATTTACACACCCAAAGGCTTGGGGTAAGGATAAAAGAGATATTATTTATACAGATTGGTTAAAAGTAGATAAATACATGTCATATCAACTCTGTTTAAAATTATAAGCATATAAGTCTAATTAATGCCAAAATTTTCCACATACAATGTAATTTGGTCACCAGAAATTACATTTCCCTGAAAAATAATTCATGTCTCAATAAGACTTGAGGTTCAGAACTTACCCTTCTTCTAAACTTAGTTCTATGCTATTAACTGTTACATCATTTAAAAAGATTTACTTACTTCCCGTCTTCTGCTTTGGCGTCTGCTTCTATGGGTATGTTCTTTTTCCTTGCCAGACAGCTTTTGCCTCTCTGTGTCCCTTAGACACGTATGTACAGAGGTACATCTCCTTATAAATCAAACTGTTGACTGTCGGCACAACAAAAAAGGAACATTACTTGGTCGTTTATATTTTCCTCTCATGTCTTTAACAAAATCTGAATCAGCTATTAAAGTACATGTTTTATTTATCATGTCTGCCAGCGACTTATTTACGCTACCTGAAGTCTTACTCTGACGATGTCTAAACCAAATGTGTTACTTCGTCTTCTATTTCTACGTCCGAGTTATCGTGCTCGTTTTCTGATTTTGCATGATCTAATTAGATACGTTTTGTGGGCCGACAGTCATCATCATTTCTTTCTTTTCATCCCTATGCATCAGTGCCGTCTAATTGAGCTCACGATGGCATCGATTCAAATGCCTGATATAAACAAGTGACTGTGTTTTGATCGAGCAAAGGCGCCGCCATCTTTGAAGTGACATCACTCCAACTTCCGGTAACACGTGAACCCGACTGTTCGAGGAATCCGGAACGTTGTTAGGCCTAGACGCCGTACTTCCGACTTTGTGCATTTCTATAACTTGTCTGACTGGTGTTGCCAACAAAGACTTTGATGTTGTTGACTGGCGAAGTCAACGTATGGGTAAAGCATGCGCCAAAACAGAGTCATTATGAAGAGGCTGAGAGGACAATGGCTGGCGTATCAAATTACCACTTATGGGTCTATCAGCGACTTCGAAGTCAAATTGTTTTCAGTCGGCATCAACAGTAACAGGGTGTGGCAATGCCACAAAAAAGGTGGAATAAGAACCACAAATGGTTGGCATTGAAGCTTCTGTGCGCACGATAGTAAGCTGATCAGAGGCAGCGTGCCCTCCTCTGACCAATGGCGTCAGCGTGGTCAGCATCTCCTGTAACCAGATAGCCGTATATATATGAAATATAATTTTATGATTGCATTCTGCTTTACGTTAATTAGTCATTAGCTTGTTGTGCACTCGATACGAGTATAATGAACAACGTTAAATGTCATCGACCGAAAAGGACAACTGCGTAGTTAGAATTCGTGGTGTTAGCGGAATGACCAAGAAGAATAAAACTCTCGATGATGACTTTGGAAAGCAGTCAACGGATACAAGACTCTTAATTGTAATTAACCTTTAACAATGGACGTCGTTGATAAGTCACTTATGAACTGTGACCCGAAAGGATGTATTAACAATTGCTTATTCTATGTTACTGATTTTTATGCTTACGATTTGATTAATAATTGGTAGATTGATTTTAGACCACTATACGATTACAATGCTTAATAAATATCATAAAACATGATCTTACTTATGATTTCAAAATCCTAGAGAATAACAACAGAAGGATCACACTCCGAAGACGATGTCGATTTTTTCGCAAAACGTTCGCTAGAGGAGCCCGGGCACTGCTGGATGATAATACATTTCTGTTTTTATTTCATATAAATCCAATAAAGGCCAAAAAGAATGAACAGTTCTCACAAAATATAAAAAGGACACAACAATAATAAACTACACGGGTGGGCTTCTCCGAGCGAGCACTGAATTAACTATGACGGGTAGTGGCGCGAAAGCTTCTCGATATTTTCTGTGAATTAATGGTCATTACTGAGCATGCGCTAGATATACTGAATATTTAGCTCTGTATGTACGACAAGGACGAAGGATGAACCAAATAACCAACAAGAAAGTACTTAACTTTGTCCATTTATAAATTATAAAAGGCCTTATTAGTGGTGTCGGCCATTTCACTGTTCGACCATAGATATCATCAGGCCTTACTTTTGTGACGCGGCTCGAAACGTCAACAATGAAATGATGCAACCTTCATTTCTTGCATGAATCACCCTAGCCTTTAATTTTTTGAACAATTTTTTTCTTTTTCAAGAGGATTTATGTATTGTATATTTTATATTCTTTTTTGTAGACACTGAAAGAACACAACTGACTTTGACAGGCAGTACAGGAAAAGGATCAGTTTCTATAGAAAAGACTACCAATACTAAAGAAAAGAGAAAATGGGATAAGAAAATTTTAGCATGTAATGCAATGAGCCAAAACCCAAACTCCAACGACATTTTGTCGAAAAAACATGCAAATGAGCTGCTGGTCGCCAAGTTTTTCTCTCTCCGCATACGTTCTAAGGAGGGGAAATAATTACTTGAAGAAATGACCAACAAAGGAAATTTTATTAAAAATTCTAAAGTTTTAGACAGTGGGCATGGAGAAATCATACATGTACCTTTTAAGTATCAAGAACAAAAAGTATCAGTAAATTAGTTTTCTCCATTTGAGTACTGTCTGTGGTTTTTCATAGAAACTGATCTTTGAAAGCATCAGAAGAATTGTCATGGTTACCCCAAGAATGAAAAAAAAAACCCACTAAATCGTAGTGTTAAAGAATACTAAATCGTAATGTTAAAGCAAGAAGTGCATTGCTTTTGCCTGTATGTGATTCTGGAAATGAGAAACTACGAGATATAGTGACACATGGTGAGAAAAGATCTATTTATTCTTCAATATGGAGAAAAACTGTTTAAAATAGAAGAGAGAAAAAACAATAGACATTTTTTAAGTCAAAAGATCAGGGAATTGGGAAGATTTCTGCGAAATGTTGCAAAATTATAAAGGCTCAGACCTAATTCGATGGTGACGCAAACAGAAAACAAGAAGTTGATGACATTTTTGAGTTACGCAAAATGAAATGAAGTGATAGAGTATCGATTTTAGCTTACCAATCACTTCAAGGAAAAATGTTAAGTATTAAAAATCATCTAAAGAAGTTCTCATCAACTTAAACTGAATGTCACAGAAAAGGTATGGTATGAACTGGCTAAAGTTATTTCATGTCAAATAACACTTCTTAATCGTCGTCAAAGTGGAAAAACATCAAGGATGAAAGTTGCTGAATATTCGTTTGCACCAAAAAGACAGATGAAGAAACCAGCAAGTACTTGACCCCGTGGGATTATAAATATGTAACAAATTCTTTCGTCTAGAGGTGAAGGAAAAGGGGGGAAACAAAGTGCCTATTTTGTTGACTGATGAAACAAAAAGCATCATAGATTTGTGAATGAAAACAAGGAAGAGCGAGGAGATTATCCCTGAAAACCTTTATGTGTTTGCTGTTCCAAAGAGTGTTCATTACATCAGATGCAGGTTAATTACAACCAAATTGGACATAAAGCATCCTTATGGAAATGTTAATATAAATTGCAGAATTGAAGTGCCAGTTTCTGTTCAAAATGGGGAAAACCTCAAAACTGTATTTAAAATGTGGGTGCGTTTTTGGAAGTTGATTTTAATCAACTCTCCTATGCAGTTACTCTGGCAAACCGAAACTGAAACAGTGTTTGGACCTAATCACAAATCATCACCGCTGACAAGAGTTAGTTCTTGAAAATAATCGATAAATTCGATGTAATGTACGCTGAGGCATTTTTTAAGGAAACCATACCAGCACAGTTATGACCATTGTTATTATAGTCTGTCCCAAGATATTTATGCTGCATATTTGAACGATTTTTAATAAAAATACACATACTTGTGACAGAAGTGCAATTAAAATTGATGAAAGGGAAAATTCATTCACACATTATCATTTTTCCCTCGTAAAAATTCACAGGAACGAAAACAGATTTCCTACGGAGATTTATTTTGGGGAATGTTGACATCTTTTCTCCATTCGGAAGTACTCGGGACACCTCGTGCAATTTTTCAACGTTATCATCCGGGCGTCTTCATCTCCTTGGCAATGGAACCCCCCCCCCCAGACTTGTTATTCTTAGCCGTGTATTGATACCCGACAAGCTAGAGGTGGCGTTTCAAATGAATGAACATCGTCTGAACCGAAGTATTAAATCTGCAACAATTTTTACAATGATTTTTTAAAAGAAAAATTTAAGTGTTATTTAATCATTCACATTTTACTCCATATGGTGAAAAACATTGACTTTATACCGTATTGCAAGATTATATCCCCACCGATGGAAGTATATGTATATTGTAGATTGCTAACTGTACAAACTGGTGCATACTATATTTAGAATGTAATGCATGCTTTTTACGCTGTAGCCAAGTGAACATCTTAATAGCACGATTTTGTACAGTTAGCAGTCTACAATATGCATATACTGTGGTTTCATCAATATTCGTTGAATACCAATTTTCGTGGATTTCTTGTTAAGTTTATCCATGAAATTAAGTGTTCATTGAAGTGCAATTTCTACTAATAATTTGTATTAATAGGATCATTGGCCACGAATTTAAGTATCCCTGAAACCATGATTTTCACTTTATCCACGAAAATTGATACTCTTGAATATAAATGAAACCACAGTACTACGGTTAGCAAACCCCATTATCTATATTTAAATTTTCTTTCAAATGGATTATAAACCTTTCCTACTTTGACCATTTTTACATAAATTCTGCTTTTCATAAAAAATAAATTGCTAGCACAAACATTTTTTTTAAAAGTTTTGAAAAATGTAATGTTTCAACGCGTCTTTATGTATTGTTAATCTAAAGACAAAAGCTATAAAAGACTATTCTCTTGGTCAATGGTTACAATGTCCTATCCACTGTCCTATTTAAAAAAAAACGAAAAAAACGCAGTTGTTGTTTATTGACACAACATTAATAACACAGAATAAGAAACCAACACGAATTGATTCGAACGAATTTTGTAAATGTTGATACATATAGAGATACATGAAAGATTCACAGTCAATATATCCAGTGTATGTAGCATTATACATGTAAATGAGATAAGATAGAGTCATCACGCAACATACCTAACATATACATGTATACAATCATTTCATACATATCTTTTACAACTATAATTACGCTATGCTTTGGTTATGATTTTAATGATATGCTATACTATTTTAAGGATATGCTATACTTATATAATAATATGCTATGAAAATTTGAAATGAAAGGCTTAATGAGAAGATATGTTATGGTATGCTATGACATTTGCACGAAAACGTCTCTAATTACTGTAGAGTTCAATACATTTGAATTAAAATGATAAGAGGCTAAAGCCCACCACTGTTATGTATTGTTAACAATATTTCTCGAAAATATAATAAATTAAAAGCGCGTTGAATCATGTTGTATGCTATGTTATGGTATGATATGATGATTGGCAATCATGAGATTATATGTTATGGTATCGGATTCCAAAGCAGTGGTATAAGATTTCAGTGCTCTGTTACATTGTATGCTGTGGTATATGATGTAAACGATTTATAAATGCTTGAACTGACTGAAGGCATAAGTAGGACTTGTCAATCTGAACTATAAAAAACAAGATACATAATAAATTATCCGGGGATGCACAAACAACTGCATGTATTTTTATACGCACTACTGAATTCAAGATCCATTGATATTCCCAAATATTGACTGACATTGTCTGACATCCACTGTACATTGACTGTACCTCACTGTACATGTCACTGACTTCCACTGTACCCCACTGTACATTTCTACTGAACAGCACTGTATCCCACTGTACACCACTGTACAGTCCTACTGACTTCCACTGTACCCCACTGTACGCCACTGTACAGGGCACTGACCAGCACTGTACCCCACTGTACGCCACTGTACCGGGCACTGACCATCACTGTACCCCACTGTACGGCACTGTACTATTAATTTAAGAAAAAAATCAGATTTTTAAATCTACAGTATATTTTTTTTTTTCGATATTTATTTTTATTATGCTGTATATACATGTAGCATTATCATTATGTATACAGATAACTTGACAGAAGAATGCAACAGGTCGTTAAATTTATTTAATACGTTTTCTTTATTAATAAATGTCTATTGTTATTGAATGTTACGATCATAAAATTATGATAATTTCCCTAGCTATAAGGTGAAAGTATTGAATTTTACATGTTGAATCTAATTATTAAAAAAGTACAAGTCATTATGTTCATTCTGCCAGTCATTCGAAAATAACCCCCCCCCCCCCCCCCCCCCACCAGCAAGGTTACATAATCATTTCTTATTGATGATATATGACAGGCCCTCGTTTAAATGATCGGGTTGTTAATTCTCTGTGTCTCATAAGCTGTGTTTTAGCCACTAAAACAGTCAATTAAACACAGAATCCACAAAATATATCCATGCTTGTTTGTTTTTTTTTTACACATGTCCAAATATCATGACTGCCCGCTTGACTACACAGGTACATTTTGAAGATAGCGTGCAAGTTTCTAGCTCATTTGTTAATTGATTTCTTTTGTTTAAAATATTTAAATATACATTGCAAATGTCGGGTTTTGATTCTACAAAATAAAACCTACTGCAGAATACATTATAAATTTTAAACATAATCAGTGACATATTAAGCGGTAATTAATTGTATCATTAATTTCAGCAAGAAATAAAAGGAAGGATTTAAATCGAGGAAGGTTGTAATATGCGTAGCTGTACAGTTTTCTAAATATATGATTTTCTTTTAAATGTTTAAGAAATAAGATATATATAATGCCCTACGCTACACGCTTTTTTGTATAATGTGTGTGTGTGTGTGTGAGAGAGAGAGAGAGAGAGAGAGAGAGAGAGAGAGATTACAGGTACATCACTTTCTGACAATATTGTATTAGTGTCATTTGCAAGCGTAGAAAAGTTCACGATAACATCTATGTTGGAAGTGGCGGCTGTGATGCTGTAAGGGGATTTTAACGTGCTTATACCTTTCTGACTCCGGGCCTCAAGTTTTAGCACTAGAAAATTGATGAGAGAGATAAGAGAGAGAGAGATCCATTTATCAGAAATAGATTAAAATAATAAGAAATAGGTTGTCTATTAATCTGCTTCTTTTACAAATCAATTATTTTTCTTTATGTCTTACGTTTATTTTTGCCAACCAACTCCGTGGTTTTAGAAAAATATCTGCAAACTTTAAGTCGAAAAATGAAATGTAATTATATGGATAATATCACACCCCCCCCTCCTTTTTCTTCCCGAATCAACTTGATACCCCTTGCAGTACTGTGTTATGTCGAAACGATTCATGTTAAGCAATCGGTTATAAAAATTAATGCATTTTTTTTTAAATTTAGACCTCGATGTGTAATCACTATTAAATAGATATAATAAATCCCACTTTTGTGCAAAGATTACATGAAACTAGTCCTACATGTAAGTAAATTATAATAATCTTTTAAGACAGATTTTAAATGATTATGATCCCAATGCACCCGGCAACCATAATGATTTTTTTTAATCAAAAGTGAAAATTCAGATTTTTTGTTTGAACAGTGTATTTTCCCGACGTTTACCTCTCTTTATTCATAGGCCCCAACACATATACACAGGTGGTCAGTTTTCACACCTTGACACAATCACCCAGCCGTGTGTATAGTCTGAGCCTTTCTGTTAGTTCCAGGTTATTCGTTGTTCCCAGACAGACAAAAGATTTTTTTCTGTAGACATACACAAAGAAGGAGACAGTACACTGTCGATATAAAATTTTTTAAGACAATCATTGAATAACGAACTTCAAATTATTTGAATCCATGGACATTATTCCGAAACTAAAGATAAATACATACTTTAATTTTTTTAATGCCAATATGTAGATTGAGCCGCTGTCAACATTACTACATGTAATCGGTAGTACTTTATTTAAATACTAAAATATTCGTACGTTAGCATGGGGAGAGAGAGAGAGAGAGAGAGAGAGAGAGAGAGAGGAGAGAGAGAGAGAGAGAGAGAGATATTTTATAGAAGATTTGAAATGTTTGCTATGATACAATATACTGGTTTCAGTAAATGAAGAAAAAACAGAAGAAAAAACTAAAGATCGTTTTAAAGGCCGAACTTTTTTACCGGGTGGTAAATCTCAGGTGAGGGCGGGGCATAATTTCTAGAGGTGTGAAAGCCTCCGGGGATGGAAGTCTACCTGCGATCGTGAACGCTGCTAATCACTATACACAGGAAGCAAATATTACACAAGATATAAGTAATAAGTCAGAATTCGTCATAGTTTGAATATCTTTTTGTTTTAATGACCATACGAAGCGATTTTATACAGAAATGTCGTCCGAGCACGTGTGTAAAGCACAATTAAAAAAATTCAGTAAACTAATTCTGCTTTAAAGATTTAAGTCAGTTCATTGTGTTTAGCACTTGACATTGTTTAAGACGTTAATTTTAACAAATATAATTGTATAAGAAAACCATACGATCAGTAAAAATATTCACTTGAATGTAAAGGCAGCCATTATACGATGACAACTAATGGAGTTCGTTTTCCATGGAGTGACGTTTACTTGCAACAAGTTCCAATTGAGTGTATAATCAGTAAATACAGCTTTAATAGCTCATAAATCTGTTTTAAAAAAAAATTGTGTATGCATGTTTTGGGCTGCATGCTCATTCATCGTCGTGAAATTTATTAATTCATATACATTCAACATGATTCAAAAATAAATTGCGTATTTTCAATTACTGAATAATAAAACTATTTTTCTCATTTATCCGACCCTCACACAGTTCACTTATTACGGAGAGAGAAAATAAACGTGTTTGACTATTAATTAAGGTGTCGCTTATTATTGAAGAGGTGCTAAAATTAAATTTTGATGCAGCAAAAATATTGCGCGAGGGGGGGGGGGGGTCGGGGGCTTATGTATGCCTTCCTGACTTTGGAGGAGAATAGTTACAACATGAGAGAGAGAGAGAGAAGGAGGGGGTATATTTTTTTCTTATTAAACCTGTTACTACATGTATATTATGGCAACATTCTTAGCTGTGCAAGAGAAGATTCATGCAGATGTATTACATGTGTTGATAATGAACAGTGTTTAATTTCAATAGTATATATTTAAAAGTACCGGTGAAATATTATTTGAACACTGTTTGTTATCACCATATTTCATTTTTAATTTAACACAATACTTATTTTGATATCAGCGACTGGGGGGGGGGGGGGGGGGGGTGAGGATTTATAAATGTTAAACATGTTTAATATCCGACTTGATTTAAATAATAAAAAAACGCATCTAAAATGACTAATATAAGGAGTATTTCGTTTATTCATACATGTTATGTTTTTGAAAAATATATATTTCAAATGGATTAAATAATCAAAAGACCACAAATACCCTTATAAGGGAATTACATAATATCTTAAACAAGGTGTCAGACGGACAATTTACAAGGTTGAATATTGGGACATTCACACCTTTTGATCTACTGAAAGTATGTATACTATACAGATACTGACTCGCTGATCTTCCTGTGAAGTAAAACTTCAAAGACATTTTAAAGTCCAGACCAGTTATCTTCTCTCTTTTGAAAAAAAGTCAGTATGTTGAGCAATATGGTGGAATTTTTTTTATCGTTAAAATAGTTGTCCCTCCTCCACATATATGTTACATTAAAGTTTTAAAATTCAGATAATTAAAAACTGTCTATAAATTGTAATTCTCTTAATTTTAAAACTTTAATGTAACATTTATACTAATATTTTTTTGACAATATTGATTAAATGAAATTCATTGTAAAAAAAAATCATGACAACTAGATATTTAGTTACTAAAACAATGATTTTGAAATATATAAAAATATTTTCCCCTTTTTATTGAATAAGTTGCTATATTTTGTATGATAATTGGATTCCGAGTTTTTAGATAAATACATGCGTGGATCGGAGGATTGGGGGGGGGGGGGGGTCAGAGTTTTTTAAACCTACATAGTAAAACTATCCAAAATTTGTCTAAGTTCCCCCAGAAAACAAGTATCCCTGCCCTTTCCCTGGAAAGAATTCTGACCGCGCATGTAATTATTAATGAACTTAAAGAAATAGAAGCCCATTTTCTCTTTTGTAAGCAATAGGAAAGGATCAAAACAAATCCAGATTTTGGTCTCAAATAAAGTAAATATTCAATTCATTGTTTAAACAATAAAAACATACTAGGTACAGTGGGTTACAGTGGTGTACAGTATTTGTCAGTACCCTGTACAGTGGGGTACAGTGCTGGTCAGTGCCCCGTACAGTGGTGTACAGTGAGGTACAGTAGCTCTGTACAGTGGGTGTACAGTGGATTTACAGTAGGGTACAGTGGTTATACAGTAGATGTCAGACAATGTCAGTCAATTTTTGGGAATATCAGTGGATTTTGAATTCAGTAGTGACGGTAACTTTTCATCTATGACACCAAATAATTTGATGATTAGACGGGAACGCCAAACACGTCAACTTCACACAGAGCGAGAAACTCTGTTGTCTTGGAGATCTTTACGAATCTTCCCTGTGTTGATGTCGGACAATCGATGACGACCAGCTGTGACGCAGTACCGGGACCAACAAAGAAACCACAGGGAGTGTTGATGTCAGATTCTGTCAGCCCCACAGTGACGGTAACATCCTGCAGCCGGAATGACATATCTAAAATAAGTCATATTTTGGTCATAAGGGTATGTACAGAACACTAGAACAAGCTTCTACACCAGTTGTACGGATAAGTTCAGTAAGCTTTTTAAACAAAACGCTTCACTTTTTGCACGGTTCTGTTTATAAAATACAGTTGCAAGCTTTGTGAATGGTTTGCTTGCTGTTATTATGAGGTGGTCGTGGCCTGAAGCCTTTTACTTTTTGCGATAATGATTTTAAAAGTAACATACGTGTACATCATTACAGGGGAATATAATATTTATAATCTTTGTGAAAAAAAAATGGCTTTTCACTCCTAAAGTTTAGACAGTTATCAACTGTTATAAATTTATTCAACTAATTTTTTTTTTATTCAGGAATTAATTCTATGTGTTCATGCACATGTTTCTATATGCTAGTCTAGCCGAACACGCCATCGGATATTTTTTTTGAAACGACATCTTGTGAACAGTCAGACATTTCGTTTTCTCTTCGGGCTACATGTATTTTTCATATATAAACACATTTCTTTTGATAAATACAATTAGTTCATAGTTTTTTTTTCATTTTATGGACACGTATTATATCTTCACTGTATGCAATCGATTGAACATGCATTTCAATTGTCTCTAAACCCATTTTTAAGAAAAACTAGCGATTTTTGTACCATATATTCTTGAATAACGTACACAGTAACGGTTTTCCGATGTCTGATGGCCAGTGATCGGCCAGATTTAAAAAAAATAATGGCTGTGTGCGCATGGTTTAGTGCATTTTATTTTCAGGAATTCGTGAGTGCAAAGTTATAACTTTTTGTTTTGTGTTTTTTTTTAAATTAGCATCATTCTTTACATATATGTGTTGAAAAGTGTGGGTTTTTTTTCTCAAAATTATCATTTGTATTTTACGTATATGAGTTGAAAAGTGTGTTTTTTTCTCAAAATTATCATTTGTATTTTTTATGAGATAAACGAGTTGAAAAAGGTGATTTTATGGCCATAATTGGGCAAAATGCGGTATGGTGCTCACGAAAGCATCGTTTCCCAGTATTGTAAACTTCTGCATAATGCCAAAATAAAGTTAACATTCAAAGCTGCCATAGCTTGTTTTGTTGCGAATCTTTGACAGGGCATCAACGGTAACATTAAACAGTTTATATGTTTTATTTGTTTTCAAAAGTTGTATTACCCAATTTAAACTCCAATATGCAAAATAAAGACAAATGAATCATTGAAACAAGAGGCGCATGGGCCACATCGCTCACCTGAGGAACAATAGGTATGATAAAATCAGCTTAATGGAGTCATAATACAAACAATCTGGACAATGTACAATAATACATGTTGATCCTGTATTAATAAAATCCATTTTCCCCTGGATATTCTTATGTTTATAATCATTAGTCCCTTTTCTAACAGGACGATTTTATAGTCATATCATATCTTGAGTATTGCAGTTCTCAAAAAGATCCTTAACAATTGTTTATATATGGGATATAAACGTACATAAACTCTGAACCTTCTTGTGAGGCCAACGAATTGTCCTGGGGCCAAAGTCTTAACAATTATAAAGAATCATCTGGCTGATTAGTTTCTGAGAAGAAGATTTTTAAAGATTTACCATATATATTCCTTTGTTAAACTTTGACCCCCCATTGTGGCCCCATCCTACCCCTGGGGATAATGATTTTCACAACTTTGAATTTACACTAGCTGGGGACGCTTCCACACAAGTTTAAGCTTTCCTGGCTGATTAGTTTCTGAGAAGAAGATTTTTAAAGATTTACCATATATATTCCTATGTAAAACTTCGACCTTCCATTGTGGCCCCACCCTACCCCTGGGGGTCATGATTTTCACAACTATGAATCTACACTACCTGATAATGCTTCCACACAAGTTTCAGCTTTACTGGCTGATTAGTTTCTGAGAAGAAGATTTTTAAAGATTTACTCTATATATTCCTATGTAAAACTTCGATCCCCCATTGTGGCCCCACCCTACCCCCGGGGTTCATGATTTTCACAACTTTGAATCTACACTACCTGAGGATGCTTTCACAAAAGTGTCAGCTTTCCTGGCTGATTAGTTTCTGAGAAGAAGATTTTTAAAGATTTACTCTATATATTCCTATGTTAAACTTCGACACCCCATTGTGGCCCCACCCTACCCCCGGGGGTCATGATTTTCACAACTTTGAATTTACACTACCTGAGGATGCTTCCACTCAAGTTTCAGCTTTTCTGGCTGATTAGTTTCTTAGAAGAAGATTTTTATAAATTTACTCTATATATTCCTATGTAAAACTTCGACCACCCATTAAGGCCCCACCCTACCCTCGGGGGTCATGATTTTCACAACTGTGAATCTACACTACCTGAGGATGCTTCCACACAAGTTTCAGCTTTCCTGGTCTTATGGTTCATGAGAAGAAGATTTTTAAAGATTTACTCTATATATTCCTATGTTAAATTTCGACCCCCAATTGTGGACCCACCCTACCCTCGGGGTCATGATTTTCACAAATTATAATTTACACTACCTGAGGATGCTTCCACACAAGTTTCAGCTTTCCTGGTTTTATGGTTCATGAGAAGAATATTTTTAAAGATTTACTCTGTATATTCCTATGTAAAACTTTGACCCCACAAAAAATGTTCATGCAAATCCCATTTGTTTTTGCGATAAAGCATATATACAGCAGCCCAGATAAAAACTAAACATGCCTAATGCCAATTGTCGACAAGTACCTGTTCATATATTCTAACAACTACGTAATTTCATTAGTTAGCTTAAATAAATTGTAACCTTTAAATTGCAATGGCAAAATCAATGAGCACTTTTTAAGATTGGTCAGCTACGACAGTATAAGATGTACTCTGTAATGTTGCAAACAAATTTTGTGATGGCAATGGAAGTTTTAAAACAACAAAAATATTTTAATCGCAAAACAATTTGGAAAAAATCACAAACAGCAAAATTTGCAATGTCATAATACAGCGTACAAATATGGTATGCGGTTCTAGATGACGAACTCGTGTATATTGAGAGCGAGTTTGACACCCAAAAATCTACAATCCTTCATTTTCTGTATTATACATGTACTTACAGCAATTGAATTCTTTAATGCTTAGGTAATGCTTAGCGAACTGATTCACGACCAAATAATTAGATTATCGGACAAATAGCAACACGAGAAACAATTTAGAAATGCATGATTTAGTCCTAAAGGTGTTACAGAGCATGATGTCCGGAGAATGAAAACTCCCTCAAAAAGTTTTGGATGGAACAATAATGGTGGTTTTGAAAAAATAGTTTGAACAGTTAAAGTGCTACTCTACCCGGATATCATGATTATAACAAAGTTAAATCTGCACTACGTGAGAATGCTTCTACACAAATAACAGTATTCTGGCCGATTGGTGTTTGATAAGGTTTTTTAACAAATTTTCTTTGGATTCTTATATTAAAATTTAACCCCCTCATTGAGGCATACTCCTACACAGGGAACGTTGCTGGCACGATTTTCATGCGTGTTACTTTTCGTTAGAAAATCATGCAAAAATCCGATGAAAAGTTTCTCATGCGAATAAGTTTTCATGATATTTGCATGAAAACTGTATAATTTTAATGCGATTTTTTGGGGGATGTTTTACATGCAATAAGATATTTAGTTTCAAAATTATATAAAAGTATGCTAAATTCACATGAAAATTGCATGTTTTTTCATATAAAAATTATTTATGACAAATCAATCCATAACACTTTTAAAACATTCTTTCATTCATATATATTCACATAGTAGTATTTTTTTCAAACAATTATTGTTAAAAAAGTTGACATTAAGGCAATAAAAAATTTAAGGTATAAATCAAACATTAGAATGAAGTTTAAATTTTATCAGAAAATACATGTGTTTAATACCTTTTTATGTCTTTGTTCATGTAAACATGCAAAACTTTGCCATTACAATAGTCATTTTTACCCACTGAGTTATGCCCCCATTTTTAGATGGTCACTAAACATTAGGATTTTATTTTATATATGGTACATACTGATTGGATTGGTAATCATTGTAGATACATACTTTATGGCTTAGGTATTTTAAGTACAATTTAAGAGTTTGCGTGTACATGTATCAAACCTGTCGTATGCAGTTACTGAATTATATATAGTTTAATTTACAGCTATGTTCAGAGATGTATTTATTTCTTTGCTAGACAATAAAAATTCGCTTAAAAACCATAACAATGTGATACACGTTTTCCATGATTCCAAGTGAGAAATGCACAGACCTGTCATACTATTTCAGAAGGAGTGAGATTAGCAGTACTAAACCTGTTGGCATCATTAGTATTATAACCATGAACCTGTGTTTACTTTTAGAGAAATCATTGTTAAAGTACATATGTATTGTCATTTTAAAGACAAAAGCGATTACTTACTAACCACCGCTATAAAATAAGTTTTCTGTTCCTGACTGAACCCCCTTATATTTTACATAACGTGTGTGTTGGGTGTATTCCTCATACTCAATAGTACAGTATTTAATAAAGAGGGTTAGAGGCAAAGGAATCTCGAATTCATTATAATATGTCATAAAAAACTGTACCTTTAATGTTACGATTTTCAATATACTTACGAGCGTATTCAAAATCTGATTTAATCCTATCCGAATATTCTGACTCTATAAACTGAGCTGATATATTGTCCCATTCATGTATGTTATCCTCACTTGGATGAGCAAGCCACTCAATGGGTTTAAAACAGTTCATAAGACATCGCAGGTCATATTTATGGCAGTGTTTTGTAGTAAAAATATCGTCGTTTTTTGTACTTTTTATTAAATTAACAAATCCTAAGATTCAAAAACAGATTGTGTACAGGTCAACCAAAGATTACTCTGTTATTAGTAACGATTACTAAACTACCAGTGATTTCTGAACGCAGATAAATGACAGAAAACGGATGAAATTTTCTGACGCGAGGAAGTTCACATAATACTATTTATGTACTTTTGTTCAATAAGTAGCGTATGGTCCGACGAACTTTTTTTGGTGTGGCCTAACATACGCTTAGTTGAATTCTGTGCAAAGGTATAAGAGTTGCGTTTACAACCTATCCCCAGCCCCGGAGGGGGGGGGGGGTGTAAAATACAATACCCCATCGCAAGTTATTCAGTGGAGTATAATAAAAAGAAGTATTTAGAGAAATCCGGTAAATGTTCACACATTAATTTCTTTATCGTTTTACATTATTATGTCTATTCACTGCATTTATTAAAGCATAGATAATTCAATGATGAAAATGTGTCCGGCAAAATAAAACCATTTATACAACTTCTTTTTGCAGACAATACAAAAGAACAAATTAACAATTATTTCTCTTTTTTTTTTTGGAGGGGGGGGGGGTGACCATTTTAATTTCACTATATTGATCAAAGGTATGGACATAAAAACCAAAATCTAAACTTCAGTGTTCTCGTGATTTACTGTATTTCGATTCAATTTACAATGCTGAACAGATTCAAAATATTCTATATTTTGTAAAAATACAGTACCTTTTTAATTATTTTACATTAAACTGATCATGCTGACTGCTTCTAGCTATCAATACATCATTATTGTCGATCATTCCTTTAAAAGGAATACTTGTATACACTTACCTCCGTATTGATCTATTCCTCTGTTAAGTATTCTGACAGATGTGATGCTATACACAGCCTGCAGATCCACCCTCCACCAGGGATTGCTGTCGCCACCAGCTGTATGTGTACACTTGTGTACATGAATGTTTGTTTCTCTGTTGCCATCCACTGCATACGCGGCATTATAGCCAGGTAGTGTTGATGACTGTGTGGCAGGTTTACCTAATGTGATGTTCGGCAGAACTGTCAACGAAATTACAATAAATAATAATATTTGCGTGATAAAGATATGAGGATACCATTAACTTCAATAGAGAAATAGCTTTGACAGTTGATATTAAACTGAACTGTAAATGTAATATGTAAGCAATTCATTGTCACATTGGGCCCATATATTGAATAGTACGATGACGACTGTTTGGCATGTTTACCTAATGCGAACTTCGGCAGAACTATCGACAATTATACAGAGAAAAATGTCGATGTCTAGTGATTACGTAACGAATATACAATGCAATGTAAATATGGAATGAAAAAACAGTATTGACTTCAATGAATGTTAATCAAAAATGAAGCCGATCTGCAAATTTTTGTTTCATTTCATTTCTTTGGAAATGATAAGCTATAGACTATAGGGTCTTTTGGAAATGACTTCATATTAAATATAACTTTAGATATTATTAAAATACATACACACAAAATTATTTTGCATCCAAACTATGTCAACATCTATTATAAAATTTACTTGCATTAAAGTGAACAAATTATGAATCTGGTTTTTTTTTTAAACGAAGCCCTGGATATAATGAAATGTGTTCAGTTTAAATACATGTGTATCTATTATAGAAATCATGCATGACTGTTAATTAAGAAAACAATTGAACATACTTGATATATAGTTGGAAGTTTTAGATAAAATGTTTTAAATAATTTAGAGCCATTAGTATCTTCGTAGGGATCAAAGTGAGGGTCAAATTAGTCTTAAGTAATTCCAAGTAATTAGATTCATGTGTTGACTAGATTTAAATTTAAGCAAAAAAAATGCCTTCTGTGTTGTTAAATACAGTCCCTGAAACGTTCTACTTTCCATTTTTTTTGTGTGTTCACAGTGCGCTCACCGTGCGTTCACAAGCGCGCCGCTCCGTTCGCACTCACCGTTCACAAAACGCTCACTGTGCGTTCACTTATCGTTCGGTCCGTTTTCATTTATTCTCAATCGGAACTTTAAAATGATAGGGTGGTTCTTTGCTAGTCACAGCAAAATGAGAAAAGAACCCGAGCGAAAAGGTGGAAGGAAACTTACATTAGACATAAAACATCATCTTAATAAGATTTTAGTCCGTATAATTTAATGTCTACATTTCTGAGCAGGCAATGTCCGTTTTTAGTTGTTTTTAATGACTTCAAAAATTAATACCGTTGTGTGTCTTTACATCATCCCTATAAAGAAGTCATTTAATATATGTTTGATGAAATATGATGCGAATAAATGATAAAATCAAAGTACTGAAGTACTGACTGGATTTGATTTTATCGATTAATATTCATTTTAAAATCAACGACAAGTTACTTTGCTTGGCAAGTAGTTTATAAGCTGTCTTTGAATAATGCACATTTTTATAATATGAATTCTCGGACTTTTCCAACCAGAATTTTTAGAAAAACCCCGTATAAATCGTGTTGTGTAATAATTAAAGATAGAATTGATTCCATCAAACTATGTATAAGTAATCGAAATATTCAAAAAATTGTATGGATCCAAGCAATAATGAACTCTAGTCTCGTTTAACCAGATGCTTGGCCGTCTCCGTTAATCTCCAACAAGCTAGAGAATGTGTACACCAGCTCACGTGATAGCTTGATGACGCGACCTCTAAATACAGAATAACATCTGACTATTTTCAAGGTATTCATAAATGAAAGTTATTTAATAACTGTTTTTATGTAAATCAATGAATCATTATTTTACCCATTTTCTGTTATTCCCCGTATTTTACCTCATGTAGTGTGTAACCCTTGATGAGCCCCTATGCATTCCTTGATTTCTGATTGGTCAATAATATCTAGGTATCTTAAGTTATTACATTTTTAGCGTCCTGCATGTAAACACTGCAAAAAGTCGGCGTAGTTTTAAAATACTATCATATTATAATCTTTAATACTCGATCTTTTAATCATAGTCTAAGGATACTCGATACCCATGCAGAAATCGTTTTCGGGCATGGATTAATCCAGGAAGGTAATAATTTGGCATGCGATTAATGTAAGAACTATCTGAGAAAATATTAGTTTAGTTTAAGAAATATTTTATTCAAAAATATACATATAAGTATATAAATGAATCTGGATTGAACAGCAGGCAATAATAGCCTATATTAGTTCTCTCCATCTGAGATTAAGGTATAAATATTTATAATACTAATAGTATATACTTTCCAAAGACTTACATGGACACTTACTAACTTATAAAGAATATAGTAATAAAGGATTTAGATAAATAACAAGATAATGATAAACAAAAAACAAAAGAGGAAATAGAGATATATATACGCATATATAGTACTAGTTATAGTATAATAGGGACAGTAATTAGTTTATGTAAAGTACATTTAGCACAGTGTTACCCATTATTAATTTACATTTTAAAATCTTTTACTGTTTTTTAGAAATTGATGAACTTTGATGAACAAAAATTGATATATTTTCTGCTAGAGATAAACAATCATATCCATGTAGTAAAATATTAATATCTTTTGGTATGTCATGATAACTCATGTATCTAAACAGAGTCTCTCTGAGTATTATAAAATTGACAATGAAAGAATAAATGAAATGAATCTTCATAAGATTACCTACATCTTAAACATTTTCATGATTGTATAAATTATGATTATACAAGTCTGCATAAAGGTTACTTGAAACATTTCTTATCTGGCAATGAAGTATATTTACTTTTCTTTGTCCATGGTTGTATAATTTAGATTTTATTTTATTTACAAGGTTATTGTTTTGCAGGCCTTGCTCAAATTTGGCTACACTTGTTGCAGATTTTAAACTGTTTGGCAAAGTGTTCCATAATTTAACTGTTGAGGGTAAAAAACGATTATAATATGCAACAGTTCTGGTAATTGGAATGTTAAACAAGTTATTATTACGTAATGAATAATTGTGTGAGACTGGGAGACACTGTTCAACAATATCATACACATATTTGGGTGTATAATTATTCAGTATTTTATACATGAGTGTAACTTTGTGTTTTTTCCTTCTATCGCTTAACGAGAAAATATTCTTAGGGGTTGACGCCATGGGCAAAGGTACTCTTCGTTTTTTTATTTATCTATTTGACTACATACATGAGGAATTAATGTTGGAAAGAAGACGTGATTGTGTGATAGTACTGTTTGTAACATTCGCACAAGTCGCTGTCACACAAGTTGCAAAATATTTGAGGAGTTTAGTACAGCCCTAGAATGGATAGCTATTAACAAATTGGGTATTTCTGGGATGGTTTATATATTGGACGAATTTTTTTATATTAGAGAGTTCTAAAACTTTGGCATTATCAAAGTTTAAAGACTATATCAGTTTGTGATAAGTTTTATCAGTTTGGGGATAGGGGTACCCCTGGCTAATGATTAAACCAAATTCCCCTTACAAGTGATGGATTTTGTAGGAATTACTTTAGATATCCCGAAACAGGAAGCCCGTTTACCTGAGGATAAATTAGTTAAATGCAAAGAGTTGCTTGAAAAGTTCCTAGAAAGGAAAAGATGTTCATTAAAGGAAATGCAGTCCTTGATAGGTGTACTAAATTTTGCCTGTTCGGTTATGCAACCTGGAAGGGCCTTTTTGCGGCGGATGATTAACTTGACTATGCATATATGTAATGTTCAAACACATCTTTTCCTGACCACAGAGGCTAAGGAAGACATGAACATGTGGCTTAGTTTTTTGTCTAATTTTAATGGAAAATGTATTTTCTTGAATGAGGCTTTTCTGTCCAGTTATACTTTAGAGCATTACAATATTTGAGTTATCCCGGTGGCATAAATAAGTTTCTTAAAAGCCAATGCTTCAAGATACATTACATCGAATTTATCGATTATTTTCAAGAACTAAATCTTGTCAGCAGTGATGATTTGTGCTTAGGTCCAAACACTGTTTCACTTTCGGTTTGCCAGAGAACTGCATAGGAGAGTTGATTGAAATCAACTACCAAAAAGGCAAGAAGAACGTTTTCTTAAATTAATACATTCCTTTTCTCGGGGTGTCAACCTCAACTGTCACACTCCTAAACAGGCATTATTTTCAGGATTTTTGTCGATTTAAAAATGGCGTATGTATGTAGGCAGTTACTGTGAAAATTTTAGGTTACACAATACATGGATAAATGACAACAAAAATATATTTATTGATTCATTTAAAGACTTCAGTCGTTCAAAACAGAAGATTTCAATCAACGAACGATTCGATACATATACAAATAGACAAAATTATAAATAAGAAACGGGGCATTGTATTTCTTAACTTTTCACGAGAGGAAAAGGAAAAAAAATAAGATGGAAAAGATATTGTGGCTAAGAATCTTTCAAAAGTGTAGTGACAGCAGAGGTAAAAACAAACAATTATTTTTTTAACATTATATAACATTTTACTAAAAGATTTTTTTAGCATCGCATTCAGAACTAACTATTAAGGGCTTTATGGTAATTTTATTTATAAAGTATATTTCTACCTAGGGTCAGCAAACGTTATGTAAAAAAAATCGTTTACATTAACACTATTTTCATGTTTGTCCTGTCCCGGAATTAGAATCCCTATCCCGAGGATAATCAAGTTTATAATTGTCATGATTGCTGTATAGTCTTTCTTGATATGCTGTCAGTTTCTAATAAGTGTCAGCAGAAAAAGAACGATTTTTTAAACATTTAATACATGTATGTAGTAAATCATTTTATATCACCATTTTGCCTCTGACGTTAATTATTAACTCTGTACCCAGAAGTCATAAAATGTTATAATTTAAGTATAAAGCTTTATAGTTCTTCTAAATATACTATAGCATTGAATCATGATTTTTAGAAGTATACACTCTCATAACTGCAGCGGTGTGTGCATACAAATTGAGTAACGCGCGTTAGCGCGTTATGAAAATTTGTATGCACACACCGCTGCAGTTATGAGAGTGTATACTTCAAAAAATCATGATTTAATGCTTATATTTACATTTTTTTTTAACTTCTTGCCTTATCTGCAAATGTGATTCATACCTTAAAATTCCTATCTTATCCTAAGGGTAAGTTAATATTAATGGAAGAGCCACAGTAACAGCCACAAGCGTGAACTTTGATTTTCGCTTGTGACGTTGCAGTTTACAGCGTTCAACGTTTGTGACGTCATAATAAAACTCGTCAATTTGACCTTTGACTACTTGTTGCATTTAGAGGCATTTAAACATCACGGAATTTAATGGAAAAACACAGTAGAATGTAAATATAGTCAGTTTCTACTCATTATCAGCACGTGAAAAAAAAAAGATTTTTTAACATATGCAACAATACTAAACTAGCATTTTTGCATCAACCTAGAGATAAACCCCTTTAACACATGGAATCTACAATTATGGAATTTACAATTTTGGTAGAAATATTTTAAATATTTTAAAAGAAACGGCCAAGGTGAGTTTTCATTACGAAGTAATAAATGGGCAAAAGTTAACGCGCGACGGGCGTCGCATTAACACGGACGACGACGGTAAATACGAATTACAATAAGTTATCTGAGTGAATCCAGTGACCTAAAATTGAAATTACTTGATGTACTTTACACCAGTTCCTTAAATTTGAGTGTTTGAATATTAGATATAATTTCAAATACGTCAGCGTCAATTACAGCTTATAAATTTGTAAAACATTTAAAAATTAGATCTGACTTCTTTAAAAAGAATATAAACGTCACACATTCCTGTATTGATCTAATAATGATATTATATCCTACAAACAGAAGCTCCAACGAACAGTGTATTTCTTTACTCAAATAGAAAAAATAAAGTTGAAATAAAATGACAGTGTTTACAAGTATGAAACTGTATAGATAAGTATGGATTTAGAGAGGTAATGACAAACATAAGATAGGAAGGCAAATACACAGAAATAACAATCAGAGAGTTGATAAACATCAAATTGAATTAAGAGGCGCGAAGAAAGACAGATACAGAAAAGCAAGGCATTTTTATTTACAGAGAGAGGAAGAGAAATATACATTTACCTTCATTACAGAGTACCCCTGTGAATCCATCTGCGCATGTACACGTGAAAGATCCAGCGTTGTTACTGCATGTTCCTCCGTTGTGACAAGGATTGTCCAGACATTCATTGATATCTGAAAGTTAATTATGATTTTTAGCTGTTTATCTCAGCCATAACCTACACTAGAAAAACAATCAAAAAAATACCCAACACAGCAACATCAATACATAAAAATCCATGTAATAGTCCTCGTTCTGAAAGCTGACATGAATTAAAAAAAAACGCATTATTTCCCTTTAACTCCGACTACCGCAATATTAGTTATGGGTTTTCTGCTTGTCGCTACACACCCCCTATATAAGGCCAAGAGCTCTATTCAACCGTTTTCAGGTATTTCATACACCCGAACACGTTACATTGGACGAAAAGACGTGTAGAAACGCGTGTTGAACAAAATTAATATGACAACCACTAAACTGGCAAGGTATACCCAATGAAAGACGAAACAAAACAGACTGAAACTAAGGCATTGATACTTAAAACACCCTCGATAATTGTAAACCGTTCTCCTGTGTAGTAACTGTTATACCATGCGCAAACCAATGTAGCAGATCGAGCAATGTCAAAAATCGCATGGATTTTAGAAACGGGGCCTTTTTGTAGAAACCGATGGAACGATTACTTTAATGGATTAACTATCATTTAGCTATTGTGTTGGATGTAGTGACGCCGGGGTTTTCAAAAGGACGCAGACGTTATGCACTCTGTATGAACGACGTTCGAAGTAAGGGAGCGCATTCTGTGCAAAAAGTACTAATTCTACGGGAGTTCTTTTAAAGAATAAATTAAACTTGTATTTAATTGATTGTTGTTTCCTTTATTCTTAATCACAAACATTTTACTACAATGCGTAGTCCGCGTATTTAGAAGTCCGTGCAACCTGAATGCCTCGATCGGAAAGCAGCCGACCGTATCTTTCTCAACCGGTATATAAACCCCGATGGCAGTAGAGGAGCGATCGAAACTAATATTGCGCCCGAATGCTTTGATGAATTCATGTCAGCTTTAAAATATTACAATTTTTGCAAAAGAGAATTTGGTTTTAAGTTGGATTTGAGATATTATGCTTATTTTAACGGGAGGGACATTTTAACATTGACAACCTCCACATCTATAAACAAGCTTATTTTGCATTTGATGAAAAAAAAAACATAAAAATTTACGCATTTCATTGTCTTTTACCTTCATTACAAATTATCCCGGTCCATCCGGCGTCACATGTACAATTGAATGAGCCGGGTGTGTTCGTACATGTAGCTCCGTTAAGACATGGGTCATTCTGGCACTCATCAGTATCTTGAAATGTATAAAAGGTAAAAAAAAAAAAAAGAGGGAGATTTATTGTAACCGTTTTGTCTCGTTTTAAAGAAAAAGAAACCCTGAAAAAAGTATGGCTGGTAAATAAAAAAATTAAGCCATTTGCATATAAACAAAAAATAAAATGCCTGAACCAGGGTAACATCTCACACCTTTGGCTTGTCAACACACAGAATATGATGTTCTTAGACTGTAACTGGATTTTTTTCCAGACAAGTTATTTTTGTACAATAAATGAAAAATATCCTTTCACTTTCAAAGGATTTTGAATTGATCAACACGAGATTGTTTCAATAAAAGCGGTATATCTAAATTAGAGAGAGGTGAACCATTAACTATAAGTACACCTAAAACCTCAAAACCATTAAGTCTTCGGAAACACGACAGTTTAGTAATGATTTGAGATAAGTTTTAATCATAAAAAATACAGACACAATATACATTTATTGCATGATGGTGAGGAAAATATGAAGCTTTATTCCCCCAAGAAAAATAAGATTTCCCGAGGGCTATGCCCGAGGGAAATATAATTTTTCTGGGGGAATGAATCTTCATATTTTCCTCACCATCATGCAATAAAAGTTTTATTATACCGAACAACAAATGATTATACAACATACGTCGATTTTTGATAGTTTTTCGACAAAAATGTTGTGATTTTTGTTTTTGTTTTTCTGATTTTCTATCTTTGTTTTTATAGATTCAAATCAAAAAAAGTAAAATTTATTTTTGTAGCGTAAAGAGAATTTAAATAAATGATTAAATATTTTTGATTTGATCATATTTGTTAACATCGTATGCTCATATTGGCTTTTTCATACTTTTGGGATGAAAACCCCCCGAGATTTCCGAAAAGGTGAGACATGATATTTATTCCCCGGGAGACACTACGATTTGTTGCCTGGTCACGTGATTGTCCAGAACTAATCAGATGTCGCGTTATATAGAATAATCATATTGAGGTATAATAAAGTTTATCATTGAGTAAAGATATATCTTCACCATATAAAATACAGCCACGTAGTTTTTATTGAGTTAAGATATATCTTCTATACTCCGCCATAAAGAATACAGACACATAGTTTTATTATGATGCCGTTACCTTGTGACATCAACTTACTGATCTCACACGGTCCTTGAGCTCCTAAGAGTGCTCCATTGTGGCAGTTTTTGTTCTACAAATAAGAAAAAAACATAATAATTTACAGAGGAACATAACAATATGAACGAATGAGTTCATGACAAATAGAATGTTAAAAATGGATGATATGGTGACCATATTAAGGGATATACATTAAGCAGAAGCTATTAACAAGTGAAATGGAGCTCAGTGGCTTAACTATACTAATGTAACTTAGACAAGAAACAATGTAACACAAATCAAATAAATTTATTCGTAAATGACAATTTTTAAAAAGGCGTAAAATAAGTAAAAAGTGAAATAAAAATCAGTCGAGTAAAATTACAACAAAAATACAATTAAGTAAACTGTCCAAGACAGAAAAACAACTATAGATATCTTTATAATAAATCATCTTAGCTGCAATAATCCACAATTGTGAGAAGTATACACATCCATTAGATGTCCTTGACGCTCAGGTGCGGGAGTGATTTATATTAATTTAATCATAAATAATGACATAGACCTTTGTATTTATTACACAAGCTAAAACAATGTAGCTGTGAAATTTTTAAAAAATACATTAGGAACAGTCCATGTAAAGGTATTTTTTTTGTGTGTGCGTCAACATCACGTATTGAATTTGAACGACATATTTATGAATCGAATTAGTCGAACACTCTCCGACAGAGCTCAGAAAACGCCTCCAATGTAATGACATTGACAAATGTTAGAATATTTATCATTATTCAAAATGGAGTATCTTCCAATAGTTGAAGAATTCGCTAGGCAATCTTGAAAGTAACACTTATAGTATATTTATCTCCTCGCGCAACTGGTTGTGAAGGGGATATAGCATTGCTGCTGCTGTGTGTGTGTGTGTGTGTGTGTGTGTGTGTGTGTGTGTGTTGGTTTTACCGATGCTCCGAGGACGCGAGTGTATAAAAACACCTTTACTCCGAGGACGTAAATTTCTCCCGAGGACTTTTTTCGGGTCCTCGGAAAGATTCTGTCCCAATCAACTCAAAATGACGAAATATATCATGTGGTGAAATTTGGTGAAAGTCCTCAGAAGGTCGGTAAAATGTGAATGTGCGTTTCCCGGTCACACAGTTTTATCGGACGCCATAACACACACTTGTTGTTTTCGATGCGCGCGCATCTCGGCGGCGGAAGTGATGATCAATCAAGATCTCTGGAGGTCGTAGTAAGTTTTTACAATATTTTTATATAATATAGATTGTTTTATCAATGGTTTAAGAAGCGAAAGTGATAATTAACAATAGTTAGAATATTCTTATACATGTTTAGTTGTAATTCAAACGCGGGGGTGTTAAGGAAGCATATGGAATCTGAGTTACATGTAATTCCGTGAAATCACAAATCTTAGTTATTATGTACATATTTAAATATCTAAGCAACGAAACGGAGATCAAAAACAAATAAAAAATACTGAAGACAATTTTTTTTCCAGAAATTAGTTTGTATTACGTAGATTTACACATTGATGACGTCATGACTTAAAGTTGAATGTCGTGTGAATTTGATCGAAAAACATTGTAAACATATTCAAAATATAACTTATCTAAGAACTCTAATAAAGTATTGTGGTGTGATTTATTGAGAATTGAACATAAGAATACTTGGGGAGATGTTAGTTTTATCAATCATTCGCTAAAAGGTATGTAAATTTGCTTTTATTTCTCGGCCAGGCTTTCCTCTGTCGTTGTTTACGATATAAAAATCCGACTAGAACAACACTACCCCGTATATATTGAACTTAAAATTTTATACGTATCGTTAGTTTGATCAATGCTTAAATTGAAAATAGCTAGAATCCCATGTTGTGTGTTGTTTTGATGCAATTTGCCGTTTTCCGTGCAAACTATAAAAAAGTTGGGAAGGTTTTTCGAGAACCGGATAAATAACTTTTTAATAAGGAAGAACATAGAATTCTAGCAGGGGTTTTGATTAAACTAAGATGTTTTGCTTTCACTTGTTATGTTTATTTTATTTTTGAAACCGCGGGGTAGTGTTGTTCTATCTCATTTTATGTTAAGGAATATACGTAAGCTATTTATAGTTGTCACGTGATAATGCACCAATGTGGCAGTTATGTACAACCCGATTTTATTGCACTGACATCTATTTTAAAGGATAATACTAAGTGTTTGATCTTATTCAAAATAATTATTAAATTTCACGATTTTGAATATAACAGTCAAAATAAGACGCTAAATTGCCCATATGCTTCCTTAACACCCCCGCGAACGTAAACAAATCCAAATGAAATGTTTTGAAACCTACATACTCTCTATGATTATATTGATCTATAGTTTCATTGTGCTTAGTCTATCGTTTAAAATCTTTTTATCCAGTTCAAATTCTTTATTCGATTAGATTAGTATATACCATACAAAGTATATCTTTATTTTTTTAATTACAAAACACTAATTCCATAATTTCAGTTACAAAACGAGAGAAAATGTGCTGTTTGAAGGGCATGGTCATTACATTAGCCAAATATTTTCATATTTTGAAGTTTAGAATACTTCTTTGAGGAGTTTTCATAGCCAGCAAAAAATTGATTCACTCGTCGGATTATAAAGTGATAGAGAGCTCACAAATCCTAGTAAGTTATATAAACATATATCAAGCCATGATTTCGGTTACATATTAAACGCCGAGTTCAAAATGTAATTATTTTTTAAACAAATTCTAATGTATCAAACCCTGATAACTGTTAATTTGTGTTAAAAACGAAACAGCAAAGATAAAACAGAGTTAGAAACAGAATATTAACTGGATTATTTAACAAAAGATCTGACATCTACCCTCCTGCCCCTCCCCCCTGAATAAATAAATAATAAAACACTATCATACTGTGACTGATATTGTACCAGTAAATAATATACAAACATGTTCATTTATTTTAATATCATTAATAATTAATATAAAGGCATTAATATTTATTTGTTTTCAGAAACTATAGAATTTATCAATTATAGTGAAAAACATGTGCTTTTTTAAACTTTAGTTAGTATCATGAATTCTAACGCATCTCAAAGAAATATTGGTCATATAAAATCCTTAAAGCTGCTTTGTCCATTTTTTTGGTTTTTACAGTATCAAATAATTTTCCATACAAACCAATTATCTTAGAAAGTTATGCACGTTCTCCTATTTACACCAGCAGAGTCGGTCTCCTTTCAATGTTAGAAATATTCAAAGTAAAAAAATTAATTTCTTTTTGGGCAAATGAAAACACAAACTAAAATGCATCATGGGAATGTTTAGAAAACGGAACCGTTTAATTTACTAATTTCACAAACTAATTTCACAATATTTTTTAATACATGTAGATATATTTATATTCATTTATTTATTTAAAATTTAGCCTATTGTAGTTGTAAACTGGGGCTATCATTCATGTGCGTCGCGGATCTACAGTGAATCAGGGGTCCCCCCTCTACCTCTGGAAATTTCTGCATTTTAATTGAATTTTACTCTTTTACTCCCACTGCACAAAAAAAATTCTCTTACACCCCTGATTGTGGAAAAATGCAGGGTCCGTGCATGGCTCGATAGTTTGTCAGCCCGAATTTTCGCGAATCTTTTAACAAACATTCGTTTTAACATAATGCTATTAAGTAAAAGATTTACATCTATGTAAATGTCAAGATATATATTGTGAATTAATGGCGAGTTGATTATTATATCAATCCCCATGTTTGTTTACATATCGGAAACATCCCTAGTACGAATTAATTTTTTTTTCGTCAGAAACGCCGCCACTGTCCAGCGGGAGAGAAAACTGTCAGTTGACCATAGCATCACAAGTTACTGTGGATTCTGGTTATTTTAAAAGTGAAAATCATGAAGAACTTTCGTGTATTATTTAGGGATGGAGGACGGGTGCCATGTTTACATTCGCAACGTAAGTAGGTCAGACTCGGTCAGATTACAATAGTCAGCTGTTACACATACTTGATACTATGATATTTGTTAATCAGCTGTTCAAGTTCCTGCATTTTTTACTAGGGAATAACAGTTAATATAATATATTCCATGTTGAACTGTGCAAGACGAACTTCTACACATGCATGATCTATGAGTAATGTAATTGCAGGTTTTGGTAAATGTGAAATTAAGAAATACCGGTAAACAGAATGAATTTAAACATTTTCCAATCATGAATTAACTTTATCCATAAACAGGTTAGCATATCTCAACCTCAAGGCTTAATATTTTAGACCTAAATCATATTTGATAGAAGATGTCTGTGTATAAAACATGATTTTTTATGCTTTGAACATGTTGAACAACATGGGTGAGGCAATTTATACATATACTGGCGTGTGACCAGTTCTCGCCGAGTACCATTTCTCGCCAGTACATTGTGACGTCATTTTATCAACACATAAAATTATAGACGAAAAATGACATCACAATGTACTGGCGAGAAATGGTACTTGACGAGAACTGGTCGCACGCCAGTACTTGTTTTAAAATACTGTCAGATTTTCCTTCTTGGCAAGAGTCAATGATTAATTATGTCAGCTGCTCACTAGACTCAGTCAGCTGGTTACTTAAAGGCCGAACATTTTACAAACGCTCCCTTTTTTACCTGTACAAACTTCAAAATAATGCCGCTTGTCAATCAAGTTTGAAGCAATCGCACCCATGAAGTTTGATTGCAGTGATCGTCCGAGCGTGATCTGGCCAGGTCCAGGTCCGTGGATTTCTGTTTACTAGCAATTTACAACGTCATCTTTGATATCTTCCGTCACATATAGATTTTTTACATAACTGGTATTATCATTGTTTTAAAAAAAATAATTATTCAGTAATTGAATGAAAATACAAAATTTATATTTGAATCATGTTGAATGTATATTACCTAATAAATTCCACAAAGATGAATGAGCAGCCCAAAACATATAAAGTTTCTTTTTTAAAACAAACTTATGAGCTATTAAAGCTGTATTTACTGGTAACACACTCAACTGGTCACTCGAGTATCCAATGCAGAAAAAATGAAATTCCAATATCATTTTTTTAATTAAAGAAAGTAAACATATTCTAAAGCAACATTGTCTAATGATGTTGTCCATACTTAACACCTCTGACATATATACATTTATATACATATATAGCATTCCTTATTTCAACCTTTTTATATAAAATCTTGTTTCATTGGTAACAAATAAATTGGCGAACTAATTGTACCTAGCTGAAAGGTTTATATGATACAACTGTAACTAAAGATTTTTATAATGGCAAATGACTTGATCCCTATAAAATGATAAATGAACATTATATAGAGCCTGTTTGGGAGGGTAGCAGCAGAGAGAGAGAGAAGAGAGAGATATTTAAATTATCTTAGTCATTGACCCAATTGTTATTATTAGTCAGCCCGCAGGCTGACTAATTAAGTTAGGATGAAACTTCAATTGCGCTTGCTTAAATTGGTATTCTGGGAAGGAATTATATAGACAGTTCGTGTTGGAGAAATTCGAAGAAGTTATGAAACTGGTCAGTTTCTAGGTCAAATTGCGCATCGGAAGACTGCCAATGGGAATTGTCTGCAGCCACAGTCCAGACTCCGTGTACCGTATATTTCCCGACCTCTTAGTGAGATTGGAAAGTAAATATATTGGTAGTGGTTTGCGACGAGACCATGAAATTCATAGAGCTATGTTTGCAATGTGACAACTTTAAGCATTAAGTAGGTGCGCAGTCATACATTGCATTTTCACCACTACACGCTTATCTCCTCACCTACATGTACAGCCATATAAAAATAAAGGTGCAAACTAAAAGTGAACCCGCATATTATTATTGTTCTGGAAACTATTTATCTTGTATTTTAATAGATTGTGTATTCTCTTTGGACCTTTCTTAGCTATTTAAAAAGCTATATATAACCTTGTTTCAGGATTAAATTATCCAATTTATACTACTGATAGTCATAAAGGTCTTTAAATTCTATTTGTTATTATAAAAATTCCATAGTTATAACTAGCATTTGGTATTTTCATTTTTCTGTGTTACTCATTTTTCATCTAACACTGTATTTTGTGCAGATATTGTAAAGGAATCATTAAAATAAATATAAAATGATTACAAAAAAGGTACGTAATTATATAAGACGTTCATGTGATTTAAACAGTATATCATGTCCGATATCAAATCAGATGATCTCAGTTGGATGCTATTTCTAAACAATAAAATGTTTTCTTTGGTGCTGAGTCATGTGGATACAATACCCGCAACGTTATTTTTTACAAGATTAACAAACGGATAGTATTCACGCATAATAGATTCTGAATAGGATTATAATGCACAGTAGAACAGTATATACTCGCATGATACGATTGGATTGATTCATGATAGAAAAAGATAAAATTAATGATGTTCATAATTGCTTCAAATGCTCTTCACAATATACCTTATAATTACTGTACAGAATTTTATTTACATTTATTGAGTTGTTAATCCTAGCTGCGTCATTTATAGAATATACAAACATAACAAGTTAAAATTTATTAAGGAAAAATATGAGCTTAAATGATCAATAATTTATCAATATTGGTAACATTGTTTTCATTACCAAACACCCCAGCCAATCACCGCAAACATATCTCATCTCGACATCAAATCACATGGAAAATAGCAGGTTTATTTAAGTAAACAACCTCCGATCCTCAGCAATATGTTCGATAACTCTTAATTATCCCGATTTCTTTTATTTGTACCATAAATCTGACTTTTTTTTTTTACATACAATGTTAATTAGTATTCTACTAGTGGGCTAGTATAACCATTAGTCACACAACTAAATGCTTCATGGCGTAGTGGATCCACGGAGCACTCCCACTAATATACATGTACATGCATGCCACTGATGCACCAGTACTTTTTTTTGAGCTCAACTTTTTTCTTTATTTTATTATATCCATCATACTAGGCAAATTTGCAATAACTTTGTAAAATGCATGGACACCATCTAAAAATTCATTTTATTTCATTTATAAAGGTTGATAGAAAAATATCATTGTTATGATATGAAAAAAATACTTTGAGGCTGACGATCTTAGAACCTTAAAATGAAACTCTTGTTTTAGATAAGTATAAAATCGTTTATAAGTACCTTCTTTTTGTAAAAAGAATGCATCAAATAACGATCGAATTGTATTACATACAAGTTAATGCTTACTGATCAGTTATACACTGCGTACGGTTTAATATATTCAACCTATAGGTAAATATGTTACCTTGTTCCTAAGAACTTTGATTGCTAACATTAATCTTTCATTTCCATTGCTTAAAATGTGATTTACATGTAATATTTTATTTTATTTTAGTCTAAAGAATTTAGAAATTAGTATGATATAATGCTGGATTGTATATTGTATATTAATTGTTTGATAACTTATCGTATACGGTGCACTGAACGACTTGTAACTTCAAAGTAAAGTACTTGCATGTAAAATGGTACCAAAGGTTTAACGCGATCGAATAAATGGAAAAACTGTTAGAATTGAACAATATATAAACCTGATAAGATTAACACACGATAGGATACTAGGATTAACGCACGGTAGAAGGTTATATATACGAAAGATACAATAGGATTGATAAACTGTACAGGATAGGATAAGACAGGATAGGATTGTAAAAAAATATGTTGCAGGTACTGTGTGAAAGTTATAACACAGCCTAGCATTGCTGATAAAAAACACAACTTGCCTTAAGGTAGCTCCATACTCGTAAAATTCTCTGAGGAAAGTTGAAAAACCGAACTGATTTCGACTTAATAGACTTAAATGTCATCAATTGTTAGAAAAAATATACATGTCATCACACTTTTTGAGATGCCAGATAAACATAAACTAAAGCATATTTTAGCATTAGAAAAATGTATTTTTTTCTGTTAAAAGTAAAATCTTGAAGGCAGAAATTTGTTTTTCTTGTTTAATTTTAATGTCAACTTTATCAGAAAACTAAAATTACAAAAATATTTAAAAATTAATCGTTGGAATAAGAAAAACTATAGCATTTAGACATACAACTGAGAGAAAAGTCAGAAATAGAGTTATTTCCCCTTTGCATAGATAAAATATATAAAAATTTGGAAATTTAGTATAAAATTAAGTGCGAAAATATCTTTAACATACCAATAATTCTAATTACATCCATGTGATTATATTCACATAAAATAAATAAAACTATCTTGCACAATTTTTAAAGAATTCAAAGTTTTACAAAAAGGTGTGACGTCACAGAACACTGGATCTACTTTAACATGTATTTTTTTTTCTGCAACGCTAGATACCTTCATAGCCAGAATGAAGCACCAAAGAAAGCAATAAATCGTTTAGATAAAATATACCTACAGTTGAACTTCGATATCTCGAACACTGATATCTCAAATACAATTATGGATATGTCGAAGTGATTTGTAAATCACAACCACTTATTTTTTTAAGTGTGTTACCCTCGATATCTCGAATACTCGGATATCTCAAAGTTTTTAAACAGTCCCATCTAGTTAGAGATAACGAAGTGTGACTGCATTTACTTGCAATGAAAATTAAGGTAAAAAAGTTTATTGTCTCTTGAGACAGTAACTATATCCTGAGGTGAAGCCATGGGAAATAAGTTCTGTCAAGGGGGACAATATTAACTCGCTATTGTCTGAATATAGTCGGTAAATACTGTAGATATCTTGTTATACATTGTACCAAAGAAAACTTTATTTGTCGGTGATGCAGATTTTCTTGATGGTAAACAAATTAGAGTCAATCAACAGACTTTGAATTTAACATAGCAACTGGGTTTACAACAGAGGTGTTCTGAGATTAAAAATGAGGGAAATCAAATGCTGCCAGTGAATGGTTTCTATGACTTTTCACATTGGGCAGATAGCAAAGAAACTATTTTACAGTTATTGAGTAGCATATGTTTATTCTTGTGATGCATGACACATGAATATATAAACACTTGATCCAGGGCATACTCACAGTACTGCCTATACATATTGCTTTTTGTTGGAGATCATTCATATAAAGTAATATAATTGTAATTTTATTATCTAGATACCGAGTATTAAAAAAAACACTTTTCAATTTATTTTTTAGGAACATAAGCAGACCAGTCTATTTGTTTTCTGGGGGATATGACGATAGGACCATATCTATAGCTGTGTGATGGGAGGTGAATTTCATCATGACCTGATGATGGAAGAAGTATAATTGACAGAGTATCATGGAATCCTTGTAACCAACCTTTTCTTGTTGATGTGGATTTTTTAAATTAAGGAAACTGACTAAAAAAATTACATGCTGAAGGATCAAGAAAATGATTCCAATAAAAGAACTAAAAAGCCATTTCACCAGTTAAAAGTGTGGATGATATTCAGTGTGTTCAAAAAGTTGAATATATATATACACAAAAATGCAATGATTAGGATGCAAATTTGATACAGATTTAAGAATCATACAGTGTCAAGATTCATCAATAGTGTGAAACAATTTATCAATAATATGGCAACATGCGACTGATATTGGATTAGACATCAACTTATGAGGTACGTATTTTATATATATATATTAACGTGTTTAATATGCCATTTTAGTTAAATTGATCAAGGTAGCTAGCTTGCTTAATTGGTAACGTTACATTAATTTATTAAGATTTAATCTAAAAAGTACGTAGCAAATTCATACAGGTTCATTTTTGGTATACGCAATTATTTGCAAGTTGTATATTTAAGAAGTTTCTACCCCTGATATTAGTCTAAGATTGACAAATGGGCAAAAAAATATGTATTATACTTGATGAAAAATTATGATTTAAAAATTTTGATTACCTAATTCAGTAAATATGAACAAAAGTCACAATCTGCAGTTCACAAGCCTGCAGATACATGTACTTTAAAATGTTTAACCACTGAGCTACATTGATGCACCAGACAGGCTTGAATGCTGAATCTGAGCCATTACTAAGGTTTCAGATGCTGGATGAGGTTAAGATTTGTAGAGCAGGTGTAAGTCTTTGGTGCAGGTGCCCTTTGATAGCCATTTCTAAGTTACTACTGGTTCTAACTTCACCAAACTTGTATGGATGGTGTGTCTTATACATGTAATACTGATGCATCTGACAGGCTTGAATGCTGAATCTGAGCCTTAGTTTTGGATGCTGGAGGAGATTAATTTTTAATAGCTGGTTAAAGTTTTTGGATCAGGTGCCCTCTGATGATTTTATCTTAGTTATTACTCCTCCTAACTTCACCAAACTTAAATCATATGGATGATGGGTCTTATGATACTGATGCACCTGACAGCCTTAAATGCTGAATCTGAGCCATATATATAGGTTTCAGATGCAGGATGAGGTTTTAGTTTTTGGAACAGATCACATGTTTTATAGATAATAGCTTGCATAGTTGATTTAACTATTAATATAAATGTATCGCAGAGGAAGCAGCCTTATCTCTATTATCAAGGATGCTGACAAAATATATCTTTGTAATTTATTATTACTGGTCCTAACTTCACCAAAATTGTATCGATGATGTGTCTTATGATGCTGATTCACCTGACAGGTTTGAATGCTGAATCTGAGCCATAGGTTTTAGATGTGAGATGAAGTTTAGTTTTTGGAACAGGTCACATGTTTTAGTTATAGATACATGTTATAGCTTGCATAGTTGATTTAGCTATAATATAAATGAATCACAGAGGTAACTTCAGAGCCTGATCTCCATTATCAAAGATGCTTAAAAAAGCTCCTACCTCACTCAAACTGCTTGATGGATGTGTTTTCTGTTAAATGATATAGCATGATTCCTATGATATAGTATTGTATGATATGATACAGTATTGTTTTATATGATACAATATTATATTATTTATTATATTGTAAAAAGTAATATGATACAATATGATATTGTATCAAATGTTTGTACATTATGATATGATATTGTATCATGATATCGTTATGTATAGTATTGTATGATATGGTACAATATTTATATAATAGTGTTGTGTTGTGCATGTACTATGCCTAATTAATAAATAGTAGTCTGACAGGGTTTGTTACATAGTGCACGAGCCGGAGGCGAGTGCACTATGTATCAAACCCTGACTAGGGTACTATTTAGGCATAGTTACATGCACAACACAACACTATTGTTATTAATTATTATGCCAAGTGTTGTATATACTGACGTGCTTTGCTACAAGTAGCTGTGATGTTTGAGTGTTGTCCTGTCCCAAAAATAATCACCGGAAAAGCTAGCGTTTGTTCTTTCAAATTAATCAATTGATTTCAAATTCATCGATTATTTAATCAACAAGTTGTTGTACAATTAAAAAAAATCAACAAAGGATTATGTTCTTTTTAATTAAGAAACAAGAAACGTTTCACCTTACCGAGAAAACTCGAAATGTTTAGCAGACAAAATCTCATTGAATTTTGTTCTTGTACATTCTTTATCAAGCGTCATTCCAAAAAGCGTTTTTGTGATTCTCATGTTGAATTTCTTTCGAAATTGTTTAATCCATTTATTCAAAAGTTTATCAAAACTTATATAACTTATAAAATTATCGTCAATAATGAGATGTTTTTGGAAAGATTAATAATTTCAATTGCTTGATGTCAATCGTAAGTTTCTACGTTTTATATATATAAATACCGTCAGATGCATCATCGGATGCTGTAGCATAACAGTAACGCGTTGGGCTTCAAGACGCAATGCTTTTAGTGGCAAGAGTTCGAAACCCGCTATTGTATCAGATATGATACAGTATTTTATAATTTGATATTGTATTATATAAATAGTGCCTGTTTGGGAGGGTAACAGTTGAAATTGACACCCCTCAAAAACCATTGTCAGCCGACGCGAAGCGGAGGTTGACAATGGTTTTTGAGGGGTGTCAATTTCAACTGTTATCCTCCCAAACAGGCACTATTTATTTTGTTATACTGAATGTCTTAATTTTGAAGAAAATTTTACTGCTTGCATATAGGAATAACGTGAATTCTACAGCGAACCGTACGCGCATAATTTTTTCGCGCATGTAACAATTTTTAATGTTACCCGTTGCTAAGTGCGTTGCTAACGCTGAAGGTAATAGAAAATATTATGAACTGCGTCTTAACCAATCAGATTTCAGTATTTAACATGAAAGTATAACAATATATAATGAATTACTATGTCACATGATATGATATCATATGATATCATACAATATTGTATCAAATTATACATAAAGCTAGTATTGTGTATCAAATATGATACAATTACATACATGTACAATATAATACCATTCTATATTCTTTCTTTTATATTGTTCTTAATTTGATTCTAGAACTGATATTTTGTATACTGGTAAAAACTTGTATCGGAAAATTTTTTTAGTCGGTTAATATTTCAAAATAAACCTTGTATCTAGTTGTATTTTCAAATATATACCGTTGATTCCTTATTTGTGCAAACCCCTCTTATTTTATGCAAGTACTTACATGTAATTCCATGATATTGCAGTTGTGTATTTAATAGCTAGTGCAAAATAACTTCTATCCTAATTTCTTATAGTTCAAAACTCTCAGAAAATAATAGTGAGGTTTTAAAATCCGCTTTGCGTGCTTCTCGTGTCATTTTATGCGAATATCAATTCCTTGTGTTTAATTACATGTAGGAATCTACAGTAAATTGATTAAAAAGATAACATCTGTCAGGTTTCCTACTTTGTGTTAGCTTCCGAATCCCTGAATTTATAATCTCACCATCTACAATTCTGCTGTTTGGGATACAACTACATGTATGTATACATACATCGATCTTAAATGTATTTACATATAAGTACATGTAAGAAAATGTGTCAATTATACTCAATGTGTAGCCAATCTCAAAATTACACTGAAAACCTGAGTTCAGTTGCATGTACAAATGTTAAATACTCTTCTTCTTTTTTTACCCCTACACGGCCTTTTATTTGTACATTGACTAAAACTAGAATTTTATTTTTTAATAGTTACATGTATTTGTTACTAGTTATTGTTTTAAAGTTAATGTAAAAATACTATGTTTAAATGTAATATTTCTTTTTAGGAAATCTCAAGAAAAGAGTTGGACATAATACCAAAGATATGAATGAAATACAAATGGAAAAGAATCACCATGGCCCATACTAGATGCAACTTGAAGTTGAACACTTTCGTGCAATTTATAATAACTGCATGCTTGATAAATTGGAATGATAAGTTTTCAGTCCATACATATAACTTAATTTAATTTTGGGAAATTTAATCAAAGCTGAATTTAAAATTGCATGTGAATGTTTATTTTTGTATGTAGTCAGTACATATTATATTGTGGAATCATCGTGGTTGTGGGGGACCAATGTTCATGGCTTTCGTGAGTAACTGGCTTGCACACAAATTTACATCCCCTTGAATGTATACACAAGCAAATATTTAGTATTTATTGATAAAATAGAACTTGCTACTGAAGAAATTACCTCCCCATGAACTAGGAACAGTTTGGTAACCAACGGACATTGACCCCCACAAATAAAAATGATTCCACAGTACTACATGTACATAGAAATTATCATAATTAATTTAGCGTCTAAAAATGAACATGTCTGAAATATATTTATTTGAAATCATTTAAGTTTTGTTTAAGAATGAATTTGTTACAGAGAATAAAAGCATGTAATCTAATAACAAGGTTCATTTTCATTGTATATTGGGCCACTTTTTTATTAGTTGTTTTTCAAGAACGACTGACCAAAATTTTAAAAAATACTACAATATGTATAAATTTGTATCAAAATGTGTCTTTAATGTTTATATTTTTTGATCTACAGACCAATTTAAAAAAAAAGGTCTTGAAAAACAACTAATGGGAGAACATTTAAGAGGGTTCGATGGTCATGGCCATTTTTGGACTCTATTAATCTTCTTTAGAAGGAGCTCTATAGTATCAATCAGACCCAACCTAACACCGGGTTAACTTTTGGGGTTTACTCTGGGTTTTCTTTTTGAAAACTTGGGTCCACTCTGGGGTTACTTTGGGTTTACTTGGAAATTGCTTTTGAGGTCAACTACGCACTAAAGTGTGAAGCAGACCTGTCTTTTATCTTACTATCCTACTGTCTGTAATTCCTGCCCTATGTATATTTCGAATACACATTTAGCGTCTGCTTTCAGAGGTATACCTCTGACCGGGTTTACTCTCTGGGTTTCCTTTGGTTTACTCTGGGTCCACTCTAGTAAACCCAGGGTTTAGTTGGGGTTTACTTTCTGTTAGGTTGGGTCTGATCGGTACTGTATAAACAATGTAAAGTCTTCATGGCTTCTGTCTAATATAATTATATCCAACTTTTAAGGTACATGTATATGCGATTGGTAATTTGCTGACTATTAAGCCTTCTTAATTATAACTTGTAATTTGAATATTCATCTAAATGGCATGTATATGCAAACATCGAGTACTCTTCTGATTGCATGTGTTTACAGATCAAGTACAAGCACAGGGTCCTTTGACTGCATATATATAACTCAAGTACAAACACAGGGTCCTCTGACAGCATGTGTACAGCTCAAGTACAAACACAGGGTCCTCTGACAGCATGTGTACAGCTCAAGTACAAACACAGGGTCCTCTGATAGCATGTGTACAGCTCAAGTACAAACACAGGGTCCTCTGATAGCAAATGTACAGACTGGTCAAGTACAACAACAGGGTCCTCTGACTGTATGTTTACAGATCAAGTAGAAAGACAGAGTCCTTTGACTGAATGTATATATATTAAGTACAACAACAGGTTCCCCCTTACTGAAAATGTACATATATTTACAACCAAAGGACAAGCTGATCTAAAGTTTTCTTAGTGTTAAATATTCAGTGAACCTGTGAATATTAAACATACGTATGTTGTACCCCTACTCCCTACCCCCCGAAAGAAAACGTGGACACCCGAAGTTAAATGTAGAGTTGAAATAGGTACATGTACTGTACATGAAGGAATATGATACTGTACATGTAATAGCAGAAGAAAGCCCATTCAATAACTCATCTAAACGACGCCTGTAATTTCATTATTGTATTTGTATTATAGCGAATTTTCATTTGTAATCTCGATCTGCCAGACCATGCATGTATATTTGAAAATATACAATGGTTGTGCGATAACTACGAATTTTAGCATTAACGAACGCAATGAAAACTTTCAACGAGTATGTAAGATAAAAGACGATTTACGCTTGCCAATATGAGAAAATTTAGCATACATGTAGATAAGGTCGAATAACCCACATGGAAAAAGTCATTCAAATAAACAGTGAATTATTTGATTATGAAAGATATAATGATAAATAAACTGTACATATGTCAAATAAGCGAAATATTTACAGTTTAGGGATACAAATTGATTATCTAAAAAATTCAGTAAGTACATGCAAGTTAACAACAAAAGCCCCAGCAGGATTCGAACTCGTGATGTACGGACATTTATCACTTATCTTCATCTTAAGTCCGACATTTTATCTATTCGGCTATTGGATAACTTACATGTTGCCGTCGATAAAATCCTTTTAATAAAACGAAATATCCTTTCGTTCAGAGGTCAGCCATTTTGTTATGATGTGTTATTCCACCTTTGATTTTCTTACGAATAGTTAGGAGTTTTTTTTCTCGAAAAGATATAAGGAATATTATTAAACTTGGAATCATTCTTTGAGTATTATGAGGTGATAATTTTGGTCGGGGCGTGATCAAATCCAATAAAGCCCGAAGGGCTTTATGATAGATTTGATCACGCCCCAACCGAAATTATCACCTCATAATATTAAAAGAATGATTCCTTATTACTTATATTTATATAGTTTTATGCCATCGTACGATTAAATATACATTGTAAAAATATAAATAAGCAAACCCCGCTGGTGCCTCAATTTGGCGTCATTTGTATTATGGGTTATATAGTACAAAATCGGTACGTAGTGTTATCACAAGCAAAGACACTGGAAAATGTAAATATATGCTGTGGTTTCATTAATATTCAAGGGTATCAATTTTCGTGGATATAGTAAAAATCACAGTTTCAAGGATACGTAAATTCGTGGCCAATGAACCTATCAATACAAAATGTTAATAGAAATTGCACTTTAATGAACATTTAATTTTGTGGAGCAACTTAACAACGAAATCCACGAAAATTGGTATTCAACGAATATTGATGAAACCACAGTAGGTCTGAAAATTGTAATTGTACAAATACAGGGTCTCTGAATGCATATACATATACAGATCAAATACAACCACAGGGTCCTCTGATTGCATGTATACAATTCAAGTACAAACACAGAGTCCTCGGACTGCATGTGTACAGATCAAGTACAAACACAGAGTCCTCGGACTGCATGTGTACAAATCAAGTACAAACACTGGGTCCTCGGATTGCATGTGTACTGATCACCACAGATTAACTGTAGTATACGAACTACACTGTGCACAAGTATTTTTTTAGTACATGTACATTTACAATTTTATTTTCCTGAGCCGTCTTCAAACCCCTGTCACACGGAGCTGCGTTCTCACGGCGATCCCGCTGCGTCCTTAAATAATGTAAAACGCCAAGGTAAACGCAGTAGAGTCTTCTTCAGCGCTGTAACAACATAACTACATCTTCGTCCGTCGCGGTGGGATCGCCTTGATCATTTAAGAACGCCATGCGACGGCGCGCACTTTGAACATGCACAAAATACGCGCCGTGGCTCGGCGTTCTAAACATGCCGTAAAAGCGTAGTGAGGTCGCCGTGACAGCGCCGTAAGATCTCCAACAGCGCCACGAGAGCTCCGTCGGTGCGCTCAAGGAACGCAGCTAATCGCAGTGTAGACGCAGTGATAAGTTAATTGCTCTTGCACGGAGACCTAACGGAGTCCTTTGGTATCTCACTGCGTCTCTATCGCGCTCTCAATGCGCTCTCACTGCGCATCTAAAGCGTTTGAACAAGTTGTTTTCCATTTGGCTGCGTTCACTCAGCGACCCCAAAGAGCTGTTGCTGGTTCATAGCGCTCTCGTGACGTTTTTTCTGCGTTTATACTGGGCTCCCACGGCGTTTCTAGTGCGTTGTCATCAGGACCACGAAAACTCGAAAAATGGTTGTTGTACAATAGCAAGCGACGTAATAATTATCAAACTGGATGTAGATGACTATGTAAAAAGCAGCATTTGCTAATATTCCAAGACCAATCGATGGACGTAGATGGAATTCACGCCATTTGGTTTTGATGTTTTCACATCTTTTCAATGTTTTCTAACAACTAATAACGGATCTTTTTTGTAGACCTGACTACTAAGAGTTTAATCCTAGTCCTTCACAAATTGTTTAGAAGTAACTATGTTTCAATTACAATGTACCTTATCATAAAATCACAACAATTTTTAAATCATTTATATACTAGTTGTAAATTCTTATTTGTTTCCCATACAATTGTACAAATTAATATTAATTTACCAAGAAGTAAAGAACGTCTTGTGAGCGCAGTCAGCGCACAGAGCACGCCGTGGACGCGCGGTAAAAACTCCTAGCACGTCATGAGCGCTCGGCGGAGACTCAGCGAGAGCGCAGTTAATCGCCAAGTAGAACTCCGTGAAACGCAGTTATACGCCGTGGGAGCTCCGTAAGACCGCCTAGGTCGCCGTCAGGACGCCGTGACTTCTCCAGTTGTAAAATTTTCAAATAAAACTGTACATTATTTCTGAATTTTCCTTGCGATCCTACGGCGATTCCATGAATTTTACAACGCCGTGGGGACGCAGCCTGGTGTGACAGGGTTTAGTTAAGCCCAACAATGAAACCATTCTAGTAAATACATTTATAAAGAGGTTAGCGACCAGTTTCTCCATTGACCATAAATGACGGCGTGGATACCGTACTCGCCCGAGGTTTGCCGATACATTTGATATTGGTACGCATGCATATTATCATAGTAAGCACATGTGCTTACTATAGATGTTCATTAATATTTTATTGGGGCATTGGATTTTTTTTTGTGTTTACCAGTGCTGGCTACGTCTAATCATTATGTACTCTACATAATAGGTAATGCTCGCCATAATGTGTACATATGCACTTCCAGATTCCTGTCACTTATCAGCTGTCTGATTACCTTAAATCAATACAGTGGTTCAAACACAGTAACATTCAATTTTAGTATACGACATTCGAATTCCTTGTTCATGCACGGATTTTGATGGGGAAGACCCCCCTCCCTCCCCGAACACTCCTCTGGAAATTTCAATATTAATAATTTCACAAAGTAAAATTACCAAGAATATGCCTCGGCCCCCCCCTCCCCCCACCCCCCTGCGGCAAATACAGTAATCATTCGGGACCCCCACCCTCTCCTACAACAAAATCTGGATCTGCAGGATAGAGAGCTCCACAAAGGAGCGAAAGTAGTTCGCTTCTTCGCGTTTGCAAGCTCGCACTTTCGCCTTCGCATCTTCGCGCTTCGCCCTCGCATCTTCGTACCTTCACTCCTTCGCCTTTGCAACTTCGCACTTTCGCCTTCACAACTTTGCACTCTCGCATAGATCTACGCCCTGTAAGCGAAAATGCGAAGGTCAAAGTAGCCACATCGAATACCGTTTTTGGGGCTTTGAAAAAAGAACCTGATATGGAATTAACCAAATTATCATGATCACCAGGAAATCAGCATTTATATAAAATGAGATTTATTTAAATATTTTGGTGGTTGGTGGTAGTTGGTAGTGTTATTACTGCAATATGTATAAATTTGTACCAAAATGCGTTTTTATTGTTGTTTTTATCTACTTACCAATTTTAAATAAAATTAGATTAATTTTGAATACTCATCTAAATGGTATATACATTCAACATCGAGTTCTTTTCTGGTTGCATGTGTATACAGCTCAAGTACAAACACAGGGTCCTCTGACTGCATGTATACAATTCAAGTACAAACACAAACTGCATGTGTAAAGCTCAAGTACAAACACATGCATGGTCCTCGGACTGCATGTGTACAGCTCAAGTACAAACACAGGGTCCTCGGACTGCATGTGTACAGCTCAAGTACAAACACAGGGTCCTCTGACTGCATGTTTACAGATGTTTGCATTCTAGTAAATACATTTATAAAGAGGTTAGCGACCAGTTTCTCCATTGACCATCAATGACGGCGTGGATACCGTACTCGCCCGAGGTTTGCCGATTCATTTGATATTGGTACGCATGCATATTATCATAGTAAGCACATGTGCTTACTATGGATGTTCATTAATATTTTATTGGGGCATTTTTTTTTTGTGTTTACCAGTGTTTGCTACGTCTAATCATTATGTACTCTACATAATAGGTAATGCTCGCCATAATGTGTACATATGCACTTCCAGATTCCTGTCACTTATCTGCTGTCTGCTTACCTTAAATCAATACAGTGGTTCAAACACAGTAGCATTGAATTTTAGTATACGACATTCGAATTCCTTGTTCATGCACGGATTTTGATGGGGAAGACCCCCCCCCCCCCCAACACCCCTCTGGAAATTTCAATATTAATAATTTCACAAAGTAAAATTACCAAGAATATGCCTCGGACACCCCCCCCCCCCTCCCCCCTGCGGCAAATACAGTAATCATTCGGGACCCCCCACCCTCTCCTACAACCAAATCTGGATCTGCAGGATAGAGAGCTCCACAAACTTGAAAGTGCGAAGGAGCGAAAGTAGTTCGCTTCTTCGCGTTTGCAAGCTCGCACTTTCGCCTTCGCATCTTCGCGCTTCGCCCTCGCATCTTCGTACCTTCACTCCTTCGCCTTTGCAACTTCGCACTTTCGCCTTCACAACTTTGCACTCTCGCATAGATCTACGCCCTGTAAGCGAAAATGCGAAGGTCAAAGTAGCCACATCGAATACCGTTTTTGGGGCTTTGAAAAAAGAACCTGATATGGAATTAACCAAATTATCATGATCACCAGGAAATCAGCATTTATATAAAATGAGATTTATTTAAATATTTTGGTGGTTGGTGGTAGTTGGTAGTGTTATTACTGCAATATATATAAATTTGTACCAAAATGCGTTTTTATTGTTGTTTTTATCTACTTACCAATTTTAAATAAAATTAGATTAATTTTGAATACTCATCTAAATGGTATATACATTCAACATCGAGTTCTTTTCTGGTTGCATGTGTATACAGCTCAAGTACAAACACAGGGTCCTCTGACTGCATGTATACAATTCAAGTACAAACACAAACTGCATGTGTAAAGCTCAAGTACAAACACATGCATGGTCCTCGGACTGCATGTGTACAGCTCAAGTACAAACACAGGGTCCTCGGACTGCATGTGTACAGCTCAAGTACAAACACAGGGTCCTCTGACTGCATGTTTACAGATGTTTGCATTCTAGTAAATACATTTATAAAGAGGTTAGCGACCAGTTTCTCCATTGACCATCAATGACGGCGTGGATACCGTACTCGCCCGAGGTTTGCCGATACATTTGATATTGGTACGCATGCATATTATCATAGTAAGCACATGTGCTAACTATGGATGTTCATTAATATTTTATTGGGGCATTGGATTTTTTTTTGTGTTTACCAGTGTTGGCTACGTCTAATCATTATGTACTCTACATAATAGGTAATGCTTGCCATAATGTGTACATATGCACTTCCAGATTCCTGTCACTTATCTGCTGTCTGCTTACCTTAAATCAATACAGTGGTTCAAACACAGTAGCATTGAATTTTAGTATACGACATTCGAATTCCTTGTTCATGCACGGATTTTGATGGGGAAGACCCCCCCCCCCCCAACACCCCTCTGGAAATTTCAATATTAATAATTTCACAAAGTAAAATTACCAAGAATATGCCTCGGACACCCCCCCCCTCCCCCCTGCGGCAAATACAGTAATCATTCGGGACCCCCCACCCTCTCCTACAACCAAATCTGGATCTGCAGGATAGAGAGCTCCACAAACTTGAAAGTGCGAAGGAGCGAAAGTAGTTCGCTTCTTCGCGTTTGCAAGTTCGCACTTTCGCCTTCGCATCTTCGCGCTTCGCCGTCGCATCTTCGTACCTTCACTCCTTCGCCTTTGCAACTTCGCACTTTCGCCTTCACAACTTTGCACTCTCGCATAGATCTACGCCCTGTAGGCGAAAATGCGAAGATCAAAGTAGCCACATCGAATACCGTTTTTGGGGCTTTGAAAAAAGAACCTGATATGGAATTAACCAAATTATCATGATCACCAGGAAATCAGCATTTATATAAAATGAGATTTATTTAAATATTTTGGTGGTTGGTGGTAGTTGGTAGTGTTATTACTGCAATATGTATAAATTTGTACCAAAACGCGTTTTTATTGTTGTTTTTATCTACTTACCAATTTTAAATAAAATTATATTAGTTTTGAATACTTATCTATATGGTATATACATTCAACATCGAGTTCTTTTCTGGTTGCATGTGAATACAGATCAAGTACAAACACAGGGTCCTCTGACTGCATGTATACAATTCAAGTACAAACACAAACTGCATGTATAAAGGTCAAGTACATACACATGCATGGTCCTCGGACTGCATGTGTACAGCTCAAGTACAAACACAGGGTCCTCGGACTGCATGTGTACAGCTCAAGTACAAACACAGGGTCCTCTGACTGCATGTGTACAGATCAAGTACAACCACATGTTAACTGTAGTATACGAACTACAGTGTGCACACGTGTTTATATAGTATATGAACATTTACAATTAAATTTTCTTGAGCCGTCTTTAGTTAATCCCAAAAACGAACCATTCTAGTAAATATATTAATATAAAAAGGTTAACAACCAGTTTTTCCGTTGACCATCAGTGATGGTATGGATACCGTACTCACCCGAGGCTTGCCGATGAATTTGTTATTGGTACGCATGCATATTATCATAATAAGCACACGTGCTTTCAATGGATGTTCATTAATATTTTACTGGGTAATGCGGTTTTTTTTTGTTTACCAGTGTTGGCTACGTCTAATCATTATATTCTCCTTATAAAAGGTAGTGATTTCAAGATTTCTATCACTTATCAGCTGTCTTCTTACCTTAAATCAATACTGTGGTTCAAACACAGTAACATTGAACTTCATTATACGACATTCGAATTCCTTGCTCATGCACGAAATTTTATGGATAAGAGGGATCCGGACCCCCCTCCCTCTCTCTGGAAATTTCAATATTATTAATTTCGCAAATTAAAATTACTAAGAATATGCCTCGGACCCCCCTCCCAACCGCGGCAAATACAATAATCATTCGCCCCCCCCCCCCACCCACCCCCCCCCCCCAACACTCTTCTAGAAAAAAAATCTGGATCCGCACGATTGAGGGCTCCACAAACTTGAAAGGCGAAGGCGAAATTGCGAAGATGCGAAAGAGCGATAATACGCTTATAATAGTTCGCTTATTCGCCTTCGCACCCTCGCATTTTCGCCTTCGCATCTCCAAAACGAAACCATTCTATTAAATACATTAATATAAAGAGGTTAGCGACCAGTTTCTCCATTGACCATCAATGACGACGTGAAGCTTTTAAGTTGAAATATATGTTTCAAAAATATTAAATGGATGCGTACTATAATTTGTAGACTTTTATTTTATAGCTTCACACTTCGCATCCGTATTATAAGACAAGTAAGCTTGTTTTGTCAAACAGTTTAAATTCAATTGGAATCTTAACTAGTAAATTGAATGGTTCCTTTTTTCTCACGACACCGTACGTTTTTTTATCGGCTTGTTTAAATAGGTGTGTTTTTTTTTAAATGATGTTTTTTCGGGGTGGGGGGGGGGGGGGCGACCCCCCCCCCCTCTGGTACCGCGCATGTAATACTAGTGCTGGCTATTCGACATTCGACAGATTTGTTTATTTATACCTGTAATTAATACACATTCTAATATAAGATTCGTAAGCCGTTATTCGTACTGTGAATATAAATTCTTTGTTTTTACCTTATCGGTCTGCGATGACCGTGCCGGAAGAGTACAGTACTATGTTAAAGACACTTTGGCATTTTCAATTAAGGTGGTATGGGACACTTCCATGTTGTGACGTACTGTTTATCGAAATAAACAATAAAATTTAGTGCAGTTATATAAGTAGTTTCTTTACCAATTTTGTCATCTAAGTGCGTAGCGCAGTGAGTTAGAGGATTTACTATGATTCTATAAGTCATGAGTTCGAATCCCACTGCGGGTTTTACAATTTTTACCTTTCAAAATATTTTTAAAGGTATTTTTAGTTAGGTATTGTAAAATATAAAAATTCTAAACCGGTGAAAGTATTTCAATCATAATGTACTTTAATCCACATTAATATCGACAGATGTCCCATACCACCTTAGGTTTAGGAAGCCCTGTGATTTCCATACCACTGGTTATTGATCATCGTATGTACAATTGACGGTGTTCGAGCAATCGTCCACAGGACATCATCCTTGTCTTTCTTTAATGTTTACGAGAGCTTCTTCGTAAAATAATTGTAAATATTCTCATACCTTATATTGAGTAAACGCCTAAGATGACACACTCTTATATTGCCCCCACGATCGCAGAAAAAGAATTGCACACAAATTGCAAATGTAGTCGTCAATTGTAAAAAAGACCGTCAGGCAGGCTAAGATTATTCTTAAGAAAGTTTATACGCTTAGAAATATCCATCATGTCAAACTTTGCAAAAACCAAAGCTATCATAAGAATAATCTATACTAAGATTTCTCCTCATCAAAAAAACCTTGAAAAGAAAAAAAGCAGAAGCAAATTCTCGAATCTCAAAATCTTGATAATCTTAATTCGTTGGAGGGAGGGGGGGGGGGGGGGTTGCATAGTTTTTTTGTTTGTTTTTTTTTTTTTTTGGGGGGGGGGGGGGGCGGAACTTTGTATTCCTTTACCTTCATTTTCACTCTTGATGTCCTTATATTCTCTTTTATTTCTATATGCTACCCCAAAAAGTGGGGGTGGGGGGCACACCACTTTAATTCAATTTTATATACATGTATGTAACTTAAGAAATGTGTCTGCTGCGAGAAAAAGTGGGACGGGGGGGGGGCAGTCCCCCATACCCCCCCCCCCCTTCCCTTCTGCTACGTGTCTGAATTCTTGGGTGTAAAAACATTTTTAATTGATACAACAATGAACTAGAATACATCTACATTGTACATGTACTTTTTTACACTGACTTATATACAGTACCGATCAGACCCAACCTAACACAAGAGTAAACCCCAACTAAACCCGGGTTTACTTTCTAGGTGTACTTTGGGTTTACTTTTTGAAAATTTGGGTGCACTCGGGGTTTACTTTGGGTTTACTCGGGGTTTACTTTGGGTTTACTCGAAAATTGCTTTTGGAGTCAACTATACGCACTTAAGTGTGAAGCAGACATGTATTTTATCTTATCATCCTACTGCCTGTAATTCCTGTCCCTTGTATATTCCGAATACACATGTAGCGTCTGCTTTCGGGGTATTCTTCTGATCGGGGTTTACTCTCTGTGTCCACTCTGGGTTTACTTGGGGTTTACTCTGGGTTTACTCTGGTTCCACTCTAGTAAACCCAGAAAGTAAACCCAGGGTTTAGTTGGGGTTTACTTTTTGTAAGGTTGGGTCTGATCGGTACTGTATGTATTTGATAAGATTACATTGATTTTATTTTGATTCTATACGAATAGTCCCATTTTTTCTTTCAAATTCTTAAATAGCGCACGCTTATTAGAGTCTTCCATTACCAACGAGCAACGAGCTTTGCTCTTGTTGTTTTTATTATTGAAAATTAAACATTTTTTATTGTAACTAGTAGTTAGGGAGGAAAGTTATTATTTTAATATTCATCTATTATAAGCTATAATTCAATTAAGGACAAAAAAACCATGAAAGATAAAAGATGAAACATTGGCCACTGTAGCTAAATATTGCATCGAAATGTCTCCCATCTCTCTCTCTCTCTCTCTCTCTCAAAAAGCGGGGGAAGGGGTTCATACCACTCCTATCCCCATCTAAATATGCGGTCTAGTTAATACGTTTTATTACGTTCTCTTGTATTATTTTGATTATCTGACCTTATATACGTATCATTTGAATATCTTGAATAAGATGCACCCATTTTTTGTGAATCAGAGATACATGCATGTATATTCATTTGTTGTCACTCATCATTTATTTCAGTTGTAGTAATTTATCTTGTACTTGTGAATTTATATTCATCAATCATTAATAAAAGCTAACAACATATCAATAGGTTGAATCAAGAAATAATTTGGCAGTGGCAGTAACATTGTTGTGTCGCACTGTAAGTCGACAATGTACGTGATGAATATATTGTATCTGGGCCGTCAGAGAAAAGATAACGGGGAAGAATTACGATTTCAAGTTGCTTTGCATGAAACCTTTTTGTCCGTCTGTCTCTTTATTCTCTTTCTCTAGCCTGACACTAGGTTGTCAGATCAATTTATACTTTGCCGGATTCAGTCTGAGTCATCTATTTCATATTTAAATATTTTACCAGATAAAGACGTTAATAATAACATAACAACAATTCTCTATGAGAAACATGATGCATCAATTATTCTATCGTTAACTTACCTTAGTTACGTAGCAATATACCTTTATCACCTGCATATGGAGTTTGCTTACTTGCTTTTTTGAAACATTTTATTGAAGCTTTTTTAAAATTTCACATATATATGGTATTGGTGCAAAAAAAAATTTATGATAATTTGCGAAAGAGTTATATACGAGAGATAGAAAGAAAAAAAGCATATGGAATTTTTGTCTCTCATTTGATTCAATACGCAGGGGCATGCTCTACTTATGAACAATTTCTAAAACGAGGTTAGCTACTTACAAACAATTTGATAAAATACTTCCGCTAGTTCGAATGCTGACTGAGGATTTTTTTAAATACGTATTGTAAGACCATTATTAATCACCGAATTGTCTACGGGTTTTTTCGTTTTCCCGATTACCACAAAGAGCACACGGCGGGTGTGACCGGTCAGCAGAGGATGCTCACTCCTCCATGGCAACTGATCATATCTCTTAATTTCTTATAGAGGCCCGTTTTCGCTCTGCTCCTGTTTTGTAATTTTCCTTTGGACTTCTGAATTTGAACACTGTTCGTTATCACCACCTGATCCTCTCTTTAATTTTTGTAGAGATTTTTGTTTGCTCTGCTCCTGTTTTGTATTTTTTCCTTTGGACATTTGATTTTGAACACCGTTCGTTATTACCATATTTTACTTACCAATTTTACTTTCTTATTTTAACGTCATGCGTCTAAAAATGATGTACTAAAAGTATTGTGAAAAAAGTAGCTATTTTATCGTTTAAGCAGAATATAAAGGATGTGATAAAACGTCTAAAGGTTACTGCAAATTGTCATCTCACGGCTAACACAACGAAGTTTTAAAGTGGCTCTATTGGAACACCATACTCCCATACTCTCGATTAATTTAGCAGTATTTTCTGCAACATCCTCTTTGTTCATAGGATATGAATATCTTTTGTCTTTTGTCTTTTTTTTTTGGAAAGTTTAAAAATAAAAATCATTTGTTTGGATTTACTTTAGGAAAATACAATTCTTGTGCAATTTATTTCGGGGATTACTTTTTTGGGGCCAGTTTTCAGAGAGAAATACTTCTCTATCGAGTTTTAAGGGGAATATCTATTTACTATCCACTATTATACATTGGCATGTAGTCATGAATACAACAAGTACTAGTAACATACAAAAAAACACCACTCCATTTAGCATATCGGTTTCTAGTATGTTGGAGGTTTTCCTTTTCTAAAATCAAATACACTGAATTGTTAAATCTCATGATGTAAGCTTTTTTTGCATATGACATTTAGCATATGACATGCATCCTAAATGCTAATTTTGATGTAATGAGCTCAGTTCCAACACCAATTTCAGAGGAATTTCTTATCAAACAATATAGACTACATGCATTGCAAAGATTTTATGAAAAAAATTGAAATTGACGACTGTTGTCGACACTGTTTTTTGATAGGAAAGTAACCCCTAAAACAAGTAATTTTAAGAATATTTTCTGTTTAAAGTTTAGAAATTTATTAAGTTTATTTCCAGAACTGTTGTCCTTCATAGCTTATGTTTTCCATGATTGGTTACATTCATATGTTTAGTTCATTTTAAGGTATATTCAATCTTTATAAAATAAATTCTCAGGAAATAATAAAAGTGCCTTCTACTTCAGGATATTACCTACGCATTTTGATACCACCTCCCGATTGTGCATGAAAAATAATAAATCATTGCGAACACATGTCGCACGTTTTTACAGTACATAGTAAGATTGATCAAAAGTAAAAACTTTGATTGCTTTGTGGGAGATAAATACAACGTCCTCTCATGGTTAAAACACACACCGTCCTCTCATGGCTAACACACCGTCCTCTCATGGCTAACACACCGTCCTCCCAAGTTAACACAACGTCCTCTCAAGGCTAACACACCGTCCTCTCAAAGCTAACACATCGTCCTCTCAAGTTAACACAACGTCCTCTCAAGGCTAACACAGCGTCCTCTCAAGTTAACACACCGTCCTCTCAAGTTAACACAACGTACTCTCACGAAACCGGAACGTCCTCTAAAGCATAGTGAAAATACCATGCTTTAATTACCTAAATACTGCATGCTGCAACCTCCCATAGTGTAACTAGAGCCATATCCTATTAAAGTACCGAATCTTGAAACAATAGCTCAATTAGAAAGTATGGTCCTCGGAGGAAGGTGGGGTGTCATAGTCCTCGAATGGTCGGTAATGCATGTATGTGTGTGTGTGTGTGTGTGTGTGTCCTTTTCAGTATTTTAAGCAAAATTAAAATATAACTCTCGCATGTATGTTTATCAAATTTTGTACACTTTATGAGCAGGGTGTAAGGACAAACCCTGTCCATTTGCAAGTAATTATGTGAAGAAATTAACACTTAAAATAATTTTGTATGTACAACTTGACATTAAATATTTCCGCTTCGCGAAAGAAAACACTTCAAATCAACAACTTTATATTTTATTGGATTTAGGCCTTGTAAAGGTAAGAAACAAATGCTTTATAAAAATGGGGAGTTAGAAAGATGTCCAAAGAGAAAAAACTGAAGTCAGAGTAGAATATTAAGTTTATTTGAATTGACTCAAAACAAGCAGCCGTTTGAGTCGAATTTTGGACTGTATTTCCCGAATTACTAGAGAAAAGAACAGGTTTATAATTCAGAAGATAATTTGACAAATTTCGTCAAATTATTAACCGTGGATAACTTTCATGTTTATCGCTGTAGGTGTGTTACTCTTTTAAAACAACTGGAGTTAAAATTCGGACATACTTACTCGAATTTTTTCCATAAGACATACTTCAAATCGCTATATCTTAGCTGTGTTTCATATTCATAATGGAACTTAAATTAGCCTATACTTATTGTCTGAATGCCTAATGTATGTCACTGAATAAACCGAATAAAATAACTACCTAAGTTTAAAACATTTATTATGTGTTTTCACTAGTAATGGGAGAATTTGTACAATTACGTTAATGAGCCTCTCCCCTTCCATGGATACAATACAGTGTAAATATATATGGTCTCTTTAATTACATCAATAAGTTATCCTAAATAATGTATCCTCCTCCCCACAATATTTCATTTCGCGAGGGGATGCTCCGCTTTGCAGTGTTCGTGATAAGTTTAAATCACTGAGTTTAGTTGTAGTTTAGACAACAACATACGATACATTGCCATGAAATTTATATTAAAATAAAAACATTTTTAAAAAGAATAGAAGTAGTCACATAAATGCTTTCGATATGCATAAGAGTTCGTTTTCCGAGCTCTGCAGGAAGGCCCAGGAAAGTGCGATTGAACGTTATTGATTTCCCTCGAATAATTCAGTGAAAATTCAGGAGTGTATGTTAAAGGGGCATGGGCACGATTTTGGTCAATTTTTTTTTATCCGTTCTTAATGTTCACAATGCTTTAGTAAGTCATTTGTATTGGTTGACCAAAATTTGAGTGTCAGTCGTCGTGTTATAAGTGAGATACAGCGCTTACAATTATTTGCTATGTAAGCAAAGCTCTTTTGTTTACATTTTGAATGTTGAAGTGTAAATTCCAGTTTTATACTAAAAATAATGTGTTAAACGTTAGGAAATTTCTATTTATGCTTTAAATGAATAAGAAGATATACAAATCAGTTTGAAAAAGATTTTTTACTGGTATATTGAACCCATGTAAACAAAAACAGGACACAAGCCTTGTTTACATGACAAAGAATTGTGAGCCCTGTATCTTGCTCATATCTCTACGACTAACTCTCAAGATTCATTTAATCATTAGAAATGCTTTCAAAAAGCATTGTAAATAATAAAAACAGAAAAATAAAATTTGACCGAAATCGTGGCCATGCCCCTTTTAAGGGCATGGTCACAATTTTGGTCAAATTTTATTTTTATATTTTTATTATATACAATGCTTTAGGAATGCCTTTCTAACGATCAAATGAAATTTGGGTGCCAGTCGATAAGTTTTAAGCAAGATACAGGGCTCACTATTCTTCATCAGCTAAACAAGGCTCGTGTCCAGTAAAAAATATTTTTCAAGCTGATTCTGTATCTTCTCATTCATTTTAAGCATAAATAATGGTTCCTAAAAATTAACACATTCATTTCAGGACTAAAACTGGAATATTTACTTCAACTTCAAAATGTACAAAGCTTTGTATAAGGGAAGAATATTTTAAGCTCTGTAACTCGCTTATAACTCAACAAATGACATTCAAATTTTGATTGCCTATTAAAAATGCATTACCGGAGCATTGTAAACGTTAAAATCGAAAAAAAATTATTTTTGACCAAAATTTTTAACTTAGTATAGTTTTTCCATTTTTAAAAAATTAGAACGAAAAATTCTTTATACAGAGCATATATTTTTTTTTACTATGGATTACATTTCAATGGCGGCTGTGATGCCAATAAATTGAATACACTTGATTTTTTCGTGCAAATGTACGCTTACGTTAAACACAATAACATGATATGTTTTATATCCAGAGGTAAAGAAAGACACTTATTTATCCCCATTTGGTAAGATTTAGGTTTATTTAATTTATAATTTATCACCCGTTATAATCTTTAAAATATAACATACTGTATTTGGTAACATTGTCTTTTAAGATATAAAGAAACTTACAAGAGATATCATTTCCATTTTTTCTGTCACTCATTCCCCCTTTCGAACAAGGTTTGGCAAGGATATCAAACTTAACCAGTTTGTTTTCCCCTTTAAAACTTATGAGTAAGGTATTAAAAATCATTTGTCAATGAATATTCTTAAATGACCAAAAATTATTTATTTAGTTATTTTACCCTGAAAGAAAATTATTTGGTCAAATTTTGAAGCAGGATTCTGCCTGCTCGTTTTATATTTTAAAAAAAAAAATGTTACAAGGTTTAAAGTTCGTAAAAAGCTGTACTTACAGTTGTAATTTTGAAAAGTTCACATCGTGTAGTGGTATTTGAAAGGTTTGCGTGTCCACTGCGGAATCGACACGTGTAATAACCGTCAAAGGTACAAAGGTCAAAAGCATTACAAAGTAATTTCATTCCGCACTGCAATGCACACTCTACAATAGACGGAATTTCGAGTTTGTGAACCGCGAAAACGCCCAGATCAGTGGTTTCGGAAACATGCCCTTGTTTAATGAAGTACGAAGAAGAAAGTAGATATTGTCCGGAAGAATATATCAATGTTAAACAATGAATACATAAAATCACTGCCAAGAATTTCATTTTAGGTCCTCGTCATCTACATTTACATAATGGCTACTCATACATTGATAAGGTATTTAACATTAACTAAGAATTTATACAACAGTTCAAACAATCATTCGTAAGGATTAACCAATCAGTAAACATTTGCCCTATTCAAATCAATATGTTTTAAACATTTGTTATACAAAATCGATGGTCCATTTATTCGCTTTTATTGCTTATGTAAATTCGGTTTCATACAGGACTAATATCAAAGCAAGAAAACAATACCACTTAATATTATAAATCTTTGCATACAGGTAATAAGTAAAACAACTTCTTGTTCATTTAATGATGATTTTTTTTCCCCTTTACATCCTTAGTATGATGTTTCTTCTCAAATTTTAAGTATGAATTTAAAATAGATCTCAATAAACTTAAATATAATATTTCGCACTGTTAAAACATATACAGACGGGCTTTTTTCAGTTTGACATCGTTAAGCTGTTTCCTATCTACTCACGAGTTAGCTTGTAGATACTAGTGATAATAAAAGGGGCATAATTATTTGTATTGGTTTTTTTTCTGCTTCTGACGAACTAATCACAGCCTTGATTTTTTCAAAACAACAGTGTTATTATTTTTCATCTTGACCTTTTTGTAAAGATGAAAGGATGTTAAGTTATAAGAGGAAGTAAAATATAGATGAACAGTTGAAGTTCGGTTCTATTGTCTACAGAGTATTATTAGTTAGATCGTTGTAATATAAAAACGCTTCCACCTAAATCGACGTATAAAAGATTCATTCCACCACGTAAATATAGTATAGGGACAGAAAAGATAAAAAAATTTTTATTGGGAACGCCTATGACTGGGGCCGGTGACAAACAATGTGTAAATATAGGGATGATGTGATGTCAAACATAGTAGGTATTAAGACTACATAAATAGTGTGAAATCATTAGATTTAATGGTGGCTCAATTTTCGTAGAATCATGGGTACCTCTCATCCACATTAACATCTCCCATGAATTAATAGATTAGGGTTCCAAAGTCATGTCTATTTATGTTGGTATAAGTTAATAACCGAAATGTCGTCCCCATGAACCTGTAATATTTAAGTAATCAACAAAAAATGGCCCCCATGAATTTAAACGAATCAACAATATCATGGAGAATATGGGCAATACATTCAAAAGATTGATATATCTTCGTATTGAAGACAACGTTGGTGCTAGCTTACATATTTATCATTGACAAAATAAAGCATAAAACTTCTTGAAATACCTGATATCGATTTTTCTGATTATTTATTTTCTGTTAAGATATCAAAGATGAAGTTTTGATATTATTTGCTTTTTACAAAGTTATTAGGCAATATCCAATTTATTTTGTTTTGTTTACAGGTACATCAAACTAAAATGTATAGTCTATGTTCTACTACGTTAGTAACATCCTACTACAGTTTTACACTATATGGATCACGAATTCGTACGTTTTTAAATGATTGGCTTAGCCTAGTAAAGCGACAATACTAGTATGACCTGATCGACTAATTTAAAAAAAAAAAAATTACTTTTTGTGATGTAACTTTGATCGTTCTAAATATTTCAGTTATGACAGTTCACTAATTGAAATATCATAATTATCGAAAAGTATTGTTATCGGAACCATTTCAAGATTTTCAATCGTACATTTCATTTTCTTGTCTAAACTATTTAATTGTCAGTGAAATTGTTCTATTTTGAGTGTTAAGGCATAATAAATGTGAGACCCTTACCATGTTTCAAAAGTAAAGTATCTTCTTTATACTCATTCAGCAAACAATATTGCTCATTAGTTCCTTCCTAGCTTTATTCATTTTATCATGAACAACTGTTAGCTTTTGAAAAAAAAAAGTAAAAGAAAAAAAAAAACCCTTAAACTTAACTGCCCCCAATGTTACAATACAAGTGACTCTGTATCAGATCAGATCTGAGAGGACGCATCATATTTAAACCATCCTGATTAGGTTTGGCTTGATTTAGTTGTCGGAAATTGATTTTGGTTTTTGTAACTACCGAATTGGTGAAAAATTTATACATTTTTAATCTTAATTCTCGTATAAAAGAAAACATCGATAACACACATTTAATTTTTAATATTTCTTGGAAATTTACGATATGATGAAGTGATCACGATTAATTTTGACAAAAGTAGAGCTAAAGTCGTTGTGAAGCAACGAAGATGTTACCGCTGCAGATGAGAGTTGAAAAACAAGTTGTAATGAATAAATAACATAAGTGGTTTTCCTTTTACAATTAACAAACCGAGCTTATCTTAACAAGCAATTTGCTTTATGTTAACTACAACAGCGCACGATATTAAATTGACGTTTCATCTGTAACAATTGCGGAAGACGTAAATAATATGGGGATATAATTACCTAGTATATTATATAAAAGTTCGTTAACTATTGTATGCTGGCTACTTTATAAAATACACCTTAGTACTTCAACTCTTTATTTGCACGCATGACCGAGTAGCGTAATGGAGTTGAAACTTTAAAAAAAATAAGTAAATCTACAGAGTATCATGAAATAAGGTCATTAAGTAAAAAACTAGCGCAATGCTATTTGCGCCATAAAATGCAAGGCGTAAGTTTTATTTTTTCAGCTTTAATTGGACCAAGTTTTTTTTTTACATTTTGTGATGTAACTTTGATCGTTCTAAATATTTCACTATTGACAGTTCACTAATTGAAATATCATATTTATCGAAAAGTGTTGATATCGGAACCATTTCAAGATTTTCAATCGTACATTTCATTTTCTGTTCTAAACTATTTTATTGTCAGAGAAATTCTTCTATTTTGAATGTTTAGGCATAATAAATGTGAGACGTTTACCATGTTAAAAAAGTAAAGTATCTTCTTTATACTAATTCAGCAAACAATATTGCTCATTAGTTCCTTCCTAGCTTTATTCATTTTATCATGAACAACTGTTAGCTTTTGAAAAAAAAAGTAAAGAAAAAAAAACCCCTTAAACTTAACTGCCCCCAATGTTACAATACAAGTGACTCTGTATCAGATCAGATCAGATCTGAGAGGACGCATCATATTTAAACCATCCTGATTAGGTTTGGCTTGATTTAGTTGTCGGAAATTGATTTTGGTTTTTGTAACTACCGAATTGGTGAAAAATTTATACATTTTTAATCTTAATTCTCGTATAAAAGAAAACATCGATAACACACATTTAATTTTTAATATTTCTTGGAAATTTACGATATGATGAAGTGATCACGATTAATTTTGACAAAAGTAGAGCTAAAGTCGTTGTGAAGCAACGAGGATGTTACCGCTGCAGATGAGAGTTGAAAAACAAGCTGTAATGAATAAATAACATAAGTGGTTTTCCTTTTACAATTAATAAACCGAGCTTATCTTAACAAGCAATTTGCTTTATGTTAACTACAACAGCGCACGATATTAAATTGACGTTTCATGTTACAATTGCGGAAGACGTAAATAACATGGGGATATAATTACCTAGTATATTATATAAAAGTTCGTTAACTATTGTATGCTGGCTACTTTATAAAATACACCTTAGTACTTCAACTCTTTATTTGCACGCATGACCGAGTAGCGTAATGGAGTTGAAACTTTAAAAAAATAAGTAAATCTACAGAGTATCATGAAATAAGGTCATTAAGTAAAAAACTAGCGCAATGCTATTTGCGCCATAAAATGCAAGGCGTAAGTTTTATTTTTTCAGCTTTAATGGACCAAGTTTTTTTTTTTACTTTTTGTGATGTGACTTTGATCGTTCTAAATATTTCACTATTGACAGTTCACTAATTGAAATATCATAATTATCGAAAAGTATTGATATCGGAACCATTTCAAGATTTTCAATCGTACATTTCATTTTCTTTTCTAAACTATTTTATTGTCAGTGAAATTCTTCTATTTTGAATGTTTAGGCATAATAAATGTGAGACGTTTACCATGTTAAAAAAGTAAAGTATCTTCTTTATACTTATTCAGCAGTCAATATTGCTCATTAGTTCCTTCCTAGCTTTATTCATTTTATCATGAACAACGGTTAGCTTTTGAAAAAAAAGTAAAAGAAAAAAACCCCTTAAACTTAACTGCCCCTAATGTTACAATACAAGTGACTCTGTATCAGATCAGATCTGAGAGGACGCATCATATTTAAACCATCCTGATTAGGTTTGGCTTGATTAAATTGTCGGAAATTGATTTTGGTTTGTGTAACTACCGAATTGGTGAAAATTTTATACATTTTTAATCTTAATTCTAGTATAAAACAAAACATCGATAACACACATTCAATTTTTAATATTTCTTGGAAATTTACGATATGATAACATAAGTGGTTTTACTTTTACAATTAATAAACCGAGCTTATCTTAACAAGCAATTTGCTTTATGTTAACTACAACAGCGCACGATATTAAATTGACGTTTCATCTGTAACAATTTCGGAAGACGTAAATAACATGGGGATATAACTACCTTGTGTATTATATAAAAGTTCGTTAACTATTGTATGCTGGCTACTTTATAAAATACACCTTAGTACTTCAACTCTTTATTTGCACGCATGACCGAGTAGCGTAATGGAGTTAAATCTAAAGACTTGTACTTTTGATTCCTGGGTCTCTTAGGGATTTTTTCTCATTCAAATTATCTTTTGTATGAGTGACTTCTGTTATATATACAGCATACATTCCAATAAAGTACCTTTTACTTTTTTAGCTAATAATGTTCAATACAAAAAACACAAAGAAAACAAATATTTCTGGATGGTCGTGGACATTGTTGTTCTGTTCAACTCTTCTTGTAAAGATACGTAAATCGATATAGGACAACACTCAAATTCTGGAGTATATGATATTTTTTTTGTACTGAATATATGTACATGTTATACTAATTGCTTAAAAAGTAATTTCTAAATAGATAATAAAAGGTAAATATAATGATTAATTTGTTGAGCACCAGTTCTCCTTAATTCGTCGTTTGATAAATTATAATAAGGCTTTGAAAACTCGGTCTATGCTTTGCTTCCAAGCGCGCTGTTACGATACGTTCATACAAAATAAAATCATAAATAACCGAGGAATTCAAAGAGTAATTGTTTAAAGATTTTTACTGCTTTTTCGCATTCACATGTACTGTTTTCATGAAATTCAAATGCCAGGTTTTACTTAACTTTGACGAGGTCAAGTGTGATACATGCACGTTATGAAATATATATATATATATATATATATATATATATATATATATATATATATATATATATATATATATATATATATATATATATATATTATTTCCTTCGTGTCAAATTCATGAGCTGTGATATAGCAAGTGCCGCATACAAATCAGTTGACATCACTAAAATAACAAGAAATCATGAAGCTGATGTTAAATACTCAACATGTACCTTGTTGAACTTCTTAAACAAATTATGATGTTACATCACTAAGTTCTACATATAATGAAGTGATTTATTTTTTATAGATATACAAATAAATATGTAATGTGAAAATAACTGCAGAGTATTCAATTATAGGTAATTTATTGTCCTTCAAGAGCCTAACTTTTACAAGCAAATGTGTATTGATTAAAATTATTGGACTTGTTTCTCTTCCATTTTTTGGAGAACGTAATTTACTTATCAAATATTCATTTTAATAATCCAATGGATATTGATTACCCATTAGGAAATAAATTCAGAATATGAATTACAAGACCCAGTAAAAAACATACTAGTACAGTTTACATTATTATTTATGAATGCACAATTCAAGTTGTTCAAGGTAAAAAAAAAAAGGTTTTCGTGAAATTTGTTTCTATGGAACAATATAATGCTTCTTAATAAATATTAACATATTAAAAATAATAATAAAAATGCGATTTATGTATTAATCAAGGTTTTAAAATATTTGACTTATTTAACAATAAATTCATGAGAGATTGATAAAAGACGTGACAAATTAACTTTAATTTTTGACGTGATCAGGTATGATCACTTATGATATTAATACTCTAACTTTCGGTCTTTACCTTTAAAGAAACACCAGTTACACATGCCTGACTGATAGAAAGCTAAATTACACAAAGAAAAACATTTCTTTTTTTAAATTCAAATTACTACAATGTTGTTTGCCTTAAGAAGATGAAGGGCATGTTATACACTTATGATGAAAGAAAGTACTGAACATAACCATAACAAAGAATTATGTCGATATTTTGTGTATTTGAAAAGAATTGAAAAATAAATACATAACAAAGTATTTCGTACATGTACCTTATAAAAAAATCACTCCGTCACAATGAGAGAGAGAGAGAGAGAGAGAGAGAGAGAGAGAGAGAGAGAGAGAGAGAGAGAGAGAGAATAAAATGTAATATTAACTGAAGAATATTATATGAGGTAATTAATAATTTTTCAAGATTTTATGTTTAACCTTAGCAAAGGTAGATCGATTAAAATTGATGAACATTTGAGTGTTTATTGATTGCACATTATTCCATAAATCAAATCTTTAAAATCTCTAAAATACAAACTCAATATAAAATACAAACTCAAACGGTATTGAAAAGTATTACTCTAAAGTGCGCATTCGCACTGTTCAAGGTTGAATAAACTGTATCTTTCTACAGTACAATGTTGCTATTCCAAATCTCCCGAAGCCCTTGGGTTTTAATTAGCGTCCTTTTGTCGTGTTATTGCAGCTTACAACCGGGCTTCTCTAAACTTCAGCGAGGACACAGACTGGACAGGAAACTGATCCAGTCATTCACAGAACTCAGTTACATGTGATAGAATGTATAAAAACACCAGGGTGTAAATCTGTCAACTATTACAAAGGGGCTAACTACTGTGAAATCAATAACGAAAATAAGACGACAGCAGAGACTAGGTACATGGAGAGTGCTGGATGGGTATACAGTGAAAAGGAACACTGGCCAAAGGAAGATGTATTAGAATCTATATTAACTATCTATACTCTATCCCAAGACAAGATATATATATGCAGCACATTTTTAAATGGCTATTTACTATTTATATGGTATGTGACAATGCTATCGAATCCTTTTTATATTATTTGAATTTCAAGATAATTATTGTGATTTGTACTTTTTTCCTGATTAATCACTATACCTATTTTAATTTAAAAATCAGGATTGTATTTTTAATATTTTTTTTCTTAAATCTGCAAAAAAAAATGTAAGTGTTTTAAACAGTGTTTTACTTAAAATGGATGGCAAACACGCTAAGATATATTTTTGCAAATCATTTGATAAATTTCAGTCCCATTTTTATCATTTTTTTTAAAAAGAAGAACCAGTATTTTGCTTGATTCAAGTGTTTTTGTAGTAAAAAAGAAACTAGTAAGATTCCACAAGATGATTATATCTGCTATGATAAAAGAGATCGTTAATAAAAATTCGATGCTTTTGTAAATGCGCTTTATAGGCTTAGCATTCTCAAACTTTATATATTGAAGAAAGACAGTTTAATTAAACATTTAATTCAACTTTAAGTAGGGGTACTATTGCAAATATATGGTTAGGTTTTTAAAAAAGCATTTAAAAATATTTTAAAAATAGAACGGAACAGTGATAAATATACATTACTCTTTTTTTCATATCTTGCATTCCTAATTAAACAGAAATAAACGACACAAGACTAGACAATTGAAACGTTTGGGAGTTTTTCATCACCGTGTAATATGTAAATTATATGTTGCGATTGTTTTCATTTGTTCTAGCTTTGTTCGTAAATTATAATTGTGTTATGAATGTAACTAAATGTTTATGAAACGTCTTCACTGCAACAGAGAAAAAGAAGACCAAGGTAATAAAATGTTACGTTTTACCTTAGTGTTATCTGTTCAGTACCGATCAGACCCAACATAGAAGAAAGTAAGTAAACTCCAATTAAACACTGGGTTTACCTTCTGGGTTAACTCCAGGTTTGATAGAGTGGACCCAGAGTAAACCCCAATTAAACACAAAAAGTGAATCCCGGGTTTAGTCGAGGTTTAATTTGGTGATAGGCTGGGTCTGATCGGTACTGCAGGTTAACATTTAGTTAGAATTATTAATTGACGAGTTACCTTTTTAATGATTACAAAGTGGAGGATAACTGTTTATATTTCTGTTTTATCAAATAGAATATAAGCGAAAAATACGGCGAGTGTTCGGCTAGTTCCCGAATTATCGCCGATAAGAAAAGTGTCCAATTCGGTAAAAACATTGTGATTTTATCGTATTGGGCCTCGACTGCTCTGTTTTAGCAATAAAGTGTATTAAATAGCCTATTTTTTAAACCACTGATTTAAATAGAATATATTTAAATGTTGCTGTGTTGCGCGTAACAATAGCCAAATGCGTTGCTCAAAGAAACGCGTCGCTCCATGACGTCAACGTACTAACTATGTCAAACAATCAGTACATGTTAATATCATTTTATCTCATACGTGTGGTGTATATTACCCGTGTGATAAACCTTCGCTATATCAAACGGGTGATGCTTTATCAAATACTTCCGGACCGAACTATTTTTGACACAACCCCTCGCTTCAACGCTTCAGTGACCTATTTTCGAAGACTTGCTAGTACTTTCAACATAACTATATCTACTACAAAAGTTAATAGAAATTTTTTTTGTCAAAGATTTAAATTACAAATATGAAGGAAAACACATAACTGCGTAGCACATGCGTCGGAACCGAGGGGTTATTGTGAGTGGGGTACCCCCCCCCCCTCCCCCACCATTTTTGCAAAGTTATTCATAACCGTAACCACAAGACCCTTTTTTCTTGTTTGTCAAGATTTTTGATAAGTTTAGCCCACTTCCAACTTTCAATTTGCTTTGTGAAATTTATAAAACTGCAAATTACGATAACTATCAAGGAGTTCATCCTGACGACGCGATGAAAACAGAGCGCTCTGGTTGTGTTTATATACAAGAACTTACCGAAATAATGTTTCATAAGACTTTTATTCCACCACCAGTAATTATCCTTTTCACTATTTTCAATTTCGAATCATAAGGCTAGCCTAGTGTTTGTTTTATTAAACATCAACAACTGTTCCTCGTTCGAGTCAATTCAAACTAACGAGCATTCGCAACTTTGTGTATGTCAACAAACTTGATTATTCAACTCTTCTAATCGGAATTTCCATTTAGTCAAGTGAATAAGCTCTAAGAGAAATTATTTAAGCTAGAAATATTAATTTAAGGTTTATTTCAGTGAAACTTTACATTAAAAAAGTTAGATTTATCTCAGAAATGACGTACTAAATTATATTGTGCAAGGTCACAATAGCCGCATAACACAACGTTGCATCATCGTTTTTAATCTTTGAAAGAAAAAAAGTTCGGGTCACACAAGTCTCAAAAGCTTCATAATATAAATCAAATTGTATGAGATAAATAGAACATCTATAATTGTGTGATTTTATATTTGCTTTATCCAACTCGTTGAAATGGTTATATTCGCTCGGCAAGCCTCGCAAATATATACACCATTTCAACTCGTTGGATAAAGCAAATATAAAATCACACAATATAGATATCCTCTATATACACGTAAAGGGAGTTCCTCCATAACTATCATATTTCATATCTAATAAATTGCACGTTTGATCATTAAAATTTTACTGTGATTTTAAGGGATTTATTTAATAATAAAGATTCACCTTTGACATTTAGGAGCTGGCTGGAGCTTGTTCGAACTCAACGTGTGAAATCAACCAGACATGTACCACTGTCGTGTATCCGCGCCGGTAGTGACATGTTTGGATAACGTGAAAATGGCGTATCCATTGCAAAAACAATGAGTGTTGTGTCCTTTTTTCTATCGACAACGAGGTAAATATTAATTAAAATATCGTAATAGTCGTTCATAATTTTCTTAAGGTTTTGCAGTTGAAAAAAGTATGCGTTATTTTTGTTCATCGTTAATAAAAACGACTTATTTGTAGAAAAATCAATCGTTTACGTGTCATTTTAACGCTAAAACCAAGAACTATTTTTAGATTATGTAGATAATATAATACATACTAAAAATCTGAAGCAGCCAAAAGTTATTTAAAACATTAAATTAACCAAATAAAATCAAATCGATGTTTTTTTAATACATTAATATGTATAAAAATAGCAATAACTTCATGCACCTGCTAAAGAAGTAGTACGGTTTGGATAAATAATTTATTCCGGTTTGGATGCTAAAATATAAATTGTGCAAATGGTACGGTTTGAATAATTTAAAGTTATAGCATTTTTGATATTTTAGACATAAAGAGAGCAGTTTGCATTTTATCGGTGTGCAACCGAAGATACATCTTTTTAAAAAAATATTGGGTCATTCAATTACACAGCATGCAAAAGATGTATTTTAAGTCAGGTAAAAAGAACATAATGTACAGACGATGAATTTTTCTTTCCTGTCCGACATTTTTATAAATGTGATGAAACCAAAATACTTCCACATGTTCGAAGGGAACTAAAACTGGATGACAAAGTTCATTTCTTTAGACAAGCATGTTTTTTTCTCTGATTAAATGGTATACAAATGTATTAAGTATATAATTGATCAGAAATTGATTATTTAACAAATAAGGAATCATTCTTTGATCGAATATCATAAGTTGATTATTTTGGTCGGGGCGTGGTCAAACCCAATAACGCTCGAAACGAAATTACACCTCACAATATCGAAAGAATAATTTCTTATTACTTATATTAATTTAATTCAAAGCAATTGTACTTTTAAATATTTGAATAAGCAAACGTCATTTGAATTTATTGGACTGAATATGAACAAATTGATACTTAGCGTTATCACATGAAAAAACACTGAAAAATGTAAATATAGTTACATCAAGTTTTTTTTAATAACATTTCAAAAGACTACTTTCTTTAATTTTAAATTATAAAGAAAATATGAGTTGAAACATGAGAAACACAATAAAATGTAAAAAAAAAAAAAAAGAAAAAAAAAAGAGAAGATTTTCACCTTTAACCTGAAAAGCAATACATCATATAAACACCTTAACAGACAACTATCTACTACTTTTATGGCAAGCGACTATATGATGTGTTTTTTTTTAGTTATTCTGAAATGATATTTATAATCGTGAAGTACGTTTAACGGAGAACGTGCTTGGTAATAATATTATGAAAGTGAGCCTCGTTTTCATTCAATACCAAGCCTGTACATCGCTAGACAAAGAAATTTCTACAATTATTTCACTCCCAGTGATTATACTGATATAATACAAAGTACCATAGATGTCTGCCAAGTCATATATTTGCTCTGTTGTTAGAAATAGTTGGTCCAAAAAATTCAAGTGATGTCGAGACCTTAGTAAACAGTCATTTTATATGTAAATTTATTCAATCATAATTCTCATCAGAAAATCAAAACGATAAATATGTATCACTGTATATCAAGACGTTTTGGTGACTCATGCGGGAAATGAAGGTGGCGTTACTGCAGAAAATGTACTAAACCGGCGTTAGTATTTACCATGAAAGTATAATGATAAAAATTTCATAGTTAAAAATTTGCCAAAGCGCAGTTGTTAGGCTGTTGCAAAACTAAAAAGTTGTTTGGGGACGTTTCAATTTTTAATTTAAAAAATTAGACAAGTATGATATTTGATAAGTTAAATACTCTGTATCAAAAGTGATTTTTTTTTTCATTTTCATGAAACCCATATCAGGATACTAATAATTAAAAATCCACGTTATCACGGTTTGTTCTGTGCAGTGTATCTATATATTATATCGTTTCAATTTTAAAAGAGAAAAACAATATTTGTATCATTAGTTGATTTTACAGACTTTAAATTTTTTAAAGTTGGTATAATTCTGTATTTGATTGATCTCTTTTATTTTTTCACGTTTAAAGCCAATAACGTTATAGAAGCATAACAATTGAAACTGTCGTAAACACATGTGTGTTTGTGTCGGTAAAGATTTTGGTAAGGCTGAATCTTTCGAAATTAATATTGATGGAATGATTATACAACAGACTTAACATATTTGTAAAGCACTCTGTATGCCATTTTTATAAGCCAATTGCAAGTTACTTGGAGCGTGTGTAAAATTTAAATTCAAATTACGGTATATTAAGTTTTGTTGGCTTAAATGCACAAGTCTTTAACATGTATGTTTATTATTTTAAACAATGTGACTTTATATGTCTATCACATGATGATATTCACAGTATTGAAAGCATGCTTTTCAATGAGGGCATGTATATCGCACAGTAGCGATGCTATATCCCCTTCGCGAGGGGAAATTAAAGGAACTGTTTACACTCACATATTAATTACATCCAAACCGTATCAGATGCGTATCCAAACCGTTCCTATTTTGAAAAACAAGGCCATCCAAACCTGTTCCGTTGTTCAAAATTAATCGACATAAACTGTTTATTTACATAATTTTAACATAAACTTCGTAGAACTTTACAGATTTTAAACACTTTTAAATAGATCTGACGATCTTTTTCCTGTAAAAGTAGACAATGTATGCCTTAAATAACACGAAAACTTTTCAAGAAGCAAACGGAACCACCATTTTCACTTTATCCAAACACGTCACTACCGGCGCGGATACACGACAGTGTGTACACACAAGAGATATTCCGAGGATAAATTCTTTGAATGTGTTTTGTCAGGTAAAATCATCCGGTAACTTGCTTTAATGCAAATAAATACTATTAAAAATATAAATGTTTTATCTACCTTATTGGATTTTCTTATGCATATTGACAAAAACTCAAGTGTCAAAGAAAGCTAATTTTTTTCAACATAAGAACTCGTCTAAACGAAATTCATACAAGCCCGTTTGTCGACACGTATTATGTTTCAATTTCAAACAAAATACTATAATACTTCCAAGAATTAAAATTGTTAGACTTAAATATGTATTAAACTAACTGTCAGTTGAAGAAAATAGCATAATAAACTAGAGAAATTGACAACATTGTCGTACCATTTTGTAAAAGTAAAATTTATCCTCTTATCCTAGGTATTGATCATATTAATTTTAGTGTAAAATTTCATTGTTTATTATGTGCCTTTATTCATAAGATTGATTTTCAACACGCCTCGTGTTCTGACGGATACCCCCAGTCTGGTTCAGGTGAATATGCTAATATGATATGTGAGGAGGTAAATTATTCATGCTTTAGTATTGAAAAACAGATGGTGTTTTAAATGCATGTAAAATAAAACCAATATTTCCAATAATGCAACAAGTAAAATGAAACCGGTTTATTAATTTTTTTCGATATCACGAGTACTGTGTCACGCTCACGGCACCAGCAATGCTAACAGTTTAGAACAACGCATTGGAAGTGTTATTATGCATGATGTTTGAAAATAGTTATATTTAACAAAAAATTTGATTGACAATTAAAATGTTCCTATGAACATAAAATAAAACACGTACAACTGTGCAAACAACATAACCCACTAAAGCGGGTATAGCATTTTTAAAGGGCTAATTGTTGTTAATGAGAGACATAAACCATTGAAAAAGCAATGCCTTCATACATATATCTATCGAATATTTCAGTATTTTTTTCCTGTACTTTTTACAATGTTTTTTCTTGGAAATGGAATGGAATGGAAATGCGTTCATCCATTCTAGAATCTGCCATGTTTTTACAACCGGTTAGCTCAAAAACATACTTCTCAGCAAGGACTTAGGGATGTTGATATATTTTGAACACCGATTAATGGAATCCCTTCGCATTGATCTTGTGATAGACACTTGACCCAGTTAATTGGGTTTTTTTATGCCATGAAACGTATATTTTTCTTCTCAGTGACCTGTGAGATCTGTCACTTGTGCCCTGGCTTTAAGGATGAAATGGTCTTCCTCGTATGCCTTCTTATCTTATATCTCTGACCAGGGTTTTCAAAATTGCCTTTAACTTCATTTCCGTTGTATCATTGAATGGTTTTTAGTAAACCATCTTCAATAAAGATGGTTTACAGTCAAGTAATCATGTACCTGAAGTGGACTACAACAACTGTTAGCTGAAAGTTGTCTTTGAACATTAACTGAATTGTTACGTCGTTCCTAAATACAATATTCATATATATTAAATAAAGTACAACTACATTAACTTGTACACATACCCTGACCCTACAGTACTATTCCAATATTCGACACTACCAAATGGAGCAAGTTCTGCCAGTCGGTAATGGATCAGGTGCTGAGAGAAAGTTACTTGCGACTGTAGAAGAGGTGAAAGTGAACTTAAATACGGAATTATTACTAACAATTGTAAAGAAACTGGACAAGATATCAACTGCAAACCTTGAGGAAAAGGAAGAGATGTTCAAGTACTTGATATTACTCCCCCCCCCCCCCCCCCCCATCAAAAGATGAGCTTATGCAAGCTGATGAATATGCATGTATATCACCAATATATCAGAGATTGTAAAATTGATAACATATTTTAAAAAAAATACAGCTTTTGACATAAACAATGGTGATTGAATTAAACAATTATTTAAAAATTAGATTTGGGAATTGACTCCCTATTACTTGCGCCTGCATCTTTTAAAAGGAGTAAATTTATAGTTGTAATTCTTTTATACTAAGGTGAAATCATAAGAGGAGAAAATATGAAGTCGTCAGTCAGACAGCTTCTCATTAACATTATAACAATCAACCTGGCCCAGGAGATCAATTGGTAAGGAAAGGAGAAAAACTAGCCTTCTCCAAATTAAACTTAAATATTGCCTTGAAAGGACAAGAGGCCCATGGGCCACATCGCTCACCTGAGGAACAATAGGTATGATAAAATCAGCTTAATGGAGTCATAATACAAACTATCTGGACAATGTACAATAATTCATGTAAATTCTGTATAAATAAAATCCATTTTCTCCTGGTATTCTTATGTTTATAATCATTAGTCCCTTTTCTAACAGGATGATTTTATTGTCATATCATATGTTGAGTATTGCAGTTCTAAAAAAGATCCCTAACAATAGTTTATATATGGGATATAAACGTACATCAAACTCTGAAACTTTTCGTGAGGCCAAAGAATTGTACTGGGGCCAAAGTTTAAAAAATTATATAGAATCATCTGGCTGATTAGTTTCTGAGAAGATTTTTAAAGATTTACCCTATATTCATGTATTCCTTTGTTAAACTTTGACCCCCCCAATGTGGCCCCACCCTACCCCTGTGGATCATTATTTTCACAACTTTGAATCTACACTACCTAAGGATGCTTTCACACAAGTTTCAGCTTTCCTGGCTGATTAGTTTCTGAGAAGAAGATTTTTAAAGAATAACTCTGTTTATTCCTATGTAAAACATCGACCTCCCATTGTGGCCCAAACCTACCCCGAGGGGTCATGATTTTCACAAATTTGAATCTTCACTACCTGAAAATGCTTCCACACAAGTTCCAGCTTTGCCGGCGAAGTAGTTTCTGAGAAGAAGACTTTTAAAGATTTACTGTATATATTCCTATGTTAAACTTCGATCCCCCATTGTGGCCCCACCCTACCCCTGTGGGTCATGATTTTCACAACTTTGAATTTGCACTACCTGAGGATGCTTACACACAGGTTCCAGCTTTACCGGCGAATTGGTTTCTGAGAAGAAGATTTTAAAAGATTTACTGTATATATTCCTATTATAAACTTCGATCCCCCATTGTGGCCCCACCCTACCCCCGGGGGTCATGATTTTTCACAACTTTGAACTTACACAAGTGTCAGCTTTCCTGGCTGATTAGTTTCTGAGAAGAAGATTTTTAAAGATTTACTGTATATATTCCTATGTAAAACGTCGATCCCCCATTGTGGCCCCACCCTACCCCCGGGGGTCATGATTTTCACAAATTTGAATCTTCACTACCTAAGGATGCATCCACACAAGTGCGAGCAAATCTCTGTATCTTGCTTATAATTCGAAGCTTAACACTCAAATATGGTTAGTAAATAGAAATTGTCAATTCGAAATACGCATTATTTTGCAGCAATATCTACAGCGAATACAAATATACTAGTCCATCAAATATCCTGAAAGTTTATTGAGATTGGCAGATTAATAACTGCCAATCTTTTGTTTTGCCCAGGCCAAGTCTTGCCTACCCATTTTACCGAATGCCGAGCCCGAAGCTATTAAACTGATTGAAACACGCCTTTCCTTTATTATTATTTTCGAAATAACTTAGATTTGAAACAAAATTACCCCTTATTTTTGCAATTTATATTTTCCTTCCCATAAGGATAATTTATGCTACACTACGTTGAATTTGCCTCGGTAGTTAAAAAAAAGATTTTTGTAAAAATGCACCCCCCTTTTTCTACAGTTTCAAGGTTTTCTCCGCTTTGAATACAGAACGGACATTTATTTCTGCAATTTATATTCGCCCTCCCATAAGGATGCTTTGTGCCAAATTTGGTTGAAATTAGATAAGCAATTTTAGAGAAGAAGTTCAAAATGTAAACAGTTTACAGACGGACGGACAGACGGACGACGGACAAAATGTGATCAGAATAGCCCACTTCAGCTTCCAGCTCAGGTGAGCTAAAAACGATTGCTTGTGTAATTTTTGTTCATATAATAAATTGTTTAAATTGTCCAACAGTTAGATAAGGAAATAAAAAATATAGTAGTTTTCATATACTGTAAAACGAAAAAATTTGATGCATACGTATTTTAGCGCAAACGCAAGTGCCAGTACATTAGCGCAATTATATTTTAGCGCATGCATCTTTTCTTTATAAAAGAATACGAAAAAATATTGTTGTTTGATAAACAATCACGCCCAAAATTTAGTTCGGTGTTCACTCAAGCACGTGAACACAACGACTTTAATTTCTATCTCACATGCACGAGATGCACGAGCTGTCGTTGAGAACAATACACTTACTTTTGTGTAAATCGTCAGTAGATAGATATGAAAACTTCATTTATTGGCGATGATGTGTAATTTTTGTTGGTGAATTCATTTGAATTATCGGACTTTGAATTTAACGTGTCGACTTGGATAACACTAGAAGAGTCTCGAAACTAAAAGTGACATTTACTATGAGTTTCGATCACCATGAGAAAATCTTTTGCACAGTAATTTTACATTAAAGAAACCCACAAAAATAGGTATCGTCATGTTATATTTATATCCACTAATCAGAGATCAAAGAAATTAAGATCAATCATGTATTGTCCGCGTTAACGATCGCCACGCTTAATCACATTTTCACCTCGAGGCGTTAATGGCATGGGGAGAACCCCAATTTTCAAGGTGCTAATGAGAGATATTAAAAAGCAATTAAAACTTAATTAACTAATCCATGTTTAGGCATTTATACCCGATAACCCATACCGTTTACCAACTGTGAAACTTTGGTCAGCAAACAATGCAGACGTTTTCCGTGAAAAGTTAGATCACTCCACCGTCGAAAGGATCACTGACGAACTATTACATTTAAAGACATCAAATACTGTGAATGAGGAAAATATTAAAAAGGTGATGACAAAATTGTGTAAATTATTCATTACAACGGCAGAACAATCTTTTGGGAAAAAACATAGTGCTCCTGTAAATTCTAAGGATAAACCATGGTTTAACTCCAAATGTAAGACAGCAAGGAAGAACTTTCATTTAGCGAAGCGTATGCACAGCCGCAATCAATCTACAGAAAATAAGGCCACCTTAAAGTTAACAAGTAAACATTATAAAGCAGTTTTGGACGAATCCTTAAAGAAATACAAAAAGGACTTATCAAATAAATTGCAGAATCTACGTGCGTAGAATACTAGAGAATACTGGAACATTCTTAACAATTCAAATAAGACAAAAAAATGTTCTGCAGATATTGATACATTGTATAATTTTTTTAAAATATTGAATGAAAATGAAGGCGCTGAAACATGTGATAGTATTATTGATCAATCGGATACGGTGAATGAATTACTTAATAGCCCTATCACTAGTGAAGAGATTCTGAATTCAATTAATAGTTTAAAAAACAAGAAAGCCCCTGGCTATGACAATGTTATGAACGAACACATTAAAACTACAATGTCGAATTTTTTACAACTTGTTCAACATTATTTTTGATACTGGTATTGTCCCAGAGGAATGGTTAATAGGCATTATTAGACCAATATATAAAAATAAGGGTGACCCATCTAATCCAGAAAATTATAGACCAATCACTTAATTAAGTTGCTTAGGGAAAGTATTAACAAATATTTTAGGAACACGCATTGAACATTTTGCAGATGATATTTCACTTATTAAAGAAAGTCAGGCGGGATTTAGGAAAGGGTTTTCCACACTTGACAATATTCTAGTTTTGCAGTTTTTAACACACACACTGATCAACAGTAAAAAGAAATTATACTGTGCATTTGTAGATTTCAAACAAGCTTTTGATACAGTATGGAGGTATGGGCTCTGGTACAAACTTCTTAAAAGTGGAATAAATGGTAAATGTTTTACATACATAAAAAACATGTACAAAGGTATAAAATCAAAAATATGTATTAATGGGTTTTCGTCTGATCTTTTTACTTGTAATGTCGGTGTACGACAAGGAGAAAGTTTATCTCCATTCTTGTTTTCTTGTATATAAATGATCTAGAAGATTATTTGTTAGATAAAAACATAACTGGACTGTCTACAATTACTGAGGAAATTGAAAAGGAACTTTTTTTATATTTAAAAATGTTTATCCTGTTTTATGCAGGCGATACTGTTATTTTAGCTGAGTCTGCAAACGATTTATAGATTGCCCTTAATGAATTCTATAAATACTGTGATACGTGGAAACTTACTGTTAATATTTGTAAAACAAAAATTGTTGTATTTTCTAAAGGTCGTCAACCCAAATATGTCTTTTCATATAATGGTTTACCTATTGAAATAGTTAAGTAATTTATTTATCTAGGTGTAATTTTCTCAAGAACAGGTTCATTTTTCAAAGCAAAAAAACGGCTATGTGAGCAAGCACAGAAATCAATGTACGGAGTAATAAGGAAGATAAGAACTTTTAATTTACCTATTGATTGTCAATTAGATTTATTTGATAAAATTGTTGTACCAGTTTTATTGTATGCATGCGAAGTTTGGGGTTATGAAAATATTGAGATTATTGAACGTGTCCATTTAAAATATTTAAAACATATACTCAATCTGAAAAGTTGTACACCTAGCTACATGGTATATGGTGAAACTGGACGATTTCCTCTGTATATAACCATTTTTACTAGAATGATTTCATTCTGGGCCAACATAATCAATAACAGTGAAAACAAGTTAAGCAAAATCATATATATGTATGTACGTATTCTTTTTGATAAGGGACAAATATTAAATCCATGGCTATGCTCTTTAAAAAATGTTTTAGATAAATGCGGGCTTTCAAATTTATGATGTGATCATGAATCGTACCATTATAACTCCAGTTGGATTATATATTGAAGAAAGACAGTTTAATTAAACATTTAATTCAACTTTAAGTAGGGGTACTATTGCAAATATATGGTTAGGTTTTTAAAAAAGCATTTAAAAATATTTTAAAAATAGAACGGAACAGTGATAAATATACATTACTCTTTTTTTCATATCTTGCATTCCTAATTAAACAGAAATAAACGACACAAGACTAGACAATTGAAACGTTTGGGAGTTTTTCATCACCGTGTAATATGTAAATTATATGTTGCGATTGTTTTCATTTGTTCTAGCTTTGTTCGTAAATTATAATTGTGTAATAGAATGTAACTAAATGTTTATGAAACGTCTTCACTGCAACAGAGAAAAAGAAGACCAAGGTAATAAAATGTTACGTTTTACCTTAGTGTTATCTGTTCAGTACCGATCAGACCCAACATAGAAGAAAGTAAGTAAACTCCAATTAAACACTGGGTTTACCTTCTGGGTTAACTCCAGGTTTGATAGAGTGGACCCAGAGTAAACCCCAATTAAACACAAAAAGTGAATCCCGGGTTTAGTCGAGGTTTAATTTGGTGATAGGCTGGGTCTGATCGGTACTGCAGGTTAACATTTAGTTAGAATTATTAATTGACGAGTTACCTTTTTAATGATTACAAAGTGGAGGATAACTGTTTATATTTCTGTTTTATCAAATAGAATATAAGCGAAAAATACGGCGAGTGTTCGGCTAGTTCCCGAATTATCGCCGATAAGAAAAGTGTCCAATTCGGTAAAAACATTGTGATTTTATCGTATTGGGCCTCGACTGCTCTGTTTTAGCAATAAAGTGTATTAAATAGCCTATTTTTTAAACCACTGATTTAAATAGAATATATTTAAATGTTGCTGTGTTGCGCGTAACAATAGCCAAATGCGTTGCTCAAAGAAACGCGTCGCTCCATGACGTCAACGTACTAACTATGTCAAACAATCAGTACATGTTAATATCATTTTATCTCATACGTGTGGTGTATATTACCCGTGTGATAAACCTTCGCTATATCAAACGGGTGATGCTTTATCAAATACTTCCGGACCGAACTATTTTTGACACAACCCCTCGCTTCAACGCTTCAGTGACCTATTTTCGAAGACTTGCTAGTACTTTCAACATAACTATATCTACTACAAAAGTTAATAGAAATTTTTTTTGTCAAAGATTTAAATTACAAATATGAAGGAAAACACATAACTGCGTAGCACATGCGTCGGAACCGAGGGGTTATTGTGAGTGGGGTACCCCCCCCCCCTCCCCCACCATTTTTGCAAAGTTATTCATAACCGTAACCACAAGACCCTTTTTTCTTGTTTGTCAAGATTTTTGATAAGTTTAGCCCACTTCCAACTTTCAATTTGCTTTGTGAAATTTATAAAACTGCAAATTACGATAACTATCAAGGAGTTCATCCTGACGACGCGATGAAAACAGAGCGCTCTGGTTGTGTTTATATACAAGAACTTACCGAAATAATGTTTCATAAGACTTTTATTCCACCACCAGTAATTATCCTTTTCACTATTTTCAATTTCGAATCATAAGGCTAGCCTAGTGTTTGTTTTATTAAACATCAACAACTGTTCCTCGTTCGAGTCAATTCAAACTAACGAGCATTCGCAACTTTGTGTATGTCAACAAACTTGATTATTCAACTCTTCTAATCGGAATTTCCATTTAGTCAAGTGAATAAGCTCTAAGAGAAATTATTTAAGCTAGAAATATTAATTTAAGGTTTATTTCAGTGAAACTTTACATTAAAAAAGTTAGATTTATCTCAGAAATGACGTACTAAATTATATTGTGCAAGGTCACAATAGCCGCATAACACAACGTTGCATCATCGTTTTTAATCTTTGAAAGAAAAAAAGTTCGGGTCACACAAGTCTCAAAAGCTTCATAATATAAATCAAATTGTATGAGATAAATAGAACATCTATAATTGTGTGATTTTATATTTGCTTTATCCAACTCGTTGAAATGGTTATATTCGCTCGGCAAGCCTCGCAAATATATACACCATTTCAACTCGTTGGATAAAGCAAATATAAAATCACACAATATAGATATCCTCTATATACACGTAAAGGGAGTTCCTCCATAACTATCATATTTCATATCTAATAAATTGCACGTTTGATCATTAAAATTTTACTGTGATTTTAAGGGATTTATTTAATAATAAAGATTCACCTTTGACATTTAGGAGCTGGCTGGAGCTTGTTCGAACTCAACGTGTGAAATCAACCAGACATGTACCACTGTCGTGTATCCGCGCCGGTAGTGACATGTTTGGATAACGTGAAAATGGCGTATCCATTGCAAAAACAATGAGTGTTGTGTCCTTTTTTCTATCGACAACGAGGTAAATATTAATTAAAATATCGTAATAGTCGTTCATAATTTTCTTAAGGTTTTGCAGTTGAAAAAAGTATGCGTTATTTTTGTTCATCGTTAATAAAAACGACTTATTTGTAGAAAAATCAATCGTTTACGTGTCATTTTAACGCTAAAACCAAGAACTATTTTTAGATTATGTAGATAATATAATACATACTAAAAATCTGAAGCAGCCAAAAGTTATTTAAAACATTAAATTAACCAAATAAAATCAAATCGATGTTTTTTTAATACATTAATATGTATAAAAATAGCAATAACTTCATGCACCTGCTAAAGAAGTAGTACGGTTTGGATAAATAATTTATTCCGGTTTGGATGCTAAAATATAAATTGTGCAAATGGTACGGTTTGAATAATTTAAAGTTATAGCATTTTTGATATTTTAGACATAAAGAGAGCAGTTTGCATTTTATCGGTGTGCAACCGAAGATACATCTTTTTAAAAAATATTGGGTCATTCAATTACACAGCATGCAAAAGATGTATTTTAAGTCAGGTAAAAAGAACATAATGTACAGACGATGAATTTTTCTTTCCTGTCCGACATTTTTATAAATGTGATGAAACCAAAATACTTCCACATGTTCGAAGGGAACTAAAACTGGATGACAAAGTTCATTTCTTTAGACAAGCATGTTTTTTTCTCTGATTAAATGGTATACAAATGTATTAAGTATATAATTGATCAGAAATTGATTATTTAACAAATAAGGAATCATTCTTTGATCGAATATCATAAGTTGATTATTTTGGTCGGGGCGTGGTCAAACCCAATAACGCTCGAAACGAAATTACACCTCACAATATCGAAAGAATAATTTCTTATTACTTATATTAATTTAATTCAAAGCAATTGTACTTTTAAATATTTGAATAAGCAAACGTCATTTGAATTTATTGGACTGAATATGAACAAATTGATACTTAGCGTTATCACATGAAAAAACACTGAAAAATGTAAATATAGTTACATCAAGTTTTTTTTAATAACATTTCAAAAGACTACTTTCTTTAATTTTAAATTATAAAGAAAATATGAGTTGAAACATGAGAAACACAATAAAATGTAAAAAAAAAAAAAAGAAAAAAAAAAGAGAAGATTTTCACCTTTAACCTGAAAAGCAATACATCATATAAACACCTTAACAGACAACTATCTACTACTTTTATGGCAAGCGACTATATGATGTGTTTTTTTTTAGTTATTCTGATATGATATTTATAATCGTGAAGTACGTTTAACGGAGAACGTGCTTGGTAATAATATTATGAAAGTGAGCCTCGTTTTCATTCAATACCAAGCCTGTACATCGCTAGACAAAGAAATTTCTACAATTATTTCACTCCCAGTGATTATACTGATATAATACAAAGTACCATAGATGTCTGCCAAGTCATATATTTGCTCTGTTGTTAGAAATAGTTGGTCCAAAAAATTCAAGTGATGTCGAGACCTTAGTAAACAGTCATTTTATATGTAAATTTATTCAATCATAATTCTCATCAGAAAATCAAAACGATAAATATGTATCACTGTATATCAAGACGTTTTGGTGACTCATGCGGGAAATGAAGGTGGCGTTACTGCAGAAAATGTACTAAACCGGCGTTAGTATTTACCATGAAAGTATAATGATAAAAATTTCATAGTTAAAAATTTGCCAAAGCGCAGTTGTTAGGCTGTTGCAAAACTAAAAAGTTGTTTGGGGACGTTTCAATTTTTAATTTAAAAAATTAGACAAGTATGATATTTGATAAGTTAAATACTCTGTATCAAAAGTGATTTTTTTTTTCATTTTCATGAAACCCATATCAGGATACTAATAATTAAAAATCCACGTTATCACGGTTTGTTCTGTGCAGTGTATCTATATATTATATCGTTTCAATTTTAAAAGAGAAAAACAATATTTGTATCATTAGTTGATTTTACAGACTTTAAATTTTTTAAAGTTGGTATAATTCTGTATTTGATTGATCTCTTTTATTTTTTCACGTTTAAAGCCAATAACGTTATAGAAGCATAACAATTGAAACTGTCGTAAACACATGTGTTTTTGTGTCGGTAAAGATTTTGGTAAGGCTGAATCTTTCGAAATTAATATTGATGGAATGATTATACAACAGACTTAACATATTTGTAAAGCACTCTGTATGCCATTTTTATAAGCCAATTGCAAGTTACTTGGAGCGTGTGTAAAATTTAAATTCAAATTACGGTATATTAAGTTTTGTTGGCTTAAATGCACAAGTCTTTAACATGTATGTTTATTATTTTAAACAATGTGACTTTATATGTCTATCACATGATGATATTCACAGTATTGAAAGCATGCTTTTCAATGAGGGCATGTATATCGCACAGTAGCGATGCTATATCCCCTTCGCGAGGGGAAATTAAAGGAACTGTTTACACTCACATATTAATTACATCCAAACCGTATCAGATGCGTATCCAAACCGTTCCTATTTTGAAAAACAAGGCCATCCAAACCTGTTCCGTTGTTCAAAATTAATCGACATAAACTGTTTATTTACATAATTTTAACATAAACTTCGTAGAACTTTACAGATTTTAAACACTTTTAAATAGATCTGACGATCTTTTTCCTGTAAAAGTAGACAATGTATGCCTTAAATAACACGAAAACTTTTCAAGAAGCAAACGGAACCACCATTTTCACTTTATCCAAACACGTCACTACCGGCGCGGATACACGACAGTGTGTACACACAAGAGATATTCCGAGGATAAATTCTTTGAATGTGTTTTGTCAGGTAAAATCATCCGGTAACTTGCTTTAATGCAAATAAATACTATTAAAAATATAAATGTTTTATCTACCTTATTGGATTTTCTTATGCATATTGACAAAAACTCAAGTGTCAAAGAAAGCTAATTTTTTTCAACATAAGAACTCGTCTAAACGAAATTCATACAAGCCCGTTTGTCGACACGTATTATGTTTCAATTTCAAACAAAATACTATAATACTTCCAAGAATTAAAATTGTTAGACTTAAATATGTATTAAACTAACTGTCAGTTGAAGAAAATAGCATAATAAACTAGAGAAATTGACAACATTGTCGTACCATTTTGTAAAAGTAAAATTTATCCTCTTATCCTAGGTATTGATCATATTAATTTTAGTGTAAAATTTCATTGTTTATTATGTGCCTTTATTCATAAGATTGATTTTCAACACGCCTCGTGTTCTGACGGATACTCCCAGTCTGGTTCAGGTGAATATGCTAATATGATATGTGAGGAGGTAAATTATTCATGCTTTAGTATTGAAAAAAAGATGGTGTTTTAAATGCATGTAAAATAAAACCAAGATTTCCAATAATGCAACAAGTAAAATGAAACCGGTTTATTAATTTTTTTCGATATCACGAGTACTGAGCCACGTTTACGGCACCAGCAATGCTAACAGTTTAGAACAACGCATTGAAAGTGTTATTATGCATGATGTTTGAAAATAGTTATATTTAGCAAAGAAATTGACTGACAATTGAAATGTTCCTATGAACATAAAATAAAACACGTACAACTGTGCAAACAACATAAGCCACTAAAGCGGGTATAGCATTTTTAAAGGGCTAATTGTTGTTAATGAGAGACATAAACCATTGAAAAAGCAATGCCTTCATACATGTATCTATCGAATATTTCAGTATTTTTTTCCTGTACTTTTTACAATGTTTTTTCTTGGAAATGGAATGGAATGGAAATGCGTTCATCCATGCTAGAATCTGCCATGTTTTTACAACCGGTTAGCTCCAAAACATACTTTTCAGCAAGGACTTAGGGATGTTGACATATTTTGAACACCGATTAATGGAATCCCTTCGCATTGATCTTGTGATAGACACTTGACCCAGTTAATTGGGTTTTTTTATGCCATGAAACGTATATTTTTCTTCTCAGTGACCTGTGAGATCTGTCACTTGTGCCCTGGCTTTAAGGATGACATGGTCTTCCTCGTATGCCTTCTTATCTTATATCTCTGACCAAGGTTTTAAAAATTGCCTTTAACTTCATTTCCGTTGTATCATTGAATGATTTTTAGTAAACCATCTTCCATAAAGATGGTTTACAGTCAAGTAATCATGTACCTGAAGTGGACTACAACAACTGTTAGCTGAAAGTTGTCTTTGAACATTAACTGAGTTGTTACGTCGTTCCTACATACAATATTCATATATATTAAATAAAGTACAACTACATTAACTTGTACACATACCCTGACCCTACAGGACTATTCCAATATTCGACACTACCATATGGAGCAAGTTCTGCCAGTCGGTAATGGACCAGGTGCTGAGAGAAAGTTACTAGCGACTGTAGAAGAGGTGAAAGTGAACTTAAATACGGAATAATTACTAACAATTGTAAAGAAACTGGACAAGATATCAACTGCAAACCTTGAGGAAAAGGAAGAGGATGTTCAAGTACTTGATATTACTTCCCCCCCCCCCTCCCTACATCAAAAGATGAGCTTATGCAAGCTGATGAATATGCATGTATATCATCAATATATCAGAGATTGTAAAATTGATAACATATTTAAAAAAAAATAAAGCTTTTGACATAAACAATGGTGATTGAATTAAACAGTTATTTAAAAATTAGATTTCGGAATTGACTCCCTATTACTTGCGCCTGCATCTTTTAAAAGGAGTAAATTAATAGCTGTAATTATTTTATACTAAGGTGAAATCAATAAGCACTATAAGAAGCGAAAGTATGAAGTCGTCAGTCAGACAGCTTCTCATTAACCTTTTAACAATCAACCTTGCCGAGGAGATCAATTGGTAAGGAAAGGAGCAAAACTAGCCTTCTCCAAGTTAAACTTAAATATTGCCTTGAAAGGTAAAAAAAGAAAAAAACCTAAATATTGCCTTGAAAGGTAAAAAAAAGCAAAAAACCGATTGCTTGTGTTTTTTTTGTTCATATAATAAATTGTTTAATATATATATATTGTAGATTATGGACACAAGCTTTTCGCTTTCGGAGTCACAAGACGACCTCCGCGATTGGTTCATAAACCCACCCATGTTGAACATGCCGGACACCGCCACAGAAGCAAATGGGATAAGGATTTCCCTTTATAAGACTTATAATATTGCATTACATTATTATACGCAAATTTTTTGGCATCCTCAGGTCGGAGAGGCGGCAACTACGTCTTACGGGACCCAGCGGAGAGCTCAATCTCTTCTATGAGTGTACTAACTTCCGGGGCGACAAAACCATCAATTTCACCCTTAGAAATAATGTGCTATACACCATAAGATGCATTGTCCCGACGAATTGTCTTAATCTATGATAGATATAGGAAAACTAATGCAATATCTTTTATTATACAAATACTTAGTATAACCATTTTTAAATCCATTCAGAAAATTCGATATAAAATTGGATCAAGCAGCTTTAAACTGCTTTTTTTTTTAGTTTTAAAGGGATCTAATTTTCCGGGTAGCTGCATGCGTTTCCTGGAAATCATTTCGTTCCACTTCCAATAAAATAATTGTTAAATTCTTCGTTTTTTTGGCCTTTCCACAACCTCTTCTTTACTTTATGTGTTTTTTAAAATCATTTCTCTCCAGCTCTTTGATTATCTAAATGTCATATATATATATATATATATATAATACGTGTTGTGTTCAAAATGATTTTTATTGCTATTCCTCTGAAACCAGAAAAGTTTTCAGATATCAAAATGTATTTACATTTAACTTTTTAGCTCTGTTTTTTTACTGTTATAATGGAAGATATCAAGAAGTCACTTAATTACTTAGAGACAATTGAGCATCAGATACTTGGGGGGCTTCACATAATAAAAATGAAGGGGTACATGATATAGAAAAAGTTGCTAGAAAATAGGAACAAGATTTTGAGTCTAAACAAGGAGGATGACAGCACTTCTTCTCTAGAGTTTGATGATACAGTTGATGAGAAAATTTCCAGCACAGCAACTGTTTCTGACTATCCAATGCCAACTGAAAGTGGATTTTAGTAGTAAAGTTATTGATTTGTTTCTGCTGATGATAAACGATGATACTAACAAGTTTGTTAACTTAGTGGTTTGACTCAAACTTCATGAAATATTTTTTTGAAAATATTAAGGATATCATTAGAGTTATACCGCTGTTGGTTGAAATAAGAGACAACCTAAGGAAAGGAGACCATGGACGGAGGGTGGAAAGAGGGTCAAGGAGAGAGGAAATGCCCGCTGGGAGGATCGTGCCCCGGTTTTTTTTTTCGTTGGTTTAATTTATCAGTAAACGTTATCATTCAAGCTGATATTTTTTTTGTTTTATTTCGTCTTAAGTATACAAAATAATTCCTTGTGGTAATCACCTTTTGGGTCTAAATTTGAAATTTCTATTTCATCACCCAAAGCGTAAAAACAGCTTTGTTTCCATGACAAAAATTGTAAGCTCCCTATCTCGCTTGCAGGTGTGCTTGAAACACATTTACTGTTTCTAAAACGTTCAAAATGTTTTTCGTTGTATATCGTGGGTAGCACATGACGTATATATTGAATGTATAAAAGGAAAGGAAACTAAAGTTTCGTGATTCTTAGGATGATTTTGGTATTTCTATGTTGAGTTTTGCGCCTTGCCGCCAAGAATTTGTGGAACAAAGAAAATTACACTTGAAGAAAATGCCAACATTTGTTTCTTCTTTCAAAACGTTTCACCAATGAAAAAAATTCTGACGAACATCAACTGTATCATTGCGCGTGTCCAATTAAAACAAGATACGATTCGCAATGTTGCTTGCTTTGATGTAGGAAAATTCTTGTCGTTAAAGGAGCCGGCTACGCAAGAACCTATTCTTAAACACGCGGACGTGCAAATAGTACCAAGCCAATTAAAGATGAACACCGCTCGTAAAGAGGCACCGTCACACAGGTACTTGTATATAAACCCTTCGATTTAAAGGAAAAACTGACAAGACATACTGACAACTTTCCAAGGACGTGATATCCGAATTCACAGAGAATTTTACCGCGATGCTCTTGAATTGGCAAACGTTCTAAGACTTCTTCTCTGTATTGTATCAACAACGGACCACTCTCGACATTTGATGGATTAGATTTTCATTAAATATAATTTGACAAAGGTATGTTACTTCATTATTTATGTAAACAGAATAATGCTGAGTGATTTTCTTAGAAATCAAGAGAAAGTATTTAAAATTGATTGTATATATGTCCTCACTTCAAAGGAGGGGTGGAGCCTTCATTTTTTCGGCAACTTTCATTTGCTATAAATTTGAATACATCATTGTGTAGGTATGTCATATGGTGTATATCTGTTTGAAAAAAATATGTCAACTTCCTGTCAAATGACAGATTTGGTTATTTTTGACGGAAGTTTGTGAACTAGTATTTGTCCCAGTTTTTTCATAACAGATACTTGAAATTAACTCACAAATTTTGATTAGGCATGTTACATATAAAGTTGAATTCATCATTTTACAAATAAAATGCCAAATTCCTGTTAAATGATAACTTCGTTTATTGTATTTTTGTAACATTAGGGATATCTAGTGAGCATTACTTTTATATTACTTTTTAATACGTACATCTAACAAATTATATCAGTGTTTACAAAAAAGAAAAACAAAGACGATTGTACAGGGGTTTTATTGGTTGTTTTTATTCATTACTTGTGTACTGAACTGTAGTTATTCTATCTTTAATGTGTTACAACCTTTAGCTACAGAACCATGAAACCATGAAAGACCGCATAGGTAAATCTAAACTGGCAGGACGTGTCTGTGTTTTAAAAAGATAAACGTAATCCTACACAGGGACAGAGCCAGCGGCGACCAGTAGTTCATTGAAAAAATATATATATATAATTTGGTAAACTGACATAGTTTGAACGAACTTTATGTTTAATTTAAAGTTAACCTAATCTTTCAAAATCTTTGATGATAAGACAGTTTTTTTCTTTCTTCACTAGTATATTTCCAATAATTTGTGTTACCCCTTTAGCTTTACACACACACGCTGTCTCCATGTTATTGTTCTGATCTTCGTCTTTACTTATTTTGTTCTTCAAATTTCCTTCAAACCACTTCAGGGATGTGGACATTTCCGTTCATAAAAGTGAAAAATATCTGGGGTCATCTGGGACTTCATCTAATGGTATAAGACCAGTCAACTCTTCTTTACCTTCATCGACATCTGAATAAATTATAGCGAGCGCAGCTCGCCGGCGCGCAGCGCCGGCGCGAAGCGAGCCCTACCGGCAAGGCGTGTGTGAATAGAAAATTCGGACTATAGTTGCACATTCATTCAACGGATTTTTTTGGCGTCAGTAAATCGGACCAGTAATGCATCGTTTTAATCGTCCCAGTAGTTCCCTGTAATCATGGCAATTTTTATCACTTCACACTCTCACGAGAATCAGCAAGACAAATTTAGACAGTAAAAACAATAACGATGTAAGCGACATACAGTCAATGTTACCTCTTAAGTTCACCTCAGTACACTTTCAATCAAAAATAATCGTGTGACGTCACAAACGTTTACACATTGATCCGATATATTTTTTCGGAGTCAGTAAATTTTGACCCACAATTCATAGTACCAATGGTTTCCAACCTCACGTTCCAACATCACGTTCTCCCGAGAATCAAAGTAAAACCTTTGGAAAGCTTATAAGATGTGTAATTTTAAGAACATCATGCTTTTTAAGTAAATAAAACAGTATACTTCGCATACTTTTATTTCTCAGGGGAGTTTTAAAGAGTAAGACGACACTTAACCAACGTCAGCTTTGACGTCACAATAAGCACTGATAAGGGGAAATTACTCTAATTGAAGTTATTATAAATCTGTTGAAATGACCAAAATCCTCTTAAAATCTTGCAAAGGCTAAGATAAAGAACAGCTGACGAATAAGGACATTTCTTCAGATACAGGAAACAGTTGTAAATTGCACTAATTTGGATGAATGCTCACAAATATTTTATTCACTATAATTACGGTAATTTCCTGAAACGTATATGTAGCAGCGCCTTTTTTTAAAGGGAGTGGGTGGGTGGATGGCAGCCTCATCCAAAAAATCTTTGCAAGCAAAATGAAAAATAAATCATGAAAATTCTAATCCTTCAGCTCTTTAGCAGTTCAATGGTTTCTTTATTTTCACTTCCATTTATTACATGCCGGGGGGGGGGGGGGGGGGGGGGGGCAACACCATGTTCTTTTAACATGATAAGCAAATATTTTTAAACGTAAATTAAAAATAAAATTAAACATTAATTATTTTTTTTAAGTAGAGGGGCAAATCCATGGTAAGTCGATTTTTTATGTATAAATTGACAAAAATGAAAAAAAATTTAGCATGGGGGGAGCTCTATGATGAGTTAAATTTTAGGCTATATGTAAGTTTAAGAAAAAATGTCTACTGCAAAAAAAAAGGGGGAAATCAATCAATCAATCAATCATAATCACAATCACTTTAAAAGAGGAGATGCAGTGCAATGAATATTTATATATTAAAATCTTTATTATTTACAACATTGTATCTGAGATTAAACTATTGTTCTACATATAAATAAATAAATTATAACAAATCTTATAAACTATGAATAATGAAAATTTACTGAAAAATAGGTATGTTTTATTTTTTGGCATTCAAATTTCACGTTGTTAATTTTATTTTATTAATTTATTATAATTCATTGTTTGATCACATGCTGTGCTCGCCCCAACGGTCGCACCGTAAAACATATTAACGAAATTCAATTAGTGGAAGACAAATGAGAAAGGAACTTTATACTGATTTTGAAATAGGTCATTCCGCGTAAATATGATTGTAAAATTATTATACAAATGTATGCGTGTATACTATACACACGGATGATAAAACATGCAAAACGCTGTCAACAAATATATAACGATTTCATTAACATGAATTACATGTATTTTTGTAAGGATTTTTGTCATGACTCATGTACATCTAAATCTGCGTTTTAAACATAGAATGTTTACACAAACTTATCATTTTATACTACAGGGTGTGTATTTATTTAAAAAAAAACGCGCGGATTTAGATGGGGGTGTCTATGATGTATATACAGGTAAAGTAGTTACTAAATACACTATTGTGACTCAAGTTTATACTTACGATCCGATAAATACCTAAATACTTTCCCCTGACCTGAAATTTAAAGTTTTTCCTTTTATTTCCAACTGAAGAGGCAAAGCTACACCCGTCCCGAAATATCTCTCACATTCGCGTGTATGGGGGTTTTCCGCCATTTTACGACCCTACTAATGAACGAAAATCCCGTGCTACCATGCAATCTTACCGTGTTAATGTGGTCGGCCTGCAAACAAGTTTACAAATGGTAACTACCATTGGTAAACATTGGTACCATTGGTATAATAATGGTGATTAAAAATACCGACGGTTACCATCTGAAGAACTGTGAACGCACCCACTGCCTGTTTCTTTACTTTTTTTGTTCAATTTTCGCATTATGATCATTATCTCTGTTTGCAAATTTCCAAATTATTTTTTCCTCCAAGAGCCGTTGAATACGAACCAAGTTGTACTAATCGAATGTCATTGTCGGAGTTGCATAATTTCTTCATTATTTAACAGAAAATTACCATGAAATATTTTAAATTTCATTTAAAAAAACTGAAAAAATACGCCATTTTGAAATAAGAGGCGGCCATCTTCAAAATGACCAAAAATTGAATTTTTTCTCTACCTTAGCCGCCACACTATTACAACGCAATTTTATAATGTCACAGGAATATGGGCAAAAGACGTCATGCAAGGCTTCTAGAAGATCAAATGGTTCCCTAGAGTTTAGGAGCCGTCGATGGATGCCTTATTCAAATTAAAGCACCCCAGGAAAAATATCATCCATTGTCCTTCCTCAACAGGAAAAAGGACTACTCTGTTATTTACAGGATTATATATTATATAATTCATTAGCAAATTTAAACACTTGGATCAATCGAATTCATTCAAATATACATGTAAATTATTTTAAAATAAAATAAAAGTAATCATTTCTTTTCAGGCTGTATGTGACCAAACATTGCGTTTCTAACTATTTTCTACATTAAAAAAATCTACAAAACAATATTAAGGTGACAGTCTTGTGTGACTACAAAACATGTACAAACTAAAGTATTAATTGGTCAAACTTTTAAGCAAAAACTTAGATAAAATTACACCATTGTAAAGGAGGGGGGGGGGGGCATACGTTATGACAAAATTCGTTCAAAACTAAAAAAATATTCATCATAGATTGCACAGTTCTGTAAAATAACAAATAAAAAATGCATATGCCTTTCCAAACCATTAATACTATTACAAATTATTATTTCATTAAATCAATGTCATAATCAATTTTGTATACGAGTTATCAATCGAAATTTCTGAGTAAGAGTTATCAATCTTCCGCTTCACTTCTTTGAAACCAACTTGATTTTTTGGCACAGGGGCCAAGCCCGTTTTAACATTAATTTCAGTTAAACCATAAATAAAGGGGTCGAACTCTGACCAAAATAAAAAATTACCAGCTCGCTTTAAAAGCCTAATAAATCATTTATTTCTAAAACACTCGCAATATGCATGTATTTTTCGGAAAAACAAAGTCTGAGATACACTCATGCCGAATTTCAAGTTGATGGGTCTTAAAATAGCGGAGATATACGTCATTATTCTCTCGAAGTCGCCAGTTTATTTTTACTCGGACATTTACCGGTCTAGGGCTCACGATGGGAATTTGCCTATGACAACAGCAGTATTGCAACAAGTCGAGAACCCTTCGCACTAATCTTTTAAAATTTTACATCAAATGAAAACGAGCAACATCTGGAGTAGGAATTTCCGATCTTTGATTTGGTATATCATCACATTCAATAGTTATTGGAAGTTCATATTGACAATCTTCATGCACTGATTGAACACCCAGTCCTTCGATTCTTCTTCCTGTCATAGTTGTAGTTCCTGAACTCGATGACAGAGAATATTGGGTGGAAGGGCCCTGAACATCCAGACGATCACAGAGTCTAGGAGAAATGAGTGTTCTATTGCTTTGATCATCCAGTATAGCGTAGACTTGTATGGCTTTGTTAGGATTTTGACGTAGAAACACATTCACTAACACTATTTTCCAAAAAGAACGTCCTAAAGAGGCTTTGTCACACAACACGGTACATTTTGAGGCAACGTTTTCTGATGTGTTATCCTCCCCGCCATTCTCACTGACAGTTGAATGTTGGTTTTCAAAAGAGTTCGTTAATCTGTCAACATGCATCAATGTTCTGTGATTATTGCTGCCACATTTTTCACATTTCACTTTAACCTTGCAGTTTCTGGACATATGATTTGTTGATTCGCAACACTTCAAACACATGCGTTTTTCTTTCAAAAACTTTCGTCGATCGTCAAGTGGCTTTGATAGAAACTGTCTACAACATAACAATGAATGTTCAGCTTTATGAATAGGACAGCGTTTCATTGTTTCTTGTTGAATACATGTTTTGCGGTTCCGAATACTGTCTCGTGTAAAATTACAAGTTACTTCCTTGTTTTCTTTGCAAGAAGATTTTTTTTTTTACTTATCAAGTTTAATTTGAGTTAAATGTGTTTGCTGTAAAGTCATTCATATTTCTATATAACATGCACAAGACTGATACAATGAGGAAATAAATTATTTAAATGTGAAAACATGCAGTTTTTCGAGCGTTATTTGTTTTAATTTTTTTTATTATGTTTTTTTTTCTCTCTGTTCTAGATTTTTCATTTCGGCTACGAGATGTAACCGTCACTGTAGGGCTGACAGAATCAGATGTGAACACTCCTTGTGGTTCCTATTCTGGTCCCGGTACTCTGTCACAGCTGGTCGTCATCGACTGTCCGACATTACCACAGGGGATATTTGTAAAGATATCCAAGGCAACCAGGGCTCTCACTCTTTTTTGAAGTTGACGTGTTTGGTGTATCCGTATTATTATTATAATTACTGATGTTTCAATGTATCACATCGGTAATTATTTTCACTATATAACAGTACAGAGGGGAATACATTGTTTAAAGTCAGTTTGTATCTATCGTAACAAAATATTTATAGGAAATGTTATTTGTTATTTGTCTCATCAGATTACATCATAAAGGGCACACGATACGACATTTTCTCAAAACATTTAGCTTTGAACAGGTTTTTTTCTCAAAACCAATAGTGTTCGGTATGTATGGTAACAGACTGCACACTCCCCAGAACGCTGTTGTCATGCATTGAAAGAAGTACTCCCTATGAAAAAATGATCAACATCTAACAAAATACAGAAAATATCCTTCTCAGTAGTACACAATTTTTTTTAAAACTGAGTAAAGGAAAATATAAAAATTCAGTCAAGGAAAAACAATAATTCTGAAGTATAAATGAAATTACAATTGACTTAGTTCGTTTTAATTGGTTGATTACTGGTCTGATATCTTTAGCTTAATGTTGCCGTATTTCGGTATATTTTGCTTATCCTGAGGAATCTGCTATTGCACCTTTTGATGCAGCTGGTATTATCGCATCGGATTTGATTTTAGTAGTTGTGCCAAGTCTTACTTTTATTTGCAATTATTTTTTAATAGCAGACTGGAATTTCTTTCTTTTTGTGTTTTTATTATTTATTCAAAACAGTATACATTTTAACTTTGTACATTAACTTTATATTTTTTTAACATTTGAAGAAATTAAAAACCATTATAATTAGTATGTGGTATGTGTTACAATATCGGTGTCATCCTGATTTATGGGGTCATTAAATAACAAGCCTTTTTTTCTTTTCTAAATAGAACATTAGACAGGATCTTTCTATATAACTGTTCTGTCCATTGTTAGAATTTGAGTTATCGTTCTTTAATTTTTGATTATTCATTTTAGAACTCTGTTGTGATTATCGGTTAAATTGCTATATGGAGCAAGCATTTTCTTTATGCTTCCTTCATGTTTTATACCAAGAAAAACATCTGATTTACAGGTTAGACTCAAGTGAACAAATAACTTCAATATGACATTCTGGCACTGTTTTTTAGGAAAACGCTGAGCCAATCGGCAGGTTGTTTTTGTCTGGGATGTCAACTAAATATTTTTCTGAACGCTAATCGCAATAAAAATACATGGTGTATGTGACAAGGTTATTATAATTAATTTTTATAAAAGTTTTGTGAAGTTTTACAAGTTACATTTCAAGAGTCAGTTGTGTGGAAAATGAAGCATGTTCAATGCTATAAAACAAAAAGAAATAGATCTTTAAAAACAATATTGAATTTTTGAGAAAACTGGTCGATTGTTATACAAGATAAAACTGCTATATCACTTGTATCTGTTCTTTTTTGTGAAAGTTATACTTAATAAAAAAATGTATTATATTTCACTAACAGCTATACTTGCCAAATTATGCAGAGTACTTTCACACACAATAATCAACTTGTATTGTTGACATACACAATAAATCCCGATATATGGACTATACTTGAAACTGTTGGATATATTTATGCCAAACATAACTACCATGTTTGTGCTCAGGTAAGAAATGCAAATGTAATTATCATTTCTGTACAATTTCAGTTCAAATCTTTACGGAGGTGTATTACATGTACTCCTGCACTACATTATTGTATTAAGCTTCAGCCAACCAAGTACCTTTCTAAAACGTAAATAACAATTCATCGGATTAACTCGAAAGAACACGTTTCTAATAAGTTAGCCTCAGGTCATAGTTACATTGAAATTTACCTTCAATTAAAACAGGCTACACTTTGGGAATTTCACAAATAGTAATATATTGTGTTCATGGGGTTCTGATAGTCTTTTGTTAATAGCGATTAAACTTCATTGATTACATAACTTTAACAAACGAGAGTTTTCTATAGTAGGTAATAAGCCATGAATTGATGTGAATACTTCGAACCTTGAAAACGTTTGCAAATTTCAGTCTTTGCATGATTTCTTATGAGAATATTTAATAAAAACAAGAAAAAAAAAACAGATTAAAGAGAGAGTGGCTTCAAATATTATGCAAACAGAACCGTGAAACAGAAGAACATGAATAAAGTATCACATCCTGTTGGCGACGTTGATCATTCCTTAAAGAGGATTTCTGGTCGTGTGCTTCCTGATCTAATATTCCCAACCCTTTAACGACAGTTGTTCTAGAGACTTCCCTACTATATTTAATTAATTTCTACAAAAGCAATGAGGAAAATCAATTTTTTCGCAAGTTATTAGATAACGCACTGCACTATAACTAGTATATGTAATATCTAGGCAGAGCAAAGAAAACAGAAGTATAGTCTATTTGTTTACATTTAGTTTTAGAATAAAACAGCATGGTTGGCTTTTTGGTTAGTAATACTATGAATGCAGTGGCATTTACAACAGTACAGCTTTGTTTGGTATCATTTACCGAAGGAGCGACATCCGCGGTTGTTCCTGGTGAGAGGTATCGTGGTCCCGTGGTACGGGTGGTGGGGATGATTGGACAACAGCAGTGTGTCCGGGAATGTAGACACAGACCCAAGCTGTGTCGGGGAGTCAACTACCAGAAACAGGAACTCCTTTGCGAACTCGTGTCGGCCAGCAACGAAACGGAACCCAAACTTGATTATTTTCGAATTGAACTCGATCAGGTAAGTTCTGTCTTTATATTTTTCTCCCTTGATCAGGTAAGTTCTCTCTCTCTTTCTTCCTCTCTCTATTTGTCTCTCTCTGTCCTTAATTTAAAATGTGCCTTACATGATGCACAAATAACATTTATATAAAATTATTTGCTCTGATATGCAAAATGTTGTCTTTGTCTATATATGTCTCAAATTTCGAGTCGGAAATGAGATTTAATGCAATGCCATATTGCATAATGATTATGTCATTGTAACAAATAGTATACCTAATGTACAGTGTACTTCGATGTTGACAGTTTTAATTTTTAAAAAGTACAAATTTCAAATGTGATATATGATCATGGTATCGCGAAAAATCACACTATAAAACAAATCGCAATCAATTTCAGCATATGATGTTCAATTAGGCGTGTTTTGCATAGCAAGTGTTTGCGAGCGTTCTGATCACTTTTCATTGGATAGAGGAAATATTAAGGAAAGCTTCAGATAACCCGTTTATCTTTACAAGGTCCCTGTCTATCCCTTTTCCCTAATATCAACTACCGTGATTCTCTTGTAGACTGGCCATGTTCCAGATGAATGCATGTCATGCTCTACTGACGATCTGTGTGTGACGCTCTCCAGTAAAAAAGTCCATTGTATTCGTGGTCAGTTTACTTCTTGTATTTCATTACATCACTGCGCACTTATTGAGTTCATTCAATACATATATTTATAAAAACAATATTAAACAGATTGTTGTTGGTTTATTCGGTAAGTGTATTAGATCCTCTATTTGATTCATATAATCACAGAAACAACCTCACTAGAGTCGGCATTCCAAGCATCCTTTTACAGTTTCTGCTCTTAAAAAATAGTGTATATGTAACATTTGACAGACATTCAACACAGAAATTGCCTTAAGTTTTTAGAATGTATCAAATGTAATCCAAGAAACAAATCATCTTTTTAAACTCTAGATTATATTCACATTGACTTACTAACATATACAGTACCGATCAGATCAGGCCAAATAAAAAGGCTAGGCCCTTGGTTTACTTCCGGGTTCTACTAGAGTGGAACTAGAATATACCCAAAGTGAATCCCGATCAGAAGTAGACCCCTAAAGTAGACGTTACATGTGTATTTGGAATATACAAGGGGTGGGATTAACAGGCAGTAAGATAATTAGACGAAAGACGGGTCTGCTTTACATTTCAATGTATAAAGAGTACTCCAAAAGCAAACTCCGAGAAAACCTAAAGTAAATCCCGAGTGCACCCAAAGTTAACCCCATCTGGACACAAATTTTCAAAAAGTAAACCCGGAATAAACGCCAAGTAAACCCATAAAGTAAACTTAGGATTTAGTAGAGATTCACAATTGTGTTAGGTTTGTTTGATCGGTACTGTAAATACTTTGATTATCATACACATTTCATAATACCAATTTACGTTTTCTCTGTAATCAATTGTTGAATAACGACATCTTTATCAAAAGTTCACACCTTCCTAACGAAACAAATATATACTTATAATTTAAGACATTTTGCAAATAAGCTATAATACATGTATGCCTGCAACAGAGTCACTGCATACACTTTGGGATTTCAACATTTGTATGATGTCTGTAAGCTAGAATTGAATTTTAACTGATTAGTAATTATTTTGAAATTAATCGAAAACCTACTTTCGTTTTCAATAAACAAACCCAAAAAGCAAAAATGAGAGTAAGGTGATTGACAGGCTTTGGCGGATCCAGGTCCGCGCTAGTTTGCATAAAAATTAATATATTCTTTCAATGAAATGAAATTACATGTGTATGTAAAGAATTAATATATTTATTGGCAACTGATTTAGAGTATACATAGAAGTTAAGATTTGTCAAATGTTGAACAAATAAAATGAGTTAATTCGTTTATTGAATGCGCAATTTTAGTTTTGATGGATGGAACGCCTGCGAAGCGCGACCTCTGGTGAGAGAATGGGATAGAACTTTCCAGAACGGTGTAACCAAGAACGCGGGTTGACTAATTAACGTCATGGCGAAAAGTGTAGGATGAGTTTATCATGCATTGCGGGGAGATACCTTGTATCGAACGTCTGTGGTTAATACAAAAATGTTACTAAATAAAATGGAAATATTTAAAGCGAATTTAGTTTTGATGGAAAAAAACTTTTCAGAACCGTGAGAACGAGGTGACCCTAGAACGCGGGTTGACTAATTAACGTCATAGTGGAAAGTTTAGGGACGAGTTACTGACGACCTTGGTTGAAAATATGCATACAAATATGTCTACTCTAGCGATTTTTTTTTTTATTCATACATTATTATATAATGAAAGATTGGTAGTAAACCTTTGACATTAATTTGTAAACAATGAACAGATTTGTTATGCATAAAACGGGGAAGTTGATTAAAGAATGAAAGGGGGGAAGGGGGGGGGGCTCCCAATTTTTTTTTTATAAAAACATCTTTTATCTGAAATTTTTATTTGGAATAGTGATAAAAATTATAATGTTATGTTAACTAAAAAACAAAATGTAAAGATACGACGCACTAAATACCTACTCACTGGTTTGAAATTAAAAAAATTAAAAAGTCTTTTCAATCCTGCAACAAAACAATTAAGGTTACGTATATAACATCAATTTCAGTTTAGATTTTTCATCCCTGTCCGCTCTTCTGAATATCCAGCCATGCAGTTAAGTTTTTTATTTTTATTCTAAAGAAAAGGTGAAAAAAAAATCGGACACAATATATATACATGTACAACAATGAACAAAAAATATGGTTCAACATATTTACATTGTATCATATTTATGTGTTAATACCCGCGCTTGCGCGGGATATCATCTAGTAATATACTCATTGTTATACCAGTCTTTCAATCACTGAACGTGTTGGTTTTATGATATATCAAAAGAGTTAGCAATTGATCTTTAAAGCTAATATAAACTGCACTTTATTAGATAATGCAAGTCCCATTGATTGTACATCACTTCACAACATCAACTGTGGCCTGCCTAGTGGACTGTACAGAGTACGTCTACCATTTCTAGGTCACGTGACAGTTTTCTGTGACATGGAGAAAGATGGCGGGGGATGGACAGTAATGACAAATTTTAAAGATTTTTTTTAGTTCTACTAACACGTATTTTTATTACATCAAGAATAAAAATTTATGTTGTAATATCTCATGTTTATTTATTGCACGTTAACGACGTATTTAAAAAAGGAAATAAAACAAAATTTACAAGTTACATTATCATAAAGAACAAAAATTACTTTTCTGTGACACGTTTATTTAAGGTGTTCCAACGTCGTCAAGATGGTTCGCAGGATTTCTACCGAACTTGGACAGATTACAAGAATGGATTTGGAAATTTGAGCTCTGAGTTTTGGCTAGGTATGTATGTCTTATGCTTTGGCTAGGTATGTATGTCTTATGCTTTGTCTAGGTATGTATGTCTTATGTTTTAGCTAGGTATGTATGTTTTATGCTTTGGCTAGGTATGTTAAGGTATATTTCATCTATGTTTCTAACCACTGTCTAATTGAAGTTTTACCGGTTTACAGATTAGATGGGACCAACGTATGTAATATATTTGGCTGGTGTGAAACTAAAAATTGAAAACTTTGTGATAGCGCAGAGAGCCCAAACTGAAATATTAATTTTATGATAATATTATAATGAGAAATAATAATGCATTGACCTTCATTTCAACAATAAAAATACAGCTCTTTCAATTAAATAGGTAGTCACATTTTAAAAAGCTGTATTTTGATTGTTGAATTGATGGTCAATGCATTATGATATATCACGGAAATATTTAAAAATATAGTTTTATATAATGAAAATTTGAATTTATTAAATCATATGAGTCGCTAAGGCTTTTTGCGATTGCTTTTCGTCAGCTGTCCTGTGTTAACAATTGAACATTTCTAATTTACTCGACCCTTAGAACCTAATTGGCCAAATCTTTACATTCTCAGTATGATGCATCTTTGAGGCAAGGGGAACATGAGTTGTAAATTGAAAGGTCATATGAAACGATATCCTGACCAAATCGTGTTTTATATGGGAATGAGTTCATTAGATTTAATATTTAAAAAGATTGGCGTTGTTTTGTTTTGTTTTTATATTTTATGCAAAATATCAGCGCTAAAGTCGATCAAAATTACTAAATCGGGAAAAGGAACATCGACATACGTGGCTTACCTCCCTTACTGATACCGTCAGTAAGACCAAATCGCCTTATAAAGCTTTGTAGAAAATAAAAACATCCATGTCATATTCCAGTAGATAAAAGGAAAAATATTATTTTATCTAAAAACTTAATTATACAATAATCAACAATGTATATTCTCTCTCAATAAATTAAATAATATGCGTTTATATTTTTTCCATTTGGCAGCGTGTACAATTTCAGTTTAAAGACTGATGAATAAGTGATTTTCGTTATTGATTTACATGCAAATATATGCATGTATATATGCTTTGTTTCAATAGGTTTTAATGAAATTGTCAAATTCAAAGAAAACCGATCGTTTATCCTTATTTGCACGTTCCTGTAATTCACTATGAATTCTTTTTTTCTCCTAAACAGCTTATATGCATCATGCTGCCCCATTCGCTTCACTGTTAAAGTCTGTGTTTCCATTTCAAATTGACAAATATGTTACCATTTAATTTAATTGTTTTTATTTGAAGAAACAATTCTTCAAATGTGTTGATTTTGAAACGTGTACTAGTATGTGCGGTGTGTTGATTTTACAACGTGTATTTGTGCGGTGTTTACGCACAGACACCTTCTATCTCCCTTTCTTCCGCAATTTTTTCTTTCGTTCTTTTATTATTTTTGATGCTTCTTCTAAAAAAAATCTGTTAAAAATCTACAGATTCACTCAGAATTAGTTTTATCAAGCGATTCAAGCAACCGATTTATTTTACAGGTACATTTTAAATCCCCTTGCCACATTTCTGCGATCAAATTTTTAACACGTTAAAAACGTGTGCACAAAATATTTTTTCTCAAGATATTGCTACATATCCATGACTCTGAAATTTATAGGCCAGATTAATTAGAATTGATCAATGGATCTAATTCTTAAATTGAAGAATATTATTGCGGCATTTTACAGCCGTTTTTAAATAAAAACGATACGCATTACATAATGCCTCAAACATTTTCATGGGCCTGTTTTATACTTTTTAAGTGACAAAATAAATTAAATGAATTAAAATGCTTTAATTCTCTTTGAATTTAGCTCAATTATTATATGTATCGAGGGAGTAAACGATTTTTCTGTTTAAACGTTTTAGAATTATTTATTAATGGTGGAGCATTTTCTTTTGTTAAATTTTCTCTTTATAATTTTCTCTGTATTACAGGGTATTCATCATGATAAATAAGTGATATAACTCAGTTTAAACGCTGATAGTCTTATTCTCTAAGAACTATATACAACTACGTCATGAACCATATACAACTACGTCATCTGTAATACGATATCAGATGATTTCATCTGTAAAGAAAAAACTCATTCATATATTATATAAAACATGTAAACTAGCCATCTTTTTGCCAGAATTGTAGGTTTAATTCAAAGTCTATCTGAAATAATTTGAGCAGGGGGTGATCATTATTACAATATTTTTTTTTAAAACTTTATTAAATATTGATATGAGATTCCTATATATATCTTATTATGGTCTATATTGACCTTTACGGCACGTTAACCTCCTGTAAAACGTCTAACTGCCCTAATTTTCGTTGCACTCAGGCATTTCTGTGTTATATATATTTGTATTGCCAGGCAATGACAAACTACACCACCTGCTGAGTCAGGGGACGTATGAGATGAGGATGGACATGGAGGACTTTGACAACCAGACACGTTACGTCAAGTACAGCAGTTTCAACGTAGGAGACGAATCAACCAAATACACCGTCACGTTGTCGGGCTTCTCGGGAGATGTTGGTGAGAGATTGTTTTCGTTCACTCAAAAGTTTCTCAAAGCTTTTTTAAATATTGTTACATGTGTCTGTTTTACTATCATCTGATGGTATGCATATTATTATCGATGACTATATTTTGTAGGTAACTTTTATGTGAATTATCATAATTTTATTTTTCACAAACTCCTAAATTTAAAGTAAGTTGTGCTTTTTAAATGTAAATCTTGTTTAACTGGGTTATAATCAACTTTGCAGATGACTGTTTCACAGAGGAACAAGAACCAGTCAACAACATGATGTTTTCTACTTGGAATCAGGATAACGATGTCTCAATAAATCACTGTGCAAATCAGTTCAAATCTGGCTGGTGGCATAATAGCTGCCACTGTGCCAACCCTAATGGCCTTTACTTGTGGGGAGAGAACACACAGGGAGCTCGGGGAATAACGTATAAATACTGGAGGTCTCAGAGTTATTCACTGAAGTACGTCCACCTTATGGTTAGAAGGACTGACTAGCAAACAATGATACGTTACTGTTGCAATTTCACTGGTTTTGCACTCTTTTTATTGATATTTTACATATGCTTTCGTTCACCTTATGGTTAGAAGGACTGACTAGCAAACAATGATAGATTACTGTTGCAATTACACTAGTTTTTGTACTCTTTTTATTGATATTTTACATATGCTTCCGCATATTTTCGATACTGAACTACATAAATGTCTTTACGTGTATTTTATTTGAATACAGATTAATATGATTATATAATAACTATATTTTATCACATCTTTATCTCTATATGCAGTGGATATCACTCTTGTAATAAATTTTTGATTTTACCCTGTGTATTCTTACTCAACATGACGTCATAGTTAAACATTACGTAGTTTAATCTTACCATGATTATTAGTTTACACACGTACGGTTACGGCACATGTATATGTATAGCCAGACGTGCCAAAATGTTCAGTCATTGTTACCGTAAGGTATCGTGTACACGGGTAGCTATATGTGGTTGTTTAATGTTTGATAAGTTGGGTTAATGTGTGGAATGACCGTATTCAAATGCTAGTCATCATGTTTTAAAATGTTGGAACAACTGTATGAAAATCCTAGTATATACTATCTTAACAGTTTGTTAAAGAACACCAATGCTTGGCCAGCTGTGTGTTAACATTTTTATTATCCCCTCGCGCAACTTGCTGCGAGGGGGATATGGCATCGCTGCTGTGCGTGTGTGTGTATGTATGTGTGTGTGTCCATTGTCAGCTCTTTAGCAAAATTCCAAGAAAACCCTCTAATAAATATTCATTAAACTTTAACACTTCTTTGGCATAGTAAAAGGATAAACCCTATTGATTTTGAAGTCAATTGATTCAATATTGTTTTTAAATTATCGTAAAAAAGCGAAGTTAAAACATGAATTTTATATACGACGTGACAATAGACATTTCCGGTAATTTTATGTACAACTTTAAGTAAATCGCTACCGTATGCAGTTCAAATCAACATCTTGATATTTTTGGGATTCTAATTTAAGGTGGCTCTATACACCACTTTTTGATGACGCAGTACGCAAAAAAGTAAATCTGGAAACATGCATTTCCGGTACTGGCTGATTTAAACTGAGGTGAATTGTATGGGAACCGCTATTTTGAAAAATTTGTTAAATGGATAGATTTAATTTGATAATTGGAAAATTCATTACTTACAAGTAATGTGGTTTGTGACACCTTCACGTTGTGTGGTATTATTTATCAAAATAAACAATAAAATCAAGTATAAATTTTTAAAGAGTTTCTTTAGCATCATCGATATGTTACACCGTAGCGCAGTGGATTAGTGGATTCACTACAAACCATTAGGTCATGAGTTCGATTCCCGTTGAGAACAATAAATTTTTTAACTTTCCAAAAACTTCTAAAACGTATTTTTTGGTTGAATACCGTGAAAGAAAATTCTAAACAGGTGAAAATATTTCAATTATAATATACTTTAATGCACATTAATATCGACATCTAACGGGGATGAGAGGGTTGCTTTGAATTTCTCTCAGGTTGGGATACATAAATCCTATTAGCCTAGTCAATGTTCCCCTTTATTTATTTGACTTAGTTTTGCATTAAAGCGAATATATTCACTTATACAGGGCAAATTCTATAATGAAATATGTATGTATTTATCATTCCAACATTATATTTAGGAAATTTTCTTCAACTCAGAAATGAAAAGTCCTCAAGGTGTTTGGGTCTTGAGACTTAGGAACGATAACCCTTACATGAGGAACTTTCATACCAAATAAAATTAAAAATATTTTTTGTGTTTATTTGCAATGGTTTTCATTCAATTTTTTATGTCACATTTATTAAAATACATTTTCTTATAACATCAAGCAACTTTTTCAGATGAATTGTCAACAGAGTAAGAAAATATGAAAAATATGTTTTGGGGAAATACTAAAAAAAATTGCAATAATAACATTTTTGAATGTTAAGAAGTGATATATATATTTTTTTTTGTGTCCGAAGGAAATATCCATCATATGACAAAATAATTTCTCTCAATTTGTTGATAGCTGTCTTTTTAAAAAATATTTTACAAAAACGCGAAAAACATTAAAAAATTCTTTTAAAATACCTATAGTATCCCTATCGTCATTTTAATATTTGATAAGTATATGTTTCTATTGAAAATTAGAATAAACTGTGGGTGTATAGAGCCACCTTAATAACGGTAAAATATAACCAAACGTTTTGTAGTATTGGAGGGTTAGAAGATTGCCCATAAGTAAAAGTTGAAGCGGGCAAGATATTAAAGTCATCCGATTGCCATCGAAACAAGCAGTCGACTTTCGGACAAATTTTCTCGTATTACTTACATTAGAACTAGTCCAAAATTCAAAGGAGTCTTCGACAGATATCGCACATTTATCACGCGAAGATTGTTTCATAATGTTTAATAATGGCTGCATATCTACTACTATGGGTTGACATACCACAGGCAACTAGAATTGTCCATCAGAGCAGATTTCAGATCGCTATATCTTCACTTTCGTTTCATAATATTTACGGATCGTGTATGTATGCTTATATAAAAGTGAATGTCACTTAATGAATCTAAATAATTTAACTTTAGAGCATATGTGTACATATGTTTAGTTTCTGCAAGGAATAGGAAAACTGTAATCACGTACATGTAACCCCCCCCCTTCCCCCCCCCCCCCCTTAATTTATACACCACAAAGCTTGGGTATGAGGATATAATAGATATAATGAATTCAAAGTGGTTTTTAGAAATAGTTGTGTCATATATATTTTGATCTAATGAATTTTGATCTTAAAAATGTACATGCATTTTCCTAAAAAATGCATTTCCCCCTACAACAAGTCATGTCACGAGGGGATGCTTCGCGTCGCGGTGCCCTTGTTTCATTTTGAAATATATAGAGTTTTGGGTCATATCTATTCATAAAGTATAGGCAAAAAAAAAGTATTGTGTATGCGTCAAATGTCGAGTACAGTCAAGTGGTAATCATTGTTTTTCAAAACCAATAGGTTTCATTATGTATACTTTCTTTGATGTCTTTCATTGGTATCAACATCCTGCTTTTTTATTTAGTTTTTTTTTTCTTGTAAAATGTCGGGTCGACATTTGTCGTTCGGAAAGAGTGTTAGTATACATGTGGAATACGGGGGGGGGGGTCATTTTTTATGCACAAGCAAAGAGAGATAACTCAAATTTATGTAACGGTATTGACTGGTCCTCTGTTATTGGAGCTCTTTTACATTAGAAGTCAGTATCTGTTACCCAACTGAATAAACGCATGTTTTCATATCTTCACTCTCTTCTTTCCAGGTAAAGTGACAATTGTTTACCCGATCTGCTCGTGCCTTGATTGGAGTTAAATACCAACTTCCCTGTAAACATATGCTTAATAATTTCTTTTATTTTCTCTGACCATAGTTGGGAGTTTTTAAAGTCAGATCATACAGAGTGTCCGCACTTTAAAATAGATAGGAGATATTCTTAAACCAGCCGTAGAAATTTCTCCACCGAGAAGTTCTTGACCAAGAACTGATGAAAATAATATGAATGATGTTGAGACAGAAAGAGAAGCAGACATGATATACCAAGACTAAAGTCGAGTACAAGTACCAAATACAATTTAATACTGAATTGTATTCAATTGTTTAATCATATCATCGTATTTATATCATGCCTCCGATATATATATATATATATATATATATATATATATATATATATATATATATATATATATATATATATATATATATATATATATATATATATATATACACACACACACACACACACACAAAGGTCTACAGGTCAGCTGGTCTTCAATCTAGAAATTGACCCAAAGGGTCTGCAAGTGAGGACATCTTCAATGAGAGTAAAAAGGCTGCACCAAAAAAATATCGATCCCTTCAGAACATGAGGGGATCAAGAATAGAATAATTATTAAACGTTAACATCGTTATGTAAATGTAACATGTACCTCTTGACATTTTGAAGAGTAAAACTTCAAGTACATAGTGCAGGGCGGTTGTCTAATATATGTGACCCGATGCAGGACGGTTGTCTATTTTACGTTACCCGTTGCAGGGCGATGGTTTATTCTAATTCATCACTGTCAATGTCATTACGCAACCACATGAGATAGCGCAAGCTCATCTGACTTCAGTGTGCGGCTATATTGGCTTCAGTGTGGATGTTTCTTACCATATGTTTGGATTTATAAGCATTGTATTTTTTGTAGCTTTAATAAAGGGATATTATATCTATTTCTAAGACATGGCCATGGGTCATCAGAAGTTAGACAAAATGTCTAAAGAAGATTAAGTATTGGAGTATAACAAACCGCCGTCTACTAGTTAGCTGGACTGAGAAAGAAGCATTTAAATGCTTTGTCATCGCTGCAATATATAATAAAACAAGACAAAGCAGTAGAAATTAGAAGAATTAGAAATTAGAATAACAAGGACATATGTCTGAAAAATAGATGGCACCCAAAACATACCAGAAAAACCACGTTATATATAGTGGAAACCTAGAGAAGACGTATGCCGTTGTGCATAGAAGAAACATTCCTATAGAACGCATCAGGCGTTTGATGAGTCTTGACCAGGGCTTGCTATTCAGATGGAGGGAGAGCGATTATGACAACATGGAAGGGAAGATCACTCTGGAAAGGTTAAGCAAGCTTAATGTGATAGCATCAAACATATTTCTGTATGTAGTTATTCGTTTAATTTATTTTATTATCTGTTTTTGTTAAGCATAATCTTAATTTTAAATAACCACCAGTTACACTGCGCAACTGGATTGAGTTGGCTGAGTAAAGTCTTTTTATTAGATTTTTTTTATTCTTCAGTTCCTCTTAATCGCAGTCTTTCAATAGTTCTCATTGTCTCTTGTGGGAATCTTTCTCTTTCTTTAGAGGAACAGGTATCTCTGTCAGTCTGTAAAAAAATTACCTCAGAACTTGAATTGTTTTTAGAGAAAATTATATGATCATTATAAAAGGGTTCACAGACCACTCAACCATTTGAAGCAATAAATTATTCCTGAAGTTTTTTTTATTAAGGATCCTCGACACCCGGTGACTTATACTTTTTATAACAGTATGTCACATCATAACGATTTTAATGCATTGTGAAGCAATTAATTTGCCATCATAATGTGTCTATCTCTGTGGAGCAATGGGTGTAGCTTCGATTTACCGACATGCAAATCGCGAGTTCGAATACCGCAGGAAATTTAATTTTTATGAGTAGCTGTAAAACTTAAGTTGATTCCCCCCCCCCCCCCCCCAAGTTAATTTTTTTTCAGTCTTTGACAAGTCGATAACATATATATATGCTAAATATCCAGATCTTTAAATAATTAATTCAGAACAAACATTCTGAGAGTATTGCATAAGCAATACACGTCCCCTACCGGTTTGTGGAAATTGTGAAAACATTGCACTGTTATGCAGAATATCGAACTCGAACATTAAAAAATTGGAATATAAAAAATTAATTTTCTCGAAAATATGTCAACCAGACGCTACAAAAGTGTAAACTTAATCTGTAGTTTGACATTCTGAAGCTGTTCAGCAAATTTCATGTTATTCCTCAAACGCATAAAGGTAAGCTTTCCATAGTATTTCTTTTAACCTCGCAACAAGGAGAAAAACTACAACAAACGATGGTTTAAACAGTTTATTTACAAAATTATCTTCACAGTAATCGAACAGAAAAAATGCAAATCAAAAAACTGGCAGAATCACATATATTGGAAATATGTAGTAAATCTGAAAATTTTTTTTTTATTTTTTTACATTTTTTTCTGTTAAATTCAAGCAAGTAGTTTCTTGTGTATGAAGAGAGCAAAATTACACTGTTTTCAAAGGCATGATTAACATTCAAAACAAAAATGAATTTCTGTTTTACAATATGTTTTACTTGTAGATTTAGTAGAGATTAGTTTGTTCATGTGATAAGAGGACATAGTTGCGATTTTATTCTCATTATTATCAATCCTGAGAGTGTTGTCATTATCAATCCTGAGCATACAGACATAATGAGAGTGTTATCATTATCAATCCTGAGCATATACACATAATGAGAGTGTTGTCATTATCAATCCTGAGCATATAGACATAATGAGTGTGTTCTCATCATTATCAATCCTGAGCATATACACATAATGACAGTGTTATCATTATCAATCCTGAGCATATACACATAATGAGAGTGTTATCATTATCAATCCTAAGCATATACACATAATGAGAGTGTTATCATTATCAATCCTGATCATATGCACATAATGGTTGTGATCTCATCATTATCAATCCTAAGCATATACACATAATGAGACTGTTATCATTATCAATCCTGAGCATATAGACATAATTCGTGTGTTCTCATCATTATCATTGCTGAGCATATACACATAAGGAGAGTGTTATCATTATCAATCCTGAGCATATACACATAATGGCTGTGATCTCATCATTATCAATCCTAAGCATATACAACATCTTAAAGTTGGCCAATGCTATCACAATCACTCCGCCTATACAACTTCCTGAGAAGAGCAAATCCTCCATCGATGAGGCACCGTGCGTGTCCGGGTATCTGCATCTTGAACTCTATTCTGTTGTGTTGCTTTGTCATTACTCGCCACATGAAATATTCAATAACACACTGGTTCTTATTCTGGCCACAGCAGTTATCAGCGTGTATTGTGCATGACGTTTCGCCCGAATTGTGGTTTTGTAAGGCCCAGTCCAACATAGAAATCACAGAGTCTGATCCATGCACTTTGTTTCCATCTGGTCCGATAGTTTCAATTTCGTTTATAAGAAAGTTCAGTTGTTTTGGTTCTCCATCGAAGCGGACACAAAATATATGGACTTTTCGAAGTGTCTGAAAGTACAGGGGGCCCATTTGCCGCGAATGATGAGGAATGCTTACATTCTGACTGCATGAAGTCAAACGTGTAATGGACGAATCTATTTGTCTCGGGACCTTTTCACACAATCGTTGTACACTTTCCTTTCAGCCTGTGCATTTGTGATGTGTTCCTGCATCTTTCTTGCTGCCTCCAACTTTTCCTCCTCTGAAACTGCATCTAACACACTTTTTCGAAGTTTTTCACAAGTGGCACTTGCATCGTCCCTTGGTATAATATGCGGAAGACACTGGTTCCAGATGTTGCAAAATGTGGAATACCGCACATGTCGGTCGTTCGGATAGCTTTCAACATATTTCTTGTGGACGTCCTTCTTCGTTGTATCGGATGGAATGTATATGGGAGAGGTGTCATCTCTTCTTTTTGGGGCAGCTGGTTGTGGCAACCCAAAGTCATCTGCATAACTAGAGATGAACTGTACAACTAACTTAATGTCATCATATTGTAGCGAATGACTGGGTTTCTTTCCTAGGTTCCCATGCTTGCGTGGTGTTACTCTATGTGTATTCTTATGGGTGATAATATTATGAAGAAAGTGCTTCCCTATATCATAGACAAGCAGGAACGTATTTCTGCAAACCTTTTCCCCGGAAAACATGAAAGTATGCCTGGAACGTATTCTTTTCTTTTCCCGTTTTGTCGTTTCTTTGCAGCTGTCCACAAGCGATCCCATGATGTACATGTTTTTTTCTTCCTTTGACATTTCTCTCATGTTTAGGATGTGCGAGTACAAGTATCATCGCTGAAGATAGAAACGCACTTGTTCTTACAGCCGCAGCTACGAATCTTTACCTCTCTGATTTTGAACAGATCAGGATCATCATGGGGTAGAAGTACATTCTCAATGGCTTAACAATTATAATTAATACTCAGAAGAAAACTGCGAACATTAAGTACATATAATAAACTGGTTTTTGTCCTTATTACATTAAGAATATATACATATTAAATCCGTTATTTATGATTTCTTTTCCCAAAGCTTGTTTAATTGTTGTTGTTTTTTTTTAATTTTGACATATAAATTAATGTGCAAAAAGATTCACATTTTAATTTCCTGACTAAAAAAAATGTTGGTAAATAGTTCATAATTGTTATATTTATAGATTAACCAAATATATTAAAGGAAGAAATAAATTTAAAATGCTACTGAAGAAAACAAAATGCGATGTCGCGGGGATTTGAACACCCGATAACAAAATGTAACGTTCACAAGTTGAACGACCTTTTTGTATCTTTTATTTCAAGTAGAACGAACTAACCTTCTGCGCCACGGACTCTACGATTACCGAAGGAAACTAATAGTGTCATATTTTTGCAAACTATCAACAACTTACAAAGAAGTTTGCCTTCTTACTTTAAAACACATTTTTTATCTACTCATTTTACCTTAAAATACCCTAAAAGTACTATTCTTAAGGATACAAATGCTTGTAAACCATCCAAATACACAGACAATTTTCATGCAGAAAGTTCGTTTAGTTCAAACATTATCAAAATACCGGCTTCGGCTGATTTTGTGCATTTTGTATAACAGATACACATTACTTTACTTATATAGCATATATGCAGATGTGTCTGAATCATTATAGAATGTTTTAGCAGGCTCACAATTCTATGTATCATACTTTTTTAAGTTGGTACAAGACGAAATTATATATTTAAATAGTTTTATCAGGATATATCTTAGCATTTGTTTGTCTATTTAATAATTTTAAGATCAGTAATTACAGTATTAGTTATCCTGATACTTTTGTCACTGTCACGTTGGCTGAAGCCTCACAGCAATCGGCATTTTGTGTTGGAATTTTGCACGGTGTTATAAAGACACATACAGCTCATGGTGAAATTTGTTGTGCTTGACAGCACATTTGTGATTCCATATTCGGTCCCATCTCCAGGCTTTTGTCTTTTCTCCGATGTTTTCAGCACATATATTTTCTGTTGTGCACCTTGAATCTGAAATGATTTGTTCAAAATTGAAAGTTAATTTAAAATATTGAATATTTCTGGTAATGATATGGTAGCTCGAAATCCATTTTTGGGAGTTGATGTTAATCAACTCTCCTATGCAGTTACTCAGACAAACCGAAAGTGAAACAGTGTTTGGACCTCAGCACAAATCATCGCTGCTGACAAGACTTAGTTCTTGAAAATAATTGATAAACTCGATGTAATGTATGCTAAAGCATTGTTTTTCAAGGAAACTTATTTATAAATACATTGAAAATAGTCAGATTTTAAATGGTACGAACAATTTATATATTTTTTGTAGTCGTATGTATTCCTACGCCAGAGTTCAATATAGTCTCGTTCAACTTGACGCTCGGCTGTCTCCGTAAATCTCCGACAAGCATATAGTCTCTCTTGCTTGTCGGAGATTTACGGTGTCAGCCGAGCGTTTGGTAAAACGAGACTAGAATTCAATATTGCTTGGATCCATACAATTTTCGAGAATTTTTTCTATTACTGATACATAGTTTGATTTAATTAATTTTATCTTTAAATATTATTTAACATGATTCATATGGGTGTTTCACGACATTCTGGTCGAAAAAGTCCAAAAATTCATATTATAAAAATGTGCATAATTCAAATACAAATTAGAAACTACATGTACTTGTCATGCAAAATAACATATTATTGATTTTAAAATAAATAAAAAAACATCGACAAAATCAACTCCCGTCAGTTCTTAAGTACTCTGATTGTTAAGGTTTTCCATTGGGGGTTATTAAAACCAAACATTTTTACGTTCTATTTTTTTATTCGACTTCTTGTCTTTATACACTGGTGCTGGAAAAAACCCCAGTAATTATTTCAATGAAAAATTTATATATATTTCAAAATGTTGTACCAAATTCATCTCGATAACTTGCATTTCTACAACAGAACCGTTCCTCTTGGTTCCCCGTACCTCCGTATTTGCCTCATACATCTCTGCAAACACATGTCAGTAGTATACTAGAGTAGGTGTCTGTATAGGGGGGCAAAACAATAGAGCTATTGTTCTCGAGAACAATGGAAGTCAACCTTGACATACTTAATGGGGGTATTTCTATTGTTATGTTAATTAAGGGATCGAAGATCAAAGGTAATTATATTCAATGGATCGAAGATTATATTGTTATGCTAATTAATAGATCGAAGATAAGAGGTAATAATATTCAGTGGATCGAAGATCATATTCAATGGATCGAAGATCAAAGCAGACAAGGTCTGTAGCAACCTCTAATGATACACCGTCCACTAATGATATAATGTTGCATTAGTGGTTAGGATTTTGACCACTAATGATATAATTTTATCATTAACGAAGTACCTAACCGTCCGCTAATGATATAATTTCAGATTTATATCATTAGCGGTCAAAAATCGTAACCTCTAATGATATGGGAAAAAAATGTGAAATAAGTACTACCGTGACCACTAATGATATACATTTGCACACATTTTCAATTGCATTAGAGGATGGATTTGCAACCTTTAATGATATATCATGATATAATATAATATACCTGCGCTCTATTCTTACAAAGGCAAAATATCACATTTACATTTGCAAACAAAATCAATTTTAGTGACGTCATAGATGGACATGTCATGGACACACGGTGACTAATGTTGAGTCTAATATGTTAGCCAACCTCTGTATAATGTTGGATAAAGATTTGATTTTGATTCGATACTACATAAGAATTTGTTAAATTAGGGGGGGGGGGGGGGGGGGGTTCAAGTTATTTGATCATATATATAGTCCTTTATTGTAATATACACCATTCTGACATTGTCCCTGGCATTTTGCCGTTTTTCTTGAGATGAAATAGTCACATACAGACAAAATACATACAATTTATGACTTCGTTTGTTTACTTCAAAATCCAAATTGATCATCATTAAACAAAAATGAGTTGTGCTAGATATTTTTAGTAGAGGAAAAATTTAAAGAAAAGCTATTTTACGATATTAAAAAAAATTATGTAAAACTTTTAGAGGGATTACATTAACATGAAAAGGTCCAATTGATAAGACTATTTGCTATTGTGGTCTGTAGTACAACTGAATCACTAATCTTTTGTTAAGGTAGTCCTATACTCGGCACCAAATGGGCTCAATCATTAAAAGCTTAGCTTTAAATGATAAATATACATTCTAGCAATACATATACAAAAGAAAATATATATGTTTACATGCTAGTTTGTTTGTTATCACCTCTCAGACGGGTGTACCCCCTTGCGAAAATTATTGACAATTCTGAATTTTGCCAGACGTCCGTTTTTCCTAAAAAAAATTACCAATTTTAGGAAAATTAGAACTGAACATACGAAATAGAGTATAAATATTTATTTAAGCCATATCTCATCAATAATTTTGCGCAAATTTTTGTAAGTAAGTCCGCTTTATGGACCTGATATATCAAAATAGATTACAAAAAATGCATTGCTTGTACGCGTTTGTTAAGTTTTTACTATTTTATGGACTTAAACTTAAATTCATGGTGTTTATTCTAAAGGTTGACATCTTAGAAAAAAGATTTGGTAAAATAAATTATATGTTGACCGATTACTTTTCACGCTATAAGCTCTAAACAAAGAAGACCCTGACGAAAAAATCCGTAAAAATCACATTTTGCTACGGTTTTCTGTCTAAATCTGTCAACAATGTTAGATATCATTTAAACATTAATTAATTGACGATTGATTAAATTCGAAATAGCTTCTGTCTCTAAATTTAAACTGGTTTTAGTAAAAGAAAAAGAAAAAATCGGGGGGGGGATCAAAACAAAGAAGATATAAGCATACCTGAGATCCTGGTTAATCAGAAACTTCGTTTTTCATTTTACTTTAACAGAATCGAGTTTCTCAACATTAAATATTTCTATCTCTCATAGAATACATATATTACCGTTCTAATTGCTTATTATTGCCATTGTTTACAACAGCGATGTAGAGCAAAATCAATACCGGGTATCAAAAATGCTTTGTAAAAGTCGAACCAATATTGTAAAATCCGTATTATGACGTAGTGCGATACTCGGACTACTTTAAGTTGAATATGTGGGTTAGTTTATTATAGATAAGAATAACAAAGAATATCATTTAAAGTTGGTTGAATTAAAACTACTTAAAAACAATAGTGATCATGTTGGTGTAACAAAAGAATATTGACCCGGGTTGAAAATTGACCCGGGATAAAATTAAATCATTAGTGGTCAACATCCTGACCACTAATCCAACATTATATCACTAGTGGACAGGGCATCATTAGAGGTTGCTACATACCACGTTTTCAATCTAATGAAAAATTAAATGATTGAAGTCGGAAAAATCAACATTTGAAATGTCAAATCACATAAGTCGGCAAATATAGCGGACAGTATGAAAGAGTTATAGTTTTGAAACTGAAACTTTTAAGTACATACATGTACAGTTAGACCGTGGAGGGCAATTTACACTTCTGTTCAAGGACAGTTTAAAACTCTGAAGTCGGAGTCAATTTTCAACAAGGTCAATTTTCAACGTGTTGATGTTATAAGAGGTTTGAAATATATTTTTCAAGCTCTGGAAAACGACCCCGGGTATAATTTGCACGACTTTTGGTCTCGAATTTTCGAAGTTTTACAATAATTTTTTAATATTATAAAATCGCTTTTCTTCAAATTTTTCATCAACTAAAAATATCTAGCACAACTCCTTTTTGTTTAAGGTTTAGCGCGTTCTTTTTCCAGCGCACACTGGTTCTTAGAGCTCGCTTCACTCGCCGGCGCTACGCGCTATAATTTAATTTTCTGTAACTTACTGTACAAATTAAGAGCGTTTATTTTTAAAAATGATATTAATCTGTTCAAAATTTAAACGTAACGTCAAGCGGATTGATACTTTTTTGACGTTGGTGCATTGTGACGTGTCTTGTGAGGTGCAAACCAAAATAACTAAATTTTTCTATCCAATCAAATGCCGCATTATAACCAGAATTAAATTATATCATAATATATCATTAAAGGTTGCAAATCCATCCTCTAATGCAATTGAAAATGTGTGTAAATGTATATCATTAGTGGTCAAGGTAGTACTTATTTCACATTTTTTTCCCATATCATTAGAGGTTACGATTTTTGACCGCTAATGATATAAATCTGAAATTATATCATTAGCGGACGGTTAGGTACTTCGTTAATGATAAAATTATTTCATTAGTGGTCAACATCCTGACCTCTAATGCAAAATTATATCATTAGTGGACGGTGTATCATTAGAGGTTGCTACAAAGGTCATTCATCGAAGCATTTCACAGTCAAACAAGCAATGACTGTTGAAAAGGTGTATAAAAATAACCTATTGTTCAAACCCCCTCAAAACTTTTGACATTGAAATGTGGATCGAAGATCAAAGCAGACAAGGTCATTCATCGAAGCACTTCAGAGTCAATCAAGCAATGACTATTGAAAAGGTGTATAAAAATAACTATATTGTTATCATCACCGTTGAATCAAAATTATTATGGGCGATAGATCCACTCAGATACAATGTTACCTTTTCATTCATCGTAGATTCTAATTCATAACGGTCAGTTAAACAATTTGCAATAAAAGTTATACAATATCACACAAAATTGTTTACGCTGTCTACACCGGAATCCATATAGTCCCGTGAATCCATTAATGGCTTTTTAAATAAATCTTTCAACCGTGTACCAAGGTAAGACTAGGGGACGAGGCGATAGGCTTACAACTCATTTTTCTCTTTAGTGTTTAAAAAAAAACCTTTACGCAGCAGTGATCCCCATTAATGTCATATCCGTATTTAATGTATACTACCCTGGTATTCATTGACGAATCCATCTGTGTCTAACGTATGAAGAGATGGTATCATTGACACATTTTAAAACCTGTTTACACACCAGTAAGCCCCATCATTGAAACATCTGACCTTTTTCACGTTAAGGTTTCCTTTGAATATTCCTATATGAAAACAAAACAAGAAAGTTTATTTTTTCAAAATTTTTTTTATCTAATATATATTTGTACACTCTACATATACCTGGTAATCTGAAAAAGAAAATTGAAAAATTTAATCAGTATAATACATGTAGTATAGTGAAAGCATCAAATGAAATAAAATCAGAATAATTATTTTTAGCGAGGGTCCGATATGCAAAAAAAAAATAATAAATAAAAAAAAATTCCCCAACAAATCTAACGTAGACACTAAGTTGTAATATTAATGGTTTAAAGTACTTACTGTACGACGTCTGGGAGCGCATGTTTGCGCTAGGGGGGAGTCGTCCTTCTCCTCCGGAGCTCTTGTCTCACTCATTTCCACCTCTTCGATCTAAAACAATATTCAATCATATATTCTGTGTTTTATAACCATAAATATTACATCATACATGTACCTTTTCTACTGATATTTACACAATGTATGATCAAGTAAGAAATATAACTATCTAATGAATTTTAATTAAAATATCATTTACCTTCAGGCCTCCTCCGCCGCTGGTGGGTTTTTGGAAGATCCGGGACCCCTCCTCCAGTACGCACATCTCTTGTTTGGTCCGCGGACGCCTCCGCACTGGGGTCCGGAACTGCACATGGAAGTGTTTGAGGAGTGCGCGCAGTGCGCACCCCAAGACCAACAGCACTACATGGGCGAGCGCCGCGACGCCCATGTTATAAGCTTCGGTTACTAAAATAATATCAAATAAAACAATGTTTAGAGAGGGAAAATGTTGGTTTTTTTTTTAATTTACTAAAAAGATATTGTAAGTGCCTTCTTTTTATTTTTTAATTTAAGAGTAATGCTATTATTGTTTGACATGACTATTTCTTTATAAATAAATCACTATATATTCTGTATTCTCTAATATTTCCATTTTTTATTTTACAAGAATACCTCACACATTTACTTACATGAATATGAACTACCGGATCATGCAACTTCACCTCATGCATTAATGATATAAAAAAACAGTTTATAAATCATGCACTGTACGAAAAGAAAACATGCAATCTAGCATTGTGACGATTGATTTGTTGTGAATATTGTAATCTAAGAAATCGTTGCGAAAATTTTGAAACCAATTTATTTCATGGAATTAATATAAAAAAAACAAATTCGTCAGAGATAAGTTTCTTCATGAGAATTAGTCGGCGAATAAGCGTCCAAGCTGTCGTCATCAGACATACGCATCAGGTTTTCTCTAGCTTTCTTTTGATTTCTCTTGATTTTATAAAACCACACGCATGCTGATACAAAAGGAAAGAATGTCAACAACCAGAAGAAGTAAAGTTTGTCAAATTGTGTACTTTTTTACGGATTGTGTCGTTGTCTCTTTTCTGGGGGATCGTTGTACATGTACCTGGCTGGGTGGTATCCGTTACGTCCTCTGTCGACGGAGTATGTTCTATGTGACTATCAGTATTGATGTTGACGGAATGTGATGTATTAAAAATGTTAGTAATTAAAGTAGAAATGATGATAGTATCACCGTGCAAAATTCACTGTTTAATTAAAACTTTAATTTGGACTTTTCTTTTAAAATTCAACATCTGTTTCGTAATATTTTCTCACAGTTTATTTCTTACAAAGTTACTTATTTATTTAGTGATTGACACTTTTCGGACTCTTAATGTGATTTCAAAGAGACAGAGTGTCATGTCTCAAGGACTGTTAATCTCTTACACCAACATTGTGCAATTGTCAGTTTTTCATTTCTTGGACATCAAAGATTCATTGAGTTTATTTAATTATTTTATATCTGTAAACCTTTCACTCAGCTTACTTATGTCATCACTTGTCAATTTATACTTATTGTTCAGATTCTTATAAATAGTTATGTACAATTGTGAATCGCCAGTCTGGAATACGGCGGCCAAGCATCGGCCACATCCGACTCGCCCATGCAGAGCCTTGAGTCCGGAGGCCACTACTGGCCATATCCGACTTGTTTGTAATATGTCTGCCTGTTAAATTATTGTAATGTTGCCCTCGTTGAGTCTCGACCAATAAAATCGGAATCCTGCATCAATTGCCTGTTTATTTCTCTGGAACTGTATACTGGTGGACCTTCGGGAATACGGCAAACCTACCCTTCATTTTTACCTTACGGCCTACAGCGCGCCACAACCTTATACCCTTTACGCCAACATTCCCTCACCCAGTTCGTACTGCACACGACCGATGCAGACCCAGAAGAATTCTCTAGCACCGTTAAATCCACGCGGTCACAATAGTCTGCGTGTACTATACACTGTGTGGCCAGAGAATGGTGGGTCGAGTAGACAGTGTACTGCTGTCTGTGGTGCGTGTATGATGTGATGTAGTGATGTCTGATGTCAAAGTATGCGGGGTACTGATATGGATTGTAAGTGTGGAATCAATGTTGGTAAATGGGGTCGCTGTGACAGTTTGAGGGTATGTACGTGTTGAAATTGTGTGTTGTACGGTCGACTGGTCTGAGACATGTTGACTTAAGGAGGGTTGAACAGAGGAAGTATCTGCTAAAAATTGAATATCAAAAAACAAAAATCAATTTCTATGTGTATCTGCACCCGAGAAAATATTCAACAAATTAAAAATAAAACAAGATTAATAACTTCAATCATGCACATACTTACACATTGCCGGCATCGTCGCGGTGGTTGCGTCGTCTATCGGGAGAAAAAACAACCCATTATTAACAATAGCTAATAACTTTAAAGATATGTGTATTTTCCGCTTCCCTTATTTTGATTAAAAAAATGTTTAAAGATTATTACCAGGGCAAACAGGCCGTCCGTTGAAAAATCTGCAAGCCATTGCGAATGACAAAAGGTGATGCTATCGGCAAATAATTATACTTATTCATTGGATAAAAGTGACAGGGGGCGGAGTTTTCTCACGATCGGTGTTTTCTTATGATCGGTCTAACCTTAGAAGTGTGAGCGCAGAGACCCGTGTAAAAGAAATAAAAAAAAAAATAATTACCTCTGCACCTGTGGTTTTTCTCCGTCGAGTCCAGCATGACTATGTCTTTGATCTGGGTCTCTTTGCATAAATGTACATACTGTACAATAGATCCGCAATTACCCCGAATTCTTAATTGTACGATCGGGACTGAGGTAGTTATATTTCGAATGAAACATCCTACCTCTACGTATGATGCATAAAGGGGACAAACATCCTCACCCATGCACGTTGCAAAATTGCCAAAATCAATTTTACACATATCACATCCCGATGCCCCTCCAAATAGCATACAGACAGAGAAAAGAATCACAAAATGCATTTTAAGGAGATAATAAAATCTGATCTTTTATGTAGCAGTGTTATTGAATAACTGAAATGCACTAATTCTGAACTTTTAATCATGAAATTAAAGTGTACCCTTTCACGTGATATTTTGATCAGTCATTAACACCCGTTAACAGTGCGGGTTAGGGTGATCCCGAACAAATAAAAAGTGATGATAACCAACTTTTATTGGACTCTGCATACAGACAATCACTGTATTGTGTATATCGTCTGAGCATTATGACATGCATTTGTGTCTATCAAAATTTGCTTATTTGGTCATTCAGTACCTGACGAGAATACTGATTACACAAAAAGTCGCTTTTTCGATAATTTTAAGTTTTATGAATTGTTTTAATTTTAACGACAATTGATTTGGTTTGAAATTCCCTGTTAATAATTGTAGGCCAAACCAGTTGGGAGGGTGCGTAAGGGAATTAATGTCACGCGTGATTAACCTAGTGGCCGTGTTTGACGGTTTTATGTTTGCAAACATATCATTTTTCAAAAAATAATTTAGACAATTTCTAAGGAGACACGTACCTAACGATCTCTGTCATCTCTTTCTCACGATGAAGTTTTAAGATAGTGATAATATATATCAAATTCCGACGAAATTTGACAGCAGGAGTATCAAGTATAATTACCAAAAAAAAAGAAATGAACAACAATATTCAAATATTTTTCTAAATTTCTTTAAAATTATAATGAGCACGTGAATTTTCAAAGCTGTATTAAAACCGAAGAAAACGCTCAATAAAATTGTCTTTGGAATATATTCACAAGGATTAAAACATGACAATGTAAGTATTTCTTTTTTACCTATGATTTTTGCTTCATTTTTTTTTATTTCAGAAATAAAATTCCGTACAAGAAAAATAACGATAAAATTATTTATTTCTCTTAAATATAATTTTAAGTCGCTGTACTTGCGGGGAAGTGCGTCAAGTAATGAGAAATATCGCGCAAGCGATTAGCGACTTGGACGACCTGCCATGTCCGTGAGTAATTTAATTTAAAAAGTTAGCTACAAGTGATTCATTTTTTTTTTAAAACACACATTACAATGAGAACTTCAGCCAGACAAATGTAAAGTAAAAAAGTGAATTTAAGGATAACTTGAAATATGAAGCAACTTTGTGTGAAAATATATATTTAGAATGTAGAACGATTTTGTAAATTAGTCTTTTCATATTTTTTTGGTTTAAGTATGGAGCAGTGTGCCACTCCAATTCTTTCTTCGTAAGTGTCGTTTGTGTTGTTTTTAGAAAAAAAACGTACTCTCCAGTGTATATGATTTTAATCTCCGTTCTGTTTACTTAAACCAAATTTTTCTTTATGATTTACACTTAAAAACAATAAAATTGATCATCATTTTCCCCCCATATGTAAAGTACTCCACTAGCATCCAGAAAGAGGACGTACAGCTCCTCACCGGGATGTTCGTCAGGGTTAGTATTCTTTTTCCCAAAATTAAAAGTTTCAATTGTTTTATTGTTCAGAAATAATAAATTCTACACTCAACTTTCACTCAAAATTAATAGCATTTCATATTCTGTCCGTACATATATAGCACACCGATGTCAAAGAAGAGGAGGGGAAACCTGTTAGTACATTTTAGATTTAATGAAACACAATTTCTTGGAAATGATCTTAGAAATATACGTATATATTAATTAAGGTCTTCTGTTTCCAACGGAAGACCTTATTGTTTTCGTTCGGTTTCTTTTTCCCTATTATTAAGGTCTTCCGTTTTCCAACGGAAGACCTTATTGTTTTCGTTCGGTTTCTTTTTCCCTATTATTATTATTATTTTTTTTTCTTACAAAATTTGTGCAGGCGATTTCTCGGAAATGGCTGAACCGATTTTCGTGAAACTTTCAGATCTAATAGATATTAGTCCGAACTTAATATACATTTTTTTATTTTGATGACGTCATTTCCGTTGTTAAGAAAATGACGTTTTAGCGATTTTCAGAGGGTCGGCTTGTCCAGGGATCTCCTCCTAAACGGTAAAAGATATTGAGTTCAAACTTTCAGGGATTGTAGACAAGAGATTGTAGATGTGCAATTTGGCATTCATATTTGTCATGCTCAAAAGGCGTTAAAGCTCGCCTGGTCCCGAAAATTGAGACTAAAAAAACGTTGTCATTTTTCATGGTTTTCTTAGTTTATCTCTTTTCTGAAAAATATTTTGTTAACACATGTAATGCAAAAAAGGTTTATATTTACAAGACCTTTCATTTGATATCAAGAAAAAGGGGCTGGCCCCTAAGATTAGGGGACCAAAGGGCTCTAAAGTCTTTTATTTGTAGCCCTTTACTGAGGGATATTTTGTGAACGGTTATAGAAGCAAATATGTTTATCTCACAGTTATGTATCCAAGCAATGTAATGATTTTATCATGTGTTACGTAATTAGGGGTTTTTAGGGGCCAAAAGTCTAGAATTTTGATCACATATATCTCAGAAAGGAAAAATATTTTGAAATGCAGTATAGAAGAAAAGATGCTCAGAATGATGTATTAAATCATATGCAATTTTCAAAATTTCGTTAAACGGCCCCTATAAGGAGTTAAGGGATCGGCCCCTAAAATGTTCTTTTCCATATATCTCAAGAACGGTAACGAATTTCTAAACAGTTGTTGAACAAAATGAGTTAAAATTTAAATTACCTTTTATTTGATATCAAGAAAAAGGGGCTGGCCCCTAAAATTAGGGAACCAAAGGGCTCTAAAGTCTTTTATTTGTAGCCCTTTACTGAGGGATATTTTGTGAACGGTTATAGAAGCAAATATGTTTATCTCACAGTTATGTATCCAAGCAATGTAATGATTTTATCATGTGTTACGTAATTAGGGGTTTTTAGGGGCCAAAATTTCAGAATTTTGATCACATATATCTCAAAAAGGAAAAATATTTTGAAATGCAGTATAGAAGAAAAGATGCTCAAAATGATGTACTTTACAAAATGCAACCTTCAAAATTTGGTTCAGTGGCTCCAATAAGGAGATAAGGGACTGGCCCCTTAAACTTTTTTTTCTCAGATATCTCAGGAACGGTGACGAATTTCAAAACATTTGTTGAACAAAGCTTTAACCCTGAAACAAAATAGTATCTGGCCCTTAGAATGTAGACCCTGTTTTTCTATTCTAAATCATGTTTAGCTGTTAAATAGCAAAATCAAGATCGAACATATATCTCAAATTCTAAATCAGACGGAAGACCTCGTTGCTCGCAACGAGATCGTGTCTAGTTATTATTATTTTTATTTTTTTTCCAACCAATTTTGTGTACGCGATTTCTCTAAAACTACTCGACCGATTTACATGAAACTTTCAGGTCTGATAGATTATGATCTGAACCTTATTGGAAATTTTTTTTAATGATGACGTCATTTCCGGTTTTGAGTTATTTACAATTTAACGATTTTCAGAGGGTCGCCTTGTCCAGGGGTAAACTCCTAAACGATTTAAGATATTGAGTTAAAAATTTCAGGGATTGTAGACAAAAGGTTGTAGATCTGACATGTGGTATATATATTTTTATGTGATCAAAAGCGCCGAAGCTCGCCCGAGCTCGAAAATTACAGTTAAAAAAGCGTCGTGATTTTTCGTGGTTTTCTTTCAATATCTCTTTCGTCGATAGTATTTTGTTATAACATGTAGAACAAAAAATCTTTATAAAGTCAAGAGCTTTCATTTGACATCAAGAAAAAGGGGCTGGCCCTTCAAATAAGGGGCTGAGCGGGCTCTAAAGTCTTTTGATGATAACTTTTTACCGTGAAATATTTTGTGATACGTTATAGAAGCAATTTTGGTCATTCTAAAAGTATTCACCTATTCAAGGCAATCATTTACTCCTATATTACATAATTAGGGATTTTAAGGGGCCAGAAGTCCAAAACTTTGATGCTCAATATCTGAAAATGGTGGAAAATGTTGATAAGCAACATTGAACAAAAGATGCTCAAAATATTGAGCTTAACAATAATCAATCATAATTTCTTTGTTATGCGGTCCTTAAAGGGAGTTACAGGGTCGGCCCCTAAAACGACCCTCTCAAGATATCTCGAGAACGGTACAAAATTTGTAATTACTTGTTGAACAAAAAGTGTTTGAATTGACAAGAGCTTTCATTTGAAATCATGAAAAAGGGGCTGGCCCTTCAAATAAGGGGCTGAGGGGGTCTTTAGTCTTTTGATGATAACTTTACTGTGAAATATTTTGTGATACGTTATAGAAGCAATTATTTTCATTCTAACGGTATTCACCTACACATGGCAATCATTTATTCCTATGTTACGTAAATAGGGATTTTAAGGGGCCAGAATCTCCAACACTTTGATGCTCAATATCTCAAAATGGAGGAAATTTTTTCTAAGCAATCATATTGAACAAAAGATGCTCAAAATATTGAGCTTAACAATGTACAACCATATATTGTTTGTTATCTAGACCTTAAAAGGAGTATTAGGACCGGATATCAAAACGATTTTTCCCAGATATTTCAAAACGGTAACCAATTTCTAAACACTTATTAGTGGTACACAAAAATACCTTTAACTAGAATGAATGAAAAGGAGCTGATCCCTCAAATAAGGGACATTAAAGGGATAGATAGTTTTTCACCCAATACTCTTAGATCCCACCTCCTTTTCCGGATACGTTTCGTTGACGCAGATCAAGAACAAGGTCATTCCATATTCTAAAAATCGGACGGAAGACCTCCTCGTTGCTCGCAACGAGATCGTGTCTAGTTTTTTCTTATATTCTTAACTTTAGTCCCTCCACTCCGTCGGTGCCGATTGGGTCAGTGAATTAATTTTGATTTTATCCTTTTAAATATTGAATTCGTAATTTATACATTGTGGTATGCAGTAAATATAATGTAAACCTTAATTCTCATGTTCATTTAGAGTACCCCCCCCCCCCCCAATGCGCCGATTCGACCAACGTTAGTATGATTCTTTTTTATTAAATTAAAATATTTTTGTCACTGAGTTACTTTTTTTTAAAATGTTTGAATGGTTATATATGTAAAAAAAATTTTTTTTGCTCCAATGAATACAAATAATCACACAATTTTTCTTTATTTAAGGTATCCGATGTACAATTGACCAAATAATGATGCGTGGTAAGGTATATATTCTATGTACTCATTTGATAGGTAAAGGTATGTAGTTTCTAAAAATAGATATTTTTCCCGCTTAATCACTACGGGGAAGTAACTCTAGCGCGGGAAATCACGCACGGTAAAATACTACTTTTCTTTGACGAAAACATGTGTAATCATATCGACATTAATAATATTTATCGAATAAAAATTGCAAACATATTTCAATAAAAATAAAGTTTTAAAATAAATTGAGTACCTTTATCAATATTTTTATTTGGTCTTTTTTTGAGAATCCCCCCCCCCACGTCAGCCGTCGCATTCATAATCCAACGCATATTCCCGTTATTTGGAAATTTCTATTCCATTACGATTGTGAACTTGTAATTTTAGAAAAAAACATCTAAATTGTTGAGGTTTTTTTTTCATTCAGAAAAATGTTTGCATAAAAAATATTGTTACTAATACAACGAAGTGGTGAATTGCGGGTCACATCAGATGTGTAAAGCGTTACGAACAAAGCGTGGGAGAACCGTGTGAAATATTTTATTAGAATTCATTCCAAACCTTTAACTCGTAGAAAACAATATACATTGTATTATCTTTTACTCAAAATTGTATTCTTTTTCAACCAAAAAGATTAAGTCAGTTTTAAAATGGAGACTGCCGATAAAATCTGACTACGATGTTTCCGTACCGGTACAATTGTGGAATGCACAATCCATTTACATGCTTTACACAGTTATAACAATATATGAATCAACCATAAATGACTCTGTGATGTAATAAACATGCATTTTTATGGCTTACGGCCATCTAGTTGCCGGATAATCTTTACGGCAAAGAGTTCAGTTATCTGAACATGCGCGACAAAAAATAGTTATATTCGAATGTTGCAAAGTTAACTGTTTGTTGTTCATAATAAACATCTTTAAGCAAGATTATACTTTCCATATGTTATTATCACTTATTTTATTGTAACCAATATGAATTGACTTTATTTAAATAAACTCGAAATCTAACGCGAATGAGTTTTCCCTAGGCCGTTTTTGCATAGAGGTAGGCCTATAGGCCCCCGCCATGCATCACACAGTGATATGCATACTTACATGTATTATAAGCAAACAATCTTTTCCCAATTATTTCAGATCCTAACAGTGATAAGTAAATGTAAAGTTGTCGTTATTTCGTTCAATCTTCATAAAAACGTTTGCACCCGCAGAGAGCGTCGCTAACTTCGATCGACATCGATCTCAGCAAGGGGGAAAGTGTTTAACGGTTAAAGAACTGAACTTATGATTGAGGTATATTGAAACTGGGAGTATAAATCGGTAATAAATGCATAAATAGAGGGGCAATTACTACTTGTTTTAATATAATGTGCCTTCTTCGACACCTCCGCCATTATCGAATGTTGGGGATTTTCCAAGATCTAAAAATAGCACAATGTTCCCTCAATGGTGTTACCTTGGTTGTGCTATGATTGAACTGTTTATTTGTCGTAAAAATATTGGAAACTTGAGACCAAATGTACTCAAATAAGAAAACAATATACAGTTAAGCTTGATTGCAAGTCATATACGGAAGCGATGTCACATTACTATAACATAGAGACATCGTATAGTATGCCTCTGAAAATGACTGTGTATACATGTCATGTGAAGAGAGACTGACTGCAAATTTTAGTTATAGTGCAGTAATTAATTTTAATTAAATTTGGTGTCAAAACAAGTTTGCTGTAATTGCAAAGTTCTGCCTGTTTCTCCCCCCCCCCCCCTCCAAAGAGTTTATCTCTGTACAAAGGGAAAAAAATAAAACAGAAGGTGTTAGAACTGCCTTGTGAATCTATATTTCTTATAAAAGCTTGTGAAGGTCAGCCTCTTAAAAAAGTAGAAAAAATCCAGAAAAATATGAACAATTATACATTTATGAAATACAAATAAAATGGAATAATACTTGGTGGTGTAGATTTCATGAGAATTCATTAATTATAGTACATAACATGCAGTACATTTCATCATTTGGTTATATTATTTTTACGCGCAGTGATTTCGCGCTGGCTGTGGCGCTGTTACGTCGCACCGTGCACCCACTCTCGCGCAAGTTCATAGTGCATAGGAATACAAGGTATACTGATATTTGAGAGCATGTTGGTTTTAAGTGTTTTTGTGTCCTATATAAAGTTGAATGAATTTAAATGTTAATGTACTTCAGTCGTTGGATAAAAGAAAGAAACAAATTGTCTCATAGTGGAGTTTGAGTCTGACATCATCATTATTATTTTATGCAGTCTATGATTTTCCTAAAAGCAATGGTGGTTTCAACCAATTGATAAAAGAGGCATCTAGATTTCAATCCTGTCTGTTTCGGTCACTAAGGTTCGACCAATCAACAAATGGGGCATGTTGATATCGGTCCTGTTAGTTTCTATAGATCTATGAATTACATGTAGCTAGTTACTTTCTATAGAGCTATAAATAAACTAAAGTTTCCGTAAGAAATAGAGGGAATCATACTCGATCCATGTAAATATAGTCATATCAAACCCGTAAGCCATTATGGCCCTTCAGGCCTTTGATTTACACGATAAGATTGTGTACAAATACCACACATAACAACGGACAACGGCTATCTGGCTGAAGCTGTCAATCAAATTTTGAGTATTTGATTTTATTACGGGCCGCCGGAAGGCGGTCCGTTATTTGATACACATTTAAATATTGTTACTGCGTTTCTGCGGGACAGTTCTTTTTTAATAGCATTAATACTATGCTTATTTTTATGAATTTAAAGTAAATTTGCAGGTAGAAATATGTTTTATGCCTTTTAGAAAATATCACATATTTTTTGTTTTAGTCATAAATGAAAAGTAGGTCATACTTAGTAGATTGTCGTATTTGGCGCGTTTTTATCGAGACTATAATCTATTCGGAAAATTTCGGAGTTTTTCATTTTTTTCAAAACAATGCATCAGGATCGGTATGCGGGACATACTAAAGACCTGAAATACTAAAGACCTGAATGTCATTAAATTTTATATAAATGATATATTTGAATTTCTATGTGCCGTGTCAAATAAAATGACTTTGCGTGTGTATTTATTATATTTCCATGTAAAATGTGGTAGAAAATATCATGAAATGACATTTATTTTTATATCAATTATTTACGCAAGAATATGACAGAAATGAAAATTTGAATTGACTGGAAAATTTGAACTTATCCATTTTTATTTTATCATGAGGTCCCTTGAAATCATATATTAAATTAATGCATTAAGTTTTCATTCAATACTATGCAACAACAAAAAACCCAAAATGGTTAACCGTTTGAAATTCATAATCTCCAAGAGAAAAATGATGAGTTGAACTTTGTATTAGAGTAATGTACAAATCATGCAGTGTGTTCTCCATTACTTCATACTATGACAATGATCATACAATTTCCGTTAGAAATGCTTACAGTAACGAAATCGATTCTTTATGATAATAGTAAAATGTTAAACTTCAATCTCAGATGGAGAGAACTAATATAGGCTAGTATTGCCTGCTGTTCAATCCAGATTCATTTATATACTTATATGTATATTTTTTAATAAAATATTTCTTAAACTAACTTCAAAACAAGTTGCTGAAAGTATATTAAAATTTACCATAAAAATTAGTACAACCAACTCTTATTTTCTTCTTTGTGGTGTGTTTTTATGTAAACAATCAATGATTCATACAACAATTATATTTTTTGCGGCCCATTTGACGCTTGCGTCAATATGATTTCTTGTTGGATGGTGACGCGCCTCTTTTATGTAAACAGCTAAATGAAACAAATTGACCTAAAAGCAGTCGGAATCAGTATCTTATAGTATTTTTTGAATGATATAGATTCCAGCGATTTGAAAAAGAGTGAAAAATGTACCGTTCATGCATACACATGTAATATGAAATGCGAGAGAAGAAATATAATCAGTGATTAGAGATTTATTATTTGGATTCATTATTCTTGTTAACTTGATTTACGGAAAATAACAAGGATATGTTTAAACACAATAATTACAATAAACGTGTAGAAGCATTTCAACCAGGAAATTCGTATGCATGGTACTTATTAAAATAGTTAGTAGCAAATTCCCCGTTATACAATGTTAGGTCCGAAACACTCTGTATGTATAATGAAATTAGGTATACAAAAATTGAAAAGGACCATACAATTACAAGATTACCCCAATTCAAGTTATGCACAGTTACAATGTCTACAAAATCAATGATTAAAAACGACCTTCTCAGTATTTTTCGACGAAATACGTGACTTGTGCACTGCAAACTTTACTCTATAAATAAGTTTTTTTTCTTCACATTATTGCAAGAGCGCCGCGGGAAAAAATAAACGGCAAATGACGTAAGGCTGCTACAACGTCAAAGTCAGCGTAAGGGGGAAAAGTTAAAATAGCTCGTTTTAAAATTAAGAAAAAAAAATATTGCTTGACTTTATGCATCAATTGTTTATTCTTTATTGTTTATTGTGTTAGATCAAAAATAGTGCGACTTTTTGAAAATTTATTTCAAGCTCCGTAATCTACCGAGCTCACCCCGTAAAATTCCGAGCTCTCAAGCTCAATTGTACATCAGATACCTAAACAGGAAAAGGATCGAAATCATCTCAATTTGTGATGAGTAAGTTACGTAACAAATTTACATGTTTCATTTGGTTTAATTTTAAATATATATAGATTTTTTAGTTCCAAATTTTACCTCCTTTTTCCCGTAGTTCAACCACGGAGAGTTACTGTCATCTGGACAGTAGGTATGTATGTCTTTTTTAATCACCATAGAATATCTGTTATATCAAATACTAAGTGTAAGATATCTATGTCATTTTTAATTGTCATGGTTTTGGATGATTACGATATTTATTCATGCTTTTGTGTATAACATTATCTAACCAATTTTGCACATGTTCTTTACATTGTCTTTTAATCATTTTATTTTAGTCTCGAGAGACAACTGCTGTGAGTTATTATTTTATATAATATCGATTTCATTAAAAAAAAAAACAAAGAGAAAATTAAAGATAAATTTTTACGTGTATGTAATTAAGAACTATGAAATACAGTTTTTGTTAACAAATATTTATTCATTATTTCAATAGATAGTCTATTTTTATTCTTTTTTTCTTTCATTTATTTATTAATTCTATATTTATTTATTTTTTATTTGGTTTATATTAATTATTTTTTTTACATAGGAATGACACTGTATTTGGGTAAGTTTACATTTAGAGTTGAAAATAAGATAGATATAATGGGAATATTATTGTCACGAATATATATATATATATATATATATATATATATATATATATATATATATATATATATATATGTAAAGGATATAAGCCAAAAACTGTCCATTCTGTGAGAGAAAGAACTGATCGAGGCCCGAAGGGCCGAGATCAGTTCTTTCTATCACAGAATGGACAGTTTGAGGCTTATATCCGACTTAAAACATTCTCTTTTTTTGTTTTAAGAATAGACTGCAACAGGTACACCAGTAGACAATGAAAATAAAGAGAGCTATTTTTAACCACCCCTAACAAAAAAAGCAGTCCTGAGTAGAATTCTGTTTCTTTTGTCTACTTAGTGGACAGGTACAGGTGACTTTTTAGGTATAACTTGAACTGCATGATTTTTTATTCATTCACACTACTTGTGTCTTAGTACTGAGATGTCTTCCTCTGATGGAGAAAGCATTTTCTTAACTCAGTCAAAATTCAAAGATGATAATGAAAATCATCCAAACACGGATGGTGTTCTAAGTGACATTCTAGATACGGAGGCTGGGCCAGATTTTGATTTAATTCAGACCTGTGTATTTTCTGTTATCTCTTATGAAGATATGATTAACGCTAGTCAAGAAGTAGAGAGCATTGATAGGTTTTTAAAACCTCTGAATCAGCAGGATTTGGATGACCTAATACGGAGTGGTTTGTCTAAGAAAACGGACATTAAGCAGGGAAATAATTCTTTCAAATTTAAGTTTTGAAATCCTTAAAACACATATGGATAACCAGTGAAATCTGGATTTGAATACTATTTTCCTGATTCAACAGATATGTACAACTGCATTTGGATTATTTTCCACTCGCGTATAAGTGCATTTGGATTATTTTCCACTCGCGTATAAGTGCATTTGAATTATTTTTCAGAGATGTATCAGTTCATTTGGATTATCATATTTCAGAGCATGCTTAATTAAATTAAATTTTGTTTTCAGCTGTATGGCTTTGCATGGTATTTGTTTTATTACACGTCACCTGTACCTGTTCAATAAGTTAACAATTACTATCCATTATTTTTTACTGAGCAGTTTTCACTGTCCATTCTTTAAAATAATGGACAGTTTTTAAAAACTTATTGGACACTTCCAGGTAACTTATTGGATTTGTTTTCAAATTTACAAGTACTTTATGCTATATAATAGCTTAAAATAACAAAGGAATGCATAACAAAAATGTTTTAAATATATATATATATATATATATATATATATATATATATATATATATATATATATATATATATATATATATATATATATATGTTAATGAATTAGATAACAATTTATCTATCTTAATGATGAGGTTTGTGTACAATAAATTTCAGATCTCTTGAGGGAAATACAAGCACGGCCTCGGCCAGCACCTCCACCGCGGCGATGGAGCAAGAGGAGCCCGAGGAGCCCGAGAAATAATTGGAAAAGTAAGTCTATGTTGATAATTGAAAATAAAATGAATGCACTGAAATAAAATTAACAAATGAATATTTTGAATGTAATTAAACAAAAATTAAATGAAAAAAAAAATTGTCATGAATTTAGCATTTTTCTCTTTGATTAAATTTCTTAGATAAAATTAACAAACCAAAAAATTAAATATAACTTAAAAAAAAAAAATAATGTATTTTTTTTGGTCATGACTTTAACAGTGTTTTGTTTGAATAAATTTCTTAACTTAAATAAACAAACAAATATTTCAAATACATAAATGAAAAAAAACAAATAAATAAAATGTATTCTTTTTCCTTTGAATTTAGCAATTTTTTGTTTGATTTAATTTCAGATTAACAGAGGTCCCCTTCCCCCAAGACAGGAGGAGGAAATGGACATGTTTTAAAATTAATAAATATTTTTTAAAAGTGTTTGCATTGTTAGTTGTGTATATTGCAATTGAATTGCTTGAAAGAAAAAAATCAAAGGCCTGAAGGGCCACAATGGCGTCGAGTTAAAGTTAATTTGAAGAGTAAAAACCTAAATAACTTTTTAAACAAGTGAAAAGCTGTCAATGTGACAGCTAACCGGGTTTTCTTTTTATATGCGAACTGTATCCTTAATCCATGTCAACCCATATCCAGTGAAATAAAGTACCCCATATGCAATATTTTGCTAAAAAAGACTTAGTTCAAAAGCTGGTATTTTTTTCATAAATAATCAGAAATAAAAATCCTAGAAATATGCACACCTCTGATACATGTACAATAATCTGCAAAAGAACAACTTTTTATCTATAAAACTGTAGGAATAGTTATCCGTACAATGAGGTTACCCTATATGCAATATTTTGCTAAAAATTGACTAACTTCAAAAGCTGGTATTTTTTTCACAAATTATCAGTAATCAAAATCCTAGCAATATGCACACCTCTGATATATGTACAATTGATCTGCAAAAGAACAACTTCTTATCTTGAAAACTGTAAGAGGAGTTATCCGTACAATGAGGGTACGCTATATGCAATATTTTGCCAAAAAATTACTAAATTCAAAAGCTGGTATTTTTTCCATAAAATATCAGTAACCAAAATCCTAGCAATAAGCACACCTCTGATATATGTATAACTGATCTGCAAAAGAAAAATATCCTATCTTGAGAACTGTAGAAGGAGTTATCTGTACAATGAGGGTACCCTATATGCAATATTTTGCCAAAAAATGACCAAGTTCAAAAGCTGGTATTTTTTTCATAAATTATCGAAAATCAAAATCCTAGAAATATGCATACCTCTGTGATATGTATAATTGATCTGCAAAAGAACAACTTCCTATTTTGAAAACTGTAGGAGGACTTATCCGTACAATGAGGGTACCCTATATGCAATATTTTGCCAAAAAATGACCAAGTTCAAAAGCTGGTATTTTTTTCATAAATTATCCAAAATAAAAAAAAAAAAATAAAAAAAAAATACATGTCAACTTTTTAAAAAAATAGAAACTGTTATTTATCACATAACTAATTAAATTACAATTCATTACAAATTTGCTCACCTAATTTTTAAAACTTTTGAATTTCAATTGAAAATTTAAGTTTATAGAGATATCCTAGGAATTACAATTTTTAAAGATTTTTTTTCTCTATTTATATGGAAATAAATATTAAAATTATGATTGTGTTTAATTCTATATATTGTATACTGCTGATAACCACTCTGTCTCTTATTATCAATTTCATCTAAAATTCACAAGGGTCCAAATGACACGGGTCGAAAAGATCAGGGGTAGATAAAAGAAAGCACCCATTCACGTTGTTTACAAAGTGAAAGTAGTTCACTAATTGGTTTAAAATAACTTTTGGTTGTAGATGTACTTATCGCTCGATTAGGAAGTTTTGTTTCTACAAGATAAAACATTTGTGCATTGTCAATTTTCGATATGGATACAAAATAATCTATTTTGCAGGCTAGTACATTTCATAACCAAATTGAGTATGTAAGCCCATGGCTATCGCATACAGGTGTCTCGGTGCTAGTGTATTCATCCGCTGAAACCGAGACATATTGTTTTCAATAAAATGTGAACATTTTTAAAGACGGCAACCATTTCAAATCTGCAAACTTGTTTTGTTGACGTACAGTTCTGTCGAAATTGAATTATGTCATCTATTTTTCTTCAAACTTTGCACTTATTTGAGTTGTTTGGCTCCTAAAAATGTAACTTCCGGACGTACGATCCCTAGATGGCTTTCGAGCTTCGCTCGACGCCATAAAAATGGTATCTATAGTTCCAGAAATCTGGAGACTGAGCAATGTATTGATTAATTAAAAAAAATTCTGCTTTGAGGTGATGACTCATATTTCCAAGCACATTGGAAAAAAAAGTTTTCAATATATTCAAGAAAGTAACATTAAAGTTTGCGTTTAGAAAAAAAGAGGCATTTTTTTATATAACTATCTCTTGAACGAAAATGTACAGAAGACAATGTGTACAAATACCGTTTATCATTGTGTCCGGTATTTCCGATGACGCCCTTGGGTACTTCTGATTTTTTTCTCATCAAATATAATGATTGATTTATCTCGTTGTTTCCACAAACAATACCTCTATCAAATATTTACAACTTTAATTTTTTTTTAAAACTTGTTTTTTTTTAAACAAACATTTATTGAGTTTTCAAATTATTAGTAAAAGACTGGGGGGGGGGGGATTTTTCCATTGGCGTCTTCGGGTATTCCAGATCCCCTATTGTTATTCATAAACGATATTCTATGTAATTGCCTCAATAATTTCTTGAGTGAATTTGTGACGTGGAAAAATACAATGACGATGTTTAATACACATGAGTAGATTATGTATGGTTTTGGAAAATAAATGTAGAGCCAATGTTTTTTTACACATGATTGCCTTTCACCAATCATTATTGAAAAATCAAGAATAATGAGTTTTAAAAAATCACTGTGTTACCGGTACATGTCATATCGAGCTTAAACTTTGACTAGTAAAGACGTTATTACCGTAGAAAATTCAAAATGTTTCAATGTGGATATTGTCACTTGATTTTCTCGGATTATCAAACCATGTATCATCACGAAAAAACTCATGAGAAGGAATACTTACCACAAAGGTAGGAACGTATATAATATATATTTTTTTTAAATTTAGTAATGAAACAGACACGCAAATTAAATATGTATAGGTATTTTTAGATCAATTTAAATGAAACAATTGCCCCCCCCCCCTTTCCTCTGAAAAATATTAAATAGGATTACGAAACAATTTGAATTAAAAACTACATATACCGTAGTAATTATTAAGAGAGAGAGAGCGAGAGCAATTAAAGAAATGTACTGGTCAACGGGAGATAATGCGTATGATTCGATACACATGACGATTAGACACTTTGTCTTTCCTTCTCTTTGTAATAATTCATCATATCTCAATAAATAAATGAATATATAAAATGATGAATGAAAACGTTTAGTCTATTTAAGATCATGACACAGGTCGATACGCATTTGTACTGTTCAAGATCTTTACAAACATCATTACTGTTTACCTGAGAGAGTATGAGAGAGAGATTGAGAAAGAGAGAGAGAGAGAGATTAAGAGATTTGATATTGAACAGTTTAAAGAATGTACTGGTCAACGAGAGGTAATGCGTAGGATTCGATACACATGACGATTAGACACATTGTCTTTCCTTTTCTTTGTACTAATTCAATATATAACAATAAACAAATAAATATATAAAAATGCGTAGTGTCCCGAAACTATTCTTTCCGGATTTGTTGGTTTTCACTTTACATCTATTGACTGTATTCCGGATGTGATCGATGACATCAGTGCCAGCCTCGTGGGTTCCAGAACCCTGCTTATTTTATCGTCTTTAAAGCCACCTATGTAGTAAGTCTTGTGTCTTCTCATTATTACGATGTGTGGCCAATGCATAACACTCGTTTTTTAGTCATATATGATTTTTTAACTGTCATATTGAGGCGATGAGAATTTGGCGCGGTTTTGCCTGTTTTGTTTTGGTCGTTCATTTTGTTTGCAGCAATTGATTGATTATTGCATCTGCAAACATGCTAGGGATACACTATTTTAATGTCTGTTTATTTACTCATGGAAATGATTTCGATGGAATAAGCTGTTCTTTGAGATGTGTTAAAATTTAAAACCATGGAAACCCACTCTTGTCATATTGTTTTTGTGTTTGTCTCATATTGAGATTGACTGCATTATCATTTCTTTAAAAGAATCGGTAACACTGTGTTGCACTACAACGCGAGTTCTTTATGAAATAAAATCTAGAGCAGTGCATGTTGAACTGTAACGACTATAGGACTTTTAAAAAGAACTAGAGTAGTGCGTTTTGCATTGTAACGAGTAGGACTTTCAAAAAAAAAAAAAAAAAAAAAAAAAAAAAAGAGCAGTGGTTTTTGCACTGTAACAAGAGGGCTTTCCAAATAAACTACAGTAGTGCTTTATGCACTGTAACGACAAGGACTTTTTGGGGTTTTTTTTAAACTAGAGTAGTGCTTTTTGCACTGTAACGACTAAGTCTTTTACAAACTAGAACAGTAGTTGTTGCGTTGTATCGATTAGGTCTTCAATTCATAAATTGAAATATATTTTTAAAAAAATGAAAATATGTAAAAAATACAGGGGTTTTTTGTCATTGAAAATAGTAAACACATAATAAAAATAAAATTATTAGATAAATAAAACTTCCTACCAAAATATGATACCAAGAAATTCATATTAAAGATAAAACAAGAATTAAAATTGTTCTAAAATGAAAAGAGAGGGGGAAACAATAAATGTTTAGTTCAGTGACAGACTAATTTTTATGTACACTTAGTTCAGTGACAGGCTAATTTTCAGTTCAACTTATCAATTTTTGTTTTTTTTACATCCTAGATATTTTATTTAAATATTCATTATACAGCTGATTTAGTTTTATAGATAATCAATAGAAATTTTATGTTTGTTTGTTTTTTTTTTTTAGATCAGATGTCCAGGAACAAGACCTGGCCCCGAGGTTATAAAACTTTTTTTCATACTCGTACTCATACTCCGTACTTAGAGTATGTGCTCCACTGAGTACGACTTTACAAACCGAGGTTATAAAAGTTTTGAAGAACGTTCTCCGCTGAGTACTATTTGGAGAATATTCCAAAAGCCGATCGATGAAATTTTACGTCTCTGAAGAAAGACAGAGAACGGTAATTCATGTAAATAGTCCTGGCATGTAGGCAAACTGTACATGTATTCCGATTAATTATTTATCAGCAAAATGTAACACATTATTTACATGTACATATTACCTTTTCCATCTGCAAGCATGGAGATGTGTCTGCATCTATAACTTATGAATTTTTGAGCAACAGAGACGATAAATCCAGTGAAATTGGTAAAATTATCAACAAATTGTGTTTATGTCAAATCTCTCTCTCTATCTCTCTCTCTCTCTCTCTCATTAAACTCAGATAGTGATGCATGCATGTGATGATTAAGTATAATTATTTTGTAAGGAACGATATGAATATAAAAGAAAGAAGTAAGAATTTACACGGATATGAAGAGAGTATTTCAACATAGAATTTAGTTCGATATATCTTAAGTTTTCCTGGCTTTTATACGATTTTGATATTTTACATGCCAGGAAAAGGTCAGAAACGACGCCAATACAAAACTGGAAAGTCACTGCCCCCAAGTGGATATCTCTTAATATATTTAGTGAGCAGTCCCTGCATTAGGGAAAACAGGGAAATGTTTAATTCAAAAATAGAAACATATACTTGGGAAAATCACAAACATACTGAAAAATCCGTTTATTTTCACACTCATATAGTATACACTAAGGAAATTATATAGGTATTCCAATTTAATTGCAACATACTTAGTACTATATTTGCCTTTTAACATTTTTGTGAGAAAAAAACATATAATATCTTGAAGGGGTGGGTTGGGGGTGGGTGTTGGAATTGCATCAATGAACATATGCCAAAAGCCAAGGACACACGTAACGTTTCTCATTTTAATATTTTTGGGAATGTGCACGAAAGTTTTTAAAAGAAAATTCACTAATTGAAATATTTTTGAAATTTCCAATTTGAGGACCACGTTAAACTGAAACAATGTGTTCAAGGAAACTGTGTACTAAAGTTGCTGTAAGCCTTTTTATGGGGTTTTATTGATGGTTCAAGTTTTTCTCACTTAGTCAAGGCTGGAAAATGTGTGTTTAGAATTCATATATACATACTGTGTCATTTTTAATCTTAAGTAACGTCCATTGATATTTTTGAGCAAGCCTTTTCCTATTCATCTTTAAAATTCGAAATGCATGTGTTAATTTTGATGCATTTGACATAGATATTTGGTTACTTTAGATAAAAAAGGAATAGCTATATGAATTATCTAAATAGTTACTTGCTAATAAAATTAAAAAATATAAGAGAAGAATATTCCCACAGCTAAGCTATATAGAGAAAAATCTCCCACATGAAAATGCGAAGAAGCTATTTTAAGTAGTACATGTATTTTCAATCGATTGCATAGAATAATCAAAGTACTAAAAGTACTGACACGAGTTGATGATTCAGAACATGCATTGATTGGTGATTTTATTCTTGTTCTCTATATGCAGAATTTGATTATGAATTACATGTAAGTTAGTAATGAAGTTTATAAGTATAAAAATAATTACAATGATATTCCAAGAAATGTTGAAAATATACAGCCTTCGTCAAATTGTCGCATTATAAAAAAGAGGCCCATAGGCCACAGTGTTCATTTTAAAAATAGGCAATTTATCTTTTAATAAAATATTATTTTAGAAATTGCACAATGTCAGAAATAGACAAATAAAGTTTTATGTAGGATATTTAGTTCTTTAAATTTTGATATTGGTTTTGGGTCTAAAGGTATTCTTTCAGTACTTTAGTTTAAATTGTGAATTTTTCTCTTTGACTCGCACATACAAAAGAAAAAACAGTTATTAAATGAACAAATTATTATAGTCAGTAACAAGAATTTTGTATAAGAATCTGAGTAGTTTGTATAAGCATTGGAGCATTTGGCACTTGAGGTAACACTCATGTAAAAAATATAAAAAAAATGTTTACACATAATACAAGAGAACTGAAAAAAGAATGAAAAGGTGACAATAATAATGACAAAAAGTAAACAAATACTGTTATGGACATTGGTTACCAAATAAAAACATAATGAAAGAAAGACGTAATATATGGAAATGTATTGTAAAAACTGACACTACATGGACATGAAATTGACAAGCAACTGTGTATTGTTGAAGCTTTGAGATATAAACGTAATGTGTTTAAATTTTCAGGAAATGTTTGTAAAGGTATATTTGGGACATCAAAATTTATATTAAACTTTATAGTATTGGAAGAAAAATAAAATAATCACAAACATTTTTGTAATGAAAGATAAACATCAAAAACTACACACACTAATACTTTACAAAATTTACATCTTGACCTTCTACATAAATCTGTATAATTGGGCAAGCAGTTTCATTAAATGGCAATAATTTACACTAACGCTTTTAATATTGTCAGAATATTTTTTTGCTTTGTTAAGCAAATGTTTTAAAATACAGAAATGTTATTGAAAAATAAGTGAAATTTGAGACATCAAAAAATTTATGTAAACCTACACAGTTTTGGAAGAAAAATTAAATGATCACTAAAGTTTTTGTGATGAAATAAAATCACAGAAACTCTACACACTTATACTTAAAAAAATTACAACTTGACATTCTACATGTAAATAAACCTGTATACTTGGGCAAGCAGTTTCATCAAATGACATCAATTTACACAAAATCTTCTAATAATGGTACTGTCAGAAAATTTTTTGGTTTTTTAAGCAGTGTTTTAAAATACAAAAATGTTGTTGAAAAATAAGTGACATTTGTGACATCAAAAAATTCATATAAACTTGTGCAGTCTTGGAAGAAAAATAAAATGATCACAAAAATTTTTGTAATGAAAGATAAACATCAAAAACTACACACACTAATACTCTAAAAAAAAATTACATCTGGACCTTCTACATATAACTGTATAATTGGGCAAGCAGTTTCATCAAATGACATCAACTTCTAATACTGTCAGAATAATTTTTTTCATGTGTTAAGCAATATGTTTTGAAATACAAAAATGTTATTGAAAAATAAGTGACATTTGAGACAAAAAAATTTATGTAAACCTTCACAGTTTTGGAAGAAAAATTTACTGATCACTAAAGTTTGTGTGATGAAATAAAATCACAGAAACTCTACACACTAATACTTTAAAAAATTACAACTTGACATTCTACATGTAAATAAACCTGTATAATTGGGCAAGCAGTTTCATCAAATAGCATCAATTTACACAAAAACTTCTAATACTGTCAGAAAATATTTTGCTTTGTTAAGCAATATGTTTTAAAATACAAAAATGTCCTTGTGTGACATTAAAAAATTTCAACATTTAAAGCAAAATAAATATTTGAATGATCATTAAAATTTCTGTGGTATAAGATAATTACCGGTAATGTACAAGTTGTAAAATGCAAAATAATAACTAAAAATGATACAACTTTCTGTGCATACAATGCTTGAAATAAAGAATAAGATAATTACATTCAGAATTTTCTTCTTATTTAGAATAACTTAGTTACTAATTGATTTAATAGTTGTCTATATAAATGCAATAATAATACAAAGTATACATTGCATATATCATTTTATTCAAGGATACAAATAATGTAAAAAACTTAGGTTAAAAAGAATAGTAATACATATTGTTATACTTTCAAGTTAAATACTGAAATCTGATTGGTTAAGACGCAGTTCCTAATCCGTTTTATTACCCTCAGCGTTAGCAACGCACTTAGCAACGGGTGACATTACAAATTGTTACATGCGCGAAAATTGTGCGCGTACGGTTAGCTGTAGAGTTCACGTTATTCCTATATAAAAGCAGTAAAATTTTATTAAAAATAAGACATTCAGTATAACAAAATAAATAGTGCCTGTTTGAGGGGATAACAATTGAAATTGACACCCCTCGAAAACCATTGTCAACCTCCGCTTTGCGTCGAATGACAATGCTTTTCTTGGGATGTCAATTTCAACTGTTACCCTCCCAAATAGGCACTATTTATATAATATGTTTGAAGAAAAAAAATAACACTAACTACTCACCTTGATTGATGTTCTCGATGTAGTGGAAACTGATGTTTCCTCATTAAAGGATGTTACTACAACATCAGTAAAGCAGAGGTATTTGTCAAGTCCCTCCAAAGGGAAACTTTGACAGTGTCTGTGTCATCCTTTTTTGTTCTTGATTTTACCTTGACATCGTTGCCCTTCACTTTAACTGTTTTGTGATGTTCTCCTGTAAATAACATAAACCTGTAATTCCATTTCACATAATTCAATTTCACATAAAAAAAATATGAACGTTAAAATTTATTACATTATTCTACTTGTCAAACAGAATGATAATTTTACTAATTTATATAACTGATATATTTATTAAATAACATAAATTCATACTTACAGATATAACTGTTCCCTTCACTGACACAAGGGACTTAATCGGGGACCCTTTGACCTGTTTTATGGTCAACGTTTCAGCAAGTGGGGGGGGGGGTTGGCAATCAATGCCCCCTGTCTTTGAATTTCAGTAGGAACATCAACATCAAAGGTCTTCATGACCTTGGTATTTTTGGGGATGATTATCCCTTCTGTATGCTCAGTTTTATGTATGTAGTTCATCACTATCACTGATGTGCCTTCAGCAAGGTTTGCTTTCTTGCTGACGTCATACAGAGTTGCCTTTATGGCCATGCTGTGGTCTGCAATTCAAATGACACAGTATTCTTTTTTCTCTCCACTCTCTACTTGATATCGAGCAGTACTGCTTACTCCACAAACTTTTACCTTTAATGGCTGAGAGTATGGTTTGTTCCCTTTGCTAGCCTTTACCTTGGCTAAAGTCAGCATCTGTAACAATGAAAAGTACAATCTGAGAATTGAATAGTAGATGTTTATATTCTTTTGAATTTTTGATATATATATCTTTATGGGGTTTTTCCGCAATTGATTTTTACCTTCGAAAAGAAATAAACAAAGGCTTATGGTCTGAATAATATGATTATTGGGTACCCCAAGTCAGTACTTTGTCATGCAGTACATTTGTATACATATAGTCTGTGGTGCTACTTGTTTTCAAATATTGAAGATTAAAATTATCAATCATGTATTTAACAAGATAATCTTCAGCTAAATTGTCCAAATTGAAATCACCAGCTAAAACTATTGAATTGGCATTACTTGTGTGCGTGGTTAATATACAACTGATTAATTTTCTCACAGTTTCTTTATTTGTCTTAGGAGGGATGTACAAACATATAATAGTAATAATATGTTCTCCGACTTCATAATCAACTGACAACACTTGAACTTTTTCAAATAGATTTTCCTTCAAATTTGCCACTTGGCATGTGATTGTGTTTTTTACATACACTGCCAAACCATAAACTGGCCTCCCAATACCCTCAGCTTTAAAATCACTTACATGCAATGTAAATCCTTGTAAAAAACAGATTCATGATCATCACTTGCCATCAAATGAGATTCTGATACAAAAATAATGTCAGAAGCAAGAACTGAGACATCTTTTCTCAAGTCATGAATGTGACGATGAAGAGACCGAATATTGAAAAAGGAGACAATTGAAGCAGTTGAATGATCATTAAGCAAATTTTCGACACAGAACTGAAGTTTACATTCTTCTCTAAGCCTTCTCATCTCATTTATGACAGCAGTTGAGACAGCAATTTTTTTTTCATTGAAGTGCAAAATTTGCAAATTTTCCAAACAAGTTACACGGCTCAATCCAACATAGTGCATATGATCATTATTTCTCGAGCCAAAATGCACACCTGTAGATCCCTGTGATTTATAAATAGTTTTAGCAGCACTTAGCTGGAGAGGAAATTGTTTCCGTTTAACCTGGTAAGTTCCATTGATATGAACCTTAAACATTCTTGTAATTTCTAGTATTGGGGTCCATGATCTACATATGCCTGATTTGTATAATCTTGCTAATTTTGTTTGTAATGTTTTTCCTATGCTGGAATCTGTAAATTTGACCCAAATAATGCTGCATCTATTTGATCCCTCTACTCTGTAGTCAAAATGTTTCACAATGCAATGCACATCAACATTGTTTGAAATTTCAGCTGTGACATCAACAACCAGTCTTAGCTCTGAGAATAATCCCATAGTTTTTTAACTATCATCTGGAATACGTTGCAACACTTTGGATTGGATATTTGTAGTGGAAGTGCCAATCACCCAATCAAGTGACTTTATGCTTGTCTCTTTCTGCTTCGTTATACACCACTGTGTTGTACATCTGTACTTCTTTAATTTCTTGTTGTAAACAAATGGGGAAAGCTTGACTTTGGTTATTTTCTTCCTTCACATGTTGTTTCAAAATGTTGATATCATCTACAGTATGATGTCCTTCCCTGAGTCTATTTAACAATTCTGCAAAATCCTCTTTCTGTCTCATGATTATGGTAAGTTCATACATTTTGAAATTGTCTTTCCACAAATTTATTCCAAGAGGTCCATAATCTCTTAAATTCTGACAGAAAATCCAGCTATCATAAACTGGCTTCAGTTGGAATAAATCCCCTACAGTTATTACACTTATGCCACCAAAGAGTGAAGTGCATCCTCTTATCTCTTGAAGTCTTAAGTTAACAAAATTGAACATGTTTTGACCCACCATAGATATTTCATCGATGACAAGTACTTTGAGATGCATATACTTTGTTCGCAGTGTATTGAGTTGCTGCATTAGTGGTTTGTAAGAAAATCCTTGTCCAGCAGGAATACAGAATGCTGAATGAACTGTAGCACCATTTATATTATGTGCAGCTTTTCCGGTTGGTGCACAAAGCAGAACATGAAGGTTATCTGGATTTTGACTTACCTGATGCGAGTAGTATTTCAACAATGCCTGATACAAAGCTCGAGTGACAACACTTTTCCCAACACCTGCACCTCCTGTCAAGAACACATACATGGGGTCAGTTTTAGTTTTATGCCAGTGCAAAACATGGTTGAAAAATTCTTTTTGTTGTACATTCAAATATCTCACCATATCTCTGTATGAATTATCATCTAATTCTCCAAGCTGTGAGATATCTTCATCTAGTTGTTTACGTGCAATACCCAATTCTAATCCAATGTCGTACTCTGGAGCATGTTTTCCAGGATCAAAACAGCCATAAGCCTCCGACATTGTTGGTCCTTCTTCTCTATCCATCTGTTCCTGATGTTCACAACCAGGTGCAAAATACTCTGAGCAAGTGTTATCATCCATATATTGAGAAATTGCCTCTACATCATCAAGGTTTACTCCTTTTTTTCATACTCCTCCTGTTTTTTTTTCAATCTGACCTTTTGCAGATTTAAAACTTTCGTCAAATGAATTAAATGATTTGAGGAGGTCTATATCTTCTTTGCGTAATGTGTAAAAAGCATAAGTAGTTCACGAAAATATTTTTCAGGATCAGTTTCTTTATCAAAATGAACCCATCTAAGAACATACGGTTTTTTCCTTTTCACTATCTCTACACCATTTCTGAAAAAATAACTTTGTGAAAGTTCTTCCACTAACAAATTACTTTCTTGATCTTCGGACATATCATTGTCGTCATTTTCTGGCAAACATTCTTCGGATGTAGGCTTTTTATTCTTTTGTGGTTTGTATTTTACATAGAACTGAGAAACAAAGTCTGCTAGGCACAATCCCTCTAATGCTTTTGGTCTTTGCTGGTATAATGTTACAATGTTGCCAGACTCGATGTCAGTGCTATCTTCTTGTAACTCTTCTAAGACATGTCTTGGTTTTATTAATACAACACGCTCCTCTGGTGGTGAAGTGTTTACAAAAGTTATGCCCCTTGAAGAGTGGCGCAAGGGCATTTGAAGCACAATATATACAGCTTCCTGAGCACCAACTTCTACATGCGATAAAAACTTGTTTCCTATTCGACGAACTTGCTGGCGTATATCTGAGTTACTTGTTCTTGCCTCTTCACAAGCATGACGAAGTAAGTTGGACATACCTCTTTGTCCTTTTGAAATATAAGAAACAATATAAACTGCACATGCATAAAGATCTAATATAAACTGGATATCCATGTTTGCTTGCCAGCATTTTAACAATATTGGGTTGTATGCATTTATTCTCACTTCATTAGGACTTCTCTTCAAAAACACTCTGTTTTGTTTCAATGATGATCGAATGGCTTGAATGTAGGTTTCCAGATCCAGATTCAGATTTGACAGGAATTCTTGGTAGCTTTATTCACTTCCTTTAAACGCTTGTGGATTTAGATATGCACAAATCTCTTGGAAGGTTAGTACCGCTGATGCAATATTTTCATCTTCCTCATTCAAAGGGGAGAGATTCATTGTGAAAGGCATTGGAGGAATAGGAATATTGAACCTGCATATTGGTTTGTTTTTCTTCATACATGTTCTTGCATGTCTGTGCGTTTGATAATTCACAAGAGAAGGATCAGCCCCATCTTTATTGCAAGAAACATATTTGTTTATGAATTCTGCTACTTCTTGATATTAATGTGACAGTATATTTGCAGCATCTTTAATCCACAGCAGCATATGCACATGAGGAGAGCCTCTCTGCTGAAATTCGATTCGGTAAAAAGAATCTTTAATCTGACCAACTGGATGCGTATCATTACCTAAAACTTCAGTGAAAAATTTACTAAATCTGAAGTCAAAATATCTTGCACAGGTAACTGGATCTGCTTTGATCAGTTTGCTTTTATGCTCCCAGCTCATGTTTAAAATTTCGTCATCAGAGTAAGAAACATTTTCAATGAGTTCACCCAAACACATCAACAGTGGAATCCATTTTGTTTCAGCTGCTGAAAAAGAGCAGAACCAAGTTGGCAGACCTAATTGTCTTATCATGGCAAATATATCTTTTTTTGCTTTTTCCCAGTATGGTGGTGAACCACGTAAATTGCATAGTACCTGAAATCCTTCGTTCAAACGCACAATCGAATCAGCAGTGTGTGAATCAAGTACTTGTGCTGCTGTGTACTTTTTGCAATTCAACTTGCACTTTCGTATTGCCAACATGACTTTGTCTTGTATTTGTTTAATTTGAAGTTTTTTCAACTTGTAAAATAAATTTGGAATGCATGTAGCACAACGTCTATCAATATTTCTCAGTTCCCATTTACAAATTGTGCTGTAATGCAATGGTACAAGTCTCAAAGAATTGTCAGGTCTTGCTTGACCACAGTAAATAGCAGGAAAAGCAAGAAACTCAGAGTATTAATCTTGGACAATGCTCAGAGTAATGTTATTTTCTCCTGGAGCAACACTCAAAATCTGGTTAAATTCACGAAAATCAACACTTTGAAGCATAGTATCTGTATTGCCAGTTGCTCTGTCTTCAATATTAGTTTCCTCAGCCCATGTTTCAACAATGTTTTCTTCCTCTGAAAAATTGATGTTCTCTTCTGGATGCTGATCATCATTTTCTTGATCAAAAGCTTCAAAATCCCACTCTTGATTCAATTCAATCCCCTCATTTTTAAATAAAGGACTATTCTGTATCAACCACTTTGTTGCTTCAATAACTTTGCTCGGGCGAATTCTTTCAAATGCAACACAATGTTTAAAGCTTAAACAACGTTTGAATTTGAGAGGTATAGTTTCATTTTCAGTTAAAACTCTTGGAAGTTTTTTCACAGTTGATGTCACATCTGCTGGAACATTCACAACATTACCTGTTATACTTAGCTGTCCACCTCTGGGTTTTTCATGTAGTTGCATGAATGGAATTCGGGGGGCAACAAGACGCTCCTCTAAGGGTGATAAATCAAGTTCAGGAGGCTTCTCGGGAAACTGTAAGCCATTCATTGATGAACATGGTGGAATTTTGTTTTCTTTAAGATACTTGTAGCAGGTGTTGCAAACTATCACTTATATGCAATGCACAATGCTGAGGAAATTTATCAGATATTCCTGTTACCTTTCTTATAGAGTGCTTAAACCAAGTTTGAGAGCAACTTTTACACACATATTTGGGACCAACATTCACTGTTTTGTGAAAATTGCTAATTATACTTTCATTTCCATCATTACTAACCTTTGAGTTAACTGAACACTCAATACATTGATCTGATTCTCCCGAGAAACAAAATCGGTTTTTGATATTACGAAATGTCCTCAGTGAAATGATATTTGTTTTTATTTTGTGCAAATCAAAAGAACAACTTTCTTCATTAACAACATGATATATCTTTCTTAAGACAATCTGCAAGTGTTGAAAACTCTGAACCGATAACAAAATAGCAGAGCCATCATGACAAGGGTTTCCATACCTATCACGGGCATGGGGGTCAAAAATGTAAAAACATGAATTGTAGTAACAAACCGCCACAGCAGATTCATTACACACTAATATTCCTGCATCAGACCCATCAGCAAAACAAATATTCAAATCTGTTGCAAGTGAATAAAATGGCAGTTGTTCTTGGAAATAATTGCACATGTCTCCTGAAAATGTAGTCTGAACATTAGCTTTCACTAGTTTTCCATTGAAGCACAATCCATTTGGTAAATCAGTGGGATGAAGATATGGAAATTGGCAGACTCTACGTGCATGTCTATACAGTTTATCACCCTCATTTAGCAAATAATCTAGATCACTTGAACTCCAGTTTTCAATGAAAGTTTCTGCAAAATCTTTGTACAAAATACTAACAAGTGCATTAGCAACACATTGTCTACCCCTACTCAATTCTGAAAAGCAGTTTGACCCTTGATGTATATTTGCAACTATACACTTCTCAGATGGTGTTGTATTGTTGTGAAGATCAACACCATTAATGCCAAGTTCATTCGACCTACAACATTTTACTGTATCAACTTCACTGATCAAACTGTCAATATGTGCTGGTCTTTTTCTGCCATTTCTCAAGTTATACTTCTTATCAAAACCTTCCATTTTGACATTAACTATTAAATCATTTTTACAAAATTATAGACAGAAGTTTGTTTTATATACATACCATTTTATAGTTATTATAGTTATTCTACATTTGATTCTATTAAATCTATTGTCGCTGTAAAATAACTTGGCTCTTTAGCAAAAATTCAAACAATCAATGAAAACACTCTTGTTTAAAAGGAAACATATTTGACACTCTGTTTACAATTAATTGATTTCAACGGGAGTGTATCCTTGCTATGTGAAATGTGTCAGAAGATTTTTCTTAAAACTATATTCTTGTGCGGATTGATATAAATTTATACAAAATTAAACCTGATTTATTCTTGATTAAAATTAATTAAAAACATTTTTTTTACCTCTGACAAACAAAATCATTTTTCCATTTTTCATATATTCGTATTTTGATAATTGATATATAGGAGTGAACATCAATTAGAAAATGTGATTTAACCCAGTGATGGGAAACCCCTTTCCAGTGACTTAACTGAGTTGATATACATCAACTCGTAAAAATGGGTAAAATAATCATGCGTGTAAAAAAAAATATGAATCAAAATTACCTTATAGTTATTAAATTATTGTACTTTGACATTCGGTTATAGTATTTTTTTTATTTTGTCGCGAAAACGTCGGTAGATTAAATGAGAGTTATCTTTCCTATTACACTGTTATCTTTTAACATATGTAAATAGATGAAGTACACGAGATTTATCTTTCCTGGCACACTGTTAAAAGAGTAGCATAAATTTCTATAATTGTGTACTCTACAAGAAAAAAAATACCTGGCATTGTCATTTTCGTGCAGCTTCTCATGATTTGTCATACGTTCATACGTATCAAATATCAAGTGACAAAATCCACACTGAAACATTTTTGGAAATAAAGATTCGCAATCATTAATCCGCGATGTTGTGTGTTCACGATATTTCCAATCCTTACGAGTAAAGTTAAAAAACCAAAACAAAACAAACTAATAATGTAAATTTTGATGTTTTTACAAAACTAAGATTCACTCATTGGACGTTCTCTGTGAAGCGTAAAAAACATTTCGTTTAACTTCAATTACAATCAATACATAATCGATCCCCTCCCCTTTTTTTCTCACTGAATATGTCACCATCATTTACTTGTAATTCGATTGAAAATTTGTTCGATCCAATGTACTCATCAACATTCAGTGTCAAGACAATGTGAAATATATACATGATCAGTTCTGAATTAGTATCTTCCCTTTCCTTAATCTTAACAAAAATGCAGATAGTAGTAATTTCTTAAGGAAACAACAAACACAAATTGGGATCAGGACAGAGGTTTTTTTTATTTATTCTTTGTATTTTTTAATTTTTTTTAATTTTGATTTCAATGTTACGACATGTGTAAGAATGCATCAGATCGTCATTAATTTAATACATAATGTCCTTTTGTGTGTTCAAGACAGGCATCGACATGGATCGCTTGGGACACAGGAGTGTCGTTGATCGATCAGTTCTGATCTCCCTCAGTTCAAGCTGATCAGAGTGCGACGGTGCTGAATGGGCGGGGCGTCGTGATAGAACGTAATTCTTCCGACATGTCGTCAAGAGATATCGAATAATTAACACACAACTGAGCACCAGACTCATCACTATTGCAGTAAATGCCATTAAAAATGTCTCGTTTGCTAAAAAAACAAAAACAAAAAACTGAGATTACAATTGACAGAATATTTTAGCTTAACAGTTTCAGATTTCATAATTTAAAAAGTATACAGTAAAGCAATCATTTATTTGATTAGATTTCTATTATATTTTGTTCTTGAGTAGAAAACTGTTAATAAGGTATGATAACCTACCTTTAAATTCTCATTTTACATGCACAGCTCATGCAAAAAAAAAACAAAAAAAAAAAACTAAAACATACATAAATTAACTTTTATTTATTTATTTTTTTTAAAGTGGATTGATTTAAACGTTCAACTTCATCTGATTCTTCTTTATCGTCAACAGAGTCGTCATTGTGAATATAAATAGGGTTTTGGATCTGGTACATTTGGTGATAATTATTAGGCTGTTGGGAAGTGTGCCGGTGTCGTTTTTTATTTCTTTTTTTAATGAGAGCATATACAGACAAATGCGTGCATATAAATAAAATGGGTGTAATTATGTAAACATATAACATTTGGTCTTGTTTCGTACCTAGGGAATTCCTGTCAATCGAACTGTCTGTGACGTTCCTCTGATGCAGCGTAGCTGTCGTCAGGTCCGTCAATACAGTAGTCAGGTCATTTGAGGTCAAGGAAACGTTAGATTCGTGCAGAGTTGTGCGGGATAAGCTGTGCGTTCTGGACGTAAATTGATTGTTAAGGGGGGTGGTTTCTTGCAAATCAGTGCTGATAGGTGTCAAACTCGTAGTTTTCTGAAATGTGGCAGTAAATACATTGGGTGTAGTAATTTCTTTTAAAAGACGTGAAGAATGAGTTTTAATTTCCGATGACGACAGATCATGCACAATTGGGGGTTGGCTAGTTACAGTGCGATGATGTGAAGAATGCATATTAGTAAATTCGTCAGAGGTAGTAGCAGAATTAGTCAAAGTAGTCGTAGCTTTCATTCCGTCTGTCACTGAAAATTGATTTAAAGTTCCAGAGTCTTTATTCTTTGTGAAATCTAAAATGAAATGAAAAATTAATTGTTCTAAAGGGGTGAGATAACCTTTCACTTCGTCAGCTGTCTCTATGCTTCATTTAAAAAAACGATAATGAACATTTTGTCAGAAAAAAGAGAACATAAAAATTCATAACGATTACTCACTTTTGTTGAGTACTTCTGTAAATAGTGCTGAATTCAATGTGGACATTTCTAACAAAACAAAAAAAAAGCAAATCCAAATACAAAACATGTTGCGAAAATATTAATAAATTTTAATAATTCACAAATTAAATGAAATTTAATTACAAGGAAATGGTAATTACCTTGAAAATTAAACAATTTATTTTACACATCACCTGCCCGTCTACAATAATTTAGTTTAACCCGGATACTGATAAGATCTTGCGTAAAATAGTACAAAAGACTTTTCGGTACCCCGTGTCAGGCAGGTGATATTCGAGTCGAATGTCATGAAACCCTGTACTCGTAATCAAAGATAGCTTGTGGTCATTGCGCAATTGAATGCTAATTTTCATCCTCCCTTATTGATCTTAATCATTAAGTATTGATTTAGAAAAAAATAATTATCGTAGTGTTTCTTTTTATAATGAAGTGTTAATTAATTATCCTTTCTTTATTATTTAAATACCTGGACAAATGAAAGTTCTCCAACTTCTCTGCATCACTATTCCTTTAACCTGGGTCGAGCAGAATTTTTTAAACTTTTCAATGTCGTCGCAATCTCTATGGATAATGAGCTGATTTACCGTAAATTCTGGCTGTAACACAAGTTGAATGATTTGGCATTCTACCTGGACGACCGGTCTTAAAATCGGACATGCATACACATGTTTACAGGTTTCCATGAAGCTGATGATCGTACAAGAACACGGGCACGGGGGGGGGGGTGTCTTCAGATAGACTCATCCCCAGAAATAAAACAATGATAACAAAAAGCATTATGAGTGGTTCGTTCGTGTTTCGAATGAAATCCAAATGTAGACTTGGAATAGTTTGTCACCAGATTTTTATACCGGTCTCATTCGACTTTGGTATTTGACTTTCCACAATGTCAATATTATATCTCATTTAACGACATTTATTCTCATACCCTATCGTTAAATTAGATAACAATATCCCATTTGACTGTATACCTAGGTCACCTAAATTTTGTTTTAAAATAGAGACCATATTAACCCCTATACCAATGACATTCTGACTTTTTGCATTAAAAAAAATACATCTCCGACAGTTAATCTACCAGTTGATGAGAGAAATGTAGAGAGAGAGAGAGAGAGAGAGAGAGAGAGAGAGAGAGAGAGAGAGAAATCACATACATCATTAGACAATATGCTATTGTTTCTTGAAAAAAAATTTACATCGAGATTTTCGAAGCTGATCATGATTCTATTACATACTTCGTTATGAACTAAGTGTTAAAATTTAAAGAAAAATGGGGGGGCGGGAGGGCGCGGAGAGAGGTGAGGGGCGGTAACATTTGTTACGTGTTAACGCTAAAAATGAAAAAAATAATTAAATTATGACTAAAACAAATGTTGAACCTTTCATATATTCCAAGTAGGCTGCTTCCTCCAACTCTTAATATTTGTTGTCAACTGTCCCCCCTCCCCCATTATTTGTGTTCATTATATTTTTTAACCAATCATTTTCAAGACAATATTCCGTATTCAAGAAAAACGAATATATAACAAATTGGAGGAAATTGTCAAATATTCACCTTGTTTTCCCCCGAATTTTTGACATCATTTTTGGATTTGTACCTTTCATCATCAAAAACAATGGCCAGGTCAGTAATTTATCTTTTAACTTAAGACGACAATATCAGCCTTCCTGTTTTACAATAATTAAAATTAGTTTAATTCGAATATTTTAGCAACTGCATTTGCAACCAAAAAATTCTACTCGTGGAATTGCTGGAGAGAGCACTAACGCTCGTGGACGAATGTCCATGCTCGTAAGTTATTTTTTATTTGACAATAACAATTAATTTTCGCTAATTAACTATCGAACCTTTTTTTTCACAAGAGTTCCCGACTTTGAACAAAATGTTCATTTTTTTTTTTAAATTTCTCTTGATCTTTTTTTTTAAGACACAGTAGAAGATGGGCAAACGCCTCCACCCCTGTAATGTAGGTTTCAGTTATTTTTTAAAAATCGTTCTTTCTCATTAACTTTGTAAATTTTCAAAGTTCAATCATGACTAGATTTGGGCTTATTTTAAAGGAAATCATCCTTTTTGTTTTATTCAGAGCTACACCCGTGAATGGCGGCAAGGGGTCAGTAATTCTCAAGTTCATACTTTTTTTTACATCAGTAATATAAAAATAAGATAATTAAACAAATTCAAAAATCATGAATTCAAAATCATCATTTTTTTAAGATTAAAAGAAACCCCAATGGCGCCAAAAAGAAATTGGTAAGTAAAATATCAATATAATGAATAAATAAGGGAGGGGGGGGGTATCAAAAGATATCTTACAATGCGTGAATTGTCTTTCTTTTACTTAGTCTACCGAGACGACTCTTGACGGCGGGTGAAGATGGATCCCTGCAGTGGGAACTCTCCCCCATTGGGTTAGATTTTTTTTTAGATTTTTTTTGGATAACTCACACGTCGTTTTATATCAAATATAAAATGAAGAAATTTCAATTATTTAAAATCAATATACTGTGTTTACAGTGTAGACTCCGACGTCAACAACACAACGCTGAAGAGATCCTCGTAGGTTTTTTTAAAATTTCTTTGTTTCGAATAGACTGACAATTTTTACATTGCGAAAGAAAATTTAATTCTTTTCTTCACCATTTTCTTCTCAGTTCTGGGGTTCTAGCTATTCCCTTGTAAGTGATTTTTTCATTTATAATACACTATTAATTATCTGAAAGTTTTACATAGTCATACATTTTTTTTGAAGAAGTAGCTCGTTTCTGATCAAAAAATGTTTATTTTAATTGTAATAATAGCAACCTGTCAGATTTGGACGATGCAGTCTTTATATCGGACGACGAACAAGACGAAAGTCACGTCCCTGCGTAAGTTCATTCACTTATTCGTGTATTTATTGTCTCTCATTTCATTATTATTTGATATCACTAACTCTAACAATTTTAAATTTCAGATCCCAAAAGAAGACACCCGAAAAGAAGACAATGTCAAATTAATTGAATAAATAATGTATTATCTTGCATAGAGACTTTTTCTTTCTACTGTATCAAATATTTTTCATGAGAAAAAGATTGGTAAACCTTTTTAGCAGAGATATACTTCTATGATTTTACGATTTTGCTGATTGGATACTTCATTCATGCAGGGATCCAACAAAGTTTTCAAGGATGTGGAAATGAGAAAAAATTGCAGAAAAATTCTTTTTGTAAAATTAAATTAAAAATATTGACAAAAATATAATTAAACATCAGATTCCCCCATCCTTGAAAATTATTTTGGATTCATTCATAACATTCCAGATAAAGTTGAAAAAAAGAGTGAAATAAATAAATTGAAAAGAAATTTTTAAATATTTGCAAAAACAAAAAAACGAAAGAAATGTTTCTCTTCTTCCCGAAGACCTGATTTTACATTTTTCTTCCTGAAGATTCAATGTTCACTCAGTACGTGGTCTGGACCTGATTTTACATTCTTCTTCCTGAAGATTCAATGTTCACTCAGTACGTGGTCTAAAATAAAATGGATATAAAATCAAAATGTATTTACCAATCATAATCCCAAAAGGGACATAACATAGATGATAGATACAAGTATAATTTGTAATTTTACACAATACAATAAATAATTAATTCTATAAATGTTAATCATAAAAGTAACTACCATTCTTTTTTTCTTCATCACATATTTGATAAAAAAAATTAATAAAACTTTTTTAAAAATTAATCATAGTAAAAAATATATTAAGTCAAATCTAATAAATAAAAATTGTCTGTTAACATCCCCAGCCTCCCTAAGTACATACCCGCTTTAGAGCTGTGGCCCCATGTCTCCTCCTACTTGCCTTCATGAAGCGGATCCCCCATTTCGTAATCCAGGTCAGGAGAAGGAGGATGACCATTACTAAGGCCGCTATGCCTATGTCCATTGCTAAAAATATAAAAACATGAAATTAAAAATGGTGAAACCATGAATTGAATGCATTTAGAATATTTTAAAAAGTATTTATTTAATCCCATATCATTAGAATATTTATCAATGTTTAATATCAATAAATAATCCAATTAGACTTTCAGTATCAGGTATATCTTATCAGAAGGGAATAAGTCTTAAATATTAACATATATAATTACAATGCAGCACAGATCCAAATTTTCAATGACGGATCTAGGAGGGGGGGGGGGGGAGGAGGGGGCGGGGGGAGTAACCGAAGCATGCTTTTGATTTTATATGAGGAATTGAGTTGGTAGTTTTACTGTGTGATGAACCCATTGACCATATAATCACAAGACTGGAACTTGATATTAATATTACTAGAAGTGAATGTTCAAGTGTGCAACAGAGCATCGGTAACCATGGTGGCAGACGTAAAGCGCCATGCTGTCATCAATCCTTCTCGTCAAAGTGATGCGGAATCGTATCTACAGTAAACGAACAACTTGAACAAATAAACGTGAGCAAAAAAAAACAACACAAAAAACAATCCTTCACCGTTTTCAATAAAAAATAACTAGAAACAAGGTCACACTAATTTGAGGTCTTTGATCGCCGGACCCACACACTTAATTTATGAGTTTCAAAAAAATAATATGAAAATATAAATCCAGTACCCCAAAATTTTAGTTCCATTTCTGCTCCAAATAAAACTTGGAATTTTTAGGAAAAGTTGTGACAATACACTCAACAGTTTGACAGAAGTCGGAATAAAAAGTAACCGTACGCATCTATTTCTGGGAATTTTAAAGAACGCTCGCTCGCTCCAAAATTTTTTAGGTATAAAATCCGGACCAAAAAATCGAATTGATGTGACCCAACAATAAAAAAACTAATAAATAAGAATACTCAATACAATACTAAGTAAAGCAAACCATGATTTACCTTCGTCTGAATCCATCTCCATGTCCTTTACTCCAAAATCTAAAATACAACGGATAATTTTCAAAACTAGAGGTACTGTGAGCAAGCTCACAATTGATACCCCCCGCTAAGAAAAAAATCATAACGCGTGTAATTTTGCTATTATAGAAAATATTGGATGAATCTATTTCACTGTCCATTTTCTATAAATAACAACTGCTTTATTTTTGAAAACTGTTAATTTTTAGCTTCTAATATTTCCATTAATACAAAATATGACACAGACAGAATTTAGCTTTTTTGAAACAATGACCTTGAACTTTCTCAATTGACCCTGGGTCAAGGTCATGACACACCCTTTAATCATAAGCAATCTTTGTGTGAAGTAAGAACTTCCAATGTTTCTCCATAAGAATGATATGGACCGGACACGAATTTTGCATTTTTGTCTGCCAGTGACCTTAACCTTGCCAAAATGACCTTGGGTCAAGGTCATGACACACCCTTAGGTCATAAGCAATCTTTGTGTGAAGTAAGAACTTCCAATGTTTCCCCATAAGAAAGATATGGACCGGACACGAATTTTGCACTTTTTCTGCCTGTAACATTGACCTTGTCCAAATGACCTTGGGTCAAGGTCATGACACACCCTTAGGTCATAAGCAATCTTTCTGTGAAGTAAGAACTTCCAATGTTTCCCCATAAGAAAGATATGGACCAGACACGAATTTTGCACTTTTTTTGCCAGTGACCTTGACCCTGTCCGAATGACCTTGGGTCAAGGTCATGACACACCCTTAGGTCATAAGCAATCTTTGTGTGAAGTAAGAACTTCCAATATTTCCCCATAAGAAAGATATGGACCGGACACGATTGCACAGACAGACGGACAGACAGACAGACGGACGGACGGACAAGGTGATTCCTATATACCCCCCCCCCCAAACTTTGTTTGCGGGGGGTATAACAATATACTATCGTATCGTCATTACAAAGACATGTCATTTTGAACACACGCAAAATAACATAAACGCAACCACCACGTGTATGTACCTCTTGGGCAGACCACTTTACCGTCCTGAATTCTGCACGCCATTGTCTCAAATGGCAAGCCGGTCAAGGTGAATTGTCAATCGCAACTTCTCCGCAGAGCTTTAGGAAAGGCCCGAGAAGTTGCGATTGGGTGAATTGTACGTGACACGACTTACACTTGTGATCGGATGAATCTTATTGGTCGAGACGTATTCAAAGTGAAACCCACGCAACAAAATTTCGAGAATGAAAGAAAAGATAGACAGAAGAATGAATTTACCTGAGACTATACGGAAATAGACAAAGATTACCGATCATTGTCTCAAAATAAGCCATTCTTGTCATTTAAATAAAAAGTAGATTTTACATAATGATAAACTTAACAATCGATGACCACTATCTATTTTGATTCACATTACACTTATTAATTTAAAAATGACACTTGAGTTTATTTACCCCCAACGACACCAAGATTTACCCTTTCATTTCATAGCAGTGTTGTTTACTACGCTCGAGTAACCAGTCTACTCAAAATTCATTCATCATTCTCTACCTCCCGTTTTTTAAAGTACACGTTCGGTATCGATTTATTACTACACTCAAACGTCCTCGTCCTTTTCTCTCTTGTTAAGGTCACTGACAAATACTTGCTTTTGTCCTCTTCATACAATACCCCTGCTTCAAACAATACTCCATTGTTTTTAGGGGTCTTAAATATCGGGCTGGGTGACACCGCCCCCCCCCCCTTACTATACCCCACTGTGATTAGGGGTTAAAATCTTAGGGGACAGGTGCCCCCCCCCCCCATCGATACACCCCCATTGTTCTCCTATTGTTCTATTTTTAACAATAGCCCCATTGTTCCTAGGGGCTATACGTACGCTTATACATGTACTACTATTAGGGTATCCTAAGGGTTATTTTTAGAACAGTGCATTTATAGAGGTCGTTTCTGATTGGTTGTTTTAGAGAGGTTGTATTATAGAGGCGATTTTTCATCACTATTTTTAGAAAAGGTAGCAATATAGAGGTCGTGTTCTCATTGGATGATTGAATATAGAGGTGATGACGTAGTTACTATTGAGGCCGTATAGAGGGGGACTTTTTAGAACAGTAAATTTATAGAGGTCGTGTTCTCATTGGAGGATTGAATATAGAGGTGATAACATAGCTATTTATAGAAAAGGTTCTGTACAGAACTTGTTTGTCATTGTTATATTTAGAAAGGTTTTGTTATAGAGTTTGCATAGAAGCATATTCATTATAGAGTTGATTACTATACAAGATATTGAACATGCGCAAATAAAGATTTTTAGTTTATTTATTTATGTAAAAACAATCATTTCATAATGAATTGTCAAGGAGTACAGTACAAATGGAAAATTATAGCATGGAGTGCATTAAAAAAAGATGAGAAAAATCCCGAAACGTGGACATTGAATGAGAGTCGTTGGTTTGACAATAAGAACATTTGTATAAAAGATTTTAGAGAAGTGACCCGAAACGACTACGATTTTGCTGACAGCTGGGGAATTAAAGAAATTTTATTAAAACGTAGAGTTATGTCCCAGTAAGCGCCTGATATGAAACACGATGAATGCAAGACAGACAAAATTATCAATGAAAAAAGTTCAGTTTAGCGATAACGTTCACACTTTGTTAGTTCCATACGAAGATAGGAAAGGTGAATGGATGAATTATGCCATTGATAGAGCCCATTTTAGGAGAAGAATTCAACAGACAGAGAGGATTGTGTTGCCTATATTGAATAAGAAAATTAAGTTATTGAAGTGTAACCGAGCATAACCCAGGTGAAAAAAATTTGCAAAGGTAGAGGTTTTTTTTATTTAAAAGTTTAAAGTGCTGATATTGCACAACATGTTGAAAACAAAATATTGTTTAACATGGTGAAAGTAGATATTACACAACGATGGTGAAAGCATAAATTAAAAAAGTATGTAAGAGGCTAAATTTAGTATATGATATAATTTTTAACAAAAGAAAAAAATGTTATATATTACAGTGTGTTATGAAATGTTTTACGTTGCATAAAAAGGTAAAAATAGGTGATGATGTAAGGTAAATAGTATAAATACTGAGGATGAATTTAGAGCTACATTACTATTGCATATGCATTTCCCTGCAGCAGACACAATTTGGAAGATAAGGCTACTAAACCGACAACCTACTGGAAATGCCACGATGTGGAGGCTCCTGGGGAGCCGAACCGAATTAGGAACAGACTGTTCATCGACTTAGACCGAACTGAACCAGGCTTCTATTGCTAAGCGTCCCAAGATGGTCAAAGAACAGACAGAGAAGACCCCAATTCTGAAGGAGAGCATAGGGCGAAATATATTCCTCGTGGTGTCAAAGTTTTACGGTGACACTAAAGTACACTTAAGAGTGTATGAAGAAAAAGACGGACCCGGCTACCCAACTAGGAAAGGGATTGCACTCGATTTAGAAAAATGGGAAAAGATTACCTATTACAAGGATGATGTAGATAGCGCTATTGATCAGCATGATGCTAAGATGCAGGTAGCTTATAAGCAGCACTTGGGGGAGAATTACTACATGACGGTTGACAATGACTACCCTGTAGTAAATATCAGGAAGTGGTGGATGCCGCCTGGGAATGGTGAAATAGTTCCGACGAAGAAAGGAGCTGCCATCACATTTGATCAGTGGGAAACCCTTAAGGAACTGACGTCTGAAGTCGAAAAGGAGATTGGTGACCAGTTAAAGGTGACCAGAGTTTTGCGAGAATTCTGAAAGTCACCAGAGTCAGATGGCCTCTTTGCAATGTCCACATTGCAATCCAAATGACTGTAATATATATAACTATTATATTGTGAAAAAAAAAACAACATTTCATTGTGTTCAAAGTACCATTCGTGTTCAGTGATAAATTTATGTAATTATATTTGTTACTTAAGCATGTATTATGCTTAAAGTTTTTTTAATACATGTAACGATAATGAAAGAAATATTTTATAAGATCATGTACAAAACTTTTTTTGTATGATTATGATGGTATTGCTATTTTAATCATTTATGTTGTACTTTAATAAAAAAAATGTTTCACTATGCATTATTTTTATATTTTTTTAAAAATATTGTGTAAATCTAAAAAGAGACTAACGTTAAACTGTATTTGGTTCATAAATCAAAATGGTGCTGACGAGGAACAACGACGGTACTTGGAAAACATATGGACTGACGTGAAACATGCTGCCTCTTTTGCAGGCCCTTACAAATTGTATCAAATAGTAAAAAAAGAAGGAAAACAAAAAATTGGTTTAAAGGGTATAAGAGACTTTTTGTCAGATTAAGAACCGTATTCGCTTCAAAAGAGAGTTTGGAGAATCCCAGACGTCACATTTTAACGGATTCTACAGACACCATATGGGATGGTGATTTACAAGACGTGCCGTGCGAAACACATCCAAGGAAAATGAAGGCTTACAGTATATTACGGTTTTGCAAGACATATTTTCAAGATATGTATTTACAGCTCCTTAGAAACAAAAAACGGTGTCGTATGTAATAGAAGCTTTAATAGAGATTTTTGCTAATGGAAGAAAACCCAAAGTATTTAGAATTTAAAAATCGGTGGGTGTCTTCGTTTTTTAAAAAAGGTGAACTTTTACAGACAATGAAACAAAAAGTAATTTTGCAGAAAGGAGCATTCAAAATCTGGATAACAGATTGCAGCGCATGTTTACTCAAAATCAATTTTACGAATTTTTGAGTAAGCTACAAGCAGTTACTGATAGCATCAATAACATTCCTTCCCGTCATTTAGGGTGAATAACTCCTGCATCTGCGACTATAGAGAACGAACGAGGAGGTTCGTTATAGAGCTTATTTACAAAGGAACAAAAGACCTGGTGTTGTGTCCAAAAAAAAACAAAACTCTAAAACAACAGAGAAAAAGAATCTTATTAATTCAAAATCGGTGATAAAGTTAGAATATCTCATTTGCGACGGACAATTCAGAGAGAATACAATCAAAAAATATCACAGCAGCGTGAATTGGAATAATAGCTGTTGGCTTGTAACCATATCCCTCGGATAATAATTTCTGTCTACACTCAGAGTTCTCTTTACAAAGTCTAACAAAATCTTATTATACATGTACATTTTTGGAAGTTGATTTTAATTAACTCTCCCATGCAGTTACTCTGGCAAACCGGGTGAGAAAAGTGTTCGAACCGGGACAAACTAAAGACCTGAATTCTTCAGAGGTTTTACTACAGTAAGTCTATGGATTATTGTTGTCTGTCTCTGAAAATTGTTTGAGAGGTCCGGATTCTTTATTCGTTGAGAAATCTAAAGTTAAATCAAGAATTAAACATTCACTTCATTACACTATACATTACAGAAGGGATGTTATTTTCATATATACGAAGTAAGTTTTCAAATTTAATCATATTATTACGTCAAACATTTGAAAAACATGTCACCCCCCCCCCCCCTTTCCCCTCCTCTCTTTCTCTTATTGAAAAAATAAATTGTCAAATAATCAATGTACATGTAAATTAAAACGAAAAGGCCTGGTTACAATGAAGTACATTAAAGATGTTATTTATTAATATTTTGACATACAGACGAATATGAGAGAGAGAGAGTTAAAACTGTCATGCACTTCATTATAAAAACGGTAATAAATGATGATAACTAAATACAATAAAACACAAAGACATGATTTATCACGTTTGTCCAGGGTAACAGATAGCGACAAGGTAGAAGATCATGGAGTCATAGTTGAAATCTCGAACAAAGGAAAGGTTGACTTAGAGTGTGATACGTATTGTGTAATTTTAAATAAAGTCAAATCATTTGTAATTAAAATAAAAAAAATAATTACGACGGAATAATGATATTCACCAAAAAACACCAGTAGCTCTGCAAACCACCTGCCCATTTAGTATATTTCGTAGCGTGATGGATTCTGATAAAATCTTGCACGAAAAGTACAAAAGACATTATCAGTATTGCGTGTCAGGCAGGTGATATTCAGATCAAATAACCCAGAGCCGTGTATACGTAACCAAATAAAGTATGTGATCATTGTGTAATTGGTTGAATGTTAACACACCCCCCCCCAAAAAAAAAAATTAGAAAGTGTCATTATTAATTATTATGGGTTTTTTTTAAATGTCGAAACAAATTGTTAACATAAAAAAATGATAATTGGCCTATTTTAACCATTATTTATTTGTAAAATAAATACACTGTATCTGAACAATCGAAAGTTTTTCCGTTTCTTTGCATTAGTATTTCTTTAATTTGATCGGTGCAGAATCTCTTAAAGTTTTCTATGTTATCACATTCAACATGAATCATACGTTGTTTCACCGTAAAATCTGACTCTAAATCCTAAATCAAGTTGATTTGTTTGACACTCTATCTGGACGACCTGTGCATTTACTGGACATGTACGTAGGTAAGGAGAGGTCGCTATGCCAATTATGTTATTACATACACACGGGGAAGTGTGTTGAGACAGACTCATCCTAAGAAATTGTAAAAATCATCATTAAAGGCATTTACACGTGGTAGAGATCTATTGAAACCAAAGGTAGAGCTAGAATAGTCTGTCACCAAATTTTATACCCGTGTCATTCGACTTTGATATTTGACTTTCCACAATGTCTATATTATAAACTCAATATATGACATTAACTCGCGTGCCCCTATCACTCAATTAGATAACAATACCCCATTGGTTTCTGTACCTTGATGACCTAAATATTGTTACGGGAAAAGAAAGTTTATTAACCCCTTTACCAATGACACTGACTTTTGCTTAAAAAAACACAACCCGACAGTTTGACTAGCAGTTAGAGAGAGAAACTCAGAGGTTCCATACACCATTAGACCTATTATATCTGTGAGTGCATTCAACGCAGTATGATCTGGGAGTAGTTATAATTGGTACTGGTATTTGCCTCGTATAGTCCTGGCTTGCCATTACAAGTTCAGAACCTGCAAGAGGGGTTGTAGGAAAACCAACATGGTCGGGACGTAGTGCAAACTCTGTCATTGAAGCACAAGCTAAATTACCCGCATAAACTCACAGGCACTGAACCTGTAAATGAGCCCACAGGTAAATGGTTATTTCGACATCTGTAAGCGACCACGTTTTGGTAAGAGCACTGCTGGTAACTGTACTCAGGTAGAAAGCAGAATTATAACTTATGGGGGTATAGGTTTTGTCAGACCACGGGGGTTGGTTTGAGGAGGCAGGCACCAAAGCTGAACCCTGAGTTAGACCTGAAGTGTATGTATTGGAAGGTAACCTAAGCATAGGACTAGTTTTCTAAATATTTTAAATAAAAAAGTTATATTCATTATCTCTTGTAAATATGAGAGAGGTACGAGAGTTTCAAGAGTTACCCCTCTTGCATTGTAAAGAAGCCGGTTAGCTTGCACACAAACGTTCACATATAAAAAACAAAAATGAAAATGGATCAACATACCTCGCATTGTTTTCGTGTACTTTCTCATGGTTTGTCATACTGTCGTACGAATTGAATATCAAATGGCAAAATCCACACTGAAACATCTTGTTCAAAATTGACAGGGTTTGTTAAAAAAAAACTCGTTCCAAAAATGCCATGCGGACACGAACTACATTAAATTCATACTACAAGGAAAGAAAATAATCTTGAGCTTATTGCAGAAAATCTAATTTTTTCATTGGTTGTTACCTTTAGCAACAGAAAAACATTTCAAATTGTTCATATTGATTGGATTTTAAATTAAGTGGGCGTATTCAATGATTCATCACATTCAAAAATATTGATTTTCCCCATGACTCTAGCAATATTTTTAAATTTTTAAGGTAATTATCAAATATGTGTGTCTTTGCAAAATCGTTTGTAGATTTATTATGTTGTTATTTCTTGAATTTTCAATATAATGTTTTGTTTTCTTTTTAATTCTGTTTAATAGACTGTCTTTGCCATCGTTCAGATAATTGTTTGACAAACAGGAGATACATACCGATACTAAATGGCCTTAAATGTTTCCTCTTTGATTACTTTGACCAGTTTCTTTCGGCAAACTTGTATACCATTTTTGATTTTCTCTACCATCGTTTAATTTTTCAGCTGATGAAATTGCCTTAGGCATCGAAATGCTTTTTTTGTCTGAAACTTTCATACAGTTTTTGAGACGTTAAGAAATATAAACATATTTTTTATTTCTAAAATTATAATATAGTTACCAGAAAAAAAAAATATATCAGCCAAAACAAAAATGCAGATATTTATTTCGTCTCATCATATAGGAAAACAGTGTTTATGTTTTACGGAACAATAAGTTCCTCCCTGAGGTAGGGGTCCTTTCTCGGCGATAGTGCAGGCATAGAAAGAGTCCGGTGGCAGGAGCGGGTGGTTGCCAGTTCCTTCTTGATGGCCGCCTGCAAATGATGGAGCTCCTGTGCCGCGGCCAGGGTGCGGTGGCAGGAATGGGGAGTCAGCGGCTCTTTCTTGATGGCTGTCAGGATGGCCGCTTCCAGCTCCTGTGCCGCGGACAGGGTCCGACGCCATGAATGGTCTGCCCTGATGTTGGCAACTTCGCGTGGCGCCACCGTAACCGTGTCCTGCCTCCCCCTCCTCAAGAGATACCGCAGCAGAATACTAAGACCAATCAAGCCGGCCATGACCATGGCCGAAATGGCAATGTTAAGGGCTTCGTTCACAAAAAAATTGTAGAAAATACATTACTTCACTGTGATAAGAATGTAAATCATTTTTAGTCTTATTCAAGACCCCCATTAAAAATAAAATAAATATTAGTTCATTTCGATGAAAATGTATAATTATTCATGTCTGATTTTTCAATTTCCATCAAACGCCATACTTCATAAATAAAAATGATTTTAACTTGTAAAAGTTTTTTAGCAATAAAATTACTTGTCTAATTCCCCAACAGCTCATGCAAAAACAAAAAAAACAAAAAAAAACCACACAACTACATTCATGCTGTCATACTTTTTAAAAATGTTTTTTTATTTGTGTCATTTCAAACATCATTACCTCATCGGTATCATCATTTTCACAATCACTGACGTGCTGAGTTACATGTATGTATTTTCGCCTACGATTAAAATTTCTTTTAATGATATATATAATTAAACATATTGAAAGAGGTCCACACAATAAAATGTAAAGCAGTTGGTCGTGATTCGTACCGAGGGACTCCGATAGTGTTGATATGAGTTTGTATGTCAGCAGTGGTCTATTCCGTCAAATTTGAGGTGACAGTAAAATCATGCGAAGAGGAAGTAGCTGCAGATGGTAAAGAGACATTTGTAGTCATGTCAGGCGGAATATTTATGGAGTGTTTATTAAGTGAGGTGATTAGTTATACTGATTGCGTAAGCGGAGTACTTTCATGCAATGTAGCTGTGAAAACATGGGAAGTAGTAGTAGGTAACAATGCCAGGGATTCATTTTCGGACAAAGTAGTTTCATGCAGGGTGGTTGTACTATTAAATGCATAAGATTCATTGATAAGCGTGCTTCTGTTGACTGGCTGTTCGGTTACGCAAGTCGTCGATAAGTTATCGTATGACCTGAGGCGTGTTCAGCAGAGCGAGCGCTCGCGATCGGCTTTGTATGCGAACGGATCCAGTGAACTGAACGCACAGCGAGTGCTCGTTAAAATCCAAAATGGCTGACAATGTAAATATGAGTTGTTGTGAAAATTGCAATTTTCTATTATAACGTAGGTACATGTAATTGGTTATCCGGACTATATGAGCGTTTGAGGTTTCATATTTATGTGTTTTGTTTACGTTTAAGACAACAGGAAAACTACATGCAAAGAAAGTAAAGGACTTTTGAAGAAAAACCAGACTTCGACAATTGAGCCATTGTTTGTCTCGGTTAGTAAAACTCATTAAATCAATCTTAAAGTAATCAAACGTTAGGAATTTTTACTTTAAACCACTTGCATCACAAATTTTTGACCCTGAAGTACTTAAATACAATTCACCAAAAAAGGAGCAGTGAAATGAGTATTTAAAAAATAATAAATGCTTTTTATTTGAATAAAATGATAAAAAGGAAACAGTTCTTACTAATAACCATCATAGGGAAAGGTGATAAACAATGAATTTTTGACTGACTTTGCAATGCTTGTTATCAACACATTTCAATGGTGAATTTTAGGTACAAAATCATAAATGAAAGAAACTCTAAGACTTGACATGGCCGTCAGTCTTGGAGATTCTTCTCCCAGATGCAGGATCTGTTGCATGGAGACCCAGCAGTATCTCCAATCTCTGTAGCCTCTTCTTTGAAAGCGGCCATCCCAGATGACCCATCAAAGGAGAAAGACCCAGTAGCAACTGAGAGTGGATAATCAAGGAAGGGGAAGCGCCCGGCATCATCCTGTAAGGATCGGGAACCAAGCTGGATAAGAACTTTTCGTGAGGAATTGCAAAGCATGCATAAAGAGAGGATGGATATAGAGGATAAACGTATTCAACTGGACGACCGGAGGGTTATTGCCCTAGAAAAACTGGTAGAGGAAGTAAAGAAATAGAAATCTTTAACTGTTGTTGTTGGTTATTTTCAAGGTATGAATAATGAGTCATAATTTTGCCAATAAGTGATTGTTTCTGGAACATGTAATATATATATATATATATATATATATATATATATATATATATATATATATATATATATATATATATATATAATATCTACATGCTATGTGGACAGGGCATTTCAGATGAAAAGATTGGCGATTATTTACGGGATATAGAAATAAACACTTAGTTAAGTGACGAAGACAAAGAGTTCTTTGATAAAGCTCCAACCATACAAGAATGCTCTGAAGCCGTACTTGGAATGAAGAACAATAAATCTCCTGGACTTGACGGCTTGCCTGTTGAGTTCTATAAAATGTTTTGGAAACGCCTAAAGCAGTATATGTTCGATGCGCTAATAAAATCTTTTGAGGATAAGGAACTAACAAATACACAAAAATGCTGTTTTGTCTTTGATTTATAAGAAAGGAAAACTAGATGAACTTCAAAACTATCGTCCCATAAGTTTAACAAATTGTGCTTAAAAAATTATTGCTTGTGTTTTTTCTCGACGTTTTTAAAAAATTATAGACAAATTAATAAACCCCGATCAGTCTGGATATATTAAAGGACGTTATATAGGAACAAATGCTAGACTTATTTTAGATATTTTTGATTACTGGGAAAAAAGCAACGAATCAGGAATTCTCTTATTTGTTGACTTTCAGAAGGCATTCGATTCTGTTGAATGGGAGTTCCTGTTGCAGTCAATGATGAAATTTAATTTCGGTGTCAATATTGTTAAATGGATCAAAATTTTGTATACAAATCCTTATTTCTATATAAAAAACAATGGTTTGATCTCCAGAAAATGTCATACGTATAGAGGTATTAGACAAGGATGTCCCGTCTCAGATGCAGACACAGCAACGGGCGGAGTCTGCAGTCTAGTGGGCACAGATGTTGGCACAACGACGGATGGAGTCTGCGGCCTAGTGGGCACTGATGTTGGCACAACGACGGGTCGAGTCTGCGGTCTAGTGGGCACAGATGTTGGCACAACGACGGGCGGAGTCTGCGGTCTAGTGGGCACAGATGTTTGCACAACGACGGGTGGAGTCTGCGGCCTAGTGGGCACAGATGTTGGCACAACGACGGGTGGAGTCTGCGGCCTAGTGGGCACATATGTTGGCACAACGACGGGTCGAGTCTGCGGTCTAGTGGGCACAGATGTTGGCACAACGACGGGTGGAGTCTGCGGTCTAGTGGGCACAGATGTTGGCACAACGACGGGTGGAGTCTAATTTGATTTAATCGTATGTCGATTTATCAATAAGTTAGTAAAGCATGATTTTTTTAACCACGGGCATGGCTCATTTCACCTTGGATTGGTTAGTATTCCCCTCTTGCAAGACTCATCTTTTGCCTTTACAGAGGACAAGTAATCCTCACATTCCCTACATAAGGTACGTCCTTCACTCTTCTTTATTTTGTGAATAAAATCGTACTCACATGCCCTAAATAGGCGGGCTCCAGATTGATTACTTCTCTCGCATGTTCTAAGATGACGGGAGAATCTCTCAGTCCTAATTATGTGCTTTGCCTCATATGGACAAACACGAAATCCCGCATACACTGGATAGTCCCCCAAGTTAATGTTTTTATAAAATAAAATGTTACATATACACTGTACATTTATATTTCATGCGATTAAAATTTTAAAATTTTAAGCGGAATTTATCTTAACTTAATTTATTAACAGGGTTTTCGAACGGAAAAATCCGGTTATAAAAATGGTGAAAAATGGCGGGCGGGCGGCTGCTAAAAGGGTACCCTCATTGTACGGATAACTCCTCCTACAGTTTTCAAGATAGGAAGTTGTTCTTTTGCAGATCAATTGTACATATATCAGAGGTGTGCATATTGCTTGGATTTAAATTTTTGATATTTTATGATAAAAATACCAGCTTTAGATCTTGCTATCTTTTTGGCAAATCAAATTGCAGATCAATTGTACATAAATCAGAGGTGAGCATATTGCTAGGATTTTTATTTCTGATTATTTATGAAAAAAAATACTAGCTTTTGAACGTTTTGGGGGGCAAAATATTGCAAATAGGGTACTCCATTTCGCTGGATACGGGTTGACATGGATTATGGACACCGTTCACAAAAAAGAAAACCCGGTTTGCTGTCACATTGACAGCTTTTCACTTGTTTTTTTTTTAGCACGGTGAAACTCTTATACGTAATATAATTAAATTAGGTCAAGTTATCAATTTACTAGTAGTATAGTAGATAACATGCAGCCACAGTCAAGGTCCCTAACCCAATGACGTCATGGGGTTAACCTGGGGTAATGACCAAGAAGAAGGTCCCACCCAATGACGTCATCGGTTAACCACAGTCAAGAAACCCAGAGTCAAGAGAAATTCCACAGTCACAGTCGAGAAACCCTACAATCACAATTAAGAAACCCCACAGTCAAAGCCCATTCTGATGACGTTTATAGAAGAGTCATAATTTAAGCTCAATTGTGATGAAGTCAGCATTTTGTTTCTATATTCACCAGAGTAGCCTGTAGCCGTGAAGGTTAATATTAATATTACTTTCTGAAAGGTAACTACCAGTAGATTGACCAATCAACAGTCAAGTGACTTCATGATGATGTTAAAAATCATAAGGAATCTACAGTCCTCAATAATCGCCATCCTGAATATGACAAGCACGAATGGTACAGTGACATATTTTACAAAACACTTATTATTAAAATCACGAACTAGCTAATAATATATAGCAGAAAATACTTGTGCAAAAAAGTAAGTAATTTTGTTAACATACTTTACTAGAAGTTTTTCTTGGATTACATTATAAGAAAAATCATTTAAAATATAATGTAGTCAATAGAAGTATTACTAATACTTAGAAAATCATTATAGATCAGGTATGAGGAACTGAACCATAATTTGTATTATTTATCTTCATTTTAAAAAAATGTCGGACATTGTAGTAAATTTATTTATTTACAAACTAAACACATCGCGAAGAATGTGCTGGAATGAAAAACACCTGTCATGTGTTATCCTACAAACTTTATTGAACTTTACTGGCACAGTTCACATTTCAGTATCGTCGTTGTTTGGTTAAAGTAAAACAGTTCTCATTTTATTTTCTCTTTACAATTAATTTAAAATATTTGTTTGAAATTGATAAGACCCGACCACTGGGTATTGATTGAAACTTTGTTTACATATTGCAATTTTTTTTAGTACCTGTCATGTTTTTCATTTTTATATCTACCACAGACAAACATACATTTCTTTGTTTGAGGTCAAGGTTACCGGATCCGGAAGTCATAGTTGTTAATGTAAATACAAATTAGTTGCATAGCAGTGTTCAAAAGCAGCAGTGTTAAAACTAATTTAATTTGAACTGTTTTTTTAATGGTTCATGGGATTAATATAATCGGTAATTAACTTGCGATTTTTTGTGTATTTTTGATAATTAACATTCTTCTGAAAAAAAACCTGCATATTCATAACTTTATCAAGCTATTCTGAATAGCGTTTTTAAAGGGGCATGGTCACGATTTTGGTAAAAAATAATTTTTGCGATTTAAATGTTTACAATGCTTCAGTAAGGTATTTTTAATAAGCAACCAACATTTGATTGTCATTTGTTGAGTTATAAGCGAGTTGCAGAACTTACAATTCTTCGCTATGTAAACAAAGCTTTTGTTTACATTTTGAATGTTGAAGTGAAAATTTTAATTTTAGACCTCAAATAAATGTGTTAATCGTTAGGAACTGTTTATTTATTCTTAAATGAATAAAAAGATAGACAAATTAGCTTGAAAAAGATTTTTTACTGGTATATTGAACCTATGTAAACAAAAAACAGGGCATGGGCCTTGTTTACTTGACGAAGAATTTTGAGCCCTGTATCTTGCTTAAAAATCATCGACTGGCACCCAAAATTCATTTGATCATTAGAAATGCATTCCTAAAGCATTGTAAATAATAAAAACAGAAAAATAAAACTTGACCAAAATCGTGGTCATGCCCCTTTAAGTTATATAGCTAAATCAGTGCTGGACCTGTTCAACATTCGGTAAGCCTCTAATATGGTAATACATTTAAATTGTTTTTTCGAGCTCTGTCTGAAAGGCTCGAAATATTGCATTTGTAACAGATTAAGAGTTCAGGATCTGAATATATCTATATTTGTTTCTCAGGGGACACTTTTAATGTCAGAACAGTTTTCAGTTAAAAATTCGAACTCTGGATGTAAATTAATATTACACTTTACTATACTAAACTATACATGAAGTCTTGTTTCTCATGTAATGCATATTTTTAAAGTAAAAATTTATGAAATGTTTTTTTTAACACAGAATGTTGCAACCACAATACGAACAATGTTTGTCCCATACAATATGAACTTAAATGCACTAAGAAGGCCGCATATGAAATTCCAAAGACATGCGTTAAACACCACTTGGACTCACAAATGTTGTTGCCTTGGAGGTCCTGATGAGGTTAATTTATGAATTATGAACAAAATAAGTCTTGAACCTCGATCCTTTTTAAGTATTTTAGTATTTTTCCCCCTTCCCCTACAACAGAGTCGGAACAAACATGTTTTAAGATAGATTCCAAATCATCTGTACAGCACTGTACTTACCAAGTGTAAATTAAAAAACAAGATTCAGAGATATTTCATAACACCAATTAAGATATGGAATTTGTTTTTTTTTCCTTTTAAATGTATTACAATTTTTTTTATGAGGTACCAGACAAACAATGAAAACAATTCTTATTGAAGCAGGGCTCGGGGAAAAAAGACTGGTTCTAGCAAAGAACAAGGATGCTGAATATCTTAGAGATGCATTGTTGAAGCATTACCCCAAAACTAAAGGATGCTGGGGGATATGAGTTGATGCGTTTATCGTCAAGAACTCTATTGGAAACGATTCCTATTCAACGTTATGGGTATACGACTCACTATTTGTCCGATGAGAGTGGACTTGGCTCCGCAATATGCTACATAAGACCATTGCAAGGACAACTGTCCTTGGATGTAGAAGACAGAAGTGAGTTACCTTAATTAGTTATAGACAGAAGTGGGTTACCTTAATTAGTTATCTTAACTGTAATGTCTCAACTGATTTTTCACTTACAATTTTGATTCATAAATAACATATAAAATGTCATAGATCAATTGAGGTAAAAGATGTGGATGCAAGCTGGAAGTTGAAAAAGATGTTTTTATTTTATTTCTAAAGTTCTAAACAATGAAAAAAGCAAACCTGGTGAGGATTTGTGCTATTAAAATGTTGAAACTATCTATCTGAATTGTCTTATGTTAATATTCCATAGCCATCAGAATTTTGTCCAAAAGAATTGTGCAAAGGTTGTGGAAAGAAAACTAGTTGTCTTGCTAAGAAATCATTTGTCTGTGTGCAAAGATCAATGTGAAATTGTAAGTATTTGTAGGAGTAGTAAGGGGGACAGAGAGCAGTCACTCTGCAGTCAATATGACGTCATGGGTTTTTCCCATAAAGGTCACACGAGGTCAAGGTGGGAGTCTACAGTCAGGGGGAGTCTACAGTCATGGGGTAGTTCACAGTTAATGACGTCAGGGGGTAAATTTATGACGAAGAGCATAGCAACAGTTGAAGGATGATACCATAAATATCAGGGTCACCTTAGTCATCTGTAACCATAGCAACAGTGTAAAGTATTGCTAAATTTAGAACTAACAAACTATTGTATCCAGGCATGGTTTAAAAAAACGCGGCTTTTTCGTAGGACCACTCCTTAATATGAATGCAAAATTCAGTATAAAAAGTTCAAATTTCGAAGCATTTCTTCACTTCACTTTTTTGGCATCAGAAGAAGAACCATTCATCAACTCTATACAGTAAGTAAACTGTCATTATCCTTTAACAAAGTTTTAAGATTCTCAATCTTTTTTGTTATCAGGAGATCCAAAGACAACAGAGATAGTACAAATCATAAGTTTTTATTAACATTTTCTGTTACAAAGTATTGCGTGGTATAGTGTTAACAAGGTTTTACAAGTACATATACAATGGATTTAACCATTTATCAACTCTAAAAGCATAATGTCCCTCAATGTCTTGTAAAAAAAGTTGTTAAACTAACTTTACTTTTTAAAACCGTTAAGTCAGTTATTATTTTGATCTGTTCACAATCATCGCGAGCTCAAGGTAGTATTGTTGGATTCTGTACATTTCACACGGATACACACGGGCTTTCACTAAATAGTGTACCACAAATCAAACAACTAGAGCGTTGTAAGGGACTATGTGCGGTATGGTCAAATATCTGCCCCCTATTTCAACCAATTTTTAAATAGTATCGTATGAAAATGAAATCTTCACAAATCATTGTAAAGAGGATGCCTATAACTTTAATCTTGATTTTAGTCATCATTGCTCACTCGCTGTTTATCTATGATGTCACTTAAATGACCTAATTCCCGCAGATTTGCAAACAAATGAAGATAGTCTCATTTTTGCTCTATATTTTGCATTCGGAAGTATAGAGCGCAGGTCTTCTCAAGTGCGATTTTAACATATGTTTTTCTTCAGATAGTTATACATATTATACTTAAAAATGGTACTTGAGCAAACCTGCGCTCGATGTTTCTCAGTCGAAAAACCATCGGGAAACACCCATATTTTGCTACAAAACATCAATTTATCTAAATAATGCAATATTCATGACGTCATTTCTACATTATGACATCACTGTGGTGATAACCTTTTACACCTTTATTTTCAATATGATTTCAACTATCTTTCACCTTATTTTAAAGCTCTTTCTAAAACTTTGATTTTGGGGGGCAAAAATTGCATAAAACCGCACTTAGTCCTTTGACCCTTTTCGCCGAGATACCGCTATCTACTTTAGACAACTTATCTTCTATAAAGTTTAAGATAATTTTAATTTGCTCGCATTTCAAGGTCACTCTGGCCAGGAGGGCTTTTAAGACTTCGACTTGTTCTATGACACCTTGCTTCCTCTATTCCTTCATCCTCTTCTCCAATCTCCAATTGTCCGGATTTGTTCGCATGTTAATGAAACAGAATCAACCTTAGTTATAGAGTGTCAGATTCCATATTCAATTAATTTACATCCCACATTTGGTGACTATTGGTTTGCCAGTTTTAAGAACCCATGCCTTCTATAACATAGAAATTAGCAAAAGTAATTCAATTACATTTTTTCAGAACCCTTTTGTAAATGAATTAACATCAATGGTAATCAGTAACATGATGATTCGATATTGGTCTGTAATTAATTTGTTTAAACATTCGTCACCTCAAAGAAGTCAGGATGGACTCTTCCACCTGACTAAATCGACCCTTATCAATATCCGAGTTTCTGGTACATGTAACTGGCGCAAAAGCACTACAGTTTGAGTCGAGTGCCGGCGAGTAGCTGGCAACTGGTGCAAAGGTGTCGCAGTTACCCTGGCTCTCTGGTGTAGGACTTAGGGGTCTTAAGAGATCCAGAGAGAGGGTGAAAGACACTTACTTTTTATTATGTTCAAACTAAATTATCGAAATTATTTAAACCTGCTTTTTCTGAGGTTCAAAAAATTTAATTTAACTTCATAAAAATCAGTTAGCTAATAGTTTAGAAATTAAACAATATGAAAATGTAATGACTAAAGATTTTTTTTTTTTAAAGTAATTAAATATACTTATAACACATTCTGGTACATTACGTTACACAAGAATCCAATCTTCCTTTTTAATGACTCATTTTCTTTGCCAATTGTACTTAATGTCGAATGGTAGTTTGGAAAGGGAGGCATGGAATATAACTTCAATAAAAGAGTGAGAGAAAATGTGAAAATAAAATACATACAGCACTTACGTTTTTTTCTTTCATGAATTTTATTTTATTATTATTATCATGTTATTAATTTTGAGAAGAGATGTCATCAAATTTCGTTATTTATTAGGACTAAAAGAATAATAAATTAAGCCAAAGAAAGATAACTCTTATAAAAGCTGTTAAACTCACCTTGGCAAGCCTTCCATTTCCAACTCCTCCCCCATCTTCAACCACACTTCTTCAAACTCACCGAACGAGTTTGCTGAGTTTGTGGCGTCACTGTCAGTGTAAATTCTTTATTCTTAAACTCTTAAGCTTAACAATTAATGTACTTGTAAAAATGAAACAAGTTAAGAAAAAATTAAGTAATTATTAAACAAAGGAATATTTTTACTTACAGAAATTCAAGGAATGCTTCTGCCATATTGTCCGGTATTTTGTCGATGATTATTCAGTTTTTAACAACCCTCTATTGATACTCTACCAGAACTGTGATCGTGACATTGGACATTATAGAAAAAAAAGTAATCGCGTTTTAGATCAGAAACATTTAGGGTGTGAAAGCCCAAGAGTCAGGTACTGAGGGTGGGGTATATAGAAATGTTTTGATAAAGTTCATTGCGTTTTAGATCAGAAAAAAATTGGGGGGGGGGGGGTGTAAGCCCTAGAGTCTGGAACTGAGGGTGATAAAGTTTATTGCGTTATAGATCAGAAACATTTGGGGTGTAAGAGCTTGAGGGCCATGCTCCCGATTGAACAATGTCAAAATTCCAGTTTAAAAACACCGCTCTATATCATGACATGCCTGCGTGGTTGGATGCGCAGAAGTAGTTTAACACGACCTGACCTTCTTATACTGAGTAGATGTAGATTTATTCAATCTCTATATCGATCTAAAATTTCGCATTTCACACCTACGTTAAGATTGTGTCACTTATCCCGACATGACCTAATACCAGTACTTTTATAAACGGACAATGCGTCTTTTACTACTTTGTTCAGTAATATCCCAACTTTAATAAAATTGATTATCAGAAAAACACAATTAAAATTGCATTTCGTACTTCGATCAATTAAAGGGGTTAGATAAGGTAATGTGGTTTGATCTAAATCTACCTGAATTTGATCATTTTAACGGTGTAAAATGACTTAACAATACTTTTTCATTTAAATAAGGGAATAAGGGTGATACGTAAAGAAATTAAGGGGACACAAGTACTTTAAACCGGTATACAATACGTATATATACAAGTACAATATATGTTGTGTTAGCCCACATCATATGCTCAAGTGAAATAAAAGTTTGTGCTTAATTAAAAGTGGGTTTTTTTTTATTTTAACATATGTACATAAATATATTGCAATACCTACTACGGCCTTATAATAATTCTCGTGATTGCATTTTCATACTTCACTTGAAGTGTACAATAAAATATACTTAATTCGATAAAAATCTTTATTTTAAACGAATCAACCATATACACTCTGTACCATCAGTAAGGCATTCCGGATGAATTATTGCTACCTAGTGTATACGGGTTCTGATAACGCCTTCATCCTGATCAGAGGGGGTTTTAAAGACCGATCTACCGTGAAACCACACATTTATTAGAAGGTGTTCTAATTTGAACGTTTTGTATTACATCCTCATATCTAATATACTAGCCTCTTTTTTAAGTAATGTTGAGAAAACGTTAGCCTCAATTTGCCCTGTACGTGTTAAAGGAGGAAAAATTAACTATTTGGGCTGACGTTATTGTGTTGATTTAATTGTTGTTGTAGCTTTAGAATGGCCACTCTCTCTTGGGCGCTCCTAGCCCAAGTCTGACATTGATATAAACAATAGTGACTTTTGATCTATCTTTTTTTTTAGTAAACCTACAAAAAGCTCTCTAAAACTACAGTGCATTTTAGTTTAAGATTTCGGCCAATATTAATTTTTTTCCTTACAGAAAATCAATGAACTCTGCTGCCATTGTCACTGATTTTTAGTCAATACAACTCAGTTTGGAACTACCCTCTAGTTATTTACAATGAAAAAAATTATCAGGAATGAGAGGATTTAGAAATAAACAAATTATGAAAAACTGAACAATGTTATTGGATATAAATTCAGACACATTTGGGTTTGAAACCAGAGACTTGATTAGGACACAATAGACGATGTTTTACCAACTCGACGTATACATTGGAGTTATCCTTAGCCAGCACCAGGGAAGATAAACAATCAAAATAGGTTAATAAATTTATATCATTTGGTAAATGAGACAGAAAAAAAGATTAATGAGATACAGAAAAACATTGTACATGTATGAAAGAATGAACAGTGAAAAGGTAGTTTTTTATACCATTTATTGATTCCTTACAATCAAGAAAATAATAACATGTCAGTACTACACAAACATAGCATATGATGAAAAAAGATTTACAATATATATCAGGTTTTTATGAAATAAAATGTTACATGTACACTTTAGATTTAAGTAGTAAGGGGGACAGAGAGCAGTCACTCTGAAGTCAAGATGACGTCATGGTTTTTCCCATAAAGGTCACACGAGGTCAAGGTGGGAGTCTACAGTCGGGGGGGGGGGGGGGGGTCTACAGTCAGGGAGTAGTTCACAGTCAATGACGTCAGGGGGTACATTTATGACGAAGAGCATAGCAACAGTTGAAGGATGATACCATAAATATCTACTATCAGGGTCACCTTAGTCATCTGTAACCACAGCAACAGTGTAAAGTATTGCTAAATTTAGAACTAACAAACTATTGTATCCAAGCATTGTTTTAAAAACACGGTTTTTTCGTAGGACCACTCCTTAATATGAATGCAAAATTCAGTATAAAAAGTTCAAATTTCGAAGCATTTCTTCACTTCACTTTTTTGGCATCAGAAGAAGAACCATTCATCAACTCTATACAGTAAGTAAACTGTCATTATCCTTTAACAAAGTTTTAAGATTCTCAATCTTTTTTTTTTGTTATCAGGAGATCCAAAGACAACAGATATAGTACAAATCATAAGTTTTTATTAACATTTTCTGTTACAAAGTATTGCGTGGTATAGTGTTAACAGAGTTTTACAAGTACATATACAATGGATTTAACCATTTATCAATGTTAAAAGCACAATGTTCCTCAATGTCTTGTAAAAAAAGTTGTTAAACTAACTTTACTTTTTAAAACCGTTAAGTCAGTTAATATGTTTTACGGTGCGACTGTTGGGGCGAGCACAGCATGTGATCAAACAATGAATTATAATAAATTAATAAAATAAAATTAACAACGTGAAATTTGAATGCCAAAAAATAAAACATACCTATTTTTCAGTAAATTTTCATTATTCATAGTTTATAAGATTTGTTATAATTTATTTATTTATATGTAGAACAATAATTTTAATCTCAGATACAATGTTGTTAAATAATAAAGATTTTTATATATAAATATTCATTGCACTGCATCTCCTCTTTTAAAGTGATTGTGATTATGATTGATTGATTGATTTCCCCCTTTTTTTGCAGTAGACATTTTTTCTTAAACTTACATATAAAACTTGACTCATCATAGAGCTCCCCCCATGCTAATTTTTTTTTTCATTTTTGTCAATTTATACATAGAAAATCGACTTACCATGGCTTTGCCCCTCCACTTAAAAAAAATAATAAATGTTTAATTTTATTTTTAATTTACGCTTAAAAATATTTGATTATCATGTTAAAAGAACATGGTGTTGTCCCCCCCCCCCCTACCCGCATGTATTAAATGGAAGTGAAAATAAAGAAACCATTGAACTGCTAAAAAGCTCAAGGATTAGAATTTTCATGATTTATTTTTCTTTTTGCTTGCAAAGATTTTTTGGATGAGGCTGCCATCCACCCACCCACCCCCTTTAAAAAAGGCGTTTCAGGAAATCACCGTAATTATAGTGAATAAAATATTTGTGAGCATTCATCCAAATTAGTGAAATTTACAACTGTTTCCTGTATCTGAAGAAATGTCCTTATTCGTCAGCTGTTCTTTATCTTAGCCTTTGCAAGATTTTAAGAGGATTTTGGTCATTTCAGCAGATTTACAATAACTTCAATTAGAGTAATTTCCCCTTATCAGTGCTTATTGTGACGTCAAAGCTGACGTTGGTTAAGTTGTCGTCTTACTCTTTAAAACTCCCCTGAGAAATAAAAGTATGCGAAGTATACTGTTTTATTTACTTAAAAAGCATGATGTTCTTAAAATTACACATCTTATAAGTTTTTCAAAGGTTTTACTTTGATTCTCGGGAGAACGTGATGTTGGAACGTGAGGTTGGAAACCATTGGTACTATGAATTGTGGGTCAAAATTTACTGACTCCGAAAAAATATATCGGATCAATGCGTTAACGTTTGTGACGTCACACGATTATTTTTGATTGAAAGTGTACTGAGGTGAACTTTAGAGGTAACATTGACCGTATGTCGCTTACATCGTTATTGTTTTTACTGTCTAAATTTGTCTTGCTGATTCTCGTGAGAGTGTGAAGTGATAAAAATTGCCATGATTACAAGGAACTACTGGGACGATTAAAACGATGCATTACTGGTCCGATTTACTGACGCCAAAAAAATCCGTTGAATGAATGTGCAACTAGTCCGAATTTTCTATTCACACACGCCTTGCCGGTAGAGCTCGCTTCGCGCCGGCGCTGCGCGCCGGCGAGCTGCGCTCGCTATTATTTTGATCTGTTCACAATCATCGCGAGCTCAGGGTAGTATTGCTGGATTCTGTACATTCACACGGATACACACGGGCTTTCACTAAATGGTGTACCACAAATCAAACAACTAGAGCGTTGTAAACTTGACCCTTTTAGCCGAGGTACCGCTATCTACTTTAGACAACTTATCTTCTATAAAATTTAAGATAATTTTAATTTGCTCGCATTTCAAGGTCACTCTGGCCAGGAGGGCTTTTAAGACTTCGACTGGTTCTAAGACATCTTGCTTCCTCTGTTCCTTCATCCTCTTCTCCAATTTACACATCTTGTCCGGATTTGTTCGCCTGTTAATGAAACAGAATCAAACTTAGTTACAGAGTTTCAGATTCCATATTCAATTAATTTACATCCCACATTTGGTGACTATTGGTTTGCCAGTATTAAGAACCCATGCCTTCTATAACATAGAAATTAGCAAAAGTAATTCAATTACATTTTTTCAGAATCCTTTTGTAAATGAATTAACATCAATGGTAATCAGTAAGATGATGATTCGATATTGGTCTGTAATTAATATGTTTAAACATTCATCACCTCAAAGAAGACAGGATGGAATCTTCCGCCTGACTAAATCGACCCTTATCAATATCCGAGTTACTGGTACATGTTACTGGCGCAAAAGCACTGCAGTTTGAGTCGAGTGCCGGCGAGTAGCTGGCAACTGGTGCAAAGGTGTCGCAGTTACCCTGGCTCTCTGGTGTAGGACTTAGGGGTCTAAAGAGATCCAGAGAGAGGGTGAAAGACACTTACTAACTTGTTATTTGTTCATACTAAATTATCGAAATTATTTAAACCTGCTTTTTCTGAGGTTCAAAAAATTTAATTTAACTTCATAAAAATCAGTTAGCTAATAGTTTAAAAATTAAACAATATGAAAATGTAATGACTAAAGATGTTTTTTAAAAGTTATTAAATATACTTATAACACATTCTGGTACATTACGTTACACAAGAATCCAACCTTCCTTTTTAATGACTCATTTTCTTTGCCAATTGTACTTAATGTCGAATGGTAGTTTGGAAAGGGAGGCATGGAATATAACTTCAATAAAAGAGTGAGAGAAAATGTGAAAATAAAATACATACAGCACTTACGTTTTTTTCTTTCATACATTTAATTAGGGCTTTTCGACTTTCGGTCGAAAAGACCTATTGTTTTCGTTCTGTTTTATTATTATTATTCTTCTCGACAAGGTTTCGTCAGCGATTTTTTGAAAACGGATGCGAAAAATACTTATTTAATGTTAGATTCTTTTAGCAATTGTTTAGTTCTCCCGTATGTCCCTTTTTGGACTTCCGGTCTGTATACTTCCGGTTTACACATGCAAAAAAAACAAAATATTAAAAGGACCTTTGTATCTATTTTATTTTTCGATTATTAACTATGAAATTTTGGATTTAGATACTCCATAGTTTGATATACAAAATTGTAAGCGACAACTTTTTTCTCTCTCTTGTTGTTTTCAAGATATTAGACTTCAAACTATGAAAAAAGGGGGGATGAAAAAAGTAAAAATTGAAATAACCACTAAATTTGTTAAATGAGGAATGGGAAATGTTAAAACTGTCTGTCATAATTAGCTTATATTTAGGGTTTCGTTTGAAACAATTG